>NC_135310.1:121333580-123806080 GCF_048772815.1 Callospermophilus lateralis | reverse complement strand
TATCTTAAAAAGTCTGTGGCCTTATCTTGGGCCCTGACCTACATGCCTGCCCCTCTCCATTTCCCCTTTCTCCATCCCTCACTTCCCCTCTCCTTCCTCTCTGCTTTCCTGTCTTCATTGTATTGGGAACCTTTCTTCTGTCCCTTTGTCTGTGTGTATTTGCTGCCTCCTCAGGTGCTCAGGACAGCAGTGTCTTTGTGGTGAGCATTGATGAGCACTGTTCACAGGTAGAAGGGTCATCTGTTGCTTCCTCTTCCACAGGGACCCACAGTCTTCACTATAACCTCACAGTGAGGTCCCAAGGTGGATTAGTGCAATCAAGGTCCTTTGCTGATGGTTATTGGGACCATCAGCTCGTCCTTCACTATGATAGTGACAATAAAGAAAATACAAAGCCCCAGGGGCCATGGGCAAAAAACCCCTTGGGAACTGAGAGCTGGAACACAGAGATCCAGGACGTGGTAGAACGCAACGAGAATCTAAAAGCAACCCTGGCACAAATCAATGCCCAGCAGGAGCAGAAAGGAGGTGAGTGGGAGTGGGAGCAAGGGTGACATGAGCTTTCTCCTGGGAGACTGGTGGCAAAGAGCCGGGACCTGTGTCTTCTCACTGCAGTTGACTGGGGAGGGCAAGCAATGGGCTCCCTGAAGCTCAGCACATGGGACACTGAGGAGAGTTAGTTTGGGGTCTTCTGTGGGCTGGAATTTCAACTTGGTGGGAAGGGAGGCGGAGGGGCCAGGGGATGGAGAAGTGACTGGTGGGTGGGGGCAGGGTCTCATTTCCTCCAGGAGACTTGGGGCTGCAAGATTCTAGAGAACAACCACATCAGGGGCTTCTGGAATTTCCACTATGATGGGGAGCCCTTCCTCTCCTACCACCCAGAGACACGCAGCTGGACAGTGGAGCCATCCTCAGCTCAAACCTTGGCTATGGGAGTCAAGAATTCCTGGGATGCAGATGGCTTTCAAAGCAAGGATTACCAGGCCCACGTGCATGGAGAGCTTTGTGGAAGACTCAGGAGCTATGTAGTCTCCTGGAAGGGCTCCTCCTTCTCCTCTGGAGCCTCTACCCAGGGGACCTTATGTGAGTTTTTTTTTAGTGTGTGTTGTGGTATTTCCTGTCCTGTCACACCACTAGATAGAGACAGGAGGGTGCATGTGCTCAGGCACTAGTGAGACCCACCTGCACATCTGCCTGCCTGCCTGCTATCATAGAGACGTCCAACCTGGCTCCACAACCCTGGACCTCCCCAGAATGCCTAGAATGATCTCAAAAACCAGGAGTCCCTGAAACAGCCTCTCCTCAACTTCAATGTGTGGGAGTGAGAATGGAAGGCCACAAGCCTGAGGCCCATCCTCCTTCTAGTTAGAGGACACAGGCCCCAGGATGAGAACAGACTTTCAGGGCCTGGGTTCAGTGAGGTTTTTGACCAGAATCAGAAGAGTGGAGAAGACCAGCCCTGTTCCATCCCTTATAGGGGAGCAACTTTTGGTCACATGCCTGACTAACTTTGCTCTTTCTTCTCTAGTGTCCCCAGCAGTGAATGTGACCTATGATGAAGCCTCGGAGGACACCATCAACATGACATGTGGGGCTTTCAGCTTTTATCCGCAGAATATCTCTGTGACCTGCCTTCAGGATGGGAAACCACTGAGCCTGGGCACCCAGCAGTCTTGGGGTGTTTTTCCCTATGGGAATGGGACCTACCAGACTTGGGTGTCCATTAGGATTCCCAGAGGACAAGAGCAGAGGATCTGCTGCTATGTGGGATACAGAGGGAACAACGGCACTGGCTATGTGTCCTGTGGTGAGCCTGGGCATTCCTGCCGGAGTTTCCAACCAGGTGAGTCAGTGACCCTGGGTGGTGAGAGGGGAGAAGCCTTGAGACTGGGGTACCCAGAGTGTAACAAGCCTGCTTTCAGGGACTGCACTGCTGCTGGAGAGCCAATGGCCACCTTTGTGGTGGTGGCTACTGTTATTTCTGGGATTATTTTCTTGTATTCCTTTGTGCAAGAAGAGGAGGACATCAGCTGAAGAGTGTTCAGGTGAGAAAATCATTCAGTGGCTGAAGATGGCAGGGCCTGTCTGGGATGTAGGGCCCCTCATGCCTCCTGCTGCTCAGAGAGCAGTGGGGTTGAGCAGCCTTTGTAAGAGGGGATGGAGGTCTGTGAATCTGTGAGGGGATGGAAGCCATGCCTCCAGCTACACCCCTTAGTGGTGCCCAAAGCCAGGGCTGTCAACTCCTTCACTGTCCAGTGGTAGCCTCTTCTGGCTGCAGGGTGAGGAGTGAGCAGCATGGGTGCCATGGCTCCTGCTCTGTCCTTGTCTCTCTCTCAGGCCCTGCTGGCTTGTCCATGGGGCTGTGTTGGGAATGGTGGGCTGATTGGTGTGGGCTAGATTATCATGGCCTCCGGGGGACACAGAATAAATGAGTCATGATCTTTGGGTGCTTAGAAATAGAAGAAGAATCTCATGAGAGGTGATATCTCTGGTCCCATCCTGTCTGCCTTGCTCTCTGCCAGCCTCTCCAGGTGTCACGAGCAAACAAGAAAAAGACTGACATTGCCAGAGTCCCACCAGTGCAGGCCCTGGGAGGCCCGTATACAGCAGGCCTGTGGCTCTGCAGCACAGGCGCCTCCTTTGTTCTGTGTGCAGCACCTCCGCCCACCCTCAGGAGCTGCCTCCTCAATATGTCCTCTGGCTCACTCAGGCTTCCCAGTCCCCACCACACAGCTCTTCCTCCTAGTGGCCTTGCAGTTGACATGGACAGGAGAATAGCTGATGACCTGACCATCTGGAGAAAGAGACCAGTCCATTTGGGGACAGAAGTGGTTATTTTCTCTGATGTCAGGAATTTTCCCAGGTAGCCCCTAGGGGTGTTGGTCCCCACAGGCTAGGGCAGACTGCCCCACAGCAGGGTCCCTCCAGGTGACTCCACTAGTAGGCCAGGCAACTGTGCACTCTGCTGCTCTCACCTGTGGCCTCTCCAGCAGGGGGAGCAAGGGGAATGTTAGTTCTACTTTCCTCTGGTCAGAAATGTTAGCTTGGAATATCACTAGGGCTGTGCCCAAGAAAAGAGTGGCAAAGGCCTGTTGTTTATTTGTGCAAATTTCTACTTTAAATGTTGACCCTCAGGATGTTCCCAGTTTCAGCTCTATGATGTGAATAGCAGTTCTCCAGTGCCCGTGTGGTAATGTGCAGTAATTACCAGTGCCCAAGTGGAGATCACTCTATAGGAGAGCCCCGGGTGGGAGACCTGGAGTATGGCCATGGCAATCCCAGGGTGCAGAGGGCGGGCCAACAATCCACACTGCTGGATCTCAGGAAACCTCCTAATCTGCTTTGGGAAGAAGACCCATGTGACCTGTTAGGGTTATGGCCTATGTGAGTCCTTGATGGAGTGGAGGTATTGAGTCCAGGGAAGCCTCAGGAAAAAGGAAGACCACACCAGTAGGAGGAAGCAAAAGTACAGATTGAGAGCCTGGGCAGGTGCAGAGGGTCAGTGATCCTGAGTCTCCTCTGCATGGGCTGTTGTAGGCAGCAGATCATGTGGCACATGTGTTTGTCCAGGCTGGGTCTGTCTGCTGGTGCCCCTGGGCTTCCTGGTGGACTTTCTAGTTAGGAACTGCTGGCTCAGGGAGAGAGGGATGCTGAGCTGCAGGTGGGGCAGGCCCTGCTGGGTCAGCACCTGCCTCTGCAGGGGAGGAGGCCTGGGAACTAAGGGGGAGAAACGTTTTGTGTGAGCCTGGTGCCCAGTGTGGTAGGAGCAGGAGCCACTCTCTCTGGGAGGCCACTACTATCTCTGGAGGAGGGGGCACTGGGCTTCATTTCCTTGTCTTGACCCTGAATCCTGCAGCCCTTTCACTCCCTTCCGTGGTGGAAATAGACAGATGCTGCTGCTGCTGGAGACGCAGAGGAGCCTGATGAGGGCAGGAAAATGGGATGGGAGGGAGAAAAAGTCAGGGCATTTACTTCCCTCAGAGAAGGGCCAAATCTGATTTTAACTGAGGAGACAGAGATCCCAATGGCATAGAGCAATATTCTACGACCAATTGAACACTGACTCGTTTCCCTCCTTCCCCAGAACTCGTGAGCTTAAAAGTCCTGGATCAGCAGCAGAGGGCACCAAGTGACCACACTGGATCCACACAGCTGGGGTGTCAGCCTCTGCTGAGAGCTCCTGAGGCTTCCTAGGAAGTACAGAGGGGGTAGCCCTGCACTGACCAGCACTTTCCCTCTTGGTGCCTTGGTTACCTCATCTCTACCATGTGGAACCACATGTTTACTAACTGTTGGCGCTGGGGAACATATGTGAGGGGCTTACTACAGCCCAGTACAGCTCTACTGTACTAGGTAGCCTCAATATTTTATTATGTTTTCACATATAATTTATATAAATTATGATATTTTAACAAGTGAGATTTATTTGTAGTTGTCCTTGTTCTGTCTTCTCCCAAGAATCCTGAAATACTGGCTTTCCTTGACTGTTGAGGGCCCTTCAAGCCCTCTGTGACCCTCTGTCTTACCTCCTATCTGGATAGGTTTACACTCCACATTTTTAAATGCTATTAAATATGACATATATCTGGTCAGTGTTTTACTTTATCTTCTGGGAAGGGACAGCATGAAAGGGTCTGTGAAAATGACATGTTTGTCTCCATGTTTGTCACAGAGTTCCTAAACCTACCCTGTGGTACTCCCAAGTTTCCAATTAGAAAAAGCCACCTCAACAACAGGCATGGTCTCCAGGGTGGTTTCTGTGGGTGCTTTGTGGTAGGGAGACCAAGCAGAAGCCACTAGAACTACCTCCTCCTAGGCAAATAATACTGCACTCCTGGATGGATGGCAGAGATTAATGACTTAAAAATTACCCCATTCAGCCCACCTGTTTGGCCTGTGCAGAAAGTGGAGGACCATGGTGATTGCTGTAAACTTATCTGGGTGGTGACTCCAATTGTAACTGCTGTATTAGACAAAGTTTTATTGTTCGAGCAAAGTAACACGCACCCTGGTACCTGATGTGCTGCACAACGTCTTTTCCTCCATTAGTGTTCAAGAGGTCCACCAGCTCTGAAGACCAGAAATAAGTGGTCAGTGTTTTAATTTTCTTTACAGTGGAAAATATACATATATTTAGAATTGTCAGGTTGCTACAGTTTAGATGATCCTAATTTTATTCGTAGTATCTAAAGCATCATATTCATGAACCAGTTGAACATATGACTTTTTTCCCCCTCAGGCCTTGTCTAGGTCAATGTCATAGAGCTTCTTCAGAGCTGTATAATCTGGTCCTTCTGCCCCCCACCCCATTTGTTGTTGCTGCTGTTGGTTGGTTGGTGGTTCTTGGTTTTGGATGGATGGCAGAGATTAATACCACCTGGAGGGACTTAAAAATATACATATATTTTTGGAGGAGTTGGAACTGAACTCAAGGACCATCTATATGCTTGGGAAGTGCTCTAGTGCTGAGCTATGTCCCAGCCCTTTTTATTTTATTTTGAGACAGAGTCTAAGTAGCCCTGGCTGCTCTCAAATTTGTGATCTTGCTTCCTCAGCCTTACAAGTGGCTGGGATTACTAGTGTGTGCCCACATGTATGACACTTTTTGACCTTGACATCCACAATGAGCACAAGTGTGTTATCGTTCTTTTTGGTTTTCCTCATGGCAGACTCAGTGGTCAGAGGGAGTTTGATGATGGTATCATGGTCCAACTAAGTTCTCTGAGGCAATCTTCTCAGGACTTAGGGGCTGCATCCTGAGTGTCAGGCAGTGTTCTTTGCCCCCCCCCCCCAATAAGGTAGGTGTGACTGGTTAATCTTATTCTTCCTCTACTTTTTTTTTTTTTTTTTTGTAGTGAGGAATGAACCTGAGTCCTCATTCATGGTGATGGTGGCATGGAATTACACAACTTCTGGATCATGTGCACACACGTCTTTCCACACAGCCTTCTTGGTGGTCCATGCCTTGGCTTAGGCTATGATAGGGGAGGAGTTTCCTTCTTTCTTTTCAGCACCGCCTTGGTGAAAAGGACACACACCATGTCTTGCTCCAGTGTATACCAAATCCTCAGCCAGTTTCTTTTCTTTTCTTTTTTCTTTTTTTTTTTTTTAACAATACCTTTATTTTATTTTCTATTTTTTTTAATGTGGTATTGAGGATAGAACCCAGGGCCTTGCATGTGCTAGGTGAGTGTGCTACCACTGAGCCACAACCCCAGCCTGCCTCGGCCAGTTTCAAAATTTAAATCCTAATGGTCTTGATTGCCTTTCTCTCCTTGAAGACACCACATTTGTCCATTACAGTGATGATGTTATTTCTAAGGATTGGACCCAGTGAATGTGAAGTACAACTACTTTGAAGGCTTCAGCAGAGATTTGCATGTTAGTTGTGAAAATACAAATGATAAAAATCTGGGGCCTTCTACCTCAGTGACATTGGGAGAGCCCAATGCTGAGAGACGTGTTCAGAGTCCCTCCTGAAGAAGGTGTTGCATCTGGCCCCTCCTATGACCAATAAGTAGGCACAATGCCCAGTGGGCCTCTTTAGATTTTGGAGGCATCATATTCCTCATTTGGCAGTGCTACTCTGGGCCATTTATTGAGTGACCTGAAAAGCTCCTGTTTCTGAGTGGGGCCCAGAACAAGGGAAGACTCTGACAGTGCAGGCTGCTGTGGAAGTAGCATGGACAGCTGCTATTTGGAGCCTCTGGAAGCTCCCATAGGTGAATTGAAGCATAGGCTCCTGATGACTTTGGAGCAAAGCCCTCCATCCCCCACAGATAAGTACTCTCCATCAGAGCTTCCCAGCATGAATTGTGTGCTCTCTCAACCACCAAGTCTTAAAGTTATGCGTGCACACGAGCACTCCATCATCAAATGCTACCGGTGTGCGTGTGCTCAGACCAAGCAGGTCTTCAAGGTCAGTTACATGTAGAAGTGGCCCCAGATACACAGTCTTCATTATTGTTTGTCCCAGCCTTCAATTTGAGACTCATTTCCTGATGACCAGTTGAAAGCATGAGTGAAATCTGTCTGGTTTACAGATGTTTCTGCATGATATGCAGGAAACCAAGCAAAAGTGGATGGCTGCCATCCTACAGTCCCTTCTTGGGACATCCTGGAATGATACTGCTGAAGGGAAATCTCCAGTGGGCAGAACTTGAAGCAATGAAACTGGTTGTTTGGTTTTTGGAGGGAGTGATTGATGAGCATATATGTAATACATATCAGTCCATGAGATGTAGCCAACAGATTAGTTGGATAGGTAAAGGCTTGGAAGGAACATTGTAGTAATTCCTGGACAAGGGAATCTGGGGGCAATGGCTGAATTCACATGGAAAACTATAATCATCAGGAGGATAGGGTGAATTATTTTGCAGATACCAGCCAGCCTCTTTCCCCAGTCGTTCTTGCCATTGCCCAGTGGGTTTGTGCAAAATGTGGCCCTTGTGCCATGGGTGAAAGTTATGCATGAGCTTAGTAATGTGGACTTCCACTCACCAAGGACCATGTGGCTATGTCCAATCTGCCAGCAGCAGTGACAATCCTGAGATCCCAAAATGACACCAGTTATCACTATTTCTCTGGTGGCAATTGGATTATGCTGGACATCTACTGTTTTAGAAGGATCAGTGTTTCTTCTTATGAGAACATAGACAGTTGGTTCGTGCATGGATTTGCCCTTCCTATATGCAATATGTTTGGCAAAATGACCATTAATATTCAAGTCATTATATATTGACATATTACAGAATGCCCTCTCCACCACCATGGTGCTCTACACAGCATTGCTACATATCAAGGAACTCAATTCACAGCCCGAAAATTGAGACAACGTTCCAATGTTCCTGGAAGTCACACATCTTAAACATGCTCCCTACCATCCTGATGCAGTTGATTTGGAAGGATGGTGGAAGGGCCTTTTGACTAAGTCATTACAGTGCCAACCAGGTTGTACTGGGTTATAGGACTTGGGCGAGGTTCTTCACCCACCAGGTGAAGAAGTATGACCAGCTGAGATGTTTGCTCAAGGCAAAGAGAGCACAGAGCAGGGAGCAGAGCAAATGAACCATAACCATGTGACCAGCATGAAAACAAGGATTGTCATTTTTTTATGATTAATAAATTATCCTTACCATAATATATTGCAAAGTCTTCACCATTCTCACGATAGAAATAAAAAGCCCTCTGATTCCTGTGAATTTATCTGTATATGTTCAAGTGCAGTTATGATTTCACTGTCTAAGTACTAAGTGCTTCAACCAAAGCTTGTCACCATGTCTCTGTATTTGGTATAATGATGTCATAAACTCTTGGGAACCTCTCCATTTCCTTGAAACACCTGAATTTAAAATGCTACAACCTCAGTAGTAGAGAACTTTCCTAGTACACGTGAGGCCCTTTTTTGATTCCCAGCTTTGCCTCAAGAAACAAAAAGTTCCACTCTTTAATTTACTATATTCATCTAGCATATATGATGATGAGACCTAGAGTCTGTGGCATTTTGCAGACGATGTTGAATGAATGTACTGGCTTCAAATTCTGAGGAACTTGGCAGTGTTCTTTATAACAGCTGAGGCAAGGCCTTTAAGCCCAGCTGCTCTGTATCCTGGCAGAGATGAGGTGAGCCAGGAGGAAGTCCTGTGGGGCATCCTGAACAGACAGCTTCCTTTTTTCAGAGATTGCATGGCAAGAATTTGAAGATGGCAAGGACACAAAAATTCAACTACAGCCTCCAAGGCTTTTTGTTCTTTTTGAGTCTCATGTAAACAACATGAGATGCACAATCCAGAGCTCTCTGTGTGGTTTATACTGGGCAGTGATAGGCTGGTGAGCTCTGCTGTGATCAGAGTAATTCTGTTTTTAGCAAAATTGTCATCCTGGTATTCTAGCTACAACATGCAAGGGCCTCTCCAGAAGGTCACAGACACCCCACTGCCACATAGTCTTCATGCCCTTGTGTAACACAGGCCACCCCTGCTGCACATGCACCCTTGGCACAAGCCCACCTCACACTGCCACTCACTGCCCCAACTTCCCACACTTACGTGCATGTGTTTTTCAATTTTGTGTTCAAATGTTTCTTTACTCCCATGTTTATCTATCAGGATCATCATCTATGTTAAATATGCAATATTCAAGTCATTATTTGTTGACATATTTTAATTAGGGCCTATGCAGATAATATGGAACCTTTTGTTTTTATTCCAAGTTACACTTACTTAAGTGGCCATTATTTGGTACCTATGGTTTTCCTCCTTGATATATGACACTAACACATAAAATTGTATGTCAGTTTCCAGCACTACCAATTACTCTAAAGGACACTTCCCATGGGCTACAACTGGAAAACTGAGGGGGAAAGCACATACTTGAAGGAAATGGTTGAAGGTGTGAACAGCCTAAGAAAGCCCTAAAGGTTTATGAAGCCTGGATCCAGAAATCGAGAATTAGAGCACATTGCACTTTTGTCCTAAGGTGTCTGCTGCCTGGGCCAGTGCCTGGGAGCCTCTCAGGGCAGGAGGCTAAAGATAGAGTTAAAGGCTACGAAGGGCACATAGGGGGCACCAGGGATCCCTTGTGTTGGGATGGACACAAAAAGCTGTCCCTTAAGCATCTGTCAGCCAGTTCTCCTGTGGGTTACAGCTCTACTTTAACAGGGGTAATTCAGGAAATCTGAAGAGCAAATGTATGGTAAGGTCTTATTTCCTACCACTCTTATTAAGCATTATAATTGAGGACCTCCTCAATGCAGTCAAGGGAGAAATAAATAAATATAGGAAGATTTGAACTGAGATACAGAAGTCTCATGAATTGCAAATGATAATATGTTGAATTTATAAAATCCCAAATTATTACAAATTCTTGGAATTAATAACATAGTTTCCCCTCTTAGGTGTTTTATACTCCAGAAGCAAGCAGAGTGTGAAAACTTACGGAGAAGTAATTGGCATAGTAAAAAATACTCTTTTACAAAATTCTAGAATGAAACCTACAAGTTTTACTCAATATAGCAATTGGGGTATTTTAAAAACATTATTCGGCAATTAGAGAAAACAACTGAAGAGAATTACCAAGATTCTCACTTGTGATTCAATATTATAATGACATTAAATTCCTAAAATGTTACAAGAATTCTAATAAAATCTAATTAAATATCCACTAGGCATTTTGTTATATCTGGTTAACTGATTCTATGCTTTGTTTGGAAATATTTATGAATTATAGGCAAGACACATTTAAACAAAAGAACAAGGGCACAGATATTGTCTTAGTAGATATCAAAATTTACATTAGAATTATTGTAGATGGAGAGTAGGGTGTTGATTCAGGGTTAGACAAGTAGATTTTAGAACAGAGTAGAAAGCCACAAACCAAACAACACACATGTAGACATTAGGCATTTGTGACTGTGTGTATGACAGAGACAGAGGGAGACATATAACACATGTATACATACAAACTGATACTGTATGTAATATACAGTGTAAATGTACAACACTGGAATCATTAGAGTCTGCTGTGTAAAGGACAAATTTTGAACAAATGGTTTAAATATAATTGGTCCATATGGAAAAAATGGAATTATATGTATCTCTTTCAAAATATTAATATTATAGACTACCTTTATGACCTAAGTATTGGAAAATTATTTTTTTCAAGTTACAGTAAAGCATTTGCCCTAAGGGAGACATTAAATGTCAGCTTCCACAAATCTTTTGGAGATTTTCCATTCCTCAGTGGACAGTAGTAACAGCTAAATGTTCCTCTGAAAGATCCCTGTAAGGACAATATACCTCAGAATGCATTAGAGGGATCTTTCTTAAAGGCACCAGCCTTCCACTCAGTGGATGGCATCTGACATATAAATTGATTTTGGTTGGAACTGGGTAAGAATTCAGAAGACATGGGACTCGAGGTTAGTTACTATGCAGAACATACATTCTTAAACCTACATGTGTCAAATGGCACATCTACTTCTTGGGGAGGATCTTCCAGCCCTCTGAGGAGATTTGGTGAGGAAAGAGTTGAACAGGTTGTAAGTAAACTTTGCTTCCAACATTCCCAACTCTCTGCACTGCTGAAGACACCTTTCTGTACAATTAATCTGACATATATATCTGTGATACATCTTCATTGATATGGGCTGGTGGTTTTCACTAAGTTCACTGCACAGCTGACTAGAATAATGTACAGGCTCTGAGTTTACTGCAATTTTCAGTTGGTTTTGATTCATTCACATCCATTACTGAGGCTCTTGCTCTGAGCCTCTGCTTCTTCCCTTGGCTACTCATTGGAATCCCCTGGGGAGGTTCACAGACAGGATTGGTACCTGAATTACTATGCTTCTGGTGAATCAGGTTTAAGAGTTTGATGTTTAATTCTTGCCTACACCTATTTAAAATTTCTAAAGATGACTTAACTTGAAGACAAGTTTGAGAAATATTGGTCTAGTGCACAGATGAATTTAGCTAAACTGATGAAAAAAAAAAGCCTTGGCACTCAGAACAACACATTTAATCTGAGATGCTTACTGAGAGGACACAGAAAAGAATTGAGACCAATCATGACTAATCTTAATCTAATCTTCCAATCTTTACAATATTGGAACAAATATTTCTATTTGTTCCAATATTGTAAAAGGAATCCAGGGGAAGAAAGAGCACAAACCAATGCTCCTTCAGCCTCTCTTCCATCACAGTGCTCCTGTGGAGCCCAGGCTAACTGGGGGACAGACAGCAGGCTGACTTTGCAGAACAGGCAGTCCATACAGGGCCGTACCCAGGACACAAGCAGGGACCTACATGGACACTGGATCTGCAGGGCAGAGAGGACATACCCTGCACTCCTGCTAGTTCCACTACATTCAAATGTATACTGGATTTCCCAGCAAGTGTAATCAAGCAAGAGAAAATATAAGCTATATAAGAAGTGACAAAATTTTATAGTTGTTATTGGACAAGAACTAGAGACAAAAATCACTTGTATCTCTACAGGACACAATTAATACTTCAAAAATGTAATTGCGAGAGACCGTGATCACTAGAGTAAGCTTTCAAGATATTTAGAATGAAGCCACCAGAAGATACACAGTGTAAACTGTAATGTTTTATTGAAATATTTTAATAGGGGAATACCCACATCCATGAATTATGTATGAGTCTCCATGTGGAAAAAATTATTAGCAGTCTTCAAACCTATTTATTAAGTGTAATTCCAACCAAAAATAGAAATAACTTTTTTTGTGGAACGTTGGAAAACAGTACCTTCAACTTTAAAAAGTCACCAGTGAGCCAGGCATGGTGGAGCATGCGTGTAATCCCTGGCTCAGGAGGCTGAGGCAGGAGGATTGGGAGGGCAAAGTCAGGATCAGCAACAGCAAGGTGCCAAGCAACTCAGTGAGACCCTCTCTCTACATAAAATACAAAATAGGGCTGGGGATGTGGCTCAGTGGTTGAGCCCCCTGAGTTCAATCCTCAGCACCAAATAAATAAATAAATAAAGTGGGAAAAAAAAGGTAGAGTGGGAGAAAATATTTACCAAGCATCCAATGTGACAAGGACTGGTAAATAGAATATGTAAAAAGTGGTCAGCCAATGAGTCTAAGGCAGTTGGCTTCAAAGAGAGATGGACTTGGGGTCCCAATTTACCAAACCCAATGGGGGGCAGAAGGTGAGGGGACATTTGGAAATACAACCATCTTATGAAACTGAGAAGAATAGCCCCCAGCTCACAGAGTATGGTGTGTTCAGGAGAAGGATGAATGGAAAATTCTAAAATGAAAATAAATCTATTTTCCAACAAACCAATGAAACATAAATTCACCTTATTAGCTCATCAGTTTCCTATTATCCAATAGGGAAATGCCCTTCAAACCACAATGACAACCTGGATGAACTTTGAAAACAGGCTAAGTGAAAGAAGCCAGCCACAAAACACCACATGCTGTAGGACCCCATTTACATGAAATGTTCAGATAATGAAACCTATAGAGATGGAGAGCAGAAGAGCAGGTGCCTAGTGCCAGGGTGAAGTCCTGGACAGGGGAAGGGGTGACTATGGGGTGATGGGAATATTCTAAAATTGAATGTGGTGACTGGTGCACAACTCTGTGAATGTACTGAAGTGTAGACATTAAAACGTGTGAATGGTATGTGAATCATAACTCAGTCAAGTTGTAAGAAATAAATCTCATGAAAAATTCAAAGGATTTTCTAAATTACAATCAATGATGCTTCCATGTGGATGAGAAGTTGGACCATCAAGAGCTTCCTTACACTGTGCCATCGTGCACAGGGGTACAGACACCTGGACAGCAGTGTGGCATCACCTATTAGGGTGGATGTTACACACATGCAGTAGTTCTACTCCTGGACACATAATTCTGAGAGCCACATGCTCATGTGCAGCAACAAACATGTACCATGAGGCTTAGAGCAGCTTTGTTTATCATTTACCAAGCCTGAAAATAAACCACATGACCACCAAGAATAGAAGGGGCAATTTAACATGTGAATTGCTTATTTAATGGAAAACTATAATGCAGCAAAGATAAATACATACCTATAAAAACTTAACAAACACACATTGAGCCAAAATGAGGTCAAATATAACCTGATCACATTTGTATAAAAAATTAAAAATGTGTATAGAGTTTTAAGTAATTTGTTGTTTAGAGATGCATCAATAGGATTAAAACTTCATGGACCAGGCTAAAGAGGATGATTCTGGAACAAGACGGTGAATAAATCTCAGGGGAGCAATGGATTGATATTGCTATGGAAATTGGTACAGAAACTGGTGTGTTTATATATTTCTAATTTTTTAACATGATACTTTCTTCTAAAACCTTTTGATAATATATAAATATAATTCATTCTATTTTCATTTATGGGGTAAAATCAGTTTAAAAAGTAATATTAAATATTTATTTATAACTAGAAAAAATTAATCTTTTGGTCAAAAAGCAGATGGACCCAGACTAACCAGAGAAGAGATCATGAAGAGTGATTGAAATGAGGAATTATCATCATCTCTTAATTGAACTCAGGATCCCATCTATAGAATCAGAATTCACTAGAGCACCAGTGTCCTGTGGTCCCTCCTGCCATGATGATGTTCTGTCTGTGCTGCTCATCAGCACAGTCAGGAGCCACCTGTGACTGAGGTTTGAAATGTGGCTAGTACAAGCGAGAACTGGATCTGACATTTTCTTTAATTTTAGTTGAATTAATTTTAGACAGTCACATGTGAACAGGGCAGCATTAGAGAAACAAAATGAGTGAAGGGTCCATTGTCCCTGGGTTTTTTAGTACCCCAATGGCTATCAATGACAGCTTTGTCCTTGAAACTTTTGGGAAGAATGTCAACACAGGTGATTGAAGCTTTCTTCAGGGATGAGATTTTCTTTAATTCAGAAGCTAATAAAATATTTGAATCACAAGAAAGGTATCTATCACTGTTCTCTGTAGGTGTAGTAACTAATTTTCATTTATATGTGAACTGACTTTTCCAATCCCAAATCTTGCTGTAACTAGGAAATTTGTAAAGTAAGTTTTCTTTCTTTCTTTCTTTCTTTTTTAACTAAGTAGTTTTCTATCATCAAATTCTTTATGAAAACTGCTTATAATTGTCTAGGCCACTCTAAAAATCATTATGTCATCTGGAATTTTAAAATCTAGCACAGTAATTTTATGTCACATGGGGAAAAGATAATTAAAAGGAAGGCAAGCCTGTGTAAACACAGTACACTATTTATTAGAATATAACATACCAATATTTAAGAATGTATTAATTTTGACATAAAAGATGACAGAATCAATGTGGCATTGCATGCCTCTGATCCCAGCATCTCAGGAGGCTGAGGCAAGAGGAACCCAAGTTCAAGGTCAGTCTCAGCAACTTATCAAGATCCTGTTTCAAAAAAAAAAAAGTACTTGCAGTTTAATTCCCAGTATAAAAATGTCAACAATAGCAAAATGAAGTACACCTCATGTAATTCATTAATTTACCCAGAACACTGTACTGTGGATGCATAAATGGAAATTGAATATAATGGTAAACATAGTGGGTAGGTAGAAAGATTTGAGGGATTTCTTTTTTCCATTCAGGAGAATTAAATTGTTTGTTGATTACACCTGAAAATGGATGATAGACAAGCTTCATTCCCATCTGTTAAGTGTACAGTATCATTATTCAATTTAGATATTGCATAGGATGTGTCAACAATCGTTTTTATAACCAAATAATTTCATGACTGTGCTTGTGTGACCCTTTCAATGGTGAACTTCAAAGGTCACAACAACTACATCAAGCTGTCTGGACCTGGTATTATCCCGAATGACTTCTAACTTCACACTCTTGTGGAAGTTTTACCAAGATGGCTTCAGAATAGACTAACTTTACACAGCACATATAAAAAAACATATTTATTCAGTGTCATAATCAGACTATTACATTTAGCAATTAACATTATGGGTGCAAAAAAAAAAAAAGAAGTCTACATTAAAACCCTTTGTGCTTTACACTTTCCACAGAACAGAAACTAAAATATTCTGTTATACCAATAGTCACAAATACTGTACTTCAATTTTTTGGCACATACACGTGTCTAAACTATGTCTTCTTTGTAGCAGCGAGGCCCTGCCCCAGTGTGCTTGGCTGAGTTCACAAATCTGTTGTAACCTGTGGCTTCCCTGTCACTTCCTCTCCTGCTAAGCTTTGTTTCCTGGCAACATTAAAACCTTCTTGCATTGTCATAACTACTGCTGCTGCTGGAACTACCAGAGCCACCTTGGTTTGGTGGTTTGGCAGAGTATTGTCCTCCACCACCATCAGGTCCAGAGCTTCTGCGTCCATAGTTTCCAACCTTCATGGGTCCAAAATTTGATGACTGATTGTTGTCATTGCCAGAATCATTGTAGCCTTTACCACTTCCAAAATTGCTTCTGTCACTACCAAATCTATTGTAGCCATCCCCACTGTCACCATATCCAACACCACCATGGCTGCCACCAAAGCCACTGAAGTTTTGTCCACAACCAAAATTGTCGTTTACACTGAAACCACCTCCACAATCACCACCAAACTTTCTACAACCATGTCAACTTCTTTGGCCAGCTCTTATGTTGACAGGGCTTTCCTCACTTCACAGTTGTGGCCATTCGCAGTATGTATTTCTGAACGACAATCTTATTCACGGAGTCATGATCATAAAAAGTTAAAAAAGCAAAGCCCCTGTGAGAGCATTTGTCTTTGTGATGAGTCTTTGGTAAACACCACATAAGTGGATCTTATTTAAAAAAAAAACACTTTGTGATGGTGTCCATTGTTTAATTAGAGATGTGACCACTTACATTCAGTGTTCCTATAAAGAGAAGAGGTATGTGCATGAATTCTTGCCATGTTGATGGATTTCTCATGTTTAATGTGATTCTGTTTCTTATTTGCTTAGCAACACTTGTAATGAGTACTCTCCAGTCTGGAGTCTTGCTTGTTCCCCCTCTCCCCTGGGTTGAACCAAAGGCCTGGCACATGCTAGGCAAGTCTTTGACACCGAGCCACACATGCAGCTGCTGGGGTTTCTCTGAATTTCTCATGTGGAGTTTTTCCTTAAGTATGTTCTGAAATATTGGCTTCCTAGTTGTGAATTTTGTTTCTTTTTTTAGGGGGGGGGGAGAGGCTATTACTGGGGGATTGAACTCAGGGGCATTCAACCACAGAGCCACATCCCCAGCCCTTTTTTGTATTTTATTTAGAGACAGGGTTTCACTGAGTAGCTTAGGCAGATAATCAACCAACTTTGGTTGTGAGGGCACAGCATACTTATACCAATGAATATAACTTTTCAAAGTTCAGTCCCTAAATCCATTTTCACCCACTTTTTCAGTTTTCTGACCCTCATAGCTTATCATGTGAGCCATCAGATCAAAGGGAAAGCAAGCTGTACTCACCACCTTGTCTCTGACCTGAATCCTCCTAATTATAATCATCTTGCTTCCTTCCTTTCTTCTGTTCTTTCTTTGGAATGAACCCAGGCATGCTCTTCCAATGAACCAAAACCACAATCCATTCTATTTTTTATTTTAAGATAGGGCCTCACTAAGTCCTTCAGGATGGCCTCAAAGTTGTGATCAGCCTGCCTCAGCCTCCCCAGTCACAGAGTTCTTGTGCCAAATTTTTCAGTTGTGTTCCTCTCTGTCTTTTTATTCCCCCTCCCCTCTGTGGTGAGCTGACCCCACAGTTGTCTCTACCTAAGCTCCAATATCCCTTTTCTTGGGCTCTATACAAAATAGCAGAACTTCTGAGGCTCTTACTGTCCAATTGTGAACTTTATTGAATTCCCTCAGGCACCACCTCAGTGAGACGCAGCAGTCCTGCAGCTTCAATTCTGAGCTGTGGAGCAAGTGGAAAGTGCAGCCTTCCTCTACTCTGCCATCTCTGTTTCCTCGTTCTATATAAGACTTATGTGTAAGTCATAAAAACGTGGATTGCATTGTTTGCTCCAAGAAGTGAGGAATGAGTCTGGGCCACAGTTTCAGAGAGAAGCAGAGAGATGTTCTTTCTGTTGAGCTGTGGCTCACTACCTGCATCTTCCACCTGGCTGTACCCATGGGAGAGAGAACAACATGACCTTTCAACATCATGTCTCATCATTGACAACACACATCCCTTTTCTCCTCAAGAGAAAAACACATTTAAATGTGGATTTAAGACCCTTCCCACTCTGGACACTGATCAGTGACCTCAGGGGTCCCTAACTGGCTGAGCACCAGGGTGGCTTGTGGACTTGTTACAAAACACTTGCTCCTAGACACAGAACACATCTCCCAGATTAGTTGGCACAAGACAGAGGAGTCACTTACTGTAAGCTTGAGGAGATCTGATGCACAGTCTGGGAATCCTGGTCATTATTTGAGCTTCTGAAAGTATGAACTACACTCTGACAGCATCAGCACCACCTTGACATTGAAATGGCATCTACTACTGACTCCAACTCTCCATGTTGGGGTGATGTCCAGGGGACTCATGTGCACAGGAAATCTGGGACTCCCTGATCCATGTGTGCCTGGGTGTGGCAGCAGAACTGTGCACTCTGCTGTGGACGTGTGGTCTGATCAGATGGCAAACACTGGGAGCTCACTGAGCTCCAGGGCTCAGTGCCTGTCCCTTTCTTTACTTGGCCACCACTCCCTTGGTGTGCTCACCTGTGCTCAAGGCTTTAATCCATTTCCCCATTCTGGACACTCATCTGTCCCACTGCCAATGTGATGACCTCACCTGCATTTCCAGGATATATCTCAGTTCAGTGTCTATGCTGAGTGCCTGCCATGTCCCTTTCCAGAGTCCTCTGCTGTCCACTGAGGGCTACTCCATCCTTCTCCTTATGCAGTCTGCTATAAGGGGTGCCCCACTGACTCTTCCTTCTTATACCCCAGCTTCAGTCCATTAGGAAGTGCTGGGAAGAATCTGGCTCCCCACTTTGCCATTCTCTTCTCAGCACAGAAGCCATAGTGTCTTTTACAACACAAGTCTTTTTATAGGGGAAGTTCTGCTGTGATCCTTCTGTGATCAAACTGTCTTCTAACTCTCTGGATCACTCAGAGTAAAGGTTCAAAGACTTCCAGAAACTTCCAGCCCTGCAGGATATTATCATATCATTGGCCTCTACTCAGTGACTCTGCTCAGGGCATACCACAGGTCTCATTTACCATGAACACAAGGACATGCTCCTGCCCCAGTGCCTTTGCACTGCTGTTTATCCTTCCTGGAAAGAATTTGATACTGATACCATCAAGATTATTATTCATATTCTTAAAATCTTACCTCAAAGGTCATCTTTTCATCAAGGCACTGAGTACTTTGGCAAATACTTGTCTTCCCTGTTGCCCCCCCACCACATACCCTCTGAATAAAATTATAACTCTTATGCCTCCTACATGAACACTGTGCTTATTTAATATGTTTATAGTGCATCCTCTTCTAGCCACTAGAACATATGTTCCACTAGGCTGGAATTTTATTTTACTTTTCCTCTGAATTTCCCAGATATAACAAATAGTATAACACATATTTTGAGACAGGGTCTCACTTGCTCAGGCTGGCTTCCAACTTTCAATCCTCTTGAGCCACTGGGATTACAGGTGTGTGCCACCAGCTGTCCTTCCTTCATTTTTACTGCTGAAGCTTTACATTTTATGGATATACACAGTGTGCCACCTGCCTGATGATGTACATGTGTTTGATTGTACTCTGCCATAAGCATCAGTGCACACACAGGCAAGATCACCCCAGGCATATGATCATGAGAAGGAACATTCTTTCTTTCTTTTTTTAGAGTAATGTATTTTATTTATTTTTAATTGGTTATTTTATTTTTCCATATTTTTATTGGTGCATTAAAATCATACCTAATGGTGGGATTCATTGTTACATATTTAGACACACACACAATATAAAAATGTAATTTGGTCAACGTCCTTCCCCAGTATCTCTTTCCCTTTCTCCTTCCTCCCCCTGTTTCCTTTCCTCTGCTGAACTCCCCTCGATTTTCATCAGACTCTATCCCACATCTTTCTTTCCCTTTTTCCTCTCCAGCTTCCACATATGAGAGAAAAATATTCAATTCATGGCCTTCCAAGTTTGGCTTTTTTTGCTTAATATTCTCAAGTTCCATCCACTTCCCTACAAATGACATAATTTCATTTTTCTTTATGGCTGAATAAAACTCCATTGTGTACATAGACCACTTTTTCTTTATCCATTCATCCATTGATGGACACCTAGACTGGTAGCATATTTTGGCTTCTGTGAATTCTCTTAATCCAGTATTTTTAAATCCTCAGTTAAACAATTTTATTGTGTATATATGCAGTTACTATTTATAAGACATCCTCTAAGATGCTATTGGGGTATTAGTATATACAATAAATCCATGGATGACTACCTTCAAGAATCTCTCAGTCTTGTAAGAGAGGTAAGAAATGTGTTTGCAAGCTGTAATATAATGTAATATAAACTTGATGAATACCATAATAAAGGTGAGAACTGTATTAATATGCCACAATGAAACTTACTATTCTGTATAATTAATATGAACTAACTTTAAAAAAGGATGCATAGCCTTATAGGGGGAGTTCAGGCTGGATCATTTCTTTGTGGAGGGATCAGAAGATGGTGGGCAAGTCACTTCAGGTTCATGAAATACATCAGAGAAAGTAACAGCTGTTCAGGAAACAGTCACTTTACCTGGAAATTAAGATGCTACTGGGAGATACAACTTTCCATCCTATCATATTCTTTTCTTCAACTACAGTGGATAATGCTAATTTTCAAAGTGCTTGTACTAATTTTAACTCTTAGCAGGAACATATGAGAGTTCATGTTGCTGAAGTTCTGAAAGATAACCTAGAAGACGGGGTGTAGGATTCTGGATCACAGTCTTGGATGCAGAACTGCCCCAGCACTATATGCCCATCAGCAACTTCCTCTCCTTCCTTTATTCCACCTGCTCTGGACTCAAACTATCAGCACATAAGTCAAGATCCTGCTTCTTTCTAGTAAACCACAGGGGTATTGTCATATACCTGGAATCTTCCATAAAAAGGAAAACAAGGAAGAAGGGAGGCATGGAGAAATGGAGAGAGGAGAAGGAGGAGGAGGGGAAGGAAAGAGCAAATGCAAAAATAAGGAAGAGAACAGGAAAAGCATCATTGGAAAGAGCAAGGATAACAGGCATTATCACAGTGCAAGGAAGTAAGGAGATGGAGACATATAGAACAACAGATATGCAGAGAGTTGGCAAAACAAGAAATATCCATGAAATCACAGAAATACCCATAGGTCATCAACATGGAGTCCGGGAAGAGGGAGAATTGGATAAAGAGAAGGATTTCATAAGCTGGAATGAGTAATAAGTAGATCATAATAATAAAAATAACACACAAATGGAAATGATTTGTTAGGTCCTCCAAGACATAAAGTTGCAAGGTGGGTTGAGCTCACCAGCATTTTATTAGGGGAAACACCTGTATGAGAATGTGAGAAAGGAGCCAGAAATTCCTGGGAAAGCCTTCAGATTGAGGTATGGGAGATGGACAGAGGGAGAAGAGCTTGTTGGATTGGTCCCAGGAGCAACCTAAGGATTGTGCATCCAGGATTCAGAAGTGTCCTGTCTATGATGGACATCAGAGGAGTCCCATGCCTCCCAGGAACAGGCCTGCCTCAGTGCCTTGGGTTTGACATTTTTTTCCCCTGAAACAAATACCTGTGACAATCAACTTTAAAAGCAGAAAGGTCTTTTTCCATTCACAGTTTGGGGAGTTTGACTATTGGCCCTGGTGTTTTGGGCCTGTGGCAGCACAGTTCATCATGGCAGGTGTGCATGACTCAGGAAGCCCACTCACCTCATGGGGGAAGAGAGAGTAGGGCACAGGTCCTTGATCCCCTCCAGGGATATGTCTCTATCCAGAAGACCTCCTTCTAGGCCCACCTCTTCAGGTTTCCTCCACCTTCCCATTGGGCCAAGCTGGAGAGTACGCCTTGAACACATGGGCTCCTGTGGGACATTCCAGGTCCAAGCTCTACCACCAGTCATTGGCCTCAGCAGCCCTGGTAAGCAGGGCCTCTGCACCAGTGCTGCCCTGGGCCTCAACATGGAGCAGGGCTCTTGGCTGACTTCCTGGGGGTGTGACCCAGACCTTCCTGAGGTGTCTGGGACCTTGGAAATCAAACCTTGACAGGCAAAGTTTATGTAAGGATTAGTTCCCAGTTGAAATAAGACAAAGAGAATGAGGGGGAACCCGTGTGGATCACCCCTCTGCCCTCACTGTGTGACAGTAGCCTTCCCTTCTCCTTAGTTTAGTCCATCACCACTGGCAAGAAAGGAGTTGAGGGTGTCCTCTACCCCTTGCTGGTCCCGGAGGTCATAGGTTGTCTTAGTCAGCTTTTTCATTGCTGTGACTAAAAGACCTGACAAGAACAAGTACAGGAGGAAACTTTATTTTGAGTTCATGGTTTCAGAGGTCTCAGTTCATAGAAGGCTGACACCATTCCTCAGGGCTTGAGGTGAGAAAGAATATCAGGGTGGAAGGGTGTGGTGGGGGAAACTAGCTCAGGACATTGCAATCAAGAAGAAGAAGGAGAAGGAGAAGAAGAAGAAAGATGGAAGAATGAAAAGGAGGAGGAAGAAATAAGAGAGAGAGAGAGAGAGAGAGAGAGAGAGAGAGAGACTCTTCAATAATAAAATATAAAATATATACTCCAAAGGCTCACCTCAATGACCCACCTACTCCAGCCACACCCTACCTGCCTTAAATTGCCACCAGTTAATCTCTATCAAGAATTAATTCACAGATTGGGATAAGGCTGTCTTGACCCAATCATTTCACCTCTGAGCCTTCTTGCATTGTCTCAAAGATGAGCTTTTGTGGAATATCTCACATGCAAACCACAACACTGTTCAAACCTCCCTTGTGGCAACAGCAGCGGAGCAGGGCTCTTGGCAGACTTCCTGGGGTGTGACCCAAACATTCCTGAGGTGTCTGGGACTCTTTTCAGTGGCACCCTTGTGTCCCTTGGTAGGAATGTTCTCCTCAGGATATCAGGACCTCCTGTCTTGCAGAGCCCAGAGTGGGAGAGATGGGAAGTGCAAGATCCCAGTGGGTGAATCTAAGTGATGGTGAATGGAGCCACTTAGTTTCTTTCTTTTGAGAGCACAGCACCATAGAGAGGTCTCTGATTCCATAAATACACTGTGTCCTAAAAGAAGTCACCTTGTCCTTTAGAGGGCTTCCCCAAATCTTGTGCTCAGGTGTGTGCCTTAGAAGGCCCATCCAGCATTGTGTGTGGCTGGAAGTCCCTGCATAGTGCAGACTGTGACAGGACCTGTCAGTCCCATGGTCATGGATCATACCACAACTGGTTCTCTGTGAGTGCTGTCATGGTCAGATATCAAATAAGAGCAATTTGGATCCTTTGGATGTGACATGATGACAACCCTTCATAGTGGTGCATGATGGCTGAGGGTCTGAGTCATGGAAGGAAAAACTGGCACATGAAATCTATTTCTAGGATGATGAACCTCATGCCCTTCTAGGATGCAACTGGCTCAATGAAATCACTTTGTTACTTGTGTTTACTTGATCCCATAAAGAAATAATGTATCTCTAGGATCAGCATTGGCTGCTAATTCTGAGAGGTTGGATATTGAGAGGTGGCAGCATCTGGATCTCCCTTAGTAAGAGGAATCAGTTCTGCCAGGCTAAAATGTAGGGTGCATCTCTGCCTTTGCTCCATTCATATGCCTATCATTCAAGTCCTAGGTGGCCAGTAATGAACACAAATATGTTAGTCTGCTTTCTGTTACTCTCACAAAATACCCAGGGAAAGCATTGTAAAAAGAGGAAGGGTTTATTTGGACTCACTATTTCCAAATGTTGCTTTGGGGCCTGTTGTGAGGCAGAACATGAACATGAGAAGCACCTAGCAGAGAAAGCTTCTTCCATCATGGCAGCCAGAAAGCAAAAAGAGAGACAGGAAGGGACCAGATCCCAACATCCCCTTCAAGGACACACTCTCAGTGTCTTAGTTTACTTCAGTAGGACCCACCCCCTCAAGGTTCCACCATCTCCAGATAGTGCCATGGTCTGGGGAACAAGTCTGTAACTCATGTGCCTTTGTAACAGTTGGATCCTGTCCATTTGTCTACTAGGCTGTTCAGAACCACTTCAGGGTGGATGTTTTCTGCATGTGATTCAGGCTCAAGCCCAGATGTACCATTTCCATGTGATGATGGACTGCCCCAAACCTGTCCAGGTTGTGACCTAGTGAGCTTCACAGAACCCAGTCCATGTTGGCTCTTGTCATTCCAGTGTTCTTTAGTGTCTCATGGTCAAATATTCTGCTTCACCAGGCCTAGCAACACAACAAAGCTGATTACTAAGAGGGGCACATTTCTTTGAGTGGAAGGCATGACCTCCCTCAGACCCCAGGACCTTTGATAGTATTTCTCTCCCTGTGCTTGGTTCAGCTCCATCCTGTATCTATCACATCACTGACGCTCCCATATCTACACAGTCTGAGGGGTGATGAACCATGCCCTGAACTGTTGCAGTGTCCATTCCTGTCCAGGTCCCACATGAAGCTGGCCTATTATGTCACCAAATATGTGGAACAAACACTGTGCCTCAGTGTGGAAGGTGATGTATTCAGAACCCAAAGAGGCCCAGACTGCCTGCTTCCTTCCCTGCAGTGAGGGGTGCCAGGTGCAGCAGCAGGTCCTGTACCACGGAGGGGACATCTCTGCTTGTCTTTAACAGCTGGATCCCTAAATCACAATGAAGGGGCCACTCCTGAATCTCTGAACGTTTTATCTTCCACTTTCTGAGGTGCGTGTGCCTCATCAAGAGCTCCAGGGCACTTCCCCCTCTTGCTCATCCATCCCAGGCAGCATGATGTGGGATGAAATGAACTGACTTCATATTCTATGGGATGTGCATCCAGTCCAGACTCTAAACACTGCATCCTAGAGGGCAGGGATGGTGAGGCTGTGGGTATGAGGTGTTGGTGTCAACTCAATCCCAGTCCATGACACTCCCCAGCCTCCTGCCTGTTTCCCTCTCCTTGGCAGAAGGACTGAGGGAATAATGGCCACATGTTCTTGTCATGATGTTCTAGGCTCTTTCTTCCCTGGATGTGGACACCTCTTCAGTCACTGGGTTCTGAATCTGAACATTGGCTCAGATATGGGAATTGAGAATGGAATCAAGACTTCTTATTGGTTCAAGTACCTTCAGCCTCCTGCTCTCCACTTTTGTGTTAATTGCTGATACTGAGAAGGGCACTTGTTGGTCACCATCTGTTTGACCCTATGTACACCACCCTCTATGAACATTCCCAACCCCCTTATAAATCAGAGCACCCCTGACTGCTGCTCTGGAGTTGCTGTGGTGGGCACACCCTCTGGTCAGTGCTGGTTAACTGCCACCACTTTTTTTAGGGCCAGACCCTCCCCATGAATGTGAATGAGCCCCCTTTCCTACCCTCATCCCAGCCTGAACAGGAAAACACCCACCTTTTTAGTGAAGCAGGCCCTTGTCACCAGCATATTCCTGTGGGTTTTGGTGAAAGTGTCCTCTGGGACACTGGAATTCAATGCTCTGTTTTGTCTTGTGGCCTCTTCCTTCAGCCTCTGTATTCCATCCTCCATTGTCTTCTTGAGCATATATGTTGTGTCCACTTGCTGAGGGGTGGACATCAGTTTTTCCTGTCTTCACAGAGGTCACAGAACCACAGAAACTACAACAACCCAAGTGGCTTTATGTAGCTCCATTTATGATTTCACAGTTACTTAGGTTCCAAGTCCCCCATGGAGCTCACAGGGCTAAAGTCAAGGTGTCAAGTCTTTGTTCCTTACTGGAGACTCTGATGAGGATTTTGCTTCCAGGATCAATATGGTTGTTTTGAGAATTCAGTCCCTATCTCCTTGCTGACTGTCATGAAGGAGCCACTTTTAGCTCCTGGAGCCCTCTCCCAGGTCCTCATATGTGCCCTCTATAGCACGTCTCATCCTTCTTCATTAGAACCTCTGATGTCCTCTCTGCTGAATCTCCTCCACCTGCCTCTCTTGTAGCACATCTCTGACTCCAGCCAGAGGAGGGTCTCAGCTTGAAAGATGTACTGTGATTGGCTACCCAGGACAATCTCCCCAATTTCAGATGTTCACCTTAGTTACATCTGTAATGTCCCTTCTGCCATATGATACAACTTCTTAACTCTTCCAAGGATTAGGGCCTGGGCAACTTTAGGGACTATTCTTCAGTCCCTACACCTTCTTGTGCCAAAATCAGTGAGGAGCAAGGATATAGCACTCCTTGAGAGGGTGATGGACAGGAAGGAGTCAGGAGTGCAGAGATGGGGAAATTGCTTGTGGTCCTTGGGTGTGTCTACCATGAGGCGAGTGCCTACCATCTCATGACAGGCTAGGGGATAATGGGAAGGGGAGCAGAATGGTCTGAGAACCTCAGTGTGGAGCAAGGACCCCTACCCACCTGCTGGACCAGGTGTACATGATACCCATGGAATCCCCCATGGGAGGGGACTTCAGAGGACAGTGTCATCCAGGAGACCAGGATTCTGTTAGAGCTGGGAGGCAAGGACATCTTGAGAGGACTTTGGTAGTTTGTTTTTCATGAGCTGAGAATTTCAGGGGGTACCATAGGAATATTCCAGGATTTGATGAGAGCGTGTGAGAGGAGACAGAACAGGAATGTGCAGAGCTTTGTGAGGATGATGTGCAGGACATTGAAGGGGACCTAGCATGACTAACCAAACAGGAAAAGGACACAGGAGGTTTGTCCTGGTGGATTCAAGACAGACAGTGAGGTGGTGGGGAGAGGGGCAGGCATGAGAGCAGGTGGGTCTGAGCCTTTCCTCTGTGGATGAAGATGAGGTGTGGGTTGTTGGCTCTTGGTGCCACTGTGGAACCTTTCTTGCCCCCTGATTATCAGGTGGAGTGTCTGAGGGTGGAGGTTGACTAGGCTGTGCATAATTCATTCCTGAACTGAGGAGAGTTGGGTGCTCACCTCCAGGCTCAGGTCTGCTGACCCCTGCTGTTGGAGGTGCCATTTCTGTATACCATATGAGACCCTGACACAGAGTCCTATTATGTCCTGCTAAGGGGGACAGAGGCCAGGGGAGACAGAGGCTGTGACCTTGCCCTGATAGTCCTAGTGTACATATCCTTTAGGTGGGCAGTGAGTTACTGTTCCCAAGTAAGAGACCATTTTTCTTTAAAAACCTTAGTGAATAGGGTATTTCCAAAAAATGTATTTCCAAAAACTGAAAAATAAGGAGTAGAGAGAATGTTTCTACTTTTCTCTTGTCTTGGTCTCAAGGGAACTAGGGTTGCAACTTTAAATGTGATTCTCAGAGAGTGTCAAGGGCCACGATCACGTTTCCAAATGCAAGGCATGTGGGAGGTAATTAGGCAAATTTTATACTCCTTGACATTGGACAATATTAGGAGCTCATAGTAATTTCCTTTAGTGTCATAACCATATTATTATTTAAAGAAAAATGTCATTTCCTAAGAGATGAGCACAGATTTACTTAGGAATGAATGTTACAATGATCAATTTTTCTAGTGTTTCAGCAAGAATTATACAACTATAATTTCTCACATCCTAAAACAAATGTGACAAAATACTGAACTAATTAGGTCTATAGTACCATTGTAGAATTCTTTCTGAGTTTGGAAACTTTGATCTTTCTCATGTAATCTGAAGATTATTTAATACTTCCTAACAACATGAGAAATGATCACAATATAATGCTGGACAAAAATGAAGTTTCAAGTGTACGCGTGTGTGAGCCTGGATGGTGGTGTACAGCTGTAAACCCAGCTACTTTGCAGGCTGAGGCAGGAGGATGGCAAGTTCAAGGCCAACCTGGGCAACTTAGTCACACACTGTCTCAAAATTGAAATTTAAAAGACAGTGTAGCTCTGTGGTACAGCACTACTTGGTAAAGAAAGAAAGGAAGGAAGGAAGGAAGGAAGGAAGGAAGGAAGGAAGGAAGGAAGGAAGGAAGGAAGGAAGGAAGGAAGAAAGAAAGTCTGTTTTGAGAATACCTCAGTTGAGGGTGTATCAGCATTTGTCAGCTTCACATAGTCTGCTCCCAGTGTGCACTATTCTGTAATCCCTATGATAAGGGAGCAAGGTACAGTGGGGACACCAAGAGACATCTCCAGGTAAGCTCTGTCTGCACCCACCACCCCTCCCAGGACCCTTTGCTCCCCTAGAAGGTCAGCCACAGGCAAAAGATGGAAGGGTCCGCAGGCTTTAGCCCTCACCCCCCAATCCTTCCTCTACCAGTTGTTGCCTGAGCTTCCTCCCTCCATTGCCACCACAATCCCCCTAGAGCTAAGCACAGGAGGTTCCATATGTGGAATCCACTCTCCATTTCAGACCTGGGAAGCAATTCCAAGACAGCTGTCCTCCCTGGTGACTGCCACTGTGTGAAGCCCGAAGGCATCGCCCACGTTGGCTGGGTTCTCTCTAGGATCCTGGCATTGCCCAAATAGTCTTGAAACTCCTTGTATCACAAATTCAATCTCATTCTTTACAATTGCTCCTCTGACAATTCACAGGGGAAAAACTGAGACCCAAAGAAGGAGATATGCTCGGTCATTTCCCACAACCTGTGGACAATATGGCAAAAATATGGCAGGTTTCAAACGCGTTTTGAGAAAAATATAACAGGGTCCCTTGTGCCTCCACTCAATTTTTCTTTTCCCCCACCCTCTACGGGTGGGATGTGGACCTTTGCACTCTATTTTGCATTTTTGATCATATTTATTACATGTCTATCTACTAAAAGCATATCCTTTACCTTGGTTATCCAGTTTTCCCAGCACCATTTCTTTAAAAGGCTGTCCTTTCTCTCATGTTTGTTTTTGGTGCTGTTGTCAAGGACCACATGATTGCATCTGTCTGGATTTGTCTCTCTGCTTCTATTCTGTTGCATTGATCTATGCATCTGTTCTTATTTCAGTAGCATGCAGTTTTTGTTACTATACTGCTAGAGTATAATTTGAAGACAGATATTGTGAAGCTTCCTGCATTTTTTTCTCTTAGAATAGTTTTGTGACTTTTTTTCCCTGTGATTAAAGGCATTGAATTTAACAGGGACTGCATTGAATCAGTAGATTGTTTTTAGCAATATGGCCATTTTAACTATATTAATTATGTGTATCCATGAACATTAGAGGGCTTTTTATCTTCTACTGTCTTGTCAATTTTTTTCCCTCAGTGTTCTCTAATTTTCAATGTAGAAGTTTCTTCTTTGTGATCTTTTTAATGTAGATACTCATAGCTATAAATTTTCCTCCAATAGCTGCCTTCTTATTGTCACAGAGATTGTGACATGTTTTATTTCTTTTCTCAGTTGATTTAATTATTTTAAAATCTTCTCTGCTGACATTCGCTATCCCTTGTTAATTGTTCCAAAGTGCATTGCTCAATCTTGGTGTGGTTATATTTTTCTATACTTTTTCTTGCTGTGGATTTTTGTTCATTACATTATGACCTGATAAGATGAAGAAATATGTCATTTCCTTTATTTGCTAAGACTTATCTATGGTGAAAAGTTGTGTTGAAATCACCTAGTGTAATTGTACTAGGTTCTAGCTGAGTCTTTAAGTCAAGTAGAATCTGTTTTATGTAATTAGGTGCACTGACATTTAGGATAGAAATATTTACTCTAACTTCTCTTGTTTTTGGATTGTTCTCTTTTCCAGTATAAATTTTACCTTCTGAGTAATTTACCATCTGAGTAATTGATTTGATGTCTACTTGGTCAGATATGATAGTAGCTAGTCCTGTTTTTCTTAGGGTACTGTCTGCCTGTAATATAATTTTCTATTCTTTTCCTTCAGCCTGTAAGTACTTTTGCCTGTGTGATGAGTCTTTTGCAAACACCATACAATGGAGTCTTGATTTTTTATTTTTTAAAACTTTGAGACAGTGTCCATCATTTAACTGGAGATGTGATGATTCAGTATTCCTATAAAGAGAAGAGAGATGTGCATGAATTCTTGCCATTTTGATTGATTTCTAATGTTTAATTTGACTTGGTTTCTTATTTGCTTAGTAACACTTGTAATAAACATTGTCCAGTTATGGAGTCTTGTTTGTTTCCCTGCTCTCCCCTGGGTTGAACCCAAGGCCTGATGCATGCTAGGCAAGTCCTTTACACCAGCAGCAACTGGGGTTCTCTTAATTTCTTATGCATAGTTTTTCCTTAAGTATTTTCTGTAACACTGGCTTACTAGTTGTGAATTCTTTTTCTATCAACTCATCTGGGAAGGTTTTTATGTCTCTTTGATTTTAAAAGATAATTTTTCTGGGAATAGCAGTCTTGGTTGACAGTTATTTTCCTTTAGATTAGATCCAACACCCCTAGGGCCTGGAAGATGCTGATCTCTGCTGGGTCTCTGGATCTCAGGAGCCTCAAGAGAATTCAATTTCTAAGGCAGATAACCAACCACCCTTGGTTGAGAAGGCACTTATACCCTTGAATATAACCTTTCAAAGCTCAGTCCCTGAATGTAATTCCACCCATTTATTCATTTTCCTTCCCCCTTAGCTTGTCAACTGAGCCACCAGACTCAGAGAAAGCAAGTTGCACTCACAACCTTGTCTCTGACCTGAATCACCTTAGTTAGAGTCATCTTCTTTCTTCCTTCCTTTCTTTCTTTTTTCCTTTCCTTTCCTTTCCTTCCTTCCTTCCCTCTTTCCCTCCCTCCTTCCCTTCTTCCTTCCTTCCTTCCTTCCTTTCTTTCTTTGAAATGAACCCAGGTGTCCTCTTCCAATAAACTACAACCAAAGGCCATTTTATTTTTCCTTTTGAGACATTGCCTTACTAAGTTCTTCAGAATGGTCTCAAAGTTGGGATGTTCTTGCCTCAGCCTCCCAGATCACAAAGTGCTCGTGCCAAATTTTTCTCTTGTGTTTCTCTCTCTCTTTGTATTCCCCTCCCCTCTGTGGTGAGCTGAGCTCACAGCTGTCACTACTTTGGCTTCAGTGTACTCTCTTTCTTGTGCTCTATTAAAAATACGTGCATTTCTGGGTCTCTTAGTGTTCAATATTGATCTTTAGTGAATTCCCTCAGGCACCACCTCAGTGAGAAGCAGTACTCCTGCTGCTTCAATTCTGAGCTGTGGAGTAAGTGCAGCCTTCCTCTACTCTGCCACTCTATTTCGTCCTTCTACATAAAACTTACGTATAAGTCATAAAAACTTGGATCCCAATGTTTGCTCCAAGAAGTGAGAAATGGGTCTGGGACACAGTTTCAGAGCAGCAGAGAGATACTCATTCTATTGAGCTGTGATTCCCTTCTGCATTTTCCACCTGGCTGTACCTGTGGGAGAGAGAACAATATGTCCTTTCAACATCATGACAACATAAGTCCCTTTTTTTCTTCAAGAGAAAAACACATTTAAATGTGAATTTAAGACCCCTCCCAGTCTGGACAGTGATCACTGACCTCAGTGGTCCCTATCTGGCTGAGCACCAGGATGGCTGGTGGGCTTGTTACAAAACACTTGGTCCTGTCCACACTCCAAATACCCCACATTAGTAGGCACAAGACAGAGGAGTCACTTATGAAAAAGTCTTAAAGAGAAGCTGATGCACAGTCTGGAATCCTGGTCGTTATTTGAGCTTTGGAAAGTATGAACTATTCACTGACAGCATTAGTACCATCTTGACATAGACCCAGAATCTACTGGTTAACTCCACAATCTGCACCTCAGGTTGCTGTCCAGATCAACAGGAAACATGGGACTCTCCAATCCGTGTGGTAGCAGAACCCTGCACTCTTCTGTAGACATGTGTGGTCTGATCAGATGGCAAACACTGGGAGCTCCCTGAGCTCCAGTGCTTAATGCCTGTCCCTTTCTTTTCTGTGGCCATCACTCCCTTGGTGCCCTCACCTGTGCTCAAGGCTTTAATTCATTTCTCCCTTCTGGACACTCATCTGTCCCTCTGCCAATATGACAACCTCACCTGCATTTCTGGGATATATCTCAGTTCAGTGTCTTCACTGAGTGCCTGCCATGTTTCTTCTCTCATATGCCCTTTACAGAGTCCTCTGCTGTCCACTGAGGGCAACTCCATCCTTCTCCTTATGCAGTCTGACATAAGGGGTGCACCACTGACTCTTCCTTATACCCCAGCTTCAGTCCATCAGGAAGTGCTGGGAAGGCCTTCCTCAAAAAGGATCCAGGATCCAGGCACCCCCACCATTTCCACTACTGACTCATAAGTGGATAAGACTGTCATCTCCAGCCAGGAACAAAACACTATTTCCCTGAAGTTCCCACAGACTGTCTTGCTCCTCACTTTTCCATTCTCTTCTCAGCACAGAAGCCATAGTGCCTTTTACAACACAGTTGTTCTCATATGGGAAGTTCTACTGTGATCTTCCTGTACTCAACCTGTCTTCTAACTCTCTGGCTCACTCAGAGAAAAGGTTCAAAGTCTTCAGGAACTTGCAGACCTGCAGGATCTGATCATATCATTGGCCTCTATCAGTGACTCTGTTCAGGGCACACCACAGTTCTCACTTTCCCCTGAACACAAGGACAAGCTCCTGACATGTGCATTTGCACTGCTATTTCCATCTGCTTAAAATTTGATCTGACACCATCAAGATGATTTCTCATCCTTCAAATCTTACCTCAAAGGTCATCTTTTCATCAAGGCTGGCAGCAAGACCTTGGTAAGTACCTGTTTTCTCTGTACCATGCCCCACACCTTCTGGATATACTCGTTGTGACTCTGATGCCTCCTACATGAATACTGTGCTTATTTAATCTGTTTACAGTGTACCCCTATCCTCTAGCCACTAGATCACATGATCCACTAGGCTGGCAAGATTTTGACTTTTCCTCTGAGTTTCCCGGATACATAAAAGAAATCACATATTTTGAGACAGGGTCTCACCAGCTTGCCCAGGCTGGCCTCCAACTTTCAATCCTCCTGCTTCAGACTGTTGAGCCACTGGGATTACAGGTGTGTGCCACCAGTGGTCCTTCCTTCATTTTTACTGCTAAAGTTTTACATTTTATGGATATACACAGTTTGCCACTTGCCTGGTGATGTACATGTGTTCGATTCTACCCTGCCATAAGCATCAGTGCACACACAAGCAAGATCACCCCAGGTTTATGATAATTAGAAGGCACTTTTCATCCTATTATGTTATTTTCTTCAAATAATGTGTTTGTACCAATTGTAACTCTTAGCAGGAAAGTGTGAGAGTTCATGATGCTGAATTTCTGAAACAAACCCTAGAAGATGGGGTGTATACATTTGGAGCCAGAGTCTTGGCTACAGACCTGTCCGGACCTTTTATGTCCCTCAGCAACTTCCTCTCTTTCCTTTATTCCACATGCCCTGGCCTCACACTGTCAGCACATAAGTCCAGTCCCTGAGGTCCAGTTCCTGTTCCCTTCTAGTAAACCACTGAGGTAATGCATTGGACTCAAATCTTCCAAAGTAAAAAGGAAAACATAGAAGAAGGGAGGCAAAGAGAAATGGAGAGAGGGAAAGGAGAAGGAAATAGAAAAGACAAAAATAAAGAAGAGAAGAGGAGAAGCAGCATTGGAAAGAACAAGAGTAACAGGCATTATCACTATGCAAGAAAGTAAGGAGATGGAGAAGACACCTGTAGAACAGCAGATATGAAGATAGTTGGCAAAGCAAAAAGCATCCATGAAATCACTGAAATAACATATAGATCATCAATGTGGGTGGGGCCCAGGAGGTTAAAAAATGTGCATAAACAAAGGATTTCATAGGCTGGAATAAGTAATATGTAGATCATTATAATAACTATTACACACAAATGGAAATAATTTGTTAGTCATGTTCTCCATGATAGAACTGCAAGGTGGGTTTGAGCTCACCAGCATTTTAATTGGGGAAACACCTGTCTGAGAATGTGAGAAAGGAGCCAGAAATTTCTGGGAAAGCCTTCAGATTGAGGTATAATCGGACCCTGGGAGATGGACAGAGGGAGAAGAGCTTGCAGGATGGGTCCTAGGCCATAGGCAACCTAAGGAAAGTACAACCAGGACATGAAAGTGTCCTCTCTATGATGGTTAGCAGAGGAGTCCCATGTCTCCAAGGAACAGGCCTACAGCAATGACATTGATTTGACCTTTTTTTTGTTTGTTTGTTTGTTTTTTTGTAACAAGTACCTGTAATAATCAACTTAAAAAGCAGAAAGGTTTATTTTGGTTTATGGCTTGGGAAGTTTGAAGGTTAGCTCTGGTGTTTTGGACCTGTGCCAGCACAGTTGATTGTGGCTGGCCACCCATGAGCTATTTATTAAGCATCCTTTCTCAGCCTTGAGCCAAGGGGGTGTTGGTCTGGCATTGCTCTCTGTTTGGGCTGTGTGATGCAGGTGGCCTCCACCTTCGCTCAGCAAAGAAGCCTGCTTTTCCCTGGCTCTGGACCTGGACCTTACCCCCTGGGATTGACCAGCCTACCCCCTGCCTTACTTGATGAAGAACATTCTACCAAAACTCCTTTGTTAATTTCGCCATTTACAAACAGATTGTAGGTACCAGCTCTCCCTCTTTCCAGGGTGGAAGCATGATCTTAAGGTCAAAGAGCTGCCCTGCCCTTGATTCCCAAATTACTTTCATGTCTTGTGATTTTTTGCCACCTTCTTCTTAGCTTAAATTTGCAGCCAGCCCATTTAAATCCAGTTTGTCTCATCTGCATGGGTCACAGCCAAGAGTTCATCATGACAAGTGTGCATGACTCAGGAAGCCCATCACCTCATGGTGGCAAAGAGAGGAAGAGGTATGTTTCCTCAATCCCCACTAGTGACATATCTCTAGGAGCCAGAAGACCTCCTTCTCGGCCCACCTCTTCAGGTTTCCTCCACCTTCCCATTGTGCCAAGCTGGAGAGTTCGCCTTTAACACATAGGCTCCTGTGGGACATTCCAGGTTCAAGCTCTACCACCAGTCATTGGCCTCAGCAGCCCTGGTAAGCAGGGCCTCTGCACCAGTGCTGTCCTGGGCCTCAACATGGAGCAGGGCTCTTGGTGGACTTCCTGGGGGTGTGACCGAAACCTTCCTGAGGTGTGTGGGACCTTGGAAATCAAACTCTGAGAGGCAAGGTAGATACATGGATTAGCTTCCAGTTGAAATGGGACAAGGAGAACCAGGAGGCACCCATGTGGATCACTGGCATTCACATATACCCCTCCTGCCCTCACTGTGTGACAGCAGCCCTCCCTCTTTGTGAAGATCAGGCTCTGTCACCACTGGCAAGAAAGGAGTGGAGGGTGTCCTCTGCCTTCCTGCTGACCCCAGAAGCATTTTAGTCAGCTTTTTCATTGGTGTGACTAAAAGACCTGACAAGAACAATTGGAGGAAAAAATATTTATTTTGGGGTCCATGGTTCCATGGTTTCTGAGGTCTCAGTCCATAGAAGTCTGACTCCATTTCTCAGGGCTTGAGGGAGGGAGAACATCATGGCAGAAGGGTGTGGTGGAGGAAAGTGGCTTGGGGAATGGTAATCAGGAAGCAGGGAGGGAGAGAGACTCCACTCACAAAATACAAGATATATACCCAAAGGCACACCCTCAATGACCCACCTCCTCCAGCCACACATTACCTGGATTAAATCACTGCCCAGTTAATTCCTATCAAGGATTAATCCACATTTTGGAATAAGGTTCTCATAACCCAATCACTTTACCTTTAAGCCTTCTTGCTTTGTCTCACACATGAGCTGTTAGGGGTCATCTCACAAGCAAACCATAACACTGTTCAAACCTCCCCAGTGGCAACAGCAGTGTGCAGTTCAATGGCCCACTCGCATCCCCTGGTAGGAATGTTCCCCTTCAGGAGATCAGGGTGTCCTATCCTGCAGAGACCAGAGTGGCAGAGATGGGAAGTCCAAGATCCCCAGTGGGTGAATCTAAGTGATGGTGAATGGAGCCACTTAGTTTCTGGATCCACATGTTCTTTCCTTTGAGAGCACAGCACCATAAGGAAGTCTCTGATTCCATAAATACACTGTGTCCTCAAAAAAGGCAGCTTGCCCTTCAGAGGGCTTCCTCAAAGCTTAGGTTCAGGGGGCCCTTACAAGACCCATCCAGCATTGTGTGTGACTGGCAGCCCCTGCATAATGCAAACTGTGACATGACCTGTGGGTCCCATGGTCATGGCTCATGCCACGCCTGTTTCACTAAGAGTGCTGTCATGGTCAGATAACAAAGTAAGAGCAATTTGGATCCTTTGGATGTGGCATGATGACAGCCCTTCATAGGGTGCATGCTGGCACATGAAATCTACCTCTATTTCTAGGACAATGAACCTCATGCCCTTCCAGGTTGCAACTGGCTCAGTATAATCAAATTGTTACTTAGTGTCTACTTGATCACCTAAAGAAATAATGGTATCTCCAGGATCAGAACTGGTCCCTAATTCTGAGATCTTGGGTGTTAAGAGGTGTGTTAAGAATTGCTGCTGGGCTCAAATGTAGGGTGCATTTCTGACTTTGTGTTTGCTCCAGTCATATGTCTGTCATTTGAATCCTGGGTGGCCAGTAATGACACAAATATGTTATTCAGCTTTCTGTTACTCTTGTTAAATACCTGAGACAACCAACCTAAAAAGAGGAAAGGTTTATTTGGGCTCACTATTTCAAAACTTTCAGTCCCTGGTCAGAAGGCTCTGTTGCTTTGGGGCCTATTGTGAGACAGAACGTGAACGTGGGGAGCTCCTAGCAGAGGAAGCTGCTCCCCTCGTGGCAGTTAGAAAGCAAAAAGAGACAGAAAGGGGCCAGATCCCAACATCCCCTTTAATGACACACACCCAGGGTCTTCATTTCCTTCCAGTAAGATCCACATCCTGGGAGGTTCCACCATCTCTAAGAAGTGTCATGGGCTGGGGAAGAAGTCTTTACCTCATGTGCCTTTGGGACATTCAAGACCCAAATTGTAACAGTTGGATCCTGTCACTTTGTCTACTTGTGGACATATTCCTGTGGACTTTGGTGAAAATATCCTCTGGGACATCTGGAATATAACTCTCTGTTGTGTCTTGTGGCCTCCAGAATCTCTCCATTCCACAGGTTCTCTTCCCTCGGCCTCTGTATTCCATCTTCCATTGTCTTCCTGAGCATCTAAGTCATATCCACCTGCTGAGGGGTGGACATCAGTTTTTCCAGTCTTCACAAATGTCACAGAAATTACCGACCCAAGTGGTTTTAGGTAGCTCCATTTATGACCTCACAGTTATGGAGGTTCCAAGTCCCCTGTGGGGCTCACAGGGCTAAAGTCAAGGTGTCAGCTGGTCTTTGTTCCTTACTGGAGGCTATGGGGGAGGAATCTGCTTCCAGGATCAGTTGTTTGAAAATTCAGTCCCTAACTCCTTGCTGACAGTCATGAAGGAGCCACTTTCAGCTCCTGAAGTCCTCTCAAGTCCTCAGATGTGCCCCCTACAGCACATCTTATCCTTCTTCCACTGGAACCTCTGAAGTCCCCTCTCCTGCATCTCCTCCACCTGCCTCTCTTGTAGCATCTCTCTGAGTCCAGCCAGAGAAGGGTCACAGCTTGGAAGTTTTACTGTGATTTGATTGGGTGACCCAGGGTGTCCAAGACAATCTCCCCATTTTCACATCTTCACCTCAGTTACATCAGTAATGTCCCCTTTGCCATATAATACAACCTCTTCACTCTTCCCAGGATTAGGACAGATAGTGAGGTGGGCTGGGAGAGGGGCAGGTGTGGGAGCAGGTGGGTCTGGGCCTTTTCTCTGTGGATGGAGATATGTTTGGTGTTGTTGGGTCTTGGTGCTATTGTGGAACCTTTCTTGTCCTCTGAACATTAGGTGGAGGGTCTGAGGGTGGAGGTTGGCTAGGCTGTGCATGATTCATTCCTGAACTGAGGAGAATTGGGTGCTCACCCCTAGGCTCAAGTATGGTGACCCCTGTTTTTGGAGGTGTCATTTCTGAACACCACCTGGGACCCTGACATGGAGCCCTATTCTGTTCTTCTTAGGGGAGCAGAGGCCAAGGGGAGAGCAAGCTGTGACCTTGCCCCGATATTCCCAGTGTAAAATCCAAAATACAGAATATCATGTGGACATTGAGATGCTGTTCCCACGTAAGAGGTCATTTTGTTTTAAAAACCTTAGTAAACAAGGTGTTTCCAAAAATGTATTTTTGACAAACTGGAAAATAAAGTAGATGTTTCTACTTTTCTCTTGTCCTAGGTGTTGTTCTCAAGAGATAGGGGATGCAGGTTGAGATAGGATCCTCAGATAGTGCAGTGGGCTCTTGATGCAAGGTACGTGAGTAGTAATTAGGCAAATTTTATACGATTTGACATTTGATAATATTAGGAGAATATAGTAATTTTCCATAGTGTCATGACAATATTGTTATTCAAAGAAGAATATCTTTCATAAGAGATGAGCACTGACTTACATAAGAATGAATTTTGTCACAATGATTGATTTTCTAGTGTTTCAGCAAGAATTATACAACTATAATTATACAACTATATTGAAAATTGTGGCAAAATTATTTCAATGAACTAATTAGGTATATACTCACAATTGCACTATTCTTTCAAAGTTTGGAATATTTAATCTTTTTCATGTAATTTGAAGATAACTTACTCTAATACTTCCTAAAACATTGGAAATTCTCACAATATAATTCTGAACAAAAATTAAGTTTCAAGTGTACATGTGTGTGAGATTGGTGGCGTATGCCTATCAACCCAGCTACTCTACAGGCTGAGGCTGGAGGATGGCAAGTTCAAGGCCAGCCTATGCAACTTAGTGAAACACTGTCTCAAAATTAAAATTTAAAAGACAGTGTATCTCAATGGTACAGCACCACTTGGTTGAAGTGTTGGTATAAAAAAAAAAAAAAGAAAGAAAGTAATAAAAGAGTGTGCTTGTTTTGAGAATGCCTCAGTTGACGGTGTATCAGTGTTTGACAGCATCATATTACTACAGTTCAATACCTGAGGTAATATTATGCATGAAAAAATTTATTCAGGTCACAGTTTGGGAGAGTCCAAAGCCTGCACCTGTATCAGCTCAGTTCTGATACAGGACATTGGATGGTGGACTGCCATGGTGTTGGCATGTGGCAGAACTAACCTATTACATCACCATCTAGGCAGCAGGGAGAAACTGCAGACCATGCCCTGAAATCCCTATGACCTAAGGACTTCCCCCAGGGCCCAAGCAGTTAAAGGTCCACAGTATCTGCAATACCACTACACTGAAGAGGAATCCTATATGTAGGGACCATATCAAACCATGTCAGAGCACATGTATGCATGTGCAAGTGTAACAATGTGGACTTTTATTCATCCATTCCATCTGCAAATGTTTTGAGAGAAGCTCTTGCAAATGATAGAGATGTTTAAGTAACGTATTTTGAAAGATCCATCAAGTCTTTCCAACAGGAATACAGGGTAAAGCTTACTCAGTCCCCACTCCACCAGGGCCCCAGGGATCCTGCCAGAGATGAATATGTCATCAATGTTTCATGTATATTTACTGAAAAAAATTATGCAAATGCTTTCATGTTTGCTCCATTAAGAAGGAGCATTAGAAAGCAACAGTAGATGGGAGCAGAGGAAAACATTTCTGCTTTTCAGCTTTCAGGGGTGTTATAAACAGGGGCTGATGGGAGGCTTGACTGGGAAAGGATCGAATCCTCAGGGCTGGCGTGTAGCTCAGGGGTAGAGCACTTGCCTAGCAGCATGAGGCACAGAGTTTCATCCCCAGCACCACAGAAATAAAATTTTAAAAAATAAAATTATCATTTTCAAAAGCAATTGAGGGTAAGTCCAATACTACGGAAACATGAAGTCTCATCCTAAGACAGAGCTTCTGATATTGGATTGTGATTAATATTTTGTTCTTTAAAATCAATATTTTCTTGAGTTTAGGGCTTAGTTTCTCATATTTTAAACCAAAAATATTCTCTTCCTGACACCTCTTACAAATCCCAATTTATACTAAAAGATATAATTCTAGCATTTCAGAGAAAGCAAAAGGCACCAAGTTTTCCCAGTCCTTGGAGATGCCACTGTCAAACCATTGGGGGAAAATCATCCAGGTTTTCTCTCTTAAAAAATATATACTATGTAAGTGTTAGCATTATAATTCAGTATTTTCCTTTTTAAAATCGCCTGAAATATGTTGGGAACCTCTTTTTATAGCAATATATTAAGATACATTTTGCTCATTTTAATAGCTACATAGAATTTCATTGCATAGATTTTCTTTGGTAGATGATAGGAATGTTCTCCATTTTCATTATTCATTATCTACACACACACACACACACACACACACACACACACACACATGCAGTATTGGTGACACAAACATGTATAAATACCCAAACTCAAGCAGCTGTACCTTTCAAATATATGCATTTTATTGTATGTAAACTATAGATTAGTGAAATTGATTTAAGAAGGTTGTGACTCCTTTGACATTTATATTTTGGTTCTGCATAAAGAAAATAAAACAAACCCATGTTCTTAAGAGATAGACCCAGACAAATCTGGAGGTAAAGAGTTATGATGGGCTTGTGAACACCTGAACAATCTTAGCAGCTCAGGAGGCTGAGGCAGGAGGACCACAGGTTTGAAGCCAGTCTCAGCAACTTAGTGAGACCCCAAGCAACTTAAGGAGGCTCTGTTTCTAAATAAAAATATTAAAAAGGGCTTAGAAATGTGGCTCAGTTGTTAAATATCTTGGGTTCAATCTCAAGTTAAAAGGATAAAAAAGAATTATGGTATCTACAATTTATTATCCAAAAGCACAGCAATCCTACTAACAGTCATAAGTTTACATGGATATGAGGGTGGGGGAGAGAGAACAACTGTGGCAAAACATTCACAAAAGATGACCCTGGGTGAAGGGTAAAAATAAAGGCTAGAAAATAATACAATACCTGTTTGCTTTCTATCTGACAATTAGCATAGTCTTCCAACAGAAAACCAGCATAGGAGGCGCCATATCTCCTACTTTGACCACTAAATTTACAGATATTTGCGTCTTTCATTGCAGTGTAGTAGGAGGTCAGCACATCCTTTATACTCTTTGTTGCTGTGATATCATAGTACTGGTTAAACCTGCATCCAGCTCTGGCTATGTAATGTGTCGAGAAATGCACACAAAAAAAAATTCAGAAAATTCAATCTTTTATTGTGTGTTTACACATTTTTGCATTTGAAGGGCACGAGATCTTAAATCTAAACTCAAGGTTTATTGTAATTATAGATATCAGAATTTAACCCAGTGTTTAAAAAGATGTAGCTTAACTTCAGGCTTGACACATAAAGAACTTTTGTAGAGACTTGTTTTTGCAGTGCTGGGGATTGAACCCAAGCAAGCATGTTACCATTGGGTTACATCCCCATCCCTCTATACTTGTTCTTAAGAGTAGGAAAAGTCTGCTTGCCTGAAACACAGAATTTCTGGACTTTTTTGATTTGTTTGTGTTTGGTTTTCTTTTTTGTTGTTTGGGGAGGTGCTGAGCATTGAACTCAGGGCCTGTGGACTCAGCCCCCAAATAAATACATATTTTTAAAATATGATATTTAAAAATATTGGAATCATAACCATGGGATTAAAAACAGAACTCTTTTACCCTTCCTTATATTTCTTTATGGCTGCATGCCCCCCACCCCCCCCACACACACACCCCACACACACGCAGTACTGGGGATTATACCCAGAGGTACTTTACCATGGAGTACATCCCCAGCCTTTTTTAGTTTTTTATTTTGAGACAGGATCTTACTAAGTTGCTTAAGGCCTCTCAAGTTGCCTTAAGCAACTTAGTGAGATCCTGCCTCACCCTCCCAAATCATTGGGATTATAGGCTTGTGCCATCATCACCAGCTGGTTTTTGTTTTAAATATGTAAATATGTTTTAAATATGAAAGTTGTAGCCCATTCTGCAGTGGGGTTGAGGGGTTTCTAAAGATCAGGGTCTGCATCCTGCGCTGAAATCTTAAGGGAGTTGAATGTGGACAGCAGAGACCTGGTCCTGGGGGAAGGCAGGACGGTGGGTCCTGCAGACACCCTGATCTCTGCATCTCTTTCTTCTTCCTGCTTTCCTTGCTTTTTAAATAATTCTCCCGTCTCTTCGTCTTTCTTCCTCTCTCCTTTTTTCAGCATTTCAACTTTTCTCTTTAGGATCGTTTTTTCTGCATTCTTCTCCGTTCCATTTCATCTTGTTTTCTGAAGCCTGTTACCAACACAAGGGACTAGTTGCCAACACTTTGGGACAGGCCAAGGAGGGCTCCTCACCAGGCTGTTGTAAGCACTGACGCCTGTCTGAGCCCTGAGTTCCTGGATGAGTTCAGTGAAAGGCACTTCAGGCGTCCCTGGAGATCAGTAGGCTTTAGGGTCCTCACTGATGGGTGGGAATATTCAGAGGATTTTTCTTGGAAGTAGTCATTGTTTTTCGTGAAATCTGGAGGGTTTCAATCAGTACCACCCAGAGGCGGGAATTCCATTCACATGGGGGAAACTAAGCCCTAGGTAGTGTTTTCTAATCCTAGAACCCATGGGGGGAGGTGAGGGGGGCACCATCAGGAGGGGGAAGGAGATGATTTTTGGTCTTATCCTCTACAATCCAGGCGGATGCTTGTAGGTCATGAGTTGGCTGCCAGCTTCCCCATCTTGGGACCGCACATGTGGCTGGGATGGTGCCTGGAGATCAGAGGAGGCGGTGCTGTGGGTGGTGACAGAAAAAAACAGATCACCTCCAGGATAGGTCCAGAACTCTTCCACCCTCTTGGATAGCTCATGCCTTCCCTTACAGACCATGGGATGGGTGTGCATGTAAACTCCTGAACTCGCTCCACCCCTCTGACCTTTATCCTGATTGGCTCCTGCGCAATATATCAGCTGTGTGTACTTCCTCAATAAATGAGATCCTGTTTTGGCTGGCCTCCCTGGCAGTCTGATTGTCCTCCTACAAGGGAGGGCTGGGTGCAGGCGCCAGTTGCCTTTCTTGGCTCATCCTGGTCAGGGAGGAAATGGGGGGGGGGGCTAAAAACCCCAAAAGATGCTAATTGAAGCTTGTCAGACTCCACATTCCTTTTGGACCCAGGATCCCAGGTGTCCAACAGCAAGGAGTCTGCATTTTAACAGCATGCAGGAGAGTCTGCCCAGCAGCCAGAGAAGCCCTTCAAGCTGCTTTTATGCCACCCAACAGGTTTTTCCTTTCTTTGAGCCAAAGTGGGGGCGGTGTGTGATGCAAGCAAATTCTGACTCATACTAAAATCATGTTCAAGCTTGTGCAAGAGACACCGCCCTGGATTTTTTGAGTCAGAGCTGGGTGGATTCATTTTCTTTTCCGGGGATGAGCAGTGGAACCCAAGATCAGCACAGAAAAAGCTGCACTTATTCCTGTGAGTCCAGGGATCCTAAGGGGAGAGTGTGTGTGTGTGGGAGGGGGTGTTTAATGACAGAAAGAAGGGGGCTTGGGGAAGGGGAGGGACAGAAGCGCTTTGCATAGAAGACTACCTGAGTTTTGATAAGGAAGGAGCAGTCAGGCCTAGGTCCTCTCAGAGCCCCAAATTCTGAGCCCAAGACCTGCAGGGCTTCTTTCCTTGCAGTCATATGTAAATGCCCTAGAGCAAACCTAGCATGTAACTATTAGATGATAAGTGTGTGGGGAGAATAAGCAGAATAAGACTGATTGTTCAAGCTGCCCCAGCTAAGAAGTCCTATTAAGTCCAATAATTGGGAAGCAGAGGCAGGAGCAGTCCCGAGGTAGACAACAGGGAGGAAAGAGCTTGGGACCAGCTGCCAGGAGAGCTGTGTTCCCTCTTCCACTCTGCATCACCACTATCTTGGAGGATCTTCACTAATGAAAATAGCTTCTCAGAAAGGAGGCTGGACCCCAATCTTTCAATCACTTCTGTGCTAAAAAACAACAACAAAAAATTATCACAGCTAATAAAAAGGAAAGTAAGTCTTAGAGCTTACCATTACGTCTCCATGAATGGCCTTTCCACCCACAGAAAAAGTATAGATGACAGCTTTAGGGAATATTTAGGAAGGATAGGTAGAGTTCATTTTTATAAAAGCATTTTCAGGGACAAAAAAAAGATGAAATGAACAATTTCTGATCCTGGAGTGGTCTGCAGCCTACCAGGGGATGTCATTGATGGTAAGAGGGATTTGAGGCAAGGCACAGCTAGGACCATGATGGGCCAGAACCCTAGTTCTGAAACTTACCTACATATTTGCAGTGCCTCAGGAACTTTAAAAGACACTGCAGCCTAGTTCTCACCTTGCTTTACCTATTGAATAGGTTTTGGCTGTTGCCTGGGCACAGGGTTGTTAAGGACTCTCCAGGTGGTTCTTCTAAGCAGCCAAGGTGGAGAACAACTGACTCCATGTTCCCAAGATGTGTGTTGGGGACAAGGCAAACTTCCAGCAGAAGCAGCTTTCTGGTAAGCATGGTTATTACTATTATTACTGAGTTATTATTCATTTAGCAGAAGTCACACTTTGAAAATGTGCAATTCAGCAGTTTTTAGTATAATTTTGAGGTTGTGCCATCACTACCACTGTGTTAATGTGATTATTTTAAGGTTATAGACAGGTATGATAGTTGGAAGTCAGAGGCAGGAGCAGTCCCCAGGGAGTTTGCTTTGCAGTAGCATCCTGTTGAGATACGGTAAGGAGATCAGGGGAACCTGCTCTAACCTTAGCCTAGGAGAGATGTCACCAGGGAAATAAGGAGAGAGGGTGATGCTAGACAGCAGGTTGTGGCACCTGTGGGCTTTTATAGGAGAGTAGAGGCATCCTGTGTTAAAATCAGCAGATGCAGCAGCTGTGGGTTGGCTTGAGGCATTATGGTGACAATAGGAGATAGTCACAATATTTAGGAAGAAGCCTTTGCAGTATTCTGGGATAAAGGCAATTGAAAGTCTGGACCAAGGTAGTGACTGTGAAGCTGTAAAAGGGTTTCAGGAGCTGAGTGGAAAAGCCAGAGAGGCAGGGGAAAGGGTCAGTTAGAAGAGACCAAGGGTGATAATGGTATTAAGAGAAGTAGGGAAAGGGGGTGGGTGTGTAGTGGTTAGAGAGGTGTACAGTGGGCTAATAGACTTTTCTGATTTAGGGGTTAAATGGGCCCAGAGTTGCTGATTCCCTAAGGAAGTCTGGTTGGTGTTGGAATGGTCCACGGGGAGCAGCCTAATGAGGCTCCTGAGTGGCCCTGGGAGAGCTGTGGCAGTTGCAGGATGTGGCCAGAGGAAAGGAGACCTGGCTGGATCTTGGAGTCAATGGCAGGAGAAGGAGCAGATTAGGATGGCTGAAACATCTAAGGGAGTTTGGAGCCTGAGCAATTTTCGTGCAAAAGAAGTAACTCGGAGCAGAGGTGGTTGAAATCTACAGAAAGCTCATATAATCTGGTTATTGGTGACATTACCAACAAGGCTATACTTGATTGAGGGCAGTGTTCTGGGAGAGTAACAAGGCTTGGCTACAATATTCACCTATCTGCCCTTACTTGCATGTCTAACCTACCCAGGGAATCCTAAATCACAGGTGCTTTTCAGACATTGAGGCTGATGTGACCCAGTGAATATTTCCCAGTGTCTTTGGAATAGTTTAGCCTTGGTCCTATGCTTTGAGGGAAGTTCCATTTTAAGTGTAACTCCTCCCTCTCTGCTCCTTATTGGTCTTCTTTTTTTAAGCTGTGAACTTTATTGTACTCACAATATCACAAATGATCCCATAATTATTGTTCAGATAATGAGTAATACAAATTATCCAACAGCATTATTTCTGAGTGTACACTGAAACATGAAGATATATAAAGAGTCATTCCTAAAAAATTGCTTGTAATTCAAATATTTACTAGAGAAATTTGAAATTTTGTAAAATCAAGAGTTTCTATAATAAAAATATTTATATTTTAGTTTCAAGTTTAAAGATTAGGATTTTGTTAATATGAAGGACAGAATATTTAAGCTTATCTCTATTGAAACATTATATAAAAAGTTGACCAAATAATCCTGTAGTTCTTTAGAGTGAACAGAATCTCAGAGATTTTAGAAAACATTTTAGAATTTTAACCTCCCACAAATGATACTTAATAAGAACAAGAGATCCAGATATAAAGGTAACAATGAAGGAGTAAAAAGTAAGAAAAACAATGGTAGTTTGAAGTCTATTTCTCATCACCATTCCCAGAACTTTGAGCCTTCCCTGTTCAAATCTGTGAATTCTCTTGGGATCCTTCTTGGGCTGGAGAACCTGGCTCTGTCTTGCTAGGGCTGAGGCTCACTGTCACCTTCAGTGTGGACTGGCCTTCCGCTACACACCTGCCCAGAGAGGACAAGCTGCTTCCCTGTATGCTAGGTGGAGTCGGCTTGGCAGTCATGCCATTCCCAGTACTCCCAGGCTGGCACCCTAAGATGCCAGTTTCTGGAATAAAGTCTCATGGTGCACCCCAAACTCAGGTGGAGCACTCTGGGCGGGGCCTGGGGGCGAACAAGAGACTTGCTCTAAAGCATCTTCCCTGTGAGTGGAGGGCTTCTAGCGTGTAGGGGTCTCAACTGTAAAATGTAGCAGGCACTTTTACTTTCTAAAATCAATGCGGAAGCTTTCTAAGGAGATTTCCATGTGTTTTTAGAGATGTGTTTGATCATCCCCTCTGTTTATAAAGCAGATAGGCACAAGAAACAGTGAAGAGTGGCGCACAACTATGAAAAGAGCATCCTAGGAGTCGACAAGTCGACACATGCAAGTGGATTCTGCAGACACTAGAACACTAGAAGGAAACAGCACTAGGTTTTGTGTTAGAAACTCCAGATCTTTCAAGGATTCTTGTACACATACTTCTACCACCAGTACTGTGTGCGTATTCACAGCTAGAGGGTTGTGGCCAGTGGCATCTGAAAGGAGAGAGTGGTGGTATGCACGTATATAACCCAGCACATAGCACACAGCACCCTCTCACAGCACTTAATTCCCAACCTTTGCACCCTTGGAACTTGCAGATCCTCCTGGTGCTCCTGGAGGTGGGCTGAAGGTCCCAGGGTTGCAAGTATCAACTCAATCACACAGCATCATTCCAGAGGGCACCCAGACACAGCAGGCACTACTCCCAGCAGGAGCAGTTTCCTTGGCCAAGTCGGTAAGTGGCATTTGCTCACGTCATGATTCTTCAGTGGAGAAGACTGCAGAGGGGGGGAGAGGGGGAAAGAATGCAGATATGAACTCTTGGCTTCCTGTCCTTCCTTCCCGTGTTTGAGCTGGAAGCGGCAGCTGTGCCAGAGAGGCCAGGCAGTGGCAGCTGTGCCAGAGAGGCCAGGCAGTGACTCACTCTTCAGTCAACTTAGGAGATCCTCAGCTGCGGCTTCCGCACTGCTCGCCTCGCCTTCTCCGCCCCGCCCGCCCCCTGCCCCGCCCCCCACCTCTCGCCCTCTTGATTGGTCGTGAGTTACAGTTAGACCTTTGGCCTCTGTCCTCATTGGGTGAGTGCTTGTAGATCAAACCCCGCCCCCCAATAAAGTTACACTTCACTAGAACCAGAGGAGTGGTAAACTGTTACTCCATGGAGCTCTCCGCTGTGCTTCTCCTGGCTGGCGCCGCAATTTGGGCATCTTTGGGTACCGTAGCTGGTGAGTGCGTTCATTGTGGGTCTTCAGAAAGGTCTGGCGAATACAGGTGGGCGGGCATATTTCATGGGAGCCTCTACCCCGCCTGGCTGGCTCTGGAGAAGTGCAGAGCAGTGAGGGGCTGGGCGTGGTCGTTTTGCCGCAAAACTTCAATGCCGCTTTTCAGAGTGTATTCTGGTTTTCTGCTGCACCCTGCTTCCCTCTTTCCCCTCTGATCCTTGGGGTGCCAGATTTTTAGGAAGCTCGGAGTCCTCGGGTCTCCCTTCTGGTTTGCACTTAGAAAGATATTCAAGTACCCCTGGAAGTCTGCCTTTCATGGGACCATCTATAATCAGTGATGGAGAGTTTCCAGCCCGCCCTGTCCTCTTCCCTTAGTCAGCAGAGTGTTTTTCAGTGGAGAAGACTGCAGATCAGAGGGAGGGGGGGAAAGAAATGCAGATATGCCTTCTTGGCTTCCTGTCCCTCCTTCCCCGTGTGTCTGGGCTGGAAGTGGCAGCTGTGCATAATTGAAGCATTGCTTTTTAGACTTAGAATTGCTTTGTATATTCTGGGTCTTTTATTATTTTGATTGCATTTTAGAACTGTTTCCTCTAATGCTGCCCCTGGCCAGCGTGGGCAACTCAACTAAGATCATTCATATGAATTTGCAGGGACACAAAATAAAACACAGACACAACTTACCATTACACAAGCTTTAGGACTGCTTCCCTGGCTCTCGGCCTCAGGCTCCCCAAAAGGGAGAGCAAGAGAAAGTCATGAGAGGTTGATGAGAGAGAGGGAACACATTCAGAAGTCAGCTTTTATTGGGGGGGGGGGTGTCACTGTTTTTAGAAAGTTCTATCCATAAAAGGGCAGAAGGGATAGGATTATAAAGGAACAGGTGAGAGTAACTCAACCTAAGGGGCACAGCTACAAAGAAGACCTCCTTGCTCTCCAAGTGGGTCTGGCGCCCAAGCCACAACTAATGCAGTGGCTGGTCAGAGCCTGGTGCATCAGGACTGGAAGGCATGGTCATTCAGTGTAGCTCCCCACACTCTAGTTCTGTGAAAAAATATCATTGGTATTTTGGTGGGGATTGCATTAAATCTGTGACTTGCTTTAGGTTTTATGTTCATTTTAGCAATATTTATTCTGCCTATTTGAAAACATGGGATGTCTCTCCATGTTCTTGTTTCTTCTTCAATTTCTTTCTTCACTGTTCTATAGTTTACATCATAGAGATCTCTTACCTTCTTGGTTTGATTTATTCCTAGGTATTTTACTTTTTGAGGCTCTAATGAGTGGAATTGTCTTTCTGATTTCTTTCTCAGGAGTTTCATTATTGGTGTACAGGAAAGCTATTGATTTTTGTATGTTGATTTTGTAACCTGCTACTTTGCTGAATTTGTTTATTGGCTCTAGCAGTCTTCTGATGGAGGTTTTTGGATCTTCTAAGTATGGGACTGTTTCATTTGCAGTCATTGATAATTTGACTTCTTCTTTTCCTATTTTTAATCCCTTTGATTTTCTTCTCTTTCCTATTTGCTCTAGTAGTACATTGAATAGGAGTGATGAGTGTAGACATCCTCTTCTTGTTCCAGATTTTCATTGAAATGTTTTTAGTTTTTTCCCATTCACTATGATATTGGCTTTGGATTTGTTGTATATAGCCTTTATGATATTGAAGTAAATTCCTTCTGTACCTAGTTTCCTCATTTTCTTTATCATGAATGGGTGCCAAATTTTGTTGAAGGCTTTCTCTGCATCTATTGAGATGAGTATGTATCCTTATGTATCCTTAACTCTACTTATGTGGTATATTCCATGCATTGATATATGAATGTTAATCCATCTTTGCATCACTTTGATCAATACATCTTTGTCATGATGTACAATCATCTTAATATATTATTGAATATAATTTGCTAATATTTTACTAAGAATTTTTGCATCTAAGTTCATCAGAGATATTGATCCATAGTGAAACTGGTTTTGGTCTGATGGTGATACTGGCTCATAGAATGAATTTGAAGTGTTCATTCGCACTCTATTTTTGGAATAATTTGAGAAGCATTGGCATGTATTCTTCTTTAACATTCAGTTTTTCAAAACTGTCCCTAATAATCCTCTGGATTTCTGTGATATCTGTAGAATTCAGCTGAGAATCATTGTGTTCCTAGGGTTTTCTCTGTTGGATGGTGTTTTTTAGTCAATTAGTGTGACCAATAGTTCTTACAAGAACAATTTTAGAAGAGGAAATGTTTATTTGTTACTCATGATTTTAGAGATCTCAGTCCATAGATGGCCCACTCCATTGTTCTGGGCCCTAGCTCAGGCAGAACATTATGGTGAAATGGCATGGAGGAGGAAAACAGCTCAGCTCATAGCGACCAGAAGGAGAGAGAGAGAGAGAGAGAGAGAGAGAGAGAGAGAGAGAGAGAGAGATTGATTCATGAACCAGGGATAAAATGTAAGACCAAAAGGTACATCCCCAGAGACCTATACCCTCCATCCACACCCTGTCTGGCTACAGCTTCCTCTGGATTAATCCACTGTTTATGTCATCTCTCTATAATCTACTTACTTTATCTCTGAAATTCCTTGAATTTTCTCACACATGAGCTTTTGGGGACACCTCTTATCTAAACCATAAAAGATGGCTTTTTATTAATGCTTCTATCTCTTGCTAGTTATTGGTCAGTGTAAGTTTTCTTTGTCTTCTTGGTGTGATTTTGGAAAGTCTTATATGTCTAGAAATGTATCCATATTGTGCTGGGGACATAGCTCATCTGGTAGAGTGCTTGTCTCTTATGCACAAGGCCCTGGGTTCAATCCCCAACACCACCACCACCAAAAAAAAAAAAAAGAAAATATCAATTTTTTCTATTATAAGTTTTACAAAACTGTCCCTAATAATCCTCTGGATTTCTATGATATCTGTAGTGATTTCCCCTTTTTTGTTTCTAGTTTGATTAATTTTCATCTTTTTTTCTTTTGATTATTTGTCTAAGGGCTTCCCAATCTCGTGTATCTTTTCAAAGAACTAATTCTTGTTATTGATCCTTTTTACTGTTGTTCTGTTCTATTTCACCAATTTCCCCTCTGATCTTAATTACTTATTCCCTTATACTGGTTTTGGAATTGGTTTGTTGTTGTGTTTTCAAGGGTCTTGAGATGTACCCTTTGTTTATCTGGGATCTTTCTGATTTTTCTAATATAGCACTCATAGTTGTAAACTTTTCTCTTAGAACTGTGTTCATATTGTTGCAGAGGTTCTGGTATTTTGTAATACTTTTGTTCTTTGTCTCTAAGAATTTTTAAATTTTTCCCGATTTCTTCTAGTACTCATTAATCATTCAAAAGTATATTGGTCAATCTCCACATGTTTAACAGATTCTGAAGATGTGTTTTGGTGTTGATTTCTAATTTCATTCCGATATGATCAAATAAGATACATTCTAATATGATCAAATAAGATTCTGACTTTTTTAATTTGGTATGGGTTGCTTTGTGGCCTAATAAATGATCTTTTTGTGGGAAATGTGCATGAACAGCTGAGAAGAAGGTGTATTTGACTATAGTTGGATGAAATAGAAGTCTGTTAAGTTAACAGACTTAAGTTTTATATATATATTTGGTTCAATGAATGTTTACTGAATTTAGATTTGGATTACCTATCTACGGTGAGAGAGATGATTACTGTACTAGGGTCTGAGTCGTGTGTAATGACTATTTTATATAATTAGGGGCACAATCTTTTAATTTCTAAATATTTATTATAGTTAATTTTTCTTGTTGGATTGATATCTTTACCATTATGAAGTGACCTTTATCTCTTATGATTAATTTTGGCTTGAGGTCTATGTTTTGGGTGTGAGAGTAAAAACTCATGCTTTTAGTGGGTAGTTCCCTTGGCATGGTATATTCTTTTCCATCCTTTCGCTTACAGCCTGTGGCTATCTTTGTCTGTATGGTAATTCTCTTACAACAACATGTAGTTGGGTCTTGTTTTTAAATCCATTCTGCCAGCCTATGTTTTTTAATTGGCGAGGTGAGACCATTTACATTTGATGTTATTACAGACAGATGTCTATTAATTCCTGCCATTTTGATTTATTTCTGATGTTTAATTTGTCCTGTTTCTCATTTGCTTGGCAACTCCTCAAATGAGACTTATCCATTTATAAACTCTGGGGTTGGTTTTTATTTCTTCTGTGTGAATTATTGGCTTAAGTATTTCCTATACTCCCAGCAGAGGACTCGTGAATTCTTTTTGTTTCTGCTTATCTTGGAATGTTTTTATTCTCACTTAGATTCAGAAGGAGAGCTTTGCTGTATATAGCCATCTTGGCTGACAGTTATTTTCTTCCAGAGCTTGGAGCACATCATTCACAGTCCTCCTGAATTTTAGTATCTGTTGAGAAATCAGATGCAATTCTGATTGACTTGCTTTTAAATGTGACCTGACATTTTTCCCAGAGGCTATTAACATTTTGTCCTTGCTTTCTATGTTAAGCATTTTAATTATTACGTGTCCTTTTTTTTGGCTTGATGTTGTCTGTTTGGGGGTTCTCAATGCCTCCTGTATTGAATGTCCTTCTCATTCTCAAGGTTTGGAAAGTTTTCTATTATTTTCCTGAAGAGGTTTTCCATGCTATTAGCCTGCCTGTCATACCCTCTTCAATTCCAAGGATTCATAAATTTGCCTCTCAATGTTGTCCCAGAGTTTATATATTCTGGTCACATTACTTTTTCTCTGTAATATTGTCTGAATGTTCAAGGCCTCCCACTTTGCTCTCAAGCTCTGAGATTCTGCTTTCAGATTGGCCAACTATATACAGAGACTTACAACTGAAGATTTTCTTTGACTTATTGTTTTTTCATTTCCAAGATTTCTGGTTTTTTTTTAAATTTTCAGTATCTCTAAGCCCTTATTGAACGTCTCCTTTGTACCCTTCACTCCCTTCACTGACTTCCTTAATTCCTTCTTTTTTTTATTCTTTTGTGTTGTCTGGAAATTCTTTGATCATTTTCATAATCATTCTTCTGAATTCTTGTGAATTCTTAATCTGATATTTTATCCACTTAAATATCTTTAGAGTCATTTTCTGGTAAATTATGAACTTATGTGTTGTGTTAGCTTGTTTTTTTATAGTTCTTGTATTCCTTTATTGGGTTTTACACATCTTTTGAGGTGAATTCTCTTTTTCACTTATGTGTGGGCCTTTTTAGGGCACAGCCTTCTCTTGCCACAGTGTCCTAGAGTGCTGTAGGTTGAGAACTCTCAGCAGTGTGGTACCCACAGCCTTTGTGTTGATTCTCTCTCTTTTTGCTGTAGGATTGGGACTTACGGGCCTCCCTAGCCATTCCCACATGGCATCTGGTGTTTAGTTGGATTCTTTTCACTTCTCTCCTTTGTGCTAAATATTGCTGAAGTTAGTGTGATTAATTTCTGTATGTAGCAAGGTGTGCTGTCTCTTGGATGGGTTGATTTCAGTAGTGGATTATCTATCCTGTGAACGGTAATGTCCCTGTAGATTCCTAGCACTTCACAGAAAAAGGGAAACCAAAGATCTCATCAACTGAAACAAACAAGATACAGCATTAAAATCAATACCCAGTGATTATATGACATCTACAACACTAATTACACAAAAACAGGAATAGTGGGGTCAGCTATTTCCAACAGAAAAATATATATATATATTTACTTATGAAAAAAAAAAAGAAAGAATGAAAAAGAGAAGAATTTTTTCCACTCAACCAAAACTGCTGACAAAGATGGATGTTTACTGCCTTTGTCCAAATGTCCCTCTTTCCATTTCTTCTTCACCTGTATGAAGAGAGAGACCTGTGAGTTGTTAACCCCTTCCTCTTTTTCTGTTGCTTTCAAAGTTGCCAGCAGGAGTGGTCTAAAACTGAAACTGGTTGAAGTAGCTCTCAGCTTCTTACCAGTGTAAGGGGTGATGGGATGGGAAGGACTGTTGCTTGGAGTTTTCTCTCACACACCAAATTGATGCACTCCCAGGGTGAGCCTGCTACAGAGTTCTAAGAGCAGAGATCTGTTGTGGCTTGGGTCTGTTCAGGCCTTAGGAACTTGGTTGAATGGTACCTGCTCTGGCTCTGCAGATCAACACACTCTATGGCCAGGCAGATGCAGATCTCTGCTGGGAGTCTGGAACTCTGGCGCCTCCCAAGACCTTTACTTGTGGGGCAGGGGAGCCAACCCTGCACAGGTGTCACACACTCAGCTGCCCACAAATATGGCTTTCCCAGGCTTAACCCCTTAGTGTGCTCGTGTCCACCTGTTCATATTCCCAACCGTCTTTAGCTGGTCACATGAGCCACTGGACTCAAAAGGAAAATGAATTGTACTTCTCCTTCTGTTTCGGACTTTAATCCTCCTGAGCAAAGTATTCTCTATGCCTGTTTCACTCATTGTTCTAGGTGTAACCTAGGCCACACTGTAGGTGCTTGTTGGGACAGTATGCAGATATTTGTTGGGATCTCTGGGGCTCTGGCAGCATGGCCTCCTCAAAATGGTTCCCACCTCAGCTGTCAGCTTGCCAGTTGAGAAACACAGAGCTCTTTTCAAATACCCATTCACCTTGCAACCTCTGGATCAGCTGAATACATACTGCTTTTGTGATTCCATATTTTTATGTGCTAAATGTGGTTTTCTCTGTGTTTGTGTTATCCCTCTCCTCTGTGGTGAACTAGTGCCACTGACACAACCAGCTTGGTTCCAATATATTTCTACTTTTGTTCAATGTACCTGAATTTCTGAGTCTCTAAGAGCCTCTGACTGTCTGATATTGAATTTCAGTGAATTTCCTCTTTCATCGCCTCAAGCAGTACTCCTACTGCTTGAATCCTGATCCACAGAGCAACTAGAAATGCAGACATCCCCTAATGCACCATCTTGAATCTCTCCTCTTTGGCCATTTTTAAGTTGTGTTACTTGTTTTGTTATGAACTTTGAGTTCCTTGTATATTTTGGATAGTTACCCCTGTGTGAAGTATGATTTATAAATACTCTCCCAATGTGTGAGTTGTCTCTTCACCCTCATTTTCCGTGCTCTGAAAAAGAATTTTAGTTCAAAGCTATTCAATGGTTCTATTTTTGCTCTGGTGGCCTGTGCTTTGGGGATTATATCTGAGAGAGTTCTCTCTAGACCCATGTCAGGAACTTTGCTCCTGTGTTTTCTTTTGGCAATTATATAGTTTCAAGTGGGACTTTGTTGTTTTGTAAGATTTATTGCTCTTCTGCTCAAGCTGGTCTTGAACATATGTGCTGTTTTTGCATCAACCTCTCAGGAAACTGGAACTATGGGCCAACTCTAACACCCCCTGCTTCAGGTGTTACATTTAAATCTTTAATGCATTTTGAGTATGATTCTCATACAAGAGCTTATATGAGGGTCTATTTTTATTCTTAAATTTGTGAATACCTTTTTTTTCAACAGCTTTTATTGAGATACCCATTTCATATTTTGTATTCTTGACACCTTCGTCAAGAATGCATTCACTATACATGTGTGGGTTTATTTCTGAGTTCTCTTCTATTGGTCATAGCATTTGTTTTTATGCCAATACCATGCTATTTTATTTGCTGTAGTTTTGTAATCTATGTTGAAATCTGGCATTGTCCTTTTTGGTCAATATTGTTTTGTTTTTTGGGGGGGTCAGTTTTAGTCAGATTTTGGAGCTCATAGTTTCAGAGGTCTCCTCCATAGATCCCTGGCTCCACAGGGCCAGAGGTCAGGCAGGATATCATGGCAGCTGACTGAGATAGAGGAAAGCCGCTCAGGACATGGTACCAGAGAGCAGAAAGAGTGAGCTCCAGCCACTAAGGACAAAATATGTTCCCAATGACCCACCTCCACCAGTGGCACCCTACCTGCCTACAGTTACCACCCTGTTAATCCCTTCTGTGAATAATACACTGATTATATTAAGATTCTCAGAACCCAATCATTTCACTTCTAAACTTTCTTGCATTATCTCACACATGAGCTTTTGGAGACACCTTCTATCTAAACCATAACTGGGTCTTTTATGGTTTCATATGAATTTTAGAATTTTTTCCCAATTCTGCGTAGAATGAAAATAGAATTTTGATAAACCTGTTTTTCATCTTTCCTTTTCCTTTTTCATTTTTGTGATGCTGGGATTAAACCCATGACCTCAAGCATGCCAGGCAAGTGCTCTGCCACTGAGCTACACTCCCAGCCTGATGACCCTAAGTTTCTGGTGGAGCCTTCTGTTCTTGGGTCTTCTCTTCATCCCCACTGCTCTGAGCCATCACCGGCAGGAATCTTGGTGCTGACATTTGCCTTAAGCACAGTTCAGGGCACCTTGACCTCCCTGCTCTTCTCAGCCCTGCATCCTCTTTCTTCCTATAGTGTAGGCATCTCCTTCTTGATGGACCTTTGCCTGCTTTCATCTAAACCCTCACCCTTTTAAGGCCTCCACACTCCACCCTACTGGTGCTGGACTCTGTTTTTCCCTGGCTGCTCTGTATCTCTCCACTGTGGGACCTTTTCCTGCACACACCACCTGCCTAGCTACCCTGAGCCCTCACCAACTTCCATCTGTCACAAGCCCCCTCTGGGGGGACCATTGCAATCACTACAGCCACTCTCATCTGCCTTCATCCAGAACAACACCCCTGTCCTCATCCTAACCCAGGTTTTTCCAGGGTCACCTGTATGCCATATTCACTCTTCATACTCCAGGTCATTCCTTGCCTAGGTCACTAATCTCTTTGCACTTCCCATCTCCCTCCCCATCCATACCAGAAGAAGGCTCTTGGTCCACCTACTTCTTGACCTTCCCCTTTCTTTTTTTTTTTTTTGTTCCTTTACCTCAGAGGACTTTGACTCCCTTCACCATGCATCCAAAATCTGTGTTTTGCTACTCGGTTGCTCCTGCTGTTCCTAACTCTTCCTCTTCCAGCACCAGCTTCCTCCTGGAATGTTTTTTGTTTGATCTCTCATTTTTTGTGCTGGGCATTGATCCCATGACCTCAACCATGCACTCCTCCACTGAGAAACCCCCCAAACCCCTGTAATTGTTTTCCAACCTGGTGCTTTTTTGGGGTGTGACCAGCTCCCACCACTCGCTCCCACTCGGAAGGACCCCCAAGTTGTGCAACTTGTCCACCTGCCTTGATTTTCTCTTCTCAGGCCTACACTTCCTTCTTCTTCCTGTTTCTACATTAATCTGTAGTATACTTCCCTGATTTCTGTTTGGTGTTTAATTGTGGTAAAACAGGCATAATGTACAGTTTCCTATTTTAACCATTTATGTGTACAATTCAGTGCCATTCAGTGTACTTACATTTTTGTAGAAACTGAAACTCTGTACCCATTAAACAGTAAGCATCCATCCTCCCCACCCCAGTCCCTGTCATCTCTCTGCCATCATTCTACATTCTGTCTCTATGAATTTGACTCCCTAGATGCCTCATACAAGTGCAATCATGCAGAATTTGCCCTTTCATGACTGGCTTTTCCACTTAGCTAATGTCCTCAAGATCATCCATGGTGTAGCAATTTTCAGAATGTCCTTCCTTTTTAATGCTGAATAATGTTCATTTTGCATATAAGCCATATTGTGATTAGATGTTTGTTCATCAGTTGATAAATACTGGGGTTACTTTTACCTTTTGGCTTTTGGGAACAATGCTACTATGAAAGTCATGTACACATACCTCTGCATTTCCCTGTCTTCACAACTTTTGTGTTTATGTCCAGAAATACAATTACTACATTACATAGAAAGTATCTTTTCCATATTTGGAGGAACCACCATACCATTTTCATAGCAGCTGCTCCATTGTATATATAGGCAAGCAATGCACAGTGCTGCAGTTTTCTCTGTAGTTATGAACTTGTTCATTCTGCATTCTTTTTTCTAAAAAGTAGCCATCCTCATGGGTACAAAGTAGAATGTCACTGTGCTTTCAATTTTATTTCCCTACTGACAGCTGATGTTTGAGTATCTCTTTGTGTGCTTATTGGCTATTTGGGTATCTACCAGACAACTGGATGTAGTGATATTTTGCCCAATTCTGAATAGATTCAACATTTTTCTTATTTTTGAGTTTTTGAGATTCTTTTATGTTTGCTTGTTTTATGGAGCTGGGATCAATCTTAGGCCCTTGCACATGCTAGGCAGGTGTTCTACAGCTGAGCTAACCCTAGCCGAAGATATATTGATATATTTGAATGTTCATCTCTTATTAGATATATGACTTGCAAATTTTTTCTCCCTTTTCACATGTCCAGGTTGGCTTTTAACTTCCACTCATCTGCTTCAGTTTCCTGAGTATCTGGGATTACAGGCACATATCACAATAGGTACCAGTGTGTTTTCTTCTAAGAATGTTTGGTTTTATAGTCTGCATTTTTTTTCATTTTGAGTGTGTGTGTGTGTGTGTGTGTGTGCTCACTCACATTTGCAGAAGCTAGGCAAGCACTCTATCATTGAGCTATATCCCCAGTCCTGAGTTAATTTCTATATATGAGTAAGTAAAAGATCCAACTTCATTGTTTCTGGAAATCCAAATTTTCTAGTACATCTATTGGAAAGATACATTGTGTTTGTGGGGGGCTATGGAAGAATAGAGTTACTTTGGATTAGATAGAAGGAAGTGAAAGGAGGGGAGAGGGTATAGAGTAAGAATGATAGTAGAATGAATCGGAGATTATTATTCATATGCATATATGATTGCAGGACTAGTATAACTCTACATCATATGCAATCAAAACAATGAGAAGCTATATATACTCCATCTACATATCATGGGTCAAAATGCATTCTACTGTCACATATAACTAATTAGAACAAATAAAATAAATAAGTAAATACATAAAGAAAAAAGAAAGGCTACATCAGGTCTTTGGAAACACTGCTACCTGATTTTTCCCAGGGGATGCCACTAGGACAATTTAAGTCCCCCACCTGAGGCTTCCAGATGCTGATCATTTACTTTGGACCAAGCCCACTGCTTCACTTCCCTTTAGGGTATAACCCCACTCAACACTTTGGGGCCACAACCCTCACACCCACTTTGACCCCCTGTCTTCCCTACCTTATCCATGAGAAGTCTGTACATGGACAGCACCCACACACCCTCTGGGGACCTGCCCTGCCTGGGCTCCACTTCAGTGACCATAGTTCCACCCACCCTCTGCCCTTCCTATGCCCTCCCTGCCCTCTAACAAGCCCTGCCATGTACCTCTGCCCCTCCCACACCTCCCTTGCCTCTGCAGGTCAACCTCTCCCCTTGAACACCCACCTGTACCCTTAAGAACCCATGCCTATGTCTTGGGCCCTGGCCAACTTGCCTGCCCCGCTCCCCTCTCTCCATTCCTCACTTCCCCTCTCCTTCCTCTCTAGTTCCCTGTCTTCCCTGTATTAGAAACCTTTCTTCTGTCCCTTTGTCTCCTCAGGTGCTCAGGACAGCAAAACCTTTGTGGTGAGCATTGGTGAGCACTTGTTTCCTGGAAGAGGTGTCATCTGTTGCTTCCTCTTCCACAGGGACCCACAGTCTTCACTATAACCTCACAGTGAGGTCCCAAGATGGATCAGTGCAATCAAGGTCCTTTGCCAATGGTTATTGGGACCATCAGCTCTTCCTTCACTATGATAGTGACAATAAAGAAAGTGCAAAGCCCCAGGGGCCATGGGCAGAAAAACCTTTGGGAACTGAAAGCTGGGACACAGAGATCCAGGAGTTGGCAGAGCACAGCAAGAATCTAAAAGCAACCCTGGCAGATATCAATGTCTGGCAAGAGCAGAAAGGAGGTGAGTGTGGGCAGGGGCAAGTGTGATGTGAGGCTTTCTCCAGGACCTGTGTCTTCTCATTGCAATTGACTGGGGAGGGCAAGAAATGGGCTTTATACAGACCTGCACAGGGGACTTGGAGGAGAGCCAGGTTGGGGTCCCCTGTGGGCTAGTATTTTTCACTTGGTGGGCAGGGAGGCAGAGGGCCCAGGGGATGGAGAAGTGACTGGTGGGTGGGGGCAGGGTCTCATTTCCTCCAGGAGACTTGGGGCTGCAAGATTCACAAGGACAACTGCACCAGGGCCTTCTGGAATTTCTACTACGATGGGGAGCCCTTCCTCTCCTATCATCCAGAGACACGCAGCTGGACAGTGGAGCCATCCTCAGCTCAGAACTTGGCTGTGGAAGTCAAGAATTCCTGGGATGCAGATGGCATGCAAAGCAAGGATTACTGGGCCCAAGTGCAGGGAGAGATTTGTGGAAGACTCAGGAGATATCTAGTCTTCTGGAAGGGCTCTTCCTACTCCCCTGGAGCCTCTGCCCAGAGGACCTTGTGTGAGTTTATCATGTTGTGATTTGCCTGTCCTGTCACACCGCTAGATAGAGACAGGAGGGTGTATGTGCCCAGACACTAGTAAGCCCCCACCTCCCTGCCTGCCTGCTATCATAGAGAGCTCCCAACTGTCCCCACAACCCTGGACCCCCCAAAATACCCCTCATCACCTCACAAACCAGAATTCCTATAACACCCCCTATTTAACATAACACGTTGAAGTGAGAATGTGAGGCCACAAGCCCAGTGACTATCCTCCTGCCAGTCAGAGGACTTGGGCTCCAGGTTGAAAACAGACTTGTGGACCTCACTTCAATGAGGTCTTAGGCCAGAGTCAGAAGAGGGGAGAATTGGAGTGAGGCTTGGTCACATGCCTGACTATTTTTGCCTTTATTTCCCTCCAGTGTCCCCAGTAGTGAATGTGACCTGTGCTGAGGCCCTGGAGGACACCATCAATGTGACATGTTGGGCTTTTGGCTTCTATCCCCAGAATATCTCTGTGACCTGGCTTCAGAATGGGGAACCCCTGAGCCAGGGCACCCAGCAGTTTGGTGGTATCTTTTCCTATGAGAATGGGACCTACCAGACCTGGGTGTCTACCAGGATTCCCCAAGGACAGGAGCAGGGGTTCAGCTGCCATGTGGGACACAGCGGGAACAACAGCACTGGCCTTGTGTCCTGTGGTGAGCCTGGGGGTCCCAGCAGGGTTTCCCAACCAGGTGACTCAGTGACCAGGGTGGTGAGAGGGGAGAAGCCTTGAGGCTCAGTACCCAGAGTGTAACAATCCTGCTTTCAGGGACTGCACTGCTGCTTCCGAGCCAATGGGCTGCCTTCCTGGGTGTGGCTGCTGCTGTGATTATGATTATTGTTTGTGTCTGGTACTGCAAGAAAAGGAAGACAAAATCTACTGCAGAAGGTTCAGGTGAGAAAAGCATTCAGTGGCTGGGGATTGCAGGGCCTATTTGGAATGTAGAGTCTTTTGTGCCTCCCGCTGCACAGAGAGCAGTGGAGGTGACCAGCTTTCTGGAACAGAGGATGGAGTACTGTCTCCAGCCACACCCCTTAGTCTTGCGAAAAGCCAGGGCTGTATACATTTCTGAAGGTCCAGATGTAGCCTCTGTGGCTGCAGGGTGAGGAGAGAGCAGCAGTGGTGGGTGCCATGGCTTCGGCTGTCCTCGTCTATCTCCCAGGCTTTCCTGGCTTGACCAGGGGGCTATGTTGGGAATGGAGGGCTGATTGGTGTTGGCTAGATTATCTTGTCCTCAGGGGGACACAGAATAAATGAGTTGTGACCTTAGGGTACTTAGAAACTGGAGAGGAATTTTATGAATTGTGATGCCACTGGTCCCTCCCCTCACTCTCCCCCAGTCTCTCCAGCTGTCAGGAGCAAACCAAGAAAAAGATCCATAGGGCCAGAGCCCTGTCAATGCAGCCCCTGGGAGGCCTATGTAGAGCAGGCCCTGCTAGGAGCCTCTGGGTCACTTGGGCATGCCAGTCACCATCCTGTCCCCACTATACAGCCCTTCCTCCTGGAGTGGCCTTGCAGATGACATGGACAGGAGAATGGCTTATGTCCTTGGCCATCTGGGGAGAGAGACCAACCCATTACAGGGCATCTGTGGTCAATGTTTTTCTCTTATGTCTGGAATTTTCCAGTGTATCCCCAAGGGGTGTTGATCCCCACAGGCTAGGGCACACAGTCCCATAGCAGGGGCCCATTCAGGTGACTCTACAAGTAGGGTAGGCAGCTCTGTGGTCTCTGCTGCTCCTATCTATGGCCTTCCAAGAGGGGAAACAAGGGCAATGTTACTTACTTGTGGTCAGAAATGATTGCCTGGAATGTCACTAGGACAGTGCCCAGGAAAAGAGTGGGAAAGGCCTGTTGCTTATTTTTGCAAATTTCTACTTTGAATGTTGAATCTCAGTAAGGATGTTCCCAGTTTCAACTGTATCATGTGAATAAGCAGTTCTTCAGCACTCATGTACTAATGTGCACTAAATGTCACCCTTGGAGATCCCTCTATAGGAGTGCCCACTGTGGGAGACCTGGATTATGACCATGACAATGCAATGGAACAGATGATAGATGGGCCTACAGTTCACACTGCAGAATCTCAGCAAAACCCTAGTTTTCTTTATGAAGAAGACCTCTGAGAACTATGAGGATTGTCGCCTGCAGAAGTCCCTGCTAGGTATGGAAGTAGGGAGTCCAGGGCAGCCTCAGGAAAAAGAAGCCCTTGGGGAAGAGCTGGGTTCCCAGCGGTAGGTAAACCAGGCAGGTAGGGGAAGCAAAAATGCAGATTGAGAGCCTGGGCAGGTGCCTAGGGTCAGTGATTCTGAGTATCCTCTGCGTGGGCTGTTGTAGGCAGGGGAGCAGCAGATCATGTGGCAAGCATGCTTTTCCAGGCTAGGCCTGCTGGTGCCCCTGGCTTCCTGGTGGACTGTCCAGTTGGGAGCTGCTGGCTCAGGGCTGGGAGGGAGGGATGCTGTGCTGCAAGTGTGGCAGGCCCTGCCGGGTGAGCACCTGCCTCTCGGGGGAAGCCTGGGAACTAAATGGGAATAAGGGCTCTGTGTGAGTCCTGTGCCCATTGTGGCAAGAGCAGGAGATGCCTTCTCTTGGAGGCCCCCACTCTGTAGGGAATGATTTATCTCTGGAGGAGGTAATCACTTCCAGATCTTGACCCTGAATCCTGTAGCCCTTTCACTCCCTTCTGTGGTGGAAACAGAGACAGGTAACACTGCTGATAGACACAGAGGAGCCTGATAAGGGCAGGAAAATGGGATGAGAGGGGAAAAAAAGTCAGGGCATTTACCTCCCTCAGAGAATGGCCAAATCTGATTTTTGAGGAACTGGGGAGAGAGAAATCCCAAGGGAGTAAACAGCATTATTCTGCAACCAATTGAACACTGACTGGTTCCTCCTTTTTCCCCAGAGCCCCTGAGCCTATATGACCCAGATCAGCAGCAGAGGACACCAAGTGACTACACTGGATCCACACAGCTGGGGTGCCAACCTTTGCTGAGAGCTCCTGGGGCTTCTGGGGGAGCTTACACTGGGCAGCCCTACTGTGACAAGCACTTTTTGTCTTGGTGCCTTGGTTTCCTCATCTCTACAATGTGGAACTACTATCCTTATTATTTTACTGTATTTTAGCACATTATATATTGTGGGAGACCAACCTCGCACATGACTTGAATCACTCCCCAGCTGGGTGCTGAGGTGTCCAAGTAGCAGAAATGCAGCAGGATTTCCCTACCTTTATTGGGTTCCAGGATGGAGTCCATATAGAGGCATGTCTCACTACTACCTCAAGGACCCAATCACCTCATCTGACCTTGCAAAAACACTGCCCTCCTTGACTTTCATTGGACGGGATTTTTCCCAGAGTTTTTAGTTCCCCCATAAAATCCCACTCCCTAGCTTGTGTTCTACGCACCCCCGCCCCAACTCTTGCCTCTCCAGTAAAACCTCACTTCCCCCCTGGGGAACTTGAGGCTGAGAGCTCCAGGAGCCATCCCAGACCTTGTTTAAAGGTAAAATTGTGTGTCTGTGTCTTTATTTAAAACTCCCTGAGAATTTTCCTGTGTGATTGAACCATTCACCATCTGCGCTGGTTGTGGACTAAAATATATAAGTATGGTGTTTTAATAAATGAGATTTTTGTAAGTATCCTTATTCTGCCTCCTCCCAAGAAACCTAAAATGCAGGCTCTTCTTCATTGTTGAGGGAACTTCAAACCCTCTCTGACTCTTTATCTTACCTCTTGTCTGTATCATTTTAAATTATGAATGTTTAAACACTTTTAAATATGAAACATATCCGGTCTGTGTTCATGTTCTGGGAAGGGACCGTGTGACAGTGTCAGCAAAAATAACATGTTTGACTCCATGTTTGACAGAGAGTTAAACATATGTTTAACATAGACCGTGTTGAGAGCCAGACTCTGTGGCATTTTTAAATATATTTTTAATTGATTTTATTTTTAAATACATGACAGCGGAATGCAGTATAATTCTTATTACACATACAGAGCACAATTTTTTATATCTAGAGTCTGTGGCATTTTGCAGATGATGTTGAATGAATGTGCTGGCTTCAAATTCTGAGGTATTTGGCAGTGTTCTTCATAACAGCTGAGGTGTTGGTACCAATTCTTTGCCAAACATCTGCTCTATACCCTAGCAGAGATGAGCATCCAGGAGGAATTCCCATGGGGCATCCTGAACAGGCACAACTTCCTTTTCTCAGAGATTGCTTAGCAATGGCACCAACACCCCAGCTGTTATTTGCAAAAATAAGCAACAGGCCTTTCCCACTCAAAGGCACAAAAATTCAACTACAGCCTCCTCTTTTATAGCCTAATGTGAATGGCATGTACAAATCCAGATCTCTCTTGTGTGGTTTACATTGTACAGTGATGTGGCTGGTAAACCCTGCTGTGATAAGATTACTTCCTCCTGTTTTTAGCAAGATTGTCATTTGGGTGTTGTAGCTTCAATATGCAAGGACCTCTCCTGAATGTCAGAGACACCCACTGCCCACACAGTCTTCAGGCCCTTGTGAAACATAGGCCACTGCTGCTGGCCCTGGACCCTTGGCACAAGCCCGCCTCACACTGCCACTCACTGTTCCAACTTCCAGAGCTTACTGTGCATGTGTTTTTCAATTTAATGTTCAAATATGTTCCCTTTACTCCCGTGTTTGTCAATCAGGATCATAGTAACATGCTAAATGTACAATTTTAAAGTCATCATTTATTTATATGTATTTTAATTATGGCATATAGAGATGCCATTGAATGTTTTGTTTTCATTACATCCAAGTTACACTTGCTTAAATGACCATTATTGGTGCTTATGGTTTTCTTCCTTGATTTTTGATGCTAACATATAAAATTGTACTCTGTTCGTTGGTTTCCCACAATGGCCAATTAATTTGGACCCTTCCTCCCATGGAATACAACTGGAAAACTGAGGGGAAAAGCACATACTTTAAAAATATGCTAAAGGGAAGACAGGTGGAGAAAGCACTGAAGGCTTACTAGGCCTGGAACAAGAGGCAGAAATCCAGAATAAGAAGTTAAGTACACAGTGCTTTTGTCCTGGGTGTGTCTGCTGGCTGAGACAGTGCCTGGGAGCCTCTCAGGGCTTGAGGGTAAAGCTGCAAAGGGCATATATGGGACACCAGGGATCCCTTGTGTTTATATGGGCCCCAAAGGCTGTCCCTTTAGATTCAGTTCTCCTGTGGGTTACAGCTCTACTTTAACATACATGATCCAAAAATCTGAATACCAAAATGTGCATTAAGGTGCTATTTTTGGCCACTCTTATTGAGCATTATAATTGAAGACTTCGTCAATGTAGTCAAAAGCGAAAATAAATAAATATAGAAGGGTTTGAAGAGAGATACAGAATTCTCATAAATTGCAAATTACAATATGTTGAATTCATAAAGTCCCAAATCATTACAAATCTTTGAAATTAATAAGTTTCAGGCTGGGGCTATGGCTCAGTAGTAGCGCACCTGCCTGGCCATGTGTAAGGCAATGGGTTTGATTCTCAGCACCACATATAAATAAATAAAATAAAGATCCATCAACAACTAATAAAAAAATTTTAAAAAATAATAGTTTCCTGTGGTTGCTAGATAAATATGTTTATTTCAGTGTTTTATATTTCAGAAGCAAACAGAATGTGAATTGAACAAAAAATTGTTGGCATAGTAAAAATACACTTTTATACACTTTTAGAATGAAACCTACAAATTTTTCACCATATAGCAAATGGAACATTTTATCAACCTTATTCAGTAGAGAAGACAATTAATTAACTGGAGAGAATTGACAAGAATCTGGCTTGTGGTTCAATATCACAATTGCATTAATTTCTGAAAATGTTCCAAGAATTCTAATAAATCTCAAGCAACTATCCACTAGGCATTTTGAAACACTAGGTTAGCTGATTCTAAGCCTTATATGAATATTAGCCAAGGCAGTTTAATCAAGAAGAATACGGGACTGTATTCTCTTAGTAGATACCAAGACTTACATTGTAGTCATCATAAGCAGAGATATGGTGTTGATACTAAGATAGACAAATAGATCTTAGAGTAGAAAGACACAAACCAAACAACACACATGTAGACATTATGCATGTGTGACTGTGTGTATAATAGAGATAGAGGAAACATCCATACATACAAACTGGCATTATATGTAACATACATTGTTGATATATAACACTGTTAACATTAAGAGATTGATAAGAAAAACAAATTTTGAAGGAATGATTCCAGGGCAATTGGTAAAAAATGTGTAAAAAATGGAATTGTATTCATCTCTTCCAAAATATTAATGTGGCAGACTACCTTCACTACCTTAGCAAAGGGAAATATTTTTTCATTCAAGTGACAATAAAGCATTTACCCTAAAGAAAATGGAATAAAATTAAAGGTATTAAGTTTGAGACTCCAGAACATCTGGACATTATTCATTCTTTAGTGAAAAATTGTAATGACTAAATGTCCTTCAGCAAAATCTATGTAAGAAGAATATTCTCTGAAATGCATTACAGGAATATTTCTTGAAGGCAGCAGACTTCCACTCAAAGGATGGCATCTGACACATAAATTGGCTTTGGATGGAACTAGGTAAAAGTTCAGAAGATGTGGGACTCGAGGTTGGTTACTAACCAGAACACATAGCATTCTTATACCTACCTGTATTAAGTGGCACATCAACACCTTGGTGAGGAAAGCATCCTCCCAGCACTCTGGGGAGATATGGTGAGAAGAGAATTGGATAGGAGTTACATAATCTTTGCCTCTCATATTCCCATCTCTGAGCTGCTGTGGACATCTTCCTCTAGGATTTATCTGAGTTATATATCTTCGTTACATCTACAAATGGAAAATTTTATCAACCTTATTCAGTAGAGAAGACAATTAACTGAAGAGAATTGCCTCTCACATTCCTATGGTGGTTTTCTCAAAATTCTCTACACAGCAGACTAGGATATTTCCTGGCTCTAGAGTTTGCTTCAATTCCTGGCTGGTTTTGATTCACATCTAATACTGAAACCCTCTGCTCTGAGCCACTGCTTCTTCTCTCAGTTGCTCATTGAAATCCCCTGGCGAGTTTCACAAACATGATTCGTACCTGAATTGCTCTTTTGGTGAATCAGATTGAAGGGTTTAATGTGTGATCCTGGCCTTGGGCTATTTGAAGCTACCCCAGGTGACTTAAAGTGAGTATAGGTTTGAGAATTGTATGTTATCTGACTATTTTCATATGTCATTCTGGGAAAAGAAAAACAGATTGAGGTTGTTATCAACAGTTGGACAAGAGTGATAAACAGGTTTCAAGAGAAAATTTCAATATGAAGGACTTGTTCTACACAGTTCTAGGGTGTTATGGTTTGGATATTAAATATCCTCCAAAAGCTCATATGTTAAAGGCTTGATTGCCAACTGACAGCACTTCGGGGGAGGTGGTGGAAATTCTAGGATATAGGACCTAGTTGAAGAATGTAGTTAAGTGCATGGGGGGGGGGGGATGTACCATTGAAGGGTTGATATTGTCCCCAGCATCTGTTGCATGTTCTCTCTTCTCTCTGTCTCTCTTCCTCTGTCTCCCCTGCCCCTTTCTGTAAAGTGAGCAGTTTTCCCTATAACATGCTCCTCACCATGATGTTCTGCCTCATTGAAAGCCCACAGGGATATATTCAAGCATCTATGGTCTGAAACTTCTAAAACTATGAGTAAAAACAAATCTTTCCCCTATGAAATTGTTTATGTCACATGTTTTTTACAGGTTAGAAAGATGACTAACACATAGAATAGTGTAGACAAGATTCCATGCATTTATCAAAACTCTTGGCACTATACATTACAAAGAATAAACTTCAATATAGTCAAACTGTATGTATATATATATATATATATATATATATATATATATATATATATATATTCTCATTACATAAATTACTATATATATGTATGTATAAGGTTCACTTTCTTTAATAGGAACAAGCACAACTATGATTTGCATTGCAGTGCACATGTGCCTTAAGCCTGAATAGTTGTACATTGTTGACTCAAACCACTGCCAATGTCAATATGCACAAATGCACACCAGAGTGAAATAATATCTCCCTCCATCTAAAATGAGTAGCAATTAAAATCAAGACTTCCTTAAGGGTACATAGTACCCCTCTTGAAAACTGAGAGGAAACCCCACAAATATACATATGTACACAGACAACTTGTAAAAGTAAAACAAATATTCAACAATATCACAAATTTATCTATGGCCAGTGTGTGTGTTTCATTTTTAGGTCATTGACACCAAGACAGAGCAAATTTATTAACTTGTAGCTGTTCTAAGCTAGAAATTAAAATAAATTTTCTAGTCTTGTGTCTTGTTCATCTGTGAGAAGAAGGACTTACATTTGTGGTCAGTTTTGGTCTTCTGGGAGATCCTTCCTTTCTTTCTGAATTCATGCATGTTTCCTCCTCTCAGCTCAGAAATCATTCAAGGTAACTAGAGTGTAAAGATTTAGACATTCTTAGTCTATTAGACAGGATTCCACTTCCAAAGATGGCAGACCAGCCTGTTTCAATCCCTCCCTACCCCCAGGAACAATAGTGAATTGGTCAGTAGGTAAGAAAATCCATGTGAAGGTGCTGGAGACACAAGATGGCACTGAAGACTCTATGAGACCAGAGTTCAGACGGAGGGAAATCCTAGGCATGTGAGCGCTATATTTGGTCATACTCTGTTTCAAAGTATTTGTCAAGTTCATAGCGGTAGCTGGGAGCCTGAGAAAAACAGGACTTTCAGCAGATTCCACTGGTAGAGAAATATAATACTGGAGAATAGAGTTTTATAGATATAAAAATTAATGAACTATTGGTATAGCAAAAAATGGACGACCTAACCAAAAACAAACAAGTTCAAGTAAAATAAGGGTGTGTGGAATCACTTGTGTCAAGCCAGCAAAAAGAAATTGGGGAAGCCCCATAGAGTGAGGGCTCTCTCACATGATTTGTCTCACAACAGGAATTGATACAAAGACACAAAAATTTGCCAAAACTTTGTGATTCATGCTATTTTCACTCACAGAAAAAGTGTAAAATAGGCTTTAGAGAATAGTATGTGAGGATAGCTATTGTTCATTTTTGAAATGGCATTTTTAGGGGAGACAAGTTGAAATGAATACAGTTCCTAACCCTAGAGTGTTTGTGGTTCACAGGACAATGTCATCCATGGTAGGACAGTTACTACCATCATGGAGATCAAAAACATGGGCTGGACCTGGGCTTCTTAAACTTGCCTGAACATTGTATCACCTAGGGGATTTTAATGGATGCTAAGGCCTAGTTCAAACCTAGCTTTAATGCTCAAGTGGTTTTGGCTGTGGCCTGGTCATGGATAGTAACTACTCTCCAAGTGATTCTACTAATCAGCCAAGTTTGAGGATGATTCCCAGCACATTCCAAAGACCAAGGGATATATGGTTGGGACAAAGGAGGTTTACAGTAGAAGGACATTTCAGGTAAGCATGATTATTACTACTATTATCAAGGTAGAATTCATATATCATAAGTCACACTTTTAAAGTGTTCAATTCAGTAGTTTATAGCATAATCATGAGGTTGTACCACCTTCAATACTATCTTCATGGGATGATTTTGAGGATATTAAGAGTTGGGATGGTTGTAAGGCAGGGGCAGGAGCAATTCCCAGGAGGGAGACTTCTTAGTAGTAACATCCTGTTGAGACAGGGAGAGGAAACCAGGGGATTTTGCTTTGACCTCAGCCCAGCAGAGATGTCACCAGAGAAATGGGGGGAAGGGGGTGATGCTAGACAGAAGGCTGTGGACTTTGATGGGAAGAGTAGAGGCATCCTGTGTTTAAGTCAGCACATGGGGCAGCTATAGATGTTCTTGGGACACTATGTTGGCAACTGGGAATATCCCAGGCACAGTGTTTAGGAATAGGCCTTTGCAGTATTCTATGATGAAGAGAGATGACGTCTGGACCAAAGTAACAACCATGGGACTAAAAAAGTCTCTGAGTCCTAAGAGGCAAGGGCAAAGGCCAAGTGGAAGGGACCAAGGATGAAGCTGTTAAGAAAATTAGGGAAGTGGGGAGGCTACTGTGGTGGGGAGTTATAGTGGCCTTGTAACCTGCCTGATTTGAGGGACAGAGATACAGGTGTCCTAAGGCAAGTTGGCAAAGGGGCTGTGCTTGATGTAGGAGAGTTCAACTGGAGGGGGAGCTGTTGAGAGAGGGGTCCTCAGGGGGCTTTTGAGCTGCTCTGGGAAATCTCAGGTACTTAGCTGTAGCCAGAAGAAAAGAGAACCAACTGGCTCTCAGAGCCAGAAGCAGGAGGAGATTGGAATGGCTGTACTAAGAGAGTTTGGAGCCTGGGTGGTTTGAATGTGCAAGCTCCTTCTAAGAGGCAGAGGTGGCTGAAAAGAGGTCTTTAAATGTTTAGTGGTGACATTTCCAGGAAGGCTGTGCTTGGTTGTAAACTGTGTGCTGGGAAAATCACAATGTATTGGCTCTTCTTCAGACGTGTCCTGGAAGAAACAAGTGAGCTACGGATGGCCACTTAGGGTGTCTGACTACTAAAACTTGAGGAGACCCACACTGCTCCTTAGAAAGGGAGTCAACCTAGTTGGCAGTGATGTGGGGTGTGCTTCTAAGGGTAGGTGGAGCCAGCTGTTGAAAATCCTTTCCTCCAGCTTTCACCCAGCTGGGCTCACTGTGCATCTAACCCACCTGGTGCATCTGTAATCAAAGGTGCTTTTTTGGAACCACTTCCCACGAGGGTTGGGGACAGTTAGAGCTCCTGAAGCCCTATCTTTTCCTCAGAGTCATAGGTGTGTTTTCTGCTGAGCTCACTGGAGTCCTCATTACCAGGAGTTAGGAGTCTTTCTTCCTGCCCTGAGCTGGTAGGGACATCCCAGCTCCCCCATGGCCCTTCCTGTCGCTGTGGGGAGACTGTGAGACTGAGGGAGGTGATCAGCAGAAGACAGCTGGGCCAAGAGGTTCTGTTGGGACTGATGCTGCCATGGACATGCGGTACAGGTCTCCCTATAGCCTTCTGACTCCCATTCCTTTGGTGTGAATGAGGTAGTGGGATTGCTCGATCACATAGGAATTGTATTTTTAGTTTTGGGAGGAACTTTCATACTGTTTTCTAGAATCATTCTACTAAAGTACAACATCAGCTGTGTTCCCTTTTATCCACATCCTTGCCAACATTCTTTACTCTATATTTTCACAATGACTAGTGTAATAGGTATGACATGATATCACCTGTGGTTTTAATTCTGATTTGCTTTAATTCCCATATCTGTTGGCCATTTTTATGTCTTATGTTGAGAAATGTCTCTTCAACTTATTTGTCCATGTTAAATATAAGGTAATTTGTATATTTTGTGTATTAATCCCTTATCTAACATATGATTTGTAATTGTTTCCCAAAATCTATGGGTTGTCTCTTCACTCTGCCTTTTTTTTTTTCCAGGCAATGCTCTATTTTGCCTTTGTTTTGGGGATCATATCCAAGAAAACTTTGTGTGAACCAAAATAAGAAAGCATTTCCCTTATGTTTTCTTCTAGTAATTTAATAGTTTTAGGTCTTACTTTTTTTTTTGTAAAGGGTTTTTCTAGTAAGCCCAGACTGATCTTACTCTTATGGGCTCTAGTGATCCTCCTGCCTCAGCCTCAAGAGTAGCTGGGACTATATTTCTCCCTATCACACTCAACTTCAGTTCTTCCATTCATATCTTTAATCCATTTTGATTTGATTCTTGGATGAAAGGTGAGATGAGTGTTCATTTTCATTCTTCTGTATGTGGATATTTCGTTTTCCCAGAGACATTTTCTCTGCATATTTGCAAACTTGTTATTTCTGCATGCTTTTTTAAAACAGTAGCCATCCTGATAGTGCAAAGTAGTATCTTTTTGTGCTTTTGGTTTGTATTTCCCTAATGACTACTAATGTTAACTCTCTTTTCCTGTTTTTATTGGCCATATGTATAACTCTTTCAGGAACTGTCTGTAGGGATCTTTTGCTCAGCTTTGAATAGGTTGAATGCTTTGTCCCTTTTGATTTATAGGAATTTGTCAGGAGCTGCCCTGGATGGTCACACTTTTAAGTCCTGATGCCCCTGGGCACTTAACAATTATTGCCTTCTGTAGTAACTTGGGCATTCCCTGGCTCAGATAACAAGGTGTGGCTACAGGTGTAGGTGTCACCCGCTGGGGTTGAGTTACACTCACCTGTTCCTTTGAAATCCTACCCTTTGGCCTTTTTTGGGATAGAATGTTCCATGGAACAACCCCTTATGTGTCCCCTAAATAAGAATAAAGAATTCCAGTGTCTCTCTCTCTCTTTCCAGGGACCCATAAATTCATAGAGCCGTCCCCGGATAATTGAAAAGGTACTTCTGTGTATTTGCATGTTTTCATTGTCATTTGCTTAAGTTATTGGAATAGTCAGATTTTGCAGACCCAGCATTAGGTCACCAGCTAGGATAGATGGCCATAGGGCTTCTTCTTTGTTTCTTTGTTTTCGTGGTGCCGGGATCAAGCACATGCATTCGCTCGGCAAGAGTTCTGCCACTGAGCATTATCTCCAACACTGAATTCATTTTTGTGTATGTGTAAGAAGAAGCTCCACCCTCATTTATTTTTTGGGGAATCTCCAGTTTTCACAGCACCATGTGTAGAAAAGATACAGCAGCTCTCTGGGAATGCTGCTGCCTGGCTGTCTCCAGGGGATGCTGACGGGACCATTTACCTTCCCATCTAGGGCCACAAATGGCCTGTCTTCTACTTTGCACCCAGCCCTATACTTCAAAACCACCCCATTATAAACTCCTTTTGGATTGTGATCTGCAGCCCCTCCTGCCCCTCTAAGATACCCTCCTTGCCCCAGCTTGTCTTTAAAGAGCTTACAAAGGGGCTGCGCCTTCCTCTCTGTCCCCTGGCCTGCCTGTGTTTCCAAACCTTCTGGCCATGGGTTCTCCTACCCTGGGCTCCTCCTGACCTCTGGCCCTCTGACAAGCCCAGTCTGCAGCCTCTCACCTTTGTGCAGGCCTTCTGCTACAGGCTTGGCTCCCCCTTCCACTCTCCACCAGTACTTTTAGTGAGCCTGTGCCTCTGTCTTGGTTCCAAACTACATGTCGGCCTGTTTCCATGTTCGCTTCCTCTGTTCTTCAGGTCCCATGCCTTCTTTCCTCCTATTCTGTTTTCCTTGTATTGGAAATCCATATTCAGGGGCCTTTGTCCCTGTTCATTCTCTCCGTGTGGCCAAGGAGGGCAAAATAAGTGGTGAACGTTCCTGATTCCAGGAAGAAATGTCATCTGTGGTATCTTCGTGCAGAGGAGCACACAATCTTCATTATAACCTAAAAATGAGGTCTCTTGACTACTTAGTGCACCCAAGGTCCTTTTGGATCATCAGCTGCTGGGTTTCTGTTCTCATGACTAAAAGGCGCAGGCGTCACTCCAGGAAAACTGGGCTGACTAGGCTGCATGAAATAACCACACAAGAGACACAAATACCTCTTTCTTTGGGGTAGCTGTGATTGCTCCTCTGACCTGAAGGGTCCGCAGGAAGAGAGAGAGAGAAAGAGAGCACGTGCTGACCCCTTTTATTGAGGAGAAGCTATTCAAATGAGGCAAGGGGTAAGGTTTCAGGGGGCTGAGTCTATCTTCATGATGTCCACTGTCAACAGGTTGACTGACACCTGGGTAGGCCACACCCAAGGACACAGTTAGAGAAGAGAACACACACAAGGCACTTCCATGGAAGGTTCTATCCTAAACAGGGCAAGGGGTTTTATTATAAGGAAGAGGTGAGCATAGCTTCACCCATGGGGCTATAGCAAGACACACTCATGTATGAGACACCAACCCTCGAACCCAAGAAGAGTGGGGAAAGCTCTGCCACATTTCTGTGACTGAGCACCTCAGCACCCAGCTGGGGAGTGTGACTCAGCCACGTGTAAGGTTGGTCTCCCACAATCAGCCCTTCCTGCACTATGGCAGTGAGAGATGCAGGGCAGAGCCTCGGGCACTGTGGGCAGAGAAAGTCCCAGGAGCCAAGATCTGGAACACAGAGACCTAAGACTTGGCAGGAAGTGGGAAGAACCTCAGAATGACCCTGGCTGATATCAATGCCCTGCAGAAGCAGAAAGAAGGTGAGTGTGGGTGGAGGCAAGGGTGATGTGAGGCTTTCTGCAGGAAGGCTGGTTGCAGAGAGCAGAGACCTCTCTTCTCACTGCATTTGTCTGAGAAGGGCAAGCAATGGGGTCTGTGGAGCTCAACATAAGGAGCATTGAAGAGAGAGAGCCACGTTGGGGTCCTCTGTGGGCTGGAGTTTTTACCAGGTGGGCAGGGAGGCAGAGAGGTCAGTGGATGTAGAAGTGACTGGTGGGTGGTGGAAGGGTTTCATTCCCTCCAGGAGACTAGGGGCTGTGAGATGCAAAAGAACAACCACACCATGGGCTTCTGGGATTACTACTATGATGAGAAGCCCTTTCTCTCCAATTACCCAGACACTCAAAGCTGGATGATGTACCCTTCCTCCACTCAGACTTTGGCTATGGAAGTCAAGAAGCCATGGAAATCAGATGATAGTCCAAGCAAGGCTTACTGGGCCCTCAGGCTGGGAAAAGTTTGTGGAAGATTCTCTATATATCTGAACTCCTGGATATCCTCCAATGAGATAATCGCCCCCATTCCTCTGTGCCTTGATCTAGAGGACCTCCTCTGTAGTATGGGATGCTTGTGTTTTCTGTTGGGATGTATTCAGATTACCCTCCTGTTAAATCGCTGGATAAAGAAAGGAGGTTGTGGCTACATGTAAACTGTCTGGGCCATAACCAGGAAGCACCCTGAGCCTCAGGAGACTGGGGTAAGGGAGGAGTTGAGGCCTCTTCTGCCCACCTGCCTGCCAACCCTATTATCATGCAGAGCTCCCTTATGGAATCAAAACAAGGAGTCCCTATAACACCCCCTCCTCACCCTCAACATGTGGAAGTGAGAATGGGAGGCCACAAACCAAAGTATAGTGCTCCTGCCAGTCACAGAACTGATGACCTCTGCTGAGAACAGATTTGAAGCAGGTCTAGTGCCAATGAGGACTTTGGCCACAAATAGAAGAGTAGAGAAAACCATCCCTGTTCCCTCTGCCTCTTTTAGAGGGGAGTGAGGTTTGATCCCATGCTTGACTGGTTCTGCTTTTTCTTCTCCAGTGTCCCCCACAGTGACTGTGACCTGTGGTGAGGCCTTGGAGAATACCATCAATGTGACAGGTTGGACTTTTGGCTTCTATCCCAAGATTATCTCTCTGACCTGACACCGGGATGGGGAACCCCTGAGCCAGGAGACACAGCAGTCTGGGAGTTTCTTTCCCTATGGGAATGGGACCTACCAGACCTGGGTGTCCACCAGGATTCCTCAAGGACATGAGGAGAGATTCAGCTGCCCCGTGGAACCCAGCAGGAAAGACAGCACTGGCACTGTGTCCTGTGGTGAGCCTGGGTGTCCCAGCAGGGGTTCCCAGTGGGTAGGTCAGTGACCAGGGTGGTGAGAGGGAGGAAGTCTAGAGGCTCTGGCACCCAGATGGTAACATGTGTGCTTTCAGGGTCGGCCCTGCCACTTCACAGCTGATGGAGTGCCTTTCTGGCTGTGGTTGCTGCTGTTGAGGCTGTTCTTCTTCTTTGTGTTCTTTGGTGCAAGAAGAGGAAGACAACTTCTGCTGTGAAGGGTTCAGGTGAGAAATGTGGGAATGGATGGAGATGGCAGGTTTGGGGGTTGTAGGGTCCCTCGTGACTCCCACTGCACAGAGGGCAGTGGAGGTGACCATCCTTCCAGAACAGGGATAGATGTGTCTTTATTTGTGAGGGGCTGGCAGCCAGGTCTCTAGCTACTCCCCTTAGTCCTGCCAAAGCCAGGGCCGTGAACATCCTAAAAGGTCCAGATGCACCGTATTCTTGTCACAGGGTTAGGAGTGAGCAGCAATGTGGCTGTGGCTCCTGCTCTGTCCTTGTCCCCTTCTCTGTCTCAGGCATTGGGGCTTAACCAGGGGAATGGTGGGCTGATTGGTGTGAGTTAGATTATCACAGACTCAGGCAGACACAGAGTAAAAGGACATGTGATCTGTGTTCTTTAGAAACTCTAGAGGGATCTCACAAAGGCTAATGCCTCTTCTTCCTTCCTGTCTGCCTCACTTTTTATGGTCTCTCCACCTGTCATGAGCAAAACAATAAAAAGACCCATTCAGCCTGTGCAAACAGTGCCTGCCCCTGGAGAGCCCAAGTAGAGCCTGCCTGGGGGGATTCAGCATATGTAGTTCTCTTCTGTCTTCTCTGAATCTCTCCTTTCTCCTCAGGGGTCTCTCCTGTGTGTGTCCACTAGGTCACTAGCCCCACCACAGTGGTCGTCCATCAGGAGTCGCTTCACAGATGTTATGGAAAAATGAAAAAGCAGATGCCTCTGACCATCTGGGGAGAGAGACCAGCCATTGTGGGCAGCTGTAGTCCATTTTTGTTCTACCTGGTTTATAGTTTCCGTGTGGAATATCTCCCAAAGGCTCATGAGTTGCAGCCTTGGTCCTACTGGAGGGTGTGCAAGCTTTAGCACGTGGGCCTAGTTGGAAGAGGCATTCCTTGAAGGGAGCGTCTTGACCCAGGCTCCTGGCTCTCTCTTTCTCTGCCTCCTGGCCACCATGAGGTGAAGAGTGTCACCCTGTCATGTGCTGTCCACCATTATTTTCTGCCCTATCACTAGCCCACAGCAATGGGGCCAAGTGACTCTGGACAGAAAGTGGTGATACTTGAGCCAATGTAAATCTTTCCTCCTAAGTGTTTTACCTCAGGTATTTTGTCAGAGCAGTGAAAGCTGACTGTGACACTTGAGGTTTTCCTGTCCAACTTCAGGGGGCACAGCCCCCAAGGGCTGTGTGTGTTGGATGTTGTCTGTGCCCTATGACCTCCTATCACCCTGCCATTCCTGGGTCATTCCTCCTTTTTAAGATGGCCACTCCCCTGTGCATTTGGAGAAAGAATGGTCAAAACCATCTGCTCTCACCAGTCAGGTTGCTTGAGAGGTCAGGAAAAGAAAAAACAGGAAGTTGTTATTTCAGTAGGGAACCAAGTTGAAGAATAAACAATTACTCATGTAGAGGATCTTTCTTTTGTTTCTGCCCCTTCTGTGTGGTCAGCAGTGGGGATGGTGGTTAGTTTTTCATCCTTGAACCTAGTTTCAGTGTTGGTTGGCCCCTTTGGGCCTAGGAAGACTGCCTCACAGCAGGAGTTATCCAGGTGACTCTCCTGCCAGGACTGATAGTTCAGTGCTCTCTGCAGCTCTCACCTGTAGCCTCTGGTATATGAATGTTAGTTCTGGTTCTCTGTAGGGAAAAACACTTTCCTGCAATTTCCCTGGAGCTTTTGCTGGGAAGAGTGAAAGTCAGGTGCCTCATATCTCCAAATTTCTGCTCTACATGTTGACACCTAATTTCAGCTCATCTCTTTTTCCTTCTTCTTCTTTTAGAAGTACTGGGGATTTACCCAGGGGTGCTCTACCACTGAGCTACACCTCCAGGCTTGTGGCCTGTGTGAGTCCCTATGCAGCTGAGGGAAAGCAGGTGAGGCAGTCTCAGGAAGCAGGAGCCCTTGGGGAGTAGCTGATTTCCTGGGGCAGATGGGCCAGGTAGGCCCTAGGAGGTAAAGTGCAGATTAGGGACCTGAGCAAGTGTTGGGAGTCAGGGATACTGCATCTGCTCTGTGTGGGCTGCTTCAGGTCAGGTGAGCAGCAGGCCAGGTGGCAGGCATGTTTTTCCCGGCTGGACCTGCTGGTGCCCCTGGGCTTCCTGGTGGGCTTTCCAGTTAGGAGCTGCTGGCTCAGGGCTGAGAGGAAAGGATGCTGAGCTGCAGCTGGAGCAGACCCTGCTTGGTGAGCACCTGCCCCTACAGCAGAGGAGGCCTGATATTAAGGGGTAAAGGCCTGTGTGTGAACCCTGTGCCCAGGATTGGCAGAAGGAACTGCCTTCTATGGCAGGTCCCTATTCTGTCAGGAATGGTTGGACAGAGGAGCAGGCACTGGGCTTCACTTTGGGATCTTGTCCCTTACTTCTTTGGTCTTTCATTCTCTTGAGTGATGCATGGTGGAAACTGAGGCAGGTGATGCTGCTGGTAGATTTATGAGAGGAGGCTGGTGAGGAAAACTAGTGGGGGCATTTTCTTCTCACAGAAACTCTGAATCTAATTTGGAGGGACTGAGAAGACAGGGTTCTGAGGGATAAAACATCATATTCTGCAGCCAATTGAGCAGTGACTTTTCCCTTCCCCTATAGCTCTGGAGCTCACAAGTCCTAGATAATCAGCAGATAGTTAAGAGGAACCATAACAGCACTTTGCAGCTGAGGCCAACCATCCAGGGTGATGCTGTGGGGTACATCTGCCCTGAAGAGTTGGAGCTCTCATGTGATAAAAACCTGGAAGGTCACATTGGACGATGGGACAGGGTTGGAGCTTTGGGAGGTATCCTGGTGCTGAGTAATAGGGATCAGTCTGCTTATGGAAAAAAGTGACTGGCAGGTGCTTATGGACTGAGATTATGAGAGTAAGCGACCAGCATCTGCACCATGGGACCAGTCTGAAGCAGGCAGAGTGGTGGGGAGGCAGACCTACACCCTCCATCTTGATCCTTCCTGACTGCTGGTCTTGGAGTCTCCAGAGTCTTCTGGCCCAGAGATTTACCAGGGGTTTGCACACTCTGTCTGCAGCAAGAGTGGGTGCAGGGTCCACCTGGAAGCAAAAGCCTGATGAGGGACCTTGCTTGGGTCCTGATCCCTCCTGCTGGTGTTCCCTAGGGGAAATAAGAGGGAAGCTGGGTAGGGAATTCACTCATGCATTTTTTTTTTTTAATTTGTTGGTACTGAGGATTGAACCCACTCTACCACCGAGCTACATCCTCAGTCCTTTTCACTTTTTGACAATCAAGATCTCTATAAATTGCCCAGATAGGCCTCACACTTTCAATCCTGCCTGAGCCTCGTGAGTAGCTGGGATTGCAGGTGTGTGTACCGCAGCCAGACACTCATGCACTATTATCCAGAGATGTATTTATTGACATCATCTTTTATGTTTTCACTTAAGCATATTATACATTTTAGTGTTTAAGTGTTGTTATTGGTTATCCTGAAGCATTATTTATTGTGCTGAGTTTTCATTTTACAAAAACTTTTTATATTTAATTCAAGTTAATTGTTTTTTTAACAGAAAGTGTCAAATATTTATATAAGTTATTTCATGAAAAGTCAGGACCCTCTTTGTCTCCTCTTGATTTTCTACTTTCTTAGGTGCTACCACTTTCAATGTTATAGCTGATTCTTTTCAGTTTTACTTTTCATCTTTTGTGGTTTCTCTTGGTGCTGGAGATGGAACTCTGGGCTCACACAAGCTGAGCAAGCACTCTACCACTGAGCTGCACTCCTGGACCTCAACTTTTGCCTTTATAACTCTAAATACAAGGCCTCTGTTAAGGCTTCTGGCCTTTTCCTTTGCAGGCTCTGTTGCAGTGCACCATGGCTGACACAGAAGTCAGTAGGAATTGTTCTCTCTCACTCCTGCCCTTCCCCCATCTTCCAATGTTTTTATACAAAAATTATGTTCAGCTCAGTCATTCTGTTTCTGTTTCCATGACAATTATTCTAATATATAAAGTTCCATAGTTTCCACTTCCATTACACCATTTCATTCCTGGTAAAGCATTCCTTGGAGTTAATAATCTCCTTTGATTTTCTTTTGATTATTTTCTGTGGAGCACTTATTAATTTAACTTGGGTAATGTTGCTATTTGTAAGATTCAAGAAGTTTTGACTGTGTTTATTTTAATTTATTTTGTTTTTACTTTTTATTTCTTCAAAATAAATATATGTTCTGAGCCCTGCTGATATACTTGCATCTCGACTGGGCTTCTGTATCTGAGGCAGAACCAACATCCCAGCTACTTGGGAGGCTGGGGCAGGAAGATCACAATTTTGAGGCCAGGCTGGGCAATTTTGTGCAATTCTGTCCCAAAAACTGGAGTGATGTGGGCTGGGAATACAATCAGTAAGAACATCCTAGGGTGCCATTGGCTGAAGCAAGCATGAGTGCACCTGTGCACACACATGCGCACACACACATACACACACAAACAACTAAATTAGTAATAGGATTAACTTTCAATCATTTGTTGTAATAATTAGTTACACATGACAACAGAATGCATTTTGATTTATTATACACAAATGGAGCGCAACTTTTCATTTCTCTGTACACGATGTGAATCACACCATTCATACAGTCATACGTGCACCTAGGGTAATGATGTACATCTCATTCCATCATCTTTCCTATTCCCATGCTCCCTCCCTCCCCTCACTCCCCTGTGCCCAATCAAAAGTTCCTCCATTTTTCCCCTGCCTACTAGCCCCATTATGGATCAGCATCCACATACCAGAGAAAACATTTGGCTTTTGGTTTTTTTGGATTGTTTTTTTCACTTAGCATGATATTCTCCAACTTTATCCATTTACCTGCAAAGGCTTAATTGTATTCTTTTTTAATGCTGAGTAATAGTCCTGTGTGTATAAACCAGAGTTTATCCATGCATCTATTGAAGGGCATCTAGGTTGGTTCAACAATAAAGAGATAAGATAGGGTTAACATTTTATTGTAGTAAAAATACTTCAAATTAACCATTCAAATGATTTTGTTGCCAGTACTGGGTACTGGGTATTCAACTCAGGGGCAATTTACCACTAAGCTACATAGGTAATAATTTTGAATTTGTTTTTGTTTTTGTTTTCAGACAGAGTCTCCTTAAGATGTTGAGGTGGGCTTTGAATTTACAATCCTCCTGCCTTAATGTCCCAAGTCACTGGAATTACAGGTGGGCACCATTGCACTCATCATTAAAATCATATTTAAATATGTAATACCATACTGTTAAACTATAAGTACATGGTGTGCAAGAGATTTTTAGTATTTTTCTATCTTGAAAAATGGAAATTCTATGTCCTTTGAACAAAACTGCCCCACCCCCTTGACCCCTGGCAACCACCATTCTGTTTACAGATTCTCAGAATGTGACTGCTTTAGCCACTTTGTAAGTGGAATCTTAGAGTATTTGTGACCTCCTCTGCTTTCATGAGGCCAGAAGTTCAGAGTACAAACTGCAGTCTCTGAATGTGAAAACTTTTTTTTTTTTTTAAAGAGAGAGTGAGAGAGAGAGGGAGAGAGAGAGAGAATTTTAATATTTATTTTTTAGTATTTGGCGGTCACAACATCTTTGTATGTCTGTGGTGCTGAGGATCGAACCCGGGCCGCACGCATGCCAGGCGAGCGCGCTACCGCTTGAGCCACATCCCCAGCCCCGTGAAAACTTATGTATAATGAGCATAATTGGATTCTAAGGGGGACAAGTGGTGGCACTCAGTAGCCAAAGGCCTTGAGGTGGGTGTGGCTTCTGTAATGGAGACCAGCCACAGCAACAGTCAGAGTAGAGTGGCTGGTGCCCTGATGGCATCTGCTCACTCCTCCTGATATTCCTAGGAGTGAAACAGACAGAAAGCCTACTCACTTCTTACTTCATGTGTATAAACTAAACATTTCTGGGACAAAGGAACACACATTTGCCTTCAATCATAAGAACACAGACACAGTCCCTCCATCATTTGCCAGACTTGAGCCAGTTTACAGACCTAGAACCCCTGGAATATAGAAAGTTCAGCTTCCTTGAGGAAGGATCCCAGTGCACTACTGGAAATTTCCACATCTTACTCCCAGCCTTCATCAAAGGACTTTATGTGCTACAGTACTTTTTAGTACTATAAAAGTACTGAAAAGTATTTAGTACTTTTTAGTAGTGAAAATGTACATGGGGGAAAAGAAGTAATCAACTATTTTTTTACTATTGGACACTGACTCTAAATTGACACTAAGTCCCAGAGACACCAAATATCACTATGGCTCCCAGTCCAAACAGGAGTTTATGAAGGTCAGAAAATGAAAGGAATTTTTAGCTCAGTTTCCTTTCAAAGTGGACCAGAGTGTTTAACAAACCCATTCTGTGGTTATTCTTACAGTTCCTAAATGCATAATTCAATAAATCTTTTCAGAAACAGGCAGGGTCTCTGGGTTGACATATTGATATTGGAGTGGGGGCTATTGTGGTGGGAAGGTCAAGAAGAAGCTGCTAGAAATGCCTCCACCTGGATGGACTGCAGAGATTAGTGCCACCATCAAGGACCTAAAAGACACAGGAGTTGTGATTGCTACACCAACCTCATTCAACTCACCTTTGACCTGTGCTAGAGAGAGAGGAATTGAGAATCCCAGTGGATTGTTATAAACTTAACCAGGAGAACCTCCAACTGCAACTTCTGTGTCAGATGAGTTTTTATTGCATGAGCAAAATAACACATCCCCCTGATACCTGATATGCAGAACATTAACCTAGAAAATACCTTTTGTATAGGGCAGGAGTACTAGATATCCAACCCATGGGCTATTTACCAATGAGCTACTACCCAGTCCTCTTTATTTTTTTTTAATTTTCATCAGGGTGTCACTAAGTTGTTGAGGGTGGCCTCAAACCTCCTGAGTCTCTGGGATGACCTGTGTATGCCACCATCCCTGACTGGTGAATGGTTTTATCTCCTTTACTATCTATAATGCAACCAGAACCAGTTTGTCTTTAGCTCTCAAGGACAGGAATACACATTCACTGTTCTTTCTCCCTCTCTTTTATGTTGAAAAAAATTTGTATTTAGAATGATCCGGCTGGATGGAGATTAGATGATTCACATTTTGTTGGGAACATCTGAAGCAACACAATTAGGAGCAGTTGAGCATGGGCCTTCTCTCCACCTGGCTGGATCAGGATATTGGCCTTGGCCACATCAGTGACATCAGACCAGAGTCTGATCTGGTGCTTGTTGGCCTTGATATCCACAAGGAGCACAAGTTGTGTTGTGGTCTTCTCTTTTTCTCACAGCAGACTCTGTGGTCAGGGAAGTTCATGGCATTGTGGTGAAGTTTTTCCCTGGTAGGTGTGGCTTCTGTAATGGAGACCAGCCACAGCAACACTTTGGGGATTGGGCCAAGGGCCTTGCACTTACTAGCAAGTGCTCCACCTCTGAGCTCCATCCCTATCTCTGGTGATGCCCTTCTCAGGATATCTGATCTGCCTTTAGAGCAACAATGTGGGGTACACTGGAGGGTGGGTTGTGAATGCATCTTTCTTTCTTGGTGCCAAGGATTAAACCCAGGCGTCACATGGGCTAAGCCTGCACTGAGCCACACCCCCAACCTTGGTATTTGTTCTGTTTTGTGGCTCTGGATGCCTTTCAGCACTGCTGTCTTGGTCTTCAAAACCTTGGCTTTGGATCTGGAAAGAACAGTAGCTTTCTTCTTTGTTTTCCGAGACACTTTGGTGAAAAGGGTACATTGCAGAACATATCAACTCCTCAGACCCATGTCATAATTTAGATCATAAGAATCTTTTTTCTGTCTTGAAATCAAGTTTTGCTCTGTTGCCCAGGCTTACCTGAACCTGCGATCTTAGTACCTTAACTTCCTGAATTAGTGGGATTACAGGCACACACTACATCACCTGTCCCCTAAGGGTATTGTTTGCCCTCCCTTTTAGAAGAAGTAAGGATTTTCCATTATATTGATGACATTATGCTGACTGGACCTAGTAAGTGAGAAATAGTAAGACATTTGTATCTTACAAGGGAAAAATATATTTGAAAAAAATTTAGGGTCTTCTACCTCATGAAAATAGAGGTCCAAATTTATGGATAATGGCAAAATATTTCTTCTAAAGTGAGGGAGAAGTCATTGCATCTGGCCCCTCCTATAAACACCAAGAAGCACAGTGGCTATTGGGCCTCTGGAATTTAGAGGCAGAACATTCCTCATTGGCAATGCTACTCTGGGCCATTTACTGAGTGACTTGAAAAGCTCCTGGTTTTGAGTTGGGCCCATAACAATAGAAAACCATACCAGATGAAGGGTGCTGTGCCTGCATCAGGTAGGGATGTTATTTAGATCTGTCCCAATAGTTGAATTGATGCACAGGCCCCTTAAGATTTTGAATCAAAGCCATCCTGTCTCCACAGGTAACTTTTTTCCATTTGAGAAATTGATGTTGGCTTTCCACTGAATCTTAGCAGTCTCTGCCACTGAGACTGAACAGTTAACCTTGGGCAACAAGTTCCATATGATCTAAGCTGTCCATCATGAGCTATGCTTATCTGACTCATCAAAATATAAAACTGTGTGTACATAGGAGCATTCAGTGTTAAAAGCTAGTGGTGTATATGAGATCAGGTCTGAGCAGGCACTGAAGGCAGAAGTCAAATACATGAAGAAGTGGCCCAAATATTCATTCCTATCACTGCTGCTCTCCTACCTCCTCTTCCAGTCTATACCTTTGGTATCTTGTCCTTATGACCAGGTGACAGAGAAAGAGAAATCCTTGACCTGATTAAGGAATGGTTCTTCATGGTGTGCAAGCAGCATGCATAAGTGTACATCTGCCACACTACATCCTGTTCCTGGGACATCCCTGAATGACCCTGATGTGTGGCCCCCACCCAGTGGACAGAAGTTGAAGGAGTAGACCTGGCTGTTAACTTTCCTTCAAGTGGAAAAAATCCAAATGTGCAATTATATATCAATTCATGTGACCAATGGATTCGCAGGATGTCAAGGACTTGGAAGGAACATTATAGTAATTTAGTGACAATGAACTTTGAAAAAGGTGGGAATTCAGTAGAGGAAGAATTTAACAGTGAAATGGATAAGGTCAATCATTTTGTTGATTTCAAACAACCTCTTTCCCCATCCACTCCTCCTATTGCCCAATGAGCTGTTGATACACATGATCATGGTGCCATGGCTGGTTTGGCATGAGCACAGCAACAAGAACATTCATTCTCCTGCCAAAGTCAACTTGGCTGTGGTCAATCTTCCAGCAGCAGTGCAACTCTGCCCAATATTTCACCATTTCCTTTGTTGATCAGCAGCTATCCAAGGTTAAGTCGATTACAGTGGACTGCAACCATCACTGAAGGAAAAAAGTTCTCTTCTTGTTGGAATGGACAACATTGGTATCTTCTCTATAGGCAATGCTGTTGCCAAAGTTTTTTCTGTGAGTCACAGAACACATTCTGCATCATTATGATGTCCACACAGCTTTGCTTCTGAATACGAAGTTACTTTACATCCAAAGAAGTGAGGCAATGGTTCAGTGCTCATCAATGTCACAGGATTTACCATGCTCCCCACCATCCTGAAGCAGGTGTCTTGGTAGAATGGTGGAAGGGCTTTTGAAGAGATAGTTGAAATGTTAACAAGGTGACCCTACCATTACAGGGCAAGGGCAAGGTTCTCCAGGAGACTGACTATGCTCAAAATCATTGACCATGATTTCATTGTCCTGGTTTCTCCCAGGTCAGGAATCAAATGGTAATGGAAGTAGCAGCATGCCCTCTTACCTCTAGTGCCACAAGGGCAAAATTTATTCTTCCTGTGCCAATAACTTGGTGTTTTTCTGGCTTGAGTTCGAACATCAAGAGGCAGGAATGCTGCCACCTCAGGACACATTGAAGTGAAAGGTAGTACAAACCAACAGCCAATCAACGGAGCTACTGTGCTGGCTGAGATGATGGATCCTGACTACTGAGGGGAAATTGGACCACTATTCCCCAATAGAATAAGAGTAACATGCATGGAGAGCAGTAATCACCGTGACCCTCCCCAAAATGAAAATAGCTTTCAGCATTATGCATTTATAGTTGTATAAATATACATATACAGCTTTTTACTTTTTTTCGTATACAGTTTTGATTTGCATTTTCCTGAATGCAATCTTTATTTAATGTTTCTTTTAAATTTTTATTTACATGTCATTTTAAAAAATATAATTAAAGAGTGGGATTCCTTATTAAATATTCACACATATGCACAACATAATTTGGTCAAGTTCATTCACTAGTAATTCCCTATTCTCTCACCTCCACCCTCCCACTTGTCACTTTCCTGTACTTGTTCTCCATTCTAATTTCATTACTTTCCTATCCCTTTCCCTCCATATGAAAGAAAACTTTCAACTTTTGGCTTTCTGAGTATGGCATTTTCACTTAACATATTCTTCTCAAATTCCATCCATTTCCCTGCAAGTGGCATAGTTTCATTCTTCTTTGTGGCTGAATGAAACTCCACTGTGTATATATAACACATTTTCTACATCCATTCATCTCTGACAGGCATCTTGGTTGGTTGTATAATTTGTCTATTGTGAATTGGGCTGTAATTAAAAGTGATATGCATGTGTCACTATAGTATGTTGCCTTTAATTCTTTTTGATAAATAGGAGTGGCATAACTGGACCATATGGTGGTTCCATTCCTGGAGTTTTGAGGAGCCACCATACTACTTTCCAGAGTGCTTGTACTAATTTACAGTCTCACTGACACTGAGTGCCTGCCATGTCCCTTCTCTCATATGCCCTTTACAGAGTCCTCTGCTGTCCACTGAGGGCAACTCCATCCTTCTCCTTATGCAGTCTGATATAAGGGGTGCACCACTGACTCTTCCTTATACCCCAGCTTCAGTCCATCAGGAAGTGCTGGGAAAGCCATCCTCAGAAAGGATCCAGGATCCAAGCACCCCCACCATTTCCACTACTGACTCATAAGTGGATGGGACTGCCATATCCAGCCATAAACAGAACACTTGTTCCCTGAAGTTCCTACTGCGTGTCTTGCTCCTCACTTTTCCATTCTCTTCTCAGCACAGAAGCCATAGTGCCTTTTACAACACAGATGTTCTTATATGGGAAGTTCTACTGTGATCCTCCTGTACTCAAACTGTCTTCTAACTCTCTTGCTCACTCAGAGAAAAGGTTCAAAGTCTTCCAGGAACTTGCAGACCTGCAGGATCTGATCATATCATTGGTCTCTATCAGTGACTCTGTTCAGGGCATACCACAGTTCTCACTTTCCCCTGAACATAAGGACAAGCTCCTGACACAGTGCATTTGCACTGCTATTTCCATCTGCTTAAAATTTGATCTGACACCATCAAGATTATTTCTCATCCTTCAAATCTTACCTCAAAGGTCATCTTTTCATCAAGGCTTACAGCAAGAACCTTAGTAAGTACCTGTCTTCTCTGCCCCGCGCCCCACACCTTCTGGATATACTCGTTGTTACTCTTATGCCTCCTGCACGAACATTGTGCTTATTTAATCTACTTACATTGTACACCTATCCTCTAGCCACTAGATCACATGATCCACTAGGCTGACAAGTTTTTGGCTTTTCCTCTGAGATATATATATATATATATATATATATATATATATATATATATATATATATGTATATATCTCACATATTTTGAGACAGGGTCTCACTAGCTTGCCCAGGCTGGCCTCCAACTTTCAGTTCTCCTGCTTCAGACTCTTGAGCCACTGGGATTACAAATTTGTGCCACCAGTGGTCCTTCCTTCATTTTTACTGCTAAAGTTTTACATTTTATGGATATATACAGTTTTCCATTTGCCTGGTGATGTTCATGTGTTTGATTCTTCTCTGCCATAAGCATCAGTGCACACACAGACAAGATCACTCCAGGTTTATGATAATTAGAAGGTACTTTTCACTCTATCATGTTATTTTTCCTCAAATAATGTGCTTGTACCAATTGTAACTATTAGCAGGAAAGTGTGAGAGTTCATGTTGCTGAAGTTCTGAAACAAAACCTAGAAGATGGAGAGTATACATCTGGAGCCACTGTCTTTGCTGCAGACCTGAGCAGACCCGGACTCAAATCTTCCAAAATAAAAAGGAAAACATGAAAGAAGGGAGGCAAAGAGAAATGGAGAGAGGGAAAGGAGAAGGAAATAGAAAAGACAAAAATAAGGAAGAAAAGAGGACAAGCAGCACTGGAAAGAGCAAGAGTAACAGGCATTATCACTATGCAAGAAAGTAAGGAGATGGAGAAGACATCTGTAGAACAGCAGATATGAAGAGAGTTGGAAAAACAGGAAGCATCCATGAAATCACTGAAATAACACATAGATCATCAATGTGGGTGGGGCCCAGGAGGTGGAAAAATGTGCATAAACAAAGGATTTCATAAGCTGAAATAAGTAATAAGTAGATCATTATAATAACAATAACATACAAATGGAAATGATTTGTTAGTCATGTTCTCCAAGACAGAGCTGCAAGTTGGGTTTGAGCTTACCAGTATTTTATTAGGGGAAACACCTGTCTGAGAATGTGAGAAAGGAGCCAGAAATTCCTGGGAAAGCCTTCAGATTGAGGTATAATTGGACCCTGGGAGATGGACAGAGGGAGAAGAGCTTGTAGGATGGGTCCTAGACCACAGGTAGCCTAAGGAATGTACAACCAGGACATGAAAGTGTCCTGTCTGTGATGGTCAGCAGAGGAGTCCCATGCCTCCCAGCAACAAGCCTGCATCAGTGACCTTGGTTTGACCATTTTTTTTTCCTGTAACAAGTACCTGTAATAATCAACTTTAAAAGCAGAAATTTTTATTTTGGTTTATGGTTTGGGAAGTTTGAAGGTTCGCCCTGGTGTTTTGGACCTGTAGCAGCACAGTTGATTGTGGGTGGCCACCCATGAGCTATTAAGCATCCTTTCTCAGCCTTGAGCCAAGGGGGTGTTGGTCTGGCATTGCTCTCTGTTTGGGATACGTGATGCAGTCGGCCTCCACCTTTGCTCAGCAAAGAAGCCTGCTTTCCCACTTGCTCTGGACCTGGGCCCTATCCCCTGGGCTTGACCAGTCCAACCCTTGCCTTATTTGGTGAAGAACATTCTATCAAAAATCTTTTGATATTTCCCCTATAAACAAACAGTGGGTCCCAGCTGTCTCTCTTTCCAGCGTGGAAGCATGATGTTAAGGTCAAAGAGCTGTCCTGCCCTTGATCCCCAAATTATTTCCATGTCCTATGATTTTTTGCCACCTTCTTCTTAAATTAATGTTGCAATCAGCCCATTAAACCCAGTTTGTCTCATCTTCTTGAGTCACAGCCGAGAGTTCATCATGACAGGTGTGCTTGACTCAGGAAGCCCATCACCTCATGGTGGCAAAGAGAGGAAGGGGTATGTCTCCTTGATTGCCTCTAGTGACATGTCTCTAGGAGGCAGAAGACCTCCTTCTAGGCCCACCTCTTCAGGTTTCCACCACCTTCCCATTGGGCCAAGCTGGAGAGTTCGCCTTTAACACATGGGCTCTTGTGGGACATTCCAGGTCCAAGCTCTACCACCAGTCATTGGCCTCAGCAGCCCTGGTAAGCAGTGCCTCTGCACCAGTGCTGCCCTGGGTCTCAACATGGAGCAGGGCTCTTGGTGGACTTCCCGGGGATGTGACCCAGACCTTCCTGAGGTGTCTGGGATCTTGGAAATCAAACTCTGAGAGGCAAGGCAGGTACAGGGGTTAGCTTCCAGTTGAAATGGGACAAGGAGAACCAGGAGGCACCCATGTGGATCACTGGCATTCACATATACCCCTCCTGCCCTCACTGTGTGACAGCAGCCCTCCCTCTTTGTGAAGATCAGGCTCTGTCACCACTGGCAAGAAAGGAGTTGAGGGTGTCCTCTGCCCTCCTGCTGGTCCCAGAAGCACTTTAGTCAGATTTTTCACTGGTGTGACTAAAAGACCTGACAAGAACAATTGGAGGAGGAAACATTTGTTTTGGAGTCCATGGTTCCATGGTTTCTGAGGTCTCAGTCCATAGAAGGCTGACTCCATTTCCCAGGGCTTGAGTCCAGGAGAAGATCATGGCAGAAGGGTGTGGTGGAGGAAAGTGGCTTGGGGAATGGTAATCAGGAAGCAGGGAGGGAGAGAGACTCCACTCACAAAATACAAGATATATACCCCAAAGGCACACCCTCAATGACCCACCTCCTCCAGCCACACATTACCTGGATTAAATCAGGGGAACATCTCACATGCAAACCATAACACTGTTCAAATCTCCCCTGTGGCAACAGCAGTGTGTAGTTCAATGGCCCACTGGCATCCCCTGTAGGAATGCTCCCCTTCAGGAAATCAGTTCCTCCCATCCTGCAGAGACCAGAGTGGCAGAGATGGGAAGTCCAAGATCCCCAGTGGGTGAATCTAAGTGATGGTGAATGGAGCCACTTAGTTTCTGGACCTACATGTTCTTTCCTTTGAGAGCACAGCACCATAAGGAAGTCTCTGATTCAATAAATACACTGTGTCCTCAAAAAAGGCAGCTTGCCCTTCAGAGGTCTTCCACAAACTTAGGCTCAAGGGGGCCTTACAAGACCCATCCAGCATTGTGTGTGACTGGCAGCCCCTGCATACTGCAGACTGTGACATGACCTGTGGGTCCCATGTTCATGGCTCATACCACACCTGTTGCACTGTGAGTGCTGTCATGGTCAGATAACAAAGTAAGAGCAATTTGGATCCTTTAGATGTGCCATGATAACAGCCCTTCAGAGTGGCTGAGGGTCTGAGTCATGGAAGGTAAAACTGACACATGAAATCAAGTCTATTTCTCAGACAATGAACCTCATGCCCTTCCAGGATGCAACTGGCTCAGTGTAATCAATTCATTACTTAGTGTCTACTTGATGGCCTAAAGAAATAATGGTATCTCCAGAATCAGTACTGGTCCCTAATTCTGAGAATTTAGGCATTGAGTGGTGACAGATTCTGAATCAGCCTCATTAAGAGGAATCATTGCTGCTGGGCTCAAATGTAGGGTGCATCTCTCCCTTTTGGTTGCTCCAGTCATACGCCTGTCATTCAAGTCCTGAGTGGCCAATAATGACACAAATATGTTATTCAGCTTTCTGTTACTCTTGTAAAGTACCTGAGACAACCAACCTAAAAAGAGGAAAGGTTTATTTGGGCTCACTATTTCAAAACTTTCAGTCCCTGGTCAAAAGTTTTTGTGGCTTTGGGGCCTTTTATGAGACAGAACGTGAATGTGGGGAGCCCCTAGCAGAGGAAGCTGCTCCCTTTATGGCAGCTAGAAAGCAAAAAGAGAGACAGAAAGGGGCCAGATCCCAACATCCCCTTCAATGACACACACCCAGTGTCTTCATTTCCTTCTAGTAAGATCCACGTCCTGGAGGTTCCTTCATTTCCTTCTAGTAAGTTGCCCCTATCCTTGTCATGGTGTCCTAGGCTCTTTTTTCCCTGGATGTGGACACATCTTCAGTCACTGGGTTCTGAATCTGAACATTGGCTCAGATTTGGGAATTGAGAATGAAATCAAGACTTCTTATTGGTTCAAGTATCTTCAGCTCCCTGATTTTCACTTTTATTTTAATTACTGATATTTAGAAGGGCACTTGCAGTCACCTGACTGTTTGACTCTAGGGACATAACCCTCCATGAACATCCAAAGCCCCTTGCAGATCAGAGCACCCCTGACTGCTGCTCTGGGGTTGCTGTGGTGGGCACCGTCTCTGGTCAGTGCTGGTTAACTGCCACCACTTGGTCTCCTGACCTTTCAGGACCAAACCCTCCCCATGAATATAAATGAGCCCCTTCCTCACCCTCATCCCAGCTTGCATAGGAAAACATACACCTTTTTAGTGAAGCAGGCCCTGCTCACCAGCATATTCCTGTGGGCTTTGGTGAAAGTGTCCTCTTGGACATTTGGAATTCCACTCTCTGGTGGGCCTTGTGACCTCACAGAATCTCTTTATTCCACATACCCTCTTCCCTCAGCCTCATCCTCCATTGTCTTCTTGAGCATCTTTTTCATGTCCACCTGCTGAAGGGTGGACATCAGTTTTCCCAGTCTGAACAGAGGTCACAGAGCCACAGAAATTACCACAACCCAAGTGGTTTTATGTAGCTCCATTTATAACCTCCTGTTTGTAGGTTCCCAGTCCCCCAAGGGGCTCACAGGGATAAAGTCAAGGTGACAGCAGGTCTTTGTTCCTTACTGGAGGCTTTTATATGAAATCTGCCTCCAGGCTCAATATGGTTGTTTGAAATTCAGTCCCTATCTCCTTGCTAACCGTCATTCAGGTACCACTTTTAGCTCCTGGAGCCCTCTCTCAGGTCCTCATATGTGCCCCCTACAGCACATCTTATCCTTCTTCCACTGGAACCTCTGAAGTCCCCTCTGCTGCATCTCCTCCACCTGCCTCTCCTGTAGCATCTCTCTGACTCCAGCCAGAGAAGGGTCACAGCTTGGAAGTTTTACTGTGATTTGATTGGGTGACCCAGGGTGTCCAAGACAATCTCCCCATTTTCACATCGTCACCTCAGTTACATCAGTAATGTCCCCTTTGCCATATAATACAACCTCTTCACTCTTCTAAGGTTTAGGATGTGGGCATCTATCTGTAGGACCGTTCATCAGTCCCCACATCTTCTTGTGTTGAAATCAGTGAGCAGCAAGGAGATAGCACTTCTGAGAGGGTGAGGGACAAGGAGAAGCCAAGAGTGCAGACATGGGGATATTACCTGGGGTGCATGGGAGTGCCCACCATGAGGGGAGTTGGGGGTCCATCTTATGACCGGCTAGTGGGTATTGGGAAGAGGGAGCTGAAAGATCTGAGAACCTCAATGTGGAGGAAGGACCCCACCCCAGATGCTGTACATGGTCCACAGGGAAACCCCAATGAGAAGAGATTTCAGAGGGCCCTTGTCCTACAGGAAACCACATTTCTGTTAGATCTGGGAGGCAAGGACATCCTGAGAGAATTTTGCAGGTTTGTTTTTCATAATCTGAGGATTCCAGGGGGTGACTTGGAAAGATTCCAGGAGTTGGGGAGATGGCAGGAGAAGAGACAGGACAGGGGTATTCAGAGCCTCTTGAGGATAACACTACAGGACATTGAAGGGGACCTAGCATGGCTAACCTGACAGGGAAAGGACACAAGAGGTTAGTCCTGGGGATTCAGGACAGACAGCTGGGCTGGGCGAGGGGCAGGTGTGGGAGCAGGTGGGTCTGGACCTTTTCTCTGTGGATGGAGATGTGTTTGGTGTTGTTGGGTCTTGGTGCTATTGTGGAACCTTTCTTGCCTCCTGATCATTAGGTGGAGGGTCTGAGGGTGGAGGTTGGCTAGGCTCTGCATGATTCATTCCTGAACTGAGAAGAGTTGTAATCAGGCAAATTTTATACTATTTGACATCTGCTAATATTAGAAGGATATCATAATTTTCCTTAGTGTCATGCCAATATTATTATTGAAAGAAGAATGTCATTTTACAAGAGATAAGCACTGACTTATGTAGGAATGAGTGTCACAATGATTGATTTTCTAGGGTGTCAGCAAGAATTACATAACTATAATTTGTTCATTCTAAAATAAATATGAAAAAAGACTGAACAAATTAGGTCTATAGTCACTACTTTACTATTCTTTCAAAGTTTGGAATCTTTGATATTTTTCCCATAATCTGGAGAAAATTTACTGTAATACTTCCTCACAACATGAGAAATATTCACAATATAATGCTGAACAAAAATTAAGTTTCAAGTATACATGTGGGTGGGCCAGATTGGTGGTGTATGCCTATCAACCCAGCAACTCGGCAGGCTGAGGCAGGAGGATGGCAAGTTCAAGCCAGCCTGTGAAACTTTGTGAGACACTGTCTTAAAATTTAAAAGAGGGTGTAGCTCATTGGTTCAGCACCACTTGATTTAATAATAAAAATAAAAACAAGAATAAAGTAATAAAAGAGTATGCCTGTTTTGAGAATGCCTCCGTTGAGGGCGTATCAGTGTTTGTCATATTAGTACAGTTCAATATCTGAGGTAACTAACTTATGCTTTAAGATATTTATTCAGGTCACAGTTTGGGAAGGTCCAAACCTGCACCTGTATCAGCCCAGTTCTCATGAGGAGAGTGGATGGTGGCCTGCCCTGGTGTAAGCATGTGGCAAAGCCAACCTATTACATCACCATCTAGGCAGCAGAGAGAGACTGGAGACCATGCCCCCAAATCCTTCTATGGCCTAAGGACCTCCCACTGGGCCCCAGCCCTTCAAGGTCCACATCATCTGCAGCACCACTACACTGAAGAAGACGTTAGGCAAGACCTGTGGGCGGCACACAGACCTATATCGAACAACAGCAGAGTGCATGCATGTGCAAGTGTGTCAGTGTCTCTGGGCATTTATTTGTCCATTCAGTCTGCAATTTTTTTGAGATAAGGTCTTACAAATGACAGAGATGTGCAGGTAACATGTTTTGAAAGATCCTTCAAGCTTTTCCAACAGGAGTACAGGGGAAAGTTTTCTCAGTCCCCATTCTCCCAGGGCCCCAGGGACCCTGCCAGAGATGAATATGTCATCAATGTTTCATGTGTCTCTCCTGAAAAAAAAGTTATGCAAATTCTTTCATCATTGCTCCACTAAAGGAGAACTGGAAAGCAACAGGAGATGAGAGCAGAGGAAAACATTTTTGCTTTTTAGCTTTCTAGAGTGTTGTCAACAGGGGCTGACGGGAGGCTTGACTGGGAAGAGGCAGAATCCTCAGGCAGGGTACAAGGGCTCCTGAGCTCTCCTCCCCTTCAGTCTCTGCCACATCCAGAACCTGGACATCTGTGCAGTCCATTGTGCTCAGAAACCTTATACCCAGTTGATGCTCAGACCTCTCCTTGGCTACTCAGTGAGGATCCTAGAGCAGCGCAGCAGCACCTCTGTGTGGTCTAGTGCTGAGCACAGGAAACGCAGTTCTGAGACTAGACATCCTGCTTGAGTTGAGTTGGGGAAGGAGAGTTGAACGTTTTAATAATTTTTTTTTTTATTTTCATAGATTTTAAAACATCACAGTGGTTATTTTATACTATTGTGGTAATAATCAGTGACAGAAAATGTTTTAAGGCAAAATCATAAAGATGTAAAACCACCTTTCATCTCCACTGGGAGGATCCTGCTTAAATTTTTAACTGACAGATGCTCATAGACTTGAGGGAAGGGGCCCCTGGAGCTGCCTTATATAGCAGTGCTGAGTTCCCCACCCTCCCCAGTTGTTTTCTGTGCATGTGTTTTGTTTTTGTTGTTGTTGTTGTTTTAGTAGCAAATCCCCAAACTAATCCACAAATCCAATGCAATTCTATCATATTCCCAACAAGTTTCATTGGAGAAATTGACAAACAGTGTCCAAATTTGATATTCAAATACAAAAGAGCAATAATATCCAAGAAATTCTTGAAGAAACCAAGGTAGAACATCAAAAGTGACAATAATTAAGACTGGTCTTTATTGGTACAAAAACAAACGGGCCAATGGAACAGGCCCCATAAATAGAAACATCTGATTTACAAATAAAGGGGCATCATAAAACAATGCAGAAAGGACTTTTGTAAATAAGGAGTGCTGTGGAAACTGTACATTCTTTTTAAAAGAAAACTGGAAGAAAAAAAGGAAAAGTGAGATTAAAGATACTTCATAGCGTACGCACAAAACAACCCCAGTGGATGTAAATGTGTAAAGCGAAATGGGAAGTTGCCACAGACAGGTACACATCAGAAAATATGCCTTAACCAGATAGAGGTCTGCTTCTGCCCTCAGCTTCTGGGAGGTGACCCTAGGCCCCTGCAATGTCCTACCTGGGAAGAGCATCTCTGTTTACCTGGAGTCCCTGGCCACCAGATAGTAATACCTTTATAATGAGAGTTTTGGGTCACCAGTATCTGCTCCACCTTCAGGCTGACCACCAGCCACATGAGCAGTCACCACAAGGCTCCATGATGATCTCCAGACACTACTCATGGAGATTCTTCATGGAGATACTTGATGTGTGTTGTCACAAAGTGATGTTTTCTGTGTTTGTATGCAGGACTACATAGCTGCACTCAAACAAGATGAAATATTTTGAATCTTACATTTAAAAATTTTATTATGATAAAGCAATTTTATATGATATTTCACACTCATTTAAACACTGATTTTTGTCAACCAAATATGCAGTACAAGAAAAAAAAATACATAACCACTCCTGTTGGTATCTCTGTATTTTTCCTACTGGGATTGAACCCAGGCATGGTACGAGCTAGTTCAGGCTCTACCACTGAGTTACATCCCCAGCTTCCTTTTGTATTTTATTCTTTCATTGCAAATAAAGTCTGATCAATAATCTTATATCTAAAGATCCCTCTATATTTTGCCTTTTGTTTTAAAATCATAGATTTCTTGAATAGACATGGGATCAAATTGTCTCTCACAGTTACACACCAACACACGTTCATCCAACCATCTATCTATACATCCATTCAGTCCAGATTTATTGAGTTCGTATTCTGTACTAGGATTATTCCAGATGCTGGGGATACAGGTGGTGACAACTAGACTAGCTCCCTATCTAAGAAACACATACTTCAGAGATACAGTCTGACAACCAAAAAATAAAAATTATTCAACACAGTGATAATTACTATTGAGAAATATTTGCCTGGTCCACAAGACTGCCAGTGGCAAAAATGCCAGGGACCCTATTTCAGACATGTTGGAATTAGAAACCATATCTGAGAACTTGGTATCTGTGCACATAGCAGCCCTGGGTGATGTGAGGAGGGAACCTTAAATGTTTCTTTAAGGGGATCTTTCTAACTCTGCTGATATGATGAATATTGTTGTCCCACTCCACAGAGAAAGGCACACATGCAAAATCAACTCCTGCAGCAGAGCCAAGGTGGTAGGTTTCCTATAGGCCAGGTGAAGGACTATGACCCTCCACTTACACACACACACACACACACACACACACACACACACACGGGACGGGGGAGAGGGGGCTGCCCTCAAGGGTGGGAACCTCAGGTCCAGGGTTTCTCTCAAGGGTCTTTGTTTCTCTTTGCCCTGAACTTTGTAGGTCTTTGTGCTCCAGTAGGAGAAAGCCTTTGAAGAAGTGGAGAGAACCTCAGGAGCTGGGTGTGCAGAGGGAAAAGGAGAGGCAGTACAGACAGGGGAGTGGGGCTAGTCCAAGGGCCAGGGGAACCCAGGCAGGAGGGGGCTGCTGGCTGCAGGACTGGAGCCCAGAGCCTCAGGGCTGGAGTCTTGGTACCTGTCACCTGAGGGAGGAAGAGGGCTGCTGCCCCTTCTACCTGCTAGAAACATAAAGGAGTAGCATTTGGCTTTTTAGTTTTGGTTTTTATAAATGCACCAGAGTTGAAGATAAGGAGCCTATTTTTCAAGTGTCCTTTTTTCAAATGACATCTTTTACAGTGTGAACTAATCAGTAATCCCTAGGAAAAGAGAGCAAGGTATGGTGGGGGACACCAAGAGACATCTTGAGATAACCACTATCTGCAACCACCACCCCTCCCAGGACCATTTGGTCCCCTCCAAAGTCAACCACCAGTAAAAGAGGAGGGGTCCGCAGACTTTAGCTCTCTCCCCCTCATCCTTCCTCTGCTATTGCCCGTGCTCCCTTCTCTCCTCTGTGATCCCAGTCCCCTTAGAGCTCAGCACAGGAGGCCCTAGGGCTGGAATTCTCTTTCCTCCTCAGACTTGGGAAGCAATTCTGAGACTGCTGTCCTTCCAGGTGACTGCCACTTGTGGAGACTGAGAGCCTCGCCCAGCTGAATTCGCATTGCCCAAATGTTCTTGAAACTACTTAAATGACTGATTCAGTCCCACTCTTTACATTTGCTCATTTAACAGTTTGCAAGGGAAAATTATGGCCCGAAGAAGGAGCTATGCTGGGACTTTGTCCATGACATGTGGACAGTATGGCAATACAAGTCTCAAACGTGTTTTGAGTAAAATGTGACAGGGTCCCTGTGCCTCCACTGGGTTTTTCTTTCCCCCACCCACTATTGGCAGGAGGCAGACCATCTGCAGCCTCCTTTGCACTCTATTTTGTGTTTGGGACCATATTTGTTACATGTCTGTCTACTAAAATAGTATCCCATTGAGGGCTGGGGTGTAGCTCAGGGGTAGAGCATTTGCCTGGCAGCGTGAGGCACAGGGTTTCATCCCCAGTACCGCAGAAATAAATTTAAAAAAATAAAAGTATCATTCTCAAAAGCAATTGAGGGATGGTCCATGCTATGAAAACATGAAGTCTAATTCTAAAACAGAGCTTCTGGTATTGGGTTACAATTAATATTTTGTCCTTTACAATCAGTATTTTCTTGAGTTTGGGGCTTAGTTTCTCATAATTTAAACAGATAACATTCTCTGCCTGGCACCTCTTCCAAATCCCATTTTATACTAGAACATACAATTTCAGCATTTCAGAGAAGGCGAAAGGCACCAAATTTTCCCAGTCCCTGGAGATGCCTCTGTCAAACCATCAGTGGAAAATTATCCAGGTTTTCCCTCTTAAAAAATACACACTATGTACATGGTAGCATTATAATCCAGTATTTTCCTAATCTTTTAAGAAGCCTAAAAGATGTTGGGCACCTCTTCTCTTTAATATTTATTTTTTAATTGTAGTTGGACACAATATCTTTATTTTGTTTACTTATTTTTATGTGATTTTTGAGAATCGAACCCAGGGCCTCACACATGCTTGGAAACCACACTACTGCTGAGCCACAACCCAGAGGGCACCATTTTTAGTAGCAATACATTACAATATATTTTGCTCATTTTAATGGCTACCTAGAATTTAATTGCATAGATTTTCTTTGGGGGATGATGGGAATGTTCTTCTTCTTTATTCCCTGGTGGTAACACAAGAATGTATGAGTACCCAGACTCAAGGAGCTGTACATTTCAAATACATGCATTTTATTGTATGTAAACTATAGATTATTGAAGTTGATTTTGTGTTTTGGTTCTGTATAAAGAAAATAAAACAAACCCATGTTCTTAAGAGATAGACTCAGACAAATCTGGAGGTAAAGAGTTATGGTGGGCTGGGCTGATGGTGAACACCTGAACAATCCCAGCAGCTCAGAAGGCTGAGGCAGGAGAATCACAGGTTTGAAGCCAGCATGAGCAACTTAGAGAGGCCCTAAGCAATTTAGTGAGACTGTGTCTCTAAATAAAAATATTAAAAAAGGCTTGGTGATGTGGCTCAGTTGTTAAATGCCCTGGGTTCAATCCCAAGTTTAAAAAAAAGAATTATGGTGTTTGTAACTTATTGTCCAAAGGTGCAGCAATCTCATTAACAGCCATGTTTATATGGGGGTGGGAGAGTGAGAACAGCTGTGACAAAGTGTTCACAACAGATGACCCTGGATTAAGGATAAAAATAAAAGCTAGAAATAATAAAACACATGTTTTCTTTCTATCTGACAATTAGCATATTCTTCCATTATGAACAGAATACCAAGGTAGTAAGAGCCATATCTCCTACTTTGACCACTAAATTCACAGATGTTTGCATCTCTCATTGCAGTGTAGCAGGGAGCTCAACACATCCTTTATACTCTTTGGTACTGGTTAAACCTGTATCCAGGTCTGTCTATTTAATGTGTCAAGAAACAAAATAGTATATTTTAGAATTTTCAATCATTTATTGTGTTTTTATTCATTTATTGCTTTTGGAGGGCATCATATCTTAAATCCAAACTCAAAGTTTATTGTGATTATTGATATCAGAATTAAACCCAGTTTTTAAAAAGATGTAGCTTAGCAACAGGGCTTGACACATAAAGAACTTTTGAAGATACTTGTTTTTGAAGTGCTAAGGATTAAGCCCAGACTTCATACATGCTAGGCAAGCCTGTCACCATTGGGTTACATCCCCAGCCCTCTACACTTGAGTAGGAAAAGTCTGCATGCTTGAAGTCTGCATGATCTTCAGCCATCCAGTAAAGTTTGGTGCCAAAAACTTCAAACCACACCTAACTGTGGTTTCAGTTTGTAATCAGGAACTCAGCATTGGAGCCCAAGGTCAACTGATAGAAAGCTCCACATAATTTCTGGATTTGGGGGGTTTATTTGTGTTTGGTTTTTTTTTGTTGTTGCTTGTTTTGGGAGGAGCTGAGCATTGAACCCAGGGTCTGGTTCAGGCTGTGCTGTGTTCTTAACCACCAAATAAATACATTTTAAAGAAACATAATCATGGGAAAAATAGAACACTCTTACCCTTCCTTATATTTCTTTTTGGATGGGTACACACACACACACATACACACACACACACACATATACATACATACACACACATACATATACATACATACACACACACACATACACACACACACACACACACACACACACACACACACACACACTGGGGATTAAACCCAAGAGGCACTTTACCATGGAGTACATCCCCAGCCCTTAGTTTTTTATTTTGAGACAGGGTCTCAGTAAGTTGTTGCTTCAGGCCTCTCAAATTGCTGAGGCTGGCCTTGAACTTGGCAATCCTCCTGCCTCAACCTCCAAAATCATTGGGATTACAAGCTTGTGCCATCACCACCAGCAGGTTTTCATTTTAAATATGATAAATGGAGGAGAGCTGTGGCCCTTTCTGCAGTGGGGGTTGTGGGGTGTCCCTAAGGCTCAGGGTCTGCATCCTGTTCTGGAATCTTAATGGGGTTGATTTGGAAGCAGAGGCTTGATCCTGGGGGAAGGCAGGTGAGGGCGGACCTGACAGCCCTCATCTCTGCATCTCTTTCCCCTTCCTGCTGTCCTTGCTTTTAAATCCTCCTCCCCTCCCCCACCTTTCTTCCTCTCCTCTCCTTTCTTCAGCATTTCAGCCTTTCTCCCCAGGACTCTCCTTTCTTCACTGTCTCCGTTCCTTTTCATCTTGTTTTTTGAAGGCTGGTTGCCAAGACAGGGGACTGAGTCCACCTGGGACAAGCCAAAATAAAAAGAGACACAAGGCAGGGCTCCTCACCAGGGTGCTGAGGCACTGTCTTAGCTCTTCCTGGGAAGGTTCAGTGAAAGTCACTTCAGTCTTCCCTGGAGATCACACTGTGGGGTCCGGATTAGGATCCTCACTGAAGGGTCCCAACATTGAGAGGATTTTCCTTGAAATTAGTCTTTGTTTTCCTTTGGATCTGGGGGTTTTCAATCAGTCCCGCCCTGAGGAGGGAATTCTGCTCCTGGCAGGAAACTGAGGACTAGGAAGTGATCTGATCCTAGAACCCAAAGGTGGCCCTGGGAGAGGGTGGGAGGGCTCCTTAGCTTTTCAGATCCACCCACCACAATCCAGGCGGATGCTAGTTGAAGTGTGTGGGACTCCACATCCTGCTCAGGACTGCAGATATCCCCAGCCGCGGGGTCTGATTCTCACAGTCAGGAGACTCCCCTAACTGCCAAGCAGCCCCAGAACTGAAACATAGATGTAGCCCACCCACCCCCAGGCGCCCACAAGCGCCTTCACTCTGCTTTTATATCAACCAACAGTTTTGATTTTTTTTTGGTCCAAGTGGGGGTGAAGTGATCGTCAGCAATTCGGTAAAGTTTGGCGCCAAAAAGTTCAAACCAGGATGAACAGTGGTTTTGCTTTATATTCAGGAACTCAGCATTGGCGCCCAAGGTCAACTCAGAGAAAGCCCCTGGTATTCTTGTGAGTCCAGGAGTCCCAGGGGAGAGTGGAGGGAGAAAGGGTGTTTAATGACAAGGCAAACTTCAGCACAAGGAGCTTTCTGGTAAGCATGGTTATTACTATTACTATTGAGATGTAATTCATTTATCAGAAATCAGACTTTGAAAGTGTGTAATCAGTGGTTTTAGTACAATCATGAGGTTGTGCCACCACCACTACTACCTTCTTTGGATTGTTTAAAGGATGTGGAGAGGAGGTCTGATGGTTGGAAGGCAGAGGCAGGAGCAGTCCCCAGGGAGATTGCTTTGCAGTAATATCCTGTTGAGACAGGGTAAGGAGACTAGGGCAGCCTGCTTTGACCTCAGCTAGGAGAGATGTGACCAGAGAAATGGGGGAGAGGGTGATGCTAAACAGCAGGTTGTGGCACCTGTGGGCTTTGCTGGGAGGAGTAGAGGTATCCTATGTTAAAATCAGCAAATGCAGCTGCTGTGGCTTGGCTTGGAGCATTAAGGTGACAATAGGAGATAGACACAGTATTTAGGAAAAAGTCTTTGCAGGATTCTAGGATAAAGGTAGTTGAAAGTTGGTACCAAGATAGTGACTGTTAAGCTGTAAAAAAGCCGCTGGGGAAGCCAGAGGAGCAGGGGAAAGGATCAGTGAGAAGTGACCAAGGGTGGTGATGCAGTTAATAGAAGTAGGGCAAGTGTGTGTGGGGGGGTCTATAGTGGTTGGAAAGGTATAGAGTGCACTTACAGACCTGTCTGATTTGAGGGTCCAATGGGCCCAGAGTTGCAGATACCCTAAGGAGACTGGTTGGTGTTGGATTGGCCCATAGGGAGCAGCCTGATGGAGCTCATGAATTGCCCTGGGACAGCTAGGGCAGTTACAGGATGTGGCCAGAAGAAAGGAAACCTGGCTGGATCTCCGAGTCAATGACAAATAAAGGAGCAGATTAGAATGGCTGAAATGTCTAAGGGTGTTTGGAGCCTGTGAGTGCAGAAGGTGCATCTGAGAGCAGAGGTGGCTGAAATCTACAAAGAGCTCATCTAATCTGGTTACTGGTGACATTGCCAGCAAGGCTGTACTTGATTGAGGGCAGTGTGCTGAGAGTAACAAGGCTTGGCTCTTCCAGAAATGTGCCATGCAAGGAACAACAAACCTAGAGCTGGCCACATGGGGTGATGTGCTACCAGAGGTTGGGGAGTCCCCTGCTTCTCTGTGGGCTAAATTCCACTAGGTTCCCAGAGATGTGGAAGTGCTTCTAAGGTTGGGCCATGGCACTTGCTCAGAATCTGATGCTACAGCATTCACCTAGCTGCCCTTACTTGCTTGTCTAACCTACCTGGGGCATCCTAAATCACAGTTGCTTTTCTGGACTTTGAGGCTGAGGGGACCTGGTGGATATTTCCCATTTTCTTTGGAATGTACCCTGTACTTGTAGGGAAGTTCCATTTTAAGCGTAGCCCCTCCCTCTCTGCTTCTGTTTGGTCTGTCCCCACTGAGTGAGTGCTTATTGAGCAACACCCAATGACAGCTAAACTCCATCAGAATCTCCCTTCCTGGGAACTCTGGGCTGTGGGTCAGCAGGAAGGGTGGCAGACTTGTGAGCTTTGGGGCTAAACCGTTTGTGCACCCCTGAGTGCCTCTGCTGGTGAGTGTGCTCAATGTGGGTCTTCAGAGTGGAAATGCCTGAGGAATCCAGGGCGAATCAAGGGCAGCGGGCACCTACCCCGCTTGGCCGGCTCTGGAGGGGTGCGGGGCTGGACACGACCAGTTTGCCACAAAACCTCAACTCCTCAACTCTGATATACAGGGCACACTCCTCCATCATCAAGTGTCACCTCCTCATCGGGATGTGTGCTGCACCTTGTTTCCCTCCCTCCTCCCCTCTGAGCCTTGCTCTTCCTTTTGTTGTTCTTGGGACTCCCGGGGTCTGCCTCCTGCTTTGTTCCTTTGAGAGACATTCAAGGTCCCTTGGAGCTCTGCCTTTCAAGCGACCACCTGCCACCAGTGAAAGGGAGAATGTCCAGCCCCCAGAAGCCCCGTCTTCTTCCCGGTGCCAGCAGCATGTTCTCACTAAAGTCCTCAGTGCCTGGAGTAGGATCTTCCTTTTTTCCTGCCAGGAACTAGTAGGGATGTCCCAGGGTCCCACTGCCTTTTCTATTGCCCAGGGCGCTGTGGCTGCTCCAAACACTCAAACTGAGCCAGGTTAGAATCTGAGGACTTTGGCCAAGAGATTCTTCTGGTGACTTCTCTCAACTCCACCCTCAAGGTCCTCTGGTCTCCTGCTGCTTGTGGGGCGGGATCTGCTCCCCTCTTGCACCCCCTTTACCCTAATAGGAATTCCACTGTTCCCACCACACCTCTCTGTGCCTCCCCAGCTGCCTCACACACCCCACCCTGACTGTCCTATTGCCAAGCCCTCCCTGCTCTCCCCTCCTGCCTGCAGTTTTTTGATCTATTTCTAAGGAGTCTGTTTCACCTCCCCTGCCTCCCCACTGCTGGCCCTTCCTCCTCCCCTGTGAGTCATTGATTACAGTAGCTGTACCCAATGCTGTTGTAAAAAACCCCTCACCCTTTCTGCCCTTCCCTGTTCCAAAAAAATATTTTTTGGATTTTTTCCCCCAAGTTTTCTTTTCCTGTCTCTCTCTTTCTTTGGTGTTAAATAACTTATTTTAATGAATTTATCTTTTAATACAAGGGTGAAAAATTCCTACCATTTTAACTACAGTTAAATCTAAACTTCAAAACTGATCAATAATTAATGACATGTTAATTTTGAAGTTTTTGACTATAAGAATATCAAATATAATACAGAACTCAATTTAATGCTGTTAAACTTCTTAGCATTTCAAGAGTATCAAATTGCTTCTCCTGCCCCCACCCCTTCAAAAAAGAAAAAAAATCACTTCTCCTAAGCAAGTATAGTACCTGCTGGTATTTACAGTCATTAAAAAGTAAAGACAAAGAACTTTCAACTTGAATATGATTTGAACATTTGTAAGCCATCTAAAATTTCTACCTGATACAGGGAGTAGATAGGTTCATACCCTTGGCATAAGAAGTCATGTCACAGAGTTTGAATGTTGGAAGTGTATTTTTATCAGTTAAAGAAACTCTAGCATCATTTAGTACCTTTTATTGTTTGTTTGTTTTTTTATTTTGTCAGTCAGAATCCAGATTTAATGTCACCATTCTTCAATCAATGAGATTTCTGTTGATCTGTTTCTTAGCTGATTACTATCAATTGTACACAAATAGTTCTCATCAGAGCTGAGAATTTTCACATGAAGCTAATCAGTTTTTATTTAAAATTAATAATACATGTATGTAGATTAAAACTAAACATAATCACATGTAATCTAACATGGGATATTCAAACAAAAAACTAAGAAAGTAGCCACTAGAAAGGAGATATGGAAGAAAAAAATTAAATGGAGATAATAATTTTTTTTAATCATTAAGACAATTGCTAGTGATTATGCTTAGTGAAGCTAGCCAATCCCTAAAAAACAAATACCAAATGTCTTCTTTGATATAATGAGAGCAACTAAGAATAGAGCAGGGAGGAAGAGCAGGAAGAAAAGATTAACATTAAACAAAGACATGAGGTGGGAGGGAAAGGGAGAGAAAAGGGGAATTGCATGGAAATGGAGGGAGACCCTCATTGTTATACTAAATTACATATAAGAGGTTGTGAGGGGAATGGGAAAATAAGCAAGGAGAGAAATGAATTACAGTAGATGGGATAAAGAGAGAAGATGGGAGGGGAGGGGAGGGGGGATAGTAGAGGATAGGAAAGGCAGCAGAATACAACAGTTACTAGTATGGCATTATGTAAAAATGTGGATGTGTAACGGATGTGATTCTGCAATCTGTATTTGGGGTAAAAATGGGAGTTCATAACTCACTTGAAGCTAATGTATGCTAATGTATGAAATATGATATGTCAAGAGCTTTGTAAGGTTTTGAACAACCAATTAAAAAAAAAAAAAAGGCAATTGCTAGCAATGTATTCAGAACAACCAAAGTCAGAGAAAATGAATTACATGTGAAACATGAAAAATTTCTTTCCAGTTGAAATAAATGTGTTTTAAGGAGAGAGGAAGAGAGGAACAACAACAACAAAAAAAAAAAAAACAAGCACTTTTTAAAATTTTGGAACACTGAAAAGCATCGAACATGGAATTAGTAATTTATCAAAAATCACACCCCAGATTTTCTTTTGAAGGGAATAAGAAATACAGTTTTTGAAACAAGGGCATGGAAACAGACTTCAAATTGAAACTCATACTAATAATATCGTGTTTTTACTGAAAAATACGACTAAAGATAAAATTAGGTTAAATTTCAGGTACTTTCTGTAAAGCACGATGGAAAAGCTCCGTAAACTCAACAAGCCGAAACAACCATTTACCTGTCCAAGATGAGATTTTATTAGCAGGACCATAGTGGCCAGTCTCAGAAGAGAAGGGAGGAGAGAGAGAGAGAGAGAGAGAGAGAGAGAGAGAGAGAGAAGAAGAAGAAGAAGAGGAGGAGGAGGAGGAGGAGGAGGAGGAGGAGGAGGAGGAGGAGGAGGAGAGAAAGGGGGAGAGAGGAGAGGGGGAAGAGAAAGGGGAGAGAGGAGAGGGAGGAGAGGGAGTAAGAGAGAGTAAGGGGGGGGAGGGGGAGAGTAAGAGAGGAGAGAGAGAGGGGGAGAGGAGGGGAAAGAGAGTAAGAGAATGAACAGGAACAGGATGTTGATATTTATGGGCTTAACACAAGATGAGGAGGAGCAGGGCAAATGAGCTGTTACTTCTTCTTGGCTGAGAGGTTGCTCCACTTCAGGGATTGGAGGTGCACCATTCAAAGTTCGCACCATTCACAGGGATTGGAGGTGACAGTTCCGAGCAACATTCAATTCCTCATGGCCGGACCTGAGCTCCAGGAAGAGAAGTGCTCTGGCGCCATCTTTACCAACACTTTCCATTTAATGTGGGCAAAATTACAATGTTTACATAGCGAATATAAACTAGTAATTTATTTTCACTTAAAATATAAAGTATTTTATATTTTATTTTAGGAAAAGTTTACAGTCTTCAGTGCTCAAAATTAAATAGCAATTTAATTTTTTAATCAATTAATTTTCCATGCCTAAGAATTATGATGGCAATGTAAAACAAAAGTTTAATTCTGCTGAACTAAACTCAAATAGATTCATATTTTTAAATGTATGAAAATATCCAATCTTTAAAATATTGATAATTTCTTTTATCAATGTAAAATATTTAAGTAATCACAAGAGATACTTTATATCAGAAAAAAATTCACATGATATACTCATGACATTCAAGAATTAAAATCAAGAAAGTGGTAGTCACCCTAATATAGAATTTATTTCTTTTTGTCACCTCCATTCCTTATATATAATCGTAATTTCACATCATCTGCATAGAAATATTTATCACAATCTGAAAGGTAGAAATTTTTTTTTTTTTTTTTTTTTGCCTTCTAGAGCTCAAGTAAATTTACTCAGTGTTCTTAGTATATTTCCTTTTAACATTATCTGAACCATCAGTCATAGGTTTTGAGACCAATGAACTAGTGCCATTAGAAGATGATTTTGTTCCACATTTTTTTCATACAATGAAAACTGTTGCTGCCAAAGAGCAGCCAACTCAATATATATTTCCTTTTAACATTATCTGAACCATCAGTCATAGGTTTTGAGACCAATGAACTAGTGCCATTAGAAGATGATTTTGTTCCACATTTTTTTCATACAATGAAAACTGTTGCTGCCAAAGAGCAGCCAACTCAATATATATTCAAAAGGACTAAGAGTCATAGAAGAAAACTGTGTAACTCTGATGGTTATCTTTTTTGCCACAAGAAAGATGGTATAAAGCAACATAAGATTATGCTTTGATGTGGTCAGATGGTTGGTGTGCTGAAATGTGAAGGGACCCCAGCAAGGTTACCTTGGAAGGATAAGACATCTTTCGCCATTCATCATCTCTGGTTTCCAATCTCCTTTACCAACTGTTCAAAATTCATGATAGTGATACCAGCTGCACCTTGGGCCCATCCAATAGCTATCATGACTGGCCAGCCATTTTTGTAATAGCTATTAGCATGTGTGACTCCACCTTCTATTTTCCAAGTTCTGATCACTCCTTCATTCCCACAGCCAGAAGTTGAGCAGATAAGAATGAATAGTCCTGGGAATTTAGGTCCCATGGGCAAAAATATATGTAATATACCAGATTGAAGATGCCAGTAAAATATTAATGTGGTTTGCAAGAAACCTCAATGGAGTTTCTTCAAGCAGTACACATGGTAAAATTCCTCCACCAAAGTAGTGGAGCATAGCAGTAGACCAGCTTGAAACAGGATTCTTCCATGCTCCTTCCACTCCTACCAGCTGATGCTTCATGGCCATCACAGACACCAGATGTGGGTGATGTCATAAAAGGGGAACATGGACGTGCAGGAGAAGGCCAGTGCCAGCTCCTCCCATGGAGAGTCCATGGCTACAACTTACCCCTGAGGCCAAACAGACTTGGCCTTGCCAGCTGGCCTCTAGTTTTATTTTATTTTCCTTAACACATAGTTGTATAGATTTATAGGACACAATGTGATGTTTTGATACAAGTATTCATTTTATAATGGTGAAATCAGAGTAATTAGCATATCTCTCAGGTCAAACATTTATCATTTCCTGTGACCAGATCATTTAAAATCCTCTTTAAGCTATTTTGCAACATACACTACATTATTATTCACTGCGGTCATCTTGATGTGCTATAGTATGGCACAGATGTAATTCCTCCTATCTAACTGAAACTTTGTACCCCTTGACCAGTGTCTCCCCTCTTCTCTCTACTCTCAACCTGTGCTAACCAGCACCCCTCCTGCCTGCCTCCATCTCCACATATAAGTGAGATCATTTGTGAGAGCATTGTCTCCTCTAGGTTTATCTATATTGTCATAAATGACACAATTTCTTCTTTTATGGGGGCTTTTTAATGTAAATATACTAGGGGTTGATCTCAGGGTCTTGTGTCTGCTGGGCAATCCCTCTATCCCTGAGGAGCTTCAGCCTCAGCCCTAATTACCTTTTTGTTGTGGTTCTTAAAACTGACTAGTATTCTTTGTATTTGCCACAGAATGTTATTCTTTTGTTTTTGTTTTGTTTTGTTTTGTAGGTGGGTCTGCTATGTTTTCCAGGCTGGTTTGCAAGAAACCTCAGTGGAAGCTCTGCAAGCAGTACACAGGATAAAATTCCTCAACCAAAGCAGTGGAGCATAGTAGTAGACCAGCTTGAAACAGGATTCTTCCATGGCTTGGCTCAAAGGAATGCTCCTGCCTCAGCCTCCAGGTAGCAGTCCTGCACCATAGGGCCTGGCTCCTTGTTCATTTTTTATTTTCTATATTTTTAATTGGTGTATGATAGTTGTACATAATGGTGGAATTTGTTGTTATATATTCAAATGTGTACACAATATAACAATGTAATTGTCTAATGTCATTCCCCAGGATTTCCCCTTTCCATCTCCTCCTCCCTCCCCTGGTTCCTTTCCTCTACTGATCTTCCTTTGATTTTCATGAGACCCTCCCCTCCTTTCTTTGTTTTTTCCTCTCTAGCTTCCACAAAGAGAAAAATCATGTGACCCTTGACTTTCTGACTCTGGCTTATTTCACTTAATATAATGTTGTCAAGTTCCATCCATTTTCATGAAAATGGAAATTTTCATTCTCCCTTATGGCTAAGTCAAACTCCATCCTTTATACATTCCATATTCTCTTTTTTCAACCATTGATGGAAATCTAGGCTGGTACCATACTTTGGCTATTTTGAATCATGCTGCTATAAACATGAGTGTGTGCATATCACTGTTGTATGATGATTTTAATTTTTTAGACTTAATACTGAGGAGTGGTACAACTGGGTGGTGGTTCATTCCTAGTCTCTTAAGGAACCTCTCTTCTAATTTCCATAGTAGTTGTACTAATTTACAATCCTATCAACAGTGTTGTACTTTCTCCACATCTTCCCCAGCATTTATTATTATTTATATTCATGATGGCTGCCATTCAAACTGGAGTGGGATGAAATCTCAGTGTAGTTTTGATTTACTTTTCCCTAATTGCTAATAATATTTTCATGTATTTGTTGGCCATTTGTGTTTCTTTTGAGAAGTGTCTTGTTTAGGTGATTTGCCCATTTATTATTTGGATTATTTTTTATAGTGTTGAGTTTTTTGAGTTCTTTATATATTCTGGATATCAATCCTCTGTCAAAAAAGTAGGCATCATTTTCTGAGCTTTCAGGTTCCTATTGAGAAAGTCATTGCCTGTACCTGTATATTAGGTGTTGAACCTCCTTTTTCTTCTAGGACTTGCGTAGTTTCTGACCTAATTCCTAGGACTTTGATCCACTTTGAGTTGACTTGTGCAGGGTGAGAAATAAAAGTCACGCCTTATTCTTCCACATATGCATAGTCTATTTTCCAACATCATTGCTTAAAAGACATTCTTTTTTCCAATACATGTTTTAGCACCTTTATTAAGGATCAGATGACTGTATCTGTGTGTGTGTGTTTATGTGTGTGTGTGTGTGTGTGTGTGTGTGTGTATACCAAGTACCAAAGTACCATGAAGTCAGATGTTGTGATGTCTCCAGCATTGCTTTTTGGGCTTAGAATTCCTTTGGCTCTTCTGGGTCTTTCATTCTTCCAACTGCACAGTAAAACTGTTTTCTCTCATTCTATGAAAAAATGTCATTGGTATTTTGATGGGGATTGCATCAAATCTGTATATTGCTTTGGTTTTATGTTCATTTAGCAATATTCATTCTGCCTATCTTTGAACATGGGACATCTCTCCATATTCTTCTGTCTTCTTCAATTTCTTTCTTCACTGTTCTATAGTTTACATAGTAGAGGTTTTTTACCTCCTTAGTTTGATTTATTCCTAGGTACTTTCTTTGTTGAGGCTATTATGAATGGGATTGTTTTTCTAATTTCTTTCTCAGGAGATTCATTATTGATGTATAGGAAAGTACTGATTTTTATATGTTGATTTTGTAATCTGCAACTTTGCTGAAGTTGTTTATTGGTTCTAGTAGTCTCCTGGGGAGATTTTTGGATCTTCTAAGTAAATAATTGTTTCATTTGCAATCATTGAAAACTTAATTTCTTCTTTTCCTATTTTTATCCCTTTGATTTTCTCTCTTGTCTGTTTGATCTGTAGAATTTCTAGTAATATATTGAATAGGAGTGATGAGTGTAGACATCCTTTTATTTTTCCAGATCTTCAAGGAAATGCTTTCAGTTTTTTCCCATTTACTATGATGTTGGCTTTGCGTTTGTTGATCATAGCCTTTATGATGAGGTAAGTTCCTTCTATGCCTAGTTTCCTTGGCGCCTTTATCATGAATGGGTGCCACATTTCATTGAAGGCTTTCTCTGCATCTTTTGAGATGAGTATATGATTTTTCTCCTTAATTCTATTTATGTGGTATATTGCATGTCTTGATTTGTAAATGTTAAACCATCTTTGCATCATTTGGATAAATCCTTCTTAGTCATGATGTACAATCATCTTAATATGTTGTTGAATACAATTTACTGATATTTTATTTTTTGGTATTGATTTTTTTTGTCTTTTTAAAAATTAATTATACATGTCAGCAGAATGCACTTATGTACTTTGATACATAGATAGGATATAATTTCTCGTTTTTCTGAGTATACATATTGTAGAATCACATTGATCATACAGTCATGTACATACGTACAGTAATAATGTCTGTTTCATTCTACTATCTTTCTTATCCCCACATCCCCTGCCTTTCCCTCCTTTCACTTCCCTCTACCTAATATAAGGTAAGGCTATTCTTTTTTTTTTCCTTTTTGCATTACAATTCTTAATACACATATATACCACAATTTTTGTATCTCTGTTTGTATATAAAGTATGTTGACTCCCAATTCAAGTCTTCATACATGTACTTTGTATAATGATGTCCATCACATTTCACCATCCTTGCTAATCCCCTGCCCCCTCTCTTTTGCTAATATTTTATTAAGAATTTTTTCATCTAAGTTCATCAGAGATATTGATCTGTAGTGATACTGGCTTTGGTCTGATGATGACACTGGCACATACTATGAATTTGAAGTGCTTATTCCCATTCCACTTTTGGAATTATTTGAGGAGAGTTAGCGTGAGTAAACCTTTAAAATTCTGGTAGAATTCAGCTTAGAATCATTGTGTTCCTGGATTTTTTTCTGTTGGATAATGTTGTAATTGGCCTTTTTGTTACTGTGGCCAAAAGTTCTAGAAAGAACAATTTTAGAGGAGGAAAAGTTTATTTGTTACTCATGATTTTAGAGATCTCAGTCCATAGATGGCCCACTTTATTGTCATGGTGGAAGAGCATGGAGGAGCCCCGCCCATGATCTGCTTGGGATTGTGAGTGGGGGTGGAAATGGGTTTCCTCTAGGTGGAATGGGCTAGGTGCAGAATGAAGGCTAAGAAAAATAGAGCAAGGGAAAACACCACAGAACACAGGAAATATATATATTTTTAAGCGGGAGGAGGGGGGTCAGGATTGGCTAGCTGCTTCCACACTTAAAAAAAAAAAGCAAAATGGAGCCCATGTGTCTTGGGCAATCTGTTAAGTGGGAGAAGCCACAAATAGCTCCCAAAGTTAAACCTAAATTTCCTTGGCTTCCATTCCTAGTGAAGACCCTCAACTAATTCACAGGTGGCTTCATGCAGAAGAGGAAAACAGGGTAGGACATAGCGACCAGGAAGTGGAATGAGGGTGAGAGTGAGAGTGAGCGAGTGAGAGTGAGAGTGAGAGCCAGGGAGTGAGAGTGAGAGTGAGAGCCATAGACCAAGGAAGTGAGAGCACCAGAGAAGGTGGGGGAGGGGGAGAAGGAGAGAGGGAGGGGAAGGAGGGAGGGAAGGAGGGAGGGAGGGAGGGAGGGAGAGAGAGAGAGAGAGAGAGAGAGAGAGAGAGAGAGAGAGAGAGAAACATAGAGATTCATTTATACAATGTAAGTACCTAAGGTACATCCCCCGTCACCTAAATCAGGTAACTACTGCCTACAGTTACCTCTGGATTAATCCACTGCTTAGCTCATGCCCCTCTAATCACTTCACCTCTGAAAATCATTGCATTGTCTCGCATATGAGCTTTTCAGGGAACCTCATATCTAAACCATAACAGGTGGGGTTTTTAAAAATATCTTTTTGGTTATAGATGAACACAATACATTTATTTTTATTTACTTATTTATTTTTATATCTTTATTTTTATGTGGTGCTGAGGATGGAACCCAGTGCTTCACACTTGCAAGACAAGTGCTCTACAACTGAGCTACAACCCCAGCCTCCGGGTGCTTTCTTTTTTTTTTTTTTTTTATTATTATTACTGCTTCAGTATCCTTGCTAGTTATTGATCTGTGTAAGTTTTCTATGTCTTCTTGATTTGATTTTGGCAGGTTATATGTGTCTAGAAATGTATCCATTTCTTCTAGGTTTTCCAATGTATTGGAGTATAAGTTTTCAAAACTGCTCCCTAATAATCCTTTGGATTTATGTGATATTTGTAGTCATTTCTCCTTTTTCATTTCAAGTTTGATTAATTTAAGTCTTCTATCTTTTTCTTTTGGTTGTTTGGCTAAGGGCTTATCAATCTTGTTTATCTTTTCAAAGACCAATTCTTCATGTCATTGATCCTTTTTATTGTTTTTGTACTCTCTATTTCATCAATTTCACCTCTGTCCTTAATTATTTATTCCCTTCTATTCATTTTGGAATTGATTTGTTTTTGCTTTCCAAGGGTCTTGAGATTCATCCTTTGATTGTTTATCTGGGATCTTTCTGATTTTCTAATATAGGCACTTATAGTTATAAACTTGTCTCGTAGAATGAGTTCATAGTGTTGCCAAGGTTCTGGTATGTTGTATCACTATTCTTGTTTGCCTCTAAGAATTTTTAAATTTCTCTCTTCTATTACTCATCATTATTCAAAAGTGTAATGTTTAATCTCCACATGTTTTTACAGGTTCTGAAGGTCTTTTTTGGTGTTGATTTCTAATTTCATTTCATTATGCAAGGAATTATATCAAGTTTTTCTTATTTGGTATGGGTTACTTTGTGGCCTCATATATGATCTGTTTGTGGGAAAGGTCCATAAGCATCTTAGAATAAGGTGTATTTAGCTGAAGTTGGATGAAATTTTCTCTAGAATCTGTTAAAAATATTTGATTTATAATTTTTTTTTCAGTACATAAGTCTTTACTGAATTTGTGTCTGGATGACCTATCTACTGATGAGAGAGATTTGTTGAAATCAACCAGTATTGTTGTACTGGGGTCTATCTGAGTCTTTATGTAAGTAGCGACTGTTTTATATAATTAGCTGCACCACCTTTTGGGTTTTAACTATTAATTATAGTTATATTTTTGTTGGATTTTCTCTTTACCATTATGAAGTGACCTTTGTCTCTCCTGATTAATTTTGGCTTGAAGTCTGCTTTGCTGGGTGTGACAATATAAACTTATGCTTTGTGGGGAGGGGGCTCCATTTGCACAATATTTCGATTTCCGTCCTTTCACTTTCAGCCTGTGGCTATCTTTGCCTGTCAGGTGAGCCTCTTACCAACAGCATCTAGTTGGGCCTTGTTTTTTAGTCCATTCTGACAGCTTATGTTTTCTAATTGGAGAGGTGAGACATTCACATTTGATGTTATTACAGAGAGATGACTATTTTTTCTAGCCATCTTGATTTATTTCTAAAGTTTAATTTGTCCTGTTTCTCATTTGTGTAGTGCCACTTCAAATGAGACTTGTCCATTCGTGAACTCTTTTTTTTTAATTTCTTCTGTGTGATTTATGTGCTTAAATATTTTCTATGCCACCAGCTGAGCACTCATGAATTCTTTTTGTCTCTGCTTATCTTGGAAAGATTTTATTTCCACTTAAATTCTGAAGGAGAGCTTTGCCATATTGGCTGACAGGTATTTTCTTTCAGGATTTGGAGCACATCATTCAAAATGTTTGGGCTTTAGAGTTTGTTTGCTGAAAAATCAGGTGTAATTCTGATAGACCTGCCCTTAAATGTTACATTTAAAGAGACATTTTTCCCCAGAGGCTTTTTACCATTTTATCCTTGCTCTGTATGTTAGGCATTTTAATTATAATGTGTTCTATAGAGGTTCCTTTTTGATGTTGTCTGTTTAGAGTTTTTATTGCCTCCTGTATTGGATGTCCTTCTCATTCTCATGTTTTGGAAAATTTTCTGTTATTTCCTTGAAGAGGTTATCTACACCATTAGCCTGCTTCTCATAACCCCCTTCAATTCAAGAGATTCTTAAATTTTGTCTCTCAATGATGTCCCAGAGTATGTTCTCTATCTCTGTCTGTCTCTCTGTCTCTCTCTCTCTCTCTCTCTCTCTCTCTCTCTCTCTATATATATATATATATATATATATATATATATATATATATATATATATGGGTTGCTTTGTGGCCTCATATATGATCTGTTTGTGGGAAAGGTCCATAAGAATCTTAGATAAGGTGTATTTAGCTGAAGTTGGATGAAATTCTCTCTCTCTCTCTCTCTCTCTCTCTCTCTCTATATATATATATATATATATATATATATATATATATATATATATATATATATCCACCAATGACTAAATCGAAGATCATGGAACCCAGGGCCTCAGACTTGCTAGGCAAACACTCTACTGCTGAGCTACAACTCTGGTCTCTGTACCTTTATTTATTTATATGTGGTTCTGAGAATTGAACCCAGTGCCTCACCCATGCTAGGCCAGCACTGTTCCACTGAGCTACAACCCCAGCCCCATCCCAGAGTTCTTGTATATTCTGGTCACCTTACTATTCTCTGTAATATTGTCTGAATGTTTGAGGCCTGCCACCTTGTCATCAAGCTCTGAGATTCTGTCTTCAGCAGAGTCTACTCTCTTAGACTTTCAACAGAAGATTTTATTGACTTAATTTGTCTCATTTCCAAGATTTCTGTTTCGTTCTTTTTTAATATCTCTATCTCCTGATTGAACTTCTCTGTCATACCCTTCACTGAATTCCTTAATTCATTCAGTGGTTTTCCTTTGTTGTCTTGAAATTCATTCATCGTTTTTATAATCATTCATTTGAATTCTTTGTCCGATATTTCATCTACCTGAATATCTTTAGTGCTATTTTCTGATGAATTATGAACTTTAGCAGGTGTTGTGTTAGCTTGATTTTCATGTTTATTTTATTCCTTAGTTGGATTTTATGCATGTGTTGGGATGGATTTCTCTTTCACTCTTATGTGTGGGCCTTTTTAGGGCACAACCTCTCTTGCCACAGTGTCCTAGAGTGCTCTAGGTTGGGAACCCTCAGCAATGTGGTACCCACAGCCTTTGTGTTCATTTTCTCTTTTTGCTGTAGGAGTGGATGCCCTATAGCATACCCCTAGGTATTCCCTCATGGCATCTTGTGTTTAACTAAATTTTTTTCTCTTCTATTCTTTGCTCTAAATATTGTTAAAGTTAGTGTGATTCATTTGTGTGTACCAAGGTGTGCTGTCTCTTTGCTGTGTTTATTTCAGCAGCAGAGCATCTACCCTGTGAACTGTAGTGTCCCTGTAGATTCCCAGTCCCTCACAGAAAAAGGGAAACCAAGTATCTCAACAACTGAAACAAACATTAAAATCAATACCTGGTGCCTCCTATGACATCTACAACTCTAATTACCACAAAAACGGGAATACTGCAATTGCCAACAGCAGAAATATAAATAGGTCTGGCATTAAATAAACAACAAGAGTCGACCATGCCATCCACAGTACTAATTAAAGCAACAAGGTGAATGGTGTGAGCAGGAGTTGTATAAATAAGGTATTATAAGAGATGGTGAAAATGCTGTTCAGTATAAGAGAAGAAAATATAGTAGGATAGTAAAGAAAAGTTTAGAATGCTCAAAATGTGAACAGAGGGAATATAGAAGAGATGTAGCAAGTGATGGTTATAAAGAAGGATGAGAAAAAATAAATTAGAAAATAGTGAAAGGACAGAGAAAGAGAACAAGAGAATTTGGCTGTTAGAGAAGAGGGGTGAAAAAGAGAAACAACAGACATAAACAAATGAAAATAAATCAAAACTAAATTTAAAAAAACCTAACCCTCAAAAGAAAGGGAAAATAAATAGTGTTAAAAATGCTAAAACTGAGAATAAAGGAAACAAATATATATGGGGGAATATATTCACAAAATAATCAGAACAGCAAGATCACCCCAAAAAAGATAGTTCTTAATGAAAACTGAAAGAATTTTCTCCACTGAGGTGGTCAAAACAGTTGATAAGAATGGAAGGTCACTACCTTTGTGACCAAAGCCCAAGTGTCATTCTTTCCATTTCTTCTGAGGCTACATGAAGAGACAGAGACCAAGCACTGGGTTAACCCCTTCCTCTTTTTCAATTGCTCTCACAGTTGCCAGCAGGAGTGGTCTAAAACTGAAGCTGGTTGAAATAGCTCTCAGCTTCTTACCAGTGTAAGGGGCCATGGAATGGGAAGGACTGTTGACTGGAGTTTTCTCTCACAGACCAGACTGATAACACTCCCATAGTTTAGCCTACTATAGAGATCCAATTGGGGAAATCTGGTGGCTGTGGCTTGGGTCTGTTCAGGCCTTGGGAACTTGGTTGGATGGTATCTGCTCTGGAGAGATTAGATCAACATACTCTATGGCCAGGCAGATGAGAATCTCTCCTTGGAGTCTGGATCTCTGGAGCCTCCCAAGACCTCTACTTGTGGGGCAGGAGCACCAACCCTACACACACTCAGCTGCCCACAAACATGGCCTTTCCAAGGTTAGTCCTGAGTGTGCTCATGCCCACCTGTTCAGGTTCCCAACCCTCTTCAGTTGGTCACATGATCCACCAGACTCAATGGGACAGTGAGTTGCAGTTCTCTCTGTATTTCTGACTTGAATCCCACTGGGTACTGTATTCTCTATGCCAATTTCACTCATTGTTCTAGGTTCAACCCAGGCCACACTGTGGGTACTCATCCGGACAGTATAGAGATATTTGTTAGGATCTCCTGGGCTCTGGCAGCAGCAAGCTGTAGCATGGCCTCCTCAATGTGGTTCCCACCTCAACTGTCTGCTTGCCAGTTGAGAAACATAGAACTCTTTTCAAACACCTGTTCACTGTGCAACTTCTGGGTCAACTAAATACATACTGCTTTTCTGATCTCCAATGTTTCTGGGCCAAATGTTTTTCTCTGTGTTTTTCCTCCTTTCTATGGTGAGCCAGTGCCACTGACACAAGCAGCTTGGTATTTGTACATTGTGTTGTATTTGTACATTGTGTTGCACAAAATTTTCTGAGTCTCTAAGAGCCTGACTGATATTGAATCTGGGTGAATTTCCTCTTTCACCCACCTCACTGAGAAGCACTACTCCTACTGCTTGAATCCTGATCCACAGAGCAGCTGGAAATGCAGACATCTTCTAATGCACCATCTTGAATCTCTCCTCCTTGGTAACTTTTAAATATGGTTACTTGTTTTGGAAAGTTAGAGTTCCTTGTATATATTGGACAGTAACCCTTTGTCTGAAGTATGATTTGTAAATACTTTCTCCCATTGCATGAGTTGTCTTTTCACTCTCATTGTTTTTTGTTTTTGTTTTTGTTTTTATGTGTGTGTGTGTGTGTGGTTGTCATTTATTTCTTTGCTTTGTTTTCGTTCTGGGGATTAAACCTAGGCCCTCAAATATGCTAAAACTATCCTCTACTATTGAGCTACACCACTACCAGTCCCCCTAAGTTTCTTTTTTTCCCCCAGTAGTAGGGATTGAAACCAGGGGTGCTCTAAGACTAAACCATCTTTAGCATAGTTTGAGATAGGGTCTCCCTGAATTGCCTAGGCTGTTCTTGAACTTGACATCCTCCTGCCACAGCCTGTAGAGTAGTTGGGGTTACAGGTGTGCACTTTCATGCTTGGCTTCATACTTTCACCCTATTGCCATCTCCTAAGGAACTGCTTTTTATTGTTTCTTATGGATATTTCCAGAGATTAAGCATGGATTTAAACCCCTATTCTGTTCCCTAATTGATAAAAGATTATTTCCATCAGGATTTGTGAATTGCTGAGGAATTTGATGAAATGTGAGTTGGTGCTACTCATTGCCCTTTCAAACAATGAGTTGTTCCTATGGGAGCCCAGGCAGTGACTTAGCATGAGGGTGACCCTCATCTCTGACCATGACAGCAATTGTATTTCCTAGGGAACACTTAAGATAAGTTCTGCCCTGAGGTTTTCACTAGATTTGATATTAAACTTTGTTTTTGGAGCAGATCCACTCCCTAGGTCCCATGCCCTGTTCCCAACTCAACCCTGGACAATGCCTCAGTTACTAGCAGAGACCAGAGACCCTGTCTGGATGCTGGCTGGTGGGACTTGACCACCAGCTCCACTTAAGAATTAGGCAAGTGATGGGAAAAGAAAAATAAATTTTATGCAGTTCATTCAAAATGGGAGGAAGTAGCTACTAGTAGCATCTTCATTCTAGACAATGGACATGGGGTGGAAATGAGACTTGGCACCTGACCTAGAGTTTATGCCCAGTGAACTTTAGAAGGAAGGACAAGATGGAAACATCTCATGGGAGTGTTTATTTTCTTACTTGGACAAAGGACTTGAATAGCTTATATCATAATGCACAATTATAGTGGGGAAATTAGAAGTAAACAATAAAAATCCACATTACAGAGTAGAGATCTTGATACTCTGAAGGTGTGAGACACAGTCAAGCATGATGTTCAGCACCAGCTGTGGTTCTCAGGTTTCTGGCACCTGAAGGGTAAGAGAAACAAATGGGGAGTGCAGAAAATCTCCTGGGGAGAAAAAATTATGGTGATTTAAAGAAGAACTAACTCTGTATATCTGTAAATAAAATGATATTGTGTGAAAAAATGAAAATATTCACAATTATTAGGCAGAAAAAGTATAAAATCTGTAAAAAATGTTTATTTGAAACATCTTCTAGAGAGAGATTGAAATTAAACAATTAATACTTAACTTGGTGAAGCCCTATTTGTGGAGATCTAAGGAAATATGGCCTAGGAAATGTCCTTTCCACTATCTGAATGAATTCACAGGAATGGTGAGTCTGGAGTGGAACGTGCTGGTGTATGGACAGTTTTCACTGAGAGTATCACTCCTGCAGCTCAGGATCCCAGGTGAAGTGAGAGCTGCAGAGCTGCCAGTCACTGGGAATCACTCTATGCCTCCTTCAGATTCTCACTCAGAATAACCTTGCACCTTCAACCCCTGGGAAGAGGAACCAGGGAGCCAGAAGTGCCATTGAGGCTAAACCAACATCCTTGCACTGGATCAAGGTTCAAGCACAGGTCTGGATCCTAGACTCCTCCTTGTCTGAGGCACATGGCCCATGAGGAATACTTTGGTCTTAAAATCCCCAATAAGGGATTCCCCACCCCCCCCACCCCCCCCACCCCCACCCCCACCCCGCAGTGAGTTGCTTTCCATGGAAATAGTCTGAGCAATGCACCCCTCTCACGACCTTGGCACTGCTGACCTTCCTGCCTGGAGGGCTTCTCCCAGGTCTCCCAAGGCATCCTCCCTCACATCTCTCCTGACTCTGGTCTCAGTGTTGCCTGACTTCTAGAAAATTCTAATTCTCATACTTATTACCTTCTACATACTTTTCCTGTCTTGATTTTTCTCCACAGCATAAATCATGACCTGATAAACCACGCCACTGTCATTTAATTTATTCTTTGTCTCCTAATCTCCTAAAACTATAATGAACACCCCATGAAGTATGGATTTTTGTTATTTTTTAAAGCTGTTTTCCCAGAACATTTACAATATTCCCTGCCAGATTGTGTGTGTATACATATATTTGTTTAATGAATGAATCTGAATATATTTTACTTTTGATATATTGATCACATCAAAAGTGCTCATCAAAATAAATAACTATAGAGTAAAAATCTAAATTTTTGGACAAGGTAGATCCTTTTAGTGGAAGCAATTTGTTTTAAAATTTTTGTGTTCATTTTTATTTTTTTATTGTTATTGTTTTTTTTTCCTGAGGATAATAATATAAAACTGTGTTTACTCACCCACTTGACTCAGTTTTCAGCTCATACTTCATTAGATTAGATATACTACTGAGAATCCTTTATTTTTTTGGTGTTCAAGGACTTTGAATTCTCCATATGCATTTCATCCCTTGAGTTTAGACCCAATCTTGCCAATACCCTTCATGGTTAAGGTTAAGTTCAGAGAAATGAAAGTATGAAATGAATTCATGTTCCAGTTTAGATATGAGGTGTCTCCAAAATGTTCGTGTGTGAGACAATGGAGGAAAGTTTAGAGATGTAATGATTGGGTTATGTCAGTCCTAACCCTATTAGTGCATTAATCAACAACTGGGGGGGTGAGGTGACTGCAGGCAGGAACAGTGTGGCTGGAGGAGGTAGGTCACTGGGGGGAATGCCTTTGGGGTTTATATTTTGTCCCTGGTGAGCAGAACTCTGCTTTCTGTTGCCATAACCTGAGCTGCTTTCCTCTGCCATGATGTTCTGCCTCATCTTGGACCAGAGCAATGAAGTTGGCCATCTATGAACTGAGACCTCTGAAACTATGAGCTCTAGATGAACTTTTCCTCCTGTGATTGTTATTGCCAATTCTTTTGGTCACGATGATGGAAAAAGTGACTAAAACAATGAGAAAGCACCATGACCAGAATTCCTTAAAGCTAATGTCCCCAGACTCCTCCTAAGACCTCAGGGTGGGAGAATCACTGGATTGATTCATGTGGCAGCCCAAGTTCCAGTTCCCAGACAGAACAAATGACAGGAACTTGGCTTCTAAGTTCCCATCCAGTTGACTAAGGGCACTAATACTTTTGTGGGTCTACACTGAACTGGGATCCAGATGTTATGGGTTGGAGACCTTTCCTGCCTTGTGCTCATTCAGTAGACCGGAAATATGAATACCACTGGGGTTTTAGGAAACGGGTTGCACCTGGTACCATGGGGGATAGGAGGACCCCAGAGTGCAGAGCTCTGTCCTGGTGCTGGGATCCCAAAGTATCCTTTGTAGGAAAGAAAAGCTGAACTGGATTTCTGTGTTCAGCGTTGTGGCCACACGGGGGCGGTGTCACATTACTCTGAAATTTTGCCTGAGCACCCAGGAGAGAGCTGGGCTGTGAGTGGGTTGGAGGTGCCACTCTGGGGTTGGATGTCAATGGGGATGAAGAAGCTTCTGAGGAGCTCTGGACTCCTCGAGGTCCAGGTCAGGGATGTGGCAGAGACTGAAGAAGAAAGATCAAGAGAACTTACGCTCTCCCAAAGGCTTCTATCTTCTCTCTGCTACTCATCTTTTTAGCTTTCTGGCAACACCCCATTACATATGACAAGGAGAAACATTTTCCTCTATTCCCTATTTCTGTTTTTTCAAGCTCAGTTTTAAGAATCTCCCTATTCACTAGGTTTTTCAATAAAATCACCTCTTATTTGTGAACAATGTCTTAATATCCACCTAATATCCTAGAATGTGAACATGCACATTGGAGCTATCAGGACAAAGGGCACAGCCTCTCTCCTCCTTGGGCCTCTGGTACCCACAGCAGGGCAGAAAAAAATCCTGTTCTGGAGTCAGACATGTTCCCAGAAGTCTCATCTCCAACAGCAGGTGCCAGAGGACCTGAGCCTTAGGGTGGGTGACCTCTCTTCTTACAGGACAGGAATAAATTATTGTGCATCCTTTCAGAATGTCCCTCCTAACAGAAGCCTGGGTATTCCCGAGGACCCAGCCCCTCTCAAGTTCTCTCTGCATGGTGCTTCCCTGGGGACATTACACTCCTGGGTTAGGAGGTGAGGTGAAGATCTTATTCCCCATTGTGGTTCTCAGACCTTTCTGTTTCTTTGATTTCTAACATTGCCTAACTTGTCACCAGAGTAGAGCTCCCATTCCCCTCATTGTTACTATTCTCCAATTCATTGCCCTATTTCTGGGCTCTTTGCTCCTGGGTCCCTGTCTCCTCTCCAGCAGCAAAGTCTCCTTGATTCTCATGGATTTCAACACAAGCAGAATTGGTGACTGAAGAATGAGCCCCAAAGATGCCTAGGCCCTAATCCTTAGAACAGTGAATAGGATGCATCACATGCCAGAGGGGACATTGCTGATATAATTAAGGTTAAGGACCTGAAAATAGGGAGATGTTCCTGGATTATCTGGGTGACCCATCAAATCACATGAATCCTTAAATGCAGACACCTTCTCTGGCTGGAATCAGAGAGATGCTGCAGAAGAGGCAGGCAGAGGGGACATCAGAAACAAATGAGAGGATGTCAGAGGTTTCAGTGAGAGAAGGATTGGTATGTGCTCTAGGGGCTATGTGTGAGGGCTAGGAAGAGAGCTCTAGGAGCTAAATGTGGCTCCCAAATTACTGTCAGCAAGGAACTGGGAGTCTTAGCCCTACATCTGCAAGGAACTGAATTCTAACATCCTGAATGAGCTTGGAAGCTTATTTATTCCTAGAGCTTACCATAAGTTTCACAGACCTTCTGACACCTTGACCTTAGCCCTGTGAGACCCATTACTGGACTTGGGAATTCATAACTGTCAGGTCATAAATGGTGCTGGCTAAAGCTGCTTAGGTTGTGTTAATTTGTGTGGCTCCAGGAGCTCTGTGAAGACTGGAAAAAATGATGTCCAACTCTCAACAGATGGAATACAGAAGCTAAGGGAAGTGAGGTGTGGAATGTAGAGATTTTGTGAAGGCATAAGACCCATATTTTGTAAGAGACCCAGCAGGCCATGAGTTAGGCTCATTAATACCTAAGGAGAAATCCTGGCCCTGAAGAGCTGGAGACCAAGTGGTGGCAGTTAACTAGCACAAGTGAGGGGAAGCCACCACAGTAACCACAGAGCAGAGGCCAGGAGCACTCCACATTCAGAGGGCTGTGGAGAAGGTTCATGGAGGGTGGTGTCCCTAGGGTCAAAACAGACAGTCAGCCCACAGAACAGTGCTCAGTATCTGTGATAAAAAAGCAGTTGAAGATCATATGGCTGAAGGAGTTTGAGCCAATTAAAAAAAAAATCATGTTTCCATTCTCAATTTCCAAATCTGAGCCAATGTTTAGATTCCAAACTGTGATGTTGTCCATATCTGAAAATGTGATGATGTCCACATCCGAAGGAAGAAGGACCTGGAATATCATGGTAAGTATATACAGTGACAATATCCTGAGTCCTTCTACCAAGGAACCCCACTGATTTGTCCGGGAGACTATACCAGGGGAGCGTGTCGGGAGCTGCACTGGATGCAGACACTTTGAATTCCTGAAGCAGGAGGCTCTGAACAATTACTGCATTAGTCTGGCAATAGTGACAGGCCTCAGTAACTTGGGGGTTGCCCAGCTCGAATATCAAGGTGTGGCTCCAGGAGTAGGTGGCACCCCCTAGGGCTGAATTACACTCAACTATTCCTTTGTAATCCTATGCCTTTGCCCTTTGGGATAGAATGTTCCATGGAACCTTCCTATATAAGAATAAAGAATTCCAGTGGCTCTCTCTTTCCACAGATCCCTAAGGTCAGAGGAGCCATCACAGGACCCCCCAAAAAATGTATTTCTCTGTCTCTGTGTGATTTTTTGTGCCAGCCCAGTTCACCTGGAGTGTTTAGTCATGGGACTTGACAGGAAAGAAACAGGCAGAATACTAAGGAGTATTGTGCATTGAGATTGAGTTGATATAGACACCAGCCACCCATAATGTCAGGTCTGAATGTTACAGTGGGGGCCTGCAGACCAGGTAATTAACATGAACAAAATCTGGCCCTCCATGGGGCTCCTGGGTCTGCAAACACCCAGGTTATTTATTCAAGTGCATAATTAACCCTTGAAATTGGATGAACCCCACACTAGGCCCTTGGCTTTGGAGAAAGGATCTCACTGTGCTAAAGCAAAATGGAAACCTCTGACACTGCCCACTGACCTGTATTGCTAGGAAGCAAATGGAAACCTTTGACCTGCATTGCTAGGAAGTTTGGGATGTTATTCTCTGCAGGCTGGGGATAAAGGTAATAAAGGTGGAGATTGGAGCCACCATTATAGAGTTGAAGGATGTAAGTGTGATGACACCTGCTAATAATTTTTCTCTGGACTATTTGAAGCCCCTGCTCTCTATCAGTGTGAAGCTATCTGGACATCTTGAATTTCATTAGAATATGAAATCTGTTCATTTCATTATAACACTAGATTGTCTGGGATGGATGAGCATGTCGTGGTAAGACATGTGAATTCCAGAATGTGGACAATGAACCTCATGGAGATTCAGGAGTGGTCACTTTACTGAAGTTTGGGGGTCTAGTTGTTAGAGACAGGCATTGGTTGCATCTTGCTCCTGTGTTAGTCAGTTTTCCATCCCTGTGACCAAAATGCCTGATAAGAACAACTTAAAGGAGGAAAGATTCATTTTGCCCCATGGTTCAGAAGTTTCAGTCCATTGTCAGCTGGCTCTTTTATTTCTGGGCCCAGGGTGAGGCAAACAGAACTTTATGGCAGAAGAAAATGGCAGAGCAAAGCTGCTTAGCTCAGGGCAGCTGGGAAGGAAGTGATGGGGTAGTGGAGGAGAGAGGGAGTGACAGACACTCAGGACAAAGGCATGCTCCCAAGTACCTACTCCCTTCAACTGGGTCCCACACCCTATAGTTTCCACTCCCCCAGTAGTCCATTCAGCTATGATACATGAATGTATGAATCCATTGGTGAGTTGGACTGTCCTAATGAGGGGAGCTCTGAAAAAGACCAGGCTCTTCCTGAGCAAATAAACTCATAGTGTGAGAGATTTCTTGCAATGTGGGCATTTAAGCTGATGGGGGTGTGGAGAATCAGTGTTGTGAAGAATGTTGGTAGTTGCTGGAGTTGGGATCCCACAAAGATAGAAGACCTCAATCCTTTAAGAAATGGAATTCTGCATAAAGCTTTGTATAAGTTTGGAGGAGGACTTCATAACTCAAGATGAGAACACAGCTTTGTGAAACCCTAAACAATCTGTGAACACCATGCCTGGATTTGTGACCAAGGAACTGTGAACCAAAAACAGGTATTCTTTTAAGCTAATAGGCTTGTAGTAACTTGCTATGCAGTCATCAAAAACTAATAAACAGCCATGAATAGTGGTGCATGCCTGTAATCCCAGCAAGTTGGGAGACTGAGGCAGGAGGATCAAAAGTTTGAAGTCAGACTCTAGGCAAATTATCAAGGCCCTAACCAACTTAGTGAGATCCTGTCTCCAAAAAAAAAAAAAAAAGACTAATAAACAGGGTCATTTATGCAATAGGTAAGCACAGATAAGTGCTTTCTCCCTTGGAATGACTTTATGAACTGTTATACACACTAGGTACATGAAATAAAACCTTTCCTAAAATTTTTTGTATTTTTCATTTTGACTTTTGTGTGATACAATTTCATTTTATTATAGTCATATTTCATTTATTTATTCAACAAAAATTAATGTCTCTATTTTCTGGGGACATGTTTTAATTAGCTTTTTTTGTCTTTGTGACCAAAATGCCTGACAAGAACAACTTGGAGGAGGAAAAGTTTATTTGTGGCTCACAGTTTCAGAGGTCTCAATCCATAGATGGTGACTCCATCATTCTGGGCTCAAGTTGAGGCAGCCCATTCATGGGGAGCTGACCATAGTGAGGACAATAGTCATGGGTAGTCATGGCAGGTGAGGGGACAGTGCTAGTGCCACAGTTTAGGAATGATGGGGTGGTGGGGACTAAGGGGTGAAGATGGCCTTTAGGATGGGAGTGACAGAAAAGGGTTAGATAAGAGTGAGGTGAGGAAAAGAAGCAGAGTTAAAAAAATTTAAAGCAATGTTCTCAGATTTAAGTATATTGTTTTATAAGTTTAATAGGTTAATATTTGTAACTACAGAGTCTAGCACAATATATTTTGCATTTATTATTCAATATATTCAGTGGGGCTGCCTAAAAATTAATTGTCTCCTATGTTAATCACATTAAAAAAATACCACAACCAAGTTTTCCAATAAAATAAGCACATCCCTTAGATGTTGTTATGATTTGGATGTGAGGTGCCCCCAACTTCTGTGTTAACACAGGAACATTCAGAGGGGAAATGATTGGATTGTCAGGATTGTAACCTAATCAGTCCCTCCTCTTTGGACTAACTGGGTGATAACTGAAGGCAGGTGGCACATGACTGGAGGAGTTGGGTCACTGGGGTCACGTCCTGGAAAGGTTCATTTTCTTTGCAGCACTTTCCCCTTTCTCTCTCTGCTTTCCAGCTGCTTTGAAAGGATCAGCACTCTTCTACCATGTCCTTCTGTCATGATGTCCTGACTCACTTTGGGCCCCAAAGAATGAAGTTGGCCCACCATGGACTGAACCTCTGAAACTGTATGCCCAAATCAACTTTTTCTCCTCTATGTTGTTCTTGTCAGGTATTTTAGTCACAGCAAAGAAAAGCTGAATAACACAGATGTGGATGATTCATAAAACAGTCAATGTATAGCTACTAGTGAAGAGAATATTGACAGTATTGAACATTTGCAACTCTGAGGTGATTAAATTTTTTATAGTTCTAGTTGTGCTTTCCTGTGTTTCTCTTTATATTAGCCCCCACAATCCATTAGTTTTACTTTTCACAGTTTCAGGTATTCACAATGTATATGCTATACACCTCTTAGTTGCTTAGTAGTCAACTGGTTATCAGATCCACTGTCCCACAATTTCTACAACATTCATCTGATTTATCAGTGGGCATTGTGTCATTTTGCATCATCACAAGAAGTGTGAGCACGATATTGTTTTAGTCAGCCTTCTTGAAATTGTGATTAAAAGACCCAACCAGCACAATTGTAGAGGAGGAAAAGTTTATTTGAGAGCTCACTATTTCAGAGGTTGACAGAAGGCTCCATTTCTCTGGCTTAAGGTGAGGCAGGACATCATGGCTGGAGAGTGTAGTTGGGGGAAGCAGCTAACATCATGGTGATCAGGAAGCAGAGATAGAGATTGCACTCTCCAGATACAAATATATACCCTCAAACCACGCCCCAATTACCACCTCTTCTAGCTACACCCTACCACTTCAGTTAATCCCATCAGGGATTGATTTACTGATTAGGTTTAGGCTATAACCCAAACATTTCTCCTCCAAACCTTCTTGTATTGTTTCACACGTGAGCTTTGGGGGAACACTACATCTAAACCATAACAAATATAATTGGCTATTTTGAAAGAGATCTCATAACATTTATTATAACTTTTAATTGTTACTTAGTAGGCCCGAGGGCAGTGTCTGGGAAGAGGAAGCCATGCATAAGAATGCACCATTTCCTGGGTTCCAAACTGTGCCAGGTTATTCTGCCTGGACACTAATGACGCTGCACCAGTTCTCATTCCCATTGCACGTAGGGTTTCTAGGGAAGCCAATCGGAGCCTCGCCCGCGTTTCCGACTGGAAAGTCTGCAGAGACTGATTCTTCCTTAAATCCCACGGGTCGGGGTCATGGCTCCCCGAACCCTGTTTCTGCTGCTCTCGGGGGGGCTGACCCTTAGCGAGACCTGGGCGGGTAAGTGCAGTGTCGGGAGGAAAACCGCTTCCACGAGGAAGGAGCGAGGGGACCATCAGGCAGAGGCCCAGGACCTGGAGTAGTTGCGTCCCGCCGCCACCGGCCCAGACCCTGCCTCATCCCAGCCACTCTCTGTCCTTATTCCTAGTCTCCCGCTTCCTCCTTTCCGGCTACGTCAGGGCCTTCCAGTCCCGCTGCCCCGGTTAGGTCACACAAGCCCCTAGCCCCGTCCCAATCCCACGACCTGGACTCCTCATCCGGGGCCGGGAGGAGGGTCCACCGGGACTCAGCCGCTTCCCTTCCCCAGGCTCCCACTCTCTGAGGTATTTCGACACCGCGGTGTCCCGGCCCGGCCCCCAGCAGCCCCGCTTCATCTCCGTGGGCTACGTGGACGACACGCAGTTCCTTCGCTTCGACAGCGACTCCGGGACGACGCCGAGGGCAGAGCCGCGGGTGCAGTGGATGAAGCAGCTGGGGCCGGATTATTGGGACCGGGAGACCAGGAAGGCTAAGGACGCCGCTCAGATTTACTGGGGCAGCTTGAACAATTTACGAGTTTACTACAACCAGAGCGAGGGAGGTGAGTGACCCCAGGCCCGGGTGGGACGTGACGGATCTTCACAGACGGGTCCAAGTAGCCCCGGGTACCCTGGTTAGAGGGTCACACCGAGGCTGCGGGACCCGCGGAGACCCCGGAACCAGGAAGTCTTAACCGGGTTTCGTTTTCAGTTTTAGTAAAAATCCTCGCGGGTTAGTCTGGGCGCGGGGCGGGGGGCGGAGGGCGGGGGGCGGGGCCAGGCGGACTGGACTGACCGAGGGGGCGGGGCCGGGCTCTCACACCCTCCAGATCTCTTCTGGTTGCAACGTGGATGCTGAAGGCCGCCTGCTCCGCGGGTACCGTCAGTCAGCCTACGACGGCACGGATTACATAGCCCTGAACGAGGACCTGAGCTCCTGGACTGCAGCGAACGCAGTGGCTCAGGCCACCCGGCGCAAGTGGGAGGCGGCTGGTGCCTCCCAGCCATGGAGAGCCTACCTGGAGGGCCCTTGCGTGGAGTGGCTTGGCAAATACCTGGAGAACGGGAAGGAGACATTGCTGCGCACAGGTGCAAGGGACCTCAGGGAACCTCCCCATCTGTCCTGGGATTGGGACCGACATCTCCCGCTGAGGAGAGGAAAATGGGATCATCTCCAAAATACTGCCACTCTCTTTTGCTTTGGAACCCAGATAAGTGTTCCTGGGTTTTCATATCCAACACTAGATTCGCTGGAGGGACCGCTCTGAGGACAATTAAGAATCTGTCTCAGAATGGAAGGAGAGAAGATCCCCAAAATAGCTGAGTAGCAGTCCTCTTTGACTCAAGCAGCAGAGGTGAACCATGGCCTGTTCCAGGTCTTGTTCGCTGCCCCAAACCCAATGTCTTTGGAGGTCTGACTGCAGTTATTTGAGTCTCTCGGTCTCCACTCAGTCAGGACCAGTAGTTCTTTTTCTTTCCCACAGAAATCTGGAGTCTTCTACCATGGGTTGGCTCACCCTGAGTCTAGAACAATGAATAGATTATCCCAGATAATCTGTGGCTGGATTAGTGTCCGTTTAGTAAGGTCACATGAATAAGACTGGAATGACCCACAAAGAATGCAAAATGGTTGAATTTTGAACTTTACCCTTCAGATCTCCCAAAGATATTTATGACCCACCACCCCAGATCTGAAGGAGATGTCACCCTGAGGTGCTGGGCCATGGGCTTCTACCCGAAGGAGATCACCTTGATTTGGCAGAGGGATGGGGAAGATCACACCCAGGACATGGAACTTGTGGAGACCAGGCCTGCAGGAGATGGAACTTTCCAGAAGTGGGCAGCTGTGGTGGTGCCTGCTGGGGAGGAGCACAGATACACATGCCATGCATCATGAGGGACTGCCTGAGCCCCTCACTGTGAGATGGGGTAAGGAGATGAGGGCACAGAGCTGCTTGTCAGTGAAAGCAGGACCTGTTCTCTGCAGGGTCAAGGGCCTGAGCCTCGCTTGCCTTTTGTTTCCAGAGCCACGTCCTCAGCTCATCATCTACGTTGTGGGAATCATTGCTGGTCTAGTTGTCCTTGGAGCTGTGGTTGTTATTGCAATTTGGATGAAGATGAACCATAGAAGGGAAGAAGTAAGTTTTCTCTTGTTAAGTACTGCCTCACTAATAGGAAGCAACACACACACACACACACACACACACACACACTCACACACACTCATCTAACAGGGGCTCCTGATTCCCAGCAATTAGAGGTCAGGAGAATATTCCTGCCGAAGACAGATGTCATGTTGATTCAGACCCTGCACATCTCCTTTCCTTATGCCTCCTGATCTTTCTCTGTGTCTATAGTCCAGGTTTAGGGCCCTCATGGCCCAGTCTCCTCCCTGGCCTCTCAAAGGTTGAAAAAGAGGGACCTATGTTCAGACTCCAAGTAAGAATGCTGGAAGGGATGATCCTTGGGATTGTGCAGTCAGGAGCCCATGGGGCAGCTCACTCACTTATACCTTCTATGGGCTCTGCTATATTTGTGTTATAGTTTGGATTTGAAATGTCTCTCAAAGGCTCATGTGTCAAAGGCTTGGTTCCCATTAGGGCTTTTGGGAAGTAATCAGATCAAGAAGGCTCTGATCCCATGGATGGATTCACAACTGAATGGACTACTGGAGGTGATGGATTATTGAGAGATGATGGAAACTGTAGGAGGCAGGGTATAGGCAGAGGAAATAAGACACTGAGGGTATGTCCTTTTCCCTAGTCTCTTCTTGCTCTCTCTGTTTCCTGGCTGCCATGAGAAGAGTAGCTTCCTCCATCACATGCTCCTCCCATTATAATGTATTGGTTTTTTTAAATATATTTTTTAGTGTAGTTGGACATAATACCTGTATTTTATTTATTTTTATGTGGTGCAGAGGATTGAACTCAGCGCCCTGCACATGCTAGGTGAGCGCTCTACCACTGAGCCACAACCCCAGCCCCTATGAGGTACTGTTTTAACTTAGGCCCAGAAACAATGGAGCAGTGGATCATGGACTGAAACTTCTATACCTGTGAGCCAAGATAAATATTTCCTCCTTTCAGTTTTCTCAGGTATTTTGTCATGGCGATGAAAAGGTGATTAATATTCTTTTTCTGCCCCAGGTAGTGACATTGCCCAGGGCTCTAACTTGTCTCTCATGGCTTGTAAAGGTGAGAACCTGGAGGACTGAAGTAAAAGGGGGGTGGGGCAGAGAGGACAGGACTGGGTATAAGAACTTTCCAAATTTGGACCTTTTGATTGACTGATGGGTTGTTCAACATGTTGTTACATGTAACGACTGCCTTGAATTTGTGCCTGATTCTTTTGTTCTGTAGCATGAGACAGCTGCCTGTGTGGGATTGAGCTACATAAGACTTGTTTAGGCCTCCTCTTTGTGACTTGAAGAATCTTGGATCTCTTTCTGCAGAGGTATCTAAATATGCCCACATTCCTACTGGCATAATGTGAGGAGGTGGAGAGACCAGCATACTCCTTCCCACCAGGATGCCTTTTACCACACTGACCTGTGTTCCCTTTCACAATCAACCTTCTTCTTCAGCAAAGGCAGGGCTGGGTTGTCTCCATCCCTGTCTCAACATCATAGTGCTCTGAGCTACAGCTTCTTAACTTCTGTAGTAAAAATATGAACCTGAGCATAAATTTATTTTTTCAAATTCTTTTTATTGATTTTTAATTTTATTTTTTGATTTTTAGTGCATTTATTTGTACATAATAGTGGGATTCATTTTGACATATTCATAACTGCATCTAATGCAATTTTCTCCATTTCTATCTCCTCTCTCCCATCCTCCCTCTCCACTGATCCTTTCTTTCTACTCTATTGGTTTTCCTTCTGTTTATTTGTTTTTTAATTGGTGCACTATAGTTATATATATATAATTGCAACACATTGTGATATATTCGTACATGCGCATAGTATAATTTGTTAACTTTATTCCCTGATTTTTTTCCCTTTCCTGCCGCAGTCTGGCTGGGCACAAAATCACGAACCACTCACAGCCTTGTAGATTCAAACAGCAATTCTTTATTCCCGAACTCACACCTGCACTCTACAAGCAGGTTCTGGGGAAAATCCACACTTCCACTGGGCTCTGCATCCCAAAATACTCTCTGAATCCCGCGAGAACTCAACGGGAACTCAAGGAGCAGGCGGGCGCCTAAGGCAGCAGGATATGCAGGATCCACTTAAACCTGGAACCCCCCTAAACCCAAGGAGCTGGATACTCCCTATTCCCAGCAGGATACACCCTAAACCTGGACCCACCCTAATCCAGCAGGATCCTCTCTAAACCCGGATCCACCCTGGTCCTTGAGCAGGGTCACCTTACTCAAACATTCATGCAATGTCACTGCAAATGACTTAGGTCCAAGACAAGCCCATTTCCACAATGGAGAATCCTCCCTCTAAGCAACATGGGGTAGGCTGACAAGGAAATTGCCATGCGTCATTCTTACTTAGCTATGGCTCTCAGCACTTTCCCTCCCCAGATTCCTCTACTTGGTCCCTTGTTTTACTCTATTGCTTTCTTTTGTATTTTTGTTAGATCTCCCTCACCCGCTTTTTTTCCCCCTCTCTAGATTGTGCATATGAGAGAAAACATTTACTTTGACTTTCTAAGTCCAAGTCCTTGACTTTCTGAGTCTGGCTTATTTCACTTGGCATGATGTTCTTCAGTTCCACCAATTTACCAGCATATGACATCATTTCATTGTTCTTTATGGCTGAGTGGAACTCCATTGTGTATATATATCACATTTTCTTCATCCATTTCTCTACTGATAGGTACCTAGGCTGGTTCTATAACTTGGCTATTGTGAATCGTGCTGCTATAAACATTGGTATACAGGTACCATTGTAGTATGTTGATATTGGTTCTTTTGGATAAAGACCAAAGAGTGGGATAGCTGGGTCATATAGTGGTTCCATTCATTCCTAGTCTTTGGAGGAATCTCCATACTGCTTTCCAAGCATTAATTGGAGAACAGATAGCCTCTGTAACAAATAGTGCTGGCAAAATATGGAAAGCCAAGTGTAGAAGAATGAAATTAGATTGCTGCCTTTCACCCTGCACAAAAATCAACTCACCATGGATCAAAGGAAATAGAGCAGAAACATTTGAAACTTGCCAGAAGAGCACACTCCAACACATTTGCGAAGGTACTGACTTCTTTACTAGGATTCCTAAAGCACAAGAAATGAAACCAAGAATCAAAAATAGGAATAGAATCAAATTAAAAGGATTATATAACAAAGGAAACAGGAGTGTAAAGAGAGAGCCTACAGAATGGGACAAAATCTTTGCTAGCTACTCTTCTGACAGGGGATTAATAACCAGAATATGAAAAGAACTCAAAAATCTTAACACTAAAAAACCCTAATAACCCACTCAACCAATGAATGAATGATCTATAGATATTATTCCAAAGAAGAAATACAAATGATCACAAAATATATGAAAAAATGTTCAACATACTTAGCAATCAGGAAGATTTAAATCAGAATTACATTGATATTTCATCTCACCCCAGTCAGAATGGCAATCATCAAGAATACAAATAATGAAGCAGGCGTGGTGGCACACACCTGCTATCTCAGTAGCTTGGGAGGCTGAGGCAGGAGGATTGGGAGTGCAAAGCCAGCCTCAGCAACTTAGTGAGGTCCTAAGCAACTCAGTGACACCCTATCACTAAATAAAATATAAATAAAGAGCTGGGGATGTGGCTCAGTGGTAAAGTTCAATCCCTGGAACCAAAAACAAAATAAAACAAAACAAAATGAACAAACCAATACGATATGAACAAATATTGATAATTGCTGGTGAGTATGAGGGGAAGAAGTTATACATTGTTGATGGGACTGCAAATTAGTACAACCACTTTGGAAAGCAGGATGGAGATTCCTCAGAAGACTAAGAATGGAAACACCATTTTTTTTTTTTCAAATTCTAGACTTGAGGAGTTGATCAAGTAATTGAAGGACATTTCTAAAGAAATAAAGGCTCTGAAAACCTTCTCTGGATTTTCCTATACACTGACATTAGCAAGAGCTACTCCCTCTCACATCATTGCTCTTACACATCATTACTCTATATTATCAAGAGATGAATCTTCAGACTCATGAGGTCCTGACCTCTTTCCAGAGCTGTTACTTAAATGCCTTCTTTTCCATAATCTTTAAAAATCGAATATCAGATTTTAGAATTAGCAGAGAGGAGGGATACCACAATTTCTCATCTTAAGTTAATTCTTGTTGGAATTCTTTTTCTGCTCTGCCTACTTATCCCCCTCCCAGCCCTAAATTCCAGTAATCCTGGTACTGGCTTCAAAGTAAATGCAAAAATATATAAGGCAGAGTCTAATTTAGATTTATATTTACTTGGAAAATAGGACCCATAAATTAAGAATTATCCTGTGTTGGAGAAACTTGATCCTGTGCTATGAAGTGGAGGGAGGAGGGCTGGTGAGAGAGGGAGAGGGAGAGAGGGCAGCACTTGTGAGAAAAGCCCAATCATTCCAGATTTCAGTATGAGAGGACCTAAGGTAAGGTTAAAACCTTAGTTTAATCCTAAGAACTGGGATTACCAGCATGGACCACAGTGTGGGCTCAGACACATTTACATATGAAGGGTAAAATCACTAGGGGTAGATAGGAATCCAGATCATTGCAGACTGTGAAAATTGTGCTTCCCTCAGTGGGTAAATCAAAGGAAAAAAGTCTCTGGGAATCTCTGTGTGGTTTCCCAGGCACTTCTCTAAGATAGAAAGGGAAACCATTGCTTCTCCACCTCCTTTCCCCAGGGCTGCTCACTCTCTGACATCATATGCCCTGGGGAGGTGCTTTCTTTTAGGTCTATCCTTGGCTTCTTCAAACAGCCTCTGGGCCAGGACTCAGAGAGATGATGTGAGAAAGACAGCTTGGTGCTGGAGGAGAAAGGTCAGAAGAAAACCGCAGGTCCTGGGCGTGGCTCAAGGTCTCAGGCCTGAAGGAGGTTTCTGGGGTTGGGGAACCAGAAGGAAACCAAATCCCCACTTTCCAGGAGTTTCACTTCCTCCTCTTTCAACCTGAATTCTTCTGCCTGGTGACTCATGATGCGTCCACAGTTCTCACTCTCACACCAGTGGTTTCTAGAGAAGCCAATCAGAGTTGTCGCCGCGATTCCAGGTGACAAGGTCCAGGCACCGCTGCAGGAACTGATTCTCCCTGTCCATGGAGGTGTGAGTCATGAAGTTCAGAACTCTGTTCCTGCTGCTTTTGGGGCCTGTAACCCTGATCCAAACCTGGGCGAGTGAGTACCGGGTCGGGGGGGGGGGGGGACAGCCTCTGTGGGTAGGATCTAGGGGACTGCCCGGCGGGGTCGCAGATTCAGGGACGCGGCATTTCTACCTTGTGAAGCCTGAACATTCCCTCCATCTCAGACTCGCCCTGTCCCTATCTGAATCACCTACCATACCGTCCTTTCGGTCTGCCCCGTTTCTGTCTCAGGAGTCCCCTCGCCACCTCCTCCCATCACGGCCCGTCAACCTGGGACCCTGGTCCTGTCCCAGGAGGTGGTCGCATCGGGTCTTAGCTGCTCTCTGTCCTCAGGGTCCCACTCTCAGCGTTATTTCCACACCTCCGTGTCCCGACCTGGCCACGAAGAGTCTTTTTACACCTCGGTGGGCTATGTGGATGACACACTGTTCCTGCACTTCGACAGCGACGCCCCAAATCCGAGGGTGGAGCCGCGGGTGCAGTGGATGGAATTTGAGGCACCAGAGTTTTGGGAAGCACAAACCAAGATTGCTAAGGCGCATGCGCAGAAATTGAGCTGGAACCTGCGCTCCACCCTCCGTTACTACAACCAGAGCGAGGACGGTGAGTGACCCGGGACCTGGTGGCAGGGGACAAATGCCCCCATCTCTTTGGGACAGGCCATGGTCGACTACAGTCTCCGAGACTTAGTTTCATTTCCAGGCCCCCAACATCCCTTAGCCCCTCGACTTAGAAAACTTGGGCAAGTTAGCTGGGGGTTCATTTTACATTTATGCAGAAGCCTTAGACCAATCCACCCCTCCTCCTCCCCCGCTCCTGGGTTGAGCTGGCCCAGTTAAGCACCAGAGGTAAAAGCTGGAGCAAAGCCAGTCTGACCTCCGGGGCGGGGCCAGGCTCTCACACCTTCCAGTGGATTTCTGGCTGTGACCTTGGGCCAGATGGAAGCCTCCTTCGTGGATATGAGGAGTTTGCCTATGATGGTGCGGATTACATCTCCCTGAATGAGGACCTGCGCTCTTGGACCGCGTGGGACAAGGCTGCTCAGATCACCCAGCGCAAATGGGAGGATTCAGGAGATGCAGAGCACTACAGGGCCTACCTGCAGGAGGAGTGCCTGGAGTGGCTCCGCAGATTCCTGGAGAAAGGGAAGGACAAGTTGCTGCACACAGGTACCAGGGGATGAGGGGAGCCCGACATAGTTTGGACAAAAATGGAATTGCTAACAGAATACCAGAGGGCCTTCCCTCCTCTCAAGACAATTAAGGCATCAAGTCTTTCTTGGAATGGGGAGGGAGAAGATCTCTGAACAAACTTAAGAGCACATTACTTTGACCCTGACAGCAGCCTTGGGTACCACAAGGTGACTTTCTCAGGCCTTGTTCTCAGCTCCACATTCAAATTGTTTGGGGTTGGACTCCAGGTTTTGTGAGTCTCTGGGCCTCCATTCAGGTGTCAGAACCTGAAGTCCCTCTTAGAGACGTGGGGCATCTTTCCCTGGTCAGTCTGATTCTACAACTTTCCAAGGAAAAGGAGATTATCTCAGAAGCTTGAGTCCAGGCTGGTGCTTGGGTTTTGCTTTCCTTCCTCACTTCCATTGTCCTGTCTGTACTTAGTATGGTCACATGAGCACTGGTTCAGTGGCCATGGGAGGTAATGTAAAATGTCTTATTAAAAAAATAATTTTAGTTGTAGATGGACACAATACTTTTATTTTATTTATTTTTATGTGGTGCTGAGGATCGAACCCATGCCTCATATGTGCTAAGCAAGCACTCTACCAGTGAGCTACAGCTCCAGCCCCTACATGTCTTATTTTTCTAATTCTTCCCTTCAGAGTCTCCAAAGACACATGTGACCCGTCACTTCAGCCCTGAAGGAGATGTCACCCTGAGGTGCTGGGCCTTGGGCTTCTACCCTAAGGAGATCACCCTGACTTGGCAGAGGGATGGAGAGGACCAGATTCAGAACATGGAGCTGGTGGAGACCAGGCCTGCAGGGGATGGAACCTTTCAGAAGTGGGCAGCTGTGGTGGTGCCTGCTGGGGAGGAGCAGAGATACACATGCCATGTGCATCATGAGGGGCTGCCTGAACCCCTCACCCTGAGATGGGGTAAGGAGGGGATGAGGGCATAAAGCCTCCTGCCAAGAAAGCAGGAGCCATTCTCAGGTCTGAGAGCTGGTGGTTACAGCATCTCATCTTCCCTCTTTTCCCTTCCCAGAGCTATCTCGTCAGCACACCTTCTCCATGATTGGAATTTTTCCTGGCCTCCTTCTCTTTGGAGTTGGGTTTGCTAGTGTGAAGTGGAACTGGCTGATAAAAATGAGGTGAAGTCTGTTTTTGTTTTTTTGTTTTTTTTTTTTTGTCCCCGTATGGGTTTCAAGCCACAGGCAGGTGTTTTCCAGTCTTTTGCCTTATTACTGAGGAGCACCATTCACATGCATGTGTACCCAGAGTGAGGCCCTGTGTGCTGAAACTTTCTTAAAAAGCACAAGTGAAAAACATGAAACTTTTTACCCTGATGATCATGACCATATGAACCTGATTCCCAGCAGTCCCAGGTCATTTTCCTCATGTTTCCTGATCCTTCCCTGGGTCTGCAGTCACAGTCCTGGAAATGTCACTGGTTTAGAACCAGGGGATTTCTCTAGAACCTCATGGCCCTGCATCCTCCCTGACCTCTCACAGGACACTTTCTATCTACTGTTGGAAAGGAAAAAGCTACACTCAGGCTACAAATAAGTATGGGTTGGAGTATGATCACTGAGACCCTTGGAGTAGTATGAACAGAAGCCCAGTGGGGAGCTCACCTACCCTATGATTCTCTTTAGCTATAGCTCTTTTGGACTCTGAGTAGTTTTCTTTTCTTTAGCTCTTGTTCTACCCTGGGCAGGAAAGAGTCACAGGGGTTTAATGAGTCTCATGATTTCTAAAGGAGGGTGGGAAAGGGGGAAGAGATAGAATGGAGGGGCACAGCTGGGTTCTGGGGACTCTGAATCTGGACCTTTTGAGTGAGTGATGTTCAGAATGTTGCCACTTCTAGTGAATGTTCCTAATTGTTTTTCTGCAAATGGCTCTGAATGTGTCTGAGTTCCTATTGGTAAAATGTGAAGAGGTGGAATAACCAGCCTATCCCTGCCCAATAGGACCCTCTTCCCTATACTAACCTGTGTTCCCTTGTGTATCAGAAAAGGGACCAGGATGTCTCTAGCCCTGGTTTAACTTTATGTTGCATTGAGCTGCATCTTCTTATTTCACCATTGAAAATAAGAATCTGGGAATGAATGTGGTTTTTTTAAATTCTTGACCTATAGAGAGATTGGCGAGGTTATTCAAGGGGCACAATATTCCACAATTTGTGAGAGAAAACAAATTGAGATCTGAGAACCTCCCAGAATCCACGTTTGCTGTGTTGAGTCTGCTGCAGTGGGCACAGGAGAAGGCCGTGAGGAGCTGCGTATGGGCAGGGCTGCAGCCAGACAGTGCTCAGTCCTCTGTGGGCTTGGAAGTGGTCACTCAACAGCTGGTTGTACCTCAATAGAGTCTTGTTCACTAGGACCTGTGATCACAGGGACTCAGATATTTCCTGGGCCTTGTCCTGTGTCCAGGACCAAAGGCAGGAAGGGTTTGTGTAGCCAGATCAGCGTGGATCATGTTTGAGTTCAACCCTTAGCTGAAATTTTTGGGGTTTGTTTCTTTGTTTCTGTAGAGGATTATGCCTGTTCTTATTCTTGTGAATGAGTTCTGCTCTCTTGCTTTGCATCTAATTTAAATTATATCTGGTGGAAAATTAAATCCATCTGCTTAGGGTTTTTTTTCCTCTAAAGGGGAAAATGAAATGATGTACTGTGGAGTGCAAGAGGGCTGGTGTGGCTGGAGGGAGGGAGGAAGAGCAGCTCTTATGAGAAGAGCCCAGGCAGCCTGCACTTATATGTGACAGGACATTGTGCTGTAGCTGCCACAAGCAGCCTTTGGCCTGAGGCTCCATTAATAATGATAGTGTCTCTAGAAGAGGGAGATGCTCCAGAGTGATCATTCATCCAACTGATACTTACTGTGTGTCAGATCTGTTACACTGTTTCTGTACCTGGGAAACATGAGTGAAATTAAATCAGTTGTCCTCTCTGAGAAGCAGGTATCCTAGTGGGTAGAGGTAGAAAATTTCATCTAGGCAATGGGTAGTTTTCAATGCAGGAAGTGGCAAGTAATATAGGGAAGGTGATCTAGCAAAGATGTGAGGCAGCAAAGAGGGCTGTGTGCTGGGGTGGGCAGCATGGGATCATGAAGAAAGTGAGATTTGAGGAGAGACGTGAGGATCTGAGGTAATTAGCTATGAGGACACCTGGAGGAGTTCTTTCTATGCCAGGAGAAGCTGCACTGCAAGTGACAGGGCGGAATGAGTGTGTAAGAGTGTGTGTGTGTGTGTGTGTATAAAAGAGAAGAGAAAGACTGAGATGATGTGAGAGGGGCTTCCATATCTGTAGCCTACAGGCCCTAGAAAGCTTGGGCTTCATCTGACAAATGCCTTGTCATGGTGTCCACAGAGCTCTGCTTCTGCCCCAGAAATTCCTTCACAGCCAAAGAAGTGTGACCACACCCGGAACTTCGGAATCTCTGCTCCTACCATCTTCTCCCTCCTCCTGAGGTACCTGGCTTGATAAGGGGTGCTGTGGCCTTTTGAAGACTTCATGACAGTGGCAACTACATGAGGACACCTTGCAGCTGGGTTAAGGTCCCTGAGGAGGCTGCACGTGCTCTGAACTAGTGTCTGAAAGGTAGCACTGTTTTCCCAACAGCCAGGATTCATGGGTCCAGGAATCAAGAAATGGGAATGGGAGTGGCAACTCTCACTATGGCCCCCAGTGACCCACTGTGTGCTTCCTGTCCCAAGACCGTATGCCCTGCTGGCCTGGAGATCTTAGTTTCACAGAAGAAATGCTTCCATCAAGAGACAACAATGAGTTCACTGAATTGGAAAGGACAACTGTCACTGGCCATGTTGGGCTCTTCTAGCTTTGAGTCAAGAGCCCAAAAGTGGAGTTAGCTGGTGGGCCTGGGTGATGGATCCTGGCAGCCAGGGGGACATGGGACTGCTGCTCCCCAGGGAGAGAAGGAAGGGAATGTCTGGAATACAGGAGTCCCTTAGAGTGCCTCTTAGTGTTACATCCCCTGTGCTTAATGTCCATGGGAAACTACATCAGCCCAACCCAGGCTGGAGTAAGAGTGGCCAGGACCCTTCAGGAATGAAGGTTGGCATCACCACAGCAGGAGAAATGCCACAGGCAGCTGAACTACTTGCTGAATTGAAGGGAATATGGAATGGGAGGTGGAAGAAGATAGTTATGAGTACCAGCAGCAACACATGACCATTTTCAGAGGAAAGGACTGTAATTTTCATTTGCATATCTTCTTTATTTTATTATGAATATGTTTATGGTATGTATTTATTAATCAAATATACTTATTTTCTTGAATCTCACCCTTTTATATGTAACATAAATAATTTTGACTGTTTATCAAAGTATTAAGCATTGTTAAGTGTATGTCTTAGTGTCTTGCATTTTGGGATGTATATCAAGGGGAGGAGGAGAGGACATCACAGAGGGACTTTGCATCCTGTGTTAGGAAAGGGATGGTGTAGTTCAGTTGTATGCAGGAGAGTCTTATCATGTTAGGTGGAAGTATAACTTATACTCTTTTTAACAGAGGCCATCTTGGTGCTCAGTGGGATTGAGGTGTGTGATCAGAGCTATCCCAGGGTGGGATATGTGTTAAAACCTTAAAGTTTTTTTCCTTAGAAAGAAAAGGTTGACTTATGTTGTCAATCATAATAGTGAATTGGAAGATCATGTTGTTCTCACCCCATGAAGTACAACCAGGTGGACTATGCAGAAAGTGGATCAGAGCTCAGCATGGAGAATATCTCTGTTGCTGCTCTCTGAAATGACTCCCCAAACCCATTTATCACTTCTTAGAGTAAATAATGGAATCCAAAATTTTTCCACTTTCATGTAAAGTAAGTATCATAGTGGGAGCTAATTACATGTTTGGGAAGGCCACAGAACCAGGCTTAATGTTATGTAGCCAAGGACAGAAACTACAATCCTAACCTAGGACAGATCCCATGTAGGCTCCACTGTCCCTGCTGCTGGCACAAGTGCCACTGATCACACCACTAATACTCTGATGACTAACAAAGGATTCTGTGACTGGTACTGTCATTGCTGCTGATGCTGGGAACTGGTCATCTCTACTTCCACTTGAGCCACCATCCCAAATGTGTCTGCCCTTCCCCAGCCCCTCTGTCATCATGTCCTGGTCAGAGTCCAGCATGTGGTCATCTGACTGGTGGAGCTGAAGCCTCATGTCATGTTCCCCTGTAATAATGCCTGGGAGGTGGAGTTTGTCCTTTTATGGAGAGAAGTGGTTTCTGACTCTTAACAAGACAAAAGTGTGGAATTACCCTAACTTAAGAAGAGGTTTTAGTGCCAGGGCTGAGAAATGGAGAAAGAATGGAACATTTTAATTTTTGGAACAGTGATCAGGGACTAGAACTTCATGTGTTGTTTGAAGATTCTCAGGTTTGGATATGAAGAAGTAACTAATGAATGACATCTTCTCATACATTCCCTTGAAAATGTGTTACTAGATCCAGTTTTGGTCTATATCAGCTTATACTTGAGACAATTAAAGTGTCTTTGTGGGATGGTGAATGGTCACTAAAACACCTCCTAGCCTTTGTCTCTTATTAGTAGTGTTAAAATAGCCAGGTCTGTACTCTTCAGAGAATCTGCATGTACACTGATATTTTCTAGGAATATTTATATTTTCTTGTGCATGAAAATGTTTCTAGGGAGAGAACCTCTAACATCTATCAGTCTTTTGTATTTAGTGCTGCAAAGGACTTAAAAACCTGAATCTTACAGTTTAGATATGGTGCTACAGTCAGTCTGGACCATGACTAGCTGGTAGCATTGTTTTTAGCAGATCTGAGGACATGAAGTAAGTCCTCATATTTTGCTCATCTTTTGTTCTGGAATTTGTCTTTGTGAGATGGCAAGGGAATTTTTTCCCTCTAACCATCCAAGTATGTGATTCTCCACCAGCAACTGGGAGTTCTGCTATTGAATCCTAAGACTACTTTATGTTAATGTCACATTCTAAAAGTTTAAGGCCTCTTCCCACAAGGCTTCCCTCATTTAACATGCCAGAACAAGTATGGAGACCCTAGGTTACCTACACTTCTCTTTTATCTGGTACAATGTTGGAGGTTTCTGTAGCCTCTTTCTTAAGTGTTGATAATTTCGTAGAAAACCTAACAGAACCTAGGTAAAGGCCGTTTATTATTATAGTTTATAAAGGGCACAAACAAGCATCCAGAGGTAGAGGTATACAGATAAGATCTAGAAGTGGTCCAAGTGCAGAAGCCTCTGTTCCCATGAATTTGGGGTATACCACCCTCACAGCACGTGGATATACCACCCTCACAGCACGTGGATCAGCAATATGGAAGCTCTCCAGACACGGTTGTTCAGGTCTTCTGTTCTAGTCAAGGTTTGAACTATTGAATGAAATCCAGTAATAATGAGGAGAGCATTCTGCTTTACTCAAACTAAATTAATTGTTAATCTCATCCATAAAACACCCTCTTGTAAACATCTAGTATAACGTTTTAACAAATATCTGGGCACTATGGCCCAGCCAAGTTGACATATAATTACCAAATTTCCCAGGACAAGAATATTCTAAGAAAATTTATATGAGAATCAATTAAGTAAGGGACAAACAACTGCTTTTGAGAATTTATGAAGAATCAACCAACAAACAAAAACCCACCAGGCAGTTCTCCCAAAGACTTTTTGCTAAGTTTTATTAAGGACTGAAATAACCTGTATTTGTTCACCAGAGAAAAGAATGTGAAAAGCAGCAGAGGAAGAAGAAAATACTTCATGGGAAAAATCATAAAGATGACAGCAGCTTTTGTATTGGAATCAAAGCAAATGACAACACTGATCAGCAACGTGTTTGAAGGACTAAAAGGAAAATGCTGTAAATTTAGAATTCTTTCCCAGCAAAAGTATTTCTCACAAATGAAGGTATTTCAGGGTGAAAGAATTCATAATGAGCAGACAAACTGCACTGTAATGTATGTCCTTCAGATCAAAAGAAAATCATACTAGAAGGAAAGGTACATGGTTAGATACATAAGATTTTCTTATTATTTAAAAATCTCTTTAAAAGGGAATGTCTTTTTTTTCTTTTCTTTCTTATTTTCTTTTCTTTTTCTTTCTTTCTTTCTTTTTTTCTTTTGTAATTTGGGATTGAACCCAGGGGTGCTTAACCACTGAACTACATCCCCAGCTCTTTTTTATGTTTTGAGTTGCTAAGTTGCTTAGGGCCTTGTTAAATTGCTGATGCTGGCTTTGAACTTGAGGACCTCCTGCTTCAACCTCCCATGCTACTGAGATTACAGGTGTGTGCTGCTGTATCCAGTAACTTAATATTTCTTGACTTCACCAAGAATAGTGTTGTAGAGTACTCCAACAACTCATTCATCCACTAAAGCAGCTATTAACTTATGAACTTTGAGACTAATAAAAAATCTTACAACAATTAAGAGAGTGCTTAATGCATGAAGAAGCTCCTAAATTTGGTAAGAAAGCATTTTTACTTACCTCCTCCCTCCCACCAGCTCTGAGTGCCACAGTCCTGGTACCGTTTCCTAATATCAGAGGAGGTATATAGATTTGTTCTCTAAGAAATATGGTTGTGTGGTTTGATATGATGGCTCCCTGAGCTTGTCTTTGTTGCCCTCTCTGCCTCCCTCAAACTTGATTAGTGTTGGTGTGGTCTCCACAGCTTATGCTAACAGTGGCCACAAGTAATCATCTGCAGACTGACTACAAGAACAAAGACTGGATCTTCATCAATTATACCTACAAGCCTTTAAAGGGCCTGATTGCAAAGGGGGAGGGTGGTGAAATGGAAGCAGCAAAATAGAACCCTTGTCATGGAATTCTGAGTGGAGCAGAGTTCTTTGTACAACATCAGAGTTTTCCTCTTACACTTTTTTGAAAGAACTTTCATGAAGTTTATAAAAGCCATCAATTTATCATAGTCAAGTTTCCTGAAATGTGATAGTAAGTGGATTTTTTTCCATAATGCATCTGAAATCTGAAAGAACAGTGACAGCCATTTTTACTACGTTGGCTACAAGGCTTCTTAAGAAGTATCATGAGCCAATTGGATAGGTGTTTTTAAAAATAATTACTATTGGGGCTGGAGTTGTGGCTCAGCGGTAGAGCGCTCGCCTAGCACGCACGAGGCCCTGGGTTCCATCCTCAGCACCACATAAAAATAAGTAAACAAAATAAAGTTGTATTGTGTACAACTAAGAAATAAATATTTTTTAAAAAAATAATTACTATTTCCCCAAATTCATCAGAATAAAGGGGAAAGCAGCCATCATTCAACATTATTGAGATTCTAATGTACATTCCCTAAATATCAGCCAATTCCTGATATATGGTGACACACTTCTTTGCCCACCAAGTATTCCTTTTTTCTTTACAGTAAAAGTTCTAGAGTACCAAGAAAATAAAGCAATAATGACAATCTCAGCAGCCAACATTTTGACTGAGGGAAATGACCCACCATCCCACTGGACAGGGATGATAGTTTCTCCCTATACTTCAGCCTTGAACGAGTGACTTTTCATAGCGTCCATTCATGGTGCACTTGATGGTACTAAGATAAAGACCCTCAGTCCACTGATTTATCTCCCTTTTCCCATCCATCTAAAGATTCATGTTGGCAGACAGCTCCCACCATCCCGGCACTCCTGGCGGCCCGCCCGCTCTGCGAAGGGTCACCCCGCCCGGCTCTTAGCCACGCGGGCGCCATCTGCCTGGCTCTGTGGGCGCCCCCGGCGGCCCAGCGCAGCCAGAAGGGTCCCCGCCTGGCCCGATAGAAGGCACGTGCCCTTCCGGCTCTGCTAACGGCCCTGCCCACCCAGGAAAGGGCTCCCCCCCTTGAGAGGATGGGAAGGAAATCTAACCAAGCCTCTATGAATTAGCGAACTGGGATCTAAAACCAGAGATTGTGTCAGACCAGAGACAAGCCAGTTCCACCTCTCCCTTCGGTCACTCCGGCAAGGAGCCAGGGGCCCGCCATAGCAGAGAGGGGAAGTCACCAAAGATCGGCCAAAGAGATTCCTTCCCAGCGGATTCTAAATTAGCAGGAGCGGCGAGGGAGCCGGCCGGAGCTGGCGGGAACCGCGGCAGCGGCACGGGAACCGGCGGGAGCTGAGGCGGCGCTGACGCAGGAGCCGGCGGGAGCCGCGCGGCGCAGGTCTCCCAGCTACAGCTCCCACCAGTGCTGACAACTGAGGTCTCTTGCACCAGATACGGGGGCGTGGCTACCAGAAGTTAAGCAAATTTGCTGGGGGTTCTCAGCCCCAAGCTCTACAAACTTAGGGCCTGAGGGAGGCAAACAAGGAGAGTGTGCCCAGGCACTAATGAAACAGCTGCTCCACGCGTGTGCAAGGTAGGCGGAACCATGACCACCAACAAAACAGGCCCAGTGGCCCGCCAGATACATCGCCCCGGTCGGGGGAGGGGCAGAGCCGCCACCAGCGCCTTTTAGGTAGACAGAGCTGCAACCGACAGACAGAACAGGCCTAGTGGCCAGCGGAGGGGCAAAGCCGCTGCTCACGCCTGCAAGGTAGGCGGACCTGTGACCACCGAAAGAACAGGCCCATTGAAAGTACAGGTACAGCGGCCTCCTGGCGTGGAAGGCACATTGCCTCAATTGGAGGAGGGGCAGAGCCACCGCCAAAGCCTGCGAGGGAGACTTTGCAGCTATACAAGAGCAATATAAATATATAGGGGGAAAAATCAATAACACAACAGTTTCACCAAGCAGGAAGAAACGCGATCAGTATGAAAAGACAAGGAAAGAAAGGACCACAAGCAATGCAGGTCAACTCAACTTTAGAAGAGGTAATATCTGCAGCAGATGGAATGTCAGACAAAGAATTCAGGATATACATGCTTCAGATGATCTGGAGTCTCAAGGAAGACATTAGACAGCAAAATCAGACAATGAAAGACCACTTCGACCACTTCGACAATAAATCACATAAACAAATCCAAGAAGCAAAAGATCAATTATACAGGGAGATAGAGGTTATAAAAAACAAACAAACAGAAATCCTGGAAATGCAGGAAACAATAAACCAACTTAAAAACTCAATTGAGAATACTACCAGCAGAGTAGAACACTTAGAAGATAGAACATCAGTCAATGAAGACAAAGTATTTCAACTGGAGAAGAACATAGACAGCTCAGCAAAGCTGTTAAGAAACCATGAGCAGAACATTCAAGAAATATGGGATAACATAAAGAGACCCAACTTAAGGGTCATGGGGATACAGGAAGGTATTGAGGTCCAAACCAAAGGAATGAGCAATCTATTCAATGAAATAATACGAGAAAACTTCCCAGACTTGAAGAATGAGACAGAATCCCAAATCCTAGAAGCCTACAGGACGCCGAATGTGCAAAATCATAAGAGATCCACACCTAGACACATTATAATGAAGATGCCCAACACACAGAATAAGGAGAGAATTTTAAAAGCTACAAGAGAAAGGAAGCAGATTACATTTAGGGGTAAACCAATCAGGATAACAGCTGATCTTTCAACACAGACTCTGAAAGCTAGAAGATCCTGGAATAACATATTTCAAACACTGAAAGAAAAGGGGTTCCAACCAAGAATTGTGTATCCCGCGAAATTAAGCTTCAGGATGGAAGATGAAATTAAAACCTTCCATGATAAACAAAAGTTAAAAGAATTTGCAGCTAGAAAACCAGCTCTTCAAAACATCCTCGGCAAAATATTACAGGAAGAGGAAATGGAAAATATCAATGAAAACCAACAGCGGGAGGTAGTGCAGTAAAGGTGGGGGGGAATAATCAAAGAGGAAAACAAACCATGTTTAGTAACATAAATAAACAAATATGGCTGGAAGAACAACCCATATCTCAATAATAACTCTAAATGTTAATGGCTTAAACTCACCAATTAAGAGACACAGGCTAGCAGAATGGATCACTAAACAAGACCCAACAATATGCTGCCTTCAGGAGACGCATTTGATAGGAAAAGACATACATAGACTGAAGGTGAAAGGTTGGGAAAAATCATATCACTCATATGGACTTCGGAAACAAGCAGGAGTGTCCATACTCATTTCAAATAAAATAGATTTCAAGCCAAAGTTAATCAAAAGGGATGAAGAGGGACACTACATACTTCTCAAGGGAACCATACACCAACAAGACATAACAATCATAAATATATATGCCCCAAACAATGGTGCAGCTATGTTCATCAAACAAACTCTTCTCAAGTTCAAGAGTCTAATAGACCACCATACAATAATCATGGGAGACTTCAACACACCTCTCTCACCACTGGACAGATCTTCCAAACAAAAGTTGAATAAGGAAACTATAGAGCTCAATAACACAATTAATAACCTAGACTTAATTGACATATATAGAATATACCACCCAACATCAAGCAGTTACACTTTTTTCTCAGCAGCACATGGATCCTTCTCAAAAATAGATCATATATTATGTCACAGGGCAACTATTAGACAATATAAAGGAGTAGAGATAATACCATGCATATTATCTGATCATAATGGAATGAAATTGAAAATCAACGATAAAAGAAGTAAGGAAAAATCATGCATCACTTGGAGAATGAACAATAGGTTACTGAATGATCAATGGGTTATAGAAGACATCAAGGAGGAAATTAAAAAATTCTTAGAGATAAATGAAAACACAGACACAACATATCGGAATCTATGGGACACATTGAAAGCAGTTCTAAGAGGAAAATTTATTGCTTGGAGTTCATTCCTTAAAAAAAGAAAAAACCAACAAATAAATGATCTAATACTTCAACTCAAAATCCTAGAAAAAGAAGAGCAAAACAACAGCAAAAGAAGTAGAAGACAAGAAATAATTAAAATCAGAGCTGAAATTAATGAAATCGAAACGAAAGAAACAATTGAAAAAATTGACAAAACTAAAAGTTGGTTCTTTGAAAAAATAAATACAATCGACAGACCCTTAGCCACGCTAACAAAGAGAAGAAGAGAGAGAACTCAAATTACCAGCATACGGGATGAAAAAGGCAATATCACAACAGACACTTCAGAAATACAGAAGATTATCAGAAATTATTTTGAATCCTTATACTCCAATAAAATAGAAGATAGTGAAGGCATCGATAAATTTCTTAAGTCATATGATTTGCCCAGATTGAGTCAGGAGGATATTGACAACCTAAACAGACCAATATCAATTGAGGAAATAGAAGATACCATCAAAAGACTACCAACTAAGGAAAGCCCAGGACCGGATGGGTATACAGCAGAGTTTTTCAAAACCTTTAAAGAGGAATTAACACCAATACTTTTCAAGCTATTTCAGGAAATAGAAAAAGAGGGAGAACTTCCAAATTCATTCTATGAGGCCAACATCACCCTGATTCCTAAACCAGACAAAGACACTTCAAAGAAAGAAAACTACAGACCAATATCTCTAATGAACCTAGATGCAAAAATCCTCAATAAACTTCTGGCGAACCGGATACAAAAACATATCAAAAAAATTGTGCACCATGATCAGGTAGGATTTATCCCTGGGATGCAAGGTTGGTTCAATATACGGAAATCAATAAATGTTATTCACCACATCAACAGGCTTAAAAATAAGAACCATATGGTCATCTCGATAGATGCGGAAAAAGCATTCGACAAAGTACAGCATCCCTTTATGTTCAAAACTCTAGAAAAACTAGGGATAACAGGAACATACCTCAACATTGTAAAAGCAATCTATGCTAAGCCTCAGGCTAGCATCATTCTGAATGGAGAAAAACTGAAGGCATTCCCTCTAAAATCTGGAACAAGACAGGGATGCCCTCTCTCACCACTTCTGTTCAACATAGTTCTCGAATCACTGGCCAGAGCAATTAGACAGACGAAAGAAATTAAAGGCATAAAAATAGGAAAAGAAGAACTCAAATTATCACTATTTGCAGATGACATGATTCTATACCTAGCAGACCCAAAAGGGTCTACAAAGAAACTATTAGAGCTAATAAATGAATTCAGCAAAGTGGCAGGCTATAAAATCAACACGCATAAATCAAAGGCATTCCTGTATATCAGCAACAAATCCTCTGAAATGGAAATGAGGACAACCACCCCATTCACAATATCCTCAAAGAAAATAAAATACTTGGGAATCAACCTAACAAAAGAGGTGAAAGACTTATACAATGAAAACTACAGAACCCTAAAGAGAGAAATAGAAGAAGATCTTAGAAGATGGAAAAATATACCCTGTTCATGGATAGGTAGAAGTAACATCATCAAAATGGCGATATTACCAAAAGTTCTCTATAGGTTTAATGCAATGCCAATCAAAATCCCAACGGCATTTCTTGTAGAAATAGAGAAAGCAATCATGAAATTCATATGGAAAAATAAAAGACCCAGAATAGCAAAAACAATTCTAAGCAGGAAATGTGAATCAGGCGGTATAGCTATACCAGACTTCAAACTATACTACAGAGCAATAGTAACAAAAACAGCATGGTACTGGTACCAAAACAGGCAGGTGGACCAATGGTACAGAATAGAGGACACAGAAACCAATCCACAAAACTACAACTATCTTATATTTGATAAAGGGGCTAAAAGCATGAAATGGAAGAAGGATAGCATCTTCAACAAATGGTGTTGGGAAAACTGGAAATCCATATGCAACAAAATGAAACTGAATCCCTTTCTCTCGCCATGCACAAAAGTTAACTCAAAGTGGATCAAGGAACTTGATATCAAATCAGAGACATGGCGTCTGATAGAAGAAAAAGTTGGCTATGATCTACATACTGTGGGGTCGGGCTCCAAATTCCTCAATAGGACACCCATAGCACAACAGTTAATAACTAGAATCAACAAATGGGACTTACTCAAACAAAAAAGTTTTTTCTCAGCAAAAGAAACAATAAGAGAGGTAAATAGGGAGCCTACGTCCTGGGAACAAATCTTTACTCCTCACACTTCAGACAGAGCCCTAATATCCAGAATATACAAAGAACTAAAAAAATTAGACAATGAGATAACGAATAACCCAATCAACAAATGGGCCAAGGACCTGAACAGAAATTTCTCAGAGGAGGACATACAATCAATCAACAAGTATATGAAAAAATGCTCACCATCTCTAGCAGTCAGAGAAATGCAAATCAAAACCACCCTAAGATACCATCTCACTCCAGTAAGATTGGCAGCCATTAGGAAGTCAAACAGCAACAAGTGCTGGCGAGGATGTGGGGAAAAGGGTACTCTTGTACATTGCTGGTGGGACTGCAAATTGGTGCGGCCAATTTGGAAAGCAGTATGGAGATTTCTTGGAAAGCTCGGAATGGAACCACCATTTGATCCAGCTATTCCACTACTCGGTCTATTCCCTAAAGACCTAAAAAGAGCACACTATAGGGACACTGCTACATCCATGTTCATAGCAGCACAATTCACAATAGCAAGACTGTGGAACCAACCTAGATGCCCTTCAATAGACGAATGGATAAAAAAAAAATGTGGCATTTATACACAATGGAGTATTACTCTGCATTAAGAAATGACAAAATCATAGAATTTGGAGGGAAATGGATGGCATTAGAGCAGATTATGCTAAGTGAAGCTAGCCAATCCCTTAAAAACAAATGCCAAATGTCTTCTTTGATATAAGGAGAGTAACTAAGAACAGAGTAGGGAAGAAGAGCATGAGAAGAAGATTAACATTAAACAGGGATGAGAGGTGGGAGGGAAAGGGAGAGAGAAGGGAAATTGCATGTAAATGGAAGGAGACCCTCAGGGGTATACAAAATTACATACAAGAGGAAGTGAGGGGAAAGGAGGGAAAATATAAGGGGGAGAAATGAATTACAGTAGAGGGGGTAGAGAGAGAAGAGGGGAGGGGAGGGGGGAGGGGGGATAGTAGAGGATAGGAAAGGCAGCAGAATACAACAGACTCCAGAATGGCAATATGTAAATCAATGGTTGTGCAACTGAAGTGATTCTGCAATCTGTATATGGGGTAAAAATGGGAGTTCATATCCCACTTGAATCAAAGTGTGAAATATGATATATCAAGAACTATGTAATGTTTTGAACAACCTACAATAAAAATTAATTAAAAAAAAAATAAAAAAATAAAGATTCATGTTGATGTTCTGAGTGTTGATGGGAGAACAATAGCTAGCTTGATCTGTTGTTGCTCTTAGAAGGCCCCCAAAGCCACTGGGCATTGCCAAGGAGTTCTGGATCAGGTGGAAACCCTCACATTGTCTTCAGGCTATATCAGGAAATCCCTAAGACGGATGCTGCTATGAACTAGCCATACCTGTAAGTGCTGCCAGCCGGAACGCACTGTATTCTGGGATCACAGCAAGGAAAGCGCTGGCTAGGGTTCCTCTCTTGCGAAGTGTGCAGGACCTCCTTGGAAGTGTGAAGATTCCAGCTCAATAGAAAGTGCATAGCTGGCTGATAAATCCCTGTGAAGTTCACTCCTTGATCCCTGGTGCAATCATTTTGTCTTCTCTCTTGGTGTTTCCCTCTCCTAACTTTAAGCAGCCATTTTTCCAAATCATGACTTGGAATCATGATTACAAATTTTTCCTTTGTTGATGCCTTTCTGGGGCATACTTCCCCCACCCTAAAAGGTCACCTGCAGCTTGGACTGACTGGTCTTCTCTTCTGTGGCATTTTCTCACAAGCGATCCTTTGAAATTTAGAACAAAGTGCCTTTTCTGTCACAGTTCTGCCACCTTCAGAGGACTTTTGCTGCATCCAAAAATGTGGAAGTTCCATATTAATGCATTGCTCATTTCGGTTTTAAGGTTTTTTTTGTTTTTTGTTTTTTGTTTTTTGGCACTGGGGTTTGAACTCAGGGCAGTTGACCACTGAGCCACATCCTCAGCCGTATTTTGTATTTTTATTTAGAAATAGGTCTCACTGAGTTGCTTAGTGTCTTGCTTTTGCTGAGGCTGGTTTTGAACTTGAGATCCTCCTTCCTCAGCGTCCTTACCCACTGGGATTACAGGTGTGCTTCACTGTGCCCAGCTGTTTTTAAATTTTGATAACTGTTGAAGCATCATTTGCACCTGCATGGTGACTTTGCCTGTTGTAAAGCATCATGGCCATGCTCCAGCTGGGAGACTGCTTTCTTCAGTCTCAAGGTTGAGAAGATCAGCTTTGAAAGGGAACTCTGCCCCAGGTTAGACATTCAGAAGAGAAGAGTATGAGATTAGAGGTACAGTCATAAGTGAAACTGCTTGGATTTTAACATCTTAGTTGATGATAAAAAAGAATGTCAGAGAAGTCTCAATCTGGATGAAGGTAGCATGTTTATCCCCTAATCTTTCATTCATAGCCTGTTAGTGAAAGGATGTAAATGAAATTATTTTGTGTAGTTTTGTAGTTTCTATGTATTATCAAAGAGTTGAGGGGGGCTGGGACTGTGGCTCAGCGGTAGAGCGCTCGGCTAGCACGTGCGGGGCCCTGGGTTCTATCCTCGGCACCACGTAGATAAATAAAATATATTGTGTCCAACTACAACTAATAAATGAATAAATATTTTAAAAAAACAGTTGAGATGCTGACTCACGTGTGTTTTGCGAGGGTGTAGCCTCTGTGTTCTGGGAGTCATAGGGGGTGGTTTGTTTTAGGGGGAAATGCCCACATTTTAATGTTTAAACTTCTGAATAAACTGTGTGAAGACAAACAAACAGAAACCCAAAGGAACCAACAAGAAAAAGAGGTGATGCATGAGGGTAGAACGCTCATGGATGGTATTAGGGACCTTGTAGATGGGGTTTGAGGCTGAAGGGGAGGTCCTTTCTCTCCTGCCCTTCTGCTTCCTGCCATGTGAGGATGAAGCATGGCTCCCACTCACAGGACACTGTTCAAGGTGCTATCTTGGAATCAAAAATCACAAAACTTGACAGTGCCTTGATATTAGACTTTGCAGTCCTCAGAACTGAGAATCAATAATTTATGGTTATTATAAATCATTCAATCTAAAATAAAAAATAATTCAGTGTGTGGTATTTATTCTGTTATAGCAGTGCAAAACAGACTAAAACAACAAACTGCTAAGTAGAATTATGGATGAAGAGATGGAAATGATAATAAGAAGCTAGACAGCAGTTAATGGAGTAGAAATGTATAGTATCTGAAATGTAAGATTCACTTGAGGGGTTCAATAGCAAACATGAACAGGCAGAATAAAGAATCAGCAAACCCATAGGTGATTCATTTGAAATTATCAAGTTTGAATGTCAAAACAGAAAAAAAAAATTATAAAGGAAATTGAATGGGTCTCAGGAACTTACAGGATACCACCAATTCAACCAATATATGCCAAGTTTGTAGACATGAAGAATCATCAAATTGACAGTAGGTCAATGAAAATCATCCAGACTGAGGAGCAGAAAGGAAAAGGAATGGAGGCAAATGGGTAGGACCTATGAAAGCTCTGGACACCATCAAGTGCACTAACACGTGTTTAACAGGCAACTCCAAAGGAGAGGAGAGATAAGAAGAGGCAGTAAGAGTATTTAAAGTAATAACAGGTTAAAAGCCACCAATTTGATAAGAGACCTTAAGCTACTTACTTAAGAAACTCAATAGACTCCAAAGATGGTAAATTCCAAGAGATCCTCACTAAGAGACAAGACCATCAACCTGTTGAAAGACAGAGAAAACATTGTCAGCAGCAAGTGAGAAAAAGTTCATCCCATACAAGGAGTCCTCATGAAGATTAATAGCCAGTTTCTCATCAGCAACCACAGAAGCAGAAAGAAATGGGGTGATGGAAGTGCTGAAGAATAAAGTTGTCAACCACAAATTCTATTACCCAATAAATTATGCTTCAAAAATGAAAATACACATTTTTAGATTTACAGGATGAAAAGAGATCTGGAGATTTGTTGCACAACAGTATGAATGAACTTAACATTACTGAGCTTTGTGTTTACATACTTGTTAAGATGATAGATTTTATGTTATGTTTATTTTATCATAATGAGAAAATTAAAATAAGTAAAAGAGAAATTAAGACATTCTCCATCATTAAAAATGGATAGAATTTATTATTAATTTACCTAACTTACAAGAAATTCTAAAGTGAGTCATTTGGACTGAACTAAAAAGACACTAGACAGTTTTTCATGGGCATGTAATGCATTCTGCTGTCACTTATTTTTCAAAAAATCAATAAAAAAATAACATTAGTCAAGGTGTCAAGACCATTCAGTGAGGGAAAGTATAAACTCTTCAGCAAATGGTACTGGGAGAACTGGATATCCAATAAAGAATGAGGTTGAGCTGAGTGTAGTATTGTATACCTATAATCCCAGCTGTTCAGGAGGCTGATGCAGAGAAGGATTGCAAGTTTGAGGCCAGCCTCAGCAATTTAGTGAGACTCTGTCCCTGAATAAAAATTAAAAAGTGCTGGGAATGAAGTTCACTGGTAGAGCTCACCCTTGGATTCAATACCTAGCACTACAAAACAGAACAACAAAACAACAAAAACAAAAAACAAAAGCAAAAAATAAAAAAAAGTTGAAACTCTACAGCATATACAAATATTAATTCATAATGGATTGAAGACTCTACTGTAAGCACTGAAACTGTAATACTCTTAAAAGCAAATAATATAATTTACTTTTATTAACCTATGTCAATCCTTGAAAACAATATTGCACTCTTATAATTACTGTAGCTTTAGAGTAACATTTGCTATCTGGTAGTTCAGATCCTCCAATTTTGTTCCTTTCCATGGTAGCTGGTCCTTAAGATTTCCCAAGTACATTTTATAAAGGGCATGTCAATCTCCCAACAGCATAGGCTGAGATTTTCATTGGAATTGCAAAATTTTGTAAATCATTTTGTGGACAAATGGCAGTTTAGAAGTAATGAGTCTTCTAATCCACAAATATGAAATAATATCATTTAATTGATAGCAATATTATTCCTATAATTTTGAATTTAGAGATTCTATGTATCTTTTTTATAAATTATTTCTACACTTTTATGTTTCTTTCTAGTATTGTAGATAATATTGTTGAAAGAATGTCAATGCTCTTCCTCTTTGTTTATAACGTGGAAATATTACTTTTTGTTTGCATCGACACTTGTTATTTTTAGTAATGTATTCATAGAGTGTGTTATATTTTTCTGCAATACAATCATGTTGTCTGTGAATATTTCTCATGTAATCTCCATTTGTTGGTTTATGTTGTTGCTTTTTGGGTCCACAATACAATGTTAAAGAGAAATGGTGACTTGACTGGGTGTGGTGGTGCACAGTTGTAATCTCAGTGACTCCAGAGTCTGAGGCAGGATCAAAGTTCCAGGCCAGGCTTAGTAATTTAGCCAGGCTGTAGGCAATTTAGGGAAACCCTGTCTCAAAATAAAAAAAACAAAAAGGGCTTGGGATGTAGCTCAGTGGTAGCATCCCTGGGTTCAATCCCCAGTACCAAAAAACGGAAAAAAAAATCTTTAAATTTTTAGTATGGCTAGTTACCTACCCTTTATATCTTTGTTCTTCATTTTCAAGGTTTTCCAGGTTATTCTTAGGCATTTATTTTCTCATGTGAATTTTATAATGAATATAACCAGCTTGAGAGATGAGAACTTGTTGACATTTTATCAGGGTGTGTTGCATTTGTAAATGCAGTCTATTACAGCTTTGTATTTATTTTCTTATCCAAGAATATCCCTCCACTTGTTCAGATATAGTTTTTTTAATATTGTAATTTGTAAAATATGTGCTTTGAAGTTTTCCTTATATAGGATTTGCATACTTCTCATTTAGTTGTAATTGTATTTGCATACTTCTTATTTATTTCATTTGAAAAATCTTTTTATGGTTCCTATTGTATATGAAGTCATCTTTCCAAAAATTTTAACTTGTGGGCTGGGGATGTAGTCAGTGGTACAGTGCTGGCCTAGCATGTGTGAGACTCTTGGTTTCACACACACACACACACACACACACACACACACACACACACACTTAACTTGCTACTGTTTATATAAATAAAGGCAAGTGTTTACTGTTGAGTAATTTATATGCTACTAACTTGCTAAATGCTCCTATTACATGAAGTAGCTTCCCAACATTTGTTTTGTGAATTTCAGGGTGCAATCATATCATCCATAAAAGGAGACAGGGTTAGCCCCTTTTCTTCTGATCCTTCATCACTGTTTGCTTGTTAATTTTTTTAATTTTAATTTTTTTCCATTAACAGGTAAAACTTTTACAAATTTATTGGTTGAAGTTTAATATTTCAGTATATGTATATATAGTATATCCAGTTCAAATCATGGCCACTAGCATTTCCATCTCCTTACCATTTCTTTATGTTCGAGACTTTGAGCTCCTCTGTTTTAGCCTTTCATAAAATATATAATTGGTGTTGTAAACTATAATCACCTTATTGTGCTGTAGGAAACTAGAACTTATTCCACCAATGTCATTGTATTCTGGTGCCTGTTATCCAAACTCCCCCTATTCTGGCAACCTCTTTTCCTTTCCTAGTCTTTAATAACCACTATTCTACTTTGAGATCAACTTTTTAACCTTCAACAGATGGGAGAAAACAGGTGGTACCTGCCAACCTGTGCCTGGCTTATTTCACTTAACATAATCTCACCAGTTGCATTTATGTTGTCACAAATATCAGGATTTTATTCTAGTTTTGTGACTGAAAAATATTCCAACATGTACCACATTTACTTTATCCATTCGTCTTCTGCATTTTGGTAGATCCATATCTTGGCTAATGTGAGTAGTGTTGCAATAAACCATGGGAATGCAAGTATTTTTTTGATATGCTGATTTCATTTCCTTTGGATATACACCTCAAAGTGGCATAGATAGATCATGCAATAGACTTCTTTTCAGTTTTTTTGAATTTTTTAATATTTATTTTTTAGTTTTCAGTGGACACAACATCTTTATTTTATTTTTATGTGGTGCTGAGGATGGAACCCAGTGCCCCGAGCATGCTTGGCAAGAGTGCTACCGCTTGAGCCACATCCCCAGCCCCTCTTTTCAGTTTTTTTAAAAATTATTTTTATTGAAAAAATTATTTTTATTGGGCTGAGGCTGTAGCTCAGTGACAGAGCACTTGCCTAGCATGTGTAAGGCATTGGGTTCGATCCTTAGCACCATATAAAAATAAAACAAAGGGGCACTTGCTTAGCACATGCAAGGCCCTGGGTTTGATCCTCAGCACCACATAAATATAAATAAATGAAATAAAGGTATTGTGTCCAATGACAACTAAAAAATAAATATTAAAAAAAACAAAAAAGGCATTCTGTTCATCTGCAATTACAAAAAAATTTAAATTTCATTTTTATTTTTTCAATTTTTAATAGACCTTTATTTATTTTATTTTATATGTGGTGCTGAGAATAGAACCCAGTGCCTCACACGTGGCAGGCAAGTGCTCTACCACTGAGCCACAAACCAAGCCCCATCTTTTTAGCTTTTTGAGGAAACTCAGTATTTACTGTTCTTTACAATGGCTATACAAATTTATGTTCCCACCAGCAGCATAGGAAAGTCTCTTTGCCTCCTTGACAGATGTATTATGCTTTGTTTTTTTGACAAGAGGCATTCAGAATGCATTGAGAAGAGATCTCATTGTAATTTTCATTTGCATTTTCCTGGTGGTCTGTGATGTTTGGCATTTAAAAATATGATTTCTGGCTATTTTAATTTCTTATTTTGAGGATGTCTACTAAATTCATTTGCCCATTTTTAAACTGGATTTTTTGGGTGTTACTGCTGAGATTTTTGAGTTCCTTATATATTCTGGATATTAATCCCTTGTTAAGTGAATAGTTTGCATTTTCCCCCCATCATTTATGCTGTCTGTTCACTCTGTTGATTGTTACATTTGTGTGCAGAAACTTCTTATTTTTACAAAATCTCTTGGTGGATGGTGCTGGTGGCAAGACTAAGGCCAAATGAGATTTTACGTAGTGCAGAGAGGATGGGACACTTTCTGAGTCTCTAGCTGGGACCACGATCAGCCAGTCTCACCATGGCATGGGTCTACTCTCTCAAATGGTCTCTCTCACCAGAGTGTTTAATACCCTCTCTGGATCCCACAGCTCCTGCAAAGGCTTTTGTCTATAGTTGACTGCCAAACTATTGTTGCTGGGGGCACAAAAAGGGGGACATCATATTCCATCATCTTCATAATGTACTTTAATTAGGATTTACATTTCTATTGCACTTGAATTTGTCCTAAATAGCTTGAGATATTATACCCATTGTCATTTAGTTTTAAGAGGGAAGGAGAGATTCCATGACTAAGTAGAAACAAAATATTTTATTAACATTCAGAACAATCTACTTATTTGAATTTTGATTTCTGACTGTGATCCAGTTAAACACAAAATGAAGCCCCAGGCCATGCTAGGCAGAATCTAAGATGCCCTATGATAACAACCTCTTCTAGTAAGTGCACAAGGAGGTTTAGTTCACTGCCACCTTATGGAGTCAATGATCCAAGAGGCAGAGTGACAGAGAAACAAAGGGTGTTACTAGGAACAAGCTGGCTTTTTGCCTTCAATGACCAACTTACCCTTTTCCTTAAGAATCTTTTATATGATTTTTCAAGGGAAGATGTGCAGGACCCAGATAGAGAGGTGCCTCAGTTTTTCAGTGTTTTGAAAAATAGCCTCTTCTGGAATGTGGGCTGTACACATCTTACCTCTTTCATGTAGGTTGATGAGAGTTGCAGTCCAGTGGATCTAAAGGACCTAAAGGGAGCAAAGGAAAATATTGAAATGACTTGTACCTGATTTTTGTTGTGATCACTATATCTGGCAAGTACTCTTCCACGTGTGAATTTCTCTCACAACTTGGGACTAGGAAATATTTGGTAAGGGAGATTTGTGCATCTCTAGCTAACTTTAGTGTATAGTTAATCTATAAAAGACTTCTGTGGTCAGTGATCTTTAAGAGCTAGAGCAGGCAAGAGCAGAAACTTGGGAGAATTGAGTCTTTATTGGGGTTGGGGATTATGTGCACTTTTAGGCTTTATTCAATATTTCCCAGTTATTCAAACAGGCATCTAGGTAGTACTGAGAAGGGATTTTACAGACATACTTAAGTTTGAAATTAGTTAAATTAAAGTCAGAGTGAGTAACCTGGTGATCCTGCCCTAATCAGAGCAGCCCTTCACTGGTCTGGCTTTGTATAGAACAAGGAGATTCCAAGAGCAGAGGGATTCAGAGTGAGGGAGGTTTCCCAATGAAAAGGGAGGGTTTGAGAATGGAGTGGCCATATGGCAAGGAATGCTGGGTACCACAGCAGCTGGGGCAGGAAATGGAGCACTGATCCCTAAAAGTGCAAGTAACAGAATTCTGCCAACAGCTGCCAACAGCTATGAGCTCAGTGGAGGACCCCATCACAGCCTGATGAAATCCTGAACATGCCTGGACTTTTCACCTTGTGAACTCTGAGCAAATAAATTTTGAGCAAATAAAATTTGCTTTTATTTGTAAGCAAATAAAAATTTGCTTTTATTTGTGAGCAAGTAAAATTTGAAGCTACTCTAATTTGTTAGACGGAAACAGGAAACCAATACCAAGGCTTCACTGTGCAATTAATAAGCACAAAACACTACACTAAAATGAACTTGTGAACTGTCATGTACACTCTTTGCATGAAGTAACATCTTTGCTAAGAAGGATATTCTTTGAATCTGGTATTCTGGGGCTTAAAACTTAATTGCCTTTTTAAATTTATGTTAATCAGTTTCAAGAAAACACTATTATGCATCTTACTATAATATGTATGTTCATAGGTAACTAGTTAGCACTGACAAAGGGCACTTTGAATGCACCCAATGCTTAGAACTTTGAGGAAAAATTTGAATACGCTCATTGAAATATGATGTTTAAATAATATATATTTTAATTTCTTTGGCTCTTGATGCTGAAGCTTTTTGATGATTATTGCTGAGAATTTGAGATACATTTGTTTTTCATTTTTTACTTAATTTATTTTTGATACCAGGGATTGAACCTAGTGATAACAACCTCTGCTTGTAACTACACAAGATGGATTGGTTTGCTGCCACCTCAAGGAGTCAGTGATTCAAGAGGCAGAGTGATAGAGAAAGAAAGAGCGTTATTAGGAACAAGCTGGCATTGTTAGAAGATGGTTGGCTTTTGCCTTCTACTTTCCCTAAGAGAGAGTCTTTTATATGATTTTTGAAGGGAAGACATGTAGGACCCAGACAGAAGGTGCCTCAATTTTTCAGTGTTTTGAAAAATAGCCTCTTCTGGAATGTGGGCTCCATATATCTTATCTCTTTCACATGTAATCTCTTTTATTTTGTTAATATTGCAGTCCAATGGATCTAAGGAAGATATAAACGTTAGCTGAAATGACTTGAATCTGATTTTTTTGTGGCCAGTGTTTCTGGCAACTACTCTTCCAGGTGTGATTTCCACGTCCCCCTCCCCGCCCCAATAATTTGAGACTAGGGATTGTTTGATGAGGGAGTTTTGTGCATCCCTAGCTCACTTTAGTGTGCAGTTAATCTATCAAAGATAGGCTTCTTGGGTTGGGGATGTGGCTCAAGCAGTAACATGCTCTCCTGGCATGCGCAGGGTGCTGGGTTCGATCCTCACCACCACATAAAAAAATAAAATAAAATAAAGATGTTGTGTTCATCGAAAACTGAAAAATGAATATTAAAAAATTCTCTCTCTCTCTCTCTCTAAAAAAAAAAAAGATAGGCTTCAGTGAGCAGGATATCTTTCCTAATGTTTGGTTTTCTATTTTTTATTTTATTATTTCATTGATGCTATTAAACTTTAATACAATCCAATTTGTCATTCTTTCACTGAACACCTATTATCTTAGTGTCCTATGAACCAGGCATGGCTCTATATCCTGGGGATAAAACTATGACTAAAACAGCCCTAAGCCTATGTGTGGGCCTTACATTTTAGAGGTTTGTCCAGAGTGAAATGGAGCCACTGGAGCATTTTAAATGAAGAAATGGCACAACCTGACTCACATTTGCAGGATGGCTCACAGAGGTGGGAGAGTAGTCACGGGAGGTGAGTGAGGGCGCAGGGCCTGAGGAATGAGAGAGTCTGGAAAGCAGGGCTGTAGAAACAGGAGGTGAGGATGTGAAGCTGAGCAAAGAATTTTAAAGTTGTAGAATTCTCAGATTTCGGTATGTTTTATAGATTTTTAACAAATACCTAGCTATAGCAGGTGTGGGGAGGAAGCCAGATTCTGGGGATTCCCCACCTCCTGGGAACTTCACTTGCTCATCTCTTAGCCCAGAACTGTCACACCAGTGGTTCCTAGAGAAGCCAATCAGAGTCCTTGCCGCGATTCCTGGTAACAAAAGCTGCATACACCCGCAGGAACTCGGATTCTCCCCGTCTATGGGGTGTGAGTCATGAAGTTCAGAACCCTGTTCTTGCTGCTTTGGGGGCCTATAACCCTGACCCAAACCTGGGCAAGTGAGTTCGGGGTCCCACGGGAAACAGCCTCTGTGGGTAGGATCTAGGGGACCGACCGCCCAGCGGGGTCGCAGATTCAGGGAAGCGGCATTTCTACCTTGTGAAGCCTGAACTTTTCCTCCATGTCGGACTCGTCCTGTCCTGACCTAAATTACTGGTCCTTCTGCCCCCTTTTGGTCTCACGAGTCCCCGCGTCCCCTCTTCCCATCACGGCCCGATCAACCAGGGACCCCCGGTCCGGAGGAGGTCGCACTAGCTGCTCTCTGTCCTCAGGGTCCCACTCCCTGCGTTATTTCCACACCTCCGTGTCCCGACCTGGCCACGAAGAGGCTTTTTACACCTCGGTGGGCTATGTGGACGACACACTGTTCCTGCGCTTTAACAGCGACGCCATGAGTCCCAGGGTGGAGCCTCGCGCGCAGCGGATGGAGTATGAGACGCCAGCGTTTTGGGAAGCGCAAACCAAGGTCGCTGAGGCCCACCAGCAGAAATTGCGCTGGAACCTGCGCTCCACCCTCCGCTACCTCAACCAGAGCGAGGACGGTGAGTGACCCGGGACCAGGCGGCAGGGGACAAATGCCCCCACCTCTTTTGTAGGAGCTAAGGTCCACCACAGTCTCAGAGACTGTGTCTCATTTCCAGACCACCCGGACACCACTTGGCCTCTTGATTCAGACCCCGCGGATATTCCCTGGGGTTTCATTTTCCATTTAGGCAGAAAAAGCCTTAGACCCATCCACCCTGTCCCCTGGCTCCGGGTTGTGCTGGCAGAGTTAAGCACCAGATGTAAAAGCTGGAGTAAAGCCAGTCTGACCTTGGGCGGGGGTGGGGGTGGGGTGGGGGGTGGGGGTGTGTGCAGGCTCTCACACCTTCCAGTGGATTTCTGGCTGTGACCTTGGGCCAGATGGAAGCCTCCTTCGTGGATATGAGGAGTTTGCCTATGATGGTGCGGATTACATCTCCCTGAATGAGGACCTGCGCTCTTGGACCGCCTGGAACAAGGCTGCTCAGATCACCCAGCGCAAATGGGAGGATTCAGGAGATGCAGAGCACTACAGGGCCTACCTGCAGGAGGAGTGCCTGGAGTGGCTCCGCAGATTCCTGGAGAAAGGGAAGGACAAGTTGCTGCACACAGGTACCAGGGGATGAGGGAGTCCGACATAGTTTGGACAAAAATGGAATTGCTAACAGAATACCAGAGGGCCTTCCCTCCTCTCAAGACAATTAAGGCATCAAGTCTGTCTTGGAATGGGGAGGGAGAACATCTCTGAACAAACTTAAGAGCACATTGCTTTGACCCTGACAGCAGCCTTGGGTACCACAAGGTGACTTTCTCAGGCCTTGTTCTCAGCTCCACATTCAAATTGTTTGGGGTTGGACTCCAGGTTTTGTGAATCTCTGGGCCTCCATTCAGGTCAGAACCTGAAGTCCCTCTTAGAGACCTGGGGCATCTTTCCCTGGTCAGTCTGATTCTACAACTTTCCAAGGAAAAGGAGATTATCTCAGAAGCTCGAGTCCAGGCTGGTGCTTGGGTTTTGCTTTCCTTCCTCACTTCCATTGTCCTGTCTGTACTTTAGTATGGTCACATGAGCACTGGTTCAGTGGCCATGGGAGGTAATGTAAAATGTCTTATTAAAAAATATTTTTACTTGTAGATGGACACAATACCTTTATTTAATTTATTTATTTTTATGTGGTGCTGAGGATCGAACCCATGCCTCATATGTGCTAAGCAAGCACTCTACCAGTGAGCTACAGCTCCAGCCCCTACATGTCTTATTTTTCTAATTCTTCCCTTCAGAGTCTCCAAAGACACATGTGACCCATCACTTCAGCCCTGAAGGAGATGTCACCCTGAGGTGCTGGGCCTTGGGCTTCTACCCTAAGAAGATCACCCTGACTTGGCAGAGGGATGGGGAGGACCAGATTCAGAACATGGAGCTTGTGGAGACCAGGCCTGCAGGGGATGGAACCTTCCAGAAGTGGGCAGCTGTGGTGGTGCCTGCTGAGGAGGAGCAGAGATACACATGTCATGTGCAACATGAGGGGCTGCCTGAACCCCTCACCCTGAGATGGGGTAAGGAGGGGTTGAGGGCACAGAGCCTGTTGGCAGGAAAAGCAGGAGCCCTTCTGAAAACCCTCAGTAGGGTCAGGGCTGAGAGCTAGGGGTCAGGGTCCCTCACCCACCTTCCCTTCCCTTCCCAGAGTCACCTGCTGTGTCCATCATCCCTGTCATGGGAATTGTTGCTGGCCTGGTTCTCTTTGTAGTTGTGGTCACTGGAGCTGCGGTGGCTGTTATGAGGTGGTGGCGGAATACAGGTAGGGAAGTCAAGGGTTCTGGGTGTACCTGGTCTAGGCCCCTGGTAGAAGTGAGCTCTGCCTCATTAATGGGAAGCACCATCCATACACACTTGCTGACACTCACTCTATTGTAAAGCACAAGGAAAATAAAGGACAAAATGATCACCATTATGATTGTCATGGTGGGGACCTGATCCCAGCATTCAGAGGGCAAAGGGGTAGGTCCCTGCTGGATACAGACCTCCAGGAGAGTGGTTGGTTAAGTGCCTGGGCATCTCCTATCCTCATGCCTCTTGATCCTTTCTAAAGTTTACAGTTACAGATCAGGAGTCTTCCCTGGGATCCAGGCCTGGGGGAATCCTCAAGCCCTCATAGCTCTGCCTCCTCCCTGGCACACACAGGTTGTTTTCTTCTCAGAGGTAGAAAAGAGAGAGCTATTCCATAACTGTTCAGAGGGTGTTGTCCCTGAGACCCTTGGAGTAGTGTAGATGGGAGAACAAGGAGGGTCCCTCATCTGCCCCATAATTTATTCATTCTTCACATATCTTTTGGCTTTTGACTCTGTCTTGTTGTTTTTCTGACCCAGGCAACATCAGTGCCCAGTACTCCAATATTCTCTAGCTCCATAAAGGTGAGACTCTGGAGGGCTTAAAATGGTAGAAGGTGTGATAGAGGGGAATGGAGAAGGTTGTGGGAATTCTCTTGGATCTTTGGGTGAGTGCTGGGTTCTTCAGAATGTTGCCACTTAAAGCAACTGCCCTGATTCTGTTAATGACACTTTTGTTCTGTAGCAGAGACAGCTGCCTTGTGTGGGACTGAGCAACACAAGATTTGTTCAAGCATTTGTGACTAGAAGAACCCTGGAGTCCCTTTCTGTCATAGATTATTAAGCCACCCACATTCCTATTGGCATAATGTGCAGAAGTGAGACCAGTGCACAGGACCCCTGTCCTGCACCGTCCCTTGCCCATTCACCTTTCCTGCTCTAGCAGAGGTGACACTGGGATGACTCCTTCCCTCTCTCAACATCACTGTGCACTGAGCCACAACTTCTTACTTCCATCCTGAATATAAGAATCAGAATATAAATATTTTTCAAAATCTTGATCCAATGGATAGATTGGTTAATAAACAGAGAAAATTCCAAATTAGAGAGAGGAAATAAATGGAAACACTGAGAACCTTCTAGAACCTGTTTTCATTGTCCTGAGTCAGCTACAGCTGAAGACAGAAGAAGGCTGTGAGGAGCCCAGTATGGACAGGGCTGTGTCCAGTTAGTGCTCAGTCCATGCTGGGCTTTCATGTGGTCCCTCTTTAGCTTGGTCATCTTCTGTTTTCCCTTGTCCTTGTCACTCGGGAGAACCTTGTCCCACCAGGACTTGTGATCACTGGGACACAGACATCACCAGAGCCTTTTGCCGTCAGCCAGACCCTAGGCATCAATGGCTTCCTGTGGCCAGATCAGGCTGTCCCCCTTCATCCTTTGTATTTCCTGTCCCTTAGTTTCTATGGAGGATTATGTATATGTTTGTTCTCCCTCCTCCTGAGGTAGCTGGCTTGATGAGGGGTGCCGTAGCCTTTTGAAGACTCCATGACAGTGGCAGCTACATGGAGACACCTTGCAGGCTGGGGCCAGGTCCCTCAGGAGGCTGCACGTGCTCTGAACTAGTGTCTGACATGTGGCACTGTTTCCCCCACAGCCAGGATTCATGGGTCCAGGAATCAAGAAATGGGAATGGGTGTGGCAACTCTCACTATGGCCCCCAGTGACCCACTAGCAATGTATGTGCTTCCTGTCCCCATGACCTTATGCCCTGCTGGCCTGGAGATCTTAGTTTCACAGAAGAAATGCTTCCATCAAGGGACAACAATGAGTTCACTGAATTGGAAAGGGTAACTGTCACTGGCCACGTTGGGCTCATCTTGCTTTGAGTCAAGAGCCCAAGAGTGGAGTTAGCTGGTGGGCCTGGGTGATGGATCCTGGCAGCTAGGGGGACATGGGACAGCTGCTCCCCAGGGAGGGAGGGAAGAGAATGTCTGGAATACAGGAGTCCCTTAGGGTGCCTCTTAGTGTTACATCCCCTGTGCTTAATGTCCATGGGAACTACATCATCCTAACCCAGGCAGGACTAAGAGTGGCCAGGACCCTTCAGGAATGAAGGTTGGCATCACCACAGCAGGAGAAATGCCACAGGCAGCTGAACTACTTGCTGAATTGAAGGGAATATGGAATGGGAGGTGGAAGAAGATAGTTATGAGTACCAGCAGCAACACATGACCATTTTCAGAGGAGAGGACTGTAATTTTCATTTGCATATCTTCTTTATTTTTTTATGAATATGTTTGTGGTATGTATTTATTAATCAAATATACTTATTTTCTTGAATCTCATGCTTTTATATGTAACATAAATAATTTTGACTGTTTATCATAGTATTAAGCATTGTTAAGTGTATGTCTTAGTGTTTTGCATTTTGGGATGTCTATCAAGGGGAGGAGGAGAGGACATCACAGAGGGACTTTGCATCCTGTGTTAGGAAAGGGATGGTGTAGTTCAGTTGTATGCAGGAGAGTCTTATCATGTTAGGTGGAAGTATATTATTCTCTTTATTTAGATGTACATTGTGATTTAGGGAGATGCTTCTGTGTGCCAAATTGATGTTGGGGGAACTGGTGATAGTTAATTTTATTTGTCAAATTGGTTAGGGCCACGATACTCAGTTATTTGTCAAACATGTCTGGATGTTGTAAAGGCATTTTGAGATGAAATCCACATTTAAGTCAGTAGTCTTTGAGTAAAGCAGGACACCCTTCAAAATGTGGTTGGGCTTCAATTAATCAATAGAAGACCTTAAGAAAAAGATTGTCCTCCCCCAAAGAAGATGTATTTTCTTAAAGGATCTCCTTCAACAGATAGACAGAAATACATGTAGATACACAGCTTGTTAGTTGTGATTCTCTGTAGAACCCTGACTACTACAAGCACAGTTTTCTATGTTCTAACTACTAGAAATGAGTGATAAAGAAAAGAAAAGGCAATTTCACGGTTATGATTTGGATCTGAAACCATGTACTGGAAACGTGATATCCAATATAGTAATGTTCAGAGGTGAAATGATTAAATTATGAAATGATTAAATTATTACATAACCTCAACAGTGGATAAATCCATTGGGTGAATTAATAATTTGAATGAATCACTGGGTAGTGCTTGACTAGAGAAAGTAGGCCAGTGGTGGTGTGCCCTTGGGGATTACATTTTGTCCCTGGCTCCTCACTCTCTGCTTTCTGGCTGCCACAAGGGGAGAAGTTTTCCTCTGTCATGTTCTTCCTTGTGATGTTTCTGCCCTGGAGCCATGCACTCAACCACTGAAACTTCAGTTTTGGTGTTGCTTTGGGAGATTTCATTGGAAAAAAGTCAGCTACCTTCCAGCTGTTAGACCCTTTGTAAACTATGGACAGATGACATCCAAGCAGAATCTGTTTTTGCCTGAGCAATAATGTTGTGGTTTCAATGGGATATAGATTTCTAGTCCACCCAGAAACCAGGAAAACTGGAATTAAATGTAGCAATATCTTCTCAGCAAGCAATCTGAAGAAATTTTATTTGCCTATGTACTGGGAATGATTTTATTAGTTCTTTCTTTTTTTAAAAACATTTATTCTTTAGTTATCTAACAGGGGGGAGATAGAATGCTCCTGGGTTTTCAGATCCAGTAGCAGAGAATGACTCACCTCAGGGCCCACTTTTTCTTCTCTCAGGACAATTGGGAATCTGACTGTGAAAAAGAGAGTAGATTCCTGAAATAACCAATCAGCGGTTCCCTTTGATTCTGGGAACAGATTGTAAATCATGACCTCTCTCAGGCCTTGTTCTCTGTGCTACACCCAATGTCTTTGGAGATCTGATTGCAGTGATTCTCAGTCTTTCAGCCTCCTCCACCCAGTCAGGACCCTTTATAACCCCTCAAATAACCGGAGCTTCCTGCCCTGATTCTAAGAAATAGATTATTCCTTTTGCCTGTGTGTAGGCTACCATGTGGGGGTTTGTTGTTGTGGTTTGTTTGTATTTGGCTTATAAGTATATCTTTTACTATTCAAAACACAGTAAATTCCAGCAAAGAGTTGGTATAAGAACTGTTTTATCAAATCAATTTTCAACGGCTTCTTCAGAAGTCTATTGTTGCAGTTAACACACAGGCAAAGCAATTATAACGTGGGGTCCCAAAATATTGTGGTTTACACTGAGGCTTATTTAAATCTCACATGGGAAGCAAGTTCAACTCCACACAGTTATTTAAGGATATAGCTTCTTCCATTTTGTGGTTCTTTATCTTCATCTGCATGGTCAAGTTGAAACTCAGGTACAGCAGCATGGGAAGTAGTAGCACTTACAAGTAGTTTATCCTTGTCAGTTATGAAATGTTAAGTTGATACTTCACTTCTGTTCGTGTTCAGTTGATGGTAACAGGCATGTGGCTATATGTAGCTTCAAGTGGTGGTAGGAAATACAGATTTAGCAGAGCAGGTATTGTTTAGTGTTGGGGTTTGGCATTCCCCTATACCAGTTGTCCTATTCATTCTCAGGTTGGACACTTGAGTGATGCTGGAGTGACCCACAGAGAATTCAGAGTACCTAAAATTTGTCATTCTTCTTCCCAGGTCCCCAAAGACACATGTGACTCACACCCTAACCCTGAAGGAGCTGTCACCCTGAAGTGGTGGGCCCTGGGTTTCTAACTTAAGGATGTCACTCTGGTCTGGCAGCGGGATGGGGAGGATCAGACTCAGGACATGGAGCCTGTAGAGTCCAGGCCTGCAGGAGATGGAAGCTTCCAGAAGTGGGCAGCTGTGGTGGTGCCTTCAGGAGGGGAGCAGAAATTCACATATCTTGTGCAGCATGAGGGGTTGCTGGAGCCCCTCCCCTGAGATGGGGTAAGGAGGGGATGAGGGCACAGAGCTTATTTTCATGAAAATCAGGAGCCATTCTGGAGCCTCTTCGCAGGTCAGGGCTGAAAGCTGGGGGTCAGAGCTCCTCACCTTCCCCTCTGTTGGCTTCACAGAGCCACCCCCTCAGCCCTCCGTCTCCACCAAGGGAATCATTGTTGGCCTGGTTCTGGTTCTTCTCATAGCTGTGGCCATTGGAGTTGTGGTGGTTGTTGTGATGAAGTGGAGGAAAAAGGAGGTAGGGGAGGATCTGGGTCTGAATTTTCTTATTTCAGGCCCCAGGTAGAAGTGTGTCCTGCCTCATTAATAGGAAGTACCACCCACACATACATGTTATACAGCCTCGAGCTGTTTGCTGACATTCTATCATAAAGCACATGAAAAATAAAAGACAGATTTTGCACCCTGATGATCTTTGTGATGGGGACCTGATTCCCAGCAGTCAGAGGTCAGAAGGGAAGGTCCCTGCTGAGGGCAAACCTCTGGGAGAGCAGTTGGCTCAGTGCCTGTAATCTCCTTTCCCCATGCCTCCTGGTCATTTCCTGGGTCTGAAGTCATGTTCTGGAACATCCTTTGAGTGTTAGTACTAGGGGCTTCCTAAAGGGCCTTCATGGCCCTCCTCCTTGCTGGCCTCTCACAAATTGTTTTCTTTTCACAAGTAGAAAAAAAGGGAGGAGCTACACTCAGGCTCCAAGTAAGTATGGCAAAAAGGATGACCCTTAGGATTGCATAGGCAGAAGTCCATGGGGAATATCACCCATCCCATAATTCTTCCTTCAGCCAGTTCTCTTTTGCCCTATGAATATATCTAGTTGTTTTTCTGTTCCAGGGAGGGACAGTTTCCAGGGCTCTGATGCGTCTCTCACGGCATAAAGGTGAGACTCTGCAGGGCCTGATGTAGGAGAGGGGATGGGACAGAGAAGACCAAACTGGGTTCCAGGACTTTCTGAATTTGACCCTTTTGAGTGAGTGAAGCTTTGTTCAGCTGTTGCCACTAATAGCACTTGACCTGAATTTGTTCTTGATTATTTTGTTCTATAGTCTGAGACAGCTGCTTTGTTTGGGACTGAAAGAAGATTTGTTTAAGCTTCCTCTTTGTGGCTCTAAGAACTCCTGGATTCTCTTCCTGCAAAGTGTCTACATGTCTCTGTGTCCTTGTTGGCATAATGTGAGACGCTGGGGAGAACAGAGCACCCCTACCCACCAAGACCCCATCCCAGTACTGACCTATGTTCTTTTCCACAGTCAACTTTCCTGTTCCAACAAAGGTATGACTTAGAGGACTCCATCACTGACTTGAGTACACTGATCTTCAAGTTTTTATTTCTGTACAGAAAATAAGAATCTAAATATAAAATTGATTTTTAAACAGTTGGGATTATTTGAAATGAGGGGTTGATTGCTTAATGAAAGAAAAAGATGCCTGAAATTTGAGGAAGGAAATAAATTGGAGCACTGAGAACCATCCACAGTCTGTTTTTGCTGTGCTGAGTCTGTTGCAGGTGGGGACAGAAGACTGTGAGGAGCAGAGAGTGATTGGGACTGTGCCCAGCCAGTGCTCAGGCAATGCTGGACTTTGGTCATCTTCCCTGCTCCTTTCTCTTTGCCCCTCTGGTAAAACTTCTACAATCTGTGATCTCAGAGATACAGGAATTGCCAGGACCATGGGTAGCAAGGGCTTTCTGTGGCCAGGTTGTTGGGTAGGGGCTCAGACTCAGGAAACAGATTCAGTATCCCAACAGGTGGAAGAAGATGCAAGGAGCAGTTAGGATAGTAGACATGCTTCATTCAGAGGTGACAACAGCCTCCAGCTTCAGCTTTAGCCCCCAGCCAGTTCCATTTTACCCCTGTCAGTTTAGCCCTGGTTAGTTCCATTTAGCCCCCAAGTCTTTTCCTTTGGCTCTTTTTATATGCAGGCCAACAACAAAGGCACACTGCCAACTAGTCACATAAGTGGGTGTGTGCTCACAAGCAGAATGTTTATGACTTTGAGTATATATGTTGAATCAGAGTGTTTCTGACTTTGATTACACTGACCATAGTATAGATGATTCATGGTTTTGGTCGCACACTAAAAGCACAACAGAGCTTGCCAGAAGCCTAGGTGAGGGAGCCTAATTATGGCCATTTTGGGGCCTGCTCCAACACTAGGCCAGCCTAAGCTCAGCCCCTGGTGTGGTCTTCAGCCCATGACTTTTGTGTTTATTTCTTGCTTCTCATAGAGGATTGTGTCTGTTCTTGTTCTTGGGAATGATGCTGGTCTCCTTGTCCTCTAGTGTCCTTCATTTTTGATAGCAGCAAGAGGAGTTTTTCCTGTCATTGTTCTCATAAGGCCCCTGCAAACAGGAGTCTCTGTGGTATCAAGAGATGAGTTTTCACAGTATGATCTTCTACCCTCCTTACAAGGTTGCTTCCTTGTTTGTGTTCTTTCCTTCTTTCCCCAAATATTTAAAAATTGAATTATAGATTCTAGGATTAGTCAAGGGGAGAGATCCTATTGTTTCTTTTTTTAGGTAAATTCCTTTTGAAATTCTTTTTCTGCTCTCCTGGCCTACCCCTCTCCATGCCTTTAGCTCTAGTAATCCTAGTGCTGGCTCCTGTCTAAACTGAAGGGTTTATAGGACAGAGTATAATTCCTATTTATATACATTTTGGGAAATAGACCCAAATGTCAAGGGCTTTTCTTTGCTGAAGGTGTAAGTGTGAGCATGCGCTGTGTAGAGCAGGAGCAGGAGGGCTGTTTTGGGAGGGAGTGTAAGTGGGAGGGCAGCGGTTGTGAGAAAAGCCCAGGCATCCCCAATGTCAGTGTAAGGACAGTTTTGCTGCATCTGCCATGGGGAGTCGGAGACTGAGACTCCTTCAATAAAGATAGAGGGAGGTGCCCTACAGTGATCATTTATTCAATTGACATTTATTGTGTGTCAGATATGTGACAGTATTTTTTGCATCTGTGAATCTCATTAGAGGAGAAACAAAAAATGCTGGCCTCGTGGAGCATGGTCCTAGTGGGAAGAGGCAGAGGATACACTATGCAGAGACAAGAGAAAAACTTGAAAGCAAATGAGAAAAAACTCACCACACACAAGGGGTTCTCATTAAGATTAATAACCAGTTTCTCATCAGCAACCACTGAAGTAGAAGGCAATGGGATGACATATGGAATAGGCTGAAAGACTAAAACTGTCAACCACAAACTCTCTTTCCTGGTAGACTGTCCTTCAAAAATGAAGATATAATTATCAGTTTAGATGAGGCTAACGACATGTGTTCCCTTGTCTTCCCTGTGCAGATACACTGATTAAGATTCCTTGGTTCCTTTCATGTTTGTTTTGGTTATGGGGATTGAACCCAGGGGAACTTAAACACTGAGCCATATTCCCAGCCATTTTTTAAATATATATTTTATTTAGAGGCAGCATCTCGCTATGTTGCTGAGGCTGCCTGAATTCACGATCTTCCTGCCTCAGCCTCCCGAGCTGCTGGGATTATAGGCGTGCACTGCTATGCTTGGCTTCTTTCTTGCTTTTCATTATTACTTTTTTGATTTGTTTTTTTAGGGTGAATGGCCAGATCTTATTTATTGGATTCAGAGAGTCAGGCCTCTGGCATGGGAGTCAGATAATAATTTAGGTGAGATGAGCCAGGAGAGAGCATGCTCTTTGAACATTATCCACTTACAGCCGGCCAGACCTGAAAGAAGAGGGCATGAAATAGGGATTTTTGATAAAGAGAGAGTCTAAAGACCCACAAGTCCTTAAGATGGGAAAGCACATTTGTAAATATTGAGTAATATGCCCTTTGGCACATTCCCTTGTAAAATGAGGGAAATACCCAAAGGAAAAACTGCCAGGAAATTGTGTAGCTCCACCCTGTCTCCACCAGTTGTCCAGCCCCCAGCACTGGCCCTTTATAAATATTAACATCCCACACCAGTGGGTGACTGTCTCTCCTTCTGGAGATTGCCCACATTCTCCCTTGTCTGTGTATCTATTTTCCTAAATAAACCTCTGTCTATGCCTTTGACAGGCATGTGCTGAAGTTGTTTTCCATCACAAATGCCAAGGATCCTGTTGGTCTTAAAGTCCAGTTCTCTCTTCTCTCTGGGAACTCCATGAACCCTTCTTCTGTGACACCTCTTCTCCCAGTGAGAGGCAGAAAAGGAGTTACCCATGCAGCTGCTGAAATTACATTTATTATAGGGTCTCTCCCTTCCTTTCTACTGTGGAATGACATTGGCTGCTTTATACCATCATTTACTGAAGCAGAGAAACAAACTTCTGGATTCTGGCCCCTGAAGTCTGACCCCTGATAAATTCTCCCTGACAGTGCATGACAGGCCTTGTCCTTCCTTTTCCTTGTTGGGGGCTCTTTCCTGAACCCCTCTGGGCTTTTCCCATTTGTCTGAAAGAGAAGTTAGGATTCTTCTGTGGTGCCAAGTAGACCTAAGGTACACAGAGAAACTGGGTTGGTTTTGGGAGATCTCAGTTATGATTTGCATAGGAATGGAGAGTGGGAGGATTTTGTTGAAATATTTTTTTTTTAGTACCAGGAATCGAACCCACGCATTTAACCACTGAGCCACATCCCTAACCTTTTAAAATTACTTTCTTTTTTTAAAAAATAGTTTTGAGACAGGGTCTCCTTAAATTGCTTAGGGCTTCACTAAGTTGCTGAGGCTGGCCTTGAATTTGCAATCCTCCTGCCTCAGATTCCTGAGCCATTAGGATTGCAGGCATTATAGTTGTGCTGGATTTTTGTACAGTATGGCCTATTTATCTGAAAGTGCATGCTAGTTTAATGTAATTGTTTTATGTGTTTATTTATCTGTTAGTGTGTGTTTATGTAGACTGACTTGATAAAGGAAAAAAAAATATGATGGCTGGCAATGACGATCTCTACTGGAAATTTGTTTGACTGACAATTCTTGGTTTATTCTGAGCTGGTTAATTTGAATATATTTTTGTTTCATAAACTTTGTCAGAACATTGTTGGATAACATATTTTGTCTTTTTCTCCTCACACTCCATTAGGTAAATTTGCCTTTTTGCTTTATGTCTCTTTTTCCTAATTGCAAACTTGCACATTTTAGTTCAAAACACAAATCCACCACTTACTCCGAAGGTTGCAATTTTGGGAGAAAGGGGACCTCTGCTAAAATGGGAAACAAATTCAAGGGGGGAGAGTGTTTGGAGGAAAAAAAAATCTGGTACTCCAGCTGGTTTTATGTTTGATGATTGCAATGCCTCAAAATGCAAGTACTTAAAAAATGTGGAACATTTAATATCTTAAACTGGTTTTCTTATGGGCTGGTCTAGAGTCCTTAGGCAGTAAAATAAAAGCACAAAAAGATATATAAATTCTGATACAATGGGACATGTTTTAAAATTTAAACAAATCTTTCTCAAAAGACTAAAAACCTGTGATAAATTAAAGCAGGAAGAAAAAGCGTTGGAGAGCTTACAGCAGGCTTTCTCATGTTAGATGGGCCTGGAAAGTGCCCTTTGCCTTTCTCTTGGAAGGGCTACATCTGACTAGAAAATAGGTTAGGTCAGAAGGACTTATCAACTAGATCTCCAGTATATGATTTTTCTAATCCTTTACAAAAAATGCTGTGTGCTATTGATCAGCTCTTCAAATAGGGAAAAATGTTATCTTAAGCCTGCATAACAAATCTCACCTTTAAAATTTTCACTTACACTGGACATTTGCCTTTACCTTTCTCAATGATGTTTAGATTAAATTCTGTGTCTTTGGGATGTAAATATCCCGCTTTGTTTCAACCAAGTTATATCTTTGGAAGGGCAGGTTTAAAATTAGGAATTGTTTATTACTATGGTAATTGCATCAACAGATTGGTTTGAAAAAATGACAAATGATGAATCTAAGTGCAATTTTTATTTTCTGTCATTTTTATATATGTTTGTTTACATATAATTGTGTCTACATGGTACCAAATTGGCTGATAAATAAATGAGTACTCATAAATTTTTAAAAAGATACAAATCCAATGACTTATTAGTTCACATGACTTAGATAAATCTTTTTTTTTTTTTAATATTTTTTAGTTGTCAATGGTTCTTTGTATTTTATTTATTTACTTTTACTTATGTGGTGCTGAGGTTCAAACCCAAGACCTCAGGAATTCCAGGCAAGTGCTCTATCACTGAGCCACAGCTCCAGCCCACTTAAATAAATCTTAAATAAATGAATTAATTTAAATTTTTGGTAAGACAAAGTAAAGACACTTTAAAATTATTCACATGCACTTTTTTTCTGTCTAGGTTACTAAACATTTGGGATGATATCTATGATGTTTAAAGTAGGGACTGGGGTTATGGCTCAGTGGTAGAGTGTTTGCCTCGCACATGCAAGGCCCTGGATTCGACCCTCAGCTCCACATAATGAAAAAAAGAAAGAAAGAAAGAAAGAAAGAAAGAAAGAAAGAAAGAAAGAAAGAAAGGAAGGAAGGAAGGGAGGGAGGGAGGGAGAAAGATTTTTTTTTTTAAAGAAAGAGTGAGAGAGAATGAGAGAGAGGGAGAGAGAGAGAATTTTGATATTTATTTTTTTAGTATTTGGCGGACACAACATCTTTGTCTGTATGTGGTGCTGAGGATCGAACCCGGGCCGCACGCATGCCAGGCGAGCGCGCTACCACTTGAGCCACATCCCCAGCCCAGAGAAAGATGTTTAAAGTATACTGTCTATTGCTTTTAGGGTTTTTATGGGGTGGGACAGGAAAAATATCTTAAAATATTAATTCTGCTTGTCTGATATCTTGGTTTTTAGGTTAATATAAAAGAGCTGTTAAAAATGGGTTAATTAGATTTTATATAAATGGGATAAACATTTATAAACATATTTGTTAGAAGAAAACATCTGTGTTATTTGTAAGTTAAAATACCAAAAAATCAATTGCTAAATATACATACAAGCACTCTTGGTCTCTTAAATTCCATAAGAAAAAATGAGTACTTGGTCTATTAAATGTGTTTTTATAAATTGTTGGTATATAAAAAAATCAAAAAATTTTCCACATTTTTTCATTGATGCATTATAGTTGTACTTTGACCTTCTGAGTTTGGCTTATGGTTAATATACTATTTTCAAGGTCCATCTATTTCCTTGAAAATGCCATAATTTTATTTTCTCTATGGATGAATAAAACTCCATTGTGTATATAACTTACGTTTTCTTTATCCATTCATCCTTTGATGGACACCTAGGCTGGTTCCATAGTTTGGCTATTGTGAACTGTGCTTCTATAAACATGGGCATGCATGCATCACTGTAGTATGATGACTTTAATTTTTTAGGATAAATACTGAGTAGTAGCACAGCTGGATCAAATGATGGTTCTTTGAGAAAGTTCTGTATTTATTTCCATAGTAGTTGCACTAATTTACAATCCCGCCAACAGTGTAAAAGTGTTCCCTTTTCTCCAGAATTTACTATTTGTATTCTTGTTGACTGCCATTCTGACTGGTATGAGATGAAATCTCAGTGTAGTTTGATTTGCATTTCCCTAATTTCTAATGATATTGAGCATTTATCATATATTTATTGGCCATTTGTATTTCTTCTTTTGGAAAGTGTCTGTTTAATTCATTGACTCATTTATTAATTTGGTTATTTGATTTTTTGGTGTAAAGTGTTTTGAATTCTTTATATGTTCTAAATATTAATCCTCCATCAGAACAGCAAAGCTTTTCTCCCATTTTGTACATTCTTTCTTCACATTCTTAATTGTTTCCTTTGCTGTGCTTTTTAATTTGATGCCATCCATTTATTAACTTCTGGCGTTATTTCCTTAGCTTTAGGAGTCCTATTGAGAAAATTGTTACCTGTGCCTATATGCTGGAGGGTTGACCCTATTTTATGGATGAAATTTCTGGAGATTTTCATATCTTTTGCCAAACCTTTCCTTTTTTTCCTTAAGCATATTGTAATAGAGGACTGTCAGGGTAGGGCATGCAGCTAAGAGATTTTTCCTTGCAGCATTATTGCCTCAGATGAGTTCTATTACAGAGTTGAGTAAGAAGTAGAAGGAGGCTGGGGTGTAGCTTAGAGGAAAAGTGCATGTCTGATATGTAATAAAATTATGTACTGATAACAACGGTCTCATGAAGTGATTCATTTGTCAACTTTAAAAATTTCAAAAAAATTATGATTCAAAACGGGACCAATGGAATACTTATAAAGGGCTCAATAATGAATGCACTTAAATGTAAAGGCATTAAAATTTATGGTCTTAAAAGCATTTATTATGAAAGAATAAAGAATGGTAATAAGAGTGTTGAGTGCTAAAGTACACAGATAATACAACAAAAATATCAAGGAAGAAAGGATATAATGAAGACAAAACTAAAAATTAAAGCAATTAATTAAAGAAAGTGGGAAAGTTAATGATATGATGAAAACAACAGAGGAGTCCTGCTGTGGTGAGCCTTGAAGCCTAGGACACAGGTCAGGTGGAGTCACTGTAGGGCAGATCTTGGTTGGGGTAGCAAATATTCAAATGAGAACTTTGAAGGCTGAAGTGGAGAAGGGTTCTATGTGAACAGCAACTGAACATAGGACATTTGGCTCTCCTTCTTCAAACAATGTGACAGAACATGTAACACAATATGTGATGGGGTCATAGAATTTGAATATTTTCTCTTGGATGACTGTAAAATGTACAGTAGGAGGCATCTATCTCTGAAGAGGAGGGATCTAAGTGATCTTCAAGGAAAGATAGAAGGAATGAGTCCTGGATACTGAAAGACCTCTGAAGACCGCAACTACTCAGTGAGGGAGCACACTAGGTCCCTCAGAGATCAGTTTATTCAGCACAGGCTACAGTAGAGGAGGAAGCATCTGCATCTGCAGCAGTGTGGTTTTAGGGACTTAAATCACCCCCCACGGAAAGTGCGTGGTTATGACTGGCATATCTGTGGTCAGTTTTCTATTGGGCTCCTGGGCCGGTGATGGCCCTTTGGTGGGCTCTGTCCTGGGCCCCTTCTCTTAGACAGGAAGAAGAACAGGAAGCCTAGAGCCTAAAGCCCTAGGGGTGGTCGCCATCATTGGGCGGTGGCCTGGCCCTGTTCTGGTTCTGAGCCCAACAGATACTCTTCCCATTGGACCAAACTTCTGTGTTTTCTACTATGTCTTATTTCTTCTGTGAAATGAGAACCCAAAATTCAATAAATAAATTAATAAATGAATAATAAAAAAATTTAAAAAAGAAAAAGAAAACAAAATGTAGCCTTACACAGTGGTGCACACCTATATCCTAGTGACTAGGACGCTGAGGCAGGAGATCCCAAATTTGCAGCCAGGTTTAGCAACTTCCTGAGATCCTAATAAAAATAATTTTAAAAGTGTGTGTGTGGGCAGGGGGCTGGCAATGCAGATCAGTGGTAAAGCACTTGCAGGGTCAATCCCCAGGGGTGGGGGGAAAGAAAAGAAAAGAAAAAAAAAAAACTTCATGCTCAAAAGTCAGAAAACCAGATGAAACATTTTTCTATCTTTTTTTTTTTTTTTTTTTTGGTAACAGGGATTGAACTTGGAGGCATTTGACCACTAAGCCACATCCCTAGTCTCAGGGAATGAGACTATTTTGTATTTTGTATTTTATTTAAAGACAGGATTTTGTATTTTATTTAGAGACAGGATCTCACTGAGTTGCTTAGCACCTTGCTTTTGCTGAGGCTGGTTTTGAACTGGTGATTCTCCTGCCTCAGCCTCTGGAGCTTCTAGGATTACAGGCGTGAGCCATCCTGCCAGTCCTTAGACATTTTTCTAGATGTGAATGAAAATTACCCAAATGGACTTGATTTCAAATGCAAAACCTTATTGAAGCAGGCCAGAGATCCCCACCCAGAAAACCCCTGTCATAATTAAGTCTCTCCAGAGACCCTCAAAAAATTCTGTTTAGTATAATTGTTCTTAGACTATCAATCAACAGAGTTTTTAGGAGGAGGCTGTGTTTGCAGAGACAGAATGTGATAAGGGACTCAAGGCCTCCAACCTGGGTCTGGAACCTTCACAGAGGCATTTGCATCTCAAAGGACTGTAGTCAGGTCCTGGGGGAGCCAGCTGGTGAGAAGAAAGGGGAGGGGGACTCTCCCTTTCCCAGACACTGATTTCACCCAGTGTCCTTGAACTGAATTGGGTGCCCAAAACAGTGAAAAAGCTGCTTTTACATGAGCTTCTACAGATTGTGAGCCCCTTCCCTTACACACTGGGTATAAAGTTCTAAGACTTTCTGAACTTGAGGGTCCGAGAGGTGATTTGGAGGGGAAAAAGCCCCCCTTCCAAACCTGACTGCAGCCAATAAATCTGCTTCTAGCTATTCCTCAGTGTCCAGCCTCCTCTGTCCTACTTCATTATCAGACAGGCACAGTGAAGCTGGCTAGCAGGTGACTTAGAACACTTCTGGGGCCTCTGACCTGGCTAAGAACTCTGGCCCTGCCACTTACCAGTTGACTTCAGGCAGGCTACTTGATCTTTATATTTTAGATTCCACACCCTGTGGACTTTTTTTGTGAGCACTAATTGTTCACAATAAGCTTTGGTCTAGCATTCAAAAATTCTCCCTACTGCATTAGAAAAGTTAGTCTCCAGACCCAGAATGCTTTATGGGTCATTCTTACTGAAATTTAAGAAAGAGGGGATTCCTATTTTATGCATAGAATAAAGAAAAACAGACTAAAGGAAAGCTGTGCATCTCATTTTCAAAAATGATAACAGTTTTGATTCTAAAACTAGAAAAAGATACAACCAGAAAAGAAATAGGTGCTAAATTTCTTGTTAACATAGATGTAAAAATCATAAAAAGATTATTTGTCAAGTGTACCAACTGCATACACACAGAAACACAGACACACACGCACATTCACACAATCCCACAGAATAAGCCTACTCAATCCTGAAGATCCCTTCATATCACTACAAAGAGATATTTTAGTTCCTGTGAACCACTGCTGGCCTTATTGTGTGGATGGACTCAGTGTTCCCTAGACCCCATCTGGTGAAGAAGAACAATTGCCATGTACTTTGGAACACTCTCTAGTTTTGCTCTTCTTTTGGCTTAAATTTTCTTTGTGCTACGTAGTTATTTTTCACTATAGTTTAAAAGAAAGCAACCATGAGCACTGGGAAGATTTAAAAAATTGTGCAGAAAATGATAGAGAAAACAAAGAAAGACCGATATTTATTGAGCAAAAGATACCTCCCCCCTCATTTCTCCCTCTCCTCCTCCATTCCTCTCTCTCTCTCCCCCTCTTCACATCTCTCTCTCTCTCTCTCTCTCTCTCTCTCTCTCTCTCTCTCTGTATGTGTGTGATAAAGGGTATTAAAAAGGAGAAAGAATACTACATTCTATCTTAGTTATTTTGTGTATATGGTACTAACAAATAATGAAAGATGAAAGTCATGAATTGATTGCATTTCTGAAGAAGTTATTTATTACAGATCAGAAAAGAAGTAGATATTTAAGACTCCTTCACACTAAGCCCACAACATCTGCCTACTATCATGAATCCTCCTCCTTCTTGGGGTGTGAAGTCATTGAGGCTCCCCCAGACCCAGGTTTTTAAAATAGTTTTTATTTTTTAAAAGTTAATATGTGCATTGTAAGAAACAGAAAAACATGAGCAAAAACAAAGTCATATAGTCAGAAGCAGCTTAGTTGGATATATCTCTCCAGGTTGTGAATATACATATATAACATCCCATTTTGTGTAATTGGTATTGTATGTACATCAGGCTTTTCCACACATCATGAATATTCACCAACTCAAAATCCCAAAGCTACATGGGTATTTTTGACAATCAAGAATACCTACTGTTACAGTTTGGATGTGAAGGGTCCCCCAAAAACTCTGCAGTAGAAAGGTTAGACTGTAGGACTCACAGTCTGTAGAAGCTCACATAAAAGCTTTTGGAGGATGTGAAGTGTCCCCCCAAAAGCTCATGAGTGAGACAATACAGGAAGGTTTAGAGGAGAAATGATTGAGTTGTGAGAGCCTTAACCCAATCAGTGAATTAATCTCCTGATGGGATTAACCAAATGGTAATTAAAAGCCAGTTGGGTGTGGCTGAAGGGGGTATGTCCCTGGGGTATATATTTGTATCTGGTGAGTGGAGTCTCTGTGTTTTTCTGATCATTAAGTGAGCTGCCTCTCTCTGCCTCACTTTGCCACCATGATGTTTTGCTTCACCTCAAGCCCAGAGGAATGGAGCTGGCTGTCCATGGACTGAAATCTCTGAAACTATGAGCTCTTAAATAAACTTTTCCCCCTCTACAATTGTTCTGGTCAGGTCCTTTAGTCACAGCAATGAAAAGCTGACTGAAACAACTACTCAAACTCAATTTCTTGGAACAAAATTGTAATACTTTCTTGGGGACTAAAATTTCACTGAAGACAGAAATGTTAACAGGCCTCTAGATAGACATATCGACAGAGTTACAATTCAAATGATGCATACTTTAATGGTCAATTTAAAATTAGCTAAAGCAACAGAATATACCAAGCATATTTTTAAGAGTGTTCATTATCAGATTTCTACTTCTAAAATATTAACAAGAATGCATGTTCCCTGTGAATTAAAGTATTCCTATAGTACAGCTAGAAGATGCACACACACCAGTGGCTCACATCAGAATGTAAATCCTTGAGCATTTGCTCCCACCTTTCCCCGTGTGCTTCTGTGTGCCCTTCTGCTGCTAGCCTGATGAACAAGTCCTGATACACACTGCCCAGAGATAAAACAATTCATATCGAAGACGCATCTTTTCTTACAAGTTGGCTAATTCACTAGCTTTACTTTTTATGATACACTGTCACTTCAGAACATCTAGAAAGCTTAGATGTTGGGAAATAAATTATGAACTTTGTGCACAATGAACTTGAATACTTTACCAAAAATGTACATATAGATCTATGGTTATAATCCAAAAATGTCTTCTGGCTACGGAGATCCTTGAAAAAAAGCACTTCCCCTCACCCTTCCTTGTCTCCCTCTTCACCATTCCAGTGACTAAGTTCAGGACTATGCCTAGCTCCAAGAGGTGGATTAACAAAGGTCATTCCCAGAAGACAGTTTTTCCTAAAAACTAACAAAATGATGTTTATATAGGAATTATTTTGCTACTTCTAACAAAATTGGGGCATTAGAATTTACCCTTTAATACCTGGCAATATTAACTAAAATGTACAAATGATAATGGCTAGACAGACTGAACTAATCTAAGAAGCAAAGAATGCTTCTTTCTGCATACTTTCTCCTCCCCACCCCGCCCCACTCAATGAACCTTCAACATACTCTTCAAGACATCAAAGTTTAACAAGGCATTACTTTAGCCATCTACTACTAGATGTTTCCAACAAAAATTTAAGTTTCCCAACATAGTACAGAATAAACCACACAAGCTTAACAAAGGCTAGACTTGAAACAAAAACTCCCTGTTTTAAAGGCTAGAATTTGAATTGTCTTTGAAACAGGCACATTCTGGCCTAGAATCCTCCCCCTTCTTATCTCTTAACCATCTTGGGGTCATGCATCTTTTATACTTCGACACCTCTAACAATTTTACTTCCTGAAATGTGGTTTTAAAAGCAGTTTTTACTATGAATCTTTACACAAAGTCAGTACACTGGTTTATGGAAGAATTGCACATTACTTTGAAGTTTCTCTTCATAGTTACATAGAATATTTCAATTGCTTGATTAAAAGATCTTTCTATCTATAAAATTTATCAGTGGATCTTGTATTTGTATAGGCTGTACCTTATGTAATTTTTACCATTAGGATTTTAATTTTCTGTTTTTTACTTGGTGTCAGGATGTCCAAGAAAGAATTAAAGTCACTAAAGGAAGAGCAAGTTGCTATGCATTTGAATATCTTTGGGGTTTTTCTATTATGCTCCATTGGTTTGTCTGTTCATGCAGAGCCAAATTGTTCTGATGACACTGAGTTTGTAAAATTGTTAAATATGGAGTGTGGCTAGATATTCTTTCCTCACCACTTTGTTCTTCATTTTCCAGAATATTCTTTAATCTACTGATTTCCCTTGGATTTTCATGAGACCCCTCCCTCCCCTCCCCCACACTTTTCTTTTCCTTTTTCCTTTCTAGCTTCCACCTATGAGAGAAAACATGACTCTTGACCTTCTTAGTTTGGCTTATGTTGCTTAATTTAATCTTCTCAAATTCCATTCATTTTACTGCAAATGTCATAATTTAATTTTTCTTTATAGATGAATTTACACCACATTTTTTATCCATTCTTCCATTGATAGACACCTAACCTGGTTTCATAGTTTGGCTATTGTGAATTGTGCTGCTATAAACCTGGGTATACATGAATTGTTATAGTATGACAACTTTACCTCTTTAGTATAATTATAATTGTTGGTCATAAGGTGGTTCCACTCCTAGTCTTTTGAGCAACCTTCCTACTGATTTCCATATTGGGTTATACTAATTTACAATCCCATCAATAGTGTAAGAGTTTTTCTTTTTCTCCACATCTTCTCCAGCATTTGTTGTTGTTCACCTTCTTGATGGCTGCCATTCTGACTAGAATGAGCTGAAATCTCAGTGTGGTTTTGATTTACCTTTTCCTGATTACTAGTGATGTCAAACTTTTTTTTTCATGTATTTATTGACATTTGTATTTCTTCTTTTAAGAAGTGTCTGTTTCATTCATTTGCCTGTTAATAAACTGGGTTTGTTTCTAGTGTTAAGTTTTTGCGTTCTGTATATATTATGGTTATTAATCCTCTGTCAGAGAGTAGTTAGCAAAGATTTCTCCCATTCCACAGGTTCTTTCTTCACATTCTTATTGTTTCTTTGCTGTGCAGAAACTTTTTAATTTGATGCCATCCTATTTATGAACTCCTGGCATCATTTCTTAGCTTTAGGGGTCTTATTGAGAAAGTTATTGCTTGTGCCTATTTGCTGGAGTGTTGATCCTACATTTTTCTAGTAGTTGCAGAGTTTTTGGTCTAATTACCAAGGTCTAAGATCCATTTGTGTTGACTTTTGTGCAGGGTTAGAGATAAGGTTTAATTTTATTCTTCTACATATGGATAACCAGTTTTCCCAGAACCATTTGTTTAAAAGACTGTAGTTTTTCCAATGCATGTTTTTGGCACCTTCATCAAGGATCAGATGACTGTATCTGTGTGGGTTTGTTTGTGTGTCTTCTGCTGCACTTTTGGTCTATGCATCTGTTTTTATGTCAAGTACCATGCAGTTTTTGTTACTATAGCTCTGTAGTATAATTTGAAGTTAGGTATTGTGATGCCTCTGGCATGCTTTTGGGGCTTAGAATTAATTTGACTATTCTGGGACTTTTAGTCTTCCAAATGGATTTTAGGACTGTTTTCTCTAGTTCAATAAAGAAAGTCATTGGTATTTTGATGGGGATTGTATTTAATCTATAGATTGCTTTTGGTAGTATGAACATTTAAACATTATTTATTCTGCCTATCCATGAACATGGATAGTCTTTCCATTTTCTGTGCCTTCTTCAGTTTATATATTTAATGTTCTATAGTTTTCATTGTGGAGGTCCTTCACCTCCTAGGTTAGATTTACTCCCAGGCGTCTTAAATTATTTTTGAGGCTATTGTGAATGGGATTGCTTTCCTGACTTTTTTCTCAGCAATTTCATTATTGGTGTAAAAAATATTGATTTTTGTATGCTGATTTTGTAAACTTCTACCAAATGAATTTGTTTTGTTAGTTCTAACAGTCCTTTGATGTAATTCTTTAGATCATCTAAGATAGGATCATATCATGGGCAAACAGTGATAACTTGACTTCTTCCTTTCATACATTTGTCTCTGTTATTTCCTTTTCTTGTCTAATTGTTATACCTAGAATTTCTAGTACTATGGTTAAATAGGAGTGGTGAGAGGGGAATCCTTGTTTTGTTCCAGATTTTAAAGAAAATGCTTTCGGTTTTCCCCCATTCACTATGTTTTTCTTATATGGCCTTTATCATGATGTTAAGTAGGTTTCATCTATCCTTAGATTCTTCAGTGTTTTTTAACATGAAAGGGTGCTGAACTGCTTGAAAGCTTTCTCTGCATCTAATGTGTATGTAATTTTTGTCCTTAATTCCATATATGTGATGAATTACATCAATTGATTTATGTATGTTAAACCATCCTTGCATCCATGGGATAAGACAAACTTGGTCAATGTACAATCTTCTCAAAATACTAATTGAAGATAATTTGATTATATTTTACTAAGGATTTTTTTCCATTGAGTTAATCAGGGATATTGGTCTGTAGTTTTCTTTCCTAGAGGTGTTTATATCTGGTTTTGGTATCAGAGTGAGACTAGCTTTATAAAATGAATTTGGAAGTGTTTCATACCTTTCTATGTTATAAAACAATTTTTAGTTATTTTTTTTAAAAGATTTAAAGCCTTTTATATCCAAGGCTTCTGTTTTTTTTTTTTTTTTTTCTTAATTTCTCTATTTCCTTATGGAAATTCTCATTCATATTCTGTACTGACTTCCTAAATCCATTTGGTTGTTTTTATGTGTGCTCTTGGTATTCATTGATCATTTTTCCAATGATTCTTTTGAATTCTTTCTCTGATATTTCATCCACTTCAATGTCTTTGGAGTCAGTTGCTGGTGAGTTAGAATTCAACTAGGAATTCATCTGGTCCTTGGCTTTTGTTTGTTGGAAGGCTTTCTGTTATTGTTTCTATCTCATTGCTGGTGATTTAGGTTTAGGTTTTCTACATCCTATTGATTCAATTTCAGCACGTTTCATGTGTCTATACATGTGTTCTATGTTTTCTAATTTATGGAAGTATAAGTTTTCAAAAATAGTCCCTAATGATCCTCTGTGTTCCTGTGGTAATTTCTCCTTTTTCATCTCTAATTTTTAAATTTGTGTCTTTTCTCTTTTTCTTTTGGATAGTTTGTCTAAAGGCTTATCAATTTAAATAATATTTTCAAAAAACAAACTCTTCATTTCATTATTCTTTTTTTGATCTTCTCTATTTGATGTATTGAATGCTTCTATATTGGGATGTCCATCTCATTCTCAAGACTTGGAAATTTTTCTATTATTATTTCCCTGAAGAAGTTATCCATTTCTTTAACCAGCATCTCACAACCTTCTTCAATTCTAATGATTCTTAAATTTGCCACCAGAGTTCTTGTATATTCTGGTCATAATTACTTCTTTTCTTTAATCTTGTCTGAATGTTCAAGGCTGGCTACTTTGTATTTCAGTTTTGAGATTCTGTCTTCAGCATAGTCTACTCTAAACTGAACATTTTATTTGATTTATTGTGCCTCTTATATCCAAGGCTTATGTTTGTTTTTTTTCTTGATCTCTCTATTTCCTTACTGAAATTCTCCTTCATATTCTGTACTGACTTTCTTAATCCATTTGGTTGTTTTTATGTGTTCTCTTGGAATTCATTGATTATTTTTACAATGATTCTTTTGAATCCTTTATCTGATACTTCATCCACTTCAATGTCTTTGGAGTCAGTTGTGAGCTTTAGGGGATATTGTTTTGCTTTTTTTCATATTTCTTATATTCCTCTACTGAGTTCTAGACATCTATTGGGATGGATTTCTTTTTCATTCTTATGTGTGTGCCTTTATAGAGCACAGCCTTCTCTTACCAAAATATCCTAGAGTGATCTAGAGTGAGCCCCTTGTTGGTGTGGTAACCACAGCTTTTCTGTTAATTCTGGTTTTGCTGTAGGAGTGAATGTCCATTCATGGGACCTGAGGGTCCACCCCTAGCTGTTCCTACTTTGGGTCTGGTTGTTGGTTTAGGTCTTTTTCTCTTCTCTTCTTTGTATTAAAGTATAGATGAAGTTGAAGTGTGGTTAATCTGTGTGGAGCAAGGGTCACTGTCTTTTGGCTGCGTTTAGTTCAGCAGCAGAGTCTCTACCTTGCAAACTTATAGTGTCTCTGAGGATTCTAAGCACCTCACAGAAAAGAGGGAAACAATGGCATCAACCAATGCAAACAATGTACAGCATTAAAATCAATACCTGTTGCCTCCTAAGATATCTACAACACTAATTGCCACAAAACAGGAATGGTGGGGTCAGCAATTGTGAAAAGCGAAACCAATAACTAACTGTGAAGTAGACCTGGCATTAAAGTAAACATCAGGTGTCAGTTATCATCCATAGCACTAAAAATTGCAAAAACAAATGGTGCCGGCAGGAGGTATATATACCACATTGTGAAAAGATGGTAAAAATTCCTTAAGAGAGAAGAAATTTGATAGGAGGGTAAAAGATTTTAGAATGTTCAAAATGTGGACACAAAGAATGCAGAAAAGATGTAGCAAGTGATTATTATAATGAAGAAGAAGAAAAATAGAAAAAACAAGGGGGCCACGGGGAGAGAGAGAGAGAGAGAGAGAAACACGAGAATTTGACTGTTAGAAGAAATGAGAGAAACAAACAAAAACAACACAAAACCAAACAAAACCAAATCAAAACTAAAAAAAAACAAAACCTATAATCCTCAAAAGATAAGGCAAGGAAAAATTAACTATCAAAAAAGGCTAAAAATGAGTCTGACATGGTGCTGCACGCCTGTCATCCCAGTGGCTAGGGAGTCTAAGTCAGGAGGATCACGAGTTCAAAGCCAGCCTCAGCAACAGTGAGGCGCTGAGCAACTCAGTGAGACTCTGTCCCTAAATAAAATACAAAATAGGGCTGGGAATGTGCCTCAGGGGTTGAGTTTCCCTGAGTTTAAGCCCTTATATCCTTCCCACCCCAAAATGCTAAAAAATGAGGGGAAAAAAAACCAACAAATATGTATATGTAAATTAAAAAAAAAAAAAAGAATTGCCTCCACTGAGGTGGTCAAAATAATCAGCAAGAATGGATGGTCACTTTCTATCCCAACTCTATTTTCTGTTTCTTATTGAGAAAGAAGCAAGAAAGAGCAAAGGCTGGAGATTGTTAATCACTTCCTCTTCTGTGTTGCTCATAAAGCTTCCAGTGGAATTGGCCTAAAGTTGAAACTGGTTGAAATTCTCACCAGTTTAAGGAGGAAACAGGAAGTACTGTTGTTTGGGGTTTTGTTGCACATTCCAGGTCAATGCATTCCTTGGGTGGGGCTGCTACAGAAGTCTACAAGCGGAATTCCAGTGGCTGGGGCTAGGGTCTAATCAGGTCTTAGATTTTCTGTTGGGCAGCATCTGCTCTGGAGAGATTAGATCAATATACTCATCAGTGCTGGCAGATGTTAATCTATGCTGGGAATCCAGATCTCAGGAATCTATCAAGAATTCTACTAGCTGGGCAGGAGCACCAATTCTCCACACACTCTGCAGCCCAAAAAATGCAGCCTTCTCAGACTTAGTCCCTAAATGTATTCATACTTGCCTATTCAGATTCCCTACCCTCTTCAACTGGTCACATGAAATACCAGGTTCAAAGGGAAAACAAGTTGTACTCCCCTTCATTTTTCTGACTTGACTCCCCTTGGGTACAGTCTTCTTTTGGCCTATTTTTCTCACATTCCGCTGGATATACCCTAAGCCACACCTAGGCATTGCCAGGGCAGTAAGGCAATGCTTGCTCTGATCCCTGCAGCAGCTTTCAAACACCAGTTCACCATGCAACCTCTGGATCAGCTAAGTTCAGGCTGCTTTTCTGATATATAGGCTTTTCTGTGCAAAATCTGTCTGTTGTGCTTTTCTCTCTGTTACCCCTCCCCTACCTGGAGAACCAGCACCACTTCCACTGCTGCAACGGACTTGGCTCCAGCATACTCTTTCTTGTTCTTTGTTCAATGCACCTGGATTTTTGAGTCACTTAGATAATATGACTGTCTAATATTGAATTTTAGTGAAGTTCTTCCTTCACCCACTTTGCTGAGAAACAGTATGCCTTCTACTTGAATCCCAAGTCACAGACCAACTGGAAATGCAGCCTTCCTTTAATCTGCCATCTTGAATTGCCCCTGCATTTCTTTTCTTATGTGAATTTTATAATGAATAAGTCCAGCTTGAGAGATGAGACATTTGTTGTCCAGCTTGAGAGATATTGACATTTTATCAGGGTGTGTTACATTTATAAATGCAGTCTACCAAACAGCTTTGTATTGTCTTCCTATCCAAGAATATCCCCCCATTTGTTCAGATGTAACTTTGTAAATTTGGAATTTGTAAAATATGTGTTTTAAAGTTTTCCTTATATAGGATTTATAAACTTTTTATTAGGTTGTATTTCACTTTAAAAATATTTTTATTTTTTCTATTGTGTACGAAGTCATCTTTTAAAAAATTTCACTTGTGAGCTCCGTGATACATTGCTGGCCTAGCTTGTGTGAGGCACTTGGTTTTATCACCAGCACTGCCCACTAACACACATGCATATAAACTTTAACTTGCTACTGTTTATATAAATAAAGCTAAGCATTTACTGGTGAATAATTTATATCTTATAATTTGCTAAATGTTACATTATATACAGTAGCTTCCCAACATTTCTCTTGTGAATTTCAGGATGTAATCATCTTATCCAAATGGAGATAGGATTAGCTCTTGCTTTCAGATTTCTTCAAGTACTGTTTGCCTGTTATTTTTAAAATTTGTTTATTTTTCTTTTTTTTCCTTTAATGGGAAACAATTGTACATATCTATAAGCACAGTGATATTTCAACATTTGTATTCAATATGTATTGTTCAGATGGAAATCAGCATTTCCATTTCCTATCATTTCTTTATGTTTTGAGCCTTTGAGCCCCTCTCTCCTACTTCTTCTTAAAATATATATTAGGTGTTTCAAACTATAGTCACTCTACTGTGTTGTTAGAATGCTAGAACTTGTTCCTCTTGTCTCACTGTATTTTGGTGCCTGTCAACCTTCCCTACCCCACAACCCCTAATAGAAATCACTTTTCTACTCTGCTCAGAGATCTCTACTGGAGATCAACTTTGTTTTAGCTTTGACTGATGGAAGAGAATAAGCATTTTCTTTATCTCCTCATCTTTTGCTGGGTACTTCAGTTGATCCATGTCTTGGCTGTTGTGAATAGTGCTGCAGAATGGGAGTGTAAGTATTTCTTTAATATGCTGATTTCCTTTGGACATGTACTCCAAAGTGCCATATATAGATTATATAATAAATCTCTGTTTTGAAGACTCCATGCTGTTCTTCATAATAGATAATTTACATTCCAGCTGGCAGTACCTGAAAGTTCCCTTTCTCCATCTTCCTCCTCTCCATATTTTTTTGTCTTTTAAAAAGTTAAATATTTTTAAAGATGTTCATGGACCTTTATTTTATTCATTTATTTATATGTGGTGCTGAGAATCAAACCCAGTGCCTCACACATTCTAGGCAAACACTCTACCACTGAGCCACAACCCCAGCCCCTTTTAGGTCTTTTTATAGGAATTCAGACTTGGGTAGGAAGAGATCTCGTTGTGGTTTTCATTTCCATGATGCTAGTGATGTTTGACATTTTTTCATATAATGCTGATCATTTTTATTTCATATTTTGAGAAATGTATATTAGGATCATTTGCCCATTTTAAAACTGTATCATTTGTTTTGTTGCTGTTGTTGAGTTTATTTATTTATTCTATACTTTTACTAGTGCATTATAGTTATACATAACAGTGGGGTTTATTTTGAAATAGTTATACAAGCATAAAATATAATTTGCTTCATTTCAGTCCCTGGTACTTCTCCATTCTTTCCCTTCCTCTCTCTCCCTGCTCCCTTTCCTCTGTTGTACTGGTTTTCCTTCTATTTATTTATTTATAATTTTTTTTAAATTGATGCTTTATAGATATACATAGTGGTGAAATTTACTATAACATATTTACATATGTACCTAGCATAATTTGATCAGTTTCATTCTGAGGATGTGGGGGAAAATGTACATTAACACATTGTTGGTGGGACTGCCAATTACTACAACCACTCTGGAAAGCAGTATGGAGATTCTTCAAAAGACCAGGAATGAATATACCATATGACCATAGGACCCAGTTATCCCACTCCTTGGTATTTATCCAAAAGAACTAAAATCAATATACCACAGTTATATAGGCAGATCACTGTTTATAGCAGCATGATTCATAATAGCCAAGTTGTGGAAACCAGCCCAGTTTCCTAACCACAGAAGAATAGATGAAGACATGTCCTTAACTTGCTGAACCCGGATAATGGCAAGTCATTACAAAATGTAGTGATTGGTCAGAGCCTCTTGTTTCAGGATGGAAGGTGTGGATCATTCAGAGTCACTCCTCATAGGTAAGAGTTGCAATCCAGTGGATCTAAGGAAGATATAAACGTTAACTGAAATGACTTGTATCTGATTATTTTTGTGGTCAGTGTTTCTGGCAAGTACTCCTCCAGGTGTGATTTTTTCCCCCCAAACTTGGGATTACAGAGTGTTTAGTAAGGGAGATTGTGCATTCCTAGCTAACTTTAGTGTGCAGTTTTTCTATAAAAGATAGGCTTCAGTGAACAGTGATCCTTAAAAGCTACAACAGGCAGGAACTGAGAAAAATTTGGGATAATGGAGTCTTCCCCACCCCCACCCCCTGCCATACTTATTATTATTTTAAAATCTTTTACAAATGGGGAAAATGTTCTTAGTTTGTGACCTTAAAAAGACAATCCTCAGCTAGATTTCCCTAGTGGGCTACACTTTACATGGAAGGATGGGAGGCCTCTCCTGGTGCAAAAGCCCTCTTGACCACTTTACTTATGAGTACAACTACTCCTCACAGCTCCCAATCTCCCTTCTTCTGTTTCTCTCAAGTGTTTATCACTTTATAAAATATTACATGATGTACATATTTTTTCAGTTTATTGTCTGGATGCTTCAAAAGAATGTCAGCTCCATACAGGAAGGATTTTTCATCCATTTGGATCACTGTCATATTCCAGTATGTAGAGAGTGCATGACTTCTCTGAGTGCCATTCCATAAGAAAGGGGTGAAGAACACCAGTCTTTGCAAATTCTAGTTCCATCCATAGGAAGACAAGACAGAAACACATCTACACCATCCACAGGTACCATTTACACCATGTACACCACTACTTTCAGTCTGAGCTTTGTTTTAACACTCTCAGCCCCATTTCTCTCTCCTGATCAAGTCTTTATCCTATGAGTGTTAATGTCCTTCCCATTCTGGAAGCTAAAGAGTTCAAGATAAAAGAAGATTAAATTGCATGATGAAGACTTTTTTTCTCCTTCCAATATGAGTGAGGTCTTGTTGCATCCTCTGAAGGAGAAGAACACTTTTCTCACATGGTGAAAGGTAGAAGGATGTGCTGAGATTGAGTCTTGATTGTAGTGGGAAATATGTGCACTTTCATGCTTATTCAATGTCTCCCAGTTATTCAAACAGGCATCCAGGAGGTACTGAGAAGGTATTTTGTAGATGTACTTAAGGTCCAGATCAGCTGAATTTAAGACATAGGGAATAACCTGGGTGATCCTGCCTTAATCTGACACCCCTGGACTAGGTTCTTGCAGAACAAGGAGGTCACAAGAGTGAGAAGGATTCTGTGTAAGGAGGGGGTTAAGTTCAGTGACTGACCTGGGGGTGGGGCTGGGCTCTCAAACTTTACAGTGGATCTCTGCCTATGACCTTGGGCCAGAGAGAGGCTTCCTTTGAGCATATGAAGAGATTACCTATGATGGTGTGGGTTACATCTTGCTCAATGAGGACCTGCGCTCCAGGACTGCAGTGGATAGATCACCCATTGCCAATAGGAGGTTTCGGGGGGATGCAGAGCCCTACAGGCCCTACCTGCAGGAGGAGTGCCTGGAGTGACTCTGCAGATACCTGGAGAAAGGAAAGGACAAGATACTGCACACAGGTACCAGGGCATGAGGGGAGCCTGACAGATTTGGGGAAGAAAATGAGATTGCCATCAGAATACTCACTTCTCCATTCCTCTCCTTTGGGTCCTGAGGGAGAGGAGTCCTCCAGGGTTTTCAGATTCTGTACCAAAAAGTGACTCTGAGGGTTCATCCTTCTCTTAGGACATGTAAGGGATCCAGTTTTTCTTGGGACGAGAGGAAGAATATCTCTGAAATAATTTAGCAGATTGCTTTGACCCTGACAGCAGCTTGGGTACCACTGGGTGGGGTGACTTTCCCTCTCAGGCTTTGTTCTAAACTCCACACCCAAACTGTTTCAGGTAGACTCCAGCTTTTGTGAGTCTCTGGGGTTCCATTCATGTCAGAACTTGAAGTCCCTTTCACAGACCTGGAGCATCCTTCCCTGGTCAATCTGATTCTAGAACTTTCCAAGGAAAAGGAGATTTTCCCAGAAGTCTGGTGTCTGGGTTTTTTGTTTTCCTCCTCACTTCCATTGTCTTGTCCATTCTCAGGATGGTCACATAAGCACTGGTTCAGTGGCCATGGGAGGTAATGAAAATGTCTTAGTTTCTGTATTTTCTTCTTCAGAACCCCCACCCGCTGCCACACACACATGTGATCTATCATCTTAGACCTGAAGGAGATGTCACCCTGAAGGAGATGTGCCCTGGGTTTTTAGCCACCAATGATCACCCTGACTTGGTAACAGGAGCGGAGGACCACACCTAGGACATGGAGCTTGTGGGGACCAGACTTGCAGGGGATGGAACCTTCTAGAAGTGGTCAGCTGTAGTGGTGCTTTCAGGGGAGGAACAGAGATATGTGTGCCATGTACAACTTGAGATGGGTTAAAGAGGAGATGAGGACAGAGGTATAAGGTCCTCAGGGAAGCACTCCCACAGGACAGGACTTCAGAGGAGCCATGTTCTATAAGAAACCCAGTTTTCTGTTAGAGCCATGAGGTGAGGAATATCCTGAGAGAGGACTTTGGAGGTTTTCTTGGTCCTGAGCTGAGAATTCCAAAGTTTCCAGGAGTTGAGAAGGAGGTGTAAGAGGAGACAAAAAAGGGATGTGCAGAGCCTAGAGAGGATGAGAGCACAGGACATGGTGTGACTGTTGGAACAGTTCAGTGGCATCATTGCTATGCCTTTTTAAATCTGCCTCCTTTTGGTCACCGCTGCCTGTCCTTACAAACTTTACAACACAGACACAGATATATTATCTGGGAAAGTAAAAGGAGCTTTATGAGTCTAAGTGCAATGATGTTTAGACACATTATGTATGCCAAAATCATTTATTTTTTCATTAAGTATGCCAAAATCATTTATTTTTCTATATAGCATTTATATTATACCAAATGCTTGGTGGAAGCATTTCATTTTGGGGGCTAAAAACTCAAGGTTAGCAGGGCATAAGATCACCAGACAAGAAGCACATACTTTGCTAATGGGACACTGGGGGCTGCTGTGAGAGATGCCACTCCCATTCCCATCCCTTGATTCCTGGATCCAGGAATCCTGGCTGTGGGGGAAACAGCACCCACATGCTGGATGTTAGTTCAGAGCACAAGCAGCCCTACAAGGTGGGGCCACATAGCTTGCACTGTCACTGTGTCTTCAAAAGGCCATGCCCCCTTCATCAAGCCAGCCACCTCATGAGTAAGGAGAACATGGTAGGAGCAGATTCCAGAACTCAAGCTGTGGTCACACTTCTTTGGCTGTGAAGGGAGTTCCCAGGGCAGAAGCAGAGCTGTGCAGACACCTTGGCTAGGCATCTTAAGTACATGGATGAAGTCTAAACTTAACAATTACCCCCTTTGCTCCTGCCTCCTCCTACACTTAGGCACACAGAGAAGGGAGGCAGGGATTAAAAGGGGGATTCTGGGGGATCTATAAAAGAGCACAACACACCCACTCCAATGAACATACAGCTCTGGGACCCCTTCTCTCTGAAGAAGTCTAATATCTCTGTCCCTCTCTTAAATAAAATTTGCTTTCTAAGCTTGCCTTGGCATTTCTGGGATGTTTAATTTTCAACACTGGGAGAATGCGGACCCATTCCTGATCTCCAAGATCAGTATCACTGTGATTAAAAGACCTGATAAGAACAATTTTAGAGGAGGAAAAGTTTATTTTGGGCTCACAGTTTTAGAGGTCGCAGTCCATAGACAGAAAGCTTCATTCCTCTGGGCTAGAGAGGCTGAACATGGTGTGGTGAAGGGAAGAGGCTCACATGATGATCAGAGAGCAGAGAGAGACTCCACTGGACAGATACAAAATATATACTCCCAAGGCATGTCCCCAGGGACACATCTCCTCTGGCCACACCCTACCTACCTTCAGTCACCATTCAGTTAATCCCCATCAGGGTATTAATTCACTGATTTGGTCAAGGCTCTCAGAACCCAATCATTTCACTTCTGAATGTTCTTGCTTTGTCTCACACATGAGCTTTTGGGGGACACCTAATATCTTAATCATAACAGACTCCAACTTGCCATCCTCCTACCTTAGCTTCCTGCATCACCAGGATGACAAATGTGTGCCATACTTCCCAGCTATATTTCACATAACTTTTATTACAGTTTGTTTTATCTGTTCTTTATTTTTAGTTACTGTTGTTCATTTCTTACTGTGCTAGTTTATAGATTAAGCTTTATCATGTATATAGTATCGGAAAATATAATATAGATAGGGTTTGTTGTTATATGGGTTCAGGCACTCACTGAAGGTCTTGGAATCTATTCCCTCTGGAGAATGAAGAGAGCCTATGTATTGAGGTTGGACTCTCACAGACAAATGCAGGGCTATGCAATGGAGATAATTGTAAAACTTTGTTAGGTGGAGGTGACTGAGGAACAAAGCACTAAGCAACCCGCCGGGGAAAGAACTACCAACCAGGCACCCATGGAACTGCCTGTAAATCATCAGGGTCTCCTGGCCAATCCTGGATCTTAGCCAGCTACCCAGACCAACCCCAGTAGGATAGGAACTCTAAAAACTCCTTTTCCTGTCCCAAGCCCTCCCTTCTTGCCCTAATCCCAATAAAAATTTCAGTTGGGTCCAGCCCCTGCATGTGCTTCTTAGACTCTCTTCTTACTCTGCCAGTCTAAGAGTTCTGCCTGGGAGAGAAATCTCAATAAAACCTCTATCAGCAGCTGAGAAACTGATGTGACTCCATTTTTGAAAATAAATAAATAACAGCAGCTTCTACCTCAAGGCCTGTCTTAAGGAAGGGGGAGTGACCCTTGTCTTTGGAAAAACCCACAGAGCCTTTCTAGGCACATACCCACCCTGCTGAGTTGTTTGTCTGCAAATAATAGAGAGATCTGCAGCGCCAGGTGTCCCTGACTTTGTTAGGGTAGGTGAAGACCCATAGCAACCTCCTAGCAATCACCAATCAGCATGAGACAGGGAAAATACCTGGGATGCCAGATGACCCCCAATAGTTTATGGTGATAGATAACATGTTGGGAAACAATGTAGTTTAGCATGTACACCCCTCGTGGCCTAAACCAATCAGTTCAAAGGAATCCCCCTCTTGTACTAACCAATCACCCCTACCCAACTTGTTCCTGCCAGTGAATGTGCTAATCAATGTTAAGAGTTGTTGTTTGATTTTCCCGTGGTATGGAATGATTTGCTGTGTGATGTTTGATGCATAGAGTAAAAATCTCACTGAATAAAGGACCAGGACTCACTCCCTGAAACCGCTGCATCAGAAACGGTTGTGAGTCCAGGCTCGAGTTTGCAATAAAGACTCTTGTGTGATTGCATCAGATTCAGCTCCTGGAGGTCTATTGGGGTCCCAGAAATCTGGCATTATAACGAAAGAGTCATTAATCTACCAATATGGATCAATTGGGTGGTAACTGTAGGCAGGTAGGGTGTGGCTGGAGGTAGCAGGTCACTGGGGATCTATCTACCCTTTGGGGTTTATATTTTGTTCCTTGTGAGCAGAGTGCTCTCTTCTTCTCCTTCTCCATCTTCTCTTTTTCCTCCTTCTTCCTTTCCCTCTCCCTCCATTGGGCTTATATTTTGTGGCTTGTGACCAGAGCTCCCTTCCCTGCTTCCTGTTTGCTATGGCTGAGCTGCTTCCCTCACTACACCCTTCTGCCATAAAGTTCTGTTTCATCTCCCGCCCAGAGCTATGGAATAGGTGCCCCAAGGACTGAATCTCTGAAACTGTCAGTCAAAATAAACTTCCTAAATTGTTCTCACCGCCCCAGTTCTCATTCCCATTGCACCAGAGGTTCCCAGAGAAGCAAATAAACGTCCCTGAGATTCTGGGTTCTATGGTCCTCACCCACAGACCCACCCACCTGAAAACTGATTCCCTCCAGACCCCAAGGTGGCACTGCAAACTCTCCTGCTGCTCTTGGAAACTGGCTGTCAAGAGCCATCCATGGGCTGTGTGTGTGTGGGGGGGGGGGGGGGGAGGGGCTATGCGCTTTGGAGCAATATGAAGGGGCCAGTCTGTGTTGCTTGCTGATAGGGCTGAACCATGCAAGTATGTCCTGGCTGTGATCCCACACAGTACCTGAGACGGGTGTGACTTGCCAAGATGTCAATCAATCTTCTGACCACAAGACATCACAAAGCAAGACTCCACCCTTGAAACATTATCTCCTGCCTTATTTGGTAAAGAACATTCCACCAAAGCTCTTTTGTGTATGTCTCCCGCCCGCTCCCCCCATAAAAGTAAAGAGATTCCCGGTGCAGGCTCTCTTTCCAGCGCTGTGGAAGCTGACCCTTAAGGTCACAGAGCAGTCCCACCCTAGATCTGAGAAACTCATGTCCGTGTGCTGCGTGATATTTTGGCCATTTTCTTAATTTAATGTTGCAGACAGCTCCTTTGAACCCAACTCCTCTCCTTAGCGCGGGCAGCTGGCCAGATCTGGCCTAGACCAAAACCTGGGAGGGTGAGTGCAGGATCTGCAGGGAAACGGCCCCTGTGGGGAGGAGCGAGGGGACCTCCAGCAGGGGTGCAGGATCCCAGGAAGCCTCCTGTCAACCTGCCCCCTCCCGGACACTTTCCATCTCAGCCACTTGTCCTGACACTGGCCTTTCCGTCTCTTCTCGTATCCAAGTTTCGCCCTTCGCGTCCCGCCGCCAACTTTTCCACTGGAGATTCCCTGTGCCCCTCTCCCCATCCCTGAAGAGGTTCGCGCAGGGTCTCGGCCGCTCTCGCCCCAGGCTCCCACTCCCTGAGGTATTTCCACACTGTAGTGTTCTGGGCCGGCTGCGGGAGAGCTCGGCTTCTGTGGGCTACGTGGACGACACGCAGTTCGTGAGCTTCTACAGCGACGCCGCGAGTCTGAGAGTGGAGTCGCGGGCGCTGTGGATGGAGAGAATGGGGCCGGAGTATTGGGACCAGGAGACGCGGGCCATCAAGGACTCCGCATGTATTTCCGGAGTGAACCTGCAGACAGCAACTACAAACGGAGCGAGGGAGGTGAATGGCCCAGGAACCGGCTCACAGGTAACGACCCCTCGGGAAGAGCCCGCAGTATGTGTTTTCGAATTTCATTTTCAATTTAGCTCCCAGTCCGCCAGTTTGTCGCCCCTCTCGCTTGCCTGGTCGGGGCTATGCGGTCGCGGCTGCAGCTGGACGGGCTGACCCCGTCCCCTGGCCAGGCTCTCACACTACCCAGGAGATATATGGCACTTCCTGCGCGGAACCTTCAGAATGTTTATGAAGGTGCAGATTACATCGCACTGAACGGAGACCTGCGCTCTTGGACTGCGGCGAATATGGCGGTTCAGATCACCCAGCGTAAGTGGGAGACTGATGGCTTGGCAGAGCTGGAGAAGATCTTCATAGACACCTGGAGAATGGGACAGAGGTGCTGCAACGCGCAGGTAGGAGGGGAAATGGGGCGGTCTCCTCCGGAAGAGGAGAGAAAAACGGGAGGAGTCATGCCAAAACTCTGCTTCTTTCTTCTCTGAAAAGGGAAGAATGCTCCTGCAATTTCAGATCCAACAAAAGAGGGTGACACGCCCCAGGACTCAGACTTCTCTTGGGGCAATTAAGTCTGTCTCAGGATGGAAGGAGAAAAGATCCCTGAAATAACTGACAAGCAGTTCCTTTTAACTCTGGCAGCAGATTGTGAACCATGACCTTTCCCATGCTGTGTTCTCTGCCTAACACCCAATGTCTTTGGGAGTCTGATTCTGTAGTTATTTTGAGTCTCCAAGCTTCCACCCAGTTCCTTTTCTCCTCTTCAGAAACCTGGAGTCTCCTACTCTGGGCTGACTCATTCTGATCCTAGAACTTTCCAAGGAAAAGATTATCCCAGATGTCTGTGATCAGGCTAGTGCCTTTCTCACTTGTCCTGTCCATTCTAAGGATGATTATATTGTTAGGGGATAGACAGATGAGGATGGTGGGAACCTCCATTAAGAGAATTAAGAGAATAATTCTATAAAATGGGCCCACTGTGCTGACCCCCCATGCTTTCTTTTCCAGGAAGCAATTTATGTGCACCCCTAACTGGCATTCCTCAACAAACTTCCTCTTATCTGCAGGAGAAATACAGGACCAAGATAATGTAGATGGGAGGAACCCAGGAGACTTAGGTGGTTGGATACTGAAACTCAGGGTGATAACAGTGTTCTTCCTAACCATAAAATCTGTAAGAATGTATGGTTAAGAATCCAATTAGAACTGGTCAGCATGAGACCAGGTGACCTAGAGTCATCTTAAAAGTCTGATGTCATCTTGCTGTCTATCAAGAGTCAAGAGGAAGATCTGGGTGGAACTCTCTGGAAACTTCTCTGGGATCCCTGATAAAACTGGAATGCAGGAGAGGCACATATCTCTGAGAGGACCCACTCTCTCCCTTGAGAGTGTCCCTTTTCCCTTTTCCCATCCCTTTAATAAATTTCGTCTTCTTACTCAGAATCTGGGTTTAAAGTGGGGGTCTTTGTGTAGTCCCAGTTTCCTGGAGGGCTCCAGGTCTGTACCAATATGAGTGATGCTGAGATAGCTCAGGAAGAAGTCAAAGTGCCTGAATTTTCTGACTCTTTCCCTCAGATTCCCTAAAGATTCACATTTCTCACCACCCAACCCTGAAGGGGATGTCATCTTTAGGAGCTGGGCCTTAGGCTTCTATGCTGCAGAAATCAGTCTGATCTAGCAGCGGGATGGGGAGGACCAGACCCAGGACATGGAGCTGGTGGAGACCAGGCCTGCAGGGAATGGAAGCTTCCAGAAGTGGGCAGCTGTGGTGGTGCCTTCTGGGAAGGAGCAGAGATAAACATGCCATATGCAGCATGAGGGGCTGCCTGAGCCCCTCACCCTGAGATGGGATAAGAAGGAGATGAGGGCACAGAGCTTGTTTTCATGAAAAGCAAGAGCCATTCTAGGGACCTTTGACAGGGTCAGGGCCCCTCACCTTCACTTTTCTTCCCAGAGTTGCCTCTTCAGCCCACCACCCCCATCATGTCACTCTCCTGATTCTCCTTGGAGCTGTGGTTTTGGGATCTGTAGTGGATGTTGTGATATGGAGGAAGAATGCAGGTAGGGAAGTCAGGGTCTGAGGGTTCTTGTTTCAAGCCCCAGATAGAAATGTGCTTTTTATTATTGGGAAACACCATCCACATACACAAGCTTAGCTAGCCTGGGGCCCCATCTGCTGACCCTCTTGTTGTAAAGCACAAGGGAAATAAAGGATGGATTTTTTACTTTGGTGATGGTAGTGATGGAAACCTGATTCCCAGCTCTCAGGATGACAAGGGAATGTCCTTGGTGAGAACAACCCCCAGAAGAGCATTCAGTCATCTTGGGGACATCTCCTTTACACTGATCCTGAAACTATACTTCAGACCCATTTCTTGCTTGTTGGAGCAAACAGTGGAATAAGATTTTTATGATTCATGAAATTATATATATGCACATATATATGTTTTGTATGTATACACACACGCATGTGTATATGTACACATATATATATACACATATACATATGAATATGTTACACTGGGGACTGATTTGTTTTGGGGGAAGGCCACAGGACTCAGCTTGAGGCTACACAGCCAGCAATAGAATCCACGCTCCCATGCTAGGTCAGCTCCTACTTTGAAACAAGTGCTCTTGCTGCTGAACACTAGACCTACTTCTGGGACTGCTGCTGTTGCTGCTGTTCCTAGCAACTGGACATCACTACTTCCACTCATGCCACATTTTTTAACTGCATTCTGCAGAGCACTAGCCTGCCTGTATCACCATGTCCTGGTCTGCAGGCCAAAGCCTTATTCCTGTGCCAGCTGTAGGAAGGACCAGGGGAGTTTTCCTTTTCCAGGAAGGGGGTTGGTTTCTGCCTCCCACCAAGAAATTCCCCAGTATAATAGTGCTCAGATGCTGGGACAGAGGGATGGCAAAAGAAGAACAAACTTCAATCTTGGAGCAATTGTCTGGTAAAGGGATTTATAAATGACATCTTTCCATTTATTACTTTGAAGGTGTATTATTAGATCCAGATTTTGTCTATACCAGTTTATCCTCTAGAGAAGTAATTGCACTGGGCCTATGGGATGGTGAAATGTTTCCCCAAACATCTCCTTGCCTTTGTCTCTTACTACGCTTAAAACACCCAGGACTGTGAAACTCCACAGGATTTATGTGTGCACTGATGTTTTCTTTTAATATTTGTATTTCCACGTGCATAGAGGTTTCTGGGAAGACAATCTAACATATATCAGTTTTTATTAGTGTTTATGTGATTCTCTTTATGTCACCCCTTCAAAGAACTTTAAAAAAAAATCATCCTTATTTTCTAATCTCTTTACATAACCATTTATTCATTCCTTTACCCTCAACTGTTGTGCCTCCTTTCTTCATTTATATGTCACCCTTCACCTTCAGAAGGTATACTAGGTTAGGCCACTGTGCTGGTCTAGATTACAGGAAACAATTCTAGTCTAGCAAGTGTCTCCCTCTGTCCTGGCCCTTTCATAAATGAGCTTACACAGGTGCAGAACTTGTGCACATTTTACCACCAGGTAATATGGGTACAGTCACTGGTCACCCAATTTAGCCAGACCATGTGAAGGCACAGCCTTTTACTTTAGGCTCAGGAATTCTGTTTACACATGCTGGGGATGTATCTCAGCAGTAGAGCACTTGCCCAGAATGCACAAGGCCCTGAGATAGCCTCACTACTGCCCAAAATAAATAAATAAATAAAATAAAAAATAAACACACATAAATGCATATTTTTCTGTTTTCCTCCTTAGAAATCCTTCCTGTTTCTCTCATCTGTAATTAGTACCATAGTTGTGGACCTGGTCCTGGAGCACTGCATCAGGTAGGAAAAAAGAAAGTTGGGGTGAGTTAGTCATACCAGTATTCTTCCCTTTTGAGAAGAATTGTATAGTCACACCAGCATCCTCTCCCCTCCCTCTTCCCCCAGATTCACTATGAAAGAAGAGAAAATTATACTGTGAGGATGCTCATTTCAGCCCTCTCATGCCTATATATCTATTACTTTATGTCCTCTTTTACACAAGGATTGCTTTATTGCCTGTTGCAATTTCCTATCAAACTATTCCTGTGATGAGCATATTTCTTTACCCATCCTTGGACATTATGGGCTGTAAACTGCAGTGCTTGGTCTGAAGAAACATGACTGGTCCAAATTGGTGCAGTGTCTTCTGCAGCCATCTGAGCATTTGCATTTCCTGCTGGGTAAGCAAAGCCCAGACCAGACCTATTTGTAATCTCCTATCCAGGGCCTGCCAGCATCTTTCTGAACTGCCACCTGGGTTCAAGGTCTTACCCCAAGGAATATGTCACATAGTCATCTACAATCTCCATTTTCTTGGCAAACAAAACAGTTCTTATTACTTTGTGTCTGAGAGTTTGCATGTAAAAATATGTCTAGATTCAGCCCAACTATGGGTTGTAGTAGCATCTACTTATTTCACAGACCCAGGTGGCCATCTCAGGTGAGGATATGAGAAAATCTGCTCATTGACTTCAATCACCTTACAAACCTGGAAGGATTTTTGTGATGATTCTTCTATTCTACTGCACACATCAGATTGCTATAGTAATTTCCATAGGACCAGCCACCTGCAGGCATTCCTTTAATAGGCCATTTTCCATTGTCTTTTTTCAGGCCATTGGCCACCAACCATGAGTTGTAAAGAACTAAAACAGGAGTTTCTATCATTGTTCAGCACCTTCATCAGTGCCAGGGAAACATGCCACTCAGCTTACTGAGTTGATATTTCTCCCTTCTTGCATCAAGGTTGTGGCCTTCCAAATAGATGTCATCCATTCAACCTGCAATTGCTGTCCATGAACTGACTTCTCTCAGTGGCTTGGCTCTTTATAGGAAACTGTCTAAATGACCATAGAATCCAGCAACTTCACATGTAGTTCCAAAGTTGGCCCTAAGGCAAAGAGTCTCCCTTTGTGTGTATCCTTTTTGCATCTTCCGGCAGGACAATCTTGTGTAAATTGTTTCATTTTTAAATGAAACTTCTCTGGTTATTGCCATCAGAGGGTTTACCCAATATTATTCAAGACATCTTGTGTATTTCAGGTTTCAAGATTATTTTATACCCTTTGACCATGGGGGTAGTTTCAATAAATGCCCAAGGGCAAGCAGGTGACTCTCCCTCAAATGGAAATTCTCTAGTTTGAAGTCTAGTAGTCACTGTTGGAAATTCTCAGAGACTTGCCATAAGCTCTAGTACCCACTGCTCACAGGACTACTGTACAGAGTACAGTACTACAGTTTCTATTCTGTGCTGGGTGGGCTCAGGTCATCTTTTTTGTTTCCATTTAACCTGTCCAATTTATGTTATTTGGAGGGTGGGTTTGCATGCCTTCTGTTTTACAATGCAAGGTAGGAGAAGTATTCCTTACTCAAACATAATATCCATTAGGTGACAGGGACATCACTTCTTCACTTGAAGCCTGTAAAAACATTCTAATTTCACCCAAACTTCCATCCTAATGCTATCAGCACTTATATTTCTACATTTTTTCCCACTAATTTTATCTTGTGCAAGACTTTACAATGGGTTTTGGTATCAGAGTGCTGGAGTTCCCATATAAGGGAGCCTGGGAAACTTCTCTTGTCCACCCTGGAGTCATTTACACGCTCTTGTGTCCAAGACTTTGGGTCTCCAGTGACAAGGTGGAGCCAAGGAACTCTGGCTATTTTATTTAACTTTATTTTGTTTAATCCACCTGACAGTTGTCCCAGAGTTGTGGCTCAGATTTCACATTGCAATCTGTGTCCTCCTCTTTTTAAATTTCTCCAAACTGGGCAAATAGAGTAGACTTGTTAGGGACTTGTATTGGTGTGAAAAGAGGTGCCCAACATATTTTTAGGCTTTTTTTTTTAAAGGACAAGAAGATACTGGATTATAATGCTACCAAAACACTTACATGATATTTAATTTTATTTTTTTTCAAATGTCTATTTATTTTTTTTAGGTGTAGATGGACACAACACAATACCTTTATTTTTATGTGGTGCTGAAGTTCGAACCCGGGCTCCGCCTGCGCTAGGTGAGCGCTCTACCACTGAGCCACAATCCTAGCCCAATATTTATTTATTTTAGTTTTCAGTGGACACAATATCTTTACTTTTTTATTTTTATGGGGTGTTGAGGATCGAACCCAGTGCACCGCACCGCACATGCTAGGTGAGCACGCTACCGCTTGAGCCATATCCCCAGCCCAACATTTATTTTTAATAGAGGGAAAACTTGGCCAATTTCCACCAAGATTTTGACAGTGGTATCTCCAGGTACTGGGAACACTTAATGACTTTTGCTTTCTCTTAAATGTTGGAATTGTATATTGTAGTATAAACTTGGATTTGTAAGAAGTATCAGGGATAGAAGAATATTGCTGGTTTAAAATATAAAACAGCCCCCAAATAAAATAATATACTGATTTTCAAAACCAAATTTAATTAATATAATCCAACACCAGAAACTCTCTTAAGATAAGCCTTCATATTTTCATAGCATTGAATCTTCCCTTAAGGAAGATTTCCAATTACTTTCCAATGGGATAACTATGTTTATTTCTCTTTTTTAATTAATTAATTAGTTTATTTGAAATAGTTTTATATGGAAGCAGAAGGTATTTTGATTCATTGTACACAAATGCAGCACAACTTTTCATTTCTCTGGTTTTACACAATGTAGCTTCACACCATATGTGCAATCATACATGTACCTAGCGTAATGATATCCATCTCTTTCCACCATCTTTCTTGCCCCCATACCTCTTTCCCACCACTCTCTTCCCTTTGCTCAAAGTTCTTCCATTTTTCCATGCCCCCCCATTATGTATCAGGATCCACTTATTAGAGAGAACATTTGGCCTTTGGCTTTTGGGGATTGGCTTCACTTGGAATGATATTCTCCAACTCCATCCATTTACCTGCAAATGCCATAATTTTATTCTCTTTTAATGCTGAGTAATATTCCATTGTGTATATATGTATACCACAGTTTCTTTATCCATTCATCTATTGAAGGGCCTCTAGGTTGGTTCCACAGTTTAGCTATTGTGAATTGAGCTGCTATAAACATTGATGTGGCTACTTTACTATAGTATGCTGATTTTAAGCCCTTTGTGTATAGACAGAGGCGTGGGATGGCTGGGTCAAATGGTGGTTCCATCCAAGTTTTCCAAGGACTCTCCATACTGCTTTCCAGATTGGTTGCACCAATTTGCAGTCCCACAGCAATGTATGAGTGTACCTTTTCCCCTACATCCTTGCCAACATCTATTGTTGTCTGTATTCTTGATGACTTCCATGGCATGAGGTAAAATCTTAGTTTTGATTTTCATTTCTCTAATTACTATAGATGTTGAATATTTTTTCATATATTTGCTGAGATACCTGTATTTATTTTTAGGTTTTTATTTATTTCTGCAGTGCTGGGTATCATACCCAGGGTCTCAGGCAAGCCAGGAAAACACTGAGCTGCACCCCAGCCCCAAAAGGGATACTTTTAGTGGAGCGGAGAGACATTTAACAAATATGGATGAAAGGTGAAGGCCATAATAGAAATGCAAAATAGATTGTGAAGAAGACAATGGGCAATTTGTGTAACCAGGAATAGGAAAAAAAACATTCGTTTCTAGGCACAAGGGACTAGTCACATTAATACTCAAAAAGCACTTGAAACCTGCATTGCCATGCATGTGGTCCTTGGGTTAGAGTCCAGGTGAATTTCATTCCTAGAGCATCAGTTTACCCATTAGAGCTGTCTGAAGAGCTAGTCTAAGATGGGGCTGACTGTGATGTAAAAAAATTCAAGAATTTGGGCAATGTGCCCTTCTGTAATGGAGTCATCCATCTAGGGGTTGCCCTTGGGCTCCACATAATGTTGGCGACCAGAAGGACAGCAACCCTGACATTGTTGGCCCAGGTCTGAAGTGGAAATAGGATTCCAGCCCTAGAGCCTCCCGTGCATCCCTATAGCAGGATTGCAGTTGTGATGGAGGGAGGAAGCTCAGATGATCACTGACAGAGGGAGGATGTGGGAATGAGGGCCAAAGCCTGTAAACCTCTCCTTCCTCTACTTCCTGTTGGCCTTGGAGGGGACCAAATGGTCCTGGGAGGAGAGGTGGTTACAAGGATCCAGCTCTATGTGAGGAGAAGCTGAGGTCCCACTTGACTCTCTTATCCCAGTCGTTACTGGTTATTTTTAACTAAGAGAAGACTGTAAAAGTTGTCATTTAAAAAGTGGGCTCCTTATTTCCCACTCTAGTTTATTTACAAATACAAAACTAAAAGCCAAATGCTGCCTGGTCAGTGGAAAGGACAATGCCACCCTCTAATCCCCCACTCAGTGCCAAGTGCAAGGACTCCAGCCCTGTAGCCAGCAAGCCCCTCTTTCCTGGGCCCCCTTGACTTCATCTTTGAATTCTTATCATCACTTTATTTGGACCTTAAGTGAAGAACCTGATGCTAAATTAATATAAAGAAAGGAGTAGTTCTCCAATGAAAGAGATTGCTAACACCACATTAAAAATGTATTAACAGGAAATTCAACCACCTCTCACACTTCTACTCCCTCCCTTAGCCATCCCTTCTGCAGCAGGAAACTAGAAGGGTTTCCAGCTGGCCTCTTGCTGAAGTTCAGGTCCTGCTGTCCTCACTCACACAGCAGACTAGGGATGTTTACAGATGGGGATCAGAACACACCCACCACCACCACCCACAGAACCCTCCATTGCCTTCCTTTCTTAGGCTCAGTGACATCCCATGCCTTCCCCATCCCCTACAACCCCTCACCCTGGCCCTGGCCACTCTGGCCTTATCCACCCCTTTTCAGCAGAGCCACCTGGTTTCCACTAATCCAGTCTCAGTCCTGCCTCAGGCACCTGCCCTGTTGTGACACCCCCCCTGAGCCTCCTCTCCAGGGATCCAGAGGCTCCCTCCACACACCATTCAGGACCTGCTATGTGTGCAGCTGTCAAGTTTTCAGAACGGCTTCTAATACCAACCTGTGTGAAGTTGGGTCCCTGACATTTTTGCCACCAGCAAACTTGAGGCCCAGGCACGTTTATGTCAACAGCAGTGATCACTGGTTAGAATAATTATTTTTTTGTCATTCTTTATCACTGAAATATATATTCCTAAGGCAGAGACTTCTCTAGTGTTCATCACCTGTGTCTCTATCTAGGATAGGCCTATGACAGAGTAGGGGCTCAATAAATGTGGGTTGAATGAATGGATGGGTGAATATAAGTTGGTACAGTGGTTTGAAATGCAATATTATAAGAGTATTAACCAGACATTATTGAAAATGATGGAAAAAAATACAAAAAAGGGACTGGGGATATAGCTCAGTGGTGGAGAATGTGCTTAGTATGCACAGGCCATAGCTTCAATCCCAAGCCTCCCACCAAAAAAATACAAAAGAGGAGTGTTGTGTCTCCCCCCCTCCTTCTTAAAACAATGCTTAGAATATATAAATTTGCTTATTGATCATAATTAAATTTTCAAATGCAATAGTCAAAATATTTTGTCATGTGTAACTGTAGTTACATAGTCCTGTATTGGACCCACATATACCTTGAAAACATCTGAGGTGGTCTCAGGGTGTCTGCTCAGCATAGCTTCACTCCAAAGTTTATAAAGATCTGACAGGTCAAAGGTTAACCATGATCCTCCCAGTATAAACAAGAGGTGTTTTACATCTTTCTGCTTTTGTGAATTTTTAAATATTTTCTTTGGTGGATCAGGTTTTACTTTCTAATAGGATAAAATACCTACTACAAAAAACTAACCCTGTGAAACAAAATTTTAATAAAAAGTTCAAATCTTTCCCCCAACTCAACTTGAATCACAGTCTCTGCCCTGGACACCACAGGGCAGAGGATCCCTATTGATGGCTCCTTTAGAAGAAAGAAACAAACTTTCCTTCATGTGCATCATCCATCCTTGGGTTCTAGTAAGACTAAGTTGTTTTTTTCCCCCATGGAGCAATAAAAACAACACTGATATCTGAAGGTGTTGTTCAATGATAAAACACTTGTCCAGTTTGGGTCATACCCTGGGTTCCATTTTCAACACAACCACCACCAAAAAAGATTAAATTACATTTTGTACCAGGCATGGAAGTGCATGCCTGGAATCCTAGTGGCTCTTGAAGCTGAGGCAGGAGGAGTGCAAGTTCAAAGCCAGCCTCAGCAATTTAGTGACTCACTATTTCTAAATAAAATATAAAAAAAAAGGGCTGAGGATATGGCTCAGTTGTTAAGCACCCCTGAGTTCAATCCTTGCTACAAAAAAGAAATTATATTCTGTGAAAATAATTTCTTTCATGTTTTCAGATTTATTTGCATAGATTTGTACAAATTATTCTTATGAGTGAGGAATCATTTTGGATTTGGTTTGTAATTTCCAAACTCAGGCTCTGCTCTGAATCCTTGGGGAAGTACCCTCTGCTGGTTCTCTGAGGCTGGCAGTTCTCCTCCTCCTGCTACCTCTTGATCTTTTGAAAGTCTTTGCACATTTCTTGTATTGTCCCTCTCTTTGTATTAAAAATTGAAACCAGGGATGCTTTACTATTGAACTACATTCCCTAGCCCTTTTTAATTTTTATTTTGGAACAAGGTTTTGCTGAGTTTTAGGGTCTGGTCTTGAACTTGTGGTCCTCCTGCCTCAGCCTTCTGAGTAGTGGAATTACAGAAAAGTGCCATTGCACAGGTTTCTTTGCTGCAGTCTGGCTGGGCACAAATAACCGGGAGGTCAAGAGCCACTTGTGGTTCAAGCCGGAACACACTTTATTCCCCATCCCACGCGAACTCAACCCGAACTCCACGGGAACTCTGCGAGAACTCAACAGGAACTCAACAGGAACTCCACAAGAACTCAAAAGTTGCAGGCACCCGAGGTAGCAGGAGCCACCCCATTGCCGGACAGCAGAGGTTTACATACAAAACTGAATACACAGCTTGCCTCAATACAGCATCATCCAGTTACAGCAATCAGTCACCATCCCAATAATTATACACAGCTCAACTCAATCATCACCATCCCAATGGCTCGCTGGCGCTACCCCTCAACCACCCCTTCTGGCAAAATGCCAGGCACCATCTTGACTTGGTTGTGGCTCTCAACATTTCTTTCTTTTTTTCTTTTTGAGACCTGTTCTCACTATATCTCCCAGGCTGGTCTCATGGGCTCAAGTGATTTTTTTGCCTCGACCTTCTGAGTGGCTGGGACTACAGATGTGTGCCATCATGCCTGGCTTTACACTATTTTCTAATTAGGGTTTCAGTCATCTAACACCACTAAAAGTTTTTAAATGAACTTTAAAAGTAAGGTAAAACATGCAAACAAAAGTACTAAATTCACAGATGCATATTACTCTCATTAAAACCACTCCCAGCCCAGACACGGAAGGTCAGTAGTGTCGTTCTCAATCTTCCTCAGACACTGTCTCTCCTTCCCCTCAAGTGACCACTCTCCCACTTTATAGTGTTGACAAACATGGAGATAAACGTGTCCTTTCCCCTGACCTTTCACTCTGTCCTTCCCAGAGCATAAAGTAAAACATACACCAGATATACATATTTAAAAGCATTTAAACTTTTATTGTGTGAAACTATGCAGACAGGAGTTAAGGCAGAGAGTCAGACAAGGCTTGAAGGGGCCCTCAACAGTCAAAGAAAGCTAGTATTTTTGTTTTCTTGGAAGGAGGCAGAACAAGAATCTCATTTATTAAAATACAATTATATATGTAATATGTTAAAATACAATAAAATGATGAGGACACCTAGTTCAGAAGAGCTGCAAGCCTCTCACATGTATTAATACTTTTAATCCCACCCATCCCAACAGTTAGTGAACATGTTTCCACATTGTAGATGTGAGGAAACCAAGGCAACAAGGGAAAAAGTGCTGGTCAGAGTAGCAATGCAGAATCTATGCTCCCTGAGAAGCCCCAGGAGCTCACAGTAGAGGCTGACACCCAGTTGTATGGATCCACTGTGGTAATTTGGTGCCCTCTGCTGCTAATTCAGGATTCGTAGACTCACAAGCTCTGGGAAAGAAGGGGAACCAGTCAGTGTTCAATTGAATGCAGAATGTTGGTGTTTTAATCAGCTTTTTTTTTCTTCTGTGACCTAAAGACCCAAATAGAACAACTGCAGAGAAGGAAAAGTTTATTTCACAGTTTCAGAGGTCTCAGTCCACAGCATCCAGTCCAGAGGAGACCCAGAATCACCAACCTTCTGCACCTGCTCAGGCTCTCAATCTGCACTTTTGCTTCCTCCTTCCTGCATGGTCTACCCACACCTGGGAACCCAGCTCCTCTCTTAAGGCTCCTGTTTCCTGAGGCTGTCCTGGTCTTTCTTCCTCCATTCATAGCAGGGACTCAACCAGGCCACAACCCACTCAGCCCACATGGGTCTTCTTCACAATGCAGACTAGGGGCTATATCCTGAAGTGTGGACTGTCTGCCCACCATCTGCACCCTGGGATTTCCATGGCCACAATCCAGGTCTCCCACATGAGGCACTGTGTAGAGGGATCTCTAAGTGTGACATTTAGTGCACATTACCACATGGGCACTGGAGAACTGCTATACCCATCATACAGCTGAAACTGGAAACATCTTTACTGAGTGTCAACATTTAAAGCAGAAATTTGCAGAAATGAGCAATAGGCCTTTCCCACTCTTTTCCTGGGTACTTCCCTAGCAACCTTCCAAGCAAACACTTTTGACCACAGGAAACAAGAACTTATATTCCACTTGTTCTCACTGTTGGAGAGACCACAGGGGAGGGCAGGAGAGAGCATAGAGCCACCTGCCCTATGGGAGAGTCACCTGGATGGTCCCCCTGTGGGGGCAGTCTACCCTAGCCTACAGGGACCAAGACCCTTAGGGGCTACAAAAGAAAATTATAGACTACAGCTGCCCCGTAATGGGCTGGTCTCTCTCCCCAGATGGTCAAGGACATCAGCTATTCTACTTTCCATGTCATCTACAAGGCCATTCCAGGAGGAAGATCTGTATGGTGGGGACAGGGTGGGGACTGGCAGGACTGAGTGATCCAGAGGACACACTCAGGAGACAGCTCCTAAGGAAGGACTGGAGATGCTGCACAGAGAACAGTGGAGATGCCTATGCTGAAGAGTCATGGGCCTATTCTACATGGGTCTCCCAGGGCCTGAACTGGCATGGCTCTTTGGGGTCTTTTTCTTAGTTTGCTAATAACAGCGTTGGTACAGTGAGGCAGAAAGGAAGGGACTAGAGGCATCACCTCTCATGGGATTCCTCTCTGACTTCTAAGCATCCAAAGATCACAACTCATTTATTCTATGTTCCCCTGAGGTCATGATAATCTAGTCCACACCAATCAGTCCATCATTCCCAACACATCCCTCTGGTTAAGTTGGCAGTCTCTGAGAGATGGGGACAGAGCAGGAGCCATGGTACCACTGCTGTTCACTCCTCACCCTGTGACAAGAAGAGGCTGCAGCTGTAACTTCAAGGATGTTGAAAGCTCTGGCTTTTGTCAGAATTAAGGGGATGTAGCTGGAGACCTGGCTCTCATCCCCTCACAAACACACAGACATGGATCCCCTGTTCCAGAAGGCTATTTACCTCTATTGCTCTCTGTGCATGGGGAGGCATGAGGTTAGGCCCTACCATCCCCAGTCATTGAGCACTTTTCTCACCTAAAACCTCTGCAGGAGATTTTGTCTTCTTCTTCTTACACCAAAGGACACAAATAGGAATCATAATCACAGCAACAGCACCAGCAGCAACACACAGGAAGGCAGGCCATATGTTCCGAAGCAGCACTGCAGTCCCTGAAAGCAGGCTTGTTATACTCTGGGTTCTGGAGCCTCAGGGCTTCTCCCCTCTCAACACCCTGGTCACTGACCTATCCAGTTGGGAGCCCCTGCTAAGACACCCAGGTTCACCACAGAACATAGAAACAGTACTGTTGTTCTCACTGTGTCCTACAAGGTAGCTGAACCTTTGGTCTTGTTCTTGAGAATCCTAGTGGACATCCTATTCCCATATGGCAAGACACCCCAGACTGCTAGGTGTCCTGCCTCAGGGGTTCCCCATCCTGCAGCCAGGTCAGAGATATTTTGAGGATAGAAGCTGAAAGCCCAACATGTCACATGGACAGTACCCTCCAAGGCCTCACAGCAGATCACATTCACTACTGAGGACATTGCTGAAGAAAGGGCAAAGCTAGTCAGCCATATGACCAATCATCTCTCCCCTCTAAGGGAAGGAACAGGGATGATCTTCTCCACTCTTCTGACTCTGGCCAAAGTCCTCATTGACCCCAGACTTTCTTTAAGTCTGTTCTCAGCCTGGGACCTGGGCTTCTAGCCTCACATTCTCACTTCCACATGTTGAGGTTGAGGTGGGAGTGTTACAGGGACTCCTGGTTTGTGAGGTCATGAGGAGCATCCTGGGTTGTGCAGCAAGGTGGGAGCTCTCTATGATAGCAAGCAGGCAGGTGAGGGCTCACTAGTGTCTGGGTACATACATCCTCCTGTCTTTATCTAGTGGTTTAATGGGACAAGAAAATTCATAACACAATAAACTCACACAAGGTCTCCTGAGTAGAGGTTCCAGGAGAGTGGGAGGAACTCTTCCAGAAGACTATATAACTCTGAAGTCTTCCACAGAGTTCTTCTTGCACATGGGCCCAGTAATCCTTGCTTTGAGTGTCATTTGCATCCCAGAGATTCTTGACTTTCATAGCCAAGGTCTGAGCTGAGAATGGCTGCACCCACCAGTTGCGTGTCTCTGGGTGATAGGAGAGGAAGGGCTCCCCATCATAGTGGAAATTCCAGAAGCCTCTGGTGTGGTTGTCCTCTTGAATCTTGCAGCCCCAATTCTCCTGGAGGGAATGAGACCCTGCCCCCACCCATCAGTCATTTCTCCATCCCCTGGCCCCTATGTCTTCTGACTCACCTATTGAAAAATTCCAGCTCACGGACGACCCCAATCTGGCTCTCCCCCATGTCCCCTGTACTGACTGCATGGAGCCTATTGCTTGTCCTCCCCAGTCAACTGCAGTGAGAAGAGATAGGACCCTGCCCTCTGCTACCAGTCTTCCTGGAGAAAACCTCACATCACACTTGTCCCTGTCCACACTCACCTCCTTTTTGTTCCTGCTGAGCATTGATATCTGCCAGGGTCACTTTTAGATTCTTGCTCTGCTCTGCCAACTCCAGAATCTCTATGTTCCAGCTGTCAATTGCCAAAGGTTTTTCTGTCCATGGCCCCTGGGGCTTTGGGTTTTCTTTATCGTGACTATCATAGTGAAGGAAGAGCTGATGGTCCCAATAACCATCAGCGAAGGACCTTGATTGCACTGATCCACCTTGGGACCTCACTGTGAGGTTATAGTGAAGACTGTGGGTCCCTGTGGAAGAGGAAGCAACAGATGACCCTTCCACCTGTGAACAAGTGCTCATCAATGCTCACCACAAAGGCTCTGCTGTCCTGAGCACCTGAGGAGGCAGCAAACACACACAGACAAAGGGACAGAAGAAAGGTTCCCAATACAATGAAGACAGGAAAGCAGAGAGGAAGGAGAGGGAAAGTGAGGAATGGAAAAGGGGAAATGGAGAGGGGCAGGCATGTAGGCCAGGGTTCAAGACAGGGGGATGGGCTTCCTAGGTTACAGATATGTTACAAGTGGAGAGGCTCGCCTGCAAGATTAAGGGAGAAGTAGGAGGGCCAGAGGTGCATGGCAGGGCTTGTCAGAGGCAGGAAGAATCAAGGGTGAGAGGACTCACGGATAGAGGTGCTGTGGAGTACAGGAGGACAGGGGGCCAAGAGGAGAGTGCTGCCTCTGTGCAGGCTTCTCACAGATGAGGTGGGGCTAGGCAAGGTACAGCAGTGGGGTAGGGTTGTACCCTAAAGGGATATGAAGCACTGGGCTGGGTCCAAAGTAGAAGATCAGTATCTTGAGGTCCCAGGTGGAGATAAATTGTCCTGCTAACATCTCCTAGGGACAGGGAGGGGTCAGTGTTCCCAAAGATTTGATATATCTTTTCAACTGTTGGTGCTGGAAAAATTGGACTTCCTCATACAAACAATGTAGTTAAACCCTTAATTACTCATATACAAAAACAGGACTTGGATGTAACTCAATGATAGAATGCTTTCCTAGCATGTGCAAGTGCCTGGGTTCAATACTCAGAGTGCACACGCACACATATACACACAAACACATAAACTAAAAATGATTTAAAAACAACTATAAAACCAAACATTCTTAGAAGAAAATACATTGGCAGCTAAATGTGGTAATATATGCCTGCAATCCCAGCTACTCAGGAAATTGAGACAGATGAATGCAAGTTCAAGGTCAACCTGGGGAACTTAGCAAGACCCTGTCTCAAAATAAACTTAAAAAAGAGCTGGGGTTTAGCTCAGTGGTAGACCACTTACTACCATGTAAGAGACCCTGAGTTCAACTCACAGTACCAAAGGAAAAAAAACTCAATTAGAGAACATATTGTAAATAATCTTTGTGAAAAAGAATTTGACCACATTTTTAATGATATGACACCAAAAGTACAAATACATAAAAAATTGATAAATTGGACTCATCAAAATTAAAGACATCTGTGACACTAAAGGACACTCATAGAAATGGTGACCTGCAGAATGAGAGAAAATATTTGCAAGTCACATATCTAATAAGAGAAGAACAGCTAGGTATGGTGGCACACGCCTGTAATCCCAGTGGCTCAGGAGACTGAGACAGGAGGAATGGTGAGTTCAAAGTCAGCCTCAGCAACGGTGACATGACAAGATGCTAAGCAACTCAGTGAGACCTGTCTCTAAATTAAATATAGAATAGATTGAGATATGGCTCATTGGTTGAGTGACCCTCAGTTCAATCTCCAGTGAAAGGGGGGGGGGGGAGAGAGAGAGAGAGAGAGAGAGAGAGAGAGAGAGAAAGAAAGAAAGAAAAAAAGAAAGAAAGAAAGAAAGAAAGAAAGAAAGAAACATTCAGAATAAGAAATATTGGGGCTAGGGAAGCTCAGTTGTAGAGCACTTGCCTAGCATGTGCAAGACCTTGGTATTGATCCCAGCTCCACAAAACAAGCAAACAAAAAAGAATCTCAACAACTCAAAAATAGAAAAGCATTGAACCTCTTCAGAACTGAGCAAAACCTCTCTACAGCCAGTTCCCTGAGGAGATACTCAATAAGCATTTGAAGAGATACTCAACATTAGCAGTCCATAGGAAAATGAAAATAAAAGCACAATAAGATTCCACTTTGTACCCATGAGCATGGCCACTATTTAGAAAAAAAGAATGCAGAATGAACAAGTTTATAAATACATAGAAAATTGCAGCACGGGTGCACTGCTTGCCTATATATACAATGGTATAGCCATTATGGAAATAGTACAGAGGTTCCTTTAAAGGCTCAAAATATATTTTCTTTTTTTTTTTAATTAATTTTTATTGTAGGTTGTTCAAAACATTACATAGTTCTTGATATATCATATTTCACACTTTGATTCAAGTGGGATATGAACTCCCATTTTTACCCCATATACAGATTGCAGAATCACTTCAGTTGCACAACCATTGATTTACATATTGCCATTCTGGAGTCTGTTGTATTCTGCTGCCTTTCCTATCCTCTACTATCCCCCCTCCCCCCTCCCCTCCCCTCTTCTCTCTCTACCCCCTCTACTGTAATTCATTTCTCCCCCTTATATTTTCCCTCCTTTCCCCTCACTTCCTCTTGTATGTAATTTTGTATACCCCTGAGGGTCTCCTTCCATTTACATGCAATTTCCCTTCTCTCTCCCTTTCCCTCCCACCTCTCATCCCTGTTTAATGTTAATCTTCTTCTCATGCTCTTCTTCCCTACTCTGTTCTTAGTTACTCTCCTTATATCAAAGAAGACATTTGGCATTTGTTTTTAAGGGATTGGCTAGCTTCACTTAGCATAATCTGCTCTAATGCCATCCATTTCCCTCCAAATTCTATGATTTTGTCATTTCTTAATGCAGAGTAATACTCCATTGTGTATAAATGCCACATTTTTTTTATCCATTCGTCTATTGAAGGGCATCTAGGTTGGTTCCACAGTCTTGCTATTGTGAATTGTGCTGCTATGAACATGGATGTAGCAGTGTCCCTATAGTGTGCTCTTTTTAGGTCTTTAGGGAATAGACCGAGTAGTGGAATAGCTGGATCAAATGGTGGTTCCATTCCGAGCTTTCCAAGAAATCTCCATACTGCTTTCCAAATTGGCCGCACCAATTTGCAGTCCCACCAGCAATGTACAAGAGTACCCTTTTCCCCACATCCTCGCCAGCACTTGTTGCTGTTTGACTTCCTAATGGCTGCCAATCTTACTGGAGTGAGATGGTATCTTAGGGTGGTTTTGATTTGCATTTCTCTGACTGCTAGAGATGGTGAGCATTTTTTCATATACTTGTTGATTGATTGTATGTCCTCCTCTGAGAAATTTCTGTTCAGGTCCTTGGCCCATTTGTTGATTGGGTTATTCGTTATCTCATTGTCTAATTTTTTTAGTTCTTTGTATATTCTGGATATTAGGGCTCTGTCTGAAGTGTGAGGAGTAAAGATTTGTTCCCAGGACGTAGGCTCCCTATTTACCTCTCTTATTGTTTCTTTTGCTGAGAAAAAACTTTTTAGTTTGAGTAAGTCCCATTTGTTGATTCTTGTTATTAACTGTTGTGCTATGGGTGTCCTATTGAGGAATTTGGAGCCCGACCCCACAGTATGTAGATCATAGCCAACTTTTTCTTCTATCAGACGCCATGTCTCTGATTTGATATCAAGTTCCTTGATCCACTTTGAGTTAACTTTTGTGCATGGCGAGAGAAAGGGATTCAGTTTCATTTTGTTGCATATGGATTTCCAGTTTTCCCAACACCATTTGTTGAAGATGCTATCCTTCTTCCATTTCATGCTTTTAGCCCCTTTATCAAATATAAGATAGTTGTAGTTTTGTGGATTGGTTTCTGTGTCCTCTATTCTGTACCATTGGTCCACCTGCCTGTTTTGGTACCAGTACCATGCTGTTTTTGTTACTATTGCTCTGTAGTATAGTTTGAAGTCTGGTATAGCTATACCGCCTGATTCACATTTCCTGCTTAGAATTGTTTTTGCTATTCTGGGTCTTTTATTTTTCCATATGAATTTCATGATTGCTTTCTCTATTTCTACAAGAAATGCCGTTGGGATTTTGATTGGCATTGCATTAAACTTATAGAGAACTTTTGGTAATATCGCCATTTTGATGATGTTACTTCTACCTATCCATGAACAGGGTATATTTTTCCATCTTCTAAGATCTTCTTCTATTTCTCTCTTTAGGGTTCTGTAGTTTTCATTGTATAAGTCTTTCACCTCTTTTGTTAGGTTGATTCCCAAGTATTTTATTTTCTTTGAGGATATTGTGAATGGGGTGGTTGTCCTCATTTCCATTTCAGAGGATTTGTTGCTGATATACAGGAATGCCTTTGATTTATGCGTGTTGATTTTATATCCTGCCACTTTGCTGAATTCATTTATTAGCTCTAATAGTTTCTTTGTAGACCCTTTTGGGTCTGCTAGGTATAGAATCATGTCATCTGCAAATAGTGATAATTTGAGTTCTTCTTTTCCTATTTTTATGCCTTTAATTTCTTTCGTCTGTCTAATTGCTCTGGCCAGTGATTCGAGAACTATGTTGAACAGAAGTGGTGAGAGAGGGCATCCCTGTCTTGTTCCAGATTTTAGAGGGAATGCCTTCAGTTTTTCTCCATTCAGAATGATGCTAGCCTGAGGCTTAGCATAGATTGCTTTTACAATGTTGAGGTATGTTCCTGTTATCCCTAGTTTTTCTAGAGTTTTGAACATAAAGGGATGCTGTACTTTGTCGAATGCTTTTTCCGCATCTATCGAGATGACCATATGGTTCTTATTTTTAAGCCTGTTGATGTGGTGAATAACATTTATTGATTTCCGTATATTGAACCAACCTTGCATCCCAGGGATAAATCCTACCTGATCATGGTGCACAATTTTTTTGATATGTTTTTGTATCCGGTTCGCCAGAAGTTTATTGAGGATTTTTGCATCTAGGTTCATTAGAGATATTGGTCTGTAGTTTTCTTTCTTTGAAGTGTCTTTGTCTGGTTTAGGAATCAGGGTGATGTTGGCCTCATAGAATGAATTTGGAAGTTCTCCCTCTTTTTCTATTTCCTGAAATAGCTTGAAAAGTATTGGTGTTAATTCCTCTTTAAAGGTTTTGAAAAACTCTGCTGTATACCCATCCGGTCCTGGGCTTTTCTTAGTTGGTAGTCTTTTGATGGTATCTTCTATTTCCTCAATTGATATTGGTCTGTTTAGGTTGTCAATATCCTCCTGACTCAATCTGGGCAAATCATATGACTTAAGAAATTTATCGATGCCTTCACTATCTTCTATTTTATTGGAGTATAAGGATTCAAAATAATTTCTGATAATCTTCTGTATTTCTGAAGTGTCTGTTGTGATATTGCCTTTTTCATCCCGTATGCTGGTAATTTGAGTTCTCTCTCTTCTTCTCTTTGTTAGCGTGGCTAAGGGTCTGTCGATATTATTTATTTTTTCAAAGAACCAACTTTTAGTTTTGTCAATTTTTTCAATTGTTTCTTTCGTTTCGATTTCATTAATTTCAGCTCTGATTTTAATTATTTCTTGTCTTCTACTTCTTTTGCTGTTGTTTTGCTCTTCTTTTTCTAGGATTTTGAGTTGAAGTATTAGATCATTTATTTGTTGGTTTTTTCTTTTTTTAAGGAATGAACTCCAAGCAATAAATTTTCCTCTTAGAACTGCTTTCAATGTGTCCCATAGATTCCGATATGTTGTGTCTGTGTTTTCATTTATCTCTAAGAATTTTTTAATTTCCTCCTTGATGTCTTCTATAACCCATTGATCATTCAGTAACCTATTGTTCATTCTCCAAGTGATGCATGATTTTTCCTTACTTCTTTTATCGTTGATTTTCAATTTCATTCCATTATGATCAGATAATATGCATGGTATTATCTCTACTCCTTTATATTGTCTAATAGTTGCCCTGTGACATAATATATGATCTATTTTTGAGAAGGATCCATGTGCTGCTGAGAAAAAAGTGTAACTGCTTGATGTTGGGTGGTATATTCTATATATGTCAATTAAGTCTAGGTTATTAATTGTGTTATTGAGTTCTATAGTTTCCTTATTCAACTTTTGTTTGGAAGATCTGTCCAGTGGTGAGAGAGGTGTGTTGAAGTCTCCCATGATTATTGTATGGTGGTCTATTAGACTCTTGAACTTGAGAAGAGTTTGTTTGATGAACATAGCTGCACCATTGTTTGGGGCATATATATTTATGATTGTTATGTCTTGTTGGTGTATGGTTCCCTTGAGAAGTATGTAGTGTCCCTCTTCATCCCTTTTGATTAACTTTGGCTTGAAATCTATTTTATTTGAAATGAGTATGGACACTCCTGCTTGTTTCCGAAGTCCATATGAGTGATATGATTTTTCCCAACCTTTCACCTTCAGTCTATGTATGTCTTTTCCTATCAAATGCGTCTCCTGAAGGCAGCATATTGTTGGGTCTTGTTTAGTGATCCATTCTGCTAGCCTGTGTCTCTTAATTGGTGAGTTTAAGCCATTAATATTTAGAGTTATTATTGAGATATGGGTTGTTCTTCCAGCCATATTTGTTTATTTATGTTACTAAACATGGTTTGTTTTCCTCTTTGATTATTCCCCCCCACCTTTACTGTACTACCTCCCGCTGTTGGTTTTCATTGATATTTTCCATTTCCTCTTCCTGTAATATTTTGCCGAGGATGTTTTGAAGAGATGGTTTTCTAGCTGCAAATTCTTTTAACTTTTGTTTATCATGGAAGGTTTTAATTTCATCTTCCATCCTGAAGCTTAATTTCGCGGGATACACAATTCTTGGTTGGAACCCCTTTTCTTTCAGTGTTTGAAATATGTTATTCCAGGATCTTCTAGCTTTCAGAGTCTGTGTTGAAAGATCAGCTGTTATCCTGATTGGTTTACCCCTAAATGTAATCTGCTTCCTTTCTCTTGTAGCTTTTAAAATTCTCTCCTTATTCTGTATGTTGGGCATCTTCATTATAATGTGTCTAGGTGTGGATCTCTTATGATTTTGCACATTCGGCGTCCTGTAGGCTTCTAGGATTTGGGATTCTGTCTCATTCTTCAAGTCTGGGAAGTTTTCTTGTATTATTTCGTTGAATAGATTGCTCATTCCTTTGGTTTGGACCTCTATACCTTCCTGTATCCCAATGACTCTTGTTTGGTCTCTTTATGTTATCCCATATTTCTTGAATGTTCTGCTCATGGTTTCTTAACAGTTTTGCTGAGTTGTCTATGTTCTTCTCCAGTTGAAATACTTTGTCTTCATTGTCTGATGTTCTATCTTCTAAGTGTTCTACTCTGCTGGTAGTATTCTCAATTGAGTTTTTAAGTTGGTTTATTGCTTCCTGCATCTCCAGGATTTCTGTTTGTTTGTTTTTTATAACCTCTATCTCCCTGTATAATTGATCTTTTGCTTCTTGGATTTGTTTATGTAATTCATTGTCGAAGTGGTCGAAGTGGTCTTTCATTGTCTGATTTTGCTGTCTAATGTCTTCCTTGAGACTCCAGATCATCTGAAGCATGTATATCCTGAATTCTTTATCTGACATTCCATCTGCTGCAGATATTACCTCTTCTAAAGTTGAGTTGACCTGCATTGCTTGTGGTCCTTTCTTTCCTTGTCTTTTCATACTGATCGCGTTTCTTTCTGCTTGGTGAAACTGTTGTGTTATTGATTTTTCCCCCTATATATTTATATTGCTCTTGTATAGCTGCAAAGTCTCCCTCGCAGGCTTTGGCGGTGGCTCTGCCCCTCCTCCAATTGAGGCAATGTGCCTTCCACGCCAGGAGGCCGCTGTACCTGTACTTTCGATGGGCCTGTTCTTTCGGTGGTCACAGGTCCGCCTACCTTGCAGGCGTGAGCAGCGGCTTTGCCCCTCCGCTGGCCACTAGGCCTGTTCTGTCTGTCGGTTGCAGATCTGTCTACCTAAAAGGCGCTGGTGGCGGCTCTGCCCCTCCCCCGACCGGGGCGATGTATCTGGCGGGCCACTGGGCCTGTTTTGTCGGTGGTCACGGTTCCGCCTACCTTGCACACGCGTGGAGCAGCTGTTTCATTAGTGCCTGGGCACACTCTCCTTGTTTGCCTCCCTCAGGCCCTAAGTTTGTAGAGCTTGGGGCTGAGAACCCCCAGCAAATTTGCTTACCTTCTGGTAGCCACGCCCCCGTATCTGGTGCAAGAGACCTCAGTTGTCAGCACTGGTGGGAGCTGTAGCTGGGAGACCCGCGCCGCGCGGCTCCCGCCAGCTCCTGCGTCAGCGCCGCCTCAGCTCCCGCCGGTTCCCGTGCCGCTGCCGCGGTTCCCGCCAGCTCCGGCCGGCTCCCTCACTGCTCCTGCTAATTTAGAATCCGCTGGGAAGGAATCTCTTTGGCCGATCTTTGGTGACTTCCCCTCTCTGCTATGGCGGGCCCCTGGCTCCTTGCAGGAGTGACCGAAGGGAGAGGTGGAACTGGCTTGTCTCTGGTCTGACACAATCTCTGGTTTTAGATCCCAGTTCGCTAATTCATAGAGGCTTGGTTAGATTTCCTTCCCATCCTCTCAAGGGGGGGAGCCCTTTCCCGGGTGGGCAGGGCCGTTAGCAGAGCCGGAAGGGCACGTGCCTTCTGTCGGGCCAGGCGGGGACCCTTCTGGCTGCGCTGGGTCGCCGGGGGCGCCCACAGAGCCAGGCAGATGGCGCCCGCGTGGCTAAGAGCCGGGCGGGGTGACCCTTCGCAGAGCGGGCGGGCCGCCAGGAGTGCCGGGATGGTGGGAGCTGTCTGCCGGCCGGGCAGGGACCCTTCTCGACGAGCAGGGCCGCTGGGGGCGCTTGTAAAGCCGGGCGGCTGCAGCCTCGTGGCTAAGAACCAGGCGGGCGGGGTGGCTGTTTGCAGAGCAAGAGCGGAATGGCGGGAGCTGTCTGCCGGCAGGGCGGGGACCCTTCTCGCAGAGCAGGGCCGCCGGGGGCGCTTGCAAAGCCAGGTGGCTGCAGCCGCGTGGCTAAGACCCAGGCGGGCTGGGTGGCTGTTTGCAGGGCGAGAGCGGGGCCGCCAAGGTAGCCGGGATGGTGGAAACTGTCTGTCGGCCAGGCAGGGACCCTTCTCGCCGAGCAGGGCCGCCAGGGGCGCTTGTAAAGCCGGGCGGCTGCAGCCTCGTGGCTAAGAACCAGGCGGGCGGGGTGGCTGTTTGCAGAGCAAGAGCGGGATGGCTGGAGCTGTCTGCCGGCCTGGCGGGGACCCTTCTCGCCGAGCAGGGCCGCCGGGGGCGCTTGTAAAGCCGGGTGGCTGCAGCCGCGTGGCTAAGACCCAGGCGGGCGGGGTGGCTGTTTGCAGGGCAAGAGCGGGACCGCCAGGGTAGCCGGGATGGCGGAAGCTGTCTGTCGGCCGGGCAGGGCCCCTTCTCGCCGAGCAGGGTCGCCGGGGGCGCTTGTAAAGCCGGGCGGCTGCAGCCTCGTGGCTAAGAACCAGGCGGGCGGGGTGGCTGTTTGCAGAACAAGAGCGGAATGGCGGGAGCTGTCTGCCGGCAGGGCGGGGACCCTTCTCGCCGAGCAGGGCCTCCGGGGGCCGCTTGTAAAGCCGGGTGACTGCAGCCGCGTGGCTAAGAACCAGCCGGGTGGGGTGGCTGTTCGCCGAGCGAAAGCAGGGCCGCCAGGGTAGCCGGGATGGCGGGAGCTGTCTGCTGACTGGGCGGGGACCCTTCTGCCGCTCTGCTCTGGGCCGCCTGCCGCTTGCAGAAGCGGCGGGTGGCCGCGGGATTGGACTCTGAGCCCGCGCTGCCGGTCAAGTTTCACTTGTCTGGGGCAAACTGTCACGTCTAATAAACTTACTAATTCTCGGCAGGTCTCCTTTCAACGGAATTTTGCTAGAAGATCCTCAGTAGGTAGAATGTAGCTGTTTTAATTGGTGTTTCTGATCCCGTTAATGTGGAGATATTGAAAGTGCAGCTTCCTCGCCGGCCGCCATGTTGGATCCTCTATTTTCTTTTTTTTAATTGGAAAATTAGATTAGATATATTTTTTGTTGTGGAGTTATAACATTTCTTTACATATTCTGGATGCAGTTCTGTATATAGTCTTTTAATGTAGTATTTCTTTTTTGTTTTTAAATTTAGTCTTTTTAGTTATGATACAACACCAGGATATATACCCTGACATAATCACAAAAGCATGAAACCCAACCTGCTCCATTTTGGACCTCAGCTCCACACCCTCCACTCCACTATCTCTCTTTAATCAATTTACAGTTTACTTTTTTTGTTTAAATACTGTCCTATGGACAGACCCAATGTCAGGATCCACCTTGCCATATTCATATGTGCCCATTTGAAAGTTCAGTCAGATTATTCCCTTTTCCTATTCCCTTTTTCTTCTTTTTAATTCCCTTTGTCTACTCTACTAATCTTTCCTCTGTTTTGATAAAATTCCTTCTCACCTCTTTATTTTTTTTTCTCTATTTTTTTTTCTTTTTTTACTCTCCCCCTTATTTTGGATTAGAGTCTGAACATTAGAGAAAACATTTGACCTTTGACTTTTGAGGACTGGCTTACCACTTGCATGATAATCTCCAGTTCTACCAATTTACCAGCAAATGCCATATTCTCATTCTTCCTTATGACAAATGCAAATAAAAACTACATTGATATATCATGCAAATTGAGACCCTAGACAAGCATTGGTTGCTACTCTCACACCAACAAAGCAGACTTCATGCTAAAATTAATCAGAAAAGACAAAGAAGTTCACTTCATACTGATAAAGGGAACAATTCAACAAGAAGATACACCTATAGTAATTAATAAAACACAAATTATTTAAAATTTACTGATTGGTGTAGTGGCACATACTTGTAATCCTAGTGCTTGGAAGACTGAGGGAGGAGGATCACAAGTTCAAAGTTAGTCTCAGAAATTTAGCAAAGCCCTAAGAAACTTAACAAGACCCTGTCTCAAAATAAAATATAAAAAGGGCTGGGGATGTGGCTCATTGGTTAAGAGCCCCTGGGTTCAATCCCTGGATCCAAACAACAACACCAACACCACCACCAACAAAACAAAAATAAAACCCAAAAGTTGGTGCACCTAGTTATATAAAGCAGACATGATTCAAATTGAAGACTTAGATAGACCCCAGTAAAAGAATACTGAATGATTTCAATATACATCCCACTAATAGATAGGTCATCCAGATATAAACTCAGTAAACTCTTTGGACCTAAAAATATTATCTATCCAATGATCTTAGCAGAATATAGATAATATTTTATCCAAAAATAGCTGAATATACTTTCTTCTTGTTTGCCCTTGAACCTTCCCCCAAACCGACCATATTTCAGGCCACAAAGCAACTTACAGTAAATTTTAAAAAATACTATAATTCCTTGGCATCTTATCTGATCATAATTGAATGAAATTAGGAATTAATTTAAAAATTACCTATAGACATTATAGAAACACATGGAGATTGAACAATACACTTTTGAATGATGAATGAATGATAGACAAAATTAGAGGAGAAATCTAAACATTCTTAGTCTCAAAGAAGAATAGTGATAAAACATACCAGAATCTCTGGGACACTATGAACACAGTTCTAAGAGAAAAGTTTATGAGTGCCTGTGTTAGAAAATCAGAAAGTTCCAAAATAAACAGTCTAAGGATGCATCTCAAGATCCTTGAAAAACAAGAACAAACCAATTCCAAAGCCAGCAGAAGACAGAAGATAATTAAGATTAGAAGTGAAATTGATAAAACAGAGAATACAAAAATAATATGAAGGATAAGTGAAATGAAGAGTTGGTTCTTTGAAAAGATAAACAAAATTGATAAGCTCTTAGCCAAACTAACCAAAAGAAAAAGAGAGAAGACCAAAATTAATAAAAGTAGACATAGAACAGAAGAAATCACCACAGATATTATAGAAATCCAAAGGATTATTAGGGCTTTTTGGAAAAATTATGCTCCGATAAATTGGAAAACCTAAAAGAGATACATACATTTCTAGACACATATGACCTACCAAAATTAAATCAAGACCAATTACAAGCAACAAGATAGATGCAATAGATCCAACATGGCGGCGGCCGTGGAGAGCTCAAGTCTCTGACCTCTTCAGCTGCGTGGGCATAGGGAGTCGTAAACTGTCTAAATGCTGTTTGCTCAGGATCACTAGGCAATGCTGAGCTGACGTGGATCTGGGGCGAACAGTCTGGGCCTCTCAGAACACACACCGAGCCTGGAATGGCTGCATTCAAGCTCCAGTTCGCCTGCTTCTCGCAGCCATACTGCTGTGACTCAGCACTAACGATCCCGCTGAAACAACTGCTCGGCCCTTCTGAACTGCGGAGGTAAAAGCCAACTGAGCCTTCATAGGCAGTGGCCACAGGATTGAAATAGGGCTTGGGAGAGACAGTCAGGACCCACCCGTTGCATTGGTCACCCGGCAAAGGGAACAAACTGTCACCATTTGCATGGGATACCACCATGGCAGAGAACTGACGTCACCAAAACGCGGCAAGGAGATAACTTCATTGAAACCAGCAGCGACAGGTGTGTAATCCCCTAGCCTTCCCTCTCCACACAGCCGGGAAACCTTAAGGGCCCCTCCCAGCTCTCCTGTGAGCGTGATAGCCAGACCGAGGGTTTTTAACATTTTTTTTATTTTTTTCTTTTCTATTTTTTTCTTTTGTCTTTTCATTTCTTTTCAATTTTCTTATTCCCCCTTCCTTGAATTCTACTTACTGCTTACTCTCATTCTCTTTGGTGACTTCTTCCCTTCCCTTCTAATATCTTTCCTCCCAAGCATCAAATAAATTTATATGAATAAACAGTAACTCAACAGTCAAACAGAACAAGAAGTAACATGAGCAGCATAAAAAAGCAAGGAAGAAAAGGAGTACAAATAATGCAGGACAGCCTAAATAGTCAGGAGGACCTAGAGTCATCAGAAAAATGGTCATATAAAGAACTCAAGGAATACCTTAGACAGATGGAATGGAACCTTAAAGAGGATATGAGACAGCAAATTCAAACACTGAAAGAACTCATTGAAAATGAATTACATAAACAGATAAAAGAAGAAGTTAAGCATCTTTGTCAGGAGATAGAGATTATAAAAAGAATCAAACAATAATTCTAGAAATGAAGAAAACTATAAAACAAATTAAAAACTCAAATGAGAGTATCACTAACAGAGTGGAGCAAGTAGAATCCAGAACGTCAGATAATGAAGACAAAATATATCATCTTGAAAAGAGTCTAGCCAACTCAGAAAGGCTGGTAAAAAATCACGAGAAAAGCATCCAAGAGATATGGGATAACATAAAAAAACCAAACTTACGAGTCATCGGGATAGAGGAAGGTACAGAGATTCAAACCAAGGAAATGAGTAACCTGCTGAATGAAATAATTACAGAAAACTTTCCAGAAATAAAAAAGGAAACGGATATACAAATTGTAGATGCATACAGGACACCGAGCACACAAAATCACAGTAGACCAATGCCAAGACACATTGTTATGAAGATAGCCAATATACAGAATAAAGAGAAAATATTAAAAGCTACAAGAGAAAGGAGGCAGATTACATTCAGGGGTAAACCAATAAGGTTAACAACGGATTTTTCATCACAGACGCTGAAAGCGAGAAGATCCTGGAACAACGTATTTCAAACACTGAAAGACAATGAATGCCAACCAAGAATTCTGTATCCAGAAAAATTAAGCTTCAGGTATGGCAACGAAATAAAAATCTTTCATGATAAAACAAAGCTAAAAGAATTTGCAGCCAGAAAACCAGCATTGCAAAGCGTCTTGAGCAAAACAGTACATGAGGAAGAAATGAAAAACAATAACCAAAACCATCAGTGGGAAGGCCTCCATAAAGACAGAGGGCAGGGGGAAAGCTAATCATGGAGAAACAAACTAAATTTAAAAAAAAAGATAAATAATCAAACATGGCTGGAAGTACAAAACGTATATCAATAGTAACTCTAAACATTAATGGCTTAAACTCTCCAATAAAGCGACACAGGCTGGTAATATGGATTAAAAAAACAAATCCAATATTATGCTGCCTCCAGGAGACACATCTGATTGGAAAAGACATACACAGGCTGAAGGTGAAAGGTTGGGGAAAAATATACCACGCATACGGTAAGCAAGCTGGGGTGGCCATCCTCATATTGAATAAAATCGACTTCAAGACTAAGTTAATCAAAAGGGATAAGGAAGGACATTATAAACTGTTAAAAGGAACCATTCACCAACAAGACACAACAATTATCAATATTTATGCACCAAATAATGGTACTGTGACGTTCATAAAACAAATTCTCCTCAAGTTCAAGAATCAAATAGACCACAACACAATAATTATGGGTGACTTCAACACACCTCTCTCACCATTGACAGATCCTCCAAACAAAAGTTGAATAAAGAAACTATAGAACTCAATATCACAATCAATAACCTAGACTTAACTGACATATATAGAATATATCAACCATCATCAAGTGGATATACTTTTTTCTCAGCAGCACATGGATCCTTCTCAAAAATAGACCATATATTATGCCATAGGGCAAACCTCAGTAAATATAAAGGGGTGGAGATAATACCATGCATTTTATCTGATCATAATGGAATGAAACTGGAAATCAATGATAGAAGAAGGAAGGAAAAATCCTACATCACATGGAAAATGAACAATATGTTACTGAATGATCAATGGGTTACAGAAGACATAAAGGAGGAAATCAAAAAATTCTTAGAGATAAATGAAAATACAGATACAACATATAGGAATCTATGGGACACAATGAAAGCAGTTTTAAGAGGGAAATTCATCGCCTGGAGGTCATTCCTCAAAAAAAGGAAAAACCAACAAATAAATGAGCTCACACTTCATCTCAAAGCCCTAGAAAAGGAAGAGCAAAACAACAGCAAATGTAGCAGAAGGCAAGAAATAGTTAAAATCAGAGCGGAAATCAACAAAATTGAAACAAAAGAAACTATTGAAAAAATCAACAAAACTAAAAGTTGGTTCTTCGAAAAAATAAATAAGATCGACAGACCCTTAGCCATGCTAACGAAGAGAAGAAGAGAGAGAACTCAAATTACTAACATATGGGATGAAAAAGGCAATATCAAAACAGATGCTACAGAAATACAGAAGACAATTAGAAATTATTTTGAAAACCTATATTCCAATAAAATAGAAGATAGTGAAGACATCGATAAATTTCTTAAGTCATAGGATCTGCCCAGACTGAGTCAGGAGGATACACACATTTGAACAGACCAATATCAATGGATGAAATAGAAGAAGCAATCAAAAGACTACCAACCAAGAAAAGCTCAGGACCGGATGGGTATACAGCGGAGTTTTACAAAACCTTTAAAGAAGAATTAATACCAATACTTTTCAAGTTATTTCAGGAAATAGAAAAAGAGGGAGCTCTTCCAAATTCATTCTATGAGGCCAACATCACCCTGATTCCGAAACCAGACAAAGACACCTCAAAGAAAGAAAACTACAGACCAAAATCCCTGATGAACCTAGATGCAAAAATCCTCAATAAAATTCTGGCGAATCGGATACAAAGGCACATCAAAAAAATTGTGCACCATGATTAAGTAGGATTCATCCCTGGGATGCAAGGATGGTTCAATATACGGAAATCAATAAATGTTATTCACCACATCAATAGACTTAAAGATAAGAACCATATGATCATCTCGATAGACGCAGAAAAAGCATTCGACAAAGTACAGCATCCCTTTATGTTCAAAACATTAGAAAAACTAGGGATAACAGGAACTTTCCTCGACATTGTAAAAGCTATCTATGCTAAGCCTCAGGCTAGCATCATTCTGAATGGAGAAAAATTGACGGCATTCCCTCTAAAATCTGGAACAAGACAGGGATGCCCTCTATCACCACTTCTATTCAATATAGTTCTCGAAACACTGGCCAGAGCAATTAGACAGACGAAAGAAATTAAATGCATAAAGATAGGAAAAGAAGAACTTAAATTATCACTATTTGCGGATGACATGATTCTATACCTAGAAGACCCAAAAGGGTCTACAAAAAAACTACTAGAACTAATAAATGAATTCAGCAAAGTGGCAGGATATAAAATCAACACGCATAAATCAAAGGCATTTCTGTACAACAGCGACAAAACTTCTGAAACGGAAATGAGGAAAAACACTCCATTCACAATATCCTCAAAAAAAATAAAATACTTGAGAATCAACCTAACAAAAGAGGTGAAAGATTTATACAATGAAAACTACAGAACCCTAAAAAGAGAAGTAGAAGATCTTAGAAGATGGAAAAATATACCCTGTTCATGGATAGGCAGAACTAACATCATCAAAATGGCAATATTACCAAAAGTTCTCTATAGGTTTAATGTAATGCCAATCAAAATCCCAACAGCATTTCTTGTAGAAATAGATAAAGCAATCATGATATTCATATGGAAAAATAAAAGACCCAGAATAGCAAAAGCAATTCTAAGCAGGAAGTGTGAATCAGGCGGTATAGCAATACCAGATTTCAAACTATATTACAGAGCAATAGTAACAAAAACAGCATGGTACTGGTACCAAAACAAGCAGGTGGATCAACAGTACAGAATAGAGGACACAGAGACTAATCCACAAAGTTACAACTATCTTATATTTGATAAAGGGGCTAAAAGCATGCAATGGAGGAAGGATAGCATCTTCAACAAATGGTGTTGGGAAAACTGGAAATCCATATGCAACAAAATGAAACTGAATCCCCTCCTCTCGCCATGCACAAAAGTTAACTCAAAGTGGATCAAGGAGCTTGATATCAAATCAGAGACTCTGCATCTGATAGAAGAAAAAGTTGGCTCCGATCTACATATTGTGGGGTCGGGCTCCAAATTCCTTAATAGGTTACCCATAGCACAAGAGTTAATAACAAGAATCAACAAATGGGACTTACTTAAACTGAAAAGTTTTTTTCTCAGCAAGGGAAACAATAAGAGAGGTAAATAGGGACCCTACATAATGGGAACAAATTTTTACTCCCCACACTTCAGATAGAGCCCTAATATCCAGAGTATACAAAGAACTAAAAAATTAGACAGTAAGATAACAAATAACCCAATCAACAAATGGGCCAAGGACCTGAACAGACACTTCTCAGAGGAGGACATACAATCAATCAACATGTACATGAAAAAATGCTCACCATCTCTAGCAGTCAGAGAAATGCAAATCAAAACCACCCTAAGATATCATCTCACTCCAGTAAGATTGGTAGCCATTCTGAAGTCAAACAACAAGTGCTGGCAAGGATGTGGGGAAAAGGGTACTCTTGTACATTGCTGGTGGGACTGCAAATTGGTTCGGCCAATTTGGAAAGCAGTATGGAGATTCCTGGGAAAGCTGAGAATAGAACCACCATTTGACCCAGCTATTGCCCTTCTCGGACTATTCCCTAAAGACCTTAGAAGAGCATACTACAGGGATACTGCCACATCGATGTTCATAGCAGCACAATTCACAATAGCTAGACTGTGGAACCAACCCAGATGCCCTTCAATAGATGAATGGATTAAAAAAATGTGGCATCTATACACAATGGAGTATTACACAGCACTAAAAAATGACAAATTCATGGAATTTGCAGGGAAATGGATGGCACTAGAGCAGATTATGCTTAGTGAAACTAGCCAATCCCTAAAAAAAATACCAAATGTCTTCTTTGATATAATGAGAGCAACTAAGAACAGAGCAGGGAGGAAGAGCAGGAAGAAAAGATTAACATTAAACAGAGACAAGAGGTGGGAGGGAAAGGGAGAGAAAAGGGAAATTGCATGGAAATGGAGGGAGACCCTCATTGTTATACAAAATTACATATAAGAGGTTGTGAGGGGAATGGGAAAATAAACAAGGAGAGAAATGAATACAGTAGATGAGGTAGAGAGAGAAGATCGGAGGGAAGGGGAGGAGGGATAGTAGAGGATAGGAAAGGTATCAGAATACAACAGTTACTAATAGGGCATTATGTAAAAATGTGGATGTGTAACCGATGTGATTCTGCAATCTGTATTTGGGGTAAAAATGGGAGTTCATAACCCACTTGAATCTAATGTATGAAATATGATATGTCAAGAGCTTTGTAATGTTTTGAACAACCAATAAAAAATGCAAAAAAAAGATATATGCAATAATAAAAAGCCATATGTGGGGCTGGGGATGTGGCTCAAGCGGTAGCGCACTCGCCTGGCATGCGTGCAGTCCGGGTTCGATCCTCAGCACCACATACAGACAAAGATGTTGTGTCCACCAAATACTAAAAAATAAATATTAAAAAAAATTAATAAAAAAAATAAAAAGCTATATTTTATGGTTTAAATATGAGGTATCCCACAAAACTCATGGGTGAAATAATGAAAGAATTTTTAGGTGAAGTGAATAGATTATAGGAAGTATAACCCAGTCAGTGGATTAATTCACTAACAATGGATTAACCAAGCAGGAACTGTAGGCAGGTAGGGTGAAGCTGGGGGAGATAGGTCACTGGAAGTGTGCCTTTAGGCTTCATATTTTATTCCTAGTTACGGAAGTGCTCTCTCTCTTTGTGTGTGCTTCCTAATTGCTGTTTATTGAGGTGCTTTACTCCTCTATGCTCTTCTGCTATGATGTTCCACCTTACCTAGAGTCCAACAAAATGGAATTGGCCATTTATAGACCTAGATCTCTGAAATCATGAGTGCCAAATAAACCTTTTCTCCTCTAAAATTGTTTTTGTCAGATCTCTTGGTCACAGTGACAAAAGGCTGACTAAAACATCATCCAACAAAGAAAAGTCTAGGACCACATGGGATTCTCAGCTGAATTTACCAGAACTTTAAAGAAAAACTAATGCCAGTGTTCCTCAAGTTATTTCATGAAAAGAAAGGAATGAAATACTTCCAAACTAATTATATGAAGCCAGTATTACCAATATACCAAAACCAGATAAGGACACATCAAGAAAAGAATTACAGACCAATATCTCTGATGAACCTAGATGAAAAATCCTTAGTAAAATATCAGCAAATCATATTTAACAGCATATTAAGAAGATTGTACATCATGACTAAGAGGATTTAATCCTAGGGATGAAAGGATGTTTAGCATTCACAAATCAATACATGCAATGTACCACATAGATAAAATTAAGAACAAAAATTATATACTCATCAAATAGATGCACAAAAAGCCTCTAACAATATTCAGCACCCATTCATGAGAAAAATACCAAAGAAAATAGATATAGAAGACACTTACCTTAAAATTATAAAGGCTATACATGACAAACACAAAGCCAACATCTGTCACAATATGCAATGGAATCAGGGTCATTCCAGGTGGATTGGGCTAGCAACAAAAAAAGCCACACAAACACAGAAAATACCTTTTGAGGGGTTCAGGACAGCTCTGCAGCCTCAAGAATCAACCTTCTATGCTGGAAGGCAAGGACAGCAATAGAATATTCCACACAAATAAGGCAAGGAATTGGATTTCAGAGGGCAGAGTCTTGCTCTGTGATGTCTTGTAGTCAGCAGTTTGACTGACATCTTGGAAAGTCACACCCATCTCAGGTGTTGTGTGAGATCATAGGCAGAGTGAGAGAAGTGGCATACATATATTGCACAGCTCAATCAGGCAGCAACATCAGTCCATTTCCCTCATATGCTCAAATGCTCATGGCTCACACACACAGCCCATGGATGGCTCGCAATGTCTAGTCACTGGATCCTTGGTCCAAGGACATCATGATCTACTATTATTACAAAAAAAGAATTAGTAGAAAACATATCAGTTCAATAATATGCCATGTAGAATGTTTCAACATGTTTTAGGATCTCCAAAAGATCCAGGTTATTATTACTCTGTCAAAAATTCATTAGAAGATTTTTAAATCTTTTCCCAATCTCATTGGGAAGCATTGTATTTGGCCATAGTAACACAGCATTGCATTCAAGCCTTTTCTTAGACTTGAGAGCACAGAGCTCATTTGTAATATTTATTATAGTGGCTTCGAGAACATGTATCTTAATTTCAATTCTTCCATCAATATTCATGTGATTATGAGGGGCTCTAGAAGTAATTTAAGCCAAATTATTTAAAAAGCTCACGTTTAAGTTTTAAAGACATAGCCACAGAGGCTATAATCATAGAGACAACAAATAAAAGTAAAGTAGCCAGCTGTGGCTGTGGCTCAGTGGTAGCACACTTGCCTGGCATGTATGAGGTACTGGGTTCGATTCTCAGCATGACATATAAATAAAGGTCTATCAACAATTAAAAAATAAAACTAAAAAATTGAAAAAGTAGCCACTCTAAGGATCATGATATCAAGAGCTTGCTTAGGTCTGATTAACTGGCATGCACCTTTTGTAAAGCATGCACCAATTCAGCATACCCTGGTTCTGAAATATTAGTTGGCAATAGGATAAAGGAGGGTTAAGGAAGGATCAATGTCCTTTTCCTCTATTCTAACTAGTGGTACAATTAGTCAAGTTGCATTTTCTTACAGGCTACAAGATATTTATCATCCTTTCTGTTAATTACTTTTCCAATAATTAGAGCATAAATATGGGCCAACAGGCCATAGCAAGAATCTTTCTTATAATTCCTGCCTGTGAAATCAGGCATAGGTCTGTCAGTAATGCAAAAATTCTGGAGCAGAAACTAAGTACCAAACATCCTTCTGGATGCCACCTCACTGAGGGTTAGGGTAGTACCAATAACATCTCCAGGGGTTCTGGCTTCCTCCTGTAACTGTCTTTGTCAATTCTAGGAGGCCAGTCTAAAATATATCCACTATTTCTAGACACTTTATGCTATACTGGCAAGACATTTGTACAATCCATCCATTTAGGAAAGGTGCCAAATTCTATTGTAGAATGATTAGGGCAATAATATATTGGTAGATGTTCTATGTAAATAACTGGCCTATATGGGGAAATTTTCATTTTGACACCTGTCCAGATATATAAGTATAGTCTTAAATTTCAAGGACCAGCATGATTATATATAAGTATAGTTCTGAATTCTAAGGATTAGCAATATTGGCTGGTTTAAGTTCCCCATATGGTGACTTTTCCTTGAAAGATACCCTTAGACAGCCAGCATTCTTATTATGGGATCAACATATAGGTAGCTGACCATTATAGTCAGTGTAATTAAATCTAGTCACATGGATGGATTTTCTAGTCTACATTGTAAAACACATTAAAAGGTAGACTTGGGGAATGGGCCCAAAGAAGTCTCTTTATGGGTTTTTCTTACCTGGCACCTCATGAAGCTTACATGGCTGTAAACTCTGTGTTTGAAGATTTACCTTCCTATGTCCAGTTTTTCATCCATTTCATGGTGACAGGTTTAGATTCTATTATTTGAAATCTGATTTACTTACCAGATCATGTTCAGCAGCAGTAAGACTATTAGTATCACAATTTAAGAAAAAAATTTTGAAATATCCCATAAAATTTAGTGCATGCATGTAGGGTCCTGTTTTCCCCCTTTTCTTTCTTTATTAAAATTGAGTAAAGGGATTAAGGTAAATAGAAACTTAGTTTATATCAAATGTATGGTTTGATTTTGACTTTAACAGAATTACTAAAAATGAAGAATATAATAAGTAGTATATAAAAATTTATGTTTTGCAATTAGATCTAGATGAACTTTAAATGATCATCTTAATTTGGAATGAGGCAAGAAACAGAGTTTTAACTTAAGAGAAGCAGCCTTGGGCTGGGGTTTTGGCTCAGTGGTAGAGCATTCACCTACAATGTGCAAGGCCCTGGGTTCCATCCTCAGCACCACATTAAAATAAATAAATAAAATAAAGGTAAAATAATATATATATATATATATATATATATATATATATATATATATATATATAATATAAATATAAAATAAAATAAAGGAGTACACTTGTTTAATAAGCATAGGAAAGATATTTTGTTTTTCACCATTAACAAAAAATGAAATAGATAAATGAATAGCCCTTTATTTACCAATCTATGAAAAACTCCTAGTATCATTAGTAAACCAAATGTTGATTTAAGTATGGGGAATCAGGACCTTAAACAGTGATGGGTAAAAATAGGTCAATAGTATTGTTTAAGACAGTGATCTAATTTAGAATTTTATGTGGCATTGATTTAGCAATGATATCTTAAGGCATCTATGTCAAAACAATCTATTTATAAAGAAACAGTTATATGAGCATCTTTAATAACTTTATTTAATGTAGCAAGATTAGCTCTAATAATTATGTATAAGTCATGAATTTACTAATTTAAAAAATATCAATGTGTGTTGTAGGGCATCATCTTGTTTTTGGTTTAAGTTGAGAATGGGCTTCTCATGTCTTAAGATTTTTATTGAGATAAACTATTGTCTGTTGAGCTGATTTGTTTATGGCTGTCTGTATAATATTTTAGGGGTGACTATTTTAGGGTTATTTCTTACAGTAATAAACTGATGACAGGGGCTTGAAGTATAGAGGTTTCCAAAGCTTGCCTATAACTTAGGAGTAATATTTTTACCCAGGAAGTTTATTCCTCTTGGGGCCAAGACTAGTATCTTAGTCTTTTTTTGTCTCTAAGTTTTTTCCCTTTCTTTTATTTGATCTCTATTTAAATTGTTGGGTAACATCTAATGATTGATTAGGGTTATATCAGTTTCTGTAATTTCTTTTGAATATCCAGGGCCAACTGGATGATTAACTCATCCTTTGAAAATGGGTGGCCCTCTATAAATTTAGGGTGCTGCATTGTCTCTTGAGTCTCTTCCTGAATTTAGTAGGATTTTCCAGGCTTATAAAATTATTTTTAGGCTTAAAAAATCATTTTTTAAAATTATTTTTAGGCTTATAAAATTATTTTAGGCTTATAAAAATTATTTTCCAGGTATTCTGTTTAGTTGTTGGATCCCAATCTGTTTTGGGGGAATTGTCTGTGCTCTAGACAAACAACCAGTTTTGTCCCTATCCTGTATTTTTGGGACATGTTTTAAGATAGATCTTTTTCAAACTGTTTTTAGCGTGGCCTTTCCTTTTGAAGTTTAGTTAAGCAATAGCATAATATCTTTCTAGGCGAGGTCAGACATTTGGCATAAGTTTTGAAACATTACAATATATGTATTTGGATCTCTCAAAAATCTCCCTGGATTTGCTCTTGTCGGTATTAAATTGGAGAGGTCCCTTTGACTTGTTTTCCTTAGTAGGTAATTTCTTTAAGGCCTTTTTTCATGATAGTGATTGAGGCTAGACTTAATAGGACATAAAAATGAGCCTCTTTCTTTCTTTCTTTCTTTCTTTATCTTTATTTATTTGTTTGTTAGTTTTAATTAGTTATACATGACAGTAGAATTCACTTATGTACTTTGATGTATCATACATAGATGGGATATAATTTTTCATTTTTCTGAGTATACATATTGTAGAATCACATTGGTTATACAGTCACATACATATGTAAAGTAATAATGTCTGTTTCATTCTACAATCTTTCTTATCCCCACATCCAGTGCCTTTCCCTCCTTTCACTTCCCTCTATCTAATCTAAGGTAATGCTATTATTTTTTTTTTTTTGCCATTACAATTCTTAGTACACATATATACCACAATTTTTGTATCTCTGTATATAAAAAGTATGACACCCAATTCAAGTCTTCATACATGTACTGTGTATAATGATGTCCATCACATTCCACCATCCTTGCTAATCCCCTGCCCCCTCCCTTTCCCTCCCACCCCTCTTCCCTATCTAGAATTCATCTATTCCTCCCATGCTCTCCTTCCCAATCCCACTATGAGTCAACCTCCTTATATCAGAGAAAACATTTGGTATATGTTTTTTTGGGGATTGGCTGACTTCATTTAGCATTATCTTCTCCAATGTCATCCATTTACCTGAAAATGCCATGATTTTGTTCTTTTTTTAATGCTGAGTAAAATTCCATTGTGTATATACGCCACAATTTTTTTTATCCATTTATCCATGAAGGACAGCTAGGTTGGCTCCACAGTTTAGCTATTGCGAATTGTGCTGCTATAAACATTGATGTGGCTGTGTCCCTGTAGTATGCTGTTTTTAAGTCCTTTGGGTATAGTCCAAGGAAAGGAATAGCTGGGTCAAATGGTGGTTCCATACCCAGTTTTCCAAGGAATCTCCATATTACTTTCCAAATTGGCTGCACCAATTTGCAGTCCCACGAGCAATGTATAAGTGTACCCTTTTCCCCACATCCTCACCAAAACTTATTGGTGTTTGTCTTCATAATAGCTGCCATTCTGAATGGAGTGTGATGAAATTTTAGAGTAGTTTTGATTTGCATTTCTCTGATTGCTAGAGACAATGAGCATTTTTCATATATTTATTAACTGATTATATATCCTATTCTGAGAAGTATCTATTCAGGTTCTTAGCCCACTTGTTGATTGAGTTATTTGTTTTTTGTTTTTTGTTTTTTGGTGTTTAGCTTTTTGAGTTCTTTGTATACCCTAGAGATTAGTGTTCTATCTGATATGTGAGGGGTAAAGATTTGCTCCCATGATGTAGGCTCTCTGTTCATATCACAGATTGTTTCTTTTGCTGAAAAGGAACTTTTTAGTTTGATCCCATCCCATTTATTGATTCTTGGTTTTAATTCTTGCACTATTGGAGTCTTATTAAGGAAGTTGGGGCCTAATCCCACATGATGAACATTACTTTTCCTTTTATTAGATGCAGAGTTTCTGGTTTAATTCCTAGGTCCTTGATCCATTTTGAGTTTTGTGCATTGTGAGAGATAGGGGATTAATCTCATTTTGTTGCATATGGATTTCCAGTTTTCCCAGCACCATTTGTTGAAGATACTATCCTTTCTCCAGTGCATGCTTTTGGCACCTTTGTCTAATATAAGGTAGTTATAATTTTGTGGGTTAGTCTCTGTGTCCTCTATTCTGTACCATTGTGATCTGATAAAATACATGGTAGTATCTCTACTTTTTTGTATTTGCTAAGAGTTGCTTTGTGGCATGTTATATGGTCTATTTTAGAGAAGGACTCATGTGCTGCTGAAAAGAAAGTGTATCCGCTTGATGCAGTTGAAATATTCTATATATATCAGTTAAGTCTAAGTTATTGATTATGTTATTGAGCTTCATAGTTTCTTTATTCAACTTTTGTTTGGAAGATCTATGCAGTGGTGAGAGAGGTGTGTTAAAGTCACCCATGATTATTGTGTGTCACCATGCTTATTGTGTAGTCACCCATGATTATTGTGTTTTTTAAAAATAATTAATTAATTAATTTTATTCTACTTGGTTATATATGACAGAAGAATGCATTACAATTTATATTATTCATATAAAGCACAAATTTTCATATCTCTACTTGTATACAAAGTATATTCACACCATTTGTGTCTCCATACATGTATTTTGGATGATGATGTCCATCTGATTCCACCATCATTTCTACCCCCATTCTCCCTTCCTTCCTCTCCTGCCCCTTTCCCCTATCTAGAATTTATCTACTCTTCCCATGCTCCTCCTCCCAACCCCATTATGAATCAACCTCCTTATATCAGAGAAAACATTTGGCATTTGGTTTTTTGGGATTGGCTGACTTCACTTAGCATTATATTCTCCAACTCAATCCATTTACCTGCAAATACCATATTTTGTTCTCTTTTATTGCTGAGTAATATTCCATTGTGTATATATACCACCTTTTCTTTATCCATTCATGTACTGAAGGGCATCTAGGTTGGTTCCACAATTTAGCTATTGTGAATTGTCCTGTTATAAACATTTATGTGGTTGTGTCCCTGTATCCCTGTAGTGTGCTGTTTTTAAGTCCTTTGGGAATAGAACAAGGAATGGGATAGCTGGGTCAAATAGTTCCATGCCCAGTTTTCCAAGGAATCTCCATACTGCTTTCCAAATTGGCTGCACTAATTTGCAGTTCCACCAGCATGTGTCTTTTTCCCCACATCATCACCAACATTTATTGTTGTTTATATTCTTAATAGCTGCTATTCTGACTGGAGTGAGATGAAATCTTAGAGTAGTTTTGATTTGCATTTCTCTAATTGCTAGTGATGTTGAACATTTTTTCATATGTTTGTTGATTGATTGTATATCATCTTCTGAGAGCTGTCTGTTCAATTCCTTGGCTCATTTATTGATTAGGGTTTTTTTTTTTTTTTAGTGTTTAGCTTTTTGAGTTCTTTATACACCCTAGAGATTCGTGTTCTATGTGATGTGTGAGGGGTAAAACTTTGCTCCCAAGATGTAGGTTCTCTGTTCACCCCACTAATAATTTCTTTTGCTGAGAATAAACTTTTTAGTTTGAATTCATCCCATTTATTGATTCTTAATTTTAATTCTTGCATTTAGGAGTTTATTAAGAAAGTTGGGGCCTAATCCAACATGATGGAGATTAGGGCCTACTTTTTCTCTTATTAGACACAGGGTTTCTGGTTTAATTCCTAGGTCCTTGATCCACTTTGAGTTGAGTTTTATGCATGGTGAGAGATATGGGTTTAATTTCATTTTCTTGAATATGGATGTCCAGTTTTCTCAGCATGATTTGTTGAATAGGCTCTTTTCTTCAATGGATGTTTCTGGCACCTTTGTCTAATATAAGATAATTGTAATTTCTAATTATTTTCTGTATTTCTCTAGTGTTTGTTGTGATGTTAACTTTTTCATCATATATATTAGTAATTTCAGTTTTCTTTCTTCTTCTCTCCATTACTGTAGTTAAAGTTCTGTCAATTGAGACTTTTTTCTTTGATCATCTGTAATTTTCAAAAAAAATGGACAAATTAAGAGACCCTTTAACCCCTTTCTGAGAGAAATCTCAAAATATCTTTATATCTCATAGTAATATCCTTTAAATGGGTCAGTGTCCCTCAGCTATCTTTAAAAAATATGATTAAACTTACTTCTAAGTGTAGGGAGCAACATACAAGTCTTACAATAGGTCTTATTGATACATAGGTTCTGTTAGAGAACCCTATATGATACAAATAAATTTTCAATAAAATTTGTAATTTTTATTGTTCAAAATTAACATACAACTTTAATTTAGAGGACACCAGTTTTGATAAAATGTTCTCTAAAATCCCATGTCCCAAGACTCATGTTTAGTAAATTGATAGAATTAATATGTAAGAATTAATAATAATCATCATAATTATTAATGTTTTTGAATCAATCAAATTTGGTCTTTACAGATATTTCAACATTGGAACTCAAGGTAATATTTAAAGACATTTATTGTCCAATCAAGAATATTTGAATTTTAATTCATTAAAAATTGGTCCTTGTTAAACAGCAAGAACCATTGGACATAAACTTAATGTTTCAATAGTTTTTGTCATGTCAAATATGGGTAAAAATCTTGGTTCATATCAGCATAAAAAATCAGAGAAAAGCCTTAAATATCCTAGAATTGATCATTTTATATATTTATAGTCAATCCAATTATATATAAATCTGCTTCTCAATTACTTTAACTTTTTTATCATCTGTCTAGATAATCATACAAAGATTCCTCTATTTAGGAACATTTGTCCATCAATAAATCTTGAGCACATATAAAGACCCTTCCTTTTACCCAAAGATGATTTTTTTTCTTCCTTCTAAGACTCTCCAATCTTTGCTTTCTCTCGGCAGAAGCATCTCTTTTTTTCCTTTTTAGAATTCTTTCTTTCAGTTATACTCTGGAACAATTCCTGTAAATCTTAGAATTTAAACAAATTGTTATACCTTGATAAGAAGAAACATTTCAATGAAAATGTAGCCAAAGCCTTTTGGACATCCTGTCCATAGAATCATATCTGTTTATCATTTTATAAAATTTTGAACAGTAATTAGGAATTAAAGATTACTTGATTGTTGTATATCAATCTTATAATTTAATAAGTATCTCTTGAAATAAGTATTTTATAGTAAATGACATTTATCTTGAACACCTTTATAAAATTAGAGCATGTACAAAAATATAAATTATGTGTTTTCTGTGTAGGGAAAATGATTAGAAGCAAATAGACATATATGTTAATGATCCCATTAATTAAGGATTATAGATTATTTAGTAACTGAAAAAATATGTATTAAGAATAAAGGTAGGGCACAGAATGCAGAGTCTTTGCTTGCTGGTCACTAGACCGAGCTCTGGACAAAGCACAAGGACACCCAAGCACCCCCCACCTCACCAAACACCCTACATGGGAAACAGATGGAATCCATCTGGGAAAACTTTATTTGTCATCTATTGGTGGGCATGGCAACTAGCATGGTTCTGCGGCTTTCCAACTCCCCCATCCCTAGATGTGATAACTCAAAATTTTTCTCACAAGCTTTTGGGGGGCTAGCTATCAACACAGAACAGCAACTGAACAGGCACCTGGTTTCCAACTCAGAGACTAAGAGCAGGGAGGCTCCAGGTAGAAGCTCAAGCCCTCTCACACCGGCTACTTCCACCATCCTGAATGCAGAGATTCAAGCTTGGAATAGGCAACACCACCTACTGGAAGAAAAGGAAAATAGAGTTCTGAGAGACTTTTTTTTTTCCTTTCTTTTCTCTCTCTTCTCATCCATTCTCCTCCACCCTTTCCCCTCTGGTCCTCACAACCTCAACATATGTGAAACCAAGAACTTTGCATGAAATAGGACTTTAAGAACTGAATCACCAGAATAATATAATATAGAGGAATTGCATATGCCCCACCTCCCCCCTTTTTTTTATTTTCTTTCTCCCTCTCCCCTTTTTAATTTCTTTTCTTGTTATTTTTTTTTCTTTTTTCTTCCTCCCTCTATCCCACTTTCAACCTCCTAACTTTATTTTCAACCTCCTTACTTTACTAGGGTAATTTGCTAAATGCAGATAGGAGTTTGAATTTATACATTCTTCCATAAATTACTCCTGTCTATTCATTAGAGTTCTCCTCCAAAGTTGCTAAGTTAGATTTAACCCCATACCCTCACTCCTTTCACCCTTAACATAACATCCTTTGCCTGACCCTCAGTTATCTATACACCACCAGAAATGGTATACCTTTTATAAAACTAATGATTATGTTCTAAATAATAATTGAAGCCAACATCTGAAGACATAGAGCCTAACCATAAAAGTATTAATAATGAAAACTTGCTCATAGATGATGTATTATTGATATTGGGAAGTGTTAACATTGTCTTTCTCCACAAAAGAGAGATTTTGGAACTATACAAGAGCAATATAAATATAGGGAAAAACATTAACACAACAGTCACACAGAGCTGGAAAGAAATGTGAGAAGTATAAAAAGACAAGGAGAGAAAGGACCACAAACAATGCAAGATAATTCAACATTAGAAGAGGTAACATCTGCAGCAGAAGGAATATCAGATAAAGATTTCAGGATATACATAGTCAATGCTCTGCAGTCTCAAGGAAGACATTAGACAGAAAATGCAGACAATGAAAAATCCCTTTGACAATGAATTACATAAAGAAATCCAAGAAGCAAAAGATCAACTCTACAGGGAGATAGAGGTTATACAAAAAACCAAACAGAATCCTGGAAATGAAGAAAATAATAAACCAAATTAAAAACTCAAATGAGAGTATCACCAGCAGAGTAGAACACTTAGAAGATAGAACATCAGACAACGAAGACAAAGTATATCATCTCAAAAAGAGTGTATACAGCACAGCGAGACTGATAAGATATCACAAGAAGAACATCCAAGAAATATGGACTTGCATAAAGAGACCAAATTTAAGAGTTATTGGGATACAGGAAGGTATAAAGGTCCAAACCAAAGAAATGAGCAATCTGTTCAATGAAATAATATCAGAAAACTTCCCAGACATTAAGAATGAAACAGAAATTCAAATCCTGAAAGCCTACAGGACACCGAATGTGCAAAATCACAAGAGATCCACACCAAGACACATTATAATAAAGATGCTTAACATACAGAACAAGGAGAGAATTTTAAAAGCCACAAGTGAAAGGAAACATTACATTTAGGGGTAAACAAATTAGGTTAATGGCTCATCTTTCAACACAGACTCTGAAAGCTAGAAGATCCTGGAACAGCATATTTTAAACACTGAAAGATAATGGGTTCCAACCAAGAATCTTGTATCCAGCAAAATTAATCTTCAGGTTTGAAGATGAAATAAAAACCTTCCACAATAAAAAAAAAGTTAAAAGAATTTGCAGCTAGAAAACCAGCGCTTCAAAACATCCTTCACAAAATATTACATGAAGAGGAAATGAAAAATAATAATGAAAACTATAGTGGGAGGTAGTACAGTAAAGGAAAATCTAATCAAAAAGGAAAAACAAATCAAGTTAAATAACAAAAATAAACAAATATGGCTGGAAGTACAAACCATATCTCAATAGTAACCCTAAATGTTAATGGCTTAAACTCACCAATCAAAAGACATAGGCTAGTAGACTGGATTTTAAAAAAAGATCCAACAAGATGCTGCCTACAGGAGACTCATCTGATAGGAAAAGACATACACAGACTGAAGGTGAAAGGTTGGGAAAAATTATACCACTCACATGGACCTTGGAAGCAAGCAGGGGTGACCATACTCATATCAAATAAAATAGATTTCAAGCCAAAGTTAATCAAAAGGGATAAAGAAGGACATACTGCTCAAGGGAACCATACACCAACAAGACATAAAATCATTAATATATATGCCCCAAACAATGGTGCAGCTATGTTCATCAAACAAACTCTTCTCAAGTTCAAGAGTCAAATAGACCACAACACAATAATCATGGGTGATTTTAACACAAGTTTCTCACCACTGGACAAATCTTCCAAACAAAAGTTGAATAAAGAACTATAGAACTCAATAACACAATTAATAACTTAGACTTAATTGATATATATATATATCATCAAGTGGATACACATTTTTCTCAGCAGCACATGTATCCTTCTCAAAAATAGACCATATATTATGTCACAGGGCAACTCTTAGCAAATACAAAGGAGTAGAGATACTACCATGCATTGTATATGATCATAATAAAGACACCTCAAAGAAAGGAATGAAATTGTAAATCAACAATAAAATAAGGAAGAAAAATTCCTACATCACATGGAGAATGAACAATATGCTCCTGAATGAACAATGGGTTACAGAAGATATCAAGGAGGAAATTAAAAAATTCTTAGAGGTAAATGAAAACTCAGATACAACATATTGATATCTCTGGGACACTATGAAAGAAGTATTAAGAGAAAAATTCATTGCATGGAGTTCATTCCTTAAAAGAAAACAAATAAATGACCTCACACTATATCTCAAAGCCCTAGAAAAAGAAGAAAAAAATCAGCAGTAAATGCAGTAGGAGGCAAGAAATAATTAAAACCAGAGTGGAAATCAATGAAATCCAAACAAAAGAAAGAATTGACAAAGCTAAAAGTTGGTTCTTTGAAAAAATAAATAAGATTGACAGACACTTAGCCATGCTAATGAAGAGAAAAAGAGAGAAAACCCAAATTACTAGCATATAGGATGAAAAAGGCAATATCACAACAGACACTACAGAAATACAGAAGATAATTAGAAATTATTTTGAAACCTTATACCCTAATAAAATAGAAGACAGTGAAGGCATCGGTAAATTCCTTAAGTCATATGATCTTCCCAGATTGAGTCGGAACACAACTTAAACAGATCAATATCAAGTGAGGAAATAGAAGAAGCCATCAAAAGATTACTAACCAGGAAAAGCCCAGGACCAGATGGATATACAGCCGAGTTTTACAAGACCTTTAAAGAAGAACTAATTCCAATACTCTAAAATCTATTTCAGGAAATAGAAAAAGAGGAAGTACTTTCAAATTCATTCTATGAGGCCAATATCCTCCTGATTCCAAAACCAGACAAAGACACCTCAAAGAAAGGAAACTTCAGATCAATATCTCTAGTGAATATAGATGCAAAAATCCTCAATGAAATCCTGGCAAATTGGATACAAAAACATATCAAAAAGATTGTGCACCATGATCAAGTGGGATTCATCCCAAGAATGCAAGGTTGATTCAACATATGGAAATCAATAAATGTAATTCACCACATCAATAGACTTAAAGATAAGAACCATATGATCATCTTGATAGATGCAGAAAAAGCATTTGACAAAATACAGCACCGTTTTATGTTCAAAACACTAGAAAAACTAGGGATAACAGTAACTTACCTTAATATTGTAAAAAGCTATCTACGCTAAGCCTCAGGCCAGCATTATTCTAAACGGAGAAAAACCGAAGGCATTCCTTCTAAAATCTGGAACAAGACAAGGATGCCCTCCCTCACTACTTCTATTCAACATACTTCTTGAAACACTGGCCAGAGCAATTAGACATATGAAAGAAATTAAAGGAATAACTATAGGAAAAGAAGAACTTAAACTAGCACTATTTGCTTATGATATGATTCTATACCTAGAAGACCCAAAAAATTCTATCAAGAAAATTCTAGAACTAGTAAATGAATTCAGCAAAGTGAAAGGATATAAAATCAACACCCACAAATCAAAGGCATTTCTGTATATCAGTGACAAATCCTCTGAAAAGGAAATGAGGAAAACTACCCCATTCACAATATCCCCCAAAAAATATAAAGTAAAATAAATACTTGGGAATCAACTTAACAAAAGAGGTTAAATATATTTACAATGAAAACTATAGAACCCTAAAAAGATAAATAGAAGAAGACCTTAGAAGATGGAAAGATCTACCTTGCTCATGGATAGGCACAACTAATATTATTAAGATGATCATAAAACCAAAAGCACTATACAGGTTCAATTTAATTCCAATCAAAATCCCAACTGCATTCCTCATAGAAATAGAAAAGGCAATCATGAAATTCATCTGGCAAAATAAGAGACTCAGAATAGCAAAAACAATTCTAAGCAGGAAAAGTGAAACAGGTGGTATCAATATACCTGACTGAGATAGAAAGTACAGGTCAGTAGCTGGGAGGCAGGGCCTAAAGCCCAGCCTGTGTAGTGGTAGGAAGAACCAAAGGGAAGCCCTCAAACATGTGGAACGTGAGACTTATCTGCCATGTTGTCCCAGCATTTGCATGGCTGGGAGATTCTTCCCTGTAAATACATGGACCCAAAACATGACCCAAAGTTTGCTTGAGGCCCAGTGTATTGCCTGGTTTGGAGCATTTTACATGTCTGATGGTTAGCATCTCTGGCTGAACCCTACTGGGCCAAGTGGCTTGCTTCCTTGTCTTTGTGTCATTCCTTCTGTGTTTCTGTCACCATGTAGTGTTGGTGCTGGGACTATGAAAGGTCCCTTGGGCTGGCTGTACCTTGCCTGTCTCATGGTCTGCCATTGTGCACCATGCTTGGCTCCCAGGTGAGAGTGCTCGGCACTGGGCTTGTCCACTTTCACTTTTTCATTTCAAATCCATCCATGCCCTTATCATGGTGTTTCACTGCAGGAGGGAATGTCAGCCAGGTTCCTATATAATAAACCCAGCCTAATTCCCTCTTAATATCAGGAGCCATCTTGTCACAAGTTATAAAAGATTTATTTCTGTTTTCTGTAAAATATTAGGATTTCTATTCGGCCTGATCATATTTAGATGTTTTAAACTTGCTTGGAACGCCTGCCTGTGCCTTGAACTCACCCATACCTGGCTTTCCCTGACCAGATAATAATCTTCTCTGAAACCTTAGTGGCACCTCATAAATTCTGGCTTTCCCTGACCAGATAACAACCCTCTCTGAAACCCTAATGGCACCTCATAAATTCTGATGTTGGGATCTAAATTTACTCCCTAAGTGCTGAACTATTTAGACCATTAACCTACTACCTGCCTTTGGATTATGCTTGTCAAAATTCTATTATCTGTAAGTTCTCAAGACACCCCCTTTTGCAACTTTATGTGCTATAAAGCTGTGCTCCTAGAGAACTTTAGGACTGATTCTATTCCCATGAGTTTCGGAAGAGACAGTCCGGGCCAGTCAGAATTACAAGCTTGCTTTTATTTGATTTAAAATTGGAGTTGGTGGTATTTTCTTTGTGTTGTGGTTTAACACAGTCCCTGCAAGTGGCAACCAGTGGCCAGCATACCCTCAGCGGTGGCACAGAGCCACAGGTGGTTCTGGTCTCCCCTAGTTTCCCTTTGCAGTGCACAGGCTTCAGCAGCAGGCACCAGTGTTATTACCAAATCTTAGGAAAGTCTACATTTGGTACCCAGTTCAGGTTGTCTAAGGGGCAAAATATTACCAATGGTGGGTCTGTATCTATAAGTTACAGATCCCATAGTGGATAGGGGGCCAGAGTCCTGCACCTGTCCCAGAGCATCAGATGGGTCACAGCTTATCTGATCTCAGTATATAATAAGTATTCAGTGAGCTCAGCAGATTTTATTGGCCCAATTTATATTGCCTGAATATTTCCAAAAAGCAATAAAAAAGAAAAAATATTTTTTCTCTATTAATAAAGAATTCCCTTTTTTAATGTCCCAGTATCAAAACAATATTTCCTCTCTCCTTTTACTCTCTAAACATTAATCCCTAGCACATAAATCCAAAAAAAAATCTCATTCTAATATTTCAAAATACAAAAAAAAATCACAATAAAAATCCAGAAAAATCCATAAAAGCACCCTTTTTCCATGAGAGAGGACTGAACACAACAACCTATGTTTCATCAATTACCTTAACAATCTCGGTGGGACTTTCAATTCTTTCAGTCTAATTCTCTTAATTTCCTATTCTCTTTTGCCTAATTATAGTCTTCAGAATTGCAAAATAAATTTCTTTTCTGAAGACAAAAAAATTCTTCATATATTATGTGTTTAATATCTACTCACTTTTTTCCCTCCAATTCTCTTACTTTCAAAAACAATCTATGATACTTAGAAAATCTAAGCGTACTTTGACTACTGGAGAGAAAACCACATCTGCCAAATTTCTAAAAACTCATGATTAAACAGGAATATCCCTGTTTGAGCACCATCTGTTGCAATATGTGATGGGATCAGAGTTATTCCAGGTGGATTGGGCTGGAAATGAAAAAATCCCACAAACACAGAAAATAACTTTTTTTTTTGGGGGGGGGGTTGGGACAGTGCTTCAGCCTCAAGAATCAACCTCCCATGCTAGAGGGCAAGAAGAGAAAGCGAGGCAAAAGGCAAGAGAAAAGAGGCAGGCAAGTGAAAACCCCCTACTTACAGGGGAGAAGCCATTCATAGAATATTGCACCCAAATAAGGCAAGGGATTGGAGCCTTGCTTGGTGATGTCTTGCGGTCAGCAGTTTGACTGACATCTTGGAAAGTCACACCCATCTCAGGTGTTGTGTGGGATCATAGGCAGAGTGAGAGAAATGGCACACATATATTGCACAGCTCAATCAGGCAGCAACTTCAGTCCAGTTCTCTCATATGCTCAAATGCTCGTGGCTGACACACACACAGCCCTTGGATGGTTTGCAACAAACATCCTAGTAAATGTGGAAACCTGAAAGCGTTTACTTAAAAATCTGAACAAGATAAAGATGGTCTATGCTCATCACTGTTTTCTACTAGAAATTCTAGCTAAAGTTTGGCAATAGAAGAAAATCAAAGGAATAAAAATAGAAAAAGAAGAGGTTGAACTATCACTGATTTCAAATGAAATTTGAAATTTCCTATACTTAGAAGATCCAAAGAGCTCCTTCAGAGGACTGCTAGAATCAATTAACAAATTCAGCAAAGTAACAGGTTACAAAATCAACATACAAAAAAATCAATACCTTTTCTATATACTAATAATGAATCTCCTGAGAAAGAAATCAGAAAAATAATTACATTTATAAACACCTGAAAAGGTAAATACCTAGGAATAAATCAAATCAAGGAGGTAAAAGACTTCTACAATGAAAACTACAGAACTTTGAAAACAGAAATTGAAGAAGATCTATTTTCACAGATAAGCAGAACTAATATTTTTAAAATGGCCATAAAACCAAAAGCAACATACATATTAAATGAAATCCCCATCAAAATACCAAGGACATTTTTTTACTCACAGAACTAGGAAAAACAGTTCCAAAATTCATTTGGAAGAATAAAAGATCCAGAATAATCAGAGCAATTCTAAGCAAAAAAAAAAAAAAAAAAAAAAAAAAAAAAGCAATGCTGGAAACATCACATTATCTGTCTTCAAATTATATTACAGGGCTATAGTAATGAAAACTGCATAGTACTTGGCATAAAAACAGACACATACACCAGTGGTACAGAATAGAAAACACACAGACAAGCCCACATAGATACAGTCATCTGAGACTTGACAAAGGTGCCAACAACATACATTAAAGAAAAAAAAACAGCCTTTTAAACAAATGGTGCTCAGAAAACAGGCTACCAATATGTGGAAGAACGAGACTAGTCCTTTCTCTCTCAAATTGCACAATACCTAGGAATTAGGCCAGAAGCTATGCAACTCTTAGAAGAAAATGGAGGTTCAACACTCCAACATACAGGTACAGGTGATGACTTTCTCAATAGGATCTTTAAAGCTCAGAAAACAATGTCAAAACATGGGCTGGCATCAGTTTATAAAAGCTTCTGCACAGCAAAGAAAAAATTAAGAATGTAACAAGAGCACTTACAGAATAAAGATAACATTTGAGAGCTATTCTTCTGACAGAATATTAATATCCAGAATATACAAAGAATTAAAAAAATTAACACCATAAAACACATGACCCAATTAATAAATAGGCAAATTAACTAAACAAATATTACTCAGAAGAAAAAATACAAATGGCTAACAAATATATGGAAACATCATTCACAATTAGAGAATTGCCAAATCAAAACTAAGCTGAGATTTCATCTCACTTCATCATGAATACAAACAATAATAAATGAAAGAACAACATCTTTACACTGTTGGTGGGATTGTAAATTAGTACAACCACTATGGAAATCAGATTCAATGAAATAGAAGTTCCTCAGCAGACTAGGAACCCAGTTATACCACTCTTTTGTATTTATCCTAAGGGGGAGCTAAAGTCATCATACTATAGTGACACATGCATACCTATGATTACAGCAGCATGATTCACAATAGCCAAAGTATGGCACCAGCCTAGATTTCCATTGGTGGCTGAATGGATAAGGAAAATATGTTATATATAGACAATGGAGTTTTACTGAGACATAAGGAAGAAGGAAATTATTTCATTTTCAGGAAAATGAATAGAAGTTGACAACACTATGTTAAGTGAAAAAAGCCAAACCAAGAAAGTTAAGGGTCATATTTTCTCTCTTATGTTGAAGTTAGAAAGCAAACACCAAAAGAAATGGGCAGAGGGATCCCATAAAAAACAAAGGGAGATCAGTAGAGGAAAGGAACCAAGGGGAGGGAGAAGGAGATGGAAAGGGGGAAATACTGGGGAATAATATTGGACAAATTATATTGTTGTACTGTGTGTATATATGACTATGTAACAACAAATCCCACCATTATGTACAACTATCATGCACCAATAAAAAATATAGAAAACAAAAAAAAAGGTTAAGTAGCCAGGTACTATGGTGCATGCCTGTAATGCCTGCTACTTGGGAAGCTAAGGCAGGTAGACTGCAAGTTCCAGACCAGCCTCAGTAACTTAATGGGACCCTTTATAAAAAAAAAAAATTAAAAGGACCGGGGGAGTAGCTCAGTGGTATAAGTAAAATCCCTAATACAACACACATATGTGTGTGCACAGGCGCAGGCATGAGCACGCACACACACATGTTGCATTTCTCATGACTAAAACAGTCAGGGTTACTCCAGGTGAACTGGGCTGCAGGAAATAATCACACAAGAGTCAGAGATACATTTTTTATTGGGTCCTGTGAAGGCTCCTTTGACCTTAAGGGTCTGCACAAAGAGAGAATGAGAAACACATGCTGACCCTTTTATTGAGGAGAAGTCATTCAAATGAGGCAAGGGGTCAGGTTTCAGGGGGTTGAGTCTAGCTTCATGATGTCTGCTGTCAGCAGGTTGACTGACATCTAGGAAGGCCACACCCAAAGGCAGAGCAAGAGAAGGGGACACACAAAAGGGCATTTCCATGGAACATTCTATCCCAAATAGGACAAAGGGGTAGGATTACAAAAGAATAGATGAGTGTAGCTCAATCCCAGGCCTACTCAGAAGACTGGCCTTGCTATCCGAGCGGGGGAAGAGAGGGAAAGACCAAGTCATGACAAGTCATGAGTCATGGCACTACTGCGCCAGACTACAGTGATCTTTCAGATCCCCATGGTGCATCAAGACTGGAAGGCATGGTAACTCAATGTGGCTCCCCACACACAGAGATTGGCAAAAACTGTGAATAGACATCCCTCAAAAAATGGCCAACAGGTAGGTGAATAAATGCAAATACAAATTAAAACCACAATGAGATATATCCCCACAACTCATATTGGTTACTGTCAACATAAAAAATAGGAAGTGTTGGTAAGGATATAGAGAAATGAAACAGTGTTACTAGTGTGATTCAGTAGAGACATTTTGAAAACAGTATGTACATACCTTAAAAATGAACTCATAGAATGACTATATGATCTAACAATCCCACTACTGCATATACACCAAAGGAATGGAAATCAGGATGCTGAAGAGATGTGTGTACTCCATGGTCATTGCAGCATTCGTCACAATAGTCAATATATAGAAACAATATAAGTGTCCATCGGTGTATAAATGGATTTAAAAACTGTGGTATAAACCAATTATGGTGGCATACATCTGTAATCCCAGTTACTCAGAAGCCTAGTTTAGATTTCCATCAGTGGATGAATAGATAAATAAAATATGGTATAGATAGAAAATGGAGTTTTATTGAGTCATAAGAAAGAATGAAATTAGGCAAGAGCATTCTTGGAGCCAAGAAGTTTAAGGCCAGCCTGAGCAATATAGCAGACCCATCTCCAAAATAAAATACAACAACAACAAAACCCACAAGAAGAATACACTGTGGCAAATACACACTAAGAATACTTGTCAATCTTAACAACAACACACACACAAAAAAATAGGACTGAGGATGTGGCTCAGGTATAGAGGGATTGCCTAGCAGACACAAGACCCTGAGATCAATGCCTAGTATATTTTTTAAAAAGGACCCTAAAACCCAGGAAATTGTGTCATTTGTGACAATATAGATAAATTAGTGGATGTTAAGTGAAGATAAAACAGACATACATATGATCTCACTTATATGTGGAATATAAATAAGAAAAAAATCATAAAAAGAGAAATGAGAATATTGGTTAGGAGAGTCTGGGGCTAGGGTGTACGTAGGATGGTCCTAGTTAGCACAGGTAGAGAGTAGATAGAAGAGGAGAGGTGCTGATTTCCTTCAAAGGAGCAAAGCAGGGGGCAGTCTCCAAGGACACAGGTGCATCCAAAGAGCTAGGATGTTTGAAAAGGAAGAGCAAGGCTCAGAGGGATGGGAGGAAGCAAGGTGCAGCACAGATACAGTTGCTGGAGGTGGTGGTGGGATGTGCCCTGAAGAGCAGAGTTTGAGGTTTTGTGGCAAATGGGCAGCATCCAGCCCTGCCTCTTCCCACTACTCCAGAGCCTGCCTATCCCCGTAGAGGTTCCTTGGAACTGGCTGTCAACCCTGGATTCATGAGGCATCTCCTGCTCTGAAGAACCATAAAGAGCCCACTCACCAGTGGTGGCATCCAGGGGTGCACAAAGGGCAGCGACTTCCAGGAGCAGCATGATATAGCTCAGTCCAAAGGTGCATGTGTTTGCCATCCAAGTTGATCAGCAGAGGTTGCCTGAGAATCCTCCTGGAAGGCTTACTTATAATTTACCTGTCACAGGGTGGAACTCAATTGGGTGAGCACTTACCCAATGAGGACAGACGTGTATGTATCAAAACATTACACTGCAACCTACAATTATATACAACTATGTGTATAAGAGCGAAGGCAGAGGGGAGGGTGGGGAGCGCGAATCCAGCCCAAGGCCTCAGTGTTCCTGGCAATTACTGAACAAAGGGTGGGGCGAACCTGCCACTGCAAGCCTGGCCCTCGTGCCCAGCGGGAAAGGAAGGGCAGGCAACATTGCATGCAGTGGCCCACACTTCCTGGGAGTACTGATCTACCTTGTCACCACTGAAGAATCATTAAGTCACACTACGTTGCTATGTTTATGCTAGCCTTCCTGACACTGCTGTGTGGCTCCCTGTGTCACTGAGCAGCAACAAAGCACAGTGTACTAGTGATGTGAGCAAATGCCTCATTCAGGAATTCTGCCAGTGCTGGCTGCCGCAGGCTGGCTGGGCACAATTCAGGAGCCATTTGTCAAAAGAAACTAACTTTGTTTTTAGAACTACACACGCCAAACAAAACAGCTCCTCAGGAAAAAACCCTCAGAGCCCAACTGCCACCACCGGCTTCCCACAAGCCACACACCCCAACCCAGCCTCCTCCTCCCACAATCCTCCTGCTCTTGAGGCCGATTGGCTGGGTCGCATGGGCGGAGCCAAAAAAGTCCCCCAATGAGCAGCTCCGTGGTCTGAAAGGGCAGGGAAACAGCCCAATGAGCATCACCGCAGAGGAGCCAATCAGCTAGATGTTGCTAGATGTTGCTGGGGCCGCTGTGAGCCAATCATCAGCTGGTAGTCTGAAAGGGCAGGGAAACAGCTCAATGAGCATCTCCAATGAGCATCACCGCAGAGGAGCCAATCAGCTAGATGTTGCTGGGGCTGCTGTGAGCCAATCATCAGCCGGCAGTCTGAAAGTTTGCTGGCAGCTGGAAGTTTGCTGGGGCCCCTTCGGCTGTGGCTCTCAACAGCTGGCCTAGCAAAGGAAACTGCTCCTGCTGTAAAGAATCCATGTTGTGTCTCAGTGCCCTCTGGGACAAGTGCTGTGATTGCATTGGCATCTGCACCCTCAGAACTACAGGGACATGTAGCCCACCTTGTCACCTCCAAGAGCACCTTGGAGGACCTGCAAGTTCCAAAGGCGCAAGGGCTGAGAATACAGTACTGTGGGACGGTGCGGTGTGCCAGGGTGTGTTAGATATGTACCGTACATACCACCGCTCTCTCCTCTGATGCCACTTGCCGCACACCTCTCGCTTTGAATATGTGCATAGCGCTAGTGGTAGGAGAAGTAGGTGCACAAGAATCCTTGAAAGATGATCTGGGGTTCCTAACAAACCTGGTGCTGTTTCCTTCTAGTATTACAAAGGCTTTCAAGTGTTTTCAGAATTTTCAGAATACACTTGCACGAGTTAGGGCTCCCTCGGTGCCTGCTACTCCTGAATGCTGTTTTCATAGTTGCGGGCTGATCTTCACTGTGCTTTATGCTTATTTGCTTTAAAACAGAGGGGATGCTCAAACACACTTCTGAAAACACATGAAAATCAACTCAGAAAGCTTCTGCATTGGTTTCAGAAAGTAAGTGCCTGCTACATTTTACAATAAAGCTCTCCACACACAGGGACTATGCTTTAGGGAAAGTCTCTTATTTGCCCCCAGCCCTTGCCCAGAGTGCTCTACCCGGCATTTTGGGGTGCACCATGAGCCTGCACTGAAAACTTCCAGAAACTTACATCTTAGTGTAGTCCTGCATACAAACACATGCACAGAAAACAACTGGGGATAACTCAGCCCTGCTACATAGAGAATCTTTAGGGGCCCCTTCATACTCAAGTCTATGAGCATCTGCTAGTCAAAGGTTAAGCGAAATGCACCCAGTGGAGATGAAAGGTGGTTTTACATCTTTCTGCTTTTGCCTTAAAACATTTTACGTGACTTATTATTACACTAGTAGGCTAAAATACATACTGTGATGTTTTCAAACCTATGAAATAAAATTTTAATTAAAAAGTCCAACTCTCCTTCCCAAACTTAACTTGAAGCACCATCTTTGGTCTGGGAATGCACTGCTCATGGGTTCTCACTGAGTAGCTAAGGAGAGAACTGCTTGTTAACAGGGGAGGAAGTTTCTGAGCATGCTGGACTGCACAGGTGTCCTGTCCTGGATGTGGCAGAGACTGAAGGAGAGGAGATTGTCTTGGACACCCTGTGTTACCCAATCAGATCACAGTAAAACTTCCAAGCTTCAACCCTCCTCTATCTGGAGTTAAGAGTCTGGACTGGAGGGGCTGGAGATGTGACTCAAGCGGTGGCGCACTCGCCTGGCATGCGTGCAGCCCAGGTTCGATCCTCAGCACCACATACAACAAAGATGTTGTATCCGCCGAAAACTAAAAAATAAATATTGAAAAAATTCTCTCTCTCTCTCTCTCTCTCTCTCTCTCTCTCTCTCTCTCTAAAAGAGTCTGCACACCCCATAGAACATTAAATCAGTTCATTTCATCCCACATCATGCTGCCTGGGATGGATGAGCAAGAGGGGGAAGTGCCCTGGAGCTCTTGATGAGGCATACGCACCTCAGAAAGTGGAAGATAAAACGTTCAGAGATTCAGGAGTGGCCCCTTCATTGTGATCTGGGGGTCCAGTTGTTAAAGACAAGCAGAGATGTCCCTTCCATGGTACAGGACCAGCTGCTGCACCTGGCACCTCTCACTTCAGGGAAGGAAGCAGGCAGCCTGGGCCACTCTTTGGGTTCTGACAACATCAGCTTCTGCACTGAGGCACAGTGTTTGCACCACATTTGGGTGACATAATAGGCCAGCTTCATGCAGGACCTGGACAGGAATGGACACTATTATAGTTTCAGGCCATGATGGCATCAGCCACCACCCCTCAGACTCCACTGATGTGGGGGCGTCAGTGGTGTGAGAGGTGCAGCATGGAGCTGAACCAAGCACAGGGGGAGAAACGCTATCAAGGGTCCTGAAGTCTGAAGGAGGCCATGCTTTCCACACAAAGCAGATTACTTCCTCTCAGTAATCAGCTTTAGTAGGCCCTGGTGAAGCAGAATGTTTGGCCATGGGACACTGAAAAACATTGAAGTGACAAGAGCCAACATGGACTGGGTTCTGTGGAACTCACTAGGTCACAATCTGGACAGGTCTGGGGCAGTCCATCATCACATGGAAATGGTATATCTGGGCTTGAGCCTGAATCACATGTAGAAAACATCCACCCTGAAGTGTCATGCACTGGGATTGAGTTGACACCAATACCCACATACCCACAGTCTCACCATCCCTGCCCTCTGTGATGCAGTGTTTAGAATCTGGATTGGATGCACATCCCATAGAATGTGGCTGAGGTGGCTCTGAACAGCCAAGTAGACAAAGTGATATGATCCAACTGTTATAATTTGGGTCTTCAATGTCCCAAAGGCACATGAGTTACAGACTTCTTCCCCAGCCCATGGCACTACTTAGAGATGGTGGCACCTCCAGGAAGTGAACCCTACTGGAAGGAAATGAAGACCTTGAGTGTGTGTCCTTGAAGGGGATGTTGGGATCTGGTCCCTTCCTGTCTCTCTTTTTGCTTTCTAGCTGCCACGAAGGGAGCAGCTTCCTCTGGTAGGGGCTCCCCACATTCATGTTCTGTCTCACAACAGGCACCAAAGCAACAGAGCCTTTTGACCAGTTGAAAGTTTTGAAATAGTGAGCCCAAATAAACCTTTCCTCTTTTTAGATTGGTTGTCTCAGGTATTTTACAAGAGTAACAGAAAGCTGAATAACATATTTGTGTCATTATTGGCCACCCAGGACTTGAATGACAGGCATATAATTGGAGAAACCACAAAGGCAGAGATGCACCCTGCATTTGAGCCCAGCAGCAATGATTCTTCTTATTAAGGATGATTCAGATGCTGCCACCTCTCAACATCCAAACTCTCAGAATGAGGGACCAATACTGATCCTGGAGATACCATTATTTCTTTATGCGTCCAAGTAGACACTAAGTAACAAATTGATTACACTGAGCCAGTTATATCCTGGAAGGCATGAGGTTCATCATCCTAGAAATAGACTGAGATTTTATGTGTCAGTTTTACCTTCCATGACTCAGACCCTCAGCCAGCATGCACCACTATGAAGGGCTGTCATCATGCCACATCTACAGGATCCAAAGTACTCTTACTTTGTTATTTGACCATGACAGCACTCACAGAGAAACAGGTGTGGCATGAGCCATGATGAGACCCACAGGTCATGTCACAGTCTGCCTAATAGAGGTACTGCCAGCCACACATAATGCTGGATGGGTTTTCTAAGGCACACCTGAGCACAAGCTTTGAGGAAACCCTTTGAAGGGACAAGGTGACTTCTTTCTGAGTGCAGAGTATTTGTTGAGTCAGAGACTTCTCTATGGTGCTATATTCTCAATGGAATAAATATGTAGGTACAGTGACTGAGTGGCTCTATTCACTATCACTTAGATTCACCCACTGGGGATCTTGCACTTCCCATCTCTGCCACTCTGGGCTCTGCAGGATAGGACACTCTGATTTCCTAGGTGGAACAATCCTACCAAGGGACAAAAGAGTGCCATTGAATACACATTGCTATTGCCACAGGGGAGGTTTCAACAGTGTTATGGTTTGCATGTGAGATGTCCTCTAAAAGCTCATGTGTGAGACAATGCAAGAAGGCTTAAAGGTAAAGTGATTGGATAATAAGAGCCTTAATCCAATCAGCAAATTTATCCTTATAGGGATTAACTGGGCAGTAATTGAAGGCAAGTAGAATGTGGCTGGAGGAGATGGGTCATTGGGGGGTAAGCCTTTGGGGTATTAATTTTTTATCTGGCAAGTGGAATATCTCTCTCTTTCTCTCTCTCTCTCTCTCTCTCTCTCTCTCTCTCTCTCTCTCTCTCTCTCTCCTTCTTGATTGCAATGCCTTGAACTACTGTCCTTCAACATAACCTTCTGCCATGATGTTCTGCCTCACCTTGAGCCCTGAGGAATGGAGTCAGCCTTCTATGGACTGAGACCTCTAAAACCATGAGTCTCCAAAATAAACTTTCCTCCTCCAATTGTTCTTGTCAGGTCTTTTAGTCACAGCAATGAAAAGGCTGACTAAAACAACCAGTATGACCTCAAGGACCAGCAGGGGGTAGAGGACACCCTCAACTCCCTCTCCTGATCTCCAGGAGGAGGGAGGGCTGCTGTCACAAGTAAGGACAGGAAGGGTGTATGTGAATCCCAGTGATCTACATGGGTGCCCCCTGGTTCTCCTTGTCCCATTCAACTGGAACTAACTCTTGTATGAATTTTACCTGTCAAGGTTTGATTTCCAAGGTTCAAGACACCTCAGGAAGGTTTGGGTCACACACCCAAAGAAGTCAGCCAAGAGCACTGCTCCATGTTGAGGCCCAGGGCAGCACTGGTGCAGAGGCCCTGCTTACCAGGGCTGTTGGAGCCAATGACTGGTGGTAGAGCTTGGACCTGGTATGTCCCACAGGAGCCCATGTGTTCAAGGTGTACCCCCATCTTGACACAATGGCAAAGTGGTAGAAACCTGAAGATGTGGGGCCTAGAATGTTGTCTTCTAGTTTCTAGACACTTGTCACTTGAGGAGACTGAGAAACTTAGCTCCTTCTTCGCTCTGCCACCATGAGGTGAACAGGCGTCCTGAGTCATGCACACCTGCCATTATGAACTGTGCTGCCACAGACCCAAAACACCAAGGCCAACAGGCAGACTGTGAACCAAAATCAACCTTTCTGCTTTTAAAGTTGATTATCACAGGTACTTGTTACAGTAACAGAAAGGGAACTAACACAACTGGTCACAGCAGGGACACTGAGGTAGGCTTGTTCCTGGGAGGCATGGGATTCCTCTAATGGCCATAATAGACAGGACACTTCTATGTCCTGGTTGCACTCTCCTTAGGTTGCTCATGGTATAGGACCCATCCTACAAACTCATCTCCCTCTGTCCGTGACCCAGGGTCTGATTATACCTCTATCTGAAGACTTTCACAGGAATTTCTGGCTCCTTTCTCACATTCTCAGACAGGTGTTTCTCCTAATAAAATGCTGGTGAATTCAAACCCATCTTGCAGATCTGTCTTTGAGGACTTGACTAACAAATCATTTCCATCTCTTTTATTCTTATTATAATGATCTACTTATTACTATTCCAGCTTATGAGATTCTTCCCCTTACCCATATTCTCCCACCTCCTCTGCTTCATATTGATGATCTATGTGTGATTTCATGGAAGCTTCTTGTTTTGCCAACCCTCTTATGTTTATTCTACAGGTGTCTTCTCCATTTCCTGACTTTCTTGCATTGTGATAATGCCTTTTATTCTTGCTCTTCCCAATACTTCTCCAGTTTTCTTCCTTATTTTTGTCTTTTTCTCTTTTCTTCCCCTTCTCTTCCTTTCTCTCTCTCCATTTCTCCATGCCTCCCTTATTCCCTGTTGTCCTTTTTATTTTGGAAGATTCCAGGTACATGAGAACACCTCTTTCTTCTTACTAGAAGAAATCAGGATCTAGACCTATGGGCTGACAGTGTGAGGCCAGAGAACGTGGAATAAAGGAAGGAGAGAAAATTGCCAATGGACAAAAAAAGGCCTGGGCAGGTCTGCAGCCAAGATTGTGGCTCCCGACTCCTACACCCGATCTTCTAGGCTTTCTTTTCAGAACTTCAGCAACATGAACTTCACATGTTCCTGCTAAGAGTTAAAATTAGTACAAGCACTTCGGAACTTAGCATTATCTACTATAGCCAAAGAAAATATGCAATATGATGATAAGATCATACTCATGATCATATGCCTGGGGTATCTTGCCTGTGTGTCCAAGAGATGTTTGCACTGATGCTTCTGGCAGAGTGGAGTCGAACACATGTATATCAACAGGTAAGTGGCAAACTGTGTATACCCATAAAATGCAAATTTCAGCAGTAAAAATGAAAGAAGGGCAACTGGTGGCACATATCTGTAATGCCAGTGGCTGAGGCAGGATGTAAAGCTGGAGACCAGCCTGGGCAAGGTAGTAAGATCCTGTTTTAAAATATGCTGTATACTATTTTCTACATCTGGGAAACTCCAGAGAAAAAGCACTCCCCCCCCACAAAAAAAAATGCCAGCCTAATGGAGCATGGGTTCTAGTGGCTAGAGGAAGAGGATACATTGTAAGCAGGTTAAGTAAGTACAGTGTTCATGTAGGAGGCATAAGAATTACAAGTTGATCTAGAGAGTGGGTGGTGGGGACAGGGAAGACAGGTTTTCACAAAGTTCATCAGTGTCGGCCTTGATGAAAAGATGACCTTTGAGGTAAGATTTGAAGAACATAAGAAATCAACTTGATTGTGTCAGGATCAAGTTCTTTCCAGGTAGAGAGAAACAGCAATGCAAATGCACTGGGATGCACTGGCATGTCCTTGTGGTCATGGGAGAGTGAGTACGCTGGTACACCCTGAGCAGAGTCAAGAGTAGAGGCCAATGATAAGATCAGATCCTGCAGGGCTGGAAGTTCCTGGAAGTCTTTGAATCTTTTCTCTGTGTGAGTCAGAGAGTTAGAAGACAGCGTGAACACAGGAGGATTACAGTAGAACTTCTCCTATAAAAAGACTTGTGTTATAAAAGGCACTATGGATTCTATGCTGAGAAGACAATGCCAAAGAGAATCAAGACAGGCAGTAGGAACTGCAGGGAACCAGTGTTCTGTTCCTGGATGGAGATGAAAGTTTCATCTCTGGTTTGTCAGTAGTGGAAATGGTGGGGTCCCTGGATCCTGGATCCTTTTTGAGGATGGCCTTCCCAGCACTTCCTAATGGACTGAAGCTGGAGTATAAGGAAGAGTCAGTAGTGCACCCCTTATATCAGACTGCATAAGGAGAAGGATGGAGTAGCCTCAAGTGGACAGCAGAGGACTCTGGAAAGGGCATATGAGAAAAGGGACATGGCAGGCACTCAGTGAAGACATTGAACTGAGATATACCCTGGAAATGTAGGTGAGGTTGCCACATTGGCAGTGGGATGGATGAGTGTGTTCAGAATAGAGAAATGGATTTGGGAGTGCACATCACAAAAATGATATTTAAAGCCTTGAGCACAGATGAGGGCACCAAGGGAGTGGTGGCCACAGAAAAGAGAGGGACAGGCACTGAGCACTAGAGCTCAGTGAGCTCCTAGTGTTTGCCATCTGATCAGACCACACATCCACAGAAGAATGCACAGTTCTGCTGCCATAAGTAGAAGGTACAGGAATTGGGAAGTCTGAGATTTCCTGTGCACAGGAATCCCCTGGACATCACCCTGACATGCAGAGTATAGAGGTAAGCAGTAGATTGTGTGTCAATGTCAAGATGGTACAAATGCTGCTGGTGTGTAGGTCCTAGTTTCAGAAGCTCATATAATATTTAGGATTCCCAGACTGTGCATCAGGATCTCCTCAAGTTTTTTCAGTAAGTGACTCCTAATTCACAGTAAGTGATGCACTCATCTATCCCACTGCCAATGGGGCAACCTCACCTGCATTTCCAGGATAGATCTCAGTTCAATGTGTACACTGAGTGCCTGCCATGTCCCTTCTCTCAGATGCCCTTTCCAGAGTCCTCTACTTCTCCTCTGAGGGCAACTCCATCCTTCTCTTTATCCCAGCCTACTGATCTGGGATATTTGGGGTGTGGACAGGACCCAGTGTTTTGTAACAAGCCCACCAGCCATCCTGGTGCTCAGCCAGATAAGGACCACTGAGGTCAGTGATCAGTGTCAGAATGGGAGGGGTCTTAAATCCATGCTTCAGTGTGATTTTTTTCTTGAGGAGAAAAGGGATGTATATTGTCAATGATGAGACACGATGCTGAATGATCATATTGTTTTCTCTCCCGTGGGTACAGCCAGGTGGAAAATGTAGGTAGCAAAGAATATCTCTCTGCTGTTCTCTGAAACTGTGCCTAGACCCATTTCTTACTCTTGGAGCAAAGAATGGGATTCATATTTTTATGACTTATATTTAAGTTTTATACAGAATGAGGAAACAAATATGGCAGAATAGAGGAAGGCTGTACTTTCCAGTTGCTCCACAGCTCAGATTTAAAGCAGCAGTGTACTGCTTCTCACTGAGGTGGGTGGCTAAGAGAATTCATTTAAGTTCAATATTGGACATTAATAGCCCCAGAAATGCAGGTATTTTGAATAAAGCCAGAAAGAGTATATTGGAGCCAAGCTAGTGACAGCTGTTGGATCAGCTCAACAAAGAGGTGAGGGGGAATACAAAGGGAAAGAGAAAGACAAGAGAAAATTTTGGCACAACAACTCTGAGATCTGAGAGGCTGAGGCAGGAAGATCACAACTTTGAGGTCATCCTGAAGAACTTAGTAAGGGCCTATCTCCAAATAAAAAAATAAAATGGATTGTGGCTGTAGTTCATTGGAATAGGACCCCTAGGTTCATTCCAAAGAAAGAAAGAAGGATGGAATGAAGAAAGAAAAACAGAAAAGAAAGAAAGGAAGGAAGAAAGAATGATGATTACACTTAGGGGGATTCAGGTCAGAAACATGGTGGTTAGTGCAACTTGTTTTCCCTTTAAGTCTGGTGGCTTAAGCAACCAGCTCTGAGGGTCAGGAAACTGAACAAGTTGGTAGAACTACATTCAGGGACTGAGCTTTGAAAGGTTATATTTTTTATTAAATTATTTATTTATTCTAATTTGTTATACATAATGGCAGAATGTAATTCATTTCATATCACATGTAGAACACAAATTTTCAAGTCACTAAGTAATTTCAAGTTGCTAAGTAATTTCACACCATTTGTGTCTTTATACATGTACTTAATGATGTCTAACTCATTCCAACATCATATATAGAGCACAATTTTTCAAGTCACTGATTGTATGCTAAGTATTTTCACACCATTTGTGTCTTCATACATATACTTAATGATGTCAACTCATTGCACCATCATTCCTACTCCCTTTCCCCTCACTCCCCTTTGCCCTATCTAAAGTTTCTCCATTCCTCCCATGCTCCCCCACCATCTCCATTATATCAGCCTCCTTATATCAAAAACATTTGGCCTTTGTTTTTTTGGGATTTGCTTACTTGACTTAGCATTATATTCCCCAACTCCATCCATTTACCTGCAAATGCCATGATTTTAGTCTCTTTTAATGCTGAGTAATGTTCCATTGCGTATATATATCAATGTTTCCTTATCCATTCATCTATGAAGGGCATCAAGGTTGGTTCCACAGTTTAGCTATTGTGAATTGTGCTGTTATAAACATTAATGTGGATGTGCCCCTGTAGTATTCTGTTTTATAAGTATTTTGGGTATAGATCAAGGAGAGGGATAGCTAGGTCAAATAGTGATTCCATTCCAAGTTTTCCAAGGAATCTCCATACTGCTTTCCAGATTGGCTGCACCAATTTGCAGTCCCATTGGCAATACATGAGTGTGTGAAAGGTTATATTAATGGGTATAAATGTGTTGTGCCCTCTCAACCAAGAGTGGTTGGTTATCTGCCCTAGGAGCTGAACTCTCTGAGGCCCCTGAAATCCAGACACTCAGCAGGGATCAGCATCTGCCGGGATCTAAGGGTGTTTAGATCTAATCCGAAAGAAAATGACTGTCAATCAGGACTGCTGTAGCCAATTTTCTTTTAAAATCAAAGATACATAAAAACCTTCTCAGACGAGCTGATAGAAAAAGAATACACAACTAGTAAGCCAGTATTACAGAACATATTAATGGATAAACTACACATAAGAAATTAAGAGAAACCCCAGGAGCTGCATGTGTGGCTCAGTGTGCAAGACTTGCTTAGCATGCATGAGACTCTGGGTTCAACCCAGGGGAGAGAGGGAAGAAACAAGACTGCATGACTGGACAAAATTCATTAGAAGTGTTTGTCACATTCTTCATGATTAAAACACTCAGGGTCACTCCAAGGGAACTGGGCTGAACGAAATAACCACACAAGAGACAGAGATACCTTTTTCTTTGGGGTCCTGTGACGACTCCTCTGACCTTCAAGGTCTGCAGAGAAAGAGAGCAAGCATATGCTGAACCCTTTTATTGAGGGGAAGCCATTCAAATGAGGCAAGGGGTCAGGTTTCAGGGGGTTGAGTCTAGCTTCCTTATGTCTGCTGTCAGCAGGTTGATTGACATCTAGGAAGGCCACACTCAAAGGCAGAGCAAGAGAAGGGGACACATAAAATGTTTCCATGGAACACTCTGTCCCAAACAGGGCAAAGGGATAATATCACAAAGGAACAGGTTAGCCTAGCTCAATCCATGGGGCGACACACCTACTTCTGAAGGCGCATCCTCAAACTTCCGGGACTGGGGCAATGTCCGGGTCACTACTAGATGTAGTGATGGTCAAAGCTTCTCTGCTCTGGGATGGAGAATATGAATCATTCAGAGTGACTTCCCACAAGTATTGCTAAAAAAATAAAAAATAGAAACAACATTAGAAATCAGTCAAAATGGCAAGAATTCATACATATCTCTCTTCTCTTTATAGGAATATAAGTGGTCACATCATCGATTGAAATATGGATACTGTCACAAAGTGTTAAAAAAAATAAGACCTCATTGTATGGTGTTTGTATGACCCTTCACACAGGCAAAAGTATTCACAGGCTGAAGTGAAAGAATGTAAAATTATATTCCGTGTAAACAGAACCCTAAAGTAGGACTAGCTATTCTCATATCCGACTGAGTAGACTTCAAGCCAAAATTACTCAGAAGAGAAAATCTATACTGGTAAAGAGAACAATCCAAAACCAAGAGAAAACAGAGTAAATATTTATATTCTAAATGTCAGTGCACCTAATTACATATAATAGATATTGCTTGACCTAAAGACTCAGATAGACCACCACAGTATAATACTAGGTGGTTTCAACACAATTTTCACATAGATAGGGCATTCAGGCATAAACTCATAAAAGATTCTTCAGACCTAAAAATTTATTCATATGTACCCAACAGATATCTTTAGACTTTTTCAACCAACAACAATCAAATTCACATTATTTTTAGCTACTCATGGAAACTTCTCCAAAATGGATCATATATTGCATCAAATAACAAGTCTTAGCAAATAAAAAAATAATTATTTTCATCTTATCAGATCATAATGTAATCAATACAAATCCACAGCAATAAAAACTATAGAAACTATATGAACACACTGAGATTGAGCAATGCACTTTGGACATTTTAACAAGTGATAGAAAATATCAGGGGATAGCTTTTAAAAATCTTTAAATCAACTGAAAAAAAAATATCACAATCTCTAGGAGACTAAGAAGGCAGCTGTTAGAGGAAAGTTTATAACTATGAGGATCTACATTAAAAAATCCCAAATAAGCAATCTCTACATTGAAAATTAACAACACTGAGGAAAAATATTGAGAAGCCAGTAAAAAATGAAAAGCTTTCCCATGTTCATGAATACACAGAATTAGTATTGCTAAAATGGCCATATTACAAAAAGCAATCTACTGATTCAATGCAGTCCCCATCAAAATTCAATTACATTATTCATAGCAAACAAACAACAACAACAAAAAAACTTCCCACAAAAAGTCCTAAAACTATTCTTTTTTTAAAGAGAGAGAGAGAGAGAGAGAGAGAGAGAGAGAGAGAGAGAGAGAGAATTTTTAATATTTATTTTTTTAGTTATCAGTAGACACAACATCTTTGTTTGAATGTGGTGTTGAAGATCGAATCCGGGCTGCACGCATGTCAGGCGAGCGTGCTACTGCTTGAGCCACATCCTCAGCCCCAAAAACTATTCTAAGAAAAAAATTCTGGAAGGATCACAATATCTGTCTTCAAGTTATACCCCTAAACTATAGTAACAAAAACTGCATGGTTCTGAAATAAGAATAGATGCATAGATCAATGCAACCAAATAGAATACAGAGAGACAAATCCAGAGAGATGTTGTCTGTCATCTGATCTTTGACAAAGGCACCAAAAAGCATACATGAAAGAAATGACAGCCTTTTAAATCAATGGTGTTGGGAAAAATGAATATCCAAGGTAGAAGAATGAAACTACATTTCAATATCTCACCCTGTCCGAAAGTCAATTGGAAATGGAAATAAGACCCAGGAATTACAACAAAAACTTTGAAATTGCTAGAAGAAAACAGGGTAAAACTCTTCCATATAAGCAAAGAGAGTGACTTTCTCTATAGGATTCCTAAAGCTCAGGACATAATACCAAGAATTAATAAAATGTATGGCACCAAAGTAAGAAGGTTCTGAACAGCAAAGGAAATTATTCAAATCATAAAGAGAGAGCCTACAGAATGAGAGATAATCTTTGCCAGATACTCTTCCAACAAGATAAATATTCAGAATATATAAAGAAATAAACACCAAAACCAAAAAAAACCCATCAATAAATGGTTAAATGAGCCAGGCTTGGAGTTACAAGACAGTAATCCCTTGGGTCTGATGCTGATGCAGGATTGTGAGTTCAAACCCAGCCTCAGCAACTTATCAAGGCCCTAAGCAACACAGTGAGACCCTGTCTGTAAATAAAATATTTTAAAACTGGTGGAGATGAGGCTCAGTGCTTAAGTGTCTCTGGGTTCAATCCCTGGTACCACCCCCCAAAAAAGCTAAATGAACCAAATACTTCTCAAAGGAAGAAATACAAATGGCTTTTAAAAATGTTCAACATCTTTTGCTACAGGGATTTGCATTCAGGGAAATAAAAATCAATACTACACTGAAATCTTGTCTTAATCTAGTAAGAATGATAGTCATCAAGAATACAAATAATACTAATACTGATGAGGTTGTGGGAAAAAGATTTATTCAGTGTCAGTGGGATTGTAAATTTGTACAACCACTATGGAAATCAGTATGGAGGCTGATTCAAAAGTCCAGGAATGGAACCAACATATGACTCAGTTTGCTACTCTTTATGATTTATCCAAAAAAATTAAAGGGAGCATACTGTAGTAACACATGCATATCACTGTTTATTACAGCACAATTCACAATAGACAAATTATGGAGCCACGCTAGATGGCTGCCAACAGATGAATGGATGAAGAAAATGTGGTATATATACAAAATGGAGTTTTATTCAGCCACAAAGAAGAATGGATTATGCCATTTGCAGGGGAATGAATGGACTTGAGAAGTTTATGTTAAGTCAAAATGCCACACTCAGAAGGGGTGGGAAAGTAATGGAATTAGAATGGAGACCAGTAGAGGAAGGAAAGTGACTAGTGGGAGAGTGGAGGTAAGAGAATGATGAGTTACTAAGAAATGAAATTGACCAAATTAAATTGTGCACATATATGAATATGTAATAAGGAATATCACTCATTGTCTAACTGTAAATTTTTAAAATGAAATTTTAAAATAATAAAGATTGCATTCAGGAAAATGCAAATCAAAACTGTACATAAGTACAAATGCAAAATGCTCTGAAAGCTAATTTCATTTTGAGGAGGGTCACAGGGATTACTGCTCTCCAGACCCATTTCCCTCATTCCATTGTGGGATAGTGGTCCAATTTCCCCTAGATAGTCAACATCCATCATTTCAGTTAGCACAGTAAGTCTGTTGATTGGCTGTTGGTTTGGCCAAACTTTCAGTTCAATGTGTCTTGTGGTGGCAGTATTCCTGCCTGTGGATGTTAGAACTCAAGCCAGCAAAACACAAAGGTACTGGTACAGGAAGCATGAATTTTGCCAATAAGTCCCTAGAGGCAAGAGAGCATGTGGCCACTTCATTTCCAATTTGATTCCTGGCCTGAGAGAAATAGCACTATATATTGGACAATTATTCAGAGCATATTCAGGCTTATGGAAAACCTTGCCCTTGCCCTGCAAGGTAGTGCAAGCTTGTTAGCACTGTAACTGTCTTCAAAAAGCCCTTCCACCATTCTACCAAGACACCTGCTTCAGGATGGTGGGAAGCATGGTAAGACATTCATGAGCACCAACCCATTGCTTTACTTCTTTGGATGTGAAGTAACTTCCTTAATCAGAAGCAATGCTGTGTGGAACATCACGATGATGCCAAAGGTATTCTGTAACCCACAGACAAAATTTTGGCAAAAGCATCACCTGTAGGCAAGGTAAATCCATAGAGAGTAATTGTCTATTCCAACAAGAAGAAAACACTGCTCCTTCAGGGATGGTAGCTGTCCAGTGTAATTGACTTGCCACAGATAGCTTCTATTCACCAAGGGAAATGGTATTCCATATGGGGATTCAGAGTTGTTCCTGCTGCTGTCAGACTGACTACCACCAACTTGGCCTTGGCAAGCAAAAGTAAGTCCTTGTTGCTGAGCTCATGCAAAACCTCCAGCCATGGTACCATGACCACATATATCAGCAGCCCAGTGGGCAATAGGAAGAGTGGCTGGGGAAAGAGGATGTCTGAAATCTATAAAATGATGTACCCCATCCACTTCACTGTTAAAGTCTTCCTTAACTGAATTCACCCCTATCCTCAAAGTTCCTTGTCACTAAATTACTATAATGTTCCTTCCAACATCTCGACATCCATTAGCAAATCCATTGGTCACAAGAATTGATATATAATTGCACAATTGGCCTTTTTCTCTAGAAGACAAGTTAACAGCCCACTCTCCTGCTTCAAATTCTGCCTACTGGGAGGGTGCCATCCACCAGGATCATTCAGGGATGTACCAGGAACAGAATGCAGTATGGCAGCTGTACACTTGTGCATGCTGTCTGCGTATCATGTAGAACCATCTGTCAATCAGGACCAGGATTTCTCTTTCTCTGTCACTTGGGCATAGGGATATGAGACCAAAGGTACAGATTGGGAGAGGAGGTAGTAGAGCAGCAGTGATAGGCATGGAATCTGGGGTACTTCTTCATGTATTTGACTTCTGCCTTCAGAGCCTGCTCAGGCCTGAACTCATATACACCACTAGCCTGTAACACTGGAGTGCTCCTATGTACACACAAGTTTACAACTTGTTGAGTCAGATAAATGTAGCACATGATGGACAGCTCAGATCATATGGTAACTTGGTTGCCAAGGTTAACTGTTCAGTCTCAGTGGCAGAGGCTGCTAGTGAAAGCCAACTTCAATTTCTCAAATGGGAAGAAGTTACCTAGGGACATAGCAGGGTTTTGCTCCAAAATCTTAAGGGACCTGTACATCAATTCACATAGTGGGGCTAACAGAGTTTCTAGACAGCATCTGTACCTGCCACTGGCACAGCAGCCTGCATTTATTGTAGAGCTTTCTATTGTTCTGAGCCCAACTCAAAAGTAGGAGCTTTTCAGTTCACTCAATAAATGGCCTAGAGTAGCACTGCCACATGAAGAAGGTTCTGCCTCCAAAATTCAGAGACCTACTAGGTATTGTGCCTCCTTGATATTTATAGGAGGTACCAGATGCAATGACTCCTCCCTCACTTTTGAAGGAATATCTTTCCATTACTCCTAACATTGGATTTCTCTTTTAATGAGGTCGTAGATCCTAAATTTTGTCAAATATATTTTTCCCCTGTAACATGCAAGTGTCTTACTACTTCTCACTCACTAAATCCAATCACCATAATGTCATCAATACAACAGAAAATCATGGCTTCTTCTGAAAGGGAAAGCAATTAAAACCCTAAGGGGATAGGTCAGAGAGTTTGTGCCTATAAATCAACCAACTCAGGAAGCTAAGGCAGGAGGATTGCAAGTTCAAGGTGAGCCTGGGTAATATAGCAAAACTCAATGTCAAAAAAAAGACTCTTCTGAACCAAATTATGACACAGGTCTTAGGAGTTGATATCTTCTGGAATGAGATAGCAAATGTGCCCTCTTCACTAAAGTATCTCTGAAAGCAAAGAAGAAAAATCTTGGTCTTCCCAAAGCCAAAGTCAAGGCTTTGAAGACCAGGAAAGCAGTGCTGAAAGGCATCCAGAGACTCAAAACAAATAAATACAAGGGTTGAGGGTGTAGCTTAGAGGTAGAATGCAGGCTTAGTATGTGTAAAGCCTGGGTTTAATCCCTAGCAGCACCAAGAAAGAAAGATCCACCCATGACCCATCTTCCAATGGACCCGTCATTGCTGCTCTGGAGGTAGCCCAAATATCCTATCTGAGGTACATGCTCAACTGCTCCTAATTGTGTTGCTTTGGATGTTGCCAACAGAATGTGGGTCATTTAAACTCCATCCAGCTGGATAATTCTAAATACAATTTTTTTCTTCATAGAGGAGAGAGAGAGAGAGAGAGAGAGAGAGAGAGAATATAAATGAATGTATATTCCTGTCCTTGAGAGCTAAAGACAAACTCCTAATGTAGGCATTATGGACAACAATGGAGATAAAGCCATTTTCCAATCAGGTGTGGTGGTATGCACCTGTAATTCTAGAAACTCATGAGGTTTGAGGCCAGCCTCAACAACTTAGTGATCCCTTGTGTCAAAATAAAAAATAAAATGGGCTGGGCATGTAGCTCATTGGTAAATAGTTCTTGGGTTGGTTATTTAGCAACCCCCCCCCAAAAAAAGGTGTTTTCTAGGTTAATAGCTGCATATCAGTTTCCAGGGGATGTGTTATTTTCCTCAGCAATAAAACCACATCAGACATAGTAGTTGCGATTGGAGGGTGCCCCTTTTTAAGATTACAACAATCCACTGTGATTCTTCAAATTCCTCTTTCTGCAGCAGAGGTCAGACAGTTGAGTTGAATGGGGTTGGGGTAGCAATCACCACCCCTGTATTTTTTAGGTCCTTGTTGGTAGCACTAATCTTTGCAATCTATCCAGGAGTGCAGTATTATTTGCTTAGGTAGAGGCATTTCCAGCAGCTTCTGCTAGAAGGTGGTGCCTTCCCACCACAACAGCCCCCATTCTAACATCAATATGTCAACCTGGAGACCTTGCCTGTGGCTGAAATGGTTTACTGCATTATGCATTTAGGAACTGTGGGAATAACCACAGAATGGGTTAACATTTTGGTCCACTTTGAAAAGAAACTGAGCTAAAACTCCATTGATTTTCTGATCTCCATAAGTTCCTGTTTGCATCAGGGAGCCATAATGGTATTTGGTGTCTCTGGAAATGACTGTCAATTTAGAGTCAATGTCCAATAATAAAATATTTGATTATTTCCTTTTCCCCAATGCACAGTTTCCCTACTAATAGCACACAGGGTCCCTTGATGAAGGCTTGGAGTAAGTTGAACTGTAGGAATTTTCAGTAGTGCACTGAAAGGGATCCTTCCTCGAGGAAGCTGACTTCCCTTCATTCCGGGGTTCTGGGTCTATAAACTGGCTCAAGTCTGGCAGATGATGGAGGGATTGTGTCTTTGTTCTTATGAACCAAGGTAGGTGTGTGTTCATTTGTCCCAGAAATGTTTATCTTATACACATGAAGTAAGAAATAAGTAGGCTTTGTAACTGTTTCACTTCTAGGAATATCAGGATAAGTGATATAAAGCTAATGCCATCAGGGCACCAGCCATACTACTCTGACTGTTGCTGTGGCTGGTGTCCATTAAAGAAGCCATATCCACCTTAAGGCATTTGGCTACTGAGTGCCACCACTTGTCGACCTTAGAATCCAATTATGTTCATTATATTTTAAGATTTCACATTTAGAGACTGCAGTTTGTACTGTGCACTTCTGGCCTCATGGAAGCAGAGGAGGTCACAAATACTCCAAGATTCCACTTATAAAGTGTCTAAAGCAGTCGCATTCTTAGAATCTGCAAACAGAATGCTGGTTGTCAGGGTAGAGGGTGGGGGGGTTTGTTGAAATGACATGGAGTTTCCATTTTGCAAGATGGAAAAATACTAAAGATCTGATGTACACCATGAGCTTATAGTTTAACAGTATGTTGTTATATATTTAAATATGATTTTAATCATGGGTACAGTGGTGCCCACCTGTAATCCCAGTGACTTGGGATGCTAAGGCAGAAGGACTGCAAGTTCAAAGTCAACCTCAACATCTTAGGGAGACCCTGTCTCAAAACAAAAACAAAAAGACTACAGATGTTGCTCAGTGGTAAAGCATCCCTGAGTTGAATCCCCAGTACCCAGTACCCACCCCCCAAAATTATTTCAATAGTTAACTTGGAGTTGCTACAGTAAAAAAGTTAATCCTGATACTAATTTAGTTGTGTGTGTGCTTGCATGTTTGCTGCTGGGGATAGAGCCCAGGGATGCTCTCACTGATTATATCCCCAGCCCACTGCCTCTCCCTGTTTTCTTTTAAAATATTTTTAGTTGTTGATGGACTTTATTGTCTTTATTTTTATGTGGTGCTGAGGATTATACCCGGTGCCTCATGCATGCTAGGCGAGCATGGTACCACTGAGCCACAAGCCCAGCCCTCTCCCTGGTTTTTGAGACAGAATTATACTACTTGCCTAGCCTGGCTTCAAAATTGTGATCCTCCTGCCTGAGCCTCCCAAGTAGCTGGTATGGTGTTTCTGCTCCAGATACAGAAGCCAATTCAGATGCAAGTATGTCAGAAGGTCCCAGGATGGATATTAATTTCCAAGAAGATAAAATAAAAATAAGAAACAAAAAAAATTAACAAAGTCAGAACATTTTTGAGTTATATAAATAGCAATATTACCAATGTTAAATTATTAAGAAGAGCACAAAAAATAATCAAAAGAAAAACAAAGGTGATGATTAACTCCCAAAGATTGTTATACCAGGAGTGAAATGATGTACCAGAAGTGGAAAGTATGGAAGTTTATATATGAGAGTAATTGTCATGGAAACAAAAGTGGAATATCTGAGCTGAACATAATTTACAGATGAAAACATTGGAAGATGGAGGAAGGGAAGGAGAAGAGAGAGCAATTACTACTGACTTCTGTAACAGATCCTGCAAAGGAAAATGCCAGCAGCCTTAACAAAGGTTTTGTATTTAGAGTTACAGAGGCAAAAGTTGAGGGCTGGGGATGGAGCTCAGTGGTAGAGCTCTTGCCCAGAATGTGTTAGCCCGGAGTTCAATCTCTAGTAACAACAACAACAACAACAACAAAAGAATCAGCTAAAACATTGAAAGTGGTAGTACCTAAGAAGGTAGAAAATCAAGAAGAGACAAAAGAGGGTCCTTACTTTTCATGAAAAATCTTACATAAATATTTCACTCTTTAATTAGGAAAAAACTAACTTGAATTAAATATTTTTTGAGAAAGAATTTTTTAATGTTTATTTTTTAGTTTTCAGTGGACACAACATCTTTATTTGTATGTGGTGCTGAGGATCGAACCCAGCACCCGGCGCATGCCTGGTGAGTGCGCTACTGCTTTAGCCCCAGCCCTAAAATTTTTAAAAGTTTATGCAAAATAAAAACTCAGAACAATAAATAATAATTCAGAATAAGCAAATACAATACTTAAATACTTAAATTAAAATATGAACGACGATGTCAACAAACACACTTCTGGATAAATAGTGTATGAGGGTCTCGGTACAGCGCACACACCTGCAATCCCAGCTACTCAGGAGGCTGAGGCTGGATTGAAAGTGTGAGTTCAACCTAGGGACAGTACTGAGATCATGTCTCAAAAAGAGAAAATCGCTGAGGATGTAGCTCTGGGGTAGAGTGCTTGTCTGGCATGTGCTAGCCTTGGGTTCAATCCTCAATACCAACAAAATTAAATATATATATATGAGTAAATTACCTATCCAGCTTCCCAATTATTCCCTTAGGAAGCACAGGCACAAGCAACGTCCCTCACCAAGCTCTTGCTCCCAGGTGGGTCCTGAACCTACTCTTGTTGAAGATAGAGGGTGCCCAACCCTGTTGAGTCTCTGGGCCTGGTGCACCAGGAGACTGTAAGACTAGGAATCAGGAACAACCAAGATGCAGGAAAGATCTAGGAGAGGAGGCTGGTGAGGATGAATAGTGGGGATATTTTCTTCTCTCACAGAGACTCTGAATCTGATTTTGGAGACTCTGAGAAGAGAAATGTCCCTAGGGATAAAATATTCATATTCTTCAAAATGGAGTGTCTTCTTCCCCACCACTCTGCATGCTTCAGCTGGACCGATGGTGGCAGATGCTGGTGTCTGATTCACACACATTCTGGGTCGATTACGCTCAATATCTCAGTTCTTAAGCACCTGCCAGTCACTTTTTTTTCCCAGGCCAACTGACCCCTATTGCTCAGCATAAGGACACCTCAAAGTTCCAACCCTGTCCTGTCCATCAATGTGATCCTCCAGTTCTTCATCACATGAGGGCTCCAACTCTTCAGGGCAGATATGCTCCACAGCATCACTCTGGAAGGTTGGCCCCAGCTGCAAGGTGCTGTTATGGTTCTTCTTCACCATCTGCTGATGATCCAGGACTTGTGAGCTCCTGAGCTATGGGAGAAGGGAAAAGTCAGTGTTCAACTGACTGCAGAATATGACATTTATTTCTCAGGACCTCTCCCTTCTGAGACTCTCCAAAATCAGATTCAGAGTTTGAGTGAGAGAAGAAAATGCCCCCAATAGTTTTCCTCACCAGCCTCCTCTCCTAAATCCATCAGCAGCATCACCTGCCTCAGTTTCCACCATGCATCACTCAAGGGAATGAAAGACCAAAGAAGTAAACAACAAGATCCCAAAGTGAAGCCCAGTGCCTGCTCCTCTGCCCAACCATTCCTGACAGAATAGGGACCTGCCATAGAAGGCAGTTCCTTCTGCCAATCCTGGGCACAGGGTTCACACACAGGCCTTTACCTCCTTAATATCCAGGCCTCCTCTGCTGCAGGGGCAGCTGCTCACCCAGCAGGGTCTGCTCCAGCTGCAGCTCAGCATCCTTTCTCTCAGCCCTGAGCCAGCAGCTCCTAACTGGAAAGCCCACCAGGAAGCCCAGGGGCACCAGCAGGCCCAGCCAGAAAAACATGCTGCCCCCTGGTCTACTGCTCACCTGACTTGAAGCAGCCCACACAGAGCAGATGCAGAATCCCTGACCCCCAACACTTACTCAGGTCCCTAATCTGTACTTTACCCTCCTACAGCCTACTTGGCCCATCTGCCCCAGGAAATCAGCTACTCCCCAAAGGCTCCTGCTTCCTGAGACTGCCTCACCTGCTTTCCCTCAGCTGCATAGGGACTCACACTGGCCTCAAGCCTGGAGGTGTAGCTCAGTGGTAGAGCACCCCTAGTGGACACCCAGGTCTGGTAGGTCCCATTCCCATAGGGAAATAGCACTTCTTTTAGTACTAAAAGAAGAAGAAGGAAAAAAAGATGAGCTGAAATTAGGTGTCAATATTTAGAGCAGAAATTTGGAGATATGAGGCACCTGACTTTCACTCTTCCCAGCAAAAGCTCCAGGGAAATTGCCGGCAGCTATTTTTCCCTACAGAGAACCAGAACTAGCATTCATGTACCAGAGGCTGCAGGTGAGAGCTGCAGAGAGCACTGAACCATCAGCCCTGGTAGGAGAGTCACCTGGACAACTCCTGCTGTGAGGCAGTCTTCCTAGGCCCAAGGGGCCAACCAACACTGAAAATGGGTTCAGGGATGAAAAAGTGTCCCCACTGCTGGCTACACAGAAGGGGCAGAAACAAAAGAAATCCTCTACATGAGTAATGGTTCATTATTCAACTTGGTTCCCTGCTGAAATAACAACTTCCTGTTTTCTCTTTTCCTAGCCCCTGAAGCAACATGACTGGTGAGAGCATATGGTTTTGACCATCCCTTACTTCAAATGCACAGGGGAGTGGCCATCTTAAAAAGGAGGATGGCCCAGGAATGGCAGGGTGATAGGAGGTCATAGGGCACAGACCCAACACACACAGCCCTTGGGGACTGTGCCCCCTGAAGGTGGACAGGAAAACCTCAGTGTCACAGTCAGCTTTCACTGCTCTGACAAAATACCTGAAGTAAAACACTTAGGAGGAAAGATTTACATTGGCTCAAGTTTCACCACTTTCAGCCCCGAGTCACTTGGCCCCATTGCTGTGGGCTAGTGATAGGGCAGAAAATAATGGTGGGCAGCACATGACAGGGTGACACTCTTCACCTCATGGTGGCCTGGAGGCAGAGAAAGAGAGAGCCAGGAGCCTGGGTCAAGTTGCCCCCTTCAAGGAATGCCTCTTCCAACTAGGCCCACCTGCTAAAGCTTGCACACCTGCCAGTAGGACCAAGGCTGCAACTCATGAGCCTTTGGGAGATATTCCACATGGAAACTATAACACCAGGTAGAACAAAAATGGGCCACAGCTGCCCACAATGGCTGGTCTCTCTCCCCAGATGGTCGGAGGCATCTGCTTTTTCATTTTTCCATAACATCTGTGAAGCCACACCTGATGGACGACCATTGCAGTGGGGCTAGTGACCCAGTGGACACACACAGGAGAGACCCCTGAGGAGAAAGGAGAGATTCAGAGAAGACAGAAGAGAACTACATATGCTGAATCCCCCAGGCAGGCTCTACATGGGCTCTCCAGGGGCAGGCACTGTTTGCACAGGCTGAATGGGTCTTTTTATTGCTTTTCTCATGACAGGTGGAGAGACCATAAAAAGTGAGGCATACAGGAAGGAACCTGAGGCATTAGCCTTTGTGGGATTCTTCTAGAGTTTCTAAAGAACACAAATCACAGATCCTTTTACTCTGTGTCTGCCTGAGTCTGTGATAATCTAACTCACACCAATCAGCCCACCATTCCCTTGGTTAAGCCCCCAATGCCCGAGACAGAGAAGGGGACAAGGACAGAGCAGGAGCCACAGCCACATTGCTGCTCACTCCTAACCCTGTGACAAGAATATGGTGCATCTGGACCTTTTAGGATGTTCATGGCCCTGACTTTCGGCAGGACTAAGGGGAGTCGCTGGAGACCTGGCTGCCAGCCCCTCACAAATAAAGACACATCTATCCCTGTTCCGGAAGGATGGTCACCTCCACTGCCTCTGTGCAGTGGGAGTCACGAGGGACCCTACAACCCAAAAACCTGCCATCTCCATCCATTCCCACATTTCTCACCTGAACCCTTCACAGCAGAAGTTGTCTTCCTCTTCTTGCACCAAAGGACACAAAGAAGAAGAACAGCATCAACAGCAGCAACCACAGCCAGAAAGGCACTCCATCAGCTGTGAAGTGGCAGGGCCGACCCTGAAAGCACACATGTTACCATCTGGGTGCCAGAGCCTCTAGACTTCCTCCCTCTCACCACCCTGGTCACTGACCTACCCACTGGGAACCCCTGCTGGGACACCCAGGCTCACCACAGGACACAGTGCCAGTGCTGTCTTTCCTGCTGGGTCCCACGGGGCAGCTGAATCTCTCCTCATGTCCTTGAGGAATCCTGGTGGACACCCAGGTCTGGTAGGTCCCATTCCCATAGGGAAAGAAACTCCCAGACTGCTGTGTCTCCTGGCTCAGGGGTTCCCCATCCCGGTGTCAGGTCAGAGAGGTAATCTTGGGATAGAAGCCAAAAGTCCAACCTGTCACATTGATGGTATTCTCCAAGGCCTCACCATAGGTCACAATCACTGTGGGGGACACTGGAGAAGAAAAAGCAGAACCAGTCAAGCATGGGATCAAACCTCACTCCCCTCTAAAAGAGGCAGAGGGAACAGGGCTGGTTTTCTCTACTCTTCTCTTTCTGGCCAAAGTCCTCATTGACACCAGGCCTGCTGCAAATCTGTTCTCAGCAGAGGGCATCAGTTCTGTGACTGGCAGGAGCACTATACTTTGGTTTGTGGCCTCCCATTCTCACTTCCACATGTTGATGGTGAGGAGGGGGTGTTACAGGGACTCCTTGTTTGTGAGGCCATAAGGGAGCTCTGCATGATAATAGGGTTGGCTGGCAGGTGGGCAGAAGAGGCCTCAACTCCTGCCTTACCCCAGTCTCCTGAGGCTCAGGGTGCTTCCTGGTTATGGCCCAGACAGTTTACATGTAGCCACAACCTCCTTTCTTTATCCAGTGGTTTAACAGGAGGGTAATCTGACTACATCCCAACAGAAAACACAAGCATCCCATACTACAGAGGAGGTCCTCTAGATCAAGGCACAGAGGAATGGGGGCGATTATCTCATTGAAGGATATCCAGGAGTTCAGATATATAGAGAATCTTCCACAAACTTTTCCCAGCCTGAGAGCCCAGTAAGCCTTGCTTGGACTATCATCTGATTTCCATGGCTTCTTGACTTCCATTGCCAAAGTCTGAGTGGAGGAAGGGTACATCATCCAGCTTTGAGTGTCTGGGTAATTGGAGAGAAAGGGCTTCTCATCATAGTAGAAATCCCAGAAGCCCATGGTGTGGTTGTTCTTTTGCATCTCACAGCCCCTAGTCTCCTGGAGGGAATGAAACCCTGCCCCCACCCACCAGTCACTTCTACATCCACTGACCTCTCTGCCTCCCTGCCCACCTGGTAAAAACTCCAGCCCACAGAGGACCCCAACGTGGCTCTCTCTCTTCAATGTACCTTATGTTGAACTCCACAGACCCCATTGCTTGCCCTTCTCAGACAAATGCAGTGAGAAGAGAGGTCCCTGCTCTCTGCAACCAGCCTTCCTGCAGAAAGCCTCACATCACCCTTGCCTCCACCCACACTCACCTTCTTTCTGCTTCTGCAGGGCATTGATATCAGCCAGGGTCATTCTGAGGTTCTTCCCACTTCCTGCCAAGTCTTAGGTCTCTGTGTTCCAGGTCTTGGCTCCCGGGATTTTCTCTGCTCACAGTGCCCGAGGCTCTGCCCTGCGTCTCTCACTGTCATAGTGCAGGAAGGGCTGATTGTGGGAGACCAACATTACACATGACTGGGTCACACTCCCCAGCTGGGTGCTGAGGTGCTCATTCACAGAAATGTGGCAGAGTTCCCCACCCTTCTTGGATTCGAGGGTTGGTGTCTCCTGCATGGGTGTGTCTTGCTACAGCCCCATGGGTGAAGCTATGGTCACCTGTTCCTTTGCAATAAAACCCCTTGCCCTGTTTAGGATCGAATCTTCCATGGAAGTGCTTTGTGAGTGTCCCCTTCTCTAACAGTGCCCTTGGGTGTGGCCTACCCAGGTGTCAGTCAACCTGTTGACAGTGGACATCATGAAGATAGACTCAGCCCCCTGAAACCTTACCCCTTGCCTCATTTGAATAGCGTCTCCTCAATAAAAAGGGTCAGCATGTGTTCTCTAGCTCTCTCTCTCTTCCTGCAGGCCCTTCAGGTCAGAGGAGCAATCACAGCTACCCCAAAGAAAAAGGTATTTTTGTCTCTTGTGTGGTTGTTTCATGCAGCCTAGTCAGCCCAGTTTTCCTGGAATGACCCCTGAGCCTTTTAGTCTCGAGAACAGAAACCCAGCAGCTGATGATCCAAAAGAACCTTGGTGCACTAAGTAGTCAAGAGACCTCATTTTTAGATTATAATGAAGACTGTGTGCTCCTCTGCACGAAGATACCACAGATGACATTTCTTCCTGGAATCAGGAACGTTCACCATTTATTTTGCCCTCCTAGGCCACACTGAGAGAATGAACAGGGACAAAGGCCCCTGAATATGGATTTCCAATACAAGGAAAACAGGATAGGAGGAAAGAAGGCATGGGATCTGAAGAACGGAGGCAAGGAACATGGAAACAGGCCGACATGTAGTTTGGAACCAAGACAGAGGCACAGGCTCACTAAAAGTACTGGTGGAGAGTGGAAGGGGGAGCCAGGCCTGTAGCAGAAGGCCTGCACAAAGGTGAGAGGCTGCAGACTGGGCTTGTCAGAGGGCCAGAGGTCAGGAGGAGCCCAGGGTAGGAGGACCCATGGCCAGAAGGTTTGGAAACACAGGCAGACCAGGGGACAGAGAGGAAGGTACAGCCCCTTTGCAAGCTCCTTAAAGACAAGCTGGGGCAAGGAGGGTATCTTAGAGGGCAGGAGGGGCTGCAGATCACAATCCAAAAGGAGTTTACAGTGGGGTGGTTTTGAAGTATAGGGCTGGGTGCAAAGTAGAAGAGAGGCCATTTGTGGCCCTAGGTGGGAAGGTAAATGGTCCCGTCAGCATCCCCTGGAGACAGCCAGGCAGCAGCGTTCCCAGAGAGCAGGTGTATCTTTTCTATACATGGTGCTGTGAAAACTGGAGATTCCCCAAAAAATAAATGAGGGTGGATCTTTTTCTTACACATACACAAGAATTCAGTGTTGGAGATAATGCTCAGTGGCAGAGCTCTTGTGGAGCGTATGCATGTGCTTGATCCCGGTGCCACAAAAACAAAGAAACAAAGAAGAAGCCCTATCACCGTCTATCCTAGCTGGTGACCTAATGCTGGGTCCACAAAATCTGACTATTCCAATAACTTAAGCAAATGACAAAGAAAGCATGCAAATACACAGAAGTACCTTTTCAATTATCCAGGATGGCTCTACGAATTTATGGGTCCCTGGAAAGAGAGAGAGAGACACTGGAATTCTTTATTCTTATTTAGGGGACACACAAGGGGTGGTTCCATGGAACATTCTATCCCAAAAAGGCCAAAGGGTAGGATTTCAAAGGAACAGGTGAGTGTAACTCAACCCCAGCGGGTGACACCTACACCTGTAGCCACACCTTATTATCTGAGCCAGGGAATGCCCAAGTTACTACAGAAGGCAATAATTGTTCAGTGCTCAGGGGCATCAGGACTTAAAAGTGTGACCATCCAGGGCAGCTCCTGACAAATTCCTATAAATCAAAAGGGACAAAGCATTCAACCTATTCAAAGCTGAGCAAAAGATCCCTACAGACAGTTCCTGAAAGAGATATACAAATGGCCAATAAAAACAGGAAAAGAGAGTTAACATTAGTAGTCATTAGGGAAATACAAACCAAAAGCACAAAAAGATACTACTTTGCATTATCAGGATGGCTACTGTTTTAAAAAAGCATGCAGAAATAACAAGTTTGCAAATATGCAGAGAAAATGTCTCTGGGAAAACCAAATATCCACATACAGAAGAATGAAAATGAACACTCATCTCACCTTTCATCCAAGAATCAAATCAAAATGAATTAAAGATATGAATGGAAGAACTGAAGTTGAGTGTGATAGGGAGAAATATAGTCCCAGCTACTCTTAAGGCTGAGGCAGGAGGATCACTGGAGCCAATAAGAGTAAGATCAGTCTGGGAATACTAGAAAAACCCTTTACAAAAAAAAAGTAAGACCTAAAACTATTAAATTACTAGAAGAAAACATAAGGGAAATGCTTTCTTATTTTGGTTCACACAGAGTTTTCTTGGATATGATCCCCCAAAACAAAGGCAAAATAGAGCATTGCGATAGCATCAACCTACAATACTTCTGCCTGAAAAAAAAAAGGCAGAGTGAAGAGACAACCCATAGATTTTGGGTAACAATTACAAATCATATGTTAGATAAGGGGTTAATACACAAAATATACAAATTACCTTATATTTAACATAGACAAATAAGTTGAAGAGACATTTCTCAAAATAAGAGAAATAAAAATGGCCAACAGATATGGGAATTAGAGCAAGTCAAAATTAAAACCACAGGTGATATCATGTCATACCAATTACATGGTCATTGAGAAAATATAGAGTAAAAAATGTTGGCAAGGATGTGGATAAAAGGGAACACAGCTGATGTTGTACTTTAGTAGAATGATTCTGGAAAACAGTATGAAAGTTCCTCCCAAAACTAAAAATACAATACCTATGTGATCAAGCAATCCCACTACCTCATTCACACCAAAGGAATGAGAGTCAGGAGGCTGCAGGGAGACCTGTACTGCATGTCCATGGCAGCATCAGTCCCAAAAGAACCTCTTGGCCCAGCTGTCTTCTGCTGCTCACCTCCCTCAGTCTCACAGTCTCCCCACAGCGACAGGAAGGGCCATGGGGGAGCTGGGATGTCCCTACCAGCTCAGGGCAGGAAGAAAGACTCCTAACTCCTGATAATGAGGACTCCAGTGAGCTCATCAGAAAACACACCTATGACTCTGAGGAAAAGATAGGGCTTCAGGAGCTCTAACTGTCCCCAACCCTGGTGGGAAGTGGTTCCAAAAAAGCACCTTTGATTACAGATTCACCAGGTGGGTTAGATGCACAGGTGAGCCCAGCTGGATGAAAGCTGGAGGAAAGGATTTTCAACAGCTGGCCCCACCTACCCTTAGAAGCACACCCCACATCACTGCCAACTAGGTTGACTCCCTTTCTAAGGAGCAGTGTGGGTCTCCTCAAGTTTTAGTAGTCAGACACCCTAAGTGGCCATCCGTAGCTCACTTGTTTCTTCCAGGACACGTCTGAAGAAGAGCCAATACATTGTGATTTTCCCAGCACACAGTTTACAACCAAGCACAGCCTTCCTGGCAATGTCACCACTAAACATTTAAAGACCTATTTTCAGCCACCTCTGCCTCTTAGAAGCAGCTTGCACATTCAAATCACCCAGGCTCCAAACTCTCTTAGTACAGCCATTCCAATCTCCTCCTCCCTCTGGCTCTGAAAGCCAGTTGGTTCTCTTTTCTTCTGGCTACAACTAAGCACCTGAGATTTCCCAGAGCAGCTCAAAAGCCCCCTGAGGACCCCTCTCTCAATAGCTCTCCCTCCAGTTGAACAATCCTACATCAAGCACAGCCCCTTTGCAACTTGCCTTAGGACACCTGTATCTCTGTCCCTCAAATCAGTCAGGTTACAAGGCCACTATAACTCCCCACCACAACAGCCTCCCCACTTCCCTAATTTTCTTAACAGCTTCATCCTTGGTCCCTTCCACTAGTCCTTTTCCCTTGCCTCTTAGGACTCAGAGACTTTTTCAGTCCTATGGTTGTTACTTTGGTCCAGACATCATCTCTCTTCATCTTAGAATACTGCAAAGGCCTATTCCTAAACACTGTGCCTGGGATATTCCCAGTTGCCACCATAATGTCCCAAGCCATCCATAGCTGCCCCATCTGCTGCTTAAATACAGGATGCCTCCACTCTTCCCATCAAAGTCCACAGTTGCCATAACCTGCTATCTAGAATCACCCCTCCCCCCATTTCTCTGGTGACATCTCTGCTGGGCTGAGGTCAAAGCAAACTCCCCTGGTTTCCTCTCCCTGTCTCAACAGGATGTTACTACTAAGAAGTCTCCCTCCTGGGAATTGCTTCTGCCTCTGCCTTCCAACCATCACAACTCTAAATATCCTCAAAATCATCCCATGAATATAGTAGTGAAGGTGGTACAACTTCATGATTATGCTATAAACTACTGAATTGCATACTTTAAAAGTGTGACTTATGATATATGAATTCTATCTTGATAATAGTAGTAATAATCATGCTTACCTGAAATGTCCTTCTACTATAAACCTCCTTTGTCCCAAACATATATCCCTTGGTCTTTGGAATGTGCAGAAAATCATCCTCAAACTTGGCTGCTTAGTAGAATCACTTGGAGAGTAGTTACTAGCTATAACCAGGCCACAGTGAAAACCACTTGAGTAGTAAAGCTAGGTTTGAACTAGGCCTTAGCATCCATTAAAATCCCCTAGGTGATCTCAATGTTCAGGCAAGTTTAAGAAGCCCAGGTCCAGCCCATGTTTTTGATCTCCATGATGGTTGTAACTGTCCTACCATGGATGACATTGTCCTGTGAACCACAAACACTCTAGGGTCAGGAACTGTATTCATTTCAACTTGTCTCCCCTAAAAATTCCATTTCAAACTGAACAAGACCTATCCTTACAAACTATTCCCTAAGGCCTATTTTACACTTTTTCTGTGAGTGGAAATAGCATGAATCACAAAGTTTTGGCAAGTTTTTGTGTCTTTGTGTTAATTCCTGTTGTGAGACAAATCATGTGAGAGAGCCCTCACTCTATGGGGCTTCCCCAATTCCTTTTTGCTGGCTTGACACAAGTGATTCCATACACCCTTATTTTACTTGAACTTGTTTGTTTTTGGTGAGGTCACCCATTTTTTGCTTATAACAATAGTTCATTAATTTTTATATCTATAAAACTCTATTCTCCAGTATTATATTTCTCTACCAGTGGAATCTGCTGAAAGTCCCATTGTTTTTCTCAGGCTCCCAGCTACCACTATGAACTTGACAAATACTTTGAAACAGAGTATGGCCAAATATAGCGCTCACATGCCTAGGATTTCCCTCCATCTGAACTCTGGTCTCATAGAGTCCTCAGTGCCATCTTGTGTCTCCAGCACCTTCACATGGATTTTCTTACCTACTGACCAATTCACTATTGTTCCTGGGGGTAGGGAGGGATTGAAGCAGGCTGGTCTGCCATCTTTGGAAGTGGAATCCTGTCTAATAGACTAAGAATGTCTAAATCTTTACTCTCTAGTTACCTTGAATGATTTCTGAGCTGACTGGAGGAAACATGCATGAATTAACAAAGAAATTCAATTCAGAAAGAAAGGAAGGATCTGCCAAAAGACCAAAATTGACCACAAATGTAGTTCCTTCTTGTCACAGATGAATAAGACACAAGACTGGAAAATTTGTTTTAATTTCTAGCTTATAACAGCTACAGGTTAATGAATTTGCTCTATCTTGGTGTCAATGACCTAAAAATGAAACACACACACTGGCCTTAGATGAATTTGTGATATTGTTGAATATTTTCATGTTTTACTTATATAAGTTGTGTGTGTATATATATATTTGTGGAGTTTCCTCTCAGTTTTCAGAAGGAGTGCTATGTACTCTTAAGGAAGTCTTGGTTTTAATTGCTACTCATTTTAGATGGAGGGAGATATTATTTCACTCTGGTGTGCATTTGTGCATATTGACATTGGCAGTGGTTTGATTCAACAATGTACAACTATTCAGGCTTAAGGCACACATGCACTGCAGTGCAAATCATAGATGTGCTTGTTCCTATTAAAGCAAGTGAACCTTATACATACATATACATAGTAATTTATGTAATGAGAATATATATATATGTACATATATATCAGTTTGACTATATTGAAGTTTATTCTTTGTAATATATAGTGCTAGGAGTTTTGAAAAATGCATGGAATCCTGTCTATATATTCCATGTGTTAGTCATCTTTCTAACCTGTGAAAAACATCTGACATAAACAATTTCATAGGGGAGAGATTTGTTTTTCCTCATAGTTTTAGAAGTTTCAGACCATAGATGCTTGACTCCATCCCTGTGGGCTTGCAATGAGGCAGAACATCATGGTGAGGAGCATGTTATAGGGAAAACTGCTCACTTTACAGAAAGGGGCAGGGGAGACAGAGGAAGAGAGAGAGAGAAGAGAGAAGAGAGAACATGCAACAGGTACTGGGGACAATATCTACCCTCCCCCATGCACTTAACTACATTCTTCAACTAGGTCCTATATCCTAGAATTTCCACCACCTCCCCCGAAGTGCTGTCAGTTGGCGATCAAGCCTTTAACATATGAGCTTTTGGAGGATATTTAATATCCAAACCATAACACCCAGGAACTGTGTAGAACAAGGCCTTCATACTGAAATTTTCTCTTGAAACCTGTTTATCACTCTCGTACAACTGTTGATAACAACCTCAATCTGTTTTTCTTTCCCAGAATGACATATGAAAATAGTCAGATAACATACAATTCTCAAACCTATCCTCACTTTAAGTCACCTGGGGTAGCTTCAAATAGCCCCAGACCAGGATCACACATTAAATCCTTCAAGCTGATTCACCAAAAGAGCAATTCAGGTACCAATCATGTCTGTGAAACTCACCAGGGGATTTCAATGAGCAGCTAAGAGAAGAAGCAGTGGCTCAGAGCAGAGGGTTTCAGTATTAGATGTGAATCAAAACCAGCCAGGAATTGAAGCAAACTCTGGAGCCAGGAAATATCCTAGTCTGCTGTGTAGAGAATTTTGAGAAAACCACCACGGGAATGTGAGAGGCAATTCTCTTCAGTTAATTAATTGTCTTCTCTACTGAATAAGGTTGATAAAATGTTCCATTTGAAGATGTATCGCAGATATATAGCTCAGATAAATCCTAGAGGAAGGTGTCCACAGCAGCTCAGAGATGGGAATGTGAGAGGCAAAGATTATGTAACTCCTGTCCAACTCTCTTCTCACCTTATCTCCTCAGAGTGCTGGGAGGAAGCTTTCCTCACCAAGGTGTTGATGTGTCAATTAATACAGGTAGGTATAAGAATGCTAGGTGTTCTGGTTAGTAACCAACCTTGAGTCCCACCTCTTCTGAACTTTTACCTAGTTCCATCCAAAGCCAATTTATGTGTCAGATGCCATCCTTTGAGTGGAAGTTCGGTGCCTTCAAGAAATATCCCTGTGATGCAATTCAGAGAATATTTTTCTTACACAGATTTTGCTGAAGGACATTTAGTCATTACAATTGTTCACTAAAGAATGAATAATGTCCAGATGTTCTGGAATCTCAAATTTAATGCCTTTAATTTTATCCCATTTTCTTTAGGGTAAATGCTTTATTGTCACTTGAATGAAAAAACATTTCCCTTTGCTAAGGTAGTGAAGGTAGTCTGCCACACTAATTAATATTTTGGAAGAGATTAATACAATTCCATTTTTTCCACATGAGTAACCAATTGCCCTGAAATCATTCCTTCAAAACTTGTTTTTCTTATCAATCTCTTAATGTTACCAGTGTTATATATCAACAATGTATGTTACATATAGTGCCAGTTTGTATGTATGCATGTGTTTCCTCTATCTCTATTATACACACAGTCCACATGCATCATGTCTACATGTGTGTTGTTTGGTTTGTGTCTTTCTACTCTTAGATCTGTTTGTCTATCTCTGTATCAACACCATACTCTCTGCTTATGATAACTACAATGTAAATCTTGATATCTACTAAGAGAATACAGTCCCGTATTCTTCTTGATTAAATGTGCCTTGGCTTATACTCATGTATATTTCCATATAAGGCTTAGTATCAGCTAACCTAGTGCTTCAAAATGCCTAGAGGCTAGCTGCTTGAGATTTATTAGAATTCTTGGAACATTTTCAGAAATTAATGCCATTGTGATATTGAACCACAAGCCAGATTCTTGGCAATTCTCTTCAGTTAATTAATTATCTTCTCTACTTAATAAGGTTGACAAAATGTTCCATTTGCTATTTGGAAGAAAATTTGTAGGTTTAATTCTAAAAGTGTATAAAAGTGTATTTTTACTATGTCAATAATTTTTTGTTAAATTCACATTTTGTTTGCTTCTGGAATATAAAACACTGAAATAAACATATTAATCTAGCAACCACAGGAAACTGTTATTTTTTTTAAAAAATTTATTAGTTGTTGATGGATCTTTATTTTATTTATTTATATGTGGTGCTGAGAATCAAACCCAGTGCCTTACACATGCCAGGCAGGTGCACTACCACCGAGCCATAGTCCCAGCCTGAAACTTATTAATTTCAAGGATTTGTAATGACTTGGAACTTTATGAATTCAACATATTATAATTTGGAATTTATGAGAATTCTATATATCTCTTCAAACCCTTCTATATTTATTTATTTTCTCTTTTGAGTATATTGACGAGGTCTTCAATTATAATGCTTAATAAGAGTGGCAGAAAATAGCACCTTAATGCACATTTTGGTATTCAGATTTTCAGATCATGTATGTTAAAGTAGAGCTGTAACCCACAGGAGAACTGAATCTAAAGGGACAGCCTTTGGGGCCCATTTCAACACAAGGGATCCCTGGTGTCCCATATATGCCCTTTGTAGCTTTACCCTCAAGCCCTGAGAGGCTCCCAGGCACTGTCTCAGCCAGAGACACACCCAGGACAAAAGCACAGTGTACTTAACTTCTTATTCTGGATTTCTGCCTCTTGTTCCAGGCCTAGTAAACCTTCAGTGCTTTCTCCACCTGTCTGCCCTTTAGCGTATTTTTTTAAGTATGTGCTTTTCCCCTGTTTTCCAGTTGTATTCCATGGGAGGAATGGTCCAAATTAATTGGCCATTGTGGGAAACCAATGAACAGAGTACAATTTTATATGTTAACATCAAAAATCAAGGAAGAAAACCATAAGCACCAATAATGGCCATTTAAGCAAGTATAACTTGGATGTAATGAAAACAGAATGTTCAATAGCATCTCTATATGCCATAATTAAAATATATATAAATAAATGATGACTTTAAAATTGTACATTTAGCATGTGACTATGATCCTGATTGACAAATATGGGAGTAAAGGGAACATATTTGAACATTAAATTGAAAAACACATGCACAGTAAGCATCTGGAAGTTGGAACAGTGAGTGGCAGTGTGAGGCGGGCTTGTGCCAAGGGTCCAGGGGCAGCAGCAGTGGCCTATATTACACAAGGGCATGAAGAATGTGTGGGCAGTGGGTGTCTCTGACATTCAGGAGAGGTCCTTGCATATTGAAGCTACAACACCCAAATAACAATCTTGCTAAAAACAGGAGGAAGAAATCTTATCACAGCAGGGTTTACCAGCCACATCATTGTACAACATAAACCACACAAGAGAGCTCTGTATTTGTGCATGTCATTCACATTAGGCTATAAAAGAGGAGGCTGTAGTTGAATTTTTGTGCCTTTGCCAATTTCAAATTCTTGCTAAGCAATCTCTGAGAAAAGGAAGTTGTGCCTGTTCAGGATGCCCCATGGGAATTCCTCCTGGACGGCCCATCTCTGCCAGGCTATAGAGCAGATGTCTTGCAAAGGACTGGCACCAACACCTCAGCTGTTATGAAGAACACTGCCAAATTCCTCAGAATTTGAAGCCAGAACATTCAATCAACATCATCTGCAAAATGCCACAGACTCTAGATATGAAAAATTGTGCTCTCTTTGTGTAATAAGAATTATAATGCATTCCGCTGTCATGTATTTAAAAAATAAAATCAACTAAAAATATTTTTTAAAAATGCCACAGACTCTGGCTCTCATCACAGTCTATGTTAAACATATGTTTAACTCTCTGTCAAACATGGAGACAAAAACGTTATTTTTGCTGAACCTTTCACTCGGTCCCTTCCCAGAACATGAACACAGACTAGATATGCTTCATATTTAAAAGTTTCATATTTAAAAATATTTAATGTAAAATTTATAATGTAAAATGATACAGACAAGAAGTAAGACAGAGAGTCAAAGAGGGTTTGAAGTTCCCTCAACACTGAAGGAGAGCCAGTATTTTAGGTTTCTTGGAAGGAGGCAGAATAAGGACACTTATAAATACTCTCATTTATTAAAATACCATAATTATATGTAATGTGCTAAAATATAATAAAATAATAAGGATACTAGTACATAACAGGTGCATTAGTTAGCAAACATACGTTTTCACATTGTAGAGATGAGGAAACCAAGGCACCAAGACAAAAAGTGCTTGTCACAGTAGGGCTGCCCAGTGTAAGCTCCCCCTGAAGCCCCGGGAGCTCTCAGCAAAGGTTGGCACCCCAGCTGTGTGGATCCAGTGTAGTCACTTGGTGTCCTCTGCTGCTGATCTGGGTCATATAGGCTCAGGGGCTCTGGGGAAAAGGAGGAACCAGTCAGTGTTCAATTGGTCGCAGAATAATGCTGTTTACTCCCTTAAGATTTTTCTCTCCTCAGTTCCTCAAAAGTCAGATTTGGCCATTCTCTGAGGGAGGTAAATGCCCTGACTTTTTTCCCCCTCTCATCCCATTTTCCTGCCCTTATCAGGCTCCTCTGTGTCTCTATCAGCAGTGTCACCTGTCTCTGTTTCCACCACAGAAGGGAGTGAAAGGGCTGCAGGATTCAGGGTCAAGATCTGGAAGTGAAGTCCAGTGCCCCCTCCTCCAGAGGTAAATCATTCCCTACAGAGTGGGGGCCTCCAAGAGAAGGCATCTCCTGCTCCTGTCAGGATGGGCACGGGCCTCACACAGAGCCCTTCTACCCCTTAGTTCACAGGCCTCCTCCCCTGCAGAGGTAGGTGCTCACCCAGCAGGGCCTGCTCCACTTGCAGCTCAGCATCCCTCCCTCCCAGCCCTGAGTCAGCAGCTCCTAACTGGACAGTCCACCAAGAAGCCCAGGGGCACCAGCAGGCCTAGCCTGGAAAAGCATGTCTGCCACATGATCTGCTGCTCCCCTGCCTACAACAGCCCATGCAGAGGAGACTCAGAATCACTGACCCTCTGCACCTGCCCAGGCTTTCAATCTGCACTTTTGCTTCCCCTACCTGCGTGGTTTACCTACTGCTGGGAACCCAGCTCTTCCCCAAGGGCTTCTTTTTCCTGAGGCTGCCCTGGACTTCCTTCCTCCATTCCTAGCAGGGACTTCTGCAGGCCACAATCCTCACAGTCCTCAGAGGTATTCTTCCCAAAGAAAACTAGGGTTTTCCTGAGATTCTGCAGTGTGCACTGTAGGACCATCTTCTGTTCCTTTGCATTGTCATGGTCACAATCCAGGTCTCCCACAGGGGGCACTCCTATACAGGGATCTCCAAAGGTAACATTTAGTGCACATTAGTACGTGAGTGCTGGAAAACTGCTTATTCACATGATACAGTTGAAACTGGAAACACCCTTACTGAGATTCAACATTCAAAGTAGAAATTTGCAAAAATAAGCAACAGGCCTTTCCCACTCTTTTCCTGGGCACTGCCCTAGTGACATTCCAGGCAACCATTTCTGACCACAAGAAAGTAGAACTAGCATTTCCCTTGTTCCCCCTCTTGGAAGGCCATAGATGGGAGCAGCAGAGACCACAGAGCTGCCTACCCTACTTGTAGAGTCACCTGAATGGGCCCCTGCTATGGGACTGTGTGCCCTAGCCTGTGGGGACCAACACCCCTTGGGGATACACTGGAAAATTCCAGACATAACAGAAAAACAATGACCACAGCTGCCCTATAATAGGTTGGTCTCTCTCCCCAGATGGCCAAGGACATAAGCCATTCTCCTGTTCATGTCATCTGCAAGGCCACTCCAGGAGGAAGAGCTGTATAGTGGGGACAGGATGGTGACTGGCATGCTCAAGTGACCCAGAGGAGACACTCAGGAGACAGCTCCTAGCAGGGCCTGCTCTACATAGGCCTCCCAGGGGCTGCATTGACAGGGCTCTGGCCCTATGGATCTTTTTCCTGGTTTGCTCCTGACAGCTGGAGAGACTGGGGGAGAGTGAGGGGAGGGACCAGTGGCATCACCATTCATGAGATTCCTCTCCAGTTTCTAAGCACCCAAAGTTCACAACTCATTCATTCTGTGTCCCCCTGAGGACAAGATAATCTACCTAGCACCAATCAGCCCTCCATTCCCAACACAGTCCTCTGGTCAACCCAGGAAAGCCTGAGAGACAGACGAGGACAGCAGAAGCCACGGCCCCACTGCTGCTCACTCCTCACCCTGCAGCCACAGAGGCTGCATCTGGACCTTCAGAAATGTTGACAGCCCTGGCTTTTGGCAAGACTAAGGGGTGTGGCTGGAGATAGTACTCCATCCTCTATTCCAAAAAGCTGGTCACCTCCTTTGCTGTCTGTGCAGCGGGAGGCACAAGAGACTCTACATTCCAAATAGGCCCTGCAATCCCCAGCCACTGAACGCTTTTCTCACCTGAACCTTCTGCAGTAGATTTTGTCTTCCTTTTCTTGCAGTACCAGACACAAACAATAATCATAATCACAGCAGCAACACCAGCAGCCACACCCAGGAAGGCAGCCCATTGGCTTGGAAGCAGCAGTGCAGTCCCTGAAAGTAGGATTGTTACACTCTGGGTACTGAGCCTCAAGGCTTCTCCCCTCTCACCACCCTGGTCACTGAGTCACCTGGTTGGGAACCACTGCTGGGACCCCCAGGCTCACCACAGGACACAAGGCCAGTGCTGTTGTTCCTGCTGTGTCCCACATGGCAGCTGAACCCCTGCTCCTGTCCTTGGGGAATCCTGGTAGACACCCAGGTCGGTAGGTCCCATTCTCATAGGAAAAGATACCACCAAACTGCTGGGTGCCCTGGCTCAGGGGTTCCCCATCCTGAAGCCAGGTCACAGAGATATTCTGGGGATAGAAGCCAAAAGCCCAACATGTCACATTGATGGTGTCCTCCAGGGCCTCAGCACAGGTCACATTCACTGCTGGGAACACTGGAGGAAAATAAAGGCAAAAATAGTCAGGCATGTGACCAAGCCTCACTCCCCTTCTCCACTCTTCTGACTCTGGCCTAAGACCTCATTGAAGTGAGGTCCACAAGTCTGTCTTCAACCTGGAGCCCAAGTCCTCTGACTGGCAGGAGGATGGTCACTGGGCTTGTGGCCTCACATTCTCACTTCAACGTGTTATGTTAAATAGAGGGTGTTATAGGAATTCTGGTTTGTGAGGTGATGAGGGGTATTTTGGGGGGTCCAGGGTTGTGGGGCCAGGTTGGAGCTCTCTATGATAGCAGGCAGGCAGGGAGGTGGGGGCTTACTAGTGTCTGGGCACATACACCCTCCTGTCTCTATCTAGCGTTGTGACAGGACAGGCAAATCACAACATGATAAACTCACACAAGGTCCTCTGGGCAGAGGCTCCAGGGGAGTAGGAAGAGCCCTTCCAGAAGACTAGATATCTCCTGAGTCTTCCACAAATCTCTCCCTGTACTTGGGCCCAGTAATCCTTGCTTTGTATGTCATCTGCATCCCAGGAATTCTTGACTTCCACAGCCAAGTTCTGAGCTGAGGATGGCTCCACTGTCCAGCTGTGTGTCTCTGGGTGATAGGAGAGGAAGGGCTCCCCATCATAGTAGAAATTCCAGAAGGCCCTGGTGCGGTTGTCCTTGTGAATCTTGCAGCCCCAAGTCTCCTGGAGGAAATGAGACCCTGCCCCCACCCACCAGTCACTTCTCCATCCCCTGGGCCCTCCGCCTCCCTGCCCACCAAGTGAAAAATACCAGCCCACAGGGGACCCCAACCTGGCTCTCCTCCAAGTCCCCTGTGCAGGTCTGTATAAAGCCCATTTCTTGCCCTCCCCAGTCAATTGCAATGAGAAGACACAGGTCCTGGAGAAAGCCTCACATCGCACTTGCCCCTGCCCACACTCACCTCCTTTCTGCTCTTGCCAGACATTGATATCTGCCAGGGTTGCTTTTAGATTCTTGCTGTGCTCTGCCAACTCCTGGATCTCTGTGTCCCAGCTTTCAGTTCCCAAAGGTTTTTCTGCCCATGGCCCCTGGGGCTTTGCACTTTCTTTATTGTCACTATCATAGTGAAGGAAGAGCTGATGGTCCCAATAACCATTGGCAAAGGACCTTGATTGCACTGATCCACCTTGGGACCTCACTGTGAGGTTATAGTGAAGACTGTGGGTCCCTGTGGAAGAGGAAACAGCAGATTACACTTCCACCTGTGAACAGTGCTCATCAATGCTCACCACAAAGGCTCTGCTGTCCTGAGCACCTGAGGAGGCAGCAAACACACACAGACAAAGGGACAGAAGAAAGGTTCCCAATACAATGAAGACAGGAAAGCAGAGAGGAAGGAGAGGGGAAGTGAGGGATGGAGAAAGGGGAAATGGAGAGAGGCAGGCAAGTTGGCCAGGGCCCAACACATAGGCATGGGTTCTTAAGGGTACAGGTGGGTGTTCAAGGGGAGAGGTTGGCCTACAGAGGCAAGGGAGTTGTGGGAGGGGCTGAGGTGCATGGCAGGGCTTGTCAGAGTGCAGAGAGGGCACAGGAAGGGCAGAGGGTGGGTGGGCCTATGGTCACTGAAGTGGAGCCCAGGCAGGGCAGGTCCCCAGAGGGTGTGTGTGTGCTGTCTATGTGCAGACTTCTCATGGATAAGGTGGGGCAGACAGGGGGTCAAAGTTAGTGTGAGGGTTGTGGCCCCAAAGTGTTGAGTGGGGTTGTACCCTAAAGGGAAGTGAAGCAGTGGGCTTGGTCCAAAGTAAATGATCAGCATCTGGAAGCCTCAGGTGGGGGACTTAAATTGTCCTAGTGGCATCCCCTGAGAAAAAGCAGGTGGCAGTGTTTCCAAAGACCTGATGTAGCTTTTCTTTTTTCTTTATGTATTTATTCATTTATTTTATTTGTTCTAATTAGTTATATGTGACAGTAGGATGCATTTTGGCCCATCATACATAGATGGAGTATATACAGCTTCTCATTGCTTTGGTTGTACATGATGTAGAGTTATACCGGTCGTGTAATCATATATGCACATGGGTAATAATGTCCGATTCATTCTACTATCGTTCTTACTCCATACCCCCTCCTCTCCTTTCACTTCCTTCTATCTAATCCAAAGTAACTCTATTTTTCCATAGCCCCCCACAAACACATTGTATCTTTCCAATAGATATGCTAGAAAATTTGAATTTTCACAAACAATGAAGTTGGATCCTTTAGTTACTCATGTATAGAAATTAACTCAGGTCTGGGGATGTAGCTCAATGATAGAGTTCTTGCCTAGCTTCTGCAAATGCCTGGATTCAATACTCAGAGTGTGTGCCCACACAAACTCAAAGTGAAAAAAATGCAGACTATAAAAGCAAACATTCTTAGAAGAAAACACACTGACTGGTACATATTGTGATATGTGCCTGTAATCCCAGATACTCAGGAAACTGAGGCAGATGAGTGGAAGTTAAAAGCCAAGCTGGACAACTTAGCAGGACCCTTTCTCAAAATAAAAATTTACTGGGAGTAGCTCAGTGGGGACCACATACTAGAATGTGAAAGAACCTGGATTCAACTCATAGTACAAAAATAAAACAAATAAAAAGTATATATAATATATGACAATGTATTGGCAGTAATCTTCAAAACAAAGGATTTAACCACATTTTCCATAGGATGCCAAAAGCACACAGTAGAGAAAAAATTGATAAATTGGACTCATCAAAATTAAAAACATCTATACACCAAAGGCCACCCACAGAAATGGTGACGTGTTAAATGGGAGAAAATATCTGCAAGTCACATATCTAATAAGAGATGAACATTCAAATATATCAATATATCTTGGGCTGGGGTTAGCTCAGGTATAGAACACCTGCCTAGCATGTGCAAGAACCTAAGATTGATCCCAGCTCCATAAAACAAGCAAACAAAAAAGAATCTCAAAAACTCAAGAATAAGAAAAATGTTGAATTTATTCAGAATTGGGCAAAGTATCACTACAGCCAGTTGTCTGATAGATATACAAATAGCCAATAAGCACACAAAGAGACACTCAACATCAGCAATCATTAGGGAAATGAAAATAAAAGCACAGTGACATTCTACTTTGTACCCATGAGGATGACTACTGTTTAGAAAAAAGAATGCAGAATGAACAAGTTCATAACTACAGAGAAAACTGCAGCACGGTGCATTGCTTGCCTGTATATACAATGGAGCAGCTGCTATGAAAATGGTATGGTGGTTCCTCTAAATATGGAAAAGATACTTTCTATATAATCCAGTAATTGTATTTCTGGACATAAACACAAAAGTTGTAAAGACAGGGAAATCCAGAGGTATGTGTACACCCACATTCATAGCAGCATTGTTCCCAAAATCCAAAAGGTACAAATAACCACAGTATTTATCAACTGATGAAAACCTAATCACAATATGGCTTACATGTGAAATGAATATTATTTAGCATTGAAAAGGAAGGACATTCTGACAATTGCTACACCATGGATGATCTTGAGGACATGAGCTAAGTGGAAAAGCCAGCCATGAAAGGACAAATTTTGTATGATTATACTTGTATGGAATCTATGGAGTTAAATTCATAGAGACAGAATGTAGAATGCTGGCAGAGAGACGACAGGGACTGGGGTGGGGGGGTGGATGCTTAGTGTTTAATGGGTACAGAGTTTCAGTTTCCACAAAAATGTGAACACACTTAATGGCACTGAATTGTACACTCAAAATGGTTAAAATAGGAAGCTGTACATTATGTCTATTTTACCACAATTAAACACCAAACAGAAACCAGGGCAGTGTACTACAGATTAATGCAGAATCAGAGAGAAGAAGGAAGTAGAGGCCTGGGAAGAGAGGATCAAGGCAGGTGGACAAGTTGCACAACCTGGGGGAGGCCCTTCAGAGTGGGAGGGTATGTGATAGAAAGAGTTGATGTGAAGATAAAAGAGCCAAACAATTAAAAGAAAAAGAGAAAAGACTGAAATTAATAAAATTAGAAATAAAAAAGGAAATCACTATAGATATCCCAGAAATCCAGAGAATTATTAGGGACAGTTTTGAAAACCTATATTCCAATACTTGGAAAACCTAGAAGAAATGGATATATTTCTAGATACATATGACCTTCCAAAATCAAATCAATAAGACAGAGAAAACTTATACAGACCAATAAATTGAAATGAGATAGAAAAAGTAATAAAAGCCATTTGCTATGCTTTAAATATGAAGAGTCCCAAAAGCTCATGTATGAGACAATGCAAGGATTTCGAGACAATGCAAGGATTTCTAGAGGTGAAGTGATTAGAGAGGCATGACCTAAGCAGTGGATTAATCCAGAGGTAACTTTAGGTGGGTAGGGTTGGCTACCTGGTTTAAGTCACTGCAGATGTGCCTTAGGGGCTTATATTGTATAAATGAAGCTCTCTCTCTCTCTCTCTCTCTCTCTCTCTCTCTCTCTCTCTCTCTCTCTCTCTCTGCTTCTTGATTGCTATGTCCTGAGCTGCTATTCTACTCCATGCAATTCCACCATGATGTTCTGCCTCACTTAGGGCCCAACATATTTAGCCATCTATGGATTGAGATCTCTAAAATCATGAGTACCAAATAAACTTTTCCTCCTCTAAAACTGTTCTTGTCAGAACTTTTGGTCATAGTAACAAAAAGGCTGACTAAAAGACCATTCAACAGAGAAAACCCCAGGAACACAATGATTCTCAGCTGAATTCTACCAGAATTTTAAAGGAGAACTCATGCCAATGCCCCTCAAATTATTTAAAAAATCATATGCGGAAAAAAACACTTCAAATTCATTCTATGAAGACAGTATCACCATCAGACCAAAGCCAGTATCACAACAGATCAATATCTCTGATGAACTTAGATAAAAAAATTCTTAATAAAATATTAGCAAACTGTATTCAACAACATATTAAGATGATGATGCATCATGACTAAGAAGAATTTATCCCAGTGATGCAGTGATGGTTTAATGTTCACAAAGCAATACATGTAATATACCACATGAATTGAATTAAGGAGAAAAAAATCATACTCATCATAATAGATGCAGAGAAAGCCTTCAACAAAATTTGGCATTCATTCATGATAAAGACACCAAGGAAATTAGGCATAGAAGGAACTTACCTCATCATAAAATCTATATTCAACAAAGCCAAAGCCAACATCATAGTGAATGGGGAAAAAATGAAAGCATTTCCATGAAAATTTAGAACAAGAAAAGGATGTCTACACTCATCACTCCTATTCAATATACTACTAGAAATTCTAGACAGAGCAAATAGGTAAGAGAAGGACATCAATGGGATAAAAATAGAAAAAGAAGAAGTTGAATCATCAATGATTGCAAATTTAACAATTCTATACTTAGAAGATCCGATACCCCAATAATAAATCACCTGAGAAAGAAATCAGAAAATCAACACCATTCATGATAACCTTGAAAAAGAAAATACCTTGCAGTAAATCAAACCAAGGAGGTAAAAGACCTCTACAATGTAAATCATAGAACATTGAAGAAAGAAACTGAAGAAGACACAAGAAGATGGAGAGACCTCCCACGTTCAGAGATAAGCAGAATGAATATTGCTAAAATGAACATAAAACCAAAAGTAATACACAGATTCAATGCAATCCCCATCAAAATACCCCAATGAGATTTTTTTTCACAGAACTACATAAAATAGTTCTAAAGTGCCTTTGGAAGAATGAAAGACCCAGAATACCCAAAGCAATTCCAAGCCTAAAAATCAATGTTGGAAGGATCACAAGACCTGACTTCAAACTATACTACAGAGCAATAGTAACAAAAAGTGCAATAGTAACAAAATAGTAACAATAGTAACAAAAAGTTATATATATATATATATATATATATATATATATATATATATATATCAAGAGAACATATATATATGAATATATATATAATGACACATAATGAGACAGACAAACTCACACAGATTATAGTCATCTGATCCTTCATAAAGTTGCTAAAACACACATTGGAGAAAAACAGCCATTTCAACAAATGGTGCTGCAAAACAGGCTGTCCATATGTGAAAAAAAATGAGGCATGATTTTTATTTCTCACCCTGTACAAGTCAACTCAAAATGGATTAAAATCCTAGGAATTAGGCCAGAAATTATGCAACTCCTAGAAGAGAAAGGAGGTTCAACACTCTAACATACAGGTACAGGTGATGACTTTCTCAAGAGGACCCTTAAAGCTCACAGAGTCATGCCAAGAGTTAATAAATGGGATGGCATCAGATGAAATAGCTTCTTCTACACCAACAAAATAGTTCAGAATGTGAAGAGAGAATTTACAGAATGAAAGAAAATCATGGCTAGGTACTCCTCTGTCAGAGGATTAATATCCAGAATATATAAAGAATTCAAAAAACTTAATATCATAAAATGATAATCCAACTATTAAATGGGCAAATGAACTAAACTTCTCAAAAAATACAAACACATGAAAGCATTATTAGAAATTATGGAAATGCAAATCAAAACTACACTGAGATTTTGTCCCACTATAATTTGACTGACAGTCATCATGAGTACAAACCATACTAAATGCTGGACAGAATGTGGAGAAAGAACAACACTTTTATACTACTGGTGGGATTGCAAATAGTACAACCACTGTGGAAATCAATATGGAGGTTCCTCAGTAGACTAGGAATGAAGTCACCACCCAGTTGTACCACTCCTCAGTATTTATTCTACAGAATTAAACTCATCATACTATAGTGATACATACGTACTCATGTTTATAGCAGCACAATTCACAATAGACACAGTAGGGTACCCGCTTAGTTTTCCATCAATAGATGAATGGAAAAAGAAAATATGGTATACATAAACAATAGAATTTGACTTAGCCATAAGGAAACATGAATTTTCCCATTTTCAGGAAAATGGATGGAACTTGACAACATTATGTGAAGCGAAATAAGCCAGACTCAGAAGTGAAGGCTAACATGTTTTCTCTTTTATGTGGAAGCAAGAGAGGAAAACCAAAGAAAGGTGGGGAGGGTCTCATGAAAACTGAAGAAAGATCAGTAGAGGTAGAGGAAAGGAACCAGGGGAGGGAAGAGGAGATGGAAAGGGGAAATACTGGGGAATGACATTAGACAATGACATTGTTATATTGTGTACATGTATGAGTATGTAACAACAAATTCCACCATTATGTACAACTATCATGCACAATAAGAACATATAGAAAACAAAAAGTGGACAAAGAGCCAGGCACTGTGGCGCATGCCTGCTACTTGGGAGGCTGAGGCAGGAGCATTCCTTGAGATAAGGAGTTTAAGGCCAGCCTGGTCAACATAGCAGACCCACCTCCAAAATCAAACAAAACAAAAGAACAATACACTGGAAAACACACAGGAAGAATACTAATCAATTTTAACACCACCACCAACAACAAAAAGGTTATTAGAGCTGAGGATGAAGCTCAGGGGTAGAGGGATTGCCTACTAGACATAAGATCCTTAGATTAATCCCCAGTATTTTTATTATAAAAAAGGTACCCTCAAACCAGGAAATTGTGTTGTTTGTGGCAATATGGATAAACCTAGAGGAGACAATGAGAAAATAAAACAGACACACAAATGATCCCACTTATAAGTGGAGACTGGGGCAGGCAGGAGGGGTGCTGATTAGCACAGGTATAGAGTAGATAGAAGAGGGGAGACACTGATCAAAGGACACAAAGTTTCAATTAGGTAGGAGGAATAATCTCTGTGCCATACTATAGCACATCAAGATGACCACAGTAAATATTAATGTAGTGTATGTTGCAAAATAGCTAACACTGGATTTTAGATGATCTGATCACAAGTAAATGGAAAATATTTGAGGTGAGGTATGAAGTTTGTGCTAATTACTCATGTGATCATTATAAAATGTATACATGTATGAAAACATTGCACTGCATTGTATAAATTTATATAACTATGTGTTTAACAAAAAGAAAATAAAACCTGAGTCCAGCTCATGTAGTTGTCCCCTCCTGCACTCCCACTTTGCCAGAGGGGAACCCCTAGCAGAGGCTGCTTAGGCAGCTTTGGTGGGTTGTAACTTGGACCCTCCCTGGGAGGAGCTGATGCTGGCCTATTCCCACATCACCATGCTCCCTTTTTTGACATCACCCACATCTGGTGTCTGTGATGGCACTGAAGCATCAGCTGGTAGGAATGGAAGGGGCATGGAAGAATCTTGTTTCAAGCTGGTCTACTGCTATGCTCCACTGCTATGGTGGAGGATTTTTATCGTGTGTACTGCTTACAGAGCTTCCACTGAGGTTTCTTGCAAACCACACTAATATTTTACTAGCATCTTCAATCTACTATACTATATTTTTTGCCCATGGGATCTAATTTCCTAGGGATATCCATTCTTAATATGCTCAACTTCTGGCTGTGGGAATGAAGGAGTGATCAGAACTTGGAAAATAGTAGGTGGAGTCACACATGCTAATAGCTATTACAAAAATGGTTGGCTAGTCATGATAGCTATTGGATGGGCCCAAGGTGCAGGTGGTATCATTATCATGAATTTTGAATAGTTGGTAAAAGTAGATTGGAAACCAGAAGATGAGGAATGGCTACAGATGTCCTATCTTTCCAAGGTAATCCTGCTGGGGTCCCTTATCTTCTTCACATTTCAGCACACCAAGCATCTGACCATATCAAAGCATAATCTTATGTTCCTTTATACCATTTTTCTTGTGGCCACAAAGATAACCATGATGGTTACAGAGACTTCTGTGACTCTTGCTCCTTTTGAGCATATATTGAGTCGGCTGCTCTTTGGCTGGCAGCAACAGTTTTCATCGTAGGGTAAGAAATGTGGAGCAAAATCATCTTCCAATGGCACTAGTTCATCAGTCCCCAATCCTATGACCAATGGTTCAGATAATGTTAAAAGGAAACATATTAAGAACACTGAGTAAATTTGCTTGGGCTCTAGAAAGCAAAAAATAAAAAACCTTTTCTACTTATCAGATTGTGAAAAATATTTCTATGTAGATGAATTGTAATAAAGACTATATATAAGGTAACAAAAAAATTTTGTTTTGTGTAATTATTGTTTCTTGATTGTAATTTTTGAATATCATTTGTACATATTGGGGTTTTTTTCCTGATATAAAGTATCTCTTGTGAATATTTGATATTTACATTGATAAAAAAAATTATAAAAATTTAAAACTTTTTTAAAAATGAGTATTTTCATACATTTCAAAAAATCTGAATCTATTTGAGATTTAGTTCAGCAGAATTAAACTTTTATTTTACGTTACCATAATAGATCCTAGATATGGAAAGTTAACTGGTTAAAAAATTAAAATTTCTACTTATTTTTGAACACTGAGGACAGTAAACTTTTCCTAGAAATTATATTATAAATGAATATAAATTATTAGTTTATATTTGCTATGGAAACATTGTAATTTTGCCCACATTAAATGGAAAGTACCTGAAATTTAACTTAATTTTATCTCTAATAGTATTTTTCAGTAAAAACACATTATTGTTAGAATGATTTTCAATTTAAAGTCTGTTTTATTCCCTTCAAAAACTGTTTTTATTTTTCCCTCAAAAGAAAATCAGGGGTGGGTACAATTTTTGATAAATTACTAATTCCATGTTTGGTACTTTTTGAAAGTTTGTAGTTTTTCAGAATTATAATTTTCATGTTCTCTACCCCCTTCTCTCTCCTTAAAACACATTTATTTCACCTGTAGAGAAAATTTTCACATTTCATATGTTCTTTCTGACCTTAGTTGTTCTGAATACATTGGTAGCAGTTGTCTTAGTGATTTAAAAAAATGTATAATCTCTATTTAATTTTTTTTTCTTCCATGTCTCCTTTCTAGTGGCTTTCTCAGTTTTTTTGTTCAAATATTCCATGTTAGATTACAAATGGTTATGTTTAGTTTTAATCTACATGTACATGTATTATTAATTTTATTTTAAGCAAAAACTGATTAGCTTCATGTGAAAATGCTCAGCTCTGATAAGAATTGTCTGAGCACATTTGATAGTAATCCACTAAGAAACAGATGAACAGAAATCTTATGGTCGTCTTATTTGATTGAAGAATGATAACATTAAATCTAATTTCTTATTGTCAAATAAAAAACATACAAGAAAAGGTACTAAATGGCCTAGAGTTTCTTTATCTTGTGGTTTAAAAGTACACGTCTAACATTCAAACTCTGTGACATGATTTCAGATGCCAAGACTATGAGCCTACTCCCTGTATCAGGTAGAACTTTTAGCTGGCTTAAGTACTCAAATCATATTCAAGCTGAAAGTGTCTCTGCTTTTAACTTTTAACAACTGTAAACACCAGCAGGTACTATACTTGCTTAAGAGAAATGATTTGTGTGTGTGTGTGTGTGTGTGTGTGTGTGTGTGTGTGTTGGAGGGGCAATTTGATACTCTTGGAATGCTAAGAAGTTTATTTGAATGTTACAATAGCATTGAATTAAGTTCTGTATTATATTTGATATCCTTATAGTTAAAAACTTAAAAATTAACTTGTTATTAACTATTAGTTTTAAAATTTACATTTAATTGTAATTAAAATGGTAGAAATCTTTTTTTATAATTGTATTAAAAGACAAATTCATTAAAATAAGTTGTTCAACACCAAACGAGAAAGAGGAGGAGGAAGAGGAGGAGGAGGAGAAAACTTGAGAAAAACAGTCTAACTAAAAACTTTTTTGTTTGTTTTAAAAAGCAAAGTTTGGGTCTGCGAAGGAGGGCGACAGTTTTTTACAGCAGCATTGCTCCTTGTAGTCAATGAATGACTCACAGGGAAGGAGGAAGGGCCTGCCTGGTGAGGGAGAGAATGCTCAGACACGCCTTAGAAAATGATCAGAGAACTACTGTCTGGAGGGGAGAGCAGGGAGGGGGAGGGCAACCGGACTGGGTGACAGGTGTGAGACAGGCAGCTGAGGAGGCACTGAGAGATCTGGTGGGAACAATGGAGTTCACATTAGGGTAAAGCGGGGTGCAGGAGGGAGAAAACCCCGCCCCCCCCCCCAAGCGGCAGGAGAGCAGGGGTCCTTGAGGGTAGAGATGAGAGAAGTCACAGGAAGAATCTCTTGGCCCAGAAGTCCTTGGCTTCGAACCTCCCTCAGTCTGACTAGAGAAACCACAGTGCCCACAGCAACAGAAAGGAGAGAGGAAGACCCCTAACTCCAGATACTGAGCGCTCCATGGGAGCACGCTGCTGACTCCAGAAGAGGACAGGGCTTGGGGATGGGGGGCTGGAAACTGTCTCAAAATCTATCAATTTTGATAAAGTGGTCCCATGAAAGGCAGACCTCTAAGGGAGTTGAATCTCTCTCAAAGATCAAAGCAGGAGGCAGAGCTGGGACTCAGGGGCGTGGAAAGAACCAGGCTGTTCCAAAGGAGGAGCAAGGCTGTGAGGGGAGGGAGGGAAGCAAGGTGCAGCACCGATGCAGATGCAGGAGGTGGGGTATGCCCTGAAAGGAGGAGTTGAGATTTTGTGGCAAAGGAGCTGCGTCCGGCCCCGCACTTCTCCCCGCAATTCCAGAGCCCGCCAAGCTCCTTGGATTCGCCTGGCATCTCCCGCTTTGAAGAACCACCATGAGCCCACTCACCAACCGCGGAACCCAGAGGTGCACAAAGAGCAGTGCCGACCAGGAGCAGCAGGGCGCCCAGTCTCATAGGGTCTGCCATTCTCCTAGGTGATCAGCAGAGAGAGGCTGCCTGACAGTTGCCCGGAAGGGAGCCACACTGGTGGCATGCACAGAGCAGGTGTCTCAATAAACACTCACGCTACAAGGATGATGCCTGAGAAGACCAATCAGGAGCAGAGAGGGAGGAGCTACGCTTAAAGGAGAACTTCCCTTCAAGCACAGGATGAAGGCTGAACTACTCCAAAGACAGGGAGAAATATCCACTATGTCACACTGGCCTTAACCTCCAGAAAAGTGCCTCTGATTTAGGATTCCCCAGGTAAGATAGAATAAGAGCAGCTAGGTGAATGCTGTAGGGTCAGATTCTGAGCAACTGCCATGGCTCAACCTTAGAAACACTGCCACATCGCTGGGAACCTAGTGGAATTCAGCCCACAGAGAAGCATGGGTCTCCCCAATCTCCTGTAGCACATCACCCCATGTGGCCGGTTCTGGCTTGTTCCTTGCTTGGCACACTTCTGGAAGAGCCAAGCCTTTTTACTCTCCCAACACACTGCCCTCAATCAAGTACAACCTTGCTGGCAAAGGAGCTGTGTCTGGCCCCGCACTTCTCCCCCCAATTCAGAAGCCCTGAAATACGAAGAGATTACAAGAGCTCTTTGCAGATTTCAGCCACCTCTGCTCTCAGAAGCACCTTCCACACAAAAATCCATCAGGCTCCAAACACCCTTAGACATTTCAGCCATTCTAATCTGTTCTTTCTCCTGCCATTGACTCCAAGATCCAGCCAGGTTTAGTTTCCTCTGCTCACATCCTGTCACTGCCCTAGCTCTCCCAGGTACTTCATGAGCCCCATCAGACTGCTTCTTATGGACCAGTCCAACACCAACCAGTCTCACTTAGTGCATCTGCATTTCTGGGCCCATTTGGCCCTCAAATCAAACAGATCAAGAAGCCCACTCTACACTTCTCCAACCACTACAGACCCCCACCACCTACCTACTTCTCTTAAAAGCATCCCCTTGGTCACTTCTAATTGACCATTTCCCCTGCTTCTCTACCTCCTGAAACCCTTTTACATCTCCACAGTCACTACCTTAGTCCAAACTTTCAACTACCTTCATCCAAGAATACTGCAAATGTTTCTTCATAAATACTGTGTCTATCTCCAATTGTCACCATAATGCCCCAAGCTAATACACAGCTGCTGCATCTGCTCATTTTAACACAGGATACCTCTACTCTCCCATTAAACCCTACAGATGCCACAATCTGCTGTCTAGCATCATCCTTTCCCCGCATTTCTCTGGTCACATCTCTCCTAGGCTGAGGTCAAATCAAGCTGCCCTGATCTCCTTACCCTGTCTCAACAGGATGCTATTGCAAAGCAGGGGACTGCTCCTGCTTTTGCCTTCTAACCATCAGACCTCTCCACATCCATGATTATACTAAAACCCACTGAGTTGCACACTTTCAAAGTCTGACTTCTGGTAAATGAATTATATCTCAGTAGTAATAGTAATAACCATGCTTATGGAAACCTCCTTGTGCTGGAAGTTTGCCTTATCCCCAACATACATCTCTTGGTCTTTCCAACATGGAGTTAGTTGTTCTCTACCTTGATTGCTTAGGAGAACCACCCGCAGAGTTCTTAACATCCTTATGCCCAGGCCACAGCCAAAATCTATTCAATAGGTAAAGCTAGGTGGGAATTATGCTGCAGTGTCTTTTAAAGTTCCCTAGGTGTTGTGAGTATGTAGGTAAGTTTCAGAACCAGAGTTCCAGCACATGATGGTCCTAACTGTGCCTTCCCCTAAACCCTTCTTACCATCCATGACATTCTCCAGTGGACTGCAAACCACTCCAAGATTGGAAATTGCTCATTTCTCTTTGTCTCCCCTAAAAATGCCTTTATAAAAATGAACCCTAACTATTCCCTAAGGCTGTTGTCTATACCTTTTCTGTGGGTGGAAAGCTCATTGATGGAGATGTTTTGACAAGCTCTTAGACTTACTTTCCTTTTTATTGACTGTGAAAATAATTTTTAGCACAGGATGGATTAAAGGATTAGGGTTCAGTCTCCTTTCTGAGAGGCTATTTTCATTAATGAAGGTCACAAGGATGGTGGTGATGCAGAGTAGGAGAGGAAACACAGCTCTCTTGACAGCTGGTCCCAAGCCCTTTCCTCCCTGTCGTCTTCCCTCCTTCCAGGACTTCTTAGGTGGGCAGCTCCAAGTATTATTCTGCTCATTCCTCCAAAAGACTTACTACCTAATAGTTACATGCTAGGTTTGCTCCAGGACATTTACATATGACTGCAAGGGAAAAGGCCTCTAGGTCTTGGGCTCTGAGAGGACCTAGTCCTGGCTGCTCCTTCCTCACCAAGACTCCCAGGTAGTCTTTTGTGCAAAGCACTTCTGCACCTCCCCTTCCCCAAACCCCCTTCTTCTCTGCATCATTAAACACCCTTTCTCCCTCCACTTTCCCCTTTGCACCCCTGGACTCACAAGAATATGTGGGGCTTTCTCTGCACTGACCTTGGGCGCCACAGCTGAGTTCCTGAATAGAAACTGAAACCGCCCAGCTCTGACTTACATAAGGCAGGGCTGTCTCTTGCCCAGTTTGGCAGGGTTTGAAGTTTGTGAAACCAAACTTTACTGGGATCGCTGAAAATCACATGTCACTCCCTCTTTGACCCAAGAAAATAAAACCATTGGTTGATATAAAAGCAAATTGAAAGTGCTTATAGGTGCCTGGAGGGAGGCTGGCGGGCTGCATCTGGGTGTCAGGCTCTTGATCTGCAGGGCAGTTACTCCTGCCTGCTGTGAGAATGCAGACCCTGTGGCTGGGGGACGCCCAGGGTCCAGCATCCACTGGGATTGTGGCGGGTGGGTACAGAAAAGCTTCCTCTATCCCTTTCCCCTGGAGGGGGCGGGGACTCACCTTTGGGTTCTAAGATCAGAAGCCACTTTCTAGGGCTCAGTGTCCTGCCATGCACGGAACTCCCTCCTCAGGGCGGTACTGATTGAAACCCCCCAGAGAAAAACAAAGACTAATTCCAAGAAAAATCCTCTCAAAGTTCGGACCCTTCAGTGAGTCTCCTAATTCGGACCCAGAGTGTGATCTCCAGGGAAGACTGAGGTGACTGTCACTGAACCCACCTGGGAACAGCGGGAACAGCGGGCTCAGTCAGTGCCTCAGGGCTTACAACAGCCTAGTGAGGAGCCCTGCCTTGTGTCCCCCCACCCCCCCCCCCCCCCCCCCCCCCGGTACCTTGGCCTGTCCAAGGTGGACGCAGTCCCTAGTGTTGGCCACCAGGCTTCAATAAAGATGAAATGGAAGGGAGAGAGTGGAGAAAAGAGGGCTGTGGAGAGAATGGTTGAAATACTGAAGAAAGAAGAGAGGAAGTATGGGGGGAGGGGATAAGGGGATAAGGACAGCAGAAAGGGGGAAAAGATGTAGAGCTTGGAATGTCTGCAAGTCTGTGGCTCTGCTGTCCACATCACCCCCTTAAGATTCCAGAGCAGGATGAGCCCTAGAGACTCCACAACCTCCACTACAGAAAGAACTACAACCTTCCTTTATTTATCATATTTAAAACAAAACCCAGCGGGCAGTGATGGCACAAGCCTATAATACCAGTGATGTGGGAGGCTGAGGCAGGAGGATCACCAAATTCAAGGCCAGACTCAGCAACTTGAGAGGCCTTAAGCAACTTAGTAAGACACTGTCTCAAAAATAATAAAAAGGGCTGGGGGTGTACTGAGTGGTAAAGTGCCTCAGAGTTAATCCCCAGTACCCAAAAGAGAAAAAAATATATTGATAGATATAGATATATATCAAGCCAAAAAGAAATGTAAGGAAGGGTAATAGAACTCTGATTACGATTCCAAGAACTTTGTATAACATCATATTTAAAATGTATTTATTTCAGGGTTGAGTCCAGAGCTCAATGGTAGATTACCTCCATAGCCTGAACCAGGCCCCGAATTCAATCAAATCCCCCAAAATCCAGAAAGATTGTGTTTCAGGCATGCAGACTTTCCCTACCCTGAAGAACAAGCATAGAGGGCTGGGAATGTAACCAAGTGTAATGTGTTTGCCTATTATATATGAGCTCCGCCCTCCCCTGCCCAATTCCCCGGCACCACAAAAACAAGTATCTACAAAAGTTCTTTATCTTTTTAAAAACAAGGTTAAATTCTAATATGAAATCCAAGTAAACATTGAGTCTCAATTTAGAATCTGATTGTACCCAAATGTAATAAATAAATAAAATATCATAAATGATTGAAAATACTAAAATATCTTTTTAAATAAATTTCTTGACACATTAAATAGCCAGACCTCGAAGCAGGTCTCACTAGTACCAATGATATCACAGCAACAAAGAGTATAAAGGATGTGTTGAGCTCCCTGCTACACTGCAATGAGAAATGCAAATATCAGTGAATTTAGTGGTCAAAGTAGGAGATATGGCTCCTCCTACCCTGGTTCATAATGGAAGAATATGCTGTTTCTCAGATAGAAAGCAAACATGTATTTTATTATTTCTAGCTTTTATTTTTACCCTTAATCTAGGGACATCTTTTGTGAACATTTTGTCACCATTGTTCTCTTTCCCCCACCCCTAAATAAACAGATGGCTTTTCTTAAGATTGCTGTGCTTTTGGATAATAATGTGAGACACCATAACACACTCTCTCACCTTCTCTCTCTCTTGTTGTTGTTATGGGGGATTGAACCCAGGTGCTTAACCACTGAGCAAAATTTCCAGTCCTTTTTAAATTGTTTTTTGGGGGTGTGGTACCTGGGATTGAACTCAAGGGGCAGTAAACCCCTGAGCCACATCCCCAGTCCTATTTTCTATTTTATTTAGAGACACGGTCTCACTGAGTTGCATAGTGCCTCACTGTTGCTGAGGCTGGCTTTGAACTCATGATCTTCCTGATCCAGTCTCCTGAGCTGCTGCAATTAGAGGTGTGTGCCACCATGCTTTTTTGTTTAATATTTTTATTTGGGGCATGGTCTTACTACATTGCTTAGGGCTTGCTAAATTGCTGAGGCTGGCTTCCAACCTGCAGTCCTCCTGCCTCCGCTTTATAAGCTGCTGGGGTTGTTCACATGTTTGCCACCAGACCCAGTCCACCATCTCTTTACCTCCAGAGATGTCTGGGTCTATCTCTTAAAAACATGGGTTTCTTTTATTTTCTTTTTGCAGAACCAAAATACAAATTTCAAAGAGGTACCATCCTTCTTAGACCAACTCTACTAATCCATAGTTTACATACAATAAAATGCATATTTAGAAATGTACTGCTCGTTGCATTTGGGTATTCACACATGTTTGTGTCACCACAAGTGAGTGAAGATGAAGAACATTCCCATCATCCCCCAAAGTAAATCTATGCAATAGAATTCTAGCTAGCCATTAAAATGAGGAAAATACATTTAAATGTATTGCTGTGAAAAGAGCTGCCCAACATATTTTAGGATTTTTAAAAAGGTTAGGAAAATACTGGAATGCCGCCACTTACATAGTATGTATTTATAATACAGGGAAAAACTAGATGATTGCCTTGAACAGTCTGACAGTGGTTTCTCCAGGGACTGGGAAAACAGTGCCTTTCATGTTCTGTGAGTTGCTAGAATTGTATTGAAATGAAAATAAACATTGAGTCTTGATTTAGAATCTGATTGTATCCAAATATAATAAATAAATAAAATACAATAAATGGGGACTGGGGATGTGGCTCAGTGGTTTAGTATAAACTGGGATTTGTACAAGGTGTCAGGGAGAATATTTTTGGTTTAAAATACAATAAACTAAGTGCCAGACTCAAGAGAATACTGTTTTTAAAAAGAAGAATATTAATTATAATCCAACACCAGAAGCTCTGTCTTAGAATAAGTCTTCATATTTTCATAGCATTGGATCTTCCCTCAATTGCTTTTGAAAATGAGACTTTTATTTATGTATTTATTTCAGTTTTATTCTTTTGAGTTTTACATGACAGTGGAATGTATTTTGACATATTATACAAACATAGCATATAACTTATCATATTCTTGTGATTGTACATGTTGTGGAGTTATACTGGTCATATATTCATATATGAACCCAGGAAATTAATGTCTGATTCATTCTGATTGATACTTTTATTTTTAAAATTTCATTTCTGTGGCTTTGGGGATGAAACCCTGTGCCTCAGGCTGCTAGGCAAGTGCTTTACCCCTGAGCTACACTCCAGACCCCAAAAGAATACATTTTTAGTAGACAGACATGTAATAAATATGACTAAAAATGCAAAATAGAGTGTGAAGGTCCACATCCCACCAGCAGAGGGTGGGGGGAAAGAAAAACTGAGTAGAGGCACAAGGGACCCTGTTACATTTTACTCAAAACGTGTTTGAAACCTGCATTGCCATATTGTCCACAGGTCATGGGGAAAGGCCCAGCATATCTCCTTCTTTGGGCCTCAGTTTTCCCTTGTCAATTGTCAGAGGAGCAATTGTAAAGAATGAGATTGAATTTGTGATACAAGGAGTTTCAAGACTATCTGGGCAATGCCAGGATCCTAGAGAGAACCCAGCCAACGTGGGCGATGCCTTCGGGCTTCACACAGTGGCAGTCACCAGGGAGGACAGCTGTCTTGGAATTACCTCCCAGGTCTGAAATGGAGAGTGGATTCCACATATGGAACCTCCTGTGCTTAGCTCTAGGGGGATTGTGGTGGCAGTGGAGGGAGGAAGCTCAGGCAACAACTGGTAGAGGAAGGATTGGGGGGTGAGGGCCAAAGCCTTCGGACCCCTCCATCTTTTGCCTGTGGTTGACCTCCTGGGGGAGCAAATAGTCCTGGGAGGGGTGGTGGGTGCAGACAGGGCTTACGTGGAAATGTCTCTTGGTGTCCCCTACCGTACCTTGCTCCCTTATCCTAGGGATTACAGATTAGTGCACACTGGGAGCAGACTATGTGAAGCTGACAAATGCTGATACACCCTCAACTGAGGCATTCTCAAAACACAGACTTTTTTCTTTCTTTTCTTTCTTTCTTTTCTTTCTTCTTTCTTCTTTTCTTTTCTTTCTTTCTTTCTTTTTTATACTAACACTTAAACCCAGTGGTGCTGTACCACAGAGCTACACTGTCTTTTAAATTTCAATTTTGAGACAGTGTCTAAGTTGCCCAGGTTGGCCTTGAACTTGCCATCCTCCTGCCTCAGCCTGAAGAGTAGCTGGGTTTACAGCTGTACACCACCATTCAGGCTCACACAGTGTACACTTGAAACTTCATTTTTGTTCGGCATTATATTGTGAACATTTCCCATGTTGTAAGGAAGTATTAAATAATCTTCAGATTACATTAGAAAAATAAAAGTTTCCAAACTCTAAAAGAATAGTACAATGGTGACTATAGACCTAATTAATTCAGTATTTTGTCACGTTTGTTTTAAGATGTAAGAAATTATAGTTGTATAATTCTTGCTGAAACACTAGAAAAATCAATCATTGTGACATTCATTCATAAGCAAATCTGTGCTCATCTCTTAGGAAATGACATTTTTCTTCCAATAATAATATGGTTATGACACTAAAGAAAATTACTATGAGCTCCTAATATTATCCAACATCAAGAAGTATAAAATTTGCCCAATTACCTCCCACATGCCTTGCATTTGGAAGCATGATCTGGGGCCCTTGACCCTCTCCAAGGATCCCATTTAAAGTTGCAACCCTGGTTCCCTTGAGACCAAGAGAAAAGTAGAAACATTCTCTCTACTTCTTATTCTTCAGTTTTTGGAAATACATTTTTGGAAACACCCTATTCACTAAAGTTTTTAAAGAAAACTGGTCTCTTACTTGGGAACATAACTCACTGCCCACCTAAAGGATATATACACATGACTATCAGGGCAAAGTCACAGCCTCTGTCTCCCCTGGCCTCTGTCCCCCTTAGCAGGACATAACAGGACTCTGTGTCAGGGTCTCATATGGTATACAGAAATGGCACCTCCAACAGCAGGGATCAGCAGACCTGAGCCTGGAGGTGAGCACCCAACTCTCCTCAGTTCAGGAATGAATTATGCACAGCCTAGTCAACCTCCACCCTCAGACACTCCACCTGATAATCAGGGGGCAAGAAAGATTCCACAGTGGCGCCAAGACCCAACAACCCAAATCTTATCTTCATCCACAGAGAAAACGCCCGGACGCACCTACTCCCACAGCTGCCGCTCTCCCAGCCCACCTCACTGTTTGTCCTGAATCCACCAGGACAAACCTCCTGTGTCCTTTTCCTGTTTGGCTAGTCATGCTAGGTCCCCTTCAATGTCCTGCACTGTCATCCTAACAAGGCTCTGCACATTCCTGTTCTGTCTCCTCTCACACCCTCTCACCAAATCCTGGAATATTCCTATGGTACCCCCTGAAATTCTCAGCTCATGAAAAACAAACTACCAAAGTCCTCTCAAGATGTCCTTGCCTCCCAGCTCTAACAGAATCCTGGTCTCCTGGACGGCACTGTCCTCTGAAGTCCCTTCCCATGGGGGATTCCATGAGTATCATGTACACCTGGTCCTGCAGGTGGGTAGGGGTCCTTGCTCCACACTGAGGTTCTCAGACCATTCTGCTCCCCTTCCCATTATCCCCTAGCCTGTCATGAGATGGTAGGCACTCCCCTCATGGTAGACACACCCAGGGACCCCAAGCAATTTCCCCATCTCTGCACTCCTGGCTCCTTCCTGTCCATCACCCTCTCAGAAGTGCTATCTCCTTGCTCCTCACTGATTTTGGCACAAGAAGGTATAGGGACTGAAGAATAGTCCCTAAAGTTGCCCAGGCCCTAATCCTTGGAAGAGTTAAGAAGTTGTATCATATGGCAGAAGAGACATTACAGATGTAACTAAGGTGAACATCTGAAATTGGGGAGATTGTCCTGGGTAGCCAATCACAGTACATCTTTCAAGCTGAGACCCTCCTCTGGCTGGAGTCAGAGATGTGCTACAAGAGAGGCAGGTGGAGGAGATTCAGCAGAGAGGACATCAGAGGTTCTAATGAAGAAGGATGAGACGTGCTATAGAGGGCACATATGAGGACCTGGGAGAGGGCTCCAGGAGCTAAAAGTAGCTCCTTCGTGACAGTCAGCAAGGAGATAGGGACTGAATTCTCAAGACAACCTTAATGGTCCTGGAAGCAGATTCCTCACCAGAGCCTCCAGTAAGGAACAAAGACTTGCTGACTTTGACCTGAGCCCTGTGAGCTCCATGGGGGACTTGGAACCTATGTAACTGTGAGGTCATAATGGAGCTACATAAAGCCACTTGGGTTGTGGTAGTTTCTGTGGTTCTGTGACCTCTGTGAACACAGGAAAAACTGATGTCCACTCTTCAGCAAGTGGACATGACTTAGATGCTCAAGAACACAATGGAGAATGGAATACAGAGGCTGAAGGAAGAGGCCACAAGACAAAACAGAGCATTGAATTCCAGTGTCCCAGAGGACACTTTCACCAAAACCCACAGGAATATGCTGGTGACAAGGGCCTGCTTCACTAAAAAAGTGGGTGTTTTCCTGTTCAGGCTGGGATGAGGGTAGGAAAGGGGGCTCATTCACATTCATGGGGAGGGTCTGGCCCTAAAAAAACTTGAGACCAAGTGGTGGCAGATAACCAGCACTGACCAGAGGGTGTGCCCACCACAGCAACTCCAGAGCAGCAGTTAGGGGTGCTCTGATTTGTAAGGGGGTTGGGAAGGTTCATAGAGGGTGGTGTTCATAGGGTCAAACAGACAGTGACCAGCAAGTGCCCTTCTCAGTATCAGCAATTAACACAAAAGTGGAGAGCAGGAGGCTGAAGGTACTTGAACAAAAAAGAAGTCTTGATTCCATTCTCAATTCCCATATCTGAGCCAATGTTCAGATTCAGAACCCAGTGACTGAAGAGGTGTCCACATCCAGGGAAGAAAGAGCCTAGAACATCATGACAAGAACATGTGGCCATTATTCCCTCAGTCCTTCTGCCAAGGAACCACCATTAACTCAGGAGAGTTAATGGGGAGAGGGAAACAGGCAGGAGGCTGGGGAGTGTCATGCACTGGGATTGAGTTGACACCAACACCTCATACCCACAGCCTCACCGTCCCTGCCCTCTAGGATGCAGTGTTTAGAGTCTGGACTGGATGCACATCCCATAGACTATGAAGTCAGTTCATTTCATCCCACATCATGCTGCCTGGGATGGATGAGCCAGAGGGGGAAGTGCCCTGGAGCTCTTGATGAGGCACATGCTCCTCAGAAAGTGGAAGATAAAACATTCAGAGATTCAGGAGTGGCCCCTTCATTGTGATTTAGGGGTCCAGCTGTTAAAGACAAGCAGAGATGTCCCCTCCATGGTACAGGATCAGCTGCTGCACCTGGCACCCCTCACTGCGGGAAAGGAAGCAGGTGGCCTGGGCCTCTTTGGGTTCTGACAACATCACCTTCCACACTGAGGCACAGTGTTTGTGCCACATATTTGGTGACATAATAGGCCAGCTTCATGTGGGACCTGGACAACAATGGACACTGCAACAGTTCAGGGCATGGTTCATCACCCCTCAGACTCTGCAGATATGGGAGCAATAGTGATGTGAGAGGTGCAGGATGGAGCTAAACCAAGCTCAGGGGGAGAAATACTATCAAAGGTCCTGGGGTCTGAGGGAGGCCAGGCCTTCCACACACAGAAATGTGCCCCTCTCAGTAATCAGCTTTGTTGTGTTGCTAGGCCTGGTGAAGCAGAATGTTTGATCATGGGACACTAAAGAACACTGGGATGACAAGAGCCAACATGGACTGGGTTCTGTGAAGCTCACTAGGTCACAACCTGAACAGGTTTGGGGCAGTCCATCATCACATGGAAATGGTACATCTGGGCTTGAGCCTGAATCACATGCAGAAAACATCCACCTGAAGTGGCTCTGAACAGCCAAGTAGACCAATGGACAGGATCCAACTGTTACAAAGGCACATGAGTTACAGACTTGTTCCCCAGACCATGGCACTATCTGGAGATGGTGGAACCTTGAGGGGGTGGGTCCTACTGAAGTAAACTAAGACACTGAGTGTGTGTCCTTGAAGGGGAGGTTGGGATCTGGTTCCTTCCTGTCTCTCTTTTTGCTTTCTGACTGCCATGATGGGAGCAGCATCCTCTGCTAGGTGCTCCCCATGTTCATGTTCTGCCTCACAACAGGCCCCAAAGCAACATTTGGAAATAGTGAGTCCAAATAAACCCTTCTTCTTTTTACAATGCTTTCCCCAGGTATTTTGTGAGAGTAACAGAAAGCAGACTAACATATTTGTGTTCATTACTGGCCACCCAGGACTTGAATGATAGGCATATGAATGGAGGAAAGGCAGAGATGCACCATACATTTGAGCCTGGCAGAACTGATTCCTCTTACTAAGGATGATCCAGATGCTGCCACCTCTTAATATCCAACCTCTCAGAATTAGGAGCCAATGCTGATCCTAGAGATACATTATTTCTTTATGGGATCAAGTAAACACAAGTAACAAAGTGATTTCACTGAGCCAGTTGCATCCTAGAAGGGCATGAGGTTCATCATCCTAGAAATAGATTTCATGTGCCAGTTTTTCCTTCCATGACTCAGACCCTCAGCCATCATGCACCACTATGAAGAGCTGTCATCATGTCACATCCAAAGGATCCAAATTGCTCTTATTTGATATCTGACCATGACAGCACTCACAGACAACCAGTTGTGGCATGAGCCATGACCATGGGACCACAGGTCCTGTCACAGTCTGCACCATGCAGGGACTTCCAGCCACACACAATGCTGGATGGGCCTTCTAAGGCACACACCTGAGCACAAGCTTTGGGGAAGCCCTCTAAATGACAAGGTGACTTCTTTTAGGACACAGTGTATTTATGGAATCAGAGACCTCTCTATGGTGCTGTGCTCTCAAAAGAAAGAAACTAAGTGGCTCCATTCACCATCACTTAGATTCACCCACTGGGGATCTTGCACTTCCCATCTCTCCCACCCTGGGCTCTGCAGGACAGGAGGTCCTGATATCCTGAGGAGAACATTCCTACCAAGGGACACAAGGGTGCCACTGAAAAGAGTCCCAGACACCTCAGGAATGTTTGGGTCACACCCCAGGAAGTCTGCCAAGAGCCCTGCTCCTCTGCTGTTGCCACAGGGGAGGTTTGAACAGTGTTGTGGTTTGCATGTGAGATATTCCACAAAAGCTCATCTTTGAGACAATGCAAGAAGGCTCAGAGGTGAAATGATTGGGTCAAGACAGCCTTATCCCAATCTGTGAATTAATTCTTGATAGAGATTAACTGGTGGCGATTTAAGGCAGGTAGGGTGTGGCTGGAGTAGGTGAGTCATTGAGGTGAGCCTTTGGAGTATATATTTTATATTTTATTACTGAAGAGTCTCTCTCTCTCTCTCTCTCTCTCTCTCTCTCTCTCTCATTGTTTCACCTCCTTTTCCTTCTTCCATCTTTCTTCTTCTTCTTCCTCTCCTTCTCCTTCTTCTTCTTTATTGCAATGTCCTTAGCTATTTTCCCCCACCACACCCTTCCACCCTGATATTCTTCCTCACCTCAAGCCCTGAGGAATGGGTCAGCCTTCTATGAACTGAGACCTCTGAAACCATGAACTCAAAATAAACTTTCCTCCTGTACTTGTTCTTGTCAGGTCTTTAAGTCACAGCAATGAAAAAGCTGACTAAGACAACCTATGACCTCCGGGACCAGCAAGGGGTAGAGGACACCCTCAACTCCTTTCTTGCCAGTGGTGATGGACTAAACTAAGGAGAAGGGAAGGCTACTGTCACACAGTGAGGGCAGAGGGGTGATCCACATTGGTTCCCCCTCATTCTCTTTGTCTTATTTCAACTGGGAACTAATCCTTACATAAACTTTGCCTGTCAAGGTTTGATTTCCAAAATCCCAAACATCTCAGGAAGGTCTGGGTTACAACCCCAGGAAGTCAGCCAAGAGCCCTGCTCCATGTTGAGGCCCAGGGCAGCACTGGTGCAGAGGCCCTGCTTACCAGGGCTGCTGAGGCCAACGACTGGTGGTAGAGCTTGGACCTGGAATGTCCCACAGGAGCCCATGTGTTCAAGGTGTACTCTCCAGCTTGGCACAATGGGAAGGTGGAGGAAACCTGAAGAGGTGGGCCTAGAAGGAGGTCTTCTGGATAGAGACATATCCCTGGAGGGGATCAAGGACCTGTGCCCTACTCTCTCTTCCCCCATGAGGTGAGTGGGCTTCCTGAGTCATGCACACCTGCCATGATGAACTGTGCTGCCACAGGCCCAAAACACCAGGGCCAATAGTCAAACTCCCCAAACTGTGAATGGAAAAAGACCTTTCTGCTTTTAAAGTTGATTATCACAGGTATTTGTTTCAGGGGAAAAAAAGGTCAAACCCAAGGCACTGAGGCAGGCCTGTTCCTGGGAGGCATGGGACTCCTCTGATGGCCATCACAGACAGGGCACTTCTGAATCCTGGATGCACAATCCTTAGGTTGCTCCTGGGACCAATCCAACAAGCTCTTCTCCCTCTGTCCATCTTCCATCCCTCAATCTGAAGGCTTTCCCAGGAATTTCTGGCTCCTTTCTCACATTCTCAGACAGGTGTTTCCCCTAATAAAATGCTGGTGAGCTCAACCCACCTTGCAACTTCATGTCTTGGAGGACCTAACAAATCATTTCCATTTGTGTGTTACTTTTATTATTATGATCTACTTATTACTCATTCCAGCTTATGAAATCCTTCCCTTTATCCAATTCTCCCTCTTCCAGGACTCCATGTTGATGATCTAGTGTTATTTATGTGATTTCAAGGATATTTCTTGTTTTGCCAACTCTCTGCATATCTGTAGTTCTATATGTCTCCATCTCCTTACTTCCTTGCACTGTGATAATGCCTGTTATTCCTGCTCTTTCCAATGATGCTTCTCCTATTCTCTTCCTTATTTTTGCATTTGCTCTTTTCTTCTCCTCCTCCTCCTTCTCCTCTCTCCATTTCTCCACGCCTCCCTTCTTCCTTGTTTTCCTTTTTATGGAAGATTCCAGGTACATGACAATACCCTGTGGTTTACTAGAAGGAAGCAGGATCTTGACCTATGTGCTGATAGTTTGAGGCCAGAGCAGGTGGAATAAAGGAAGGAAAGGAAGTTGCTGATGGGCATATAATGCCTGGGCAGTTCTGCATCCAAGACTGTGCTCCAGACTCCTACATCCCATCTTCTAGGTTACCTTTCAGAACTTCAGCAACATGAACTCTCATATGTTCCTGCTAAGAGTTAAAATTAGAACAAGCACTTTGAACACTAGCTTTATCCACTGTAGTTGAAGAAAAGAATATGATAGGATGGAAAGTTGTATCTCCCAGTAGCATCTTAAATTCCAGTTAAAGTGACTGTTTCCTCCAGTTACTTTCTCTGATGTATTTCATGAACCTGAAGTAACTTGCCCACCATCTTCTGATCCCTCCACAGAGAAATGACCCAGGCTCAATTCCTATAAGGCTATGTACCTCTTTTTTTAATTAGTGAATATTAATTATACAGAGTAGTAAGTTTCATTGTGGCATATTTATACAGTTCTCACCTTTATTATGGTATTCATCAAGTTTATATTACATTTATACTACAGCTTGCAAATACCTTTCTTACCTCCCTTACAAGACTGATTCTTGAAGGTAGTTATCCATGGATTTATTGTATATACTAATACCCCAGAAGCATCTTAGAGAATGTCTTATAAATAGTAACTGCATATATACACAATAAAATTGTTTAACTGAGGATTTAAAAAATACTGGATTAAGACAATTCACAGAAGCCAAAATATGCTACCAGTCTAGGTGTCCATCAATTGATGAATAGATAAAGAAAAAGTGGTCTATGTACACAATGGAGTTTTATTCAGCCATAAAGAAAAGTGAAATTATGTCATTTGTAGGGAAATGGATGGAACTTGAGAATATTAAGCAAAATAAGCCAAACTTGGAAGGCCATGAATTGTATATTTTTCTCTCATATGTGGAAGCTAGAGAAGAAAAAGGGAAAGAAAGATGTGGGATAGAGTCTGATGAAAATCGAGGGGAGTTCAGCAGAGGAAAGGAAACAGGGGGAGGAAGGAGAAAGGGAAAGAGATACTGGGGAAGGACGTTGACAAATTACATCGTTATATTGTGTGTGTGTCTAAATATATAACAATGAATCCCACCATTAGGTATGATTTTAATGCACCAATAAAAACATGGATAAATAAAATAACCAATTAAAAATAAATAAAATACATTACTCTAAAAAAAAAAAAGAAAGAAAGTTCCTTCTCATGATCATATGCCTGGGGTGATCTTGCCTGTGTGTGCACTGATGCTTATGGCAGAGTAGAATCAAACACATGCACATCACCAGGCAAGTGGCACACTGTGTATAACCATAAAATGTAAAACTTCAGCAGTAAAAACGAAGGAAGGACAGCTGGTGGCACATACCTCTAATCCCAGTGGCTCAAGAGGATTGAAAGTTGGAAGCCAGCCTGAGCAAGTGAGACCCTGTCTCAAAATATGTGTTATACTATTTGTTATATCTGGGAAATTCAGAGGAAAAGTAAAAAATTCCAGCCTAGTGGAACATATGTTCTAGTGGTTAGAAGAGGATGCACTGTAACAGATTAAATAAATTAGGAGGCATAAGAGTTACAAGTTTATCCAGAGGGTATGTGGTGGGGGGGGGGGGCAACAGGGAAGACAAGTATTTGCCAAAGTACTCAGTGCCTTGATGAAAATATGATCTTTGAGGTAAGATTTGAAGAATATGAATAATAATCTTGATGGTGTCAGTATCAAATTCTTTCCAGGAAGGAGAAACAGCAGTGCAAAGGCACTGGGGCAGGATCATGTCCTTGTGTTCATGGTAAACTGAGAACTGTGGTATGCCCTGAGCAGAGTCACTGAGTAGAGGCCAATGATATGATCAGATCCTGCAGGGCTGGAAGTTTCTGGAAGTCTTTGAACCTTTACTCTGAGTGATCCAGAGAGTTAGACGGCAGTTTGACCACAGAAGGATCACAGCAGAACTTCCCCTTTAAAAAGACTTGTGTTGTAAAAGACGCTATGGCTTCTGTGCTGGGAAGAGAATGGCAAAGTGGGGAGCCAGATTCTTAGGATGGCCTTCCCAGCACTTCCTGATGGACTGAAGCTGGGGTATAAGAAGGAAGAGTCAGTGGTGCACCCCTTATATCAGACTGCATTATGGAGTAGCCCTCAGTGGACAGCAGAGGACTCTGGAAAGGGACATGGCAGGCACTCAGCATAGACACTGAACTGAGATCTATCCTGGAAACGCTTGTGACATTGGCTGTGGACAGATGAGTGTCCAGAATGGGGAAATGTATTAAAGCCTTGAGTACAGGTGGGCACACCAAGGGAGTGATGGCCAAGTAAAGAAAGGGACAGGCACTGAGCCCTGGAGCTCTGTGATCTCCCCGTGTTTGCCATCTGATCAGACCACACGTCCACAGCAGAGTGCACAGTTCTGCTGCCACACCCAGGCACACATGGATCAGGGAGTCCCAGATTTCCTGTGCACATGAGTCCCCTGGACATCACCCCAACATGGAGAGTTGGAGTTAGTAGTAGATGCCATTTCAATGTCAAGGTGGTGCTGATGCTGCCAGAGTGTAGTTCATACTTTCAGAAGCTCAGATAATGACCAGGATTCCCAGACTGTGCATCGGCTCTCCTCAAGCTTACAGTAAGTGACTCCTCTGTCTTGTGCCAACTAATCTGGCAGATGTAGTTTGTGGCTAGGAGCAAGTGTTTTGTAACAAGCCCACCAGCCACCCTGGTGCTCAGCCAGATAGGGACTACTGAGGTCGGTGATCAGTGTCCAGAGTGGGAAGGGTCTTAAATCCACATTTAAATGTGTTTTTCTCTTGAGGAGAAAAGGGATGTGTATTGTCAGTGATGAGACATGATGTTGAAAGGTCATGTTGTTCTCTCTCCCATGGGTACAGCCAGGTGGAAGATGCAGGTAGTGAGTCACAGCTCAACAGAAAGAACATCTCTCTGCTGCTCTCTGAAACTGTGGCCCAGCCCCATTCCTCACTTCTTGGAGCAAACAATGCAATCCACGTTTTTATGACTTATACATAAGTCTTATATAGAACGAGGAAACAGAGATGGCAGAGTAGAGGAAGGCTGCACTTTCCACTTGCTCCACAGCTCAGAATTGAAGCAGCAGGACTGCTGCGTCTCACTGAGGTGGTGCCTGAGGGAATTCAATAAAGTTCACAATTGGACAGTAAGAGCCTCAGAAATTCTGCTATTTTGTATACAGCCCAAGGAAAGGGATTTTGGAGCCAAGGTAGAGACAATTGTGGGGTCAGCTCACCACAGAGGGGAGGGGAAATAAAAAGACAGAGAGGAACACAACTGAAAAAATTGACAAAAGAACTCTGTGACTTGGGAGGCTGAGGCAGGCTGATCACAAATTTGAGGCCCTCCTGATGAACCTAGTGAGGCCCTGTCTTAAAATAAAAAATAGAATGGATTGTGGTTTTAGTTCATCAGAAGAGCACACCTGGGTTCATTCCAAAGAAAGAAAGAAATATAGAAATGAAGGAAGGAAGCAAGATGATTATAATTAGGAGGATTCAGGTCAGAGACAAGGTGGTGAGTACAGCTTGCTTTCCCTTTGAGTCTAGTGGCTCACATGATAAGCTATGAGGGTCAGGAAACTGAAAAAGTGGGTGGAAATTGCCACAGTCTCTGGCTGGGCACAAATCACGAGCCACTCACAGCTTTGTAGATTCAAACAGCAATTCTTTATTCCCAAACTCACACCAGCCGGCTACAAACACGTTCTGGGGAAATCCACGTTCTCTGCCCAAATCCACACCTCCTGGGCTTCTGTCTCCCAAATATACTGTCCCTAAGAACTCAAGAGGAACTCAGGCAGCAGGATACGCCCTATTCTAAACGGGGAATGCCCTAATCTCCTATTATGCTAAACCGGGAACACCCTAAACACGGATCCGCCCTGGTCCTTGAGCAAGGTCACCTTACATGCAATGTAGCTGCAAAATGTCCTATTTCCATGAGTCCTTCCACTAAAGAAACATGGGGGTACGCTAGCAAGGAAATTGTCATACCTACTTGGCTGATGGCTCCCAGCAGGAAATGCATTTAGGGACTGAGCTTTGAAAGGCTATATTCATTGGTATAAGTATGTTGTGCCTCTCAACCAAGGTTGCTTGATTATCTGCCTTAGGAGTTGAATTCTCTGGAAGCACCTGTGATCCAGATACCCAGCAGAGATCAGATTCTGCCTGGCCCTAAGGGTTTTTGGATCTAATTTGGAAGAAAATAATTGTCAACCAAGACTACTATATCCAGCAAAATTAGCTTTTAAAATCAGAGAGACATTAAAAAACCTTGCCAGATGAGCTAATAAAAATAGAATTCCCAAGCCAGACGACGTGGCACATGCCTGTAATCCCTGTGACTTGGGAGGCTGAAACAGAGGATTTCGAGTTCAAAGCCAGGGTCAGAAATGGTGAGGCACCAAGCTACTTAGTGAAACCCTGTCTCTAAATAAAATATAAAATAGGGCTGGGGATATGACTCTGTGGTTAAGTGCCCTCGAGTTCAATCCCCAGTAACACCCCACCAAAAAGAAAGAAATAGAATTCACAACTAGGAAGCCAATATTACAGAACATACTTAAGGAAAAACTCCACATGAGAAATTAAGAGAAACCCCAACAGCTGCGTGTGTGGCTTGGCGTCAAAGACTTGCCTAGCATGTGTCAGGCCTTTGGTTCAACCGAGGGGAGAGGGGGAAACAAGCAAGACTCCATGACTGGAGAATATTCATTACAAGTGTGGCTAAGCAAATAAGAAACAGAATCACATTAAACATGAGAAATCAATCAACATGACAAGAATTCATGCACATATCTCTTCTCTTTATAAGAATAATGAATGTAAGTGGACACATCTCCAACTAAACAATGGACACCCTCACAAAGTGTTTCTTTTTAATAAGACCCACTTGTGTGGTGTATACCAAAGACTCATCATAAAGACAAATTCTCTCACAGGGTCTTTGCTTTTTTAACTTTTGATGACCATGACTCCGTGAATAAGATTGTCATTCAGAAATACCATACTGTGAATGGCCACAAGTGTGAAGTGAGAAAAGCTCTGTCAACCTAAGAGCTGGCCAAAGAAGTTGACATGGTTGTAGAAAGTTTGGTGGTGGTTGTGGAGATGGTTTCGATGTAAATGACAATTTTGGTTATGGACAAAACTTCAGTGGCTTTGGTGGCAGCCATGGTGGTGGGGATGGCTACAATAGATTTGGTAGTGACAGAAGCAATTTTGGAAGTGGTAACGGCTACAATGATTATGGCAATGACAACAATCAGTCATCAAATTTTGGACCCATGAAGGTTAGAAACTTTGGAGGCAGAAAAACTCTGGACCTGATGGTGGTGGAGGACAATACTCTGCCAAATCATGAAACCAAGGTGGCTCTGGTAGTTCCAGCAGCAGCAGTAGCTATGACAATGGCAGAAGGTTTTAATGTTGCCAGGAAACAAAGCTTAGCAGGAGAGGAAGTGACAGGGAAGCCACAGGTTACAACAGATTTGTGAACTCAGCCAAGCACACTGGGGCAGGGCCTCACTGCTACAAAGAAGACATGGTTTAGACAATATTCACATGGTTTAGACAATACTTTGTGTATGGACAAAAAAATTCAAGTACTGTATTTGTGACTATTTGTATAACAGGTTATTTTAGTTTCTGTTCTGTGGAAAGTGTAAAGCAAAAAGGGTTTTAATGTAGACTTCTTTTTTTTTTTTTTTTTTGCTAAATGTAATAGTCTGATTATGATACTGAGTACCTATGTCTTTTTTATATGTGCTCTGTAAAGTTAGCCTACTCTAAAGCCATCTTGGTAAAATTTCCACAAGAGTGTGAAGTTAGAAGTCATTCGGGATAATACCAGGTTCAGACAGCTTGATGTAGTTGTTGTGACCTTTGAAGTTCACCATTGAAAGGGTCACACAAGCACAGTCATGGAATTATTTGGTTATAAAAATGATTGTTGGCACATCCTATGCAATATCTAAATTGAATAATGATACTGTAGACTTAACAGATGGGAATGAAGCTTGCATATCATTGATTTTCATGTATAATCAACAAACAATTTAATTCTCCTGAATGGAAAAAAGAAAGCCCTCAAATCTTTCTACCTACCCACTATGTTTACCATTATATTCAATTTCCATTTATGCATCCACAGTACAGTGTTCTGGGTAAATTAATGAATTACATGAAGTGTCCTTCATTTTGTTATTGTTGTCATTTTTTGTACTGGGAATTAAACTACAAGTCTTTTTTTTTTTTTTTTTGAAACAGGGTCTTGATAAGTTGCTGAGACTGACCTTGAACTTGGATTCCTTCTGCCTCAGCCTCATGAGCTGCTGGGATCAGAGGCATGCAATGCCACACTGATGTCTGTCATCTTTTATGTCAAAATTGATACATTATTAAATATTGGTATGTTATATTCTAATAAATAATTTACTGTGTTTACACAGGCTTGCCTTCCTTTTAATTATCTTTTCCCCATGTGACATAAAATTACTGTGCTAGATTTTATTTTATTTTATTTTTTTATTTTTTTCCCCTTTCCCCTCACTTCCTCTTATATGTAATTTTGTATAACCCTGAGGGTCTCCTTCCATTTCCATGCAATTTCCCTTCTCTCTCCCTTTCCCTCCCACCTCTCCTCCCTGTTTAATGTTAATCTCCTTCTCCTGCTCTTCCTCCCTGCTCTGTTCTTAGTTGCTCTCCTTATATCAAAGAAGACATCTGGCATTTGTTTTTTAGGGATTGGCTGGCTTCACTTAGCATAATCTGCTCTAATGCCATCCATTTCCCTGCAAATTCCATGATTTTGTCATTTTTTTAGTGCAGAGAAATACTCCATTATGTATAAATGCCACATTTTTTTATCCATTCATCTATTGAAGGGCATCTAGGTTGGTTCCACAGTTTAGCTATTGTGAATTGTGCTGCTATGAACATCGATGTAGCAGTATCCCTATAGTACGCTCTTTTAAAGTCTTTAGGGAATAGTCCAAGAAGGGGAATAGCTGGGTCAAATGGTGGTTCCATTCCCAGCTTTCCAAGGAATCTCCATACTGCTTTCCAAATTGGCCGCACCAACTTGCAGTCCCACCAGCAATGTACAAGTGTACACTTTTCCCCACATCCTCGCCAGCACTTATTGTTGTTTGACTTCATAATGGCTGCCAATCTTACTGGAGTGAGATGGTATCTTAGGGTGGTTTTGATTTGCATTTCTCTGACTGCTAGAGATGGTGAGCATTTTTTCATGTACTTGTTGATTGATTGTATGTCCTCATCTGAGAAGTGTCTGTTCAGGTCCTTGGCCCATTTGTTGATTGGGTTATTTGTTTTCTTATTGTTTAATTTTTTGAGTTCTTTGTATACTCTGGATATTAGGGCTCTATCTTAAGTGTGAGGAGTAAAAATTTGTCCCATGATGTAGGCTCCCTATTTACCTCTCTTATTGTTTCTCTTGCTGAGAAAAAAACTTTTTAGTTTGAGTAAGTACCATTTGTTGATTCTTGTTTTTAACTCTTGTGCTATGGGTGTCCTATTAAGGAATTAGAGCCCGACCCCTCAATATGTAGATTGGAGCCAACTTTTTCTTCTATCAGACGCAGAGTCTCTGATTTGATATCACTCTCCTGGATCCATTTTGAGTTAACTTTTGTGCATGGTGAGAGAAAGGGATTCAGTTTCATTTTGTTGCATATGGATTTCCAGTTTTCCCAGCACCATTTGTTGAAGATGCTATCCTTCCTCCATTGCATGCTTTTAGCCCCTTTATCAAATATAAGATAGTTGTAATTTTGTAAATTGGTCTCTGTGTCCTCTATTCTGTACCATTGGTCCACCCGCCTGTTTTGGTACCAGTACCATGCTGTTTTTGTTACTATTGCTCTATAGTATAGTTTGAAGTCTGGTATTGCTATACCGCCTGATTCACACTTCCTGCTTAGAATTGCTTTTTCTATTCTGGGTCTTTTATTTTTCCATATGAATTTCATGATTGCTTTATCTATTTCTACAAGAAATGCCATTGGGATTTTGATTGGCATTGCATTAAACCTATAGAGAACTTTTGGTAATATCGCCATTTTGATGATGTTGGTTCTGCCTATCCATGAACAGGGTGTATTTTTCCATCTTCTAAGATCTTCTTCTATTTCTCTCTTTAGGATTCTGTAGTTTTCATTGTATAAATCTTTCACTTCTTTTTAGGTTGATTCCCAAGTATTTTATTTTTTTTGAGGATATTGTGAATGGGGTGGTTGTCCTCATTTCCATTTCAGAAGATTTGTCACTGATATACAGGAATGTCTTTCACTTATGCGTGTTGATTTTATATCCTGCCACTTTGCTGAATTCATTTATTAGCTCTAGTAGTTTCTTTGTAGACCCTTTTGGGTCTGCTAGCTATAGAATCATGTCACCCACAAATAATGATAACTTAAGTTCTTCTTTTCCTATTTTTATTCCTTTAATTTCTTTCATCTGTCTAATTGCTCTGGCCAGTGTTTCGAGAACTATGTTGAACAGAAGTGGTGAGAGAGGGCATCCCTATCTTGTTTCAGATTTTAGAGGGAATGCCTTCAATTTTTCTCCGTTCAGAATGATGCTAGCCTGAGGCTTAGCATAGATAGCTTTTACAATATTGGGGTATGTTCCTGTTATCCCTAGTTTTTCTAGTGTTTTGAACATAAAGAGATGCTGTACTTTGTCAAATGCTTTTTCTGCATCTATCGGGATTATCATATGGTTCTTATCTTTAAGTCTATTGATGTGGTGAATAACATTTATTGATTTCCATACATTGAACCAGCCTTGCATCCCAGGGATGAATCCTACTTGATCATGATGCACGATCTTTTTGATATGTTTCTGTATCCGATTTGCCATAATTTTATTGAGGATTTTTGTATCTATGTTCATTAGAGATATTGGTCTATAGTTTTCTGTATTTGAAGTGTCTTTGTCTGGTTTAGGAATCAGGGTGATGTTGGCCTCGTTGAATGAATTTGGAAGTTCTCCCTCTTTTTCTATTTCCTGAAATAGCTTGAAAAGTATTGGTATTAGTTCTTCTTTAAAGGTTTTGTAAAACTCTGCTTTATACCAATCCGGTCCTGAGCTTTTCTTAGTTGGTAGTCTTTTGATGGCTTCTTCTATTTCCTCAATTGATATTGGTCTGTTTAGATTGTGTGTATCCTCCTGACTCAATCTGGGCAGATCATATGACTTAAGAAATTTATGGATGCCTTCACTATCTTCTATTTTATTGGAGTATAAGGATTCAAAATAATTTCTAATTATCTTCTGTATTTCTGTCGTGTCTGTTGTGATATTGCCTTTTTCATCCCATATGCTAGTAATTTGAGTTCTCTCTCTTCTCTTCGTTAGCATGGCTAAGGGTCTGTGGATCTTATTTATTTTTTCAAAGAACCAATTTTTTAGTTTTGTCAATTTTTTCAATTGTTTCTTTTGTTTCAATTTCATTGATTTTAGCTCTGATTTTAATTATTTCTTGCCTTCTACTACTTTTTCTGTTGTTTTGCTCTTCTTTTTCTAGGGTTTTGAGATGAAGTGTGAGATCATTTATTTGTTGGTTTTTTTCTTTTTTTAAGGAATGAACTCCAAGCAATGAATTTTCCTCTTAGAACTGCTTTCATTGTGTCCCATAGATTCTGATATGTTGTGCCTGTGTTTTCATTTATCTCTAAGAATTTTTTAATTTCCTCCTTGATGCCTTCTGTAACCCATTGATCATTCAGTAACATATTGTTCATTCTCCAAGTGATGCAGAATTTTTCCTTCCTTTTTTTATCATTGATTTCCAGTTTCATTCCATTATGATCAGATAGGATGCATGGTATTATCTCTACTCCTTTATAATGTCTAAGAGTTGCCCTGTGGCATAATATATGGTCTATTTTTGAGAAGGATCCATGTGCTGCTGAGAAAAAAGTGTAACTGCTTGATGTTGGGTGGTATATTCCATATATGTCAATTAAGTCTAGGTTATTAATTGTATTATAGAGTTCTATAGTTTCTTTATTCAACTTTTGTTTGGAAGATCTGTCCAGTGGTGAGAGAGGTGTGTTGAAGTCTCCCATAATTATTGTATTGTGGTCTATTTGACTCTTGAACTTGAGAAGAGTTTGTTTGATAAACATAGCTGCACCATTGTTTGGGGCATATATATTTATGATTGTTATGTCTTGTTGGTGTATGTTTCCCTTGAGCAGTATGTAGTGTCCTTCTTTATCCTTTTGATTCTCTTTGGCTTGAAGTCTATTTTATTTGATATGAGTATGGACACTCCTGCTTGTTTCCGAGGTCCATATGAGTGATATGATTTTTCCCAACCTTTCACCTTCAGTCTATGTATGTCTTTTCCTATCAAATGTATCTCCTGGAGGCAGCATATTGTTGGATCTTTTTTTTTTTTTTTTTTTTTGATCCATTCTACTAGCCTGTGTCTCTTAATTGGTGAGTTTAAGCCATTAACATTTAGGGTTATTATTGAGATATGGATTGTTCTTCCAGCCATATTTGTTTATTTATGTTACTTAACATGGTTTGTTTTTCCTCTTTGATTATTTTTTCCCTTTACTGTACTACCTCCCACTGTTGGTTTTCATTGTTGTTTTCCATTTCCTCTTCCTGTAATGTTTTTCCAAGGATGTTTTGAAGAGCTGGTTTTCTAGCTGCAAATTCTTTTAACTTTTGTTTATCATGGAAGGTTTTAATTTCATCTTCTATCCTGAAGCTTAATTTCGCTGAATACACGATTCTTGGTTGGAACCGATTTTCTTTCAGCGTTTGAAATATGTTGTTCCATGATCTTCTAGCTTTCAGAGTCTGTGTTGAAAGATCAGCTGTTATCCTGATTGGTTTACCCCTAAATGTAATCTGCTTCCTTTCTCTTACAGCTTTTAAAATTCTCTCCTTATTCTGTATGTTGGGCATCTTCATTATAATGTGTCTTAGTGTGGATCTCTTATGATTTTGCACATTCAGCGTCCTATAGGCTTCTAGTTTTTGGAATTCTGTTTCATTCTTCAAGTCTGGGAAGTTTTCTCGTATTATTTCATTGAATGGATTGCTCATTCCTTTGATTTGGACCTCTATACCTTCCTGTATCCCAATAACTCTTAAGTTTGGTCTCTTTATGTTATCCCATATTTCTTGGATGTTCTGCTCATGGTTTCTTAACAGTCTCGCTGAGCTGTCTATGTTCTTTTCAGGTTGAAATACTTTGTCTTCATTGTCTGATGTTCTATCTTCTAAGTGTTCTACTCTGCTGGTAGTACTCTCATTTGAGTTTTAAATTTGGTTTATTGCTTCCTGCATTTCTAGGATTTCTGTTTGTTTGTTTTTTATAACCTCTCTCTCCCTGTATAGTTGATCTTTTGCTTCTTGGATTTGTTTATGTAATTCATTGTCAAAGTGATCTTTCATTGTCTGATTTTGCTGTCTAATGTCTTCTTTGAGACTCCAGATCATCTGAAGCATGTATATCCTGAATCCTTTATCTGACATTCCATCTGCTGCAGATATTACCTCTTCTAAAGTTGAGTTGACCTGCATTGCTTGTGGTCCTTTCTTTCCTTGTCTTTTCATACTGCTCACATTTCTTTCTGCTTTGTGAAACTGTTGTGTTGTTGATTTTCCCCCTATATATTTATATTGCTCTTGTATAGTTGCAAAGTCTCACTTTTGTGGAGAAAGACAATGTTAACAGTTCCCAATATCAATAGTACATCATCTAAGTACACGTTTTCCTTATTACTACATTTATAGCTAGACTCTATGTCTACAAATGTTGGTTTCGATTATCATTTACAAATATAGTCATTAGTTTCATGAAAGGCATACCATTTCTGGTAGCTTGAAGAAAACTGAATTTCAGGTGTAGGATGTTATGTTTAGGGGAAAAAGAGTGAGGGTATGGGGTTAATCTAACTTAGTAACTTTGGAAAGCTCTAACCAATAAATGGGTAATTTATAGAAGAATGTATAGATTCAAATTCCTATCTGTATTTATAAGATTACCCTACTTATAAATAGTAAAACTTAGGGGTTTGCAAGTAGGATAGAGGGAGAAAGAAGGAGAAAAACAAATAACAAGGAAAGAAAGAGAAAAAAGAGAGCGGGAAAAATAAAAGAAAAGAAATAAAAAGGGGTGGAGGGAGGTGGGGCATATGCAATTTCTCTATATTATATTATTCTGGTGATTCAGTTGTTAAAGACCTTTTTCATGCACAATTCTTGGTTTCACATATGTTGAGGTTGAGGACCAGAGGGAGAAGGGTAGCGGATGAATGGATGAAAAGAGAGAGAGAAGAGAAAAAAAGAAAGAAAAATAATGTCTCTCAGAACTCTGTTTTATTTTCTTCCAGTAGGTGGTGTTGTCTATTCCTAGCTTGAGTCTCTGGGTTCAGGGTGGTGGTGGTAGTCAGTTTGAGAGGACTTGAGCTTCCACCTGTGGCCTCTCTACTCTTATTCTCTGAGATGTAAACCAGGTGCCTGATCCACTGCAGAACCAAGCTGGTAGCCCCACCCACCGGTTGGTGGGTTTTAAGGGTTGGTGGGATTTTCCAAGATGAGTTCCCTCGGTTTTTCTCATAAGGTGTTTGATGAGGTGGGGAGTGTTGGGGAAACCTTATGTTTGTCCAAAGCTCGGTCAGGTGAGTGCACGGGCGGGTGGCTGGGCCCCTCCTCCAGTTGGGGTGGTCTGTTTACCACACAGGCGGGCCACTGGGCCCCTTCTCTGGGTCGCATGGTCTCTTGTGCTAGATTTTAAAATTCCAGATGACATAATGATTTTTAGAGTGGCCTAGACAATTATAAGCAGTTTTCATAAAGAATTTGGTGATAGAAAACTACTTAGTTAAAAAAAGAAGAAAGAAAACTACTTACTTTACAAATTTCCTAGTTACAGCAAGATTTGGGATTGGAAAAGTCAGTCAGTTCACATATAAATGAAAATTAGTTACTACACCTACAGAGAACAGTGATAGATACCTTTCTTGTGATTCAAATATTTTATTAGCTTCTGAATTTAAGAAAATCTCATCCCTGAAGAAAGCTTCAATCACCTGTGTTGACATTCTTCCCAAAAGTTTCAAGGACAAAGCTGTCATTGATAGCCATTGGGGTAATAAAAAACCCAGGGACAATGGACCTTTCACTCATTTTGTTTCTCTAATGCTGCCCTGTTCACATGTGACTGTCTAAAATTAATTTAACTAAAATTAAAGAAAATGTAAGATCCAATTCTCACTTGTACTAGCCACATTTCAAACCTCAGTCACAGGTGGCTCCTGACTGTGCTGATGAGCAGCACAGACAGAACATCATCATGGCAGGAGGGACCACAGGACACTGGTGCTCTAGTGAATTCTGATTCTATAGATGGGCTCCTGAGTATAATTAAGAGATGATGATAATTCCTCGTTTCAATTATTCTTCATGATCTCTTCTCTGGTTAGTCAGGTCCATCTGCTTTTTGACCAAAAGATTAATTTTTCCAGTTATAAATAAATATTTAATATTACTTTTTAAACTGATTTTACCCCATAAACAAAAAGAGAATGAATTATATTTATATGTTAAAAATTAGAAATACATAAACACACCAGTTTTTTTATTTTTATAAAAATACAATCCATTGCTCCCCTGAGATTTACCCACCATTTTGTTCCAGAATCATCCTCTTCAGCCTGGTCCATGAAGTTTTAATCCTATTGGTGCATCTCTAAACAACACATATTACTTAAAACTCTATACACATTTTTAATTTTTTATACAAATGTGATCATGTTATCTTTGACCTCATTTTAACTCAATATGTGTTTGCTAAGTTTTTATAGGTATGTATTTATCTTTGCTGCATTGTAGTTTTCCATTAAATAAGCAATTCACATGTTAAATTGCCCCTTCTGTTCTTGGTGGTCATGTAGTTTGTTTTCAGGATTGGGTAATGATAAACAAAGCTGCTCTAAGCCTCCTGGTACATGTTCATTGCTGCACATGAGCATGTGGCTCTCAGAATTATATGTCCCAGAGTAGAACTACTGCGTATGTAACATTCAACCTAATAGGCAATGCCACTCTGCTGTCCAGGTGTCTGTACCCCTGTGTGCTATGGCACAGTGTAAGGAAGCTGTTGATGGCCCAACTTCTCATCCACATGGAAGCATCAGTGATTGTAATTTAGAAATTACTTTTAATTTTTCATGAGATTTAGTCCTTACAACTTGACTGAGTTACGATTCACATACCATTCACACGTTTAAAGTCTACACTTCAGTACATTGACAGAGTTGTGTACCAGTCACCACATTCAAGTTTAGAATATTTCCATCACCCCAAAAAGAAATCCCATTCCCATCATAGTCACCCCTTTCCCCATCCAGGACTTCACCCTGGCACTAGGCACATGCTTTTCTGCTCTCCGTCTCTATAGGTTTCATTATCTGAACATTTCATGTAAATGGGGTCCTACAGCATGTGGTGTTTTGTGAATGGCTTCTTTTATTTGGCCTGTTTTCAAAGTTCATCCAGGTTGTCATTGAGGTTTGGTGGGCATTTCCCTATTGGCTAATGGGAAACTGATGAGGTAATGAGGTGAATTATGTTTCCATAGGTTTGTTGGAAAATAGATTTTTTTTCCTTTTAGAATTTTCCATTCATATTCTCCTGACCACACCATACTCTGTGAGCTGGGGGCTCTTCTTCTCAGTTTCATAAGGTGGTTGTAATTCCAAATGTCCCCTCACCTTCTGCCTCCCAATGGGTTTGGAAAATTGGGATCCCAAGTTCATCTCACTCTGAAGCAGACTGCCTTAGACTCATTAGTTGACCACTTTTTACATATTCTATTTACCAGTCCTTGGCACATTAGATGCTTGGCAAATATTTTCTCCTACTCTACCTTCTTTTTTCACTTTATTTTTATTTATTTGGTGCCGAGGATTGAACCCAGCAGTGCTCAACCACTGAGCCACATCTTTAGCCCTATTTTGTATTTTATATAGAGAGGGGGTCTCACGAGTTGCTTGGCACCTCGATGTTGCTGAGCCTGACTTTGCCCTCCCAATCCTCCTGCCTCAGCCTCCTGAGCCACTGAGATTATAGGCGTGCTCCACCAAGCCTGGCTCACTGGTGACTTTTAAAGTTGAAAATACTCTTTTCCAATGTTCCACAAAAAATATTTCTGTTTTTGATTGGAATTACACTTAATAAATAGTTTTGAAGACTGTTGACAATTTATTTTGACATTGACGTGGAATATTCCCCTATTAAAATATTTCAATAAAATATTACTGTTCACATTGTCTATCTTCTGGTGGCTTCATTCCAAACATCTTGAAAGCTTTATTCTAGTGATATCTCTCTCTCTCTCTCTCTCTCTCTCTCTCTCTCTCTCTCTCTTACATTTTCAAAGTATTAATTGTGTCCTGTAGAAATACAAGCGATTTTTGTCTCTAGTTCTTGTCCAATAACTGTTGTAAAATTTTGTCAGTTCATACATAGTTTATATTTTCTCTTGCTTGATTACACTTGCTAGGAAAGTGTCCATTGAGGAATGGAAAATCTCCAAAACATCCAGAAAGCTCACATTTAATGTCTCCCTAAGGGCAAATGTTTTACTGAGATAACAGATATGCAGGATAAGTCTTCTCTGCCCTGCAGATACAGTCTCCATGTAGGTCCTTTTTGGTGTCCTGGGAACTTCCCTGTATGGACAACTGCTTGATCTGCAAAGTCAGTCTTGCTGCCTGTCCTGCAGTTATCTTGGGCTACCCAGGAGCACTGTGATGGAAATGAGGGTGAAGGAGCATTGGTTTGTGCTCTTCCCCTGGATTCCTCTTACAGTATTGGAAAAATAGAAATGACACATAATTGGTCTGAATTCTTTTCTATGTGTCCTCTCAGTCAGCATTTCAGATTAAATGTGTTGTTCTGAGTGCCAAGCCTTTTTTTTCATCAATCAGTTTAGCTAAATTCATCCGTGCACTAGACCAATGTTTCTCAAAGTTGTCTTCAAGTTAAGTCATCTGGAGAAATTTTAAATAGGTGTAGGCAAGGATCAAACATCAAACTCTTAAATCTGATTCACCAGAAGAGTAATTCAGGTACCAATCCTGTCTTGAAACTCCCCAGAGGATTCTAATGAGCAGCCAAGGGAAGCAGCTGAGGCTCAGAGCAGAGGACCTCAATAAAGGGTGTGAATCAACACCAGCTGGAAATTGCAGCAAACTCAGAGCCTGTACATTATCCCAGCCAGCTGCAGTGAACTTAGTGAAAACCACCAGCCCATATCAATGAAGATGTATCACAGATATATATGTAAGATAAATTGTACAGAAAGGTGTCCTCAGCAGCACAGAGAGATGGGAATGTTGGATGCAGATTACGTACAACCTGCTCAACTCTCTCCTCACCAAATCTCCTCAGAGGGCTGGGAGATCCTCCCCAAGAAGTAGATGTGCCATTTGACACATGTAGATGTAAGAATGCTAGTGTTCTGCATAGTACTAACGTCAAGTCCCATGTCTTCTGAATTCTTACCCAGTTCCAACCAAAATCAATTTATATGTCAGATGCCATCCACTGAGTGGAAGGCTGGTACCTTTAAGAAAGATTCCTATAATTCATTCTGAGGTATATTCTCCTTACAGGGATCTTTCAGAGGGACATTTAGCTGTTACCACTGTCCACTGAGGAAGGGAAAATCTCCAAAAGATCTGGAAGCTCACATTTAATGTTTCTCTTAGGGCAAATGTTTTACTGTAACTTGAATAAAAGATTTTTCCTATACTTAGGTCATAAAGGTGGTCTTTAAGAGATGCGTATAATTCCATTTTATCCATATGGATCAATTATCTTTAAACTATTTGTTCAAAATTTGTCCTTTACACATCTGTCTCTAACGTTACCAGTGTTGTACATAGTATCAGTTTGTATGTATACATGTGTTATATGTCTCTATCTGTCTCTGTCATACACACAGTCCCAAATGCCTAATGTCTACATGTTTGGTTTGTGGCTTCCTACTCTGTTCTAAAATCTACTTCTCTAACCCTGAATCAACACCCTACTCTCTATTTACAATGACTCTAATGTAAGTTTTGATATCTACTAAGACAATAACTGTGCCCTTGTTCTTTTTGTTTAAATGTGTCTTGCCTTTTATTCATAAATATTTCCAAACAAGGCATAGAATCAGTTAGCCAGGTATAACAAAATGCCTAGTGGATATTTAATTGATATTTAATAGAAAACTTGTAACATTTTAGGAACTTAATGCCATTATAAGTGAGAATCTTGGTAATTCTCTTCTGTTAATTGTTTTCTCTAATTGCTGAATAAGGTTTTTAAACTACCCCAATTGCTATATTGAGGAAAATTTATAGGTTTCATTCTAGAAGTTTGTAAAAGAGCATTTTTACTATGCCAATGACTTCTCTGTAAGTTTTCACACTCTGCTTGCTTTTGGAGTGTAAAACACCTAAGAGGGGAAACTATGTTATTAATTCCAAGAATTTGTAATGATCTGGGATTTTATAAATTCAACATATTATCATTTGCAATTCATGAGACTTCTGTATCTCAGTTCAAATCCTCCTATATTTATTTATTTATTTCTCCCTTGACTGCATTGAGGAGGTCCTCAATTATAATGCTTAATAAGAGTGGTAGGAAATAAGACCTTACCATACATTTGCTCTTCAGATTTCCTGAATTACCCCTGTTAAAGTAGAGCTGTAACCCACAGGAGAACTGGCTGACAGATGCTTAAGGGACAGCTTTTTGGTCCCATCCCAACACAAGGGATCCCTGGGGCCCCCTAAGTGCCCTTTGCAGCCTTTAACTCTAACTTTACCCTCCTTCCCTGAGAGGCTCCCAGGCACTGGCCCAGCCAGCAGATACCTTAGGACAAAAGTGCAATGTGCTCCATTTCTAATTCTTGATTTCTGGTTCCAGGCTTAGTAAACCTTTAGGGCTTTCCTAGACCGTCCACACCTTCAACCATTTTCTTCAAGTATGTGCTTTTCCCTGCAGTTTTCCAGTTGTATTCCATGGGAAGTGTCCTTTAGAATAATTGGCAGTGCTGGAAACCCAAAGTAAAGAGTACAATTTTATGTGTTAGTGTCATATATCAAGGAGGAAAACTGTAGGTACCAATAAATGGCCACTTAAGCAAGTGTAACTTGGAATAAAAACAAAAGGTTCCATATCATCTCCATATGCCATAATTAAAATATGTCAATAAATAATGAGTTGAATATTGCATATTTAACATAGATGTTGATCCTGATAGATAAACATGGGAGTAAAGAAACATTTGAGCACAAAATTGAAAAACACATGCACAGTAAGTGTGGGAAGTTGGGGCAGTGAGTGGCAGTGTGAGGTGGGCTTGTGCCAAGGGTGCAGGTGCAGCAGGGGTGGCCTGTGTTACACAAGGGCATGAAGACTGTGTGGCAGTGGGGTGTCTGTGGCCGTATGAAGAGGCCCTTGCATGTTGTAGCTAGAATACCAGGTTGACAATTTTGCTAAAAACAGAATTAATCTGATCACAGCAGAGCTCACCAGCCCATCACTGCACAGTGTAAACCACATAGGGAACTCTGGATGTACATGTTGTTTACATGAGACTCAGAAAGAAGAAAAGGTCTTCCTTCAAGGCTGTAGTTGAATTTTTGTGTCTTTGCCATCTTCAAATTCTTGCCGTACAATCTCTGAAAAAAGGAAGCTGTCTGTTCAGGATGCCCCACAGGACTTCCTCCTGGCTCACCTCATCTCTGCCAGGATACAGAGCAGCTGGGCTTAAAGGCCTTGCCTCAGCTGTTATAAAGAACACTGCCAAGTTCCTCAGAATTTGAAGCCAGTACATTCATTCAACATCGTCTGCAAAATGCCACAGACTCTAGGTCTCATCATCATATATGCTAGATGAATATAGTAAATTAAAGAGTGGAACTTTTTGTTTCTTGAGGCAAAGCTGGGAATCAAAAAAGGGCCTCACATGTACTAGGAAAGTTCTCTACTACTGAGGTTGTGGCATTTTTAATTCAGGTATTTCAAGGAAATGGAGAGGTTCCCAAGAGTTTATGACATCATTATACCAAATACAGAGACATGGTGACAAGCTTTGGTTGAAGCACTTAGTACTTAGACAGTGAAATCATAACTGCACTTGAACATATACAGATAAATTCACAGGAATCAGAGGGCTTTTTATTTCTATCGTGAGAATGGTGAAGACTTTGCAATATATTATGGTAAGGATAATTTATTAATCATAAAAAAATGACAATCCTTGTTTTCATGCTGGTCACATGGTTATGGTTCATTTGCTCTGCTCCCTGCTCTGTGCTCTCTTTGCCTTGAGCAAACATCTCAGCTGGTCATACTTCTTCACCTGGTGGGTGAAGAACCTCGCCCAAGTCCTATAACCCAGTACAACCTGGTTGGCACTGTAATGACTTAGTCAAAAGGCCCTTCCACCATCCTTCCAAATCAACTGCATCAGGATGGTAGGGAGCATGTTTAAGATGTGTGACTTCCAGGAACATTGGAACGTTGTCTCAATTTTCGGGCTGTGAATTGAGTTCCTTGATATGTAGCAATGCTGTGTAGAGCACCATGGTGGTGGAGAGGGCATTCTGTAATATGTCAGTATATAATGACTTGAATATTGATGGTCATTTTGCCAAACATATTGCATATAGGAAGGGCAAATCCATGCACGAACCAACTGTCTATGTTCTCATAAGAAGAAACACTGATCCTTCTAACACAGTAGATGTCCAGCATAATCCAATTGCCACCAGAGAAATAGTGATAACTGGTGTCATTTTGGGATCTCAGGATTGTCACTGCTGCTGGCAGATTGGACATAGCCACATGGTCCTTGGTGAGTGGAAGTCCACATTACTAAGCTCATGCATAACTTTCACCCATGGCACAATGGCCACATTTTGCACAAACCCACTGGGCAATGGCAAGAACGACTGGGGAAAGAGGCTGGCTGGTATCTGCAAAATAATTCACCCTATCCTCCTGTTGATTATAGTTTTCCATGTGAATTCAGCCACTGCCCCCAGATTCCCTTGTCCAGGAATTACTACAATGTTCCTTCCAAGCCTTTACCTATCCAACTAATCTGTTGGCTACATCTCATGGACTGATATGTATTACATATATGCTCATCAATCACTCCCTCCAAAAACCAAACAACCAGTTTCATTGCTTCAAGTTCTGCCCACTGGAGATTTCCCTTCAGCAGTATCATTCCAGGATGTCCCAAGAAGGGACTGTAGGATGGCAGCCATCCACTTTTGCTTGGTTTCCTGCATATCATGCAGAAACTTCTGTAAACCAGACAGATTTCACTTATGATTTCAACTGGTCATCAGGAAATGAGTCTCAAATTGAAGGCTGGGACAAACAATAATGAAGACTGTGTATCTGGGGCCACTTCTACATGTAACTGACCTTGAAGACCTGCTTGGTCTGAGCACACGCACACCGGTAGCATTTGATGATGGAGTGCTCGTGTGCACGCATAACTTTAAGACTTGGTGGTTGAGAGAGCACACAATTCATGCTGGGAAGCTCTGATGGAGAGTACTTATCTGTGGGGGATGGAGGGCTTTGCTCCAAAGTCATCAGGAGCCTATGCTTCAATTCACCTATGGGAGCTTCCAGAGGCTCCAAATAGCAGCTGTCCATGATACTTCCACAGCAGCCTGCACTGTCAGAGTCTTCCCTTGTTCTGGGCCCCACTCAGAAACAGGAGCTTTTCAGGTCACTCAATAAATGGCCCAGAGTAGCACTGCCAAATGAGGAATATGATGCCTCCAAAATCTAAAGAGGCCCACTGGGCATTGTGCCTACTTATTGGTCATAGGAGGGGCCAGATGCAACACCTTCTTCAGGAGGGACTCTGAACACGTCTCTCAGCATTGGGCTCTCCCAATGTCACTGAGGTAGAAGGCCCCAGATTTTTATCATTTGTATTTTCACAACTAACATGCAAATCTCTGCTGAAGCCTTCAAAGTAGTTGTACTTCACATTCACTGGGTCCAATCCTTAGAAATAACATCATCACTGTAATGGACAAATGTGGTGTCTTCAAGGAGAGAAAGGCAATCAAGACCATTAGGATTTAAATTTTGAAACTGGCCGAGGCAGGCTGGGGTTGTGGCTCAGTGGTAGCACACTCACCTAGCACATGCAAGACCCTGGGTTCTATCCTCAATACCACATTAAAAAAAATAGAAAATAAAATAAAGGTATTGTTAAAAAAAAAAAAGAAAAAAGAAAAGAAAAGAAACTGGCTGAGGATTTGGTATACCCTGGAGCAAGACATGGTGTGTGTCCTTTTCACCAAGGCGGTGCTGAAAAGAAAGAAGGAAACTCCTCCCCTATCATAGCCTAAGCCAAGGCACGGACCACCAAGAAGGCTGTGTGGAAAGACGTGTGTGCACATGATCCAGAAGTTGTGTAATTCCATGCCACCATCACCATGAATGAGGACTCAGGTTCATTCCTCAGTACAAAAAAAAAAAAAAAAAAGTAGAGGAAGAATAAGATTAACCAGTCACACCTACCTTATGGGGGGGGGGGGGCAAAGAACACTGCCTGACACTCAGGATGCAGCCCCCAAGTCCTGAGAAGATTGCCCCAGAGAACTTAGTTGGACCATGATGCCATCATCAAACTCCCTCTGACCACTGAGTCTGCCATGAGGAAAACCAAAAAGAACGATAACACACTTGTGCTCATTGTGGATGTCAAGGTCAAAAAGTGTCATACATGTGGGCACACACTAGTAATCCCAGCCACTTGTAAGGCTGAGGAAGCAAGATCACAAATTTGAGAGCAGCCAGGGCTACTTAGACTCTGTCTCAAAATAAAATAAAAAGGGCTGGGACATAGCTCAGCACTAGAGCACTTCCCAAGCATATAGATGGTCCTTCAGTTCAGTTCCAACTCCTCCAAAAATATATGTATATTTTTAAGTCCCTCCAGGTGGCATTAATCTCTGCCATCCATCCAAAACCAAGAACCACCAACCAACCAACAGCAACAACAACAAATGGGGTGGGGGGCAGAAGGACCAGATTATACAGCTCTGAAGAAGCTCTATGACATTGACCTAGACAAGGTCAATATCCAGACCAGTCCTGAGGGGGAAAAAGTCATATGTTCAACTGGTTCATGAATATGATGCTTTAGATACTACGAATAAAATTAGGATCATCTAAACTGTAGCAACCTGACAATTCTAAATATATGTATATTTTCCACTGTAAAGAAAATTAAAACACTGATCACTTATTTCTGGTCTTCAGAGCTGGTGGACCTCTTGAACAGTAATGTAATAAAAGACGTTGCGCACCACATCAGGTACCAGGGTGCATGTTACTTTGCTCGAACAATAAAACTTTGTCTAATACAGCAGTTACAATTGGAGTCACCACCCAGATAAGTTTACAGCAATCACCATGGTCCCCCACTTTCTGCACAGGCCAAACAGGTGGGCTGAATGGGGTAATTTTTAAGTCATTAATCTCTGCCATCCATCCAGGAGTGCAGTATTATTTGCCTAGGAGGAGGTAGTTCTGGTGGCTTCTGCTTGGTCTTCCTACCACAAAGCACCCACAGAAACCACCCTGGAGACCATGCCTGTTGTTGAGGTGGCTTTTTCTAATTGGAAACTTGGGAGTACCACAGGGTAGGTTTAGGAACTCTGTGTCAAACATGGAGACAAACATGTCATTTTCACAGACCCTTTCATGCTGTCCCTTCCCAGAAGATAAAGTAAAACACTGACCAGATATATGTCATATTTAATAGCATTTAAAAATGTGGAGTGTAAACCTATCCAGATAGGAGGTAAGACAGAGGGTCACAGAGGGCTTGAAGGGCCCTCAACAGTCAAGGAAAGCCAGTATTTCAGGTTTCTTGGGAGGAGACAGAACAAGGACAACTACAAATAAATCTCACTTGTTAAAATATCATAATTTATATAAATTATATGTGAAAACATAATAAAATATTGAGGCTACCTAGTACAGTAGAGCTGTACTGGGCTGTAGTAAGCCCCTCACATATGTTCCCCAGCGCCAACAGTTAGTAAACATGTGGTTCCACATGGTAGAGATGAGGTAACCGAGGCACCAAGAGGGAAAGTGCTGGTCAGTGCAGGGCTGCCCCCTCTGTACTTCCTAGGAAGCCTCAGGAGCTCTCAGCAGAGGCTGACACCCCAGCTGTGTGGATCCAGTGTGGTCACTTGGTGCCCTCTGCTGCTGATCCAGGACTTTTAAGCTCACGAGTTCTGGGGAAGGAGGGAAACGAGTCAGTGTTCACTTGGTCGTAGAATATTGCTCTATGCCATTGGGATCTCTGTCTCCTCAGTTCAAATCAGATTTGGCCCTTCTCTGAGGGAAGTAAATGCCCTGACTTTTTCTCCCTCCCATCCCATTTTCCTGCCCTCATCAGGCTCCTCTGCGTCTCCAGCAGCAGCAGCATCTGTCTATTTCCACCACGGAAGGGAGTGAAAGGGCTGCAGGATTCCAGGTCAAGACAAGGAAATGAAGCCCAGTGCCCCCTCCTCCAGGGATAGTAGTGGCCTCCCAGAGAGAGCGGCTCCTGCTCTTACTACACTGGGCACCAGGCTCACACAAAACCTTTCTCCCCCTTAGTTCCCAGGCCTCCTCCCCTGCAGAAGCAGGTGCTGACCCAGCAGGGCCTGCCCCATCTGCAGCTCAGCATCCCTCTCTCCCTGAGCCAGGAGCTCCTAACTAGAAAGTCCACCAGGAAGCCCAGGGGCACCAGCAGACAGACCCAGCCTGGACAAACACATGTGCCACATGATCTGCTGCTCCCCTGCCTACAACAGCCCATGCAGAGGACACTCAGGATCACTGACCCTCTGCACCTGCCCAGGCTCTCAATCTGCACTTTTGCTTCCTCCTACTGGTGTGGTCTTCCTTTTTCCTGAGGCTTCCCTGGACTCAATACCTCCACTCCATCAAGGACTCACATAGGTCACAACCCTAACAGGCCACATGGGTCTTCTTCCCAAAGCAGATTAGGAGGTTTCCTGAGATCCAGCAGTGTGGATTGTTGGCCCGCCCTCTGCACCCTGGGATTGCCATGGCCATACTCCAGGTCTCCCACCCGGGGCTCTCCTATAGAGTGATCTCCACTTGGGCACTGGTAATTACTGCACATTACCACACGGGCACTGGAGAACTGCTATTCACATCATAGAGCTGAAACTGGGAACATCCTGAGGGTCAACATTTAAAGTAGAAATTTGCGCAAATAAACAACAGGCCTTTCCCACTCTTTTCTTGGGCACAGCCCTAGTGATATTCCAAGCTAACATTTCTGACCAGAGGAAAGTAGAACTAACATTCCCCTTGCTCCCCCTGCTGGAGAGGCCACAGGTGAGAGCAGCAGAGTGCACAGTTGCCTGGCCTACTAGTGGAGTCACCTGGAGGGACCCTGCTGTGGGGCAGTCTGCCCTAGCCTGTGGGGACCAACACCCCTAGGGGCTACCTGGGAAAATTCCTGACATCAGAGAAAATGACCACTTCTGTCCCCAAATGGACTGGTCTCTTTCTCCAGATGGTCAGGTCATCAGCTATTCTCCTGTCCATGTCAACTGCAAGGCCACTAGGAGGAAGAGCTGTGTGGTGGGGACTGGGAAGCCTGAGTGCCCCAGAGGACATATTGAGGAGGCAGCTCCTGAGGGGGGGCGGAGGTGCTGCACACAGAACAAAGGAGGCGCCTGTGCTGCAGAGCCACAGGCCTGCTGTATACGGGCCTCCCAGGGCCTGCACTGGTGGGACTCTGGCAATGTCAGTCTTTTTCTTGTTTGCTCGTGACACCTGGAGAGGCTGGCAGAGAGCAAGGCAGACAGGATGGGACCAGAGATATCACCTCTCATGAGATTCTTCTTCTATTTCTAAGCACCCAAAGATCATGACTCATTTATTCTGTGTCCCCCGGAGGCCATGATAATCTAGCCCACACCAATCAGCCCACCATTCCCAACACAGCCCCATGGACAAGCCAGCAGGGCCTGAGAGAGAGACAAGGACAGAGCAGGAGCCATGGCACCCATGCTGCTCACTCCTCACCCTGCAGCCAGAAGAGGCTACCACTGGACAGTGAAGGAGTTGACAGCCCTGGCTTTGGGCACCACTAAGGGGTGTAGCTGGAGGCATGGCTTCCATCCCCTCACAGATTCACAGACCTCCATCCCCTCTTACAAAGGCTGCTCAACCCCACTGCTCTCTGAGCAGCAGGAGGCATGAGGGGCCCTACATCCCAGACAGGCCCTGCCATCTTCAGCCACTGAATGATTTTCTCACCTGAACACTCTTCAGCTGATGTCCTCCTCTTCTTGCACGAAGGAATACAAGAAAATAATCCCAGAAATAACAGTAGCCACCACCACAAAGGTGGCCATTGGCTCTCCAGCAGCAGTGCAGTCCCTGAAAGCAGGCTTGTTACACTCTGGGTACCCCAGTCTCAAGGCTTCTCCCCTCTCACCACCCATGGTCACTGACTCACCTGGTTGGAAACTCCGGCAGGAATGCCCAGGCTCACCACAGGACACATAGCCAGTGCCGTTGTTCCCTCTGTATCCCACATAGCAGCAGATCCTCTGCTCTTGACCTCTGGGAATCCTAATGGACACCCAAGTCTGGTAGGTCCCATTCCCATAGGGAAAAACACCCCAAGACTGCTGGGTGCCCAGGCTCAGTGGTTTCCCATCCTGAAGGCAGGTCACAGAGATATTCTGCGGATAAAAGCTGAAAGCCCCACATGTCATGTTGATGGTGTCCTCTGGGGCTTCACCATAGGTCACATTCACTGCTGGGGACACTAGAGAAGAAAGAGCAAAGTCAGTCAGGCATGTGACCAAAAGTTGCTCCCCTATAAGGGATGGAACAGGGCTGGTCTTCTCCACTCTTCTGATTCTGGTCAAAAACCTCACTGAACCCAGGCTGTGAAAGTCTGTTCTCATCCTGGGGCCTGTGTCCTCTAACTAGTAGGAGGATGGGCCTCTGGCTTGTGGCCTTCCATTCTCACTCCCACACATTGAAGTTGAGGAGAGGCTGTTTCAGGGACTCCTGGTTTTTGAGATCATTCTAGGCATTCTGGGGAGGTCCAGGGTTGTGGAGCCAGGTTGGACGTCTCTATGATAGCAGGCAGGCAGGCAGATGTGCAGGTGGGTCTCACTAGTGCCTGAGCACATGCACCCTCCTGTCTCTATCTAGTGGTGTGACAGGACAGGAAATACCACAACACACACTAAAAAAAAACTCACATAAGGTCCCCTGGGTAGAGGCTCCAGAGGAGAAGGAGGAGCCCTTCCAGGAGACTACATAGCTCCTGAGTCTTCCACAAAGCTCTCCATGCACGTGGGCCTGGTAATCCTTGCTTTGAAAGCCATCTGCATCCCAGGAATTCTTGACTCCCATAGCCAAGGTTTGAGCTGAGGATGGCTCCACTGTCCAGCTGCGTGTCTCTGGGTGGTAGGAGAGGAAGGGCTCCCCATCATAGTGGAAATTCCAGAAGCCCCTGATGTGGTTGTTCTCTAGAATCTTGCAGCCCCAAGTCTCCTGGAGGAAATGAGACCCTGCCCCCACCCACCAGTCACTTCTCCATCCCCTGGCCCCTCCGCCTCCCTTCCCACCAAGTTGAAATTCCAGCCCACAGAAGACCCCAAACTAACTCTCCTCAGTGTCCCATGTGCTGAGCTTCAGGGAGCCCATTGCTTGCCCTCCCCAGTCAACTGCAGTGAGAAGACACAGGTCCCGGCTCTTTGCCACCAGTCTCCCAGGAGAAAGCTCATGTCACCCTTGCTCCCACTCCCACTCACCTCCTTTCTGCTCCTGCTGGGCATTGATTTGTGCCAGGGTTGCTTTTAGATTCTCGTTGCGTTCTACCACGTCCTGGATCTCTGTGTTCCAGCTCTCAGTTCCCAAGGGGTTTTTTGCCCATGGCCCCTGGGGCTTTGTATTTTCTTTATTGTCACTATCATAGTGAAGGACGAGCTGATGGTCCCAATAACCATCAGCAAAGGACCTTGATTGCACTAATCCACCTTGGGACCTCACTGTGAGGTTATAGTGAAGACTGTGGGTCCCTGTGGAAGAGGAAGCAACAGATGACCCTTCTACCTGTGAACAAGTGCTCATCAATGCTCACCACAAAGGCTCTGCTGTCCTGAGCACCTGAGGAGGCAGCAAATACACACAGACAAAGGGACAGAAGAAAGGTTCCCAATACAATGCAGAAGGAAAGTAAAGAGGAAGGAGAGGGGAAGTGAGGGATGGAGAAAGGGGAAATGGAGAGGGGCAGGCATGTAGGTCAGGGCCCAAGATAAGGCCACAGACTTTTTAAGATAGGGAATATTTGAAAGGAAAGACTGGAGCTGGGCACTGTGGCACACGACTGTAATGCCAGTGGCTTGGGAGGCTGAGGCAGGAGAATTGCAAGTTCAAAGCCAGCCTTAGAAAAGTGAGGCAGTAAGCAACACAGTGAGATCCTGTCTCTAATTAAAACACACAAAAAAGTCTGAGGACATGGCTCAGTGGTGGAATGCCCCTGAGTTCAATCCCTGGTATCAAAAAAAAAAAAAAAAATGGAGAGGTTGGCCTGCAAGGCAAAGAGGAGTAGCAGGTCAAGAGGTATGTGGAAAGGCAGGTGCCCAGAGGGGTGTGCTGCCTCTGCACAGACTTCTCATAGATAAGGTGGGGCAGGCAGGGAAGGCAGTGGGAGTGAGGATTGTGACCCCAAAAGTGTTGAGTGCTGTTGTACCCTAAAGGAATGTGAAACAATGGGCTGGGTCCAAATAAAAGATCAGCATCTTGAAGCCAAAGATTGGGGAGATCCAGCTAGCATCTGCTGGAACTACACAGGTGGCAGGGTTTCCAAAGAACTGATACATCTTTTCAATAGATGGTGCTGGAAAAAATGGATTTCCAAATGTAAACAACAAATTTGGACCCTTTACTTACTCACATACAGATATTTACTCAGAACTGGGGATGTAGCTCAATGATAGAGTGCTTGCCTAGCATGTGCAAGTGCCTGGGTTCAATACTTAAGAGTGTATGAGTGTGTACACACACATACACACACACACACACAAACTCAAAATGAAAAGTAAACTATAAAACCAAATAGTCTTAGAAGAAAACACATTGGCAACTGGACGTGGTGATGCATGCCTATAATTCTAGCCACTCAGGAAACTAAGGCAGATGAATGCTAGTTCCAGGCCAAACTGGCACCTTAGTGAGACCTTGTCTCAAAATAAGATATTGAAAAGGCCTGGGGGTAGCTCAGAGGTAGATGGCTTACTGGCATGTGAGAGATCCTGGGTTCAACTCTCACTTTCAAATATATATATATATATATATATATATATATATATATATATATATACACACACATACATACATACACATACATACATACACACACACATACATTTCATATATATATATATATATATATATATATATATATATATATATATATACACATACATATACACACACACAAACACACACATAATGGAAAATGTGTTTGCAATAATCTTCACAACAAAGGATTTGATCACATTTTCAATGATATGACACAAAAATCACAGACACTATAGAAAAATAATTAATAAATTGGACTCATCCAAATTAAAAACATAAAAACTTCAATATATCAAAGGATATGCACAGAAATGATGACCTGCAGGATGGGAAAAGATATTTGCAAGTCACATATCTAATAAGAGGTGAACATTTAGAACATATGAAGAACTCCCGGTCTTAGATTAGCTCAGTTGTGGGGCACTTGACTAGCCATGTGCAATGTCTGAGATTGATCCCAGCTCCACATACAAGCAAACAAAAAAGAATCTCAACAACTCAACCATATAAAATCTTTCAACCTATTCAGAACTGGAAAAGGCCAGTTCCCTAAGGGGTTATACAAATAGCCAATGAGCACTTGAAGAGATGCTCAACATTAGCAGTCATTAGGGAAATGAAAATAAAAGCACAATAAGATTCCACTTTGGACCCATGAGGATGGCTACTGCTTAGAAAAAAAGAATGCAGAACAAACAAGTTCCTAAGTACATAGAAAACCGCAGCACGGGTGCACTGCTTCCTATATATACAATGGAGCAGCTGTTATAAAAATTGGATGGTGGTTCCTCCAAATGCTCAAAGGATACTTTCCAAATGATCCAGTAATTCTATTTCTGGATATAAACACAAAAGTAGTGAAGGCAGGTAAGTGCAGAGATATTTGTAGGTATAAATTCATAGCAGCAATGTTTCCAAATGCCAAAAGATAGAAGTAACCCCAGTATCTATCAACTGAGGAGCATCTAATCAAAATATGGCTTTTTTGCAAAATTGATATTATTCAGCATTAAAAACAAAGGACATTCTGACAATTGCTACACCACGGATGATCATGAGGACATTATGCTAAGTGAAGAAGACAGTCATGAAAGGACAAATTCTGAATGACTGCACTTTGGGAGCCAAATTCATAGAGACAGAATGTAGAATGCTGCAGAAAGATGACAGGGACTGGGGTGGGGAGGATGGATCCTTACTGTTTAATGGGTACAGAGTTTCAGTTTCCACAAAAATGTGAACACATTAAATGCCACTGAATTGTACACTTAAAATGGTTCAAATTTTAAACTGTACACTATGTCTATTTTACCACAGTTAAACACCAAACAGAAATCAGGGCAGTGTACTACAGATTGATGTAGAATCAGAAAGAAGAAAGAGGTGTAGGCCTGAACAGAGAGAATCAAGGCAGGTGGACAAGTTGCACAACCTGGGGGAGGCCCTTCAGAATGGGAGGGGGTGGTGGGAGCTGGTCACACCCCAAAAAAGCACCAGGTTAGAAAATCACTACAGGTGGTTGAGGGGTTGCTCAGTGGGGGAGGGCATGGTTGAGGCCTTAGGTCCAATGACCAGAACAAAGAAATGAATAACCAAATGAAAAACACTCCAGGCGGAAGCTGGTGCTGGGAGAGGACAGAGTAAGGGAACAGCAGGAACAACTGAGTAAGCAAAACACAGATTTTGGATGCATGGTGAAGGGAGCCAAAGTCCTCTGAGGTAAAGGAACCAGAAGAAGGGGGAAGGTCAAGAGGTAGGTGGACCAAGAGCCTTCTTCTGGTATGATGGGGAGGGGAGATAAGAAGGGCAAAGAGATTAGTGGTCTGGGCAAGGAATGAGCTGGAGTATGCAGGGTGAACATGGCATACAGGTGACCCTAGGAGAACTTGGGTTAGGGTGAGGACAGGGGTGTTGTTTTGGATGAAGGCAGATGAGAGTGGCTGTAGTGATTGCAAAGTTCCCACCAGAGGGGGCTTGTGACAGATGGAAGTTGGTGAGGGCTCAGGGTAGCTCAGCAGGCAGTGTGTGCAGGAAAAGGTCCCACAGTGGAGAGATACAGAGGGACCAGGGAAAGAGAGTAGGGTGGAGTATGGAAGCCTTGAAAGGGTGAGGGTTTAGATGAAAGCAGTCTAAGGTCCATCAAGAAGGAGATGCCTACACTATAGGGGGAAAGAGGATGCAGGGCTGAGAAGAGCAGGGAGGTCAAGGTAAGCTCTGCACTGTGCTAAAGGCCAATGTCAGCACCAAGATTCCTCCGGGGGATGACTCGGAGCAGTGGGGATGAAGAGAAGACCCAAGGACAGAAGGCTCCACCAGAAACTTAGGGTCATCAGGCTGGGAGTGTAGCTCAGTGGCAGAGCACTTGCCTGGCATGCTTGAGGTCATGGGTTTAATCCCAGCACCACAAAAATGAAAAAAGGAAAATAAAAGAGCAAAAAAGTTAGGTTTCTCAAAATTCTAATTTCATTCCACATAGAAATGGAAAAATTTTTTTCTAAAATTCATAGGGAACCATAAAAGACCCAGTTATGGTTTAGATAGGAGGTGTCTCCCAAAAGCTCATATGTGAGATAATGCAAGAAAGTTTAGAGGTGAGATGATTGTGTTATGAGAGTCTTAACATAATCGGTGTATTAATTCCCAGAAGGTGTTAACAGGGTGGTAACTGAGGCAGGTAGAGTGCCACTGGTGGAGGTGGGTCATTGGGAACATTTATCCTTGTTGGGTGGAGCTCACTCTCTCTGCTCCCTGGTACCGTGTCCTGAGCTGCTTTCCTTTACCTCAGTCAGCTGCCATGATATCCTGCCTTTCCTCGGGCCTGGTGGAATGGAGCCAGCAATCTATGGAGGAGACCTCTGAAACCATGAGCTCAAAATAAATCTTTCCTCTTCTAAAATTGTTCTGCAGGTCTTTTGTTCACAGCAGCAAAAAGTAGCTAACTAAAAGAGACCCCCCAAAAAACAATGCAATATAGACCAAAAAGGACAATGCCAGATTTCAGCATAGATTACAGAACTACAGTAAATAAAACAGCATGGTATCAGCATCAAAACAAATGGTATGACCAATAGAAGAGAACTCAGAAATAAACTCACACATGTATAGTGCATGGATTTTTGACAAAGGTGTCGAGTATTCAATATGGGAGATGGGTATCTCAAAAAAAAAAAACTGTTGAGAAAATGAGGTATTCACAAACATAAGAATGGGAATAGATCCTTATGTCAGCCCTTATATAAGAATAAAACTCAAAATGCATTGAAGATTTAAATGTAAGACCTGAAGCAGTGGATGATAGAGCTGGCCCATAGTTCCAGTTACCCGAGAGATTGATGCAAGAAGAGCACATGAGTTCAAGACCAACCTGAGCAGAAGAGCAACAAACCTTCCAAAAAAAATCCTACTTGAAACTATGAAATTGACAGAAGAAAACATAGGAGCAAAGTCCCTGACATGGGTCAGGACAGAACTTTCTCAGCTACGATCCTCAAAGCACAGGCCACCAGAGCAAAAATAGAACAATTGGATAGCTTTCAACTAAAATTCTTTTTCAGAGCACAGAAAACGAGGGTGAAGAGACAACTCACACATTGGGAGAGTATTTACAAATTGTACTTCAAACAAGGCGTGACTATCCAAAATATACAAGGAATTCAAACTTCCCAATAACAAACTAAATGACCCAACAAAATATGGCCAAAGAAGAGACATTCAACATGGTGTATTAGAGGCTGTTCTGCATTTCCAGTTGCTCTGTGGTTTGGGATTCAAGCAGTAGGAGTACTGCTTCTCAGGTGAGGTGGGTGAAAGAGGAAATTCACTGAAATTCAAAGGACAGTCAGAGGCTCTTAGAGGCTTAGAAATTCAAGTGCATTAAACATAGTAGGAGACATACATTGAAACTAAGCTGGTTGTTAGGTGGCGCTAGTTCACCACAGAGGAGAGGGGTGACAAAAAAACACAGAGAAAAGCACATTTGGCACAGAAAAATATGGAGATCAGAAAAGCTTATGTATTCAGCTGATCCAGAGGTTTGCAAGGTGAACGGGTATTTGAAAAGAGCTCTGTGTTTCTCAACTGGCAAGCTGACAGCTCAGGTGGCAATCATTTTGTGGAGGCCATGCTTCAGCTTGCTGCTGCCAGAGCCCAGGAGATCCTAACAATATCATCATAAGGTCCAGAAAAGCACCTATAGTGTGGCCCAGATTGCACCTAAAACAATTAGTGAAACAGGCATAGACAGTACTTTGCTCAGGGGGACTAAAGTCAGAGAAAAGTGCAACTCACTGTTCCATTGAGTCTGGTGGCTCACATAACCTCCCTGAAAGGGTTGGGAATCTGAACAGGAGGCTGCTTCTCAGTGAGGGGGGATGAGCACACTCAGGGACTAATCCTGGGAAGGCCATATTTGTGGGCAGCTGAGTGTGTGAGACCTGTGTAGGGTTGGCTCTCCTGCCCCACAAGTAGAGGTCTTGGGAAGCTCCAGAGATCCAGACTCCCAGCAGAGATCTGCATCTTCCTGACCATAGAAGTGTGTTGATCTAATCTCTCCAGAGCAGATACCATCCAACCAAGTTCCCAAGGCCTGAACAGACCCAAGCCACAGCCACCAGCTCTCCCCAGTTGGAACTCTGTAGCAGCCTCACCCTGGGAGTGCATCAGTCTGGTCTGTTGGAGAAAACTCCAGTCAACAGTCCTTCCCATTCCATCACCCCTTACACTGGGAAGAAGCTGAGCTATTTCAATAAGCTTCAGTTTTAGACCACTCCTCCTGGCAATTTTGTGAGCAATAGAAAAAGAGGAAGGGGTTAATAACTCCCAGAGCTTAGTCTCTTTCTTCGTACAGCTGAAGAAGAAATGGAAAGTGGGACAGTTGGACAAAGCCAGTGACCATCATCCTCGTTAGCAGTTTGACTACCTCAGTAGAGAAATTCTTTTCTTTTTCTTTCTTTCTTTGTTATTGATAGAGAATGGGGGTACTGGGAATTGAATGCAGGGACAGTCAACCACTGAGCCACATTCCCAGCCTTATTTTGTATTTTATGTAGAGACAAGGTCTCACTGATCTGCTTAGGGCCCCACTTGCTGAAGCTGGCTTTGAACTCACGAACTTACTGCCCCAGCTTCCCAAGCCAATGGGATTACAGTTGTGCACCACACTGTCTGTCTAATTTTTCATTAAGAACTATTTTTTTGGTGGTCTTGATGTGCTGATTATTTCATGAATGCATATACCCATTAATATTTGTTTCCTTTTGTCTCATATTAGCATTTTTTAAATGGTAGTTATTTTCTCTTATCTTTTGGGTGATAGGGTAGTTTTTATTTAGGTATTATTTTGTTTTTGTTTGTTTATGCCTCTTGTTTCTCTTTTTCTCCTCTCTTCTCTCAATAACAGCCAAATTCTCCTGTTCTCTCTCTCCCTGTACTTTATTCCCATTTATTTTACTCATTCTTCTTTACAGCCATCACCTGCTACATCTCTTCTATATTTCCTCTGTTAACATTTTGAACATTCTAAACTTTCCTTTACTATCCTATCACATTTTCTTCTCTCTTATTGAACAATATTTTCACCATTTTGTAAAATACCTAATTTATACAACTCCTGCTCACAACATTCATGCTGTTGCAATGATTAGTTCTGTGGCTGGCATAGTTGAAACCTGTTGTTTATTTTAATGCCAGAACTAGTTCATGAATATGTGTATTATTGTTGTTGTAAATTCCTGACCTAACTATTCCTGATTTTGTGGTAATTAGTGTTGTATATGTGCACCATGTATTGATTTTAATGCTGTATATTGTTTGTTTCAGTTGTTGAGATTTTTGGTTTCCTTTTTCTGTGAAGTCCTGGGAATCTACAGGGATACCACCATTCACAGAATAGACACTCTATTACTGAAATAAACCCATCCAAGAAACAGCATATCTTAAGCTGGGCACACCTCTAATCCCAGCTTGGGAGGCTGAGGAAGGAGGATCGTAAGTTCAAAGACAGCCTCAGCAAAAGTGAGGCACAAAGCAACTCAATTGAGACCCTGTCTCTCAATAAAATACAAAAAAGGGCTGGGGATGTGTCTCAGTGGCTGAGTGCTCCTAGGTTCAATCCCCTGGTACCAAAACAAAACAAAACAAAAAAACAAAAACAAGAAATAGTGTATCTTGCTACACATACAAATTAATCACACTAACTTCAGCAATATCTAGCCCAAATAAGAGAAGAGAAAAGAATCCAACTAAACATCAGATGCTATATGGGAATGATTCAGGGGGCCCTTGGTTCCCACTCCTGGGCATCCACTCCTACAGCAAAAAGAGAGTGAAAACAAAGTCTGTGGGTACCATCCTGCTGAGGGTTCTCAAATTAGAGTGCTCTAGGCCACTGTGGCAAGAAAAGGTTGTGCCCTAAAAAGGCCCAAACATAAGAGCAAAAGAGAATTCATCTCAAAAGATGCATAAAACCCAACAGAGGAACACAAGAACTACAAAAACTCAAGCTAACACAACACCTAAATTCATAGTTCTCCAGAAAATGACTCTAAGGATATTTGAGTGAATGAAATATCAGAATAAGAATTCAGAGGAATGATTATTAAAATAATCAAAGAATTTCTAGACAATACACACACAAAAAACAGAAGAAATTCAGGAAGTCACTGAAGGGTAGAAGGAGAAGTTCAATAAGGATTTAAGAGATATTGAAAAAGAACCAAGAGAAATCTTAGAAATGAAAAAAAAAATAAGTCAAATACAATCTTCAGTTGAAAGTCTTTCTAGTAGAGTAGTCCATGCTGAAGACAGAATCTCAGAGTTTGAGGTCCAAGTGGCAGGCCTTGTACATTCAGACAATAATAACAAGAATAAGTAATGTGACCAGAATATATAAACTCTGGGACAACATTGAGAGGCAAATTTAAGAATCCTTGGAATTGAAGAGGGTTATGAGAGGCAGGCTAATGGTATGGATAATGTCTTCAGAGAAATAACAGAAAAATTTCCAAAACATGAGAATAAGAGGACATCTAGTACAGGAGGCAATGAAAACTCCAAACAGACAACATCAAAAAGGAACCTCTACAGAACACATAATAATTAAAATGCCTAACATACAGAGCAAGGATAAAATGGTAAAAGCCTCTGGGAAAAATGTCACATCACATTTAAAGGCAAGTCTATCAGAATTACATCTGATTTCTTAGCTCAAACACTAAAATCCAGGAAGGCTTTGAATGATGTGCTCCAAGCTCTGAAAGAAAATAACTGTCAGCCAAGATGGCTATATACAGCAAAGCTCTCCTTCTGAATCTAAGTGGGAATAAAAATGTTCCAAGGTAAGAAGAAACAAAAAGAATTCATGGGTACTCAGATGGTACTATAGAAGATGCTTAAACCAATAATTCATATAGAAGAAATATCAGCATAATATAAAAACCAACTCCAAAGTTCACAAATGGATAAGTCTCGTTTGAAGAGTTGCCAAGCAAATGAAAATAGGACAAATTAAACATTAGAAATAAATCAAAATGGCAGGCGTTAACAGATATCTCTCTGTATAACATCAAATGTAAATGGTCTCGCCTCACCAATTAAAAAACATAGGCTTGCAGAATAGATTAAAAAAACAAGACCCAACTACATGTTGTTGTAAGAGGATTACCATACAAAGACAGCCACAGGCTGAAAGTGAAAGGATGGAAAAGGATATACCATGCCAATGGAGCCCCCACAAAAAAAGCATAAGTTTATAATCTCACACTCAACACCCAGACCTCAAACCAAAATTAATCAGAAGAGATAAAGGTCACTTCATAGTGGTAAAGAGATCAATTCAAAAAGAAAAAATAACTATCATAATATTTAGAACCCTAAAGATGGTGCCCCTAATTATACAAAATAGTCACTACACACATGACTCAGGCCCCAGTACAGTAATACTTGTTGATTTCAACACACCTCTCACCAATAGGTATGTCATCTAAACCTAAGTTTGTAAAGACTCATTGAACAAAAAAAAAAAAAAATATATATATATATATATATAAAATCAAATGGACTTAACAGACTTCTAGAGAATCTATAAAAACACGTGGAGATTAACCAATATACTTTTGATGATTAATGGGTGCTAGGAGAAATTATTTGGTACGGGTTGCTTTGTCACCTAATATATGGTCTGTTTGTGAGATTGAAAATCCCCTAGCCAAACAATCAAAACAAAAAGAGAGAAGACCCAAATTAATCAAACTGTAAATGAAAAAGGAGAAATCATTACAGATAACACAGAAATCCAGAGGATTATTAGGATCAGTTTTGAAAACTTATACTCTAATACATTGGAAAATGAGAAAGAAATTGATAGGTTTTGACTATTTTAGGGGGGCAGTGGGTGGAGGGTATAGTCCTGGAAATTGTACTGAGGGCCTTGTATGTAGGAGACAAGCACTCTACCAGAATGTTAAAGGAGAATGCACACCAATGCTCCTCAAATTGTTCCAAAAATAGAGTGAGAATGAATACTTCAAATTCATTCTATGAGCCAGTATCACCATCAGACCAAAACCAATATCACTATGGATCAATATCTCTGATGAACTTAGATGCAAAAATTCTTTTAAAATATTAGCAAATTATATTCACCAACATAATGATAACATAATAAGATGATTGTACATCACAACAAAGATGGATTTATTGAAGTGATGCAAGATGGATTAGTATTCGCAAATCAATACATGCAATATACCACATAAGTAGAACTAAGGACAAAAATCACATACTCATCTCAATAGATGCAAAGAAAGCCTTCAACAAAACTTGACACCCATTCATGATAAAGAAAATGAGAAAAGTAGGCACAAAAGGAATTTACTTCAATATCATAAAGGCTCCATACAACAAATCCAAAGCCAACATCATAGTGAATGGGGGAAAACTGAAAGCATTTCCATGAAAATCTAGAACAAGTAAAGGATGTCTACACTCATCACTCAGATTCAATGTACTACTAGAAATTCTAGATAGAGCAAATAGGCAAGAGAATAAAATCAAAGGTATAAAAATAGGAAAAGAAGAAGTCGAATTATCAATGATAATTTGTTTCAAATTAAACAACAATAGTAGAATACACTTTCTTCTCAGCTATTTATACATCTTTCTCACAAACAGAAATTAGGGCTGAGGATGGAGCTCAGGGACATAGGGATTGCCTAGCAGACACAGACCCTGAGATTAGTACCTACTATATTTATTTTAAAAAGGGGGGAACCCTAAAAACCAGGAAATTGTGTCATTCATGACAATATAGATAAACCTGAGGGCATTAGTGAGAATAAAACAGATACATAAATGATCTCACTTTTATGTAGAAACTGGAGCAAGCAGAAGGAATGCTGGATAGGACCAGTGGAGAGTAGCTAGAAGAGGGGAGACACTGGTCAAAAGGTACAAAATTTCAAGATGGAATGGCTTCTGTGTCATTCTATAGCACAGCAAGATAACTACATTACATAATAATATAGTGTATGTTGCAAAATAGCTAAATGAGAGGATTTTGAATGATCTGATCACAAGGAAATGATAAATATTTGAGCTGATCAATATGCTAATCATTTTGATTTGATCATTATAAAATGTGTACATGTTTCAAAACATCACAATTATATACAACTATGTGTTAACAAAAATAAATAAACAGTTAACAAAAATCTTAAAAAAAAAAAAAAAAAAAAGCTAAGTTTGGGCCTGGGAAGGGTCAGTAGAGTAGTGTTGTCTACAGCAGCATTGGGTACAGCTCCTTGTAGGCAATGACTCAGGGAAGGAGGAAGGACCTGCAGTGAGGAGGGAGGTGAGATAGGGGCAGACTTCCCAAAATAGATCAGAGAACTTCAACCAGGAGGGGAGAGCAGGGAGGGGGAGGGCAACAGGAAAGACAGGGTGGGTGTGTGAGACAGGCAGCTGAGGAGGTTGGAGAGAGCTGGTGAGAACACTGGAGTTCATATTAGTGTAAAGGGGCTGCAGGAGGGAAAAGACCCTCCCTTGCCCAGGCAGCAGGAGGCCAGGGGACCTTGAGGGTGGAGATGAGAGAAGTCACAGGAAGAATCTCTTGGCCCAGAAGTCCTCAGCTTCCAACCTCCCTCAGTCTGTGTGGGGCAGCGACAGAAAAGCAGTGGGAGGCTGGGATGCCCCTATCAGCTCCTGGCAGGAAGAAAGGCAGACCCCTAACTCCAGGTACTGAGCACTCCAGTGAGAACACACTGCTGACTCCAGGAAGACGACAGGTGGGGGAGAGGGGCTGGAAACTGTCTCCATCACTGCTAACAGGGGGCCCCATGAAAGGCAGACCTCCAGGGGTACTTGAATATCTAAGTGCAAACTGGAAGGCAGACCGTGGCTCCGGGGGTCCTAAAAACCAGAATGTTGGAAAAGAAAGAGCAGGGCCCAGACGGGAGGGAGGGAAGCAAAGTGCAGCACAGATCCAGATGCTGGAGATGGTGGTGGGATGTGCCCTGAAAAGCGGCCTTGAAGTTTTGTGGCAAGTGGACCTGGTCCAGCCCCGCACCCGCTGCACCACCTCCAGAGCCAGCTGGGAGGGGTAGATGCTCCCTGGAAACTGCTGCCCACCTGGATTCGCCAGACCTTTCTGAAGACTCACAATGAGCGCACTCACCAGCGGAGGCACCCAGAGATGCAAAAATTGCGGAGCCAGCCAGGAGCAGCATGACAGGGTTCAGACCCTTAGTGCGTTTGCCTCCCTCCTAGATCTTAGGGAGTATAGCGTCTTTGGGGTTTTGCTCAATGAGCACACACCCAAGGACAGCCATCAGAAGTCTGATTCAGACTCAAGACCAATCACTAGAGAGAACTGACTAGGAGGCGGGGACTGAAGCAGGCTGGGCTGCAAAGCATGGAAGGAACCTTTGGGTACAGGCATGACTGCCAAGTCTACTCCACCTACACAGAGAAGCAGCCTGTCCCCTCAGGGCCAGATGTGTAGCTGAAGGCCAGGCTACACTGGGGGTGACAGTGAGCCTCAGCCCTGTCAAGACAGAGCCAGGTTCTCCAGCCCAAGAAGGATCCAAAGATAATTCACAGATATGAAAAGGGAAGGCTCAAAGCATTGGGAATAGAGATTAGAAACAGACTTCAAACTATGTTCTTTGTTTTTTGGGTTTTTTTTTTTTGGTTTTTTTGTTTGTTTGTTTGTTTGTTTTGGTTGTTGTTGTTACTTTGTTTACTGGATCTTTTGTTCTTATTAAATAAGTATCATTTGTGAGATTAAAATTCTAAAATATTTTTTTAAATCTCTGTTGAAGATTCTGTTCAATCCAAATACACTACAGGATTATTTGGTCTGTTTTTATATAATGTTTCAATAGAGATAAGCTTAAGTACTCTGTCCTTCATAGTAATAAAATCTTAATCTTTAAGCTTGAAACTAAAACATGAATATTTTTATTGCAGAAACTCTTGATTTTACAAAATTTCAAATTTCTCCAGTAAATATTTGAATTTCAAGGTTTTTTTTAGAAATAACTCTTTATATGTTTGCATATTTCAGTGTATATATACAGATAATGCTGTTTGATAATTTGCATTACTCATTATCTGAACAATAGTTTGGGGATCATTTGTGATACTGAGAGCACAATAAAGTTCACAGCTTGAGGGGAAAAAAAGACCAATAAGGAACAGAGAGGGAGGAGCTACACTTAAATGGAAATTCTCTTAAAGCACAGATCAAAGGCTAAACTATTCCAAAGACACTGGGAAATATTCACTGGGTTGTACCAGCCTCAATGTCCAGAAAAGTGCCTGTGATTTAGGATTCCCCAGGTAGATTAGACGCACAAATAAGGGCAGCTAGGTGAATGCTGTAAGGTCAGATTCTGAGCAAGTGTTGTGGCCCAACCTTAGAAGCACTCCCACATCACTATGAACCTAGTTGAATCTCTGCCTACAGAGAAGCATGGGTCTCCCCAAGCTCCTGCAGCACCCCACCTCATATAGCTAGCTCAACCTTGTTCCTTTTATGGCACACTTCCAGAAGAGTCAAGCCTTGTTACTTTCCCAGCACATTGCCCTCGATCAAGTATAGCCTTGCTGGCAATGTCACCAATAACAAGATTACAAGAACTCTGCAGATTTCAGCCACCTCTGTTCTCAGAAGCACTTTCTGCCCTAAAATCACTCAGGCCCTTAGATGTTTCAGCCATTCTAATCTGCTCCTTCTGCCACTGACTCCAAGACACAACCAGGTCTGCTTTTCCTCTGGCCATATCCTGCAACTGCCCTAGCTCTCCCAGGGCAACTCATGAGCCCCATCAGGCTGTTCCCCATGGACCATTCCAACACCAACCAGACTTCCTGGGGCATCTGCAACACTGGGCCCATTTGACCCTCAAATCAGAAAGGTCTATAAGCCCACTGTACACCTTTCCACCACTATAGATCTCTCCCCATGCATTTTTCCTACTTCTCTTAACTGTATCATCATCCTTTGTCTCTACTAATTGACCCTTTCCTCTGCCTCTCTGGCTTCTCCAATCAGCTCCTGAAACTCTTTTAGAGCTTCACAGTCACTACCTTGGTCCAGACTTTCATCTACCTTCATTCTAGAATACTGTAAAGGCTTCTTCCTAAATATTGTGCCTGACCCCAGCCAACCCACAGCTGCTGCATCTGCTGATTTTAACACAGGATGCCTCTACTCTTCCATCAAAGCCCACAAGTGTCACAACTTGCTGTCTGGCATCACCCTCTCCCCCCATTTCCCTGGTGACATCTCTCCTAGGCTGAGGTTAGAGCAGGCTCTTGTAGTCTCCTCACCCTCCTCACCCTATCTCAACAGGATGCTATTGCTAAGCAATCTCCCTGGGGACTGCTCTTACCTGGAAGGTAAGAGGTCTGGGGTAGAAAGGACCTCTCTATTTGGGACTGCAGCCCAACAGTCCCTACATCTCAGGGCCCCCTGAGGTTCCCTCTTCATTCAGCAGTACACAGTGATCCCAGGCTTTAACATGTACTTTATTATTTGGTAGATGTTGGCTTCACATTTTAATTCTTATCCTTTGTTTGACTCTAAGTGTATATATAACCAGAAACTGTACCTGAAGCAGAAGCCAGGACCTGCCCATGGGAACTAAGGCCCTCACCCAGTGGCTTTTTATGATACATATAGGACACTGAAAGCCAACACAATCCATGCCTATAGAAACAGTCAACTGTTCTTGGATGAATATGTTACTACAATGCTTTGAGAAGCAATTCAACTATATATATATATATATATATATATATATATATATATATATATATATATATCCTTGTCATTTATCTTATTCCTATTCAACAAATTCTTGATCTTAAAACAAAAACCCAAAATACAGAAGAATCTTTAGATATTAGATGGTATAATCAGACATTATTTACAATAAGGGGAAGAAAAGATACAAAAGAGGGCTGGGAATATAACTCTACAGTAGAGCATGTGTTTAGCATTATCCAGGTTCTGGCTTCAACCTCTACAACCACAAACAAAGCAAAACAAAACCAACAAAAAGAAAAAACAGAGATACAGAAGAGGACTGCTTATGTTCTTTAAAATAATGAAATAGTGTACAGTTGGCACAAACAGTGTTGAAGAAGTGTTTGAAGTCTCAGACAAAGTTGCTGATCAACTATAATAAGTTTCCAAATACAAGATTCAAAATAACTCATCATGGAAGACTGTGGCTGTGTAGTTTTGTGTGCGCACCCAGATAGAAATGACTAGGTAGACAGCAGGGTCTCTGGGCAGCACAGCCCCAGAGGCCCCTTCACACCCAAGCCCAACTCATCTACCAGGTTAACCAGGATCCTCCAGTGGAAACAAAAGGTAGTTTTACACCTTTATGTTTTGTGTATTTTAAAATATTTTCTTGTTTGATCAATTTTTATTTTCTTATAGAATAAAATACATACAATGAAACAAAGCTTTAATGCAAAATCCACCAGGAGGCCTGGGGCCTCTTCTCCCTGCTGTGTCATTGGTCTAAACAGCTTTTGACAGCCTTTGACTCTTTCTTTTTCTTTTCTTTTTTTCCCCTCTATCTTTTCTTTTCATTGGACCTTGTTCCCACTATGTTGTTCACCTGTCCTCAAACTCCTAGGCTCAAGTGACTCACCTCAGCCTCCCCAGGTGCTGGGACTACGGGCCAGCACCACCGTACCTGGCTTCAGCCTGTTTTCTATTGAGAGTTTCAAGCATTTCAAGCATTTCACAGCCCTCCAAGTTGTTTACATAAACTTAAAAATTAAATTAAAATATGCAGATAAAAGTTCTCTATTCACAATTCAGTGTTAGTTTCTGCACTTGAAACCACTCCCAGCCCAGACACAGATCAGAAGCCTTTCTCCATCTTTTTCTGGGCACTATCTTTCCTTCACCCAAGTAGCTGCCTTCCTGTCTTAAAATGCCATAAATTACTTTGGTCTGTTTTTAAAAATTTATGCACATGGAATCACAGAGAATCTACTCTTTTGTGTCTGGTTTGAAGTCAAATACAATAGAATGACAAATCTCAAGCAACAGGGTTTTTTGGTTTTTTTTGAGAATCAGCACAGAATAGAATTGACCTTTTGGACACATGCAGACCATGTTGGTGTCTTGTTTATTGGAAAATCAAAGGATACACTTGAGGAATTTGGGGGAAAGTTACATAAATCATGTGAAGGAAAGTTCCTGGGCACTTGTAGCACTACATAGGGGCTGGTGAGCTCTGATGGGCAGGTGGCTGTAGCATTGGCAGATACCAGGTAAACTTGTTACCCTAAAATACCAGGCTGCTTCCTTGGATTGGATTTGCAAAAGAGAGCATCAGGCAAGTGTTCCATAAACTACTAGCTGTCTTTGTGCTACTTGCTGTGCTTGTATGTCTGCAGTCGCAAGCTGCAGATTAGAAAAATCTCTTGGGATAATCTCTGTTGTCAGACAAATCACTTGTGAGAGCCTTCATTCTATGGGCTTCTCCAAATGATTCCATACACCCTTATTTTGCTCAAATTTGTTTGTTTTTGGTGAGGTCATCCACTTTTTTTGCTATAACAATAGTTCATTCATTTTCATTCTGTAAAACTGTATTCTCCAATGTTAAATTTCTCTACCGGTGAAATCTTCTGAAAATCCCACTCTGCTTCCCAGGCTCCCAGCTACCAGCCTGAACTTGACATATACTTTGAAGCAGAGAGTTGTCAAATGTAGTGCTCACATACCTGGGGTTTTCCTCTGTCTAAACTCTGGTCTCAGAGGCTTGATCACTCTCCAGTGCCTTCATGTGGATGTTTTTACCTACTGACCAATTCACCATTGTTCCTGGGGGGATGGGTTGGTTTGAAACAAGCTGATCTGTCATCTTTGAAAGTGGAATCCTGCCAGATAGGATAAGAATTTCTGAATCTTTACACTCTAGTTATCTCGAAAGATTCTTGAGTAGAGGGGAGGAAACATGCATGAATTAACACAGAGATTTAATCCAGAAAGAAAGGAAGGATCTCCCAGAAGACCAGAACTGACCACAAATGCAGCTCCTTCTTCTCACTGGTGAACAAGAAACTAGACCAGAAAATGTCTAATTACTAGATTAGGACAGCCACAAGTTAATGAGGATTACTCTTTCTTGGTGTCAATGACCTAAAAATGAAACACATACACCCTGGCCACAGTTAAATTTGTGATATTATTGAGTATAAAAGTTTTACTTACAGAAGGTGTGTGTGTGTGTGTGTGTGTGTGTGTGTGTGTTTAGAGTTTCCTTGAGAAAGAGAGAGAGAGAGGAGAGAACATGCAACAAGTGCTGGGGACAATATCTACCCTTCAATGATACTCCCACATACTTACCTACTTCCTTCAACTAGGTCCCAAGTCCCAGTTCCTAAAATTTCCACCACCTCCCAAAAGTGCTGTCAACTGGAGACCAAGCCTTTAAACACATGAGCTTTTGGTGGCCATTTAAGATTCAAACTGTAACACCCTAATACATCCAAAACGTATTACATCTGTTCTGCATAGAACAGATCTTCATCCCAAAATTTTCTCTTGAATCTTGTTTATCACTCTCCTATACAACTCTTGATAACCATCTAAATCTGTTTTCTGTTCGTGTAGATTTTCTTCTTCCAGAATGACATATGAATATAGTCAGACAACATGTGCTTCTCAAACTCATCTTCACTTTGAGTCACCTGGGATAGCCTTAAATAGCCCCAGGCCAGGATCACAAATTATACCCTTCAATCTCATTCACCAGAAGAGTAATCCAAGTACCAATGCTGTCTGTGAAACTCTCCAGGGGATTCCAATGAGCAGCCAATGGAAGAAGCAGTGGCTCAGAGCAGAGAGTCTCACTGTTGGGTGTGAATCAAAACCAGCTAGGAATTGAAGCAAACTCTAGAGCCAGGAAATATCCTAGTCTGCTATGCAGATACCTCAGATAAATTGTAGAGGGAGGCATCTACAGTGGCTCAGAGAAATGGGAATGTGGTATGTAAAGATTACATATAACCTGCCCAACTCCCTCCTCACCTTATCTCCTCAGAGTGCTGGGAGGACACTCTCCTCATCAAGGAGTTTATGTGCCACTTGACACATGTAGGTGTAAGAACTGCTAAGTGTTCTGGATAATCCCATGTCTTCTGAACTCTTCCCCAGTTCCAACCAAAGCCAATTTATATGTCAGATACCATCCTTTGAATAGAAGGTTAGGTGTCTTTAAGAAAGATCCGTATAATGCATTCCAAGGTATATTCTTCTTAATGAGATTTTGCTGAAGGACATTTAGTCATTACCATTGTCCACTAGGAATGGAAAATGTCCAAATGATCTGGAATCTCAAATTTAATATCTTTAATTTTATCCCATTTCCCTTAGAGTAAATGTTTTATTGTAACTTGGATGAAAAACATTTCCCTTTGCTAAGGTAGTGAAGGTAGTCTACCATGTTAATTAATATTTTGGAAGAGATAAATACAATTCCATTTTTTTCCATACGGGTAACCAATTGCCCTAAAATCATTTCTTCAAAATTTGTTCTTTACCCATCAATCTCTAATGTTATCAATATTATATATCAACACTCTAGAGCCAGGAAATATCTTAGTCTGCTGTGTAGATATCTCAGATATCACTATATTACATATAGTGCCAGTTTGTATCTCTCTCTCTCTCTCTCTCTCTCTCTCTCTCTCTCTCACACACACACACACACACACAGTAGTCTCATAATATCTTCATGTGTATTGTTTGGTTTGTGTCTTTCTACTCACAAATCTATTTGTCTATCTCTGTATCAACACCCTACTCTCTGCTTATGATAACTGCAATGTAAGTCTTGATATCTACTAAGAGAATACAGTCCCTTATTCTTCTTTTTTGAAGGTGTCTTGGCTATTATTCATGTATATTTCTATATAAGGCTTAGAATCCCCTAACCAAGTGCCACACAATGCCTAGTGGATATTTGATTGAGGTTGATTAGAATTCTTGAAACATTTTTGGAAATTAATGCCATTGAAATATTGAATCACAAGCCAGATCTTGGCAATTGTCTTCAGTTAGTTAACTATCTACTCTAATTACTTAGAAAGTTTGTTAAAATACCCCATTTGCTATTTGGAGGAAAAATTGTAGATATCATTCTAGAAGTATATAAAATGTATTCTTACTATGTCAATGATTTCTTGTTAAATTTATACTCTGTTCACTTCTGGAATATAAAACATTGAAATAGATACATTAATCTAGCAACCATAGGAAACTATGTTATTAATTCCAAGAATTTGTAATAATTTGGGACTTTATGAATTCAATATATTATCATTTGCAAATTATGAGAGTTCAATATCTCTGTTCAAACCCTTCTATATTTATTTATTTTCTCCCTTGAAAACATTGAGGAGATTCTCAATTATAATGCTTAACAAGAGTGCTGGGGATCTTATGCAGGCAGCCCTGCCCTGCAGAAGACAGGGTTTTCCCTGTGGGAGGGTCAGACACGCCAAGATTCATGCTAAATGTGGACACTCTTCCTCAGAGTTCAATACTAGCTTAGTTTTTAATAAACACAACACTATTTTGGTGCCATAAACCTATTTTTCACCATCTGGCATCTCCTTCTGCCTCTTCTAGGACAACCTAACTGAAAAGAAAAAAACTGTCAGGGAACCAGAAACACGCCACCAACCAGTATATCACTGTCTCTTTCGAGGGGACAGGGGACCTCTCTTCAGTTTGCATCTGCTTAACTTTGAGCAACAGATCTTTAAAAAGCTCTCTTCCTATAAGTGTCTAGAGAACAAAATAAAGAAATTTAGCTTATGAAATGCTAACGAAAAAAAAAAAAAAAACAAGAGTGCTGGGGGCTGTGGTTGTGGCTTAGTGGTAGAGTGCTTGCCCAGCACGTGTAAAGGCCCTGGGTTTGATTCTCAGCACCACATATAGATAGATAGATGATAGATAGATAGATAGATAGATAGATAGATAGACAGACAGATAGATAGATAAAATAAATAAAGGTCTTGATTACTTTAAAAAAATTAAAATAAAAAAATGTTTAAAGTAAGAGTGTGGGAAATAACACCTTAATGCACTTTTCGCTATTCAGATTCTCTGGATCACATATGTTAAAGCACAGCTGTAACCCACAGAAGAACTGCTGACAGATTCTTAAAGGATAGCCTTTTGGGCCCATCCCAACACAAGGGATCCCTGTTGCCCCCTATGTCCCTTTTGCACCCTTTAACTGTAGCCTTTGCCCTCCAGCCCTGAGAGGCTCCCAGGCACTGGCCCAGTCAGCAGACACCACCAGCACAAAAGCTCAGTGTGCTTAACTTCTTATTCTAGATTTCTGCCTTCTGGTTCCAGGCCTAGTAAACCTTCAGTGCTTTCTTAGCCCATCTACCCCTTTAGCCATATTTTTCAGGTAGGTGCTCTTGCCCTCAGTTTTTCAGTTGTATTCCATGGGAGGGATGGTCCAAATTAATTGGCAGCTGGAAACCAAAGGACAGAGTACAATTTTATATCTTAGCCTCACCAACAAGGAAGAAAACTACAAGCACCAATAATGGCCATTTAAGCAACTATAACTTAGATATAATAAAAATAAAAAGTTCCATAGCATCCCTATATGCCATAATTAAAATGTATATCAAAAAATGATGACTTGAAAATTGCATATTTAACATGTGACTATGATCCTGATGAACAAACATGAGAGTAAAGGGAACATATCTGAATATTAAATTGAAAAACACATGTACAGTAAGTGGTTGGAAATTGGAATAGTTGAGTGGCAGTGTGAGGAAGGCTTGTGCTAAGAGTGCAGGAGCAGCAGAGGTGGCCTAAGTTACACAAGGGCATGAAGACTGTGTGGGCAGTAGGTGTCTCTGACATTCTGGAGAGACCTTTGCATATTGGAGTAACACACTTGCTAAAAACAGAAGGAAGTAATCTGATCACAGCAGGGCTCATCAGCCACTGTCATTGCACAATGTAAACCACAAGAGAGTTCTGGATTTGTGCATGCTGTTTATAGTAGGCTGTAAAAGATGAAGAGGTCTTCCTTGGAGGCTGTAGTCGAATTTTTGTGTCCTTGTTGTCTTCAAATTCTTGCTGAGCAATTTCTGAGAAAGGGAAGTTCAAGATGCCCTGTGGGACTTCCTCCCAGCTCACCTCACCTATGCCAGGCTACAGAGCAGCTGTGCTTAAAGGTTTTGAGAGCAATAGAAAAAGAGGAAGTGGTTAAAAACTCCCAGAGCTTGGTCTCCATCTCTCATATAGCCCAAAAGAGGAAAACTCTTTTACTTCTCAAAAAATGTTTTATCCTTTTTTGGTGTTTTTATTGTGCTGAATATTTCATGAATATATATACCTATACATATTGGTTTACATTTTTTTCTCATCTTTAGCATTTTTTAACACTACTTATTTTCCCTTGTCTTTGAGGGCTAAAAGGTTATTTTTTATATTTGGTTTTGTTTTATTTTAATTTGTTTATATCCCTTGTTCTCTTTTTCTCCTTTCTTTTCCCACTAACAGCCAAATTCTCTTTCTCTCTCCCTTTACTTTTCTATTTTCTGGCATCCCTCTTTACAGCCATCACTTGTTACATCTCTTCTGTTTTCACTCTGTTTACATTTTGAACATTCTAAACTTTCCTTTACTATCCTATTTTCTTCTCTCTCTCTCTCTCTCTCTCTCTCGAATGGGAGCTTGAACTCAGGGGCACTCAACCACTGAGACACAGCCTTAGTGCTTTTTTGGGGGATTTTATTTAGAGTCAGGGTCTCTCAGGGTTGCTTAGAGCCTCACCATTGCTAAGCCTGGATTTGAACTCACCATCCTCCTGCCTCAGCCTCCCGAGCCACTGGGATTATAAGCCTGCACCACCACACCCATATTCTTCTATCTTCTGAACAGCATTTTCACCATCTCTTAGAATGCCTAATTAATATAACTCCTGCTCACTTTATTCATGTTGTTGCAAGGATTAGTTCTGAGCAGGTATAGTTGATACCCATTGTTTATTTCAATACTGGATCTAGGTCATGGCTATTTATGTTTTTGCTATTGGCAACTGCTGACCCCACTATTCCTAATTTTGTAGTATTAGTGTTGTAAATGTGCACTTTTAGTATTAGTTTTAATGCTGTACATTATTTGTTTCAGTGGTCGAGACTTTTGTTTTCCCTTTTTCCTGTGACTTGCTGGGAATCTACATGGACACTATAGGTCACAGGGTAGACACTCTGCTGATGAAATAAACCAGCAATGAGACTACACAACTTGCACACGCAAAAATTAACCACACAAACTTCAGCAAAATTAACCACACAAAGAATAAAAGAGAAAAAATACACTAAACACCAATGCTATGTGGGAATGGCTGGGGGGCCCTTGGGTCCCACTCCTGAACATCCACTTCTACTGCAAAAAAGAGAGAGTGAACACAAAGGCTGTGGGTACTACTCTGATGAGGGTTCTCAGCCGAGAGTGCTCTAGAACACTGTGGTAAGAGAAGGCTATGGCCTAAAAAGGCCCACACATAACAGCAAAAGAAAAATCTATCCTAACAGATGCATAAAACCCAACACAGGAATTCAAGAGTCATGAAAACCAAGCTAAGACAATACCTGCTAAAGTTCATAATTCACCAGAAAATAACTAAAGATATTCAAGTGGGTGAAATATCAGAAAAGAATTCAACAGAATGATTATAAAAATGATGAATGAATTTCAAGACAACACAGGAAAACCACTAATGAATTAAGAAACTCAGTGAAGAGTATGAAAGAGAAGTTCAATAAGGATATAGAGATACTAAAAAGGAACCAAACAGAAATCTTGGTTCACAATGAGTCAATTAAAATCTTCAGTTGAAAAAAAAAAATCTTCAGTTGAAAGTCTCTTTAATAGAGTAGGTCATGCTAAAAACAAAATCGCAAAGCTCAAAGAGAAAATGGCAGGCCTTGAACATTCAGACAATATTACAGAGACTAAGTAAGGTGGCCAGAATATACAAGAACTTTGGGACAACATTGAGAGACAAAATTTAAGAATCCTTGGTATTGAAGAGAGTTATGGGAGACAGGCTAATGGCATAGATAACCTCTTCAGGGAAATAACAGAAAAATTTCCAAACCTTGAGAATGAGGGGCTATCCAATACAGGAGGTATTGAAACCCCAAACAGACAACATCAAAAAAGAACCTCTACAGAACATATAATTAAAATGCTTAACATACAGAGCAAGGATAAAATGGTAAAAGCCTGGGCTGGGGATGTGGCTCAAGCGGTAGCGCGCTCGCCTGGCATGCGTGCGGGCGGGGTTCGATCCTCAGCACCACATACAAACAAAGATGTTGAATCCGCCGATAACTAAAAAATAAATATTAAAAATTCTCTCTCTCTCTCTCTCTCCTCTCTCACTCTTTCTTTAAAAAAAAAAAAAAAGCCTCTGAGAAGAATGTCAGGTCACATTTTAAAGGCAATTCAATCAGAATTATATCTGGTTTCTCAGCACAAACTCGAAAATCCAGGAGGGATTTGAATGATGTGTTCCAAGCCCAGAAAGAAAATAACTGTCAGCCAAGATGGCTATATACAGCAAAGCTCTCCTTTAGAATCTAAGTGGAAAGGAAAACTTTTCAAAATAAGCAAAAACAAATAGAATTTATGAGTCCTCTGCTGGTTATTTTTGAGCCAGTAATTCACACAGAAGAAATAAAAAACAACCCCAGAGTTCAAAAATGGACAAGTCTCATTTGAAGCGTCCCTACACAAATGAGAAACAGAACAAATTAAACATTAGAAATAAATCAAAATGGGGGCTGGGACTGTGGCTCAGCGGTAGCGTACTTGCGTGGCATGTGTGAGGCATTAGGTTCTATTCTCAGCACCACGTATAAATAAATCAAATAAAGATCTATTAACAACTAAGAAAAAATTTTTTAAAAAAGAAAGATATCGAAATGGCAGGAATTTATAGACACCTCTCTGTAATAACATAAAATGTAAATGATCTCACCTCTCCAATTAATTACACAGGCTGGCAGGATGGACTAAAACACAAGACTCAACTGTATGTTGTTGTAAGAGGCTCATCCTCTAGATAAAGATAACCACAGGTTGAAAGTGAAAGGATGGAAGAAAAAATAATAAATAAAAAAAAAATCTTGAAAAAAAAAAAAACAACAGCAACAGCAACAGCAACAACAAAACAGAAGAGTCAGTATGTCCACGAAGCCAGGAGAGTCCAGTTCCGGAGTTGAATAGCCTGAGTTTAAGGTGAATCTCTGTCACACAGGTGTGGGGTACTCAACAATTTGAAACAATTTGACCTTTATTCCTTTCCTTCATCTGTAAAACTGGGATATACAATAATAGTAACTAATTCATTGGTCCATTGTACTGATTATGGAAACAAATCAAATAAAATGCCATTGTACAAGTAAAAAAAAAAAAAGTGAAAGGATGGAAATGGACAGACCATGCAAATGAAGTCCCCCCAAAATCATGAGTTTACACTCTCACACCCAACAAAGCAGACTTTAAGACAAAATTAATCACAAGAGACAAAGGTCACTTCCTAATGGTAAAGAGAACAACAAAGATAATGGTAAAGAGAACAACCCAACAAGAAGATTTAACTATAATGAACAGTTAAAACCGGGGCTGGGGTTGTGGCTCAGTGGTAGAGCAATTGCCTAGCACGTGTGAGGTACTAGGTTTGATTCTCAGCACCACATATAAATAAATGAATAAAATAAAGGTCCATCAACATCTAAAAAATATTTTTAAAAAAGTTAAAACCCAAAAGGTGGTGCAACTAATTATAAAACAGTCACTAGTCACATGAAAGACTCAGATAAATCCTGGTATAATAATACTGGTTGATTTTAACACACCTCTCTCATCAGCAGATGGGTCATCCAAACATAAATTTAGTAAAAAGTTTTATAATGAAAAAAAATATTATCAATCAAATAGACTTAACAGATTCTAGAGACTATTTCATCCAACTGCAGCCAAGTACATTCTTCTCAGATGCCCATGGACCTTTCCCATAAACAGATCATATATTAGGCCACAAAGCAACCCATACCAAATTTTAAAAATTGATACAATTCCTTGCATCTTAACTGATCATAATGGAATGAAATTAGAAATCAACCCCAAAAAAATACCTTCAGAACCTATAAAAACATGTGGAGACTGAACAATACACTTTTGAATAATTAATGAGTAATAGAAGAAATCAAGAGAGAAACAGAAACAGTGATACAACATACCAGAACCTTGGCAACACTATGAATTAAGACACAAGTTTATAACTATGAGTGCCTATATTAGAAAATTAGAAAATCCCTGTTAAACAAAGGAGGCATCTTAAAATCCTTGAAAAACAAGAACAAACCAATTCCAAAACCAGTAGAAGGGAGTAAATAATTAAGCTCAGAAGGGAAATTGATGAAATGGAGAATACAGAAACAATAAAAAGGATCAATGACATGAAAAGTTGATTTGTTGAAAAGATAAAGAAGATTAATAAGCCCTTAGCTGAACTACCGAGAAAAAGATAGAAGACCCAAATTAATCAAATTAGAAATGAAAAATATCACTACAGATATTACAGAAATCCAGAGAATTATAAGGGACAGTTTTGAAAACTTATACTCCAATACATTGGAAAACATGGAATACATGGATACATTTCTAGAAACATATGACCTGCCAAAATCCAATCAAAAAGACATAGAAAACTTATATAGACCAATAACTAGAAAGGAGATAGAAGCAGTAACAAAAAGCCTTCTGTTATTGTTTAGAAACGAGATGTCCTTCAAAGCTTCGGGGGGATGGGGGTGGGGGAACATCTTTATACCTAGGAATAATTCAAACCAAGGGGTAAAAAAAACCTCTACAATGAAGAAAGAAATTGAAGACACAGAAGATGGATGAGACCTCCCATGCTCACAGATAGGAAGAATGAATATTGCTAAAATGAACATAAAACCAAAGGCAAGACACAGACTCAATGCAATCGCCATGAAAGTACCAAAGACATTTTTTTCACAGAATTAGAGAAAAGTTTTATTGTGCAGTTAGAAGATTGAAAGACCCAGAACAGCCAAAGGAATTCTGAGTCCAAAAAGCAATGCTGGAGGCATTACAACACCTGACTTCAAATTGTACTACAGAGCAATAGTGACAAAAAATGCATGGTACTTAGCATAAAAACAGATACTTATACCAATGGTACACAACAGGAGACACAGAAAGAAACCCACACAGATCCAGTCATCTGATCCTTGAAAAAGGTGCTAAAACACACATTGGAGAAAAGACAGCCCTGTAAACAAATTTGCTGAAAAACAGGCTATGCCTATGTGGAAGACTGGGAGGTGGCGTTTATCTCTCACAGTGCACAAGTCAACTCAAAATAGATCAAAGACCAAAAATGGGAATTAGACCAGAAACTATGCAACTCCTAGAAGAAAAAGGAGGTTCAACACTTCACCCAGATTCAGGTGATGACTTTCTCAACAGGACACTTAAAGCTCAGAAAATGATGGCCAGAGTTAATAAATGGGATGGCATCAGATGAAAAAGCTTCTGTACAATAAATAAAACAATTAAGAATGTGAAGAGAACAAAATAAACTGAAATTGTCTGCTATATTTTATATAAATGTTTCTGCAAAAGCCCATTTTTTGGATACTAATGTTTGACATGGTTAATTCTTATTAATTTATTGGACTTCTTTATTGTTAATTATGCAAATAGATAATTTTTAATTTTCCACAAGTAAAATTTCACTATTAGTGGTTTGAAATGGATGATAAGCAAACCAATTTGATATAACATATGAATATTTTCCATTGTATTATAACACTATACACTTTCTTGACAGTTAAATTTTTTAAAATGTTTTATAGCATATATTGTATATATTTATAGTATATGTAGTAAATAAAAACATGGCCAAATGTAAAAAATCAAAACTACACTGAGATTTCATTTGACTCCAGTTTGAATGGCAGCCATTATGAATACAGAAAATAAGAAATACTGGCAAAGATGTGGAGAAAGAACAACAATGTTAGTTCATTTATAAATTAGTAAAACCACTATGGAAATCAATATGGAAGTTCCTCAGTAAACTAGGAATGGAACAACCATCCAGCTGTACCACTCCTCTATATTTGTACTACAGAATCAAAGTTGTCATACTGTCATGATACATGCAAATTCATGTTTATAGAAGCACAAATCACAGTAGCCTCAATAGGGTACCAGCCTAGATTTCCATCACTGGATGAATGGAGAAAGAAAATATGGTATATATAAATGATGGAGTTTTACTTAGCCAAAGGAAGAATAAATTTTTCCATTTTCAGGAAAATGGATGAATCTTTGACAATATTATGTTCAGTGAATTAAGTCCAACTCAGAAAGTCAAGGGTCATATATTTTCTCTCTTATGTGGAAGCTAGAGAAGACAAACCAAAAGAAAGCTGGGAGAGTCTCATGAAAATTAAAAGGAAGATCACTAGAGTAGAGGAAAGGAATCAGGGGAGGGAGGAGGAGATGGAAAGGGAAAATACTGGGGAATGATATTAGACAATTACATTGTTATATTGTGTACATGTATGTATATGCAAAAACAAACTCCACCATTAAGTATAACTATCATATCAATTAAAAAAAATAGAAAACAAAAAATGGACAAAGAGCCAGGAACTATGGTGCATGTCTGTAATCCCAGCTACTAGGGAGACGGAGGTAGGAGAATTCCTTGAGCCAAGGAGTTTAATGCCAACCTGGGAAACAGCAGCAGACCCACCTCCAAAACAAAACAAGACAAAAACAAAAGAACAATACATTGGGGCATATACATAGGAAAAATACTAATCACTCTTAATAACAACAGCAACAACAAAAAAGTAATTAGAGCTGAGGGTGAAGCTCAGGAATAAAGGGATTGCCCAGCAGACACAAGACCCTGAGATCAATCTCCAATATATTTATCTTTAAAAGTCCCGAAAAAACAAGAAATTGTGTTATTTGTGACAATAAAGATGAACCTAGAGGACATTAAATGAGAATAAAACAGACACAAAATTATATCACCTATATGTGGAGACTGGGGCAGACAGGAGGGGTGCTGGTTAGCACAGGTAGAGAGTAGACAGAGGAGGGGAGATACTGATCAAGGAATACAAAGTTTCAATTAGAAAGGAGAAACAACTTCTATGCAGTTCTATAGCACATCAAGATGATTTCAGTAAATAATAATGTAGAGTATGTTGCAAAATAGATCAAAGAGAGGATTTTAAATAATCTGACCACAAGGAAATGATAAATATTTGAGGTGATGGATATGCTAATTACTCTGATTTGATCATTAAAAAATGTGTATATGTATCAAAATTTCACATTGCATCCCATAAAAAGAAAAGAAAACTTGAAAAAAAAAACCCACTCCAACTAAAAATCTTTTTTTTTTTTTTTTTTTTTTTTTTAACAGCAAAATACAGGCCTGGGAAGGGTGGGTGGGCAGGGGGTGGTTACAGCAACATTAGGTATAGCTACTCTAGGCAATGACTAACAGGGAAGGAGAAAGGATCTAGAGGGGAGGGTGAGAAGATGAGGGGCTTACTTCTACCTTAGAAGTAGATCAGAGAACTGCAGGCAGGAGCGGAGAGCAGGGAGGGGGAGGGCAACAGGACGGGCAGGGTGGGGTGTGTGAGTCATGCAGCTGAGGAGGCTTGGAGAAATCCAGTGAGAACAGGGGAGTTATAGGGTAAGGGGGAGTATAAGGGGGGAGAAGACCCTCCTCCCTTAGGCAGCAGGAGGCCAGGGGACCTTGAGGGTGGAGATGAGAGAAGTCACTGGAACAATCTCTTGGCCCAGAAGTCCTCAGCTTCTAACCTCCCTCACTTGAGTGTTTGGAGTAGTCAGTACCCACAGCGACAGGAAAGACAGTGGGAGGCAGGGATGGCCCTACAAACTCCTGGCAGGAAGAAAGGAAGACCCCTAACTCCAGGTACTGAAGACTCAAGTGAGAACACGCAGCTGACTCCGGAAACTGCCCCCCACCCCCACCCCTGCAGTGGGAAGTGGTTCCATGAAAGGCAGACCTCCCAGGGTCCTTGAATATCTCTCAAAGAGTAAAGCAGGAGGCCGACCTGGGGACTCCAAGGCATCCTAAGAACCGAGATGTTTGAAAAGGAAGCATAAAGCTCAGAGCAGAGGGAGGGAAGCGAGTTAAGGCACAGATCCACTTGCGGAAGGTGATGAGGAATGCGCCCTGAAAAGCGGAGTTGAGGTTTTGCTGGAAACAGGCCGCCTCCAGCTCCGGACCCCTCCTTAACCCCCCGCACCCCCCGAGGCCGTCAAGTGGGCTCCACACGCCTTGGAAGCCGCTGGACGCCCTGGATCTCTCAAGCATTTCCCGCTCTGAAGACCCACAGTGAGCGCACTCACCAGCAGCGGTACCCAAAGATGCACAGATGGCGGCTCCTGCCAGGAGCAGCATGACAGGCTTCAGCCTCATAGCGCGCAACTTTGCCGCCCTCCCAGCTGACCTGCAGGACTAGCCTCAAAGTTCCCGGGAACAGAGGCACGGGTGAATTACCTCCCAAGGGGTGTGGCTCAATAAGCACTCATCCAATGAGGACATACCTCTGACTCTAACCAATCAGGAGCAGAGAGGGAGGAGCTATGCTTAAAGTGGAAATTCCCTGCAAGCACAAGGCCAAGCTAAACCTTTCCAAAGACTCTGGGAACTATCCACCAAGTCCCTACAGCCTCAAGGTCCAGAAAAGCGCCTGTGATTTAGGATTTCCCAGGTAACTTAGACGTGAAGGTAAGGGCTGCTAGGTGAATGCTTGAGGGTCAGATTCTGAGCAACTGCCATGGCCCAACCTTAGAAACACTGCCACATCACTGGGAACCTAGTGGAATCCTGCCCACAGAGAAACATGGTCTCCCCAAGCTCCTGTAGCACATTACCCCATATGGTCAGCTCTAGCTTGTTCCTTCCATGGCATACTTCCGGAAGAGCCAAGCCTTGTTACTCTCCCAGCATACTGCCCTCAATCAAGTACATTCACCAATAACCAGATTACAAGAGCTCTTTGTAAGAATTCAGCCTCCTCTACTCCCGGAAGCCCCTTCAGCACTACATCACTCAGGCTCCAAACTCCCTAAGAGGCTACAGCCAGTCTAATCTGCTTCTTCTCACGCCATTGACTCCAAGATCCAACCAGGTCTCCTTTCCTCTGGCCACATCCTGTAACTGCCCTAGCTATCCCACAGCAATGCATGAGCCCCATCAGACTGCTCTCCATGGGCCAATCCAACACCAACCAGACTCCCTTTGCCAGCCCACCTTAAGGCATCTGCATCTCTGGGCCCATTTGACCCTCAAATCAGACAAATCTATAAGCCCACTCTACACATCTCCAACCATTACAGACCCACCCCCTTTCCCTACTTCACTTAACTGTATCACCACCCTTGGTCACTTCTAATTGGCCCTTATCTCTGCCTGTATGGCTTCCCCAGTCAGCTCCTGAAACCCTTTAACAGCTTCACAGACACTACCTTAGTCCAGACTTTCATCTACCTTCATCCAGGAATACTGCAAATGCTTCTTCCTAAATATTGAGCCTACCTCCAGTTGTCACCATAATGCCTCAAGCCAATCCACAGCTGCTGCATCTGCTGATTTTAACACAGGATGCCTCTACTCTCCCAACAAAGCCCACAGGTTCCACAATCTGCTGTCTAGCATCATCCTCTCCCCCCGTTTCCTTGGTGATATCTCCCCTAGGCTGAGGTCAAAACAGACTCCCCTGGTCTCCTTACCCTGTCTGAACAGGATGCTACTGCTAAGCAGTCTCCCTGGCAACTGCTCCTGCTTGCCTTCCAGCCATCAGACCTGACTACATCCTTAAAAATAATCCCATGAAGACAGTGGTGATGGTGGTACAACCACATGACTGTACCAAAAACCACTGAATTGCACTCTTTCAAAGTCTGACTTCTGGTAAATGAATTATATCTCAGTACTAACAATAATAAATATGCTTACCAGACAGCTGTTTCTGCTGGAAGTTTGCCTTGTCCCCAACACACATTTCTTGGTCTTTGGATCATGGAGTCAGTTGTTCTGTACCTTGGCTGCTTAGGAGAAACACTTGGAGAGTCCTTAATATCCTTGTGCCCAGACCACGTCCAAAACATATTCAATAGGTTAAAGCTAGGTGGGAAGTAGGCTGCAGTGTATTTTAAAATTCCTTTAGTGCTGTAAATATGTAGGAAAGTTTCATAACCAGGGTTCTGGCCCATGATGGTCCTAGCTGTGCTTTGCCTTGAATCCCTCTTACCATCCATGACATCCCCATGGACTGCAGACAACTCCAGGATCAGAAATTGTTCATTTCATCTTTGATGCCCCTAAAATGCCTTTATAAAAATGAATTCTACCTATCCTTCCTAACTATTCCCTAAGGCCCTCCTCTAGACTTTTTCTGTGGGTGGAAAGGCCATTCGTGGAGATGTTTTGGCAAACTCTTAGACTTACTTTCCTTTTTATTAACAATCAAATTTTTTTGTTTTGTTTGTTTTTAAGCACAAAAGGGGTTGAAGGATTAGGGTCCAGTCTCCTTCTTGAGAGGCTATTTTCATTAGTGAAGGTCCCCAAGGTGGTGGTGATGCAGAGTGGGAGAGGGAACACAGCTCTCCTGACAGCTGGTCCCAAACCCTTTCCTCCCTGTTGGCTACCCTCCTTCCAGGACTTCTTAGGTGTGGCAGCTCCAACAATCTGTCTTATTCTGCTTATCCCCCCCAAAAGACTGACTGCCTTAATTATTACATGCTAGTTTTGCTCCAGGACATTTACATATGACAACAAAGAGTGAGCCTCAGAGGAGGCCCTGCAGGTCTTGGGCTCAGGATTTGGGGCTGTGCAGGACCTAGGTCTGGCTGCCCCTTCCTCTCCAAGACTTTCAGGTAGTCTTCTGTGCAAAGCGCTTCTGCACCTCCCCTGCCCCCATGCCCCCTTCTTCTCTGCATCACTAAACACCCTCCACTCTCCCCTTAGGGCCCCTGGACTCACAAAAATATGGGGGCTTTCTCCGGGCTGACCTGCTGACCTTGAGCGCCACTGCTCAGTTTCTGAATAGAAACAGAAACCACCCAGCTCTGACTTACATAAGCCAGGGCGCGCTCTCTTGCCCTAGTTGGGCGGCGATTTGTGCCGCGAGACTTTACTGGGATTGCAGAAGATCACAAGTCACGCCCACTTTGGCCCAAAGAAAATAAAAATTGTTGGTTGATATAAACGCAGATTGAAGGTGCTTATGGGCGCCTGGCGGAAGGCTAGCGAACTGCATCTGCGTTTGGGGTTCTCTGGCTGCCGGGCTGTGAGAATGCAGACCCCGCGGCTGGCTACGTCCAAGTAGTGAAGTGGGATGTGCAGTGGGTCACAGTTCATCCATCATCTACCCAGATTTCGCCTGTGGGTACCAATTTTAGCTTCTCCCATCTCCTCCCTCTGGGGGATGGCCTTTGGGTTCTAGGATCAGAAAACACTTCCTAGGGCTCCTTGCCCGCCAGGAATCAAATTCCATGGTACTGATTCCTCCAGATTACAGGGTGGAGGGGACCTATTCCAAGAAAAATCCTCTCAACGGACCACACGGGGGCGCCGCTACGTTGCTCTTGGATCCACCCTGAGCAGCCAAGGAGAGGGCTGGGTGTCAGAGGGTGATGAGGAAGTTTCTGAGCACCCTGAACTGCACAGGTGTCCAGGTCCTGGATGTAGCAGAGACTGAAGGAGAGGAGAGCTCAGGAGGCCTTGTGCCCTGCCTGAGGAAATTGTCTCCTCTCTACCACCCCTTCCACCAGCCCCTGACAGCAACATCCCAGAAAGCTGAAAAGTAGATTTTTTTTCCTCTGCTCCTATGCTTTCCAGAGCTCCTTCTTTATTATACATATGTGGTTCTGAGGATCGAACCCAGTACCTCATGCATGCTAGGCGAGCACTCTTCCATTGAGCCACAACCCCAGCCTCCAGTGCTCCTTCTTAATGCAGTATGATAGTATTTGCATAACTTTTTCTCAGGTGAGATACATGAAAAATTGATGACATGTTCATCTGTGGCAAGGTCCCTGAAACCCTGGGACCTGGGGCCTGAATAAAATTTCCCAAGGGCTAGGGATATAGATCAGTTGGTAGAGTGCTTGCTTTGCATGTACAAGGCCCTGGGTTCAATCCCCGGCACCACATACACACACACACCAAAAAAAGAAAAAATAAAGAAAGAAAGAAAAGAAAAGAAAAAAAAGAAAGGTGACAAAAATTTTCCCTGTACTTCTCTGGAAATTCTTGAAGGATCTTTCAAAGTACGTTATCTAAACATCTTTGTCATTTGCAAGAACTTATCTCAAAAAAAATGCAGGTTGAATGGATGAATAAATGTCCACATAGACTGACACACTTGTACACATGTACACACCCTCCACTATGGTTTGATATAGGCCTGCATGTCACCCACAGGTCCCTATATGAAGGCTTGATCCTCAACACAGTGGTATTGCAGATGCTGTGAACTTTAAGGGTTGAGGCCCAGTGGAAGGCCCTTAAGGCACAGAGGTTTTGGGGGCATGGTCTCCAGGCTTTTTCTGCTTCCTAGATGGTGATGCCACATGCTCTGCCACATGCTCACACCAAGGCAGGCCACCATCCACTGTCCTACCAGAACTGAGCTGGTACAGGTACAGGCTTTGGACCCTCCCAAACTGTACCTTGAATAAAACTTTTCATGTATAAATTAGTTGCCTCAGGTATTGAACTGTAGTACTATGAAGCTGAGAAACACTAACACACCCTCAACTGAGGAATTCTCAAAACATGCACTTTTTTCCCCCTACATTCTTTTTTTTTTTTTGTACTAACACTCAAATCAAGTGATACTGTACCACTGAGATATACTTTCTTTCAAATTTCAATTTTTAGACAGTGTCTCACTAAGTTGCACAGGCTGGCCTTGAACTTGCCATCATCTTGTCTCTGGGTGTAGAGTAGCTGGGTTTATAGCCATGCACCACCATATGGCTCACACACATTTTGGGGGATGAAGGGGTAACAGAGATTCAACTCAGGGACACTCAATCACTGAGCCAGACAGGGTCTCACTGAGTTGCTTAGTGCCTCGCCATTGCTGAGGCTGACTTTGAGCTCAGGATCATTCTGTCTCAGCCTCAGGAGCCACAAGGATTACAGGCATGTGCTACCACTCCCCGAGAAACTTAATTTTTGTCCAGCATTGTATAGTGAATATTTCCCATGCTGTTAGGAAGTATTAAATTATATCCAAATTACATGAAAAAGATCAAAGATTCAAGATTTGAAAAAATAATACAATGGTGACCATAGGCCTAATTAGTTCAACATTTTCTTATATTTCTTTGGGATGTAAGAATAATTTCTTTCAGTTGTATAATTTCTTATGTCCCTCTCTGAGGATCCCATATAAACTTGCAGCCCCAATCCCTTAGGGACCACAGCCAGGACATGAGAAAATATCTCTTCCACTCCTTATTTCTCACTTTTTGGAAAATATTTTTTGGAAATACCCCATTCACTAAGGTTTTTAAAGCAAAATTATCTCTTACTTAGGAACAGCAACTCATTGCTCACCAAATATTCACAACAGTATGAATATGGACGCTGAGACTATCAGGACAAGGTCATAGCCTCTCTTTTCCCTGGGCCTCTATCCCCCTCAGCAGGACAGAACAGGGTTCTGTGTCTGTGTTGCACCTCCAACAGCAGGGGTCAGCACACCTGAGCCTAGGGGTGAGCACCCAACTCTCCTCAGTTGAGGAATGAATCATGCACAGACTAGCCAATCTTCACCTCAGATGCTCCACCTAATGATCAGGGGGCAAGAAAGGTTCCAAGTGGCATTAAGGCCCTACAACCCACATCTCATCTCCATCCACAGAGAAAAGACCCAGACCCACCTGCTCCCATACCTGGCCCTCTCCCAGCCCACCTCACATGCCATGGTGTGAGCATGAATCCCCCAGGACTAACCTCATGTGTCTTTTCCCTGTTTGGCTAGCCATGGTAGGTTCCCTCCAATGTCCTGCATTGTCATCCTCACGAGGCTCTGTATATCCCTGTCTCTTCTCATGCCCTCTCCCCAAAACTGGAATCTCCCGTGGCACCTTCTGAATCTCAGCTCATGAAAACAAACCTCCAAAGTTCTCTCAAGATGTCCTCACCTCCAAGCTCTAACAGAAACTGGGTCTCCAGAGGACACAGGCCCTCTGAAGTCCCCTCCCTTGGGAGTTTCCCTGGGGCCAGCAGCTAGGGTGAACAAGTGCTCCACACTGAGGTTCTCAGATCATCTGCTCCCTCTTCCCAATATCTGCTAACCTGCATAAGATGGGAGCCCCCAACTCCCTCATGGTAAGCACTCCCAGGGACACCATCTCAGCACTCTTGGCTCCTCCCTGTCTGTCACCTTCTCAGAAGTGCTGTCTCCTGCTCCTCACTGATTTCAGTGCAAGAAGAAGTGGGGACTGAAAAAATTTTCCAAAGATGCCCAGGCCCTAATCCTTGGAAGAATGAAGACGTTGTATCATATGGCAGAAAGGACATTATTGATGTAACTAAGGTGAACATCTGAAATTGGGGAGATTGTCCTAGGTAGACCAATCAAATCACAGTAAAATTCCAAGCTGAGATACTCCTCTGGCTAAAGTCTGAGAGATGCTACAGGAAAGGCAGGTGGTAGAGATGCAGAAGAGAGGACATCAGAGGTTCTAGTGGAAGAAGCATGAGACGTGCTGTAGTAGGCACATATGAGGACCTGGGAGACGGCTCCAGGAGCTAAAAGTGGCTCCTTCATGACAGTCATCAAGGAAATAGGGACTGAATTCTCAAAAAAACCATACTGATCCTGGAAGCAGAGTCCTCCCCAGAGCCGCCAGTAAGGAACAAAGACCAGCTACACCTCGACCTTAGCCCTGTGAACCCCATGGGGGACTTGGAACCTATGTAACTGTGAGGTCATAAATGGAGCTACATAAAGCCACTTGAGTTATGGTATTTTCTGTGGTTCTGTGATCTCTGTGAAGACAGGAAAAACTAATGTCCACCCCTCAGCAAGTGGACATGACTTAGATGCTCAAGAAGACAATAGACGATGGAATACAGAGGCTGAGGGAAGAGGGCGTGTGGAATGGAGAAATTCTGTGAGGCCACAGACCCACCAGAGAGTTGAATTCTTATATCTCAACCGGTCCAAAAGTCAACTTGAAACAGAAATAAGCACAAAATTATAGCAGACCCATACCAAGACACATTATAATGAGAATGACTAACATACAGAATAAAGATAAAATCTTAAATACTGTGAGAGAAAAAAATCAAATTACATATTTTGGGAAACCAATTTGGATCTCAACTGATTTCTCAGCCCAGACCCTCAAAGCTAGGAGGTCCTGGAATAATATATTTCAAGCTCTGAAAAAAACACATGCCAACTGAGAATTTTATATCCAGCAAAATTAAGTTTCAGATTTGCAAATGAAATTTAAATATCCCAGATAAATAAAAATTAAAAGAATCTACAATTAGAAAGCCTACACTACAGAGCATTCTCATTAAAATATTCCATGAGGATGATGTAATTTTTTTTAAAAAAGTGAAAACCAGCAAAGGAAGGATCTACACTAAAGTGACATTCAACCAAATGATAAACTAAGACAAATCAAAAACCAGAAATAAATCAAAACGACAGGGAATTCAAATCATATCTCAATAATAACCTTAAATGTTAACTGCCTAAACACATCAATCAAAAGACAAAGACTGGCAGACTGAATTAAAAAGCAAGACCCAACAATATGCTGTCTTTAAGAGACTCGCCTCATGGGCAAAGACATTTACAGGCTGAAGGTAAAAGAATGGGAAAAAAACTTTTCACTTATATGGATTGCATAAACAAGCTGGGGTTTCCATTCTCATTTCAGATAAAGTAGACTTCAAACCAAAGTTAATTAGAAGAGACAAGGACATTTCATACTTCTTAAGGGAATATGCCCCAAACAATGGAGCATCTATGTACATCAAACAAACTGTTCTCAATTTCAAGAGTCAAATAGACCACAATACAATAATACTGGGTGACTTTAACACTCCTCTCTCACTACTGGACAGATTTTCAAAACAAAAACTAAGTAAGGAAACTATAGAACTAAATAATACAATCAATAATTTAGACTTAACAGACATATATAGAATATTTCATCCCTCAGTGAGCAAATATACTTTCTTCTCAGTAGCACATGGCTCCTTCTCTAAAATAGATCATATCTTATGCCACAAAGCAACTCTCAGAAAAAAACTCTTACAAAAGAGCACAGATACTACCCTATATTCTACCAGACCACAATGGAATGAAATTATAAATCAATGATAAAATAAAAAAGTAAAAGCTACTGTAACAAATGGGGACTAAATGATACACAATTGAATGATGAGTGAATAGTAGAAGAAATCAAGGATGAAATAAAATTCTTAGATGTAAATGAGAACACTGATACAACATATCAAAATCTCTGGGACACTATGAAGGCAGTACTAAGAGGAAAGTTTATTGCATTGAGTGCATTCACTAAAAGAATAAAAAGTCAACAAATAAATGACTTAACACTATATCTCAAAGTCCTAGATAAAGAAGAACAAATCAACACCAAAAGCAGAATATAGGAAATAATTAAAATCAGAGCTGAAATCAATGAAATTGAAACAAAAGAAACAATTGAAAAATTGACAAAACAAAAAGTTGGTTCTTTGAAAAAATAAATAAAATAGATAGACCCCTGGCCATGCTAACAAAAGAAAAAGAGAGAAAATTCAAATACTAAAATACAAGATGAAGAAAGAAATATCACAACAGACACATCTGAAATACAGAAGATAATTAGAAACTATTTTGAAAATTTATCCTGTAATAAAATAGAAAATATTGAAGACACCGACAAATTTCTAGAGACATATGACCTATCCAAACTAAATAAGGAGGTCATACAGAATTTAAACAGATCAATTTCAAGTAATGAAATAGAAAATGCCACCAAAGCCTACCAACCAAGAAAAATCCAGGATCAGATGGATTCTCAGCCAAGTTCTATAAGACTTTCAAAGAAGAATTAACACCAATACTCCTTAAAGTATTTCATGAAATAGAAAAGGAAGGAACCCTTCCAAACTCATTCTATGAGGCTAATATCACCCTGATACCAAAACCAAAGACCTATCAAGGAAACAAAACTTCAGACCAATATTCCTGATGAACATAGACACAAAAATTCTCAATAAAATTATGGCAAATTGCATACAAAAACATATTAAAAAGATAGTGCACCATGATCAAGTGGGATTCATCCCAGGAATGCAGGGTTGGTTCAACATACGGAAATCAATAAACATAATACATTATATTAATAAACTTAAAAACAAGAATCTTATGATCATCTCAATAGATGCAGAAATAGCATTTGACAAAATACAGCACATCTTTACATTCAAAACATCATTCCAAATGGAGATAAATTGAAAGCATCCCACTAAAACCGGGGACAAGGATGTCCTCTTTTACCACTTCTATTTAACATTGTTCTTGAAACTCTAGCCAGAGCAATTAGACAGAAGAAAGAAATTAAAGGGATACAAATTCACAAAGAAGAACTCAAAATATCACTATGTGCTGATGACATGTTTCTACATCTACAAGATCCAAAAAATTCCACCAGAAAACTTCTAGAACTAATAAGTGAATTCACCTAAGTAGCAGGATATAAAATCAACACCCATAAATCAAACACATTCCTATACATCAGCGAAGAATCCACTGAAAGAGAAATTAGAAAAACTACACCATTCACAATAGCCACACACACACACACACAAAAAAAAAAAAAAAAAAAAAAACAAAAAAAAAAACCCTGGGAATCAATTCAATCTAACAAAAAAGGTGAAAGACCTCTACAATTAAAACTACAGAACCCTAAAGAAAGAAATCAAAGAAAACCTCAGAAGATGGAAAGATCTCCCATGCTCCTGGATAGGCGGAATTAATATTGTCAAGATGACCATACTACCAAAAGCATTATACAAATATAATGCCCCTTTACTCTTTGTGGTCATTTGGTTAGTTTTCAGGCTTGGGAAATGATAAACAAAGCTGCTCTAAGCCTCCTGTTACATGTTCATTGTTGCATATGAGCATGTGGCTCTCAGAATTATGTGTCCAGGAGTGGAACTGCTGTGTGTGTGTAATATTCAACCTAATAGGCGATGTCACATTGCTGTCCAGGTGTCTGTACCCCTGTGTGCCATGGCAGCAGTGTAGGAAAGCTCTTGATGGTCCAACTTCTCATCCACATGGAAGCATCAGTGATTGTAATTTAGAAATTACTTTTAATTTTTCATGAGGTTTATTCCTTACAACTTGACTAAGTTATGATTCACATGCCATTCACACGTTTAAAGTCTACACTTCAGTACATTCATAGAGTTATGCACCAGTCACCACGTTCAATTTTAAAATATTTCCATCACCCCAAGAAGAAATCCCATGCCCATTCACAGTCACCCCTTTCCCTGTCCAGGACTTCTCGCCAGCACTAGGCACCTGCTCTCCTGCTCTCTGTCACTATAGGTTTCATTATTCTGAACATTTCATGTAAATGGGGTCCTACAGCATGTGGTGTTTTGTGACTGGCTTCTTTCACTTTGCCTGTTTTCAAAGTTCATCCAGGTTGTCATTGTGGTTTGAAAGGCATTTCCCTCTTGGCTAATGGGAAACTGATGAGCTAATGAGGTGAAGAATGTTTCCAAGGGTTTTATGGAAAGTAGATTGTTCTTTTCCTTTTTGAATTTTCCATTCATTCTACTCCTACACACACCATGCTCTATGTGCTGGGGAATCTTCTTCTCAGTAATTCCAAATGTCCCCTCACCTTCTGCCTCCCATTGGGTTTAGTAAATTGGGATCCCAAGTCCATCTCACTCTGAAGCAGACTGCCTGAGACTCACTGGCTGACCACTTTTTACATATTCCATTTGCAAGTCCTTGCCACAGAAGATGCTTCTCTGTCTTCTCTTTTCACTTTTTAGTGATATCTTTGAAAAACAAGTTTCTAATTTTGAAGTACTGACATGTATTAAGTTTATTTCTTCTATGAATTTTTTGGTTTTGCTTAAGAAATTCTTAAGTTATAATCAGAAAGTTAATTGTCTGCAACTTCTCCATAGTTTTATATATTTTAATGTTTTTGTGCATATGTGGGGTGCAGAAGACATTAAAATCTTTTTTTTAAAGTTCCCTCATATCCCTTTTTTTTAAAGAGAGAGAGAGAATTTTTTAATATTTATTTGTTTTTAGTTTTCGGCGGACACAACATCTTTGTTTGTATGTGGTGCTGAGTATCGAACCCAGGCTACACACATGCCAGGCGATCGCGCTACCGCTTGAGCCACATCCCCAGCCCCAATCTTTTTTTTTTTTTTTTTTTTTTTTTCATTCATGGATTGTCACTTACCAACTCATCACATATGGAAAACTGTCCTTTTTCGCATCTGGTAAGGTATGACCTTCCTCAGCATTCCAGTGTCTTCATTTCCATGGGATGCTTCCTGGATTCCCTCTGTTGTGTCCTGGTCTCCCTTTTTTTGATCATTCTGAGAAATTTGGTTGGATTTCATACCATTATAATGTGTCTACTAGGTAAATAAATCCAATAAATTTAATGTTTTGATTTCAAGAGTTTCATTGTTATCATTGCTGACTTTTTAAAAGTTAAAGATGCTCTTTTCTGAAGTTCCACAAAATATTTATTTCTGTTTTGGATAGGGATTACACTTAATAAACAGGTTTGAAGACCACTGACAATTTCTTACCCTATGGAGTCTTATAATTCATGGACATGGGATATTCCCCTATTAAAATATTTTAATAAAATGTTGCTGTTCACACTCTTTATCTTGTGGTGGCTTACTCTAGTGATCATAGTCTCTCTCAATTATGTTTTCAAAGTATTATTGTGTTCTGTAGAAATACAAATGATTTTTGTCTCTAGTTCTTGTCCAATAACTGCTGTAAATTTTTGTCAGTTCATATATAGTTTATATTTTCTCTTGCTTGATTACACTTGCTAGGAAATCCAGTATACTTTTTAATGTAATGGAGATAGCAGGTGTGCAGGGTATGTCTTCTCTGCCCTGCAAATCCAGTCTCCAGGTAGGTCCCTTTTGGTGTCCTGGGAACTGCCCTATATGGACTGCCTGATCTGCAAAGTCAGCCTTGCTACCTGTCCCCCAGTTAGCTTGGGCTACACAGGAGCACTGTGTTGGAAGCGAGGGTGAAGGAGCATTGGTTTGTGCTCTTTCTTCCCCTGGATTCCTCTGACAGTATTGGAACAAGGAGAAATAAGACATGATTGGTCTGAATTCTTTTCTATGTGTCCTCTCAGTCAGCATCTCAGATTAAATGTGTTGTTCTGAGTGCCAAACATTTTTGTACATTAACCAGTTAAGCTAATGAAAACCTAAATTCATCTGTGCAATAGACCAATGCCTTCAAATTAAGTCATCTGCATAGATTTTTAAATAGGTGTAGGCTAGGATCAAACATTAAACCCTTAACTCTGATTCACCAGAAGAGTAATTCAGGTACCTATCCTGTCTCTGAAACTCTCCATGGGATTCTAGTGAGCAGCCAAGGGAAGAAGCAGAGGCTCAGAGCAGAGGGCCTTGGTAAAGGGTGTGAATCAAATTGAAGCAAACTCTAGAGCCTGTACATTATCCGAGTCTGCTGTGTAAAGAACTTTGTGAAAACCACCAGCCCATATCAATGATGATGTATCACAGGTATGTGGGCAGCCAGTCTGAATGATTCACATTCTCCTTCCCAGAGCGGAGAGGCTCTGACCAGCACTAAATCTTGTAGTGACCTGGACATTGCCCCAGTCCCGGAGGTTGATGCTTGTTGCCCCATGAATTGAGCTACGCCCACCTGTTCCTTTGTGATATTACCCCTTTGCCTGTTTGGGATAGAATGTTCCATGGAAACACTTTGTGTGTCCCTTTCTCTTGTTGTGCCTTTGGGTGTGGCCTTCCTAGATGCCAGTCAACCTACTGACAGTAGATATCAGGAAGCTACACTCAGCCCTTTGAAACCTGACCCCTTGCCTCATTTGAATGGCTTCTCAATAAAAGGATTCAGGTCAGATACCATCCATTGAGTGGAAGGCTGGTGCCTTTAAGAAAGACCCCTACAATGCATTCTGAGGTATATTCTTCTTACAGAGGTTTTGCAGAAAGACATTTAGTCATTACCATTGTCCTCTGATAAATGGAAAATCTCCAAATGATCTGGAAGTTCAAGTTAAATGTCTTTAATTGTATCAATCTCCCTTAGGGTAAATGCATTACAACTCAAAAATTTTTTTCCTCTGCTTTAGGTCATAGAGGTAGTCTACAGTATTAATTCATATTTTGAAAGAGATGAGTACAATTTCAATTTTTCCATATGGGTAACCAATGTCCTTATATCATTTGTCCAAAATTTGTCCTTTACACATCAATCTCTAATGTTACTAGTGTTATATATCAACACTGTATTATTACCTATCATACCAGTTTGTATGTATACTTGAATTATAGGTCTTGGTCTCTATCATACACACAGTCACATATGCCCGATGTTCACATGTGTGTTGTTTGGTTTGTGGCTTCCATCTCTGTTCTAAGATCTACTTGTGTATCCCTGTGTCAACAACCTACTCTCTACATACAAGAACTCTAGTGTAAGTCTTGATATCTACTAAGAGAATACTGTGCCTTTATTTTTCTTGCTTAAATGTGTCTTGGCTATTATTCATGAATCTTTCCATACAAGGCTTAGAATCAGCTAACAAAGGGTGGGAACCTCAAGGGTGGGAACCTCAGGTCCAGGGCTTCTCTCAAGGGTCTTTGTTTCTCTTTGCCCTGCACTTGTAGGTCTTTGTGCCCCAGTAGGAGAAAGCCTTTGAAGAAGTGGAGAGATCCTCAGGAGCTGGGTGTGCAGAGGGAAAAGGAGGAGGCAGTAGAGACAGGGGAGTGGGGCTGGTCCAAGGCTTGGGGAGCCCAGGCAGGAGGGGCCTGCTGGCTGCAGAGGTGGAGCCCAAAGCTTCAGTGATGGAGTTTTTGTACCTGTCACCTGAGGGAGAGGGAGGGCCACTCCCTCCTGCCAGAAACAGAGGAGTAGCATTTGACTTTTAGTTAATGTAAATGCAACAGATTAAAGATAAGGAGCCTACTTTTCAAGTGTCATTTTTTCAAATGACATCTTTTTCAGTCTGCTCCCAGTGGGAACTAATCAGTAATCCCTAGGAAAAGAGAGTAAGGTATGGTGGGGGACACCAAGAGACATGTTGAGATAACCCCTATCTGCAACCACCACCCCTCCCAGGACCATTTGGTCCCCTCCAAAGACAACCACAGGTAAAAGAAGGAGGGATCGGTGGACTTTAGCTCTCTCTCCCTCATCCTTCCTCTGCTATTGCTCCGGCTTCCTTCTCTACTCTGCAAGGAGATCCCCCTAGAGCTCAGCTCAGGAGGCCCTAGGACTGGAATTCTCTTTCCTCCTCAGACTTGGGAAGCAATTCTGAGACTGCTGTCCTTCCAGGTGACTGCCACTTGTGGAGCCTGAGAGCTTCACCCAGCTGAATTCGCATTGCCCAAATGTTCTTGAAACTACTTATATGACAGATTCAGTCCCACTCTTTATATTTGCTCATTTAACTGTTTGCAAAGGAAAATTATGGCCCGAAGAAGGAGCTATGCTGGGACTTTGTCCATGACATGTGGACAGTATGGCAATACAAGTCTCAAACGTGTTTTGAGTAAAATGTGACAGGGTCCCTGTGCCTCCACTGGGTTTTTCTTTCCCCCCACCCACTATTGGCAGGAGGCAGACCATCTGCAGCCTCCTTTGCACTCTATTTTGTGTTTGGGCCATATTTGTTACATGTCTGTCTACTAAAATAGTATCCCATTCAGGGCTGGGGTATAGCTCAGGGTAGAGCACTTACCTGGCAGTGTGAGGCACAGGGTTTCATCCCCAGCACCGCAGAAATAAATTTTAAAAATAAAAGTATCATTCTGAAAAGCAATCGAGGGACCCTCCATGCTATGAAAACATGAAGTCTAGTCCTAAGACAGAGCTTCTGGTGTTGGATTGCAATTAATATTTTGTCCTTTAGAATCAGTATTTTCTTGAGTTTGGGGCTTAGTTTCTCATAATTGAAATGGATAACATTCTCTGCCTGGCACCTCTTCCGAATCCCATTTTATACTAGAAGATACAATTCCAGCATTTCAGAGAAGGCGAAAGGCACCAAGTTTTCCCAGTCCCTGGAGATGCCTCTGTCAAACCATTGGGGAAAAATCATCCAGGTTTTCCCTCGTAAAAAATATACACTATGTACATGGTAGCATTATAATCCAGTATATTACTAACCTTTTAATAGGAGCCTAAAATATGCTGGACACATCTTCTTTTTAATATTTATTTTTTTAGTTGTAGTTGGACACAATACCTTTATTTTGTTTACTTATTTTTATGTGGTGTTGAGAATTGAACCCAGGGCCTCGCACATGCGAGGCAAGCACGCTACCACTGAGCCACAACCCCAGCCCCTGAGCACCTCTTTTAGTAGCAATAAATTAAAATATATTTCGCTCATTTTAATGGTTACCTAGAATTTTATTGCATAGATTTTCTTTGGGGTTTGATGGGAATGTTCTTCATCTTCATTCCCTTGTGATGACACAAGAATGTATGAGTATCCAAACTCAAGGAGCTGTACATTTCAATATATGTATTTTATTGTATGTAAACTATGGATTAGTAAAGTTGATTTAAGAAGGTTGGAACCCCCTTGAAATTTGTATTTTGGTTCTGTGTAAAGAAAATAAAACAAACCCATGTTCTTAAGAGATAGACCCAGACATATCTGGAGGTAAAGAGTTATGGTGGGCTGGGCCTGGTGATGAACATCTGAACAATTCCAGCAGCTCAGAAGGCTGAGGCAGGAGAATCACAGGTTTGAAGCCAGCATGAGCAACTTAGAGAGGCCCTAAACAATTTAGTGAGACCATGTCTCTAAATAAAAATACTAAAAAGGGCTTGGTGATGTGGCTCAGTTGTTAAATGCCCTGGGTTCAATCCCAAGTTTAAAAAAAAAAAAAAAGAATTATGGTGTCTGTATCTTATTGTCCAAAGGTGCAGCAATCCCATTAACAGCCATATGTATATGGGGGTGGGAGAGTGAGAACAACTGTGACAAAATGTTCACAACAGATGACCCTAGGTTAACGGTAAAAATAAAAGCTAGAAATAATAAAATACATATTTTCTTTATATCTGACAATTAGCATATTCTTCCATTATGAACAGAAAACCAGGATAGTAGGAGCCATACCTCCTTCTTTCACCACTAAATTCATAGATGTTTGCATCTCTCATTGCAGTGTAGCAGGGAGCTTAATGCATTCTTTATACTCTTTGGTACTGGTTAGATCTGCATCCAGGTCTGTCTAATTAAATTCTGGCTATTTAATGTGTCAAGAAACAATATATTTTAGAATTTCAATCATTTATTTTGTTTTTATTCATTTATTGCACTTGGAGGGCATCAGATCTTAAATCCAAACTCAAAGTTTATTGTGATTATAGATATCAGAATTAAACCCTGTTTTTAAAATGATGTAGTTTAGCAACAGGGCTTGACACATAAAGAACTTTTGTAGACACTTGTTTTTGAAGTGCTAGGGATTAAACCCAGGCTTCATACATGCTAGGCAAGCCTGTTACCATTTGGGTTACATCCCCAGCTCTCTACACTTGAGTAGGAAAAGTCTGAATGCCTGAAGTCTGCATGATCTTCAGCGATCCAGTAAAGTCTGGCATCAAAAACTTCAAACCATGCCTAATGTTGCTTGTTTTGGGAGGTGTTGAGCATTGAACCCAGGGCCTGGTTCAGGCTGTGCTATGTTCTTAACCACCAAATAAATACATTTTAAATATGACATTTTAAAGAAACATAATCACGGGAAAAAATAGAACTGTTACCCTTCCTTATATTTCTTTTTGGAGATATATATATATATATTAGTAGTTGGACACAATACCTTTATTTTGTTTATTTATTTTTATGTGGTGTTGAGAATCGAACCCAGGGCCTCACATGTGCTAGGCAAGCATAAAGAAAATGAAACAATCGCATGCTCTTAAGATACACACACACACACACACACACACACACACACTGGGGATTAACCCAAGAGGCATTTTACCATGGAGTACATCCCCAGCCCTTTTTAGTATTTTATTTTGAGACAGTGTCTCATTAAGTTGCTTAAGGCCTCTCAAATTGCTGAGGCTGGCCTTCAACTTGGCAATCCTCCTGCCTCAACCTCCCAAATCATTGGGATTACAAGCTTGTGCCATCACCACCAGCAGGTTTTCATTTTAAATATGATAAATGGAGGAGGATGTAGCCCTTTCTGCAGTGGGGGTTGTGGGGTGTCCTTAAGGCTCAGGGTCTGCATCCTGTTCTGGAATCTTAATGGGGTTGATTTGGAAGCAGAGGCTTGATCCTGGGGGAAGGCAGGTGAGGGCGGACCTAACAGCCCTCATCTCTGCATCTCTTTCCCCTTCCTGCTGTCCTTGCTTTTAAATCCTCCTCCCCTCCCCCACCTTTCTTCCTCTCCTCTCCTTTCTTCAGCATTTCAACCTTTCTCTCTCTTTACTCTCCCTGTTTCCTTTCATCTTGTTTTTTGAAGGCTGGTTGCCAAGACACGTGACTGTGTCCACCTGGGACAAGCCAAAATAAAGAGACACAAGGCAGGGCTCCTCACCAGGGTGCTGTGTGCTCTGAGGTGCTGTCTTAGCTCTTCCTGGGAAGGTTCAGTGAAAGTCACTTCAGTCTTCCCTGGAGATCACGCTGTGGGGTCCGGATTAGGATCCTCACTGAACGGTCCAAACATTGAGAGGATTTTCCTTGAAGTAAGTCTTTGTTTTCCTTTGGATCTGGGGGTTTTCAATCAGTCCCGCCCCGAGGAGGGAATTCTGCTCCTGGCAGGAAACTGAGCCCTAGGAAGTGATCTGATCCTAGAACCCAAAGGCGGCCCTGGGAGGGGGTGGGAGGGCTCCTCAGCTTTTCAGATCCACCCACCACAATCCAGGCGGATGCTAGTTGAAGTGTGTGGGACTCCACATCCCGCTCAGGACTGCAGATATCCCCAGCCGCGGGGTCTGATTCTCGCAGCCCGCAGACTCCCCTAACTGACAAGCAGCCTGAGACCCCGAAACCCAGATGCAGCTCGCCAACCCCCAGGCGCCCACAAGCGCCTTCACTCTGCTTTTATGTCAACCAATAGTTTTGATTTTCTTTGGTCCAAGTGGGAATGACGTGATCTTCAGCAATTCGGTAAAGTTTGGCGCCAAAAAGTTCAAACCACGCTGAACAGTGGTTTCACTTTGTATTCAGGAACTCAGCATTGGCGCCCAAGGTCAACTCAGAGAAAGCCCCTGGTATTCTTGTGAGTCCAGGAGTCCCAGGGGAGAGTGGAGGGAGAAAGGGTGTTTAATGACAAGGCAAACTTCAGCACAAGGAGCTTTCTGGTAAGCATGGTTATTACTATTACTATTGAGATGTAATTCATTTATCAGAAGTCAGACTTTGAAAGTGTGCAAATCAGTGGTTTTTAGTACAATCATGAGGTTGTGCCACCACCACTACTACCTTCTTTGGATTGTTTAAAGGATGTGGAGAGGAGGTCTGATGGTTGGAAGGCAGAGGCAGGAGCAGTCCCCAGGGAGATTGCTTTGCAGTAATATCCTGTTGAGAAAGGGTAAGAGACCAGGGCAGCCTGCTTTTACCTCAGCCTAGGAGAGATGTGACCAGAGAAATGGGGGAGAGGGTGATGCTAAACAGCAGGTTGTGGCACCTGTGGGCTTTGATGGGAGAGTAGAGGTATCCTATGTTAAAATCAGCAGATGCAGCTGCTATGGCTTGGCTTAGAGCATTATGGTGACAATAGGAGATAGACACAGTATTTAGGAAGAAGTCTTTGCAGGATTCTAGGATAAAGGTAGTTGAAAGTTGGTACCAAGGTAGTGATGGTTAAGGTGTAAAAAGGGTTTTAGGAGCTGCCTGGGGAAGCCAGAGGAGCAGGGGAAAGGATCAGTGAGAAGTGACCAAGGGTGGTGATGCAGTTAATAGAAGTAGGGCAAGTGTGTGTGTGTGGTGGGGGGGGGGGGTCTATTGTGGTAGGAAAGGTGTAGAGTTCACTTATAGACCTGTCTGATTTGAGGGTCAAATGGGCCCAGAGATGCAGATGCCCTAAGGGATACTGGTTGTTGTTGGATTGGCTCATGGGGAGCAGCCTGATGGAGCTCATGAGTTGCCCTGGGACAGCTAGGGCAGTTACAGGATGTGGCCAGAAGAAAGGAAACTTGGCTGGATCTCTGAGTCAATGGCAGAAAAAGGAGCAGATTAGAATGGCCGAAACTTCTAAGGGTGTTTGGAGCCTGAGAGCTTTTAGTGCAGAAGGTGCTTCTGAGAGCAGAGGTGGCTGAAATCTACAAAGAGCTCATCTAATCTGGTTACTGGTGACATTGCCAGCAAGGCTATACTTGATTGAGGGCAGTGTGCTGAGAATGACAAGGCTTGACTCTTCCAGAAATGTGCCTTTCAAGGAACAACCTAGAGCCGGTCACATGGGGTGATGTGCTACTGGAGGTTGGGGTGACCCCTGCTTCTCTGTGGGCTGAATTCCACTAGGTTCCCAGAGATGTGGAAGTGCTTCCAAGGTTGGGCCATGGCACTTGCTCAGAATCTGATGCTACAGCATTCACCTAGCTGGCCTTACCTGCGTGTCTAACCTACCTGGGGCATCCCAAATCCGAGTCGCTTTTCTGGACATTGAGGCTGATGGGACCCGGTGGATATTTCCCATTTTCTTTGGAATGTACCCTGTACTTGTAGGGAAGTTCCATTTTAAGCGTAGCCCCTCCCTCTCTGCTTCTGTTTGGTCTGTCCCCACTGAGTGAGTGCTTATTGAGCAACACCCAATGACAGCTAAACTCTACCAGAATCTCCCTTCCTGGGAACTCTGGGCTGTGGGTCAGCGGGAAGGGTGGCAGACTTGTGAGCTTTGGGGCTAAACCATTTGTGCACTCTGAAGGGGTGCGGGGCTGTATAGGACCAGTTTGCCACAAAACCTCAACTCCGCTCTTCAGGGCGCACTCCTCCTTCACCTCCTGTCACCTCTGCATCCGGATGTGTGCTGCACCTTGCTTCCCTCCCTCCTCCCCTCTGAGCCTCGCTCTTCCTTTTGTAGTTCTTGGGACTCCCGGGGTCTGCCTCCTGCTTTGCTCCTTTGAGAATGTTCAAGGTCCCTTGGAGCTCTGCCTTTCAAGCGACCACCTGCCACCAGTGAGGGGGAGAATGTCCAGCCCCCAGAAGCCCCGTCCTCTTCCCAGTGCCAGCAGCATGTTCTCACTGAAGTCCTCAGTGCCTGGAGTAAGATCTTCCTTTTTTCCTGCCAGGAACTAGTAGGGATGTCCCGGGCTCCCACTGCCTTTTCTATTGCTGAGGGCGCTGTGGCGGCTCCAAACACTCAGACTGAGCAAGGTTAGAATCTGAGGACTTTGGCCAAGAGATTCTTCTGGTGACTTCTCTCAACTCCACCCTCAAGGTCCCCTGCCTCCTGCTGCTTGTGGGGCGGGATATGCTCCCCTCTTGCACCCGGCCTTACCCTAATAGGAACTCCACTGTTCCCACCACACCACTCTGTGCCTCCCCAGCTGCCTCACACACCCCACCCCGACTGTCCTATTGCCATCCCCTCCCTGCTCTCCCCTCCTGCCTGCAGTGCTTTGATCTATTTCTAAGGTGTCTGTGTTTCACAACTCCCCTGCCTCCCCACTGCTGGCCCTTCCTCCTTCCCTGTGAGTCATTGCCTAGAGTAGCTGTACCCAATGCTGCTGTAAAAAACCCTCACCCCATCCGCCCTTCCCTGTTCCAAATTTTGCTGTTAAAAAAAATTTTTTTTGGATTTTTTCCCCAATTTTTCTTTTCCTTTTCTTTCTCCCTCCCTCCCCCCCTCTCTCTCTGGTGTTGAATAACTTATTTTAATGAATTTATCTTTTAATACAAGGGTGAAAAATTCCTACCATTTTAACTACAGTTAAATCTAAACTTCAAAACTGACCAATAATTAATAACATGTTAATTTTGAAGTTTTTGACTATAAGGATACCAAATATAATATAGAACTCAAATTTAATGATGTTAAACTTCTTACCATTCCAAGAGTATCAGATTGCTTCTCCTGTTCCCCCCCTCAAAAAAGAAAAAATCATTTCTCCTAAGCAAGTACAGTACCTGCTGGTATTTGCAGTTGTTAAAAAGTAAAGGCAAAAAACTTTCAACTTGAATATGATTTGAGTATTTGTAAGTCATCTAAAATTTATACCTGATACATGGAATAGATAGGTTCATAGTCTTGGCATAAGAAGTCATGTCACAGAGTTTGAATGTTGGAAGTGTACTTTTAAACTATCAGTTAAAGAAACTCTAGCACCATTTAGTTCCTTTTCTTGTTTGTTTTTTATTTTGCCAGTAAGAAATCAGATTTAATGTCACCATTCTTCAATCAATGGATTTGTGTTGATCTGTTTCTTAGCTGATTACTATCAATTGTACACAGTTCTTATCAGAGCTGAGCATTTTCACATGAAGCTAATCAGTTTTATTTAAAATTAATAATACATATACGTAGATTAAAACTAAACATAACCATATGTAATCTAACATGGGATATTCAAACAAAAAACTAAGAAAGTAGCCATTAGAAAGGAGACATGCAAGAAAAAAAATTAAATGGAGATAATAAATTTTTGTAATTATTTAGACAACTCCTAGCAATGTATTCAGAACAACCAAAGTCAGAGAAAACATGTGAAACATGAAAAATTCCTTTCCAGTTTGAATTAAATGTGTTTTAAGGAGAGAGGAAGAGAAGAACAACAACCAAAAAAAAAAAAAAAAAACAAGCACGTTTTGTAATTTTGGAACACTGAAAAAGTATCAAACATGGAATTAGTGATTTTTCAAAAATCACACCCCAGATTTTCTTTTGAGGGGAATAAGAAAAACAGTTTTTTGAAACAGGGCATGAAACAGACTTAAAATTGAAACTCATACTAACAATATTGTGTTTTTACTGAAAAATACTACTAGAGATAAAATTAAGTTAAATTTCAAGTACTTTCCATTTAATGTGGGCAAAATTACAATGTTTACATAGCAAATATAAACTAGCAATTTATTTTCACTTATAAAGTATTTTATATTTTATTTTAGGAAAACTTTACAGTCTTCAGTGCTCAAAATTAAATAGGAATTTTTATTTTTTAATCAATTAATTTTCCATACCTAAGAATTAGTATGGCAATGTAAAACAAAAGTTTAATTCTGCTGAACTAAAGCCCAAATAGATTCATATTTTTAAATGTATGAAAATACCCAATCTTTAAAATTTTGATAATTTCTTTTATCAATATAAAATATTTAAGTAATCACAAGAGATACCTTATATCAGAAACAAATTCACATGATATACTCATGACATTCAAGAATTAAAATCAAGAAAGTGGTAGTCACCCTAATATAGAATTTATTTCTTTTTGTCAACTCCATTCCTTCTATATAATCATTATTTCACATCATCTGCATAGAAATATCACAATCTGAAAGGTGCAGAGGGTATCCTTACCATGAATTTTTAATTGCTAGTGAAAGGAGATTAGAAACCAGAGATGATGAATGGCGGAAGATGTCCTATCCTTCCAAGGTAACCTTGCTGGGGTCCCTTCACATTTCAGCACACCAAGCATCTGACCACATCAAAGCATAATCTTATGTTCCTTTATAAAACCATCTTTCTTGTGGCCCAAAAGATAACCATCATGGTTACAGTTTTCTTCTATGACTCTTAGTCCTTTTGAGTATATATTGAATTGGCAGCAACAGTTTTCATTGTATGAAAAGAAATGTGGAACAAAATCATCTTCTAGTGGCACTAGTTCATTGGTCTCAAAACCTATGACTGATGGTTCAGATAATGTTAAAAGGAAACATACTAACAATACTGAGTAAATTTACTTGAGCTCTAGAAGGCAAAAAAAATTTTTTTTGGAGAGTCCATGGCTGCAACTTACCCCTGAGGCCAAACAGACTGGGCCCTGCCAGCTGGCCTCTAGTTTTATTTTCTTTTCCTTAACACATAGTTGTATAGATTTATAGGACACAGTGTGATGTTTTGATATAATATTCATTTTATAATGGTGAAATCAGAGTAATTAGAATATCTCTCAGGTCAAACATTTATCATTTCCTGTGACCGGATCATTTAAAATCCTCTCTTTTAGCTATTTTGCAGCATACACTACATTATTATTCACTGTGGTCATCTTGATGTGCTATAGTATGGCACAGATGTAATTCCTCCTATCTAACTGAAACTTTGTACCCCTTGACCAGTGTCTCCCCTCTTCTCTCTACTCTCAACCTGTGCTAACCAGCACCCCTCCTGCCTGCCTCCATCTCCACATATAAGTGAGATCATTTGCATGTCTGTTTTATTCTCTCATTGTCTCCTCTAAATTTATCTATATTGTTACAAATGACACAATTTCCTGTTTTACAGGGGCTTTTTTAATGTAAATATACTAGGGATGGATCTCAGGGTCTTGAGTCTGCTGAGCAATCCCACTATGAGCTTCATCTTCAGCCCTAATTACCTTTTTGTTGTTGTTCTTAAAACTGATTAGTATTCTTTGTATTTGCCACAGTTTGTGTTCTTTGGTTTTGTTTTGTTTTGTTTTGTTTTACTTTGGAGGTGAGTCTGCTATGTTTTCCAGGTTGGACTAAAACTCCTTGGCTCAAAGGAATTCCCCTGCCTCAGGCTCCAGGTAGCAAGCATGCACCATAGGGGCTTGGCTCCTTCTCCATTTTTTGTTTTCTATATTTTTTATTGGTGCACAATAGTTGTACATATGGTGGAATTTGTTGTTATGTATTCAAATGTGTACACAATATAACAATGTAATTGTCTAATATCATTCCCCAGGATTTCCCCTTTCCATCTCCTCCTCCCTCCCCTGGTTCCTTTCCTCTACTCTGCTTATCTTCCTTTGATTCTCATGAGACCTTTCTCTCCTTTCTTTGGTTTTTCCTCTCTACCTTCCATAAAGAGAGAAAACATTGACACTTGAATTTCTGACTTTGGCTTATTTCACTTAACATAATGTTGTCAAGTTCCATCCATTTTCATGAAAATGGAAAATTTTCATTCTTCCTTATGGCTAAGTCAAACTCTATCCTTTATACATTCCATATTTTTTTTCTTCCATTGATGGAAATCTAGGCTGGTATCATACTTTGGCTATTGTGAATTGTGCTGCTATAAACATGAGTGTGCGTGTATCACTGTTGTATGATGATTTTAATTTTTTAGACTTAATACTGAGGAGTGGTACAACTGGGTGGTGGTTCCATTCCTAGTCTCTTGAGGAACCTCTCTTCTAATTTCCATAGTAGTTGTACTAATTTACAATTCTACCAACAGTGTTGTTCTTTCTCCACATCTTCTCCAGCATTTATTATTGTTTGTATTCATGATGGCTGCCATTCAAACTGGAGTGGGATGAAATCTCAGTGTAGTTTTGATTTACATTTCCCTAATTGCTAATGATATTTTCATGTATTTGTTGGCCATTTGTGTTTCTGTTGAGAAGAGTTTGTTTAGGTGATTTGTCCATTTATTATTTGGATTATTTTTTATTGTGTTGAGTTTTTTGAGTTCTTTATATATTCTGGATATCAATCCTCTGTCAGAAGAGTAGATGTCATTTTCTGAGCTTTCAGGTTCCTATTGAGAATGTCATTGCCTGTACCTGTATGTTAGGTGTTGAACCTCCTTTTTCTTCTAGGACTTATGTAGTTTTTGGCCTAATCCCTAGGACTTTGATCATTTTGAGTTGACTTGTGCAGGGTTAGAAATAAAAGTCACGCCTTATTCTTCCATATATGCATAGCCTGTTTTCCAACACCATTGTTTAAAAGGCATTCTTTTCTCCAATGCATGTTTTAGCACCTTTACAAGGGATCAGATGTCTATATCTATGCCCAAGTGCCATGCATGTAGTATAATTTGAAGTCAGGTGCTGTGATGCCTCCAGCATTGCTTTTTAGACTTAGAATTACTTTGGCTCTTTGGGTCTTTCATTCTTCCAACTGCACAATAAAACTGTTTTCTCTAGTTCTGTGAAAAAAATGTCATTGTATTGCATTGAATCTGAATATTGCTGTTGGTTTTATGTTCATTTAGCAATATTCATTTTGCCTATTTTTGGACATGGGACATCTCTCCATATTCTTGTGTCTTCTTCAATTTCTTTCTTCACTGTTCTATAGTTTACATAGTAGAGGTTTTTTACCTCCTTGGTTTGATTTATTCCTAGGTACTTTCTTTGTTGAGGCTATTGTGAATGGGATTATTTTTCTAATTTCTTTCTCAGGATATTCATTATTGGTATATAGGAAAATACTGATTTTTATATGTTGATTTTGTAACCTGCGACTTTGCTCAAGTTGTTTATTGGTTCTAGTAGTCTCCTGGGGAGATTTTTGGATCTTCTAATTATAGAATTGTTTCATTTGCAATCATTGAAAATTTGACTTCTTCTTTTCTTATTTTTATCCCTTTGATTTTCTCTCTTGTCTGTTTGATCTGTAGAATTTCTAGTAATATATTGAATAGGAGTGATGAGTATAGACATCGTTTTCTTTTTCCAGATCTTCAAGGGAATGCTTTCAGTTTTTTTTCCCTTTCACTATGATGTTGGCTTTGCATTTGCTGATCATAGCCTTTATGATGAGGTAAGTTCCTTCTATGCCTAGTTTCCTTGGTGTCTTTATCATGAATGGGTGCCAAATTTCATTGAAGGCTTTCTCTGCATCTATTGAGATGAGTATGTGATTTTTCTCCTTAATTCTATTTATGTAGTACATTGCATGTCTTGATTTGTGAATGTTAAACCAGCTTTGTATCATTTGGATAAATCCTTCTTAGTTATGATGTACAATCATCTTAATATGTTATTGAATACAATTTGCTAATATTTTATTTTTTGGTATTGATATTTTTGTCTTTTTTTAAAATTAGTTATACATGACAGTGGAATGCACTTATATACTTTGATGTATCATACATAGATGGGATATAATTTCTCGTTTTTCTGAGTATACATATTATAGAATCACATTGGTCATACAGTCACATACATACATACATACAGTAATAATGTCTGTTTCATTCTACTATCTTTCTTATCCCCACATCCCCTGCCTTCCCCTCCTTTCACTTCCCTCTACCTAATCTAAAGTAACACTATTCTTTTGTTGTTGTTGTTGTTTTGCATTACAATTCTTAATTCACATATTTACCACAATTTTTGTATCTCTGTATATAAAGTATGTTGACTCCCAATTCAAGTCTTTATACGTGTACTTTGTATAATGATGTCCATCACATTACACCATCCTTGCTAATCCCCTGCCCCCTCCCTTTTGCTAATATTTTGTTAAGAATTTTTTCATCTAAGCTTATCAGAGATATTGATCTGTAGTGATACAGATCAAATTCATACTATGAATTTGAAGTGTTTATTCTCATTCCATTTTTTGGAATTATTTGAGGAGAGTTGGCGTGAGTAAACCTTTAAAATTCTGGTAGAATTCAGCTTAGAATCATTGGGTTCCTGGGTTTTTTTCTGTTGGATGATGTTTTAGTCAGCCTTTTTGTTACTGTGAACAAAAATTCTAATAAGAACTGTTTTAGAGGAGGAAAAGTTTATTTGTTACTCATGATTTTAGAGACCTCAGACCATAGATGGCCCACTCCATTGTTTTGGGACCTAGATGTGGCAGAACATCGTGGTGGAAGGGCGTGAAGGAACCCAGGCCAAGACCTACTTGGGGCTGGGGGTGGGGGTGGAAATGGGGTTCCTCTAGGTGGAATGGGCTAGGTGCAGAATAAAGGCTAAGAAATATACAGCAAGGGAAAACACCACAGAACACCAAAAAAAAAAAAAAAAAAATATATATATATATATATATATATATATATATATATATTTTTTTTTTTTTTTTTTTTTAAGGGGGAGGAAGGGGGTCAGGGCAGGCTAGCTGCTTCCACACTAAGAAAAAATCAAAATGGAGCCTGTACTTGCTTTATTTATATATTGGGGAACATCAAAGGTTTTCCATGGAGTGTTCCTTGCTGAAAAAGGTACAAGGTGGGCTGTTCAGTTCCCAACAGGTAATGCCCATCTCCAGAGCTACTGTGAGGGATCTTCCTTGTAGAGCAGAGATAAGATTCTGTGCCTTGGGCAATCTATTGAGTGGGAGGAGCCACAAATAGTTCCCTAAGTTAAAACTAAATTTCCTTGGCTTCTATTCCTAGGGAAAACCCTCAAGTAATTCACAGGTGGCCTCAGAGATACCAGGAAGTGGAACTAGGGTGAGAGTGAGAGAGAGTTAGAGAGTGAGAACGAGAGCCAGAGAGTAAGAGCAATAGAGCTAGAGTGAGAGTGAGAGCAAGCCAGCCAGGTAGTGAGAGCGTGCCAGGGGGTCAGGGGAGAGGGAGCGGGGAGGAGGAGAGAGAGAGAGAGAAACAGAGTTTCATTTATACAATATAAGTACCTAAGGTACATCCCCCGTGTCCTAAATCAGGTAACCACAACCTACCTGCCTACAGTTACCTCTGGATTAATCCACTGCTTAGCTCATACCCCTCTAATCACTTCACCTCTGAAAATCATTGCATCGTCTTACATATGAGCTTTTGGGGATACCTCATATCTAAACCATAATAGGTGGTTTTTTCAAATATATTTTTAGTTGTAGATGGACACGATACATTTATTTATTTATTTTTAATCTTTATTTATTTTTATGTGGTGCTGAGGATGGAACCCAGTGCCTCACACTTGTGAGACAAGTGATCTACCACTGAGCTACAACCCCAGCCCCCAGGTGTTTTTTTAAATTGTTGCTTCTATCTCATTGCTAATTATTGATCTGTGTAAGTTTTCTATGTCTTCTTGATTTGATTTTGGCAGGTTATATGTGCCTAGAAATGTACCCATTTCTTCTAGGTTTTCCAATATATTGGAGTATAAGTTTTCAAAACTGCTCCCTAACAATCCTCTGGATTTCTGTGATATTTGTAGTCATTTCTCCTTTTTATTTCAAGTTTGATTAATTTAGGTCTTCTATCTTTTTCTTTTGGTTGTTTGGCTAAGGACTTATCAATCTTGTTTATCTTTTCAAAGACCAACTCTTCATGTCATTGATCCTTTTTATTGTTTTTATATTCTCTATTTCATCAATTTCACCTCTGTTCTTAATTATTTATTCCCTTCTACAAATCAATTTTGGAATTGATTTATTTTTGTTTTTCAAGAGTCTTGAGATGCATCCTTTGATTGTTTATCTGGGATCTTTCTTATTTTCTAATATAGGCACTTATAGTTATAAACTTGTCTCTTAGAATGAGTTCATAGTGTTGCCAAGGTTCTGGTATGTTGTATCACTATTCTTGTTTGACTCTAAGAATTTTTAAATTTCTCTCTTCTATTACTCTTCATCATTCAAAATGTAATGTTCAATCTCCACATGTTTTTATAGGTTCTGTAGGTCTTTTTTTGGTGTTGATTTATAATTTAATTCTATTATGATAAGATAAGATGCAAGGAATTATATCAAGTTTTTTTATTTGGTGTGGGTTGCTTTGTGGCCTCATATATGGTCTGTTTGTGGGAAAGGCCCATAAGCATCTTAGAAGAAAGTATGTTTGGCTGAAGTTAGACGAAACAGTCTCTAGAATCTATTAAGTTTATTTGATTTATAATATTTTTTTTCAGTACAAAGTCTTTACTGAATTTATGTCTGGATGACCTATCTACTGATGAGAGAGGTGTGTTGAAATCAACCAGTATTGTTGTACAGGGGTCTAACTGAGTCTTTATGTAAGTAGTGACTGTTTTATATAATTAGCTATACCACCTTTTGGGTTTTAACTATTAATTATTGTTGGATTTTCTATTTACCATTATGAAATGATCTTTGTCTCTCCTGATTAATTTTGGCTTGAAGTCTGCTTTGTTGGGTGTGACAATGTAAACTCATGTTTTAGGGGTAGGGGGCTCCATTTGCACAATATTTCGATTTCCATCCTTTCATTTACAGCCTATGGCTATCTTTGCCTGTCAGGTGAGCCTTTTACCAACACATCTAGTTGGGTCTTGTTTTTTAGTCCATTCTGACAGCTTATGTTTTCTAATTGCAGAGGTGAGACCGTTCACATCTGATGTTATTACAGAGAGATGTCTATTATTTCCAGACATTTTTATTTATTTCTAATGTTTAATTTGTCCTGTTTCTCATTTGTATAGTGCCACTTCAAATGAGACTTGTCCATTTGTGAACTTTTTTTAAAAAATTTCTTCTGTGTGAATTATGTGCTTAAATATTTTCTATACCACCAGCTCAGTACTCATGAATTCTTTTTGTCTCTGCTGATCTTGGAAAGTTTTCCTTTCCACTTAGATTCTGAAGGAGAGCTTTGCTGTATATAGCCATCTTGGCTGACAGTTATTTTCTTTCAGGGCTTGGAGCTCATCATTCAAAGCCTCCTCGACTTTAGAGTTTGTGCTGAGAAATCAGATGTAATTCTGATAGACTTGCCTTTAAATGTGACATTTAATGGGGCATTTTTCTCAGAGGATTTTAGCATTTTATCCTTGCTCTGTATGTTAGGCATTTTAATTATAATGTGTTCCGTAGAGGTTCCTTTTTGATGTTGTCTGTTTGGGGTTCTCAATGCCTCCTGTATTGGATGTCCTTCTCTTTCTCAAGTTTTTTTCTATTATTTCCCTGAAGAGGTTATTTACGCCATTAGCCTGTCTTTCATAACCCTCTTAAACTCCAAGGATTCTTAGATTTGGTCTCTCAGTCTTGTCCCAGAGTTCTTCTATATTCTGGCCACATGACGTATTCTCTGTAACATTGTCTGAATGTTCAAGGCCTGCCACTGGACCTCGAGCTCTGAGGTCCTGTCTTCAGCATGGTCTTCTCTACTAAAGAAACTTTCAACTGAAGATTGTATTTGACTCAATTTGTCTTCATTTCCAATATTTCTGTTTCTTTTTCAATTCCTCTATCTCCTTATTGAACTTCTCCTTTGTATGCATCACTGACTTTCTTAGTTCATTCAGTTGTTTTCCTGTGTTGTCTTGAGATTCATTATTTTTATAGTCATTCCTTTGAATCCTTAATCTGTTATGTCATCCACTTAAATATCTTTAGAGTCATTTTCTGATGAATTGTGAACTTTAGGGAACTAAGTGTGTTAGCTTGTTTTTTATACTTCTTACATTCCTGTGTTGGGTTTGATGCATTTGGGGGATGGATTTCTCTTTCGCTTTTATGTGTGGGCCTTTTAAGGCATGGACTTCTCCCACCACAGTGACCTCTAGCACTCTAGGTTGAGAACCCTCAGCAGTGTTGTAACCACAGCCTTTGTGATCATTCTTTTTCTTTTTGCTTTGAAGTGGATGTCCAGGAGTGGTACCCAAGGGGCCCCCTAGCCATTCCCACATGGCATTTGTGTTTAGTGTACTTTTTTTCCTTCTATATTTTATACTAAATATTGATGAAGTTTGTGATTGATTTGTGTGTGTATACCAAGTTGTGCTGTCTTGGCTGGGTTTATTTCAGTGACAGAGTGTCTACCCTGTGAACTGTAGTGTCCCTGTAGATTCCCAGCACCTCACAGAAAAAGGGAAACCAAAAATCTCAACAACTGAAACAAATGAGATACAGCATTAAAATCAATACCTGGTGCCTCTTGTGACATCTACAACACTAATCACCACAAAAACGGGAATAGTGGGGTCAACAATTTCCAACAGCAAAAATGTAAATAGCAATCAACTAGATCTGGCATTAAAATCAACAACAGGTGTCACCTATGCCATCCACAGTACTAATAAATGCAATAAAATGAATGGTGTGAGCAGGAGTTATATAAATTAGGCATTCCAAGAAAATACTGTTCAGTAAGGGAGAAGAAAATGTGATAGGATAGTAAAGGGAAAGTTTAGAATATTCAAACTGTGAACAGAGAGAATTTAAAAGAGATGTAGCCAGTATTGGCTGTAAAGAAGAATAAGAAAAAAAAATTAGAAAAAAAGTAAAGGAACAGAGAAAAAGAACAAGAGAATGTGGCTGTTTGTGGGAAAAGAGAGGAGAAAAAGGGAAATGAGGAAAAAAAAAAGAAACAAAAACAAAACAAAAACAAAATAATAAAACCCGAACCCTCAAGACAAGGGAAAATAAGTAGTGTTGAAAAAATGGTAAAAATGAGAAAAAGGAAACAAATACATATGGGTAGATACATTTACAAAATAATCAGCACAGTGAGACCAACCCCTCCAAAAAAGATAGTTCTTAATGAAAACGGAAAGAATTTTCTCCACTGAGGTGGTCAAAACCGTTGATGAGTATGGATGGTCACTGCCTTTGTCCAAGTGTCATTCTTTCTATTTCTTCTTGGGCTTTATTAAGAGACAGAGACCCAGCACTGGGAGTTGTTAACCCCTTCCTCTTTTTCTATTGTTCTCAAAATTGCCAGCAGGAGTGGTCTAAAACTGAAGCTGGTTGAAATAGCTCTCAGCTTCATACCAGTGTAAGGGGTGATGGAATGGGAAGGACTATTGCTTGGAGTTTTCTCTCACAGACCAGATTGATGCACTCCCAGGGTGAGCCTGCTACAGAGCTCTAAGAGGAGAGATCTGGTGGCTGTGGCTTGGGTCTGTTCAGGAACTTGGTTGGATGGTATCTGCTCTGGAGAGATTAGATCAACAACTCTATGTCCAGGCAGATGCGGATCTCTGCTGGGAATCTGGATCTCTGGAGCCTCCCAAGAACTCTACTTGTCGGACAGGGGAGCCAACCCTACACAGGTATCACAAACTCAGCTTCCCACAAATATGGCCTTCCCAGGGTCAGTCCCTGAGTGTGTTCATGCCCTCCTGTTGACATTCCCAACCCTCTTCAGCTGGTCTATTGTGCGACCACACCCAAAGGGAAATGAGTTGCAGTTCTCTCTGTATTTCTGACTTGCATCCCCTGGGTACAGTATTCTCTATGTCTGTTTCACTCATTGTTCTAGGTACAACATAGGCCACACTATGGGTGCTTTTTGAGACAATATGGTGATATTTGTTAGGATTTCCTGAGCTCTGGCAGCAACAAGCTGCAGCATGACCTCCTCAAAATGGTTCCCACCTCAACTGTCTGCTTGCCAGTTGAGAAACAGAGAACTCTTCACACACCTGTTCACTGTGCAGCCTCTGGATCAGTTAAATACATACTGCTTTTCTGATCTCCATATTTTTCTGTGTCAAAGATGTTTTTTCCTCTGATGCATTTTCCCTTTCCCCTGTGGTGAACCAGTGCCACTGCCACAACAAGCTTCATTCCAGTGTATTTTTACTTTCTGTTCATGCACCTGAATTTCTGAGTCTCTACAAGCCACTGACTGATATTGAATTTCCCTGAATTTCCTCTTTCATTCACCATACTGAGAAGCAGTACTCTTACTACTTGAATCCTGATCCACGGAGCAACGGGAAATGCAGACATCTGCTAATGCACCATCTTGAATCTCTCCTCTTTGGCCATTTTTAAGTTGGGTTATTGCTTTGTTATTGGGAAGTTTGAGTTCCTCATATATTTTGGACAGTAACCCCTTATCTGATGTATGATTTGTAAATACTCTCCCAATGTGTGAGTTGTCTTTTCACTCTCTTCTTATTTTCTATTCTGGGCAAAAGTATTTTAGTTGAATGGTATTCTATTTGTCTATTTTCACTTTGGTTGCCTATGCTTTTGGGATCATACCTAGAAAGTTCTGTCCAGATCAATGTCATTGCTCCTGTGTTTTCTTCTGGCATTTTTATAGTTCCAAGTGGGACCCTTTTTTTTTTTTTTCCTCCTTTTAATTGTAAGTGTTCTTGCTCTTTTGCTCAGGCTGGTCTTATACTATGTGCTCATTCTGCCTCAACCTCTCATATAACTGTAACTACTGGCCTGCTGTACTACACCCTGCTTCAGGTCTTACATTTAAATTTTTAATGCATTTGAGTTTGATTCTTGTATAAGGGCTGGCATAAGGGTCCATTATGTTTGTGTTTCTTATGTTTGTGACAATCTTGTTTTCACAACAAGAAATTTGAGATACCCATTTCCCATATTGTATACTTAGCACCTTTGTCAAAAATACATGCACTATATACATGTGGGTTTACATCTGGGTTCTTTTCCATTGGTTATCATGTTAGCTTTCATGCCAATACCATGCTGCTTTATTTGCTGTAGTTTTGTTATCTGTTTTGAAATCTAGTATTGTGATATTCCCAGCATTGTCCTTTTTGATCAATATTGATTTGATTTGGGGGGATCTGTTTAGTCACCTTTTTTCAGCTATGAACAAAAGACCTGACCAGAACAATTTTAGAAGAGGAAAGGTTTATTTTGAGGCTCCCTGTTTTAGAGGTCTCTCTTCTGTAGAATAGACCTCAAGTGCTCTGGCTGACTCCATTCCTCAGGGCCTGAGGTAAGGCAGAACATCATGGCAGAAGAGTGAGATAGTGGAAAGCAGCTCAGAACATGGCACCAGAAAGCAGAGCGAGTGAGCTCCACTCACAAGGACAAAATATCTTCCCAACAACCCACCTCCTCCAGCCATACCCTACCTGCCTACAGTTAGCACTTTGTTAATCCCTCTCAGAAGGTTAATGTGCAGGTTAGATTAAGACTCTCACAACTCAATCATTTCACCTCTAAACTTTCTTGCATTATCTCACCCATTTTCTATCTAAACCATAACAGGGTCTTTTATGGTTCCGTATGAATTTTAGAAGTTTTTGCCATTTCTGTGTAGAATGAAATTAGAATTATGATAACCCTGACTGATTTTGCTCTTTCCTATCTTTTTCCTTTTTTTTTTTTTTTTTTTTTTTTTTGTGGTGCTGGGGATAAAACCCATGACCTCAAGTGCTCTGGCAAGTGCTCTGCCACTGAGCTACACTCCCAGCCTGATGACCCTAAATTTCTGGTAAAGCCTCTGTCTTTGGGTCTCCCCTTCATCCCCACTTCTCCAAGCTCTCACCAGCCGGAGTCTTGGTGCTGACAATCATTGACTGTCAGCACAGTGCAGGGCACCTTGACCTCCCTGCTGTTCTCAAGACTGCATCCTCCATCTTCCTCCAGTGCAGACATCTCCCTCTTGATTATGCCTTGACCACTTCTTCGTCTGAACCCTCACCATTTTGCGGCCTCCATTCTCCAGCCTGCAGGTGCTGGATTCTATCTCTCCCTGGTCCTTCTGCACCTCTCTGCTGTGGGGCCTTTTTCAGCACCCATCCCCTGCCTACCTGTCTTGAGCCCTCACCAACTTTCATGTGTCACAAGTCTGCTCTGGTGGGAACTTTGCAACCACTACAGCTCATCTGCCTTCATCCAGAGCAACACTACTGTCCTCATCCTAACCCAAGTTCTCCCAGGGTCACCTATATGCCACGTTCTCCTCCAACCCACAGGCCACTAATCTCACTTGCCCTTCCCATCCCACTTCCCCATCTATACCAGAAAAAGGCTCTTGGTCCTTTTGCTCCTTGATCTTCCACCTCCTTTTTGGTTCCTAGTCCTCAGAGGACTTTTGCTCCCTCCACCATGAATCCAAAATTTGTGTTTTGCTACTAGGTTGGTCCTGGTGTTCCCCGACGATGGCCTCTCCTAGCACCACTTTTCTCCTGTGATGTTTTTGTTTGTTTGTTCATTTCTGTGTTTGTGGTGGGTGCTGGAACTTGGACTCAACTATGAACTTCACTACTGAGCACCACCCTCATCCCCCTGTGATGGTTTTCTAATCTGATGCTCTTTGGGGGTATATCCAGCTCCCACCACCCTCTCCCAGTCTGAAGGGCCTCCCCCTGGTTGTGCAACTTGTCCATCTTCCTTGATTCTCTCTTCTCAGGCCTCCATTTCCTTCTTTCTGATTCTGCATTAATCTGTAGTACACTGCCCTGATTTCTGTTTGGTGTTTAATTGTGGTAAAATAGATATAATGTACAGTTTTCTATTTTAACCATTTTGAGTATATAATTCAGTGGCATTCTATGTGTTCACACTTTTTATGGAAATTGAAACTCTGTACCCATTAAACAGTAAGCATCCATCCTCCCCTCCCCAGTCCCTGTCGTCTTTCTGCTGGCATTCTACATTCTGTCTCTACAAATTTGACTCCCTAAATGCCTCATACAAGTGCACTCGTACAGAATTTGTCCTTTCATGACTGGCTTTTCCACTTAGCATCATGTCCTCCAGATCACACATAGTGTAGCAATTGTCAGAATGCCCTTCCTTTTTAAGTCTGAATAATATTCACTTTGTATATAAGCTGTATTTTGATTAGAAGTTCATCAGTTGATAGATAGTTGGGTTACTTCTACTTTTTGGATTTCGGGAATAATTCTGTTATAAATGTGGGTGTACAAATGTCTCTGCACTTACCTGCCTTCACTTCTTTTGTGTTTATGTCCAGAAATACAATTTCTGGGTCATTTAGAAAGTATCTCTTGAGCATTTGGAGGAATCACCAAAAAATTTTCATAGCAGCTGCACCATTACATATATAGGCAAGCAATGCACCCGTGGTGCTGTTTTTTCTACCTATTTATGAGCGTGTTCATTCTGCATTCTTTTTTTCTGAACAGTGACCATCTTCATGGGTACAAAGTGGAGTCTTATTGTGCTTTTATTTTCATTTCCCTAATGACTGCTGATATTGAGTATCTCTTCATGGGCTTATTGGCTATTTGTGAACCTCCTGAGCGAACTGGTTATAGAGAGCCTTTACCCAGTTCTGAATAGAGTCAACGTTTTTTTATGGTTGAGTTGTTGAGATTCTTTTTTGTTTGCTTGTTTTGTGGAGTGTGGGTCAATCCCAGGCCCTTGCACATGCTAGGCAAGTGTTTTACAGGTGAGCTATCCCCAGCCCAGCATTTCTTATATATTCTGAAAGTTCATCTCTTAGATATGTGACTTCCAAATATTTTCTCCCATCTTGCAGGGAGACCTCCTCCCATCCCTTCACTCCCCTCTAATACAAAGCACCTCCATACTTACCTATACCCCTCTTTTGCAAAATAAGCATCCACATATCATCATTTCTATGACTATCCTTTGGTTTACAAATGTTTTTATGTTTTTCATTTTGTTGAGTCCAATTTATCAATTTTTTTCTATATTGACTGTGCTTTTGGTGTCATTTCATTGAAAATGTGGTCAAATCCTTTGTTGTGAAGATTATTGCCAATATATTTTCAAATATATATATACACACACACTAGTATGGTGTGTTAAACCCAGAGTCTCTCACATGCTAGTAAGCAGTCTACCACTGAGTTACCTCCAGGACTTTTTAAATTTTTATTTTAAGACAGGTTCTCACTAAGTTGCCAGGTTGACCTGAACTTGCATTCAACTGCTTCAGTTTCCTGAGTAGCTAGGATTACAGGCATGCGTCTACATGTTCAGCTGCCAATGTGTTTTCTTCTAGGAATGTTTGGTTTTCTATTTCACATTTTTTTCCATTTTGAGTGGTTTTTTTTTTTTTGTGTGTGTGTGTGTGTGTGTGCGTGTGTATGTATGTGTATGTACACACTCTGAATATTGAATCCAGGCACTTGCACATGTCAGGCAAGCACTCTATCATTGAGCTACATCTCCAATCTTGAATTAATTTTTATATATGAGTAAGTAAAGGGTCTAACTTCTTTTTTTCTGCCCTTAAGGAATTTACTTCTTTGTTATTTGTTCTTTTTAGTTATATATGATAGTAGAATGCATTTGGACACATTATACATACATGGAGTATAAGTTTCCATTCTTGTGGTTGCACAAGATGTGGAGTTACACTGGTCATACATAAGAACGTTATGTCCTATTCATTCTACTATTTTTCCTATTCCATCCCCCCTTCCCTTCATTTCCCTTTGTCAAATCCCATACATTTCTTTTTTAAAAAATGGTTCTAATTAGTTGTACATTACAGTAGAATGCGTTTTGACACATTATCCATAAATGGAGTATAACTTCTCATTCTTCTGGTTGAACATGATATAGAATTACATTGGTCATGTAATCATACATGTACATAGGGTAATATGTCTGATTCATTCTCCTATCCTTCCTACCCCTATGCCTCCTCCCATCCCTTCACTCCCCTCTGTCTAATACAAAGTATCTCCATACTTACCTAGACCCCCGCCTTTTGCAAAAAAGCATCAGCATATCCAAGAAAACATTTGGCCTTTGGTTCTTTGTAATTGGCTTATTTCACTTAGTATTGTCCATTGTGGTTGGCATATGCCCAGAAATGCAATTCTACTCTTTGCTGATTCCCAAATAAAACCTCTTGCTTGAGATTTGTCACTGTATTTTATTTGACTTCAAATGAGACACAAAAGAGTAGGTGCTGTGTGATTCCATGTGTATAAAACAGACCAACCTAATTTATGTCATTGTAAGGCAGGAAGGAAGCTTCTTGGGCCAAGGGGAGACAGTATCAAGAAAAAGATAGAGAAACATGCTTCTGATCTTCTGTGTCTGTGGGAGTACCTTCAAATATAGCAAATAAAATTGAATTGTGAATAGAGAACTTTGGAATACTTGTTTTACTTTAATTTTAAATTTATTTAAACAACTTGTAGGGCTGTGAAATGCTTGAAACCTTCATTAGAAAACAGGCTAAAGCCAGGTACAGTGGTGCTGGCCTGTAGTCCCAGCTACCAGGGAGGCTGAGGTGAATCACTTGAGCTTAGGAGTTTGAGGATGGGGTGAACAACATTGTGGGAACCAGGTCCAATGAAAAGAAAAGATAAGAGGAGAAAAAAAGAAAAGGAAAAGAAAGAGTCAAAGGCTGTCAATAGCTGGGAAGATCAAAGACACAGCAGAGAGAAGAGGCCCCAGGCCTCCTTATGGGTTTTTCATTAAAGCTTTGTTTCACAGTGCATAATTTATTCTATAAGAAAATAAAAACTGATCAAACAAAGAAAGTATTTTAAAATACACCAAAAAGAAAGATGTAAAACCACCTCTTGTTTCCACTGGGAGGATCCTGGTTAACCTGGCAGATGAGTTGGGCTTGGGTGTGAAGGGGCCTTGGGAGCTGTGCTGCACAGAGACCCTGCGGCCCACCCACTCCTTTCCGTGCAGCACTGCACAGCCACAGCCCCTGCGAGGACTCTCTTCCTGATGAATCATTTTGAATCTTGCATTTAGAAACTTATTATGATTGATAAGCCACTTTGTGTGACATCCAAACACTTGGTAAACATTGTTTTTGTGAGCTATAAACTATTTAAAAAAAAAAACAGAAGCAGTCCTCTTCTATATCTCTGCCCCCTTTTTTTTTTTCTTCTTCTTTTTCCTTTTGGTTGGTTTTGTTTTACTTTGTTTTTGGTAGTAGGGATTGAAGCCAGGGCTTGGAGCATGTTATACACATGCTTTTCCATCAAGTTATATCCCCAGCCCTCCTTTGTATCTTTTTTCCTTCATCATCAATAATGTCTGATTATTATCCTTTAATGTATATAAAGATTCTTCTGTATTTGGGACTTTGGTTTAAAATTATGAATTTGTTGAATAGGAATAAATTAAATGACATGGGCATTTTTAAGTCTTCCTATACTTATGGTTGAATTGCTTCTCAAAGCATTGTACAAACATATTCATCCATGGACAGATGACTGTTTCTCTAGGCATGGATTGTGTTGGCTTACAACATCCTATGTTTAGGCAAAAAAAAAAAAAAAGGCCTTCTGGGGTGGGGGCCTTACTTCCTCCCACCAGGCCCTTGTTTCTGCGTCAGGTACAGTTATGGTTCTACACGTAGAGAGAGAACAAAGTGATGGTAAGAATTCAAAGATGAAGCCAAAATCTACCAAATCCCAGAGTAAATGTTAAAATCTTGGGTATCTTAGGAGATGGTACATTCCACTCCAGAACTGGGTTCACTGTGCACTGCTGAAGGAAGAGAGTCCTTCCAGGGGCCCTGAGATGTAAGGGCTGTTGGGCTGCAGACACAAACAGACAGGTACTTTTTACTCTAGACCTCACAGACTTCCAATCAACTTCATGATATCACTTGAATGAAGATTTGGAGGTTTTTGAACATTGGTTCAATTTGAGCCACTGCCTGAATGTAAATGTGACATGGAGATTCTGCCCTAGTGGAATTTCTCTGATGGACTTTGACATCCACAATGACCGCCTGGTCTCCCCAACCCCTTTTTTAGAGTCTCACAAGCTGTTGGCCGCTGATTTGATGAGTATCATCACCCCTCCTCTGAGGGAAAGGCTCAGGTATACACAATGTGAACCACTGCAGCAGAGCCAAGGTGGGAACTTTCCTAGATACCAGGTGAAGTACTGGTTGACTGTCCATTTATGCACAAGCACATACTCTCTCTCACACACACAGATCAGGGGGTGGGGAGAAGCTTTCTAGGATGGGGAACACAGGTGTCCTTCTTCTCTCAGTGGTCACTCTCTCTCTTTTGTCCTGGACTTTGGAGGTCTCTGTGCCCAGGAGAAGGCTTTTGAAGAAGTAGAGAGACCCTCAGGAGCTTGTCTGGAAAGGGAAAAGGAGGAAGTAGACATGGGAAGTGGGGCTGAGTAGGAGGTCAGAAAGCTTAGGAAGGAGGGGCCTGTTCAGGGCTGCAGGGCTGGAGCCCAGAGTCTTAGAGCTGAAGCCTTCTAACTAGCACCAGAGGGAGAGGAAGAGTTACTGACCCTTCTACTGGCCAGAAGAGTTACAGGTAGCATTTGGCTTTTTTTTTTTTTTCCTGCAAATGAACCAGAGTGGGTCATATGATTCCTAATTTCTAAATGACAGTTTACACTCTGCTCCTACTAAGAACTTGGAGAAGAAAGTCAAGTATTCTGGGGGACCTTGGCTTCCCCTCCAATAGACCCAGATTTCTGCTTCTGCAGACTCTCCCAGGTCCATTTGGTCCTCTCCAAGGCAAACACAGAGTAGAGGAAGGAGGGGATTTTGCAAATTTCCCCCCCCCTCCCCATTTCTAAGTCTGCCTGAGTATTCTCCCCTAAGCCACAATCACAGTCCCACCCTGGGGGCCCATAGAGTCCTACAGGATTTCTGTTCTTTCCATCCCCACTACTATGTGGAGTCCAAGGGCTTCCCCAGATTGGCTATATTCCTTACAGAAAACCACCTTGCCCAAAGGGTTTTGAAACTTTTTTAAATTAGAAAGTCAGTCTTGGTATCCCTTTTAAAAGCAGTTTGGGGAAGATTCAAAGCTATGAAAATATGAAGGCTTATCTTAAGGGATTTCCTGCTGATGGATTGTAATTAATATTTTGGTTTAAAAAATTAGTATTTGAATCTGTGGTTTAGCTTATTGTATTTTCAATCTGTAATATTCTGTCTGACACAGAATATTACATATAAACTTGCTAATCCAAGTTTATATGAGAAGACACAATTCCAACATTTCAGAGAAAGTGACAGACACTGAGTTTTCCTTGTTCCTAGAAGTAACACTGTCAAAATTGGGGGCAAAATCTTCCAGGTTTTCCCACCATTAAAAATGTACATTATGTAATTGCACTAGTGGCGTTAAAATCTAGCATTTTCCTAACTTAAAAAAAAAAACTGTTGGGCACCTCTTTTTACAGCCATGCATTAAAACTTATTCTGTTCCTTTTGATGGCTGCATAGAATTTTATTGCACAACGTTTCTTTGGGGGATAATCAGAATATTCTTCATCTTCTTTATGGTGGTGGTGATACAAGTGTATGTCAGTGCCCAAATTCAATGAACTGTACATTTCAAATAGACACATTTTATGTAAAGTGTGGCTCAATAGATAATTTCTCTTCAAAATTTGTACTTTGGCTATGTAATGAATGAATGAATGAATGAATAAAGCAAACCCTTTATTCATAGATCCTGACACATCTGTATTTAAAAGGATAGGCTATCTGAAACTTATACTGACAGGTGCTGTCATTACAAAAACAGCCCTATATTTAGATATGGGGGTTAAAGAAAATAGCTCTTTTAAAATGTCAATAAAAGACAGAAAGTAAGCAGAGTGCTAAACTGAAAGTTAAAAATAATAAAATACACATTTGCCTATTGTAGAAATTGGCATTTTCTGTTCCCACTTAGGAACAGTAGCAGAAAATCAGGGTAGAAGCATCCATATCTCCTATTTGACCTTAAGTTCACAGCTATTTACACAGCTCATTGCAGTATTGCAGGGAGCTCAACACTCTTGTTATACTCATTGCTGCTGTAATATTATGGTACTGATTAGACCTGCTCCAGTTCTGGCTATTTCAAGAGAGAAAGAGATCTATTATTATTATAGTTTAGTATTTCAATCATTTATTTGTTCATTTATGGTATCTTGATAACATCAGATACTTAATTTGAAGTCAAAGAGGTTTTTTTTACTTGATTTAAAAAAAATAACAGCGGAATATATTACAATCCTTATTACGCATATACAGCACAATTACAGCACAATTTTTCATATCTCTGGTTGTATATAAAGTATGCTGACATCAATTTGTGTCTTTATACATGTACTGCGGATAATGATGTCCATCACATTCCACCATCCTTGCTAATCCCCTGCCCCCTCCCTTTCCCTCCCACCCCTCTGCCCTATCTAGAATTCATCTATTCCTCCCATGCTCCCCCTCCCTATCCCACTATGAATCAGCCTCCATATATCAGAGAAAACATTCGGCATTTGTTTTTTGGGGATTGGCTAACTTCACTTAGCATTATCTTCTCCAACACTATCCATTTATCTGCAAATGCCATGATTTTATTCTCTTTTATTGATGAATAAAATTCCATTGTGTATATATGCCACATGTTTTTTTATCCATTCATCCACTGAAGGGCATCTAGGTTGTCTCACAGTTTAGCTATTGTGAATTGTGCTGCTATAAACATTGATGTGGCTGTGTCCCTGTAGTATGCTGTTTTTAAATCTATTGGGTACAGACCAAGGAGAGGGATAGCTAGGTCAAATGGTGGTTCCATTCCCAGATTTACAAGAAATCTTCATACTGCTTTCCATATTGGCTGTACCAATTTTCAGTCGCACCAGCAATGTATGAGTGTACCTTTTTCCCTACATCCTCGCCAATACTTATTGTTGTTTGTCTTCATAATAGCTGCCATTTTGACTAGAGTGAGATGATATCTTAGAGTAGTTTTGATTTGCATTTCTCTAATTGCTAGAGATGATGAACATTTTTTCACATATTTGTTGATTGACTGAATATCCTCTTCTGAAAAGTGTCTGTTCAGGTCCTTGGCCCATTTGTTGATTGGGTTATTTGTTTTTTTGGTGCTAGCTTTTTGAGTTCTTTATATACCCTAGAGATTGGTGCTCTATCTGATGTATGAGGGGTAAAAATTTGCTCCCAGGATGTAGGCTCTCTGTTCACCTTACAGATTGTTTCTTTTGCTGAGAAGAAACTTTTTAGTTTGATTCCATTCCGTTTATTGAGTCTTGGCTTTAATTCTTGCACTATAGGAGTCTTTATTAAGAAATTTGGGCTTAAAAGTGAAGCAGGTTGCATCACTATACCAGACCTTAAGCTATACTACAGAGCAATAGTAACAAAAACAGCATGGTATTGGCACCAAAACAGACTGGTAGACCAATGGTACAGAATAGAGGACACAGAGACTAACCCACAGAATTACAATTATCTTATATTAGACAAAGGTGCCAAAAACATGCATTAGAGAAAAGATAGCATCTAGAACAAATGGTGCTGGGAAAACTAGAAATCCATATGCAAAAAAAAATGAAATTAAACCCCTATCTCTCACCATGCCCCAAACTCAACTCAAAGTGGATCAAGGTCCTACAAATTAAACCAGAGACTCTGCATCTAATAGAAAAAGTAGGCCCCAATTTCTATCATATGGTATCAGGCCCCAAATTCCTTAATAAGACTCATATAGCGCAAGAATTAAAATCAAAGAGCTTTGTAAATACTTACTCTGAATAGTAGGGAGAGTCTCCATATTTGAAACATATATTTGGTGGGTATTTTGTTTTTGTCTCATGTTTGTTGCTTTTCATAGCCTGGCACATGCCAAGCAGGTACTCTACCACTGAAATACACTCTGGACTGCCAATACACTTTAAAGATGATATTTTAAAAATCTGTTGGATTCTGAATCATGGAAAAACATCAATATTATTATACTTCATTCCTTCCATTTGTTTTATATTGGATCTAGTTTGGTTTTAAATGTAATCAATGTAGGAAAACTGTAGCTTTCTCTGCAGTGGGTGTTGTGGGGTCTTGGTCCTCCTCTGGGGTCTTAAGTGGACAGCAGAGCCCAATCCTAGGGGAAGGCAGAAGAGGGCAAAGCCTGCAGTCCCCTCAGTTCTGCATCTCTTGCTCTTTCCTGCTTTGTCCTTGCTTCTTCTTCCTATATTCATGTTATTTTCCCCAATCCTCACCCCTTTTTCTTCCTTTCTTCAACACATGATCCATGTTCCACCACCATTTGCTTTTCTCCACTCTCCATTTCATCCTTTATGGTTTGGAACCTAGTGCCAAAGGCACTTCAGTGCATCCACTTGAGACAGACCTGATAAAGCAGGGTTCCTCACCAGCTTGTGTAAGCGGTAAGGCGCTGGGTGGCCTCACTGCAACATGATTGTTGATTTTTATTCCAGATCTGGCAGGTTTCAATTAGGACCATCCTGAGGCAGGCACTTCCATTCTTGGTGGGCTGTTTACACAGCTCATTGCAGTATTGCAGGGAGCTCAACACTCTTGTTCTACTCATTGCTGCTGTAATATTATGGTACTGATTAGACCTGCTCCAGAGGAAGCAGTTTCTGATCCTAGAATCCAAGATGCACCCCCTGTGCCCCCTGTGGAAGTGGGGGATGAGACGGAAGAAGCATTTCAGTACCCAACCGCATCAAAATACAGGCAATGTTGGTTGAAGTATGCTGGATTTCAGATCTTGATTCACACTTCAGAATGTCCTTCCGCCAGCCACTGAGTCTGCATTCTCACAGCTCACAGGTGTATCTGCCTAGCAGTCTGAAAACCCCAACCCAAATGCAGCTTGCCTGCCTCCAGGCTCCCATAAGCACCTTCAATCTGCTTTTACATCAATCAACAGGTTTTATTTTAGTTAAGCCCGCGTGGGTAACAGGTGATCTTCTGGGTAAATGTGGCCGCAAAGACCTGAAATAGTGCATGAGACCCGCCCTGGGTTTAAAGGACACCGCTGATTTCTGTTGCTTTTCAGGACTCAGCAGTGAATCCTAAAGTGGGTGAGAAGTAAGCCACCCCCGTTCTTATGAGTTCAGAGATGCAAAGAAGAGAGGGGAGAGAGAAGCAGTAGTTCATTGGGCAGAGCAGAAGAGTCTGAAGGGGGAGGGGCGGGGTAGCAGTATTTTGCACAGATGAGAATCTAGGAGGCTTGCTGGGGGGAGGGGCAGCTAGGCCTTGATCCTGGGCACTGCTCAACATCTGGAGCCCAAGACCTTCAGGGCCTCCTCTGAGGCTTCTTCTCTCCTTGAGCCATATGAAAATGCTCCCTAGCATGTAATTATTAAGGTAGGAAAAGTCTTTGGCTATGGGTGGAATGAGACAGTTTGCTGGAGCTGTCACTCCAAGTGAGTCCTCAAAGGTGCATAGACAACATGGAGATTGAAAGGGCTTGGGATCAGCTCACAGTAACTGTGACCCAGCACTTACTGGAGGCTTATATTAGTTTCTAGAGAAACGGAATCAAATAGAAGCAGGTGGGGGTCAATAAGAGGGGATTTATGATGGGGACTTCCTTATTTGATTATGGAGGTAGAGGTGTCCACTTTATGCCACTGTCAGCTGATGAACCAGGAAAGGGAGGGATCTCCAACTTAACATCATCCCCACCCCTGTAACTAATGAAAATAAACTCTGAGATTGGGACTGGACGCCAATGTCTTCTGTGCTTTAAAAAAAAAAAAAAAAAAAAAAAAAAAAAAAAAATTATCTCAATCAAATACTTACTACAAATGAAAATAAGTCTAAGAAATTGTCAAAACTTTGTTGGTGCATGACATTTCCACTCACAGAAAAAGCACAAGCTAGAGCCTTAGGCAATAGTAAGAATAGCTATAGTTCTATTTTTAGAAAACATTTTTTAGAGGTGAAGAGGTGAAATGAACAAGTTTTTCATGCTGGAGTGATGACACTGGGAGCCCTGTCCTGATCAAGCATAGGCTGAAGATCTACTTTCAAGTTCAAGGCATCTATTTTCATTGGGTGAGTGGATGTGGGAGGGGCCAGGAGGACTATAAGATCAGCCTTCGGGGAACCAGAGTTCCATCCTGCTCACCAGATAAGAGGATGTCAAGTTTGGTCTCTATTGGGCTGTGTCGCGTCCTGCTGTTTCTGGCCCCAACTGCCTTTTGGGCACCCCTGTGTGCTGCCGCTGGTGAGTGAGCTCTATGCGTTTCCCGGAGGTGCGAGAGCTGCCCGGCTACTGCAGGGAGGCGGGCGGGTTTCTGTGAGAGTCCAGGGAACCCTCCCGGTTAAGATGAGTGGTCTGGTTTGGTGGGGAGAGGTGCTGGACCTGACGCGAGTCATTGCCACCACATGCAATTTCGCTTTTTTTTATTTTTTTTTAATATGTATTATTTAGTTATCGGCGGGTACAGCATCTTTGTTTGTATGTGGTGCTGAGGATGGAACCCGGGCAGCACGCATGCCAGGCGAGCGCGCCACCGCTTGAGCCACATCCCCAGCCCCGCAGTTTCGCTTTCTAAGCACCTTGCCACCCCGACGTCCCGCGTCCTAAGTCCGTGCTTACTTGCCCCAGCCCTGCGCCTTGCTCTTCCCTTTTGGACATCCCGGTCCTCTGTCGCCTCTGGATTCCCGAGGTGCAGGCTGAGTTTCTCCTTTGAAAGACATTGAAGGACCCTTTGAGGTCCGCGGCTCACGGAACCTCTTCACAACAGTATTGGGACAGTTCGGGCTCCTGAAGCCCCTGCTCTCCTCGCAGTCATAGGCTTGTTTTCAGCTGAGCTCCCTGGAGTCCCCAGTTAGGAGACCTTTTTCTTCTGGCCCTGAGCTGGTAGAGACGTCCCAGCCCCATAGAGCCCTTCCTGCCTCTGTGAGGACTGTGGCTGCATCTAACACTCAGACTGAGGGAAGTGACCAGCTAAGATTGCTGAGTCAAGATCTTCTTGCTGGGGCTTTTTCCATTTCCACCCACATTGTCCCCTGGACTCCTGCGCCCTGGGATGCTGTCCCCCCTTGTACTCCTCTCACCCTCACATGCTATCTATTTTCTAATATGCCTGTGTTTTCACCAGATCTCTATGCCTCCTTCCCTGTCACCCAACATGTCTCCTCAGCCTGTTGGCTTCCCCTCACCTCCCCCACTCCTGCTGTGTTTTCAGACCCATTTCTAAGGTAGACACTGCATCCTAGGTCTGTGCTTCCTGCACACTAGATACCCTGTCTCCCCAACCTCAGTTCTTTCCTCCTATTCTTAGGGGCCATTTCCTACAAAAAGTTTTATCCACTGTTGCCTCTGTACCTCACCCAAACTTTCCAGAGCCCCAACTTTTTTTTTTTTTTTTAATGATGTTTAGTTCGATTTCCTCTCCAAAAATTTTTCTGTTGACAAATAGTTGAATCTATTTCTGGGATGTAATGTTATGGATGCATTTTAGAATAATCATTTTGGGGGTAATTAGCATATCCATCACCTCAAATATTTATGGTTTCCTTTTGGTCAGAACATTTAAAATCTTTTCTTCTTGTTATTTAAAATATACAGCATTAAGTGGAGAAGCTTTGTTGTGCTAGAGAACACCAGACTCTTCCTCTTATCCAAATGAAACTTTGTGGCCCTTTACCAGTGTCTCTCCTTTCTCTGTCCATTCATTTGTCTCTGTATGCCTGTTTTTTTGTTTTTTAATTTCTCTTAGGGTCCTCTACTTTCTGCCCACATTGTCACAAATGACAAATTTTCCTTTTTTTTTTTTTTTTTTTTTGAAGAAGTTTCTGGTGATAAAATCTGAGGCCTTGTGACTGCTAGGCAAGTCCTCTCTCCCTAAGATACATTTTCATCCTTAATTTCCTTTTGTTAAAAAGGCTAATTGATATTCTATTGTGTGTATATCCCATAATGGTTTGGTTTGGTTATCATGCAGAGCTCCCTTGTGGCCTCACAAACAAGGAGGCCACAAACCCGAGGCCCATCCTCCTGCCAGTCAGAGGACTGAGCCCCTCGGCTGAGAGCAGATTTGCAGCAGGTCTAGTGTCAATGAGGACTTTGGTCAGAGACAGACAGCAGAAAGAACCAGCCCTGTTCCCTCTGCCTCCATTAAGGGGAGTAAGGTTGAATCACATGGCTGACTGTTTCTCTTTTTCTTCTCTAGTGTCCCCAGTAGTGACTGTTATCTGCAGTGAGGCCTTGGAGGACACCATCAATGCCACATGTTGGGCTTTTGGATTCTATCCCTGGATTATCTCTTTGATTTGGTTTTTGGCGAGGGGGTTCTTTTTGAGGGTGGGCTGCTGTTTTTCCCAGGGTGGCCTCCAACTCCAGGCTCAAGCAATCCTCTTGTGTCAGCTTTCTGAGTAGCTGGGATTTTAGGTGTGCACTAGGTGGTTTAAGACAGTCTTTAAATCCACTCATCTTTTGGAGGCCACTTAGGTTGCTGCTATATCTTGATTGTTGTGACTGATGCTGCAGTGAACACACAGTGCAGGGAATCCAGGGAATCTGGATTCCCATTACTTTGGTGTGAATGAGGTAGTGGGATTGCTGGATAAAGCAAAAATTTTAGTTTTGGGAGGAACCTCCATGCTATTTTCCAAAATAACTCTACTAAATTACAACACCAGTGGTGCACACCCCTTTTTCCACCTTCTTGCTATTACTCTTTGTGTCTTCACAATGACCAATCTAATAAGTGTGACACATATTTCCTTTTGGTTTTAATTGGCATTTGCATTCACTCACATATCTGTTGGCCATTTATGTATCATATTTTGACAAATGTCTCTTCAACTTCTTTGCCCATGTTAAATATAAGGTTATTTGTATATTTTGTGTATTAAACCATTATCTGACCTATGATTGTTTTCTCCCAGTCTCAGGGTTGTCTCTTCACTCTATAAATTGTCTTCTCTGCCATGCAGGAATATTTTAGGTTGATGCTATTCCAATGGTCTATTTTTGCTTTTAGTTATCTCACCAGGAGGCCAAAACTATGTTTTGCATGTTCTTGAGCTCCTGATTCCAGGAAGAAAAAAATCATCTGTGGTATCTTCTTTCACAGGGTCCCATAGTCTTCGTTATAACCTGAAAATGAGATCCCAGAACCATTTAGTGCACAGACAGTTCTTTGCTGAGGGTCTCTTGGATGATCAGCCCTTCCTGCACTATGACAGTGAGAGAGACAGGGCAGAGCCTCAGGCACTATGGGCAAAGACAGTCCTGGGAGCCGAGACCTGGAACACAGAGACCCAAGACTTGGCAGGGAGTGGGAAAAACCTCAGAATGATTCTGGCAGATATCATCAGTCTGCAGAGGCAGAAAGAAGGTGAGTGTGGGTGGGGGCAAGGGTCTTTCTGCAGAAAGGCTGGGGGCAGAGAGCGGGGACCTCTTTTCTCACTGCATTTGTCTGGGAAGGTCAAACATGGGGTCCATAGAGCTCAGCACATGGACATTGAAGAGAGAGAGAGCCATGCTGGGATCCTCTGTGGGCTGGAGTTTCTCTTGGTGGGCAGGGAGGCAGAGGCACCAGGGGATGCTAAAGTGACTGGTGGATGGGGGCAGGGTCTCATTCCCTCCAGGAGTCTTGGGGCTGTGAGATGCAAAAGAACAACCGCACCAGGGGCTTCTGGGATTTCTACTATGATGAGGAGCCCTTCCTCTCCTTTCACCCTGTGACTCACAGTTGGACAGTGCACCCTTCCTCGGCTCAGACTTTGGCTATGGAAGTCAAGAAGCACTGGAAATCGGATGATAGTCCAAGCAAGGCTCAGTGGGCCCATGTGCAAGGAACAATTTGTGGAAGACTCCAGAAATATCTGAACTCCTGGATAGCCTTCAATAAGACAATAGGTACCCCAGCCCCTATTCCCCTAGAGCCTCAATATAAGGGGCCTTCTCTGTACTATGGGATGCATGTGTTCTCTGTGAGGGTGATGTATTCTGATTTCCCCATCCTTTTATTTATTTATTTATTTTTAATATTTATTTATTTTTTAGTTCTCAGCAGATACAACATCTTTGTTTGTATGTGGTGCTGAGGATCGAACCCGGGCCGCACGCATGCCAGGCGAGCGTGCTACCACTTGAGTCACATCCCCAGCCCCTCCCCATCCTTTTAAACCACTGCATAAAGACAGGAGGGTTTGGCCATCTATGAACTGTCTGGGCCACAACGAGGAAATACCCTGAGCCTCAGGCAACTGGGGTTAGGCAGGAGTTGAGCCCTCTTCTGCCCACCTGCCTGCCAACCTGCTTATCATGCAGAGCTCCCTTGTGGCCTCACAAACAAGGAGTCCCCGTAACACCCCCTCCTCACATCAACATGTGCAAGTTAGAATGTGAGGCCACAAACCCGAGGCCCATCCTCCTGCCAGTCAGAGGACTGAGCCCCTCGGCTGAGAGCAGATTTGCAGCGGGTCTGGTGTCAATGAGGACTTTGGTCAGAGACAGACAGCAGAAAGAACCAGCCCTGTTCCCTCTGCCTCCATTAAGGGGAGTAAGGCTGGATCACATGGCTGACTGGTTCTGCTTTTTCTTCTCTAGTGTCCCCAATAGTGACTATTACCTGCGGTGAGGCCTTGGAGGACACCATCAACACCACATGTTGGGCTTTTGGTTTCTATCCCTGGATTATCTCTCTGACTTGGCTTCAGGATGGGGAACCACTGAGCCAGGACACACAGCAGTCTGGGAGTCTCTTGCCATATGGGAATGGGACCTACCAGACCTGTGTGTCCACCAGGATTCCTCAAGGACAGGAGCAGAGATTTACCTGCCATGTGCGACATAGTGGGAAAGAGAGCACTGGCACTGTGCCCTGTGGTGAGCCTGGGTGTCCCAGCAGGGGTTCCCAACTGGGTAGGTCAGTGACCAGGGTGGTGAAAGGGAGGAAGTCTAGAGGCTCTGGAACCCAGATGGTAACATGTGTGTTTTCAGGGTCGGCCCTGCTGCTTCAAAGCCGATGGCGAGCCTCTCTAGGTGTGGTTGCTGCTGTTGATGCTTTTCTTCTTCTTCTTCTCCTTTATGTGCTTTGGAGCAACAGGAGGGAGACAATTGCAGCTGCAGAGGGTTCAGGTAAGAAAAGTGGGCAGTGGATGGAGATGGCAGGGTCATTCTGGGTTGAAGGGTCCCTCATGCCTCATTCTACACAGAGTGCAGTGGAGGTGACCAGACTTCTGGAACAGGCAGACAAAGTATAAAAGGATCTGTGATTTGTTTCTTTAGAAACTCTAGAGGAATCCCACAAAGGCTATTGCCTCTGGTTTCTTCCTGTCTGCCTTCCTCTTTCCTGTCTCTCCACCTGTCATGTGCAAACCAATAAGAAGAACCATGAGGCCTGTGGCACCAGTGCCCTGCCTCTGCTTCCCCTGGGAGGCCCATGTAGAGCAGGCCCAGGGGTCTTCAGCACATGTAGTTATCTTCTATCTTATCAGCATCTCCAGTCACTCTTCAGGGGTGTCTTCTGTGTGTGTCCACTGGGTCACTAGGGCATGTACTCCATCCCAGGCCCCACCACAGTGGTCGTCCATCAGGAGAGGCTTCACAGATGTTATGGAAAAATGAAAAAGCAGATGCCTCCAACCATCTGGGGAGAGAAACCAGCCATTGTGGGGCAGCTGTGGTCCCTGTTTTTCTCCTACCTGGTGTTAGAGTTTCTATGTGGAATATCTCTCAAAGGCTCATGGGTTGCAGGCTTGGCCCCTGGTGTCGGTCCTACTGGAAGGTGTGCAAGCTTTAGCAGGTGGGCCTAGTTGGAAGAGGCATTCCTTGAAGGGAACATCTTGTTCCAGGCTCCTGGCTCTCTCCTTCTCTGCCACCTGGCCACCACATAGCCACCATGAAGTAAGAGTGTCACTCTGTCATGTGCTGGCCATCATTATTTTCTTCCTTTCTAGCTCACAGAAATGGGGCCAAGGGACCCTGGGATGAAACTGGTGAAACTTGAGCCAATGTAAATCTTTCCTCCTGAGTGTTTTACCTCAGGTGTTTTGTCAAAGTAGTGAAAGCTGACTGTGACACTTAGGGTTTCCTGTCCAGCCCCAGAGGGCACGCTCCCCAAGGACTGTGTGTGTTGGTGTGTTGAGTCTGTGCTCTATGGCCTCTGCTCACCCTGCCCTCCCTTGGCTATTCCCCTTTATAAGATGGTCATTCCCCTGTGCATTTGGAGTAAGGGATAGTCAAAACCATTCCCTTGTCACCAATCAGTTACTGGAGGGTCAGGAAAAGAGAAAACAGGAAGTTGGTGTTTCAACAGGAAACGAAGTTGAAGCATATACAGTTTGGAGGATCTTTCTGTTGTTTCTGCCCCTTCTGTGGGTTCAGCAGTGGGGGCGGTGAGTGGTTGGCCCCTTGGGGCTGGGAAACCTGCCCCCCAGCAGGAGCTGTTCAGGTAACTCTCCCTCCAGGGCAGATGGCTCAGTGCTCTCTGCTGCTCTCACCTGCAGCATCTGCTGTAGGGTGAAAGCTAGTTCTGGTTCTCTGTGGGGAAAAAGAGTTGCCTACTGCCGCCCCTGTCCAGCACAGGTGGTGAACTAAGGTCACTCGTGTGAATTTAGGATGATGCAAAATAAAACATACACACAAAATACCTTTACACAAGCTTCAGGACAACTTTCCCAGCTCCCGGCCTCAAGTTCCCCAAAAGGAGAGCAAGAGAAAGTCACAGAGGCTGGCGAGAGAGAGGGCAAGCACGTTCAGAAGTGGGCTTTTATTTGGGGGGACGCTGTTGTTTTTTAGAAAGTTCTATCCAAAAAAGGCAGAAGGGTTAGGGTTACAAGGGAGCAGGTGAGTGTAACTCAATCCCAGCGGTACACCTACACTTGAAGCCACGCCTTGCTATCTGAGCTGGAACAATGTAAAAGTCACTAAGAAATGTAGTAGTTGGTCAGAGCCCCCTGTGTCAGGACTTGAAGGTGTGTGTGTTCATTCAGAGCAGCTCCCCACAGCCTGCAATTTCACTGGAACATATGCAGAAAAGAGTGAAGGTTAGGTGTTCGTATTTCCAAATTTCTTCTCTAAATATTCATACCCAATAAAAATATTTCCATTTTCAGTACATCATTTTTTTTCTTTTAGAAATAGTGAGGATTGGGCTGGGGATGTGGCTCAAGCGGTAGCGCGCTCGCCTGGCATGCGTGCGGCCCGGGTTCGATCCTCAGCACCACATACAAACGAAGATGTTGTGTCCACCGAGAACTAAAATAAATAAATATTAAAAAAAAATTCTCTCTCTCTCTCTCTCTCTCTCTCTCTCTCTCTCTCTCTCTCTCAAAAAAAAAAAAAAAAAAAAGAAAGAAAGAAAGAAATAGTGAGGATTCACCCACGAGTGCTCTACCACGGAGCTACACCTCTAGGGTTGTGGCCTGTGTGAGTCCCTGCTAGGGCTGGGAGAAAGAAGGTGAGACAGTCTCAGGAAGCAGGAACCCTTGGGGAGTAGCTGATTTCCTGGGGCAGATGGGCCAAGTAGGCCCTAGGAGGGTAAAGTACAGATTAGGGACCTGAGTAAGTGTTGGGGGTCAGGGATTCTGCATCTGCTCTGTGTGGGCTACTTCAGGTCAGGTGAGCAGTAGACCAGGGGGCAGGCATGTTTTTCTGGCTGGGCCTGCTGGTGCCCCTGGACTTCCTGGTGGGCTTTCCAGTTAGGAGCTGCTGGCTTAAGGCTGAGAGGAAAGAAGGCTGAGCTGCAGCTAGAGCAGACCCTGCTGGATGAGCACCTGCCCCTGCAGCAGAGGACGCCTGGATATTAAGGGGTAAAGGCCTGTGTGTGAACCCTGTGCCCAGGATTGGCAGAAGGAACTGCCTTCTATGGCAGGTCCCTATTCTGTCAGGAATGGTTGGGCAGAGGAGCAGGCACTGGGCTTCACTTTGGGATCTTGTCCCTTACTTCTTTGGTCTTTCATTCCCTTGAGGGATGCATGGTGGAAACTGAGGCAGGTGATGCTGCTGGTGGATTTAGGAGAGGAGGCTGGTGAGGAAAACTAGTGGGGGCATTTTCTTCTCTCACTCAAACTCTGAATCTGATTTTGGAGAGTCTGAGAAGAGAGAGGTCCTGAGGAATAAATGTCATATTCTGCAGTCAATTGAACACTGACTTTTCCCTTCTCCCATAGCTCAGGAGCTCACAAGTCCTGAATCATCAGCAGATGGTGAAGAGGAACCATAACAGCACCTTGCAGCTTGCGTCAAGCTTCCAGGGTGATGCTGTGGAGCACATCTGCCCTGAAGAGTTGGAGCCCTAGTGTGATGAACTGGAGAATCACATTGATGGACAGGACAGGGTTGGAACTTTGAGGTGTCCTTATGCTGAGCAATAGGGGTTCATTGGCCTGGGGGAAAAAAGTGACTGGCGGGTGCTTATGGCCTGAGATATTGAGAGTAAGGGACCCAGAATGTGTGTGAATCAGATACCAGCATCTGCCACCATCAGTCCAGCTGAAGCATGCAGAGTGGTGGCGAAGAAGACACTCCATTTTGAAGAATACGACTTTTTATCCCTAGGGACATTTCTCAGAGTCTCCAAAATCACATTCAGAGTCTCTGTGAGAGAAGAAACACCATACCAGCTACTTGGAAGGCTAGGGCAGAAAGATCACAATTTTGAAGCTAAGCTGGGCAAGTAGTGTAATTCTGTCTCAAAAACCCAGGGAGAGGGCTGGGCTTGTGGCTCAGTGGTAGCATGCTTGCCTAGCATGCAAGAGGCACTGGGTTCGATCCTCTGCACCATATAAAAATAAAGACGATAAAGTCCATCAACAACTAAAAAAATATTAAAAAATAAAGAAAAAGAAACAGTGAGAGGCAGTGGACTGGGGATATAATCAGTGAGAGCATCCCTGGGCTCTATCCCCAGAGCAAACATGCAAGCACACACACAACTAAATTAGTATCAGGATTCACGTTTCTATTGTAGCAACTCCAAGTTAACCATTGAAATGATTTTTGGGGGTGGTACTGGGTACTGGAAATTCAACTCAGGGATGCTTTACCACTGAGCAACATCTGTAGTCTTTTTGTTTTTGTTTTGAGACAGGGTCTCCTTAAGATGTTGAGGTTGACTTTAAACTTGCAATCCTTCTGCCTTAGCATCCCAAGTCACTGGGATTACAGGTGGGCACCACTGTACCCATGATTAAAATCATATTTAAATAGATAATAACATACTCTTAAACTATAAGCACATGGTGTATATCAGATCTTAAGTATTTTTCCATCTTGCAAAATGGAAACTATGTCCTTTCAACAAAACCTCCCCACCCTCTGCCCTGGCAACCAGCATTCTCTTTGCAGATTCTAAGAATGTGACTGCTTTAGACACTTTATTAGTGGAATCTTGGAGTATTTGTGACCTCCTCTGCTTCCATGAGGCCAGAAGTGCACAGTACAAACTGCAGTCTCTGAATGTGAAAACTTAAATATAATGAGCATAATTGGATTCTAAGGTCAACAAGTGGTGGCACTCAGTAGCCAAAGGCCTTAAGGTAGATGTGGCTTCTGTAATGGACACCTGCCATAGCAACAGTCAGAGTAGTGTGGCTGGTGCCCTGATGGCATTAGCTTTATATCACTTATCCTGATATTCCTAGAAGTGAAACAGTTGCAAAGCCTACTCATTTCTTACTTCATGTGTATAAGATAAACATTTCTGGGACAAATGAACACACATCTACCTTGGTTCATAAGAACAAAGACACAATCCCTCCATCATCTGCCAGACTTGAGCCAGTTTACAGACCCAGAACCCCGGAATGAAGGGAAGTCAGCTTCCTCGAGGAAGGATCCCTTTCAGTGCACTACTGAAAATTCCTACAGTTCATCCTACTCCCAGCCTTCATCAAGGGACCCTAGGTGCTATTAGTAGGGAAACTGTGCATTGGGGAAAAGGAAATAATCAAATATTTTATTACTCTTGGACATTGACTCTAAATTGACACTCATTTCCAGAGACACTAAATATCACTATGGCTCCCCGATCCAAACAGGAACTTATGGAGATCAGAAAATCAATGGAGTTTTAGCTCAGTTTCTTTTCAAAGTGGACCAAAATGTTTACCCATTCTGTGGTTATCCCACAGTTCCTAAATGCATAATGCAGTAAACCATTTCAGCCACAGGCAAGGTCTCCAGGTTGACATATTGATGTTAGAATGGGGGCCGTTGTGGTGGGAAGGCACCACCTTCTAGCAGAAGCTGCTAGAAATGCCTCTATCTAGGCAAATAATACTGCACTCCTGGATAGACTACAAAGATTAGTGATTGCTAGCCCAATCCCATTGAACTCAACTGTCTGACCTCTGCTGCAGAAAGAGGAATTTGAAGAATCACAGTGGATTGTTTTAATCTTAACAAGGGGCACCTTCCAATCGCAACTACTATGTCAGATGTGGTTTTATTGCTTGAGCAAAATAACACATCCCCTGGAAACTGATATGCAGCCATTAACCTAGAAAACACATTTTTTTTGGGGGGGGTGCTAAATAATCAACTCAAGGACTATTTACCAATGAGCTACATGCCCAGTCCTTTTTATTTTTTATTTTGACACAAGGGATCGCTAAGTTATTGAGGCTGGCCTCAAACCTCATGAGTTTCTAGAATTACAGGTGCATACCACCACACCTGATTGGAAAATGGCTTTATCTCCATTTTTGTCCATAATGCCTACATTAGCAGTTTGTCTTTAGCTCTCAAGGACAGGAAAATACATTCATATTCTCTCTCTCTCTCTCTCTCTCTCTCTCTCTCTCTCTCTCTCTCTCTCTCTCCCTCTCTCCTCTCTCTCTCTCTCTCTCCTTTATGATGAAAAAAAATTGTATTTAGAATTATCCAGCTGGATGGAGTTTAAATGACCCACATTCTATGGGACCATCCAAAGCAACACAATTAGGAGCAGTTGAGCATGTACCTCAGGATATTTGGGCTACCTCCAGAGCAGCAATGACGGGTCCATTGGAAGATGGGTCATGGGTGGATCTTTCTTTCTTGGTGCTAGGGATTAAACCCAGGCTTTACACATACTAAGCCTGCATTCTACCTCTGAGCTACACCCCCAACCCTTGTATTTATTTGTTTTGAGTCTCTGGATGCCTTTCAGCACTGCTTTCCTGGTCTTCAAAGCCTTGACTTTGGCTTTGGGAAGACCAAGATTTTTCTTCTTTGTTTTCAGAGATACTTTAGTGAAGAGGGCACATTTGCTATCTCATTCCAGAAGATATCAACTCCTAAGACCTGTGTCATAATTTGGTTCAGAAGAGTCTTTTTTTTGACATTGAGTTTTGCTATATTACCCAGGCTCACCTTGAACTTGCAATCCTCCTGCCTTAGCTCCCTGAGTTGGTTGATTTATAGGCACAAACTCTCTGACCTATCCCCTTAGGGTTTTAATTGCTTTCCCTTTCAGAAGAAGCCATGATTTTCTGTTGTATTGATGACATTATGCTGATTGGATCTAGGGACTGAGAAGTAGTAAGACACTTGCATGTTACAGGGGAAAAAATATATTTGACAAAATTTAGGGTCTTCTACCTCATTAAAATAGAAATCCAATGTTAGGAGTAATGGAAAGATATTCCTTCTAAAGTGAGGGAGGAGTCATTGCATCTGACCCCTTCTATAAATATTAAGGAGGCACAATGCCTAGTAGGTCTCTGAATTTTGGAGGCAGAACCTTCTTCATGTGGCGGTGCTACTCTAGGCCATTTACTGAGTGAACTGAAAAGCTCCTACTTTTGAGTTGGGCTCAGAACAATAGAAAGCTCTACAATAGATGCAGGCTGCTGTGCCAGTGGCAGGTAGGGATGCTGCCTAGAACCTCTATCAGCCCCACTAGGTGAATTGATGTGCAGGTCCCTTAAGATTTTGGAGCAAAACCCTGCTATATCCACAGGTAACTTCTTCCCATTTGAGAAATTGAAATTGGCTTTCCACCAGCAGCCTCTGCCACTGAGACTGAACAGTTAACCTTGGCAACCAAGTTACCATATGATCTGAGCTGTCCATCATGTGCTACATTTATCTGACTCAACAAGTTGTAAACTTGTGTGTACATAGGAGCACTCCAGTGTTACAGGCTAGTGGTGTATATGAGTTCAGGCCTGAGCAGGCTCTGAAGGCAGAAGTCAAATACATGAAGAAGTACCCCAGATTCCATGCCTATCACTGCTGCTCTACTACCTCCTCTCCCAATCTGTACCTTTGGTCTCATATCCCTATGCCCAAGTGACAGAGAAAGAGAAATCCTGGTCCTGATTGACAGATGGTTCTACATGATACGCAGACAGCATGCACAAGTGTACAGCTGCCATACTGCATTCTGTTCCTGGTACATCCCTGAATGATCCTGGTGGATGGCACCCTCCCAGTGGGCAGAATTTGAAGCAGGAGAGTGGGCTGTTAACTTGTCTTCTAGAGAAAAAGGCCAAATGTGCAATTATATATCAATTCTTGTGACCAATGGATTTGCTAATGGATTTGGAAGGAACATTATAGTAATTTAGTGACAAGGAACTTTGAGGAAAGGGGTGAATTCAGTAGAGGAAGACTTTAACAGTGAAGTGGATGGGGTACATCATTTTATAGATTCCAGACATCCTCTATCCCCAGCCACTCTTCCTATTGCCCACTGGGCTGCTGATATATGTGGTCATGGTACCATGGCTGGAGGTTTTGCATGAGCTCAGCAACAAGGACTTACTTTTGCTTTCCAAGGCCAAGTTGGTTGTAGTCAGTCTGCCAACAGCAGGAACAATGGAATACCATTTCCCTTGGTGAATAGAAGCTAACTGTGGCAAGTCATTTACACTGGACGGCTACCATCCCTGAAGCAGCAGTGTTTTCTTCTTATTGGAATAGACAATTACCCTCTATGGATTTACCTTCCATACAGGCAATGCTTTTGCCAAAATTTTGTCTGTGGGTTACAGAATACCTTTGGCATCATCATGATGTTCCACACGGCATTGCTTCTGATCAAGGAAGTTACTTCACATCCAAAGAAGTAAAGCAATGGGTTGGTGCTCATGAATGTCTTACCATGCTTCCCACCATCCTGAAGCAGGTGTCTTGGTAGAATGGTGGAAGGGTTTTTTGAAGTCAGTTACAGTGCTAACAAGCTTGCATTACCTTGCAGGGCAAGGGCAAGGTTTTCCATAAGCTTGAATATGCTCTGAATCATTGTCCAATATATAGTGCTATTTCTCTCAGGCCAGGAATCAAATTGGAAATGAAGTGGCCACATGCTCTCTTGCCTCTAGGGACTTATTGGCAAAATTTATGCTTCCTGTACCAGTACCTTTGTGTTTTGCTGGCTTGAGTTCTAACATCCACAGGCAGGAATACTGCCACCACAAGACACATTGAACTGAAAGTTAGGCCAAACCAACAGCCAATCAACAGACTTACTGTGCTAACTGAAATGATGGATGCAGACTATTTAGGGGAAATTGGACCACTATCCCACAATGGAATGAGGGAAATGGGTCTGGAGAGCAGTAATCCCTGTGACCCTCCTCAAAATGAAATTAGCTTTCACCATTTTGCATTTGTACTTGTATATATATGTACAGTTTTGATTTGCATTTTCCTGAATGCCATCTTTATTATTTTAAAATTCCTTTTTAAAAATGTACAGTTAAACAATGAGTGGTATTCCTTATTACATATTCATATATGTGCACAATTTAATTTGGTCAATTTCATTTCTTAGTAACTCATCATTCTCTTACCTCCACTCTCCCACTAGTCACTTTCCTTCCTCTACTGGTCTCCATTCTAATTCCATTACTTTCCCATCCCTTCTGAGTGTGGCATTTTGACTTAACAAACTTCTCAAGTTCCATTCATTCCCCTGCAAATGGCATAATCCATTCTTCTTTGTGGCTGAAAAAAACACCATTTTGTGTATATACCACATTTTCTTCATCCATTCATCTGTTGGCAGGCATCTAGCGTGGCTCCATAATTTGTCTATTGTGAATTGTGCTGTAATGAACAGTGATATGCATGTGTTACTACAGTATGCTCCCTTTAATTCTTTTGGATAAATCATAAAGAGTAACATAACTGAGTATTATGTTGGTTCCATTCCTGGACTTTTGAATTAGCCTCCATACTGATTTCCACAGTGATTGTACTAATTTACAGTCCCACTGACACTGAATAAATCTTTTTTCCACAACCTCATCAGTATTATTATTATTTGTATTCTTGATGACTATCATTCTTACTAGATAAGACAAGATTTCAGCGTAATATTGATTTTTATTTTCCTGAATGCAAATCCCTATAGCAAAAGATGTTGAACATTTTTAAAAGTCATTTGTATTTCTTCCTTTGAGAAGTATTTATTTGGTTCATTTAGCTTTTGGGGGGGTGGTACCAGGGATTGAACCCAGAGACACTTAAGCACTGAGCCTCATCTCTACCCATTTTAAAATATTTTATTTACAGACAGGGTCTCACTGTGTTGCTTAGAGCCTTGATAAGTTGCTGAGGCTGGGTTTGAACTCACAATCCTGCCTCAGCATCAGAGCCATGGGATTACTGTCTTGTACCACCAAGCCTGGCTCATTTAACCATTTATTGATGGGGTTTTTGTTTTGTTTTGGTTTTGGTTTTGGTGTTAAGTTTTTTTATTTCTTTATATATATTCTGAATACTTATCTTGTTGGAAGAGTATCTGGCAAAGATTTTCTCTCATTCTGTAGGCTCTCTCTTCATGGTCTGAATAATCTCCTTTGCTGTTCAGAACCTTCTTACTTTGATGCTATACATTTTATTAATTCTTGGTATTATGTCCTGAGCTTTAGGAATCCTATAGAGAAAGTCATTCTCTTTGCTTATATGGAGGAGTTTTACCCTGTTTTCTTCTAGCAATTTCGAAGTTTTTGTTGTAATTCCTGGCTCTTATTCCAATTGACTTTTGGACAGGGTGAGATATTGAAATGTTCTTTCATTCTTCTACCTTGGATATTTGTTTTTCCCAACACCATTTATTTAAAAGACAGTTATTTCTTTCATGTATGTTTTTGGTGCCTTTGTCAAAGATCAGATGACAGACAACATCTGTCTGGATTTGTCTCTCTGTATTCTATTCGGTTGCATTGATCTATGCATCTATTCTTATTTCAGTACCATGCAGTTTTTGTTACTATAGCTTTGGAGTATAATTTGAAGACAGGTATTGTGATGCTTCCAGAATTTTTTGTCTTTTTTGGGACTGTTTTTGTGGGAGTTTTTTTGTTTGTTTGTTTGCTATGAATAATATAATTGAATTTTGATGGGGTTTGCATTGAATCAGTAGATTGCTTTTGGTAATACGGCCATTTTAGCAATACTAATTCTATGTATCCTTGAACATGGGAAAGCTTTTCATCTTTTACTGGCTTCTCAATATTTTTCCTCAGTGTTGTTAATTTTCAATGTAGAGATTGCTTATTTGGGATTTTTTAATGTTGATACTCATAGTTATAAACTTTCTTCTGACAGCTGCCTTCTTAGTCTCCTAGAGATTGTGATATATTTCTTTTCAGTTGATGTAAAGATTTTTAAATCTTCTCCCCTGATATTTTTTATCACTTGTTAAAATGTCCAAAGTGTATTGCTCAATCTCAGTGTGTTTATATAGTTTCTATAGTTTTTATTGCTGTGGATTTGTATTGATTACATTATGATCTGATAAGATGAAAAGAATTATTATTTTTATTTGCTAAGACTTGTTATTTGATGCAATATATGATCCATTTTGGAGAAGCTTCCATGAGCAGCTAAAAGTAGTGTGAATTTGATTGTTGTTGGCTGAAATATTCTAAAGATATCTGTTGGGTACATATGAATAAAGTTTTAGGCCTGAAGAATCTTTTATGAGTTCATACCTGAATGCCCTATCTATGTGAAAATTGTGTTGAAACCACCTATTATTATTATTCTTCGGCGATCTATCTGAGTCTTTAGGTCAAGAATTACCTATTATTTGTAATTAGGTGCACTGACATTTAGAGTATAAATATTTACTCTGTTTTCTCTTGGTTTTGGAATGTTCTCTTTACTAGGATAGATTTTCTCCTCTGAGTAATTTTGGCTTGAAGTCTACTAAGTCAGATATGAGTAGCTAGTCCTACTTACTTTAGGGTACTGTTTACATGGAATATAATTTTCCATTCTTTCACTTCATCCTTTGAATATTTTGCTGTGTCAAGGGTCATACAAATACCATACAATGAGGTCTTATTTTTTTATAACACTTTGTGACAGCATCCATATTTCAATCGATGATGTGACCACTTAAATTCCTATAAAGAGAAGAGAGATATGTATGAATTCTTGCCATTTTGATAGATTTCTAATGTTTAATTTGATTCTATTTTTTATCTGCTTAGCAACACTTGTGGGAAGTCACTTTGAATGGTTTGTGTTCTCTGTCCCAGAGTGGAGAGGCCTTGACCATCACTACATCTCATAGTGACCTGGACATTGCCCTAGTCCTGGAAGTTTGAGGACACATCTTCAGATGTAGGTGTGTTGCCCTATGGATTGAGCTAGGCTCACCTGTCCCTTTGTGATATTATCCCTTTACCCTGTTTGGGATAGAATGTTCTATGGAAACACTTTGGGTGCGGACTTCCTAGATGTCAATCAACCTGCTGACAGCAGACATAAGGAAGCTAGACTCAACCCCCTGAAACCTGACCCCTTGCCTCATTTGAATGGCTTCTCCTTAGCTTGGCTCCAATGTACTCTTTCTTGCTTTATTCAAAATACCTGCATTCTTGGGTCTCTTGCTGTCTAATATTGAACTTTAGTGAATTCCCTCAGGCACCCACTTCAATGAAACACAGCACTCCTACTGCTTCTATTCTGAGCTGTGGAGCAACTGGAAAGTACAGCCTTTCTCTATTCTGCCATCTTTGATTCCTCGTTCTGTATAAAACTTAAATATTTAAGTCATAAAAACATGGATCCCATTCTTTGCTCCAAAGAAGTAAGAAATGGATCTGGGCACAGTTTCAGAGAGCAGCAGAGAGATATTCTTCACTACCTGCATCTTCCACCTGACTGTATCCCTGGAAGAGAGAACAACATGATCTTTCAACATCATGTCTCGTCATTGACAATATACATCCCTTTTCTCCTCAAGAGAAAAACACATTTAAATGTGGATTTAAGACCCCTCCCACTCTGACACTGATCACTGACCTCAGTAGTCCCTATCTGGCTGGGCACCAAGATGGCTGGTGGGCTTGTTACAAAACACTCAATCCTGTCCACAGACCAAATATCCCAGATCAGTAGGCTGGACTAAGGAGAAGGATGCAGATGCCCTCTATCCTACTGCCAATGTGCCAACCTCACCTGCATTTCCAGGATAGATCTCAGTTCAATGTCTTCACTGAGTGCCTGCCATGTCCCTTCTCTCAGATGCCCTTTCCAGAGTATTCTGCTGCTCCACTGAGGGCTACTCCATCCTGCTCTTTTTGCAGTCTGATATAAGGGGTGTACCACTGATTCTTCCTTCTTATACCCCAGCTTCAGTCCATTAGGAAGTGCTGGGAAGGCAATCCACAGAAAGGATCTAGGATCCAATCACCCCCACCATTTCCATTACTGACACACCAGGGATGAGACTGGCCTCTCTAGTCAGGAACAGAACACTGATTCCCTGCAGTTTCTACTGCCTTTCTTGATTCTCTTTGGCATTGTCTTCTCATCATAGAATCCATAGTGCCTTCTACAACACAAGTCTTTTTATAAGGGAAGTTCTATTATGATCCTCCTGTGCTCAAGCTGTCTTCTACCTCTCTGACTCACACAGAAAAAAGATTCAAAGACTTCCAGGAACTTTCAGGCCTACAGGATCTGAACACATCATTGGCCTCTACTCAGTGACCCTACTCAGGGCACACCAGAGTACTTACTCTCCAATGACCACAGGGACATGCTCCTGCCCCAGTGCATTTGCATGCTGTTTCTCTCTGACTGGAAAGAACTTGATCCTGACATCATCAAGATGATTTCTTATGTTCTTCATCTAAGTCATGTCCACCTGCTGAGGGGTGGATATCAGTTTTCTTAGTCTCCACAGAGGTTAAAAAGTCATGGAAATTACCACAAGCCAAATGGCTTTATGTAGTTCTACTTATGACCTCACAGTTATATAGGTTCCAATCCCCCAAGAGGCTCACAGGGTCAAGGTGTCACAAGTCTTTGTTCCTTACTGGAGGCTCCGGTGAGGAATCTGCTTCCAGGTTCAATATGGTTATTCTGAGAATTCAGTCCCTATCTCCTGGCTGACTGTCATGCAGGGGCCACTTTTAGCTCCTAGAGCCCTCTCTCAGGTCCTCATATGTGCCCCTTATAGCACATCTCATCTTTCTTCCACTGGAACTTCTCATGTCCCCTCTGCTGCATCTCCTCTGCCTGCCTCTCCTGTAGCATCTCTCTGAATCCAGCCAGAGGATGATCTCTGCTTGGAAGTTTTACTGTGATTTGATAGGGCCACCCAGGACAATCTCCCCATTTTCAGATCTTCACTTTGGTTGCATCAATAATGTCCCTTTTTAAAAAAATTATTTATTTATTCATTTATTCTAATTAGTTATACATAACAGCAGAATGCATTTTGATTCATAGTACCCGAATGGAGAACAATTGATTTCATTTCTCTGGTTGTATGTGAAGTAGAGTCACCCATTCGAGTCATAATACATGTATCTAGAGTAATGATATCCATCTGATTCCACTATCTTTCTTACCCCTATTCCTCCTCCCTTCCCTTTCCCCTATCCAAAGTTCTCCAATTCCTCCCATGCTCCCCACCCCATTATGGGTCAGCATCCACTTATCAGAGAAAACATTCAGCCTTTGTTTGGGGGGGGATTGGCTTACTTCACTTAGATGATATTCCCCAACTGCATCCATTAACCTACAAATGCCATAATTTTATTCTCTTTTAATGTTGAGTAATATTCATATATATATATCACAGTTTCTTTATCCATTCATCTACTGAAGAGCATCTAGGTTGGTTCCACAGCTTAGCTATTGTGGATTGTGCTAATGTAGCTGCATCACTGTAGTATTCTGTTTTTAAGTCCTTTGAGTATAGACCAAAAAGTGGAATAGCTGGGTCAAATGGTGGTTCCATTCCAAGGAATCTCCACACTACTTCCCAGACTAGTTGCACCAATTTACAGTCCCACCAGCAATTAAAGAGTGGGCATTTTCCCCCACATCCTTGACAACACTTTTTTTTTCTTGTATTCTTGATAATGATGAAATCTTAGAGTAGTTTTGATTTGCATTTCTCTAATTGCTAGAGATGTTGAATATTTTTTCATATATTTGTTGATCAATTGCATATCTTCTGAGAAGTGTCTGTTCAGTTCCTGGCCCATTTATTGATTGAGTTATCTTTTTTTTTTTTTGGTGTTAAGTTTTTTGAGTTCTTTATATATCCTAGAGGTTAGTGCTCTATCTGATGTGCATGTGGTAAAAATTTGCTCCCATTCTGTAGGTTCTCTCTTCACTTCATTGTTTGTTCTTTCTTTCATTTTTTATTTTAATTTGTTATATATAACAGCATAATGCATTACAATTCATATTACACAACTAGAGCACAATTTTTCATATCTCTGGTTGTACAGAACATAGAGTCACACCATTCGTGTCTTCATACATGTACTTACAGTAATGGTGTCCATCTCATTCCACCTTCTTTCTAATCCGCAAGCCCCCTCCCTTCCCCTCCTTCCCCTTTTCCCCTTTGCCCTATCTAGAGTTCATCTAGTCCTCCCTTGCCCCACTGCATTATGAATCAGCAGCCTTAAATCCATCCCATTTATTGATTCTTGATATTAATTTTTATGCTATAGGAGTCTTATTAAGGAAGTTGGGGCCTAATCTGACATGATAGAAATTTGGACCTACTTTTTCGTCTAATAGACACAGTCTCTCTGGTTTAATTCCTAGGTCCTTGATCCACTTTGAGTTGAGTTTTGTGCATGGTGAGAGATAGGGGTTTAATTTCATTTTGTTGCATATGGATTTCGAGTTTTCCTAGCACCATGTGTTGAAGAGGCTATCTTTTCTCCAATGTACGCTTTTGGCACCTTTGTCTAATATAAGATAACTGTAATTATGTGGGTTAGTCTCTGTGTCCTTTATTCTGTACCATTGATCTACATGACTATTTTGGTGCCATTTTTGTTACTATTTCTCTGAAGTATAGTTTAAGGTCTGGTATTGTGACACCACCTGCTTCATTCTTGCTAAGGATTGCTTTGGCTATTCTGGGTCTCTTATTTTTCCAGATAAATTTCATGATTGCTTTTTCTATTTCTTTTTTTTTTAATTTTTATTTATTTTTTTAGTCATACATGACAGTAGAATGTAATTTGACATAAAATACAGACATGGAATGTACATACATCAATCATATTGTCTATTCTATTCTGCTGCCCTTCTTATCCTCCCTACTCCTCCCCTCCTCTCCCATCCTTTCTCTCTATCCAATCTAATGTGACACACTTTTTTTTCTTTTTCTTATTACAACATCATATATGTATTCCGTATAACATGACGTTCTCCTTCCATCTTCCGTGCAACTCCCCTTCTCCCTCTTTTTCCCTCCCACCTCTCTTCCCTATTTAATGGTAGTCTTCTTCTCATGCTCTTCCTCCCTATCCCATTTTGAGTCACCCCCCTTAGAGAAGACATTCGGCATTTGTTTTTTTAGGGATTGTCTGCTCTAATGCCATCCATTTGCCTGCAAATGCCATGATTTTATTATTTTTTAGTGCTGAGTAATATTCCATTGTGTATAAATGCCACATTTTTTTTAATCCATTCATCTATTGAAGGGCATCTAGGTTGGTTCCACATTCTAGCTATTGTGAATTGTGCTGCTATAAACATTAATGTGGCTGTGTCCCTGTAGTATGCTCTTCTTAGGTCTTTTGGGTATAGTCCGAGAAGGGGAATAGCTGGGTCAAATGGTGGTTCCATTCCCAGCTTTCCCAGGAATCTCCATACTGCTTTCCAAATTGGCTGCACCAATTTCCAGTCCCACCAGCAATGTATGAGTGTACCTTCCCCCTTCATCCTCGCCAGCACTTATTGTTGTTTGACTTCATAATGGCTGCCATTCTTATTGGAGTAGTTTTAATTTGCATTTCTCTGATTGCTAGAGATGATGAGCATTTTTTCATGTATTTGTTAACTGATTGTATATCCTCTTCTGAGAAGTTTCTGTTCAAGTCCTTGGCCCATTTGTTGATGGGTTATTTGCTTTTTTGTTGTTTAACTTTTTGAGTTTTTTGTATACTCTAGAGCTCTATCTGATGTTCCCAGGATGTAGACTCCCTATTCACCTCGCGTATTATTTCTCTTGCTGAGAAAGAACTTTTTAGTTTGAATTTGTCCCATTTGTTGATTCTTTGTTTTAATTCTTGTTCTATAGGTGTCTTATTAAGAAATTTGAGGCCTGCCCCCAAGTGATGAAGATTAGGACCAACTTTATCTTCTATTAGACACAGAGTCTCTGGTCTGATTCCTAGCTCCTTGATCCATTTTGAGTTGACTTTCGTGCATGGTGAGAGAAAGGGATTCAATTTCATTTTGTTGCATATGGATTTCCAGTTCTCCCAACACCATTTGTTGAAGATGCTATCCTTTCTCCATTGCATGGTTTAGCACCTTTGTCTAATATATGGTAGTTGTAATTTTGTGGATTTGTCTCTGTGTCCCCTCTTTTGTACCATTGGTCTACCAGTCTGTTTTGGTGCCGGTACCATGCTGTTTTTGTTTCTATTGCTCTATAGTATAGTTTAAAATCTGGAATCGTGATACCACCAATTTTACTCTTCCTGCTTAGAATTACTTTAGCTATTCTGGGTCTCTTGTTTTTCCAGATGAATTTCATGATTGCTTTTTCTATTTCTGCAAGGAATGTCATTGGGATTTTGATGGGAATTGCATTGAATCTGTAAAGTGCTTTTGGTAGTATGGCCATCTTAATAATATTAATTCTACCAATCCATGAGCAAGGTAAATCCTTCCATCTTCTAAGGTCTTCTTTGATTTTTCTGTTTCTATAAGGAATGTCATTGGGATGTTGATTATAATTGCATTAAATCTGTATAACACTTTTTGTAGTATGATCACTTTGACAATACTAATTCTGCCTGTCCAAGAATAAGGGAGATCTTTTCATCTTCTAAGGCCTTCTTCAATTTCTTTCTTTAGCACTATAGTTTTCATTGTAGAGGTCTTTTACCTATTTTGTTAGGTTGATTCCCAAGTATTTTATTATTTTTTTCAAGGCTATTGCAAATGAGGTAGTTTTACTAATTTCTCTTTCAGAGGATTTGTCTCTGATATACAGAATTGCATTTGATTTATGGATGTTGATGTTATATCCTGCTACTTTGCTGAATTCATTTATTAATTCTAGAAGGTTTCTGGTAGAAATTTTCAGATCCTGTAAGTATATAATCATGTCTTTGGCAAATAGTGATTGTTTGAGTTCTTCTTTTCCTATTTGTATCCCTTTAATTTCTTTTGTCTGTCTAATTGCTCTAGCTAGAGTATCAAGAACTATGTTAAGTAGAAGTGGTGAAAGAGGGCATCCCTGTCTTGTTCCAGTTTTTAGAGGGAAAGCTTTCAATTTTTTTTCCATTTAGAATGATGTTGGCCTTGGGGTTAGCATAGATAGCTTTTACAATGTTAATATATGTTCCTGTTTTCCCTAGTTTTTCTAGTGTTTTGAACATGAAGGGTTATTGCATTTTGTCAAATGCTTTTTCTGCATCTACTGAAATGATCATATGATTCTTATTTTAAGTCTCTTGATGTGATTAATTACATTTATTGATTTCCATATGCTGAACCAACCTTGCATCCCTGGGATGAACCCCAATTGATTGTGGTGCACTATCTTTTTAATATGTTTTTGTATTCAATTTTCAGAATTTTATTGACAATTTCTACATCTATGTTTATTAGAGATATTGGTCTGAAGTGTTCTTTCCTTGACGTGTCTTTGTTTGGTTTTAGAATCATGTGATACTAGTCTCATAGAATGAGTTTGGAAGTGTTCCTCTTTTACTATTTCATGGGATAATTGGGAGAGTCTGGTATTAGTTATTCTTTAAAGGTCTAGTAGAACTCAGCTATGAATACTCTGGTCCTGAGTTTTTCTTGATTGGCAGGCATTGATAGCATCTTCTAATTTATTGCTTGAAATTTATCTGTTTAACTTGTGTATATCATCCTGATTCCGTTTTGGTTGATAATATGACTCTAGAAATTTGTCAATGTCTTCAATATTTTCTATTTTGGGGAGTATGAATTTTCAAAATATTTTCTAATTATCCTCTGTATTTCAGTAGTGTACATTGTGATATTTCCTTTTTCATTATGGATTTTAGTAATTTGAGTTTTCTCTCTCATTCTCTTCATTAGTGTGGCTAAGGGTTTATCAGTTTTATTTATTTTTTCAAAAAAAACCAATGTTTTGTCTTGTCAATTTTTTCAACTGTTTCTTTTGTTTCAATTTTATTGATTTCAGCTCCAAATTTAGTTTGTAATGTCCCTTTCACCATATGATACAACCTCTTCACTCTTCCAAAGATTAGGGTGTGGGAATCTCTGGGAACTATTCGTCAGTCCCTGCCTCTTCTTGTGTTGAAATCAGTGAGGAGCAAGGAGATAGCACTTCTGAGAGGGTGAGGAACAAGGAAACGCTAAGTGTGCAGAGATGGGGAAATTGCCTGGGGTGCCTGGGAGTGCCCATGATGAATGGAGTTGGGGGCTCCCATTTAAGATAGGGTAAGGTATTGGGAATAGGGAGCAGAATGGTCTGAGAACTCAATGTGGAGCAAGGACCCCACCCCAGCTGCTGGCCCAAGAATACATTGTCCCCATGGAAACCCCCAGGGGAGAGGACTTCACTGGGCCTTTGTCCTCCAGGAGACCAGGTTTCTGTTAGAGCTGGCAGGCAAGGATATCTTGAGAGGATTTTGTAGGTTTGTTTTTCATAAGTTGAGAATTCCAGGAGATGTCATGGGAAGATTCCAGGATTTGGGAAGAGGGCACAAGAGGAGACAGAACAGGGGTGTGCAGAGCCTCACGAGGATGACAGTGCAGAATGTTGAAGGGGACCTAGCATGGCTAACCAAACAGGGAAGGGACACAGGTGGTTAGTCCTGGGGGATTCAGGACAGGCAGTGAGGTGGGCTGGGAGAGGGGCAGGTGTGGGAGCAGTTGGGTCTGTTTCTTTTCTCGATAGATAAAGATTAGTTTTGGGTTGTTGGGTCTTAGTGCCATTGTGGAACCTTTCTTGATTGTCATTAGGTGGAGTGTCTGAGGGTGGAGGTTGGCTAGGCTGTGTATGATTTATTCCTCCACTGAGGAGAGTTGGGTGCTTACCCCTAAGGTCAGACCTTCTGACACTTGCTGCTGGAGGTGCCATTTCTGGATACCATATGACACCCTGACACAGAGCCCTGTCCTGCTAAAGGGGACAGAGGCCCAGGAAAGAACAGAGGCTGTGACCTTATCCTGACAGTCCCAGTGTATATATCCACACTATAGGATATTTGGTGGACAGTGAGTTGCTGTTCCCAAGTAAGAGAACATTTTGTTTAAAAAACCTTAGTGACTAGGGTGTTTCCAAATTTCATTTTTTAAAAACAGAGATCTGGGCATGGTGGCACACACCTGGGCTTGGGAGACTGAGGCAGGAGGATCGTGAGTTCAAAGCCAGCCTCAGCAAAAAGCAAGGTGCTAAGAACTCAGTGAGACTTTTTCTCTAAATAAAATACAAAATAGGTCTGGGAATGTGGCTCAGTGGTTGAGTGCCCCTGAGTTCAATCACCAGTATCCTCCTCCCCTGCCCCACAGGAAAAAAAAAATCTGGGTAAAAAGGAGGGGAGGTGGAGGAGATGTTTCTACTTTTCTCTTGTCCTGGGTGTGGTTCTCAAGGGACCAGGGCTGCAAGTTTGGATGGGATCCTTGGAAAGGGCCAAAGACTCCCAATTATATTTCCAAATGAAAGATATGTGTGAAGTAATTATGTGAATTTTATACTATTTGACATTGGATAATATTAGAAGATTATATTAATCGTTTTAGTGTCATGACCGTATTATTCAAAGAAAAATGTTATTTTATAATTAGCATTGATTTAACTTAGGAATAAGTGTCACAATGAATGCTTTTTCTAGTCTTTCAGCAAGAATTATACAACTATAATTTCTTACATCCTAAAAGAAATGTAAGAAAATATTGAAATAATTAGTTCTATAGTGGTGACTATATTATATTGTATTATTCTTTCAAAGTATGGAATCTTTGATCTTTTTCATATAATTTGGAAATAATTTAATTTAATAGTTCCTAATAACATGGGAAATGTTCATAATATAATGCTGGACTAAAATTAGGTTTCAAGTCTACATGTGTGTAAGCCAGATTGGTGGTGCATGCCTATAAACCCAGCTACTCTACAGACAGAGACAAGAGGATGGCAAGTTCTTTGTGGGGTCATGTGGATACCACTGATCTGTGAGTGGAGGAAACATTAGCAGAATTGTTAGAACATATACACAACATTAAATTTTTATTATGTCACAGATGTCTCCATAAGATGCAGTGAAGATATCTAATGCCATATGACCTCACAGTTATGCAGATTCCAACTCTAATATGGGCCTCTCTGGGTTAAGGTCTAGGTGTCAGTTGGTCTGTGTTCCTTACTGTAGGCTCTGGGGAGAAATCTGTTTCCAAGCTCATTCAGGTTGTTGTCAGAATTCAATTCCTTGCAGATGTGGGGATGAGGTCCCTAGTTCCTTGCTGATGGTCATACACGAACAATGTTTAGCTCCTACCTCGTAGAGCCATCCTTTGGATACTTTCCACATGGCCCCTACAACCCGTCAAATCCTTCCTCCAGTGGAAACTTTGCTGTCCCCTCTGCCACATTTCCTCAGTCTGCCTGTTCTGTAACATCTCTCTTACTCGAGTCAGAGATTCTCTGATTCCCCTGCTCCTCGTGGTGCTGGGGATAGAACTTGGCCTCATATGTTCTAGGTCAGCACTCTACCTCTGGGCAACCTCCCATCCCCAGGGTCTCCTCTTCTATGGATTTCTGAATCTCACTGGGCCATGCAGACCGTGCAAGGTAATGTTCCTGTTTTCAGGTCCTTAACCTTAACTACATCAGTAATGTCCCTTCTGTCACGTGATGCTATGTATTCACAGTTCCATTAGGGCCTGAACATGTTTGGGGACCTTTCTTCAGTCACCACATTTTATTGTGTTAAAATCACTGAAGAGCAAGGACACAGCATTGCTGGAAAAATGATGGGGAGCCAGGAGTGAAGAGTCCAAAATAGGGTGGTAGCCTGGGGTCTCCTGGGAGTAGTAGTCTCCTGGGGGCTCTAGTCTGATGACAGGTTAAGGAATGTTAGCGAGGGGACTGTAGAAAAGTCTGAGAACTTCCATTAGGAGCAAGGACCCTACCCCAGCTCCCGGCCCTAGGGAAGCACTCCCACAAGAAAGGACTACAGAGGGACCATGTTCTCCAAGAAACCCAGTTTTCTGTTAGAGCCAGGAGGTGAGGAATATCCTGAGAGAGGACTTTGGAGGTTTCGTTGGTCCTGAGCTGAGAATTCCAGAAGATGCAGTGGAAAGTTTTCAGGAGTTGAAGAGGAGGTGTAAAAGGAGACAAAAGAGGGGTGTGCAGAGCCTAGAGAGGATGAGAGTACAGGACATTGAGGGGACCTGGTGTGACTAATGGAACAGTTCAGTGGAGTCATTGCTGTGCCTCTTGGTGGAAGCATTTCACTTTGGCAGCTAAAAACTCTAGGCCAGCAGGGCATGAGGTCACCAGACAGGAAGCACACACTTTGCTAATGGGATACTTGGGGCCTCTTGACAGCTGCCACTCCCATTCCCATCCCTTGATTCCTGGATCCAGGAATCCTGGCTTGGGAGGGAGGGGGCAACAGCACCCACATGCTGGATGTTAGTTCAGAGCATGAGCAGCCCTGCAAGGTGGAGCCATGTAGCTTGCACTGTCACTGGGTCATCAAAAAACCATGCACCCTTCATCAAGCCAGCTATCTCAGGAGTGAAGAGAACAACCTAGGAGCAGAGATTCCTGAGCACAGGCGGTGGTCACTTGACTTCTTTGGCCATGAAGGGAGTTCCCAGAGCAGAAGCAGAGCTGTGTGGACACCATGACAAGGCATCCGTAAGTATATGGGTGAAGTCTATCTCTCCTGGACTCAGGCTAAAGGATGTGAATGCACCTCAGACATTATCAGATACAGCCACAGCAACCTACTCGCTCCCCTGTCCAGCCCCTGCCCTGATATATCTGCAGTGCAGCTTCTCCTGGCCTGGGAAGAACTTCTTCCAGGTGTCCTCATAGCTAATTACTGCAAGTCCTCAAGTCTTTCCTCAATTCTCAACTCCTTCATGATGCCCACAGTGCCCACCCCAGCACACAGCCCTCTTCCCTGCCTCCCACCATGTGCTTGATCACCTTCCCTATAATACTTGCCACCTCCTGCCATGAACTCTAATGTCCTCCAACTCTGCCCACTAGGACACCTGCTCCTCAGAGAGGACAATTGTCTGATTTCATTTTGCTCCTGTTTCTCAGGTGCAGAAACAGTGTAACCTATCTGACATGCAACAGTGTCAAGTTGGATGAATGATCACTCTGGAGCACCTCCCTCTTCTAGAGATACTATCATTATTAATGGAGCCTCAGGCCAAAGGCTGCCTGTGGCAGCTACAGCACAACGTCCTCTCACACAGAAGTCCAGGCTGCCTGGGCTCTTCTTATAAGAGCTGCTCTTCTTCCCTCCCTCCAGCCACACCAGCCCTCCTGCACTCCACAGCACATCATTTCATTTGCCCCTTTAGGAAGAAAAACCTCCCAAGCAAATGGATTTAATTTTCCACCAACTATAATTTAAATGAGACTCATGAGCTTAGATTAGAACCAGCAGTAGGATTATTAGAGCTAAGAGGAGGTGGAGAACGCAGATGACTGAGGAAGAACAGAAACACAGCAGGAACTTCTGTAAGATGAGAAATTATAGGACAACTTCTCTATGCCTATCCCAGAATCTAGTTCATTAAAAAAAAATGGAGAAAAGATGGAATGAGCAGGAAACAGCCCTAGAAAGAGGCAAAAGCTATATGAATCTGAAAATTAATCTCTTGATACCACAGAAATTCCTGTTCACAGGGGCCACCTTGGTATAGCAGGACAATGACAGACAGAATATCTTCTCTTGCTGCTGTCAGAGATAGGGACACCCAGAGAAGGACAGAGCTCAGTCAGAAGGTCAAGATTGGGCACAATCCTCTGAAAAAAATAAATGAACACAGCAAATGGGAACCTAAGACTCAGGCCTGCACCTAGGCTGATCTGGCCACACAAAGCCCCACTTAAGGTCTTGAACATGGGCAATGTCTGAGGCCCCGTGATCACAAGTCCAGGAGTTCGAGGCTGTACTGAGAGACAAAGGATCAGCAATGACGACTAAGCTGAAGAGTCAAAACCACATCAAAGCCCACAGAGACTGAGCACTGCCTGGCTGCAGCCCTGCCCACACACAGCTCCTCACGGCCTTCTCCTGTGCCCACTGCAGCAGACTCAGCACAGCAAACACATGGATTCTGGGAGGTTCTCAGATCTCTGTTTGTTTTCTCTCACAAATTGTGGAATCTTGTGCCCCTTGAATATATGCAGTTGAATATTATTCAGCCACAGAGAATAATGATTTTATGACATTTGCTGGTAAATGGATGGAACTGGAGATTATCATGAAGTGAAATAAGCCAGTCTCAAAAAACCAAATGCCAAATGTTCTCTCTGATGTACAGATGCTAACACACAACAAGGGGGCTGGGAGGAAGGAATATAAGTTCACTGGATTAAACAAAGGGAAATGAAGGGGAGGGAGAGGGATGGAAATAGGGAAGACAATGAAATGAATCTAACATAACTTTCCTGTGTTCATACATAAATACATCACAGTGAAACTCCACATCATGTACAATATATAATGGGATCATAATTACAGTAATATTCTATGTATGCATAGTATGTCAAAATATATTCTATTGTCATGTATATCTAAAAAAAACAAATTTTTCAGAAGTTAATCCAGGGATGGAGACATCCTGGCCCCATTTCTGCTGGAATAGGAAGGTCACTACAGAAAAGAACACAGGTCAGTGTGGGGACAGGGTCCTGGTGGGCTGGTTTTTCACCTCACATTTTGCCAATAGGAACTCAGACACATTTAAGCCATTTGCAGAAAAAAGAATACCGAGATTCTTGAAGTCACAAGAGGAAACTTGGGAAAATGTTGTGTTGTTCTCTCCCATCAACTGTCTCAAATGACAGGGAAAAAAAAGCATGGACAAACTCAGGGCAGATACACTAAATGGCAACGTTCCAAACAACCCATCACTCACTCAACAGGCCCAAATTCAGAGAATCCCCAGAACCCAATTGTGCCTCCTCCATTCTATCCCCTCCCCCATTTCAGCCCTACAGGGTCTCACTTTTAGAAGCCACAAAGACTCATCAGGAAGCTTGGCATTTTCCTTGGCTGGAAAAGAACAAAAAATAAATAAATAAAACCCACCTAGTCACTCATACTTATTTGCAGCCTGAGCACAACTTCCTCCTTTTGCAACAGAGGGCAGAAAAGTTTCTGTGAGAGGCCAGAGAGGAGGCAGGGCCGTGAGGTCCTAGGGCAATCCCTTAGTCCTGCACCCAAGGGAAGTTTCTAAAACTGTGACTATCGACCCAAGGAAAGATCAGAAGGCAAGAGGAATGGAGATGTGCAGACACTGGACCAACTGCCCTGCTGTGGTCTGTCCTCAGCAGGGAATTTTCCCTCAGACCTGAGTGCTGGAAATCAGGTCCCCATCACCATTGTCACGATGATGCCTTTCTCCTTTGTCTTCCATGTAGTACGCAAGGTGCTGGGTTGAACAAGCATCTGTGTGTGGATGGTGCTTCCTATTAATGAGTCAAGGCACACTTTTATATAGGACTTGAAAAAAGAATACTCAAACCCCCCATCCATTCCCTACCTGCATTCTTCCTCCTCAACATCACAACAGTGACCACAGCTCTAGTGACCACAGCTCCAAGGAGAACGAGGCCAACACTATTCCATGATGGGAATGGTGGGCTGAGGAGGCATCTCTGGGAAATGAGGGGAAAGGAGGTGAGGGTCCCTGTATCCCAGTTCTCAGCACTAACCTTGCTGAGGGTCTCCAGAAAGGCTCCTATTTTCCCTGAAAACAGCCTCTGTGCCCTCATTTCCTCTTTAACCCATCTCAGGTTGTACATGGCACATGCATCTCTGTTCCTCCCCTGAAGGCACAACTATAGCTGCCCACTTCTAGAAGGTTCCATCTCCTGCAGGTCTGGTCCCCCACAAGCTCCATGTCCTAGATCCTCCTCTCCTGTTACCAGGTCAGGGTGATCAGTGGTGGGTAAAAACCCAAGGCACATCTCCTTCAGGGTGACATCTCCTTCAAAACTGAGACGATAGATTACATGTGCCTTGGGGTGGGGGTGGGGGGTCTGCAGGGGAAAATCCAGAAACTAAGACATTTTCATTACCTTCATGGCCACTGAACCAGGGCTTATGTGACCATCCTGAGAATGGACAAGACAATGGAAATGAGGAGAGAAAGAAAAACCCAGACACCAGACTTCTTGGATAATCTCCTTTTACTTGGAAAGTTCTAGAATCAGATTGACCAGGAAAGGATGCTCCAGGTCTCTGAGAAGGACTTCAGGTTCTGACCTGAATGGAAGCCCAGGGACTCAGAAAAGCTGGAGTCAACCTCAAACAGTTTGGGTGTGGAGCTGAGAACAAGGCCTGAGAGGGAAAGTCACCCAGGGGTACCTAAGGCTGCTGTCAGGGTCAAAGCAATCTGCTAAATTATTTCAGAGATCTTCCTCCTCTCCATCCCAAGAAAAACTGGATCCCTTAAATGTCCTAAGAGAAGGACCAACCCTCAGAGTCACTTTCTGGTACAGGATCTGAAAACCCTGGAGGACTCCCCTCCCTCAGGACCCAAAGGAGAGGAATGGAGAAGTGAGTATTCTGATGGCAATCTCATTTTCTTCCCCAAACCTGTCAGGCTCCCCTCATGCCCTGGTACCTGTGTGCAGTATCTTGCCCTTTCCTTTCTCCAGGTATCTGCAGAGTCACTCCAGGCACTCCTCCTGCAGGTAGGGCCTGTAGGGCTCTGCATCCCCCGAAACCTCCTATTGGCAATGGTTGATCTATCCACTGCAGTCCTGGAGCGCAGGTCCTCATTGAGCAAGATGTAACCCACACCATCATAGGTAATCTCTTCATATGCTCAAAGGAAGCCTCTCTCTGGCCCAAGGTCACGCTGTAAAGTGTGAGAGCCCTACCCCACCCCGAGGTCAGTCACTGAACTTCACCCTCTCCTTACACAGAATCCTTCTCACTCTTGCAACCTCCTTGCTCTGCAAGAACCTAGTCCAGGGCTACTCAGATTAAGGCAGGAGCAGAATACAACAGTTAATAATATGGCATTATGTAAAAATGTGGATGTGTATTCGATGTGACTCAGCAATCTGTATTTGGGGTAAAAATGGGAGTTCATAACCCACTTGAATCGAATGTATGAAATATGATATGTCAAGAGTTTGGTAATGTTTTGAATAACCAATAAAAAATAGAATAAATAGATAGATTTGCAAATATAAAAAAAAAAGATTAAGGCAGGATCACCCAGGTTATTCCCTGTGTCTTAAATTCAACTGATCTGGACCTTAAGTTCATCTACAAAATCCCTTCTCAATACCTCCTGGATGCCTGTTTGAATAACTGGGAGATGTTGAATAAGCATGAAAGTGCACATATTTCCCACCCCAATCAAGACTCAATTCTCAGCACATCCTTCTACCTTCCACCATGTGAGAAAAGTGTTCTTCTCCTTCAGAGGAATCAACAAGACCTTGCTCATCTTGGAAGGAGAAAAAAAGTCTTCATCATGCAATTTAATCTGCTTTTAATCTTGAACTCTTCAGCCTCCAGAAGGGAAGGACATTCACACTTATAGTGTTATGGTTAAAACTTCGTCCCAGGGTTTCATAAACTGACTTCCAGATCACTCATGTATAATTGAATCAAGCCTTTATTGAAGCACACCGGTGGTGGCTGACCAGAACATAAAGCTGTTCCCCTGATCAGCCCCAAACAATTGCAAGGGCACTCCTTATAAGCCTGAAAACCTCAAAAGGGATATTCAGGGGGGTCTAGCCAATGCAAGCAAGCCAGGTTACAGAAGCAGGACAGTGCAGTCAAGTGGAGGTAAGCCTAACCAATCACAGTTATCCCAGTCACCCCAGTTACAGAAACAGAGCCCCATTACCCTAGTTACAGAAACAATACCCCATTAGGTAGTTCCGTGTTCTTAAAGGTTTCTATAGTAAAAGGAAAAGAACATCTTGCCCCAGTCATGACTCTTCTACTTGGCATGGTTGTTTTGCAGGATGAAGTCATAAAACAAAATGGAGTCACATTTGCTCCTACTATCACAATAGGATAAAGACTTGATCAAGAGAGAGAAATGGGGCTGAGAGTATTAAAACAAAACTCAGACCGAAAGTAATGGTGTACATGATGCCTGTGGACGGTGTAGATGTGGTTCTGTCTTGTCTTCCTATGGATGGAACCAGAATTTGCAAAGACTGGTGTTTTTCACCCTTTCTTATGGAATGGCACTCAGAGAAGTCGTGCACTCTCTACATACTGGAATATGACAGTGATCCAAATGGATGAAAAAAATCCTTTCTGTATGGAGCTGACATTCTATTGAAGCATCCAGACAATAAACTAAAAAGCAATACCTACATCATGTAATATTTTATCAAGTGATAAACACTTGAGAGAAACAGAAGAAGGGAGATTGGGAGCTGTAGTGACTTGGCATTATCCTGTTTCAGCAAGTTAAGGACATGACTTCATCTGTTCTTCTGCGGTCAGGGAACTGGGCTGGTTTCCATAACTTGGCTATTATGAATCATGCTGCTATAAACAGTGATGTGTCCACATCACTGGAGTATACTGATTTTAGTTCTTTTGGATAAATACCAAGGAGTGGGATAACCACTGGTCATATGGTGTATTCATTCCCAGTCTTTTGAAGAAACTCCATACTGCTTTCCAGAGTGGTTGTAGTAATTTGCAGTCCCACCAACAATGTGTTAGTGTACATTTTCCCCCACATCCTCAGAATGAAATTGACCAAATTATGCTAGGTACATATGTAAATATGTCATAGTAAATTTCACCATTATGTATATCTATAAAGCATTAATTTTTAAAAAAAACTATAAATAAATAAATAGAAGAAAAACCAGAACAACAGAGGAAAGGGAGTGGGGAGAGAGAGGAAGGGAAAGAATGGAGAAGTACCAGGGACTGAAGTGAAGCAAATTATACTTTATGCTTATATGACTACGTCAAAATAAACCCCACTGTTATGTATAACTATAATGCACTAGTAAAAGTATAAAATAAATAAATAAACTCAACAACAGCAACAAAACAAATAATCCAGTTTTTAAATGGGCAAATGATCCTAAAACACATTTCTCAAAATATGAAATTAAAATGATCAGCATTATATGAAAAAATGCCAAACATAACTAGCATCATGGAAATGAAAACCACAATGAGATCTCTTCTTACCCAAGTCTGAATTTCTATAAAAAGACCTAAAAGGGGCTGGGGTTGTGGCTCAGTGGTAGAGCGCTTGCCTAGCATGTGTGAGGCACTGGGTTTGATTCTCAGCACCACATATAAATAAATGAATAAAATAAAGGTCCATCAGCATCTTAAAAAATATTTAATTTTTTTAAAAGACAAAAAAATATGGAGAGGAGGAAAATGGAGAAAGGGAACTTTCAGATAACTGCCAGTTGGAGTGTAAATGAGCTATTATGAAGAACAGCATGGAGTCTTCAAAACAGAGATTTATTATATAATCTATATATGGCACTTTGGAGTACATGTCCAAAGGAAATCAGCATATTAAAGAAATACTTGCACTCCCATACTGCAGCACTCTTCACAACAGCCAATATGGATCAACTGAAGTACCCAGCAAAAGATGAGGAGATAAAGAAAATGCTAAAAAAAAAGAAAATGCTTATTCTCTTCCACCAGTCAAAGCTAAAACAAAGTTGATCTCCAGTAGAGATCTCTGAGCAGAGTAGAAGAGTGATTTCTATTAGGGGTTGTGGGGTAGGGAAGGTTGACAGGCACCAAAATACAGTGAGACAAGAGGAACAAGTTCTAGCATTCTACAACACAGTAGAGTGACTATAGTTTATAATGCCTAATATATATTTTAAGAAGAACTAGGAGAGAGGAGCTCAAATGCTCAAAACATAAAGAAATGATAGGAAATGGAAATGCTGATTGCCATGATCTGAATAATACATATTAAATACAAATGTTGAAATATCATTGTGCTTATAAATATGTAAAATTGTTTCCCATTAAAGGAAAAAAGAAAAATAAACAAATTTTTAAAATAACAGGCAAACAGTGCTTGAAGAAATTTGAAAGAAAGGGCTAATCCTATCTCCATTTGGATAAGATGATTATATCCTGAAATTCACAAGAGAAATGTTGGAAGCTACTGTATATAATGTAGCATTTAGCAAATTAACAGGATATAAATTATTCACCAGTAAATGATTACCTTTAATTATATAAATAGTAGCAAGTTAAAGTTTGTATGCATGTGTGTTGGTGGGCAGTGCTGGCGATCAAACCAAGTGCCTCAGGCATGCTAGGCCAGCAATGTATCACTGAGCTCACAAGTGAAATTTTTTGAAAAGATGATTTCATACACAATAGGAAAAATAAAAATATTTTTAAAAGTGAAATACAACTTAATAAGAAGTTTGTAAATCCTATATAAGGAAAGCTTTAAAACACATATTTTACAAATTCCAAATTTACAAAGTTATATCTGAACAAGTGGGGGATATTCTTGGATAGGAAGACAATACAAAGCTGTTTGGTAGACTGCATTTATAAATGTAACACACCCTGATAAAATGTCAACATTTCTCAAGCTGGACAACAAATATCTATCTCTCAACCTGGACTTATTCATTATAAAATTCACATAAGAAAAGAAATGCAGGGGCGATTCAAGATGGCAGATTAAAGGAAGGCTGCATTTCCAGTTGCTCTGTGATTTGGGATTCAAGTAGAAGACATACTGCTTTTCAGCAAAGTGGGTGAAGGAAGAACTTCACTAAAATTCAATACTGGACAGTCATATTATCTTAGCAACTCAAAAATCCAGGTGCATTGAACAAAGAACAAGAAAGAGTATGCTGGAACAAGTCCTTTGGAGCAGCGGAAGTGGTGCTGGTTCCCCAGGTAGGGGAGGGGTAACAGAGAGAAAAGCACAACAGACAGATTTTGCACAGAAAAGCCTGTATTCAGAAAAGCAGCCTGAACTTAGCTGATCCAGAGGCTGCATGGTGAACTGGTGTTTGAAAGCTGCTGCAGGGATCAGAGCAAGCATTGCCTTACTGCCCTGGCAATGCCTAGGTGTGGCTTAGGGTATATCCAGCGGAATGTGAGAGAAATAGGCCAAAAGAAGACTGTACCCAAGAGGAGTCAAGTCAGAAAAATGAAGGGGAGTACAACTTGTTTTCCCTTTGAACCTGGTATTTCATGTGACCAGTTGAAGAGGGTAGAGAAACTGAACAGGCAAGTATGAATACATTTAGGGACTAAGTCTGGGAAGGCTGCATTTTGGGGGCTGCAGAGTGTGGAGAATTGGTGCTCCTGCCCAGCTAGTAGAATTCTTAGTAGATTCCTGAGATCTGGATTCCCAGCATAGATTAGCATCTGCCAGCACTGATGAGTACATTGATCTAATCTCTCCAGAGCAGATGCCACCCAACAGAAGATCTAAGACCTCACTAGACCCAAGTCCCAGTCACTGGAATTCCCCTTGTAGACTTCTGCAGCAGCCCCACCCAAGGAATGCATTGACCTGGAATGTGCAACAAAACCCCTAACAACAGTACTTCCTGTTTCCTCCTTAAACTGGTGAGAATTTCAACCAGTTTCAACTTTAGGCCAATTCCACTGGCAGCTTTATAAGCAAGACAGAAGAGGAAGTGGTTAACAATCTCCAGCCCTTGCTCTTTCTCTCTTCTTTCTCAATAAGAAACAGAAAAGAGAGTTGGGGATAGAAAGTGACCATCCATTCTCGCTGATTATTTTGACCACCTCAGTGGAGGCAATTCTTTTTTTTTTTTAATTTACATATACATATTTGTTGGGGGTTTTTTCCCTCATTTTTTAGCATTTTGGGGTGGAAGGGATATAAGGGCTTGAACTCAGGGGAAGTCAACCCCTGAGGCACATTCCCAGCCCTATTTTGTATTTTATTTAGGGACAGGGTCTCACTGAGTTGCTCAGCGCCTCACTGTTGCTGAGGCTGGCTTTGAACTCGTGATCCTCCTGACTCAGACTCCCTAGCCACTGGGATGACAAGCGTGCACCACTGTGCCAGACTCATTTTTAGCCTTTTTTATAGTTAATTTTTCCTTGTCTTATCTTTTGAGGGGTTTGGGTTTTGGTTTTTTAATTTGGTTTGGTTTTGTTTGGTTTTGTATTGTTTTTGTTTGTTTCTCTCATTTCTTCTAACAGCCAAATTCTCGTGTGTTTCCCTCCCCACCCCCTCTCTCTCCACCACTTTTGTTTTTTCTATTTTCTCTTTTCCTTCATTATAACCATCACTTGCTACATCTTTTCTGCATTCTCTCTGTCCACATTTTGAATGTTCTAAAATCTTTTGCCTTCCTATCAAATTTCTTTTCTCTTAAGGAATTTTTACCATCTTTTCAAACAATGTGGTATATATACCTCCTGCCGGCACCATTTGTTTTTGCAATTTTTAGTGCTATGGATGATAACTGACACCTGATGTTTACTTTAATGCCAGGTCTACTTCGAAGTTATTTATTGGTTTCACTTTTCACAATTGCTGACCCCACCATTCCTGTTTTGTGGCAATTAGTGTTGTAGATATCTTAGGAGACAACAGGTATTGATTTTAATGCTGTACATTGTTTGCATTGGTTGATGCCATTGTTTCCCTCTTTTCTGTGAGGTGCTTAGAATCCTCAGAGACACTATAAGTTTGCAAGGTAGAGACTCTGCTGCTGAACTAAATGCAGCCAAAAGACAGTGACCCTTGCTCCACACAGATTAACCACACTTCAACTTCATATATACTTTAATACAAAGAAGAGAAGAGAAAAAGACCTAAACCAACAACCAGACCCAAAGTAGGAACAGCTAGGGGTGGACCCTCAGGTCCCATGAATGGACATTCACTCCTACAGCAAAACCAGAATTAACAGAAAAGCTGTGGTTACCACACCAACAAGGGGCTCACTCTAGATCACTCTAGGATATTTTGGTAAGAGAAGGCTGTGCTCTATAATGGCACAGACCTAAGAATGAAAAAGAAATCCATCCCAATAGATGTCTAAAACTCAGCAGAGGAATATAAGAAATATGAAAATAAAAAGTAAAACAATATCCCCTAAAGTTCATAACTCACCAGCAACTGACTCCAAAGACATTGAAGTGGATGAAGTATCAGATAAAGGATTCAAAAGAATCATTGTAAAAATAATCAATGAATTCCAAGAGAACACATAAAACAACCAAATGGATTAAGGAAGTCAGTACAGAATATGAAGGAGAATTTCAATAAGGAAATAGAGAGAACAAGAAAAAAAACAGAAGCCTTGGATATAAGAGGCACAATAAATCAAATAAAATGTTCAGTTTAGAGTAGACTATGCTGAAGACAGAATCTCAAAACTGAAATACAAAGTAGCCAGCCTTGAACATTCAGACAAGATTAAAGAAAAGAAGTAATTATGACCAGAATATACAAGAACTCTGGTGGCAAATTTAAGAATCATTAGAATTGAAGAAGGTTGTGAGATGCTGGTTAAAGAAATGGATAACCTCTTCAGGGAAATAATAATAGAAAAATTTCCAAGTCTTGAGAATGAGATGGACATCCCAATATAGAAGCATTCAAAACATCAAATAGAGAAGATCAAAAAAAGAATAATGAAATGAAGAGTTTTTTTTTTGAAAATATTATTTAAAGTGATAAGCCTTTAGACAAACTATCCAAAAGAAAAAGAGAAAAGACACAAATTTTAAAATTAGAGATGAAAAAGGAAAAATTACCACAGGAACACAGAGTATCATTAGGGACTATTTTTGAAAACTTATACTTCAATAAATTAGAAAACATAGAACACATGTATAGACACATGAAACGTGCTGAAATTGAATCAATAGGATGTAGAAAACCTAAATAGACAAATCACCAGCAATGAGATAGAAACAGTAACAAAAGTCTTCCAACAAACAAAAGCCAAGGACCAGTTGAATTCTAACTCATCAGCAACTGACTCCACAGACATTGAAGTGGATGAAATATCAGAGAAAGAATTCAAAAGAATCATTGGAAAAATGATCAATGAATACCAAGAGCACACATAAAAATAACCAAATGGATTTAGGAAGTCAGTACAGAATATGAGAATTTCAATAAGGATATAGAGAAATTAAGAAAAAAAACAGAAGCCTTAGATATAAAAGGCTTTAAATCTTTAAAAAATAACTAATGTCAATGCTCCTAAAATTGTTTCATAACATAGAAAGGGATGAAACACTTCCAAATTCATTTTATGAAGCCAGTCTCACTCTGATACCAAAACCAGATATAAACACCTCAAGGAGAGAAAATTACAGACCAAAAATTACAACCTTCTGAACAATTTAGTACATTATCTCAAGGTTTTTTAACATTGAAATAAGCCTTAATAGTGCTCATCACTCATTAGCTTCCAGGTGTGGGAGAACCATCGTAGTTATTGACGTTGGAAATGACCAAACTTCAGGGACACAGGTGCATCTTCCGCCACCAGCTGTAGCATCTGGGGCAGCCCCAGACGGCCCTGGGGAGTGTTCCTGACTCAAACTGCCACCAGGCACAGGGAGCAAGAGCCTGCGAGACTGTGCCTCCAGGTCAGGTCTAGATTTGGGCTCCCAGCAATGGAAGAGCCAGCTGCCACCGCTTTTCCAAGTCACCGCTTGGAAAGTCCTTGCTGCGACGTGACTGGCTCGCGCACGTGGCAGCCACCACGCGGATTCACGCACCCTCCCGTAATGAAAAGTATTCAGTAACAGCCTTTTGCTGCAACTTTTTTTCCTGATAATCCTTCCTCCTCTGAGCTTTCTTTTTCTTTCTAACTAGAGTTCCTGGGCTCTTATCAATATATACCCTAACTGCTCTTGGTTCCACTGGGGTGCCTTCTTCCCTTAGTAATTTACTTAACACCCCTTCCATATTTTCGTCACAAAGACAATACAACATTTCAAGACAAAACAAGACACAAACAAACTGTATCAATCTTCTACATTTTCTCAAAATGGCCATTTTTCCTCTCGCCCTATCTGCCTAGAGATGAGCAGATTTGCTCCCGTCTATGTAGGGACGGGCAGCTTTTTTTCATCACTTAGCCCCGAGTGTCCCAGGGCTCCCGGTACAGGCCACCATCTGCCGCAGTCCAGCTGCAGCAAAATAACGGGGGGGGGGGGGGGGGGGGGGGGGGACGAGCAACTTGTATACATTGATACAGCAGGAGTGGGAGCCATTTATTGTAGGACAGGAGAGGTATATATACATTACACACAGCTTATCTTAATTAACATAAACTAGATACAGAAGTCAATAAGGAATCTCCACACTTAATGGCTCGCTGGCGTTACTTCACAAACCACTCCCTCTGGCAAAATGCAAGGCGCCATCTTGACTTGTTTACAGACCCTAACAATCCCTGATTAACTCAAATGGAAAAATCCTTAATAAAATATAATCAAATTATCTTCAATTAACATTTTAAGAAGATTGTACATTGACCAAGTTTGTCTTATCCCATGGATGAAAGGATGGTTTAACATACACAAATCAATAAATGTAATTCATCACATATATGGAATTAATGACAAAAATTACATACACATTAGATGCAGAGAAAGCTTTCAAGCAGTTCAGCACCCTTTCATGTTAAAAAACACTGAAGAAACTAAGGATAGATGAAATCTACTTAACATCATGATAAAGGCCATATAAGAAAAACATAGTGAATGGGGGAAAACCGAAAGCATTTTCTTTAAAATCTGGAACAAAACAAGGATTCCCCTCTCACCACTCCTATTTAACCATAGTACTAGAAATTCTAGGTATAACAATTAGACAAGAAAAGGAAATAACAGAGACAAATGTATGAAAGGAAGAAGTCAAGTTATCACTGTTTGCCCATGATATAAGCCTATCTTAAATGATCCAAAGAATTACATCAAAAGACTGCTAGATCTAATAAACAAATCCATCAATGTAGAAGTTAACAAAATCAGCTTACAAAAATCAATAGTTTTTATACCAATAACGAAATTGCTAAGAAAAAAGTCAGGAAAGCAATCCCATTCACAACAGCCTCAAAAATAATTTAAGACACCTAGGAGTAAATCTAACCAAAGAGGTGAAGGACCTCCACAATGAATAGAACATTAAATAAAAAAATAAATAAATAAATAAACTGAAGAAAACACAGAAAATGGGAAGACCACCCATGTTCATGGATAGGCAGAATAAATAATGTTTACATGTCCATACTACCAAAAGCAATCTACACATTAAATACAATCCCCATCAAAATACCAATGACATTCTTCATTGAACTAGATACAGCAGTCCTAAAATCCTAAAAAACAGTCCTAAAATCCATTTGGAAGACTAAAAGACCCAGAATAGCCAAATCAATTCTAAGCCCCAAAGGCATGCTGAGGCATCACAATACCTAACTTCAAATTATACTACAGCGCTATAGAAACAAAAATTGCATGGTACTTGACATAAAAACAGATGCATAGACCAAAAGTGCAGCAGAAGACACACAAACAAACCCACACAGATACAGTTATCTGATCCTTGATGAAGGTGCCAAAAACATGCATTGGAAAAACTACAGTCTTAAACAAATGGTTCTGGGAAAACTGGTTATCCATATGTAGAAGAATAAAATTAAACCCTTATCTCTCACCAGGCACAAAAGTCAACCCAAATGGATCATAGACCTTGGGAATTAGACCAGAAACTCTGCAACTACTAGAAAAATGTAGGATTAACACTCCAGCAAATAGGCACAAGAAATAACTTTCTCAATAAGACCACTAAAGCTAGGAAATGATGACAGGAGTTCATAAATAGGATGGCATCGAATTAAAAAGTTTCTGCACAGCAAAGGAAATAATAAGAATGTGAAGAAAGAACCTGTGGAATGGGAGAAATCTTTGCTAACTACTCTCTGACAGAGGATTAATAACCATAATATATACAGAACTCAAAAAACTTAACACTAGAAACAAACCCAGTTTATTAACAGGCAAATGAATGAAACAGACACTTTGCAAAAGAAGAAATACAAATGTCCAATAAATACAGGAAAAAAAAGTTTGACATCATTAGTAATCAGGAAAAGGTAAATCAAAACCACACTGAGATTTCATCTCATTCTAGTCAGAATGACAGCCATCAAGAAGGTGAACAACAATAAATGCTGGAGAAGATGTGAAGAAAAAGAAACACTCTTACATTGTTGATGGGATTGTAAATTAGTATAACCCACTATGAAAATCAGTAGTAAGGTTGCTCAAAAGACTAGGAGTGGAACCACTTTATGACCCAACAATACCACTTCTTGGTAATTATACTAAAGAGGTAAAGTTGTCATACTATAACAATTCATGTATACCCAGGTTTATAGCAGCACAATTCACAATAGCCAAACTATGGAACCAGGTTGGGGGTCTATCAATGGATGAATGGATAAAAAATGTGGTGTATATACACAATGGAGTTTTATTCATCTATAAAAAAAAATTAAATTACGACATTTTCAGGGAAATGAATGGAATTTGAGAAGATTAAATTAAGCAACATAAGCCAAACTAAGAAGGTCAAGAGTCATGTTTTCTCTCATAGGTGGGAGCTAGAAAGGAAAAAAGAAAAGAAAGGTGTGGGGGAGAGGAGGGAGGGTCTCATGAAAATCCAAGGGAAATCAGTAGATTAAAGAATATTCTGGAAAATGAAGAACAAAGTGGTGAGGAAAGAATATCTAGCCACACTCCATATTTGACAATTTTACAAACTCAGTGTCATCAGAACAATTTGGCTCTGCATGAACAGACAAACCAATGAAGCATAATAGAAAAACCCCAAAGATATTCAAATGCATAGCAACTTGCTCTTCTTTTAGTGACTTTAATTCTTTCTTGGACATCCTGACACCAAGTAAAAAACAGAAAATTAGAATTAAAATCCTAATGGTAAAAATTACTTATGGTACAACCTATACAATTACAAGATCCATTGATAAATTTTATAGATAGAAAGATATTTTAATCAAGCAATGAAAAATATTCTATGTAACTAATGAAGAGAAACTTCAAAGTAATGTGCAATTCTTCCCTAAACCAGTGTACTGACTTTGTGTAAAGATTCATAGTAAAAACTGCTTTTAAAACCACATTTCAGGAAGTAAAATTGTTAGAGATGTTGAAGTGTAAAAGATGCATGATCCAAGATGGTTAACAGATAAGAAGGGGGAGGATTCTAGGCCAGAATGTGCCTGTTTCAAAGACAATTCAAATTCTAGCCTTTAAAACAGGGAGTTTCGTTTCAAGTCTAGCCTTTGTTAAGCATGTGTGGTTTATTCTGTACTATGGTGGGAAACTTAAGTTCTTGTTGGAAACATCTAGTAGTAGATGGCTAAAGTAATGCCTTGTTAAACTTTGATGTCTTGAAGAGTATGTTGAAGGTTCATTGGGTGTGGGGGTGGGGAGGAGAAAGTATGCAGAAAGAAACATTCTGTGCCCCTTAGATTAGTTCAGACTGTCTAGCCATTATTATTTGTACATTTTAGTTAATATTGCCAGGTATTAAAGGGTAAATTCTAATGCCCCAAGTTTGTTAGAAGTAGAAAAATAATTCCTATATAAACATCATTTTGTTAGTTTTTAGGAAAAACTGTCTTCTGGGAATGACCTTTGTTAATCCACCTCTTGGAGCTAGGCATAGTCCTGAACTTAGTCACTGGAGTGGTGAAGAGGGAGACAAGGAAGGGTGAGGGGAAGTGCTTTTTTTGAGTATCTCCATAGCCAGAAGACATTTTTGGATTGCAACTATAGATCTATATGTGCATTTTTGGTAAAGTATTCAAGTTCATTGTGCACAAAGTTCATAATTTATTTCCCAACATCTAAGCTTTCTAGATGTCCTGAAGTGACAGTGTATCATAAAAAGTAAAGCTAGTGAATTAGCCAACTTGTAAGAAAAGATGCATCTTGGACATGAATTGTTTTATCTCTGGGCAGTGTGTATCATGACTAGTTCATCAGGCTAGCAGCAGAAGGGCACACAGAAGCACACGGGGAAAGGTGGGAGCAAATGCTCAAGGATTTACATTCTGATGTGAGCCACTAGTGTGTGTGCATCTTCTAGCTGTACTATAGGAATCCTTTAATTCACAGGGAACATGCATTCTTGCTAATATTTTAGAAGTAGAAATCTGATAATGAACACTCTTAAAAATATGCTTGGTATGTTCTGTTGCTTTAGCTAATTTTAAATTGACCATTAAAGTATGCATCATTTGAATTGTCTATCTAGAGGCCTGTTAACATTTCTGTCTTCAGTGAAATTTTAGTCCCCAAGAAAGGATTACAATTTTGTTCCAATAAATTGAGTTTGAGTAGTTGTTTCAGTCAGCTTTTCATTGCTGTGACTAAAGGACCTGACCAGAACAATTGTAGAGGGGGAAAAGTTTATTTAAGAGCTCATAGTTTCAGAGATTTCAGTCCATGGACAGCCAGCTCCATTCCTCTGGGCTTGAGGTGAAACAAAACATCATTGTGGCAAAGTGTGGCAGAGAGAAGCAGCTCACTTGATGATCAGAAAAACACAGAGACTCCACTCACCAGATACAAATATATACCCCAGGGCCATACCCGCTTCAGCCACACCCAACTGGCTTTTAATTACCATTTGGTTAATCCCACCAGGAGATTAATTCACTGATTGGTTAAAGCTCTCACAACTCAATCATTTCTCCTCTAAACCTTCCTGCATTGTTTCACTCATGAGCTTTGGGGGTGGGGGACACTTCATATCCCCCCAAAGCTTTTATGTGAACTTCTACAGACTGTGAGTCCTACAGTCTAACCTTTCTAATGCAGAGTTTTGGGAGGACCCTTCACATCCAAACTATAACAGTAGGTATTCTTGATTGTCAAAAATACCCATGTAGCTTTGGGATTTTGAGTTGGTGAATATTCATGATGTGTGGAAAAGCCTGATGTACATACAATACCAATTACACAAAATGGGATGTTATATATGTATATTCACAACCTGGAGAGATATATCCAACTAAGCTGCTTCTGACTATATGACTTTGTTTTTGCTCGTGTTTTTCTGTTTCTTATAATGCACATATTAACTTTAAAAAAGAAAACTATTTTAAAAACCTGGGTCGGGGGGAGCCTCAATGACTTCACACCCCAAGAAGGAGGAGGATTCATGATAGTAGGCAAATGTTGTCGGCAATTAGTGTGAAGGAGTCTTAAATATCTGCTTCTTTTCTGCTCTGTAATAAATAACTTCCTCAGAAATGCAATCAATTCAGGACTTTCATCTTTCATTATTTGTTAGTATCATATACACAAAATAACTAAGATAGAATGTAGTATTCTTTCTCCTTTTTAATCCCCTTTATCACACACATACAGAGAGAGAGAGAGAGAGAGGTGAAGAGGGGGAGAGAGAGAGAGGAAGGGAAGGGGAGAGGGAGAAATGAGGGAGGAGGGATCTTTTGCTCAATAAATATCGGTCTTTCTTTGTTTTCTCTATCATTTTCTGCACTAATTTTTTAATCTTCCCAGTGCTCATGGTTGCTTTCTTTTAAACTATAGTGAAAAATAATTATGTAGCACAAAGAAAATTTAAGCCAAAAGAAGAGCAAAACTAGAGAGTGTTCCAAAGTACATGGCAATTGTTCTTGTTCACCAGATGGGGTCTAGGGAACACTGAGTCCATCCACACAATAAGGCCAGCAGCGGTTCACAGGAACTAAAATATCTCTTTGTAGTGATATGAAGGGATCTTCAGGATTGAGTATGCTTATTCTGTGGGATTGTGTGAATGTGCGTGTGTGTCTGTGTTTCTGTGTGTATGCAGCTGGTACACTTGACAAATAATCTTTTTATAATTTTTGCATCTATGTTAACAAGAAATTTAGCACATATTTCTTTTCTGGTTGTATCTTTTTCTAGTTTTAGAATCAAAACTGTTAGATGCACAGCTTTCCTTTAGTCTGTTTTTCTTTATTCTATGCATAAAATAGGAATCCCCTCTTTCTTAAATTTCAGGAAGAATGACCCATAAAGCCATCTGGGTCTGGAGACTAACTTTTCTAATGCAGTAGGGAGAATTTTTGAATGCTAAACCAAAGCTTATTTTGAACAATTAGTGCTCACAAAAGTCCACAGGGTGTGGAATCTAAAATATAAAGATCAAGTAGCCTGCCTGAAGTCAACTGGTAAGTGGCAAGGCCAGAGTTCTTAGCCAGGTCAGAGGCCCCAGAAGTGTTCTAAGTCACCTGATAGCCAGCTTCACTGTGCCTGTCTGATAATGAAGTAGGACAGAGGAGGCTGGACACTGAGGAATAGCTAGAAGCAGATTTATTGGCTGCAGTCAGGTTCAGAAGGGTGTTAGACCAGAACACAAGAAAAGACCACTGACTCCAATTAAAATCAAATTAAAGCAAGTTTATTATTTTAACCAGCCCGGCTGCCTCTCCCACCCAAAACCGGGGGAACAAGACAGTAGACACAGCTTTTCTGCAGCCCAGCTTTATAGCCCAGAAAGTTACACAAAGGGGGGTTACAGATAACAAAACTCTGACGAGCATAACACAAATGGTAGTTTACATTTTTGCTGGTCCCGACATCAGAATTTATGAAGGTCATTAGAGCCTCAGAGAGGGTCATTATCTGGCCAGGGAAGGCCCAGATTTGTGAGATGTCACTAAAGTTTCAGAGAGGGCTGCTATCTGGTCAGAGAGCCAGGCATGGATGAGTTCAAGGCAGGGCAGGCATTCCAAGCAGGTTCAGAATTTGCAGGAATTTATAGTAAAGCTGAAATTATCTTTTCATGGCTTTGTGGCGAGATGACTCCCAATTTTAAGAGAAAATCAGGTTCAGTCTATCATTCCCCCTTTTCTTATGTGTCCCTTTCAAATCTTTGATAGGGTAGGAGAAGAGCACAGAGGGAATTTTAATCCCTCAGTGAACAGTCTCCAACTTTTTTTGAACTCACCCAAAATTGGTCTCCCTGATTTGACCTGACTTAATTAATTACTTATATTGACAGTCTATTTATTTTTGGCTTCATTGTTGTAAGAAGAGGGGTGTCACTCATTTTGGCTTCTTCTGAGCTGAGAGGGAGTGATGTAAGTGGGCATGGCATGAGGGACGTGAGTTTCCTTTTAGAAGTCAGTTCAGTTTAAAGTCTGGTTGGGGAAGAACAGGTTGTAAAGTCATCTGGGGGATGGGTGCTTCTATGAGAGAAACAAAACCCATGAGTACTGAATAAATGTTGCAGCAGCTGGAACATGTCCCTGTATAGTAGAAGTCCTCTCACCAGGAGGTGAGAAATATATATATATATATTCTTTTTTTTTTTTTTAACCAGGAGAAGCTGTCTCCATAATAAGGCCAGAGTGGACAAGGCCTTTATATAGAAATGTAAATATTTAACATTTTTAAAGTTATAAGGTTTGTAAACAAAACATTTAACTTTTAGTGTTACAGATGTCCTTTTTCATAAGATACAGTTTAATAACTTAATGTCATCTGATCTTATAAAATCATTTTACTAGAATGACCTCTGTGTCTAATACAGAAACCTTTAATTCTGTTACTTAGGGATGGATAATCATACTAGCAAACACCAAGCTTACCTTTGTAAGTTAGGAATATCTGTAGGCCTTAAACTAAAAACTGCTCTGGCAGTTCCTCTTGATAGTCTCTTTTTATAGTTATCAGGCATTTTTGTCTGAGAATTCTTCTTTGTAGCCTCCAGTATTACTTATTTTGAGGGGCTAACATAAAGTTAATACCTTAAATAATAATAAAAATTATTATTATTATTATTATTATTATTATTATTATTATTATTATTTAAAATGCCCAGGAATGGCTGTATTTTGGTTTTAACTGTCTTTGCAAAGTGTTTAAGATGAAGCAGTCAAACTGACTTTTGTTTCATCTATTGTTAACAGTCAGCTGAGTTTTTATGGGAGTCATTCCTGGGGAAACTTGAGAGCAGCTTCTCAGTTCTGCTAGTGCCATTTGAACTAGGATGGGTCCAGGTCTTGCTTGACCATTTGGCTTCCCTTGGAAGCATCAGGGATGTCTCCCTTCTCTGATGACCCTCCTCTTCATTGCAAATGCACTGATTGGCTTTCTGTTCTCCAGTGGTCTCATTAATCTCCCTGATCGGGAGGTTATGTGGCCCAGAGTTGCAAAGCTCTTTAGAGAAGTCCCCTGTTCCCTGGCTTCAGACTGACTCAGAGGGCAAGAGTTAAATACTGGTTTTTCTGGCCCTTTTAATTTAATTTTAAAACTTAATCTTAAACATCCAGCAAATAAATTTTAACAGCCTTGTATTAAGAGTACTGGGCTTTAATGTCTATAACTTTACACTTATTTATCTTTTTTATTAATTGGGATCTGTATTACCCTATCTGTCTTGTAGGTGATGGCTTATTATCTTCAATTAACCTAGGTTGTGTTCTTAAAGCAACACTTCTATAAAACACTAACAGGGAATCTTTAGATCACTTATAAGGAAATTACAAAATAAAATTAACAAGAGTAAAAACATTTAGTTCATGTAATAGCTACCCTGAATTTTGGCTGAGTTATACATTATATCCCCTGTTTGAGATCCTAGTAATCTTGACATTAAAAAAAAAAACTTTTGAACATTGCCGCAGTCTCTGGCTGGGCACAAACCACGAGCCTCCACACAGCTTGTAGATTCAAACAGCAATTCTTTATTCCCGAACTCACACCGGCCGTCTACAAACACGTTCTGGGGAAATCCACGTTCTCTGCCCAAATACACACCTCCTGGGCTTCTGTCTCCCAAATATACTGTCTGACCCTAAGAAAGCTGATTTTTGCTTTTTTAAATATCATTTTACAAAGTTTACATAAATTGTTTGAGGTCACATGAACATTAGCTAACACCATATGATATCACATTTAAAACATGAATTAAAGAAAAGCTAAAAGTTTTAACCTTTTGTGGAAAGGTAGCAAAATACTTTGTGCTTTACAATATTAACCTTTACATAGATTAGGCTCTCATCAACTTAAAAATACATTTAAATTGTTCCCCAATGTAAAAAGTAACATAAAACTTTGCATATCTTATTGATAACAGGTAAATAAATCTCCAATATATTTTTTACAATACAACTTTAGAACACCAGCTTGATATAATGATCTTTCAAAACTTCTACCTTACAGACTTGTATACCTGGAAGATATGAGCACATTAATAGCATCACAATTACATTGATGTTTTTATATTAACCAAGTTTAGCTTTTAAAGAAATGACCGTACAATGCTCTAAAATAATAGTTCTTATTAACCAGTTGTTTAATTTTTATGGTTGCTTGCTCTAGAAAAAAAATAAAATTTAATAAACCCAATGTTATGGGTAAACTTACGTTTTAAGAAATTTTTGTCTTTTTAACACATGGCTGATTGTAAAAACAAACTTATACAGACCTTAGTAAATCAATCAGATATCTAACAAAAGTACTCATGAATGAGTAATCCCATTTAAATTTACTTTACTTATTTTATCAAAATATTAGACAAGTGTATTGAACAGTGTTAGCCATTTTTTTGTTGAAGGAAAAGTCCTAGAACCAAGGCATATTAGACATTTTATAGACTTTAATATTTTATTAGTTTTTTGAACAACTAGAAAAACTTGTAAGCTTAAATTTAAAGATATTTATTTTTATCTGTTTATCTAATTTAAATTGAACCATTTAAATCACGTGAATTAAAGATTTTTTGATCCATTTTTTAAAATTTGTTTTTATGAGCGCTTCTTATATATGTTAATTTGTATATCATATATACATATAGACATACAACACATAACACAAGTGTGCACACATAACACAATAGTAAAGGCCTTGTAGCTTTTCATAGGTGAAATCTCCATTGCAATGTTTAAAAACTCCACAATTGATCAAAGATAGGACTGATCAGAAAAACATTAACCTAGGTCTGTAGGATCAAAATCATGAGCTCAAAAAATAAATAAATAAATACGGAATCTAAGAAAAACAAAAATCCTAGAAAAAATGACTGGCCAGTAATTAGTAAATACCATACAATTTATTTTTTTTTTCCTTAGGCCTCAGATCAGTCTCCTACTGAGCTTGCAGGCTTCTTTCATTTGCATTTCAACATAAGTCCTGGCTGAGGTCTGGAAGGAGGAAAAAACTGCTATTCTGAGCAGACACCTCATGCCTAAGGCATTTTAACCATAAGTTATAATTTTCAGGTTCAGATATTGAAAATTATGATACAAGTTTAAGATACAATTCACAAAATTTTATATCTTTACATCTTGTTTTGTCAACAGATACCATACTATGGTATTTACTATCCTTGTCCAAATTAATGCACTGGTACACACAGTGTCATTTTCCCAGGCTACCCAATTCAAAAATCGGTGAAAAAAAACTGAATGATTGGGAGTCACTTGCCAACTTGGAAATAGAGTTCTTTAGTTTTCCATCCTAAGTATTTAAGTTCTCTGGCATGAATTATCTGAAATCATAAACTAAACAATTATCTAAATCCAACTTTTAACTGCAAGATTGTACAATGCTTCAGAAACCCATTCAGATACCAGGTTGTTACAATAAGACATCATCTTTTAGACACATTCAGCCAAGATCATTCCCAAGAAACAATTTATAATATCAACACATTATTGCACATGTCTTAAAGGGCCAGAAACAAACAAAGACACAGGACAGACAGACAGAAAGGAGCTCAAGACTATGGCTGACAGACAGAAACCTTTAAAACAGAGCAGATAAGAGAAAAATCTCCTACACCAGTGGCACCATAGATGTCCCCACAAGGGGACCAGATGTTTTCACAGAGGGGCAATCTGAAATGTAAAATTAAGGGTCTCGGTGGCGACTTTACTGCATTTAGTGTCCCCTTTTTCTTTTTCTCTTTTTTTAAGTAGACAGAGGTGGCATAATCCTTACAGTGCAAGGAAGGAAGGAGGGAATTCCCCGAAGCAAAAGGGCAAAAGGGCTTTGGCAGCTCCTGGGAGTCCCTCAATCCCTCCTTTTACTTACAGGATTAGCTCCTCTGTTTGGGTTCCACTCCAGACATGCTCCATCTCCTAACATTTCAGTAATCAGCTCTCAAAAAGTTCCTAGGGGGTCAAAATTTGTAACTGAAAGTTAGGTTCTTAACCTTGAAGCCAATTAATGCCAATTTAATAATGAGGACAGGGTTTTGAGAAAAAGAAAAGGGGAGATTTATTGCTTTGCTAACAAAGGAGAAGCAAGGGGACTCTGCCCCAAAGGTTGTGACTCTCTTGATCTGGAGGGGCAAGGAGTTTTAAAGGAATTTCACTTGTTAATCTGGGAGATACTCAGTTCTTAGATCCCCAGCAGGCATTGCCCTCTGCAGTGGGTGTGCTCCAGCAGCCAGCTAGGGGCTTCTCTCATCCTGCTTAACAAAGGGGGGTAAAGTTCATCGCAGTTCCTTAAAACACAGTTCAAAGGGATGTCAGGCTTACTTGTTTTATTACCCATTTTCATGTCCAATATCCTTAAGTTTTTACCACAGAAGTCACACAACAAAAGGCAGAAAAAAAAAACATAGAACACAGAACAAAAACACAAGAAAACAGAAATCCGGTGCCAAAACAGAAAAACAGAGGAGCAATGCAACGTCTCACTAAAGCTCCCGGGGTAGGAGTGCATGTGTGCCCGTCGGCACCTCCCTACCCTTCCAGAGGAATTCCCTACAGAACAGAACAGAGAACAGAACGATTTCTCGTTACTATTGCGGAAAGGAGTATATGTGAGCCTCACCAGGCCACCTCTCTGTCTTCAGAAGAGATCTCCCTTAACCGAATACTAGATGTTATAAAGGCGCCACTTACCTATGGAGGCCTCCTCCACGAGGTGCTTGCTGATAGTTTTAGTGCAGCAGTTCACTGCAGTGCTCTGGGGACTGAGGCTTACTCCGAGGTCTTGGGATGTCTCAAGGTGCTCACCCCCTAGAGTGGCTCTGCAGCCTGGAGCCCTGAAGCGAAGGCCAACTTTAGAATTTCTAGCAGTCTGGTCTTGTGGTCTGGTCTGTCAGGGTCATCTCACTGGGGGACTCTAAAATGTTAGACCAGGATGCAAGAAAAGACCACGGACTCCAATTAAAATCAAATTAAAGCAATCTTATTATTTCGACCAGCCCGGCTGCCTCTCCCACCCAAACCGGGGGAACAAGACAGCAGCCACTGCTTTCCTGCAGCCCAGCTTTATAGCCCAGAAAGTTACACAAAGTGGGGTTACAGATAACAAAACTCTGACGAGCATAACACAAATGGTAGTTTACATTTTTGCTGGTCCCAACATCAGAATTTATGAAGGTCATTAGAGCCTCAGAGAGGGTTGTTATCTGGCCAGAGAAAGCCAAGATTTGTGAGGCATCACTAAAGTTTCAGAGAGGGCTGCTATCTGGTCAGAGAGCCAGGCATGGGTGAGTTCAAGGCACAGTCAGACATTCCAAGCTAGATCAGAATTTGCAGTAATTTATAGTAAAGCTGAAATTATCTTTTCATGGCTTTGTGGCAAGATGGCTCCCAATTTTAAGAGAAAATCAGGTTTGGTCTATCAAGGGGGGCTTTTTCCCCTCCAAATCACCTCTCTGAACCTCGAGTTCAGAAAGTCTTAGAACTTTATACCCAGTGTGTAAGGGGAGGGGCTCACAATCTGTAGAAGCTCACATAAAAGCAGCTTTTTCACTGTTTTGGGCACCCAATTCAGGTCAAGGACACTCTGTGAAAATCAGTGTCTGGGAAAGGGAGAGTCCTCCTCCCCTTTCTTCTCACCAGCTGGCTCCCCCAGGACCTGACTACAGTCCTTGAGATGCAAATGCCTCTGTGAAGGCTCCAGACCCAGGTTGGAGGCCTTGAGTCCCTTACCACATTCTGTCTCTGCAAACACAGCCTCTTCCTAAAGACTCTGTTGTAGAAATTTTTGCTGATTGATAGTCTAAGAACAATTATAGTAAACAGAATTTTTGAGGATCTCTAGAGAGGCTTAATTATGACAGGGGTTTTCTGGGTGGGGATCTCTGGCCTGCTTCAATAAGGTTTTGCATTTGAAATCAAATCCATTTGGGTAATTTCCATTCCCATCTAGAAAAATGTCTAAGGCCTGGCACCAGGGTGCACGCCTGTAATGCTAGAAGCTCCAGAGGCTGAGGCAGGAGAATCACAAGTTCAAAACCAGCCTCAGCAAAAGCAAAGTGCTAAGCAACTCAGTGAGATCCTGTCTGTAAATAAAATACAAAATAGAGCTAGGGATGTGGCTCAGTGGTCAAATGCCTCCAAGTTCAATCCCTGAGAAAGAAAGAAAAGAAAAGAAAGAAAGGGGCTAGGGATGTGGCTCAAGCGGTAGCGGGCTCACCTGGCATGCGTGCGGCCCAGGTTCGATCCTCAGCACCACATACAAACAAAGATGTTGTGTTCGCCGATAACTAAAAAATAAATAAAAAATAAAGAAAGAAAAGAAAAGAAAAAAGATAGAAAAATGTTTCATCTGGTTTTCTAAATTTTGAGCATAAAGTTTTTTTTTTCTTTTTTCTTTTCTTTCTCCCCACCCCTGGGAATTGACCCTAGAAGTGCTTTACCACTGATCTGCATTTCCAGCACCCCTTCTTTTTAAATTAATTTTATATTTTGAGACAGGATCTCAGGAAGTTGCTAAACCTGGCTGCAAACTTGAGATCCTCCTGCCTCAGCATCCCTAGTCACTAGGATATAGATGTGCACCACTGGGTCAGGCTACATTTTGTTTTCTTTTTCTTCTTTAAATTTTTTATTATTCATTTATTAATTTATTTATTGAATTTTGGGTTCTCATTTCACAGAAGAAATAAGACATAGTAGAAAACACAGAAGTTTGATCCAATGGGAAGAGTATCTGTTGGGCTCAGAACCAGAACAGGGCCGGGCCACCGCCCAACAATGGCGACCACCCCTAGGGCTTTAGGCTCTAGGCTTCCTGTTCTTCTTCCTGTCTAAGAGAAGGGGCCCAGGACAGAGCCCACCAAAGGGCCATCACCGGCCCAGGAGCCCAATAGAAAACTGACCACAGATATGCCAGTCATAACCACGCACTTTCCGTGGGGGGTGATTTAAGTCCCTAAAACCACACTGCTGCTGATGCAAATGCTTCCTCCTCTACTGTAGCCTGTGCTGAATAAACTGATCTCTGAGGGACCTAGTGTGCTCCCTCACTGAGTAGTTGCGGTCTTCAGAGGTCTTTCAGTATCCAGGACTCACTCCTTCTATCTTTCCTTGAAGATCACTTAGATCCCTCCTCTTCAGAGATAGATGCCTCCTACTGTACATTTTACAGTCATCCAAGAGAAAAATATTGAAATTCTATGACCCCATCACATATTGTGTCACATGTTCTGTCACATTGTTTGAAGAAGGAGAGCCAAATGTCCTATGTTCAATTGCTGTTCACATAGAACCCTTCTCCACTTCAGCCTTCAAAGTTCTCATTTGAATATTTGCTACCCCAACCAAGATCTGCCCTACAGTGACTCCACCTGACCTGTGTCCTAGGCTTCAAGGCTCACCACAGCAGGACTCCTCTGTTGTTTTCATCATATCATTAACTTTCCCACTTTCTTTAATTAATTGCTTTAATTTTTATTTTTGTTTTCATTATATCCTTTCTTCCTTGATATTTTTTGTTGTTTGTTGTATTGTCTGTGTACTTTAGCACTTAACACTCTTATTTCCATTCTTTATTCTTTCATAATAAATGCTTTTAAGGCCATAAATTTTAATGCCTTTACATTTAAGTGCATTCATTATTGAGCCCTTTATAAGTATTCCATTGGTCTTGTTTTGAATCACAATTTTTTTGAAATTTTTAAAGTTGGGAAATGAATCACTTCATGAGACCATTGTTATCAGTACCTAATTTTATTACATTGAATTTATGAGAAGGATCAATATGAAATAAAGCCTCAGGAATGTTCTTCATTTATGTTCTCATATATTGAAGAATTTTATTAGTTAAGTATTTGTACCTGCTAACAATATGTGTTCTCCATTTGGTATGGGGCTAGGCAGATAAATATAGATGGATGGTTAGGTCATATATGATGGTTCTGCTAAATTTCTTCCATTTCTTTAAGGTGCTAGAGCTTGAACCAAGGGCCTCACATATCAGACATCACTTTTCCACTGAGCTACACCCCAGCCTCCTTCTACTTCTTATTCAACTCTGTAATGAACTCATCTGAGGCAATAATGCTGCAAGGAAAAACCTCTTAGCTGTATGCCCTACCCTGACAGTCCTCTATTACCTTCAGACTGACAGCTGGAGTCAGATCTGAGCATAACTTAGGAACCTAATGATAAAATAAATGAATTTCTGGGAAAGATTTACATAGAGAAATAATTAGAAGAAAGGAAAGGAGAATACATATGAAAAGGGACCCACAGAAGGGAGCAGGCTAAATGTGTGGACATGGGAAGGTCAATCAAAGATTTTGGACTTTTGGTGATATCTTGAGCAGCATAGGCTGGTCTACAGTTTGACTTAGTTTTCAATGTGAGTTAGTGGTGGCCTTACTAAGCAGGATTCGAATCAGAAAGTATTTGATATAAAGTATTTGCATTAGCTTTTCTTCACTGTGACCAAATACATGAGAAAATCAACTTGGAAGAGGAAAAAGATTTATTTTGATCACAGTTTCAGAGGTTTCAGTTGATGCTCACCTGGCTCCATCGCTGCAGACCTGTGGTGAGGCAGAGGATCTTGGCAAAGGGGGCGTGGTGGAGCAGAGGTGATCACCTCATGGTGGCAGGAAGCAGAGAGAGGAGGAAGGAAGGAGCTGGGGACAAGACATAGCCTTCCAGGGAATGCCCTCAATGACCTGTTTCCTCAGTAGACCCTATCTCCTCCAGTTTCCACCACTTCTTCACAAAGTCATCAGCTAAGAACTCATTAATGGATATGTTCATTGATGAGGTTAATACCCTCACGATCCAATTACTTCCCCAAAGCCCCACATCTAAACATTGCTACAGTGGGGATAAATCTTTCAACATATGAGTCTGGAGAATGCTTCATATCTAAATACTAACAGTATAGGAAGGAATCAAAAATTCATGAAGACAGGAATGTTGGGATAGATGTGCTGTCTTTAAGCAACCAGTTCTTCCTTCCTGACTCTCACCCAAAAAAAAAAAAAAGAAAAAGAAAGAAAGAAAAAGAAAATGCTCTTTCCACGGCTTTAAAACAAACTTTAGAGGAAAGCACCTGCAACTTTGACAAGTTTTGAGTGGCTGAGTGGTTTGCAGGATATTCTTGATGTTCTGATTATCAGTGGGATCAAAGGAACTCAGAAGGGGAGGAGTGAGAGGAAAAGCAGATGGTTACCTCAGTTAGCATATTACATGTTACTTGTGGGAACAAAAGAAGAATTACAAGAAAATAAATTACAAGAAAAGAATTCTTCAGAAACTCCTTAACCAGCTGGGTGCAGTAGCACCCACCTGTAATCCTAATAGCTCAGGAGGTTGTAGCAGGAGGATCATGAGTTCAAAACCAGCCTTCGAAACTTAGCAAGACCCTCAGCCACTTAGCAAGACCCTGTATCTGAATTAAAAATAAAGAGGTCTGAGGATGTGGCTCAGTGGTTAATTGAACCCATGGGTTCAATCCCCAGTATAAATAAATAAATAAATAAATAAATAAATGTGCTCCACCAAAAAACAACCTCATTAATTTCTTTATTGTTCTTTTTTATATGTTATTATCCACAGAGTCTTTCATTCTATCTTTCCATCATGAATACTCTACCAAACGTGCATGATTAAACTAAATTTCTGTATTTTGATATAAACAAAGTAAATTATACCACTGAGGTAGCCACGGGTTCAATCCCTACCACCCAGATAAAACAAAAAAAAAAGTGAACATTTTTTTTAAAAAACTAAATGATTTTATAAAAAGTAAAGACCAATATGAAAAAAACTAAAATTACCACAAAAGTTGAGAGAATTTCCTGAAGATATTTGAGTGAGAAAATGTTTCTTAAACGAGACAAAAATAGTTTGAATCATTTCTACAGCAATTTGAAAATGTTTGGACTTAAAAGGAAAAACATGTAACAAAAGTGTATGTCTGTGTGTGTGTGTGTGTGTGTGTGTGTGTGTGTGTATGTTTCTGTGCATAAGTTCATTAGAGATGAAACTGAGATTTCAACCAGGCAGCAAGATATAATAGATATTACTCTTACTGTCAAGTGGCAAACCACCATATGCATCAGCACAAATGAAAGTAAAGATAGAGAAATTAGAGTTTTCTGGAAAAATAGTATGAAATAACTATATATATGGGTTTGTCTCTGTGTCTTCTATTCTGTCTATACTGTCAAACAGACGCTGCTTATAAATACATCCTCACACTGTGAACAAGGATTAAAGGGAGACAAAATATATAATGCAGTTGTTGCAGGCATATAGCTGCAGCCAACCCAGGACTACCATCTTTGAGAAAATGCAAGTACCTGAAGTGAAACACACTCTCATCAATTCTCTTCCTAAAGCATTTTCCAAACTACAATGCAGGGAAATAGAACTCAGGCAAAGAGAAGCAATGTCAGGAGGCAAAGCAAACAGAGCAGAATTCGAGGGTGCCAAGGAGCAGGGATTAGAGGCTAGAGTACTGAGAGAGAACTACAAGAAAACCCTAAAGTCACACTCCTAGGCTGCATGTGCCCAAGGTGACATACCATGAAACCTATCATAGGACAGCTACTTAGGGTTTGCTGTGCTAAGTAGAAATCACAAAGGCTAAGAGTGCAGGGGACATGGGGGAATTTTAGATGAGCCAAATCTGAGTTTTCAGTTGAGACATCAGGATGAAGATCAAGTTGAGACCAAGGAGTGAAGACCATGACCTTGGAGTAAGTACCAACTAAAATAATCTGCCTTAACAAAGACTGAAATCAAGCTTAACGTAGGATGAAGAGTATAATGATTTTGACACAATAACCAATGGAACAGAATAGAAGACATAGAGACAAACCTATATATATACACAGTTATTTCATACTAGACAAAGGTACCATAAACATACATTAGAGAAAAGATAGCCTCTTCAACATATGGTGCAGGGAAAACTGGAAATCCACAGGTAGTAGAATGAAATTTAACCCCTATCTCTCACTCTACACAAACTCAACTCAAAGTGGATCTAGGACCTAGGCATTAGACCAGTGATCCTGAACCTAATAGAAGAAAATGTAGGCCCAACTCTCCATTATGCCAGCATAGAAAATGAATTCCTCAACAAGACTTCTAAAGAGCAAAAAGTAAAATCAAGAATCAATAAATGGGATGATATTAAATTAAAAATCTTCTTCACAGCAAATAAAACAATCAAGAATATGAAGAGAGAGCCTACAGAATGGGAGAAAATCTCTGCCACCTGCACCTCAGATAGAGCATTAATCTCCAGAATACACAAAGAACTCAAAAAAATTAACAACAACAAAAAAAAAAAACCCAATCAATGAATGGGCAAAGGAAATGAACAGACACTTCACAGAAGAAAAAAATAAAATCAGTCAACAAAGATATGAAAAAAATGTTCAACATCTCTAGCAATTAGAGAACTGCAAATTAAAACTACACTAACATTCCATCTCACTCCAGTCAGAATGCCAATCATCAAGAGTATAAGTAACAAGAAATGTTGGCAAGGATGTGGGGGGAAAGGTACACTAATACATTGCTGGCAGGATTGCAAATTAGTGCAACCAATCTGGAAAACAGTATGGAGATTCCTCAGAAAACTTGGAATGGAACCATCATTTGACCCAGTTATCACACTCCTCAGTATATACCCAAAGTACTTAAAATCAGCATACTGCAGTGACACAACCACATCAAAGTTTATAGCAGCTCAACTCACAATAGCTAAGCTATGGGACCAAATTAGGTGCCCTTCAACAGAAGAATGGCTAAAGAAAATGTGGTATATATACATAATGGAATATTACTGAGCCATAAAAAAAGATTATGGCATTTTCCAGTAAATGGATGGAACTGGAGACTATAATGTTAAGTGAAATAAACCAATCCTCCAAAAGCAAAATCTGAATGTTCTCTCTGATAAGTGGATACTAACACAGAATAAAGGGTAAATAGTGAAGAACAGAAGATCATTGGATTAGACAAAGGGAGATGAAGGGAAGGAAGGACGGATGGGAATAGAAAAGATAGTAAAATAAATAAGACATAACTTTCCTATGTTCACATATGAATACCTGTGAAACTCCACATCATGTTCAACCACAAGAATGGGATCCTAATTAGAACTAGTCATTCTCCACGTATGTATAATATGTCAAAATATATTCTGTTGGGAGTCGGCCCAGCTCCAAAGACTAATCTCCACATCCCCCAAGAAGAGCCTTCCAATGGTGAGCCCTGCTAACTCACATGATCCTTACCCACCAATCAGAACTTCCCCATCACCATCCAATGGTGAGTCCTGGTGACTCACATGATCCTTACCCACCAATCAGAAAGCACCCCATGCCAGCTGCCAAAACCATTAAACTGTTAAACTGTTTCAACCTGACCACCCCCGGCTCTATAAATATGCAGAGCTGACTCAATAAACTGGCATTTTCTCCAAGGCAAGCCTTGATTGTTCTTTCATATTCTACTGCCATGTATATCTAAAAAGAACAAATAAAAACAAGAGTATTCTGATTTTAGATATAAGTAGTTCTTTAGTAATTAACTAAATGTTGAAACTAATGTTAGCAGTCTTGGGAGAAAAAGCAAAACATAAAGGTTCTATAACAACCATCTACAATATTGGGCAAGGAAGTAATAAAATGGAAAGTGGAAAAGGTAAATAGGAAAGATAAAACAACCAAGAGAAGGTACTGAAGCCAGCAAACAAGAACTCACTTCACAATATGCTTAAGGAAAAAAAGGAAAGGTTTGGCAAAATATATGAAAATCTCCAGAAATTTCATCCATAAAATAGGGTCAACCCTCCAGCATATAGGTACAGGTAACAATTTTCTCAATAGGACCCCTAAAGCTAAGGAAATAACGCCAGGAGTTAATAAATGGATGGCATCAAATTAAAAAGCACAGCAAAGGAAACAATTAAGAATGTGAAAAAAGAATGTACAAAATGGGAGAAAAGCTTTGCTGTTCTGATGGAGGATTAATATTTAGAACATATAAAGAATTCAAAACACTTTACACCAAAAAATCAAATAACCAAATTAATAAATGAGTCAATGAATTAAACAGACACTTTCCAAAAGAAGAAATACAAATGGCCAATAAATATATGATAAATGCTCAATATCATTAGAAATTAGGGAAATGCAAATCAAACTACACTGAGATTTCATCTCATACCAGTCAGAATGGCAGTCAACAAGAATACAAATAGTAAATTCTGGAGAAAAGGGAACACTTTTACACTGTTGGCGGGATTGTAAATTAGTGCAACTACTATGGAAATCAATACAGAACTTTCTCAAAGAATCATCATTTGATCCAGCTGTGCTACTACTCAGTATTTATCCTAAAGAATTAAAGTCATCATACTACAGTGATGCATGCATGCCATGTTTATAGAAGCACAGTTCACAATAGCCAAACTATGGAACCAGCCTCAGTGTCCATCAAGGATGAATGGATAAAGAAATATACACAATGGAGTTTTATATACACAATGGAGTTTTATTCATCCATAGAGAAAATAAAATTATGGTATTTTCAAGGAAATAGATGGACCTTGAAAACAGTATATTAACCATAAGCCAAACTCAGAAGGTCAAAGTACAACTATAATGCATCAATGAAAAAATGTGGAAAATTTTTTGATTTTTTTATATACCAACAATTTATAAAAACACATTTAATAGACCAAATATTCATTTTTTTCTTATGGAATTTAAGAGACCAAGAGTGCTTGTATGTATATTTAACAATTGATTTTTTGGTATTTTAACTTACAAATAACACAGATGTTTTCTTCTAACAAATATGTTTATAAATGTTTATCCCATTTATATAAAATCTAATTAACCCACTTTAACAGCTCTTTTATATTAACCTAAAAACCAAGATATCAGACAAGCAGAGTTAATATTTTAAGATATTTTTCCTGTCCCACCCCATAAAAACCCTAAAAGCAATAGACAGTATACTTTAAACATCTTCCTTCCTTCCTTCCTTCCTTCCTTCCTTCCTTCCTTCCTTCCTTTCTTTATTTCTTAATTATGTGGAGCTGAGGGTCAAATCCAGGGCCTTGCATGTGTGAGGCAAACACTCTATCACTGAGCCATAACCCCAGTCCCTACTTTAAACATCATAGATATCATCCCAAATGTTTAGTAACCTAGACAGAAAAAAAGTGCATGTGAATAATTTTAAAGATGTCTTTACTTTGTCTTACCAAAAATTTAAATTAATTCATTTATTTAAGATTTATTTAAGTGGGCTGGAGCTGTGGCTCAGTGGTAGAGCACTTGCCTGGCATTCATGAGGTCTTAGGTTCAAACCTCAGCACCACATAAGTAAAAGTAAATAAATAAAATAAAAAGAACCATTGACAATTAAAAAATATTTTTTAAAAAAAGATTTATCTAAGTCATGTGAACTAATAAGTCATTGGATTTGTACCTTTTTTAAAATTTATGAGTACTCATTTACTTATCAGCCAATTTGGTACCATGTAGACACAATTATATGTACACAAACATACATTAAAATGACAGAAAATAAAAATTGCACTTAGATTCATCATTTGTCATTTTTTCAAACCAATCTGCTGATGCAATTACCATAGTAATAAACAATTCCTAATTTTAAACCTGCACTTCCAAAGATATAACTTGGTTGAAACAAAGCAGAATATTTACATCCCAAAGACACAGAATTTAATCTAAACATCATTGAGAAAGGTAAAGGCAAATGTCCAGTGTAAGCGAAAATTTTAAAGGTGAGATTTGTTATGCAGGCTTAAGATAACATTTTTCCCTATTTGAAGAGCTGATCAATAGCACACAGCATTTTTTGTAAAGGATTAGAAAAATCATATACTGGAGATCTAGTTGATAAGTCCTTCTGACCTAACCTATTTTCTAGTCAGATGTAGCCCTTCCAAGAGAAAGGCAAAGGGCACTTTCTAGGCCCATCTAACATGAGAAAGCCTGCTGTAAGCTTTCCAACGCTTTTTCTTCCTGCTTTAATTTATCACAGGTTTTTAGTCTTTTGAGAAAGAGTTTGCTTAAATTTTAAAACATGTCCCATTGTATCAGAATTTATATATCCTTTTGTGCTTTTATTTTACTGCCTAAGGACTCTAGACCAGCCCATAAGAAAACCAGTTTAAGATATTAAATGTTCCACATTTTTTAAGTACTTGCATTTTGAGGCATTGCAATCATCAAACATAAAACCAGCTGGAGTACCAGATTTTTTTTTCCTCCAAACACTCTCCCCCCTTGAATTTGTTTCCCATTTTAGCAGAAGTCCCCTTTCTCCCAAAATTGCAACCTTCGGAGTAAGTGGTGGACTTGTGTTTTGAACTAAAATGTGCAAGTTTGCAATTAGGAAAAAGAGACATAAAGCAAAAAGGCAAATTTACCTAATGGAGTGTGAGGAGAAAAAGACTAAATATATTATCCAACAATGTTCTGACAAAGTTTATGAAACAAAAAAATATTCAAATTAACCAGCTCAGAATAAACCAAGAATTGTCAGTCAAACAAATTTCCAGTAGAGATCGTCATTGCCAGCCATCATATTTTTTTCCTTTATCAAGTCAGTCTACATAAACACACATTAACAGATAAATAAACTCATAAAACAATTATGTTAAACTAGCATGCACTTTCAGATAAATAGGCCATACTGTACAAAAATCCAGCACACCTATAATGCCTGTAATCCTAGTGGCTCAGGAATCTGAGGCAAGAGGATTGCAAATTCAAGGCCAGCCTCAGCAACTTATTGAAGCCCTAAGCAATTTAAGGAGACCCTGTCTCAAAATTTTTTTTAAAAAAAGAAAGTAATTTTAAAAGGCTAGGGATGTGGCTCAGTGGTTAAATGTGTGGGTTCGATTCCTGGTACTAAAAAAAAAAAAAAAAAAAAATTCAACAAAATCTTCTCACTCTCCATTCCTATGCAAATCATAACTGAGATCTCCCAAAACCAACCCAGTTTCTCTGTGTACCTTAGGTCTACTTGGCACCACAGAAGAATCCTAACTTCTCTTTCAGACAAATGGGAAAAGCCCAGAGGGGTTCAGGAAAGAGCCCCCAACAAGGAAAAGGAAGGACAAGGCCTGCCATGCACTGTCAGGGAGAATTTATCAGGGGTCAGACTTCAGGGGCCAGAATCCCGAAGTTTGTTTCTCTGCTTCAGTAAATGATGGTATAAAGCAGCCAATGTCATTCCACAGTAGAAAGGAAGGGAGAGACCCTATAATAAATGTAATTTCAGCAGCTGCATGGGTAACTCCTTTTCTGCCTCTCACTGGGAGAAGAGGTGTCACAGAAGAAGGGTTCATGGAGTTCCCAGAGAGAAGAGAGAACTGGACTTTAAGACCAACAGGATCCTTGGCATTCGTGATGGAAAACAACTTCAGCACATGCCTGTCAAAGGCATAGACAGAGGTTTATTTAGGAAAATAGATACACAGACAAGGGAGAATGTGGGCAATCTCCAGAAGGAGAGACAGTCACCCACTGGTGTGGGATGTTAATATTTATAAAGGGCCAGTGCTGGGGGCTGGACAATTGGTGGAGACAGGCTGGAGCTACACAATTTCCTGGCAGTTTTTCCTTTGGGTATTTCCCTCATTTTACAAGGGCATGTGCCAAAGGGCATATTACTCAATATTTATAAATGTGCTTTCCCATCTCAAGGACTTGTGGGTCTTTAGACTCTCTCTTTATCAAAAATCCCTATTTCATGCCCTCTTCTTTCAGGTCTGGCCGGCTGTAAGTGGATAATGTTCAAAGAGCATGCTCTCTCCTGGCTCATCTCACCTAAATTATTATCCGACTCCCAGGCCAGAGGCCTGACTCTGGGAATCCAATAAATAAGATCTGGCCATTCACCCTAAAAAAACAAATCAAAAAAGTAATAATGAAAAGCAAGAAAGGAGCCAAGCATAGCGGTGCACGCCTATAATCCCAGCAGATCAGGAGGCTGAGGCAGGAAGATCGTGAATTCAGGCAGCCTCAGCAACATAGCGAGATGCTGCCTCTAAATAAAATATATGTTAAAAAAAATGGCTGGGAATATGGCTCAGTGTTTAAGTTCCCCTGGGTTCAATCCCCATAACCAAAACAAACATTAAAGGAACCAAGGAATCTTAATCAGTGTATCTGCACAGGGAAGACAAGGGAACACATGTCGTTAGCCTCATCTAAACTGATAATTATATCTTCACTTTTGAAGGACAGTCTACCAGGAAAGAGAGTTTGTGGTTGACAGTTTTAGTCTTTCAGCCTATTCCATATGTCATCCCATTGCCTTCTACTTCAGTGGTTGCTGATGAGAAACTGGTTATTAATCTTAATGAGAACCCCTTGTGTGTGGTGAGTTTTTTCTCATTTGCTTTCAAGTTTTTCTCTTGTCTCTGCATAGTGTATCCTCTGCCTCTTCCCACTAGGACCATGCTCCACGAGGCCAGCATTTTTTGTTTCTCCTCTAATGAGATTCACAGATGCAAAAAATACTGTCACATATCTGACACACGATAAGTGTCAATTGAATAAATGATCACTGTAGGGCACCTCCCTCTATCTTTATTGAAGGAGTCTCAGTCTCCGACTCCCCATGGCAGATGCAGCAAAACTGTCCTTACACTGACATTGGGGATGCCTGGGCTTTTCTCACAACGGCTCTTACACTCCCTCCCAAAACAGCCCTCCTGCTCCTGCTCTACACAGCGCATGCTCACACTTACACCTTCAGCAAAGAAAAGTCCTTGACATTTGGGTCTATTTTCCAAAATGTATATAAATAGGAATTATACTCTGTCCTATAAACCCTTCAGTTTAGACAGGAGCCAGCACTAGGATTACTAGAGCTAAAGGCATGGAGAGGGGTAGGCCAGGAGAGCAGAAAAGAATTTCAAAAGGAATTTACCTAAAAAGAGAAACAACAGGATCTCTCCCCTTGACTAATCCTAGAATCTATAATTCAATTTTTAAATATTGGGGGAAAGAAGGAAAGAACACAAACAAGGAAGCAACCTTGTAAGGAGGGCAGAAGATCATACTGTGAAAACTCATCTCTTGATACCACAGAGAGTCCTGTTTGCAGGGGCCTTATGAGAACAATGACAGGAAAAACTCCTCTTGCTGTTATCAAAAATGAAGGACACTAGAGGACAAGGAGACCAGCATCATTCCCAAGAACAAGAACAGACACAATCCTCTATGAGAAGCAAGAAATAAACACAAAAGTCATGGGCTGAAGACCACACCAGGGGCTGAGCTTAGGCTGGCCTAGTGTTGGAGCAGGCCCCAAATGGCCATAATTAGGCTCCCTCACCTAGGCTTCTGGCAAGCTCTGTTGTGCTTTTAGTGTGCGACCAAAACCATGAATCATCTATGCTATGGTCAGTGTAATCAAAGTCAGAAACACTCTGATTCAACATATATACTCAAAGTCATAAACATTCTGCTTGTGAGCACACATCCACTTATGTGACTAGTTTGCAGTGTGCCTTTGTTGTTGGCCTGAATATAAAAAGAGCCAAAGGAAAAGACTTGGGGGCTAAATGGAACTAACCAGGGCTAAACTGACGGGGGGCTAAAGCTGAAGCTGGAGGCTGTTGTCACCTCTGAATAAAGCATGTCTACTATCCTAACCGCTCCTTGCATCTTCTTCCACCTGTTGGGATACTGAATCTGTTTCCTAGGTCCGAGCCCCTACCCAACAACCTGGCCACAGAAAGCCCTTGCTACCCATGGTCCTGGCAATTCCTGTATCTCTGAGATCACAGATTGTAGAAGTTTTACCAGAGGGGCAAAGAGAAAGGAACAGGGACGATGACCAAAGTCCAGCATGAACTGAGCACTGACTGGGCACAGTCCCAATCACTCTCTACTCCTCACAGTCTTCTGTCCCCACCTGCAACAGACTCAGCACAGCAAAAACAGACTGTGGATGGTTCTCAGTGCTCCAATTTATTTCCTTCCTCAAATTTCAGGCATCTTTTTCTTTCATTAAGCAATCAACCCCTCATTTCAAATAACCCCAACTGTTTAAAAATCAATTTTATATTTAGATTCTTATTTTCTGTACAGAAATAAAAACTTGAAGATCAGTGTACTTGAGTCAGCAATGGAGTCCTCTAAGTCATATCTTTGTTGGAACAGGAAAGTTGACTGTGGAAAAGAACATAGGTCAGTATTGGGATGGTGTCCTGGTGGGTAGGGGTGCTCTGGTCTCCCCACCGTCTCACATTATGCCAACAAGGACACAGAGACATGTAGACACTTTGCAGGAAGAGAATTCAGGAGTTCTTAGAGTCACAAAGAGGAAGCTTGAACAAATCTTTCAGTCCCAAACAAAGCAGCTGTCTCAGACTACAGAACAAAATAATCAAGAACAAATTCAGGTCAAGTGCTATTAGTGGCAACAGCTGAACAAAGCTTCACTCACTCAAAAGGGTCAAATTCAGAAAGTCCTGGAACCCAGTTTGGTCTTCTCTGTCCCATCCCCTCTCCTACATCAGGCCCTGCAGAGTCTCACCTTTATGCCATGAGAGGCGCATCAGAGCCCTGGAAACTGTCCCTCCCTGGAACAGAAAAACAACTAGATATATTCAGATGGTAAAAGAGAACTGGCTGAAGGAAGAATTTTGGGATGGGTGACATTCCCCATGGACTACTGCCTATGCAATCCTAAGGGTCATTTCTTTCGCCATACTTACTTGGAGCCTGAGTGTAGCTCCTCCCTTCTTTTCTACCTGTGTGAGGTCAGCAAGGAGGAGGGCCATGAAGGCCCTTTAGGAAGCCCCTAGTACTAACACTCAAAGGATGTTCCAGAACATGACTTCAGACCCAGGAAATGACCAGGAGGCATGGGGAAAGGAGATTACAGGCACTGAGCCAACTGCTCTCCCAGAGGTTTGCCCTCAGCAGGGACCTTCCCTTCTGACCTCTGACTGCTGGGAATCAGGTCCCCATCACAAAGATCATCAGGGTGCAAAATCTGTCTTTTATTTTTCATGTGCTTTATGATAGAATGTCAGCAAACAGCTCGAGGCTGTATAACATGTATGTGTGGGTGGTACTTCCTATTAATGAGGCAGGACACACTTCTACCTGGGGCCTGAAATAAGAAAATTCAGACCCAGATCCTCCTCTATCTGCTTCCTCCTCCACTTCATCACAACAACCACCACAACTCCGATGTCCACAGCTGTGAGAAGAACCAGAACCAGGCCAACAATGATTCCCTTGGTGGAGACGGAGGGCTGAGGGGGTGGCTCTGTGAAGCCAACAGAGGGGAAGGTGAGGAGCTCTGACCCCCAGCTTTCAGCCCTGACCTGCGAAGAGGCTCCAGAATGGCTCCTGATTTTCATGAAAATAAGCTCTGTGCCCTCATCCCCTCCTTACCCCATCTCAGGGGAGGGGCTCCAGCAACCCCTCATGCTGCACAAGATATGTGAATTTCTGCTCCCCTCCTGAAGGCACCACCACAGCTGCCCACTTCTGGAAGCTTCCATCTCCTGCAGGCCTGGACTCTACAGGCTCCATGTCCTGGGTCTGATCCTCCTCATACCACTGCCAGATCAGAGTGATATCCTTAGGGCAGAAACCCAGGGCCCAGCATTTCAGGGTGACAGCTCCTTCAGGGCTAGGGTGTGAGTCACATGTGTCTTTGGGGGCCTGGGAAGAAGAATGACAAATTTTAGGTACTCTGAATTCTCTGTGGGTCACTCCAGCATCACTCAAGTGTCCAACCTGAGAATGAATAGGACAACTGGTATAGGGGAATGCCAAACCCCAACACTAAACAATACCTGCTCTGCTAAATCTGTATTTCCTACCACCACTTGAAGCTACATGTAGACACATGACTGTTACCACCAACTGAACACAAACAGAAGTGAAGTATCAACTTAACATTTCATAACTTACTGAGGATAAACTACTTGTAAGTGCTACTACTTCCCATGCTGCTGTGCCTGAGTTTCAACTTGACCATGCAGATGAAGATAAAGAACCACAAAATGAAAGAAGCTACATCCTTAAACAACTGTGTGGAGTTGAACTGGCTTCCCATGTGAGACTTAAAGAAGCCACAGTCTAAACCACAATATTTTGGGACCCCACGTTATAATTGCTTTGCCTATGTGTTAACTGCAACAATAGACTTCTGAAGAAGCCATTGAAAATTGGAGTATTACTAAATTGATTTGATAAAACAGTTCTTATACCAACTCTTTGCTGGAATTTACTATGTTTTGAATAGTAAAAGATATACTTATAAGCCAAATACAAACAAACCACAACAACAAACCCCCACATGCTAGCCTACACACAGGCAAAAGGAATAATCTATTTCTTAGAAAGTTGTAGAATCAGGGCAGGAAGCTCCAGGTATTTGAGGGGTTGTAAAGGGTCCTGACTGGGTGGAGGAGGCTGAAAGACTCAGAATCACTGCAATCAGATCTCCAAAGATATTGGGTGTAGCACAGAGAACAAGGCCTGAGAGAGGTCATGATTCACAATCTGTTCCCAGAATCAAAGGGAACCGCTGATCAGTTATTTCAGAGATCCACTCTCTTTTTCACAGTCACAGATTCCCAATTGTCCTGAGAGAAGAAAAAGTGGACCCTGAGGTCAGTCATTCTCTGCTACTGGATCTGAAAACCCAGGAGCACTTTACCTCCCCCCTGTTGATAAAGACAGTATTCTAGCTAGGATCTCATTTTCCTCCCCTCCTAAGAAGAAGCCCCACCCCACAGATGGGGAAATTGCCTTGTGGCAGCTCTTACCTTTGCGTCACAGTGTCTCCTTCCCATTCTCCAAGCTTCTCTGGAGCAACTCCACGCACTTGCCCTCTAGGTAGGCTTTCCATAGCTCTGCTGCACGCACCTTGGAAATTAGCATTATTCAGTTAGGTTGAATAAAATATGCTTTTGAATGGTACAATCCTATTCTTTATCTTTTTAAAAATATTTTTATTTAATTGTAGATGGACACAATGACTTTATTTTATTTTTTTATTTTCATGTGGTGCTGAGGATTGTACCCTGTGCCTCACACATGCTAGTTGAATGCTCTACCACTGAGCCACACCCCAGCCCCCTATTCCTGATTTTATGTTTGAGATCTTTCTTGCCTGTGTGTACAGGAGACATGTGCACTAATGTTTATGGCAGAGTGGAATCAACCACTTTTACATCCACAGGAAAGTACCACATGGTGGTATAATCATCAAAAGTAAAACTTCTGCATTAAAGTGAATGAAGGACAGCCTTGCACAGGAGGGATAAGGCTTCTACATGTTATGTGCATCACAGAAACACACATGCAGCAGGAAGGTTATAAACAGGAAGAATGGATTAACATTTAATTGGGGATGATACAATTATTGTAAAATTCTTTAGAGAAATGGAAGGGAACAGTTAACCCAAGACTCAGGATGGAGTTTCGATTTGGGGGATAAGACAAGGCAGCAGCTCAGGAGACTGCATAGTTTCTGTTTCTTGTGCCTGTGGTTAGCACCCAGGTATTCACTTGATCTCAACTCCTTAAACTGGCATTTTCAAACTACAACTTGTGAACAATTCCTGATTAATTTTTTTCCATGAAAGATAACAAAGCAACAAAGTTTATTGCAAGAATTGTTAGCAAGAATTATTCACGTTGGAATAAAGCCACCACTTTATAGAATTGCTTTATAAAACATTAGAAGCACATCCTAATGGGGTTTTTGTTTTAGAATTATACTGGTGTACAAATAGCCTCTGCCATATTTCATTCAAAAACATAGTGAAGGACATTTAATTCATTATAGGAAGCCAACCAAATAGCCAGTTTAAAAAAAAAAAAACATTAGTTTCTGGATGCAAGCTAACAATTTCTGACTACCAAAATTGTCATAATGATAGACTGAAGTATACACTTTAGACAATTCACAGTTTTCTTTTTTTAATTGATTTTATTATTTTTTAAATACATGACAACAGTGGGACAATTCACAGTTTTCTAACCGAAAAGCAATCTGTGTGTATTTTTGAAGATGACATTTGAGTATAAAAATTGGCAGGCTTAACAAGTAAATTTGAAACTTCCTAGGAAAAACAAAGATAGTTATCATTTAAAGGAACTATTGTGATTGCACTGAAGTCCTGGGTCTATGTCATGGCCTACCATACACCACTCTCAATGATGTTGCAACGTATTAAAAAGGAACATTTTTTTATTGAGAATTCACTTTCATGGTGAATAATACAATCATGATTTCAAATTTTTTAAATTTCTCAAAATTTATTTTATGACAGAATATAGTCTATCCCTATTAATTTTCTACTTGTCATTTTTTTGTGTGTGGTTCTCTATAAGTAACAAATAGGTCAAGGTAGCTGATAATGTTGTTAAGCCTTCTATATTATTATTCCTTCCAGCAAAGTGAGGGGGCTTAAAATCTCCAAATATGATTGTGGATTTGTCTTTATAGTTTTATTAATTTCTACATCATGTTTTGGAATTTTGTTGTTAGGTACATACATGTTTAGGATTGTTATACTTTCTTGAAGAAGTCACCTTATTATGATTATGAAATGTTCCCCTTTATCTCTGAAAATACTTTTTCTTGACATTTATTTTATATTAATAGCTCTACTTCAGATTTCTTGTGCTTATTTTACCCTTCTTTTGCTTTTAACCTACTGGTGTATCAATATTTATAGGATGACATATGTATAGAGCATATAGTTATTGTTTGCTTTTACACAGGTTGAAAATTACTACTTTTCATTACAACATCTGTATCATTTATATTTAAATTAATTATTGATATTGTTGGGGGGAAAAAAGAACCCCTGGCATGAAGATTAGTGAAAAATTGGGTAAATGGTAGTTTTGATGTAATATTGTGGAAAATGGATTGAATAGTCCTGTTATAGAGAGAAGATTGTTAGAAGGTTTTGTTTCAACTCTTCATTCTCTGATCTATCATATGGTACACAGCAACAGATTTATTTTAGTGTTTGTTAAAGTTTTTATTTTGCCAGTCAAAAATAATAGATACATATATACATAAAGCCATCAGAGATATTTTGTAAACAAGTATGTATATTGCAAATGTTAAAATAATAATAATAAAGGAATATCTTACAATAAAATATTCCAAGCCTTGAGCACATCATCCTTCCATGGAAAGACAGCTTATTTGTATTAGACCACAAGGCCATACAAGAAAGTACTAAATAAGGGCTGGGATTGTGGCTCAGAGGAAAAGTACTTGCTTAGCATGAGTGAGGCTCTGAGTTTGATCCTCAGCACCATATAAAAATTAAATAAGGGTATTGTGTCCACCTACAACTAAAGAATAAATGTTTTTAAAAAAAGAAAGAACTAATAAAATCATTCCCAGTACATAGGCAAATAAAATTTCTTCAGATTGCTTGCTGAGAAGATATTGCTACATTTAATTCCAGTTTTCCTGGTTTCTGGGTGGACTAGAAATCTATATCCCATTGAAACCACAACATTATTGCTCAGGCAAAAACAGATTCTGCTTGGATGTCATCTGTCCATAGTTTACAAAGGGTCTAACAGCTGGAAGGTAGCTGACTTTTTTCCAATGAAATCTCCCAAAGCAACACCAAAACTGAAGTTTCAGTGGTTGAGTGCATGGCTCCAGGGCAGAAACATCACAAGGAAGAACATGACAGAGGAAAACTTCTCCCCTTGTGGCAGCCAGAAAGCAGAGAGTGAGGAGCCAGGGACAAAATGTAATCCCCAAGGGCACACCACCACTGGCCTGCTTTCTCTAGTCAAGCACTGTGATTCATTCAAATTATTAATTCACCCAATGGATTTATCCACTGTTGAGGTTATGTAATAATTTAATCACTTCATCATTTAATCATTTCACCTCTGAACATTACTATATTGGATATCACGTTTCCAGTACATGGTTTCAGATCCAAATCATAACCGTGAAATTGCCTTTTCTTTTCTTTATCACTCATTTCTAGTAGTTACAACATAGAAAACTGTGCTTGTAGTAGTCAGGGTTCTACAGAGAATCACAACTAACAAGCTGTGTATCTACATGTATTTCTGTCTATCTGTTGAAGGAGATCCTTTAAGAAATTGTCATATGCAATTTTGGAGGCAATGATTTGAAAATATTCAAGGTAGACTAGCAGGATGGAAACTCAGGAAGAGCTGATGTTACACTTCAGTCCAAAAACAATGATGAGAAAATACATCTTCTTTGGGGGAGGACAATCTTTTTCTTAAGGTCTTCTATTGATTAATTGAAGCCCAACCACATTTTGAAGGGTGTCCTGCTTTACTCAAAGACTACTGACTTAAATGTGGATTTCATCTCAAAATGCCTTTACAACATCCAGACATGTTTGACAAATAACTGAGTATCGTGGCCCTAACCAATTTGACAAATAAAATTAACTATCATCAGTTCCCCCAACATCAATTCGGCACACAGAAGCATCTCCCTAAATCACAATGTACATCTAAATAAAGAGAATAACAAGTTATACTTCCACCTAACATGATAAGACTCTCTGCTTACAACTGAACTACACCCATGATGTCCTCTCCTCCTCCCCTTGATAGACATCCCAAAATGCAAGACACTAAGACATACACTTAACAATGCTTAATACTTTGATAAACAGTCAAAATTATTTATGTTACATATAAAAGGGTGAGATTCAAGAAAATAAGTATATTTGATTAATAAATACATACCACAAACATATTCATAAAAAAATAAAGAAGATATGCAAATGAAAATTACAGTCCTCTCCTCTGAAAATGGTCATGTGTTGCTGCTGGTACTCATAACTATCTTCTTCCACCTCCCATTCCATATTCCCTTCAATTCAGCAAGTAGTTCAGCTGCCTGTGGCATTTCTCCTGCTGTGGTGATGCCAGCCTTCATTCCTGAAGGGTCCTGGCCACTCTTACTCCTGCCTGGGTTAGGATGATGTAGTTCCCATGGACATTAAGCACAGGGGATGTAACACTAAGAGGCACCCTAAGGGACTTCTGTATTCCAGACATTCTCTTCCCTCCCTCCCTGGGGAGCAGCTGTCCCATGTCCCCCTGGCTGCCAGGATCCATCACCCAGGCCCACCAGCTAACTCCACTCTTGGGCTCTTGACTCAAAGCAAGAAGAGCCCAACATGGCCAGTGACAGTTACCCTTTCCAATTCAGTGAACTCATTTTTGTCCCTTGATGGAAGCATTTCTTCTGTGAAACTAAGATCTCCAGGCCAGCAGGGCATAAGATCATGGGGACAGGAAGCACATACATTGCTAGTGGGTCACTGGGGGCCATAGTGAGAGTTGCCACACCCATACCCATTTCTTGATTCCTGGACCCATGAATCCTGGCTGTGGGGGAAACAGTGCCACATGTCAGACACTAGTTCAGAGCACGTGCAGCCTCCTGAGGGACCTGGCCCCAGCCTGAAAGGTGTCTCCATGTAGCTGCCACTGTCATGGAGTCTTCAAAAGGCTACGGCACCCCTCATCAAGCCAGCTACCTCAGGAGGAGGGAGAACAAACATATACATAATCCTCCATAGAAACTAAGGGACAGGAAATACAAAGGATGAAGGGGGACAGCGTGATCTGGCCATAGGAAGCCATTGATGCCTAGGGTCTGGCTGACAGCAAAAGGCTCTGGTGATGTCTGTGTCCCAGTGATCACAAGTCCTGGTGGGACAAGGTTCTCCCGAGTGACAAGGACAAGGGAAAACAGAAGATGACCAAGCTAAAGAGGGACCACATGAAAGCCCAGCATGGACTGAGCACTAACTGGACACAGCCCTGTCCATACTGGGCTCCTCACAGCCTTCTTCTGTCTTCAGCTGTAGCTGACTCAGGACAATGAAAACAGGTTCTAGAAGGTTCTCAGTGTTTCCATTTATTTCCTCTCTCTAATTTGGAATTTTCTCTGTTTATTGACCAATCAATCCATTGGGTCAAGATTTTGAAAAATATTTATATTCTGATTCTTATATTCAGGATGGAAGTAAGAAGTTGTGGCTCAGTGCACAGTGATGTTGAGAGAGGGAAGGAGTTATCCCAGCGTCACCTCTGCTAGAACAGGAAAGGTGAATGGGCAAGGGACGGTGCAGGACAGGGGTCCTGTGCACTGGTCTCACTTCTGCACATTATGCCAATAGGAATGTGGGTGGCTTAATAATCTATGACAGAAAGGGACTCCAGAGTTCTTCTAGTCACAAATGCTTGAACAAATCTTGTGTTGCTCAGTCCCACACAAGGCAGCTGTCTCTGCTACAGAACAAAAGCGTCATGAACAAAATCAGGGCAGTTGCTCAAAGGGACAACATTCTGAAGAACCCAGAACTCACCCAAAGATCCAAGAGAATTCCCACAACCTTCTCCATTCCCCTCTATCACACCTTCTACCATTTGAAGCCCTCCAGAGTCTCACCTTTATGGGGCTAGAGAAGTATTGGAGTGATGGGCACTGTCATTGCCTGGGTCAGAAAAACAACAAGACAGAGTCAAAATCCAAAAGATATGTGAAGAATGAATAAATTATGGGGCAGATGAGGGACCCTCCTTGTTCTCCCATCTACACTACTCCAAGGGTTTCAGGGACAACACTCTATGAACAGTTATGGAATAGCTCTCTCTTTTCTACCTCTGAGAAGAAAACAACCTGTGTGTGCCAGGGAGGAGGCAGAGCTATGAGGGCATGAGGATTCCCCTAGGCCTGGATCCCAGGGAAGGTTCCTGAACTGTAACTGGAAACCTTAGAAAGGATCAAGAGGCATGAGGATAGGAGATGCCCAGGCACTTAACCAACCACTCTCCTGGAGGTCTGTATCCAGCAGGGACCTACCTACCCCTTTGCCCTCTGAATGCTGGGATCAGGTCCCCACCATGACAATCATAATGGTGATCATTTTGTCCTTTATTTTCCTTGTGCTTTACAATAGAGTGAGTGTCAGCAAGTGTGTATGGATGGTGCTTCCCATTAATGAGGCAGAGCTCACTTCTACCAGGGGCCTAGACCAGGTACACCCAGAACCCTTGACTTCCCTACCTGCATTCTGCCACGACCTCATAACAGCCACCGCAGCTCCAGTGACCACGACTACAAAGAGAACCAGGCCAGCAACAATTCCCATGACAGGGATGATGGACAGAGCAGGTGACTCTGGGAAGGGAAGGAAGGTAGGTGAGGGACCCTGACTCCTAGCTCTCAGTCCTGACCCTACTGAGGGTTTTCAGAAGGGCTCCTGCTTTTCCTGCCAACAGGCTCTGTGCCCTCAGCCCCTCCTTACCCCATCTCAGGGTGAGGGGTTCAGGCAGCCCCTCATGATGCACATGACATGTGTATCTCTGCTCCTCCTCAGCAGGCACCACCACAGCTGCCCACTTCTGAAAGGTTCCATCCCCTGCAGGCCTGGTCTCCACAAGCTCCATGTTCTGAATCTGGTCCTCTCCATCCCTCTGCCAGGTCAGGGTGATCTCCTTAGGGTAGAAGCCCAAGGCCCAGCACCTCAGGGTGACATCTCCTTCAGGGCTTAAGTGACGGGTCACATGTGTCTTTGGAGACTCTGAAGGGAAGAATTAGAAAAATAAGACATTTGGGGGCTGGGGCTGTAACTCACTGGTAGAGTGCTTGCCTAACACATGGGATGCACTGGGTTCGATCCTCAGCACCACACAAAAAATAAATAAATAAAATAAAAGTATTGTGTCCATCTACAACTAAAAATATTTTTTAATAAGACATTTTACATTATCTCCCATGGCCACTGAACCTGTGCTCATGTGACCATACTAAGAATACACAGGACAATGGAAGTGAGGAAGGAAAGCAAAACCCAAACACCAGCCTGGACTCAAGCTTCTGAGATAATCTCCTTTTCCTTGGAAAGTTGTAGAATCAGACTGACCAGGGAAAGATGCCCCAGGTCTCTAAGAGGGAATTCAGGTTCTGACCTGAATGGAGGCCCAAAGACTCACAAAACCTGGAGACCAACCCCAAACAATTTGAATGTGGAGCTGAGAACAAGGCCTGAGAAAGTCACCTTGTGGTACCCAAGGCTGCTGTCAGGGTCAAAGCAATGTGCTCTTAAGTTTGTTCAGAGATCTTCTCCCTCCCCATTCCAAGACAGACTTGATGCCTTAATTGTCTTGAGAGGAGGGAAGGCCCTCTGGTATTCTGTTAGCAATTTCATTTTTGTCCAAACTATGTCAGGCTCCCCTCATCCCCTGGTACCTGTGTGCAACAACTTGTCCTTCCCTCTCTCCAGGAATCTGCGGAGCCACTCCAGGCACTCCTCCTGCAGGTAGACCCTGTAGTGCTCTGCATCTCCTGAATCCTCCCATTTGCGCTGGGTGATCTGAGCAGCCTTGTCCCACGCGGTCCAAGAGCGCAGGTCCTCATTCAGGGAGATGTAATCCGCACCATCATAGGCAAATTCCTCATATCCACGAAGGAGGCTTCCATCTGGCCCAAGGTCACAGCCAGAAATCCACTGGAAGGTGTGAGAGCCTGCCCCGCCCCGCAAGTCAGACTGGCTCTGCTCCAGCTTTTACATCTGGTGCTTAACTGAGCCAGCGCAACCGGGAGCCAGGGTGGGAGGAGGGGTGGGTCTAAGGCCTTTTCCGCCTAAATGGAAAATGAAACCCCAGGGAATACCCGCGGGGTCTGAGTTGAGAGGCCAAGTGGTGTCTGGGGGCCTGGAAACGAGACACAGTCTCTGAGACCGCGGTCGACCTTAGCTCCTACAAAAGAGGTGGGGGCATTTGTCCCCTGCCACCGGGTCCCGGGTCACTCACCGTCCTCGCTCTGGTTGAGGTAGCGGAGGGTGGAGCGCAGGTTCCAGCGCAACTTCTGCTCGTGGGCTTCGGCGATCTTGGTTTGCGCTTCCCAAAACGCTGGCGTCTCATACTCCATCCACTGCGCGCGAGGCTCCACCCTCGGATTCAGGGCGTCGCTGTCGAAACGCAGGAACAGCGTGTCGTCCACATAGCCCACCGAGGTGTAAAAAGCCTCTTCGCGGCCAGCTTGGAACACGGAGGTGTGGAAATAACGCAGGGAGTGGGACCCTGAGGACAGAGAGCAGCTAGTGCGACCTCCTCCGGACCGGGGTCCCTGGTTGATCGGGCCGTGATGGGAAGAGGGGACGCGGGGACTCGTGAGACCAAAAGGGGGCAGAAGGACCAGTAATTTAGGTCAGGACAGGACGAGTCCGACATGGAGGAAAAGTTCAGGCTTCACAAGGTAGAAATGCCGCTTCCCTGAATCTGCGACCCCGCTGGGCGGTCGGTCCCCTAGATCCTACCCACAGAGGCTGTTTCCCGTGGGACCCCGTACTTACTCGCCCAGGTTTGGGTCAGGGTTAGAGGCCCCAAAAGCAGCAAGAACAGGGTTCTGAACTCCATGACTCACACCCCATAGACGGGGAGAATCCGAGTTCCTGCGGGTGTATGCAGCTTTTGTTACCGGGAATCGTGGCGACGACTCTGATTGGCTTCTCTAGGAACCACTAGTGTGACAAAAGAACTTCGGGCACGTCAGGAGTCACCAGGCAGAAGAACCTGACTCAGGTTGAGAGATGAGCAAGCGAAGTTCCCAGGAGGTGGGGAATCCCCAGAGTCTGGCTTCCTCCCCACACCCCCTATAGCTAGGTATTTGTTAAAAATCTATAAAACATACCGAAATCTGAGAATTCTACAACTTTAAAATTCTTTGCTCAGCTTCACATCCTCACCTCCTGTTTCTACAGCCCTGCTTTCCAGACTCTCTCATTCCTCAGGCCCTGCGCCCTCACTCACCTCCCGTGACTACTCTCCCACCTCTATGAGCCATCCTGCAAATGTGAGTCAAGTTGTGCCATTTCTTCATTTAAAATGCTCCAGTGGCTCCATCTCACTCTGGACAAACCTCTAAAATGTAAGGCCCACACATAGGCTTAGGGCTGTTTTAATTACAGTTGTATCCCCAGGATATAGAGCCATGACTGGTTCATAGGACACTAAGATAATAGGCGTTCAATGAAAGAATGACAAATCGGATTGTATTAAAGTTTAATAGCATCAATGAAATAATAAAATAAAAATAGAAAACCAAACATTAGGAAAGATATCCTGCCCACTGAAGCCTATCTTTTTTTTTAGAGAGAGAGAGAGAGAAAGAGAAGAGAGAGAGAGAATTTTTTAATATTCATTTTTCAGTTTTCATGGACACAACATCTTTATTTTATTTTATTTTTTTATGTGGTGCTGAGGAGAACCCAGGCGAGCCACATCCCCAACCCAAGAAGCCTATCTTTGATAGATTAACTGCACACTAAAGTTAGCTAGGGATGCACAAAACTCCCTCATCAAACAATCCCTTGTCTCAAATTATGGGGAGGGGGTTGGAAATCACACCTGGAAGAGTAGTTGCCAGAAACACTGGCCACAAAAAAATCAGATTCAAGTCATTTCAACTAACGTTTATATCTTCCTTAAATCCACTGGACTGCAATGTTAACAAAATAAAAGAGATTACATGTGAAAGAGATAAGATATATGGAGCCCACATTCCAGAAGAGGCTATTTTTCAAAACACTGAAAAATTGAGGCACCTTCTGTCTGGGTCCTACATGTCTTCCCTTCAAAAATCATATAAAAGACTCTCTCTTAGGGAAAGTAGAAGGCAAAAGCCAACCATCTTCTAACAATGCCAGCTTGTTCCTAATAACGCTCTTTCTTTCTCTATCACTCTGCCTCTTGAATCATTGACTCCATGAGGTGGCAGCAAACCAATCCATCTTGTGTAGTTACAAGCAGAGGTTGTTATCACTAGGTTCAATCCCTGGTATCAAAAATAATTTAATTAAAAAATGAAAAACAAATGTATCTCAAATTCTCAGCAATAATCATCAAAAAGCTTCAGCATCAAGAACCAAAGAAATTAAAATATATATTATTTAAACATCATAATTCAATGAGCATATTCAAAATGTCCTCAAAGTTCTAAGCATTGGGTGCATTCAAAGTGCCCTTTAACAGTGCTAACTAGTAACCTGTGAACACACATACTATACTAAGATGCATAATAGTATTTTCTTGAAACTGATTAACATAAATTTTAAAAGGCAATTAAGTTTTCAGCCCCAGGACACCAGATTCAAAGAATATCCTTTTTAGCAAAGATGTTATTTCATGCAAGCAGTGTACATAACAGTTCACAAGTTCATTTTAGTGTAGTGTTTTGTGCTTATTAATTGCACAAATTACCACAGAGTAGCTTCAAATTTTACTTGCTCACAAATAAAAGCAAATTTTTATTTGCTTACAAATAAAAGCAAATTTTATTTGCTCAAAATTTATTTGCTCACAGTTCACAAGGTGAAAAGTCCAAGCATGTTCAGGATTTCATCATGCTGTGATGGGGTCCTCCACAGAGCTCATAGCTGTTGGCAGCTGTTGGCAGAATTCTGTTACTTGCACTTTTAGAGATCAGTGCTCCATTTCCTGCCCCAGCTGCTGTGGTACCCAGCATTCCTTGCCACATGGCTACTCCATTCTCAAACCCTCCCTTCTCATTGGGAAGCCTCCCTCACTCATGGAATCTCCTTGCTCTACACAAAGCCAGTCCAGTGAAGGGCTGCTCTGATTAGGGAAGGATCACCAGGTTACTCACTCTGTCTTAAATTTAACTAATTTCAAACTTAAGTATTTCTGTAAAATCCCTTCTCAGTACTACCTAGATGCCTGTTTGAATAACTGGGAAATATTGAATAAGCCTAAAAGTGCACATAATCCCCAACCCCAAAAAAGACTCAATTCTCCCAAGTTTCTGCTCTTGCCTGCTCTAGCTCTTAAAGATTACTGACCACACAAGTCTTTTATAGATTAACCACACACTAAAGTTAGCTAGAGATGCACAAATCTCCCTTACCAAATACTCCCTAGTCCCAAGTTGTGAGAGAAATTCACACGTGGAAGAGTACTTGCCAGAAACAGTGATCACAACAAAAATCAGGTACAAGTCATTTCAATATTTTCCTTGGCTCCCTTTAGGTCCTTTAGATCCACTGGACTGCAAGTCTCATCAACCTACAAGAAAGAGGTAAGATGTGTACAGCCCACATTCCAGAAGAGGCTATTTTTCAAAACACTGAAAAACTGAGGCACCTCTCTATCTGGGTCCTGCACATCTTCCCTTGAAAAATCATATAAAAGATTCTTAAGGAAAAGGGTAAGATGGTCATTGAAGGCAAAAAGCCAGCTTGTTCCTAGTAACACCCTTTCTTTCTCTGTCACTCTGCCTCTTGAATCATTGACTCCATAAGGTGGCAGTGAACTAAACCTCCTTGTGCACTTACAAGAAGAGGTTGTTATCATAGGGCATCTTAGATTCTGCCTAGCATGGCCTGGGGCTTCATTTTGTGTTGAATTGGATCACATTCAGAAATCAAGATTCAAATAAGTAGATTGTTCTGAATGTTAATAAAATATTTTGTTTCTACTTAGTCATGGAACTTCTCCTTCACTCTTAAAACTAAATGGCAATGTGTATAATATCTCAAGCTAATTTAGGACAAACTCAAGTGTAATCAAAATGTAAATCTAATTAAAGTACATTATGAAGATGATGGAATATGATGTCCCCCTTTTTGTGTCCCCAGCAACAATAGTTTGGCAGCCAACTATAGAAAAAAAAAAAAAAAGCCTTTGCAGGAGCTTTGGGATCCATACAGGGTATTATAACACTCTGGTGAGTCCTAAGACAGAGAGAGACCATTTGAGAGAGTAGACCCATGCCATGGTGAGACTGGCTGATCATGGTCCCAGCTAGAGACTCAGAAAGTTGGCCTTAGTCTTGCCACCAGCACCATCCACCAAGAGATTATATCAAAATAAGAAGTTTCTGCACAGCAAATGTAACAAACAGAGTGAACAGACAGCATACAGGATGGGGAGAAATTGCAAACTATTCACTTAACAACAGATTAATATACAGAATATATAAGGAACTCAAAAATCTCAACAGTAACACAAAAAATCTAGTTTAAAAATGGGCATATGAATCTAGTAGACATTCTCATAATAAAAAATTAAAATAGCCAGAAATCATATTTTAAAATGCCAAACATCACAGACCACCAGGCAAATGCAAATGAAAATTACAATGAGATCTCAATGCATTCTGAATGCCTGTTGTTTAAAAAAAAAAAAAAAACATAATAAATCTGTCAAGGAGGCAAAGAGACTTTCCTATTCTTCCAGATGGGAACATAAATTTGTATAGCCTTTGTAAAGAACAGTAAATACTGAGTTTACTCAAAAAGTTAAAAAGATGGGGCTTGGATTGTGGCTCAGTGGTAGAGCACTTGCCTGCCATTTGTGAGACACTGGGTTCAATTCTCAGCACTGCATATAAAATAAAATAAATAAAATAAAGGTCCATCAACAACTAAAAAAAAAATAAATAAAAATGAATTTCTAAAAATGTTTATTTTTGTAGTTGCAGATGGACAGAATGCCTTTTTTAATATTTATTTTTTAATTGTCATTGTCATTCATTTTAGTTATTTATTTTTATGTGGTGCTGAGGATCAAACCCAGAGCCTTGCATGTGCTAGGCAAGTGCTCTACCGCTGAGCCACAACCCCAGCCAGCCTCTTTGGATTATTTTTATATGGTGCTGAGGATTTACCCAGTGCCTCACACATGCTAGGCAAGTGCTCTGTCACTGAGCTATAGCCTCAGCCCAATAAAAAGAATTTTTTTCAATAAAAAAATAATTTTAAAAAACTGAAAAGAAGTCTATTGTATGATCTATCTGTGCCACTTTGAGGTGTATATCCAAAGGAAATGAAATCAGCATATCAAAGAAATACTTTCATTCTCATGGTTCATTGCAACACTATTCACATTAGCCAAGATATGGATCAACCAAAATTCAAAAGATGAATGTAAATGTGGTACATGTTGGAATATTTTTGAGTCACAAAACAAGAAGAAATCCTGTTATTTGTGACAACAAGGATGTAACTGGTGGAGATTATGTTAAGTGAAATAAGCCAGGCACAGGTAGGCAGATACCACCTGTTTTCTCTCATCTGTTGAAAGTTTAAAAAGTTGATCTCCAAGTAGAATAGTGGTTATTAAAGGCTAGGAAAGGTAAAGAGGTTGCCAGAATAGGGGGGTTTTGGATAATAGGCACCAGGATACAGTGACATTGGTGGAATAAGTTCTATTTTCTACAGCACAATAAGGTGATTATAGTTTACAACACCTATTATATATTTTATGAAGGACTAGAACAGAGGAGCTCAAAGTCTCCAAACATAAAGAAATGATAAGGAGATGGAAACGCTAGTTGCCATGATTTGAACTGGATATGTATATATACATATATTAAAATATTAAACTGCAACCAATAAATTGGCAAAAGTTTTACCTATTAATGGAAAAAATTAAATTAAAAAATTAACAAGCAAACAGTGATGAAGGATCAGAAGAAAAGGGGCTAACCCTGTCTCCATTTATGGATGATATGATTGCACCCTGAAATTCACAAGAGAAATGTTGGGAAGCTACTTCATGTAAAAGGAGCACTCAGCAAATTAGTAGGATATAAATTACTCAACAGTAATTATTTTAACAATTTTATTTTATTCATTTAAACAGTAGCAGGTTAAATGTGTGTGTGTGTGTGTGTGTGTGTGTGTGTGTGTGTGTGTGTGAAACCAAGAGTCTCCCACTATACCACTGAGCTACATCCCCAGAACACAAGTTAAAATTTTTGAAAAGATGACTTCATATATAATAGGAACAATAAAAAGATTTTTCAAGTGAAATACAACTAAATAAGAAGTATTCAAATCCTATATAAGGAAAACTTCAGAGCACATATTTTACAAATTACAACATTAAAAAACTATATCTGAACAAGTGGAGAGATATTCTTGGATAAGAAGACAAATACAAAGCTGTAATAGACTTCATTTACAAATGTAACACACCCTGATAAAATGTCAACAAGTTCTTATCTCTCAAGCTGGACATATTCATTATAAAATTCACATGCGAAAATGAATGCCTAATAATCTGGAAAACCTTGAAAATGAAGAACAAAGAGAGGAAGGGTAGGTAACTAGCCATACTAAAAATTTAAAGATTTTTTTTTTCTTTTTTGGTACTGGGGATTGAACCCAGGGACGTTACCACTGAGCTACATCTCAAGCCCTTTTTGATTTTTATTTTGAGACAGGGTTTCCCTAAATTGCCTACAGCCTGGCTAAATTACTAAGCCTGGCCTGGAACTTGTGATCCTGCCTCAGGCTCTGGAGTCACTGAGATTACAACTGTGCACCACCACACCCAGTCAAGTCACCATTTCTCTTTAACATTGTATTGTGGACCCAAAAACCAACAACATAAACCAACAAATGGAGATTACATGAGAAATATTCACAGACAACATGATTGTATTGCAGAAAAATATAACACACTCTATGAATACATTACTAAAAATAACAAGTGTCGATGCAAACAAAAAGTAATATTTCCACGTTATAAACAAAGAGGAAGAACTGACATTCTTTCAACATTATTGTCTACAATACTAGAAAGAAACATAAAAGTGTAGAAATAACTTATAAATAAGTTACATAGAATCTCTAAATTCAAAATTAGACAATATTGCTATCAATGAAATGATATTATTCCATATTTTTGGATTAGAAGACTCATTAATTCTAAACTACCATTTGTCCACAAAATGATTTACAAAATTTTGCAATTCCAATGAAAATCTCAGCCTATGCTATTGGGAGATTGACATGCCCTTTATAAAATGTACTTGGGAAATCTGAAGGACCAGCTACTATGGAAAGGAACAAAATTGAAGGACCTGAACTACTAGATAGCAACTGTTACTCTAAAGCTACAGTAATTATAAGAGTGCAATATTGTTCAAGGACTGACAAATAAGTTAATAAAAGTAAATTCTACTCTTTGCTTTCGGTGTTTACATTAGAGTCTTCAATCCATTTTGAGTTAATATTTGTATATGCTGTAGTTTCAACTTTTTTTAATTTTTTGCTTTTGTTTTTGGTGTTTTTTGTTCTGTTTTGTAGTGCTAGTATTGAATCCAGAGGTGAGCTCTACCAGTGAACTTCATTCCCAGCCCTTTTTAATTTTTATTCAGGGACAGGGTCTCAATAAATTGCTGAGGCTGGCCTCAAACTTGCAATCCTTCTCTGCATCAGCCTCCTGAACAGCTGGGATTATAGGTATACAACACTACACTCATCTCAACCTCATTCTTTTTTTTTTTTTTTTTTTTTTTTTTTTGAGAGAGAGAGAGAGAGAGAGAGAGAGAGAATTTTTCAATATTTATTTTTCAGTTTTTGGTGGACACAACATCTTTATTTTATTTGTATGTGATGCTGAGGATCGAACCCAGAGCCTCATGCATGCCAGAGGAGCACGCTACCGCTTGAGCCACATCCCCAGCCCTCAACCTCATTCTTCAGGGGATATCCAGTTCTCCCAGTACCATTTGCTGAAGAGTTTATACTTTCCCTCACTGAATGGTCTTGACACCTTGACTAATGTTATTTTTTATTGTTTTTTTTTTTAAAAATAAGTGACAGCAGAATGCATTACATGCCCATGAAAAACTATTGTCTTTTTAGTTCAGTCCAAATGACTCACTTTAGAATTTCTTATAAGTTAGGTGAGTTAAAGTAAATTCTAACCATTTTTAATGATGGAGAATGTCTTAATTTCTCTTTTACTTATTTTAATTTTCTCATTATGATAAAGTAAACATAACATAAATTTTATCTTCTTAACAAGTATGTAAATACAAAGCTCAGTAATATGTTAAATACATTCATACTGTTGTGCAACAAACCTCCAGATTTCTTTTCATCCTGTAAATCTAAAAATGTGTATTTTCATTTTTGAAGGATAATTTATTGGGTAATAGAATTTGAGGTTGACAACTTTATTCTTCAGCACTTCCATCACCCCATTTCTTTCTGCTTCTGTGGTTGCTGATGAGAAACTGGTTATTAATCTTCATGAGGACTCCTTGTATGGGATGAACTTTTTCTCACTTGCTGCTTACAATGTTTTCTCTGTCTTTCAACAGGTTGATGGTCTTGTCTCTTAGTGAGGATCTCTTGGAATTTATCATCTTTGGAGTTCATTGAGTTTCTTAAGTAAGTAGCTTAATGTCTCTTATCAAATTGGTGGCTTTTAACCTGCTATTACTTTAAATACTCTTACTGCCTCTTCTCATCTCTCCTCTCCTTTGGAGTTGCCTGTTAAACACGTGTTAGTGCACTTGATGGTGTCCAGAGCTTTCATAGGTCCTACCCATTTGCCTCCATTCCTTTTCCTTTCTACTCCTCAGTCTGGATGATTTTCATTGACCTACTGTCAATTTGATGATTCTTCGTGCCTACAAACTTGGCATATATCGGTTGAATTGGTGGTATCGTGTAAGTTCCTGAGACTCCATTCAATTTCCTTTATAATTTTTTTCTGTTTTAACATTCAAACTTGATAATTTCAAATGAATCACCTATGGGTTTGCTGATTCTTTCTTCTGCCTGTTCATGTTTGCTGTTGAACCCCTCAAGTGAATCTTACATTTCAGATACTATACATTTCTACTCCATTAACTGCTGACTATCAGTTAATGATTATCATTATCATTATCATTTCCATCTCTTCATCCATAATTCTACTTAGCAGTTTGTTGTCTTAGTCTGTTTTGCACTGCTATAACAGAATAAATACCACACATTGAATTATTTTTTATTTTAGATTGAATAATTTATAATAACCATAAATTATTGACTCTCAGTTCTGGGGACTGCAAAGTCTAATATCAAGGCACTGTCAAGTTTTGTGATTTTTGATTCCAAGATAGCACCTTGAACAGTGTCCTGTGAGTGGGAGCCATGCTTCATCCTCACATGGCAGGAAGCAGAAGGGCAGGAGAGAAAGGACCTCCCCTTCAGCCTCAAACCCCATCTACAAGGTCCCTAATACCATCCATGAGCGTTCTACCCTCATGCATCACCTCTTTTTCTTGTTGGTTCCTTTGGGTTTCTGTTTGTTTGTTTGGGTTCACACAATTTATTCAGAAGTTTAAAAATTAAAATGTGGGCATTTCCCCCTAAAACAAACCACCCCCTATGACTCCCAGAACACAGAGGCTACACCCTCGCAAAACACACGTGAGTCAGCATCTCAACTGTATTTTTTTAATATTTATTTAGTTTTTAGTTGTAGTTGGACACAGTATCTTTATTTTATTTATCTATGTGGTGCTGAGGATCGAACCCAGGGCCCTGCATGTGCTAGGTGAGCACTCTATTGCTGAGCCACAGTCCCAGCCCCCCTCAACTGTTTGATAATACATAGAAACTACAAAGTTACACAAAATAATTTCATTTACATCCTTTCACTAACAGGCTATGAATGAAGGATTAAAGGATAAACATGCTACCTTCATCCAGATTAAGAATTCTCTAACATTCTTTTTTATCATCAACTAAGATATTAAAATCCAAGCAGTTTCACTTATGACTGTACCTCTAATCTCATACTCTTCTCTTCTGAATGTCTAACCTGGGGCAGAGTTCCCTTTCAAAGCTGACCTTCTCAACCTTGAGACTGAAGAAAGCAGTCTCCCAGCTGGAGCATGGCCATGATGCTTTACAACAGGCAAAGTCACCACGCAGGTGCAAATGATGCTTCAACAGTTATCAAAATTTAAAAACAGCTGGGCACAGTGAAGCACACCTGTAATCCCAGTGGCTAAGGATGCTGAGGAAGGAGGATCTCGAGTTTAAAGCCAGCCTCAGCAAAAGCAAGACACTAAGCAACTCAGTGAGACCTATCTCTAAATAAAAATACAAAATAGGGCTGACGATGTGGCTCAGTGGTCAACTGCCCTGAGTTCAAACCCCAGTGCCAAAAAAAATAAATAAATCTTAAAACCAAAATGAATCATGAGCTTTGTAATGTTTTGAACAACCAATAAAAAAAAAACCAAAATGAGCAATGCATTAATATGGAATTTCCACATTTTTGGATGCAGCAGAAGTCCTCTGAAGGTGGCAGAACTGTGACAGAAAAGGCACTTTGTGCTAAATTTCAATGGATCGCTTGTGAGAGAATGCCACAGAAGAGAAGACCAGTCAGTCCAAGCTGCAGGTGACCTTTTAAGGTGGGGGAAGTATGCCCCAGAAAGGCATCAACAAAGGAAAAATTTGTAATCATGATTTGGAAAAATGGCTGCTTAAAGTTGGGAAAGGGAAACACCAAGAAAAAAGACAAAATGATTGCACCAGGGATCAAGAAGTGAACTTCACAGGGATTTATCAGCCAGCTATGCACTTTCTATTGAGCTGGAATCTTCACCACTTCCAAGGAGGTCCTGCACACTTCGCAAGAGAGGAACCCTAGCCAGCGCTTTCCTTTCTGTGATCCCAGAATACAGTGCGTTCCGGCTGGCAGCACTTACAGGTATGGCTAGTTCATAGCAGCATCCGTCTTAGGGATTTCCTGATATAGCCTGAAGACAATGTGAGGGTTTCCACCTGATCCAGAACTCCTTGGCAATGCCCAGTGGCTTTGAGGGCCTTCTAAGAGCAACAACAGATCAAGCTAGCTATTGTTCTCCCATCAACACTCAGAAGATCAGCATGAATCTTTAGATGGATGGGAAAAGGGAGATAAATCAGTGGTCTGAGGGTCTTTATTTTAGTACCATCAAGTGCACCATGAATGGACGCTATGAAAAGTCACTCGTTCAAGGCTGAAGTATAGGGAGAAACTATCATTGCTGTCCAGTGGGATGGTGGGTCATTTCCCTCAGTCAAAATGTTGGCTGCTGAGACTGTCATTATTGCTTTATTTTCTTGGTACTCTAGAACTTTTACTGTAAAGAAAAAAGAAATACTTGGTGGGCAGAGAAGTGTGTCACCATATATCAGGAATTGGCTGATATTTAGGGAATATACATTAGAATCTCAATAATGTTGAATGGTGGCTGTTTTCCCTTTTATTCTAATGAATTTGGGGAAATAGTAATTATTTTTTTAAAATATTTATTTCTTAGTTGTACACATACAACTTTATTTTGTTTACTTATTTTTATGTGGTGCTGAGGATCGAACCCAGGGCCTCGTGCATGCTAGGCGAGCGCTCCACCACTGAGCCACAACCCCAGCCCAAATGTAATTATTTTTAAAAACACCTATCCAATTGGCTCATGATACTTCTCAAGATGCCTTATAGCCAACATAGTAAAAATGGCTGTCACTGTTCTTTCAGATTTCAGATGCATTATGGAAGAAAATCCACTTACTATCACATTTCAGGAAACTTGACTATGACATATTGATGGCTTCTATAAACTTCATGAAAGTTCCTTCAAAAAAGTGTAAGAGGAAAACTCTGATGTTGTACAAAGAACTCTGCTCCACTCAGAATTCCATGACAAGGGTTCTATTTTGCTGCTTCCATTTCACCACTCTCCCCACTTGCAGTCAGGCCCTTTAAAGGCTTGTAGGTATAATTGATGAAGATCCAGTCTTTGTTCTTGTAGTCAGTCTGCAGATGATTACTTGTGGCCACTGTTAGCATAAGCTGTGGAGACCACACCAACACTAATCAAGTTTGAGGGAGGCAGAGAGGGCAACAAAGACAAGCTCAGGGAGCCATCATATCAAATCACACAATCATATTTCTTAGAGAACAAATCTATATACCTCCTCTGATATTAGGAAACGGTACCAGGACTGTGGCACTCAGAGCTGGTGGGAGGGAGGAGGTAAGTAAAAATGCTTTCTTACCAAATTTAGGAGCTTCTTCATGCATTAAGCACTCTCTTAATTGTTGTAAGATTTTTTATTAGTCTCAAAGTTCATAAGTTAATAGCTGCTTTAGTGGATGAATGAGTTTTTGGAGTACTCTACAACACTATTCTTGGTGAAGTCAAGAAATATTAAGTTACTGGATACAGCAGCACACACCTGTAATCTCAGTAGCATGGGAGGTTAAAGCAGGAGGACCTCAAGTTCAAAGCCAGCATCAGCAATTTAACAAAGCCCTAAGCAACTTGGCAAATACCTGTCTCAAAACATAAAAAAGAGCTGGGGATGTGGTTCAGTGGTTAAGCACCCCGGGGTTCAATCCCAAGTTACAAAAAAAAAAAAAAAAGAAAGAAAGAAAGAAAGAAAAGAAAAGAAGATAAAAAAAGAAAAAAAAGAAATTCTCTTTTAAAGAGATTTTTAAATAATAAGAAAATCTTATGTATCTAACCACATACCTTTCCATCTAGTATGATTTTCTTTTGATCTGAAGGACATACATTATGAATTCTTTCACCCTCATTATGAATTCTTTCACCTTGAAATAACTTCATTTGTGAAAGATACTTTTGCTGGGAAAGAATTCTAAATTTACAACATTTTCCTTTCAGTCCTTCAGACACGTTGCTGATCCGTGTTCTCATTTGCTTTGTCTCCAATACAAAAGCTGCTGTCATCTTTATGATTTTTCCCATGAAGTATTTTCTTCTTCCTCTGCTGCTTTTCACATTCTTTTCTCTGGTGAACAAATATAGGTTATTTCAGCCCTCAATAAAATTTAGCAAAAAGTCTTTGGGAGAACTGGCTGATGGGTTTTTTGTTTGTTGGTTGATTTTTCATAAATTCTCAAAAGCAGATGTTTGTGTCTCACTTAATTGATTCTCATGTAAATTTTCTTAGAATATTCTTGACCTGGGAAATTTGATAATTAACTTTATATGTCAACTTGGCTGGGCCATAATGCCCAGATATTTGTTAAAACATTATACTGGATGTTTACCAAAGGGTGTTTTATAGATGAGATTAACAATTAATTTGTAGTTTGAGTAAAGCAGAATGCTCTCCTCATTATTACTGGTTTTCATTCAATAGTTCAAACCTTGACTAGAACAGAACACCTGAACAACAGTGTCTGGAGAGCTTCCATATTGCTGATCCACGTGCTGTGAGGGTGGTATACCCAAATTCATGGGAACAGAGGCTTCTGCACTTGGACCACTTCTAGATCTTATCTGTATACCTCTACCTCTGGCTGCTTGTTTGTGCCCTTTATAAACTATAATAATAAACAGCCTTAGGTTTTCTATGAAATTATCAACACTTAAGAAAGAGGCTACAGAAACCTCCAACATTGTACCAGGTAAAAGAGAAGTGTAGGTAACCTAGGGTCCCCATGCTTATTCTGGCATTTTAAATGAGGGAAGCCTTGTGGGAAGAACCCTTGAACTTTTAGAATGTCACATTAACATAAGGTAGTCTTAGGATTCAATAGCAGAACTCCCAGTTGCTGGTGGAGAATCACATACTTGGATGGATAGAGGGAAAAAATTCCCTTGCCATCTCTCAAAGACAAATTCCAGAACAAAAGATGAGCAAAATATGAGGATTTACTTCATGTCCTCAGATCTGCTAAAAACAATGCTACCAGCTAGTCATGGTCCAGACTGACTGTAGCACCATATCTAAACTGGAAGATTCAGGTTTTTTTTAAGACCTTTGCAGCACTCAACACAAAAAACAGATGTTGGAGGTTCTCTCCCTAGAAACATTTTCATGCACAAGAAAATACAAATATTCCTAGAAAACATCAGTTTACATGCAGATTCTCTGAAGAGCACAGACTTGACTGTTTTAACACTACTAATAAGAGACAAAGGCTAGGAGGTGTTTTTTAGTGACCATTTCACCATCCCACAAAGACACTTCAGTTGTCTCAAGTATAAGCTGATATAGACCAAAACTGGATCTAGTAACACATTTTTAAGGGAATGTATGAGAAGATGTCATTCATTAGTTACTTATTCATCATCCAAACCTGAGAATCTACAAACAACACATGAAGTTCTAGTTCCTGATCACTGTTCCAAAAATTAGAATGTTCCATTCTTTCTCCATTTCTCAGCCCTGGCACTAAAATCTCTTCCTAAGTTAGAGTAATTCCACACTTTCATCTTGTTAAGAGTCAGAAACCACTTCTCTTCATAAAAGGACAAACTCCACCTCCCAGGCATTATTACAGGGGAACATGACATGAGGCTTCAGCTCCACCAGTCAGATGACCACATGCTGGACTCTGACCAGGACATGATGACAGAGGGGCTAGGGAAGGGCAGACACATTTGGGATGGTGGCTCAAGTGGAAGTAGAGATGACTGGTTCCTAGCATCAGCAGCAATGGCAGTATCAGTCACAGAATCCTTTGTTAGTCATCAGAGTATTAGTGGTGTGATCAGTGGCACCTGTGCCAGCAGCAGGGACAGTGGAGCCTACATGGGATCTGTCCTAGGTTAGGATTGTAGTTTCTGTCCTTGGCTACATAACATTAAGCCTGGTTCTGTGGCCTTCCCAAACATGTAATTAGCTCCCAATATGATATATACTTTACATGAAAGCAGAAAATTTCTGGATTCCATTATTTACTCTAAGAAGTGATAAATGGGTTTGGGGAGTCATTTCAGAGAGCAGCAACAGAGATATTCTCCATGCTGAGCTCTGATCCACTTTCTGCATAGTCCACCTGGTTGTACTTCATGGGGTGAGAACAACATGATCTTCCAATTCACTATTATGATTGACAACATAAGTCAACCTTTTCTTTCTAAGGAAAAAAAACTTTAAGGTTTTAATACATATCCCACCCTGGGATAGCTCTGATCACACACCTCAATCCCACTGAGCACCAAGATGGCCTCTGTTAAAAAGAGTATAAGTTATACTTCCACCTAACATGATAAGACTCTCCTGCATACAACTGAACTACACCATCCCTTTCCTAACACAGGATGCAAAGTCCCTCTGTGATGTCCTCTCCTCCTCCCCTTGATATACATCCCAAAATGCAAGACACTAAGACATACACTTAACAATGCTTAATACTATGATAAACAGTCAAAATTATTTATGTTACATATAAAAGCGTGAGATTCAAGAAAATAAGTATATTTGATTAATAAATCATACCATAAACATATTCATAATAAAATAAAGAAGATATGCAAATGAAAATTACAGTCCTTTCCTCTGAAAATGGTCATGTGTTGCTGCTGGTACTCATAACTATCTTCTTCCACCTCCCATTCCATATTCCCTTCAATTCAGCAAGTAGTTCAGCTGCCTGTGGCATTTCTCCTGCTGTGGTGATGCCAACCTTCATTCCTGAAGGGTCCTGGTCACTCTTACTCCAGCCTGGGTTGGGCTGATGTAGTTTCCCATGGACATTAAGCACAGGGGATGTAACACTAAGAGGCACCCTAAGGGACTCCTGTATTCCAGACATTCTCTTCCCTCCCTCCCTGGGGAGCAGCTGTCCCATGTCCCCCTGGCTGCCAGGATCCATCACCCAGGCCCACCAGCTAACCCACACTTGGGTTCTTGACTCAAAGCTAGAAGAGCCCAACATGGCCAGTGACAGTTGTCCTTTCCAATTCAGTGAAATCATTGTTGTCTCTTGGTGGACGCATTTCTTCTGTGAAATTAAGATCTCCAGGCCAGCAGGGCATACGGTCTTGGGACAAGAAGCACATAGTGGGTCACTGGGGGCCATAGTGAGAGTTGCCACTCCCATTCCCATTTCTTGATTCCTGGACCAATGAGTCCTGGCTGTTGGGAAAACAGTGCCACATGTCAGACACTAGTTCAGCCTCCTGAAGGACCTTGACCCAGCTGCAAGGTGTCTCCATGTAGCTGCCACTGTCATGAAGTCTTCAAAAGGCCACAGCACCCCTCATCAAGCCTGGTACCTCAGGAAGAGGGAGAAGATGGTAGGAGCAGAGATTCCAAATTTCCGGGTGTGGTCACACTTCTTTGGCTGTGAAGGAATTTCTGGGGCAGAAGCAGAGCTCTGTGGACACCATGACAAGGCATTTGTCAGATGAAGCCCAAGCTTTTAGGGCCTTTAGGCTACAGATCTGGAAGCCCCTCTGACATCATCTCAGTCTTTCTCTTCTCTTTTATGCGCACACACACACACACACACACTCTTACACACTCATTCCGCCCTGTCACTTGCAGTGCAGCTTCTTCTGGCATGGAAAGAACTCCTCCAGGTGTCCTCATAGCTAATTACCTCAGGTCCTCACGTCTCTCCTCAAATCTCACTTTCTTCATGATGCCCACGCTGCCCACCCCAGCACACAGCCCTCTTCGCTGCCTCACATCATGCACTAGATCACCTTCCCTATATTACTGCCATGAAAACTACCCACTGCCTAGATGAAATTTTCTACCTCTGCCCACTAGGACACCTGCTACTCAGAGAGGACAACTGATTTAATTTCACTCATGTTTCCCAGGTACAGAAACAGTGTAACAGATCTGACACACAGTATCAGTTGGATGAATGATCACTCTGGAGCATCTCCCTCTTCTAGAGACACTATCATTATTAATGGAGCCTCAGGCCAAAGGCTGCTTGTGGCAGCTACAGCACAATGTCCTGTCACACAGAAGTCCAGGCTGTCTGCACTCTTCTCATAAGAACTGCTCTTCCTCCCTCCCTCCCTCCAGCCACACCAGCCCTCTTGCACTCCACAGCACATCATTTCATTTTCCCCTTTAGGGGAAAAAAAAAAACCCTAAGCAGATGGATTTAATTTTTCACCAGATATAATTTAAATTAGATGCAAAGCAGGAGACCAGAACTCATTCACAAGAATAAGAACAGGCATAATCCTCTACAGAAACGAAGAAACAAACCCCAAAAATGGGAGCTAAGGGTTGAACTCAGGCATGAGCCATGCTGATCTGGCCACACAAACCCTTTCTGCCTCTGGTCCTGGACACAGGACAAGGCCCAGGCAGTATCGAGTCCCTGTGATCACAGGTCTAGTGGACAAGACTCTACTGAGGAACAACCAGCTGTTGAGTGACCACATCAAAGCCCACAGAGACTGAGCACTGCCTGGCTGCAGCCCTACCCACACGCAGCTCCTCACGGCCTTCTCCTGTGCCCACTGCAGCAGACTCAACACAGCAAACACATGGATTCTGGGAGGTTCTCAGGTCTCAATTTGTTTTCTCTCACAAATTGTGGAATCTTGTGCGCCTTGAATAACCTCATCAATCTCTCTAAAGGGCAAGAATTTGAAAAACACATTCATACCCAGATTCTTATTTTCAATAGTGAAATAAGAAGATGCAGCTCAATGCAACATAAAGTTAAACCAGGGGTAGAGACATCCTGGCCCCTTTTCTGATACACAAGGGAACACAGGTTAGTATAGGGAAGAGGGTCCTATTGGGCAGGGATAGGCTGGTTATTCCACCTCTTCACATTTTGCCAATAGGAACTCAGACACATCCAGAGCCATTTGCAGAAAAATAATTAGGGAAGTTCACTAGAAGTCGCAACATTCTGAACATCACTCACTCAAAAGGTCCAGATTCAGAGTCCCCAGAACCCAGCTGTGCCCCTCCATTCTATCTCTTACCCCTTTCCAATCCTCCTTTAGAAATCATGAGAGACTCATTAAACCCCTGGGACTCTTTCCTGCCCAGGGTAGAACAAGAGCTAAAGAAAAGAAAACTACTCAGAGTCCAAAGGAGCTATAGCTAAAGAGAATCATGGGGTAGGTCAGCTCCCCACTGGGCTCCTGTTCATACTACCCCAAGGGTCTCAGTGATAATACTCCAACCCATACTTATTTGTAGCCTGAGTGTAGTTTTTTCCTTTCCATCAGTAGACAGAAAGTGTCCTGTGAGAGGTCAGGGAGGATGCAGGGCCATGAGGTTCTAGAGAAATCCCCTGGTTCTAAACCAGTGACATTTCCAGGACTGTGACTGCAGACCCAGGGAAGGATCAGGAAACATGAGGAAAATGACCTGGAACTGCTGGGAATCAGGTCCCCATGGTCATGATCATCAGGGTGAAAAGTTTCCTGTTTTTCACCTGTGCTTTTAAGAAAGTTTCAGCACACAGGGACTCACTCTGGGTACACATGCATGTGAATGGTGCTCCTCAGTAAAAAGGCAAAAGACTGGAAAACACCTGCCTGTTGCTTGAAACCCATACAGGGACAAAAAAGAATTCAGACTTCACCTCATTTTTATCAGTCAGTTCCACTTCACACTAGCAAACCCAACTCCAAAGAGAAGGAGGCCAGGAAGAATTCCAATGATTGAGATGGTGTGCTGACAAGATAGCTCTGGGAAGGGAAAAGAGGGAAGATGAGATGTTCTAACCCCCAGCTCTCAGCCCTGAGAATGGCTCCTGCTTTCTGGGCAAGAGGCTTTATGCCCTCATCCCCTCCTTACCCCATCTCAGGGTGAGGGGTTCAGGCAGCCCCTCATGATGTACATGGCATGAGTACTTATGCTCTTCCCCAGCAGGCACCACCACAGCTGCCCACTTCTGAAAGGTTCCATCCCCTGTAGGCCTGGTCTCCACAAGCTCCATGTTCTGAATCTGGTCCTCTCCATCCCTCTGCCAAGTCAGGGTGATCTCCTTAGGGTAGAAGCCTAAGGCCCAGCACCTCAGGGTGACATCTCCTTCAGGGCTGAAGTGATAGGTCACATGTGTCTTTGGGGACTCTGAAGGGAAGAATTAGAAAAATAAGACATTTGGGGACTGGGGCTGTAGCTCACTGGTAGAATGCTTGCCTACACATGGGATGCACTGGGTTCGATCCTCAGCACCACATAAAATAAATAAATAAAATAAAGGTATTGTGTCCATCTACAACTAAAAACTTTTTTTTAATAAGACATTTTACATTACCTCCCATGGCCACTGAACCAGTGCTCATGTGACCATACTAAGTACACACAGGACAATGGAAGTGAGGAAGAAAAGCAAAACCCAAACACCAGCCTGGACTCAAGCTTCTGAGATAATCTCCATTTCCAGAATCAGACTGACCTGAATGGAGGCCCAGAGACTCACAAAACCTGGAGTCCAACCCCAAACAATTTGAATGTGGAGCTGAGAACAAGGCCTGAGAAAGTCACCTTGTGGTACCTAAGGCTGCTGTCAGGGTCAAAGTAATGTGCTCTTAAGTTTGTTCAGAGATCTTCTCCCTCCCCATTCCAAGACAGACTTGATGCCTTAATTGTCTTGAGAGGAGGGAAGGCCCTCTGGTATTCTGTTAGCAATTTCATTTTTGTCCAAACTATGTCGGACTCCCCTCATCCCCTGGTACCTGTGTGCACCAACTTGTCCTTCCCTTTCTCCAGGAATCTGCGGAGCCACTCCAGGCACTCCTCCTGCAGGTAGGCCCTGTAGTGCTCTGCATCTCCTGAATCCTCCCATTTGCGCTGGGTGATCTGAGCAGCCTTGTCCCACGCGGTCCAAGAGCACAGGTCCTCAGGTCCTCATTCAGGGAGATGTAATCCGCACCATCATAGGCAAACTCCTCATATCCACGAAGGAGGCTTCCATCTGGCCCAAGGTCACAGCCAGAAATCCACTGGAAGGTGTGAGAGCCTGGCCCCGCCCCGGAAGTCAGACTGGCTCTGCTCCAGCTTTTACCTCTGGTGCTTAACTCAGCCAGCGCAACCCAGGAGCGGGGGAGGAGGAGGGGTGGATTGGTCTAAGGCTTCTGCATAAATGTAAAATGAACCCCCAGCTAACTCGCCCAAGTTTTCTGAGTCAGGGGCCAAGGGATGTTGGGGACCTGGAAATGAAACTAAGTCTCGGAGACTGTAGTCGACCATGGCCTGTCCCAAAGAGATGGGGGCATTTGTCCCCTGCCACCCGGTCCCGGGTCACTCACCGTCCTCGCTCTGGTTGTAGTAACGGAGGGTGGAGCGCAGGTTCCAGCTCAATTTCTGCGCATGCGCCTTAGCAATCTTGGTTTGCGCTTCCCAAAACTCTGGTGCCTCAAATTCCATCCACTGCACCCGCGGCTCCACCCTCGGATTCGGGGCGTCGCTGCCGAAGTGCAGGAACAGTGTGTCGTCCACATAGCCCACCGAGGTGTAAAAAGACTCTTCGTGGCCAGGTCGGGACACGGAGGTGTGGAAATAACGCTGAGAGTGGGACCCTGAGGACAGAGAGAAGCTAAGACCCGATGCGACCACCTCCTGGGACAGGACCAGGGTCCCAGGTTGACGGGCCGTGATGGGAGGAGGGGGCGAGGGGACTCCTGAGACAGAAACGGGGCAGACCGAAAGGACGGTATGGTAGGTGATTCAGATCCGGATAGGGCGAGTCTGAGACGGAGGCTTCACAAGGTAGAAATGCCTCGTCCCTGAATCCGCGACCCCGCCGGGCAGTCCCCTAGATCCTACCCACAGAGGCTGTTTCCCGCCCAACCCGGTACTCACTCGCCCAGGTTTGGGTCAGGGTTAGAGGCCCGAAAAGCAGCAAGAACAGAGTTTTGAACTTCATGACTCACACCTCCATGGACAGGGAGAATCAGTTCCTGCAGCGGTCCCCGGACCTTGTCACCTGGAATCGCGGCGACAACTCTGATTGGCTTCTCTAGAAACCACTGGTGTGAGAGTGAGAACTGTGGACGCGTCATGAGTCACCAGGCAGAAGAACTCAGGTTGAAAGAGGAGGAAGTGAAACTCCTGGAAAGTGGGGATTTGGTTTCCTTCTGGTTCCCCAACCCCAGAAACCTCCTTCAGGCCTGAGACCTTGAGCCCAGGACCTGCGGTTTTCTTCTGACCTTTCTCCTCCAGCACCAAGCTGTCTTTCTCACATCATCTCTCTGAGTCCTGGCCCAGAGGCTGTTTGAAGAAGCCAAGGATAGACCTTCTAAAAGAAAGCACCTCCCCAGGGCATATGATGTCAGAGAGTGAGCAGCCCTGGGGAAAGGAGGTGGAGAAGCAATGGTTTCCCTTTCTATCTTAGAGAAGTGCCTGGGAAACCACACAGAGATTCCCAGAGACTTTTTTCCTTTGATTTACCCACTGAGGGAAGCACAATTTTCACAGTCTGCAATGATCTGGATTCCTATCTACCCCTAGTGATTTTACCCTTCATATGTAAATGTGTCTGAGCCTACACTGTGGTCCATGCTGGTAATCCCAGTTCTTAGGATTAAACTAAGGTTTTAACCTTACCTTAGGTCCTCTCATACTGAAATCTGGAATGATTGGGCTTTTCTCACAAGTGCTGCCCTCTCTCCCTCTCCCTGTCTCTCACCAGCCCTCCTCCCTCCACTTCATAGCACAGGATCAAGTTTCTCCAACACAGGATAATCCTTAATTTATGGGTCTTATTTTCCAAGTAAATATAAATCTAAATTAGACTCTGCCTTATATGTTTTTGCATTTACTTTGAAACCAGTACCAGGATTACTGGAACTTAGGGCTGGGAGAGGGATAAGTAGGCAGAGTAGAAAAAGAATTCCAACAAGAATTAACCTAAGATGAGAAATTGTGGTATCCCTCCTCTCTGCTAATTCTAAAATCTGATATTGGATTTTTAAAGATTATGGAAAAGAAGGCATTTAAGTAAACAGCTCTGGAAAGAGGTCAGGACCTCATGAGTCTGAAGATTCATCTCTTGATAATATAGAGTCACCTGTTTAGGGACCTGTGTAAGAGCAATGATGAGGATGGGGGGGGGGGGGAGTAGCTCTTGCTAATGTCAGCGACAGGGAAAATCCAGAGAAGGTTTTCAGAGCCTTTATTTCTTTTCTTTGTTTTCTTTAGAAATGTCCTTTAATTACTTGACCAAATTCTCATGTCAAGAGTTTGAAAAAATCTTGTTTCCATTCTTAGTCTTCTGAGGAATCTCCAACCTGCTTTCCAAAGTGGTTGTACTAATTTGCAGTCCCATCAATAATGTATAACTTCTTCCCCTCATACTCACCAGCAATTATCAATATTTGTTCATATCATATTGGTTTGTTCATTTTGTTTTGTTTTATTTTGTTTTTGGTTCCAGGGATTGAACTTTACCACTGAGCCACATCCCCAGCTCTTTATTTATATTTTATTTAGTGATAGGGTGTCACTGAGTTGCTTAGGACCTCACTAAGTTGCTGAGGCTGGCTTTGCACTCCCAATCCTCCTGCCTCAGCCTCCCAAGCTACTGAGATAGCAGGTGTGTGCCACCACACCTGCTTCATTATTTGTATTCTTGATGATTGCCATTCTGACTGGGGTGAGATGAAATATCAATGTAGCTCTGATTTTAATCTTCCTGACTGCTAAATATTTTGAACATTTTTTCATATATTTCTTGATCATTTGTATTTCTTCTTTGGAATAATGTCTATAGATCTTTCATTCACTGATTGAGTGGGTTATTAGGTTTTTTTGGTGTTAAGTTTTTTGAGTTCTTTTCATATTCTGGTTATTAATCCCCTGTCAGAAGAGTAGCTGGCAAAGATTTTGTCCCATTCTGTAGGCTCTCTCTTCACACTCCTGTTTCCTTTGTTATACAAATCCTTTTAATTTGATTCTATTCCTATTTTTGATTCTTGGTTTCATTTCTCGTGCTTTAGGAATCCTAGTAAAGAAGTCAGTACCCTTGCAAATGTGTTGGAGTGTGTTCTTCTGGCAACTTTGAAATGTTTCTGCTCTATTTCCTTTGATCCATGGTGAGTTGATTTTTGTGCAGAGTGAAAGGCAGCAATCTAATTTCATTCTTCTATACATGGCTTTCCATATTTTGCCAGCACTATTTGTTACAGAGGCTATCTGTTCTCCAATTAATGCTTGGAAAGCAGTATGGAGATTCCTCCAAAGACTAGGAATGAATGGAACCACTATATAACCCAGCTATCCCACTCTTTGGTCTTTATCCAAAAGAACCAAAATCAACATACTACAATAATACCTGTATACCAATGTTTATAGCAGCACGATTCACAATAGCCAAGTTATAGAACCAGCCTAAGAACCCATCAGTAGAGAAATGGATAAAGAAAATGTGATATATATACACAATGAGTTCCACTCAGCCATAAAGAACAATGAAATGATGTCATTTGCTGGTAAATTGGTGGAACTGCAGAACATCATGCCAAGTGAAATAAGCCAGACTCAGAAAGTCAAGGGTAAAATGTTTTCTCTCATATGCACAATCTAGAGAGGGGGAAAATGGGGTGGGGGAGATCTCACAAAAATAGAAAAGAGAGCAGTAGAGTAAAACAGGGGATCAAGTGGAGGAATCTGGGGATGGAAAGAGGAACAATCAGGGAATAAAGTTGACCAAATTATGCTATGCTGATGTATGAATGTATCACAATGTATTGCAATTTTAAATAAATAACTATAGTACACCAATTTAAAAAAACAAATAAACAGAAGGAAAACCAATAGAGTAGAAAGAAGGGAGTCAGGGGAGAGGGAGGATGGGAGAGAAGGAGATAGAAATGGAGAAAATTGCATTTAAATGCAGTTATGAATATATCAAAATGAATCTCACTATTATGTACAACTAAATGCACTAAAATCAAAAAAAATTAAAAATCAATAAAAAGAATTTGAAAAAATTAATTTATGCTCAGGTTCTTATTTTTACTACAGAAGTTAAGAAGCTGTAGCTCAGAGCACCATGATGTTGAGACAGGGATGGAGACAACCCAGCCCTTCCTTTGCTGAAGAAGAAGGTTGATTGTGAAAGGGAACACAGGTCAGTGTGGTAAAAGACATCCTGGGTGGGAAGGAGTGTGCTGGTCTCCCCACCTCCTCACATTATGCCAGTAGGAATGTGGGCATATTTAGATACCTCTGCAGAAAGAGATCCAAGGTTCTTCAATCACAAAGAGGAGGCCTGAACAAGTCTTATGTCACTCAATCCCACACAGGCAGCTGTCTCATGCTACAGAACAAAAGAATCAGGCACAAATTCAAGGCAGTCGTTACATGTAACAACATGTTGAACAACCCATCAATCAATCAAAAGGTCCAAATTCAGAAAGTTCTTATACCCAGTCCTGTCCTCTCTGCCCCACCCCCTCTTTTACTTCAGTCCTACAGGTTCTCACCTTTATAAGCCATGAGAGACACATTAGAGCCCTGGGCAATGTCACTACCTGGGGCAGAAAAAGAATATTAATCAGCTTTTCATCGCCATGACAAAATACCTGAGAAAACTGAAAGAAGGAAATATTTATCTTGGCTCACAGGTACAGAAGTTTCAGTCCATGATCCACTGCTCCATTGTTTCTGGGCCTAAGTTAAAACAGTACCTCATAGGGGCTGGGGTTGTGGCTCAGTGGTAGAGCGCTCACCTAGCATGTGCAGGGCACTGAGTTCAATCCTCAGCACCACTTAAAAATAAATAAAATACAGGTATTATGTCCAACTACACTAAAAAATATATTTTAAAAAAAACAGTACATTATAATGGCAGGAGCATGTGGTAGAGGAAGCTACTCATCTCATGGCAGCCAGGAAACAGAGAGAGCAAGAAGAGACTAGAGATAAGGACATACCCTCAGTGACTTATTCCCTCTGCCTATACCCTGCCTCCTACAGTTTCCATCACCTCTCAATAATCCATCATCTCCAATAGTCCATTCAGTTGTGAATCCATCAGCATTCATGGGATCAGAGCTTTCTTGATCTGATTACTTCCCAAAAGCCCTAATGGGAACCAAGCCTTTGACACATGAGCCTTTGAGAGACACTTCAAATCCAAACTATAACACAAATATAGCAGAGCCCATAGAAGATATAAGTGAGTGAGCTGCCCCATGGGCTCCTGACTGCACAATCCCAAGGATCATCCCCTCCAGCATTCTTACTTGGAGCCTGAGCATAGCTCCCTCTTTTTCAACTTTTGAGAGGCCAGGAAGGAGACTGGGCCATGAGGGTCTAAATGAATCCCCTAAACCTGGACTCCAGGGAAGTTTCCTGAACTGTAACTGTAGACACAGAGAAAGATCGGGAGGCATAAGGAAAGGAGATGTGCAGGGTCTGAATCAACATGACATCTGTCCTCAGCAGAAATATTCTCCTGACCTTTAATTGCTGGGAATCAGGAGACCCTGATAGATGAGCGTGTGTGTGTGTGTGTGTGTGTGTGTGTGTGTGTGGCTTCCTATTAGTGAGGCAGTGCTTAAAACAAGAAAACTCACAATCCTCTTCCCTTCTGTGGTTCATCTTCAACCAAATTGCAATAGCAACCACAGCTCCAAGGACAACTAGACCAGCAATGGTTCCCACAACGTAGATGATGAGCTGAGGATGTGGCTCTGGAAACAGAAGGCAAGCGAGGCTCAGGCCCTTGATCCTGCAGAGAACAGCTCCTGCTTTCACTGACAAGCCACTCTGTGCCCTCATCTCCTTACCCCATCTCAGGGTGAGGGGCTCAGGCAGCCCCTCATGATGCACATGGCATGTGTATCTCTGCTCCTCCCCAGCAGGCACCACCACAGCTGCCCACTTCTGGAAAGTTCCATCTCCTGCAGGCCTGGTCTCCACAAGTTCCATATCCTGGGTGTGATCTTCCCCATCCCTCTGCCAAATCAAGGTGATCTCCTTCGGGTAGAAGCCCATGGCCCAGCACCTCAGGGTGACATCTCCTTCAGATCTGAGGTGGTGGGTCATATATGTCTTTGGGGGATCTGAGGGATAAAGTTCAAAATTCAACCATTTTGCATTATTTGTGGGTCATTCCAGTCTTATTCATGTGACCTTACTAAAGGGACACTAACCCAGCCACAGATTATCTGGGATAATCTATTCATTGTTCTAGACTCAGGGTGAGCCAACCCCTGGTAGAAGACTCCAGATTTCTGTGGGAAAGAAAAAGAACTATTGGTCCTGACTGAGTGGAGACCGAGAGACTCAAATAACTGCAGTCAGACCTCCAAAGACATTGGGTTTGGGGCAGCGAACAAGACCTGGAACAGGCCATGGTTCACCTCTGCTGCCTGAGTCAAAGAGGACTGCTACTCAGCTATTTTGGGGATCTTCTCTCCTTCCATTCTGAGACAGATTCTTAATTGTCCTCAGAGCGATCCCTCCAGCGAATTACTATCTAGTGTTGGATATGAAAACCCAGGAACACTTATCCGGGTTCCAAAGCAAAAGAGAGTGGCAGTATTTTGGAGATGATCCCATTTTCCTCTCCTCAGCGGGAGATGTCGGTCCCAATCCCAGGACAGATGGGGAGGTTCCCTGAGGTCCCTTGCACCTGTGCGCAGCAATGTCTCCTTCCCGTTCTCCAGGTATTTGCCAAGCCACTCCACGCAAGGGCCCTCCAGGTAGGCTCTCCATGGCTGGGAGGCACCAGCCGCCTCCCACTTGCGCCGGGTGGCCTGAGCCACTGCGTTCGCTGCAGTCCAGGAGCTCAGGTCCTCGTTCAGGGCTATGTAATCCGTGCCGTCGTAGGCTGACTGACGGTACCCGCGGAGCAGGCGGCCTTCAGCATCCACGTCGCAACCAGAAGAGATCTGGAGGGTGTGAGAGCCTGGCCCCGCCCCCGCGGTCAGTCCAGTCCGCCTGGCCCCGCCCCCCGCCCTCCGCCCCCCGCCCCCCGCCCCCCGCCCAGACTAACCCGCGAGGATTTTTACTAAAACTGAAAACGAAACCCGGTTAACACTTCCTGGTTCCGGGGTCTCCGCGGGTCCCGCAGCCTCGGTGTGACCCTCTAACCAGGTACCCGGGGCTACTTGGACCCGTCTGTGAAGATCCGTCACGTCCCACCCGGGCCTGGGGTCACTCACCTCCCTCGCTCTGGTTGTAGTAAACTCGTAAGTTGTTCAAGCTGCCCCAGTAAATCTGAGCGGCGTCCTTAGCCTTCTTGGTCTCCCGGTCCCAATAATCCGGCCCCAGCTGCTTCATCCACTGCACCCGCGGCTCTGCCCTCGGCGTCGTCCCGGAGTCGCTATCGAAGCGAAGGAACTGCGTGTCGTCCACGTAGCCCACGGAGATGAAGCGGGGCTGCTGGGGGCCGGGCCGGGACACCGCGGTGTCGAAATACCTCAGCGAGTGGGAGCCTGGGAAAGGGAAGCGGCTGAGTCCCGGTGGACCCTCCTCCCGGCCCCGGATGAGGAGTCCAGGTCGTGGGATTGGGACGGGGCTAGGGGCTTGTGTGACCGAACTGGGGCAGCGGGACTGGAAGGCCCTGACGTAGCCGGAAAGGAGGAAGCGGGAGACTAGGAATAAGGACAGAGAGTGGCTGGGATGAGGCCGGTGGCGGCGGGACGCAACTACTCCAGGTCCTGGGCCTCTGCCTGATGGTCCCCTCGCTCCTTCCTCGTGGAAGCGGTTTTCCTCCCGACACTGCACTTACCCGCCCAGGTCTCGCTAAGGGTCAGCACCCCCGAGAGCAGCAGAAACAGGGTTCGGGGAGCCATGACCCCGACCCGTGGGATTTAAGGAAGAATCAGTCTCTGCAGACTTTCCAGTCGGAAACGCGGGCGAGGCTCCGATTGGCTTCCCTAGAAACCCTACGTGCAATGGGAATGAGAACTGGTGCAGCGTCATTAGTGTCCAGGCAGAATAACCTGGCACAGTTTGGAACCCAGGAAATGGTGCATTCTTATGCATGGCTTCCTTTAAAAAACACTGCCCTCGGGCCTACTAAGTAACAATTAAAAGTTATAATAAATGTTATGAGATCTCTTTCAAAATAACCAATTATATTTGTTATGGTTTAGATGTGGTGTTCCCCCAAAGCTCACGTGTGAAACAATACAAGAAGGTTTGGAGGAGAAATGATTGGGTTATATAGCCTTAGCTAATCAGTGATGGGATTAACTGAAGTGGTAGGGTATAACTGGAGGAGGTGGTAATTGGGGCGTGGTTTAGGGGTATATATTTGTATCTGGAGAGTGCAATCTCTATCTCTGCTTCCTGATCACCATGATGTTAGATGCTTGCCCCCACTACACTCTCCAGCCATGATGTCCTGCCTCACCCTCAGCCAGAGAAATGGAGCCTTCTGTCAACCTCTGAAATAGTGAGCTCTCAAATAAACTTTTCCTCCTCTACAATTATGCTGGTTGGGTCTTTTAGTCACAACATCAAGAAAGCTGACTAAAACAATATTCTCTTCACTAGTAGCTGTGCATTGACTATTTTATGAATCATCCACATCTGTGTTATTCAGCATTTCATTGCTGTGACTAAAATACCTGACAAGAACAACATAGAGGAGAAAAAGTTGATTTTGGCATACAGTTTCAGAGGTTCAGTCCAAGGTGGGCCAACTTCATTCTTTGGGGCCCAAAGTGAGGTAGAACATCATGACAGAAGGACATGGTAGAGGAGTGCTGATCCTTTCAAAGCACCTGGAAAGCAGAGAGACAAAGGAGTAAGGGCTGCAAAGAAGATGAACCCTTCCTGGACATGATCCCATTGACCCAACTCCTCCAGCTATGTGCCACCTGCCTTCAGTTATCACCCAGTTAGTCCAAAAAGGAGGGATTGATTAGGTTACAGCTCTGACAGTTCAATCATTTCCCATCTGAACATTCGTGTATTAACACAGAAGTTGGGGGCACCTCACATCCAAACCATAACAACATCTAAGAGATGTGCTTATTTTATTGGAAAACTTGGTTGTGGTATTTTTTAATGTGATTGACATAAGGAGACAATTAATTTTTAGGCAGTCCCACTGAATATATTGAATAATAAATGCAAAATATATTGTGCTAGACTCTGTAGTTAAGAATATTAACCTATTAAACTTATAAAACAGCATACTTAAATCTGAGGACGACATTGCTTTAAAATTTTTTAACTTTCCTTCTTTTCCTCACCTCACTCTTCTCTCCCTTTTTCTGTCACTCCCATCCTAAAGGCCGTCTGCACCCCTTAGTCCCCACCACCCCATCATTCCTAAACTGTGGCACTAGCACTGTCCCCTCACCTGCACCCATGACTATTGTCCTCACTATGGTCAGCTCCCCATGAATGGGTTGCCTCAACTTGAGCCCAGAATGATGGAGTCACCATCTATGGACTGAGACCTCTGAAACTGTGAGCCGCAAATAAACTTTTCCTCCTCCAAGTTGTTATTGTCAGGCATTTTGGTCACAAAGACAAAAAAGGCAATTAAAACATATCCCCAGAAAATAGAGACATTAATTTTTGTTGAATAAATAAATGAAATATGACTGTAATAAAATGAAATTGTATCACACAAAAATCAAAATGAAAAATACAAAAAAAAATTTAGGAAAGGTTTTATTTCATGTACCTAATGTGTACAACAATTCATAAAATCATTCCAAGGGAGAAAGCACTTATCTGTGCTTATCTATTGCAAAATGACCCAGTTTATTAGTCTTTTTTATTATTATTTTAAGACAGGCTCTCACTAAGTTGGTTAAGGCCTTGATAATTTGCCCAGAGGCTGGCCTCAAACTCATGATCCTCCTGCCTCAGTCTCCCAACTTACTGGGATTACAGGCATGTGCCACTGTACCTGGCTGTTTATTAGTTTTTGATGACTGCATAGCAAGTTACTACAAGCCTATTGGCTTAAAAGAATACCTGTTTTTGGTTCACAGTTCCTTGATCACAAATCCAGGCATGGTGTTCACAGATTGTTCAGGGTTTCACAAAGCTGTGTTCTCATCTTGAGTTATGAAGTCCTCCTCCAAACTTACACAGAGCTTTATGCAGAATTCCATTTCTTAAAGGACTGAGGTCTCCTATCTTTGTGGGCTGCCAGGGTTGGGAAGAAATGTGCTCCCAACTCCCAGAAACCACCAACATTTTTCAGGACACTGATTCTCCACACCCCATCAGCTTAAAAGCCTACATTGCAAGAAATCTCTCACATCATGAGTTCATTTGCTCAGGAAGAGCCTGGATGTTTTCAGAGCTCCCCTCATTAGGACAGTCCAACTCACCAATGGATTGATACATTCATGTATCATAGCTGAATGGACTATGAGGGGCGGGGTGGAAACTATAGGGTGTGGGACCCAGTTGAAGGGAGTAGGTACTTGGGAGCATGCCCTTGTCCTGAGTGTCTGTCGCTCCCTCTCTCCTCCCCTACCCCATCACTTCCTTCCCAGCTGCCCTGAGCTAAGCAGCTTTGCTCTGCCATTTTCTTCTGCCATAAAGTTCTGTTTGCCTCACCCTGGGCCCAGAAATAAAAAAGCCAGGTGACAATGGACTGAAACTTCTGAACCATGGGGCAAAATGAATCTTTCCTCCTTTAAGTTGTTCTTATCAGGCATTTTGGTCACAGGGATGGGATGCAACCAATGCCTGTCTCTAACAACTAGACCCCCAAATTCACTAAAGTGATCCCTTCTGAATCTCCGTGAGGTTTATTGTCCACATTCTGGAATTCACGTGTCTTACCATGACGTGCTCATCCATCCCAGACAATCTGGTATTACAATGAAATGAACAGATTTCATATTCTAATGAAATTCCAGATGTCCAGATAGCTTCACACTGTATTGTAGAGAGCAGGGGCTTCAAATAGTCCAGAGAGCATGCTACCATGCTTGCACCCTTCATCTCTCTAATGGTGGCTCCAATCTCCCCCTTTACTACCTTTATCCCCAGCCTGCAGAGAACAGCACCCCAAACTTCCTAGCAATGCAGGTCAGAGGTTTCCATTGGCTTCCTAACAATGCAGGTCAGTGGGCAGTGTCAGAGGTTTCCATGTTGCTTTAGCACAATGAGATCCTTTCTCCAAAGCCAAGGCCTAGTGTGGGGTTCATCCAATTTCAAGGGTTAATTATGCACTTGAAGAAATAATCTGGGTGTTTGCAGACCCAGGAGCCCCATGGTGAGCCAGATTTTGTTCATGTTAATTACCTGGTCTGCGGGCCCCCACTGTAACGTGCAGACCTGACATTGTGGGAGGCTGGTGTCTATATCAACTCAATCTCAATGCACAATACTCCTTAGCATTCTGCCTGTTTCTTTCCTGTCAAGTCCCATGACTAAACACTCCAGGTGAACTAGGCTGGCACAAAAAATCACACAGAGGCAGAGAAATACATTTTTGGGGGGGGGGGGGATCCTGTGAGAGCTCCTCTGATTTTAGGGGTCTGTGGGAAGAAGAGAGCCACTGGAATTCTTTATTCTTATATAGGGAGGTTCCATGGAACATTCTATTCCAAAGGGCAAAAGCATAGGATTACAAAGGAATAGTTGAATGTAATTCAACCCTAGAGGGTACCACCTACTCCTGGAGCCATGCCTTGATATTCGAGCTGGGCAACCCCCAAGTTACTGAGGCCTGTCACTATTGCCAGTCTAATGCAGTAATTGTTCAGAACCTCCTGCTTCAGGACTTCAAAGTGTCTGTATCCAGTGCAGCTCCCGACACGCTCCCCTGGTATAGTCTCCCGGACAAATCAGTGGGGTTCCTTGGTAGAAGGACTCAGGATATATACTTACCATGATATTCCAGGTCCTTCTTCCTTCAGATATGGACAACATCACAGTTTGGAATTTGAACATTGGCTCAGATTTGGAAATTGAGAATGGAAACGATTTGTTTTTAATTGGCTCAAACACCTTCAGCCTTCTGATCTGTAACTGCTTTTTTATCACAGATACTGAGCACTGTTCTGCAGGCTGACTGTCTGTTTTGACCTTTAATTATATCAGCCATGTCCCCTCTGACACCACCCTTCATGAACCTTCTCCACCGCCCTCTGCAGGTGGAGTGCTCCTGGCCTCTGCTCTGTGGTTACTGTGGTGACTTCCTCTCACTTGTGCTAGTTAACTGTCACCACCTGGTCTCCTGCTGTTCAGGGCTAGGATTTCTCCTTAGGTATTAATGAGCCTAACTCGGGGATCACCTTTACTATGTTTACCACCAGCCTGCAGAGAATAGCACCCCAAACTTCTTAGCAATGCAGGTCCCTGTCACCAGCTCGTTTCTGAAGACTGTGGTAAAAGTCGGGGGCCTGCTGGGTCTCTTACAAAATATGGGTCTTATGCCTTCCCAAAATCTCTATATTCCACACCCCCACTTCCCTCAGCCTCTGTATTCCATCTGTTGAGAGTTGGAAATCATTTTTCCAGGCTTCACAGAGCTCCTGGAGCCACACAAATTACCACAACTTAAGCAGCTTTAGCCAGCACCATTTATGACCTGACAGTTATGAATTCCCAAGTCCAGTAATGGGTCTCACAGGGCTAAGGTCAAAGTGTCAGAAGGTCTGTGAAACTTATGGTAAGCTCTAGGAATAAATAAGCTTCCAAGCTCATTCAGAATGTTAGAATTCAGTTCCTTGCAGATGTAGGGCTAAGACTCCCAGTTCCTTGCTGACAGTAATTTGGGAGCCACATTTAACTCCTAGAGCTCTCTTCCTAGCCCTCACACATAGCCCCTAGAGCACATACCAATCCTTCTCTCACTGAAACCTCTGACATCCTCTCATCTGTTTCTGATGTCCCCTCTGCCTGCCTCTTCTGCAACATCTCTCTGACTCCAGACAGAGAAGGTGTCTGCTTTTAAGGATTCATGTGATTTGATGGGTCACCCAGATAATCCAGGAACATCTCCCTATTTTCAGGTCCTTAACCTTAATTATATCAGCCAAGTCCCCTCTGCCATGTGATGCATCCTATTCACTGTTCTAAGGATTAGGGCCTGGGCATCTTTGGGACTCATTCTTCAGTCACCAATTCTGCTTGTGTTGAAATCCATGAGGATCAAGGAGACATTGCTGCTGGAGAGGCGACAGGGACCCAGAAGCAAAGAGCCCAGAAATAGGGGAATGAATTGGGGAATAGTAGCAATGAGGGGAATGGGAGCTCTACTCTGGTGACAAGTTAGGGAATGGTAGAAATCAAACAAGCAGGGCTGGGGATGTGGCTCAAGCAGTAATGCGCTCACCTGGCATGCTTGGGGTGCTGAGTTCCATCCTCAGCACCACATTAAAAAAAAAAAAAAAAGACGTTGTGTCCACCAAAAACTAAAAATAAATATTAAAAAATTCTCTCTCTCTCCTCCCTCCCCCGCCCTAAAAATAAATAAATAAATAAAAGAAGCAAAAGGTCTGAGAACCACAATGGGGAATAAGGTCTTCACCTCACCTCCTAACCCAGAAGTGCAGTGTCCCCGGGGAAGCACCATGTGGAAAGATATTGAGAAGGGCTGGGTCCTCAGGGAGACCCAGGCTTCTGTTAGATACAAGATGAAGGGACATCCTGAAAGGATGCATAATTTACTCCTGTCCTGTAAGAAGAGAGGGCACCCACCCCAGGGCTCAGGTCCTGTGGCACCTGCTACTGGAGGTGAGATTCCTGGGAACATGTCTGACTCCAGAACAGGACTTTCTTCTGCCCTGCTATGGGTACCAGAGGCCCAAGGAGGAGAGAGGCTATGCCCTTGGTCCTGATAGTCCCAATGTGCATGTCCACATTCTAGGATATTAGGTGGATATTAAGACAATGTTCCCAAATAAGATGTGATCTTATTTTAAAACCTAGTGAATAGGAAAATTCTTAACTGAGCTTCAAAAAACAGAAATAGGGAGTAGAGGAAAATGTTTCTCATTGTCATATGTAATGGGGTGTTGCCAGGAAGCTAAAAAGGTGGGTAGCAGAGAGAAGATAGAAGCCTTTGGGAGAGTGTAAGGTCTCCTGAGCTTTCTTCTTCAGTCTCTGCCACATCCTGACCTGGACCTCAAAGAGTCCAGGGCTCCTCAGAAGCTTCTTCATTCCCATTGACACCCAACCCCAGGGTGGAACCTCCAACCCACTCACAGTCCAGCTCTCTCCTGGGCTGCTCAGGCAAAATTTCAGAGTAATGTGACACCGCCCCCGTGTGGCCACAACGCTGAACACAGAAATCCAGTTCGGCTTTTTCCCTCCTACAAAGGATACTTTGGGATCCCAGCACCAGGACAGAGCTCTGCACTCTGGGGTCCTCCTATCCGCATAGTGCCAGGTGCAACGTGTTTCCTAAAACCACAGTGGTATTCATATTTCCTGTTCACTGAATGAGCACAAGGCAGGAAAGGTCTCCAACCCATAACATCTGAATCCCAGGTCCAGTGTAGACCCACAAAAGTATTATTGCCCTTAGTCAACTGGATGGGAAGTTGAAGTTGAAGCCAAGTTCCTATCATTTGTTCTGTCTGCTCCTGCTGGGACTTGGACCTCCACCTGAATCAATCCAGTGATTCGTCCACCCTGAGATCTTAGCAGGAGTCTGGGAACATTAGCTTTAAGGAATTCTGGTCATGATACTTTCTCATTGTTTTAGTCAGTTTTTCCATCACCATGACCAAAAGAATTGAAAATAACAATCACAGGAGGAAAATTTTATCTGGAGCTCATAGTTTCAGAGGTCTCAGTTCATAGATGGCCAACTTCATTGCTCTAGGTCCAAGGTGAGGCAGAACATCATGGCAGAGGAAAGTGGCTCAGGATATGGCAACAGAAAGCAGAGTTCTGCTCACCAGGGACAAAATATAAACCCCAAAGGCATGCCCCCAGTGACCTACCTCCTTCGGCCACACTGTCCCTGCCTGCAGTTAATGCCCCCCAACCTCCACCGCCCAGTTAATCATGTCTGTAGATCAATGCACTAATAGGGTTAGGGCTGTCATAACCCAATCATTAGATCCCTAAACCTTCCTGCATTGTCTCACACATGAGCTTTTTGGGGACACCTCATATCTAAACTGGAACATGAATTCATTTCATACTTTCATTTCTCTGACCTTATCCTTAACCATGAAGGGTATTGGCAAGATTGGGTCTAAACTCAAGGGATAAAGTGCATATAGAGAATTCAAGGTCCTTGAACACCAAAAAAATAAAGGATTCTTAGAAGTAGGTCTAATCTAATGAAGTATGAGCTGAAAACTGAGTCAAGTGGATGAGTAAACACAGTTTTATATTATCACTCTCAGAAAAAAACAATAACAATAAAACAAAACAAAAAATGAACACAAAAATTTTAAAACAAATTGCTTCCACTAAAAGGATCTACCTTTTACCCTATAGTTATTTATCTTGATGGGGACTTTTGATGTGATCATCATATCAAAAATAAAATATATTCAGATTCTTTCATTCAACAAATATATATATATATATATATATATATATATATATATATATATATATATATATATATATACACACACACACACACACACACACACAATCTGGCAGGCAATATTGTAATTGTTCTGGGAAAATAGCTTAAAAATAACAAAAATCCATACTTCATGGGGTGTTCATTATAGTTTTAGGAGATTAGGAGACAGAGAATAAATTAAATGACAGTGGCGTGGTTTATCAGGTCATGATTTATGCTGTGGAGAAAAATCAAGGCAGAAAAGGTATGTAGAAGGTAGTAAGTATGAGATTGGAATTTTCTAGAAGTCAGGCAACACTGAGACCAAAGACAGGAGAGAAGTGAAGGAGGATGCCTTGGGAGACCTGGGAGAAGCCCTCCAGGCAGGAAGGTCAGCAGTGCCAAGGTCATGAGAGAGGTGCATTGCTCAGACTATTTCCACAGAAAGCAACTCACTGGGGGGGGGGGGAATCCCTTATTGGGGATTTTGAGACCAAAGTATTCCTCATGGGCCATGTGCCTCAGACAAGGAGGAGTCTAGGATCCAGACCTGTGCTTGAACCTTGATCCAGTGCAAGGATGTTGGTTTAGCCTCAATGGCACTTCCCGGCTCCCTGGTTCCTCTTCCCAGGGGTTGAAGGTGCAAGGTTATTCTGAGTGAGAATCTGAAGGAGGCATAGAGTGATTCCCAGTGACTGGCAGCTCTGCAGCTCTCACTTCACCTGGGATCCTGAGCTGCAGGAGTGACGCTCTCAGTGAAAACTGTCCATACACCAGCACGCTCCTCTTCAGACTCACCATTCCTGTGAATTCACTCAGATAGTGGAAAGAACATTTCCTAGGCCATATTTCCTTAGATCTCTGTGAATAGGGCTTCACCAAGTTAAGTATTTATTGTTTAATCTCAATCTCTCTCTGGAAGGTGTTTCAAGTAAACATTTTTTAAAGACTTTATACTTTTTCTGCCTAATAATTGTGAATGATTTTCATTTTTTTACACAATATCATTTTATTTACAGATCTCCATAGTTAGTTCTTCTTTAAATCACCATAATTTTTTCTCCCCAGGAGATTTTCTGCACTCCCCATTTGTTTCTCTTACCCTTCAGGTGCCAGAAACCTGAGAACCACAGCTGGTGCTGAACATCATGCTTGACTGTGTCTCACATCCTCAGAGTATCGAGATCTCTGCCCTGTAATGTGGATTTTTATTGTTTATTTCTAATTTCCCCACTATAATTGTGCATTATGATATAAGCCATTCAAGTCCTTTGTCCAAATAAGAAAATAAACACTCCCATAAGATGTTTCCGTCTTGTCCTTCCTTCTCAAGTCCACTGGGCATAGGCCCTAGGTCAGGTGCCAAGTCTCATTTCCAGCCCATGTCCATTGTCTAGAATGAAGATGTTACTAGTAGCCAGGAAGGAGCTGCTTCCTCCCAGTTTGAGTGAATTGCATAAAATTCATTTTTCTTTTTCCATCACTTGCCTAGTTCTTAATTGGAGCTGGTGGCCAAATCCCACCGCCAGGATCTAGACAGGGTCCCTGGTCTCTGCTGGTAACTGAGGCATTATCCAGGGTTGAGTGAAAGCAGCGCATGGGACCTAGGAAGTGGATCTGCTCCAAAAACAAAGTTTAATATCAAATCTAGTGAAAACCTCAGGGCAGAACTTATCTTAAGTGTTCCCTGAGAAATATAATTGCTGACATGGTCAGAGATGAGGGTCACCCTCATGCTAAGTCACTGCCTGCGCTCCCACAGGAACAACTCCTTGTTTGAAAGGGCAATGAGTAGCACCAACTCACATTTCATCAAATTCCTCAGCAATCCACAAATCCTGATGGAAATAATCTTTATCAATTAGAGAACAGAATAGGGGTTTAAATCCATGCTCAATCTCTGGAAAGATCCATTAAAAAAAAAAAAAACGATAAAAAGCAGTTCCTTAGGAGATGGCAATAGGGTAACTGGAGGAAGAGAAGAAGAAGCCATTTACTTTTCACTTGTGAAATTTACAGATGAGGGTCAGAGATCTATACATAATTAGGGGGATTCAAGGTTTTTTATTATTTATTTTACAGTACTGGGGATTGAATTCAGGAGCACTCTTCCACTGAGCTACATCCCACCTTTTTTATTTTTATTTTGAGACAAGTTCTCACTAAGTTGCACAGGCTAAATTTGCAATCATCCTGCCTCTGCCTCCTGAGGCAATGGAACTATGGGCATGTGACACCACACCCACCTGAGACCCAAAGTTTTTGCAAACTAATGCTTATATAACTTGGAAATCTTCCTTAAGAAAGAAAAGAATCCAAAAATATAAATATAGTATTACACACAAAAGCAAAAGATGGTTAAGAAGGCCCTAAGCAAGTGAGAGCTCCTGAGCAAGTGGAGGGGCCCTGAGTAAGTGCAGGGCCCTGAGCTTCATCCTCCTCAGTCTCAGGGTCATCTCACTTCAGGCCTCAACACAATCTGAAAGCTTCCAGAGAGTTCACACAGTTGAAGCAAGAGGCAGAGGAGCCATGACTACTGGTGGGGGCTGGCGTCTGTGAATCCTTCAATTCCTGGTCTCCAGTTTCTCGTGTCTCAGGAAATGGGTACATTCTATTTAGAGGCTCTTATCCCTTCCATGGATGTGTATGACTTCCACAATCTGAGGCCACCAACTTCGCACAATACCTGCCCCAATCAAAACTCACTGATCTACATCCCACACCACCGTGCCTCAGCTTGGGAAAAGGGGTAAATAGGACCCCTGAAAACCAAGGATCTCGAATCTTGTCATACTTTCAAAGAATGGAAAAAAAGTCCTGGCAACAGGGACCTTCCAGGTGTCTCTGCTGACCCTTCAGCTAATGCTAGTCCTCTTTCCTGCAACTGATCTCAATGGAGTACTTAAAATTCCCCCCCCACACACACACACATACTCCTGGAGTGACCAAACCAAGTTTTGAGGAGGAAAATGAGGAGTTTGGAGATATCTAAAGACATCTTGTCCCTATAATTTCATTTCAAATGTATTTTTATTGAAGCTTTGATTTGAAATTAAAGCCAGTATCTCTGATGCTTTCACAAATGTGAGAAACATGATGCCTCCACCTGTCCTAGTTACCTGGATCCTTTTTTTTTTTAATTTCTAGAATGCAAGAGGGGTTTTGTTAGAGCTTCTGAAACTCTCACTGATGCACAGCATCAAAACTACTGATCTCACAGAGACCTCCAACACAACAGCCCAAACCCAAGGAAGCAAAGACCAGCACTCACCAAGCAGAGGTGCACCTGAATCTGGCCATCTGAACCTGACAGGGTAAGAGAAACCTTCTCACTTTGTCTGCCATGTCCCTTAGAAGCCCCATGACTTTAACAGAGCAAGGCCCACACACAGAAATGCAACTCAACAGATGGTTTGCTGGTTGCAAACACATGCAATTAAAACGCTTCTGCTTTCCCAGAGTCAGTGCCTTTTCATCTGAACTCCTTAAGCAACTCTCCTCTTCCCAGGGATGCTGAGGGCAGAAGACATTGGACATCAGAGGCTGAGAAATGCCCAGCAGAGCTAGACACTGGCACTGTGTGGTGACAGGATGGCATGGATGGACAGATGGTCATAAAATTCAGTTCCTTTAAGTAAACACAGATATCTAGATCCTTATTTTGAAACCTACTAAGGACACATTAAGCACACACACAAATGGAGAGAAGAGTACAGGGAAGTCCCGTTCCCTGCACTTCATAGCCATGAAGCTCTCCAGTCTTGGTGCACCTCCTTCCCTACCCAGAACCACACTGGGTCTTTTTGAAAAAAATCCCAAATAGGATGTTATTTCATCTGTTGATAATTATTTTTGAGGATGCCAGTATTGCGCTTCTTTAAAGAGAGAGTGCAAGCTCTGGTGTATGTTTTTTGTTGACTGTTCAGCACCTCTCAGACTCTCCTAACAGCCCCAGCTCAGGCTGAGAAGTCCCTGTGGAAGGAGAGCTATTTCACATTCTTCTGACTGTTTTCAGGGCAGTTTTGTCCATTCTAAATTGTGCTCTCACTCTTGCAAAGAAATTCCAGCTCAGATGAAAAAATTGTCAATGGTGATCATTTGTACCTCCAAATCCTCCCTTTTCCCCCAGTGATTCTGACTTCCCCTTTGAAGAAGGGGAGGAAAATGGGGACCAGAAAATCGAATTGCTAGTGCGCCATCTGCAGGCTATTTGCTTGAATAACAGGAAAGACCAACATGAGGACAGAATAGGGTGTATTTCCTTCAGATAATTTCCCCTGGAGCAGTCAGAGCAACAGGAAGCAGGACACTAGCAGAGGTCTGGTCACATGTTCACTTTTCCACTTTCCTTCATTTGTCATCATCGTTTTGTTGACACTTCATATCCAGAGCACCTGTGATGGCCGGGCCTCCAGTTTAGTCACTTCCCTCCCAGATGTGGGTTTTCCATTCTGTTTGTCAGAAACACTACCTGCTCTTGGCTTATTTCTAAGACTTCAGGCTTTTTCTGGAGAAAGCTGCTGACAGAGGCTGCTGGGTGGACAGAGCCCATCTTTAGTGCAAGAAGCAGAAACACTTGCTCAGTATTGTAGATAGAACTACACTACAAAGAAAGTACAAAAGAAATATCTCAGGTTGAAAGAAATCATACCAGATGGAGACCTGAACCAACAGATAGGAAAAATAACATGAGAAATGTTAAGTCTATTGGGGAAAAAAATACTCTTTTTATCTTAGTTTCTTTAAAATGCAAATGAACAATATTAACCATTTTGCCCTAATTGACCACTACAGAACACCACAACTATATGTCACTTTATATTTCTTTTTAACAGATACATAAAAACATAAAAATTAGACATATTTATGGAGTACCATATGATGTTTCTATGCATAATGTGTATATACATATACATTATGTAATGTTTATATCAGGTTAAACATTTCCTCATCAATTTTTTTTTCTTTTTGATGGTACTGAGGACTGAAGCCAGGGGCACTTTACCACTGAAGTACATTCCCAGCCCCAGCCTTTTTTTTTTTTTCCACCTGAGACAAGATCTCATTAAATTCCAGAGGCTGGCCTCAAACTCATGATCCTCCTACCTCAGTCTCCTAAATGACATGTGCCATCTTGTCTGGCTTAAAAAGACTCTCAGGGAATTTTCATTTTTTTTCCTCAGTGCCCCATACACTCTATCAGTGAGCTAAATCCCAGCACTCATTTCTTTTATAGTGAAAACATTCAAAGTCTTTCTTCTGGTTTAAAAAAAATACAACAAAGCCAAGCATGGTGGTGCTGAGGAGGAGGATCACAAGTTTGAGGCCAGCCTCAGCAACTTAGTGAGATCCTGCCTCAAAATAAAAGATAAAAAGGACTGGGGATGTAGCTCAGGGTAAAAGTCCCTGGTTTAATCCCCAATACCAAGAAAAAGTATTTTTTCATTGTTATGACCAAGAGACCTGACAAGAACAATTTTAGAGAAGGAAAAGTTTATTTGGCACCTTCAGTTTTAGAGGTCACAGTCCATAGACAGGCAGCTCCACTGCTCTGAGCCCAAGATAAGGCAGAAAAGCATGGCAAATGCGTGTGGAGGAGGACATGGAACCAAAAAGCAGAGAGAAAGAGTTCCCCTCATCAGAGGAAAAATATAAACCCCAAAGACACACTCCCAGGGGCCCACCTCCTCCAGCCACACCCTATCTCCCTACAGTTACTTACCATCCAATTAATCCCTATCAGGGAATGAATGCCTGCATTAGGTTAAGAGTCTCATAACCCAATCATTTTACCTCTAAACTTTCTTGCATTGACTCACACATGAGCTTTTGGTGGACACCTAATATCTAAACCTATGTAAAATAAATTATATTGTTAAATCTATTGGGGAAGAAAACAATAAATTTCAAAAGTCTTAAATACCTATTTTGAAATACCTATTTTGCCATATGTATGTCTTCTTTTGGGAACTATACAAATTTTTAAAGTGCCTAAGTATATTTACTAAAATGAGTCAACAATAAATTTCAAAAGTCTAAAGTCATACATAGTATGTTTGGGGACAAAACAGATTTTATTGGAAATCAAAAGCAACTTATCTAGGGGGAGAAAATAAATATTTGAAAATTCAAAAGCGCCTTTCAAAATAACCTGAACCAAAGAAGAAAACTTAAGAGAAATTAGAAAATATTTTGAACTGAATTATAATGAAAACATACCACTGAAGATTATGGAATACTATTTTAAGATTTTTTTATAAAGATACATTAATCAAAGAGAATATGGTACTGGCAAAAGGGTATAGAACAGAATGAAGAGGTGAAAGAGAGCTACATAATGTGTAGTTGTAGTTGTTCTTGTCAGGTATTTTTGCAAATCTGACTAACATAAAAACCAAGACTTCCTCAAGGCCACACAGCATCCCTCCTGAAAATTGAGAAAACTCCAAATGTATATAATTAATTGCAAAGTGTGAATGTGTGTGTGTGTGTTATTGTTTTTAAGTCATGAACATCAAGACAGAGAAATCATCCCTAACTTGTGATTGCTCTAAGCCATTATTTAAACAAATTCACTGGCCTTATTCACTTGTGAGAAAAAAAAAAGTGACATTTTTGGTCAGTTAGTCTGCTGAGGGATTCTTCCTTTCTTACTGGATTGAATTTGTAAATTGATTCCTATGCAGTTTTCATCTTGAGTAAACTAATTATAGCATAAAGATTTAGAAATTCTTACTGTATGTTTAAAAAAAACACACAAGTTTCCACTTTCAATGATGGCAGACCAGCCTGTTTCAGACTGAGCCTCCTTCAGGAACAATGGTGAAAGTGGTCGGTAGGTAAGAACATGCACATTAAGACACCGCAGAGCCACCAAGGCACTGAAGACTCCATGAGACCAGAGTTCAGAGAGGGAAATGCTAGGTATGTGATGTCAGTATTTGGTAACACTCTGCTTCAAAGTATTTGTCAAAGTCAGAGTGGTAACTAGGAGTCCAAGAAGTACAGTAGGGCTTTTGGCAGATTGCACTAGTGGAGAGATTTAAAAATAGAGAAAGAATATTTACAGAATGAAAATGAACAAACTATTGCAATACACAAAATACAGATGATCTCACTGAAAATACATACATATATACATTTCATCAATACCACCTAGACACAAAAAAAAAGCAGATGCTGTATGATTCCATATGCATAAATTCCAAAAACTGAACTAATTCATAGCACTGAAAGACATGAAAGCAGTTACTTCAGTGTCCTTATTTATTTAGAGAGTATCTTGTTGTTGTTTTTGGTTTGGGGGGGATTTTTTTTATCGCACATACCGTAGGTTTTTGCTTTGTAGCTAGCTATGAGCTTACAAAAAAATTAGATTTAGAGCAAGTTATTTTATTTATTTTGGACTTAATAATTCATTATGATTTATAAGTGTTATTATGAAAGTGTAACTTCATGAAACAACGCAGAAATAAGTATACAAAAGTCTGAAAAACAAAACATAGCTTAAACATGGTAAGTAGATAGATTATCCGAAGTTCTGGATTTTTCAGTCACTTTATTATTATGCAATGGCTTCTAAGTAATACTTAACTTCAGCTGGAATAAACCCCCTAGATCCAGTTTAATTGTAGATCTCAACTTCTATAACATCTTCTGTAATTTTCCCTTCAAAGCTTTCCTTTGGGGTTCAGAGGCCTCAACAGCATCTTCAAGCTCCAGATTTTTATTAAAGCTTTTCTCAAGGAAAGGTTTCCCATTCACAGTTATTTTTCATTGCTTCAGCCTTTGAGGCAAAGTAAACTCCAGATGGAAATGCCAGAAATGAATATGGTCCTCCCTCATTCCATCCACAAATAAGGAAACTCCAAGTGGAAGAACACCACCTGCTGCTGGTGCATGGATTCTTGCATCTTGGACCTGGGGACCTGGGATACCCAGGAGGGATGTGAAAGGGTCGTGACCTCCGACCCGGACCTGGGTTCATTCACCGCCCTCGCTCTGATTATAGTAACCAAGTAGGGTCCAAAAATTCAGTTGGTAAATTTGTGTGTGACCCCTGGCATACCTCATCTGCTGTTCCCAATACTCTGACCCCTCCTGTTCCACCCAAGGCACCCACGACTCCATCTTCAGTTATCCTCAAATATGCCCCTTCCATAGTCTTCCAGCAACTCCACCTATTTTATTCCACAGTCCAAAACCACTGGTGTCCTCCTTGACTCCTTTCTCACATTCCAGATTCGGTCCATTAGGAAATGCTGTAAAGTCCATCTTCAAAATAGATTCAGGATCTGACCACTCCCACCATTTTCACTGCTCACATCTCTGCTGAGGGGACCCACGTCTGCATCCAGGAACAGAACACTAGTAGTCCCCTGCAGTTTTGCTGCAACCTAGTTATGCAACCTCAAGATTCTCTTCTCAGCAGAGAAACCACAGTTCCTATTACAACACATTTCTGTTACAAAACAAATCACATAGTGGTCCTCTTCTGCTCAAACTGACTTCCAACTCCCTATTACTCAGAAAAAAAGTACAAAATCTTCCAGCATCCTCCAGGACTCATGATCTGGTTAAACCACCATCCAAATCTCAGTGACTGCTTCAGACACCCCACTTCCTTATTCTTCCCAGAACATGTAGATACACTCCTGCCCCAGTGCACTTGCCCTAAAGTTTCTCCTGCCTGGAAAGAAATTGTTCTGGACACCCTCAAGGAATGATTCCTCACGTTCTTCAAAGCTTCAAAGATCTCCTTCCCAGTGATTTCCATGCTGACCATCTTAGTAAAACAGTCATCTTCCTTGTCCCCACACACTGGGATCACCTGTCCCATAACACTTTCCAACTTCTAACAGCAACATTTTCCTTACTCTGCCTAGAGTGTATCCTCTGCCTCTTCCCATTATGACACATGCTTCACAAGGTAGGCAATTTTTCTATTTCTCCTTCAATAAGGTTCCCACATGCAAAAAATAGTGTGTCACATATCCAGTACACAACAAATATCAGCTGAATGAATGATCACTGTAAAGCACCTCTGTCTTCTAACACACTATGTTTTTTAATGGAGCCTCAGGTCAAGTGCTGCTCAGCGGCTACTACAGCACAAGGTCCTCTAACACTGAGGTCAGGGCTGTCTGGGCTTTTGTTACAGTACTATTGTCTCTCTCTCTCACACACAAGGCCTCCTGCACTTCACAGCATACAAGTACATTTCTCCCTTCAGAAATGACAATTCCTGGCTCATAGGTCCTATTTTACAAATAAATATAAATTAAGGCCAGGCATGGTGGTGCACACCTGTTATCCTAGCAGCTTGGGAGGCTGAAGCAGGAGGAACATGAGTTCAAAGCCAACCTCAGCAACTTAGTGAGGCCCTAAGCAACTCAGCAAGACCCGTCTCTAATTTAAATATAAAAAATGAGCTGGGGATGTGGCTTAGTGGTTAAGTACTCCTGGGTTCAAATCCCTGGTACCAAAAAAAATTAAATTAGGCTCTGAATTATGTACTTGAATTTACATTGGAGCCAGTGCTAGAATTACTAGAGCTAATGACAGGGAGAGAGGTAGACAAGCAGAGCAGAAAATGAAAACCAGCAGGAATTTGTCTAAAATAGGAACTATGGGATCCCTCCTCTCAGCTAATCCTAGAATTAGAAATCAGACTTTAAAAGATTGGATAAATGGGCTGGGTTGTGGCTGAGATGTAGAGCTCTCCCCTAGCGTGCGTGAAACACTGGGTTCGATCCTCAGCACCACATAAAAATAAAATAAAGGTATTGTGTCCACCTACAACTAAAAAATAAATATTAAAAAAAAATTAGATAAAGAAGGACAATCCAGGAAAAGGCCATGGAAGGAGGACAGGAGTTTATGAGTCTGAAAATCCATCTCTTGATACCACAGATACTGTGTGCACCGGCCTTGTGAAGACAATGACAGGAAAAATACCTCTTGCTGTTGCCACATCAGATGCCACAGAGAAGAATGAGACCAGAACTCATTGGCAAGAAAAATAACAGGCATAATACTCTTTAGAAAGTAAGACAGAGAATAAACACAAAAGATGTAGGATGAAGGTCACACCCAGATCTGCGCCTACATGGACCTGGTCACAGGACAGGAGACAGGTCTAGGAGACAAGACAAAGCTCTGGTAATATCAGTCCCCGTGATCACAGGTCCTGGTGGGACAAGGTTCTATTGGAGGAACATAGACAAGGGAGTAAGGAAGACAACCCAGCTGAGGAGTAACCATGTCAAAGCCCAGCATGGACTGAGCACCAACAAGCCATAGCCCCATCCACACTGGCTTCCTCACAGCCCTCTCCTGTCCCCATTGGTTCTCAGTGCTTCCATTTATTTCCTCCCTCAATTTTTAGGAATCTTCTCTGTTAATTAACCACTCAATTGTTTGGGTCGAGATTTTGAAAAAAAAAAAAACATTTATTTTCAGATTATTATTTTCAGGATGGAAGTTGTAGTTCAGTGCACCTTGATGTTGAACCTAGGATGGAGTCGTCCCAGCTGTACCTCTGCTGGTACAGGAAAGGTGATTAGGGAAGAGACAATGTGGGGACGAGAGTCCTGGAGAGCAGGGTTGGGCTGGTCGCTTCATCTCTTCTCATTATGCCCATAGAAACACAGACATATTCAGAAGTCATCTGCAGAGGTGGATGTGATAGTGTACACCTGTAATCTCAGCTACTTAGGAGGCTGAGGCTGGAGGATTGCAAATTCAAGGCCAGCCTCAGTAACTTAGCAAGGCCCTAAACAACTTGGTGAGACTCCAAAGTAAAATATAAAAAGGACTGGGGATGTAACTCAGTGGTAAAGTGCCCCTGGGTTCAATTCCCAGCCGCCCCCCCCCCAAAAAAAAAAACAGAAACCAGTTGCAGAAAGAGAAGACAATCCCTGTGTTCTTGGAATCACAAAGGGGAGACTTGAACAAATCTTGTGTTGCTCCATCCCACACAAGGCTGTTGTTTCATGCTTCAGGACAAAAGTACCATGAACAAATTCAGGGCAGTTCCTACCAGTGATAATGTTCTGAACAACCTATAGGTCACTCATAAGATCCAGAGAGTACCTGTAACCTAGTCCAATCTCCTGTGCCCCAACCCCTCTCCTACTTATTAAGGCCCTCTAGGTCTCACCTTTACAGGCCTAGAGAAACATCAGAGCACTGGGCACTGTCATTACTTAGGGCAGAAAAACATGATATACTCAGAGCCCAGAAGGGTGAGTTCCCCCATGGGCTCCTATACACACTATCCCAAAGGTTCTAGAGACAACATTCTCCCCCAATACTTACTTGGAGCCTAGATAACTCCTATCTGTGAGAGAAAAAAATAAAAACAACAACCTGTGAGGAGCCAAGGAGAAGGCAGGGCCATGAGGGCCCAGAGGAACGCCCTAGTCTTAGACCTCGGGGAAGTTTCTAGATTGCGACCACAGACTCAGGGAAAGATAAGGAAAGGAGATATTCAGGAACTTAATCAACTGCCATCCTGGAGGTCTGTCCTCAGCAGTGACTTTCCCTGTGACCTCTGACTTCTGGGAATCAGGTCTTCATCATCACCACCATAAAGGTAATAAATTTGTCCTGAATTTTCCTTGTGCTATGCAATAGAGCGTCAGCAAGTGCCTGTGGATGGTGCTTCCCATTAATGAGGCAGAGTTCACTTCTACCAGGGGCCTGGAACAAGAATAAGATCTGAGTAGATCCCTCCATTTCCCTACCTGCATTCCTCCTCTGCATCATAACAGCTACCACAGCTCCAGTGACCACAGCTACAAGGAGAACCAGGCCAACAACAATTCCCATGACAGGGATGGTGGACTGAGAAGGTGGCTCTGGGAAGAGAAGGGGAAGTAGGTGAGGGACCCTGACCCCCAGCTCTCAGCCCTGACCCTCCAGAAGAGCTCCCGCTTTCCCTGCCAACAGGCTCTGTACTTTCATCCCCTCCTTACCCCATCTCAGGGTGAGGGGCCCAGGCAGCCCCTCATGATGCACATGGCATGTGTATCTCTGCTCCTCTCCAGCAGGCACCACCACAGCTGCCCACTTCTGGAAGGTTCCATCTCCTGCAGGCCTCGTCTCCACAAGTTCCATCTCCTGAGTCTGGTCCTCCCCATCCCACTGCCAGATCAGAGTGATCTCCTTAGGGTAGAAGCCAAGAGCCCAGCACCTCAAGGTGATGTCTCCTTCAGGACTGGGGTGGTAGGTCACTCGTGTCTTTGGGGGGTCTAGTGGAAAAGTTGGAAAATTCAGCCACCTTGCATTATTCCTGGTACACTGAAGCAGCCCTCATGAGACCATCAGAGAATAGACAGGACACTGAGGGTGGAGGAGATTGCAAAACAGAGGCATCTGGGATAACTTATTTCTTGGAAAGGTCTAGAATCAGAGTAAGCCAGCCCAGGTTAGGAGGCTCGAGGTCTTTGAAGGGGAGAAAAGGGATTTCTGTTTCTGACTGGAGGCCAAGAAACTCAAAATATCTGGAGTCTGATAAGCAAAGGCTTTAAACGTGGGGCAAAGAACAAGATGTGGGAGAGAGGAGTTCCCAATCAGCTGCTAAAGTCAAGGGGAAGTGCTGGCGGACTCTGTGGTGCACAACTATTACTCAGAGGCTGAGGTAGGAGGATTGTAAGTTCAGTTCAAGGGCAGCCTGAACAATTTAGAGAGATACTGTCTCAAATGTGAAAAAAGAAAGAAAAAAAAAAGTGGGGTGGGTGGCTCAGTCGTAAAGCCCTTGCCTAGCTAGCAGTGAGTCTTTGGGTTCAATCCCCAGTACAGGAAGGAAGGAAGGAAGGAAGAAAGGAAGGAAGGGCGGGCTCGTGGGTTATTTCCGGGACCTTCTCTCTCACTCCCTGGTGTTGGATCTGAAAATTCGAGATCTCACCCTTTCGCTCCAGAAGCCAGAGAGCTGCAGAATTCTAACCAGAATCCCGTTTTCCTCCCCTCCTCAAAAGACGCCAGAGCAGTAGGAGGGCAGAGGGGAGATATCCAAGAACCTCACATACCTGAGCGCTGCAGCATCTCCTTCCCCTTCTCCAGGTATTGTGGAGCCACTCCACGCACGGGCCCTCCAGGTAGGCCCTGTAAAATTCCGTGTCCCACTTGTGCAGTGTGATCCGAGCCGCCGCATCCACCGCGGTCCAGGAGTGCAGGTCCTCGTTGAGAGCGAGGTAATCTACGCCGTCATACGCTGCCTGACGGTACCCGCGGAGGAGGCGTCCATCTGGCCCCACTTCACAGCCCAGGGTCCACTGGAGTGTATGAGATCCTGGCCCGGTCCTCGTGGTCAGCCACCGCCCCCAGCCAGCCCCCACCCTCACCAATCCAAGGGGATTTCTACCAAGATTGAAAATGGAACCGGGTTAACGGCCCCCAGCAGTTTTTTCCCAGGTGGAGGGTCTTCGCGAATCTCCAAGACTGGGACAACTCGGGCCAGTCGATGGTGGTGGGGGTAGTGATTTCCTGCCGGGACCCGGAGTCACTCACCGCCCTCGCTCTGGTTGTGGTAGCGGAGCAGGTTGCCCAGGTTTCCTAGGTCGATCTGTGCCGCGTTTTTGCAGATCCGTGTCTGATCTTCCCAATACTCTGGCCCCACCTGATCCATCCACTGCGCCCGCGGCTCCATCGTTGGATTGGCGGCGTAGCTGTCGAAGAGCACGAACTGCGTGTCGTCCACGTAGCCGACGGTCATGTACTGGTACTCTCTGCGGCCCGGCCGGGTCATGGCGATATCAAAATACCACAAAGAGTGGGAGCCTGAAGGGGAGGTGCGACCAGGATCCCAGTTGGATGAGACCGGAGGAAAGGAGGAGGGGCAGGTGCTGGTGAAACCGAACAGCCTGCGGCGGGATGCAGAACTCGAGAGGGGAGTGACCAGGAGGGAGACGAAGTAGTGGGGTCTGGGCTGTGAACTACCAAGGAAGAGTAGTTAGGGTAGAAGTTGGGGGTTAAAGATCGGTGGCAGCGGGTCGCGATCTCCCCCTGTCCAGCGCTTCCTCCGGGCGGTCCCTCCCGAATCCGCACTCACCTGCCCAGGTCTCGGTCAGGGCCAGGACCCCCAAGAGCACCAAGAACAGGGTTCGGCGCGCCATGATCCTATTCTCATATTTGGGGAGACCTCCAGTCCCAGCCTGTCTCTGAGGACTTTATAACCCGGAACCGCGGCGACGATGACTAGCTTCCCTAGGAACCCAACACGCAATGGGATTGAGAACTGCGGTCGCGTCACGAATATCCAGGCAGAAACACCCGAGTTGGGCTGGGACCTGGAGGAGCGAAACGTTGGGCCAAAGGGGAATCCCCAAAACTCGACTTTAGCACCATAGACCTTCAAACACCAGGCTTGGGCCTGAGACCTTGAAATCCACGAACTGAGATCTGGAACTTTATCCTGACAATAGCTCTCTGTCACATCATCTCTCTGAATCCAGGGTGTGAGAAAACCTTAGGAGACAGACACTCAAGTTGAACCCAAACCCCTTTTCTCTTCCTGGATTCCCTCTCTCTGAATCTATGTTGAGCCCCACTCCTTAACAGAACTCTTGGATTTTTCTAGAAGAAAATTCACCCACAGGAAAAATGATGCCAAACAATGAGTTGGCCTACAAATGGAGACAGAGGGAAGCTTTCTCCTTAAACTTGGCACAACATAGATTCCCATAGACACCAGGATCCTGTTTTTTTATTAACTGCAGCACAGTCTGGATAACCCCTGAGTAGTCAGAAATCATATCTATATATATATATATATATATATATATATATATATATATATATATAATGTATACATGACAACAACTATATATATATAGTTGTTTATATTTATATATACATATATGTATGTATATACATAAACAACATATATAAATATATATAATTATATAAACAACTATATACATAATTTAATATATATAAAATTATATATATATATATTTGTTGTTCTTGTTTTTGACTGGTGTGGTGGTGCTGTTACAGGGGGCATTGACCTTCCCCCAAGCTGAGGCAGTCCACAGATGAACCCCATCTCCCTTCAAAGCAAATTCTTACAATCATGTCATAAAGATTTTAGACAGTTGCTCAGAATAACAGGCATGAGTTTATTAGAAGGGATAGGAAAGGGGGAAAGGGAGAGAATGGGTCTTCTCTGAAATAAGAGGGTCTATAACACCTTTCCTGTCTTCCAATTTTATTAGGTGACCCAGGGAAGTTTCTAGAATGTCCAGTCCAGGTCCACCTTTCGACTTTTGACTAGCAGCCTAGAAACTGCAAGGTCTGTCTTAAAGACATGATGTGGTGTTCACAGAGTTGGAGACTTTAAGGAAATTGAGCCCCCCTGTTTTTGCCTCAGTTTTCTGCCTCCTTAATCAGATTATTGAATACCCCTCCACAAACTTTCTTTGTGAAGGTATTGATGTTTGGGTTGCCAGGGTGATTGGGTGATTATGGTAAATTTCCATGAAATTTATGGGGGATCCAGGCCACCTGGTAGGATGCAACATTGTGGGGAGCCGCTCTGAATGAACATGCCTTCCAGTCCTGAAGCAGGGAGCTCTGACTAATCACTACATTTCATAGTGACTTGGGGGTTGTTCCAGTTCAGATAGCAAGGCCTGACTTCAGGGGTAGGCATATCTGCTGGGATTGAATTACACTCACCTGCTCCCTTGTAATCTTACCCCTTCTGCCCTTTTATGAATAGAACTTTCTAAGAATAGTGTCCCCACCAAATAAAAGCTCACTTTTGAATAGGCTTCCCTCTCTCTCATCAGCCTCTTCTGACTTTCTGTTGCTCTCCCTTTTGGGGAGCTTGAGGCCAAGAGCTGGAAAAAGCCATCCTGAAGCTTGTGTAAAGGTAATTTGTGTCTGTGTTTTATTTTGCATCACCCCAAATTCACACAAGCAACCTTAGTTCAGCCATCCGCGCTGGACAGGGGCGGCACAACATGATCTTAAACAATAACTTTTCTTAAGGGGATGTTAATATGGCTGGGGAAGGTTTTAACATACCAAGCCCCCATTTTCCATGTGCTTCTCTGTCAGATAAGGCACCTGTGGTTTTCAGTTGCCTTTCATTTTCCTGTCTTTTTTTTTTTTTTTTTTTTTTTTTTTTTAATACTGGGGATTGAACTCAGGGGCACTCAACCACTGAGCCACATCCCTAGCCCTATTTATTTAGAGACAAGGTCTCACTAAGTTGCTTAGCACCTCACTTTTGCTGAGGCTGGCTTTGAACTTACAGTTCTCCTGCCTCAGCTTCCTGAGCTGCTGGGATTACAGGCGTGAACCTCTATGCTTTGTTCCTTGTCTTTTCCTTTTCCTTTTTTTTTTTTTTTTTTTTTGTACTGGGTATAAGAAAAGAAGCAAATGAAGTAAATAAAGAGAGAAGAGAGGCAGTAACACAGGTTTATTCATGACAAACCTGCAGAGCTGGGCTCAGTGGAGACTGAGACCCATCTTCCACTTACAGCGGGGGTAGATATAGGGGCATGAGGGAGTAGGGGAATTGTTTTGCAGTTAAGCCATTGATAAGGGGTTGTCAGGGAAAGTTTCTCATGGTCCTCACCTCTATTATTTTAAGTTTCATGTCAAACCAGGTGTTTTTAGGATTCCAGTCCCAGAAAACAATTTCCTTTTTTGTAAGATGATGGAGTATTGTCTGGGTTTTAGGGTCAGGCTGAGTCAGAGTGACTGTGAGAGGACTCATTCTAAGATGGAGACTATGTTTCAAAATGGTGTTGCCTGTGTCAAGTTCTATCTAACATTCCTGCCTTTTTCTTTTTATTCCATAAGAAAGGGGTGAAGGGAGAAGGAGTGGCAATGTCTTTTGAATTACTTCCTGCTGAGAGAGAGCTTCCATTGAGAATTCATATAAACATTGGTACTGAACAGCTCTAATGGAGCTAGCAGGAGGATGTTCTGGACCCTCTGATCAATACTGGTGTTGATGGTTCTATAAAAGGGAGTTGAATAGCTGAAACAGGAAGGGCCCAACTGTAAGCAAAAATGACCGAAAACGGGAGCAGACCTTGGATCAGCAAGCTGTCTTTATTAAGCATCCATGAAATGACACATGACAAATTTTTAGGGGAGAAAATGGCGACTGGTTATAAGAGGGGTCTGCTTTTTATAGTTTTTAATGAGAGTTAATCACAGCAGAATGTTTAGTGGGATTTAATCATCAGAGACTTGGGACATGCCAGCCAGGGTGTCAGGAAACTAGTTGTGCAGATTAAAAATCTAACTCAGGAAAACAGTTGTAATAGCTTGAAACTCATTGTTACTGGGATAAAAATCCAGAGCCCAGAGCCCTTTTGTTTGCCTTCCCCTCTCAGACTCAGTGTTACTGGGAAAGGATGAAAGCCCAGAGCCTAGGGCCGGGTGTTTGCCTTCCCCTCCTCTCCTCCTGGATTATACTGTCCTCCTTTTCTCCCTGGAGGCTGTCATTTTCCTTTTCTTGGGAGATGTTATTTTCCATATCCTTCACAAACAGCAAGGCCAAGAATTATACAGAGAATTGGAAAGAGAAAAAGGGCCTAGGCAATTCCTGTCTAATTAGTGGATAAACAGTTATAAGAATTATATTTACAAAGAAGATTCACTGATTATAGTTGAGGCAGCCAGAGGGGTGATAGGAGACAACTTCCTTTAGCCCAAGGTAGGGTCTTGTAGGAAAATTTTAATGGGAGTGTGGTGGGTGGCCATGTGGGCTTGGAGGTATCCCACATTGTGGTTGACATTTCAAGGAGGAGCAATGGCAGGGATGTTAGAGGGGAAGGAAAGGCATCTGGTTGGCATAAGAGAATAAAGGAAGCAGAAGAGTATAGTGAGCTATGGTGGGAATGAAAATGAATGAAAATGAATGAATATGGTTAGGATGTCACTGCCAAGGATATGGGTTGGGCAGCCAAGCCAGAGTGGAGTCTTCTAGTCAGGCAGCCAAAAATAGACAAAAAAAAAAAAAAAAAAAAAAAAAAAAAAGCTTTAACCTAGGGTTTTAATGTGGGGTAGTGGGATCCCATTCTCTAAGGTTCCCATTTCTAATTAGTGGATAAACAGTTATAAGAATTATAGATTACCTATAGATAATCTATTTCATGCCTCAATCCCTCCTCTGAAGATGTCCTTGACTGCTATCAGGAAAAGGGACAATGACTGCTATGGTTTCTTCAAGCTAATAGTGGGTATCAGCTGTGGCAGTCAGGAAAACCCTTCAGAGGGTCTATCTAGGGGTCCTCAGTAGAATTTGGGAGGCAGCTCCATGGGGTGGGGGGGTTCTGGTTCCATGACCATCTGGAGCTTAATGGTACTGTAGGCATCTTATGAATCAGGGAAGTCCAGAGGTCCATGATGGCTGTTAGCAGGTGACTAGACAAGTTGTACAAAGGGCACAAACAATAGAGCAAAGCACTGTTTTCTACAAACAGCACAAAAATCATCAGTGTTACCAGCCAGCCTCTAAGACCACAAAAATAGTAACTTATTAGAGTATAGGGTATAGTCTGACGTGTCATTTATTTGTGAGTGGAGGCCATACAAATTTTTTGGAAACAGTAGCAGAATTGCTTGAAATTAACATTTAATTTTTATAATGGCATAGGTGGCCCCTTGAGCTGTGGAATGCCATCTGATTTCTGTAAAGTAGCTTTTTACTGGTATTATCTCTGTATTCGTTGAAAGATCCCTTCAGTTTTGTCACTTAATTCTCTCTTGGTAAAGTCAGTTAGGGCTTTTATGTATCACATTATATATCTCCTAAACTTTACATCTTAAAAGACTTGTATTCTTACAAACAACAATAAGTGTTGGTGAGGATGTGGGGAAAAAGGTACACTCATACACTGCTGGTGGGACTGCAAATTTGTTCAGCCAATATAGAAAGCAGTATGGAGATTTCTTAGAAAATTGGGAATAGAACCACCATTTGACCCAGCTATCCCCCTCCTCCGTCTGTACTCAAAGGACTTAAAAACAGCATACTACAGGGACACAGCTATATCAATGTATATAGCAGCACAATTCACAATAGCTAAACTGTGGAACCAACCTAGATGCCATTCAATAGATGAATGGATAAAAAATTGTGGCATATATACACAATGGAATATTACTCAACAATAAAAGAGAATAAAATCATGGCATTTTTCAGTTAAATGGATGGAGTTAGAGAAGATAATGCTAAGTGACGTTAGCCAATCCCAAAAAATACAAATGCCAAATGTTTTTTATGATATAAGGAGACTGATTCATTGTGGGATAGGGAGAGGGAGCATGGGAGGAATAGATGAACTCTAGATAGGGCAGAGGAGTTGGAGGGGAAAAGAGGGGGCATTTGTTAGAAATGATAGTGGAATGTGATGGTTATTATTATCCAAAGTACATGTGTGAAGACACAAATTGGTGTGAATATATTTTGTATACAACCAGAGATATGGAAAATTGCACTCTATATGTGTAATAATAATTGTAATGCTTTCCACTGTCATATATAAATAAATTAAATTAAATTAAAAAATATTGTATTCTTGTAGGACATGAATACATCTAATATACAAAGAAGCTAGTAAGAAATTGCATCACAATTATACTAATGTCCTCATTTTAACTAAGTTTAACTTTTAGAGAAAAAATTAGAATGTTACCCTACACTAGTAGGGTAACAATAATCACAGGTCTGCATGGGTTAGAAGTACTAGAAAAAAATCGGAGTATCCTTAAATTTCTTCTATACTTAGGAAACTGTATTAATGATCAGAAATAGACTTAGTCAAAGCAAGCAGATATAATCCAGGCTTTTAAATGGCAGTGTGGCCCTTTTTATGTCAGATATAATGTATAAAAGAGAGCAATTATTGGTTACTTGGCTATAAACCTACATAAACTTTCATTTTACAGAACATTTAAACAAGGCTTACACAAACATAGTTCTAATAAACAGGTGTATACATATATCTTGGCATATATATCTATGGTGAAACTATATTGTAATAGCTAAAATAACAGTGGCTTATTTAACCAGTTACCCAATAATCATTTAAAAAACTTTTAAAAATGTATAAATCCTAATTTATTTAAATTAATTTCCCTAAGTAATAAAACTTAACAAACATAAGAAATTATCTTGATAAGAGCACATCTCTGTGTTACTTTACTTCATATCAGTCTTTACTTTGATTGTGCTAATTGTACCCTGTTAGAGTCTGTAAACAAGTCAGGATAGCGCCTGGCATTTTGCCAGAGAAATGTTAGCATCTATAAACAAGTCTGGATGGCGCCTGGCAAAATGCCAGAGGGAGTGGTTTGTGAAGTAACACCACCGAGCCATTAAGTGTGGAGATTCCTTATTGGTTGACTGATGTATCTAGTTTATGTTAATTAAGATAAGCTGTGTGGAATGTATAAATACCGTTCCTGTCCTACAATAAACGGCTCCCTCTCCTGCTGTATCAATCTACACAAGTTGTTCGTCACCCCCTGGTTATTTTGCTGCAGCCGGACTGCGGCAGTAGCCCACTTAATCACACACATGAATTTTTTGAGTTTTACCTTCCACAAACTTTTGCAATTTACTTAGATATTTTACAACTTTTTTACATCTTAGTTTTGTTCTCTTTCATCTTGGACTTTAGCAAAAGAACATTACTTTACCATATAAAATACTTTCTCATCCAGAACATTTCCTTTCCTTATAATTTTCTATAATAAAATATCATGGCCATAATTACTTCAGTAAAGAAGCATATGACACATCAGATCAGAATGCAAGGAACTTACTGAAAGAGGAGAATTCCATTGTACAAGAAAAGAAGAAACAGTCTTTCATGTACAAGAGCAGCTTGGATGTAAAAGTGACAGCCCACTCCAATCTCCAACCAGTTTGGGCATTTGCTCCTGTAGCTTACATTTTAGATGGATATTAGGCAGATAGTTAAGGATCAAGGAAAGCTGTTATTATGAGCATGAGAGGCAAAAAGCTCTGGGTGATGTCCCCATTTGAATAGGCAAAAAGTTTGATTCCCTGAACTAGAAGAGATAAGTGGTAGTTTACTATAATTAGTTAAAATAGAACTTTTGGACTTTTTCCTGCAGAATGAGGAGGAGTACAGAAGAAAAGGTATCTTGTGAAGGTCCAAAGAAGACAGTCTAATTTTGAAGGTAGGAAAGCTTTTTCTTGGTAATCTCCCACAAGGGGTCCCTATTTAAGAGATGGACACCAGGGACAGACTTGGTGTTGGGTCCCAGAAAGTGTTTGAAAGCCTGTAGGTCCCTAGAGATTCTATTTAGGCACTTGGAGATAGAAGGTGAAAGAATTGAGGATAAGTAGGAGACATAGAGTAGTTGGAAGTAGCCTGAGCATCAGGGCTTACATGTAGAAGAGGCATTTCTGCAAAGGAAAAAGACTATTTGGCTCACACTCTGGGGATTAATGGATCAACTTTCTCCCAAAGACCTCAGATCAGACTGAGGTCTTTCTGTTTCTGACTAACTTGGTCCAATGTTCATCTCAGGATCCAAGATTTGTCAGGAGAGGGTGCCCTTCACCATTGGGCCATGTCAGTCAGAAACAGAAAGACAGATGATGGTTGATATTTGATACTCGTGAGTGCTGTCAGGGTCAGACTCGGGACATTAGACCTTCATGCAGCACAGGGGAGTCTTTTACCTTCAGTTGTCTCAAGCTTTCCTCTGTCCCATACGCCAATTCTCTTCCACAGAAAGGAAACTGAAGCAAGTCAGAACTGACATTCTCAATGCCTAAGCAAAAGGGGATTGTTCCACTTTCACCAGTAAGCCAATCACCTGAGTCTTAAGATCAGCAGCGGTGCTAGTCACTTTTAACTGGCTTGTCCATGAAGAAAGAGCATAGAGAAGAGAAATAAGAACTCCCTTTTTGGTGTTACTGTTAGAAATAACTAGATGTCACAAGAAATCAAACATGTGCAGGAAAGTGAGTAGGCAAGGTAAACCTTTACTTCTAGTAGAAAGGCATACTACCAGAACCTGACTAGTTAGCATGCCTGAAGGGCAGACCGCCTGCTTATATCTCTAACCTAAGGTAGTACTGCCCTTCACTCTGATTAGAGGAATTTGGGGTTACAATCTGTGCAATTGGCTAATTTTAATATTAGGGTGGGCAAAATGGGAGGGCTACAATTGGATCCAATTCAGGCTGAATATTCTGAAAATGGAACTCCGGACCTTCTATTTCTCACATTACTTACCCTTCCAAAAATCCCAGGTGGGCCCCCATAAATGTAACACAGAGGGTGGATGGGTAGGTTTTCTGTCTTGTAAATTTTTTTTAAGAGAGAGAGAGAGAGAGAGAATTTTTTAATAATTATTTTTAGTTTTTCAGTGGACACAACATCTTTTATTTTTATTTTATTTTTATGTGGTACTGAGGATCGAACCTGGGTCCCTGCCAGTGCTAGGGGAGTGCTCTACCACTGAGCCACAATCCCAGCCTTTGTCTTGTAAATTTGAAGAATGAAATCCATGGACAAAAGGATGAGAGAGAGAGCAAAGTAACAGGATTTATTAGAGTAATAGAAAGTAGAGCTCCCAAAGAGGGAGGGGTCCCAAGAAATAAATGCCTTGAGGGTTGTTGTTGTTGTTGTTTGTTGTTGTTTTAATTAAAGAATGTGAAAAGTTGAGTAGTTTTGGCAGAGAGAAGGTTTGGAGTGGAGGTATCAGGCCTGGACATATGGAACCTTGGACCATTTGCCATTGCAGTGGAGAAAGTTTTCAAGATCTCAAGAGAATTTGGAAATCAAATTCATTATCAGGCCAGTGACTTGTATTGGGGCCAGGCAGTAAATCTGACAGTGTCTTGGAGCCCCAGAATCTGGGTATGTTCGTGAAGGCATCCCAGTGGGGTGTGTCATGGAGGTTTTGACGGGGTCTGGCCCATGCTGGACAAATGGATTGAGGAGGGCCCCCCCTAAAAACTCCAGCAAAGAAAAAAGACAAAAACAAGGAGTGTCCCCACAAGAAATTGATTTCTTTAAGGTTGTTCTAAGAACAATCAATAGAAAAATAGGCAATTGATGGTGTCCCCCCATAAAACAAGTCATTGCCACCCAGTGGTAGTGAGGTTTCTCTCACCCAGGGCTGGGATTTGTCAGTGGAACAGTACCCATGGAGAAAGAAATTGAGGCAGGGATTCCAGAAATCCAGATGAGTCTATGGGGGTCACTCACCTGGTGATGGCCAGTGGTGGATGAGAAGTCCAGCAATGTGAGTGGTCCTTATGGAGACATCAGAGGAAGAGGTAGCAGAATAAGAGAGGGAAAGAAAGAGACTGGATTGAGGTCAAGGGAAGGCCTGGAAGAGCTTCCTGAGGGGGGGACCTCAAATGCCAGTCCTGGGTTTCAGCACTAAAATGTAAGGAAAGAAGTGAATGAAGGAAATAAAAAGAGAGGGGAGGAGAGGGGGCTCAACAATAACAAACCTGCAAAGAGGACCCAGTGGAGACTGAGACCTATCTTCTGCTTACAGCCTGGAGCAGGTACAGGGGAATGAGGGGGTAGGGGTATTTTTTACAGTTATACCATTGCTAAGGGGTTGACAGGGAAGGATCCTTGTGGTCCTCATCTCTATTCTTTAAGGAGATCACAGTTCCGTGTCAAACCAGGTATTTTCAGGATTCCAGTCCCAGATAACAATTTTCTTTCTTTGTATGATGGAGTATTGTCTGGTGCTTATTGTCTTGGTTTAAGGTCTGACTGAGTCACAGTGACTGTGAGGTAACTCCATGGAGGCCATGTTTCAAAATGGTTTTGCCTGTGTCAAGTTCTTCCCAACATGGGGGATTGAACTCAGGGATGCTTTATCATTAAAATACATCCCCAGCTTTTTTTTTTTTTCAGACAGGGTCTCACTAGGTTGCTTAGGGCCTCACAAAATTGCTTAAGCTGGCCTCTAACTTGCAATCCTCCTACCTCAACCCCCCATCACCAGGATTACAATGTGCACCACTGTGTCCAGCCTTTATCATCTTTCCCCTGCTCACCCATTCATGTCTCACTAGCTACCTAGCAGTACATGCCTGTAATCCCAGCTACTCTGGAGGCTAAGGCAGAGAATTCACAAGTTCAAGACTAGTCGATCAACTTAACAGGACTCTGTCTCAATTTTTAAAAAATTAAAAAAGGGCTGGAGAGCTAGCTCAGTGATAGCATTTACCTAGCATGTGCACCATCCTGGGTTCAGTTCCCAGTAGGGGTGGAGGGTATTTGGGTCCCTTCATTTGTAAGTATGTCCAAATAGCATTGCTCTTAAGACTCACAAAACTCCTAAATATTACTTTCCCAGATAAAACATCAGACTAAGTGTTGTTGTGCTTTTAAAATTATCTTTATTCCATAGTCCTGAATTCGTCTGTGTAACCCTAGGACATGGCTTCAATACAGCAGGTCCCCATTTTCCATGAGGAATATATTTCAATATACCTCCTTGGTGCCTGGAATATGACATAGTACTGAATCCTATCTATGTTATGTGTTTTTCTATGTACTTAAACACCTGTAATAAAGTCTAATAAATCAGGCACCATCACTGATTAACAATAATAACTAATAATAAAATAGAATAACATACTATAATAAAGGCTATGTGGTTGTTATCTCTTTCCCTCTCTCAAAATATCTCCTTGTACTGTACTCATCCTTCTTATGATGATGATACAATGCCTATATGAGATGAAGTGATTTAAATGATGTAGGCAGAGTATGTAGTACTACTATGCACTGCCACTCTATTACAGTTAATCCAATAAACAAATTGGCTACTAAATAACCTGTACAACATGGATATACACTGCACAGAGGGATGATTTACATCCCAGCAGGAGGGACCAAGTTGGCAATGAGTTTCATCACACTACTGAGAAAGGTACCTGGTGGAGGCGATCCCCCACTCACTGTCTTGACAGGGTCACAGTGAGAAAAAGTGTTGGCAAAGCCGCTCTCCCACTGTCTTGACAGGGTCACAGTGAGGATGAATGCTGGCAAAGCCACGCTGGTTGGTGGGTAACCGAAACCATGAGACCCTTTTTTATGTAATTGGGACTTTGCATTTTCATGCTTATGTTTCTCACAGGAGGCATGAGCATGTTAAATGCCAAACAAATTAAATTTCAGATGGCTAGAACAGAACAGGTAGTTCATGCCTTGGAGGCCGTTCTACCCACCCCTCAGCATATCAAGGACAAAGTAAAAGGCTATTCTTCTATCTTAGTACATTGTGGACAAACCTAATAATGGACAACAATCATCCTCTGAAAAACAAATTCTTTGAGAACTAGTGCACCTTGACTGAGAAACAAACTCTTTGAGAACTAGTGTACCTTGACTGAGAAACAAACTCTTCGAGAAAGCAGCTCAACCAGTTTTATGAGAATAAATTTAGGAATTAATTAAAATAGCTTTATAAGACACAGTTTTAAAATAATGTTAGAAATATTATTTTATTTAGATTCTTAAGTTTAGAAATTCTTAAGTCTTTAGTTGTATAGGTTTCTGATATGTTTTAAGGATGATTCATAAACTTTAAGATATTTTAAATATAAGATTTAAAGGGACTTTTTTAGATGGGAATTTTGAATTAGAAATAAAGTACAAATGTACTTTAGGTTAATGATTGGCTAAAGACTTAGAGTCTGGTTACGTAGTTTGGCATTAGTTAATAAGGAAATAACATATCTTGGGAAAAATAGTAAATCTTGGGAAAATCTGAAGGATGTAAATTGGTGACATGTTTTATTGATGATTTTGTACTTTGATGATTGTATGGCTGGGGGTCATATCCTGGAAGAATGTAGATTGGTGTGCTCTCAATCATGGTTAAAGAAATGTCATGTCTTGGCAAAGTTTTAAATTATATAATCAATGACGTATTGTGAATCTATAATGATGAGAAAAATTGTAATAAAAAGGGGACCCAGAGAAAGCAGTTTTAGCTCTCTCTCTGGAGATTGCTCAAACGGAACGACTCCTGTCTCATCACTTCGCCGACGCCACTCCTCCTTCAGGACTCCCTGGACCCCGCTGGGGCTGGACCCCGGCAGGTACCCAACCAAAAAATTATGAATTGTTTCTTTTCCATTTCTGGACCTCCTTAACTGAGGGTAACTGAAACTTCAAAAAGGAAAGCCACAGATAAGAGGGGATTGATGAAAAGAGAAGCATACAAAAGTACAATTTGTTACTATATGTTTCAACCACAGAAACCTCAAGTTGCAAGTGTTCAAGCATTGCCTCTTTTATGGATTATTCACAATTAAATGGCGTGCAGATTAATTTGGAAAGCTTGATAATGTTATTTTTTAACCTGAATTAACATAAGGAAGCAATTAATTAACAGGCATCTCATAGAATGTATTTCATAGCAAATGTAAAGGGTACTCTGCTAGGCTCTCTGTATGTATGTCTATTTAAAATTATAAAAAAAACATGCTTAAGGGATGGGGTTGTGTCTCAGTGGTAGAGTGCTTGCCTAGCATACATGAGGTACTGGTTCAATCCCTGGCACCACATAAAAATAAACAAATAAAATAAAGGTATTGTGTCCATCTACAACTAAAATATATATAAATAACACACACACACACACAATGCTTAAGTCAGAGAATACCACTGCTTTAGAATCCTTTACCTCTGCTTTATTTTCTCACCTCTAGCTTCCCCAGCACTTCTTTCTCATCCCTCAGACACCAATCTCCCCTTGGAACTTACCACCCCTCACTGAATTTTGGTACCAGGATTGTCCCCTTATATGGCACCATAACTATTCTCACCATGATCAACTATCCTGCTAATAAGTCAGGTTCTCATTTCTTCATTTAAAATGTTCCAGAGATTCCATCTAATAGGTCCAAAGAAATCTCTAGAACATAAGACCTATGATTACAGAGGCTTTTAGGGCTGTTTTAGTCAACATTGGACTCACAGCAATTAAAATCATACTTGGTACACAGTAGGTACTATTCATTTTTGTTGAACAAATGAAATATTATTGTATTTAAATGAAATTGCATCACAAGGAAGTCATTAAAAAACAAAAAAATATTTTATTTCATGCATTTCATGTACACAATTTATAAATTCATCCAATGGAGAAAACACTTATCTGTTGCACAGTTGAGCCTGACAGTTTTTGATTACTACATAAGAAGTTACCACAAACTTGATAGCCCAAAACATTACCCTGTTTATTTGCTTACATTTCCTTAGTCAGAAATCTAAGCATGGTATGCATGGATTCTCTCTTCAGGATTTCATAAAGTTGTGGTCTCAAGTATCCTCCAAACTCACACAATGTTGTGGGCAGAATCCCATTTCCTGCACTTTTAGGGCTGAGGTCCCTCTCTCCTTACTGGCTGTCAGGGTAGAGAGGGGGAGGACTACTGGCAACTTGGTGACCACTTAGCCACATCCCCAGCCCAATTTTGTATTTTATTTAGAGACAGGGTTCACTGAGTTGCTTAGCACCTTGCTTTTCCTGAGGCTGGCTTTGAACTCACAATCCTCCTGTCTCAGCCTCCAGAGCTGCTGGGATTACAGGCATGCCCCACCGCACCTGACTTGCCCCTCCATTTTCAAAGCCCACATTTAAGAAGATCTCTCACACTGAATCCTTCTCACACAATGGACCTCTTCTCTCAGGAAGAGCTTGGTCCTTTTAAAGGATCACCTAGTTAACACAGACCCATGTTAAGGTTAACTGATTTGAGACTGTAATTTCATCTGCAAAAATCCCTTCATAGTAGCAAATACCTTAGCATTTGATTGATTGAAGGTGGCTAATTGGGGTGGTGTTAGGGTCCATCACAAAATCAGACTAACATAGTCAGATTCTTACTTTTTTGTGTAATTGAGTCACAGCTGGATCATGAAAGTCAAATAAATAGATGTTTGAGAATAGTAATAAATTACATCCCACTTAGCTGTGAAAAATCTTAAATCCAACTGACATGTTAAATATCATTTAACTGACATGTTTTATTTAGGGCAAATAAAAAAGTACAATGATTTAATCTTTCCTTAGAATCTATATTACTTATCTACTGCTATATAACTACCCAAAACTTGGCAGCTGGAAACATGGAACATTATCTCCCTCAGGGTGTGATGGTCAGGAATCCAGGAGAGGTTCCTTGAGTGCTTCTGGCTCAGGGTCTCTCACAAGATCGCAGTCATCAGCCCAGGCTGCATCCTTTGAGGACCTGACTGGCACTGGGGGCTCCCAAGGAGCATGGCTCCCTCATATGGCTGTTGGAGAGGGCTCAGGTACTTGCTAGCTGGTCCCAAGAGGCCTCCATTTCTAGTCACCTGGACCTTTCCACAGGCTGCTCATGACTCAACAGCTGGCATCCCCAGAGCTAGGGATCCAAGAAACAGAAAGAACCAAAATGAAAACTGCAATGTATTTTAATCTTACACACAGAGTCATAACCCATTACATCAACCTTATTCCATCACAACACAGAGGCGAGTTGGCAAGTTCAGGCCATACTCCATTATAGAGACGGGAATAAGCTGCCTCTCTGCAAGAGAGGATCATCAAAGTGTTTGCATATGTTAAAACCAAAATTAAAGCCAGATATTGTGACACATGCATGTTATCCCACTACTGGAGGGACTGAAACAGGAGGATCACAGGTTCAAGGCCAGCCTGGGCAACTTAGCAAGACCTCGCCTCAAAATAAAAATTTTAAAAGGCTGAGGGTATTACTCAGTGCTAGAGTGGTAGCATGCAGGAGGCCCTGGGTTCAATTCTTAGTGACACACACACAAAAAAAGCCACAAAATATTGTTTCAAGACTCTGTAAATCAAATGCTCTCATCTAATTTTTTGTTAATAGTAATATTTCTTTTGGGAAAGCCATAATTAAAAGTTTGAGACAGAGAAAGGTGATAAAACACTGTCTCCGAGTCTTGCAAACATCTTTAATAAAAATACTCTATTAGTTTAAATAAAACTGAGAACATAAACTAGATCAAAGTTTCAAGACTTATGTCATAACAATTATGTTTTTATAATAATTATTATTTTCCTATGATGTTTCATATTTACTTTATGTATGCCAAAAATACAACAAAAAGAAAAGAAATCCTTGGAAACAAAAAGAATATATAGTAAGGTTGCAGGATACAAGGTTAATATATAAAATTCAATCACTTTCCTATATACCAGTAAGGAATGAGTGGAAATTGAGAAGCAAAACATGATACCATTTACATTAGCAATCCCTAAAAGTAAAATACTTAGAGCTTGTTCTTCTGCCCCTTGGTGTAAGTGTGTTCTTTCTTGGGGATCAAACCTAAAGGCCTCACATGTTAGGCAACTGCTTACCAATGAGCTACACTTCAACTCAATACTTAGGTACAATCTCATCTTAGGTTATAAATCTAAGTATGTATAAAAGCAAAACTACAAAACTCTGATGAAAGTCATCAATTAAAAAATGCAGTATATTCCATGTTCATGAATAAAATAAATATTGTCATTGTAATTTTTCCCAAATGATCAATCCCAATCAAAATCTCAGCGAGTTATTTTGTGGAAATTGACAAACTGGTTTAAAAGTTTATATGGAGAAGAAGAAAATCTAGCTAATACAATGTAGAATAAAAACAAAGTCAAAGGACAGTCACTACCTGACTTTAATAATCATGACTATGTAGTAATTAGTACCACATTGGTAGCCATTATTAAAAACAGCATGGCTTTTCCCCACACACAAAAAAAAATTAAAAATAGAATGACTGTATGATTCAACAATCCTACTAGTGAATATATATCCAAAGGTATGAAATCAGTGTCAAAGACATCTGTGTTACCATGTTGATTGCAGCATTATTTACAATAGCCAACATATAGAATCAACTTGTGTTTATCAGCAGATGAAGAAAGAAAATGGGGTTATATACACAATGAAATACTATTAAGCCTTGGGAAAAAAAAAAAGGAAATCCTATCATTTGTGATAAGGATGAACCTGGAAGACATTAAGTGAAATAAGCCCAGCATAGATGATTTCACTTATAGAGAAAAAAAAAAATCAAATTTATGTAGAGAGTAAACTGGTGGTTACTATAGGTTAAGTGGTGGGACAATTGTGGTGATGCTAGTCAAAGACCAAAATTTCAGTTACATAGGAAGAAATGAGTTCAAAAGATATTTTTTATCTCGTGGTGACTAAACAATATCCTGGTATAGTTGAAAACTGCTGACAGTTAAGTGTTCTTGTTACAAAATAAAATGGTATATATGTGTGATATATGCTAAGTAACTTGAGTTAGCCAAGTTTGGTAAGTGGATACACTTACCAAAATATCATAAATACAAAATTTTTGCCAACTGAAATGATTTTTAAAATACACTGCAGTAACACCAAAAGAATAAATGAATGTGTTGAACAGAATGGAGAGACCATAAACAGACCCACCTAGATACAAAGGAGCAAAGACAGTTCAGTGGAGAATACAGTCTTTTCAACAAAGGGTGCTGGACCAGACATCACATGCAAGAAAAGTGAAATGAGAAAGGCTCTCTTGAAAGGTTGCTATGAACATCAACTGTTGACAGGAACAAAAATGTGCCCAGCTAGTTGTTTGACACTTATTTTCACATAAATACAATGAGTGCACCTCTATATCTCTAAGTCCCCATCTGCATATGTTTCACAAGACATAAATTCATGTCAGTCACTCCATCACTCTGGTCCTGTCACTCAGTAGGGTGCAATATTGAAGGGGTCTTCAGAGACCAGAATTTTCATGATTATGACTCCAAAACATTCAGGAATGACAAAAGGTAAATATATACACTAACATAAAAGTAGGCAATCTGGTTTATACATATTTATCTTCACTCCATTTCTATGATTCACAGTTCATTCAACAGATTTCAACCAACCCAAATCCCAGAATTCTTTAGTTCACATAGATGAACAAAGCCAAAATTCAGACTATTTTGTCCGTGGCTTATGAATACCTACTATAAATTATTGTAGGTTAGTCCACTTTATGAGTGCATAACCTAAAGCAGATGGTTGAAATGTCTGCTTTTCAGGAAGGGTTATTTAATTTATCATTTAGATTACCCTGCAGAAATGTCATGGTTTGTTTTGTTTTCCTGAATAGCTGCTGAGCTTGCTTTTAACTGACAAACATGGTTAGGTTAACTTCAATGTTGGTGAGTTTCACATTATCTGTAATGACAGTACTTTGAGCCTATTTTCCAGTAATTAAGACTTTAAGCCATTGCAAATTCAAATATGAGAACCTTGTCACTAAGAAAAAGAGAAAACCATTCTCCCTTTTACAGTTTTTGCCTCTTTTTACACTAGGAAACAAGTCAGCTGACAAACTGAGGTGTTCCGCCTCATCTAAATGCATTTCAGCCCAAGCTTGAGCAGCAAGGACCTCCAGAAAACTCTCCCTGTCTGGCTTCTGGACCCCTCAGCCATCTTCCCTGTTTCCAAATAGTGAGTTGGTTAGCAACTGTCTACTCACTAGCAATCCTGCCTTCTGAGGACCTTCCATTTCCCACATAATCAAAATATAGATCCCCCTGAGCCACCACTGCCCACAGGAATGTGCCTGGGGTCTCCAGCCACAAGAGACACTTTAAAACAAACTGCAGGACACCTGCCATCTGTACACAGGTTCACACTGTGTGGACAGGTTTATGTACAGGTGCCAAGGGAGACTTCACTAGCTCAACAAAGCTTGACACCTGTACTAGTGTCACACTGTCATAAGCAACAGGTGATACAAAGGAGCCTGGTCTAACTAAAGGCAACCCCTACAACACATACTGCAAAACAGGACAGGAAAAAAGGTCATTCTGGGCCAACAAAATTAGAGAAAGGTAAACAATCCTAGTTAGTTTTCTCATCTAAAAACCAGTGGTGTAATTCCTATTACAACATTGAGGGAGAAATTAGAAGATAGTGCTAGCAGAAACAAACTCAAGACATGGTAGGCTAGGCATTCTAAACCAAATTCTGTCTAAACTGATAGGAATATGTTCATACCAGGACTCTTGTTCCTAGACTGTTCAGCCAGGCTAGGAAGGTAGAGGCAAAGAGGGTCAGGCAGGGGCGGGTCCCTCGGCAGGACAGGCACTCAAGTGAGGCCAAGGCCTGGAAGACAGCCAGTTCCTAGTGGCTATTGGGCAGCTCAAGACAGCTCCCTGCCTCACCAGCCATGGTCCTCCCTCTGGTCTGGATCACTCAGTGCTGTCGCCTTTGCCTCCTATTGCCCTCCTGGGCCCTGGGCCCCCAAGGATCCCGAATCCCAAAAAAAGCATGGAAGAACAGACCAGCTCCTCAGGTGGTGGGAAGATGAGGTCACCTGCCAGGGTAAGTGGTAAAGGTGGGAGGAGTGTGTCAAGATTTGTATGGGGGGGCTGGGGGTTGTGGCTAAGTGGTAGAGCACTTGCCTGGCATGTGCAAGGTGCTGGGCTTGATCCTTAGCACCACATAAAAATAAACAAACAAAATGAAGGTCTTATGTCAAACTAAAAAAATAAAATGATTTATATTAAAATAAAATGATTTGTATTCGGGTAAGGAATAGAAAAAAAAATGTCCAGTTTATGCTGTACCCATCAAACCTTGCAGCTCCTTGCCTAATTTTAACTCTCAACTCCTTCCCACCCCCACAGTAACCTAGATCTCAGGGTTCCCTCTCTCCTTGAACAGGAATTTCCCCCTCATCTAACAGTTAATTATTTCCTAGGGAGGAGGGACAGTTAGTCCTCTCATCCATAAACCTTTTTAAGGCAGCCCCTGAGCCAGTGATATCTACCTAATCCCCTTCCCCCCAGCATGTCTTTGATAGAGGAAGCTACCTCAGCTTCAGAGATGACTTTAAACTAATAGGGTATTTAAAAAAAAAAGATAGAATTCTTAATTCCAGCCACACTCTGCAACACAGCTTCCCAGTGCCTCAGCCCCCCATCCTGGATGATGCTGCTGCCTCCCCCAATTCCTGCTTCATCCAGGAACCTTGGCCCCACCACAAAGCTGAGCTGACTCAAGCTGAATAGTTGCTGGAGCAGCAGCTGGAGCTGTACCAGGCCCTGCTGGAAGGGAGGGGGGAGCGTGGGAAGCCCAGGCCCTAGTGCTCAAGATCCAGAAGCTGAAAGAACAGATGAAGAGACACCAAGAGAACCTGAGAGGAAATGCCTAAGCTTCCCACAAGTGCCCGCATAACCCTCCAAAACCAGAAATACTGCCCAGCACCCTGCAATGGGCCCTTTCAGAAACATTCCAGCCCATCAAAAAATGAAGACAACTCTATAAGGGTCCAAAAAATTGGAAAGTAGTTGAGGAGCCATGGCCTATGCAGGCTTATTCTCACTTTGACCCCATTCTACAGCAGGGTACTCAGAACTGAGAAATTTACCCTGGATTAAGCCCTAAATAACTTTACCATAAGCAATAAAGGATGGAGCACTTACAGATACCACAGACACATTTGTGTTTCATTTTTAGTTTTGTTAAAAAAAATTCTGATAAATCAGGAATGGGGTTTAGGAGTGGTGGTGATGCAAAAGAAGGAAGCCTTGGGGAGGGGTGGGGGCTGTCAGGGCAGGTGGCAGTAGTGTCTCCTTCACCCCCACACCTGGTGTCCTCTCCTGAAGAGATAGACCGTCACATTCCAGAATGGGTGAATCCTCTACCGCGTCTGTTCAACTGAAGACAAAACAAGGCAGTTAAAATAAGGCACACAAAGGGGAAACCAACACAGAAACACAGGTACATACATGAAGATGTTTGTGTACCATGTAGATTGAGAGGACAGACTCAGGAGTACGAAAGGAAATCCTTTGAAGAAAGAAAAAAAGACCCCACAAAAATAGTAAATAAAACACCCCAATCAGTATCAAAGATCAAGGGACAAGAAGTCATCAAAGGGCTACCAATAAGGCATCAGGTGACCACTACCTACATAAGGGATTCAAGACATACACAATAAGAACAAGGAAAATCTAAGAGCTGGGGGAGCCAGTTTTCTGAGCTCCATACTCACTGTAGGAGGAGATGTCTATCTCATCAGGCAGCTCACTGATGTTGACCTCAAAGCGGTCCTGCACGTCATTAAGAATCTTGGCGTCATTCTCATCTGACACAAATGTGATAGCCAAGCCCTTGGTGCCAAAGCGACCTGCTCTGGCCACCTGGAAGAAGAAAAAAAGTAAAACTGGAAGACCCTAAAGATGGAAGATGCCTCAAGAATAGGAATATGTAATGTACAAAAAAGGATGGGCACAGTTGTACACGCCTGTACAGGCCGAGGCAGAACGATAGCCAAGTTAGGGGCCAACCTCGGCAACTTAATGAGACCCTGTCTCAAAGTGAAAGAAAGGGCTAGGATGTGGCTCAGTGGTTAAGTGCCCCTGTGGTCAATCCTTGGTACGGTTCCATCCCCTCAAAAAAAAAAAAAAAAAAAAAATCTTAAAGAAAAAGATACATAAAATAAGGGTATGGAAGAGTGGGGTATCCTGGATGTGGTACTTACCCGATGTAGGTAGGTGTCAGAATCCTCAGGCATGTCATAGTTAAAGGCAATGTTCACCCGCTCAATGTCCATGCCTCGGCCAAATAAGTTGGTGGCCACAAGAATCCGTCGTTGAAAATCTTTAAACTGCTGATACCGAGAAAGCCTTTGTGAGAAAGGAAATTAGGAAAATGTTGAGGTCCCCTTCTCTCAATGGTTCACTTTTTCCCCAAGGTCACAAAGTTGTTCTCCAGCTCCAACTCACCTCTCCTCCTGAGGCATCCCACGGTGGATGGCAATGGCTGGAAAGTTCTGCTCCACTAGGAGCTGGGCCAGGGCGATGCACCGCTGCACAGACTTCACAAAGATCACCACCTGTATGGGAGGGGTGGTGCATGAGAGTGAGGGGGTACATAGTATTTAAAAGAAATTACACATGTGGCAGTTTTTTTAATAATCTTACTCATCTGAAGGAATTCCTCTCAGTCCCTATTATACCCTATCACATATTTCCTTTTCTGTTCTAAATACAATTTAGCCTTTCTCTCCAAGTTCTGATGATTTCTAGGTAGGCTGACCTCTGAGGTGGTGTGGAGAATAATCATCCAAACTGGCAGACATGTTATGAGACAAGGATAAGGCCATCTCATAGATAAATGCTAAAAGTTACAACAAAGTTTTAGGAAGACCACAACTAATATTCCTACTTACCAAAAGACTAAGGGGCTTACCCTAATTCTAGTAGTCTCTAGAGCAAAGACATCACACACCAGGTAAACTGATGGGTTGCTTCTCCTCAACAAGGAGTACAAGAAATAAACCAACCCTAAATGCCTAGAATAGCTCAAGATTTTTACAAACTTCCTAAAACCCTTCAAAAATTTTACTTTGGGAGCTGAGCACGATGGTGCAGGCCTGTAATCCCAGCAGCTCGTAGGCTAAGACAAGAGGATCACGGGTTCAAAGCCAGCCTCAGCAACAGCAAGGCGCCAAGCAACTCAATGAGACCCTATTTCTAAAAATACAAAAAAAATTGGGCTGGGCATGTGGCTCACTGGTGGATTGCCCAAGTTCAATCCCCGCTACCAAAAAAAAAAAAAAATCTACTTTTGAGGGTTTATTTTACTTGACATCTTCATTATTTATCCCACAGTCACAGAACACCTTGCTCATGCTCAGTCCCCAAAAAACATTTATATTTCCATTTATGAGAATGTCTCCACCATTCTCTCCTCATATGTGGCTCCCTCAACACACCTTGGTCACAGGTTTCTGCTATAACTTGTTATGTATCCAATGCTCATCACTCTACTGAACCTTGAACACTGACCTGGTTGAACTCAAGGACATCCAGAAGGTCAAAGAGTTTCCGGTTCTTCTCGTTGTCCTTCAGTTTCACGTAGTACTGCTGCAACCCGTGCAGCGTCAACTTCGTCTCATCATCCACGAAGATCTCCATTGGCTGAGGGGGAGGAAGGGGGTGGGGAACGGGAGGAGGGCAGAGTGGGGGGGTTAAACCTGGGGGGGTGGAGGAAGTTGATCTCCAAAACACCCCATGGGGGGATGGGGAGAAGAGAAAAGATTGAAAACCCCACCCCACCACTAAAAATACCCAATTTTACTGTGGTCTTTTTCACACTAGATCTAATTTCCTTCCTTCCTATCAGTTGAGTTTTAAGATAGCCCAATTGAAAACTATCAGGGGAAAAAGGAACTTTGCAAAGTAATGGAGCAGTGAAACCATCCAATGGCAAGACACCATTACCTCAAATGGAGGTGGTAAAAGAAAGAAAATAGGTGACATTCAAAGAGATGATATGATTCAAATACCTTAGAAATGATGGGGAACAGTGACTCAAGGTCAGAGTAATTCCATCAGAGCTGGTTATTAAGAACATGGGGGAGATAACAAGGAATGCTCCATTTTCATTGTCTCTCAACTAAGAGAATCTTATACACATTAGAAAGTGGATGTCTTTAAGATCAGAATGGCTGTAATGGATCTAGTCAAAAAGTCCATTTAAGAACCAAAAATTACTCAAGATGAGTATATTATATGGAATAGTTTTAGATGAGACTGGTCTCTAATAGTCAAACCATCTACAGTTTGGTTTACATGGACAGCACTAGTAAAGGGTGCTTAAAAAAAAAAACCAGCAGATAGCATTCGTCTTTAAAATTGAAAAAAAAATTTTTTTTTTTAACACACACACACACACAACCCTTGAAGGGGTGGGAAGCAGCATAAAAAAAGACATAAGAAGCTGACACAAGACAACTCTATAGCCAGACTTTCCTAACACTCTCCCTACCATCTTGGGGGACCTAATTAACGTATAGATCCAGAGATCAAGATGGGCAAGGATGTGTGTGTGTTTGGGGGGGAAAACACTAATCCAGAAGCCGAATCCCAGAAGGCAGGCTAGCAAATCATGCTTTTCAAAGAGAAATTCCAAGGCCGCCTTCAAATCTAATTCTAACCCCAAGTGCAACTTAAGAGAAAGTTATTTCAAGGGAAGGAGCACTGCAGGGAGGAGAAGAACATACTCCACTGCTCAAACAATGGGCTCCCCCAAGCCCCAACCCTAACACCCATCTGATTACATCAAGTGGAAATCTCCACTTTACCTTTCCCATATCCCTCTCCTCTGAAAATTGAAAAATAATTCTTTAAAAGAAAAAAAAAATCCACCACCCATTCAGGAGACCCCACCCCCAACACATATGGGGGAGAATGGGGCACAGCACGTGTTAGGTTCAGGAAAAAAACCGGGAACGGAAAAAGAGGCTGGTTTGGTCCTCAGCTTCCTGGTCAGGTTTCCCCGCGGCCTCCGCTGCCGCCATCCACAGCTCGGTGCCGTCCGCATTCCCTCGTCGTGCCACGGTGCTTCTCTGCTGCCGGCTCACATCGACCGAGGTTCCGATGGGTGCAAGGAGGTATGGGTGGGAAGGAGTAGGGGACTGGGGACTGAGGTGCCAGAGGCCCCCACCCCTGGAGGTGGGGAGGGGGCAGATTCATTTGTGTTGTTTGCTCTTCTTCTGGACATGCCCTGCAATCTGTCTGTCCCTCTCTTACTCTCCTACCACCGGGAGTTATGAGTTTTGATGAGCAGAAACTCCAGCTGTATGCTTGATGTCACCTTGGGGTGCGTGGCTGTAAGGGGTATGTAGGAGATGATGGATGAATGGGTGGTAGGGCAGAAAATCCTGCCCTCCCCCAAAAGGGAGAAGAGGTTCAAAAATGCTGGGATTAAAAAAATGTCGAACTCTACCCGCTCTCACGTTAACCCGACCAAGTCTTCCGGAGTTTCCCTGGCACCCGCGCAGACCCTAACACTAGCTGTCTCTGCCTCTGTGTGTCTCTTCAAGGAGTTGTTGCTCCCAGACGGGCAAAAGCCCCCTTCTTGGCACTTGAAGGACAAGGGAGTCTGGAGGAAGAGGGCGAGGAAGGGGAGGAGGCAGTGGGCGGGGAGTGGAGGGAGAGAAGGTAGAAGGGTATTTACATCTTGCATGAACTTGCGGCAGACTGGACGGATCTCTTTGCCCAAGGTAGCACTGAACATCATGACCTGCTTCTCATGGGGGGTCATGCGAAAAATTTCCTGGACATCCCGACGCATGTCTACAAGAATGAGAGATTAAAAGAAAATAGACATCTGTGATAATAATCAGAAACAGACTTCCCAGTGAGGTGACTACTGGAAATGGATAAGGAATCATTTCAGGGAAAGATGACTCAGGTCTCTCTACTTTCTCCAACAACTCTAAAATCAAATAGCAATAACAATGGAAAACACAATGACTACAGAATAAAGACTTGGGATCAGGTTCCAGCTGCTCTAACCAAGCAAGAAATATGATGAAGCCCTAAAGTTCAAGACAATACAACAGACACAAAGCCCGCTACAAAGGCTCACAAGGACATATAAATACACTTTATAGGCCCTTGTCCCAATTCCTCTTTACCCAAGTTCCAAGTTCTAGCAGTCTACAAGTACTGAGCACTTATTACACATTCTAAATGTCAGTCCATTCCATGCCTCCTCTGAATCACACTTTCCTACACTGTCAAGCAAATATAACATCTCTACATCTATCTTACAGCTCACCACCTTGAATAGTCAAAGATCATTTAAAATGACTTGTCTGGGTCTATATCCATTCCCATTCTCCCATTCTTCAAAATTTGGTCTTACAGAAATTTTTTCTTTTATTAACCCCACTTAGCACACTAGAATACCACACCACACAAACTCCCACAAACACTCACCACATTAATCCTAGAACTTAAGTCTAGAAACCTATTCAGCTATAAATTCTGATCACATATGCTGTGCTGGGGATGCCAGAGGGTGGACTGTCTCCTCCTTCAGTTTAACATCTCTCCCATGACACTCAGTATAGGAATCTATAAAGAAAAGGGTGGTGGTGGTGACTTTTATCTAAAATTATCATAGTCCCCTACTCTCAAAGAACATCTATTATAGAAAGAATACCAAAGGGCTAAGGCTATAGCTCAGAGGTACAGCATGTGCTTAGCATGCATGAGACCCTAGGTTTAATCCCAGCACAAAAAAACTAAAATAACAAAAATAGTCCAGGGAACTCAGAGCCATCAGTCATGGGTGATAGATTAAGAGTCGTCCTTGCACCAAAGTGCTCCAGTATCAAATAAACATCATTTGGCTCCAAAGAAGCAACTCCCCAGACCACGTGACCCCATCCCAGCACTACCACTCACCGAGCTGGTCAAGCATCTTATCACATTCATCCAAGATAAAGTGTTTAATATGTTTGAGGTTGAGGCTCTTATTTCGAGCCAGGGCTAGGATGCGGCCAGGAGTCCCCACGACGATATGCGGGCAGTTCTTCTTCAGCACCTCTTCATCCTTCTTGATAGACAGACCACCAAAAAAAACTGCAACCTGCAAGTCAGAATAAAATAGTCTCACAAAGAAGGAAAGAGTCCATCCTCCCCAGAGTTTCCATGCTTTCAGCTAAATCTAAACTGGCAGGACATTTCAGTACTAAAACCAACTTTAGTGATCAAACATTGAGGCTAAGAAACAAAAGTGACTTGCCCAAAGTTATATGGTTAATGGAGGCAGTCAGGGCTAGCAGTTTTTCTGCCTTAGCCCATTATGTCCCATCATCCTATACAAAGAGCATCAATAAAAACTTAAAATTAAGCATTTTTATAGGTGTCCTAAATATAGGAAAAACAGGGCATAAGGGCTTAACCATCTACCCTCATATGACTCTAAGGCCAGACTTCATGTTAAGAATAAGGACAGCAAGAAATCACCAGTATCAAGTTCCACAAAAACCACATGGAACACCAAGCTTTCCCAACTGGACCAGCACACAAACCCTACACAATTACTAATTTGAGCTAAATCTATTATCCATGTTTAAACTTTAAACCATCAGGCAAGTAACACAGAAACTGCTTTCTAGTTTCGAGGGGGAAAAGAACAAGAAATCAAAATGAAAAAGCCATGGACCAGGGATATAGCTGAGATAGTGTGCTTGCCTAGAATGTGAGAGGCCCTTAGTTCAATCCTCAGCACTGAAGGAGGGGAGGGGACTCAAATTGTCATAACCCTAACTCTATGGTAAATCTGTTTCTTCCCTGGTGTAAATCTAAAATCACTGATGCAAGATCAACCAGGTTTGTGGAAAAACCAGAGGAACAGCATTGCCCATAAAGGACTCTTGCCAAAAACGTTTGGCAATGTTCTTGCTCAAATCAATCAGTTGAACTTCCAACTATAAATTTTTATTTTTATAAGAAATACTGGGAGGAGGGCTGGGGCTGTGGTTCAGTGGTAGTGCACTTGCCTGGCATGTATGAGATACTGGGTTCAATTCTCAGCACTGCGTATAAATAAATAAGGGTCTATGAATAACCAAAAAAGGAAATACTGGGAGCAAACAAATGGCTAAACATGATATGAGAGTAACCAGGCAAATCCAGAATGGGACATTCTGTAGAACTGACCAAGCTTCTTCAACAAGTCATTTCAATCATCAGGAAAGGAGATATTGCTAAAGATCAAGCCTTAGGAATGCTAGGCAAGCACTCGCCACTGAGCTGTAACAATTTAACACTCTATCAATGAGCTATAAGACCTCAGCCCTCACTGTAACAATTCTGAACAGAAATAGGTAAAGAGTTAAATAATGACAATTCTTTTTTTTTTTTCACCCTTTTAACACAGGGTTGTGCCTAATTGTCCAGGCTGACCTCAAACTCTGAGGCTCAAGTGATTTTTTCCTGTTTCACCCTCCAAGTAGCTGGGACTACAAGAATGCATCACTGGGCCCAGTGTCATATTTGATTCTGACACCAAGTGTTTTAAGGGTGACAACAAGTGTTTTAAGGGTGATGATGAGCTAGGCCTACAGAGGTGACTCTCACTCACTACGGAACTCAATAGTAAGTAGTTCTAACAACCTAAACAGTTTTCTGGTGTGTAACTTTCAGACTCCACCTACAGATTATACTGCTTAGTAAAAGGACAGAATATAAACCTATTCATTCTGGCAACATAATAGGAGAGATATTCCTAACATAAATATATACTATACTACATATACAGGGCCTTCAGACTGTATTTAAAGAATTAACATAGCTTTCAAAATACCCAGAGGAAAAGTAGTATAAACAAGACAAATAATGTTTCATGAAAAGAAGTCTGAAAGCCTAGAATTGACTAATTAATAGTGCCTAATACTTAATTACACAGAACCATGCGGATTTTTTTTAAATGGTTGTGATTACCTTCCGTGAAATAGGATTACAAATGGGAGAGCACAAATTTTCTCATTATAAAACCTAAACTACTTAAATATTTTTATCATGCACTGGTGGTACTATTTCAGTTTTTAAGAAATTATTTTCAGTTTTAGGCTATGACTCAACATTCCTAGTTTCTTTAAAATGTGAAATAATAAATGGGTAACGATTTGAACAAAAGTAGTTTTTCACTCTAACCTAGAAGAACAGTGTTATCTACATCAGTGTCTCTCAACCTCCCATCACATAAGGATCATGTTAGAACATTATTTCCATCCACTGTAGGTCTGGGACAGAACCCATATACCCTATATTTCCACCAAGTTCCCAAAGGATGCTGAAGCTATTGATATTGGAACCACAACATAAATATTAATGACATATAATGGAAAACAAATCAACTCTGTTGCAGCCCCCTCATCTTTCAATTTTCTGCCATTTTAAAGAATTCTCACAATTCACACAATATATTGCAGCTTTCTTTTGCTTTTAGAGCTTCCTCTTGCCACATACCCCAAAATTCTCAAAACTTACCAAACACACTAAAATGATTCAAATTCAGTGTAAAGAAGTATGAAGTAGTCCATGGTAAGCATTATCCATCAACCCAATCATGAGTTCTCATGCTACAGTGTATTTACCCTGTATTACACCAAAGCAAACTAAAGCCTCTTCAAAATTAAAAACAAGCATCTCTGAAAATATAATGTAAATCCAAGAGTTCCATATTTTAGTAATATATCTAATACACCCTAAGTCTGCAGAAATTTACTATCAGTTATGTGTTTGCTGAAGTTCTTGTATAGGTCTTTAACATCTGTGGAACAGAAACTGTTGATCTACAAGTTTCAGGTGCCTATAACTCCCCATACCCTCATTTTCTCATGTTTCTTTACTCTGGCTTACCTTGACATTGGGCATGTATTTAGAAAAGCGCTCATATTCCTTGCTGATCTGAAAAGCCAACTCCCTAGTATGACACATCACCAGCACGGACACCTTGAGAGAGAAATAAACAGAGATAAATAAAATTAAGTACATACCTCTTTGTTATCCCCTCAGACAAAGAGATTGTCACAAAAGCACATGTGACATTTATAAATGACTTCAATTTCTAAGATTTAAATCGTTAAGCTCATGCTTACTGCAGAACACTCCCCCTAGTTTTCAAGGATGATAAGAGGTCATCTAAAAGAGAGAAGTAAATCTGAAACTGGGCCAGAAACATTTCCCACATATCCCTAACCAAAATGCTTTCCCCAACACTCTCCCTAAGTATACCTGTCCAGTAACTGGTTCCAGCTGTTGCAGTGTGGCCAACACAAACACTGCTGTCTTTCCCATGCCTGATTTGGCCTGGCACAGGACATCCATTCCCAGAATGGCCTGAGGGATACATTCATGCTGGACTAGAAGAAAAAAAGAAAGAAAAATTTAGAATGCAATCCCAAGTAACTCCACAACCATTCCAAATTCATTTCTTCCCACTCAATTCCCAAAGTATTTACCTGATTCTTGCCAACTTTCAAACCCTTTTAACCTCTCTCTGCTCCCTCAATCATATTATATCCCAAAATGAAATCCTCCTAGTTCCTTCCAGATCTCACCTCCTCCAGGTTCAGGCCACCCCAGTGATGCTAACAACTCTCTTAAATCTACCAACAGCTCACCTTCAGTATTTCTGGCTCTGTCTGTATTTTTCTTAAACTGTAACAATCCATGATATTTAAACGCCTGCCACAGACCATTTCTCCTACTTAAGTTACCATACTTTGGGTCTCATAACCCTACAATCTTAAACAAAATGGACTTATTACCTGACCCAGACCAGTCATAAAATTTCTAAAGACCAGAGTTGGCCTGACCCAAAAGTGGAAGGTCCAAACAGACCCTTTCTGGAAGTCTAAAAAAAAAAAAAAAAAACTTTTTTGAGAATTTTTTAAAAATATTTTTTAGTTGTTGATGGACCTTTATTTATTTGTATGTGGTGCTGAGCGTTGAACCCAGTGCCTCACGCATGCTAGGCGAGCAGGCTACTATTGAGTCACAACCCCAGCCCCTGGAAATTTAAAATTAATGGTCAAAATAACAAAGTTAAAAAAACAAGCAAACAAGAAAAACCAGACACAAAAGTAAAAAGTAAGCTTCTAAATTGTTTTTGGATCACTAGCACTTTCATGCTATCATGAAAGAAAAGCCTACACAGCCTCTTCTAATGTTAAGATCTTTTTTGGTACTTATTTCCTGGTCTAGTCCAAACATAAATCATTACCACCTGAGGAATCATAAGCACATCCTTTCCTTGTATCCCCAAAGAGCCTAATGTATACTCTATGACCAAAAGAAAATTTACCTTCTGACGGATGCTCAAAGCCACAGTCAACAATAGCCCGGAGTAATTCTGGCTTGAGCAGGAAGTCCCGAAAGCCAGAGCTATGGATGGAGACATAGGAGCCCTTGACATCCTTCTTGGCAGGAGCCTCAGCTCCATCTCCCCCAGCTGCTGTTTCCACCTCATCATCTTCATAGTCCAAGAGCTCATTGTCCACATCATTCTCTGCCATAATTGGGCCGGCAGGGGGAGAAGGGGAGGGGTCTCTCGATGAGTTCTCCCAGAACAGGTGAAAACAAGGGGAAAGAGAGGGGCTTGATAAAGGGCAAAAGAAAAGGTACTAGTTCTGATAGAAGAGCTGAGTGGGGAAAACAGACAAAAAACTTATCAGTCACTAGCAGACTTTCACCACCTCTTTCCCACTGCCAGACTTTCTACTTTCCCTGAACTGTGAACCCTTTATCTGTTAAGGAACAGATATAAAACATAAAAATAAAATCCAAATATAATGAAAACAGTGGTCTCAGGAAATACTGTTCCCAAAAAGATTGAGCTCACAGTAGCAGAACCAGTTAGTTTGACAGGGGAAGACCAATGTATACATTTGTAATTGTAAATAACAATGAAAAAAACAGATCATGAAAAGGTGACTATGACTAAATAAGTTTCCTTATAATCTCATGGTGTCCATTCCTAAGAGCAGCCATCAGTCAAGGGTGATAGATTAAGGTCAGCACTGCGCAAAGCGCTCACTTCTCGAAATGAAAACATCATGTGGCTGCCAATCACCTCCTACACCTCTCCAGTGTCTCGCGCCTAAGTACCCTCCTTCAGTTGCTTAACAAACCTATGTCATTAACACCGAGGAGCAGGCCTAAGTGAGATGGCTCAGAAACAAAAAATAAAAATGGGCTTGGGTGTAGCTCAAGGGTAGAGCAAGACCAGTACCGCTATATATATATATATACCAGAAGATATAATCAAAAATATATTAATGATAGATATATAACAAGCTTTAACAGAATGTTTACCAAGTGGTCTCACATCACTCTTGCGTTGCTACCTCCACAAGACACATTTCTAAGAAACACAATGACACTACCAATAAACATTTGGAAAGCCTCCAAATTAAAGTGGGTAAATCGAGGTGAGAAAAATCCAACTGGGCCCATAAACGTGCTCCTCCTCCTCATCCCACAGGGGGCCCAAAGACCCAGAAGAAAGGTGAGAAGAGCCCCGCCCTCCACCAATGCCCGGGACCAGAATAAGCCTAGCGCCGCCTCTCGACGTCGCTGGGGCCTCGGGAAGCAAGGGACCCACTGGTAGAGCTGGGAGCAAAAGGGACACAATGGCGCCTGGGCCACCATCTTGGATTGTGCCCCCCTTGTTTCCCTGCCTCCCCCTAGGAGCTCGGCGCTCTCGAAAAGAACAGAAACAAAGAAAATAACTACCCAACCAGGCCCCAGTGACCATATCATCGCTTGTGAAAGGGGTATCAAGAATCCATGTGATAGGATGACCAGGGAGAAGCGCAGATGGAGGCGGATGGTAGCAAAGGCCAAAGCTTACCAGAGCAGGGCGAGCGCGTATGGCGGCAGCAACAGCGACGAGGGAGGGAATCTCTCTTCACTTCCGGTTCCAGGCTTCCCTCAACCCTAGCCTCCCGCCGTCTCGGCTGCCAGAGCGCAGGCGCATGGTGCCGGAAGAAGGACCTTTCGCTGTTCTTTACCTCCGCGCGCTCTGGGGTTGCCTTTGGAAAATGCCTGTCAGAAAAAATGTTAAAGCCCTTTCTAACTCCTCCGTTATTGCCAAAATCAAGACATAAGGAGACTAACTTCTCTTCCTGCTGTTTTTTGTCCACTTCTATTCACGCCCCTCATCTCTTCGTTTAAGTTTCTGCCAAGCAGGTCTTCTCTCTGGGCATACCTCCGTGGGCGCGCGAGGAACGAGTGCGGCAGGGGCTGTGAGTTCCCACGGGGTCCTTGGCCTGGTAGTCAAGGTGACCTGGAGACGGTGGGTTTGCGCTAAGAAATGTCTGACTCCAGGTGAAGGGTGGGCAAGTGTCAGGAGACCGGAGTGAGATGTGCTTGAGGGTTATACTCTGTGCCTTTCCCAGCTATGAGGACGTAAGGTAGTATTTTCCCAAAATGATGTTTGGTGAAGTAGGCTAGTAAATAAGGAATGTGTCAGCCCAGTGGTACACTGCCTTAGGGGACAAACAAATGAGGATGGTGGGAACACGAGTTTAAGAGAGTACTATAAAATGGGCCCACTCTGCTGACCCCTACATGCTTTCTTTGCCAAAAAGCAATTTATCTGCAGCCGTGCCTGGCCTAAGTGATTGGCCTAAGTGAACAGGTTATGTCGCATTCCTCAGCAAACTACCTGTTATCTGTAAGGAAATGCATTTACAAGAGGAACCCAAGTTACTTTGAAGGGAGAGACATTTGTGACCCTTTTCACAGACCAGATTATAGAAGATAAGGATAATTCCTCCAAATTAGGAAGAATCTAATTAGAATTGATGAAGAATCTAATTAGAACCAATTAGAATTCTGCCTGGGCCAAGGTGAGAATTGTTATGCAATGAAGATTTGAAAGTTTGATGTCACTCTGCTGTCAGTCAAAAGTCAAGACCTGGACAGAACTCTGGAAACTTCCCTGCCCACCCCAACCCCCAATAAATTGTAGTGCAGGAGGGGCATATTGTCTCTCTTCACTCTGAGAGGACCCACTCTCTCCCTTGAGAGTGTCCCCTTTCCCTTTTCCTGTCATTTCAATAAACTCATTCTTGTTACTCTGAGCTACATATCTGAAATCTTTCTGACTTGATCACAAGAATTGGGTTTGACAAGAGGGTCTTCGTGCTGCCTCAGTTTCTCAGAAGGCCCCAGCTCTTTAACAATAGGACCTATGGTCTGGGGCTGTAGCTCAGTGGTTGAGTGCTTGCCTCACATACGTGAGGCACTGGTTCAGTCCTCAGCACCACATAAGTAAAAATAAATAAAATACTGTATCCATCTACAACTTAAAAAAAAAAAATTCTTAAAAAAAAAACAAGATCTAGATTCTGCCAGTTACAAAAAATAAATAGTAGGGCTTGAGGGTTGGTTGTAAAGCTTTCTAATGTTCATTAGAGCAGAATGTTTTTTAGCCCCACCCCAACAGCCCTATTGTTCAGCCTGGATTTTTTTCCTAAAACATTTGACATCCCCCTCTTTATTTAACCCTAAGAAGTAGCTACCATTATTCCCATTTTATAGCTAAGCAAATAGAGAAGTAAATCAAATATTCAAAGCAAACCATCTAGTAGGGGCTTAGGTTGTGGCTCAGCGATGGAGTGCTCGCATGTGAGACCCTGGGTTCAATATTCAGCACCACATAAAAACAAGTAAGTGAAATAAAGATATTGTGTCCAACTACAACTAAAAAATAATTAAAAAAATACATCTATTAGGTAACAGCCAAGATGTAAACATCTCTAATTCTCTATCATATCCTGCCTCTCTGCTTAAAGAATCTTGTTAATAAACACAGTATAGATTATTACCTCATTAGTTCAAGGCCTTGACAAGAAAGCTTATCCTCTGTGGTGAAGAGAAATAATCATAGGATGGTATCACAGAAGGGCAGTTTTCTGAGTCCTAAGTATTATTTAATTTATTTCACAGTATTTATCAACTGTCTACACTGTGCCAACTACTATCCTAGGACTTGGGGACACAGCAGTGAACAGCCCTGTGCTCAGAGTTTACATAACAGAGGAAACAACACATAAACATATAATGTCAACTCTTGAGTGCAAAACAAGGTAAAAGGGGAAAGAGTGCTTGTTCCTACACTCCAGTTTTTCTCTTTCCAGTTGTTGTCTCTAATCCTCAGACTCCAAAGCAAAGAAACACATGTGTTTCTCTGCACTTTAGAGAAATAATGAAGTGCCATTTGCTTTTTTTTCTCCAGAAAGTTTCGAAGGACAGCTCTTTTGGTGTTTCGAGAATATGTACACATGGAATAAGAGAGTGACTGCAAAGGAACAAGAGAGTGAGGCAAAAGGAGGCTGCTCAACTCACCAACTGATTTGCTCTTATTTTATTGACTCTTGTTGTTACAAAGGGAGAGCAAGGTGTTAAGGATACACAGAGGAAAGTCATGCATATGGGGGATACATATCACTTTAGATCTCAGGAAGCAGTGAGCATCTGGTAGTCTTTGGGGAAACAGAAAGAGAGGGGAATCCAATAAAGAGAAAGGCCATCTTAAGTGATACAAAACGAGAAGCTGAGAGATGCCATAGCTACCTGGAACATAATAGAGGGGCTAAATTAAGAATTTTTTGCCGGGGGGGAAGGGCCATACTGGGGATTGAACTTAGTGTCTCTATGTTGCCAGGCTACGTCCCCAGCCTTTTAATTCTTTTCTTTTTCTTTTTTTTTTTTTTTTGAGACAGGTCTCAAAAAAAGGTTGGCCCAGAACTCACAATCCTCTTGCTTCAGCTTCCCAAGTAGCTAGGATTACAAGCATATGCCACTGGGCCCAGTTCATTTACTCTTTTCAGAGACCATAAGGTCTCTGGGGAAAGCAAGGTAAGAAGAACAATTCTTCAGAGAATTATTAGGACACAGAATGAAATGAGTAAAATTAAAGAGACACTGGCAGAAGTCAGGAAATAGCAGTATTTAGGTTTTGGTAGGTGAACAGAGGTGGGAATAATGTCATGGGATTGCCATTTATTGAATCATAACTACTACCTGTCAGGAACTATGTTAAGCTCTTTACAGAATGATTCCTAATTGTTGAAGCAATCTCACAAGGTAGGCATTATTATTTCAGTTTTTATAGAGGAGAACATTGAGGATTCCAGATTAAGTAGCCTGTCCCAATTGCATGGTCAACAAGTGGCAGGGTTGAGAAAGGAACTCAGATCTGCCATTTTCTGAAGTCACGGGGCTTTCCATGTTCCTACTTCTCCATGTTCCACCCTTCACATGAAGGAAGGGAATGACTTCGGTACTTACAAGGATCCAGTGAGGATTAAAAAACATAAATTGAAAAAATAAATAAATTCAGGTTTGAGCAGAATATTTACAAGTTTCACAGGAGAATATTGGATTCTGGTTCCCAGATTTTCCAAAGAATGGAGAGGTGATTTTTTTTTTTTTTTTTTTTTTTTTTTTGGCACTAGGAATTGAACCCAAGGCTTATGCATGCTAGGCAAGGGAAGGTGATTTGACTTGGGAGATTTCTTTGAGGAGGAGAACTGGCTGGAGGAGTCAGACCCCATAGTCGATCCTAGGCAGTGATCCGGTAGTTGGGGTGGACCTGGGGCCTGACATCGCAGACCATGCCAAGAAGCTGGGCCAGGACACGCTCCCGGTTTCTCTGCTGGGAGCTCTGCATGCCCTGTACCTGGCGCCTTGTGGCCTGCTCCACTTCAGCTGACAGGTTCCCCTGGGAGCCCATGGCCTGGGGGATGGGAAAAGGGGTGGAGGAGAGAAAGAAAAAAGCAGAAGAGAGAAAGGTCCAGGCATGTGGAGAGGAAGATCCTGAGCAAGCCAAAAAGAAAGGCCTTTTCAAAAACTGTCCCCATCCCACAGAAATAGCCAGATATCAAAGAGATCAACACAATCCCCTGTTCTCTAAGAACAGACATGCAACCTCATCCTAAAACAGAGATTGTAAAGTCCCCACCACCTCACCACCCCTGACCATAAAACTCTGCCCTCACCCTAAATGTTATCATACCCCACACAGATTGTGGAGATTCCCCTGGCCCCCAAGCTGTTCATGTCCTTCAAACTGCCAGACTCTCTTACATATCATCTCAAAGCTTTACCAACACTATGAGCCTTGCCAGAGTCCCTTAAGCCCTCTACCATAGTATTTTCTTGCCTAGTCACTTGTACACACCTCACAACATGCTCCTACCAACTTGCAACTGGGTGGGTGCTGTCCAAACTCCCCCCACCCCACAACTCACCGCCTGCTGCTTGCTCTGGAATTCCTGCTCTCGCTCTCTGCGGTACTGCTCCACTTCCATTTGTGCCTCTTCCTTTGCCTGCTTCAGCCTCCGAGCCTTTCCTGGAGGCAGAAGAAAAGACAGTGGATAGGATGGATCCCCCACCAACTGTGATATTAGGGGTCAATCCCTTCCAGAAAGTTGTTTGGCCTTCTCTCAGCCAAACCAAGTGTTAGATTCTAATACCCACCGATTTCTTCCCTCCTAACCAACATTCAGCACCCAGCTCTCGACCTAAAAGCCTTGAGTTTGCTAATCTCCATCCCTTATTTTCCTTCCAGATTTCTAAGGGAGAGGCGACTCACTCTTTCTGGCATCTGCTACCTTCTCAGCAGCCCGCTTCTCAGCTTGCAGGAGCTGCTGGATACCCTGGGACTGACTGGCCATTTCCGTCCTTAGAGCTGATGCTGTTTCGTAGGGGACCAAGGTATCAGATGGCTTCCCCCACCCCCAATGCCTACTGCTACTCCTCCTCCAGCTCGTTGCTGCAGTCCTCCACTACCCCTGGGTCTTAGTGCTCCCCTTTTCACTCAGTCTCCTGCATTGGTTGTCTCCCCCAATCTGATCCTCCCACTGATGATGGTCCTCCTCTCCTACCTCTCTCTCAGGCAGTACCCAAAAGGACCGCTTGGGAGCAGCAGAGACCAGGTCCAAACCTGCCGGTTAACTTCTCTACAGGTGTAGGATCTTTCCAGTCACCAAAGTCTAGGGATGGGAATAGAGACTGAGAAGGGAGGAATATTTGGGAGTATTTGGGTGGGAGGAGGAGAACTTGATCAGTGGTCTCAGAGGAGGCTCAGAGGGAATGAAAATGAGGTGAGAAGGTAAGGATGTTATCATGCGACGCGTGCTGGAAAAGAGATGTACTGGACTTCTCTTTTCTCTCCCCTCTATCTCCATCTTTTCCTACATGTTTCTAAAGTCCAAATTTCTGTAATGATCTCTCTTATCTCATTTGCCCTGTGCTACAGCTACAGTTGTCTTTTTATGTCTTATCGTGTCCGTTTTTCTCTACTGATCTATCCCTGTTCTCGGTTTAACTGTGGTTTTGGTTTTGCATTTTCACTATGATTTTTATCTTATCTTTACCTCCCCTCTTTTCTTTATCTTTTTATCTTTCCATCCATCACCTAACCATGCCCTTTCTCCTCCCAGTTGAGTGAGGACAGGGGTAAACCTCCAAATAGCCCTCCTTTTTTACCCCGCCTTTGCCTCGGCTTCTCATCCTATCTTCCGGTTTATGGAGGAACCTTTGTCTTAAGTTCCCAGTTCTCTCCGGAGGCATAACCGAGTAACTACCGGTTCGGGGCAGAACGACTTCCGACAATACGCCTTACAGTTCATTTCCACCCTAAACCTTCGTCTGTGCTTGCGCCATTTCCGCCAGCCTGGAGTGTCTCCGCCCTTCCCGCCTCCCTTCTCGGAGCGTCTTAAACACAGGCCTTGGGCCTACAGCTCTGGGGGTACTTGAGGGGCGGGGGGGGGCTGGTCTGATGAATAACCCCTCCCCCCAGGTCCCAGAGGAAGAAGCCTCTACATCTGTCTGCCGGGTACATTATATTCAATTTCTAGATCATTATTGGAAATTGTGACTTTTAAATTCAAGTTTCTCCTGATAAAATTTCCACCATCAGGCCCTATTCGTTTTTTTCAAAGTCAATTATAAACAAATTTTAAATTTACCTGGGCTTTTGAACCTTAAAGCAATTATGCATCTTTTTCTCAAATTTTACGTTAAAAAATTAAATCTGTGACCCTAACCCCACTCAAAAATTTTTTTCGAACCTATAATCTGGTAAAGGATAAGAGTACAATAGGCCTCATTTTTTACTGCAGTTGTGAAAAGAAACAGGGAACTAAAAGGGAATGTCTGAGATGGAGGGGGAGGGACCAGCCAAGGCTGGAGTCCTGACTGCTGCCTTTCTTCCCTTCTTTCTCAGCCCAAGAGTTCCATGGCCTCCACTTCCCGCCGTCAACGCAGAGAGCGTCGCTTCCGTCGTTACTTGTCTGCAGGACGGCTGGTCCGGGCCCAGGCCCTTCTCCAGCGACACCCAGGCCTTGATGTGGATGCTGGGCAGCCCCCACCACTGCATCGGGCCTGTGCCCGCCATGATGCTCCTGCCTTGTGCCTGCTGCTTCGCCTTGGGGCTGACCCTGCCCACCAGGACCGCCATGGGGACACGGCGCTGCACGCTGCTGCCCGCCAGGGCCCCGATGGTGAGTCAGCCTCGTGGGGAACAAGGTCATGAGTGATGGTCATCAGAAGTGAAGGCCAACTAGTAGCTGGGAAACAAGCTAGTTATTTGGTCAGTTGAACCTAGGGAGGCAATTGACAAGGTTGGCGTGTGGCCATGGTTTGTGCCTTTACATTACTGAAATACCATTGTCTAAAGAGCCTGACATTCCCAAAACAGCAACTACTCTTCCAATTTCACATCTTTGCAGTTTAGTAGCTACTTTGTTTCTTGACTGGTTGTGTTTAGCACAAAAATAGAATAGAAGGTAGGCTTTGAAGTTGGATTGCCTGAGTTCAAATCCCAGCTGCACACTTAATAGCTGTGTATTCAGTTATTAAATTGTCCTGAGGCTTAGTTTGCCAATGAGCAGAATTAAAATAACAACCTTTACTGTGTACCCTATATTTCTCATAAAGTAACTGATTTAATCCTCACAATAACTCTACAAGGTAATAAGTATGGATATTTTACCCCACTTTCCTGATGAGGAAACTAGGCACAGAGAAGTTAAATCATTTTCCAGACTTATACAGCTATTCATTTGTAGAACAGGGATTATAATCCAAGCAACCTAATTATGTAGTGTCTTGTGTTATACATTATGGAATTATATAGTGATTGCGCCCACATTCATATTCAGGCTGTGACGTATATTTTGAGAATCAATCAACATAATGCATAATTAGAATGCCTGGTACTTGATAAGCACTTGGTAGATGCTGGTAGTGGTTGTTCCTATTGTTATCAACAAGTACGTACTCCCTTACACACAATTCTGAACCTCAGAAACACTCTGGGAACAAGTTTTTATCAGTTTGCCACCAAAACTCATTTGGTGACAAAAACCTAATCCGAACTAAAGTGAGGCTATCTCTGATTTTTTTTATCCCACTGATGTCAATATTCAGAGATTTCATATCAGAAACATTGATGTGTTTGGTTACTAGGGCTGCCCAGACTCCCCTGGGATACCTAATCTACAGTATATGTATTTTGAGATCAGTTCTATCAAATCTCAAAACATCTGAGTTTTGAAAAACCTTTGATCCTGAGATACAGACATGGAACCTGTTTATATTGCAGTTGCAGTGGTAACAGCTCTGTAGCAATATAGCTTACCAAAATCAAAGGTGAAACCCCTTTCTACATCTAGAGATTTCCTTCTAGAGTAAGAGGAAAGCCTCTATGTTCAGATGAACAATGCTAATTTAATTTGATTTGCTATTTTTCCATCCTTGGGTTTCCAGGTATGTACAGGAACCCCTTCTTCTCCCATACGGTCTTAAATCCCCTTTAATTCTGCTTAACATAAGTTGCTTTCACTCCCATAACTTGGTATCCTCTCAGTATATCAAGTGAGATAGCTGGTATATTTTAATTTTTTATTTTATTTTATTTTTGGTACCGGGGATTGAACAGGGGCACTTTGCCACTGATCTATATCCCCAGCTTTTATTTTGAAACAATCTTACTGTAATTGTCCAGGCTGGCCTTGAACTCATGATTCTCCTGCCTCAGCCTCCCAAGTAGCTAGGATTATAGGCATGTGCTTCTGAACCGACTTGGTTGTTATGTTTTGTTTTGTTTTTTGTTTTTGTTTTGTTCATTTGTTTTTAACTTAAAAACAAAGAGGGGAGGCTTACCAAGTACAGATATCTAACTGGCTGGCTGATATTGTAACAGGCAGGGCTTTGGAAGGCAACAAAGCAGGCTACCACAAGGCAGAGCTGCTTCCAGATAGATCTCAGCTCTACGGAGGACAGAGACGTGCAACATAACCTCTGAGCCTAATTTGCCTCTCTAAAATGGGAATTGTGATGAGTAAGTGAGCCAAACATTTGGTGCAGTTTTGACACCCCCTAAATGATATGTATGTTATTTTTATATAATTCGTTAAGGCTTTTTCAGTAATAAAAATGTCTGTAATGATGTGGTAGACATTTCCTTCATTATACTGAATTCTAAGAAGCATGTAAGATTGATATTATACAATTTACAGATGAGGAAAGGGGGGCCCAGAGGTTAGGAACTAGCCTGAAATCTCATAGCTGTGAGGTGATTGGATTCTAAAGGGGGACAACCGCTTTCACTCCCATAACTTGGTATCCTCTCAGGATTTATTTCCCCCAGTCCCTTGCCAGCTCTGCCACGAGGTGGCCTTCTAATACCTGTGTTAGAAGGCCCTTCTCATTCAGCCAACTATTTTAGAAACCACCTGCCTTAGTAAAATGAAAGGATCTTCTTTGAACAGATTAAATGGCCCATAATCCCCTGCCAGGATTTTTTTCCCCTAATTCCCATGTTAAGTCTGAGGGATGCTCGAGTTCATGCTGGAACAGCTGGCTGAGTTATACCCAGTAAGATGCAAGTGAAGGGCTCCTACCTTTTAGGCTTTGGATGACTTCTTTTAGAACCCATCACTTAATGGGAAAGTGGTATTAGCTGCCAGATTACCCCCTAAGTAAACACACCTTAATGAAACAATAACCATCCTTTACATAGAACAAGAATTAGTGAACACTGAGAAGCAGGGGGTCATTTTCTCAGTCTTTTACAAAACGAATAAAACTCAAAGCCAGTCTGTTTCTTCTTTTTTAAATATAACATTCACTGCACTTCTGCTCTGTGCTAACATAGTACCATACATTCAACATCAATTACTCACTTTGATCTGTGCAGTAGAAACAAGCTTTGACCCCATTTTACAATGACTAAGCATCCGGTTTATGTTCTACTTGCCTTTCTAGCCTTACCTCTTGCTGCCTAGCCACAGACCCATGACTCCAGCTATGTGGCTCTCTGCCTTCAATGACCCTAAACACATCTTTCACAAATCTGTTTGTCTCTTAAATGTTGCTTTCCTAATTTCCACTTTGCTAAGCGTTATCCTCCCTTACCAGCTCAAGCCCAACCTCCTTCTTGAAGCCCTCTCTGACTACCTCACCGACTTTTACCTTTTCCTCCTCTGGGCCTCAGTTAATCTTCAATCAGTATAAAATTTTGATACTACTTTTTTGTCTTTTTAAATAGGCTGGTCTTGAGCTTCTGGGCTTAAATGATCCTCCCACCTTCGTCTCCCAAAAAGTTGGGATAATAAGCATACACTACTCTGCCCATCTGTGATACTTGCATTTTTAGAAATTATGTTCAGGGCTAGGGTGTGGCTCATTGATAGTATGTGCAAGAACCTTGTTTTGATCCGCAGCACCACAAAAAAGAAAAACATTGCATTCTTTTTACCAGTTAGTATGTCTGTACCTGTAAGGTAGAAATCATGCCTTTTTATGGATAAGGAAGGAGCAAGTGCCTCCATCACTAAGACAAAGTAAATTTTTTATTCCACAAAAGTTTTTCATTTTTTTTTTCTAGTATGGATGTACAACATATTAATTAATGAACACTGGGAAACATTGATCTATACTGATAAATTGATGATAAAGGTGGCATTTCAAATGCTAGAAGAATATAAAATGTTTAATAAATGATGTTGAAACATTTGGCTTATCTAGAGGAAAAAAGAGTCCTACCTCACACCTAACTTGAAATTCCAGAGCTAAGCATGTGGTGATCCTCTACAGTACTAGCTACTTGGAGGATCATTTGAGCCCAAGAATTTGGGGCCAGCCTAGACAGTATAGTGAGACTTTGTTTCTTATAAAAGTAAATTCTAGGGCTGCAGTTGTAGCTCAGTGGTAGAGTGCTTGCCTAGCATGTGTGAGGCACTTGGTTCAATTGTCAGCACTACATATAAATAAATAAAATAAAGGTCTATTGGGCTGGGGCTATAGCTCAGAGGTAGAGTGCTTGCCTAGCATGCGTGAGACACTAGGTTCCATCCTCAGCACCACATAAAAATAAATAAGTGAAATAAAGGTATTGTGTCCAACTACAACTAAAAAATAAATATAAAAATATAAATAAAGAAAGGCATTCTGCCCATCTACAACTACAAAAAAAATTTTTTTTAAACTTGGGGTTGGGTCTGGGGTTGTGGCTCAGTGGCAAAGCTCTCGCCTAGCACATGTGAGGCCCTGGGTTTGATCCTCAGCATCACACATAAATAAATAAAATAAAGGTATTGTGTCCAACTACAACTAAAAGATAAAAATATTTAAAAAAAAAACAACTTGAGGCTGGGGTTGTGGCTCAGCAGTAGAGTACTCTCCTCGCATTTGCAAAATCCTGGCAGCACCACATATAAATAAATAAGTGAAATAAAGCTATCGTGTCCAACTACTACTAAAAAATAATAAATAAATTTTTAAAAAACTTTTTAAAAACTTAAAAACTGTCAACAACTAAAGTGTGTGTGTGTGTGTGTGTATGTAAATTTAAAAATAAATAATTAGATTCTGTAACCCCTTCCCATAAATAAAACTTAGAAGGCAGTATCAAAGAAAGTCAGCTTTATCTGTGATAGTTTTATTTCTTTAAAAATAAAATGATGATGTAGCAGGCATAGTAATGCAGGCCTGTAATCCCAGTGACTTGGGAGGCTAAGGCAGGAGGATTGCAAGTTTGAGGCCAGCCTCAGCAATAAGGCAAGACCCTGTTTGAAAATAAAAAATTAAAATTGGGGGGCTGGGATTGTGGCTCAGTGGTAGAGTACTTGCCTACCTAGCATGTGTGAGGCAATGAATTCCACTTTTATGTATAACTATAACGCACCAATTAAAAATAAATTTTAAGGAAAGATGATAACATTTTTGGCAAAGGAAAACAGGCTTATTTATGTATTCTTGGCACAAACAAATATTGAAAACAATTTAGAAGAATTGCATATATGCCTTTTTTCCTTTTCTTTTTGGTTTTGCACATTTTTTTTGACTGACTCAGAAATTCCACTTCTGAAAATCTATCCCACGCAAATACTGTCACAAGTCCCCAGAGATATATGTATAAAAACAATAGTTTTGAAAACAAAGTCTGTCAGGGGTGAGGAGATTTGTACACACAATGGAACACTAACTACACAGTCATCAAAAAGAATGAAGTGGATTTTGTATTTCTGTGGAAAAATATGAATGAGATATTAAATGAAAAAAAAAGTTGTCAAATAATATGTATAGTGTGGCTCACATATCTTTGAGTAAATTTATCATATGTATGCATTAATGTACACCAGGACAGGACTGGAAACTGTTAATAGCTATAATTTAGCAATAAACTATTAGTAGCTCTTATTTATTCCTTCTTTAAAAAGTAAAGAAGTCTTCTATTTAGTCTAGCCCTTTCACATTAAAATATCAATTAAATAAAATTGGAAGGAAACCCAGTAGTCTTACTATTCAGAGATGAGAATTTTTACTTTTTTTCCGTCTGTTTTCTTCAATTATATGATTTTTGTCTCTTTTTTTTTCTTTCTTTTTTTAAATTGTTTGTTTAGAGATGGGTTCTCACTATGTCACCCAAGCTGGTCTTTCTGGGCTTAAAAGATCCTTCTTAGTTCCAGCCTCCTGAGTAGCTGGGACTATAGGCATACACCCAACTTGATGGGTCTCTCCCTCCCCCCCCCCTTTCTCTCTCTCTCTCTCTCTCTCTCTCTCTCTCTCTCTCTCTCTCTCTCGTGTGTGTGTGTGTGTGTGTGTGTGTGTGTGTGTCTCTATTTTTAACAGTTATCAGATCCCATAAGCAGTTTTGTAGCCAGCTCTTTTCACAAACAAACATCATTTATAGTGATTGTAGGATATTCTGTAGCACATTTTACTGATCATGTTTTTCTAATTGGAAGCCTTACTCCTTAAAAATCTATGAATTAGCCAGGTATAGTGACGCATTCCTGTAATTCCAGCTGCTAAAGAGGCTGAGGCAGGAGGATCGTGAGTTCAAAGCCAGCCTCAGCAACAGCATGGCACTAAGCAACTCAGTAGACCCTGTCTCTAAATAAAATACAAAATAGGGCCAGGGATGTGTCTCAGTGGTTGAATGCCCCTGAGTTCAATCCCTGGTACCATTAAAAAAAAAAGAAGAAGAAGAAAAAAGAAAAATCTATGAATTAAAAAAAAAAAATGTGCAAGTCTAAGGAACACACATACACACCCCTGCAGTGAGCCCTGGTGGGAATAAGCAGTTGAGAGACAGGACCAAGTACTTGCTGGGTGGGAAGTCAAGAGGGCTTGTGACAGGTCACAGCAGCAATACTAAGGAGAAGTGCCCATTCCCCTCGCCCTGATATAGTTTGAGTAGTTTGGGGGCCTTAGCTAACCAAAGATGGACCCATTTGTTTCCTTGCCTTTCTGGTAGTGACACGTCAATCCTTTCCCTGTGCCATCCTTCTGCCAGGGAAGCAGTTCTTTCTAGCACCACCAAATAAAGATGTAAGGCCTGCTGACCCATTTCTCCTACCCTAGGAAAAAGTAGGTTCACAGGAAGGGAGGCTGCCTCACTTACCTCCCTTTGTCCTCTGAGCGAAAGAGGTGTTTGGTGGCCACAGAAGATGAGCTTGTCCCAGAATAGGGTGCCTGGGTTGGAGTGAAACAAGCAGCACTGCACTCTACTTGCCCTGGAACATACGTAGTGAGGTCAAGGTTCAGGGAAAGGGATGCTTGGGAATGTCAGTCCCTGTTCTACTTCCTACCAGCTCCTGAGAGAGGCTCTGTGTCTTAGGCCCCTTACACTGCCTTAGGTGAGTAGTCATTTGGAAAGAGCTTGTTTTTTCCAGTTGAACCCAGGGCTTTACACATGTTTGGCAAGCACTGTACTACCACTGAGTTACATCTCCAGCTTTTTTATTTTTATTTTGAGATAAGATCTTGCTAAGTTGCCCAGACTGGCCTCAAACTTGTGCTTCTCCTGCCTTAGCCTCTTGAGTGGCTAGGATTACAGGTATGTGCCATCTGCCTGGCTCCTGAACACATTTATGTGGATCAACTCATTGCTGGCCTTTGCTTCATTTCTGTTGTCTCTTGGGGAAGGCTAGCTGAGAGAAATTACCCTGAAAACATGTATTTTATTCAATATATTAAAAAGTGATATGAGGGACTGGGGATGTTGCTCAGTAGTAGAGTGCTTACCTAGCATATGAGAGGCCCTGGGTTCAATCCCCACAACTGCAAAATAAATAAATAAATAAACTTGCTTTAATAATAAAAAAGTGATGTGAAATATAGTTATGTATTTATAGTGGTACAGAATAGGGCTTTCAGATATTTTGCCAGTCTGATCTATAATTTGGGGGTGAGAAACACAACAGGGGATATGTAGTGACAGCATTTTCAAGCCAAAAGTAAAAATACAGTGAAAGGACTTTGATGTAACCCTAACTAGAGACAGATCCCAAAAATGTCATTTGATGGGCTAGGGCTGTAGCTCAGTGTAGAGCACTTGCCTAGCATGCCTGAGGCACTGGGTTCGATCCTCAGTACCACATAAAAATAAACAAAATAAAGGCATTCTGTCCATCTACAACTACAAAAAAAAAAAAAATTTTTTTTTAAATGTCATTTGACACAGTAGAACTCTGAGCCCACCAAAATAGTTTGTGGGAACCCAGGTCAGAGCATTTTAAACTATCAGTCTTAGAGTGAGTGCCTGTAAACTAACAGTGAATATTTGTTAGGGATGTTTTCTTCCTAATATTCAAGAGGCATCCAGATGGGCCATCCTTTCTGTTGTGCTAAACCAAGGAAGTATGAGTAACTAGCATAATTCCAAGATTGAGGTCCTGCTGAGGTTTGGAGTCCCTGCTAATTTCTGCTGTTTTTTCCCCACCCATAGCTTACACAGACTTCTTCCTACCACTGCTGAGTCGCTGTCCCTCTGCCATGGGAATAAAGAATAAGGATGGGGAGACTCCTGGGCAAATTCTGGGTTGGGGCCCCCCATGGGATTCTGCTGAAGAGGAGGAAGAAGATGAGGCTTCCAAAGAGCGGGAATGGAGGCAGAAGCTGCAAGGCGAGCTGGAGGATGAGTGGCAGGAGGTCATTGGGAGGTTTGAAGGTGAGGAATTTATCGCCTTTCACAGTTACTCTTCCCCCATCGGTCATTTTTTCAGTCCCCCTGCATGAACACTTCACCCTGGGTTCCTCTGCCTTCCCCCCGCCCCCACCATACTTCCTTGCCTCTCCTGCCCCATCATCTTCTCACAGCCTTTCTTCAACTATCCCATCTCCCTTCCCAACCAGATGATGCTTCCCGTGAGACCCAGGAACCCGAGTCCTTCTCAGCCTGGTCAGATCGCCTGGCCCGGGAACATGCCCAGAAGCGCCAACAGCAGCATCGGGAAGCAGAGGGATCCTGCCGACCCCCAAGAGCTGAGACTTCCAGTCACAGCTGGCGACAACAGGAGGAAGAACAGCGTCTCTTCAGAGAGCGAGCCCGAGCCAAGGAAGAAGAACTGCGTGAGAGCCGAGCCAGGAGGGCCCAGGAGGCTCAAGGGGACCAAGGGCCTGAGCCAACCAGGGCTGGGCCCAGGGCAGAGCAGCCCAGAGGGGTGGGAAGGGGCAGCCTCTGGCGCTTTGGCGATGTGCCCTGGCCCTGCCCTGGGGGAGGGGACCCGGAGGCCATGGCTGCAGCTCTGGTGGCCAGGGGCCCCCCATTGGAGGAACAGGGAGCTCTAAGAAGGTACTTGAGGGTTCAGCAGGTTCGCTGGCACCCTGACCGATTCCTGCAGCGATTCCGGAGCCAGATTGAGACCTGGGAGCTGGGTCGTGTAATGGGAGCTGTGACAGCCCTTTCTCAGGCCCTCAATCGCCATGCAGAAGCCCTCAAGTAACTCTAGTGAAAGAACAAGAAACTGTGGGGATGCAGGCTCAGGGGTGGGCAGGAGGAAGGGTAAGGTCAGGGATGGGGACGCAAAAGGAAGAGGCACATGCCACGTGGAGAGGATATGGGTGGGAGCGAAACTTGTAACTAGCGGGGGTGGTGGCAAATGGGCCTCTACCGCTGCTCTTGACTCTGCCATTTCCTAATAAGACCTGGTTCCACGTCTCACTCCCAGAGTCTCCTCTGCCTTTTTCCATCAGTATGGTTTTCATCACCCATGACATCTCCTTTCCCACCCGCCAGCCGAAACCCACAGCTCCTACACAACTGCAACAAACACGCACGCACTGATATGTGCCATCAACTGGAGACCAGAAGCCCTCTGCTTGCCTACTCTCGAGGTCAGCCCTCAGAAAGCCTAGTTTACCCCAGCCTCATCACTCTGCTCCCTACACTGGGGTTCTGTCCACTCTGCATTCTGTGGCTGGAGAAACAGATGTGAACATAGGCCAAAAAAGGGAACAAAACCAGTTTCCCTCCACCACCACCACCCCCAGCTAACCAAGCAGAACCACATCCTTCTCCCCACTTGACACCCCCTCCACCTAACACAGGGCTTTCCCTTTGCTGAGTCACTGAAAGAGCGAGTAGGGGGCAGCTAGGGCTGGGGACCATGAGGAGACCGAAGGTAGAAGAGAGAAGCAGGATGGATGGAGGAAAAGCCCTGTGGGGGAGGGAATTTCGGTTGCTAAAATTAGATGCGGCGGAAGGAGGCGGAAAGAGCCAAATTATGTAACCTGGGTTGTCTGTTCTTGGGCAACCAGAGATCCACCCCTATGGCTAGATGGGCTATTGAGCTCCCAGCTAGCTTTGCCCTCAAGCCTCTTAGTCCCGTCCCTCCTGTGGAGCCCTCTTCCATCCAACTTCTGCCCCATCCCAAACCCAGTCTTATCTCTGGGCAGCCCAGGCTTGGTCTGTCACATAAACATCTCTTTTTGCAAAAATTCATAGTTGAGGTTCTGAGGAATGGAGGAAGAGGACTCAGGATTCCCACGAAGAGAGGGGGCTCCATCTCTCCCACTGTTCGAACTTGGCTCCTACTCCAACTTCCTGGAAATAAGGAAGTGTAGGCCTAACCCAACTGCCGTCGCCTAGAACACAACTGGGAACTTGAAGAAAGAAAGGGCAGGACTGAAAGGAAAAAGTACAGATGTGCACTGGTATGTGCATGTCCACATGAAAATCTTTCCAGTCAAAAACTTAATCGTCAGGACTCAAGCCCAAGCCCAGGTCTACACAAGAGATCCTAGGAATGCAAGTGGAGAGTGGTAAAGGATAGGGAGAGGAAGACACTGGGGACATGGGATGGGCCTGAGACCCTGGAGAAGATAGAAAACCTGAAGTTAGCAAGAGGCTTTAGAGAGCCTTGGGGCTTTAGAGAACCAGGCCAATGTCCTGGGACAGGAGGGGAAGAGGCTGGTGAGAAAGATGCTGTGAGAGGAAGCTGCTGTGATTCAGAGAAGAGACTTCGAACTGTGAGCAACCCAGGCGTCCGGTTCCTCTCACAGACCGGAGATTTCGGAAGTGGCATGCAAAGAGCCCAGGTTTGTAGTTGGGGGGAGTTGGGGTTAGGGTCCCTGAGCTGGCAATTGAGAGAGAACTTTGGTGTCCACATTTGTTTTTCTATTCAGATATCTCTAGTTTTTAAGTACATCATCATCTTCTCTGAAAGAGTTATATAAAACCAAAGCAAGATGACCCCTGACACATGGATCCCCAGACCTCCCTCTTTTCAGCATCCCTCCCTGGTGTCTGGCCCCCAGCCCTGATGGGGGTTCCCCTGAGATGAGGGCTGTTCACTTTCTCTGACCACATGATTTCCGTTTCTATGTCTCTTGTTTCCTAGGCTGATAAAAATACTGAGCCCTAGAGGCCCTGGCTTCCTCTGACCCCCTGGTGCCAGGTAGCAGGCATCCTGTCCACCACTGTGGGGGCTGGGAGGGGCCACAGGGATCCCCCAGGGGTGACTCAGTGCCTACTGAGAAACACTGGGGAGTTGCAAGATTGTGTATCCCTGCTCTCAAGCTGGAACTAGGAGTTAGTATTAGTGGAAGACGCATTAGGTTTCAGTTTGAGAAATGGGGTTAAGAATGAGACTAGTGAGATTCAAGAGGGTCGGTCTGTGGATTGGGGTGAGGATATGTTTGGGTTATGTTAGGAAAAGGATATGGAAAGTATTCTGTTCAGTGCAGATCAGCTGAGCATGATGTATCCCAAAGAAATACAAACTCTACTTCAAGTTTGAAGTCCCACAGGGGGACAGACCCATATTAATTGACTGGTTGAAGGCAGGCCAAGTAAACTTTACAGTAGGGCACATTGGATATAGAAAAGGGAAACAGGATGGAGAGCACATCTGAGTAGGCCCCAGAGAACAGATGGGGTTTCAGTGGGTGAAGAGCTATGGAAAGGCTTCAGAGGCAAACAAAGTAGCTTGACCAGAGACTGGGAAGTCAGAAAGCCTGGTATGTGCAGGACAAGATGAGTGTCCTGAGGTAGAGCAGCATATGAGGAAGCACGTGGTGAAGAAAGGGCCACAGAAGGCCAAGGTTAGGAATTTGGGCTTTATGAGAACTGCTGTGAAGAGGGGGATCAGGACAGCGCTGTGGAAGTGCACACAGTAGTAAAAAGAAAATCACTGTCTTTTTGAATACTGGCAAGGTGTTAACCAGCCCTTTTCCTACCATCAGTAATCTTGTTGGGGGCTCGGATCACAATACTCCAAAGAATGATGCTTTGGCATGCTGAATAAGTGCTTCGAACTGAAGGGAACAGGCTTCAGAAGCCAGGCTCTCTGCCTTTCTCTTGTCCTGTCGTACTGCTAAAGTGAGTCATAAAAACCAGACTCCTCTCCTTTAAGATGGGTCATAGAAACTAGAATCCTTCCACAAAGCCAGCTGTAAAAACTTAGAAATATTATTCAAGCCTACACACACACACACACACACACACACACACACACACACCCTTTCTGTGTAAGAGCCGGCCATAAGAAATCCTGTGGCAGTGAATCATGAGACCCTCATTCCAGAGGGCTCCTGCCCCAAACCCAAGAACAGGAATACCACACGGGCCAACAAGAAGCTGAACAGGCCTGCTGAGTTTTCCTGCTCTGTGTCCATCAGGTCATACCCTTTATTACCCAGTCACATTTCTACATCACTCTTCATTTTTCTTCATCAACTCCAAGCATAAAAATGGACAGTTTTTCCTGATATTTACATCTTCATTTCTGAAGTCACTGGTGTCATGTAAAATTTTGATTAAATAAATTTGTTATGCTTTTCCCTTGTTAACCTGTCCTTTTTTTTTTTTCCTGTCTTATATGAGTGTGGGTGATGCCCCTTAAGAAGGGTAAGAAAAGGGATCAAACATACCTTCCTGCCCCTGCACCACCAACATCTGTCCAAAGGCAGATGATGGAATCCATTATGCAGATGAAAAAAAATAAGGCCAATAAGTAATTTCGAAACCTGTCCAAAGCTACACAACTAAAAAGTGGTGGAATTAGCATTAAGCTCATCTGACTCCAAAACTTGTGTTCTTTCTCTTTTAAGTCCAAATAACATTAAAAGATGGAACAGGTTTTTTAAATGTTGAGGGAATATTAAGACATGACAACTGGCTAGGCACATAGTAGCACATGCATATGATCCCAGCAATTCTGGAGGCTGAGGCAGGAAGTTCACAAGTTCCAGTCCAGCCTGAACAACTTAGTGATACCCAGTCTCAAAAAATAGAAAGGACTTGGAATGTAGCTCAATGGTAGAATGCTCCTGGGTTTTAGAATAAATAAATAAATAAATAAAGGACATGAAAGCTGATTGGTGGTGAGAATGGGGAAAGAAGTCCTAGATATCTTACTCTAAATTTTGAGCCAGAGGGATTGAAAAGATAATGATGGCCTAAATCAAAAAGCAAGAGCATGGCTGGGTGTAATTTCAGACAATCAATACATTTTTATTAAGCACCTATTAGGAGTAAACTGCTAGACAATGCGTATAAAGGAAAAAATCACTGTCAAAGAACTTGCAGTCTAGCCAGGCCCAATGGTACACTACTGTAATACCAGCTACTTGAGAGGCTGAGGGAGGAGGATGGTAAATTCAAGGCCAGCCTGGGCAACTTGGCAAGACCCTGTCCAAAAAAAGAAAAAAGAAAAGAACTTGTGCTCAAGGGAGACAAACAATACACAAGTAACAACTTGGAGTGCCAGCTGGGCATAGTGGCACATGCCTATAACCCAGCGACTCAAGGCTGAGGCAGGAGGATCAAAAGTTCAAGGCCAGCCTTTGCAACTTCTTTACCCCATCTAAAGATTTAAGAAAGGAAGGATGGGGGGTGTTTGCTGGGGATATGGCTCCATGGTTAAGCGCCCTGGTTTTAATTTCTCATTACCAAAAATAATACTAATAATAACAAAATAATAGAGATGCATCTGCTTAGAGTAGTAAAGTAAGTGCCCAAAGAATTCCTACTGAGTTTGAGATGGTCAGCATGACACTCAGGTGGAAGTTTCCAGCAAGCAGGTCTAGCGCTCAAAAATTTGGGCTAGAGGGATAGGTTTGGGCATCATTCTCTTCCAGTAGAGGTTGAACCTTTAAAAACAGGATCCTCAGGAGAGAGGGTGCAGTGGCCAAAGAGCCAAGAGGGTGATCAAAGAAGAGGAACCAAAAGAGGAGAGGAGTCGGAGAGCAACCCCAAAAGTAGGGCAAGGGAGATGCACAAGCAGAGACTGGGCAGCTATATCTGGGGCCTCAAGGTCTGGTAGGTAAGAGTTGAAAAGGTCTTTTGAGTTCAGGAACTAGATGTTTACCAATTTTGAGAAAACAATTTCCATTTAGTAGAGTGGCAGAAATCATTATACGGTAAGGAATGAGTGGGAGGTGAGACCAAGGAGGCAGGGGGCACGAGGAGCAGATACAGAAGACAGCTAAGAATCATCTCTTAGTTCTACCCACAAATTTAACAGATGAGGAAAATTTTACCAGTTCCTGAAAAAAGCAGTTAGTCAAGGGGTCTTGAGACATCATACAGAAAGGGAAGGTGAGAAATGGAGTGGAGATTTGAAGGAAAAAGAGTCCAGGGAGGGGTTTTTATGTCTGTTTTCAAGAAATAAAATTGAATATATTTATAAAAGGAAAAGAAAGCACATGAAGAGAGAAAGGTACAGAAAATATAAGAAATGTGAGAAGAGGAAGTGGGATAAGGAGTATAGATAAACTGGGTGCAGTGGCACACTCCTGTAATCCCAGAGATTTGGGGGTTGAGGCAGGAGGATCCAAAGTTCAAGACCAGCTTCATCAGTTTAGCAAGGCCCTAGGCAACCTAGCAAGATCCTGTCTCAAAATGAAAAATAAAAAGCGTTGGGAATGCAGCCCCTTATGGTAACACAATTCTCCTGGAATTCTTGGCAGCCAAGAAGAAAGACCCATAAATGAGGACTTTGGGTTTACTCAAGTTTTTCAAGGCCTTTTTGGTAGAATAGCAGGTAGGTAAGAAATTCTAAACCACCAGTGAGAGTGCAGTTAGAACTACTGAGCCTGAAATATGTGTTGAACAAAATCAACAAGGAAGAAGAGAAGCTGGAGGTCTGGATGAGAATGAAGAATGAATTTGATGGAGTGGGTGGAGGGATGGGAAAAGTTGAGCAGTTGTGATGAGAAGAATTTGGAATTCAAGGTTCTGAAAGGTAGATCATCCGAGTGATGATGAGGTTGGAAGTGCAACCCTTTTCAGGGATGGTTAAAATGAAGCAGAAAAACAAATGGTAAAGCTGTCATAGTTAAGGAAGTTGAACAACTGGGTGGCTAGAGCATACAATTCACTGGATTTGTGTGTTGGGAAGGTTGTTTGGTTTTATATTATTTTTTGATTTGTGTGGTTTCACATATTTTTAGTTGTAGATGGACACAATATTTTTTTAATATTTATTTTTTAGTTGGACATAATACTTTATTTTATTTACTTTTATGTGGTATTGAGGATAGAACCCAGGGCCTCGCACATGCTAGGCAAGCGCTCTACCACTGAGCCACAACCCCAGCCCCAATATTTTTATTTATTTTTATGTGGTACTAAGGATGAAACCTAGGGCCTCACGTGTGCAAGGCAAGTGCTCTACCACTGAGCTACAACCTCAGCCCGATTTGTGTGGTTTTGAAGTCACTGAAGACTGTGGTAGAAGATGAGAGAAAAACTGAGCTAGATGGACAAGTTAAGAGAACAGTAAAGATGTTGATGGATTAGATGGTGCTGTGACAACAGGAAGAGCGTGGCAAATATAAAGGCATGGGCTTCAAGAGAGGAGGACAAGGTAGCAAAAGCATAAGCAGAGGAGAGATCAGAGGACACAGACCTGTCTCCTCTGCCCCACTTCTCCTAGTTCTGGGGTCAGAGAAAGAGCAGTTTTTGCCAAAGAGCAGACACATCATTAGGGGAAAACCAGGTTTCACAGCGCTCAAAGGGAGATACTTTCAAAATTGCAATAAAGGAGTTAGGGTTATGTAGCTCAGTAGTAGAAAGCTTGCTAGTATGGGCAAAGTCCTGGGTTCAAGTCTCAGTAGCACACATACACACAACAAGAAAGAAAGAAAGGGCTGGGATTGTGGCTCAGTGGTAGAGCGCTCCCCTAGCATGAGCGGGACCCGAGTTCGATCCTCAGCACCATATAAAAAATAAAGGCATTGTGCTGTGTCCATCTATACCAAAAAAAAAAAAAAAAAAAAAAAAAAAAAAAAAAAATTCAAAAGAAAGAGGATTTGAATCGTAAAATGGTACATACCTATAATCCCAGCAATTTGGGAGGCTGAGGCAGGAGGATTACAAATTTGAGGCCAGCCTGGACAACATAATAATGAGACTCTCAGTAATTTAGTGAGACCTGTATAAAAATGGAAAAAAAAAGACTGGGGATGTAGCTCAATGGAAGAGTGCCAACCAACTCAGTGGTAGTTCAATCCCCAGTTGAAAAAAAAAGTATTTTAATAAATAAGGTATTCCATAGAATATTGTGAAATAGATCAGTAGGGAACTGAATCCACAGAGGTTCAGAAGATAATCTGGAGGTTTTGCACATGGAAGCAGGAGATTGCTTCTTCTGGAATTCATTATGGAAAACACATTGCATTTATTGAGTAGGACATGTATATCTTAACAGGGTCTTAGGGAGACGCGTAATATGGTATCTCTTCCGGTTGCCCACATATTCTGATCTATGTGACAACATTCTATGAAATCTATTCAAATATGTAAGTTAAGGTTTCTCTTCCAGTTTTGTGGCTTTAAATGTTGTCTTCATGCATTTAAAAACTCCCAGTTTTCTCTCTCTAGTTCTGACCTTGCCCCTGAAATCTGGACTCATGTATCCAGCTGCCACTTACAATTCTAAAAGGCTTTCACTTAGTAGATTCAAAATAGAGCTTTTGGTTCTCCCACCCCCTTAGAATTCTGCTGCCACCATCTTTTCTTCAACATGGCTGCAACTGCCTCCTAACTGGTATCCTCATTTTTTGCTCTCTGGCCTAAACACAGGAGCCACAGTGAACTTTTAAAACATAAACCCAATCCCCTCCCTGCCTGCTCTCTGTTGCAGCCTCACTGTTCTTCAACACCTCCAGCTTGATCCTTCTTCCCCACCTTTGCCTCAGCTGTTTGCTTGATGTGGAATGCTTTGCTCTCAAACTTTCATTTAGGACTAGGGATGTATGTGGCTCAATGGTAGAGAACTTGCCTAGCATGTACAAAGATGTAGATTCCATCCCCAGCCCCAAAAACAAATAAATAAAAATAAAATAAGGAGAAGGAGCCTTGAACTCTTGGTTTTTTTGTTTTGTTTTGTTTTGTTTGTTTGTTGTTTTTTTGTTGTTGTTGTTGTTGTTGTTATTTATTTTGGGGTGTTTTGGATTTTTTTTGTTGGTACTGGGGATTGAACCCAGAGGCATTGAGCTACATCACCAACTTTTTTTTTACTATTTATTTTGAGACAGGGTCTTACTGAGATGCCAAGGCTGGCCTCGTCAAACTTGTGATTCTCCTGCCTCAGCCTCCTGAGTTACTGAGATTACAGTTGTGTGCCCCATGCCCAGAGCTGACTACTGTATCTAAAGGTAGTTCCCTGCTACTTTCCACATTATCCTGTTTTATAATCTTACAGCACTACTTACTGATTTCTTCTTCCTTATTTGTTTTTGTTTTTGTTTTGTGTTTGTGCAGTGCTAGGAATAAAACCCAGGACCTCATGCATGAGAGTCAAGCATTGTTATTTCTGAGCCACAAGGCCAGCCCTCTAATGCAGTCTTCTATTGATGGGTTTTTGGTTTGTTTCTAGTTTTAGCTGATGTGAAAAACATTGATATGAACATTTTGTACATGAGCCAGTTTTCACGGAGCTTGTTAAGTAACAGATTTTTTAGAAAACCCAAGTTTCAGAAGAGGATTTTATTCATTTTTTGTAAGATCAAGATAATACCAGCTGGCCACCTCAGATATTATCATTACTGTCATTGCTGGTATGATTCATCTGGAAGGTTGTAGCAAGGCTGGGGCTAGTGGGGATGAAAGCTAAAAGTTCTTCTGCTCTTCACTGGGCACATTGTTGTTCTCAGGCACAACATTCAGGAGTTGTTTTTGGGTTTTGTTGTGGTGGTGTTCTATTTTGAGGGGGAGTTGGTACGGGGAATGGAACCCAGGGGTACTTAACCACTGAGCCACATCCACAGCCCCTTTAATTTTTTATTTTGAAACAGAGTCTCACTAAGTCTCTTGGGGCCTCACTAAAGTATGGAAGCTGGCCTCGAACTTGCAATCCTCTTGCCTCAGCTTCCCCAGTTGCTGGGATGACAGGCATGCACCACCATGCCTCACTTGTTCCTTTAATATTAAAATCCCTTGTGTCACTATTGGTTTCCCTCTTAGCCCGTGTTCCTTTCCTTTTCTCTTGTTCCTCTTTCCCTGGAGGTCTTTTTTTTCCTTCCTGTTATTTCCCTCTCTAATAGCATGAGCTAATGGGCCCACAGACTCCAGCCAAAAAAAACATATTGAAGTACAAAACAGTATTGCAATTAACACTAAGAAAGATAGAAATTTAGTCCAGAGAGGAAGACTGGGACATCCAGAGACAGCAAGAAGAAGACAAGGAGAATGAAAAGACATGAGACAGAGAGGAAGGAAGGGCAAGAACTAGGCTGAGGCTCAGTGTCACGGGAGTTTGCAATGTGCTGAAGGATGCTCCTTGAGACATGCCAATCTTAGTTTCAATCTCAGTTTCAGAGGTTGTATGAAATTCAGTTTCTTTCTTGGGGAAGCCAACAGTTGGTTTGGGGCTTTCCCTGGGTGGGAGGCTGATGACTGGAGTCTTGTGCCCAAACTCAGGGAAATACAGCTTTATAGTGGTCTCTGTGGAGTACCAGTGAAATCACTGGGCCTCCAAATGAGGCTGAAATGACATTAACCTTCCACTTAAACTTAGCCTCAAAATCTAGTTTGGTTTAATTCCAATTTCAACCTCAACCCAAATCACAACTCAAACTTAACCCCAAAGATAACCCTACCCTCAAATCCAAACACATCCCAATCAATAAAACTCCAAATAAAATTTGTCTTCTAAAGCAACCCAACCTTGTTTCTAGGGTTACTCTTGAAACTTACTTATCCCTATTCCTAACCTAAAACTTAAATCTGACTCTAAATATAAGTTCCATCTGAGCCACAAACCTAAAGTTGAACTTTGTCCGATTTACTTTATTATTTATCCTTCTTCACTTAATAGGTATTTATTGAGTGCCTACTATGTGCTGGTCCTTGATCTAGGCAAATAGTGGCAAAAAGTGAGACAAAGTACTGACACTCCTGGAGCTTATGTTCCAGTGAGGCAAAGAAGAAAAAAAAGAAACTGACCAAGGTGTGGTGGCACATGCCTTTAATCCAGGCCACTTGGAAGACTGAGACAGAAGGATCACAAGTTCAAAGCCAGTCTTAGCAACTTAGTGAGGCCCTGAGCAAATTAGGGAGACCCTGTCTCAAAATAAAAAAAATGAAAAACGGGCTGGGGATGTGGCTTACTGGTTGAGCGCTCCTGGGTTCAATCCCCAGTACCAAAAAAAAAAAAAAAAAAAAAAAAAAAAAGAAGAAGAAGAAGAAGAAGAAGAAAAAAAAAAAAAGAAACTGAAAGGCTGGGCTATGGCTCAGTGGTAGAGACTTGCCTAACATGTGTGAGACCCTGGGTTCTATCCCCAGCACCGCATACAAACACACACACACACACACACACACACACACACACAATGTATTAGAGTATATTTATATATTAGAATATTGTATCACAACAACAACAACAAAAAAAAAAACCTCTGATATATGCTACCACATGAATGAATCTCACAAATAAAATGTGGAGTGGAAGAAGCCAAACACAAATGAATAAGTTCTGTATGATTTCATTTATATGCAACTGAAAGCAGAAAGAATTAGTCTATGGTGTTAGAGGTCAGAGAGTGATTGTCTTTAGAGAATATGCACTGGGAGAAGCCATAGGGGAACCTCTTGGGGAAATGGAACTGGGTAGTGACTACATGGTCATATACTGATGGAAACATTCATTAGCTGCACACTTCAGAGGGGAGCACCTCATTGTACACTGTTATACATTAAGAAAAGAAAAACAGCTGGTGGTATGGCTCAATTGTAGAGCATGGTACTTAGTATGATTGGGCTCAATCCTTAGTACTAAAAAATAAATTAATAAATGGAAAACAATCCTGGATGATTTCAATTTTTTAAATTAAATTTAAATTTTTTGTAGTGCTTGGGAATCAAACCTAGGGCCTCACACTTGCTAGGCAAGCATGATACCACTGAGCTACACCACCAGCTCCTTAAAACAGTGTATTGATACCATAAATGCAAGTTCCAGACAAATCCCTTAGCCATTCCCACCTGACCCTAGGTTGTTACCATAAGTCTAGCCAATGTGGAATTCTGAAGCTCCCCTTATAGAGAACTTTGGAAGTTGTTGGCCAAATCGACTCAAATGTGTGTGTTTGGGGCTGGGGATGTGGCTCAAGCGGTAGCGCACTCGCCTGGCATGCATGCAGCCCGGGTTCGATCCTCAGCACCACATACAAAGAAAGATGTTGTGTCCGCCGATAACTAAAAAAAATAAAATTCTCTAAAAAAAAAAAAAAAAAAAAAAAAAAAAAAAAAAAAAAATGTGTGTGTTTATTTGGAGTTATATAAATCTAATCCGTGTGGCCACAAGATGGATGGCATCTTTTAAGAATGGGTCGAGACTTCATTATATATGAGTGCCTAGCATCATCTCTGGGTAAGGGGACAAAAATTAAAATTAAATTAAAACCTCATCTTGGGCTGGGGATGTGGCTCAAGCAGTAAACGCGCTCGCCTGGAATGAGCAGGGCCCTGGGTTCGATCCTCAATACCACATAAAAATAAATAAAGATGTTATGTCCACTGAAAAAAATAAATATTAAAAAAGAATACCCTCTCTCTCTCTTAAAAAAAAATAACACCTCATCTTCCAAACAAGGACAGTTTGGAGTGTGTAAGGAGGCTCCACTAATATTTTCACTAGGACAAGAGCACACATGAGGATGTTCCAGGCAAGGGGTTATATAGTAGAACTCCTTGATATGACACCTTCCAGAAGACTGGAAAGTATACATCCTGGGACAAGTGTGACTTGAGTCATTTGGGACAAGGACAGTGGGGGGCACTGGGGATAAGAGGAGGAAATGGGCAGAAAGAAGCCTGTAATTTGCGGAGGGTGCAGAGGTGTCATAAATGATAGCTCTTCAGGGAACCAGGCCCCCAGCATACACCCCAGTGGCTCCCCCTTCTTCTCCCCGAATTGCCTTTCTCTGGAACTCCTAGGTCTGACCTTGCTCCTGGGCAGTCCTGGCCCCCAGTTCCCCTGACCTCACTCCCTTTCCCAGAACTCAGTTGCCTGAGCCCCCAGCCTGCGGTTCTCTTATAGGCCTCAGCCTTTCCTGCCTTCGACTGAAACAGCAGCATCTTCTAAGCCCTGGGGGCTTCCCCAGGCCCCAGCCCTGGCCTAGAACCCGCCCGCTGGCTGCCACGCTGCCACTGCCGCTTCCTCTATAAAGGGACCCAAGCGTCCTGGCCCAGGGGCCCTGCACACCAGGTAGGACTCTCCTGCCCCATCTCCTTGGGTTGCCCCTCTGCCTGGGTCCTGAGCCCTGGCTCCTCCTGCACCTCCCACCTGGATCTCCAGCCTGTCTGGGCCTGGGCCTTGGTTGGGGTGGGTTTGGTTTTGGTTTGTTCCGGGTTTCTATCTCTCCATCTGTCATTCTCTGTCTCTCTGACCTGTCACTCATTCTGTTTCTGCAGCAATCTCCTTTTGTTCCTTTCCTGTCTCTCTTTGTTTTTATGTCTCCCTCTGCTCACCTTGGGATTTCCCTGCCCATGTCTTGTCCCCTTCTCTGTCTGTCATCCTCTCTCAGGGTGGTTGTCTTTGCAGGGCAGGCAGGCAGGAGGTCTGTCTTCCTCTGTGTGCCCCGCCCCATTCACTCTCTCTCTCCCTGCAGATTCTCCCCATGACACCACCTGGACGTGTATACCTCCCAAGGGTGCTTGGCACCCACCTCCTCTTCCTGCTTCTGGGGCTGCTACTTGCGCTGCCACCTAGGGCCAAGGTGAGACAGTAGGAAAATTGGGGCTGCAGGGGTGGCTCTGCCCAGCTTGGATCCCTAGAGCCCTCTCAATTCTGTTCTCCCCTAGGGACTCCCTGGTGTTGGCCTCCTGCCCTCAGCTGCCCGGGCTGCTCAGCAGCACCCCCAGAAGCATTTTGCTCATGGCACCCTCAAACCTGCGGCTCACCTTGTTGGTAAAGTTCCACCCAACCTCCCAGACATGCAGCCCCCCGCTCCCCTCCTACCCCCATCTAGGGACCCAAGTAGCCACCCCATCTTTCCCTGCAGCTTCCCCTACAACTAAAGACAGAGCCTACTCCTCCTTCTCCCCAGTCATCCCCTATAAACTCCATTGTTTAGTACTTGCTTCCTCAGGGAGGAGACCTCTAACGTAGATCCTTGACCCTTCCTCCCCCACCTCCTGTGGCTCTTCCTAGGAGACCCTAGCATGCAGAACTCTCTACGCTGGAGAGCCAACACGGACCGTGCCTTCCTCCGCCATGGCTTCTCTTTGAGCAACAATTCCCTCCTGGTCCCCACCAGTGGCCTCTACTTCGTCTACTCCCAGGTGGTTTTCTCCGGGGAAGGCTGCTCCTCCAAGGCCGTCTCCACCCCTCTCTACCTCGCCCATGAGGTTCAGCTATTCTCCTCCCAGTACCCCTTCCATGTGCCTCTCCTCAGCGCCCAGAAGTCTGTGTGCCCAGGGCCACAAGGACCTTGGGTGCGCTCAGTATACCAGGGGGCTGTGTTCCTGCTCACCCAGGGAGACCAGTTGTCCACCCACACAGATGGTATCTCCCACCTGCTCTTCAGTCCCAGCAGCGTCTTCTTTGGGGCTTTTGCTCTGTAGGACTTGGAAAGATCCAGAGAGAAAAAGAAATTGGTTTCAAGTCCTTCTGTCCATTTTGCCTTCGTTCTGACCATTTCAAGGGTCACCACCACCTCTCCTGTGCCCGTTCCAACCATCGCCTCATGTCTTCCCCACTCAAGTCACTTGAAGCTTTCAAAGAAGAAATTCCAGGCACTCCAGGGACCACAGCTCCCTGAAGCACCCTGGATATTCTACTGAAGATTTCAAGCCTGCCTAGAAATTCCCAACACAGAGCTCTTCTTCTGTCCCAATGGTCTAGGTGGGGCCTTGACCTGGACATGGAAGAGGAGTAGACACATGGGGCAGCCTGGGTGGATGACTAGAGGCAGGGAAGGGGGACTATTTATGAAGGGGAATATTAAGTTATTTATTTATGGAGGATAGAGATAGGGGAACAATAGGAAGGCATTAGAAGAGAGAGTTGAACAGGCCCCAGAGATGGAGAGTGAGAAGGCATGGGCTCAGAGCTCACCTAGAGAGAAAAGTAGGACTAAGGGACTGAGGGGCTCTAGAAGGAAGCGAAAGGCTCTAAAAGCCAGCCACTGCCTGACTAGACACCCACAAGGAGCCATCTGCTCCCTCGATAAAACCCAATAAACCTCTTTTTTCTCTGAAATGCTGTCTGCTTATATCTGTCTGTCTGAAGTGGGGACAATTTCTTAGATCTCTCTAGGGAATGAAGGGAGAGACCGAGGTCTCAGAGGGGTCAGGGGCTATGGGCAGGACAAGGAGATAAGGGGGCCCAGGAGCTCCAGGGATTTGTAGCCTGTTCACAGGGACCAGGCAGTCTAATTGCTGCAGGGGAATTGAGGGAAAAACTGGAAAGAAAAATGGTGGTGATGCTGGGAGGACAAGGTCCTTAGGGGTGGTATTTAGAGGGTTTCTGGGAGCTATGGCCACATGTAGGGCTTCTTAGGAACAGGGGTCACTGATGGCCTCTGGGGAGAAGTTACAATACCAAAGGGTGAGAGAATGTCCAGATCTAGGGAGGTGGAATAAGGGGATTCTCTGGAAGACATGGCCATGTGTGGGCCCTAAAGAGTGGGAGAGCCTCCAGAACTAAGAGGTATGAAATATAGTGGACATCTGAAGAGACATGGCCAACATCAGAGGTCTGAAGTCTTCAATTAAAAAAAAAAAAAAATTCAGGGGTTTCAAAGTCCTTTGGAAGCAAGACTGAAACCAGTAGTTTGAATTCCAGATAAGAATGAAAGAAGAAGGCCTGGGGTTTGTGAATGAAAGGAGAAGGCCCTCTTGGGTTTTGTGAATTTCCAAGTCAGAGTTCACTCCCTCTGGGGCTGTCCCAGTCTTGTCCCTGCTACCCCTTCCAACCCCTTCCATAAGCCAATGTGTGCCCCCAATTTCAAACTGTTCTGGCCTCTCCCCCCACCCCAATTCCTTCCTACTCTGAAGCTCCAATTCATGTCTTCCTTCTCAGGAGTCCTGTCTAGAAATCAGAGGGGAGCCTGGTGCAGTGGTGCATGCCTATAATCCCAGCGACTCAGGAAACTCAGGCAGGAGGATCATGAGTTCAAAGCCAGCCTCAGCAACTTAGGGAGGCACTAAGCAACTCAGCAAGAACTTGTCTCTAAATAAAATATAAAAAGGGCTGGGGACGTGGCTCAGTGGTTAAGCACTGATTACCAAAAAGAAAAAAAAAAATCAGAGGGGAAAGACCACAGCAGACCTGGCCCTCCAAAAAACAGAGACAACAGACATTAAGGGTCAGGAGGAACTGGGTCCAGCTTCCAGAGGGTCTGTTTCTCTCTCTCTCTCTCTCTCTCTCTCTCTCACACACACACACACACACACACACACTTTGTTAACTAGCCCAAGAAGCTTGCCACAGTATCCGGGTGGGGAGGATGAGGAGTATCCTTGATGCCTGGGTATCCCCAACTTTCCAAACCCCCGCCCCCATGATGGAGAAGAAACCGAGACAGAATGTATAGGGCCCACTACCGCTTCCTCTAGATGAGCTCATGGGTTTCTCCACCAAGGAAGTTTTCCGCTGGTTGAACCGAGAGTCTTTCCCCGCCCTCCTCTTGCCCCAAGGGCTATAAAGGCAGCTGTTTGCACACCCAGCCAGCAAAAGCTCCCTGAGCGAGGACACCAGGGGACCAGCTAGGAGGGAGAGAAGCAACTCCAAACTCCCCTGAAAATAATCCCAGAGAGGCAACCAGACAAGCAGGTTCTTTCCCTCTCACACACACACTGCTCCACATCCAGGGTTCCACATTTTCCTCTGGGAAGGACACGATGAGCACTGAAAGCATGATCCGGGACGTGGAGCTGGCCGAGGAGGCACTCCCCAAGAAGGCATGGGGGCCCCAGGGCTCCAGCCGGTGCCTGTGCCTCAGCCTCTTCTCCTTCCTGCTTGTGGCTGGAGCCACTACGCTCTTCTGCCTGCTGCACTTTGGAGTGATCGGCCCCCAGAGGGAAGAGGTGAGTGCCTCCCCAAACTTCACTTCCATCCAGACAGAAAAAGGGGAGAAAGAGAACAAGAGAGAGGTGGGGAGAAAGGAGTGCTGATAGGGAGGGCTAGAGAAGATAGGGTAGCAGAAAGAGATGTGGAAAGAGAGAGACTGAATATCTGACACAAGAAACATGCTAATCAAATACTTGTTCAATGAATGAATGAATGAATGAATGAATGAGCAGGCAGATATACATATATAAAGAGTTCCAGAGAAAGATGTGGAGCATGAGCAGAGAGACGGGAGAAAAGAAAGTTATATGATTAAAGGTGATGAGACAGAATGAGATGTGAATGATATGAAAGAAAAGGAGAGAATTGAGGGAAAGAGATATAAGGAGAGAGTTGAAGAAAAGTGAGATAAGGAGAGGCAAAAATTTGGCCCACAGAAAGCACTTGTTGGATGTATGTAAGGATAAATGAATGAATGGAGAGACGAAACCAGATGTTTGGTGCAGAGAGCTCAAGCTGAATAAGCAGCCAGCTGATTCTCCTCTGGGGTGATTCTTCGAGTACTAAATCTTTTCCTTCTCCCACAGTTCCCGAATAACCTCCCTCTCAGCCCCCAGGCCCAGATGCTCACACTCAGTAAGTATCTCCCAAGCTTCTTTCCTAATTCTGGTGAAGGGAGGAGTGTTAGTCCTGGGATGGAAACAGTGGGGGAAATTTAGAGTTTTGGGTTTTGGGGAGAAGGAATGGAGGTCAAAGTAGGCAGGGATTTTCAAAGAAGTTTGAGGGGCTCAACTTTTTCTTTTCTTTCTTCCTCAGGATCATCTTCTCAAAACATGAATGACAAGCCTGTAGCCCACGTTGTAGGTAAGAACTCTGAGCATGTGTCTTGGGGATGAAGGAGCACATAAGACATGGAGGCATAGGACTGGTGGGTTGAAAGTAGAAGACCCTGGAGACAGTGTGTGAAGGAGGGTGGAGGAACAGAAAGGCCTTGTGATGGATACTCAGAAACTCAGGGCCTGAAGAGATGTGAAAAGAGAGGGGACAGTAACCGGAAGTTGGGGTGAGCAGAACTTGAGGGCCAGGATGTGAAGTAAACTCACAGGGTCATACTGACTCACCTCTCCCTCCCTCTAGCAAAAAATGAAGACAAGGAGCAGCTGGTGTGGCTAAGTCGTCGTGCCAATGCCCTCCTGGCCAATGGCATGGAGCTGATAGACAACCAGCTGGTGGTGCCTGCAAACGGGCTATACCTCGTCTACTCCCAGGTCCTCTTCAAGGGCCAAGGCTGCCCTTCCTACGTGCTCCTCACCCACACTGTCAGCCGCTTTGCTGTCTCTTATCAGGACAAGGTCAACCTCCTCTCTGCCATCAAGAGCCCCTGCCCAAAGGAGAGCCTGGAGGGGGCTGAGTTCAAGCCCTGGTATGAACCCATCTATCTGGGAGGGGTCTTCGAGCTGCAGAAGGGTGATCGACTCAGTGCTGAGGTCAACCTGCCCAGCTATCTCGACTTTGCTGAGTCCGGGCAGGTCTACTTTGGGGTCATCGCTCTGTGAGGGAGATGGATGTCCATCCACCTCCTCTCCTTCACCTACCACAATCCCTCGGCCCCTGCCTCCTTGTCCTTTTTTGGCTGAGAAAGGGAATTAGGGTCAGACCCCAATCTTAGAACTTTCAACACCACTCAGAAAACTTGGATAAAGGGATGTATGACCTGGATGATGGGGCACTCTAGCAAGAATTCAAACCAAGACTACCAGAAACCACTGGGGCCCTCAGGTTTTGATCCCTGAATTCAACCTGGGACATCTGAAATGTGGGGATCAGGAAGCCTTTGGTTCAGCATACTCTTTAAGAAGACTTCACCTCGAATACTTCACAAGAGTGGACCTCAGGCCTTCCTCTCTTCAGATGTTTCCAGACTCCTAAGATATGGAGCCCATCCCTTCCCACAGGGCCAGCCCCCTCTATTTATGGTTGCACTTATGATTATTTATTACTTATTTATTATTTATTTATTTACTGATGAATGTATTTATTTAGAAGGTCAGGGTGTCCTGGGGGCCCAACGTCGGAGCTGCCTTGGGCCAGACATGTTTTCTGTGAAAACGGAACTGAACTATAGGTTGTTCCCACCTGGCCTCCTGGCCTCTTTGCCTCCTTTTGCTTATGTTTTAAACAAAATATTTATCTAATCCAGATGTTTTAATAATACTGATTTGGTGACCTACTGTTGCTACATCGCTGAACCTCTGCTCCCTAGGGGAGCTGTGTCTGTAATCGCAGTGGCGAGAAATAGAAATAAAGATTGCTTAGAAAAGAAACATGATCTCTCTCTTGGAGTCAATTCTGCATCTGTCTCTCCCTGGGGGTAGGAGCCCACTCTCTGAAGTCTTCTCTCTGCAGAGTTTAAGATGCCTGGACATGGGCTGGGGATGTGACTCAAGCGTAGGGCGCTCACCTGGCATGTGTGCGGCCCAGGTTCCATCCTCAGCACCACATACAAACAAAGATGTTGTGTCCACCAAAAACTAAAAAATAAATATTTAAAAAAGATTCCCTCTCTCTCTTAAAAAAATAAAAATTTAAAAAAAAATTAAAATTAAAAAAAAAAAAAAAGATGCCTGGACACAGACAGACCCTAGTACTTAGATTCTTTAGATTTAGGAGATACTATGTAACAAAGCCCAGCTGAATAGCCTCCCTCCTCCAGGAAACTGGAGCTTGAACCTAATTACCTGTCCCTCAGGGCATGGGAATTTCCCACTCTGGGAATTCCAAGTACTTGCTGGGAAAATCCTGCTACTCTTTCCGGCTATTGTGGCCTGAGAGAGCTGGGGAGAAGCCACATTCTCAGGTACCTGAATCACAGCCAAGGGACTTCCAAAGATTCAGGTGTCTGGGCTCCAAATCACTCCATCCCAACCACCTTCCCCCCAACCCTGTGCTAACTGTGCAACCTAAACCAGTCAACCTCACCTGCCACTGCCTGAAGGGCACATGAAAAAAAAAAAAAGGCCCAACTTCCATCAGACCCAGCTCAGTACTTGGCATGATAACTACTCAATAAATGCTGCCTTACTTCCTTTATCCATTCATTCTTCAGTGGGTAAAATTGGAAAAACCCACTAAAATTAAAAATCAAAGACTAGAAGCAAGGGATATAGCTCAGTGATAGAGTGCATGCTTAGCAAGTGCAAAGCCCTGAATTAGACCCCCAGCACCAAACAACAACAACAAAAAGACTGGAGCAATGCCCATGCCTATAATCCCAGTGACTCAGGAGGCTGAGACAAGAGGATTTAGAGTTCAAAGCCAGCCTCAGCAACAAAGAGCCACTAAGCAGCTCAGTGAGACCCTGTCTCTAAATAAAATACAACATAGGGATGAGGATGTGACTCAGTGATTGAGTGCCCCTGAGTTCAATCCCCAGTATACCCCCACACCACCACCAAAAGGTATAAGATGTTGGTGAAGGACCCACTTGCCAGCTTTGGTCTCATTGATCTTTTTAGTGAATGATGAGGGGTCGGGTATAAAGGGAGTGAATTGGAAAGAGAAAAAAACCTCTGTTAAAGAAAAAAAATTACTCAATGGAATATGTAAGTCCTAGGTTCCATCCTCAACACAACACACACTCACATACACACACATTCACATTACTCAATGGTACTTGGTAAAGCATGGTAGGAAAGACTATTCAGAGTTGGGTGTGGTGGGGCATACCTGTAATCCTGATTTAGGAGGATGAGGCAGGAGAATTGCAAGTTCAAGACCAGCCTCAGCAACTTATCAAGGCCCTGAGCTACTTAGTAAGGCCCTAAGCTACTTAGTGATACCATGTCTCAAAATAAATAAGTAAATAAATAAATAAATAAATTGTGAAGAGGATGTAGCTCAATGGTAAAGCACCCCTGGGTTCAATTTCCAGTACCAGGCTCCAAAAGGAGGAGGAGAAGGAGGAGGAGGCAGCAACAATTCAGGACCATGGTGATACCCTGCAATGAAATCTTGCAGTGAGGAAGAGAGACTGGGCTAAACTCCAAATGCAGCATGGGCAAGAGGGAATTGATAGCCAAGGAGCAGGGTGAGGGTCAGTGGATGGAAAATAACTAAAAGGAAATACAAATCAGGGATGGGGGATTCTGGTTAAGCAGATCTGACAGAATATTTGCTGAGACAGGCCAGGGTAATTAGACATCACTTGGGAATATAGAAGATAAGGAACTTGAACAGATATTGAGAGTGATCAGACATGGAGAAGGTGGTAGGTTTGTGCTAAACCAACTTAGCAGCGTTTGTGGCTAAAACTGGATTTTATGAGGAAGTATACAAATAGGCAAAGTAGAAGATTCAGAAACCTGACTAAAGTTTGGCCAAGCAAAATATACTTATCACCCTCAAACCCCACAGGAAGGCTCTTCTGAACATGGAGTTACAGTAGAGGTAATAGAGGCCGAATCGAGGCAGAATAGGAAACAGAGCCTCATAGAGTGGCCTCCATTAGGCTCAGAAGTTGGGTTTTCCTTCAGTCCAGATGCATAGCCAGGCAGTGGAAAACCAATAAGTGATGTTCTGCGGGGGTGGGGTGACCCACTGGGGTGACCTAGATAGGGCTTTGAGTACCCCTCTGCCTCCTCCAGGCTGCGGCTGAAAGTCGGTCATGGTGTGGGGAGACTGCTGTTACTCACCCCAAAGGTACCCATACTTGTCCATTTGGGGGAAGGAGGACCCGAAGTGTGAACAAAGGATGAATACTTTCCATCCCACCCAACATAGGATCTTCATCAGTTTCCTCCTCCACCTCTCCTCCCTAGGCTCTCCCTGTTGGGGTGGGGCACCACAGGCTCCTCTCCTCCCAAACAACCTCCATTCCTTCCTGTAGCCTCCTGCATTCACACCCAGGAGCCTGATTACTGCTCCATTTAGAAGAGAAGGTTGGGGACTAAAGGGACCTTTAGTCAGCCAGAAGGGGAGAGCTACTGGAGCCGTCGATGCTTCCCCCCTCAGCCATACTAGGGGTTCCCTCTTGCCGCTGGGTCGTTCTGAGTGGTGCTTGCTTTCCCCTGTAATGACTACTCTCAGAGTGGAAAGGGACCCAAGGGAAAAGAGAATAGTGAAGATCTGGTGGGGATTACCATGCCCTGAGAACCAGGATGCTTGGCAATGCTTCAGGGTTTAAAGAGGCCCTTCCTTATACCCTCCAACTGGACTCGTGCTGGGGTCTGGCCTTCAGAGGTAGGGTGAGTGGGAAGGGCAGGCCACACAGAGTGGGAGCAAAGGCCACACACAGTGTTATGAATGGTTTTGAGCAACGAGAAAGACACAAAAACAATTAACCAACACATTGCACCACTATGAATTAAGACGCGTTAGCATCTCTTCCGTACTGACGGCACTAAAGCTTTACATTCTTTATTTTCATTGGGTTCAAAATCAGTTTCTAAACAGTTTCCTATATTTTTCTTACTGCCCTGGGATCCCGGGCGTCTGGGTCCCCAATCCCTGGGTCGATTCATACATTCGCACTATGCAGACATTTTCCTAGGGACGCAGAGGGCACTAACCCTACCATCACGGCCCCAAAGAAGGTCTTCCCTCTCCTATAGTCCACCATATCGGGGTGACTGATGTTGACGTACACCCTCTCGCCCCTCCGGAGCTGCACCAGGCCGCCGAACCCCACGCTTGTGTACCAGAGGGGTCTGTACTGTGGCCTCCCGGCACGGTCCAATACTGGAGTCACGGTTTCGGCGCCCTCCAGCAGCAGCTCGGGAGCGCCCCGACCGTAGGCGCCACCAGCCCGATACAACGAGCTGCGCAGTGTGACGGAGCGATCCTGAGGGCCCCCGCCGGAAGGTGGCGCCCGACCCCGGTAGCCGACGTTACAGTAGAGGTAATAGAGGCCGTCCTGCGGGAGGGCCAGCCCCTCGGCGCCAGAGAACTGCGTCCCGCTCCTTAGAAACGCTTCTTCTTTCTTCGCCTCCCAGCTTAGCCCCTGTCCCTTCATCCACGCGCCTGCAGAAAGACGGGTGGATGGATTCTCGGGAGGGGGCGTGGATTCTCGGGGAACTGGCGCCGAGAGCACCGCTTCAGGACGGGACTTCAGGGAGGGTAGGCAGGAGAGGGCGGGGCGCGACTCCTGGAGGGGCGGGGGCGGCGAGGCTATGTTTGGAATGAATCCAAGCTGGGGGCTGAGCGCATCAGGTTGTGGGGTGCGGAGGGCTGTGGTAAGATCTAGGCTTTGTATGCTCAGGGAAGCAGCAAGAATGGGGAATTAGTGGAAGGATGGGCACTTTAGGGGCAAGAGGTGGTGGAAGGGGTGGGAAATCCAGCACTGGAATCGCAGAATGGAGGGACTCCACAAAAATTGGCACTCTTGGACTATTTGAATGCATATTCAGGTCGACCACAGCCTTACCAATAAGGTGGGCAGCCGGGAGCCTGGAACTGAGATCTGTTTCTGGCTTCTCTTCCTGCAGCTGCTGAAACCCTGGAACTGGTGTAGAGGCCACAACTGGGGGCAGGGTAGCCACCCATGGATGCTTCCCATGAGAGGACAGGGCTCCAGGGCGCAGGAATGGATTCTTGGAGGAAGAGGGTATCTGGGAATGCAGACGGGAAGGGAGTCCATTGCTCTTACTCAGTCCTTGCTGGGCTTGTGCTCCCAGGCCTGCGGACTCCATTACCTGGTTGGGTAAGGTAACCGTGTCCAGAGTTCAGATTCATCTGATGCCAACTGCACCCCTCCAACCATGGACCCAAACCCCAGGCTGGGTTTCCAGCACCATCCCCAATACACATCTCCCTGGAAGGGAGAGCAAGCAAGACATATGTATTTGGGCAGAGAGACGGGTCTGTGTGTGTCTTGGGAAGAGGAGAAGAAAGAAATAGACAACCAGGAAGGGAGTTGGAGACATCAAGACAGTAGCGGTACAGGAACATGGAAACATTCAGCAAAAAGACAGACATAACATTTCCACCAGAATCAGCCAGTCAGTTGAGCCAGGTATGCAAAAGACCCCAGTAATAGCCAGAGGTCAATGAGCATCAGCAAGATGCAGCCCTTTAAGGTCTGTTGCAGCCACTCACCAGTCCTCCCTGCTCCTGGGGCACCAAGGCCAGCACAGCCAGGACAGTGATAGGCACTGCCAGCAGGAGGGTCACCAGCGAAGTGGCTCCTGCCACAGCCAGCAGGAGGCAGCCCGTCCCCTGGGGCCTCCCACCCCGGCCCTGCAGCCCCAGTGCTCCCATCCAGACTCTGAACCAGGACCAGAACAGGGGGGCTTTCATACCTCAGGGGTGGGGCCACCCCCTCCCTATAGACCCACACACCTGGCTGGGACTTTCCGCACACCCCTGCTCCCCTCACCCAGCTTCCTGTTTACCCAGAGCTGGGGTGGGGCAGGTGGATGCCTGGGTTCTCTGAACTGGGGAAGGAGTTGGGGTAGAGAGACAGTCTCAAAGAAGAGATGGAGGGGCTTTTTGTTCTGGCTCACAGGGAGGGAAATTGAGACCCAGAGAGAAAAGGAAGCTTGCAGAAAATCAGACAGCAAGACTGTAATGACAATACAGAACTCCAGCTCTCCAATGTCTATTGCATTCTCCTATACCTCAGAGATGGGTGCTTAGAAGGAGGGCTGCAAACCCTTTCCTGAAGTAAAGGGCTGGAGTAGGAGGACAAGAACTGGGGTCTTGAGGGATGCATGTCTGATTTCCTGAAATAAACCTATATACACACACTGGGCTGACCTCTTCCATTCCCTTGCTCACTCCTATCCTCCTAGCAGTAGGTGGGAAAGGCAGAGTTAAGCCAGTTCACAGCAATGGCAGTTGAAGCAGGCCTCAGCCTCACCAATGACTGCTGACTTGCTGAAGAGAGATAGGAATACAGTATTACCTCCCTTGCTATAAAGATCAAGGACTAGAGAATGATGAGGCACACTCCCACCTTAGAGAGCTTTAGTCTAGAATGAGCTCCATCCATTAGTACATGCTTACTAAATATTCATGAATAGATGAATGAAAGGAAAAATGAATGAATAAGCAAAACAAAATAGGAAGGACCAGATGAATGGAAGAAGCAGGCAGTGGGAAAGAGTTGAGGGAAAAAAGATCAGGTCCGAGGAAGTTTCAGATGGCCCCAGATCATCTCTACTTCTTGATGACATCTCTCTGTGTTAGGATAATAACAATAACAATAGGACTAATAATAATAATAGTAGGACTGGGGTTATAGCTCAGTTAATAGTCCTTGCTTCCCATGCACAAGGCCCTGGGTTTGATTCCCCAGCACCACACACAAAAAAAATAATAGTAGTAGTAACACTAATAATAATAATAATAATATAGCTAATACACAAATAACATTGAGCACGTGTGAGACACCAATCTACATATTTTATTTATAATAATTATTTCAATCTCGATAAAAACCTAAGTAGAAATTGAGGTACAGAGAGGCTAGCTAAGAAACTTATGGACAGTCTGGGCTTGTAGCTCATTGGGAGAATGCTTGCCCAGCATGTGTGAGACTCTAAGTTAGATTCTCCCCCCCAAAAAATTTGTGCATTTCAAATTTGTGCATTTTACTGTATGTAAATTTTGTCTTCCTCAGGCAAAAAAAAGAAATGGAGAAATATACTCAACTTGAGTCAGTGATCAGCACACTCTGGGGTTTAGAGGTGACATGTTCTAACATTTGCAACTTCAAAAGATACAAGACACAAGATAAATGTGTGATAAAGAAAATACAGGCCAGGGCTGGGATTGTGACTCAGCGGTAGAGCGCTCCCCTAGCACGGGTGGGACCCAGGTTCGATCCTCAGCACCATATAAAAATAAAGGCATTGTGTTGTGTCCATCTACACCTAAAAAATAAGTATTTAAAAAAAAATACAGGCCAGATGCAATGGTACACATCGGTAATCCCAGTGATTCAGGAGGCTGAGGCAGGAGGATCCCAAGTTCAAGGCCAACTTCAGCAATTTGGCAAGACACTGTCTCAAAATAAAAAAATAAGGGCTGGGGATGTGGCTCAAGCAGTAGCACGCTCGTCTGGCATGTGTGCGGCCCAGGTTCGATCCTTAGCACCACATACAAACAAAGATGTTGTGTCCGCCAAGAACTAAAAAATAAATATTTTAAAAAAAGTTCTCTCTCTCTGTTTAAAAAAAAAAGAAAGAAAACCAAGTTTTAAAGATAAATAAATAAACAAACAAACAAACAAATAAATAAAAATGGCTAGGGATGTGACTCTGTTTTTAAGTGCCCCAGGTTTTAATCCCTATTACCAAAAATAAAGAATGAAAGAAAATATAGAAAACTCTTAATTGTAGAATCTGGGTGGTAAGGATATATTTGCTGTATAATTCTTTCAAATTTTCTCTTCATTTGAACTTTAAAAAAATATATAAAATAAACGAACATACATTAATATTGTCCTATTGTTCTACAGGGGGAACATTAAGGATGGTGTGGTGGTAAGAAGTAACAGAATTTTCCTGAATTTTTATTTATTTTTTTGTGGTACTGGAGATTGAACCTAAGGTCTTATACATGCTTACATCCCAGCCCTTTTTTACTTCATTTTGAGACAGTCTTTTTTTTTTTTTTTTTCTTGGCAGTACTGGGGGTTTAACCCAGGGGTGCTTTACCACTGAGCTACACCCCTAGTTGTTTTTTTTGTTTGTTTGTTTTTGTTTTTGTTTTTGTTTTTGTTTTGAGATAAGATCTTGCTAAGTTACTGGGGCTGGCCTTAAACTTGTGATCCTGCTGCCTTAGCCTCCTGAGTGGCTGGGGTTACAGGCATCCACCATGTCCAATTACAAAGTTCCTGAATTTGGAAAACAAAATGCAAATACATATAAACCCAGGCACCAGATCTCTTCCTCACCTCTTGCCTTCACTTAAGCTTCATAGTCTTTACCTTTCCCAAAGGTCAGGAGTACAATCTTCCATCATCCTTCACCCTCTCCATCACAGTATCATGAAGGGGCCTTTGCCCAGGTCTCTATCCAGAGGGTCTTGGATCACTGCCCTTAGTTCTGTGCTCAGCACCAGAATGTTGCCTCCTGCAGGAAGTCTTCCTGGATTACCCCCACCTCCTATGCCAACAACTTGTCAACTTTTTGTCCTTCATCTATTAGCAGTATGGCTACCTCTGATTGTCCTGCTTATTAATCAACCAGCCAAGCACCCTGCTGGATTCTTGGCTGTCTATATAGAAGACCAGGAGTCACCCTAAAGTCATCAGAGTTCTGTCCAATGTAGAAGTCAGGCTGTGTGTGTTCTCATGCATAAACCGAGATCATGAGCTCTCAGCAGATGCAGACTGAAAGGTAACTGGGAACAAGTTAATCAGGTAAGGCCTCTAGAGGAGGGGGACATTCACTGACTACTAGCATAATCAATAGTATGACTGGAGTTGAGAGGAACCTATTCACTGCCCACAGCCTGGGAACCTTGAAGGAAAGATGTTGTAATCCTAGACCTCAGAGATGTACTTCCTCTCCTAATAATAATGTGTTGGGGTGGTTAAGACCAGAGAAGGGGCAGGAATGTCTGAGATGGCCACTCTTCTTTCTACCTAGGGGTCTCTAGCCAACGTATCCACCCTTCAGGGTAAGCTGGAAATAGGTAGAGACCCTCATCCGGTAAATTGTGGGGTTTGGGTAAGGATGGCCACACCCCAGAGTGAGGTAAGGTTAAGAAGAAGGGAGTCAGAAGCATGTATTTGATATTCCCTAGGCCCTAAAGAAATCCTCTGTCCATCCTGAGTCTCTGCTGACCAAGGAAATGAAAAATAATCCATTTCTGTTCCCACCATCCTCATGGCCATCTCAGGCTTCTGTTTCCCACACACACCCTAACTAATTCCTCTTAAACCCAGGAGAGTCTTGGTTTTAGACCATAGTCAGTACATCTGGCTTTGGTGTGAAGTCAGTAGTCCCTTCTTTGCCCTCAAACAGGAACCAGTGGTTGGAGTGCAGGAAGTGCCTGAGGGGAAGTTGTGGGCCCCAGAAATTTTTCCACGCCCCAGTTCACCATATCAGCCAAGTAGAGACCTGCTCTACTGGGCCACAGTAGCTGAGAGGCTCTGGACACTTTTCTCTCTACTTTTCTACATCCCCCACACCCACTCTAGTTCCAGGCTCCTCTCCCTCCATCATCCCTCTCACCAGTTTCTAGAACTACCCAGTGCTTGAGAGGCCCCTCTAAACCACCTGGCCAGCCTTGGTCAGAGGGAAGGGAGGTGGAGGGCTCTGGAGTTGGCTAGAACTCAAACCCCAGCTCTACCCACTTCTGACTAGATATCTCCGTAAAAGTCCATGCTTGAGATTCAGACTCCTTAGACCTGGGAAACAAATGGATACTATATTACCCTCTACTCTCAGGATCTGTGGGAACAAGTGGAAAATGCCCATCTCAGGGTTAGGACATAGGTGAGGCTCCTCAGCTAGGGAAAAGATTGTAACACAGGGCCCCTTGTTTCACAGATAAGGAACTTGAGACACGTGACTAGCCCAGGTCATTAAGACTGTCAGAACACTGGCTAGGCTTCTTGATCTCCAGGCCAGTTCTCAGTCCTCAACCTAATGTGTTCATTCAACTGTGAGTAAGGGGCCCTTCTCTTCTGTACAGGGAGGGTTGTGGGTGTGTAGGGAGTAATGGGTGAAAAGAGATATGGATGGTTTACGGTAGGTGATCAAGGCTTCCAAGGACCACAGGTGTGGGTGGGAAAGAGACCCCACAGAGGTCCTGGATTAGCAGGGACTGTGATGGGAAGCCACAGGGGTGAGCGGTCCCAGATATGAGGCAAGGTAACTGATAAGGGATGCATAACTCTGGTAGGAAGTGAGATAATGAGGTCTAGGGTGAAAAATCTTTAAGAGTATATTTTTCCGCCTCTAAAACTGATAGGGAAATTGAGATGCCCACAACCAACCAGGAGGATGTGAAAGCTGAAAAGAGAAATAGACCCTCTAATACTTACCCCTCTTCCCTACAGGGTGCCCTTTCTTCCACTATGGGGTGTTGGGCCTGGGAGGGCTCCTGCTCTTCCTTGTGGTCACTCTGTTCACCTGCCTCTGTCTGCTCCGTCGGAGAGGTGAGCCCTAGCTTCATTTCCTCAGTCACCTATAGCAGTGCCCACCAACACCCTTCCTACTGCTGAGGCCAAAGTCTCAATCAATCCTGACAGGTCCTGACTGGTGGGAGTTGGGTGGGAAAGGTAAGAGAAGAATATGCAAAGGGCCAGCGCTGAGCTGGGGATGTAGCTTAGTGATAAAGCATTTGTTTCCTATGTGCAAGACCCTGGGTCCTATCCCAAGCAATGCAGAAAAGAAAAAGTGGGGGGCAGGGCTTTGTCCCTGGAAACCACCAGAATCAATAAGGGAAGAAACTACTGCTGGGATGGTGCAGAGCTAGTGAGGAAGGCTTTGCTGAGTTGCTTCTTTTCTTCCAGTGAAAAGATTGGAGAGAAGATGGGTGAGTCTGGGGCAGGGAGGGGAGGGTCAGAGAGAGCCCAAGCAGGGTTGGGGGATAAGGGGGTGCAGGGGGCTGAAGTGAGGGGTGGGGCCAAGAGTAAAGAGGGGAGACAGTGGAAACATGAGAAAGTCAGAGAAAGACAAAAAGAGAGAAGAAATTGAGAAGAGAGAAAAAGAAATGATATGAAGATCAGAGAAAATAAGATTGAAAGAGAATGGAATGAGAGAGACAAAGAGATGAAAAATGAGAGAGAAATTAAGAGAGAGACAGAAAATGAGAGAAAAGGAAAAGTAAGAGAGTAGGAATAAAAGTGTGCATGGGTGGAGGGGGGGTGGCAGGGGGGAGCAATAGATGGAGAGACACAAAGAGAAACAGCAATAATAGAAAAGAACAGCAGGGCCGGGGATATAGCTCAGTGCTCGCTTTGCACGTACGAGGCCCTGGGTTTGATCCCCAGCACCGAAAAAAGAATAGGAGCGTAGATCAGCAGAGAGAGAAAGATGGAGACAGGGAGAATGAGAGGAAGAGGGAAGCTTCAGAGAAAAAAAGGAAAACTGAGGCATCAGTGAGGTAAGAAAGATGGGAGCTGAGGGCAGTACAGGGAAGGATCTGAGGGTGCTGCTCCCAGCACCCTTCCATCAGCATCTCCTACCTGGCCAGGACCACCTTCCAGACCAAGAGCTCCACTATGCCTCTCTACAAAGGTTACCCATATTGGGCAGTGATCAGGTCGAAGGAGAAGCAGAAGGCACGAAGGAGGACCACAGCACTGACTACGCCTGCATTGCCAAGAACAAACCCACCTGAGTACCCCCAGACACCTCCCTCACCCCAGGCGGGTGGTCAGGATCATCCTGTGGTTCACTCAGTAAAGACCATAATCTTGCCACTTCTGTGTCTCAGGCCTCTCAATCCATCTCGAACCACTATTCCAAATGAGAACAATCCAGATTTAAGTAGCTCGCTCCCACTCTTTTTTGGGATCAAGTCATAAATATTGGGTAAAAAAAAGGTATTAAGGAACTGAACTTCCCTGGGAGCAGAAAATTGTCTGTGGGTCTGGCTGAAATCAGCAATTGACAAGTAGGAATAATTAATTTGATAATCTCCATTTCTCAGGAGCCACAGTCTCAGCCTCCCTGGCTGAGACTCCAGATAATGCTGGGACAAGCTCCAGATAATGCTGGGAGGGACCTCTAGGCCCTATTGCAGGGAGATCTCTCCTTGGACCTGTCCAGGTCAGACCCAAGGGGAAGAGAGTTAAGAACCAGGGGGACCAGATTTGGGCATCTGGAAAATTAAGAAGAAAATATACAAGACTCTAAAGGAGGAAGTAGTTATGGGGCAGAGAAGGATATATTAGGGTCTCTTGAAAAGGGTCAGAGATCACTAGGATCTGGAATCATTCCTCAGAGGCCACCCAAGGAATGGCAGCATGTCCCCATGTGATAGTGGCCTGGTGGAAGAGATGAAAGGAGCCATTCAGTGTCCCAACACTGAAGCTCTCTTCTTCATAACATATGTCCTTTCCTCCTCCAGTTCTTACTGCCCCTCCTATCCCTCCATAATTGCTCCAGGCTCCATACTCACATTTGCTCTGGTAAGAGAGGGTGCTGCCATGGAGAGAAAACCAAAGGCATAGAATCCAGCCTGAAGGAGGAACACTGTGCTTATCTTTAGCCCATGAGGTCCTGCATGAGGGCAGTGGAGAGGAAGGGGCTTAGTTAACAAGGGCAGGGGGAGGATTCCTGATTTCCAGGGACATTCCAGTCAAGGAGGTCCTGCCTCCCCAAGCCTTATTGTCTCTGCCAGCAGCTGAGTCCTATTGCCTGTGCCAACATCCAGGCCCAGCACCTCCACCCTGCACACATAGACGCCAGCATCTTGGCCTTGGTGTCCTAGATGTGCAGCTCAGCCTGGTGGTCACAGAGGAATTGGGAAAAAGAAAGGGGAACCAGGCGATCCCTGAACTGTGGGGTTCTGTTCTTCACTTCCTTCGCAGGGGCCACCTTGTCTTGGTACCATGTGACAGAGCCAATGGCTGGTCTCCCTCTGCTGGCATTGAAGGAGCAGGGCGGGAGGGCTGCAGAGAACACCCAGAGAATACAGAGAGAAAATCCAGAGATGCCTCTCTAGTTTCTCCAAGAGAAAAGAGCTTGGAGTGAATATCCCAACTATCCCTCTTTGTAAGGCACACAGACACATGCTTTGGGTGTCTCATTAAATCTTTCCCTCTTTACTAGTTTTTTTTTTTTTTTTTAGGGGGCGGGGGTACCGGGGATTGAACTCAGGGGCACTCGTCCACTGAACCACACCCCCAGACCTATTTTGTATTTTATTTAGAGACAGGGTCTCACTGAGTAGCTTAGCACCTTGCTAAATTGCTGAGGCTGGCTTTGAACTTGTGATCCTCCTGCCTTCACCTCCCAAGCTGCTGGGATTACAGGTGTGTACCACCGCACCCCGCTAATTTAATTTCTTAACATTGTTTATTAAATCATTTTTCAAAGTCTTTCCCGTTCCAATTCTCACCCTCACCCTCTCCAACTGCCTTCACAAAGGACTTGTCTTGCTGAATTTATGCTACCATGGTGCAATTGCAACTCAGTATTGAATGTGGCTGCCTAGCTAACTAATATCATCATGATATTATTTCAGGAATTACTTTAGTACTAATAACATTCCATAATAGTAAACCATCTTTGCTATGTTTTTTGTTAGAGCATTAACTAATTAAATTTCCAGGTGAAGATATGGCTGAGATTGGTTGAAATCCTCATTGAACTTGTCCATATTGATTAATTAAATCAATTATTAAAATCTCCAATTAAATTATCTAATTAGGGAAAAATTTCCCCCATCATTCTATTTCAGTGATTCTCAAACCTGACTGTGTATGGGAATTCCCCTGAATTACCTGTTTGTACTTTTTTTTTCCCCCCTTGAGCTGAATTTCACTCTATTGCCTAGGCTGGCCTCAAATCCCTGGGCTCAAGGGATCCTCCCCATTCAGCCTCCTGAGTAATTGGGACTACAACGCACACACACGCCAAAGTCTTTGTTGAAACAGATTCCTTGGTTGGCCCCTAGAGTCTGGACAGAGGCCTAAGAATTTGCCTTAGGTTCCCAGGTGGCTGAAGCTGAGAATGGAATCTACACCTAAGAAGCCCTGTATTTAGTTAACTAATATGCCTGATAGTTAAGCAATCTCTGTTAATTAAAATAGGTTTCACTAAAAAAAAGTATGTTAGACTTAATTAGGACTCCTGAACTCCTAATTATATATCCAGATCCTAGCTAATAAGCCTAGATTAATACACTTCTTAAACATCAAATGAAAATCCTACAAAAAAGATAAATCCTACAAAATTCTGGTCCTTTCCTTCCTTCTTTCCTTGCAGCCGTTTTTACTGGTTCTTTCAACTTTATCTTACTAGGAAGGTAACTGAGAAGAAAAGGTCTCTGGCATGGAAATTTAGAATAACCCTTGCAGTAAGCCAGAGACCTAGAGGGGCTGTGAACCTACTGTCTACTGGCATCAGCTAACAGAGGTGAGGGGAATTGCCCACGGCTCCCCTCAGGGCACAAGGTTCAGCCCTACCAAGCTTGCTCCCCTAGGGCATCTAAGTCCAGCCTCCCCCTAGCCTCCTTCTCCCAGCCCCACACCCCTAAGGGTCCTGAGCAAATACCCTGACATTTGGATAGACCATAATAAAGATGAGCAATAGCGTCCAGGCCATGTTGAAGGATGCTCCAGTTGTTGAGGAGAACCTGGGTGGAGGTCCTCAATCACTTGTGGTCAGATCTTTGGTCACCAGATGGGGGGTAGAAAGCTTTTTAGGACAAACAGAACTCACGCATCACTTGCTAAGGACCTGACTGCCTGGGACCTTGGGTACCAAATGCATGCCTCCCTGAGGAAAGAAGATGCTGCTGCTGAAGATGTCTGGAACTCTGGGAAGTGGGGCACATGGCCCACATGCAAGGAGCAGGGTGGAGCTTACATGGCTGGTAGCCCAAGGGTGGGTGAGACCAGGATGTGGTTCCCTCCGCTTCTGAGGTTCAAGAAGACCAACCCTTTACTCAGAATAAGCCTCCAGCAGCCCTACTGGGCCCCAAAGCTAACCTCCTTCCCCTCCCCCTTGCTCAAGTTTGCCCAAGCCCATCATTGCCCCCAATTCCTTCCCTGAACTCTGGTCCTCCCCCTTCCCCCCAGGACTGCCCTAGGATTTCTATAAATGAGAGAATTAGAGAAGTAAGCTGATTGATGATAGGAGGCAGGCACCAGGGACTTTGTGGAGAAGCTACATTTACATAGCCTGTTTTACTCTGATAGTGTTGATTGGGTGGTTTGGCAGAGGAATGAGTGCTACTGATGGAGTTTGGACTCATTCATATTCAGATCTCCATTCAGGAATCCACTCCTACTGGAGGTCTGTTTATCTGCCTTCTATACAGGCTTACCCACTGGGAAATTCACTCTGTATTTTACAGACACAAATGAAAGACACATCACATTCCACATAACTTTGAGTTTATATAGGGATTAGTACAAGAGTATGCCACACACCTGGTTATGTATACTGCACATAACACAGCATACAGAAAACAAGCATTACATGTAATATGCCAGGTGGAACCTTTTTAAACGGTAAGCATGTATTGATCGATTGACTGATTGATTGGTGCTGGGGATTGAACCCAGGGCCTCATACATGTGAGTCAAGCACTCTTACCAACTGAGCTATACCCACAGCCCCTATTTCTAGTTCTATTTTGAAATATGTTATTAGCTATGTTGCCACCTATCACTGCAACTCAGAGCTTTCTTTTAGAGAAGCAGTAACCTCAGGGGTAAAAATGCTGGCTTGGAACAGGCTGGGTTCAAATGCCAGCTCCCTCACAAACTAGTAACATAATCTTGAACACATAGTTTAACCTCCCTGAGCCACCTGGACAACCACACAAGCCACAGAATCTGAGAAGTATTGAGTCAGTCATTGTTCAGCAATGGAAAAGCCACCTCCCAGGGCATCTAACTGGACCATGTGGGACTGAGATGCCTTAGCAAGGCAAGAGCTGCCCCCTGCTGGTCACAGGGCATGAGAGACTGAGACTTCATGGTGGTTTTACTCCGCTGGGCCTCATTTCCAGTTTCTTCCCTGTCCCTTACTTTGTCTCCTTCTATCAACCCCCAAACCCACCCCAAAAAGTCAATGTGGAGAAAATTATCTCTTCTACTTCAACTGTGAGAAAGCCACAGTTTGGGGAGCAAGGCAAGGTCAACACTAGTGGGGACATGGAATGGGCCACCAGATACTCACATGTGGAAGTATTCCATGTCCCAGGTCCATGTGGCTTAGAAGCCAAGTCAGGCTAAGTTGGAGTCCCAGTTCCACTACTTACATGTCTGTAAAATGGGAGTCTCTCCTGTAAACTCCCAGATCCCTCTGCATCAGATGTTCAGGGTTCAATGATTCAGATTTCCCCAGTCCTGGGATAAGGTGATCAGGGTTATTGCTGAGACTGAACTCAAGGATGTCCTTCTCTCTACCCAAGACCTCCAAACCATTCATCATAACTTGGAATGCTGTGGATTCTAAATACAGTACTTAGGGGTTCTTTTCTTTAGTTCATTTAGAATAAATCCCGTTATGTGTAAGGATTTGAGGACCCCTTCAAATAATTCTGAGAACTTGTAGGGAAGTGTAACCTGCAGGATGGGAACTACTAGGTTAATCCGCTTGGTGGACACAAGGATGGAATTTTTTCAAAAGAAAACTCTTGCTGAGATCTGACTTAGTGGTAGAGTGCTTTCCTGGCATGCCCTGGGTTTGCGATCTAGCACGGCAAAAAAAAAGAAAAGAAAAGAAAGAAAAAACAGCTGTGGCCTGGTTGGAGGATGGGCAGGGGTGAATTTCCTCTGGCTAAGTTCCTGTCAATGATTGTCAGCTAATGAATGGCTCTCAGATTGTCACACTTTCTACGCCTGAAAACAGCTTCTCTTCAAGGTTCCCAGCATCTGATTCTACCACTTTCGGTCTTGCCTTTTGGCTGTCAGCATCCCTCAGGCCTGAGTCCCCCCATATTCCTGTACTTTACACACACTCCTGTATCTTCACACCATCCTCCTATTGCAGAACTCCCTCACGTTCATAAAGAGTTGCACTTGAGCCTGGTGAGGTGGTGCACACCTGTAATCCCAGCAGCTCTGGAGGCTGAGGCTGGAGGATGGAGAGTTCAAAGCTCGCCTTAGCAACCTCAGAGCGCTGAGCAACTTAGTGAGACTCTGTCTCTAAATAAAATACAAACTAGGGCTGGGAATGTGTCTCAATGAGCCTCTGAGTTCAATCCCCAGTATAAAAATGTGGGGATGGCCTGGGGATGTGATTCAGTGGTAAAGCACCTCTGGGTTCAATTCCCAGTATCAAAAAAAATTTTTTTAAAGAGCTTCATCTGACTTTTCATCTTCCCATTAGTGGACTTAATGCCCACAAAAATAACATTTTTAACATTGAGATTCAATTACATTCAGTAAAACGTATAGATTTAAGTGAAGAGTTTGATGACCCTTGACAAATATATATGCCCATGTAAACCACGCTGTAGTTCCCAAAAGCCCAGCAAATCCCCCCATTCCCCTTTCTGGTCAATCCATCTCCCCTCCCAGAAGCAACCATTGATTTATCCTTAACTTCACAGTTGCTTCACTTCCTCTACTCCAACCATCAGCTTGACTCTACATGACTTATATCTTAGAGCTTGTCACCAGGAAAGCCCCCAAATTCCTGTACCTTACACACACTCCTGTATCTTCACACCATCCTCCTATTGCAGAACTTTTGTATTGTTTCTCCCATTTTCATTCAACAAATTTGGAGCAAATGCAATGGGTTCACAGAAAGTTTATCTTTTACATCAGGTGGTTCATGTGCCAATATCATAACAGGATTTTAGAATAGCACATCTCACACAATAGTGTGAAAACCCAACCATCATATTTATGAATCATAAAAGGATCCATAGCCACAGTTTAATTGCTGCTTATTCTCTGATGAGTCCCCAGTCTATATTTCTACCTTCAGCGTCTTTCTTGAGACTAAGCCCAGAATATTTATCTGTCCTCCTAGATGTTCAATAGGCATTTCAAAATCATCAGTGCTACCCAAATCATGTCAGCCTCCTAAAATTCCTGTCTCAATAAGTGGAAGCTATCCACCCAGGCATTTAAGGTCCCAAACCTGGAATTGATCCTACTATGCCTTCTTCCTCAGTTCCTCCATCCAAACAATCTTCAAGTCCTGTCCATGCTGCCTCTGAAATATATCAGGTGTCTTTCCCCACCTCTTCATTCCCACTGCTGGTTAAGGCCTTTGTCATCTTGGATGAAACCAGTACAATTTTTTCTCTGATAAATAATGTGCATTCTGCTCAGTAGTCTTTCCACTCCTTCTTTGCTGAGCAACAAAGTCCATTCATTTATTCAGCAACACTTTTATTGATATGTTCATTTATATTTACTTCTTCTTTTTTTTTTTTTTTTTGAGAGATAGCCTTGCTCTGTGATACAGACTGACCTCAAACTCCTTTCAAATAGCTAAAACAATAGGAGTGTGCCACTGCATATGGCTTAGTGATGCTTTCAATAAGTGACTTCTGTGGGCCAAACACCCTATTCTTATCTCTCCCTCATTTCTCATGTCTCTTTCTGTCTCACCACCTTTATTCATATCATTTGTTTCTTCTCCATCTTTCTGTCCACACCCCACATCTGCCTCCATCTCTCTCTCTCTCTCTCTCTCTCTCTCTCTCTCTCTCTCTCTCTCTCACACACACACACACACACACACACAGTCCCCATCTCTCTCCACACCTCTTTTTGCTTCCCCATCTTTCTCCATGTTTTTTCTTCCATCCCTCCTTATTAGCACACTTTCTCTGACCCTATATTCCTTGCTCTCCTTCTCCCCCATTTCTCCTTGTTGAGAGAGTGAACAAGGCCAGCAGTGAGACACTCATCTCTTCCATCTGGGGCCCTTTGCCCCTCCACTGAGAAGGCATCCTTGACTCTACCAGGCTGTTTGGCTTGGCACATGTCAAGAAAATTTAAAAACACATTTATAATTCTTTTTGTGGGGGGAACTAGGGATTGAAATCACTTCTCTACAATTGAGTCACATCCCAGCCCTTTTTATTTTCTATTTTGATACAAAGTCTCACTAAGTTGCTGAAGCTGGCCATGAACTTGTGATCCTCCTGCCTTAACCTCCTAAGTCATTGGGAAGATAGGCATGGGCTACCATGCACAATTCATGTAGGTTTTTAAATTTCAAAATACAGCTGTCATCCCATTGACTCAGGAGGCTGAGGCTAGAAAAATCAAAAAATTTAAGGCCTATATGGACAATTTAGCAATGCCCTCAGGATAAAAATAAATAAAATAAGTGGTAGAGCAGCCCTGAGTTCAGTGTCTAGCAGGGCCAGTGAGCACGTGCATGCGCATGCACACACCCCCCCCCACACACACACTCATAATAATAATAAAATAAAATAAGTTATCTTTGAAGTTATCTACTTCCAAGACTGAGGATGTGGCTTAGTGGTAGAGTGCTTGCCTAGCATGAGTAAGGCTCTGAGTTGGACCCCCAGCACCACAATAAAATAAAATCCCATTCTAAATAATTTAAATGCTTTTAATATTTTAATAATTTAAATGAATTTAATATTTTCTGTCTAGAGAAAATATCTCTCTTTAGAGAAAATATCTGTTTAGAGAAAATATTTTTTATTTATTTATTTATTTTTTTTAGAAAGAGGGAGAGAGGCAGAGAGAGGGAGAGAGGCAGAGAGAGAGAGAGAATTTTAATATTTACTTTTTAGTTTTTTTGGCGGACACAACATCTTTGTTTGTATGTGGTGTTGAGGATCGAACCCGGGCCGCAGGCATGCCAGGCGAGCGCGCTACCGCTTGAGCTACATCCCCAGCCTAGAGAAAATATTATAGTGGAATTTAAAATATTTTGAATTTTGAATTGAATGACAGAGATAATACTGCCTATTAAAAATGTGGGATGTAGGACTGGGGCTGTAGCTCAGTGGCAGTGTTAGCTTAGTATGCACGAGGCATTGGGTTTGATCGTCAGCACCTCATAAAAATAAACAAATAGGGCTGGGATTGTGGCTCAGAGGTAGAGCGGCTCACCTAGCATAGGTGGGACCCAGGTTCGATCCTCAGCACCACATAAAAATAAATAAATAAATAAATAAATAAATAAATAAAGACATTGTATTGTGTGCATCTACACCTAAAAAATAAATATTTAAAAAAAAGTTAAAAAAAATAAACAAAATAAAGGAATTTTGTCCATCTACAAATGAGATGGATTAAAAAAGGAAGGAAGGGACAGACGAACTGGCGATGTAGCTCAGGGGTAGAATGCTTGCCTAGTATGTGGCAAAAATGTTTCTTTTTGAAATGGCTTTGTATTTTTCTGCTGTTTCTTGCCTCCTGCTCCCATTCATAGTCTCCTGTTACCTGCAGTCTCTTTTCTGAGTAGTTGTATTTCTGATGTGTGGCCTGCTTTCATCGCTAAGATGATAAGTTTTGTTCTTCTGTTCATGATGGAATTTTGGGCTGAATTTCCATCTGCTTTTAGCACTACATTTCTGAAAAGTTTCATTGCTCTTTTTTTTTCTCCTTTTTTTTTTTTTTTTTTTTTTTTTGGTATTGCGGATTGAAGCCAGGGTATTTAAACTCTGAGCCCCATCTCCAGCCCTTTTTATTTTTTATTTTGAAACAGGGCCTCGCTAAGTTGCTGAGGCTGGCCTCAAACTTGCAATCCTCCTGCCTCACCTTCCAAAGTCGCTGAGATTACGGGTGTGCACCACCTCACTCAGCTCTCATAATTAGTTGTACAGAAGTTTTAGTCATTTCTTTTTGCTACTCTTACCTAAATGGTAGATTTTTCTGAATGATTAGCAGGAGGGCCTTGTAAAGGGTAGGAGAGGATTCAGAACAGCTTTCCTGGTTTACAAATTCAAAGACTCTTTTGCTGCAATAATGAGTTTATTTCCTTAAAACCTGGCACCTTTGTATAGCCAGTACTTGCTCTGCTTCTGCAAACCTTTTCATGCTTCTGTGTTTCACAGCAGGTCCCACAGACTGTTATCACCCCATACACCTAAAAAGATGCACTCTGTGAAGGATTTTCACTCTGTATTCAAAGAATTTTGCTAGCATGTTCTGAGATCTGCCATTTCTGGGTCCCTCTGGGCATTTTAATCATTCTCTCTCCACCTACCCCAGTCTTTCCTCTATTCTAGCAACCCTGCTCTCAATTTTTCCTTCTGAGGGTGAAGCCTTTCCTCCCAAGAATGAGTAGGTATTTGCCAATACTGCAGTCACCAGGACCCTTCAGTGCAGCTCTTCTCTGCCACACTGTTGGGAACTGCCTGCCCAACTTGGATTTTATTTTTTTTTAATATTTATTTTATTTTAGTTATCGGCGGACACAGCATCCTTGTTTGTATGTGGTGCTGAGGATTGAACCCAGGCCGCACGCATGCCAGGCGAGCGCGCTACCGCTTGAGCCACATCCCCAGCCCCCAACTTGGATTTTAGACACACATATACATAATTTGGAATTTGTAGCTTCTGTGCTTCTCAGCTTTACTGAAAATGGTGTGTGTGTGTGTGTGTGTGTGTGTGTGTGTGTGTGTGTCCATTCTCTTCATTGCTCTATATGGATTCCAGGAAACAAGGGGGAGATTTAGAAATAAACTGCTGTCACATTCCTCTCAAAGCCCTACATGGAGACTTTGTAGACAAGGAAAAGCTTCTGGCAATGGCAGCAGGTGAATTGGTTTGGGTTCTACAGGCTGTGCCCTGAAGGCTCTGAACCCTGACTTATTTTCCTACTTCAGGAACAGCTGCTCAGTAACCACACTCCAGCAGTGCTACAGACATCAGGATATCCTTTTGTTCATTTACAACAAGAAATTGCACTGCAGAGATCTATTTCTTCCCAGCCCCTTGTTCTCCCTCCAGATACACACAAGCACTGTGTCAATCAGGGTTCCACAGGAAACAGCACCCACAAATTAGGACAATTGGAAGAAGACATTTTATTTACAAAGGTGTGGGTGACTGCTGGGAAACGCAAAGGATAGTGCTACCCTGGCCCAAAGGAAGGAAAAGAGAGGGAAGTTCCAACAGGGGTTCTGACTTATTTGGTGCCACACATCCCTTTGGCATTCTAGTAAAGCACAAAATATATTATATAGAAAACAAAAGAGACCCAGTGAATTGCATTCCACTTACCAAAATATTAATAAAACCCTGCAAACTTGCAATAGAATAAATCATGTACTTCTTTATTGCCATATTAAATAAAAGATAACATTTGAAACCCAGGCAAATTGAAGTTTAAATTTAATAAAGACATATCAGTACAAAAGATGTTGTTGCTTAGCTTGAATAAGATCTTTAAACTGTGAAGTGGTCTTTGACAAAGCAAAACACATACATTGGACAGTTTCACAGCTCATGTGAAATCTCTCTTCTGGGCTACTGAAACCCAGAAGATAGTCGTAAGAACTGTTCCTGAGGTAGGGTCTAGAGAGGAGTATTGTCCTTAATTGAGGTTTAGGTATGCCTGAGGTGACCTTATGGGGAGACAGCCAGGGGGATGGTTACTCCAAGCTAGTGTGTTCCCTTCCAGTGCATTCTCTTCTTGTAGGCACACTCTGTGGGACCTAACTTTAAATAGCAGTCCCCTGGAGAGCACAGAATCATAACAAGGGCCCTTAGCAACACAGGGCACTGACAAAGTAGCTCTAATCTCATAGGATTCCAGTGGTTCCCTTTTTGGAACTAAGTCAGCATTCTGTCTCTACTCCTGAGCAGCCCAGCACCCAATGACAGGTCCTTAAGCTATGTTAGTACCTTCAGGAAATACCTGGAAAGCCCTGCAAGCTCAGGAACTGCTCTATTTCTTCAGGATATCTTCTCTCAAATTTGAGTGTATATTAGAAGCAACAGAGACACATAAAAAAATCCATTGTTGAGCTGGGTGCAGTGGCGCTTGCCTTTAATCTCCGTGCTTCGTGAGCCTGAGGCAGGAGGATTGCAAGTTCAAAGCCAGCCTCAGCAATTTAGTGAGCCCTAAGCAATTCAGCTGAGGCAGGAGGATCACAAGTTCATGGCCAGTCTCAAAATAAAACTTTTAGAAAGAACTGAGAAAAATGGGTTGGAGTTGTGGCTCAGTGGTAGAGCACTTGCCTAGCATGTGTGAGGCACTGGTTTCGATTCTCAGCACCACATATAAATAAATAAATAAATAAATAAATAAATATCTAGAAACAACTAATATATGTGTGTGTGTATGTGTGTGTGTATATAAAGATCTGAGAGCTGGGCATGGTTGTGCACACCTGTAATCCCAACAGCTTGGGAGGCGGCAAGGCACTAAGCAACTCAGTGAGACCCCTGTCTCTAAATAAAATAAAAACTAGGGCTGAGGATGTGGTTCAGTGGTCGAGTGCCTCTGAGTTCAATCTCTGGTTAAAAAAAAAAAAAAGATCTGAGAAAAAATTAAAAAGGCCTGGGGATGTAGTTTAGTGGTAGAGTGCCCTGGGTTCAGTTCCCAGTGGTGGGGGTGGGGGCTTTCGGCCCTCCCTCCCACCAATGGCTGTGTTTTAATCAGTCTTGTCTGTGTGATGAAGCCTCCATAAATACTCAAAAGGATGGGGTTCAGAGAGCTGCCAGGTTGGGAAACACATGGAGGTGATGGGAATATGGCATGCCCAGGGAGGACATGGAAGCTCCCTACTCCTCTCCCAGTACCTGCCCTATGCATCTCTTCTATGTCCTGAGTTGTATCCTTTATAACAAATCAGTAAACATAAATAAAGTGTTTCCCTGAGTTCTGTGAGCCATTCTAGCAAATTATTGAACTCAAGTAGCAGGTCATACCCTCCTCTAGTTTGTAGCTGACTGGTCAGAAGTATAAGAGGTGAAAACTTGTGTTGGGCACAGTGGCCCATGCCTGTATTCCCAGAGGCTTGGGAGGCTGAGGCAGAAGTATCGCAAGTTCAAAGCCAGCCTCAGCAAAAGCGAGGTGTTAAGCAACTCTGTGAGACTCTGTCTCTAAATAAAATACAAAATAGGGCTGGGGATGTGTGTCAGTGGTGAGAGCCCCTGAGTTCAATCCCCAGCACCGCCCCCCCCCCAAAAAAAGAGGTGGAAACTTGTAATTAGCATCCTAACTGGGGGTGAGGGGTCTTATGAGATAAAGCCCTTTGACTTGTGGGATTGGTAGATAGTATCAGAACTGAATTAAATTGTAGGACACCAAAGTATCCAACAAAGAATTGGAGAATTGGTTGGTGTGGGGGGAATCCCACATGAAGTGTTATGAACATCAAGATAAATTGTGTAGGGCTGGGGATATGGCTCAAGTGGTAGTGTGCTTGCCTAGCATGTGTGAAGCACTAGGTTCGATTCTCAGCACCATGTAAAAATAAAAATAATAAAAAAAAAGATATTGTGTCCACCTAAAACTAAAAATGAATATTTAAAAAAAAAAGATAAATAGTGTATTTTTCCTTTTTACTCTTAAAGCCACACAACTTGTTCCCTCACCTCTTTGAAATCTGCTTAAATATCACTTTCTCAGAGAAACCTTCACTGCTTACTGTATTCAAAACTGCACTCTACACATGGCATTTTTATCCTCCGTCCCTACTTTTCCTCCTTCATCTTTAATATACTTCTTTATACTTATTGTTTTCCTTCCCCAATTTGACTGACTATGAGGACAAGAGTTTTCATTTGTTTGGTTCATCAGCCCTGGAAACATGCATGGCATATAACAGGCAGGCACTCAATAAATGTTTGAATAAATGCATGAATAGAGAAGCAAATTGCCCCAAGCGGGCAGAGAGAGCACTGGGAGGGCAGGGGCTGAGTCTCTCTGAAGCTGCTACAAAGGGAACTCAAGAAGTCAAGAGTCCACCCGGCATCCCCACCCCATCTCAGTCAGGAAGAGGCAGTGAGAAGTGAAAACTCAGCTATGAAGCAGAAGTAGCTGAGAAGACAGCAGCAGGAAAGGGGTCTACATCAGTACTGGGACAGAGTGGTGGGGCCCAGGGCAAGGACTTTGGACAAGGAGGACACAGTGAGGGGGGATGCTGTCTCCTCACTTTCCTGAAAGTGAAGAGTCGAAGAGTAGAAAAGGGAGAAAGGCTATGCCTAGGGAGGGCATTTATTAGAAAGTACTCACACACTCTGCTGAATCCATGGTGACCAGCACCCTTAAAACACACACACACATACACGGGGGTGGGGTGGGGGGTGTGCAAGCTGGTGCTTGTGATGTCAACTTCTCTGCAGTTTGAGAACCACTTTCAGTTTTGCTGAGTATCTATTTAAATTCTTGAATTCCACTGGGTGCATACCTGTAATCTCTCAGTGGCTAGGAAGGCTGAGAAGCAGAAGGATCCCAGGTTCAAGGCCAGCCTTAGCAGCTTAGTGAGGCCCTGTCTGAAAAAATAAAAATAAAAAGGGCTGGGGATATGGCTCTGTGGTAGAGTCCCCCTGAGCTCAATCCCCAGTACTACAAAGTTCTGAACTCTTCAAGTCCTGAACTCTTTACATTTTAACAAGGATTTCAAAGAAGACAAGATGAGGTGACATTGCACATCCTAAAGCAAATAAATTAAATCCTCCATTAGGCATTTCCATGTTTCCAAGTGCCCCTCTAGAACTGCCAGGAGTGAGGGTTCCCTCCATTGCTAGGCCCTGTATCCATCTCACCACCTTCCTGGATTGTCCATGGATTTCAGAGTCTTCTCCCACCCACAGTGCAGAAAAATTCAGCCAGTCCTCCCTTGGCTCCCTATCCTAACCCATGTGCCCAGACTAATGAAACCTAACAAAGTTCAAAACTTTATAGTTATCTGAATATCATGACTTATTCAAGGGAAATATTTGTTTATTCCTGATAATAAATGCCCTGGGATCTTACTGTCCTTCTCCCATATCTTCAATAGCTTATCAAAATATTTCTTTGCATAAGGGATATAACTCAGTGGTAGAGCATTTGACTAGCATGTTCGAGGAGGACCTGAGTTGGATCCCCAGTAATGGGAAAAAAAAAAAACTTAGAAACAAAAAAAGCACCCCCCTCAAAAAAATTATTTCAATACATCTGTAATCTAACATGCTCATGAGGCAGAAGTAATAGGATCACAAGTTTGAGGCCAGACTGGGCAACTTAGTGAGACAAATTTAAAAACTGTCTCAAATAAAATAAAAAGGTTTGGATGTAGCTCTGTGGTAGTGTACTCACTTAGCAGGTATGAAACCCTGGGTTTAATCCCCAGCATACACAGGAGTGGAATTGAGCAAAGTAGAGTACCTGTAGTCCCATCTACTTAGGAAGCTAAAACAGGAAGATCACTTAAGCCCAAAAGTTCAAGGCTAGCCTAGGCAACACAATGAGACCCCTATCTTGAAAAAAAAAAAAAAAAAAAAAAGAAGCAGCAGCAGCAGCCAGGAATGATGACACATATCTGTAATCCTAGTTACTCAGGAGGCTAGGCAGGAGGATTGCAAATTTAAGGCCAGCCTCAGCAACTTGGCAAAACCTGTCTCAAAATTAAAAATAAAAAGGGCTATGGGCCAGGCATAGTAGTGAATGCCTGAAATCCCAGAGGCTCCAGAGGCTAGACAGGAGGATCACAAGACCAGCCTCAGCAATGGCAAGGTGCTAAGCAACTCAGTGAGACCCTGTCTCTAAATAAAATACAAAATAGGGCTGGGGGTGTGGCTCAGTCCCCAGTACCCACCTCCAAAAAAAAAAGGGCTATGGATGTAGATATCCCTGGGTTCAATCCCCACTGCCACACACATACACACACATACACAAAAGGAGTTTATAGAATGTTCTTTTTATGCCTACTTCCCTTTCTTCCTGGGGTGCTGGTGTCAGCAGAAGTTGATGGGGGAAGTGAGATCTAAGAGGTAGCAAAGAGGGGAATGAGGAGAAAGGGGAAGTTTGGGAGGGAGGCCTCAGGGGAGACTGGTGGGAGAGAAGAGCCGGCAGACTAACAGACAGAGCCAGTCTGGTTCTCTCTCCCTACTGCCACCTGCCACCTGCCACCTGCCACGGGCATCTGCTGAGCTATGAGCCAAACCAGGGATTTACAGGGTAGGGAGGTATAAAGGCTGGAGCTCGCAATGGGAACAAGGAGGTGGGCAGCCCTGGGCCAGGGAGCTAGGTTAGGGCAGGCAGAGTGGGGGGGTGCTCCAGGACAGAATTGTGGGTGACCCTGGGCTGGGTGTGGGGGTGCGGAGAGTAAGGGAGGGGTGAGGGTAGATCAATCTTTGTACCCCTCAGGAGGTAAAGCTTTTGGACTACTGAAGGCCCAGCAGGAAGAGAGACTGAATGAGATCAACAAGGTAAAAGGAAGACCTGAGGAGGCAGAGCCTGGGGGATGGAGCCCTGGGGCAGAGGGAGCCAATCCTGCTGTTAACCTTTCCCCAACAGCAGTTCCTGGAGGATCCCAAATACAGCACTGATGAGGATCTACCCTCCAAACTGGAAGCCTTCAAGAGTGAGAGGGAAACTGTTAGGGTGGAAAGGGGCCTGGTAGGCTTGGGGGTAGGATTTCTACAAGAACCCAGAGGGGACAATGAAAACGCAGAATTGACTTTATTGTAGGAAAAGGAGAACCTACCTTGATTGGAGTCCCTTTCCCTGGCTTGCCCCTCTTAGCACCCCTCTAATTCCCTCCACTTTAACAGGGCTTCTCAATCCTTCAACCTTACTTCCTCCGCCTGCCCCTCCTCCTTCTTCCACATCTTCTTTCCCAGCTGGTCAGCCACCTCTTTCTCAATCCCCTTCCCTGGACCCTACAACCAGGGCTTACCCTATCTGCTTTCTTCCAGAAAAATATATGGAGTTTGACCTGAACGGAAATGGAGATATTGGTAAGAAAAGGGTGATTTGGGGGAGTGTGCAGGCCTAGGCAGATGAAAAACTTTTCCACTTATTCTATTCCCTGTGGCCTTGGGGGAGAGCCTACCTACCAGAGTAAGAGGACGGAGAATGAGAATTTGGGGGTGGGAATGGAGGCAGAGAGAGAGAGGGATTCCCTTTCTTCTCCACATCCTGATCCTCTCCCTCCAGATATCATGTCCTTGAAGCAAATGCTAGAGAAACTTGGGATTCCCAAGACCCACCTAGAGCTTAAGAAATTAATTAAAGAGGTGTCAAGTGGCTCTGGGGAGACATTCAGCTATCCTGACTTTCTCAGAATGATGCTGGGCAAGAGATCCGCCATCTTAAAAATGTAAGAGTCCATTTCCAACTTCTCCTATATTTACCAGTTTTCTTGTCCACCCCCAGCCCTACTCTTATCTCCATCCTCAACTGCTATACATTACTCAGCATCCACTTTTCCATTATTAGACAGGGACTCTTCCAAGGTCCTCTTCCCATCCCCATCCTTCTGCATAGCTCCTAGCACTGCCACCTCTGCTCTCATTCTTCCTCCTCCCATCCTCACAACCCCGTCCCCTTCGAGACGCTCACAGCAGCCTAAGATTTGTTCCCTTGAAAAAAGTGTTCCTTGATACCTGTGTCTCTTCCAGGATCTTAATGTATGAGGAGAAAGCAAGAGAACAGGAAAAGCCAACGGGTCCCCCAGCCAAGAAGGCTATCTCTGAATTGCCCTAATTTGTGTGTATGTGTATGTGTGTGGGTACACACATGTGCATGTCCACAGCGAGATTGAAGGGGCTTCTAATGATCCCAACATGAAAAAACAAAACAAAACAAAAAAAAACAAAATTGTGAGCCAAACTAAATAAATTATCCTTCCCTTCCAGATCAAGTCTGTATGGTTTTTATTTTGGGGATTTTTCTCCCCCTGGGTTTGGGAAAGAGAGATATATCTTCCAGGGAAAGACAGCAAGAACTTGTTCAAATAAACAATCTATCAACAATTCTGTAGCTATGTGTGGTGGCACACACCTTCAAGCCCAGCTATTTGAGAGGCAGGGGCAGGAGGATAGCAAATTCATGACCAGTCTAGGCAAAAATAAAAAGAAGTCCTGGCATAGTGGAACACACCTGTAGTCAACTCAGGAGGCTGAGGCAGGAAGATTACAAGTTCAAGGCCAGCCTCAGCAACTTAGTGAGACCCTCAGCAACTTAATGAGATCCTGTCTCAAAATAAAAAATTAAAAGTACTGGGGATGTAGGTTAGTGATAAAGTGTCCCTGGATTTAATCCCAATTACCAAAACTAAAGTAAAAAGGGCTGGGAATATAGCTCAGTGACAGAGTACTCCAGGTTCAATCTTCAGTACTGCAAAAAGTAAAAATAAATAAAAAATTGTAGTATCTACTATAACAGATGGCTCTGTGCACCAAGGGGGATTCCAGATATATAAGACAGTTGTGACCAGAAGAAATTTAGGTAGGCTATTTTAAAAAATCTGTTTATTTGGTAAAGGTCCATGGTAACTTTCACAAAAGAATGAGGATTACTTTGAACTAACATTCTCCACTACTATTAGTTTTCTGACCTTGACAAATCTCTCAGCCTCTCTGAGTTTTTTATCTGAAAATGGGGATAATATATCTTGCCTGGCATATCACAAGCCCTTAATGTTTAAAACTTGAATGAATGAATGAATGAATGAAAGAACTGATGTCATTAAATGAAGTAAAGGATTTACAATACTATAAGTTATGATAACTTAAGAGTTAAATGAGTCATTGGATCCTCCTATTGGGGAAAAGCTATAGAAACCCAGTTTATCATTGTGAGCATGTATGAATATGTAACAACAAATCCTGCTACTATATACAACTATAATGCACCAATAAAAATATGGAAAGAAAAAAAGAGGGGCAGATAATGGAGACACAGGATCTCTTGAGTTGAAGAAAGGGGTGAACAGTCAAATCCAGGGAAGGTAGGAGCCTAAGAGCTTCATAGTATTTGATGAGGCCAGACCTTTCCTCCTTCAAGGTATTCAGATGAGTCAACTCTAACAACCCTCACTCTTTGGACAGTATTTCAGATATCTTTCTCACCCCCTGCCCCACCCCAGCTTTTTTTTTTTTTTTTTGTGCACAGTTGGTTGGCGGGTGGAGGGGTTCGTCAAGCCCAGGGCTTCCTGCATGCTGGACAAGCACTGTAACACTGAGCTACATTCCTAACCTCATGTTTCTTAAGTCCCTTGATAACGAGAATCTGATTATCCAGTTTAATTCACATACTGAGCATGTACTGGACCACTAAGCCTTCCATAGTGGCTCTTCCCAGTGGGGAAGCCAGGAAGGCATCCAGGTAGGTAATTCCTATAGAGCTGCAGTGACTGTATACGACTTCAGATGATATAGAGATCATTGCTTCATGACCAAAACTTAATCATTGAATAAGTTAATATGTATCTAACTGTAATGAAATTCATAGCTAACCTTTATTGAGCACCTACTATGTACAGGATACTATTCTAAATATTTTCCATGTATTAATTCATTTAATTTTCACAACAACCCTGGTAACATCAAGAGGGATAGAAAGGACCTGGGGCTTAAATAATTCATTCATTCAGGATAAATAGCGTTATACTCATACCATGTACTATTACCACCCAGCAATAAGAATTAAGAAGCTACAACTGCACACAACAACATGAATGAATATTGTATATACAGTGTTGAGCAAGAGGAATCCTTACTGTATAATTAGTTTGTATAAAATACAAGAAAGGTAAAATTCAGGTATATTATATGTAGTTGGGATAGTAATTAGCCTTGGGAGAGGGTATTAACAAGCAGAAGTTCCAGGGCAGCTGCTGAGATGGGGTGCTAGTTAAGATTCTGTTTTTGTGATCACATGTTCTGCTTAGTTTGTGAAAATTCATACATATTTATTACATACATATATATTGTGCTGTGATTAAAAAATATTAAATCCTTTATTTTATAGGCATCAACTATAGGCTAGTCTCTTTTTGTAAGTTCTTGAGATGTAAAAGTGAACAAAACAAACATTTCTCTCTTTCATTCTATTTTGGGAATTGGTAGAGGAGGAGAAAGACTGTCAACAAACAAAATTTAAAATTTATATGGGATCTGGGGATTCAATTTAGGGGTAGAGTGCTTACCTAGCAAACCCGAGGGCCAGGATGGGATCTCCAGCTCCAAAAATAACAACAAATAAAACTTATATATTAGGAAATTATAAGTTGTGTGAATTGGGCATGGTGGTGCACACCTGTAATCCCAGCAACTTGGGAGGCTGAGGCAGGAGGATACCAAGTTCAAGGCCAGCATTAGCAATTTAGCATGGCCCTAAGCAACTTACTAAGATCCTGTCTCATGGTCTGGGGCTGTAGCTCATGCCTCATATGTGTGAGGTACTAGGTTCGATCCTCAGCACCACATATAAATAAATAAGTAAATAAAAGATATTGTGTCCATATACAAGTAAAAAAAAATCCTGTCTTAAAATAAAAAATATAAAGGACTGGGGATGTGGCTCAGTTGGTTAAGTGCCTTAGGTTCAATCCCCAGTATCACAAAAGTGAGGAATGAGGGGGTACCAGGATTTAGGGGTGGGGGCAGAGGAGATTAAAATTTGAAACAGTTAATAAGGATAGGCCTTACTGTTTAGGTGATTAACTTTGAGCAAAAACTTCAAGGAGGGTAAAGCGAGAGCCACAAGGGTTTCTGGGGGAAGAGCCAACTACAGAGGAAAAGGGCATCAGAAAGGCTCCAAAGTAAGACATCTCTTACAGCAGGTAGAGAAAGCAATAAAATCAGAGACTGTATGTGATCGACCCACTGAGGAATGGTATGTCACACTAAAGAGTTTGGCTTTTATTCTGAGACAAATTGGAACATTACAGGACATTGATCAGATGAGTCCCTTGAGGCTTCCTGGGAGAAAAGACCCATTCTGGCTACTGTGTAGAGAGGAGTCTGTAGGAGCAGGAGAGACTCAAGAGCCAACTGAGAGGCTATTGCTGTATCCCCACTGAGAGATGATGGTGGCTTAGATCAAGGTGGAAGCAGTGCAAGTGATGAGGTTGAATATCTTCTCAAGATAAAATTTCCTATTTGATTGCAAGTGAGAAGTGAGATTAAGAAAGGAGGCTGGGGATGTGGCTCAAGCGGTAGCGCGCTCGCCTGGCATGTGTGCAGCCCGGGGTTCAATCCTCCACACTACATACAAACAAAGATGTTGTGTCCGCCTAAAACTAAAAAATAAATATTAAAAATTCTCTCTCTCCCTCTCTCTTTAAAAAAAAGAAAAAAGAAAAAAGAAAGGAGCAATGCTGGACATTGAGGCACAAGCCTGTAATCCCAGCGGCATGGGAGGCTAAGGCAGGAGGATCACCAGTTCAAAGCCAGCCTCAGCCTCCGAGAGGCATTAAGCAACTCAGTGAAACCCTGTCTCTAAATAAAATACGAAATAGGGCTGGGGATGTAGATCAGTGGTTGAGCACCCCTGAGAGGGAGGGAGGGAGGGAGGGAGGGAGGGAGGGAGGAAGGAAGGAAGGAAGGAAGGAAGGAAGGAAGGAAGGGAGGAAGGGTCAATGAGGATTCTGAGGTTTTGGACTTCACCGGATTTTTGAAATTGCCATCAGCTTCAGCTGATGGGGAAGGCTATGAATACAGCAAGTTTTGAGAAGCTGGAGATCAAATGTTTATCTTTGGATACACTTAATTTGAAATGGTCTATTAGATATCCAAGAGACATCAAACCTAAATACAAGTCTGGAGTTGGGGGGAGAGATCCATGATGAAACTATATGTTTGGAAGTCATCAATGCATAAATGCTATCTGAAACCAAAAGACTCGATGTCCTTGACAACCTATTTTGGTTAGTAGAGGGTCAGGGTGAAGGCTTCACTGAAGTGAGTTTAAGTGAGATTGGGGACTAGAAGTAGAGCTCAGTGGTAGAGCATGTGCTTAGTATTTGTAAGGCCCTGGGTTGGATGAAAGTTACCTTGGAAGGACAGAAATTAGAGAAAGTAATAATAGACACCTTTAAGAAAATATTGTACTGTTAAAGAAAAAAAAGAAAAAGAAAAATTTTTTGCTATGGCAAAAGGGAGAAAAAAATGGTGTGGTAGTTAACTATATATAGAGAGGGAGGATAAGAGAATAATTTTTGAAAGTTTGGAAACTGACCCTTACAAATACAAATATGTATTTGTATTTGATGCCAGGTCCTCACACATGCTACACCCTTAAAGGCTAAAATTCTTCTTCTTCTTCTTCTTCTTCTTCTTCTTCTTCTTCTTCTTCTTTTTTTCGGTACTGGGGATTGAACTTAGAGTGCTTTACCACTGGGCTACATCCCCTGTACTTTTTCTTTTTAGACAGGATTTCTCTAAATTGCTAAGGGCCTTGCTAAATTGCTGAGCCTGGCCTTGAACTTGCTATCCTCCTACCTCAGCCTCCCAAGTTGCTGCAATTACAGGCATGTGTCACCATACCTGCTGCAAAGGCTAATATTCTTAACTGACTCCTGACAAATTTTCTGCCTTCACTGTCCAAAAAATGGACAAATAGTCATTTTATTTATCATTGCCAGCTAGGTGCAGGTCCCCAAACACATGCTTTCACTGATCTGTTCACTGAACCTTATTTTGCACCCTCTCAAAACTTGGCTAAACTATAATTAGCTCTTCTTTTTCATTCTTTTGGTACAGGGGACTGAATCCAGTGGTGTTCTACCCTTGAGCTACACACTTAGCCCTTTTTATTTTGAGACAGTCTTGCTACATTACCCTGGCTGAACTTGGATTTGCGATCCTCCTGATTCAGCCTCCGGAGTTGCTAGGATTACATATGAGCACCACTGAGCCCGACTTCATATTTCTTAATGTTTTTTTTCTAGAAGCACTTCTAAACTTCCCCAGGGAGACACATTTTATTTTTACTTCTATAATATTCTGTGCATATATTCAGAGTTTCAAAATATCGTTGTTGAATGATTTGTTGAACTAGCAGTAGGTCTAAATGGAGCCGAGGATTCTACAGTCAAGAACTAAGAGACAAAGGGAGAAAATAGTCCTGCAGTTTGTAAAATGAAACCCTCTGTTGAAACCCGATAATAACAAGTATAAAAATCTATTCAAGAAAATTATAGGTTGTAAAATCAATTGTAAGTCTCAGTCTTCGGTTGCTGATATTTTGAAGATTAGGTCATTCCTAGCTTATCTTTGTTCAATGATTTGCATATATTATGCAAATAAATAGAACTACTCAAAGAATGCCTACGCCGCGGGTGTCGATGACACGCTCCCCTAGAACCTGGGATTGGCCTGTCTACCCACTTCATTTGCATGACGTGATTTAATAAATGGAAGGCCCCGCCCCTCTGAGGCCTTCACCTCTCGCGAAAGGACGCGTGAGTTGGGACTCTCCCCGGGTCTACGGAAGCCCCGCCCTCGGCTTGTAATCCCTCCGGTTCGTTCGCCGTCCTTTCTTTCTCCTCCGCTGAAAGGACCACAGGCCTTGCATCGTTTCCTTCCACTTTCAGCGTCCCTACGTCTCTCCGCTCCCATCTTTCTGCGGACGCACGACGCACGCCCCGCCTCTTTCTCCCACCATTCGTCGTGTAAATTCTGCGCCCCAACCGCCCGGCCGACCGGCGCCGCATTCCCGCCCCCTCTACACAACTCAACGGCCGACGCCGGGGGCCCGCCTCCTCAGCCAACCAGCGTCCTATCGTCTGTAAGTCCCTCCTCTTTATGCAAATAAGCTCTGCAAGCCCCGCACACTCTGCCCCTTTTTTTTTTTTAAAATAAGGACTGCCCCAGAAGTAAAGAAGGTTAGGTTAGAAAGCGCCCCGCCCTTTATGCAAAACAGGGGGCGTGTCCAACCGCGGTGGGAGGCGGGAGGTGGGGGGGCGCTCCCGGGGGCGGCGGTTGCCCGGATGGGCCGTTAGTCGGAGCCCAGCCGCGGAGTGAGCGAGGGAGACGGGAGGAGCCGAACCCGGCGCCATCCGCCGCCATCCGCCCCCGCCCCACCGCCATCCCGCCCCGGGGAGCCCCTAAGTCCCGGTCCCGGACCCCCACGCACCCGGCCAGGTGAGTCTGGGCGAGTCGAGCGCTGACGCCCTTTTCCGGCGCGGGAGCGGAGGCGGCGGCGGCGGCGACAGCGGCGGCGGGCCGGGGGGAGGAGAAGCTGCCATTAGCCGCCGCCATTTTGTCCTCCTGCTGCCGGGCCTGCCTGCCCCTCCCCCTCCGGTACCTCTACCCCAGTACCGGCACCTCCAGCCCTTCTCTCAGGGTCTGCAGCCTGCCCCAACCCACTCACCGCCCTGGCTTCAGAGACCGACCCCAGCTCTTGAGCCCGAAACACTGTACCCTCTACTGCTCTTCTGCTACTTCACCCCCATCTGTTAGCCCCCTCCCCGCCACCGCCGCCCTAGGTTGAGCCGCGCCCGACAGACCTCCTCTTGGAGGGTCTCTTTTCCATATTATGGGACCTCCCCCTCCCATTACCCGGTGCTCTGGTCCCCCTTAATTGGCCCCTTTGCGTCGAGTCACTCCCCCCTCTAGAACCTTGCTTTTATCCAGCATCTGCCTTCTACATTCCTCAGTTTCTTCTCTGCTTTTTCATTTTTCGTAGTAGACCTGTCCCCTTCTTTCTTCCCAACACCGTGTTTCTTTTTGGGTCGCTAGACACTATACCATTACTTTCTCCTCCGCATCCTTTCTCTGCCATTACTTCCATATATTATTTCCCACCTGTGTTTGTGTTAATATTTTTATTAGTTTTAGTCTGTTCTCTTTACATTTTTTTTCTTCTTATATTGATTTTCGCAGATTGGCTTCCTCCAGTACTACAGAGCAATAACCATTCTCTCATCTCTAGCCTGTCATAAAGTTCTCTCTCTCCCTGATTTTGGCTTTCATCTTAGGCCTATCTACTTTCTCCTCACCATCTCCCATCTTTTTCCTTTACACTGTTCCCACCCACTCTAGATGGAGTTTGGCCTACTTGGGGAGCAGGGGCTATTAAGGAAAGAAATGACTGCTGATGGACATTTTTGAGGATAGGAAAATGAAGTTGATTCTTGGCTTGGCGTTCTGGTTACTGGCCCATATTACAGGGTGTTCTCAAAGTAGCTTCTTAGTGCTTTGGATTTTTCTCAATTCTTTCACAGTGCTTTGGTTTACTCAGGTCTACACATGGTAAGCCAGAGCCCACTAGTACTTTTTTGTGAAGGTAGAATTGTTCCCAGGAGCCAAGATGGGCTCAAGTTTAGGAAAAGGTAGAGTGTTTCAAATAATTGGAGTTCTATAACATGAGAGATGTAGAGTCCAGGTTGTTCCATGAGAATCCTCTGGCACCAGCTCCCATTCGGGTGGAGCAAGCTCATAAAATCCTTAAACTCCCAGCATACCTTCCTACAAACATTCCCAGATGGGACTTGAGATTGCTGGGAGTAGAACCTGGGGCACAGGGCCCTGGGGCATGATTTGGGAGCTGGTGTATAATAAATTGGTGATCTAAAGTTTTCTTTCTTTCATGGTGGAGTTGTACGCCTCTTTCTTATTTTCTTTGCCGCTTGGACTTGCTTGCCTCATTTGATTGTGGGTCTCTGAAATGATTTTGGTGGAGAAAAGGAATTATTACTTTTGGGAATAATAAAGAGGCTGCTGCCCTTTCTAGATTGGCACAAAGGGCAGAGCATTAATACTGGGAAGATAACTAGATTTTTTTTTTTTTTTCCCCTTGGCAGAAGGTATCAGAAGAAAGAGAAAACATGGCATTAGCACTATGTGGGAAATAAGTATATTGTGGTTGCTTAAAAAGAATGTGGAGTTTACATAGACTGGAGGAAAAGTCACTAAAGGGCCACATACCCGGGTCCCTAGTGAGAATGAAAGAGACCATCTACATTTCTGTTTCAGTCTATGAAAAGGGTAGAGTCTGAGACACTGGTATCTGGCCCACAGGCTCCGGCACGTTTTGGGGGAGGTGCCTGAAGAACCCAACGTACTCAATGAGCTTCCAGCGCAATGTCCGATCGCTCGGGGCCGACTGCCAAGGGGAAGGATGGAAAGAAGTATTCCTCGCTCAACCTGTTTGATACTTATAAGGGCAAGTCCTTAGAGATCCAGAAACCCACTGGTGAGGGTCCTACAAAGATGCTACTAATGGATGGAGGCTAGGCATGATTGGGGTATACATTTTAGAGCTCTTTGAAGGGGAATGGGTATAGTAGAGTAAAAGACCAGAGGAACACACTGGAAATCTCCCCGTTTTACCTTGAGTCCTATAGAGGGTGTTGAGTTCTGGGTTAACACCAGTTACCCTCCTACAAAGGCGTGTCTTTGGTTCCCTGTCTTTGGACACGTAAGAACTGGAGGAAAAGAACTGTGGATTTGGGGAAGTCTGGGGCCAGCTTGCTCCTCGCGGGCTCAGATCAGTCATCCCACATAGAGACAATAAATGTAATATATCTCAACGTTTCCAAGAGGCATTTCGGAGATTTTTATCGAGGGAAGGGATAGCTTCTAAGAGAAACTTGGAGTACGTAGGAAACAGGCCGTTCAGGAAGTCTGAATAGAATCAGGTTGGGATGCTGTCAGATCTCCCATGTGAGATGTTTTTCACCCTCTCTCCACCTTTTCTTCAGTTGCCCCTCGCCATGGCCTGCAGAGTCTCGGGAAAGTTGCCATTGCCCGGCGTATGCCACCCCCAGCCAACCTTCCAAGCCTGAAAGCCGAGAACAAAGGCAATGACCCCAATGTCTCACTAGTGCCGAAAGACGGAACAGGATGGGCAAGCAAACAGGAGCAGTCCGACCCCAAGAGGTAGACAGAGGTTTGGGGGACCAAAGAGTGATGAGTATCTTAACTTTGAACTTAAAAGTGGATTGGGATTTGGTTTGGTATAGTCCAGTCCCATGATAACCAGAAAAGAAAAAAAAAATGAAGGAGTCACCTTTTGAACCTATTCTGGGTTTCTGATTAGATACTAAGAAATGACACCGCCGGTGGTGGTGCAGGCCTGTAATCCCCAGTGATGAGTTCAAAGCCAGCCTCAGCAACTTAGTAAGACCCTGTCTCTAAATAGAATATAAAAAGGGGCTGGAGATGTGGTTAAGTCCTCTTGAGTTCAATCCCTTGTACCAAAAAAAAAAAATAAAAAATGGTACTGTAAGCTCTTTGTTAGAGAAAAACAGCTAACAGCCTATACAGGGTGGCAAAATTAATGGTAGTTTGTTCTAATATTTCTAAGTAATAGTATTGGACCTAGGGTCTATCCTTACTTTCTACTAATTGGAGAAGTTGGAGAGGCATCTTGGGTTTTGGGTAACCTTTTTCTATTATCCCTTCAGTTCCGATGCCTCAACCGCTCAGCCGCCGGAATCGCAGCCACTGCCGGCTTCACAGACGCCTGCCTCCAACCAGCCGAAACGACCCCCAACAGTCCCCGAGGTATCTGGAGATCTAGAGGTGTTGGGAGGGAAATGGTTTCTATCTCCCCCAACCCATGTCATCATTTATCTTTTTTCTTAGAACACTCCTTCGGTTCCAAGCGGGGTAAAGTCCTGGGCACAAGCCAGCGTCACCCATGGAGCACATGGAGATGGTGAGTACAGAATTGTCAGGGAACTGTGTCTGAGCATCACAGGAGGCAGGCGCCCTTGACTGTGCCTTAAGTGTCCTTGGTCCTCTCGCTGAGTCTCAGTCCCTTGTATTCAGTTTCATGGGGCACATGAGGAAGTTTTAAATCTATTTTCTATGTGGGGGTAGTAGGGTTCTAGGACCTTCTTGGGGAATGATCAGGTATTTCAAAGAGGTAAATTTGAAGGCAGGAACCTCTTAGAGCCCTTTACTTTCATGGTGCATGCATCTTTAACAAATGTATCTGTCTTTTATCTGCACCTTCACCCCAACAGGTGGAAGGGCATCAAGCCTACTGTCGCGATTCTCTCGAGAGGAATTTCCGACCCTGCAGGCGGCTGGCGACCAGGACAAGGCTGCCAAGGAAAGGGAGTCTGCCGAACAGTCGTCTGGGCCAGGACCAAGCCTCCGCCCCCAAAGTGAGTGACTGCATAGTGGGAGTAAGTGGTTCCCTTCAGCCACGACATTGTTTATTCTATCTCTGAGCTAAGTGACGGCTTATTCACCTTCCTCCCCATCATTTTCACTTTCCTTGGAATATAAACATGTCTTTTCTCCACCTTTGTCCAAAATGTAGATTCTACAACTTGGAGGGACGGAGGTGGGCGTGGCCCTGATGAGCTGGAGGGCCTGGACTCCAAACTTCATCATGGTCATGATCCCCGGGGGGGGCTGCAGCCTTCAGGCCCACCCCAGTTCCCTCCCTACCGCGGAATGATGCCGCCCTTTGTGAGTCTGGATTTTTTATTTTGGTTGCACTGAAAGCTAGTGTGTTAGGAGTAAGGACTTGACCTTTGGAGGATGCAGTTACAAAGCAGGCAGCCAAACAGAGGGTGGGTGGACAATAGCAGGTTTAAAGGACTGGCAGTCTATTTGTCCCTCTTGTCAGCTACTGTTGGGTCCTTTTGCAGATGTATCCCCCATACCTTCCGTTCCCTCCACCCTATGGACCCCAGGGGCCTTATCGATACCCTACTCCTGATGGGCCCAGGTAAGGAATCCCGGTCTGAGTTTGTGGTTGGGAGAAGGGGAAACCTCTGGGAAAAAGATATGGTTTTTTAGCTAGGAGATATAGTCTTGTGTGTGGTTTTATAACACATCATCTTTTATCTTGTCCCATTTTTCTTTCAACACACAGCCGTTTCCCCCGTGTGGCGGGGCCCCGGGGCTCAGGGCCACCAATGCGCCTTGTAGAGCCTGTGGGTCGGCCTTCTATTCTTAAAGAGGATAATCTCAAAGAATTTGACCAGTTGGACCAGGAAAATGATGATGGTTGGGCAGGTGAGTGAATATGAACAGTTAACTATTGGATCCTAAAAGGGATATCGTGGGAGAACAGACATTGAACAGTAGAGAAAATATATGAAGAAAAACCAGGTCTTGGCAAAGTGCAGAGAGCAGTGACAGTGACAAGACTTATAGTTGATGAACATAAACCTTAGAGGGAGGGGCCAGTATTGATAATGTGTCTCATCATGTATTTCAGACCACTTCCTGTGTCCTAGGAACACATCTGAGATTGAAGAGCAGGACACTTGGATTACTACTCTTTATTTTTCTTTTCAGGGGCCCATGAGGAGGTCGACTACACTGAAAAGCTCAAGTTCAGTGATGAGGAAGATGGGCGAGACTCTGATGAGGAGGGAGCTGAGGGCAAGTAAGTTAGGACTATCAGGGGAAAGGAGGGAGCTCTATTTTTTTTTCTTTTTCTACACCTCATGGTAATATACTCTCAGAGGAGTTGATTTGCAGCTGAATTTAATTTCATGTTCTGCTCACAGCAAGGATTCCCAATCAGCTGCTGGTGAGGAACGGCCTCCTGAAGCAGATGGCAAAAAGGGCACCTCCTCTGGCAGCGAACCACCCCCTCTCAAGACCGCCTGGGCAGAGACCTCTCGGCCTCCAGAGACAGAGCCAGGGCCTCCTGCCCCAAAGCCTCCCCCACCCCCACCTCACCGGGGCCCCACCGGGAACTGGGGCCCCCCTGGGGACTACCCAGTGAGTGTCTACAATGAGGGTTGAGAAGGGTTAAATTGTGGGAGGTATCAGCTGAGTAATTGAAGCAGTAATAATGGAGGAAACGGAAGGGAAGTCTGAAAAAGGACTCTGTGAAGTTGAGGGTAATGGAGAATCTCTGGAAAGCTTGAGAACATCCTGGGGAGTCTGGGAGAAAAATTGGGCTGCTAGTAAGGAAAAACAAGACCCCTGAGTGCTTAGGTCTCCAAAGAAGAAAAGGAATGGAAAAAAAAAAAGTGATTAGATTTTTTTCCACCCACAAAGGCCATTCACCCTGAGGCCTGACACTGGCATCCTTTGATTGTTCTGCTAAAGAGATGATAGAAAGGGCTGGGGATGTGGCTCAAGTGGTAGCGTGCTCGCCTAGCATGCGTGAGGTGCTGGGTTCGATTCTCGGCACAACACAAAGATATTGTGTCCATTTAAAACTAAAAAACGAATATTAAAAAAAAAGAGATGATAGAATGCCTAATGACTGACACCCCTGGCCTGCTGGGTCTGCCCATTGACAGGATCGTGGGGGTCCTCCCTGCAAACCCCCAGCACCTGAAGATGAGGATGAGGCATGGCGGCAGCGGCGAAAGCAGTCTTCATCTGAAATCTCCCTGGCAGTGGAGCGGGCCCGCCGTAGGCGAGAAGAGGAGGAGCGGCGCATGCAGGAAGAGCGCCGGGCAGCCTGTGCTGAGAAGCTCAAGCGACTGGATGAAAAGTTTGGGGCACCTGACAAACGGCTCAAAGCAGAGCCTGCTGCCCCACCTGCCGCCCCACCTGCCCCAGCTCCACCACCTGCAGGACCCAAAGAACTCCCTGCAAGTCCAGCTCCACCGCCGGCACCAGCCACAACACCAGAGAAAGAACCTGAAGAGCCAGCACAGGCCCCTCCTGCTCAGTCCACCCCCAGTCCAGGTGTGGTTCCAGTTCCCACTCTAGTGAGTGGTGGTGGCACTACCAGTAGCACCAGCAGTGGCAGCTTTGAAGCCAGCCCAGGTATGGAAAAGAGGATAGGTACTGCTAAGATCTTAAGGGTGCAAGGTAATAGGGATGGAAGTGAAGTAGAAGTTATTTGTTTTGGTTTGTTTGTCTATGAGTGGTGGGGGGAAGTCCCATCATTTGCTCATCTATGAAAGGGAAAGCTCTAAAACTGCTTCTATAAGCCTAGAGTGGAGCAAGATTGAAGAAAGTTGTTTGGGTGATTTCATAGGCCATTAATAGCAGCAGTAGTGGCTCTTGAGGCCATAGTTTGTTTTTATGGGTTTTACATGGGATGGGCTTCAATACAGTGGGATTCGGTTGAATACCTCAGTCTCTGGAGAGAGCGAGCTACATGAGTTGGCTGGAATTTCTGATCTTTTCTTGGACTGTCCTATTGCACTAGGTTACTCTGTTTTTTTCTCCAATGCAGTGGAACCACAACTGCCTTCAAAAGAGGGTCCTGAACCAACAGAAGAGATTCCTCCACCTACCACACCCCCAGCCCCAAAGGTGGAACCCAAGGGTGATGGGGTGGGTCCTACCCGACAGCCCCCCAGCCAGGGCTTGGGCTACCCCAAATATCAGAAGTCATTGCCTCCTCGTTTCCAGCGGCAACAGCAGGTGAGATCAAGTTGTTTTTGCTAATTTTATCCATAAGTTGTCTTCTGGGTTCTTTGCCTTTGTTTGGGTCTCCTGTGTGACAGTTTCCATCTACTCCAGGTTTTTGTCAAACTTGTGCATTAACTTTTTTCTCTGCTGCTCCCTTCGTGTGGGGGCTTTATAACCTCTTCCATCCCATCTTTTTTGTTCTTCCTCAGGAGCAGCTCCTGAAGCAGCAACAGCAGCAGCAGTGGCAGCAGCATCAACAGGGGTCTGCCCCTCCTGCCCCAGTGCCCCCATCACCACCACAGCCTGTGACCCTGGGGGCTGTGCCAGCTCCGCAGGCTCCACCACCACCCCCCAAGGCCCTGTACCCAGGTGCTCTGGGCCGGCCCCCACCCATGCCCCCAATGAACTTTGATCCTCGCTGGATGATGATTCCTCCTTATGTGGACCCTCGGCTCCTTCAGGGCCGGCCCCCACTGGACTTCTACCCTCCTGGTGTGCATCCTTCTGGTAAGGGGCCTTTGGAGGGGTGGTAAAACCCCTCAGTCCTAGGAAGTGTGGATATCAATGTCTCAATTTGTTGTGATTGGAATTACAAGTGGGGGTGAGGGGAGTGCTTAACGGCAGAGATAGTTCTGTGAGAGAGTGGACTTGGGGAAGAAACAAACGTTGGGCCTTATTTGGCAAGGCTTTATTAGGGGGTTTGGTTCTTTCGTATGACAACTGAGTGATTGTTCCTATTTCACAAGAATAGGCAAGGCACAGATTTACTGGTGTGAAAGATGAAAGGTGCTGACTTAACAGAGAAGACTAGATTGGGGAGGTGGTTTTGAAGCGCTGGAAGTCCAGATGACACGAAATGATTTTATTCTTTTTTTGTTTCCTCAGGCCTAGTTCCCCGAGAGCGCTCAGATAGCGGGGGTTCTAGCTCAGAGCCGTTTGAGCGTCATGCAGCCCCCCTTTTACGGGAACGGGGCACCCCACCAGTGGATCCAAAGTTGGCCTGGGTAGGAGATGTCTTCACCACCACACCCACTGACCCTCGCCCACTTACTTCACCTCTGCGCCAGGCTGCAGATGAGGAAGACAAGGGGTTGAGGTGAGTCTTGTTAATGAGGAATGAGTGAGTTCCTAGTTAAAAGGCCTGGGTCTAAGGAAAAGGTACTGTGGATTATTGGTGAGATGATGAACATAAAGGGAATATTTAGCTCGTATTAATGTGTTCTCTTTCCCCACCCAATTCTTGTTTTCCTCATCCTGAGATACTTCATTCTTTTTCTGTCTCCCTTTTAGGAGCGAGACTCCTCCAATACCTCCTCCACCACCTTATCTGGCCAGTTATCCAGGCTTTCCTGAGAACGGAGCCCCTGGGCCCCCAATTTCTCGTTTTCCTCTGGAGGAGTCAACTCCCCCAGGGCCACACCCACTCCCCTGGCCCCCAGGCAATGATGAAGCTGCCAAGATACAAGCTCCACCACCCAAGAAGGAACCCCCCAAGGAGGAGACTCCACAGCTGACAGGGCCGGAAGGTCGAAAGCCTGCCCGTGGAGTTGGAGGGGGAGGCCAAGGCCCCCCACCACCACGCAGAGAGAGTCGTACCGAGACCCGCTGGGGCCCTCGCCCAGGTAGCAGTCGTCGAGGAATCCCTCCAGAGGATCCAGGGGCCCCTCCCCGCCGGGCTGGGCCTATAAAGAAACCACCACCACCTGCAAAAGTGGAAGAGCTGCCTCCTAAATCCCTGGAACAGGGGGATGACTCCTCCAAACCCCCAAAGCCAGACCCACTCAAGACAGCTAAGGGGAAAATGGTCCCCAAGGAGACCCCACCCAGTGGGAATCTTTCCCCTGCACCAAGGCTTCGGAGGGATTATTCATATGAGAGAGTGGGTCCTACCTCTTGCCGGGGTCGGGGCCGAGGCGAGTATTTTGCCAGAGGGAGGGGTTTTCGGGGGACCTATGGGGGACGGGGACGGGGAGCCCGAAGCCGAGAGTTCCGCAGTTACCGGGAGTTTCGTGGAGATGATGGGCGTGGAGCTGGGACTGGAGGACCAAACCACCCTGCTCCTCCCCGAGGCCGCACTGCTAGTGAGACACGAAGTGAGGGTTCAGAGTATGAAGAAATTCCTAAGCGGCGCCGGCAGCGTGGCTCAGAAACAGGCAGTGAGACCCATGAGAGTGATCTGGCTCCCTCAGACAAAGAGGCTCCCCCACCTAAGGAGGGAGTACTCACCCAGGTCCCTCTCACTCACCCACCACCAGGAGCCCCCCCTTCACCTGCCCCTGCCCGTTTTTCCACTGCCCGGGGTGGACGTGTTTTCACTCCAAGAGGGGTGCCCTCACGGCGTGGCCGAGGGGGAGGGCGGCCCCCTCCTCCTGTTTGCCCAGGCTGGAGCCCTCCATCCAAGTCCTTGGTTCCAAAGAAACCTCCAACAGGTCCTTTACCTCCGAGTAAGGAGCCTTTGAAAGAGAAGCTGATTCCAGGACCTCTGTCTCCCGTGGCCCGGGGAGGCAACAGTGGAGTAGGCAACATGGGTATAGGTGTGGAAGATGGGGAACGACCCCGAAGGAGGAGGCATGGAAGGGCTCAGCAGCAGGACAAACCACCTCGGTTCCGGAGGCTGAAACAGGAACGAGAGAATGCTGCCAGAGGGGCTGAGGGCAAGCCCTCTTCCCTAGCCCTTCCAGCCTCCACTCCTGGACCTGAGGAAGCCTTGGCAACAGTCACAGTGCCCCCTCCACCTCGTCGGGCAGCGGCCAAGTCTCCTGATCTGTCAAACCAGAACTCAGACCAAGCCAATGAGGAATGGGAGACTGCATCAGAGAGCAGTGACTTTGCTAGTGAGCGTCGTGGTGACAAGGAGGCTCCCCCACCAGCAATTCTGACCCCCAAAGCTGTGGGAACTCCTGGGGGTAGTACTGGTGGGGCTGGACCAGGCATTTCAACCATGTCCCGTGGAGAGCTGAGCCAGAGGGCCAAGGATTTGAGCAAGCGGAGCTTCTCAAGTCAGAGGCCAGGAATGGATCGGCAGAACCGCCGCCCAGGCCCCAGTGGCAAGACTGGCAGTGGAAGTGGAAGTAGTGGAGGTGGTGGTGGAGGTCCAGGGGGAAGGACCGGCCCAGGACGAGGGGACAAGAGGAGCTGGCCCTCTCCCAAAAACCGAAGGTGTGTACAGGTTGGAGTTTATTCTTAAGATGGAAAAAAGTGGGAGAAAGCCCCAGGGGAAGGTGAGGGTAGGTACAGGCAATCTGTGGGCACATGGACTCAAATTAGAAAAGCATTAGGGTTCCATGGTCAACTAAGGTGCCTGATTACTAGTACTCCACATCTTGTTTCTTGCTTTTAACTACACAGATCCAAACATGAAAAATCCTTAGAGGGGCATAACAAAAGGACAGGTTTTAATGGGAAAAAGTTGAAAAATAGAACTGTATAGAAAAACAGTTTAGTGAACTTTGGGAACTGATGCTCTTTTCTCTTCAGCCGTCCTCCAGAGGAGCGTCCTCCAGGACTCCCCCTGCCTCCCCCACCCCCTAGCAGTTCGGCTGTCTTCCGCCTGGACCAAGTTATCCACAGCAACCCTGCTGGCATCCAACAGGCTCTGGCCCAGCTTAGCAGCCGCCAAGGAAACATAACAGCACCAGGGGGGCACCCAAGGCCTAAACCTGGGCCTCCCCAAGCCCTTCAGGGCTCCTCCCCTCGGCCCCCAACCCGATATGACCCCCAGAGGGCCACCAACAGTGTCAGTTCTGGTAAGCTGGAGAGGGTACTGGGTGGGAATGTTTCTATCCCCAGAGAAGGTCAGGTGCTAAAGTGGGAAGAGCGGCCTGGGGGCCCTGCTGCTGGGTGTCTTCATTGAGCAAGGGTGGAAGGATTGGGGGGAACAGTAGGGAGCTAGGGTCAGTGATAGTGAGGCAGATGCTGACAGTTTTCCCCTTTTCCCCAGACCCCCACTTCGAGGAGCCAGGGCCGATGGTGAGGGGGGTGGGCGGGACTCCCCGGGACTCTGCCGGGGTTAATCCCTTCCCCCCCAAACGGCGGGAGCGACCTCCCCGAAAACTGGAGCTGCTGCAGGAGGTGAGGGATGGGGCTGGAGATTGGGCTTTGCTGCACTTTCACTTTGAAGGTTCTTGGTTATATTTCTCCACTCTTTGCTATTCCCATATTCTTACTCAAAATTCTCACTAGTAGTTACTGTTTGTTTCCCGTGTGTCTTCATTGTTGCCCCCCCCCAATGCCTCACTCTGTCCTGGCTTCCTATATTCCCCAGTTCCTACCCAATTCGTGTTTTGCTTCTGGCCTTTCTCCACCTTTAGGAATCTCTGCCAGCTTCTCATACCTCTGGAATCCTGCCCTCAAAGCCTGAGGTCCCGGGCCCTCAGGGAGAATCCAGAGATGCAGGCACAGAGGCCCTGACCCCCCACATCTGGGATCGTTTACATACTGGTGAGTGAAGCTGAATGAAGGAAGGAGCTGGTAAAGTGGTGAGAGTGAGGTGGCTTTGGAACTGTCTTCTCACTGCCTGCATCCTGGTTGGTGCTCTCCTCCAGCCACCAGCCGAAAGAGTTACCGGCCCGGCTCCATGGAGCCCTGGATGGAGCCCCTGAGTCCATTTGAGGATGTGGCTGGCACAGAGGTGTGTGAGGATGGGAGGGAGTTGCTGAGTTGGGATCTTGTCAGAATATTGGCCATATTTCCCCCACCTGTTCTGGGTCAAGTCTGGGGCTGTTCTCACATGGTTATCTCCTTAAATTTGTATGTGTGCATCAGTCAGGTATCGGGATGCTCTTTACCTTGATTTAACTAGCTCCTTCTCCGCTCCTCTCAGATGAGTCAGTCTGACAGTGGGGTGGACCTGAGTGGGGATTCTCAGGTGTCATCAGGTCCCTGCAGCCAGCGAAGTTCCCCTGATGGAGGACTCAAGGGGGCAGCAGAGGGACCCCCCAAGCGGCCTGCAGGCCCCTCACCCCTGAATGCTGTTCCTGGTGAGGGTCCACCTGGCTCTGAACCCTCTGAACCTCCTAGGAGACGGCCACCTGCCCCCCATGATGGGGACAGAAAGGTAAAAGACCAAAGGAAAGGATAAGAATGTTTCAAGTAATCTTTTACTTTGGCTTTCCCTTTATCTGTTCCATCGCTCTTTCTGGGTGTTCTGGGAATTCCCTGATTTGGGTTCCCTTTCTTTCCTCCCTACACCTTCACTTTACTATGTTCTGCAACTCAGGAGCTGCCCAGGGAGCAGCCTCTGCCCCCTGGCCCCATAGGCACAGAACGAACACAGCGTACAGACCGAGGCCCAGAGCCTGGCCCCCTCCGGCCATCCCATCGACCTGGCCAAGCAGTCCAGTTTGGAACTAGTGACAAGGTGTGTGTGAACTAGACCTGGGAATCTTCCTATGTTGGAAGGAGAGAGGAGGGGCTAGAGATAGGACATGGAAAACATATCTGAATCACAGGATGCTCTCCTGCCTTATTATCACAGGACTCGGACCTGCGCCTGGTGGTAGGAGATAGTTTAAAAGCAGAGAAGGAGCTAACAGCATCAGTTGCCGAGGTAGGTGGAGAATTCAGTAGGAAGACCCAGCATTTCTGGTGAAAATTTCTGAGAGTGACCTGGGTGTCCAGGACATCGGGCATTCTTCTTGACAAGTTTTCTCCTGCCCAGGCCATTCCGATATCCAGAGACTGGGAGCTACTCCCCAGTGCTTCTGCCTCAGCTGAGCCACAGTCCAAGAGCCTGGGTTCTGGGCACTGTGGCCCAGAGCCTAGTTCCTCAGGCCAGCGCCTATATCCTGAGGTCTTCTATGGCAGCCCTGGGCCTCCCAGTTCCCAGGTAAGCCCCAATTTTCATCCTGTGTGCCCTTGAAAGAATCTTCTCTGCCTGTTGTTTCTTCTAATCAGACCTAATTTGTGTAATTGTAAAACACTATTTCCTTGTTATTCTATTTCTCTCCTTTTTAAGCTGCTGCAGTCGGGGGATGGGTTAGCTTTCTTGACCAGATATAAATGGAGCAATTTCAAACCTGCCTTTTCTCTAGCAGGTCTCTGGGGGAGCCATGGACTCTCAGTTACATCCCAATAATGGAGGCTTCCGCCCTGGGACACCCTCACTTCACCCTTACAGGTAAGACCTGTGAACCTCAGAATAAAGTTGAGATAGATTTCAGGGAAGAGAAGATGCAGTTTTGGGTTCTAGAGGTTTTCTGGATTTAGGCATTGCTGAGATTAAGAGTAAATAACTGGCTTCTTAACACCATTCCTTCCCTGATGTCTTTTCAGGTCACAGCCCCTATACCTACCCCCAGGCCCAGCTCCTCCCTCGGCCCTGCTCTCTGGGGTAGCACTCAAGGGCCAGTTTCTGGATTTCTCAGCACTGCAAGCAACAGAACTGGGGAAGTTGCCAGCTGGAGGAGTTCTCTACCCTCCACCTTCCTTTCTTTACTCTCCAGCTTTCTGCCCCAGCCCTTTGCCTGACCCACCTTTGCTTCAGGTAAGAGGTGGTTAGGTGCTAGGGGTGGGGGGAATGTTTAGAGGAGTTGACATACTTCTCCCCATTCCCTAACAGGTACGCCAGGACCTGCCATCCCCTTCGGATTTTTATTCTGCTCCTCTGCAGCCTGGTGGCCAAAGTGGCTTCCTTCCTTCAGGGGCCCCTGCACAGCAGGTACCTTTTATCTTCCCACTCCCCCTTTATTCTCTATCTAGTCACTAGCTTTTTTATTTTCCAAAATGACTTCCTGACTCAATGTACACACTTGCCTTTTTTGTTACAGATGCTTCTACCCATGGTAGATTCACAGCTGCCTGTGGTGAATTTTGGCTCCCTGCCGCCAGCACCACCTCCTGCCCCACCCCCACTTTCCCTGTTACCTGTGGGCCCCGCTCTGCAGCCTCCCAGCCTGGCTGTGCGGCCCCCACCTGCTCCTGCTACTCGGGTGCTGCCTTCACCTGCCAGGCCCTTCCCCCCTAGCTTGGGGCGAGCAGAGGTAAAGTACAGCAAGTGAGGCACTCCAAGTTTAGGGACAGGGATTCTGTCTTAAGATGAATGGGTTGATGGGCGGAGGCTCAGGAATTCTTTACCTTCAGCTTCATCCAGTGGAACTAAAGCCCTTCCAGGATTATCGGAAATTAAGCAGCAGCCTTGGGGGACCTGGCTCATCTCGTACTCCCCCATCTGGAAGGTAATCACAAATTGGAATGCAGACTCCCTATCTCCAGGGATTTGGCTTTCTTTGGAGTCAGGGAAAGTCCTAAACTTACCTTAAACACGCTTCCTCCCTCAGGTCCTTCCCTGGGCTCAATTCCCGTCTCAAGGCCCCACCTTCCACCTACAGCGGGGTGTTCCGCACCCAGCGCATCGACCTCTACCAGCAGGTGAAGAAACTCTTGTGGCCTCCGGTCTAAATTCAAGAGTTGCCACCTGAGTTTCTGACCTAATAATTTGATTTACTCTTCCATAACCACCTGTCCCTTAGGCCTCCCCACCGGATGCCCTGCGCTGGATGCCGAAGCCTTGGGAGCGGACAGGGCCACCTTCTCGAGAAGGGCCTTCCAGAAGGGCAGAAGAGCCTGGGTCCCGAGGGGACAAGGAGCCTGAATTGCCCCCACCCCACTGAGGGAGTTCCTCTTGCCCCCACCCCACCCCCCGGGGCTTGTATATAGATTATAAATATATAAGGGGGAAAGGGGTGGGTGGGGAGGGGTTGTGGGGCTGGAGCCTCGCTTCCCCTCCTCCCCCTTCCCCTGGTCCCCTATCCCTGGGGCCGTTTGTTAAAAAAGAATAATAAAATGATTAAAAAAATATATTTCTAAGTGACTCGGGGGATGGGTATGTTTGGTTATAATACTTTTAACAGCATGGTGTTATTAGAGTGTAGCTTCATTAAGAATATGTCTGGGCTTAGTGCGGTGGCACTCGCCTGTAATCCCAGCGGCTTGGAAGACAAGAGTCAGGAATATAAAGTCAGCCTCAACAATGGTGAGGCTAAGCAACTCAGTGAGACCCCCGTCTCTAACAAAAATGGGCTTGGGATGTGGCTCAGTTGTCAAGTGCCCCCAAATTCAATCCTTGGTACCCAAAAAAGACCGTGTCTGAGAGGGACTAGGGATAAGCTCAGTTGGTAGAGGCCCTGGGTTCAATCCCAGCACATACAAAATCTTTTTTGAGTGTTTTGCTTTTGTGGTTTTGGCATGGGGCTCTACAGAAGCTGCAGAGCTAACGACTTGCCCTTAACGTGTTTAATGATTTCTATTGGTCTAGCATGAAGCTAGTTAAAAGGGAAAGGGACATCAACTACATCTCAAAAGGAATGGCAAAGAATGCAGATGTCTTCCATATCCAAGTACATTAACAACTGGCTTTTTGAGTTTTGACAGCCTAGGTCCAGCATGATCAAACCTTAATTTCATTGGGGCATCACATGTAGGTTATGCTTCAAGAGTACTTGAGTCCAAAGCCATGTTTTCTGTCCTAGTGTACACTTCCATCTCAAGACCTTGGTCTTTTTGTTTGCGTGTAAAATTAGTCCTCTTGCCCAGCTGCTTGGTGGCATGTCCCTATAAATTCTAGCTATGTGGGGGGCTGAGGCAGGAGGATACAAGTTCTGAGCCTAGCTTTAGTGATTTAGCAAGACCCTATCTTAAAAAAAAAAGTTGGGATACAGCTTGATTACAAAGCCTGGCTGGGTTCAATCCCTAATACAGGAGATGTTTCTGCAGAAAAAGCTAACCTTCAAAACAATCTTACAAAGCTAGGGATGTGGTTCAGTCAGTGGTCTAGTGCTTGCCTAGCATGCATAAGGCCCAGGATCAATCCCCAGTACTACAAAATAAACAGGCTTACACGTTACGTGCTGCATGACTGAGTACATATGCTCACTGGGACAATTACAAGCTGTTTCTATAAAGTTGGGTTCCTAGGAAATACTAGATTTTTAAAAAACATACAAAATAAGGGACTTAAAATACTTAAAGACAATTTGGAGACAAGAGCCAGGAAAATCCGACTTTTATTTCTTAAATACTGTGAAGGAAGAATGGGAAAATGGTCCCCTGGTGAAGAAGGGCCATAGAGCAAAGAGCTAGGGATCATCAGCAAAGGCCCGGTGGGCATTAGGGAAGCGCTGGGGGCTGTAGTTGGGATCTTCCTGCAGTCTTTTTTGTATATCAGACCGGAGCTAGAAAGAGAGAATAAGCAGGTCAGAGTAGCACTGAGCAAGCCCCAGATCCCAGCAAGCACACGACACCATCCCCTCAGGAGCTAATGCTTTCCCCACCAGCCACATCTGTCAATTGCCCAATATGGCATCACTGAGACTTCCCAGATACCACATGGGAAAATCTTCAAAAAGTGGCAGCCCCAGACTACCACTTCCTCTGAAAGGATCCAGGAAAAGGGACCCTAGCCCAACCCCTCCCGCTAGACCATCCCTATTCTGCTTCAAGGTGGGGGCACCTGCTGCCTGTAGCTCTCCTGAACCTCTGGTGCCTCCAGGTCCCGGCTCAGGCTCTCGGGGCTCGTCAGGGGCCGAGCTCCGGCTGCCTTAGCTGCCCGGCTCACGGCCTCTGAGAGAAGCAGCTGGGGGCCCTCACCCTGCATCGTCTGGGGGACGGGGTTAGGAGGGAAAAGAGGATCAACGTCAGATCCAGTGCCACCACCCAGCTCACCCTTTCCATGAGTCAATCACTGAGTATTTATGCTAGAGGAAAGAAGTGGGAACATTTTTACATGTGGCCTTCCTAGCTGGCTCTGGCCAAATACAGTGTTTGTGTTAAACTTGCTCTTCTAAGCAAGGGCCAAATGCAAGCCATCTGAGATTCTGAGCAAACTAATCCAAGCCCACCTGAAAAGAAAATGAGCCCTAGTCACTTGGGCATTAGATAGCTGAGGGACTAAGATAGCAAACAGAGGTAAAGTCTTGTGTGGTTATACACCAACTACAAGCCAGTGTGAGTCCCAGAAAGATTTTCTCATTAAATAATCAGACCACACTAGGAATAGCTCCTTCTAGCTCTGAAGAGTTTGTTTTATTTAAGCATGATAAGAGAACCTGGGTAGACAGGGATCCTCAGGGAAGAGGTAAACCAACCTTGCGTCTCTTGGCAGGCATACCACTGAGGTAGGCATCACTCAGAGGTGGCTGCGGTTTCACCTTCCGCTGGCTCTGAATGTCCTGCTGAATGATAGGGACCCACTCCTGGGAAGGAAAGGATTAGAAAGTAATTCCCACACCCTGCAGCTCCTTAACCCACCACTGGATCACCTCCTGCCACTTACTGGGGGAACTGCAGCTGCCCAAGGTTCTGTCTCAGCTGAAGCTCCATCCTGTTCATCTTGAGAGCCTACTTCAGGAGCAGGGGGTGGACCTCGAGACATGGCCTCCTCTGCTGTTGTTCCTGGGGCTGGGGAAGCATTCTCCCTCTGGGTGTCAGAAAGTAAGAAGACCCAGATTTCAGAATTTTTATCCTCAAGCCCTTCTTTCCCTATCCCTCCTTCTCCACATTACCTGGCCCCCTCAACCTCTCTCCCTGGTACCTGAGGCTCAGGAGTAGTTCTTTCTGCTCCTTGAACTTCCATTGGCTCCTCAGAAAGTGACTGTAAAAGTGAATAGAGAGGGGGCTGGGGATGTGGCTCAGCAGTAGAGTGCTCACTTAGCACATGCAAGGCCCTGGGTTTGATCCTCAGCACCACATAAAAATAAATATACTGTAGATATTTTGTGTCCAACTATATCTAAAAAATATATTTTTAAAAAAAAAGTGAACAGAGAAAGAAACAAAATGTAGAAACTTCTCAGATCTCTCCACTTCCCTCAAGTTTCCTGACAGAGTCCACTGGGTCCCTTACCTGGGGGGGATCACCAATCCTGCGAACATATCTGAGGATGGCATCAGGGCCCACAGGCATGTGCTCCAGAACCACCTGAAGCCTCAGTCCCATCATAGTGGTCAGCCAGCTTACCAAGGATGGATTCACCCCACGAGACATACGACGCTGAGGGATAGAAAGCAAACTTGCAACACAACCCTCAACCAGCTTTTACAATTTATCAGACTCAAGAGTAATAGGCTGTAGTATGGCTAGAAAAGTGAAAACTGCAAAACATCAAAGGAAACAAGAGACTAGAGATCTGAGGTTGCATGGTACTTACAATTCGACCATTGATAACAGCAGCAAGCTCCATCTGCTGTCCCCCCAAGCAGTGCAGGTTTAGGGCTAGGCATTCAAATAGGCCCTGGTTACACAACTCCAGCAACCGGGCTCCAAATCCACTATCTGTAGGCAAGACATGAGGAAGGAATGTTGGTACCCAGCAGCCCTGCACACCCAATGCCCCACTTTCCCTGGCCCAGCTAACCCCTAACCTGTGCAGTGCAGCACATGAGCAGCAATGCTATTAAACTGTTCTTGCAGAAACTCTAGGTTTGTCCGAATGATGTCCACGCCTGGCTGAACCTGTACCAAAGACTGTAAGACAAGACACAAGAAGACCCCCAAATCAGGAATCCTAACACTAGAAATGGAGAAGGAAGCCATAAGGAATATTAGCTTCCCTGCCCAGACCCAGAACAGGAGGGAATAGAGAAGGGTCACTCACAAAACTCTCCCGCACATATTCTTCTAGTCCGGTAATCAATGTGTGGGTTGCCATCTACAGGAAAACATCACAGGTTTAATTCCAAACCTTGGTTCTCAAGACTCCCCCTCTCCCTACCCTAACCCTAAAAAGTCCAAGGCTTAGGCTGGGATAGCTGTGGCTTTAACTGGCAGATACAGTCAGGAATAAGCAATTGGTAGTGGGAAAGAGGAAAACTGCGAGGGCCCAGGCTTGCATTTACCCGGATGTTACCAGGTGTGGGCTCCTGGCCACCCAAGTAGTGCTGGTGGAAGAAGGAACGCAGCTGAGGCTGGAGCCTCTGCAGTGGCTGGAAATGCCCATGGAGAAGCATCACCACATCCACCATGGAGAAGTTCTGGCACAGGAGAGAGAGCAGGGCTCCAAAGAATCCTGGGAATATAAGCAGAAGTTAGCAACCACCTTTACCACCTAGGTTTGCCCAGTCCATCAGCTTCATCCCATCTTGCCAACAGCCCTAGACAAAGGTTATCTACCTTCTCCTCTGTGCCCCCCTTCCTGGAATAAACCAAGACACTCCCTGCCCTTTGCTTACCAAGGGCACCATCAGCCCCAGGTTCAAAGATGTTGCTGGATCCACTGAGGCGCTGGATGAAAGCAGCAATGCTTTCACTGCTGCCAGCTCGAGCCCCCAAGGAGCCCAAGAGGGAGCTCAGCACACCCTGCACCACTGAGGTAAAAAACTCTGGTGGCAGGCTCTCAGGACCCAGGCCTCCAGGACTCCCTGTGCCACCAGAAGGGGACCCTGGTGGTGGTGTGGTCTGTTGTTCTGGGGCTGGGGGTGGGGGTGGAGGAGGTGGAGGAGGTGGAGGGGCCGTCTGTGTGGCCTGGCAAAGAGAGAAGAAATAAAGAACAGAAAACAAGGTGAGAACAGGGACAAAGACATAACATGGCATCAAGAGGGAACAAAACAGGGCTGGGGTTGTGGCTCAGTGGTAGAGCACTCGCCTAGAACAAGCAAGGCCCTGGGTTCGATCCTCAGCACCACATAAAATTAAACAAAGGTATTGTGTGCAACTACAACTAAAACCAAATAAATAAATAAAAGAGGGCACAAAACAACAGGAGTCTGGGAAGAAAGCCTTTACTTCTTAAAGCAGAATACTCATACACAGGTATTCAATAACAAAGTTAGACTAAACAGTGACCTCTATCCCTCTGAATAGGTTAGATCAAAAAGCAGTGACATTACTGCATGATTTTTTTTTCTCATCTCCAAAACAGAGGATTCACAATCAATTGATTACCCAGTCCCTTTCCCTGCCATGTTACTAAAGGGTAATCCAATGGCTATAGAATGGCAACAAAGTATCACTGCTTGGCCCAATGCTGGAGAGGAAGAACAGAATAAAAGGCAAGTCCATTACTCACCTGCAAGAAATCAGTCATGCCCTGGAGAAAAGCAGGGACACCAGGCATTGCCACAGTGATGGTGGGAGAAGCCATGCCAGGCCCACCAGCTCCTGACCCTGTAGGCCCAAGCAGGTTCCCCAGGAGCTGGGAGAACTGGAGATCAGCTGTGGAGGACTGGGGGGGTGGAGGCTGAGCAGGGCCCCCAGGAGCAGGACCAGCTGTGGTAGCTGTGTTGGTGGTACCAGCGCTGGCTGAAGCAGTGGCAGGGGCTGGAGGTGGAGCCATTCCTGGGGTCCCCTGAGCTGTCCGAAACCCAAAGAAAAGTGAAATTTGAAGAAAGACTAGACATTTATAGTAGCCCCATTTCTAGCAGGAAAACAAGAACATAACGAAAGAGCTAGGAAGTACCAGTGAACAGCTAGAAAGCAAGTATCAGACTTGAGAGTCATAGAATTCTTAAGTTTGAAGTGAGGAAAAATGAGGACTCACCCACAAGAACAGGCTGCATAAGAAGCTGCCCCACAAGGCCGCTCACCATCTGAGCCAATGAGGCATTGGTACCCAGTCCAGCACCCTGCTGACAGGAAAGGAGAGGAGAGGATTTCAATCCTGTTCTCCTTATACATGACCCCTAGATTCTTTCCCGGACTCTTCCCCACTAGAACTCTCCCACCCTTACTCACCAAAGCCCCAGAGACTGGGGGCCCCCCAGGATGAGAAGGCCGAGCCTGTGGAGGGGTGGGCCGGGCAATCACCACCCGGGTTGGAGCTGTTGGGAAGCCTGGCACCTGCTGTCCTGTGGGTGGCAGAGGAGAGAGATGGAAAAGAGCTGAGGGCCAGACTCTTGAGTGACAGCCAACAGTACCCACCACCATGGACTAGGCCCCAACCTCCCAGGCCTCCCCTTCCAGGTGATTACCTGCGGCCGCGGAGGCAACAGCTGCCACCATGGCCTGATGAGTGATCTGGTGGGCGACGGCGTGCATGAACTCAGGGGGCAGGGAGGGCAGCTGGATGAGGGTGGAGCCTGGGGGGCGGGTCTGATGTAACCTTGAACCTGGACCCCTGCAACCCACCCACTCAGCCCTAACCCTTCTCTACCCAGAGCTCAACCTGCTCTGATGCCCTTGTTCTTACCCAGGGTCTGGCCATGACCAGGGGGTCCTAGGGAGCCAGTGGGAGCACTCGGGACACCACCGGGCTGTGTGCCAGAATCTGGGCAGGGAAACAGAGAGTGTGACCCTGAGACCACTGGGGCCAAGGCCTAAGTGTACCCTCCTGAGATCAGTTGTCCTACAGGCCACCATTTCCCAACCAAAAAGTCAGCTTTTCACACCTCTAGCAGGAACAAGGTGACTTCTTAACCACAAAAAATTTCCAAGGATAAATCAGTCCCCTTCATGCCTCTCCCAACACATGCCAACAATCTGCACAACCCTATCCGACCCTTACTCCCTCACACCTCAACACCAACCCCAGACTTCCTTCAGCCTACTGGTCTTCTCTTCCAGTCACTGATCCTAACTCACCTTGAATATTCATGTGCATCATGACGACAGGTTCCACACTCTGGTGTGATATCCGGATAACCCTCGGGTGGCTGGTGGCTGGCGGGGGAGCTGGCCCTGGTGGGGGAGCCCCCTCAGTTGAGGACTCAACAGTGGTAGAAGACGGGGCCAGAGTCGAGGCCTGGCCAGGACCAGGGGGAGGTGCCTCAGCATTGGGAGTTGTGGGGGGGCGAGTCCCATTCCCTGTCATAGTCACAGTGGTCCCCACGTTGATCTAAAAGAGAGATGGACAGGCAAAAGTGAGAAAAAACACAACAGCTTAATCCAAAGCACCTCTACCATCTATCTCAGAAGCCTCTATCCTTTATCATTATGTTTCCCAAGTTCTCTCCCTCTCTACCCTCCTTTGAGCCCAATAATCACTCTGTATCACTGCACCACCCCCCACTTCATCCTCTCTTGGGTCAGCCTCCCATGACCCACCTGGATGGGAATGGCTGCCTGCTGAAGCACCATGGGCGTGGTGTAGTGAGACATGGGCCTAACCACATGCAGGTGTCGTGGGGGTGCACAAGCCAAATTGCAACGCAGGTCAGAGAGTGCCACAAAAGTGTTGCCCAGAAGCCGCAGGCTCTCCCCAACCAAATTGATCAACCTCTGGTCCTCCTCACGGCCTTCATGCTGTGTTCATCACCATGTCAAAAAAAGAAAAGAATAAGTCCAAATCACCTCTTCTAAGGATCTTCTAAGGATCCCAAGTTTTCAGTTACATATTTAGAAGTTTCTACATTGCTCAAACCTTTGCAAGTCAATTCTATTTTATGTACAAAAAGAACTTCCTACTAAGACAAATTCTACAAAAGATCATAAGTCATCAAACTAATCTCCCTTACTATGTAAATTTCTTAAACAATTCACTTAGGGACACAAATGGTGCAAGGACAGTGGGTACTGCAAAAATTACCACCTTCCAAGGGAGTAAAGATCATTTACGTGTCTAGAGGGATTTTGTTGCAATGCTGTTTGGGGGAGTAAAGGGTTATCTGCCTCAGCCTGTTCTGTTTCAGGAGTACTGGGGGGAGGGGAGAGGAAGGATAGGCCATCAAAGGGCTCACATTGTTGTTATAGTCCGTGGTGGCAGCAGCACCCAGAACTTCATAGTAGCGCTGCAGGAAGGGCTGGAGGCGACTCTCCAGCCGCTGCAGCTCCTGGAGCACTTCAACATACTCCGCTGGGGAAGGATGGCTGTGGATAACCCCAAGGGCAGTGAGGAAAGGCTTTCCTTACAGTCCCCACCTCAAAGTCCAGAGATCATCTACTCTGTCTCCCCCTGGCCTCCCAGACCCCTGGCCCAATCCCTTCCTGGACTAGCAGAGCTTCTGTTCTTTACTCCCACCCAGGGGAAGATGGAGAGGACAAAATGACCCTTACTCTCATCTTCCCCACTACAATCTTGTAGCTATAATGTATGAAACTAACTCTAAAATAAGAGATGGGCCCTGTGTGAACGTGAGAGAAAATCTTGCGGTACTAGGGATTTAGCCCAAGATATCCACTTAACTACATCCATAGTCCCCCATTTCCCACCCCAAATTCTGAGACAAAAAATTGTTAAGGTTGGCTTCAAATCTGCACAGCCTCTGGAGTCACTGAAATTACAGGCATGTGTCATGTGCTCAGGGGAGAGAAGAGCTTCTGCTCAGCTGTCAATTCTAACCTCGTTTACCTCCAATGAGACCCCCTCACCCACCATACTTCTCCTGGTCTTCATATTGCACTTAGAGCCCACAACCCCAAAAGGTTCCCTCCATCTCTCACTTGGGTGCGTTTGTCTCTGGGGCAGGTGTAGGGCCTGTTGGAGTTTGGCCAGAAGGGGTAAGCTCCGGGCTCTGAGCTGGGGCACGCTCCTCCACTTCTTCTGCCTCCATGGGCTCCCGAGGAGGTGCTTCATTTTCAACTGATTCTGATGTTTGTGAGTTCAAGGATACTGGCTCTGGAGCCACAGCTGACGTCTGTGGGGGTGGCTGACTGTGCTGTGCCTGGGGTCCCCCTCGACACTGAAAAGTGGGGAAGTCAGGACACCAAAGACAAGATGAAACTAAAGCAGATAACTCAGGCCAACTGAATGTGAATGGAGAAAGTGCTCCAACTAGGCTCCCTAAAGACAAGGACTTTATATTCATTCTCTTTAACTCCCTAACAATCAGTATAGGACTAGCATAAATTAGATACATGACAAATAACTAACACTTTTAAACAAATTACTAACAGAGTAAAAATTGCAATTTTCTAACTTCTATAAGGAAAGACCACAGGTTGTAGTTGCTACACAAACTAATGAAGTTAGAGCATTCCAATGCTGAACATGTCAGTTAAGAAATCAATTATGGGGTCTGGGGATACAGCTCAGTAGAGTTCTTGCCTCATATGCACAAGACCCTGGGTTCAAAATCAGGGGCTGGGGCTGAGTGGCAGAGCGCTTGCCTAGCATGCATGAGGCACTGGGTTTGATCCTCAGTACCACATAAAAATAAATAAAGGAATTTTGTCTATCTACAGCTACAAGAAAGAAAGAAAGAAAGGAAAGAAGGAAGGAAGGAAGGAAGGAAAGAAGGAAAGAAGGAAAAGAAAAGAAAGAGTGGAATTCTTCTTTAACTGAAAAGATGCTATGCCAAGTTATCTAAGAACTGAAACAAACTCCCCCGATACCAGGCATTCAGAGGATTGGCAGGGACAAGATAGCCTCACAAAGATACTTTTTTCTGCCCAAAAGAACGACTGCAAAGAAGAGACCAGATTAGTAAGACAGAATCCTGTGGATGAGGCCAATCATGCTCCTACCCTCAGGCTATGAGGAGAAGGGGACGCAGAGAACCTAGGCAGATTTGCTCACTTACCTCCATTCGGGATAATAAGGTCTGGATATCCCTGATCATGTGCTGAGCCATCACTAGCCGTACCCGGGGCTCACTCTAGAATAAAAAAGGAATAATCAGGACAGGTCTGAGATGAAGCCATAAGCTCCACCGCCTACTAATCCAGGTCCCAAGCATCTCATTAGCCAGGTCCACCCCACCTCATGGCCTCCTTCTCCCAGATCCCCTTCCCTGACCCTCCCAGGCCCCTCAATACCTGAATCGGGGCCTGTTCCATGTTGATGTGAACATCCACAGCAGAGCCGTCACTCTGGGGAAAGGGTAAGGGAAGTTGCTCTGGGAGAAGCCAAATACTAAGGCCTCCACACTTTTCAACTCATTCTATTCAGCCCCACCCCTTTTTCTCAAAGACCAAGGCCAATATCTGATCAGAGAGCTCTCCAAACCCAATCTCAAGACTGAGACAACTATCTAATGTGTTCCCTGACGCTAACACAACCCAAACTACCCCTCCCTAAAAAACCCTTCTATGTGAAACACAAGCTTACAGGAAGATTGAAGGTTCCAACCATGACATAGCTGTTGGCATTCCGGTCATGAACAGAGGCCCCAGGCCCCCGAGTACCAGGCAGGGGTCCCCCACCATGGGCAGCTGAGGAAGACCCTGTCCCAGAAGATGCTCCAGAAGGGAGCTGAGTCTGAGGAGGAGCCCGTTCCACCAGGTGGATAACCTTTCCCCCAACATCTGCAGGAAAAAAGATACACACCAAAACATTGCATGAGTAGGTATATACATGGCCTTAAGCTCATCCCTCTGGGTAGCAACCTAAACCTCTGAATTGCCCTCCAACCCTCTTACTGTATTCTTGGAGCTTCTTATCATCTTGCAGAACTCGCCCCTGATAGATGAGCCGTTGTTTCTCAGAGGGGATGCTGACAGAGGCAGCAATGTGCTCCTTAAACTCCTTTACATTCATCTGTAAGGAGGAATAATCATACACAGGAATCAGAATGGAGGAAAAAAAGAGAAAAAGCCAACTGATTTGTGGAGTTAAGGGGTAAAAACCAGTATAGAATCACTATCCAACTGTCCTGACTCTAAGATATTAATTGTGCAAAACACTGAACCAAGACAACCCACCAAAATACAGAATAAATTTAACAAACTTTCAGGCATAATACAAACACATATGTTTAAAATTTCTTTTAATAGTTGTAAAAGAACAGAATGACTTTATTTTGTTTATTTTTTATGTGGTGCTGAGGATTGAACCCAGTGCCTCATGGATGAGGAACAAAAAAGCCAACTAATATTCCTTCTCTCCTTTGCCTAGCTTCCAAAGGAAAGTGTATCTAGAGAGATCAGTAACCCCTTCCTAAATACAAAATGATACCAGGAGTTCATTTTTCTGCCGTAATCTCAAAGACAAAAATAACTGCAAACCCAGATGGGGTGGTACACGCCTATAATCCCAGGGACTTAGGAGGTTAAGGCAGAATTGCAAATTCAAGGCCAACATCAGCAATTTAGCAAGGCTATGTCTAAAACAAAAAAGGCAAGGAGGATAGGGTAGGGAATTAGGTTAAGGAAAACCAAGAAGAGGCCCCAAGCCCCAGAGTACCAGGCAGGGGTCCCCCACCATGAAGGTAAGAAGGGAGCAAAGGGCTGGGGGTGTAGCTCAGCACTTGCCCAGCATGTGCAAGATCCTGGGTTCAATCCCCAGCTCTGCAAAAAAAAGAAGGAAGCCAAAAAGAAAAACATTTGCCCTAACTACACAAAGTCTTGGAAAATATTACAAATATCTAGCCACAGAAAAACCTATATGACTTTCTTAAACACGTCTTAAAATATCATAGACCCATCAGCTCATGAGTTTGTCTCCAAGAACTACAGAATTAAAAACAGATAACTATGGTATTAAATTCAAGAGTCATTTTATGCAACAGATGTTAGTAATTCCACTGAATAGTCTACTAGGGCTCCACCTGCATTATGGGTTCTGGTTTCCAGACTTCATAAGTACAGTATACAGCTGCAATCGATCTGTTTATCAGAAAAACTGTTTGAGGTCCCCGCATTGTTTCCTTTCCCCAAAACTGGAGCCCCAACTCTTCCTTTGGGCTAGGGTCCACCCATGATAGAACAGGCTCCTCCTTCGAGTCTATTTTACTTTGCACTGAATTCTAGCAAGGTGAAGAAAGACAAAATAAAATCTGCCTCACTTAACAATAAACATACCTCCCCCAACAAACACATCAAAAGATGTTCTATCTAGAATATAAACAAAGGAATCAATGAAAATTTGAAGACAAGAAAATCAGGCTCTCCCATCAGTCTAAGGGAGGAAGACGAAGAGCTAATGGGTATCTTCCAGAAGTACTGGGATCTCACCTGGGCCCCCACAATAAAGGTCCGAGTCTGAGAGTCCAAGGTCTTCACTAATACCTCCAAGTTGTCAGGCTCCTCCATAGCGGTACTGGTAGAATCACTGGGCTCCATGGCGGACAGCTCTCTAAGGAAGAACGGAGGAAGGTCCGCTGTCGCCCGTAGATTTTATATACCGGAAGCCTCCCTGGCCTGAATCTCCGCCCCAATACCTAAAAAGTTTCTCCTACACAAGCACACACACTCACACCCGCCCCCATCCCCCTTCTGATTCCGGGGCACAGGGAGAGAAACACAAAGGACAGGAGATCGACGGCATAGGGAGCTGAAGGACAGGAGGTGGGAGGGGCTCCACAATGCCAATCACAATAAAGGAGGGCCAGTTGGGCTGAGAATGAGGGAAGGAAGCACGAGACCAGAGACCAGTGTCATCACCGGTCGCGATAGGGCAAAGGCCCTAGAAGTCGGCAAATTCTGGGACAACGCGAGAGCGGGGGTGAGGGTGGGGGTGGGGGTGGGGGTAGCGCCCGGCTCGGCGGAGAAAGTGGCTTCGCGCACGCGCGCCACGCCCATCGAACCCGCCGAAATCACTACACACCCAGGACGGCGGACACTTACGGGGAGGGGGGGCTGGACCGGCTAGCTGACTGCCCCCCTCTTCCGCCTTCCTCGGTGTTCCAGCAGAGCGGCGCAACCAACACGCGGCCACTCACATATACATACACACCCCACCACCCTGTGGCTCCGCCCCCGACTTCCCCCGGTACCGTCACTTCCGGTTTCCCCTAGTCTGCTACCGAAAGCCACTTCCGTTTCCCCAATAGTATTTGGGGCTCTCGACGCGGTACTTTCGGCTCCTCCAGGTCCCCAAAGTTTACTTTTATGGGGCACGATGAGGAAGTCCGCGGCCCCAGGTAGTGAGCTCCCGGGGGTGGAGATGGGCTGGGGCCGGCCTAGATGGGAAAGAGCCGAACACCCTGAGTAGCCACCGCCGCCGTCGCCCGGGGAACTGTAGTGCGCCTGCGTGAGTCGCACTACGCATGCGTAAACATTTAAGCACTTCCCTACCCCCCTCACCCTGGCTTTTGCACTTTGCCTATAAGCACGCTAGAGACCTAGGAGGTTGAGGTGGCCATTATAAATGCCTGAAGAAAATATATCGACTCCACGCCTTCTTCGAGAGACGCTGTGGATGGTTTTATGAACCTTGGATTTTGGAGATTTGGCATTATGCCTTATCTATATTAAAGTTTTGGCAGGCAGAGAATTTTGAGCGGCACTGACCTAGCCACCTAAAACTCTCATTCTCACTGTGGCCCTCACCTGACCCTGTGCTCGGCGCCTCCGGAAGTCACTTTACCTTAGGCGGTTGGGGTCCGTTTGCGGGCTACTTTGCGTCTCGTCGCGTCGTTGGGTAGAGATCGTTTTGACCGGGTGGGGCGTGTTGCGGACTGTGGTGTCAAGCTAGCCATTGGCTAAGTGCGGCTGAGGGGACATGCCATGTTTTAGGAAAGCTAAGCAAGCCACTGCTTTTTAGGACTTTTCAAGAAAAGGGACACCACCACTGAATTTGAGAACTGGGAGCATACGGAGTCCGGCTGGACCAAAAGACAAGACCCTGAAAATGGGGACTTGAAGGGCCCACCAACAGGGTTTCTAAGCTTTGGGTGATTACAATCTCTATAATCCTTATCATTCCTAGCTTTTCTAGAATTCGTAGTTTATATCCAGGTGCAAGTACTATATCCGTTAAGTTACCATAAAGCCGGACGTGGTGGCTCCCTCGTAATCCCAGCAATTCGGGAGGCTGAGACAGGAGGATCGCGAGCTCGAGGCCAACCTCAGCAGATAAGTGAGGCTGTCTCAAAATTTAAAAGGGGTGGGGATGTGGCTCAGTGGTAAAGCGTTCCAGGGTTAGATCCCACCCCCCCAGGGGGGAAAAAAAGTTCCAATAAGCATGTTTAGTGAGCACTTCGTTTGTGCCAGCCACCGAGTGGGTTACAAACAGTCATGTTTTTAAGCCTTAAAAGGGCCCTTAAAAGGAGTGCAGCTCAGTGGCAGAGCTCCTTCACAGCATGTGTGAAGCCCTGGGTTCATCCCAGCACCACACGAAACACCGAAACACCGCAAAAGGGTTTTCAACATGTGAGATGGATAATAACATCCACGAGCCTAAGTAGAAGAGCTGGCAAATCCAGGCCTGCCAGACTCGGGATTGAGTCTTCTGCTTTACTGCTACAACAATTGTTTGTTTGTTTTTTAATTTTTATTCAAGGGCTTGCAATCCCAGATATTCCAAAGGCTGAGCCAATAGTTTTGCCAGTTCAAGACCAGCCAAGGCAACAAAGTCAGACCATGTCTCCAAAACAAAAATTTTTTCAAGGGCTGGGGTGTAGGTTAGTGGTTCAGCACTTGACTAGCATAACAAGCAAGGTCCTGGGTTCACCCCCAGTCCTGCAAAAATAAAATTTGTAAACATTACTCCCAACAGTATAATTAACTCTTTAGACACCCATTGCCCAGATTATGTTTTCTTTTAACTAAATCACAAGCCCATAGCCCATTTGCACCTCTCAGTGCAAATCTTTTTGTGGCAGCCCATGAGTTTTAAATAATTAAGCCCCACAACTCATCACATTAACTGCTTAACTCACTTGGCCCTATCCATTGCCTCTTGAGAATTCTTATCATTATTAGAGAATTCAGAAAATATAAGTTCTTTATAAACAGTATTATCAATTACAGAAAATGCTTCTTTAGATTTACTGTGTGCAGGTCATTGTAAAAGGCTTTATGTACCTTCCTATTTAATTCTCTAAAACTGAAGATTTGCACATTTTACAGATGAAAAAACAAGACAGAGAGATTAATAAAATTGTCCCAGATCTGAGTTAGGGTTTGGACCCAATCAGACAGCAATGCCATTTTCTTTAATCATTAGAATATGTGGTCTTTTGTAGTAATAAACATTGAGTGAATTAACTCACTTATGTGTCAGCAAGCTTATCTGGGGTATGTACAAACTATTTCTACAATTATAAACTTAGGAGAAAACCCTCCATGCCCCAGCAACCAGTTCATACCTGTTCAAAGCACTTAAGATTGTATGTCAGTGGTTGTTTACACAACTAGTTTTTCCTATATCCCTGGCTTCTTCAAGGCCAGGGATTGTGTCTTATTTGTTTTTATATCCATAGGGATTAGCCAGTTCCTGGCAAACAGCTAGGACTCAAAAGTTTCCTAAGTGAAGATTTGCACATTTTACAGATGAAAAAACAAGACATTAATAAAATTAGGACCCAGTCAAGCTACTTCTCTTTGATGCAGCACAACACAAAAAGATCTCCCATCAAGATATGGGACGAAAGACCACAGGCTTCTAGCTCTCCTCAAAATTGAGAGATCCTGCAATGGTTGCATCCAGAAGAGGGGGAGGAAGGCCCCACACACTGTAGATAATCCAGGTTTGGGTTGGAAAACAAGGTTGAAGTTATTCATTAGCAGGTGAAGGGGTCAAGGGTCGAGGCATGGGGGCTGGAAGCGAGTGGACTGAGCAGCCCTTGGTGAAGAGAGCAGTTAAAGCACCAGTTACCCCACGCAGACCACCAGCTCCTTCCCACCTGAAGATGTTCAATCAAATTTGGGCAGCTCTACTCTACCTCTATGGCATTCTCCTTAACTCCATCTATCAGTGCCCTGAACACAGTCAACTGACAACTCTGGGAGTGGATGAGAAAGAGGTATGGACTGAGAATGGGGGAAGCCTATGGTGGAAGCCTTAAGAGTCTTGGGTGGGTAGCCTAGGATAACCAGAAGCTATGTTTGAAAAGGGAGGAAGAAACATGAGTGTTTTGATGATGAAAACAGGAAGAAAAATATCAATGCTGTAGCCATCACTGTGGAGATATGAAAGAATTGGAGGGTGGGGTAGAGTGGTTACCCAGGTTGATTGCAGAGAATCAAAGAGGAAGTTATTTCATGACTCCTTGTCATGAACTTAGCCCCCAATTGGAAAGAGGAAGACAACCAACACCTTCACCCCAAATCTTGCTGTGCTGACCGATGAAGCAGTTGAATGAATTCTGAGATAGACCCCCCAATCTACCCTCTTTTATTCCCCTTATTGTCTCTCCAGTTCCCAGAGCCCCACCTGGGCCAATGGTACTTTATCGCAGGGGCAGCTCCCACCAAGGAGGAGTTGGCGACTTTTGACTCTGTGGACAACATTATCTTCAACATGGCTTCTGGTTCTGCCCCACTGCAGCTCCAGCTTCGTGCTACCATCCGCATGTGAGTAGTGAGAAGGCAGAGGCATCAGTAGTTGCACTCTCTGCCTGAAGTGTGAGCAGCCACCCACTGGGCTCTTGGTCGGTATATCCATGACTCTTGGCCCAGTGAATTCAATAGCTCTACCAGTTGCTCTCTGGAGAAAGAATGGACTTAACCATCTCTTGGTAGCTTGAAACCCAAAGGGAATCAGGCATCAGCAAAGAACAAGATGGAATAAAAACATGCTGGGGCTGGGGATGTAGCTCAGTTGGTAGAGTGCTTGCACAAGGACCTGGGTTCAATCCCTGACACCACAAAAAACAAAAAACAAACAAAAAAAAAACATGGTGGTACTGTGTGGTTGGGATAACACTCTGTCTTTTCTTCTTGCTATCATCACCTCTGCAGGAAAAATGGATTCTGTGTGCCCCGTGAATGGATTTATCACTTGACTGAAGGGAGCACAGACCTCAGAACTGAAGGTTGGTTCCCACCAGCTCTCAACCACCCCAGCCTCCCTAAGCTTGGTTTTGCATTTCTGTTCTCACCCATCTCCCACTCTGCCCTGACAGGCCGCCCTGACATGAAGACTGAGCTCTTCTCCAGCTCATGCCCAGGTGGAATTATGCTGAAAGAGACAGGCCAGGGTTACCAGCGCTTTCTCCTCTACAGTGAGTGGAAATGCAAGGCAGGAAGTGTCAGTGAAACAAGGGAGGGCAGAAGGGCTCCTCAGTCTGGGCCCTTAGACATCCTTTCAAAATGGGCTGAGAATTTCTGTGAGGTCCTGGGAGTGAGAAGGAGGGTCTTTGACTGGCCTGGCTGCACCCTGCCCTTTCAGATCGCTCACCACACCCTTCTGAGAAGTGTGTGGAAGAATTCCAGACCCTGACCTCCTGCCTGGACTCCAGAGCCTTCTTACTAACTCCCAGGAATCAAGGTGAGGGGTTAAAGTCTTCCAGAAGAGGACTGGGACTCACCAGGTCTTCTGCAAGTGCTAGATGAGAGGCTCATGTGATGTTACCAGAGGGCATGGCCAAAGGCAGACATCACCTGAGTGGCTGTGAGGTCACTTGTACTTCTCATAAGCTATGATGGCATCACAGGGATATGACTAAGAGCTGTGATTTTTGTCTAAGGGAACCAGGATGGGTTCTGGGCTATTCAAAAAACAGGTTTAAATCTATAGTGGATAAAGGGGGCAGAGATTCAGACATACAGGAGAAAAGGCCTTTAAGAGTCCTTTGACATGGGGGAATAAAGGTGCACATTCTCCCCCAACCCCAAAACCACCAACCTTGTTCTCTTCCTGGACTGCCTTTCTATCTTCTTTTCCTTCCTCCCATCACAGAGGCCTGCAAACTGTCCAGTAACTGACCTGTAACTTCATCTGTGCCCCCAGAACAATATAGCGGGAGCTGAGTTGTTGGGGGAAAGAGAAGCTGGAGACTCCTGATTCCCTTTCAAGGAAAATAAAGATCATTTTTCAATCCACATCACATCCTGGGGTTTATCTCAGACATCAATGTTACTCCCCCTAACTCAACACTCCTCTAGACCCTCTACCACCTAATCCCCCAAATTGGACGGCGTCAGGAAAGACACTGAGTGACAGTACCTCTCACATTGTAGTGGTGTATTTAGGATTTAGTATTACACAGTTATTTATTGCTGAGTGAACAAGCCCCTAGTCTCTAAGTGGGAACTACAAACTTCAGTGCTCCCCTGTCTGAGCTGCGAGACCCTTCTGAGCTGTGGTACTCCTGCCAATACTGCCTATACCATCCCTGCTTCCTCTGACTCATGAGCACCAGATCTTCCTGCAGCCTTTGTCACCTGTGGGCCCTCTCCAGGCTCCTAATCCACGAACATAGCAGCCCCATTCCTTCCTAGATGGCTCAGGTTCCAGGCTCCTGGGACATCTTGGGTCTCTCAGCCACACTCTTAGTGAAGAGATCTCTATTGTGCCTTTTTGGTCTCCTCCACCCCTGGCAAATTTGGAAAGGGAGGAAAGACCCATTGGTATTTATTCTCCACTATCACTTTTTTTTTTTTTTAATGGAGGTGGAAAGAAAAAATGTAAAAGGATAAATGTAAAAGCAGAAAGTAACAACAGCTGGTGAATCCTAGGGTAATGCCCACCATCCATAAATATGTCTGTTCTCTCAGCTAAACAGCTCTGTTCTCTCCTGTGTATGAAGGGGGGCCCTGTGCCTCACTCTCGGGTTTCTTTCTGATCCCTGAGGTCCCTGTGCTTACAATCAAAGTCATGCTCCCCAGTCTTTTACTAAAGGCCACACTATCTTCGCCTTTTGCCCCCACCCCACCCCATAGTCACAGTCCCTTTCCTTGATCTCCCCTCTGTTCTTCACCCTCCCTCAGGAAACCCTCACCCTCCCAGTCAGTGGCCTCCTCATCCCCACCAGGCTCCCGGAGGCTGACAGCCAATACCAGCGCCTGCAGGAGACCAAAGAGGCAGGCAAAGTGTAGAGGGTGGGCAGTAAGTAGGCTCAGCACAGCATGGAGCCCATGCAGAGCAGCAAGGAAAGACAGTAGCCCGTGAATCCAGAGGCCCACTGGTCCTCGAAGACCCAATGCATCCAAGACTGCCCGCAATGGCCGAGAGCACAGCGCCAGCAGGGCTGAGGCCAGCAGCTCTAACAGATGTAGGGTCAGGTTGGTGGAGATCTGCAGACACTCCTCTGGGCCCCCCAGGTACCGTGGGGGTGCCCCTGGTTCCCCCCGCAGCCAGCCCAGCAGCTTCTGATGCTGGCCAGTTTTCTCCACTGGGACTTCTGGCCCAGGGGCGCCCAGTCCCCCTTCAAGAGACACCACAGGACTCCTGGTGCCACCTGAATCCACAGGATCCCATTCTAGTTTTGGAATGGCCCCTCCATCCTCCAGTCTCCCAGACTCTTGAGTGCTAGAGACAGTCTTGTCCCACTTGAGGGAATCCATTCTTTTGTTCCCCAGTTGCTCAACTTGGGGCTCCCTGCTTGGTTCTGGAGCAGCCCGGAAACTCCTCAGTGTCCCTGAGTCCTTGGTCTTGGGAGGCCCCACATCTCCTATGGTTTCTGGGGCACTGTCCCAATCACTCCCTGAATTCTCAGGGGAGCTGTCCACCCATTTGGGTTCTGGGGCAGGTGGGTCAGGCCTCATGGGTTTCCGGCGGCCCCAAGGGCGAGGTAGCCAGCCACCAAGGCGTCGCAGGAACATGGTTGGGGTGTGTAATGAACTCCCCAAATCTGGGGCTACTTCCTGGCACTTCTTACACTCTCAAGGTCTCCTCAGAAGGCAGAATCTATTCAGGTTCAGAACAGGTTATCTGCTTGTTGATGCCGTCCTATTCTGAATTCAGAAGGGGCTCCCCGCTCCCCTGAATGGTCATGCAGCCTCAAGAATGGCAAGTGGTTTGTTTTGTTTTCCGTTTGGGGGTAAAGAAGGGAGGCACACTCGAATTCATTCACCACCACAATCCCACCCATGAGATTTCAAGAGTCTCAGGGTCTGACAAGACCGGGGTCACCCCTACAGTGTCCGTGTTTCCAGATTTCCTTCCCAGCAGGCAGCACCCCAAGTTTCACTCACCAAGGCCACGCCACAAGGTGCCCCAGAAACTGGGGAGGCGGTGCTCCATCAAAGAAGGGAGGAAGAAAGGTGGCCCAGGGTTCTTAGGTCCTCCTGGATCTGAAAAGTCTTAATCTGCTGCCCCAAGGGAGCTCAAGGAATAGAAAGTCTCTGTTGGGAAGTAGATGGAAGATGTCCAGCAAACTCCAGCCAGTAGCGTCCGTCCCGATTAAGGAGGCTATGATTCCTACAAAGTGGCCCCACCGGCCGGCGAGGACGCAACAGAGACGCGGCCTCCGCAAGGTCAGGGCGGAGATCCTCGGAGATCCCAGTCGGGAGGCACAGCGCGGGCCTACGTGGGGACCCAGGCGTCCAGGCGCTGTGCACTGGGACCGCTCCTGGGCCCAGCGTCGGAGCCTGGGCCTCGCGGACCGCCCGTAGTCGCGGAGCCCGGAAGCAGCTGCACCGGGACGGGAGGGACTGGCGGGGGCGGAGCCCACAGATCGCGGGGCGGACCCTGAGGATCGACCTCCCCGCTACCCCCGCGCTTTCTTTGAGCTCGGTTCCGCAGGCGGCGGCGCGTATCCGCGAGGGCCAGAATCAGAATACAAACCCAGTTCTGTTTTCACCTCCCAGAGGCACTACGCCCCGGTGCTTCTCTAAATTCGCCTACCCACTGCCCTTGGGTTCTTGTGTATCCGTCCTCCCAACTCTAGCACACACTCTCCACTTCTCTCGCACGGCTTTTCCGTAGGGGAAAATGATGAGGGGGACATTGAGACTGTAGCAGCCCTTCTTTGCCCCTCCAAGCAGGGATCTGTTAACTCTTCATGTGCCTAGCACCTGGTATGAGCACAATGGAGTGAGGGGGTGCTAAAGTGGCAAACTGTGGGAAAACAAATTATTCCCTGCCCTCAGAAGCTTTCAGGTTGTGAAATGAACTGTGACAAGTTTAGATTTGGGAGGACGGTTTGGTCCCAGCTCAAACAGCATTAAGGGCGGATAATTACACCTTGTATCATAGAGCTCTTGAGAGCAAGGGCTTTCCTTGACTTACCCTGTCACCACCCATTATAATGTAATAAAATGACTACACTTCCCTCCTGCAGGGTTAGGAAAGTCTTTCACTAGTAGTCTTAGTACATAGTATATGACTATGTTTAAGATCAGTGACTGAATTGGCTGGAATAGTCAGGGGACCCTTCTTAGGGGAGGTGAGAATTATGGCAATTCCAGAGTTCAGGAAAGTTTGAAAGAATAGGTGTGGCACCTATCCAGCAGGGGCTAGGATCTGGAAATGAACCCAGACTGGCAGTCACCTGGGGAGGCAGCCTCTTTTGGCTCAGGTGGAACTTTTATGTAGTCCCCAGATTTCTGTTTGGCTTCCTCAACAGATTCCAAAAAAGTAAATAAACCACAATACAAGATGTTTATTTCTCAATTCTCAGCCCTTCCTCCCCAAATCAGTGTCCAACAACCAAAACCTGAAGATCTGGCACCTGGGCAGATCCCAGAAAACATAAGTCGAAGGGCCCAAGTCAGAGATCCAAGTTCAGAATTCAAAGCAGACCAACGTCAGATTTCACCTATGTCAGAAATCAAGGTTCATGTATATCCTCAGATCCCGCTCCCAGGCCTTGTCCTTCTCCTCTTGCTTTCTGTTCTCCCTCCAGCTAAGTGTGGCCACTCGAGGAGCTCTCTCTCTCCCAGACACAGCCCGGGTATCCCGAGCTGGGAAATGTGTGACTCGGGGCTGGGGTGCTGATCTGTAACCTAGACCTTCTTGGTCCCTCTTGAGGACAGTAGGTATGGGGTTGGCACGGCCTTCACCACGGGGTCCCAGCCCCATTCCTGGTTCCCAGCCTCCCCTCAGCAGCAGCTTGAAACCAGGGCTGGAGGTGGGCACCCCAAAGGGAAGGCTAGGGGGCTGGGAACCCCTGGACAGTGACAGCAGATGAGCAGTGGATGTGCAGTGGTTGGAGTCTTCAAAATGGGCATCACAGGTCTCGCAGTACTGAGAGGAGGGAGAAGGAGACCTACAGAAAAAGAAGAACAGAGGAATCAAAGGCGAAGAATTGAGGCCTTAGGGAGATGGCAGTGTGAGGCAGAATCCCTCCAGCTTTTCTGCTAAGGAACACATTGCCTTCCTTCCCACTTAGCATCATCACTTTGTTTTGCTTTGAATGATGGGATTAAAACCCAGGGCTTCAGGCATGCTAGGCAAGTGCTCCACCACTGAGCTATACCCAAGCCCCTCCCCACCTAGCAAGAGGGACCCAGATGGCAATATTGGGAAGAAAAGTTGGCAACCAAGCCTCACAAGATCTTGGGAAAGGGAATGATAATGACTATAGATATTATTTTTATAGTGCAGAATTCATGGCAAGTACTATTCTAGCATTTATATATTTAACTCAATGAATCCTAAAAACAATCCCATGAAAAAGGTGCTCTTTAACCCCCATTTCTCAGATGGGAAAACATATGTAGTCATTTTCTTCCAAATAAGTGGTGTTAGAATTTAAATCTAGGGAGTATATGTCCATAACCACTTGAGTATATTACTTTATCAACCTACCCTGGAGAATAGGGACACTCCTTAAGCTGTTCTAGGGCCTCTGGTGTGGGGTGGCCAGGAAAGGCAGAACATATTGAAAGAAGAGTATGGGATAAGGTTCCCCCTCACCGGTTCTCTGGGCTCCGTGTCTCTCCATGGCTCTCCCTGATCATGCGGGCCACCTTGGCAAAGCCTGCTTCTTCAGCCAGCTGAGCAGCATCCTTGCCACCCAGCTCACAGACCCCCACCCAGGCAGCCCCTCGGCCCAGGAGGTAGTGCACAGCAGCACTCTGGCCAGCTCGAGCAGCACACATCAGAGGTGTCCACCAGAAGGCATCTCGAGCGTTGATATTCCCTCCAGCTCCCCCTGCCTCACAGGGCTCCAACAGCCTTCGAAGTTCTGCCAGGTCCCCCTCTTGGGCAGCCTTCAATATCCACTGGGTCATTTTGTCCTCAGCTTCAAAGGATCTGCCTTGTCCATGTCTTCCTGATATTCCTACTGCCACTGCTTCTGCTGCAGCCTCCCTTGTCATTCTTCTTTTCTTCCTTTTTTTCTCCCTAACAGGATCAGGCCGAAATCTCTGGGGTTCAGATGTACTGTTCTCATCTGCAATCAGTGCCTCATAGAAAGCCCGTATTGCAGCCCCATCCAGGGTGGGCTCTGGCTTTTCAGGCTCTGACTGCTGTTGCCCATCCTTCCATAGGTCACTGGGGTCTGTGGCTGGGGTGAATGTGATGAGGGAAGGCCTGGACATGGCTTTTGGGAAAATGTAGACAAAAGAAGGATGAAACAAGCAACCTAACCCGATGGCCTCTGTAGTGACCAGTACCACCTCCAGGGATCTGCTGGGAGAAAGGGTGGCCTTGGATGAACAACACCCTACTGCCTCGAAACTTGACTCCACAACCTAAAGCCCTGCAAGGCTTAAGGGTCCTGGGTCACATGTAAAAACAGTGACCCCTAGAATAACAGACCCGGCCCCTTAGTAAAGATTACTAAAACTCCATGAGGGATTAGACGTGTGGATCTACATAGATGGCAGAGCTCTTGCAAATATAAAACCCTGGATTCAATGTGCAGCACTGAGAAGGGAAAAAAAAAAAATCTCTTAATACATACCACTAAGGAAACTCAAACCAGCCCTTTAATTCTTGCTCTATCCTATTTCGAGATCTCCTGTTTCCAAACAAAAACAGACGTGACATTTTTCTGCAGTATCTCCAGAAAATGGGAAAGGCTACTGCCTGCGTTGCTTTGTAGGTTCCGTACCGTAAAATGGCGCTATTCTAATCTAAAGAGTTGACAAACAGCCACACGGCAAGAAGACGCATGCGTGACGACACCAACAACAAAACACCCAAAAGGTGGTTTCCCGCGCTGGAACCTTTTCGAGTATACGCGTCAAGCATCGCGTGCCTAACTAGCGCGAGGACCCCGGCGAGGACCCCGGAGTTCTGTCGGTTGGGGTCCTACTTTTACATAACGCCCCCACAATGCCCTTCGCGGCCCTCGATGTGGCCCCCACCTACAAGTTCATTTCCTGGAGCTGGGAAACCATTGTCCGGTTTAAGAAAGGCCCTGAGGAGCCAGAAGGAAACCTGTGGAATTCCGAGAAGCTGTGAAATGAAATAACGTCACGTTGCCCCTCACCATTACTCTGACCAGGGTTCGAAGAACACACTTAAGAGCCCGCAGCAGAACGCTCCATTCAAGCCCTAAGAGGAAATGGAGAAGTCCAAAGGGACCAACAGCAGAATGGCTGGCGCCACCTCAGGTTAGCGCACTGGGCCGTCCCGGTTCTCACACCACTCACTCAGCTCAGCCTAAGCACACCCGATCCAAGTCCCTCTGAATGGAGCCGGTCACACCTCCCGGCCTTACGCCAAATCCCGGGTGAAACATGGGTCCGTCAGGGGATCTAGTGGCGGGTCCGACTCGGAGGAGGAACCTGACTGGCAATAGGGGCCCAGTGGATAGACCTAGAATGGAGTCCATCCGCAGAGTTGTAGCGCCGAGGGGAAAGGTGTGAGAGAGGCGGGGAGGGATCAGTCAGCTTGCCCCAGTCCCCGCCCCTTCCCGACCCCTCAGTCCAGTGAGCGCACGACTGTATTTCCCAGGCTCTCTGGCCCCGAACGCCGTACTTGGCTTCCGCTTCCGGTGGAGCCTCTCTGAGCCCCGCCCCCCAGACGTCTTTCTCGGGGGCCTCGCGACACCAGGGTCGTGCGCAGGTTCTCCTGGGATTCGTAGTTCGCCTCTACTCAAATCGGTAGTTTTTCTCCATACTGGGGACTCCATTTCCCGGCGTCCACCGAGCCGCCCGACCCTTGGCGCTTGCGCATTTCCCTCTTCCCCACCCTCTCCAGTTTCCACTCTCCCCCCCAACTCACCCCCCCAACTTAGCCTGCCGCGGTCGGGTCCGCGGCCTGAGCTGTAGCGGTAGCCGCCGTTCCTTAGAAGCCGTAATCCCCTCCCCCACCCCGGTCCCGTTCCCCGTCCAGAGGGTGAGTCTAAGGTCGTCGCCGTGCCTGTCCCCTGTCCCTGGGCGCGGCACATGGGGTCTTTGCGCCTTGATGTGGGGGCGAGGAAGGAAGTGACCCGGTCCATCACCAAAGGAAGGGAGGGAGAGTGAGCTGAGGGCCGGAGGTGTTATCTGGGTACTCCGGTGAAAGGGGCATGACGGCCGTTCTCAGTATGTGAGGAAAGGAGGGACCCGACCCTTGGGAAGGATAAACTTCAGAACCCTTGGGAAAGACGCGGAGGACATGCAGACACCTGCGGTGGTAGGGAGCCCAAGCCGAGGGCCCTGCTGAAACTGACACAAAGGGGAGAGGTCAGGGAGGGTCAGAGAGTGGATGGAGTAGGTGGATCAGTACCTGCGGTTTCTTACAAGTGTTGGGACTTAAGAGAATTTCCCCCTCACCAAAAAGTGGCAGAAGTGTAAGAGAGGCTGGAGAGGGTTGCTTCAGGGCCTGGGATCCTTTAAGAAAGGGTGGCCCCAAATCTTTCCGTGTTGGAGTGTGGGAGGAGGGAGGATACCAGAGGCAGACAGGAGAGTTTGGGCTTACTTATAACACCACCATATCCGCCCCCTTTTTTTTCCAGCCGACGTGAAGATGAGTAGCTCAGAGGAGGTGTCTTGGATTTCCTGGTTCTGTGGGCTCCGTGGCAATGAATTCTTCTGTGAAGTGAGTTCTCTTCAAACCCCTAATTGACAACTCCTCATGTCTTTCAGCTTCTGTACACTTAGATGTGTCTATGGGCACTCCTTCCCATCAAGGAAAGGTCTTACCAGTAGTTCTCTACTAACCAGTGAAGAAGAGGCGTGACTGGGGACCTGCCACCCTGCAGCAGTATAAATTTGGATTTGTCAATCTGTCTTATTACTAGGATGGTATACTGGTAGTGTCTACCTTTGGTAGTTAAGAAATTTGAAATGCTTCATGTTAAGATCTTTGTAATGGGCATGGCTGTGTGTTAATGTAAGGGATTCAAACAGCCTTTAGACACCAGGTTGTTCAGTGTCCATCATCATCACAAAGCCAGATGTACCAAAGTAGAAGACAAAACAGGTTCCTAGAGATGAGAGGCAGAAGAAGAAATAGTGATCTTGAAAGGAATATCTGTGTAAGGAGGAGGTTGCTATACCTGCTTATCCTTAGAAAAGCCTAAGCTTTTTGAGAGAGTGATGTAAACTGGCAGGAGATAACTCAAGTACTTCTGCCAAGTTGGGAGTGGGGAACAGATACAGTTTAGAGCCTCTTACCCAAGTCAAGCTGGGTATTCTTATAAAGGTTCTGTCTTCTGTGTTCTGTCAGGTGGATGAAGACTATATCCAGGACAAATTTAATCTTACTGGACTCAATGAGCAGGTGCCTCACTATCGACAAGCTCTAGACATGATCTTGGACCTGGAGCCTGGTGAGGCTTCTTCAGGGTTGTTGTGTGTATGCATGTGCATTCACACACACATATGTGCCTTCTTTTCTCTTCCAATCCCTATTATTTTCTTGAGATTTTAAATTTCCTTTTAGTTCTCTACTCTCCTAACCTCAAATCCCCTGCTTTATTTTGATCCCCTATCTGACTTGCCTCATTGTGCGATGGTTTTCTTGCTCTCTGAATTTATAACTCATCATTCCATAATGCCACTTTACTCATGAATATCATTTATGACCTCTTTCTCTTGCTTTGCACCTTTCAGTCTAGACTGACTTCTTTGTGTTTACGTGTTAAGAAGGGAGTAGGGAGGGAGAGAAGAGAGCAGGGGCTGAAGAAGTGTAGAGAGAAGGCAGAGCTTCTTTGAATTGGTGAAAAGGTCAAAGGACCAGTTTTCTGGTTTGGATGCCAGGTGATGAATGGGGTGGGGCTCATAGGTAGGCACTGGACAAGCTGAGTAGCTTATGATCCCTAAGGGTGGATGGATATCTAGGAAAGCTGAAAAACAAGTGGTTGCATCTGGCCGGCCCACATTGCAGATGAAGAGCTGGAAGACAACCCCAACCAGAGTGACCTGATTGAGCAGGCAGCTGAGATGCTGTATGGATTGATCCACGCCCGCTACATCCTCACCAACCGTGGCATCGCCCAGATGGTGAGGCCTCTCTGCTCCCACTTGACTCCTTCTGAAGCAATAAGGGAAATAATTCCTTCAGCAAGAAGTCACCATCGGGAATGGCTTCATCCCAGTCAAGGAATTTAGCTCAGGGCCAGGGCTTGGAGAATGAATCTTACTGGGGGTTGTGCTGAGGGGACTATTTTGAGGGAGGGAGATGAGAGCTTGGACAGGGAGTTGTTATAGATTGCCTCTTCTTTAGGGAACAAATAGCAGATGGCACTGATGTTCTGCAGCTTGCCCAACTGGAGGAAAGGCAGCAGAGGAGTCAGAGGGCCCATCTGGACCAGAGAAGGGGCTTCTGGTCAGAAGTGGGAGGTGGGAGGGGCAGAGTGATGTTGGTTGGGCTGAGGAAGGGCTTGCCTCTTCTCATCACACTTACCTGCCAACTCCCTTCCATTTTATTCACCTCAGTTGGAAAAGTACCAGCAGGGGGATTTTGGCTACTGTCCCCGTGTGTACTGTGAGAACCAGCCAATGCTTCCCATCGGTGAGTGTTGAAGAAGGGAGAGGAGGGCACTGTATGTCAGTCCTCCAAGACTGAGGCTCAGCAGGTTGGTGCCTGAGTCTTATGGGGAATTTGGGCAGAGTTGGGGGGTACCTGGCCTGCAGAGTCTGGCTGTCTCCCAGGCCTTTCAGACATCCCAGGCGAGGCCATGGTGAAGCTCTACTGTCCCAAGTGCATGGATGTGTACACACCCAAGTCATCGAGGCACCATCACACGGACGGCGCCTACTTCGGCACCGGTTTCCCTCACATGCTCTTCATGGTGCATCCAGAATACCGGCCCAAGCGACCTGCCAACCAGTTTGTGCCCAGGTGGGGAGCAGGGACAGAATCACCAAGGGTCAAAGGAAAGGCTGAGGATTTACTGAGAAAAGGGAGGTCACAGATAGCCCTTTCTTGAGGTCTGCTTTTCCAAAACCAGGCTTCTTCCTGCTGAATGATTGTAGAGCAGTTATTTGATTATCTGTGCCTCAGTTTCCTTGTCCATCAAACACGGATGCTAATAGCATGTGCCTAGTTGATAGTGCTTTCTTTTTCTGTTTTGGTTGTTTTATTTTTTTGTATGTTATACTGGGATTTGAACCCAGGACTTGGGACATGCTAGACAAGTATTCTACCACTAAAGTACATCTACAACTCTTTTAAATTTAATTTTGAAGTAAGATTTCTTTAAGGTGCCCAGGCTTTCCTCAGAAACTTATGTTCTCCTCCTCAGCGTCTTGGTAGCTGAGATTATAAAAGTGTGTCACGATACCAGGCTTGTTTTGTTTTCAGTCTTGCTCATGCTGGTCTCAAAATTCCTCAGTAGCTGGAACTGTAGGGAGCACCATCACACCTGGTCTGGAATTTAAGTTTTAATGATTTTTTTTTTTTTTTTTTTTTTTTTTTTTTTTTGGTACCAGGGATTGAACTCAGGGGCACTCAACCACTGAGCCACATCCCCAGCCCAATTTTGTATTTTGTTTAGAGACAGGGTCTCACTGAGTTGCTTAGCACCTCACCATTGCTGAGGCTGGCTTTGAATTCTCAATCCTCCTGTCTCAGCCTCCCAAGCCACTGGGATTACAGCTTTAATGGATGTTTAAGATACATTCCCAAATATTCATAAACACAGAAGCTTGGGAACAACTGTTCTCAAGCATTGAGCAGGCCCATGGAGGAGCTGGGGTAGGGAGGTGGGAATGCAGGCAGGGCCAAGATTGGGCTCACCCTGCTGCCTCTCTGACCTCTGCCCCGGCCAGGCTCTACGGTTTCAAGATCCATCCGATGGCTTACCAGCTGCAACTCCAAGCCGCCAGCAACTTCAAGAGCCCAGTCAAGACGATTCGCTGATTCCCCACCCCGTGTGTCCCTCACTCAGTCTTTGACACTTCCATTCCTTTGCTGCCACCCTTTCAAGAACCCTCTGGTTTTTAGTTTAAATTAAAGGAGTCATTATTGTGGTGGGAATATGAAATAAAGTGGAAGAAAAGGCCATGAGTTAGTCTGCTGGTCCTTGTGGTTGGGAAAGGGATGGTGGTGGTGTGTTGGACCCAAGGGGCCATGGCTCAGCCCACCCTCCCAGGTTGTAAACCAGCACACATCTGTGCTGCATGGATTTGGTTTTATATTTTTATTGTAGAGCAGAGTGGGGAAATAAAATGTCAAAAGGAAAAGAAAAGAAACAATCAGGTTTTAAGGACAAGAATAATATTTTTGTTTTCTTTGAGCACCATGGGTATTTGTTTATAAGGGGCTTAACCAGCAATATTATTTTTTTAGTTTTGGTTTTAAGGGAATGTAGTCCTAAAATAAACAGAACTGTAAGGGGTGGAGAAGAGGGAAGAGATCCTGTGGTAATCCATGTTCCCCGTCTGGGGTATGTGAGACATGCTCCTCAGAAGGATGGGGATTCTTAGGCCTGGGCAATGTCCCAGCACAATGGGTACTAACCCTATTGTATGGGAAAGACTACAGATAGTGCCAGAGACTGACACTAATCAATCTATGGGCCCTTGAGAGAAGGGGGACGTGTAGGATAAAGATAGACAACTGAACAAAGATCTGTGTGGTAACCAGGTATTACCCTGTCTGGGCCACTGCTCCCACTCTTGGGAACCAGACTTTATGGTTTAGGACATGCTGTCCCTCCTGCCAAGTTAATAATTTCCTCCCCCAGCCAGAATCCTGCCCCAGGCAGGAATATAGCTCCACACTCACAGCAAACTCCTCAGACTGCCTGTCAAAACCATCCTGCTGTTCAGGATCAAACTCTTTCCTAGGGTTTTAGGCATCCTTCAGGAACCACCCCTCTCTCCCGAATTCAATAATGAAGGCCTATATGCTTGTAGATGTGCTTATCATGGTGGCCTTCACAGTGGGAAAGGGTAAGTGAGGCCCAGGGGCAGGGAAAAAGGGGAAAATCGTCTAGAAAAGGGGTAGAACTGGGGCTCTGAATGCTTGCCATCCTAGCCTCTGCTCCCATCCTTCCTTCTTTGGTATCCCCAGGTCCTGTCCCCCAGGTCCGGACCTGCCACTTGTGCCTCTTAGAAGATCCTTCTGTAGGATGCATTTCGGGCTCCGAGAAGTGCACTATCAGCAGCTTATCCCCATGCATGGTGATCACCATCTATATTAGTGAGTAAAGTCCGAGGAAGGGGCTGCTGGTGGGACAGCTATGGCTTGGTTTCTTCCTACAGAGCATCTTGGAAGGAGGGGCAGGGGTTCTTGTGGCCTCATCTGAAGGTGGCCAGAATAGAAATCAGGTCTGGGTGAGGTTTGGGAATCAATGGCAGGGGAACCAAGTTTGGGGACTGTGTGAAGCTATTATTGGAGATTATGGCTGTCCCATCTCCTTTAGATAACAAGGTTCGCTTCATCATCCGAGGCTGTGGACAGTACAATTCTTACCGCTGCCAAGAAAAACACAGCACCTACTTGCCAGGGTACTGGTATGAGGCCCAGTGCTGCCAGTATGATTACTGCAACGCCTGGTTCAGCCCCCAACTCCAGAGCTCCCTGCCTGAGTCCAGCAAAAGACCCATAATCCGGCCCCTGTCCAACCCCCAGATCCACCAGTTCTACCAGGCCCTGAACCTCTCATTGCCCCTGCCTAGCTTTGATGCTGGGAAGGAGCCTAAAGGCCAGGAGACCCTGTTCACTCTGCCCCTGGAGCTGGGCTTGTCCATTGCTGACCTGCGCCGCATGTACTTGTTCCTCAACAGTTCAAGAGTTCTGGTTCTTCCCCAGGCTGGACCCTGACATCTTTCCCTTTCAAAATTCCACTCTGTTCCAGAGCCTTTCCTCAACACCTCCAGCATCTTGCAGTACCCTCTGAGAATATCACATTCTCTGACCCCTGTGATCTCTTGGGCCTCCCTCCTTTGGACCTCCAGTGTCTATATGGTTTTCATTTAATTTCCTCCCAGGAACCCTGGTGCTGCTCTTTTTTCCTCCTAATAAAGAATCTCAAATGTGAATTCTGCCCAGTCTGACCTGAAAAAGGCACAGAGGTTCCCATCATCTGAGTGTTTCACCATCTTCCCCTCTTCTCAGTCTGGTCACCTGCCATATCTACTCAGATCTGGCACTATATCTCCTTTCTTTTGCCTGTCTCTAAGAGTTGGTGCCAGACTGAACTAGCAGAAGAAAGGACTAAGGGTAGACTGCTGTGAAGATTTCCTGACATAGCAATCTGATGTTTCTGCCTCATTGCCTCTTCCATCTCCTCTTCTGTCCTACTTTCCTGCTGCCTGTGTCCTTTCTTTTCACAATATTTGTCCTCCTCGGCCCCATTTCACCTCACTGAGTACTGATACCCATGTTCATTAGTGCCTGGTGAAAGGAAAGAGAGGGTCTGTCCTACTCTGCTCTACATCCCCCATTTCCCTCCACAATAAACAGACTGAGCTACTAAATCTGTGTCATGTTGTTTGTGATGTCAGGTTTAGTTGTAGGCAGGTGTAAATAGGATAAAGAAAGTTAATAAGTTTGGCATTCAAACAGGATTGCAGAGTCCCACCCACTCTATGTGGCCTTTGTGGTCTCTTGGCCCTCCCCCAAAGGGCCCACATCCTTCCCTACCCGCTGCTCAAAGATCAAAGCATGAGGATCCTGACTCTCCTCAATCTTAACATATTCTGCAAATCTAGGAAAAAACTTCAAGCCAGGAAGATTCAGGATCTACATCTCAGAATCACTTGATGCTAAGGGACCTGGACTCCTTCCTGTACTTAGTTTTCAAGTGTATTAATACCCAAGATCCCCTGTATGGGGATTCAAATGGAGGGGGGATGTGCAGAGTGTGTACTGGTGGGAATGCAGTAGTTGGATCTTTAATATTTTGTTTCTGAAAAATTGCAAGCATACAGAAAGCAACAGTGGATACTCAAAAGTCAGCCTTCACATATTCAACAAACACCGGTCACTGCCCTGAGCCAGATTTGTTAAGCACCAGGAGTCCCACAAAAGTATAGTCAGGGGCTGGGAATATAGCTCAGTTGGTAGAGTGCTTGCTTGCATGCACAAGGCCCTGGGTTCAATCCCCAGCACGACCAAAAAAAAAAAAAAGTATAGCCAGGTATCTGCCTTTCCTAAACTTGGGGGTTATGAAAACTTTCTGAAAGCAGTACAGCTTTGTGGCTGGGAAGCCTAATCTGAGCTCCTCTGCCACTTGGGTAAGTCAGTCTCTCCCAGTCTCATTTTGGTTACCTGTCAAGGAAGAATGCCTTTTTATGCCTCATGGTTGAAGGACACGTAAATATGCACACATACAAATTGTATATATAAGTGCTTTATAAACCAGGTACCTTGTTGTATACCTAATCCCAGAAATTTGGGAAGCTAAGTCAGGAGGACTGCAAGTTTGAGGCCAGCCTCAGCAAATTAACAAGACAGCAGTTTGGTAAGGGTCAACTCCCAGTGCTAAAGAGCGAAAAAAAAATTTTATTTTTGAAGTACATAATGCACTTTAGAGACAAATGCACATACAATTTTTGATCTTACTTTTTTTTTGAAGGGTGGGTACCAGGATTAAATTCAGAGGAACTCGACCACTAAGCCACATCCCCAGCCCTATTTTGTATTTTATTTAGAGATGGGGTCTCTCTGAGTTGCTTAGCGCCTTGCTAAATTGCTGAGGCTGGCTTTGAACTTGCAATCACTTGGCTCAGCTTCCAAAACTGCTGGGATTACAGGCATGCACCACCACACCTGGCTTGATCTTACTTTTTTAAACCTTTCTGGCAAAGCATACAGAAGCTTGTGCACAACGTAAGATGGGTTTTTGTCACCTATGCATCTGTATAACCATCTGTCAAGTCAGCTTTAAGACCTTTACCAGACCCAATACTGCCTTTATGTCCCTTCCCAAGCACTACTAACCCTCAGAGGTAGCCTTAAAGCAGCTTGGGTAAGTTTTGTCTCTCTGCTTGATGGAAATGGCACTACATACTCTTTCCTATTCAGCATATTGCAGATCAGCAAATCTACCTGTTGATGGTCTGTACTGGGGCAAAGACACCAACATTAAGTTTTAGATCATGAGGCACTTGGAGGTACAAAAACAAACCCTCTGTGCCCCCACTCCTAGCTGAGCTTCCTGTCCCCCAGAACCTCTAACTTCAGTACAAGACAGAGATAAGCCCAGGTTTATGCAGCTCTAGCAGGCCAATTTGGAAGACAGCCTCAGGCTGAGGAACCCAAGACCCTTGGGAAATTTGCTGATCCTTGAAGAGGGACACTGAGCCTGGAAATCGAAGACCAGGGGTCCACTGGGCCTAATGTGCCCTTCTCATCCACCCCCTCTCCTCCATAGACCTGGCCTTTTGCAGCCACCCTTTTTGCCATCATAGTCCTCTGAACCTCCCCTCAAGCCCCACACTTCTCTAGTTGAACAGAACTTCTCAGGATGCCCACTAATCTAGCCTTCATAGGAGGGCTTCCATTCCTTTTTGCCCTTTTATGCCTAGAGCTGAATCAGAGATACTGAAGTGGGGCAAGAGCAAAGTTGAATGCCTCTTTCCTGTCCCCATAATGGGACATTCAGGGAGTTCTACCTCGACCAGATGATAGACAAACCAAACACTTTGCCCAACCATTTATTTCTAAGGAACACCTGGGGACTTGGGGCAAGAGAGGGAACCTGGGAGGCAGAGTGGGAGTAGGAGAGAATTAACCAAGAGGAGGAAAGTCCAGTCTGGGGTAGTGACTTGAGGACGGCAGGGAGGGGAAGTATAAGAAATTGTAAGTTTCCCTGGCTGAACCCAGGTAGAAATCAGAAGGGTGACAGGAAACTGGCAGTTTTCTCCAAAGTTCTTGGTAGTCCTTCTAATGAATGTTAGAGTACTTTATTTTTAGGGTCGTTGCAGAAGTCCAGGAAGCAGCATTGAGAGTATATCCAGAAGCCAGACACAGGAGAAGAATGAGTATATGAACAATCACTCATCTGCTCCTGGCTGCGGCAGTCATTCACCAAGATGTCAGAACCACTGCCTATGGAAGGACCACAAACTCCAGTGACAAGGAGGTTCCCATGCAGAGTCCCATCCTCACACCCTCTTCCCCCAAATAGACTTCCCTGGGTCAAAAGAAAAGACTCCTAGAATTGGGTAGGAGTGGGGAGTGTCCAGTGGGTCACAAGCCACGCAATTCTGAAGTTTCCCAAGGAAGGTTGAAAGAAAAGAACCATTTAAAAATGTAACACTAGAGGAGCCAGGACTAAGTTGAGGTCTGTAGAGCAAAATGGGGAGAACAAGCACCCATTAGAGGGTAAAAGTAATAAAATAGGGTGATGATGTCTTTGATATAATGTATGTATTAAAGGGGAAAAAAAGCTTTGTGTCCCTGTCCCAAAAAGTCATGCACAAGGATATTCAATTGCTATCCTGCTTGAGAGAGAAAAATATTAGAAACAGCCTAGATGCCTATCAATAGTAGGATGAATAAATCAGCTTTGATATGCCCACTGCCATGAAGTACAGTGGAATACCTCAACAGAACAACAAAGCGTTTATAACCTGATATGGAAACATTAAGTCCTCATAACTGTCAAATTTAAAAAGCAAATGCAGAACAGTGTTTGTGTGTTTATCATGGTCTGCTACCATCTGGGAGAAATAAAAGAGTGAATAAAAGAATATGGGGGCCAGGCAGTGGTGCATGCCTGTAATCCCATTGGCTTGAGAGGCTGAGGCAGGAGGATTTTGAGTTCAAAGCCAGCCTCAGAAACTTATAGAGGCACTTAGCAACTCAGTGAGACCCTGTCTCTAAACAAAATATAAAAAAGGGCTTGGGATATGGCTCAGTGGTTGAGCACCCCTGGGTTCAATCCTTAGTACCAAAAAAAAAAAAAAAAGCGCAGCATATTTAGGGTGAAATGTGCACAGAAGGTTGCAGACAGGATAAAGTAATGAGAGGACTAGGGAATACAGCTTGGCCATATAGCAGATGTCTAGCATTCTTAAGGCCCTGGGTTCAATCTCCAGCATGGCTGAAAAAATTAAAAAAAAAAATTTTAAAATGTAGTGGAAGGATGTAAATGAAGGCAATTTCATGCATTGGGTGTTAAGAACACCATCCATGGAGCCACTACTTCTGACGCAGCCTCTGAGATTCAGGCAGATTTTTTTTTCTTTCTACATCTTTATATACCTATCTGTAAAGTGGGGATAATATACTGCCTCATAAGGTTCTAAAATAAACAGTACCTGGCACAGAGTGTGTGTGCTGTCTTTTGTTAACTTAGTAAAGGTAGGAGAAAGTGGTGTGCATCTGTAATCCCAGCACTTAGGAGGCTTTGGGAGTTGGAAACAAGTCTGGGCAATATAGAGAGACTATGTCTCAAAAGATAAATAAATAGCCAGATGTGGTGGCAAACACCTGTATCCCAGTGGCTTTGAGGCTGAGGTAGGAGGATCACAAGTTCAAAGCCAGCCTCAGCAATTTAGCAAGACCCTGTCTTAAAATAATAAACAAAAAGGGCTGGGGATGTGGTTCAGTGGTTAAGCACTCTTCGGTTCAAACCCTGGTACTAAATAATAATAATAATAAGGAAGGAAGGAAGGAGAGAGGGAGGGAGGGAGGGAGGGAGGGAGGGAGGGAGAGGAGGAAAGGAAAAGAGAGAGGGTGAGGGAGGGAGAAAGGGAGGGAAGAAAAGCAGACAGGGGACTAGGTGGAAGAACAGACTTGAGGAAAGAAGGAATGTGGTCAATTTTTGGCAAGTTGAAAATGAGGTAGAGATGTCCAGTAGATAACAGGACACAAGGAAAGTGGTTCAGAGTAACATTCAGATCCAGGAGGAAGTACTCTGTGGCTGCTGGTTGAAGTCAAGGAAGCAGATAATGTCTTCTAGGAAGAGCTTTGCAGTGGGAAGACAGCTAAGGACCAAACATGAATCACTGAGTCTCGGGGGGATAAGGCAAGACAGTGAAGGTCACTATGAGGACCAGTGGAAGTTTCAGAAGAGTGACACATATAGGAACTATGCCGATAGCTGGGGAGCAGGCAACTTGAGGAAAGGCCTATGCCTCTGGAGATCTCCAGGGTCCCCTTCAAACCTGGGTGCCAAAGAGGGTAGGAGCCAATCAGCTGTGGGTTGAGGAGGAAAGCTGGTGGAAGTGGAGATAGGGAGTGATTCTGAAGGAAAGAGATGGAACAGTGTCCTACGGCTATAGGAACAGGACTTGGGGTACTGTTTAGGACGCTGGGAGAGGCTGCTTAAGAGGGCTGGGCCCATGGTGGGAAAAGGCAGCTTACTGTTCTTTATATGCAGAGTGAAGCAGCTGCTGCCAACTGGAGTGAGGCAGATGTCTGATCCCAGAAGGCACCCCAACTCCTTGGTTTCAAAGAGACATCTATAGCAACGCAGGTATTTGGGGAGATGAGGTGGTTGAGGGGGTCCCGGATTGTCAGGAACGAGCTTACCTAGAACACAGAAAAGCAATGACCCCAAACCTCTCATACCTGATTCCGGGTTGGCCAATCCCACTGTCTCTCCCCACCTCAGAAAACTATAAAATCCCTGATTCTTTAAATCCATTTGGTTTAGTATAGCAGAAGCTTTAGTCCTTATTGAAAAAAAAATCTTTGTTCTCTCTTCTTTTGCCTCTAAAGGTGAGAATTCATTAAATCACTTATTCATTCATTCAACATGTATTTGAAGAGCTAACATTTGCCCAGCGCTCAGTCTCTCTCAAATTCACAGGTGAGGCTGAGACAGCCCATACCAGCTTTGTACAGCCCTGTTAGGGCAGTTCTTCCTCTGTAACTTTCTCTCTAAATCTTCTGTCCCCCAGACTCTTTTCCAAACATGCTTCATTTTATTTGTGATATTAGGGATTGAACCCAAGGCCTCACACTTTCCAGGAAAGCTTTTTTGTTTTGAGACAGTGTCTTACTAAGTTACCTAGGCTGGCCTTGAACTTGCAATTCTCCTGCCTCAGGATCCTGAGTAGCTGGGATTACAGATGTTCCCCAACATACTTGACATGAACTTTTTAAAATCCATAATGCTGAGAAGTAAAAACAAGAGTGCATCACAGGCCAGAAAGACTATGCTTCATGTAGACAGGGGACGTCAAGCAGCCCATGCCACATGCTTTGTTTTTGCAGTCCTATCACAGGAGAGGCCCATATTAAACTTTGTCCACTCAAATACCCATTCTCTCCCTCCTTCCCCAACTACATGTATATACATTCCCCTCTTCCTTTAGTCCTCAGCTCAGACCAAACATTAATGAAACCTCAGACTCAGCAGAGCACTTGGGTGAGGCAGAGGCAAATACTAAACAAACACTTTGAATCCTGTTTCTCTGTAGATGGTGCTTTCAGCCCAGTAAGATCATCAAACAGAATTTAGCCTAGTTCTACTTTGTGGATTCTGCTTCCATCGTTGGTAAAGTACTTTCTCAACCTTCCCTATTCGGTTCTCCTCAGATTTGGATAGAATCCCTTCAGTATCTCCATTCAGATCACTGTCACTGAGTGAGACAGCCATGGGGCAGTTCCTAGAAAAGACCCTCAGGGTCAATATCAGTCCTTAGGCAAACCCAGGTATTTCCCTACCACACCTGTCCATTGCATCTTTTCTGCTGCCTGGGTTTACCTAAGCATCCTGATGTGGGCAGATGTGCCCAGACAATCAGTGTATTTATTTCTCCATCCAGCAGGCTAGGAGACCCTTCTGAACCCTTGGAGCCACTTACCAAACACCAAGCTCATCATGACCATCACTATTAAGAAGATGCTGTACAGGGATTGGGGGATGCTGTGGAGGCTCAGAGGCCCCAGACTCAAGCTCCCTGAAAAGCCTGCCATGAAATGCACCACTGCCCTCTGGCCTCTGTTCTGGGCTTATATTGGCGGAAAAGAGGTTGGCCAAGAGGAAGGAGAGAAGCAATACATTTAGGATGGAAATCAGTGCCAGAACAGTCAGATCAGAGTGTCCTCACCCACAGCCACTCCAGATCTTAACATCCTGCTTGGGGCAGGGACCCAGAAACAGAGGAATGAGAGGGAAACTTTTATATTAATCCATCAGATGTTTATTGATTTACTGCATCAGATGTTGAAGATAAGCAGTGTCCAAAGCCCCTGCCCTCACAGGGCACAGTCTAGTGGAGGAGACAAGTCAACAGGCAATGGTGGGAAGAGGCAGAGTGCTGCTGGGAGCACATGGATAGTAGAAATCACTATCCAGAGGGATTTCAGCAGAAGAGAAACGCGATCAGATTTCTCATAAAAGACTGCCATTGTTTGCCTGTAATTCCAGAGGCTTGGGAGGCTGAGGCAGGAGGATTGAGAGAGTTCAAAGCCAGCCTGGGCAACAGCGAGATACTAAGCAACTCAGTGAGACCCTGTTGCTAAATCAAATACAAAATAGGATTGGGGATATCATTCAGTGGTTGAGTGCCCCTGGGCTCAATCCCTGGTGCAAAAAAAAAAAAAAAAAAAAAAAAAAAAAAAAAAAAATTTCCATTGTTACACATGGGAGAATGGGAGAATGCAGGGAAATAGGGAGCTATTCCCGAGTTCAATCACAAGATGGCGGCCTGGTCTCGCTGAAGAGAATGAAAGAACCTGAGATACAGTGCATTTAGAAAAAAGATTGTACAGATTTGGTGTATGAATGAGTAAGTGAAGGAATGGGGAATAGATTCGCACGAGGAGATGACTGGTAGTATCATTTTCCAAGTACCATGTCTTTCCAAAAGCGGGAATATCTGGATCACAGAGAAACAGTGACACTCTCCCAACCCCTATTCTCAGACTGGTGCCCCCTTGAGGTTCCGGGGCACCTTCTCCCCCAGCACCCCTTTTACTCCACCCCCGCCCAAGCTCGGCTGCAGGCCAGTGAGTCTAATCTCCGGCTCCTACATGTTACCGGGCCGTGCGTTCTCTCTCCGCGCCTGACTGCACCTTAGAATTCTCAGGAGGATGCAGGGGCGGCCCCTGCCCAAGCACAGTTCGCTTGGCGTCAAGCCAGGCGAGCTGCGCGTGGGGACCCAAGGGTGAGCCAGCGGACACCCTGTGCATGAAGCGGCTTACCCGGAAGGTGGTGCTGTAGTACCACCGTTCCTCCGGGTGGATTCCGGAGTCCGCGGCCCCAGGGGCGCCGCCCATTTCCTCGGCACTAGACCTGCCGGGCTCCCCCACTTCACCAGCTCAGTCCCCACCTCCTTAGATCAGTCGCAGATAGACTCAGGGATTTTACTTTTAAGGACACTGGACTTAAAAGTAAGGACACTGGGAGGTCCTCGGCGTCCAGGACGACATCACCTGCTCCGGTTTCCCCTTTGGAGGTTTGGGGCGGGGTCCTGAAGTCGGATTCTCTGCTAATGCCCTGACTACTCAAGAATCATGCGATCTTGTAGTGTTGATGGGGAAGATGGTAAGAAACCGACAGGAAAAGCAAGGACGGGTCCCAGAAATTACGGGATGGAAGAAACACTAGAGAAAAACGCACGCTACTGCGCGCCCCACCCTACCCGTCTTGGAAAGAATGAAAGTTCAACGCTGTATTACAGAACGAAGAATTGGGAGAGAAGCGCCTGTCACCTGTCTGTTAAATGAGGGAGTTCGTGGAATAATAAGGAAAAAAATCAACGAGCGAGGGCTCCTCTGGAAGCGAAAAGGGCAAAGCGGAGTCAAAGGGAAATTTTACGGAGCCCTCAGAACCCCTTTATCGAATATAACCGCACCTGAAAGGCCAAACTAGGAGCTAAGCGAGGCTTAAGTGGGGTACGAGAAGACTTGCCCCGCACTAAGGTTACAGCCCCGCAAGCTTTGAGCAGAACCTATAGGAAGACCCGGGAGCGGAGGGCAGGTGCTTGGTGGGAGCCGCCTCCGCCGGACGGACGTGGTCTCAGAATCATTAGTCCAGCCCCTGCTTCTTTTTATTCCTTGCCTCGTTCACGCGGCAGGGCGGGGCGCACACGCTAAGCGCCGCGAGAGTTCGTTTTTGTAGTGATGGGTTCCACCCAAGCTTTCCTAGTGTAAAAAGGTGGGGCGTTGTAGCAGTCGCTATGGTGATAGCAAGGAACGAAGGCATCCGAGCAGATTGTTCCTCCCTCCGGACTACTAAGGACGCCTAGGGGTAGGCTGCCGAGTGACGAAAGCGAGGAGGTGGGGCCTGAGACTGAAGGCCACAGTTGGAGGAATCCGGCTTGGCAAACGAAGGGCGGTAGGCTCTGCGCGAAAGGTGTTTTTTTTCCCTCCCTTTCTCCTCATTTATTAGTGTTACTGAGATTCAAGCCTAGGGGCACTTTGCCACTGAACTACATCGCCAGCCCTTTAAATATTTATTTATTTACTTACTTACTTATTTTACCGGGAATTGATTCCAGGATGCTTTACCACTAAGCTACATCTCCAGCTTTTTTTAAATTTATTTTTTATTATTTTGAGACAGGATCTCGCTGAATTACCCGGGCTGGCCTAAACTTTGTGATCCTCCTGCCTCAGCCTGAAATGAGGCAAGTTCTGTTAAGGGATTGCAGAACTTTAGACTGGGTCTTTAGATTGGCTTCCTGATTGGATGGATGATGGATGGATGGATGGATGAGCCCCACCCCCTAGGGATCCTTCACCAGAAAGACCCTCATTTACTTGTGACAGCTTTGTGGAGAGACACATGCCCCTCCCGGGCTTGTGGAGCAAACTCTCAAACACACAGCCCAGCCCAGAGCCAAGTCAGAACCTCAACTTGGAGCAGCTGAAGGCAAAGCTTGGGTCAATGAGATAAGGTAGGATAAAGCATGGCCCTGTCCAGGGACCTGCCCCCTTCTTCCCAGGTTTCCTGCCAGACTCTAACTTGCCATCTAGCCTCCACTCTCATGCCAATTTCCCAGCTCCTCAGGTGCCTGGGTATTCAGGCCTTGCTTGGTGCCCAGTAGAGGAGGATCCAGAGAGCCCCAGCAGCTGTGTGGTGGGCATCTCAGCTGACCTCTTCTGGAATCTTGCTATATAGAGTGAGGAGTGGACCAGGAGCTGGTCCCATCCCAAGATGAAGGATGGTTCTGTTTAGCTACTCTGACCTTATCAGGTGTGGAATAATCTGACATAGACTGAGGCTCCTGAGTGGGGTACTTTTAGGAAAATCAACATGTTGGTCCTCCCCTACCCTTACCCATTTGCAGAATCCAAGGGTCCCCTCTTGTCATCCACTGTTCTCTATAGTATGTGTAGAAAGGTGGGGCAAAAGTGGCTTTAGGGAAGGTCTACAATGTCCCTAATGCCTATACAGGGCTAGGAAATGGGAGTTCTTGTCTCCAGGGTATGGGAGACAGAAATGGGTACCCCCTATTTGCACTTAAGAAGGTTTCCTTGGCTGAACAAAGTCTTTGTTTCCAAGAGATTAACTGTCCTGATGCATCTGGGAGAGTGAGATTCAGAACCATGCAGCTGGTCCCACAGCTTCCTGTTCCACGCTTCCCATCCCATTACCCCCTGGGATGAGACAGAGGAGAAGGGTGTCAGGATCAAACTTGCAAAAGGCACAGCATTCTGGAATTATAGTCACCTCCCCTCTAACCCCAAATTTCAGGCCCATATCACCTGATACGTCTCAGATCTCCCTTTCCTGTGGAGACTGGGAATACCCTCTTAAGGAGTTGCTAAGCTGCTGGGGCAGACACAGCCTCTGTCCCCCAGATTAGAGGAGGGTCATGCATTGGAGGTGGAGAAGACACAGAAATCAGCCAGAGACTATAACTAGAACATCAGAACATTTTCGCTCATGTTAAGCATCTTATACCTAACGATGGTTACTAGGTAGTATAGTAAACTTGGGGGTATATCATCTGAAAAACAGAAGTTTCTGAGGGAAGGTAGCCAAGCCACAAACTTGGAAGAGGAATATATTCTGTTACATAAGGTCCAAGGATTAGAAATTTTTGGGAATCCATTTCCTCAGGTTAAATCTAACAACTTTATTTTTCTTTCCTTCTTTCTTTCTTTTCCTTCATTATTATTATTATTATTATTATTATTATTATTATTATTTGCAGCATTGAGGATTGAACCCAGGGTCATTCTACCACTAAGCTATATATTCACCCCTTTTTGAGACATGGTATTTCTAAGTTGCTCATGATAGCCTTAAACTTCAGATCCATCATCTGCCTTAACCTCCTGAGCCACTGGGATTACAGGTATGGGATCTGACTAACCTAAGAATTTTCTAACAGAGCTGTCCAAAAGATAAAGCATGGCTCTGGGAAGACAGGTGTCCTTGACTCCTGGCATTAAGGTCCCTGGCAAGCTCTGTGTTGAATTGCAAAACTGGGAGGACAGTTTTGATGACATGGTGAGGAAAGTGGACAGGTTTTCCTGCATACGACTCCAAGAGAGAACAGACTGCTTCTCACTCCCTGTTGGGATGAGAAGAGCTGAGCAAGGATGGCTGTAAGGGCTGAGAGTGACACCATACAAACTGGACCTGGAAATCAGCAGAGAAGTTGAATAGGTGAAATCAAATACTAGAAAACACTTTGTAAACAGGTTATAAGTTAGAGGGGGCAACCACAGGCTCCTAGGGCTGTGGTATGCAGGAGAGACTGAGGAAGGAGGAAGGAGAAGCTAGGGAAGCTGTACAGCTGTGATAACCCTAGGCACTCCAGGGAAAGGTTAGGCTTTGGGACCTGCTGCATGAGGACAGCTCAGATTGTGGTTGAAGGCCAAGGGGTACACAGAGATGGGGAAAGTTAAGCTGATTGTCTGGAGTTATGGTTTTCCCAAAGCCTTGCCCTTGGGGCCTCTGCTCTCCCCAGTACCATCCCCTAGCTGAACATCTGTGAAGTCACACAATTAGCCAGATAGTAGAAAAAATACCTTTTTATATTAATTATTAGGAATAATCCATTCATTTAATGCAGGATATGTATAGGGGAAGGTTAGGTGCTGTCATGTGAATGAGGGGAAACGTGCAAAAGGAACTGTGGTAAGGAGGGGGATGGTCCCCCACTTTCCACAAACTACAAACAGCAACATGAACATAGAGAATCACGAATAAGAGGGTCCTCCCTCATGTCTCCCCCATCCTGTTCTTCCATGTGTTCCAATGTGGTCCCTAGAGGTGCCAGGGCATCTGGAAGTTCTGGGCAGGAAGTGGGGTGCAGTGTGTGGCCTCAAAATTATGCAGATGCTTCCGAGCCTGAGGAAAGGGGGTGGGGCAAGTGGGCACAGAGCACCATAGGCAGCAGAAGCCATTGGACACCCTCCTCACTTCCCATCCTCCACCCTCCAAATTCACCACTCTATGAAAGCTGCCACTTCTATTGCTTACAAGGGATCCCCTGTCCCCAAACTCTATATGTGACCCCTTCCATTCAGTCCCCTTCCACTGCTTCTCACTGAGCTCACCAAAAACAGAGCCAGCTGCCGCCGTCCATCTGCACTCATGTCCTCCCCTGCAGAGAAGAGGCACTTAAACCTGGCCAGGTGCTTAGGTATTCAGCCCCTTCTTGGACTCTCCTCACTTGCCCTCCTTACCTACACTCCAGGGGAAGTCAGGCCCATGTTCTGCCTGGTAGGAACGGAGGACAGACAGACACCAGTCCTCTTCCACCTCCCATCGGCTATAAATAGAGGCTGTTCAAGGAGAGAAATGAAAACCTATAAGCAACCTAGCCTTGTTAGGCCCCTGCCACAAGCCTTATCAGGTACCTCTCACCTTCTTCCAGCTGTGAGGAGGCCTCCAGCCACTGCCTCACCACACGAAGGCCTTCCTCTGCCATCACACGAGGATACCTACAGAGAAGCACCAAGACAGGAGGTTAGGACTGATTTCACTTCACTCTTCACCCCAAAACTTCCCTCCCTCCCCATGCTAGTGTCTATCCCCATCTACCAGCTCTCACCGAAACTGCAGGAGCTTCAGAAGGAGGTCATTGCCTCGGTTGGACATGATGTCTTCAGGAACCCTGAGGATGAGAAGAATTACTCTGGAGGGGCTGGAGGTTGGGAAGGAAGGATCTGAAAAGCTGTGTTTCTGGTAGGCAGAGGTGGCAGGGGCAACTTCTAGCCATCTCTGAGGTCTGGGGAGGGCAGAGGCTCCGAAGCACTCACGTCGTGGTGATGATCTCATCCTTAGTTCTCCGGATCAGTAGCACGGGGCCCTGGTACCTTCAGGACAGAGCAGCAGGGAAGGAAAGCTCAGACGGAGAAAAGTAACAACTTGTCTACCCCAATCCTAAGCTAGCCTTCACCCAGGAGTGAGGTCAGAATATTTAAAATGGGCATGGCAGTCAGGACATGGTGGTGCATGCCTATAATCCAAGTGTCTGCAGAGGCTGAGGCAAGAGGATCACAAGTTTGAGGCCAGCCTTAGCAATTTAGTGAGGCCCTCAGCAAGTTAGTGAGGCCCTGTCTCAAAAATAAAAACGAAGCGGGTGAGGCTATAGCTCAGTGGCAGAGCACTTGCCTAGCATGTGTGAGGCGCTGGGTTTGATCCTTAGTACCACATAAAAATAAACAAATAAAGGCATTCTGTCCATCTACAACTACAAAAACTAAAAAAATAAAATATAAAAAGGATGAGATGTAGCTCAGTGGTAGAGTGCCCTGGGTTCCATTCCCACAATTAAAGAAAGAAGAGAGAAAGAAAGGCAGGCAGGCATTGCTTAGTTTGATCTTGAAGGGGGGAGAGCCCTGCTCTGCCAGGCCCTAATCCATTGACTGCCAGATCATGAGGAAGTTCAGGGTCTCAGGGGATTTGAGGTGTGACTGGGTGTGACGGGTAACTCATGGGGCAGTGGCTATTTGCCAGCTTTCCATTTAGGGCTATTTTCAGTATATTAATACCCAACAGTGCTGTGGCATGGGTTGGTGGGTAATGGGGGTGAGTGAGATGCTGGACACTTGCCTGCCCTCACCTGCACAGTTGTTCTGCATTGTTTAGATTCAGATGCTGCCTCACAGTCCTGGTCACCAGGCCCCCTAGAGTGGGACAAAGGTAAAGGGATAGCAGTGTCAAAGACCTTGCCCAACACAGAGGTCCCCACTGTTCACAGGAAAAAACTGAGCAGAAATAAGAGGGCTGAGCCTTCCTAATTCTTCCCACACACACACAAATGAAAACCATCTCCAGTTAGAATAGCTCCTAATTCCAGCCCACCCCTTCCCTGGAAGGACAGTCCTGGGAGCTGTACTCACTCCAGCTGTCTGGCATGACCTTCAAAGCCAAGGGTACCAGGTCATCAAAGGAGGCATCCAGGATCACAGCACTTACATCTGGGTAGGACATAGCTGCCCATGTGGCTAGTAGCAGAACAAGAAAGAAGGCAAGGACTGAGAGATGCTCTTGCCTACCATACACACCCTCATCCCATGGGCCAGCCCCACCCTAGCCAGGATGTTATCCCCTGGTCTCTCCTTAAACCCCACTTCACTTGGCCAGGGCACAATCTGGAGAAGAAGATATCCAAGTGCATGGAAAGACAGTAGGCAGAACATACTCTTTCCCTGAACTGCCCACCAAGGACCCTCGGCTACTTCAAAGAAGGAAGGAAAGGTGAAGTTTATACAACTAGATATCTACTCCTGGGCCCACCTAGAGATTTTTAACTCCTCCCTCTTCTTCCTTGAGCCTCTACCCCCATCCAGAGCCATTGGTGTATTTCCCCACCTCTCCTAGGTGGGGGGCATGAATGTGTCTACAGTGGCGTGTGGAAAGAAAATTGGTACCAGTGAAGCCACCAATGGACCAGGCGTAGATGATAATGTCCTGGGGCTGGAAACCCAGGCGGTGGATGGCAAACTGGACCACCACATCCATGGCGTTGGCTTCATTCTGAGGAAAAGGCACCCCCTGCAGGAGGAAGGGCAAAGGAAGGAGGGGGTCACACCAAAGGCCAGCTCACCTGCCACCTGCATCCTCCTAATATGGACCCTTCCTACAGCCACCCTGCAACAGAGAAGATGTGGAAGAAAAAGGTGGTGGGAGAGGACAATGTTTGAGATCCACTGCCTTTCAGCCAGCCCCCAACTGTGTGTGTGTGGGGGGGGGCAGCTCCCATGCTGCCTTCACATTTACAGCCTCCCAGCCCTCAGCACCTAGCCTCAGTGAGTGGAAGGCCCCACAGAAATTGCACCCCAATTCCTCCCCTCCAGTAGCTCACCAGAAATAATTCTGGAAAAGAAAGGGATTGCAAAGAGGGTCTCACCGTGCTTCCAGCAAAGCCAGGATGATTCCAGCCCAGGACTGAATATCCAGCTGTAACACAAGGGGAGGAGGAACTGAAACCTCATGGTCCATGCCCCTCTCTGTCCCTGAGGGAAAGACAGCAGAAGTACCCTCCAAACTCAGAGGCAAATTGCTCCATGCCTTGCCAGGATAAGGAGATAATGCCAAAGACTCTGAGGCAGCAGAAGGGAAAGATGTATGACTGTGTGGTGGAACAGAATGAAGAGCATAATAAAGGTAGGGGATACGGAAAAGGGGAACAATATATGTTTCACAAAGCAAATGGGGAGTGGACTTTTCCCCAAAAGTGAGAGACTGAGACCTCATGAGAAAGTAAAGGTTAGTTCTGGGAAGATCAGAGCAGTGTGAGCGGTAGGTATATTCCAGTCCAAAGAGCAGAAATAAGAGGGCTGAGCCATGGCCTACCTTCCAGGGGCGTGGAGACACAGCCCACCTCATAGAACCCAGCATTCCCCTCACAGCAGATCACCTAGGAAAGAGACAGAAAGGCAGGGCTCAGAGATCCACTGGAAATTCCCACATGAACAGGGAGGGCAGCCTGAGAAGAGCTGTGTAGGGAAGAGGAAAGGGAAGTTCCTATTCTTTTTTGAGGTGAATAAAAACTTATCATTCCACAAAGTCCATAAGATGAGAGGCAAAGTGACTACAAATGCTTGGCAAACTGGACCCTCAGAGGAAGATGACTCAAGTTGGATCACTCCACCACCCAGTACAATGTCCATTTTCCCTTGGGAGGCCACCAGGTAGGTTGCTCTTAGGAGAGGATGGGATTATGGATCACGCAAGCACGCTGGAAACAACTGAACCCAAAGCCTCACAAATGCTCTATCACTGAGCTACACTCCCAGAGCCTGAATTTTCTTTCCTTCATAGCTTTTGGTCTGTTTTGTGCCTGTCCCTGTTTTGTGGCATGCCTACTGCTTTCCTTCTCCTTCTCCTTCATTGGGCTTTAATCTTTTAATTAGATAAACTCCAGTTCCATGGTGTCCCAAGTTGAAGCCCGGAGATGGTGGGACCTGCATGAACTCCCATAGCAGGCAGAGTTAGCCCTAGAACCCAGCTCCTAGATTCCTGGGTCAGTGCTCTTTCCAGAGCACCTTCAAGGAAGCAGGAGACTTTGGAGCCAAGCTGCCTGAATCCACATACAATGCTACCACTTACTAACTGTATGAGCTAGGAAAGTTATTCTGTGCCTCAGTTTCATTATCTATAAAAATGGTCTAACGTGAATAGTACCTATCTCACAGGATTGTTAAGAAGATTACAATACATGTCTTACATGGAATAAATGTTCTTGGTGGTGACAACTGTGATTATTATTTTTTGAACTTGTATTTCCCTGTCTTAGAGTTTTTCTATAGAGGGCTTTAGGGTACAGCTTGGATTATTCCCCACTCTGATGCCATAGGGAAAGTCTGTATGGCTGGGGTCCCCTGAGCCTTTACTGCCCTCCCCGCACACCACCTTTGGTCCCTGTGGTCTCTCACCAGCTTCTGTCCCTGGGGCTCAGCTGTCCCCCGCCGATCCACAAACATGGTGTCAATCTCATTGCCATCACAGGCCAGCAGCTTTGCCCGGCGGCCGTTACACTAGGGAGATGTAATGGCCAGGTTGTGAGTAGCAAGAGGCTACATCTCTGGGGAAGAGAAGGGCCAGCAGGGGGCAAGACAGGGGGCCTCACCTCTTCCACCAACCGGGCCTGGCCCTGGAGCAGCACAGGCATGAGGGCCTTCTGGAGCAAGTATACAGAGCCTGGATATAGCATCCGGCGCCCCAAAGTGTGTGCCACCAGGAAGCTGTAGGAAACATAGAATAATGAACCCCAAGTCCCCAGTGGGGCCTGGATATTGACTCAGCTCTAGCATTGTCAGAATGATGAGCCTGCTTCACCACTGACCTTCACAGCTTCACAGTCCTCTTTCAGCACTTAATGAAATAATATATGTGCTAGGTTGGTGTTTTTGAAACTTTTTTTTAACTGCAAGAATTGTAAATATGTACATTTTCTACTGTGGCCCACTATATACATATATACACAGATGCTCCTCAACTTATAAGGTGGTTACAGCTCAACAAAATCATTGTAAATTGAAAATATCACTGTTAAAAACACATTTAAGGGCTGGGGATGTGGCTCAAGCGGTAACGTGCTCGCCTGGCATGCGCGGGGCGCTGGGTTCGATCCTCAGCACCACATAAAAATAAAGATGTTGTGTCCACTGAAAACTAAAAAATATTAAAAAAATTCTCTCTCTCTTAAAAAAAAAAAAAAAGATTGACTAGTGGGTCAAAATCCATAGTTTGAAAGACATCAAACTAGACCACAAACTCCATCAGGGCAGGGACCTGGCTATTTTGTATAATGCAATATGCCCAGTACTTGCCACATAGGAGGTACCTGAAACACTGTAGAGTAGGGGCTTAATAAATAATTATTGAACAAACTTTCTAATCTAGACAGATAAGACACGGTAGGTGCTATTCCTGAAAAAGATGATTGACAATTTCCAGTTAACCTTGAAGTTGGACAGCCCCAGAATGTCTCACAAACTCTCTAGCATCCCCTTCAAAACCTCAACTCTGAGGGGTTGGGGATAAGGCTCAGTGGTAAAGCACTTTCCTGGCATGCGTGAGGCCTCTCAAGTACCTCAAAAACAAGTGCTCAAATCTGGCTTGCCCATCTACTGATCGGCACACTGTCAACAATCAACCCCTTAGTTCAACCCCTTCCTTAGTATTCTAGAAAATGCCCCATCTCCCCACAAAAGAAAATGCCCAGCATCTGCTTTGCTGTAAGATATGAGTGGTTGCTGTTGTTATTCTGTCATCAATAAACTAAGACTTACTTGGCATAGGCACCCAGGCAAGGTATGAGTCCTTCAGAAATGTTACCCTACTTATTCTCCCCAACAACTCTATAAAGCAGGCTACTCACAGATGCAGAAACTGAGGCACAGTGGGGCCAAGGGCCAGGGTGGAAGAAGCGAAGGAGCCAGGATGGTTACACAGAAGTGCACTAGAGCCTGCTCCAGCTACAGATGATGTGTTTCCTTTCCACCCCCAACCCTACTGTTCCTTCTCAGTCACACTGAAAGAGCTTTTGTGTCAGACAGAGCTGTGTTAATATCCCAGTTCTTCACCTATGAGATTTTGGTCCTCTCTGAGTATTTTCTTCACACATAATGTGGATAAAAACTTCTTCACCACAAATGACACACACAAGCACTTGGCCCTAGGCCCAATCAATAAATGACAGCCATTTTATGATGGAGTACCAGTCCTAGGATCCTTACCCCATGTCCTCTCCACCCTGCTGGCCTCCCTCCCGCATCATGTCCCACCTGGTGATCTGACAAGGCAGCTTCTTAACACGATTGAGGAGGGTGTCTGCTGTTCCCCTGTGTAGGGGCTCTGGGCGAAGTAGGGCCACACCCCGGCGGGAAGGGCCCCCTCGAGACTCCTTCCTGAGAAAGAGAAAGAAGTAAGGGAAGATAGGGTCAAGAAAAGAAAGCTGGATATCTGAGGTCCAGAGAAAGGTGGGGGTCTAGGAATGAGAAGGTGGCACTAGAAGACAGGCACTGGGACCTGAGAGGGGATGGAGGGCAGGGACAAGCAGTACAGGGATTATCTGAGCCAGTTCCAAGGAAGGGATAGAGTAAAAGGACTGGGGTCTCACCGACTACTGGGTTCTTCCCAGTGGAAGTCAATTGGCCAGCTCCTGAAGTCAAAGTTATAGTTGGCAAGCTGCCTCTGTGGTGACCAGGGTATGAAAGAGTTGCAGAGGAAAAGGGGGATTCAGAACTGAGGGTGGGTGGTCCCCATCCACCCTCAACATCCTTGTCATCCACAGGCCTGGCCTCCACACGTCACAGGAGACCAAGTGGAGGTCAGCACCCTCCAAGTTCTCAGATGGAAACTCTACTATGACTAGAACAATTGGGAAAGATAGGTGTCTTATTTGAGCATCAGTGCTGACCCATCTTCCCTCTTCCAGACAAGGAAACTAACTTTTCTTTTTAAAGAATCTAAGACTGACCCACCCCTAGCAGGTGCTTCAGATATAGAGAGTGGGGGCCCATTGGCTGGTCACATTCCCTTCTCTACCTGGATGCCTTAAATGGTGCCATCTTGGTGGCTCAGAAATCCCCCAGCAGATCAAACTGATGGTCTCATGGCTGAGTGTCAGGAGGGAAGTCACCACAGTGGGCTCTATTCTGGAAAAAAAGCTCTGACTATTCCATTCACACGGCCAGCTCCCTCTCTTCGACTCCTGCAGCCAGGGGCCAGTTCTGCCACACAGACCATCTGTGCCTCTGGGCACCCTGCTGTGTTAGCCCACATGCTTTCTGCGGGCAATGGGAGCTGCATCTTCATGCTGTACTGTGTTCCTCCCCCACCCCCAGAGCTCCAGCTCTCTATTTTGAGGAGGTTTTTTTTTCCTCCTGTCAGAGAAATTTTTGATATTTTCAAAAATAACTTGACTAAGAGAGAGCAATATAAAAATTGTACAAAAATATAAATGACAAAACAAAACAAAATGAAGAAAAGCCAATTTCAGCCAGGCTTTGTTCAGATCTGCTCTCAAATCTAGACTCAGCCACTTCCTTGCTCTGTGACTCTGCACAAGTCACTTAACCTCTCTTTTTGCCTATGTTTCTTCAGATGTACAAATGAGGGTAATTATGCTACCTCACACTGCTGTTATGAGAATTAGAAAGGACATATGCATTATGCAAAATGTCTCAGAACAGTGGCAAGGTACAGAGCATTATTATACAGCTCCATAAATGGTGGTATGGAGTAATCATCAAGGCAATGATGGTAATCATAGCTATCTGATCCCAGAAACAGGAAGGAGCTTCATGGGGCCCCATAGCCCCTTCTCAAAGATAATCACACTCCAGCACTGGCAAACCTGGCACAACTTCAAGGACACTGTGCCCTGGCTTTTCTGCCTCCTGGAGCCACGCTGTGCTCTCGGGCACAGGAGTATCTATGCCTGTCCATCTTGTCCCATCCCCAAACAAAGCTAGCATGGTGTTCAATGCATACAACAAAAACAAACATTTACAGAACTGAGTTGCTGTGATAGAAAACTCTCCCAAGAAACATTATGGAGGGCTGGGGATATAGCTCAGTAGTACAAGCGCTTGCCTAACATCTCTGAGATGCTGAATTTAATCCCCAGTACTGCAAAAAAAAAAAGAAGAAGAAAGAAATATTATGAATGTTTCTACCTTTAGACAATTCTTGTGGATTGAAAGTGGAGAGGAAGAGGGTTGTTCTAAGAGAATATTCATAAGAAGTGATAGCGAGGACAGTTCATTTATGGAGTACGGAAAGGACACAGCAATATATGCAGGCAAAGACCCAGTGTGGTGGGTGGCAAAGCACACCACCTCCTCCTGGCAGAAGCTGGTTCCTGGAGCTCTGGGGGCAGCTGAGGAAGCTGCTAGCAGGGTATGTTGTCTGACACCTTTCCTAGAACTTCTCACCTTATTTTCTGCAGACTGGTTCCGATGTGTTGCTTCTAAGATGGTGATGAACTGCCGGTATTGGGGGTTGGTCCAGCGGCCAATGCCTGGCAGAGAGAGGACAGGAAGTAGTTTATTGGGAAAACAAGGAAGAAAGATGTCTTGGTCTTAGGGAGAGATGGGTAAGAAGGCCCTGGAAGGAAAGGTAAGGAAAAAGGAACTGAGAGCCTACAATGTGGGGAAACAGACCTTCCTCCTTCTTCCACATCCAGCAAAAGGCTAAAGAATTCTTGAATTCCTTAGCTTCTTCAGTTTGTCTATTTTTTTCTTTCAGTGCTGGAGATTCATTTTGTTTCTTTATAGACTAGCAAGCTTCCATCTTTCAGAATGTTCATTCTCCTTGGTCTTAAAACACTGTCACCCAACCTTACTCTTCCCTTTTGCTAACATCAGGTTTCCTGACTTTTCCCTTCCAGACTTCTCCAGGGCTTGCTTTCTGTATGTTCTAACCCTTGCCATCTGGCTTCACACTCTCTTGCCCTTGCCCATAATTATCTCACCACTGAATCTATGTACCCTTCCTCTGTCCTTATTCTCTTCAATTGCTCCACTCAGCATTCTTCCTGTCCCTCCAGATTCCTTCTTCCATTGCTTCCTGGGCTTGCCCTAGCTTCCTTAGGATTCCCACACTGCCTCTCTCCTGCCTCTTTTCTCCTTCCCATTGGGAAGGGCAGCAATTCTCAGTGCTGACTCCTCTCCCCCTTCAGGATCACATCCACTCTCCCTTACTGCTGAGAAATATCAAATCCCAACTTTTCTCCTTACTGCTCACTGACCTGGCAGGTGTTGTATGCCAGGGACTGTTCCACCCAGGGGAGACAGGCAGGAAATGAGATGCATAGCTCCCCGCCTCAAAGAGCTGGCATTCTGATAGGGGTGAGGTGGAACCAGGAAAGTCAAAAACTTTTTAAAAAATTGTCAGAGTGGTCTAAGTGCTACAATAACAATAAAACCAGAATGAACTAGAACTTTTTCAAGGGTAATGCCCCTGAACAATATGTCAATGAGAAAAGAAGCAAGATACAGAATGATTTGTATGGAACAATGCCACCTATGCCAAAAATGTAAAATGCACAAAATCACACTGTATTGTTTACAGATTCTTATCATATTTCATAGATTCTAAGAAGAATTGTTTTAACATTTGAAAACTCTAAAATTAATATACATTTTTCAATGAATGTTAGCTTAGATTTGATAAAAGAAGGTATATTATTCATAAAAGTACAAAAATATGGACCAGATCAGAGTCCACCAGATGAACTATGATTATTTCTGGGCAAAGAGGAAGTGGGGCTGGGAGGATTCCAATGGCAAATACAAGTCCACTGTAATGCTTTGATATTTTATTGACAAAAGTAACAGACCAGGGTTGAGATTCTGGCTCAGTGGTAGAGCACTTGCCTAGCACATGTGAGGCGATGGGTTCAATCCTCAGCAACACAAAAAAAATGAATAAATAAAATAAAGATTAAAAAAAAAAGGTAATAAACTGGGTGTGGTGGTGCACGCCTATAATCCCAGTGATTTGGGAGGCTGGGGCAGGAAGTTCAAGAGTTCAAAGCCAACCTCAGCAGCAGTGAGGCACTAAGCAACTCAGTGAGACCCTGTCTCTAAATCAAATACAAAAAGGGCTGGGCATGTGTCTCAGTGGTTGAGTGCCCCTGAGCTTAATCCCTGGTACCTGCCTCCCCAAAAAAGGTAACCAAGGCAAATAGCAAAAAAACACAAGCATTGTAATATTTAAAATATTTTGTTCTCTAGATTTTTGGTTTTTTTCCTAAATTAAAAATAAATAAAAAATTAAGATGAAACTTGAGTAGTATAAGCCACTTTTGAGACAAGTGGTCAGGAAAAGTCACTCAGAGGAGGGAGCCCAGCCAAACAGAGATCAGGGGTAAGAATGCCTCAGGCAGGGGGCCCTCACCTGAATGACCCCAACTGTAACCATCCAGCCCCAACCCCACATCTCCACTCTGAAGCATCTCCCTCACCTGGTGGTCATTAATATGTACCCACCAAGTCTCAATGACTTGTTTTGCCTTTTTGTTTTGTTTTTTACTAATAAGATGTAACATAAAACACATATTCAGATTAAAAAATGCAAAGCAAGTGAGGTGTGGTGGCACACACCTATAATCCCAGCTACTCAAGAGACTGAGGCCAGCTGGGTAACTTAAAAAGATGCTATCTTAAAATAAAACATAAAAAGGGCTGAGGATGTAGCTCAGTGGTCTAACACTCCTGGGTACCCCCCGCAAAAAAAAAAAAAAAAAAAAAAACCCTACAAAGTAAACATTGATGTGACTATCACCCAGTTCAAGATAAAGAGAGCCACTTCCAGTCAGGAGTCTTCCCATCCTGTATTCCTCCACCCCAGGGAATCATTCACCTTACTTTCAAAATAAGCATGCCCTTGTTCTTTTGAGTGACTTATCACATACATAAGTATTCCTTTTAAATTTTATATAAGTGAAAACATACTACATACATCATATCGTGGTGCACTTCTTCCACTTCATATGTTTGTAAGATTCATCTGCAGTAAGTGTAGACATAGTTTGTTCATTTGCATTGCTGTGTAGTCTTCTATGGTTATACCATAAAGTATTATTTATCCATCCTATATGTCATGACCATTGGAGGTGTTTCCAATAGGATTATTATAAATGATGCATGCTATATTCTTATTTATACTTGTGCAGGAATTTCTCTAGCTCCTTAGGGAAAAGATTGTGCTTTATACCATCCATGGTTATTCCCCCTCAGGACCCAGCACCAAACTGTATTGGCAAAAATAACTTAATATTTACCCAGTGATGGATAAATCCAAACTAGGCTTCCTCTCCACCTACCTCGGAGGCAGGCCACGCCTGCCAGTAGCAGCAGCAATGTCCCAGCATAGTGAGAAAATGGCACCACTTTGGACAAACTCAAGTAACCTGGGAGGGGAGAGGGATGATATGAGAAGCTCTCCACAGTCTCCTCAGCTCTTCTTCCCCACTAGCCCTCAATCTCCCCCAACACCTCTCTTTGGAACAGCCACACCCTGAGAGGAAGAATATATGCCTGATGGAAGAGGGAAGCCAAGCCAACCTCACAGGTTCTCTTTCCTCTTTAGGGGGGTGGTTCACCTGCCAACAACCTGCCCATTTCCTGCCCCACCACCTTTGAAACCACACTGACCTTTCCTGTACAAGTAGAAGAAGGCGAAGGGAGAGGAGTAATAAGAGATGGACCAGAAGACTGAAGCCTGCAGCAGAGAGATAGGGACAGGCAATCAATATACTCACATGCACACATGCATACTGGTCTACCATTTCCAGGCCTGGACTCTGAGCAAGGTAGATAACCTGAGGAATATCATATCAAGTTTCTATTCTGTGGATGACATCATGCACACAGAAAGTGCTTAATATTTGTTGAAAGGTAGGGCATCATAGCATAATGCAGGCTGGGAAAACTAGGTACAGATTCTATTTTATTCCTCTAATCATTCCCAGACAAAATCTCATCACATTTAAAGACCAGTCTCTAACTACTCCAGTTAATCAAGTCTTTTCAATTGGTCCTGCTCAGGACAGTCCCTGGCCTGGTCCCCAGGGACCAGAGATGCGCAAACGTCACCATAGGAACCCTGCCAGAGAGAACAGCTGTCTCTGCAGCCAAAGAGGTTAGTTGCCAGGGAGGACAGGTCACAGGGGACTGCAGGACTTAGCGCCTGCAGATGGTCCCAAGAGTAAACATGTTTTCCTCAGGGGTTAGGCTGCCCCAGAAAAAGTTTTGCTTCATACAAAGGGGAGTGCCAACTGTACACGCTTGAGAGTGTGTCTGTGTGTGTGTGTTGGAAAGGTCTGCAGCAAAGTTCAGAGCACCCTCAACCCCCAGGGGCACTGCTTTCTCCCAGGCCTGGGGAAGAGTAAGTTCAAGAGGGCAGCTGGGTCTGAAAAGATGCAGTGAATAGCAGATGCTGGGGTAGACATACCAGTGCCAGGATGCTGTCCGCATGTTTCTCCAGGGCACGGGGCTGATAGTATGTATCCTGCCAAAATAGATGGCCCCATTAAGGACCCTGACCATTAAAAAGTCTTACCTCTTCCCTTTCAAAAGCCCTAATATGCATCCTTTGGTTCTAGCCTGCTTGGCTCTCTCTCTTGAGACACTCCTAGCCTCTACAAAAGACTTTCTTCCCCACCCCCACCCTGAACATGATTTCCCATCCTTGACCATGAGAACAAGCTCAGGGTGCTGGACTTATAAGCAAAAGTGAAAGCAGGATTGGGCAACTTTTGCTTCTTTTTCACAACCCAGTTGCAAATGGGTTGAGCATGTCCCTACAGGGAGCAGGGTTAGTGAGAAGAAAGGAAAGACACCATGACAATTCTAAGAGGGAAAGAAGAGCAACAGAAATAAGAGTAGGTTGATTAAGAAAGAATGAGGGGGTTGGGGATGTGGCTCAGTGGTAGAGCACTCGCCCAGCATGTGCGAGACCCTGGGTTCGATCCTCTGTACCACATAAAAATAAATAAAATAATGGTATTATGTCCAAATACAACTAAAAAAAGAAAATATTAAAAAAAGAAAAGAAAAGAAAGAATGTGGCTAGGAGTGGGCAGTTTGTAGAGGTTAGTAAACATAACTTGAGACTAACAATAAAAGGAAGAGAACAGGGGAATAGCCTATCACTACCCGCAGATTTCATAAATGCAATGACCCTGGGGTCTCCAGGCTAGGTTTGGAGGGGGTGTGTGTGAGGCGGTGGGTGGGGGGGAGAACGGCAGATACATGATAGGTAGATACATGATGCGCAGAAGTCATTTTGAAACTCAATGCCAGGTTAAAGGGAAAAATAAACAAAGCCCGGAGAGGCACCAAAGGAAACCGAAGAAGAAATTGGCAGTATGACGGCAAAATCCACCGGATCCCCAATCGCACAGGGTCTCTAGCAGGACTTGAGACCCAAGTGGGGCCGGCATGAACCATGACAGATGGGGTGGGGGGGATGCGGGGAGGAAAAAGCAAAGACTGGTAGTGGAATGAGAAAGCAGTGCTCAAACAACGATGAAGAGAGAAGGCGGGTAGTCCATAGGCGTGACTTGAACCCTGGAAACACAAACAGCGCAGACTTTTCGGACAACCGGTTTGACAAGCAGACTCCCCTTATTTCCAATAGTGGGCACTTCTGGGGAGCAAAGGCCGTAAAAGGTTTGGGCTGTACCATGTTTTTGACCAGGGAGGAACTCGACTCACCCAGGAGCTGGTAGGGGGATTAGTGACTGAAGTTGGAGTCTCAGGGACGCTGGATGGGGCCCTTTCTGAGTCCCTCTCCCGGTAGATTTTGTAGAGCCGGGGACCGAGGACGCAGCTCAGTAGCTTCGCCATGGCCCCGGCTCGGGCCGCTGCTCTTCCAGCAGCAGGTCCCCCTACTGGCCCCGCCCTCCCCTGCCTCTGAGGTGTTGCGTGCCCTTGACGTCAATACGTACCGGCTCCGCCTCGTGCCGAGTCGCGACTTTCTCAGCGCTTACTGGGAAGGGTTTCGCGCTGCTGGACCTACGGGTACAGCAATGGTCAGAAATTAATAGGAAGCGTTTGCAACCGGGAAAGTTAGAAAATTGCCCGGAATTGTTAAATCATTCTTTCTATTTTCTAATATGAACAGACTCTAGAGTGATAGCAGAAACCCTGGATAAGATTAGGAGCGCTTGCCGGCGCTGCGGTACACACCTGTAATCCCAACAAGTTAGGACACCAAGGCAGGATCGCAAGTTCAAGACTAACCTCAGGAATTTAGGGAGGCCTTAGTAATTTGGCGAGACCCAGTATCAAAATAAGTATATAAATAAAAGGAGCTGGGGATGTAGTTCAGTGGTAAAGTGCTCCTGGCTTCAGTCCCTAGTGCCAGTAACTAACGAAACACAAGATTAGGAGCACTTGACAAGAGCTATAAAAAAGATAAGGTGTCTAGCAGTATACGTAATAAAAGAAATGCTAGATTTTTATGAGAAAAAATATAAAAAAGTTATTGAAGTCTGGATTGTAGCTCAGTGGTGAAGCACTTGTCTAGCATGTATGAGGCATTAGGTTAAAATCTCAGCACCACATATAAATAAATAAAATAAAGGTCCATGTACAACTAAAAAAAATATTTAAAAACAAAGTTATTGAACTACGTAAACAAAGGCTTAAGTAAATGAAGAGCCATACGAGGATCATAGGAAAACAACATTGTTAAAGTATGTGTAATACTTGTTTTTTTTTTTTCTTGTTTTTTTTTTAATGAATGAATTATCACTCTCAAGCATGGAGGAATTGCACAACAAACCATCATGTTCAGGGAAAGAAAGAAAACCACATAAGAATACATAGAACATGATAGCATTGTATGAAAGTCAAAACCACATAAAATTTAATAAAAAACAAGTGAAAGACAAAGACCAAATTTAAAATATAAGGTAACTTTTTTATAAGGTAACTTTAACTGAAATGGTAATGTTCTCTTTCTTAACATATATACAGATTTGTTTTATTTTCATTGTATCTTACACCTACATAATACATATACTCTAGTTTTTTATTGAAGTAAACACATATACAAAAAAAGGGATGGATGTGAATAAATCTATATATTCAGCACCCAAATCAAGAACAAATCATTATGGCACCCAGAAGAACCTCTGGATTCCTGCCAATTGCTACCTGCTCCCCCCGCCCAAGATATTCCACTCTCTGAATTTCTCACCCACACATTAGTTTTCCATTTTTTTTTTTTACTATTTATAAATAAAAATCACACAATACATATTCTTTGTGTCTGACTTCTTTTACTCTGATGACACTTGTGAGATTCAACTTCATAGTAGGGCTGTGTTTGTTCTCTTTACTATCCAGTATTCCATCCTGTAAATATACCACAGTTTGCCAGCAGCAGTGCCCCATACCTGTAATCCCAGCAACTTGGGAGGCTCAGGCAGGAGGATCGAAAGTTTGAGGCCAGCCTCAGCAACTTAGTAAGGCCCTAAGCAACTTAGTAAGACCCTGTCTCAAAATTTTAAAAAAATTTTAATAAAAGGATGGGGATGTGACTCAGTGGTAAAATCCCTCTGGGTTTAATCCCCAGTACCCACCCCGCCCAAAAATATATATATATATATATCACAGTTTTAGCTTTTATATAGTTGTACCTCATATATAGTCTGGTATGAAGAATTTCATCAAAAATAATCAGCAAAAATAATTTAGATGCAGAATAAATTTGACAAAATTATGCTTGTGCATGTATAAATATACCATAGTGAATTCCACATTTATGTATATCTCTAAAGCACCAATCGATTAAATAGGGCCTGGGGTTGTAGTCAGTGGTAGAGCACTTGCCTAGCATGCGTGAGACACTGGGCTTGATCCTCAGCACCACATAAAAAAGTAAATAAATAAAGGTATTATGTCCATATACAACTGAAATTTTTTTTAGATAATTACATAAATGAATGAAAGAAAGATCAATAGAGTAAGGAGAATAGGGAGAGGGAAAAGGGAAGGGAAGGGGGACACTGGGAACAGTAATGGAATGAATTAAAATCCATGCATGTATGACTTCATTTCATCAAAATTATAGTTATGTATAACTATAATGCACCAACAAGAAAAAAACATAATAATTTAAGGTCAGGTGCAGTGATGCATGCCTATAATCCCAGTTCCTTGAGAGGCTGAAGCAGGAGGATAGCAAATTCAAGGCCAGCCTGGGCAATTTCGGAAGACCCTGTCTCAAAATAAAAAAGGGCTGGATATAGCTCATTGGTAAAGTGATATTGGGTTCAATCTCCAGTACAGGGGAAAAAAAAAAAAAAAACAGAAGAAGAGGAGGAGAAGGAGGGAGAAGGAGGAGGAGAAGGGGGAAAATTTAAGGAGCTAGACTGTGGCTCAGCAGTAAAGCACTTGCCTAGCATGGCAAAGCTGTCAGTTTGATTCCCCAGCACCTCAAAAACACAAGCAGATAGTGGCAAAGCACTTGCTTAGTATGCACAAAGCCCTGTTCAATCCCCAGTACAACAAAAATAAGGAAATTAATTAATTTAGGGGCTGGGATTGTGCTCAGTGGTAGAGTATTTGCCTAGCATGCATGAGGTCCTAGATCTGATCCCCAGCACCAAAATTAATTAATTAATTAAAATAAATAACGCATTAAAAACTATTAGAACTGTATAAAGAGCTTCCTTCAGTCTTGCCTGGAGCAGAGGGATGAATTAATGAATAATCCAGATCCCTGCTATTCTTCTCTTTGATTAATAGCTTAGAATACTTCTCAAGAGTTCTAGAGGTGCTGGGGTTGTGGCTCAGTGGTAGAGTGCTTGCCTAGCATGTGTGAGGTACTGAGTTCAATTCTTAGCACCACAGAAAAAATAAATAAATAAAAATAATTAAAATGTTCCTCCACAATTAAAGAGAGAGAGAGAGAGAGAGAGAGAGAGAGAGGTCTGTGGTATACCAGGAAACCACAGCAAAACTCACTCCAATCATTTATGGAGCATTAACTGTATGTCCAGCTCTGTATTGGGTTCCGTGAAGAACTCAGGACCTTGGCTCATGGCTAATATCTCTCGGGAGTGGAAGAAAGATCACAGAATATACCTCCAAATTGACTGGAGATAGAGACCTGGAACCCCATCGACGTAAAAGTGGCTTGAATCAGTTTCTCCTCCACCCCCAAAACAGAAAGGTGGGGTCATTTTCCCCCGTAGACATGCAACTGGGTTTTATCTCCCCAGCATTCTCATCCCTTCCAGAGGCCCATGTCACTCCAGCTCAGGGAGTATGAGCCTTTATCTGGTTTCTGTTTCCTCCCTAGTAACCCCAGTCTTAGAGCAAAAGAACTTGGCAGTCTCTCCCCATGGCAGTCTTATTTCTCCTTCTGTTCCTCTGTGGGCTCCCCCAGGCTGCTACAGGTAAGGGGCAGGAAGTGGGAGATATTTCAGCTATTTGCAAGATTAGGGAGGGATTACTGATCTTTCTCCTTAGAGGTCTGGAGAATGCATCAACTCAAGAATACAGACTTACCCATTTGACCTCTCCCTGACTCTACCACTGGTGAAGACCCAGAAGAAATGAGGGTCCAGGTTATGTACAGTTTCCTTTAGAAAATAAAAGCAGATGAGTAAATGTCTAAAGAGATGGCCATTTGCCAACTATTCCAGGCTTTTCTCTCATCTCCAGACCCTTCCACCAGCTTGGGGAGGGGGGAAGGAAAGTCTGTACATTCTTCCTTCCACCTCTCTTTCTTTGTAGTTGTCACTTAAGAAATGTGTTCACCAGTTGAGTCACTGCTGGGAGACCCAATAGAGGGAGGGAGCCAGGGGTTGGAGGACAAGTGGGGCCTTGATGCAAAAGGAGGTCTCTGGCCTCATACAATTGTCTCCTCACAGACAACATCCAGGTCATCTATGTAGCCTTGGGGGAAGCGATGGAGCTGCCGTGTCCCTCACCACCCACTCTACGTGGAGATGAACTCCTATCATGGTTCCACAGCCCTGGAGCAGGCTCCTCCACCATCCTGGTGGCCCAGGTCCAAGTGACCAGGTCAATCCCAAACCTTAGGAAACCTGGAAAGGAATCCAGGCTCAAACTCCTTGGAAACTATTCCTTGTGGTTGGAGGGGTCCAAGGATGGAGATGCTGGGCGGTACTGGTGCACCGTGCTGGGTGAGCACCACAGGTATCAGAACTGGAGAGTGTATGATGTCTCTGTTCTCAAAGGTAAGATACCAATAACCTGGTACCAGTCATATAGGAACCTAAGGTTGAATGGGGAGGGAGTAGAAAAGAACCCAGAGACTGCGAGCTGTAGGGACTGGGGAAGCCCAAAGAACTGAAAGGTCTTCTTTCCTCCACAGGATCCCAGTTCTCTGCAAAGGCTACAGATGGATCCTCCTGCTCTGTCCTATTGTGCTCTGTGGTCCCTGTCAGACGTCTGGACTCTGTGACTTGGCTGGAGGGGAAGGGTCCTGTGAGAGGACGTGTTCATTCCTTCTGGGGTGATGGGGCTGCCCTGCTCTTGGTGTGTCCTGGGGAAGGGTTTCCTGAGCCCAAGGGCCATAGACCAAGAATCATCCGCTGCCTCGTGTCTCAGAATAAAGGAGTCAGCTTTAGCCTGGCAGGTAAACTGAGGGAGGAGATGTGCCAGGGTGGGGGAACATCCCTCTCCTGCTGATAAGAAAGTAGATGGAATAGGAGACAACTAGGGACAGGTTGAGGTGACTTCTGTTGGAGCAGATCATTCATTGCTAGTAGGAGGAGGCAATTTTTATCATTGACTGAGTCCATAACAGAGAAAGGGATTGGTTAAGCCAACTTTCTGGTGGAATAGACTAGCAGCAAAGATGTATATATTTCAGTGGAATATACCATTGTTTAGAAATAGTGTAATTTATGATTTTGTGGAATATCCTATAGCAGAGATGAAGAAAATAAGGATTATTGTTGGGGCAGTTGCTTTTGAAGAAAGGATATATGCACTAGTGTTTTAATGGCCTATTGATAGGGAAGATAAAAGGAAAAAATATATATTTGTTCTACAAAAAAAAGTAGAAAAAAGGTCATTAAAGAGAGAATGAATACTATTGGATGTAGAATAACTAATTTAAGTCAGGATGTGGAGCAAATGGCTACTCTTTGGGGAATCAAAGGCCAGTCAATGGGCAGCGGCTGGGCCTTATTGCCCTCTGTATCCTTACCACCTTATATGGTATCTAGCATGTGGTGAGACTAAGCAAGTCATAGAGAATAAAGAATGAATGGAAGAACAAATAAATGGAAGACACTTTATTTTTTCTTGAAAAGTTGAATTACTCTGAGGGCAGTTTTTGGCTGGTGGTCTGTTCTAGAGCTAGCTGTCCACATATGAACAGGGCAACACTGTCCTTCTCTACTGAGGTTTTCTACTACCCATGGGGTCAGGGGGAGAGGTCTGGAAAAGAGCAAAGTGGGATGGTGGATATTGGGGATAGGGAAGCTCATGAAGTCTTCTGTAGGAAGATCCTACCAGATTGGGAGGAGTTTGTCTTTGGGGTACAAGGACAGGTCCCCTCACTGCCTCCCTCCTTATCCCTCTTGTCTTGTTCTGGCTACAGCCTCCATGGATGCTTCTCCTAACCTCAGTGTACCTTCCATGGCCTGGGATGTGACTTGGATCCTGATGCTATCACTCACAGTGGGCCAGGCATTCACCATCCTAGCTCTCAGCATCATGCTCTGGAGGCGGAGAGTCCAGGGGGTTCAGGGCAGAGGTGAGTCCCCCCTCTTCCAGAAGGGAGAAGAGGGCATATGTGAGGCAAAGGTTCATATCTTGCTTCTGAACCTTGTCCTCTCTAGGGGAGGGAGTATAAAAGAACACAACTGAATTATCTAGAGACTTCTATACACATTCTGACTACTTCTCCCCAGATGCCTCCATTCCTCACTTTAAACCTGAAATCCAGATCTATGAGAACATCCACTTGGCCCATCTCAGGTGAGGAACAAACAGGGGACAGAGGCCTAAATTGCAAAAGGTCTCGGGGTGGGAGAGGAAACACTGGATTGGGGATGAGGCTCTGGTTCCTGAGGAAGTAGAGAATAGAACTATACTTAATCTGACAGTCTGCTTTACAAATCCCACAGCCCACCTGCCCACAAGACCAGGTGATCTTGGTGACATCTGCTGCTGGGAAATGTGACCTTCTCTCTCTCCCTGGTCATCTGGCACTTGAAAAATTCCCTGAAAACATCAGCGGGGATGTAGGGCTGGGAGGTGGGCAGAGAATGTGACTTACTGTCTATCTGGCCTCCTGCAGCCCTCAGGCCACCTGGGAAATGGGGATGGGGGAGCTGAAGAAAAGGTGTAGCATTATTTCATGATGTCACCTACAAAAAGGTGTGGTTTTGTGTCTTGAATTGGCCAGAGGAGGGATGGCCCTGAGCATGCAATACTATAGAATCGAGGGGAGGCTGAGGTACCTGTTGAGGGTGAGAAGGGGTAAGGTGGGCAGGGAGGAGATAAAGGAATCTAGAGTCACAGGGGAATCTAAAGAAGAATGGGGGAAACTGAGGAACAGAGAAGGAAAGAGACTAAAGTTAAAATAAAAAGAAACACAAAGAGAGAAAAAAATAGAAGTGCAAAGTGGGAGAACTAAGGGACAGAAAATGGAAAGAAGACTCAACATGCCTCCAAATTAAGCCAGACCTCCCCACCCGCTAAGCCTCATTCTCACAAAGAAGCTAGGGAACAAACATATTTAATCAGCTCACAGACTTCCTCAAATGGAAGGGAAGGAACCAAGTCAGAATATGGGTGCCTACGCTCCACCTCCAGCCAGACTCCCTCCTTATCCATGGCACACACACTTCCCTGTGGGGCTCCACTGTGGCATTCAGAGCTAAACAGTTATCACTTCAGACTCCTAGGAACACTACCTCCCTGTGCTCACACCCTCTCTCCCTAAGCAGAGAAGAGTGTCCACAAGGGTTAGCAGGTGGGATTCCCTAGTGAGGCTGGTTATGCTTGGCCACCTACGTACAGACAAGTTTGGGCTGGTCAGTGGAGAAGGGCATTCACACTCCCAAGTTGGCCAGTCCCCAGTCTCAGGCAGAGATGAGCTGGACTCCAGGCCACATCCTCATAAAGTAACCCTATCATTTCCCCTTTTGGGTCTTGGCTCAAGTCTGGGCTTCCCTGGAGAAAAACTTCCTTTGATATCTTGCCTAAAACATTCATGCTACAGCAGCTTAAGCTAAGATACTGGCAGGAAGGAGAATGAGATGACAGATGGAAAATGAGGAGAATATTGTTTAGGTTCCAGCACTCCAGCCCAACCTGTCAGGCAGCTATAGTTCATTCTTAGAGAGCACACCCATGCATTCACACACACACACCCTGCACACACTGAACCATTGCTAGGTTCCCAGATAGCTCCTTTATTAAATGTACTCTATAGTTCCCCACCTACTATGTTATATCTTTCCCAGAAAGACCTTCCTCATCACCATACCTTGTGCCCTTTCAATTCCCTTGCCTGGGACCACAGCTCTATCAAAATGGCATCTTGCTAGGCACCTGGGGCTGAGAGAAGACATCAGCACCAGGCGTTTGGAAAAGACAAAAGACACAGAGCAGATGTTTCTTATGAGGCTGGGCTTTGGGTGGGTGTCTACAAGGGCTAGAGCAGTGCCCATGGGAAACAGGTCTTGGGAGGGGTCTGTGGAGGTGTTGGGTCTAGAAGTCTAAGGATTGTGTACAAAATCAGGTTCTTGGGCATGTCTCAAAAGTGTCCATGCGGGTATTTCCAGTACCATGTTGATGGTGAAGGAGTCTTGGGTTGGGGGCTGAAAGTCCACACAAGGCTAGTGGAGGAGTTGGCCTCCCCAGGCAAAATTGGCCACCAGGAGGAGCAGGGTGGTGAGGAAGAGACTGGGGAGCCACTGTGCTGTGACAGCCGAGTTGCACAGGTCCTGCTCACAGCAGTGGTGCCGCAGAACGTAGGCACGTGACCAGTAGGTGGCATGACCTGGCAGAGGGCACTGGGTCCTTGGGAGGCAGCCTTTCCGCTCGATGATCTCATTCTGGTCTGTGGGATGAAGGAGGAATGCTGAGGTGGGGGAGGGGGGCAGCAGGAAAGGCAGGAAGGAGACAGGTAGGGAGCCACCTGGACAAGGGCCAATGGACCATACTCCTACCTGAGGTGCCAACAGTGATGCCACAAGCTTCATCATCCTGACACTCTGTGGGTACAGGGTAGCAAGGCTTGGCAAAGCTGCAGGTGTAACAGTGAAGCCGTCCCTGGGCAGGGGAAGTGGTGAGACCTGTTGGGTCAACAAAGATCAGGGCAAGAAGGTAAAAAGCAAAACCCCAAATGAGCTGGCAGAGGGACATACAGAGAGAGATGGCACATAAAGTGGGAGAGAGGAACCATAAAATGGAGACAGACAGAAGTAGAAAAATAAGAAAGGGAAGAGAGAGAACGAATGAAGAGAAACAGGCAGAGAGGCAAAGGGAATTAAGAGGGAGGTGCAGACATGAACAGAAGCCAAAAGAATCAGAGACAAGCATAGAGAAACACAAACACGCGCACGCGCGCGCACACACACAGAGAGAGAGAGAGAGAGAGAGAGAGAGAGAGAGAGAGAGAGAGATTAGTGAAGAGGTGGAGGGGGAAAGTGAAAAAACTTAAGTAGATGGCATCAGGGGCAGAAAAGAAAATGGGAATTGACATTGACTGAGGGGTCCAGCACAAAAGCAAGAGGTGAGATAAGGAACAAGAGACACAAAGGCAAGTCAAAGACCAGCAAGGAAGAGACAGTGCCTCTGAAAGGCAACTTTGGCTCTTTCACATTGTCTACTGGCCTGAGGCCATCCCAGTGGTTGGTTTCCCCAAAGTCTTTCCTGCTCTCTTGTTGGCTTCTCCCAGCTCCCTCTCCCTTCCAATCCTCAGAATCTGCCAGCCCCTGCCCCAGCCCCCTGCCCCCTGCCCCCTGAGGATTCCCCAGTCCACCCTTACCCAATGCCCCACAGAGGAACAAGGCGCAGAGGAAGATGCTGGAGGTGCCCATGGCAGGACCTGGGCTCAGGAATCTGGGAGAATGTGATCTGCACCCCCAGATGGAACATCTGAGCATGACAGGGAGGGACCAGTAAACAAACACACCTAGGGAGAGAACCTGGGGGTGGAATAGGACAGATTTCACCAGCATGACTCAGCAGGGTCCCCAGCCCTCTGCTCTGGAGCCCCTGTCTCTCACCCCCCTCCCCGCCTGTGCCTTGAGGGTCTTCTCTGTTCCCTCAGTGTTTATAACTCAGCTCCGTCTGCTGCTCCTGAGTTATGTCTGTCGCCTTCCCTTCTGCTCCCCTCCCTTGCTCCCCATCTCAAGCTGTTCTCTGTTCTCTTATTCTTTGTTTTCTCTGTCCCCTCAGTGCATGTGTGCTTCTCAAGGTCACACTCCTAAACAGTCCTGGCCTAGATCTTTAGAGTGTGTGTGATGTTTGAAGGTGGAATCAACAACACTCATTCATCCACCTACACAGCCCAGCTGTGGAGGGGACCCACCCACACAGCCCAGCTGTGGAGGGGACCCACCCACACAGCCCAGCTATGGAGGGGCCAGCCCCACCCTGCTTCATATACCTTTGATCTCCCCCAAGCCTCAACATTCCCACCCCATAATTATCCCTCCCAGCTTTACTACCTTGGAGGAAAAAAATTAATCATGGGTGGGGCTGGGTGGATGTGCTTCCACTGGGGAAGAATGAGACTGGGAACAAAGGCATGGATAGAATGTAGGGATGGGGGAGTGTGGCAGAGTCTGACTGACTGGGGTTTAAGAGATTGGAGACAGGACTGTGGGTGTAGTTCAGTGGCAGAGTGCTTTTCCTAGCATGGGTGAGGCCCTGGGTTTGATCCTCAGGATCACAAAAAAGACTAAGGAGGAATAAGGAAGACTTGGAAGGGTGAGGGCAGGAGAGACACTGAGCAGCAGTATTTAAAAACTTTGATCTCAGGATCTCTCTCTCTCTCTCTCTGTCTCCCTCCCTCCCTTCCTCCCTCCCTCTTTTCTGGTACTGGGGATTAAACTCAGGGGTGCTTTACCTCCCCAGCCCTTTTACTTCTTTTTTTTTTTTTTTTTTTAGAATTTTAATATTTATTTTTTAGTTTTTGGCGGACACAACATCTTTGTTTGTATGTGGTGCTGAGGATCGAACCTGGGCCGCACACATGCCAAGCGAGTGTGCTGCCGCTTGAGCCACATCCCCAGCCCCCCCTTTTACTTCTTATTTTTACTTTTTTTTTTTTTACTTTTTTTTTTTCAGTTAGGGTCTTGCTAAGTTGCTTAAGCTTCCCTAAATTGCTTTAAACTTGCAATCCTCCTGCCTCAGCCTCCTAAATTGCTGGAATTATAGTCATGCACCACTGCACCCAACTCTTTACACTCTGAAAAAAAATATATCCAAATGCCCCAAAGAGTTTGTTTTCATGTTTTTTATATCAATATGTATTGTATTAGAAATTAAAATAAGACATTTTAAATAGGTATTGATTTGTTTCACAAATAAGAACAATAAACCTATTACACGTTAATGAAATACAGTTTTATGAAAAATAAATACAAGTTCTCAATTTCACAGTGAGAAGAGTGGAAGTGATTTACATTTTTGTGAATCTATTTCATGTCAAGCTTAAGATGGCAGGGTTTTCATATCCACTTCTTTGATATTCAGTCTGTAGGGATACGTTGTTTGGTTGAAAATCCAAACTCAAAGATAATCCAATGGAATTGGAAAAGGAAGACACTTGAAGACCCTTTGACAGAGTCTTAGAGACCCCCAGGAGTTCTTGAGCAATAATTTTTGAACTACTGCTGAAGATGGAGGAGTTTGAGGCTCCAGAGGATGCTGAGAGCATCCACAGGCCCCTCCCTGTCTCCACTGGGGCCCTGGCGCCTGCTGGGGGAGACTCTTTCCTCCCTTTTTATAGCCCTATAAAGCCTAAAACAAGGGGGATATAAGGCTGGCAGAGCAGGGCCAGGGAGGGGGGTGGGCGGGAGGGAGAGGCCCTACTGACACAGGTAAACATGATGAAGCCCCAATTTGTTGGAATCCTGATCTGCACACTGCTGGGGGCTGCCTTGGGTAAGGAGGAGGCCAATTCACCTCTCATATGGCCTGTCTTACCCTCTGCCAGCAACTTCCCAGAAAGCCCCAGGTCCAGTGCCTCTTTTCTCCTGCCTCTCCTGCCAGGAAACCGCATGCGGTGCTACAATTGTGGTGGAGGCCCCAGCAACTCCTGCAAAGGGACCGTGACCATCTGTGGTGAGGGTGAACGTTGTGGCTTCTTGGAGCGTAAACCCCAACCAGGCCTGGGACAGAGCAAACTGTCTGAGAACCGTGAGTCCTCAGTTTCTCCCTCTTCCCTCAGCCCTTCCCTGCCTTTAGGCCCCACTTTATTCCTCTGGCTTCCAGAACCTTCCAGGCTCCGTCTGGCTCTGGGCAGATGGTGCCACTGTTGGAGAAGAGCAGTCTGTACCCTTCTGGTTCCTGGCACTGAGCACCTGAGCATCCCACAGATCTTGGGCTTTCACCTCCCTCCTCTTTATTCTCCAGAAAGAATCATAGGCCCATTTACTCAGAAATTCGTCCCTTAAGTCAGGGGCCAACTTTCAAGCACTGGCTAAGAGGTATATTGTGTATGTTTTAATATTTTAATTTGAAATAATTTTGGATTGACAGAATGTTTGCAAAAGTAGTACAGGAAGTTCTTGTATATCCTTCACTCAACTTTCCTTAATGCTAACATATCACATAACTGTAGCACAATTATCAAAATCAGAAAATCACATTGGTATAATATGACTAGCTAATTTAGGCTTTTTGATTTAGCCAGTTGTTCCACTCATGTCCTTTATCTGGTCCTGGACACAAATCAGGGTCCCACATTGCATTTCATTCTCACGTCTTTTTACATTCTCCAGCCTGTGCAAATGCTCAGTCTTGCTTTGTCTTTCATGACTTTGATATTTTTGAAAAGCCCTGATAGGTCACTTTGTTTTTATGTAATTTTATGATAGGTTGTTTTGTAGATTGCTCTCAATTTGGATTTGTCTATTTACTTGTTTTTTCCTCTTTTTTTTTTTTTTTTTTTTTTTTGTAGTACTGATGATTGAACTCAGGATGCTCTACTACTGAGCTATCCTAAGCACTTTCTATTTTTTATTTTGAGAAGGGTCTTGCTAAATTCCCCAGGCTAGCCTTGATCTTGTGATCCTCCTGCCTCAACCTCTCAAATTGCTGGGTTGACAGGCAAGCGCTACCACAACTGGTTTAACTTCTATTTTCTTTCACATGATAAGATTGAGGTCATGTGTTTCAGGCAGGAATACCATAGAAGTGATGTTGTTCCCTTATCAGCACACCACAGCAGCAGTTCACAATGTTAATGTGTTAACTTTGATCACTTGGTTTCAGGGAGGTGTTTTTTGAGGGGGCAGAAAATTCCCTTGGGCTCCTTGAAATCACATCTGCTCTGCCCCAGAAGGCAAATCCTGAAGCCAAGAGTCCAACACCCCGGTTTCATTCTTTCTCTCAGCTTCAGTGACCCTGAGTCATCACCATCCTGCCTGTGTGGCCACCCATCATTGCAACCAAGTGGAAACAGAATTGGTGGGAGACGTGACTTACACAACTCACAGGAACTGCTGCTTTGGAGACCTATGCAACAGTGCTGTGGCAAGCACCGTGGCCCCAGCATGCATCTTGGTTGCAGCAGCCACCACCCTGGTCTGGCTTTTGCCAGGACTATGGAGCGGGTAGTGGGAATGAGGGTAGGCAAGGGAGCAAGGAAACAAGGGAGCTCTGAACATCTAAGGTGAAAAAGTAAGCACTTCTCTGTGAGCCATTAAAATCTAGAGCTGACTGGAAAATTCCATATACCTTTTGTTGATGGGAAACTTGAAGCAGCAATATGGGGACATCTATCTTCTAGTTTGAGGGTTTCTGGCCCATCAATGGACCTAGTTACAGTGGTTGCTCCTTTCTCTGGTCCTGGACCCCAACCACGATCCCACATTGCACCCCTTAACCAACAAAATCCCCAAGGATGATGCAGAATCTCTCTTAGTGACTACTGGATCTTGTTGCTAGGGAAGATCTACCTTAGTAATGCAGATTACTAAGGAGAGTAAGCTCTGGACTGAGTGGAAGTGACCAGGATTCCATGAACTTGGCTGTCTGGGTTTGTTCCCCTTTCCTTCATTTGTAACTTAGTTCCCAAAAGGACAATTTTTTTTTTTTTTTTTTTTTTTTTTTTTTGCAGTACTGGGATTTAACCCAGGGCTTCACACATTAGGTAAGCATGGATAGGACTATTTTGAATTGAAAAGGAAATATAAGTCCAGCGATAGGAGAGTTGCTTGGATACCCTGGTTAGTAACCAGGCCAGGTAAGGCCTCAGATCCTAATCTGAGGCCCCATCCCCATATCCCTCTCCTACCTCTCTGGGGAGACCTAAAGCCAGGCTGTATCTCCTCCTTGGCAGAATATCACTAGGGTGTGGCTAAATTTAGGATAAGGGTTGTTTCTCCAAACACGGGGACCTATGTGCCACCTCCAGACACTGAAAGACAGGATGGAGACCTGAAAAACCTGATCCTTCATTTACAGGAGCCCAGCCTCCCAGGGAAACTCCCTGAAAGACTCTTGGGTAAGGGGAAGGTGGGGGTGGGGGTGAGGGTGCTGAGAGTGTTACATCAGGGAGGGGGTTTGACACTTAAAGTCTTCTGAAAATGAATGCACAATTTATTAGACACAGACATTTATTACTTAAAATGGAAAAGATGAGTAGAGGGTTTGGTGAATCAGTCCCATAGAGTGAGGTCATCAGGTCCTTCCTGGGGCTTTCATTGGAGACAGGACAGAAGCCCCATTTCCTGCCCAGATCCCAATCCCTCCTCTCAAGGAGGGCACCTCAGAGTGTAGAAGACAAAGTAGAAGTCCTTCATGAGCCAGTGGAGGATCTGGAGTGGTCTAAAGGGAAAGACTCAGGAAAAACAGAACAGAGGGTACAGTTTAGGAAAAATAGATAGGGAGACCACTCTGGGCACTGTCTCCTTAAAGAAATGAGAAGGGACTGGAGAAATGCTCTTCAGAGGAAGGAGAGCCAGAGAAAGATCATTCTGGGAAACCAGGAGATGTGGAGCCATAAGGAGAGAGGCTCTGGCTAAGGCAGGTGGGGAGGAAGGACAGCCACAGAGTGAGCCTCAGTGCAGCAGCCAGAGGCCAAGGCCAGCCAAGGAAGTGAGGAAAACCAGGGTCAGGGTGGGCGTGGGCCGGGGAGCTGGGCTATTGCAGTTGTCTTTACTGCAGCAGGTGGTGTTATAGTTCAGGCCCAGCTTGTGGTTGGTTTGGTTGAAGGCCTCCCGACAGGGCTCTTCTGGTGTGCCACAGCGCAGGTTGGAGAAAACCCACATCTTCCCTAGAGGCAGGAGTGGAGTGGGCAGGGAGATCAGCTAGGATTGGCAGCTGGCACACCTATGCCCACTCCCCACCATGTACACCCACCCAGGCTTCCTTCCTTCGCAAATTTGCCCAGCTCTGCCCTTTATCTCTTCTCAGCCTAATTTACTCCTCTACCTCCTTATTCTGAACCCCAATCCTGATTGGCCATGAGGTCTTTGGGCCTGTTTTATCTCTCTTGAGGGTATTTAGTCAATTTGACACTAACACCAACATCATAGGACTGTCATGAATATTCATTGAAACAGAGCACATAAAGACATAGGTCAAGCTGGGCACGGTGGCACATTCCTATAATCCCAAGTCACTGGGAGTTTGAGACCAGCCTCAGCAATTTAGCAAAACCTATCTTAAAAAAAAAAAAAAAGAAAGAAAGAAAGAAAAAAGAAAAAGAAAGTCAGGGAGGTGGGAAGCACCGGATGTAGCTCAGTGGTAAAGTACCCATTACCACACAAGCACACACAAAAAAGCTCAGTGCCTGGTATATAATCATTTTGGCCAAATGTCATCATTGCTATAATTCTCTGTTCCATCTTAGTCTTAGCCCTGGTTGGGTCTCAGTCCCAGACAGAGTGTCCCACTTGTCCCTCTTCCACTATAGAGGCAGATATTACCGAGGTACACATTTGTTGTTAGGCACTGGTGTCCTGGCTCCAGACGGCAGGACTGCCGGTCCACGCAGCCCAGCACAGGGACTTTGTAGCAGGAGTGACAGCGGATATCAGCTGGGGAGAAACAAGTCAGGCTGAGGCATGGGGTGTCTAAGCTACCTGGGGGTAAGCTGAACAGGGAATGGGGGTGTAGAAGAGCCTATGAAATAGGTGCACTGATCTGTTTGGTCCATGGGACAGAGCAGGTGAGTGATGCGGTGAAAGTGGCAAGTGGGTGACAGGTGAGGGTGGAGTTGTTCTTTGTGAAAGGCTCACACCCTAAATATCTTCCTCCACCACACCCCATTTGGGATGAGTCAAGAGGAGCACGACTACCAACAAAAACATGCGTCTGGGGACAGCTGGGATGAGAGGAAACTGTGGGGAAGGAATGGGGAAAGGAGGGAGAGGATAGAGACTTGAAATAGGAAGAAATATGAAGAATAAAAATGATGGGATTATGATGCCTTCAGAAATGGCTTGGAACTTGAGGCTTCAAGAAAGCCACCTGTGGCCAACTTTAGCAATTTACTCTTCACCTTGTGGGGCAGCCAAGAGTGTGGGTGGAGGAACCAGTCCTGAATGGAGTCCTCTTTACTACAGCTCTCTGGCAGAAGGAATAATACCTGAGAGACATTTCATCAGAATCCTTCTTAGCAGATTACCAGAAGGGAGAGGGTGGGTACAGAAGATGGCACCCCCAGTGTTCCTGCTTCAGCTAATTCAAGGCATGGGCATGCAAGATTTGGCAAAGGAGAGGTCAGTCCAAGAGTGGAGAGCCTGGAAATAAAACCCACCTCACTCTAGGGGTGAGTGGCCCTGGCATCCCCTCCCTAGGAGCTTTGGGGAAACTCCCTGGTTCCCCAGAAGGCTTTAAGAAGTTACTGAAACCATCCAGAAAGCCTGTGTCCCTGGTAGGGGTGAGAATATGTAGCTCAGGGAGGAACAAGGATACACTAGGAAGAGCCACAGCTGAGTACCTAAGTCCAGGGTGGAGTAGATGAAGAGGGTGAGGTCTGAAAGAAGCCTGGATCTGGAGGCTTAAGTCTGAAGACACATCCCGCTGTCTGCAGGAGGTGAGAAAAGGCAGTAAGATGGATCCAGGAGACTTGTGGATTGAAATGGGGCAAGCCAGGGAACTAGATATCAGAGTTTCCAAGAAATGGGCACCTTGGAGTGAGGAAGAGACCTGGAGCCCTCGCAGGTGAGAAAAGTGGGACTTTCTTGGGGATGAGGAGGAATATGATGATGGAGACCTGGGTCCTTGAGAAATTGTGCAAGAGCCTGTAATAGAGAGATCTGGTCCTGGAAACATAGGAGAGCTGAACCAGTTGGGGCTGAGGGTTTTGGGGATCATGACTAATGGGTGGTACAGGCAGGGCAGGGAGGTTGAGGTCCTGACAGGTGAACCAGGTTCTTGGGGGCCACAGGTACTTACCTGAGACCCAGCAAAGCAGAGCAGACAGGGTGAGCAGAAGAAGGCCTTTCATGGTGAGGGTCCCAAGAATGGTAGTAGTCACAGCCGTTGTCAAGAGTAGACTTTCAGGGATCCTGCTCTGGGAGTTGAACGGCCTTTTTGGAATTTATAATCCCAAGGCCCCTCCCTTCTCTGCCTCTGCTGGCACCTCCCTTCCTATTTACACTGTGCTGACCAGAGAAAAAGACTAAGGATGGGGAGAGGCTGAGCAGACCTGGCTGGGGAATGGGGATGAGTGAGAGGGAAGGGGAAAGGGAAGAGGAAGTGCCACTGGTGGCCAACTCCATTTTGGTTCTTGGTTTCAGGATGCCCGGCTGAAAGCCCTGTCTAGTCCTCTGAAGGAGAGTCACCAAAAGGCCTCTGTGATTTACAATGACCATAGTGACAGCTTCTGCTAGTTCCTAGGAAACGATGGAATGTGGCCCAAGCTGGATTGCCGAATTTGGGTCCCTGGGGGGCACTGGCCAGGATGCAGGCAGAAATTAAAGATGGAAGGGATTGAATTAATCTTTACTCAACCCTCATTTGGTCTTTCCCACCCCAGCACAACCACAGGATGAAGGGTTTGTGACATCATGGAGGGTTTCTGTGATGTCCTGGGGATAGGGGAACTGAGGCTGCCCACCTTCTAAAGAGTTGCTGCTTCAGGTCCCCTAAAGGTATGAGGGACCTCACCCCTCCACATGGGCTTGATGGCTCCAGTCCAGTGAAGGCTGCTGGAGTAACAGGTGCGGGACATTTGCATCTGCTCCTAAAGGCCTCCCCAGTCAAAACTTGTGGACTTGGGTGGGGTACTGCAGGCGGGGAAGGACAGTGTGGGCACAGAAAGGTGAGGTAGAAGCTAAAATAAGAACAGAAGTAGTAAAAATAATGGTGAGCACTTAGTGTTCCTATGTCCATCATTGCTTTAGTTGTTTTACAGGTATTACTTTAGTTCTCACAATGCTGTATGAGATAGGTGTGTTCATCTTCATTTACAGATGAGCAAAGAGGCAGCAGTTAAGCTACTTGCCCACATTCAACAGTTCATTGATGGCAAAGTCAACATATGAACTCAGGACAGTGGAGCTCCAGAATTTGTCCCAGCTATCACTCTGCTGGAGGAGTTAAGTAGGCAGGAGTGCTGTGTAAACAGCCTATTACAAATTTTAAGTGGGCACTGTTTTAGGGCTGTGAGTTTGCCTGTGAGGATTCCTAAAGAGATGGAAGAATTGGTGGCCCCGCCCCTGCTCTTATCAGAGCCCCCAGTCCCGAGATACCTCAGTCCCTGTCCCCAGACTTCCCTCCGGTCTTCCCGCTGATTCACTTGCTGCCTCTCCCCACCTCACCCCAGCCATGGCCCTGGTTCTGCAGCTACTGCCTCTGCTGCTTTCGAGGGCCCACGGGGACCCGGGGGGTAAGCAATTCCGGGGAAAGTTGTGATGGTGAGGAAAGACTGAGGCAGGGGAAGGGAACACCTGAGGAGTCGCGAGTGTGTGAGAAGATCCAAAATGGTGGAAGGGCAGAGTGAAAAAAAGAGATGGGGTGGGGACAGTGTCATCGACCTGCCCCATGGACTTGTCCTAACCACCGTCCCCCGCCTCCCCTAGCATCTCTGGATGGACGCCCTGGAGACCGGGTGAATCTTTCCTGCGTGGGGGTCTCACACCCCATCCGCTGGGCTTGGGCGCCTAGTTTCCCAGCTTGCAAAGGTCTGTCCAAGGGACGGCGCCCGATCCTGTGGGCATCGTCCAGTGGGATCCCCACTGTGCCTCCACTCCTGCCCTTCGCTGGCCGCCTACGCTCTCTGGACCCTGGTATCCGGCGGCTGGAGCTGCTCTTGAGTGCGGGGGACTCGGGCACATTTTTCTGCAGGGGACGCCACGAGGACGAGAGTCGTACGGTGCTTCACGTGCTGGGCGATAGGGCCGATTGCAGAGCCCAGGGGCCTACGCACGGTAGGTGGAGATCAACACGTACGGTGGAGTTAACTCGGACACACTCCGGGCAGAGGGATTGGAGCTTTACTGAGCGACAGAGCTAGCTCTCTGTGGTTGTACCCCTGACGTCTGCATCCCTCCCCGCCACGCTGTTTCCCTAGGGTCGCTGTATCCCCAAGTCCTGGTCCCGTTGCTGGGTGCTGGTCTGGTGCTAGGACTGGGAGCGTTGGGCGTGGTCTGGTGGTTGCGCAGGTGAGCACCAGGGGCGGGGCCTGGTTTAATAGGGCTTGACCAGAGGCGGCAGGGGCGAAACGTGAATTTTCGCAAAGAAAAGAGCTAGATCTGGAGATCCAGGCATGGTTTGGGGAACGCAAGAGGTCAACACTTGGGAGCGAGGCCAGAGGCTGGTGTAGCAGGCGGGGCATGACTAGAGGAGTGAAGCTAGATGCGCCGCAGGATCGGAGCGTGGGCAGCACTTTTTGTGTGGGAGGGGCCTAAGTTGTTTTGCTGGTCAGAGTGAGCAAGTTGCAAGGTTGTCGTTGGCGCCGCCTGCGGCCAAGGAGAACCAGCGCAACAAGATTGGTGACTATTAAAGACTCATACTCCTTTACAGGCGCTCGCCCCCGCCTCCTCTTCCACCACTCCCCACATTTGGTAAGACTAACTCCTCCCCATTTTTCCTCTCCTACTGGTACAGTCCCCTCCCCTCAATTCCTGAGTTGGGCCCCTGTTGGGAGCAGACAAGTTGGTCACCTTCTCTCCATCCTTCAGCTCTGTCCCCCCCATATAGCTCCTTTGATGAAAGCCGAGCCCCAGAGACCCATGGAGGAGGAGGAGCCCAAGATTCCAGGGGACCTGGACCAGGAGCCGGTAAGGACTTGGGAATGGGAAAGGTGCTGGACGGAATCCCCCAGGAAAGTGAACCAAGAGGTAGGTCTGAATCTCAAGGGAGTCAGACTGCTGAGACCATCCTGCCTTCCTCCCTTGCCTCCTTCAGAGCCTGCTCTACGCTGATCTGGACCATAGAGCCCTCAGGAGACCCCGCCGGCTGTCCACAGTAGTCCCTGCTGATGCGTCCACTATCTATGCAGTTGTAGTTTGAAGGGAAGCCCTCACTCCAAACCTCTGTAGTTGGGGGCTTCCACCCCTCATAATTCCCACCCTCTTGATCTCTCACCTAGAGGAAGGCATCATGGGATGGAAATGAGCATGTCTAGGAGTCTGAAGGCCTGGGTTCTGGGCTATATCTGCTGCTGATCTTGCTCCTTCAGTTACTTTCATCTTTCCTATAGCTTCCATGTCTCCTTCGCCCTTGATGTCCTCTCTAAACCTGAATCAAACCCTGTCTCGATATCTTAGTTAACTTCCCAATAATTGTCCTATCTCTTCCCTTCAGAATCAAGCCTTTGAACCAGGAGCATACATCTCCTTTTTTTCACTTTCTTTTTTCTTCTATCTCCACTACTTATCTGCTGAAATTGCTTATCTACTCTCCACAAGTTTGCCAGTGATGTTCTGATGTCCTAGGCTACGTTTTTTAGCACTCATTTGGCATGGCCTTTGATTACCCCCTTCTTTAAGTTATTTTACTTTGCTGCTTTTATCTTCCTCTAGATTTTTTTCTTTGCTTTCAATCCCCATGGTATTCTCTACCATTCTAGGTTTGTCCCTTTCTTCCCCTTACCCCTATTCTGGAAATCTCCTATCTGCAGGTAATTCTCAGCCTGCACCTCTAGAAAGACACTTAGAACTCTCTTGCATCCCAGATCTAGGACATCCTGCCTGGCTGACCCCAGGCATTTTGCACAGTGTATCAAGCACAATTTATTGTTTACATTCTCTCTTGATCAACCCAGTTGACCAAGCCAGAAACCTGGAGTCATATGACCTCATTTCTCATTTCCACACAATGAGCCATGAAGTCTTGTCTATCTTGAGGTCACTGTCAAATCTTTTTTCCATGTCTAGTGCTGTCACCAGAATGTAATCTCATTTCCTTCCTGGGTTATCCATAACTCATACTTCTGCTTTGCCCTCCTCTGAAGCCAGAGATCCTCTTCAAGTACTAACTTGCTCCTGACATCCCTTATTTTTAAACTGCAGTATTTTTCTCCTTAAGCTTCAGCTCTGGGTCATGGACCTTGGCTTTTTTAAAAAATATTTTTTGTAGTTGTAGATGGACAGCATGCCTTTATTTTATATGTTTATTTTTTAATGTGATGCTAAAGATTGAACCCAGAGCCTCACAGTGCTAGGCAATCATTCTGCCACTGAGCTACAGCCTCAGCCCTGGACCTTGGCTTTTGATACAAGGTGACATAGCACTCTCTGGCTTATCTGTCATTCCATGTGCACGCAACATGTCAGCCTTAGAAAAAAATCTCCCCAGCCATCCAAAATGCCTCTGTCTAGAGTAATTCCTTCTTCCCAGATTACCCTTTTTTTTTTTCCTCTCCACTACCTGCCTGGCTAATTCTTATTTATCCTCAGGACTCAGTTTGTGTTGCCTTTTCTGAGAAGTTGTTCCTGAACCTCCTTGCCCTTTGCAGCACACACTTTGATACCTTACAGAGTCCCTTATTTTTCTCATAGAAAGAAACAGCCTCCTGTGAATTATTACAGTACTATCTATATTTCAATTTGTAAGAAATGTTCATGTACTGTAAGTTCCCTGACATCTGGAGACTGACCCTTTTGATATCACTGCTAAGCCTCAGTAAATGAGTGAATGAAAATGATTGTCTCTGAAAATGTCATTTCTTCTTCTCTATCAAGTAAAGGTGGACTGTTAATCTACCAGTGTCTGAATCATCTGACATTTAGATACAGTCAGAGAGTGATCCACCCACACACTCCCTTTTCTGCCCTGGACAGACTGTGCACAATACAAATTCTGTTTTACCCATCTTCTGCCCAAGCACCTAGGACAGGGTTGGGCAATGAGTAACTGCTTAACAAGGTTTTTTTGAATGAAAGAGTTCTCTTTTCCAGCACTGACCCCAGCTCAGGTTTCAGCCCCGCCCCATCCCTTTGCCCCAGGAAGACATCAGCCACAGCACAATCTAAAAGGCCAATTCTATTTTATTGGTTCTAAGAGAGGACTCACCCAGTGGCTCCTATACTTTTCCCTACACTATGTCCCATCCCACCCCATCTTTTCCTGCTACTACCTACTTATCATCTATCTAATCCTCCTTCCCCTTCTATTATTATTATTTATTATTATTGGGTTTTTTGGGGGGTGGGGCAGTACTGAGGATTGAACCCAGGGATGCTCTACCTCTGAGCTAAATCCCCAGCCATTTTTATTTTATTTTGAGACAGGGTTTTGCTAAATTGCTGAGGCTGGCTTCAAACTTGTGATCCTCCTGCCTCAGCCTTCTGAGTCTCTGAGATTACAGGTGTGTGCCACCATGCCCAGCTCTCCTTCCCCTTCTAATTCCTATTTTGCTGGCCACCCAGAATCCCAAGCCAGGCCCTCAACTGTGGGGGCGTGTGCTGAGCACCAGGCAAAGGGAGCTGAGCCCAGCACCAGCCTTTTCCAGTTCTGAGCAGGATACAGGTACAAGGGTGACATCAGAGAGCTTCTGCAGTGCCTGCAGGGACAATACAGAGAAGGGAGTAAAACCTTGAGTCTAGAGTCACCCTTGTCCAGCCACCTTATAGTGGCTCCACCCAGGGTTCTAGGTAAGGTACCCCTCCTTCCTCCCACTGGGAAAAATTCTTTTATTGGTTGTTGGTAGTGGGTAGTGGTGGTGGAGCTCATACCCCTCTCACCTCCTGGCTGTTAGGCAAGTCACCACCTCCACGATGCAGGAGGAAAGGGAGTGCACCAGGCAACCCAGGACGCAGAAAGAGACAGTCAGCAGCTGCGTCATCTGGGAGAGTCAGAGAGGCATATGGGTGATCTGTCAGCACTGCCATTGCCTGAGAGAAAGGAAAGAGGAAGTGTTTAAGTATCAGAGCTTTTCCACAATTGAATTTGCCTATCCTACCACAAACTAAGGACCCTATTAAAGACTTGGGACAGTTCTATTTGTGGAATAATAGTGACAGCAAGTACATAGTCCTTACTATATGTCACACAGTGTTCTAATATGTCAGACAGTGTTCTGCTAATTTCCATCTTGTACTCTTTACTCAGATGCAGTCCTTTTCACCTGTAACCCTCTTTTGCCCTTCTCCAGCTCCCACCTATCTGTCCCATCCATCCTACAAATCCGTTTAAATATCACCTTTGAGGAGTTTCCTAAAACTCTGGAAGAGCAAGTTAATCATCCCTGTTCCCAGTCTCCCTGCTCCCTGCTCCCTCCCTGTATCCCAACTGTTTACTTGGGTGATCTTTCATACTTAGATGGACAGCTTGGTGTGAAGGCTAGGGTTGGAGCTCCCGCCTCCCGAGTTTGGAGCCACGCCCATGGTCGTTGGCCACACCCCACCCCGCCCCTCCTCACCCTGACAGCTTTTTGGGCAGCGTCGCTGCTGCCTGCTATCACAGTGCGGGGTCCCCCCATGCCACAGAGGCCACGCAGGTGAGAAGGGCCAGAGACCGGCACAGTAGAGACGGCGAAGTCCTGTGTAGAGCAAAGGCAAGGGTATTCAGGGTCGTGGGAGGGGTGAGAGGGGATATCCTCAAACAAAGGCTGCTCCCAGGCTTCTTCCTCCTCCTCACGGAGTCCTCAGGCAACCGGGTCTCCTGCCTGCGCCCCACTCCCTCCCAAGGCTGGTACCGCTCCTCACCCGGAATGTGTCCGCCACGATCTCAGCTCCTCGGTGATTGGTCCACTTGGAGAGGCCTACAAAAAACTCCCGGCCTGAACCCCCGGGAAGGCCACAAAGGTTTGATGACCTGAGTGAGTTGAAAACAAGGCCCGAAACATCCTAGGTCTCCCAAACTGCTTCCCTGTGCCAAGACCCCAGCCTCACCCGTGAAGAGAACGTCAGTGCCATCCAGAGTTGCGTTCTCATCCCCCATCTCCACAATTCGGAGACCCAAGTCCTGAAGGGCTTTGCGGACTCCATCAACCTTAGGGCAAGAGAAGAGTGCCGGCTCAGACACCCCAACTCCCAATTCTTTTCCCAAACTCGGACATCCAACTCCTCTCGCCCTTCCCTTTACACACCCACCCTGGCGCTCACCTCAGGTCTACGAGCCGGGCTCCAGGGCCGCGTGATTAGGGCCGTATCGCCTTGAATCACGGCTGTATCACCAATCAGCGGTCCTAGCGGCAGCGATTCCTCCGGAGGCAGTTCTAACAGCTGTAGCCCCAGTCGCTGCCTCAGTTTACCCCCCAGCACCCCATGCTCCCTTTGAGCTTTGGCTAGGTCCAGAGCTGGAAGGCTAGCCCCTGCACTCTCCCCCGACGCCAGGCTCTCGGGGACACCCCGGATCAGGGCATGGGAGCAGCGACCCAGCCCCTCCCCCGGCGTCCCCATCCCATCCACACAGACGCCCTTTCCGGCCAAGCTGATTTCTGTTTTCTTTTTACTTCACCTGTCTGGAAGAAGAAACAGGGGGAAGCACAGAAAGAGGCATGAAGAGAAGGTCGTGGGGGTGAATAAGAGAGCCTGATTAACGGTGATTAAGAGGGTCTTCCTCCTGCCATCTCGGTGCCCCTCCCTCTCCTCCCCACCCCCTCCAGACCTTTCTCTTCGGTGGACCCTGCTCCACACTGCAACCCCATGAGTCTGCTTCTTTAAGAGGAGCCCATAGAACAAGTCTTAAATCCCTAATCTCCAAAACACCTGTTGCCCCTGTTCGGGGGGCTTCAAAAGGTCCCTGCTGGGCGCCCCTCTTGGCAGCCGCTAGGATGCGCTCACTCCCCAAAAATGCGGCGGCCCCGCCCCCTTAACCCTCAGCTGCTCGCAGCTGGAGGGACCCGAAGTCTGGCCAGGGACCCACACACAGGGGTAATGGGGCAGGAGGAGAAAACTGGGGGAGTGAATCAGGACCCAGGACATGAAGTCCTGAAGCCCCAAGGGGAAAAAAAAGGAAGAGAGAGAAGAATTAAGAGTCCAAGGAGTTAAGCATCCTCTCTCCACCCAGGCCAGTCACGCTGTCCCTGGCGCGACCCAGTATAAACCAGACCTAGTCCCGGAGGACTGGGAGAGGTCTACAACGAAATCCGGGAGGCGGGGAAACGGGGGCGTGGTTCCGGGGCGCGGGCGCCACTCCTGGCCCCAAGACCCGGTACCCCTGTCCATCTTCCACCGAAGTCCACCCCGCCCAGCTCCGACCCAAAAGCCAGCCTCCCGCACACTCCTTTCGGTACTGGCACAGGCCCGGTATCCCCAAATACCACTACGGTCCAGGGGTCACCCACCTCCCCAGACTCACCTCCAGTGGTCACTCCTGCTGCGCTGTGATCTCGGCTGGGGCCCCACCCCCAGAGGGTAGGGTAGGGATATAAAGGAATCCTAGTCTTCAAGACAAGAGACTGGGAGCTCTAGCTTTTGAGGGGTCCCTGGGTTGGCGAGTTCACGTCCTACGACGGGGCGGGGGCGCTTGGGTCTGGCGGCTCCCGGGCATTGTCTAAGCGGGACGGGGCGGAACCTTACAAGGCCACGCCTATTCCGCTCTGCGATGCCGCGCCCATTCCACCAGGACTGAGCCCCCCTTCCCTGAACTCGACACCGCCCCCCCCCCCCCAGCGCGGACCAGGCCCACCCAGATCTGGCTAGCCCTATCGGCCAGGAAGCAAATGCGGCATGGACCAGAAGACAGCACTGTATTGGACTGGCACTAAAAAAAAGACCGAAGCCCTGGAACAAATATCCTGTTCCTTAATTCCTGGCTTCTGCGCTGAGCTCAAGATCACTGACCCACCCCTAATTTGGTGTCAACTACACTCCAACTCCGTTTTGTGTAAAAATAACACTACATTTTCACTACGTATTTTATTACTGAAATAAGTTGTCCTATCCACTCCATCCCACAATAAAAATCTTACCCTTATTCCCTTCCACCCCCCAAACTCGCCCCCCCCCCCCAGTCCTGCACAAGTGCCCCAGGATTCTCTGTCCACTGGCCATTTTGGAGTGTGTCCATGGGAAGCAACGTGGAAACCGCCCTGGGCCTCTGTAAAGAACATGTACGGGGGTGAGGGAGCCCCAGAAATGGCCTATTTGAGGGCCTTGGCCACTTGTTCATAGGCCAACTCGATCTCTTCATCATCTGGACAGGTGGAGGCGAATTCTTCCCGAGCATAGGCATTGCTCAAGTATCGATGCACTCCTCGAAAGGCCTCAGGGATGGTGAATCCCCTGTACTTCTTACATACCACCTGGAGATGGGAAGAGGAGAGAAACCAAAATGTAAACCCCAGGGAAGATAAGTAAAAAGAGGAATTGCCAGGCACTGTGGCACACACCTGGCTAAGGCAGGAAGATCATAAGTTCAAAGCCAGCCTCAGCAACTTAATGAAACCCTGTCTCTAAATTACTTTAAAAAGGGCTGGGGATATGGTTCAGTGGTTAAGTATCCCTGGATTCAATCGCTGGTACCAAAAAAATAAGTTAATTTAAAAAGGGCTGGGGATGTAGCTCAGTGATTGAGTGCCCCTGGGTTAAATCCCTGGTATTAAAGGGGTGGGGGAGAGGAATTAACTTGAATTTCCACAGTGGGTTTTTTTTTTTTTTTTTGTCAGTACTGGGGATTGAACCCAGGGACACTCTACGCTGAGCTACATCTTCAGACCTTTTTATTTTTTTGAGACTGTCTTGCTAAATTGTTGAGGCTGTCCTCAAACCTGTGATCCCTCCCTCCTAAGTTGGGGGGTTGACAGACATGTGCTACTGCACCTGGTTCAAGTGATTTTTGTCTGTATTTTTCATTAGACTTTAAGACATGTATTATTCATAACTTTAATGTTAATATTATGTTCTGTAGGTTTCATCTCTTAAAAGGCATGGACTGGTTGCCAAACATCTTTTGTCTTTCAATGACTAGTACACAGATTTTCATTACTCAGTTGTATGGCAGACTGACTTTGGGCCCATGTTTTATAAACTCTACCACAGCTTTGAGGCTATAATAAAGACAAGGGAAGCAGAAGTTTTCAACTTCCTTAAGAGGAAGTGGAGTCTGAAGCTACAAAGAGTTACAGCTTTGCCTTAGGAAAAGACTGCTTTGTCTATCTGGGGATCTGGCAGTAATGCAGAGATAGGAAGAGACTTTTTGAAAGTAATACCAGAATGTGTTAGTCTTGGCTAAGGCATGTGCACCCATGGCTTGTCTCATGGAATGTAATTGTCAAGTCAGCAATGACTGCTGGGGACTAGACTTTGTCACTGGGGTGGGGTCTGCCTTGGTAGCAATCTATGAAAAACATGCTATGAAATAAATCACCTTCAAATTGTTGTCATGGGAAGTGATTGTCATGTGGAAGCCCCTTAGAGAGCCACCCCAGCTACCATCCTCTCCTCCCATAGTGACCATTCACCTGTACTATGTGGAGCTTTGGCAATAGGTTGCAGTCAGCCAGGGTGAGCTCATTGCCATCCAGAAATTTCCTCTGAGAGATGCCTTCATCTTCAGCACTGGTCTCATCCACTTCTTCTGGGAGGGGGGATGTCAAGTAATTGTCTAAAATCTTTAAGGCTTTCAAGAGTCCCTTCTCCAGATCTGTGCAAGAGAGGGAACTGATTAGAATACCAGAAGACTGAGAAAGTCTATCCAAGAAGACCCTGGGGGAGGGGGGGACATAATGCAAGGCCAGTACAAAATAATAATACCAAATATTAATATATAGTAACACAGAGAACAAGCACTTTTCCCCCCTTTTGGTGAGAGGTGCTGAGGATTCAACTGACAGCCTTGAGCATGTTAATGATCTACCACTGAGTTATATCCCCAGCCCCCAAGTCTAAGCCCTTCAGAAACAAAACTCATTTAATTCTCACAGCAACCCAGGAAATAGGTATTATTATCCTCATTTTATAGATCTGGAAATGGATTTACAGAGAGGCTAAGTGAACTGTCTAGTCATACAGCTAGCTGGATTTGTGCTCAGGTAGTCTGAGAATGCAGGGAGACAAAGAGGTAAAGCAAAAATGGAAGGCTGAAGAGATTTTTCCAACACCTACTCCATCTTCCTGATAACCTGAACTTCCAAATGCCCTTAATGCCTCTCAACCCTTGGGTGTTTTCCCTTCCCCCAGGACCCAGTCCTCTGGCCTCTGATCCACAAAACTCACTATCATTGAGTGCTGGGTTTGAATTTTTGATATAGGCAGAAAATTTGGCAAATATATCCAGCCCAGCTGTGTTGGACTCAGGATTCAGAGCTGCCAGCTTTGGATACCTGAAAGCCAATGGGAGAAACAAGGTAAGATACCTTCATAGAAAGAGGCTTTGTTATCTATCTCCCCTGCCCGAGCCCCATCACCATTTCTGTATTCCATTTTTTCAAACTCTCAGTTCTCCAGAGTCTTCCAGTTCCCCCTCTCCCCTTTCCAAGTACTCCTATACCTGGGAGGGCACAGCACTGCCTCCAGAAATTCCTCAATCTTGTTGGTATCTGTGTGTACTTCAGTACCATACAGCAGGAATGGGAGCTGCCCTCCTGGGCACAGTTTCTGCACTGTCTCAGTCCTCCTGGAGAAGAGGCCAGGTATCAGGGTAGGAAAAAGGGGTCAGGGAGAGCCAGAAAGGAGATAGAGGAATGTGGGAAGAGAAAAAGGCTCCAGGTGGAGAGGGAAAAAGTTTAAGATGGAAGGACTCAGGTAGGCCTGAGTATGTGTGTACACATGTACATGCATGTATTCAAGGGTATTTAGAAAAACAGAAGTAGGCCCACCTCTTGGTGTCAACAGTGGTGACGTTGAAGGTGACTCCCTTGAGCCAGAGCACCATGAACAGTCTCTGGGAGAAGGGGCAGTTTCCAATCTTGGCCCCATCACTGCCAGCCTGAAAAGCAATCCCCATCCTAAGATTAGGTCTGGTGTACCCCACCCTTCCCAGGCCATTTTCTTCACCACCTACTCCCAGACCAGCTATTATCTTCCTAGTTATGCTCTATTCCCCTATTATAAGCTATCAGGGAGCTGGCCTAGATCAAATTTAGGGCAGATCAATGGGAAAATTTTGGCAAAGGCAGGCTTCTAGTTCCCAGAGATTAAGCACAAGCAGGAAGAGGCAGAGGGAATGGGTCTTAGAGAACGTGGAGGGTCTAAATCATAGAGAGGGAAGGGTATGGGACTTTGGTGAGGCTAGAATTATAGGCTAGGGCCCTAGATTCCTGAATTGAGTCTAAGGACTCTAAGGATGGAGTGGGGTTTGGAAGTCAGAATTGATTTACATCTCCATTCAACCTGTTTCTGACAACTGAGTGGGAACTCAAGGGGTCCTGAGCCTCACTCTAGAAATATGGAGGACCCTGTAGAGGGGGGCTGCTCTCTAATTGGCAAGTAGTGACCTCATCCCCCAAGGGACACCTCCCCCTGGGCTGAGACTGATTCATCTCTTGGTGTCTCAGGCCTCAGCAGCTTCCTTCCTGCTAAGGAAGTGGGGGCAGGGACAGCGAAGCTAAGGCCTGAGCTGCTAGGGAACCTCTCCAGCCCACTAACACCCTCATTCCCACTTCTAGATCTCTCCAGTACAAGTCCTCTGGCTACCAATAATTCTTGTATTGGACATAGGGCCAAAATCCATACCAGCATAGCTTCACCCAGGAGTAAAAATAGCCCCAGAGGCCAGCATGAAAGTAAGGTGGGGACCACACCTAAGGGGCGGACCCAGGCTGGAGTTGACTTCCCTGGGGCCCAGGGAGAGGGAATGACTAAGAAACCAGCGAATAAGGAGAGAGAGAGAAACAGGAAAACACAAAGACAGATGAACAAAAGGAAAAAGCAGAGAAAAAGGAGGCAGGAAAGCGGAGGGTGGGGGAGAATGAACAAACAGGGTGACACAGACCACCAAGGAGAGGAAGGGAGGGAAGGGCAGAGTCAAGGTCCTAAGACGGGGACAGAAGGCAATGCTGGAGGGGAGGGGTCCAGACAGACACAAGAAAGGCTGCTGCCTGCGATTTTACCCCCAAATACCAGGTTACCATATCTCTTCATCCACACCCACACAGAAGGGAGAGAGTTGGGGTTGGGGTGAGGCTTTTCCTTCTGCATCTACACGTCCCATATCCAAACCAACTCGCTCTCCTCTGATCTCTACTTCGACTGTCTTTGGGTAGCTACTGCCAAACTGTCACCTCCTCACTTCTCTCTTCAGCTCTTTCCATTCAGAGGATATTTGTAACACCCCATCATCCGTCCAGCCCTCCTGCTATCCTCTCTCTTCTTTCCACCCCACCAATTCTGGCCGATTTACCTCCTCCACTCCCAAGCCTCCCTAGACACACCCTCTTCCAGAATCCCTCCCTACCCTCCCCCCCCCCCAATCTTTCCAGCAGCCATTGTCCCAGTAGATGCTCCCCTCTGTTCTCCCCAAGCCCCTCTGGGCTCCAGCAGACCGCTTTCTCTCTTGTCCTTCCATCAGTTCGCACCCCCACCCATCCCAATCTCACGCCTGGAAACTCCTTTTTCTCCACTTTCTTCTCCTTTAGGCTGCTGGAAACTTGTTCTGCTACAAACTTTTCAGGATCGGGTCTAGAAGTTTCATTACCGGCTTACAAGTTGTCTTTCCCTCCCGCCACCTCCCCCCCTCCACCCACATTACACGTGGACTTGGGGTTTGGGGTCTGGGGGAGGAGGAATTGGGGAATTTCGACTGCAGCTGGGGAAAAGGCAGGATTGGCTTCCGGGAATTCGGAGGATGGCCAAGGAAAGAGAAGGTGTTCTTACCTTCACGAACAATTCGACCTGGGGTTGTTCTTCAGCCATGGTTGCGTCGGGGACCAGGAAGCGGCCGTAGCTGGGGGAACTGGGAGGGGCCCGGGCCTGGGAAGGCGGTCTCACAGTCGGGGATTTTCTTCTCCAGACCTAGGGCTGACCGTTCAGCCAACACGAGCCCGATCAGACCCACTTGCTCCACCAAACCGGTGAACCCCACACCTAACTCTTCCAGTTCTGTCCCCTCGGGAGCTGGATCAGGGAGCCGCTGACTCACCGGCCGGCCCCGCCCTGAACCTGGGGAGGGGACAGGAGGGGGCGGGACTGGGCGACCTAGGGACTGGGCGATCTAGGGACTGGGTCCGAAGAGGAGATCCTCCGGTTTCCCAGAAGATCAGGCATTGGGGGTGTTAAGAGGAGTAAGTTATGAGAAGCCTTTTGTCTCTGTCCTCTCCTGAGCATAGCATTTTTTCTGCCTCAGTTTCCCTGATTCATTAATCAGAAGGGTTATCCACCCTCACACAAGAAACTTGACACTAACAGCTCAAGCACGCTCATAAAAATGGAACTTAGAAAGGAAATATTCTATATTTTTTCCAGACTCCAGCCTAAATTCTGGGTTTTTAGGACTGTGGTCTGGGAGGAGAACTTGGAAGTGGAAGCTGGGGTTGGGAGTAGGGAGTGGTGAAAGGTAGTACAGTGAATGGGAAGGGAGACCCAGAGGCCTGGTGCTGGGGAAACAGGAAGCTGAACTTTGGGGCTTGAATGGCAAGGGGAGGTGCTCTACTGATAGCCTGGTCAGTTTTAACATTTCCACTTCTGCCTCCCATACTGGGCCCCTTCCTGTGCCCTCTTCTCACTGGTAGGTTGTCTTGAAGATGGGGTGTTGGAGTGGGCTTATCCTGGCACTAGGCTGACTGCACTTTCCCCCGGTTGGTGGAATGGTAGCTGGTCCTTTCATAGGGAAAAAGCAAGTCAGACAGAATAATGTGAAGTGGGGCTGGGTAGTATGTAGTTCAATGACAGAGTACTTGTTTAGCATGCGTAGCGCCTTGGGTTCAGTTCCTAGCACTGCAAAAACAAACAAAACCCAAAATAGTGTGAGTGGAGTCCTAGAGGCATCTAAATGAATAAGTAGGGCCGACAGAAAAAGAGTTACTCTCTCCCTCCTTGGTAACCTTGATTTGGGTTGTACTTTCAAACTCTTTATGACCTTCTGAAAAAGTCTCAAAATATGTCCCCCAAACAGCATATACTCCACTCTCAACACCCTGAATTTCTCTCCTGTCTCTTCTCTTTCCTTCTCACACCTTCTCTGCCTAACAAAAGAAAACCTGAAAACATGGTAGACTGCAAAGACATGGAAGCAAAACAGGGTTTTGGACCTTAAAGGTAGAGATTGGGGAAGGAGTGGGTTGGAGTGATATGATATGCCACTGGAAATCAGCAGTTAGTGGTTTCCTCTTGTGCTTCCTCTTCTGTGGGTTTCTTCTCCCTGAGGGAAGGCTCATCTCTCTCCACCCCAGAAAGATGCAGCATATTTGGTGTTTGCTCACTTGAATTACAACATCCTATGAGGATGCAGAATGATTCCATAAATGGTGTGTGTGTGTGTGTGTGTGTGTGTGTGTGTGTGTATGAGAGAGAGAGAGAGAGAGAGAGAGAGAGAGAGAGAGAGAGAGAGAGAGAAATATCCCCTTCTTGGTGACCCTCAAAATCTGCACACAGGACCCCTTCCTATTGATGGGATCTGGGGGTGGTTATCAAAGAAGCCTTATTTCCCAGGGTCCTCTCCTGCTTTCACTGATGAGTGTCCCACAAAGGTCTTTCTTGGAGAAGCTTAAGTAAATGGGGCCAGCTATAGGCTCAAACAGGTCTGACAGCCCCTCCCTTTCTTCTTCTTTCTCCTACAGCTTTATAGCTACCGCTGCCTTGATCATCAGTATTGACTTTGGCTACCTATAAGGTATCTTGCTTAACTCCCCAGGTGATAGGTAGCGCTTCCCTCTCCTGTAACCACCAACAGTGTCTCAGGGATTTGAGGTCAGGGGCTGCTCCCTTAAGTCCTGCATTAGAGAAGTTTTCCTCTCATGCCATCTCAACTCATCTTATCTTGCCCCTGCTTTTCTCCTCTTTCACTGTCTCTCCTTCCCTTCTCTAGGCTTCTCTTTTGCTCCCTTCCCCTCTGTGGCTTGGTAAACCAGTCTCTAATCTCTTCACACCCTGGAAGGTGTGTCCCTCTCTGCCACTCCCCAGAGTTGTCACCAGCCTTCTCCAGGTTTCCATAGCTCCATTGTTCAACAATTTGCCAAGGTAACCATTAACTCAGCCCTTAGCTGTGTTTCCCTACCTTCTCTTCTCTGGAGAGGATCTTCCAATCACTGGTCAGCACACTGAAGTCATCTCACCCCCATCATATTTTCTTGCCTCTTGGGTGGGATCTTCCCATTCCAGGGTACTGAGAACAAAGCTGAGAGATTGGGAGATGTAATTTAGTGATAGAGAGCTTGCTTAGTGTGGGCAAAGCCCTGGGTTCAAGTCTCTGCACGCACACACACACACACACAAAAAAAAAAAAAAAAAAAAAAAAAGAGAGAGAGAGAGAGAGAGAAACAAAACTGATTTTTTTTTCTTTTGCTATACTGGGGATTTGATCCCAGGGGCTCTCTACCACTGAGCTACACTCCCAGCCTTTATTTTTTATTTTTTTAAAGACAGGGTCTTGCTAAATTTCAGAGACTGGCCTAAACTTGCCATTCTCCTACCTCAACCTCCTGACTTGCTACAATTACAGCCATGTGTCTCCACACTGGAAAGAAAGATGGAGTTTTAAAAAGTACATATTTGTTTGTTTCTTTGTTTCTGTCTCACAACCTCCTCCCTCTCCCTTCCCACCAAACACCCTAAAAAATAAACTTCATAGAGTAAGGACTTCATTATGTTTATTACTTAGAGTCCATCACCTGTCACAGAGTAGGCACTAAATAAATAGATGCTGAGCTGGGTGTGGTGGCACATGCCTGTAATCCCAGCAGATTAGGAGGCTGAGGCATGAGGATCACAAATTCGAGGCCAGCCTCAGCAATTTAATGAGGCCCTAAGCAACTCAGTGAGGACACTGTCTCAAAATAAAGATTTTTTAAAAAGGACTATGGGCTGGGGTTGTGGCTCAGTGGTAGAGTACTTGCCTAGTAAAGGTAAGGACCTGGGTTCCATCCTCAGCACCACATAAAAATAAACAAATAAAATAAAGGTATTGTGTCCATCTACAAAAAAAAAAAATTATTTTAAAAAAGTGGGGGCTATGGATATAGCTCAGTGGTATAGCACCCCTGGGTTCAACCCATAGTACTACTACTGATAATAATAATAATAATTAACAAAGATAAATGCTGAATGAATTATTGCCACCCTCTGTCCTTATGTGTGTATGTAGGAGTATGGCAATAACCCAATAAGTGTGTAAGTGTTCTTATTTGTTCTACTGCTTTCAGAATTTGGTATAATTTGAATAATTCAATGTGGGTGGGGATAATAAATTAGCCCTGTAGTGCCCTTTTGGGGATGGTCATACTCTGGACCCAAGAAACAGGCAAAAATAGGGTTGAGATAGGAGTCCCACTTCTAAAACACTTATATAACTCTTACTTTCTTTGCCAGGCACTGTTCCAAATTCTTTATAAATATTAACTCAGAGGGTACAAATATTAACTTAGTTGCTGTTGGCAAAGGTTTAATGTTACTTCTCTCCACTCTCCAAGGGGGGGAAAAAAAAAAGTGCCTCTGGCCCTTTAAAGTCAGCCTCCTTCCGAAACCCCTGCCCAACTCCCCAGACCCCATCCAGGCTCTGGGACTCCACCCCGCGTCAATCAAAACCCAGAAATTGTTCGGGTCAGAGGCCCGCTGCTAAGCAACGATAGAGGGCGGGAAGTTTGAACGTTCTAGCACCGCCCCAAATGCGAATAGTCCAATGAACACCCAGATTCTTCTGCGCCTGCGGTCTACTCCACCTTCACGCCTGGTTGGATCTCTGGGCGGTCCAGGATCCTCCGACCAATAAGCCGCCACGGGGGTGGTGCGAGTGCGCGCGCATCCCGCCCACGCGCCGACGAGCCCCTCCTGCAGGCTTGCTGTTGTTGGTGGTGGTTGGGGCTGTTTCTCGCGTGTAGCGACTGAGGTGACGGAAAAGGCGGGAAAATGTCGCGAGTTGGTGCCAGTGGTGGGTTGGAGACTTGAGAGCAATAGGCTGTGATCATTGGGCGTGGTTGGCAGAAGCAGAAGTTAGACATGTACAATTTGCCCCACAGGGCCCTCAACCCTTCTCCTTCCAAAGTACAATCTCCTTGTGACAGAAATGAGGGTGGTGCGCGTGGAGTTTCCTAGTCTGTTCTTTAGTGAAATAGATGAGCAGTCGCCCTCAGAATGCCCCCATATCTTGCAACCCAGCTTTTTACGCCACTATGTCCCCAGTGGGTTTGTCTTTCCACGCACCACCTTAGCTAGAATGGCACTTCTGAACCGCCCTCACTTTCCTATATCCGCAGAGTTCCAAGCCCATGACCTTCCAAGCAACCCCAGGCAGGACACCTCAGGGACTGGGACCTGGGGCGGCCTCGGCCAGGTTCCTCAACTTGGTCCCAGCACCGGGCCCCACGGAAGCCAACGAAGAGGAAGATGAGGAGGAGGAAGGACCAGCCGAGGTGTTCTAGAGAGCCAACCGGGAGTTGATAAGAAAAAACTGGCTATTAGAATAAAAGGGGTTGGGAGGACTGGGCAAGTCTCCTTCATGAGCCTCTGGTTCCAGTGGGATTCTGTCTCTCCCAAGAGATTTGATAAAATTATTAACAGGCTTGGTGGATGCAGTTTGCCTGTAATCCCAGCGATTGGGGAGGCTAAAGCAGGAGGATTGCAAATTCATTTTGAGGCCAGCCTGGGTAATTTTTCAAGACCCTGTCTCGAAATAAAAGGGGCTGAGATGTAGCTCAGTAGTGGATTGCCTCTGTTCAATCCCTGATGGCAAAACCCTACACTTACAGTGGTTCACATATTGATTTTCTTTCTTCCTTGTGGGACAGATCCATCTGTGTGTGTTATGGAATTCAGGATACCTGGGCATTGCCTACTATGACACTAGTGACTCCATTGTTCACTTCATGCCAGATGCCCCAGACCATGAGAGCCTCAAGCTTCTTCAAAGAGGTGGGGGCAGATCAATGAATCCCTCTTCTCTCTGGGATTGGAAATATGTTTCACTTACCTGAAAATCAATTTCACTTACCTGAAAATCAATTTCCTAGTTGACAACCAGAGGCCCCTTCTGTTGGTTTTAGGAATCCATTTCCATTATTTTAAAAATATTTATTAATTGTTTATAATGTATCAAGAACTGGTCAAATCAGTTATTTTATTTTATTTTTTTTTTTTTTTTTGTCTTCTAGGGATTTATAGTCTATTGACAATTTCCAGGGCATCTCTCTTCTCCCACCATCCTGATGGTCACTATCTTTCTAAGTCTCATTCCTTTTACCTCTATTCCTGATATGTGGAGCACCTCCTCCTTTTAGAGGGAAAAAATAAATAAATTCTTGAGAGGGAACAAGGGGCAAGAAGAGAGCTACAGTTTCCCTTTTAGTCAAAGGATAAAGATCCTTAATCTCATTTATTCTTTGTTCTCTTTCTAAGTTGTGGATGAAATCAATCCCCGGTCTGTTGTTACCAGTGCCAAACAGGATGAGAATATGACTTGTTTTCTAGGGAAGCTTGGTAAGGAGTGGGTTGGGAAATGGGATAATAGTAAAGGATTAAGATATGTAATGTTGCAGGAAGCTAGAATTGGGCTAGAGAGAGTGGGACAGAGGTAAAAGAACTAAAATGTACAGAATGATGGCTTTGTCTTTGCCTCCCCCACAGCCTCCCAGGAGCACAGAGAGCCAAAGAGACCTGAAATCATACTTTTGCCAAGTGTGGATTTTGGTATCTCCTTCTTTTGCTTTGCCAATAACCCATCCCAGTGTCAGGGCTATGGAGCTCTAGGGGGATGATTGAGATAGTATTGAGATTGGTGAGCCAAGTGGGTGGAGGTTGGAATGAACTCAGACATTTTATACCCCAGTCACCTTTCCTTCTGCTTTCCTTTCTCCTAATTCCACCCTATCATCAGAGACCTCCCCTCAGATGTACTGCTTACAAGAGTGATTTATTGCTTAAAAAAAAAAAAGTTAAAAGGCACTCAGTGGCTCTGATGATTCATAAGACATTTCCGTAACATTCCCAGGTTTACAAAATAGAGAATGTTCTGTTCTATTCTAATTTGATGTTAAGGCAGTAACATTAATTCCTCTATCAATATAATCATCTTTTTTTTTTTTTTTAGTTGTTGATAGACCTTTATTTTATTTATTTTTATATGGTGCTGAGAATCGAACCCAGTGTCTCATACATGCCGGGCAAGTGTGCTACCAATGAGCCGCAGTCCCAGTACTCAGCATTATCTTTTAAACCAAATCTCCAATTCCAGATAGATAGCTTTCTCTCCTAAGTCATTAATCTTTCTCAGGTTGTGCTCTCAAACATATTTGCTTTATATATGTAAGAAAAGGAGTATTAGACTAAGAATCTGAAAATATTTTTTTCTTTGTCTTTCTAGGGAATGAATTCAGTAGTGCTTAACCACTGAGCCACATCCCCAGCCCTTTTTTGTATTTTATTTAGAGACAGGGTCTCATTGAGTTACTTATGGCCTCACTGAGTTGCTGAGGCTAGCTTTGAACTCTCAATTCTTCTGCCTCAGTTTTCCTAGTTGCTAGGATTACAGGTGTGCACCACCACACCTGGCTCTTTTTTTTTTTTTTGTACCAGGGATTGATTTCCAGGGTGCTTAATCACTGAGCCACATCCCCAGCCCTTTTTTGGTATTTTATTTAGAGACATGGTCTCACTGAGTTGCTTAGGGCCTCACTAAATTGCTGAGGCTGGCTTTGAACTTGAGATCATCCTGCCTCAGCCTCCCTAGTTGCTGGGATTACAGGTGTGCACTACCATGCCCGGCTAAAATTTTGGTTCTTGCTTCAGCTTTCCATTAATTACCTAGGTGAGCTTGGGCAAGTCACATCATCTTTCTTGCTTCTATTGTCCATATTCTTAAAATGGGGTGAAAAAAGCTGGACATAATGACACATGCCTGTAATCCCAGCAATTTGGGATGCTGAGGCATGAGGATCATAAGTTCAAGGCCAGCCTCAGCAATTTAGAGAGGCTCTAAGCAACTTATTAAGATCCTGTCTCAAAATAAAAAGTAAAAAGGGTTGGGCATATGGCTCAGTGGTAAAGTGCCCCTTGGTTTAATCCCTCCTATCAAAAAAAAAAAAAAAAGGTGGGGTGAAAAATTTAGCTATGAAATCTTTCCCTCCCCTACTGCCCCAAAATAGGTCTGGAGATAAGCAAACAACGTCTCCTTTCTGGAAACTACTCCTTTGTCCCAGAGTCCATGACTGCCACTGAAAAAATCCTTTTCCTCTCCTCCATTATTCCCTTTGACTGCCTTCTCACGGTATGTTGGGTCCTGGGGTTGGGTTCTGTATTATACTGGCCTATCTGTGGAAAATAATAGTTTTCCCTAGTGTTGACCACCTTCCAGGACGTTATTGTGTCCCCCAACTCCACTGCTGATTCCCTCCCAGGTCCGGGCACTTGGAGGACTGCTCAAGTTCCTGGGTCGAAGAAGAATTGGAGTTGAACTGGAAGACTATAATGTCAACATCCCCATCCTGGGCTTTAAGAAATTTGTGTTGTAGGTGATTTGGCTTAACCTCAATCAAAGTAAAGTGGGATTTGGAGGCTTAAAAAGTAAGCCAGGGGTAGGGGACAGTGACCCAGTGAGTGAAGTGCATTTGAACAGGAGAACCCGAGGGGCTATGGAGCTCTGAGAGGATCAGGGCACTATTCAGAGAGGAGAGCCAAATGGGTGGAGGTTGTAATGAACTCAGACCTTTTATACCCCAGTCGTCTTCCCTTCTGTTTGCTTTCTGTCCTCAGGACCCATCTTGTGAGCATAGATCAAGACACTTACAGGTGAGGAGGTGGAGGCAGGCTGCCATCTCTAGGGGATAGAAGGATTAAGGTTAATGCTCTAATAATCCTAATGAGGTTCTAATTTCCCTAATCCTGGGGCTATTAAGATATCTTTCCCTGAAGGAAAGGAAAGGGGCGGGGGTAAAGGGAAGAAAGGAAGAAAAGCACAAAGGTATCACTTTGTTTTTGTGTCTTTTTTTTTTTTTTTTTTTTTTTTTTTTTTGGGGGGGTGCTGAAGATCAAACCCAGGGCCTGGTGTGCTAGGCAAGTGCTGTACCACTGAACTATACCCCTGGCCTGCCACTTTTCTTTTCTAAATGGAGAAACTAAAGCATAGAAGAGTGAGAGATAAACCTTACATCAAGACTTGATTTTAGAAGGATGTTTCTAGTCCCCATTCTGTTTTCTCAGTCTTCAAAAATCAAGTAACCCCAAAATCTTTCATTTCTCTCTGATAGTGTTCTACAGATTTTTAAGAGTGAGGCTCACCCCTCAGTATACAAAGTGGCCAGTGGACTGAAGGAGGGGCTTAGCCTTTTTGGTAGGTGTGTCCCATCCCTAACCCCACACTACAAAAACCTGTGATAAAAGCTGTTGACTAGAGTGTGTCCTATCCCCTCTTTCCCACTTTACTCCCATTGCCAGCTGTCTCTTCTAAGCCAGTTCAGCTTTATTATCATCTTTGTACCTGCTCTGAGGTTAAGCATCTCTCCATACTCTAACTGTATAGTATTTGCATATAGTTGTGATTTTACCAGTACTATGTTCATTCCCCTGGTCTGTGTGAATGTTTATATAGCTGGATACCTGCTAGGAATTTTGGGAGGGCTTATGTACGGGGCCTATGCTTGCAGGACAGCTTCTCAAACTATTGAGTTGTATAACTTCCATAACTGCCTATGTTTGATTAATAGTCTATATAGCCTTTTGGATGTAAGGTATATTACAAATGTGGCCCCAAGCATCTGCATCTCTCAATGAGTTGTGTCTAATTGTTACATATGTGTGTTGGGCTCTTTGTGAATGTTACTTATGCCTGCTTCCTGTATTTTTCTGACTGAGTGTTGCCATAAGTGTCCTTCCCTTCCCCAGTCTCCATGGAATGAATCCTATGTCTGGGTCCCCAGACCAGCCTACCTTGTAACAAGCTCATTCCCTGCCCATACTCCCTACAGGAATCCTCAACAGATGCCGCTGTAAGTGGGGAGAGAAACTACTCAGGTGAGTGGATCTCAGACACATGCTACACACTAACGCATGGGTCTCATGTACATACTACATACTGAGTCCTATTAATAGCAGTCTACAGACTCACACATACCACTCCATCTACCAGTAATAATAAAACAACTACACTGTTCTGAACTCTGGCTAAATGCATGTAATTAATTCTTACAATAATCCCATGTAGTAGCTAGTATTACCCTCATTTTTTGTTTTCAGAAAAGATACACCCGTTGATGATATACAGACATGCACATATACAAGCAGCAGAAACATTACAAAAGTCACAAAACACTCATGTAACACTGGTAATATCTTTAATTATAAAAAACATATTTCAAGGGCTGGGGTTGTAGCTCAGTTGGTAGAGTGTCTGCCTTGCATGTGTAAGGGACTGGGTTTGAGCCTCAGCACCACATAAAAAAATTTTTAAATAAAAATTTTAAAACAAATAAATAAAATAAAGGTATTGTAACTGTCTACAACTAAAAAATTTTTAAAAAATAAAAAACATTTCAAGCTGGGCGCGGTGGTGCATGCCTGTAATACCAGTAGTTTAGGAGGCTGAGACAAGAGGATCGAGAGTTCAAAACCAGCCTCAGCAACAGCAAGGCTCTAAGCAACTCAGTGAGACTTGGTCTCTAAATAAAATACAAAATAGGGCTGGGGAAGTGACTCAGTGGCTGAGTACCCCTGAATTCAATCCCTGGTACCTACTCCCCCGTAAAAAAACAAACATACTTCAAGGGCTGAGAATGAGTCAATGATAGAGCACTTGTCTAGCATGTGTGAGGCCTTGGGTTTCGTTCCTGGCACCACAAAAAAAGAAAAAAAATCAAAACTTGAGTTATTCTGTGATGATTCCTAAATTTAGGTCCCTAATGTGAACTCCACATGTGTAATTCTAATTATATACTAATGCCATCCATAGTTTCCTCAAGCACCTCAAACTCGGGACATCCAAAACTAATGTCCACAAAAACTGCTGTTCTTGCAGCCTTTTCTGGTTAATGGCATTGCTGGCAGTACAGCTTCTCAAACTATGGACTTCGGATAGATGCTTCTCTCCCTCACCCCCATATTCAATTATTCACTAATGTCTATTGATTCTATCCTGAAATGTCTCTCTTAGCCATCCTTTATTGGTCTTTCCACTGCTCCAATTGTAGCGATAATAATTTCTTACCTGGAACTTTGCATTTACCTCCAGATTGGTCTCTCTGCCTCTTATCTCTTCTTTTTCCAATTCTTCATTCTAAAATACTTGACATACCAACACAGAGATCTGATTGTGTCATTCTACTTTCTTTTAAACTTTGAAGTAGAAACAAAATAACAGGAAGCTGTCCATAATATTACCTTCAGGATGAAGATGAGCTTTTTTTGCACTCGACCAATGAGCCATATCCCCAGCCCTATTTTGTATTTTATTTAGAGGAAGGGTCCCACTGAGTTGCTTAGTGTCTTACTTTTGCTGAGGCTGGCTTTGAACTCACAGTCCTCCTGCCTCAGCCTCACAAGCCGCTGGGATGACAGGTATTTGCCCTCTTGCCTGGCATTACAGATTAGCAGTATGGGCTGGGGCTGTAGCTCAGTAGCAGAGCACTTGCTAACACGTGTGAGGCACTGGGTTCAATCCTCAGCACACATAAAATAAAATAAAAGTATGCTTTCCATCTGTAACTACAACATTTTTTTTTTTTTTTTTTTTAAGATTAGCAGTATGGGGCTGGGGTTGTGGCTCAGTGGTAGAGCGCTTGCCTAGCACATTGCAAGATGCTGAGTATGATCCTCAGCACCACATAAAAATAAATAAATAAAATAAAGGTATTTTATCCAATTACAACAACAACAAAAAAGAGAAATTAGCAGTGTGATGCTGCAGTATGATGTTCAGGCTGTCTTCCATTCAACCCAATTTTAATTTGCACTTACCTTCCCAAACTTCTAAGTCCTTTCCTACTGGATCCACTGTGCATTTTAGTTATTTAGGGATACTTGCTATTATGGAAACACATCATGCTTGTGTTTATGCTTTTCATTTGGGAAAATCTTTCATCTATTCTCCCTTTGTCAAAATCTTATATCCTCTTAAAGAGGCAAACCTTGTTGGTAAAGCTTTCATAAGTACCTGTAAATAAATAAACATGTACCTTCCATGTGATTACACGGTGCTTGTTTTTCAATTGCACTGACATATAAAGTTAGAATTAGCAGTTAGTGAGCCTGCTTGCCTCCATAGCTGTGAACTTTTATCTAGTGGTCATTCCTGTTACCTCAGTGCCTAACCCATGGCCTTGTTGGTAGTAGCACTGAGTGAATGAACATGACACACAAATCAAACATACCAGTCAAATCATCTCTAAAAACTCAAGAGTAGAAACCCTTCCTAGCCTACAGGTGTATACATTGCCTCGCCCTGCTGCAGTGTATACCTTCTGGAGTTTAATTTAGAATAATCTCTGGGGTCATCTCCAAGTAATTGGTGGAGTAGTTTAATTACCCATCTCCAGTGCTTCAAGTATAGATCTCTAATCTCAACCAGGGATGGAAGAAATTCCCAGTGGAGAAGAGAACAGGATTAAAGATGGGGAAGGAGTGCAGATTTCCCAGAGGGGATACACAGGTTATGGAATCAGCCTGAGTCATGAATTAAACCTGAACAGGGTGCTGAGAAGGTAACTGTCACATTGTGCTCTAAAGAGCACTGTTCTGGCAGTCTGGAGACCTGAGTTTGAGACTCAGATGTACTTCTCATTATCAGGATGACCTTAGACAACTTACTTACCCATCAAGGGCCTCATTTCCTCAGGTGTAAAATTAGGGAATTGGCTTGGCTAAGGTCTCCGTGGCACAGTAGAAGATGAGTTAGAGATATCTACATGTTATATAAGAGAGTCTGCTCAGTGAGGCTCATGTCCTCTCCACAGAGGGTGGAGTGGGTATTCAACTGCTGTGGTTGAAGCCCACTGTAGATCAGAGTGGAAGTGCCTAAAATCCACCCTTGAATCCAATTGGGTTTTCCGTTTCATTCTAATTTGAGCTGTTCTGACCAGGGTAATCAGTTATAGACTGTAATGTGAAATACGTATCAACAGGCTCCAATGTCTCTGCATGGTGGCTTTTAGATAAAATTCTTAAAAGTTTGCTCTAATGTAGAAATGAATCCATGGGCTCTAGTCCTTTCTCTTCATAGCCATAGGGAGATAGGGATTCCCAGAATTCAATAAACAAAGGAAACGTTTATTTCTATATACTATTTTTACTTATTAGGATATACTTCTAATATGCAAAAATGCAAATAATAATATAAACCTCTGTATTTCCACCAGCCAATTTAAGACACTCTTGGGTTGTCTCTGTAGCTTAGTGGTAGAGCATTTGCCTAATGGGTGCAAGACTCTGGATTCAGTCCCCAGCACTGGGAAAAAAAAAAAAGAGGGAAAATAAGAATAAAACTTATTCTTAAAGCCTCTTAAATGTTCCTCTCTCCATCAGTCCTCTCTTCTTTGTAGAGATGTCCATTATTATGAATTGCAGGCTCATCATTCCACATGGGACAGTTACATATTTTCACAGGAAGAACAAGAAAAGACAAATGTCTGTGCTATTACCCAAAGATACTTTCACAGCTAAATACAGACATGCAAACTCGTACTGACTCACCCTCTCCTTAGTCACAGAGCTACAGTGTTGGCACACAAATGCCTCAGCACACTGCTCTCCCTCTAAAATATTGACAAGCTCCATCACATATCCACATGGAATGACACATGGTCTTATCCATCAAACCATGATGTACAGACATACTCAAACATCTTGCAGTTGTCAGTTGACATACATAAACACACCCGCATAGATAGGACATTGCACTTGCCAGTACGTTTCCAGAGCATGTCACCCATACACATTGACAATCCCCAGGGATTTCCAAACATATTTTGACAAATTGTGATCAAGACCGTAATGAAACAGATGTAATTTCTAGTCTTCCCTCCCAAACCCTCCTTTCCAGGCTCTGGTTCACACGCCCAACTCAGGACCTGGGAGAACTCAATTCCCGTTTGGATGTCATTCAGTTTTTTTTGCTGCCCCAGAATCTGGACATGGCTCAGATGTTGCATCGGCTTATGAGTCACATCAAGAATGTGCCTGTAAGCCCAGGGTTCAGGGCTGGGAAGTCGGGAAGGACATTAGCTTCTTGAGGGGCATTCAGGTGGGAGAGAGAAAATGGTGATTTTCCCTTTGTCTGACTGTAGCTGATTCTGAAACGCATGAAGTTGTCCCACACCAAGGTCAGTGACTGGCAGGTTCTGTACAAGGTAAGGTTTCCCTTTTTTGGTAAGGCAGGGTGGGTACCAGGGATTGAACTAAGGGCACTTGACCCCTGAGTCACAACCTCAGCCCTTTTTCGTATTTAGGACAAGTTCTCATGAGTTGCTTAGCACCTTGCTTTGCTGAGGCTGGCTTTATAATCAAGATCCTCCTGCTTCAGCCTCTTGAGCCATTGGATTACAGGCGTGTGTCATCGTGCCTGGCAAGGCTTCCCTTCTTGAACCCCAGACATCCAAGTTAAGCCTCTTGGCCTATGTTCCAGACTCTTTTAATTAACTCTAATCACCTTGTCCAACTTTATTCCATCACTGTTTTTTTGGCATCAGGGATTGAACTCAGGGGCACTTGGCCCCTGAGTCACATTCGCAGCCCTGTTTTATATTTTATTTAGAGACAGGGTCTCACTGAGTTGCTTAGCATCTCATTTTTGCTGAGGCTGGCTCTGAACTCAAGATCCTCCTGCCTCCACCTCCCGAGAGACTGGGATTACAGGCATGTGCTACCATGCCTGGCCCATCACTTTTTAAAAATTATGTATTGTGGAAAATGTAAAAAATATTTAGAGGGCTGAGGTTGTGGCTCAATGGTAGAGTGCTAACCTAGCACATTCAAGACCCTGGGTTCAAGCCTCAGCACCACATAAAAATAAATAAAATAAAGATATTGTGTCTAACTATAACTAAAAAAATAAATATTTAAAAAATATTTAGAGAGAATAATATTATTAATCTTATGCAATTTCAACACACATTCACTCCTGCTAATGTTGTTTCATCTATCTCTCTTCCTACTTTTCCCTTTTTAGATTATTCTGAATTCCAGCCACTATTTAATTTTATTCATACATATTTCAGTGTCGTTACTAAAAAGAATTGTTATTATTGTGTGTGGTACTGGTAATTGAAGCTAGGGCTGCTCATGCTTAGCAAGTGCTCTACTCCTGGGCTACATACCAGCCTATATTTTTTTAAGATGAATTTTTTTATAACTATTTATTTTTATGTGGTGCTGAGGATCAAATCCAGTGCCTCCCACATGCTAGGTGGGCACTCTACCATTGAGCCACAACTCCAGCCCTGGCAGCCTGTATTTTTAAATTTTGAAACAGGATCTCCCTAAATTGCCCAGGCTGGCCTCAAACTTGCAGTCCTTCTGCCTCAGCCTCCCAAATAGCTGTGGTTACAGTCCCAAATAGCTGTGGTTACAGGCGTGCACCATTTGTACCTGGCTACGTAGAATGTGAACTCATTTGGGTCAGGGGTCATTTATCTTTTGTCTGTGTGGCCTCAGTGTTTAGTACAGTGCCTGGCACAGTTTTATAGTTGCCATCTCCTCTCCATTTGTTTTTGTCTTTAAGATCTTCACTTTGTATTTTTTCCTTTTTGTCTTTGGTTTCTTTGTTTTTGGTACCAACAATTGAACCCAAGGGTGCTTAATCACTGAGCCATATCCCCAGCTCCTTTTATTTTAATTTTGAGACAGGGTCTAACTAGGTTGCTTACAGCCTTGCTAAGTTGCTGAGGCTGGCGTCCAACCTGCAATCTTTCTGCCTCAGTCTCCTGTTCCTTTGGCATTACAGGTGTACACACCACACTCAGCTTCTTATTGTTCTCCGTTCTTTTCAGTCTGTCACTGTCCCCTTCCCTTAGCCCAACCTGGGTGGGGGTCACCTTCCTTGCTGCATTTCTCCTCAGACCGTGTACAGTGCCTTGGGACTAAGGGATGCTTGCCGCTCCCTGCCCCAGTCCATTCAGCTTTTTCGGGACATTGCCCAAGAATTCTCTGACGACCTGCATCACATTGCCAGCCTCATTGGCAAAGTGGTGAGTGGAAGGAAAGAGGGCATATTGAGAGAGGGAAGAGGAATGGGGCTGGAAAATGGAAAAGGAGTGGGGTCTAGGGAATATAGTGTGGCATATGGGGAAGCATGGGAGATGTTGAGGTCAGTTGGGTGACTGAAGAATTGTGTTGGGTGACTGATGGATAGCGAGCTTGGAGTGGTGACACAGGCCTGTAATCCCACTATTTAGGGAGGATGAGGCAGAAGGATCACAAATTCAAGGCCAGCCTGGGAGACCTTCTCTCAAAATAAAATTTTAAAAAATGGTGGCTAGAGAAGTAGCTTAGTGTGCAAGGCTCTGGGCTCAATCTTCAATACCATCATCACCACCACAAAAAATAAATAAATAAATAAATAAATAATTGGATGGTCAGAGGAGGCGGCAGAACATCAGGAAAAGTGTCTGGAGAGTTAGGGTTAAGATAGGATTATAGGAGGAATTGGGCCCAAGGAGAGCAGGACAGAGATGGTGCTAGGTGATAAGAAACAGCTCCTTATCTGTTTTCACAGGTGGACTTTGAGGGCAGTCTTGCTGAAAACCGTTTCACAGTTCTCCCCAATGTAGACCCTGAAATTGATGAGAGTGAGTGTTGGGTGTGGGAATGGGCCTGTTAGCCCCCAAATAAAGCCTGCCCATCAGTGGGGTATCATTCTCAACAGACGGTCACTACAACTAGCAGCCAGATCAGAGACCTTACTTTTTTTTTTTTAATATTTATTTTTTAGTTGTAGTTGGACACAATATCTTTATTTTATTTACTTATATTTACGTGGTGCTGAGGATCGAACCCAGGGCCTCCTGCGTGCTAGGCAAGCGCTCTACCGCTGAGCCACAACCCCAGCCCCAGGGACCTTACTTTTAATATCTACATGCCTTCCACCCTCCTAGAAAAACGAAGGCTGATGGGTCTTCCCAGTTTCCTCACTGAAGTTGCTCGGAAGGAGCTGGAGAATCTGGACTCCCGTATTCCATCATGCAGTGTCATCTACATCCCTCTGGTGAGGGAAGGAGGTGGCTGTAGCCTCTAGGGGTCTTTTAGAGGAAATATTAGGTTTATGAAAGACATATTGGTAGGTAAGAAATCTTGGAGGGAGGAGTCTGAAGATCATGAGCCTTTTGGTGACTTTAGCCTCCTAAGGGAGGCATGAGGTATACCTTCATGGGTTTTGGGGCTTCCTTTAGGCAGAGAAGGTGTCCAGTAGGTCATTTCCTGCTCTGTGTCCTTTATTCTCCCCAGATTGGCTTCCTTCTTTCTATTCCCCGCCTTCCTTCTATGGTAGAGGCTGGTGACTTTGAAATTGAGGGACTGGATTTCATGGTAAGATCCCTTAACTTCTGTAGGAGGTGTAAAATGCAGCAGCTGGGTGAGGGCTTTGCCCCATCAGCACAGCCCAATATGAGATTTCTCCTCTGTAGTGGTGTTTTTGTTTTTTTGTTTTTGCCTGCCTGCCTGCCTTCCTTTCTTTTTGGTACAGGGGTTTGGGGGTTGGACCCAGGGATACTATACCATTGAGCTATATCCCTACCCCTTTTTATTTTCTGGTTTGAGACAGGGTCTCAGTAAGTTCCCCAGGCTGGCTTCAAATTTGTAATACTCCTGCCTCAGCCTCCAAAATTGCTAGGATTATAGCAATGTGTGCTCCATTGTGCCTGGCTTCTTCTTTGTAGTTTTACTTTGAGCTCTACCAGTTATGAGATGAAGGAGAGAGAAGTCAGAACACTGTAGGTACAGCTAGAAAAGTGGGAGAGGAGAGGAGGACCAAGAGATGCCCAGCTCACAGCTCTAACCCTTGTACCCAGTTTCTCTCAGAGGAGAAGCTGCACTATCGCAGTGCTCGAACCAAGGAGCTGGATGCATTGCTTGGGGACCTGCACTGTGAGATCCGGGGTGAGGAAACCAAGAAGCTGGAGTTTCGTAATGCTTCCAATAGGCCCTTTTCTTTCTGCTCTTAGCCTCTCTTTCACTCTGACTCTACATATTCCTCTCTGAATGTCTCTGGGAATCTCAGACTGAATTTATATGCCTGCTTTCGGGACTCTCTGTGGGCCTCTCTCCTTTACTTTCTCTAGAAGTGACTCCTGGCTCCCTTCCTCACCCACTCCCAGACCAGGAGACCTTATTGATGTACCAGCTGCAGTGCCAGGTGCTGGCGAGGGCAGCTGTCTTGACCCGAGTATTGGACCTTGCCTCCCGCCTGGACGCCCTGCTGGCTCTTGCCAGTGCTGCCCGGGACTATGGCTACTCACGGCCCCATTATTCCCCCCAGCTCCATGGGGTACGAATCTATAATGGCAGGTGAGAGGAGAGGGGGTTGGAGGCATAGATAAAAGGTGTGCAAAGGCCTCATCTTCTGGAGGGTTCATTTGTCTGGATCCATGGACCATGTAAGGTACCTCTCCACCCACTACAGACATCCTCTGATGGAACTATGTGCCCGAACCTTTGTGCCCAATTCTGCAGAATGTGGTGGGGACAAAGGCAGGGTCAAAGTCGTCACTGGACCCAATTCCTCAGGAAAGAGCATATACCTTAAACAGGTGAGAAGGAGCCCTACAACCTGGGCCTTGGGCATCTTCTACATCTTTTTCACCCCCACCTGCCAACTAACTGAGGTTCTCTGCTCTTCTACTTCCATGTTCTCATTTTCTAGCTAAGGAACAGCTATATTCTAATGAATATTTCCATGGCCTAACCTTCCTTCACTCCCCTCTACCTAGGTACATGCCATTCCCAAGTATGCCTCTACCTACTCCCCATACCTCTTTGCTGATTCTGGACAGTGTGTTCTATACATTTTTTCTTCTATTACATTTGTCCATCTTTCTTTGATCTATCATTCATGCCTTCAGTTGAGCCTTGCTTTTTATTCAGCCCACACTACGAGGCTCCACGTCCTGTCTCCTCCCCTATTCAGATAGGCTTGATCACGTTCATGGCCCTGGTGGGCAGCTTTGTACCAGCAGAGGAGGCTGAAATTGGGGCAGTAGATGCCATCTTCACCCGAATTCATAGCTGTGAATCCATCTCCCTTGGCCTCTCCACCTTCATGATCGACCTCAACCAGGTCAAAGGGAGTAAAGGGAGGTGGGATCAGGGAAAGGGATAATGGGGAAGGAATTTGATCTGAGGAAAGCATTCCTTCTGTTGCATGTCCTTAATACTTGGGGCAGGGAGGACCCAGGTCAGAAACAACACTATGAATATTTATTGAACCTTTGCTTTGTGTGACTCATTTGACAATGAAAAGATGAACTAAACATGCATTTCACCATGACAGAACTTGTAGTGTAGTAGGGTGGACACATATAAACAACTCTTTCACAGGCTGACTAGGGTTAGTATATAATAGGCTTCAAATGCTAATGAAACTTTCCTTGTCCACCTCCTGTCCAGCAGGTGGCGAAAGCAGTGAATAATGCCACTGAGCGATCTCTGGTCCTTATTGATGAATTCGGAAAGGGAACCAACACGGTGAGGGGAGAAACTGATGAGGAACTAAGGAGGGGAAATGGAGGGGAACAAATAGGGATGTGTGGGCAGAAAAGAAAGAAAGGACGGGAGAGGGAAAGGCCAGGGCACAAGCAGAGGGGAAGGTGGGTTTCACATCCTCTCTCCTCCCTCTGCAGGTGGATGGGCTTGCACTTTTGGCTGCTGTGCTCCGACACTGGCTGGTGCTTGGACCCATGTGCCCCCACATCTTTGTGGCCACCAACTTTCTGAGTCTTGTTCAACTACAGCTGTTGCCACAAGGGCCCCTGGTGCAGTATTTGGTGAGGAAATCAATATAGTTCCTATGGGCTCCCTTGAGTGTTTCCCAGAAGTGAGACTGGCTCTTCCATTAGAGTGGGGGGCTCCAGTACTCCCCTTCTTAGTTCCCACAGGGACTGGCCAAGGGTTTCAGGGTAGGAAGCCAGGATTAATGATATGTGCTTCCCCCTTTTATTCTCTTTAAGACCATGGAGACCTGTGAGGATGGGAACGACCTTGTCTTCTTCTATCAGGTTTGCGGAGGAGTTGCCAATGCCAGCTATGCCTCCCACACAGCTGCCCAGGCAGGGCTTCCTGAAAAACTCATTGCTCGTGGCAAAGAGGTGAAGAGATCCATGCATCCAACTACCTCTGCCTCAGGGGTCCCTTCCTCTTGGACACCTGGGTTCCTATTCCTCTTGGACACCTGGGTTCCTGGGCCCACAGGATTTCTGATCCTAATTTCCTCTTCCCCACCCCTTCCACCTTCCTTCTTGTCCCTAGGTCTCAGACTTGATCCGCAGTGGAAAACCTATCAAGCCTGTGAAGGAGTTGTTAAAGGAGAACCAAATGCAAAAGTGAGTGTTTGGCCTGGTCTCTTCATGCCTTCTCCTGCAGCTCCTCTCCCCTTCACAGAGCCTCGGAAGCCTTACTTCAGTACTGTGCCCTTCAAGGACTCATTCCTTCTTCCTCAAACTCCTAAATCTTCAAGGTCATGGGTTTCTTGTGCCACAGCCTTTTCCCTCTGTTCAAGGACTCAGTTAACTGTTCTTCCATAAATCTCACCATTCTCTCCCCCATTTCAGTTGCCAGACATTAGTGGACAAGTTTCTGAAACTGGATTTGGAAGATCCCAGCCTGGACTTGGACATTTTCATGAGTCAGGAAGTGTTGCCTGCTGCCACCACCATCCTCTGAGTTCTTCCTCTGTCCTCCCCAACTACCTGAGACCCAGGGGCTGCAATGCCTTTTTGGTTTTCTTATCTCCTTTAGACCCAGAGTTCTCAATTTCCGTAGAAATTTTGTTTCATGTTAGGAATAAAGTTTATTTTGGATAATGTTATTGTTTCCTTAGGCAATCCAAAACAGAACAGGAGAATAGGACAGAGATAAAGCACCAAGCAGAATTCCACAGAGGAACCTGCCCTACCCTCACTAAAAGTACATTGACACTGCTATGGGAAGACCCTCAGATTCTTCCCCAGGAGACTTCTTGAGAAAAAGCTACTTAAGAAAGGCCCTGTGAAAACAGAATAAAGAAATGAAAGAGGGGTCCAAGAGAGATGGTTTTCCCCCTTATCTATGAATACCTCAGCCTTAGACACCACAGGAAGGGGTCAGAGAGGCAGAATGGGTGTGAGGGAGGGGTAGAGGGGAGGGACCAGTTCAGGCCACAGCAGAGGGAGTGGCTGCACCTTCCTCACCTCAGAGCCATGGGGAGCCAGGGTTCTGGTGGGCAGCCCCTGGCACAGGCTCCCTACACGGTTCTGCTGCTGCCACTGGGAACAAGCCGAGAAGACCCCGGGGCCCAGAGCTTTTTTCTTTGGGTAAGTACTAGCCCAACAAGAGATCCCTTTCCTCAGATCTGTCCTTTATATTTCTACTCAACTCCAGGGACCTACAGAAGTAAGGTCTTTTCCCCTTGACCTCTAGGGTCCTCAGTGGACGGTCTGGGCTTACATTCTGTAACCAGTGAACCCAGCCAGGGGTTATGCAATGGGCAATGGCCACAGCCCTGCTGTAGGGCAAGTTAGCCTCTGCTTCTTGTGTGACCCAGCTGCAGAGGATGCAGGCTCTGGAGAGAGAGCAGGATGCCCTGTGGCAGGGCCTGGAGCTGCTGGAATATGGCCGGGCCTGGTTTGAAGACCATCTGAGGGAGGCACAGCAACAGCAGCTGCATCTGGGAGCCCTTGGTGAGGTAGGGACTGCCCCGTGCAGGTGCAGTAGAGACGGGGAGGAAGGAGCAGGGAGTATGTGGACATGGTCTGAGACCACTCTGGAAAGGGGAGAGTTAATGCGTGAGGGATCATGAATTGGAGGCAACATTGGAATGACAGGATGCCACCAAGTGTTAGGTCCTGTTCATTGTTCCTGCTGGAGGAGATTGGGCTGCATTCCATTCAGAGGGACATGATTTGGATCACTCCATGGAGTGGGGGAGTGGCCTGGGTTATTTCCAATAGGGTAGGGATGGATAGGGAAGATCCATAAAGAACAGGGGAAAGGGGGATTATATTATTTGAGGGGGATGGGGATTGCATTGTCAAAGAGATGGAGAGTACTGGATTTTTCCAACTGCTTGGAAGGATACCAAGATGAGGGGATCCATATGAGGAAAGGAGTGGCCTGTGATGACATATGAGTGACAGCATGTTGTCAGCCTCCAACTCCTCCTTCAGAATTTTCTAACAGATTTACACTCAGAGCCTGGCGGCCCCCAGTTAGCCCAAATTCAAAAAGTGAACATCTGTTTGCAGAATCTGATTCAAGGAAAGGTGAGTTTATTGTTTTTAGTTTAGACTTTTGGGAAATGGGAGAGAGAGGGATACTGTTGGGGTCAGTATCTCGTTTAACGGAATTCACAGTGAATCCCACCACCAGTTCTCCCCACATCCATTGAACAAGGCCAGTTCCTGCACCACCCAGAACTGGAAGGAAGAGCCGTGGAAGCAGAACTTGTGGCAGCAACAGGTATTGGGGGGTCTTTCCCCAGAAGCTCTGGCCCCATGGGGTAGGGAATATTCAGATGCTCAGTCTATTTTTCTCTTCTTCTCCAGGAGTTATCAAAGCAGCAGACAGGAAACATCCAGTCTCAGGAGGAGATGGCTCAGCTGAGCTGTCTCCAGGGGCAGAGAGGCCCTACCCTTGTGTAAACCCTTCTCAATCTAGTGAAGGAGCAGGTTGAGTCAGAACCTTCTCTCCTTATTCTGTCTTAACTCGACAGCCTCCTCTCCTTATTCTGTCTTAACTCGATTGCAGTTCTTGGGTCAACAAAGTTCATATACCTTGGTATAATTTTATCCTCTACTCCTAAAAATTTCCATTTCATTTTCTTGATGTCTCATGCCCTCACTCTCTATATGTGATATGCAAAAATGATCTTTCTTTGAAATCCCTTAGGGGAGAAGACATGTTCATTGAAACCATCCTTCAGCTTTGAATAGAAAAAATAAAATAGAAGCTGCTCCAGAGTTTAAAATAAAAACAACTCTATAAATAACGCTTCCTGGCACTTACCTCCTTCCAAAACTAGTCTCCTCCCCACATATCTATCTACCTGAGCCTGGGAGAGCATGACTAGTTAATGCTCTAGATGCTACAGAGAAATAGAGATCAACTTTCTCAAAAAAAAAAAAAAAAAAAAAAAATATATATATATATATATATCTATATATATATATATCTATCTTTGGTTTCATTCCCATAAGGGTTATAGAAAGTGCATTGCCAGGAAATCCACTGCCTTCTATCCCAATCTTGGTGTTTTTTGTTTTTGGAGTGCTAGGTATGGAACCCAGGGCCTTGATCATGCTAAGCAAGTGCTCTAACCACTGAAAACACCAACCTCATGATGTTTAAGAAAAGGAAACTGATGCAGTGGCCCATGCTTGTAATCCTAGCTACTTAGGAGGCTGATGTAGTAGGATCACAAGTTTGAGGCCAGCCTGGGCAACTTAACAAGACCCTGTCAAAATAAAAAATAGAAAGGGCTAAGGCTCAGTGCTAGAGCATTTGCCTAGCATGCCTGAGGCCATGAGTTCAGTCCCCAACAGTGCAAAAGAAAGAGAAGGGACAAGGGCCAGAGAAAGAAAACACCCATCCAGCTGGGAGAAATAAAGTCCTGAGGCCTATCTCATGGTTTCACCAGTGGGGCAGGTTGAAAAGCTAGAGATTCATTCCTCTAAGTGCTGTTTTGTCACCAGGAGGCCAGGGTTAGCAGTAGTAGTACACCTCCCACAGTACCCCACCAGGGTCTGCCTGCCTTCCCTCCCCTAGCCCTTCCCTGAGTCACCAGAGTGGAGGAATGAAAAACAGGAGTGGTGGTGGTGACAACAGGCCCAGATGAGGCAGAGAGCTGGTCCTGAGAGGAGAGGAAGGGAAGGTCAGGTGTGCTAGAGCTTTGTCCAAATTAAAATTATACTTCCCTCCTCTTGCCCTGCTTCTCCTCAGATAGAAGGTGAAAGTACCTCACCTGCAGGGTCTGAGCCAGTACCAGGAGCCGGAGGAAGGCATGGGTCGGAGGCATTAGGCTGACTTCTCGATCCAAGGCAGTCACAGTCACCATCACCATCGAGTCCAGGGCTGCTGAGTCTGGGACTTCCAGCCACAGGCACCCCCAGGCGGATTCATTCAGCCCCAGATGAGCCCTTGAGAGTGGTTAGGAACATGGGGCTTAAAGCCCCAAGGAAAGCTCCCAATGGCTGAGAGTCTAGGGGTGAGCCAAGAGCAGGAAAGAGGATGGGGAACTCTCAGGGCTAATAGGAAGAGCTCAGGGGCAGGGTTTGGAATGAAGAGCGTGGGGCCACACCCCTAGAACCAACAGGTAGGACCAGAACCCAGCAGGAGGATTCAGAGGACTCACCTTGAGAGGTTGGAGGTGAATGCAAAGTTGGGGTTGACAGATATCCTAATATCAAGATCCTGAGGGACTGAGAAGCTGGTGATGCGGAGGGTGAGCAGGGCCTTGCTGCCTGGGGCCAAGAAACCTGGGGGACCACTGAGCTACAGAGAAAGGCCAGTCAAGGGAGAAGCCCGTAAGTTCTCACCAACCTAAGCCGGGACCTTCCCCTGAGGTCTCACCTCCAGAAGCACAGGGGCCACAGTGCAAGGCTGGGGGGTAATCCGGTGCAGGCCCTGCCCACCTCCATCCTGGCCAATCAGCTCCAGGGAGAAGGGTCCAGGGGTGGACAGCAATGTAGGTGGCAGTGAAGCTGTGAGGACACCTCGCTCTGGGGGTCCCAAGGGCTCCAAGGGCACCTGACCCAGCTTGGTGCCCTCTGGAACCCTTCTGAGGATGACATGAGAGAAATGTGGGGGAGAATCCCCAGGGTTGCCTCTCGAACCCAGCCCTATCACTTCTACCAGCAGCTGGGTCTGGAGACCTGAGACAGGAAGGGAAAGAAGGGGAGGTCACATGGTGTATTATATAGAATCCACAAAGCTGTACACTTAGTTATGGCTCTTTACTCAATAAAAATGTGTATATAATGTGTCTATGTATGTCTGTGTACACATGTATGTACATTTATATAAGTATACATGCTTACACATATGTACACATACATTTACACACATAATGTACTTGAGTTGGGGGTAGACAGGGAATAGATGTACCTGCAACGGGCTGAGTCAGAGGGTAAAGGCCAGGGTGGGGTCCATCCTCCATGGGAATACCAAAGTGAAAGAGGAAGTCCAGGGAGGTCTGGGCTGGGGGAGGGTGAAGGCAGTCAGAGAGGTTCCTGAGAGGAATGTGCCTCAGATTGTTCTCTGACCCCTGAGAGAACTTCCCTTCCCTTCCCTTCCCAAGAACATCTCCCTCCTTACCTTGCACTCTTACCCGGGGGGTGCCCTCAGCTGTGACCTGGATCTCCCAAGTCCCTGTCTGTGGGGGGTCAGTCATGGTCACCATCCAGAACTGCCCAAAGCGGTGAGTATGACCCAAAGGACCCATACCTTCTTCCTGGCTCTGGAATATTCCTGGGATGGGAATAATAGATTGTCATATGAAACAAGCCCTGTATTTAGCACATCCCCCCTAGTTCTCCATTCTCCATCTACATTTTTCTCTCTGCCTTGAACCACACACAGAGGTACCAGTAGGGTTCTTGATCCAGAAGCTGCTGATCTCCCCATGCATCCGGACTGTGACCTTCTGGAGCAGCCCATCAACAATGAACACAAGTGGCTTGCCAGGCACTATGACAGGCGGTTCCAGAGGAAGAGTCACCTTGGGGGAATAGACAGGACCAAAATGTAGGGGAGAAAGTAAGGCATGGAATGAGTAGGAACAAAAGAGAAAGGCAGAGACAGAAAGACACCAAGTCACACAAGGAGAAGGAATACTAATGAGGGGCAGTTACTATGTTCAACAACAAAGCTGGAGGTGAGAGTTCAGAATGAGGCAGTCACTACTTGTTTGCCCTTAAAATATGGAAGAAGGACTGGGCTGGGAATATAGCTCAGTTGGTAGAGTGCACATGCACAAGGCCCTGGGTTCAATCTCTAGCACCACCAAAAAAAAAAAAAGGATGGAAGGACTTTCTGTGACAGCCCTGAGGCACTGGAAGCCATATGGAAGGGAGGTTTACTAATCTGAAAAGGCAATGTGGAAAAAAGACAGCCATGGATCTCAGAAGGAAAGAAACTTCCTTGTCCACACTTCTGAATGAATGGCAACAAAGTGTAAGTGAGAAGCAGCACCACACTTCTCAGCCCAGAACAGAGGGCACCAGGCCCTCTGGCATCTACTTACCAGAGCAGCCATGCTCTCCCCAACAATGGCTGCCACGTCCCGAATGTGCTGGTCTTTGGTGAAGATAACCTCTCCTCCTGAGGCCAGGGCCACTGCTTCATATGGCTCAAAACGCACAGGGGATAGGACCTCACGCCGAGCTCGACCCTGAACCCTTGATGGGTCTTCAGTCACCAGGAATGTCACCTGTGGCCAGAAGACAGTCCAATGCTTGGGGGTCCAAGTGCCATCTGGTATTATAAATAAGGATCCTTTCTGCTCAGAATTTCTCCAGATTTGATGATTAGTGATAAAATATTTCTGTCTATACTCCAGCTGCTTCCAGTCTCCTAATGATGCAACTCTCTGACCCTCAATAGTTGGCTGCCCCTTTGTAACCACCACGTTTCATGGTGGAATTTTAGCAACTAGTTTTCCAGTTCTTCAAATACTTTACTGTGCTGGTTCCAATATGAATTCAGCAGTATTAAGGATAGGACTATTGCTAAAGGTATGGCTAGTTTGACCACCATAGTGTTGTGTCGCTATTGTTATGAGGTTATTGTCATAGGGTCTCTCTATTCTTGGGTGGCTATCACTGGGTCTCCCACCAGCTGTGCTCACCCTGCACCGACGCTCCTGACTCAGGGATTCCACCCGGTTGGTGAGAAAGGCATCCTTGGGGGAGGCATCAGTGAAGACAAAGATGTCTGAAAGTGGAGGTGTGTGCAGAAGGGCTAGCTGCCAGGGAGGAAAAGGGCTAGTGTTAAGAATTACAGCAGCAGGGAGTTGACAGAGCCAGGGAGGACAGAGTAGAAAGGAATATGACCCTGGAACCTTGGAGTGAGGCTAGCAGAGCTAGGTTCTGGGTCCAGTGGAAGAAGCTGGGGAGGATTCTAGCTCTATCTCCTTCTGGTGGCAGGGTCTGGAAAAGGCAGGACAAGTGGGAAGGGGAAGAGAAAGGGAAGGGTCAGACCTCCAGGGCAGATAGGCACATCTCAGGCTCATCTCCACCCCCTAAGGCGTGGATCTCATTTAGTCGCTGCCAGAAGCTGTGAGGGTCACTGGTTGTAAAGACAGGTCCAAACTCTGGGTAGGAAGAAAGGACGTTGAGGTGAGTAAGAAAAGAGCTCCCCTTATTCCTACCCTGGCCCACCTTCCCAGTAGAGGCCTGCTGTGCTCCTGGGGTAGACAAATATTGAAATAACAATATTCCTTGCCTAGTATGCATGAGGCCCTGGGTCCAATCCCCAGTAAGAAAGAAAAAAAGGAAAGCAGGGTGCAGTGGTGTACACCTGCAATCCCAGTAGCTAGAGAGGTCGAGGCAGGAGGATTGCAAGTTCAAAGCCAGCCTCAGCAACTTCGCGATGCCCTAAGCAACTCAGTGAGACCTTGCTTCTAATTCTAAATAAAATATAAAAAAGGGCTAGGGATGTGACTTAGTGGTTAAGTAACCCTGGGTTTAATCACTGGTACCAAAAAAAAAAAAAAAAAAATGATTATTCTTTTTTATTTATATGACTTTAAAAAATTTTTTTTTAGTTGTAGATGGACATGATACCTTTATTTAATTTAGTGGTGCTGGGGATCAAACCCAGGGCTTCACACATGCAAGGTGAGCACTCTACTACTGAGTCACACCCCAGCCCTACATGACTTCTTATACTCATCAGAAGAGAAGGGCAGGGTCTGGCAGGGAAAGTGGGTCTCCACTCCCTTAAAATGGTGGCACTTCCTATGGTCTTGAGTGGACCTTTAATGGATACATGTGCCTGCATAAAAAAAAAAAAAAAACTAGGTCCTCAGTTTCCTCATCAGAAAAGCCAGAGAAAATAATAGTATTTACCTCACAAACTTATTAAGCGGACTGTATGAATTGATTTTTTAAATCTTAGAATAGTGCCTGGATGTAGTGCTAAAATCTTATTCATTTATTCTACCTTCATCAAACATGTAATAAGTCCCTATTAAATGCCAGTCACTATAAGACTTATAAGGAAAAAAGACAAACTTTCCCTTTAGGGAATTCTCAGTTTAGGAGGCATAAATGTATATGTTATGTATCTATAATACTTTTTTTAAGTGATGGGATTGAACCTAGGGTTTCATGCAGGCTGGACAAGTGCTCTACCATGGAGCTAAAAACCTAGACCCCCCAGGAGACACTTTATTTGATCATTAACCCTGGGAGTTAGATAGGATAAAGTATGGTTGAAATCTACTTTATGGATGATTAAATTGAGGCCAAGGGAGGTTAAATGGCCAGCCCAAGAAAACAGTAAGACTGGTAGACCCAGGCCTGATGGGCAGACTTCTAGTTCAGTAGGGGGAAAAAAAAAAAAAAGAATATAACTAGATAGCTCAGATACTTCCCCAAAGGAACAGACCCACCAACCCCTCATCTTCATCCCAATCTTTGTCTGTAGGAAATAGACAGTTGAAAATGACTTATTAGCAAGAAAGGTAAAGAAGGCCTAAGCATGGATTGTACATTAGACTTATGTAGAGTGTTGCCATTTTGGAAACAGAAGTGGCGTAAGTATCCCATAGAGGTTCATTCAGGAAGAGTTACTATGAAGACCACTTCCTCATCAGAGGTCTTTATCCCTTGCCCTGGACTTTCCTTCTCTCCACTACCCTGGCCAGACCCCAGTTACCTGGGTCATGGAAAGGCACCAGAATGTAGTGGACAGGCTCCATGGGACTGCCCTGCCGCTGCTCCATGATGTGGCGAGCTTGGATTTTGGCAGCATTGATCTCCTCACCCATGCTGCCAGTGGTATCCAGGACAAAGCTCAGGCTAGAGGCTGGGGTGATGTCCAGCAGCCTGGGGAGCAGGCCAAAAATACAGTGAAGGATCTGCATATTTGTCCACAGCCTCTAGTTTTTCAGTTCTCCCAGGAGCACCAACCCATCAGGGGACCCACCTCTAGGAGGCCACTAACCTGGAGAAACCGCTGTCTCCCAGGCGGCTTCTCAGGAGGCTGAAGGCCTGGATGGAGGCTAGAAGGGCCAGTTTTGCAGCCTGGAGATGCATCATGTGGTGGGGGGAGAATCCTGGGGACGTGCTATCCTTGTTGATGCCACCCCGGGGTGGCTGGGAGCTGCTCTGGTCAAAATGGCCTCCATGGCTACATTTTCCTGGGTTGGGGAAAGAGATCTGGAGGGTGGAGGTTTAAAAAAGTCCCACTGCCTCCTAAGAAAATGGGGGACTTCAGACTCGATGTGACCCTTTAAGCCCTTACCAAAGCATAAGCACTGTAGAAGCAAACCTAGAATAAACATGGAGGGGTTAATCACATGACAGATCCCCAGATCCCTCCAGCCAGTCTCCCAACACTGCCCATAGGCAAAAGAAAAATCCTACAAGTGGAGTAAGAAGCTGCTCCCCACTCAAAGATCATGGCCTCTTCAGTGGGCCTTCACCCACCCATCCCATTCCCAATAACCTTTCCTAGGAAGTAATGCCACAGCAGATGGGGCAAAGGCCTACAGGACTAAAGTCCTGTGTGAGTGTTCAAAGGAAATGACTTTCTCTCTTTACTTCTGGGAATCTTTCTTTTCTGGTACCTGGAGGTTTCGGGGGATGAGTTCCAAAGTAGCCAGAGGTGAGGAGTGTGAAGCCCAGCAAATTCCCGGGGCAGCTCAGTTCCTCACAATCAGAACAGGTAGGATTGCCCACTGGGAAAAGAAGACAGGGGCTAGAACCAAAGCCTCAGTTACCCCAGGACTTTATCCTTGCCCACCCAACTTCAGTCCTTGATCTGGGTTGGAATAAGGTAAAAGGGACCCTGGCTAGATATTCTGGAGTTCAAGGCTGGTAGCAGGACTGGATGTTTGAAACTGGGGCTGTGCTAGAAAACTCAGGAAGTGTTAGAATCAACTGTATGGGGATTCTGTCTTCTGTGAGCTATAGTGAGGAAGGAAACTTATAATGAACAGGAGGAAGCTTCTGGGTCCTAGTTTAGCTGAGAGGCTGAGGGGGATTATGAGAGGTCATGGGAGCCATTCGGGGTGGAGGAGCAAGCCACATGAAAGATCAGTCTAAGGTCTGCAGATCTGGTCCTGGCTGTTCTCCCATGTGACCCTGGCGAAGCCACTTAACTGACCTGGTCTTTAGTTGAACTAGGGGACCTCAGAGTCCTTGCAGAGAAGAAATGACATCTTATCCTATGTGACCTCAGGACGTGACACAGGGTGGACTGAGAGGTGGTGGCTCTGTGAGCTCCCACTTTACCACAAAGTCATGGCCATACCTTGTGCCAGGCTCCAGAGCTCTTGCCGTGGCCAGAGGAGGTAAGGGTGTGGCTGCTGCTCCCCCAGTTCTACCCAGTTGCTGTGACTGTAGAAATCCTGGTCCCCGGGGGAAAAAAGATAGGGAACAAAGCACTGGTCTGATCTTGTCATGAAATCCAGCTCTAACATGCCACTCCTTCAAATTCCCATCCAGAAAGTCTCCTCCCACCCCACTATTTCTGTGAGACACCCTCCACTGTTCTTCTCTACAGAACAGAGCTTTGGAGGAGGAGGGCCACCCATCTTCCCATCTTGGGGGTCTAAGCCAAAGGCTTCTCAGTGGCCCACTGGGTCCTGCACACAGATAAGCTGCCCTCCCTCACCTCTCCCATTTGTTACTATCCTCTCCCTCCCTTTTCTCCAGCCATAGTGGCCCCCCAGGAAACACTACTGGTTTGGAAAGTAGGACAGAGCCTCAGGTGCTGGCAAACAGTGCCCCACCCCTCTAGAGTAAGGGAAGACAAGGCATGATTAAGGTCAGGATCCACCAGGAAAGGAAAACTAAAGACCCCTCTGGCATTCCCCCGACTCTGTCTCACCTGCAAGGCATGAAGCGCAGCCCCAAGGCGTTGGCGGGCCAGTGTGTGGTCAAGGGCTCTGGCTGCCACCAATGTCTCCTGCAAAGCCCCCATCAAGCGGGTGCGTCCCTGACTCAGACGCTCAGCATCAAAGTGCAGGTCAGGGTCATTCCTGGAAGTTGGCAGGAAGTCCTGGGCTGCATTGGCACGGGACACCTCGCCTAAGGCTGCTCGGAACCGCCGGGAAGGAAACCCAGGTCCAAAGTAAGCGGCAAAGAGGTCATCAGCAAGAAGGGTTCGGCCCTGGTGAAAGTGGTAGGGGACAGGGGCTCCAGGGAAGCCCCTAGGATTGGATTATTGCCCACATTGTCAGCACTATCACTCAAGGCTGGTATAGGTGGATTAGAGAGCGCTGGGCCTGAGGAGAAAGTGGGTAGCCTTGGACCTCCCTGAGGGGGGATTCCCAACTTCAGGACCAAGACTACTAGGTATTGTTGCTGCAAGGAGGTGGAGTGGGGAGGTGAACTGGTGGAGTGGGGAATGAACAGTGTCCCTTCTCTAATGACCAGGGTCCTCAGGGAGCAGAAGTCTCAGAGAACTGGGGAATCTAGCAGGAATGTGAGGGGTCCTGGGGATGCTTACCAAGTAGTCCTCTAGACGAAGTGGGGGCTGGTTGGGTGGCGGCTGTTCCAGGAAGAGCTGCAGGGTGACATTGAGTGCAGCCTCCTCAGTCAGGTCCTGGTGGGTGATGGAGCCAGGGGCAGCCAGGAGGCTCCAGATGTTGGGAAAAAAGGCCGAAGTCGGTGGCAGCAGCAGTTGTAGCAGAAGCAGCACTGAGGGGCCCAGGTGGGACAGGGGCACCTCTGCAGAGAGCATGGCTGAAACATGGACCTAGGGGACAGAAGGCTCTCAAGGGAGGAGGAAACTGCAAATCTGATTGTTCTGTTTTGTTTATTTGTCTCCACGGGCACCTGCTTTAGTCACCTCCTTTCGTTTTTGGCTAAATGCCTCCTTAGCTCCAGGCTGGCTTCCCCACTGTCACCCAAATAGCCTGAGGGCCTTATCAAACCCATAGATCTGAAAGGAATGGGGTCCAAAGCTCCTTCCCCAGATTCTCTCACAGTCCCAGACAAGTTCCCAGCCCTGCCCCAGGAACACCCCCATGCATAAGAAATCAGAATTTCCTCTCAGGCCTCTCCCCTACCTGGTTGCTGGGTCTCCTGAGCAGGACTAGCTTGGGTGTGGCGTCACAGGGCACTTAGGTCAGAGTTATAATTAACCAGGCCTCTATGGAGGGGGAGGGAGGCCCCAGGAGCCAGGGGGCAGAACAGACAGCCCCTGGCCCTCTACTCATGACCTGCCCAGGGCCACAAGCAGAGGCCGGCAGTAGGCAGAAGGGCGGCACCAGTGCTGGCTTTCTCCAGCTGCAATGCGGAGGTGAGAAGAGCTGGGAAGGAGGAAGGGAGCAAGCAGCATGACTCAGGCCTGGCGAGGTGCCAAGGACAGACCCAGACGCACCCTTCTGCCCACCAGGACCTGCCTGGCTCCCAGCCTGCAGCTACACCAGCAGTCGTTGAGGCCTTAGGAACCCAGCCCTCTGCACCCACTCCTACCCCCACCACATTCACAGATAAGAGATGAGTTTGTGGCAAAATATTTTATTGCTGCCATCCCATGGTGGGCTGTGAGGATTGAAGTTGGGTGTCACAGCATCTTCTGGAATAGGGTGATAGCCTCATCCATCTTCCTGAGTTCTGCCTCTGTCTGTTGGAGCTAGAGATGGAATGAGGGGAAGAGGTGAGGACCCAGGCCCAAGGAGAAGACCTGAACACCAGGATAGCAAAGGGGTTCAAGCTGGAAAGATGGGTGAGAATCACTAGCAGGGAGCAGTTCCAGGTCTGTGTGCTTGGCTGTCACCTTCTCCCCAATTCCAGTCTTCCCACCAGCACCTCCCCACTCTCTTCCACCAGGACCCTGCCACATAGATCTTCCCTTTTCTTATAGTCCTTAGTAACCAAGGTTGAAGGGATTCAGAGCCCACACACCCTGTTCAGCACCCTCACCCAGGCAGGAAAGCACAGGCTGACAGGAAATCATTTTAACTGTTGGTGGCGGTAACGCAAATGGTAATGCTGCCTATTCAGAGAGTGCTGGATGAGTTGAGTGAGATAAACCTGTCAGCCAACACCCTTGCTCTTAGGTTCAGGACTGTTTTTCTCTGGTCTGTGTAGTTTACCCACTGCCGTTCCCTGGAGGGATCTTAGCTGCAGAGGGTCTGCAGAGGGGCTTCACACCAGGAGATGATCCTGACTTTCTGAAGTCAGCCCAGTGAGCTACAGAAGTAGAAGTAGGTGCTAACCTGGGGCTCCTTAACTGCATGTGGGTGCCAAGTCCAACCCCAAGATGTGGGTTTCTACATTCTGGGAGTTGGATAGGGTTACCAGGGTCTAACTGGGAAACAGGATGCCTGATTCTAAGTCTGCCTCTCTCTCCAACCTGCCATGTAACCTTGCATTGGGTCCTTTACCCACAGTGGTTTCTTATGTATATAGGGAGGGGGCTGCATGGTCACTGCTCAAGGGGCCTGGGGATAGATGGAGCTGATGGTGTGGGAAATGCCCACCCACACCACAAACCTTGGCTTCGTCTGCCTCCTGGACTTCGAGGGGCACCTTGACAGAGTAGCCCGAGGCAGAACGTCGCTCCCGCAGACGCTGGGCCTGCCGTTGGGCCTCACTTCGCTTAGCCTGCAGCTTGCCTAGCTCCCGGGCTGGGTCCACCAGGCCCTGCAGCTGCAGGTGGATTGAGCATCGGTCAGAGGCCAGGGCCACTGCGCAGCCTTGTGGTGCAGGAGCCCCCAACGCCAGGACAGCCACCACACCCGCACTGGCTAGTGTCTGCACGTAGCCTGACACTGCCGATGCAAGAGTGCCTGTGGCCTCATCAGCCACTTCCAGGAAACCTACAAGGGAGAAAGGAAGGTGAGATCTGGCCACGAGGAGACAGGAGACTAGACAGCCACAGCTGGACTCTAGAGTGGGCTAGGGATAGTGGGGCAAGGTAGACATAAGGGCCTGAGGCTCACAGTCGGGCCGGATCCGGGTTAGGTTGTAGTCTGCACGCAGGGAGCGCACAACTCGGGTGATGCTTAGCGCCAGCTCAAGGGCAGCTTCTGCCTCAGGGTCTTTCCAGGAGCACTGTGGGATGGAGGAGGAGGTGAGGGAGGCCTGGGGGTGAGCCCGAGTCCCCTCCAGACCATACCCCATACCTCTGCAGGTTCTGGGTAGGGGGTAACACAAAGACTAGCTGGAGCTTGTGGGGTCCGCCGGGGCAGCCTCTGGTAGAGTTCCTCTGTCACAAAGGGCATGAAGGGTGAGAGCAGCCGCAGGCCAACATCTAGGCAGGTGTAAAGGGTCTGGCGGGCACACTCAGCTGCCATCTGGTCCACTCCATTCAGGACAGGTTTTAGGCACTCCTAGGGGATAGGGAGGTACAAAGCTCAGATTGAAGATCGAGCCTCAAGCCCTCACGTGACTATAAGGACTGGCAAAGGAATGGGTTGGCTTAGATCTCACAACCAACCAGTGACAGAGCTGGGCCCAGAGCTCAGCAACACCCATGCCCTACCCCACCTCAGTTTCTTCTTACCAAGTAGACATCACAGAGCTCATAGAGCCAGAAGCTGTACTGGGCGGTGGTGACAGCTGGGAAATCATAGGCCTGGAAACCTTCATTGCTGAGCCTCACAGCCTCAGCCAGCCGACTGCGGATCCAGCGGTCTACCAGGCTCTCGTGGCCTCCAGGCTTGGGGGAAAGGGGTATATCAGCCAGCAAGCCACCAGATGGAGGGAGGAGCCTGAACCCCACAATGGTAGGAATCATGGTAAGTCTCCATTCCAGAAGTAACTGAACATGTGCCCAGTGTCTGGGAAAAACAAATAGGTTTCCAGCCACCTCAGGGATGACCCTAATACCTGTTACTATCTGTCTCTGTTCCCTAGCTACATAGAGGACCCTCAGGGACTGGGGCTTGGGTTCCTGATCCTACAGCTGCAATCCTCGCACAACTATGCTTGATAACTGAGGAACAGGGGCATAGTCTATGTGGGTGTGTATTCACTGCCCACCAGGCCCTCACCTTGGAGGTAGGTGAGGGCACAAAACCCTTCCCAAGGCCTCGGAGAGCAAACTTGGTGGCATTCCAGAGCTTGTTGCAGAAGTGGCGGTAACCCAATATTCGGTTCACATCAAGGTTGATGTCACGACCTAGGTGAGGGATAAAATGAGAGTCCTCACCATTCTCCTTCTTGGCCCAGGCTCTCCAGAAGCCCAGGGCAGAGGAGAGAGTGGGCCTCTGGGAAGGAGGCATGAAGGCCATACCCTGGGATGTGTAAGCGCAGAGTCCAAATCGGAGAGCATCAGTGCCACACTCAGGAATCCCCATGGGAAAGTCTGCCTTCTGTAGGAGGAGGCAGATGGAGGAGCCTCTTGTCAGCCCTGCCCACATTCTACTCAGGCTCCACCCCAGGGCCCTGCCTTCTGTACCTGCCCTTCCTTGGCCTTCTCCACCTCACTAGGGTCCAGGTTGCTGTTCAGTAATTGGTCATGGAGGCCCTGACAATAGAGGAGGAATAGTTAGATAGCCGTGGCCACAGCCCCAGAGCTAATTATTCCCAATGGTCCAAGCCACAGTCCTACCTGCAGGGAGACTCCGTGGATGACATCCAGGGGGTCAATGACATTGCCTAGAGACTTGCTCATCTTTCGTCCATGAGCATCACGCACAATGGCATGGAGGTAGACCTGATGGGCAGGAGGCAAGAACAGTGAGGTTCAGTCCCTCTCATAGCATCAATGCCCCCTAGCAGGGTCTGCCCCACCTTAGATCCCATTGAGTTATCCCCATCAGCTCATTCAGCAAATAAATCAGTAGAAGCTCATTCTCCTCTGGAAAGAGAAAGCCCTAAGCCAAAGCACAGAAATCACTAAGTGGAGCCCAGGCTGGATTTCGACCCCACCCATTGGGACCAGGCCCATCCACAGCTGTCTGGGCTGAGCCTGAGCTGCAGCATAAAGGGGCAGGAGAGGAGGGAGGAAAGTGGGAGGGTCTTGGCCATCTTCACACCTCTCTGAAAGGCAGCCTGCCGGTAAGTTTCAGGCCAAGCATGACCATTCGAGCCACCCAGAAGAAGAGGATGTCGTGACCTGTCTCCAGCAGAGTCCCTGGGTAGAACACACTCAAATCTTCTGACTGCGGGCAGACCAAGGTGTGAATGACAGTCAAGTACCTTCTCTTTCAAGACCGTCAACCCACCCTAGTCTAGCCCCAGGAACACACCTGGTTGGGCCAGCCCAAGATGGAGAAGGGGAAGAGGCCGGAAGAGAACCAGGTGTCCAATACATCCTCATCTGAGGAAAGCCAAACGTCAGAGGTCAGAGGAAATGGACCTAAGGGTCAGAGCTCCAGCTCTGCCAACTCACCCCCAAGGCCCCTTCTTGCCTTGCTGGAGGCTAATCTTATCAGGTGATACTCCAAACTCCTTGGCTGCTTTTTCTCGGGCCTCCTCCTCACTGCGTCCACTCACCCAGTACCGCCCATCGGGGTCCTGCCAAAGGCGGAATGAGTTCCCATGGGGTGTCTCTGCCTTGCCCCAACCACTCCCCAACCCAGGGTTCAACAAACCCAGTTTCCCAGACACCTAGCTCTGGCCCATCCTTACCTCCCCAGGAGGTACCGCTGGGTCATTGACAGTGATGAAGTAGGCTGGGATGCGATGGCCCCACCACAACTGCCGGGAAATGCACCAGTCCCTGCAAATGGCCAGTGGTGGGGAAAGTGTCAGGAAGGCCTGCAAATGTCCCTTCCCATGTTCCTCAGCCAGCTACCTCATACTGAGGGGCCCTACACACCGGATATTGTCCATCCAGGAATGCCACGTTCGTTGATGGGTCTCAGGCAGAATGCGGAGGTCTCCCCGGGTCACAGCAGCACTGGCAGCCTGGGCCATCTCCCCGCAGCGCACATACCACTGTGGCCTTAGCAGAGGCTCCACTACATCCTTGGAACGGCTGGGGGTGCAAGTGAGGTGAGGAGGCCAAGCAGTGAGCACCTGAAGGAGCTCCCCACTTCCCACCATACCTAGTCCCCACCCTCACTTGCAAAGTGGCACCACCATGGGGTTGTCCTCAATGCCACGAAACAGCCCTTGCTCTTTCAGTGCTGCCAGAACTGCCTTCCTGGCCTCAAATCTGGGCAGGCCCTGAGTAGAAAAAAGGCCTCATCATGGTGATGCTTAGGCATTCCCCAACTTCCCTCAACCAGGGACACCACACCCAAGGCAGCCTCACCAGGAAAGGTGGGGGTACATTGACAAGGGCCCCATGGGAATCCATGATACTGATGGCCTCCAGCCTATGACGCTGCCCAACCTCATAGTCATTCTGGTCATGTGCAGGGGTGATCTTCACCGCACCTGAAGTATAAGAGAAGGGCCAGGGTCCCAAGGGACTCTGTGGAGTTTCTTCCCACATTCATCCCTTGTGTTGAGGGATGTGGCTCTCAGATCACCCTAGCCCCTGCCTCCCTAATATGGTCTACTGAGAGAACCCAAGTCCTGCCTCTTTGATTAGATTGTTTTCTTTTTTTTTCCAAGAAAGATGAAGGTGGTTGAGAGATCCTTGTGGGGCTCCAGTCTTTTCCTCTTCCCACAGGACCAGCCCTTTGCTTACCTGTGCCAAATTCCATGTCCACAAAATCATCAAAGACAATAGGAAGGCTCCGAGACAGAAATGGATGGATCACGCTCTTTCCCTTAAGGTGCTTGGGACAGAGGAAAACGTCAAAATGTATAAGGGCTAGACCTGAGTCTCTCCTACCCAGGTCCTTAACTGATCCAAACTCCCCCAAAATGTTCAATGATGGCTCCATCTTCAGGGTTGGAAAAGGAGCCAGAAGATGAGATTTTAACTTAATTTCCCTGGTTGTCAGTCATAAGCATTAATCCCTACCCCCCACACCCATAAGCATGGGAATCCCTTTTACGCCAGAATTCTTCCCCCCCAATTATAGGCAGTACTTCCATCCCACCTGGTATCTGGGATCTTTGGGGTGCACAGCTACAGCCACATCTCCCAGCATAGTCTCAATCCGAGTTGTTGCCACCACCACCTCTTCATCGCTGTCTGTGGTGACAGAGGCTTTATGGTCTCAACCCTGGCCCCTTCTTGCCCCACTACTCAACTGGCCCAGAATCCTAGTGTCCTTGGCTCTCACCTGAGCCTTGGACCTTGTAGGCAAAGGAGATGAGGACCCCAAACTCCACTTTTTCCTTATAACCAGGAACAGAGAGCAGGGTGCGACCTGTTAGCTCCTTCTTATCCACCTGCAAGAAGGGTAGTTAGAGATTTGGCCTAGGGGATAGGGCTGGGGCTGTACTGCTGATGGGAGACAGGCTGAAGGGATGTGGGTATACCTCAATGTCAGAGATGGCAGAGTTGAGGGTACAGGACCAGTTGACGAGGCGGGTACTGCGGTAAATGACACCTTCCTCATGAAGTCGGACAAAAGCCTCTGTCACAGCTGCTGACAATTTCTGGGGTGAAGCAAGGGTAAGTCAGAAAGTTGGATCATGAGTCCGAAGGTTAGGCACACATCCAAGGCAGCAGGATCTGGCTTGTCCAGAGTCCCACCAGCCAGGACCCCTTGAAGAGAAAAGTAGTACTCTTGAGAGAGAAACAGGACTATTGAACACAACAGCAGGCAACAAGCCTGGTGATGTTGGAAATGGCAAGGGAGCCACTTGGATGGGGATCAGGTGCTGGTACAAAGCACATCAGGAGTTCAGGATCCATGGGAGAAGGAGGCCAAATAAGGAGGCCAAATTTATCCATGGAGTTCCAGGATAAGAACAGAGAATAAGAAGGGCTGTGAGGGGGGTTAGAAAGTGGCATTTGTAGCTGAGGCCTCAGTGGTATCCTAGGACTGGGCTCACTTCCTGGGAGAAGGATGCAATGTGTGCTCTCTTCTATGAGTGCCCTACCCTGGGGAGCTGCCCACTCCCACCCCAGTCCTGAGACCCCTCCTGCGCACAGGGTCCATGGTGAAACAGGCTCGATCCCAGTCCAAGGAGCTGCCAAGTTTCTTCAACTGATGGTAAATCCGGTCACCCTTCCTAGAAGTAGACAGATGGGCAGGGATCAACACCAGGCATGGACTGGAGGGAGACATGGGTGGCAGATGGAGCAGCATGGGATCACTCATCCTTCTGAAACTGATCTGGGTCCTGGAGCCAAATGACCCTCTGTTTCATTGAAAGGATTTGAACCTGCAGACAAGGATCCCAGGTAACAGAGGTCTTTTCTGGGCAGGGAGGGGAGAGGGAGCAGGGCTATGATTCCCATGGGGATGCTGCATACTCACTCTTCCTTCCACTTCCAGACCTCCTGCAGAAAGGCCTCTCGGCCCAGCTGGTGTCGGCTCAGTCCCCGCTCCCGCCACAGTTTCTTCTCCACCACCACCTGGGTGGCAATGCCTGCGTGGTCACAGCCTGGGTTCCACAGGGTGGTCTCCCCACGCATGCGGTGCCTGTAGAGAGGGCATGAGGGTCAAAGGATGAGCTGGGCTGGCACCAAATGAAGCAAAGGCTTCCAGGCAGGGAGTTGGGAGATGCTTGGGAAAGAAGCAAGGTAGAGCTGGAAACACCCTAATTCTCAAGACTGGAAAGAATAGTGAAGGCAATCTGGAAAAAGAACTCAAGAGGAGGCTCTTGCCCAACTAGACAGCAAGACATGAGAAAGTTATGATTATGAGAGTAAGTTACCACATAGAAACAAAATGATAGAGTAGGGGTAAAAAACAGTGTCAGGAAACAGATCCAAGCAAACTCAGCATTTGTGAAAGGTAGCATTTCACATCTGCAGGATAAGAATAAATTATTTAATAAACTTATTTAGGCCAATAAGCCAATTATTTGAAAAAGTGTGCCTACTTTCTTCTTCTTCTTTTTTTTTTTTTTTTTTTTTTTGTAAAATATTTATTTTTTTGGTTGGACACAATACTTCTATTTTATTTATTTTTATGTGGTGCTGAGGATCAGACCCAGGGCCTCACATGTGCTAGGCGAGCACTCTGCCGCTGAGCCACAACCGCAGCCCTGCCTACTTTCCAATATTCACAAAAATAAGTTCTACACATATCAAATAATTCAATATAATAAAACAGGAATGGGCATCTAACTCAGTGGTAGAGCACATGCCAAGCATATTGAACAAGGTTTTCATCAGATGAAAACTAGGAATAATCATCAATAAAAAAGTGATTCCACTATAGTACACCCAAACTATGGAATACTATAGAGGAATTAAATAGAATGGGACAAGCTGGGCGCGGTGATGCACACCTGTAATCCCAGCAACTTGGGCTGAGACAGGAGTTCAAAGCCAGCCTCAGCAATCTAGCGAGGCACTTGGCAACTCAGCAAGACCCTCTCTCTAAATAAAATATAAAAAAGGACTGGGGATATGGCTCAATGGTTAAGTACCCTTGGGTTCAATCCTTAGTACCAAAAAAAAAAAAGAATGGGACAAGAAAAGATTTCCAAGAGCCGGATGTGGTGAAGCACGCCTGTAATCCCAGCAGTTTGGGAGGCTGAGACAGGGAGGATCACAAGTTCAAAGCCAGCCTCAGCAACAATGAAGCACTAAGCAATTCAGTGAGACACTGTCTTTAATAAAATACAAAAAAACTGGGCTGGGGATGTGGCTCAGTGGTTAAGTACCCCTGAGTTCAATCTCTGGTACCAAAAAAAAAAAAAAGATTTCTAAGAGAAATTGTTAAGTGTAAGAAAAACATTTTATAATGACATGTTTTATGTGCACCCTTTCTATTAAAAGACAGAAGTAGCCAAACATGGTGGCACATGCCTATACTCCCAGCTGCATAGGAAGCTGAGGCAGGAAGACCATAAATTCAAGGCCAGCCTAGGCAACATGGTGAGACCTTGTCTTAAAAGAAATGGCTAGGAATTGGGCACAGTGGCACATGTCTATAATCCCACTAACTTGGGAGGCTGAGGCAGAAGGATTGCAATTTTGACTCAGCAATTTAGTAAAGTCCTCAATAACTAAGTAAGACCCTGTCTCAAAATAAGTTAATAAAGTTGTGTGCAGTGGTGCACACCTGTAATCCCAGCGGCTTGAGAGGCTGAGGCTGGAGGATCATAAGTTCAAAGCCAGCCTCAGCAACTTACTAAGCATTTTAGTGAGACCCTGTCACAAAATAAAAAATTAAAAAGGCTGGGGCTGTGGTTCAGTGGTTAAACACTCCTGGGTTCAAAAAAAGGAGTAAACAAATAAAATAAAAAGGACTGAGGATGTAGCTCAGTGGTAAACAGCCCCTGGATTCAATTCCCTGTACCAAAACAAATAAACTTCCCCCTCCCCATGCAAATTCCTAACATGTCCTGGTCCAAAAAAAAAAAAAAAGGGATAGGACGGAACCTGTAAATGAGGTGCAAGATGGGATTACTTGACTAGGATGCTAAATGATCAGATGGAAGTGACAAGGACAGAGAAGTATAATGACACTGGAGGACAGATTAGGGCCAACATGAGATGCCAGAGGGAAAAGTCTGAGAAGTGAAGAAAGGCAGGGAGGGCAGAAGGAACCATCTGGAGGTATAGCCAGGAGCTCACCATCGAGTCAGGGAATCCTGGATGGCGTTGGTGAGTGCATGGCCCAGATGCAGGGAGCCTGTCACATTGGGGGGTGGGATGCACATCATGAAGACCCCTCGGGAATTTGGTGTTGACACGCTAGGACGCTGACAGTGGAAAAGATGGGCACGCGCTAAGGCTTTAAGTCACCTCACCTGGCTCCCTCCCAGGCAATGAATCCTTTAGCCCTTCCCTTCCCCATCCCCCTCAGGGGCCTGGGCAGCAGCGCCCACTCACCCCGTACTCTGGCTTGAAGAAGCCCTGTTTCTCCCACCAAGGATACCAGGCAGCCTCCACATACTGAGGACTGTAGGAATCTGGCATATTGGCACTGACATCTGGGGAAAGGATGGGGGGGCTCAAAGAATGGCCAGGGAGGAATGGGCCAGCACAGATGGAGCAGGACACATCACAGAACAGGCATCAGCATTCCCTGCAAACCCTTATCAAGCAAAGTGCAAAGAGCCAGGACAGTGAAAAAGGAGTAAAAACCAGGAAGAATCCTTTTCAGTTGGGGGTGTGTGAGGGTCTCCTCCCCTTCCCTCTCCTGGTACCTTTCTTTTCCCCAGGTGGGGTTGGGAGGTCATAAGTAATGACCCCAGGATCCCGTTTCTCCTTTTTCTCTGCTTTTGGTTTCTTCTGCTTGGGAGAGAAAAGATAGAGGCCCAGACATCAGCCACCCACCATAGCACAAACCCTTCTTCTAGCTCTACCCTTAGCCTCTCACCTCCCCTGGGGGTGGCTGCTGCTGTTGGATCTTCTGCTTCTGCTGGAATTTCTCTAACTTTTCCCGCTTCTTTGCCTCTTTCTTGAGTTGAGCAGCTGTCTTTGGGGGTGCAGGGTCTCTCTCAGGTCCTGGAGAGAAGCACAGAAATTCAGAAATGAACCTGGATCCTCTGTGAACAGTGATACTGTGTTTCAGAAGAACTACTTCAATTGCATAAATGCTCCCTTGCACTGACCTTCCACCATATCCCGTCCACCCCTGCCTGCTAACAGGCCCCTAATCCAGTGATTTAGTTATTCCTAACAGAAAAAAGCAAATAAGTTCCATGGAAAGCCCCAGAGGAGCACATATTCACAGCCCTTCCCTCTGCTCACCTGGCTGTTGAGAGAGAGACCTGGTCCCTGCATACAGAACTACATCTCCTAGCACAGCCCGGAATTCTGGCTGCCGAATACATGTGATAAACCATCGAGTCACATTACCCCAGATCCGGCGGGCAGAGGGGTCCAGGACCTGGGAGGGAAAAGAAATGACTGTCTTTCATCACTCTATAATGAAGTCTGAGAGAAATAATGTTATTCCTCCCTAGGCCCCAATGACTCACATATCGGAAGGGTAGTAGCAAAGCAGTCACAGCCGCCAGGTCGGCCAAAGTGGGAGCATCCCCAGCCAGGTAGGTGTGCAGCCGAAGCCACTCCTCCAAGGGGCTCAGGGCCTTGCCCAGGGCCCCCAGTGCAGCCTGCAGGAAGGGGAAAGGATGTGAGATAGAACTTAGCTCACTTTAATCCCACCTTATCGCCCACCCCAACCTGATCCATTCGGCCTCCTCTACTCCCGCAAATCACCACCTGAGACCAGTACATTTTCACTCAAGTGGTCATGAGAAAAATATTTCTGGCTGTGGATAAAACACATGCTTGACATGCACTAGGCCCTGGGTTTGATCCCTAGCAATTGCCAAGTCCCAGGGGATCAACAAACATATTCTATTGAGAGAAGGATAAATTAGCAAATATATAATGTGTTACCCTTTTTTTTTTCTTCTTAATTCCTATCAGCAAATAAGCGGCTGAAAATAACAGGGTTTTGCAGGACAGAGAGACTCTATTTTATATAGGGTGATCAGGATAGGAAGGAACAAGCCAGGGTCCACATCACATTCATTCATTCATTGGAGAAACACTGAGTGTCTACCATGTGCTCAATACTCTGCAGGAGGCAGAGTTTTAAGTATACTAAGACACAGTCCTACAGTGTAAGGATTTAGGTACAATCTGGTGGGATTATCTCTCTTCTCCCTCACTTCCTTTCCTCCTTATTTCCTCCTTTATCTCCTCCCAGCAACTGTCATCTTTCCCTCACCCAGGTTTTCCCTACAATTCAAAGTAACTTTTATCCTCATCAGTTTCAGACTCATCGAACTTTTTTTTTCATCCAACTTTTATTAGGAAACTAAAACGCCTGGCACTAAGGCTGCACTTCGCACACATCTTTTAACCTCATTACATCAGTGAGACACAAATTACATCAACTTGCATTTTCATAGACATATGCAGACAAGGCTCAGAGAATTAAAAAAAAAAAAAAAAAAGTGCCCAAGGTTACTACACCACCAATCCTTCCTTCCCCAGAATTTTCCTCTTCCCTCATCTCTCCTCCCACTCACCTGGGGGTCTTGAGCTGGACTTCGGAGTCCCAGCGCTGGCAGCGCTGCCCCACATGCAGCTGGTATCAGCTCTGTATCAGCATAACTGACCCACTGTTGGACAAGGACAGCTGCCCGGCTACCCCCAGGTCCCCCTAGGCCTGCTGGCCACAACAGCTGGGCCACAGCTGTGGCTCCCCAAACCCAGAGCCCACCCGGACCTTGCTCCAAGGCGGGCAGGCGGGGTGGGGGAAAAGGAGTGCGGCTGGTGGGAGGCGGCTGCAGACAGATGCGAGGGTGGGCTCCTCCCCATCCAGGACCCTCCCCAGCCTCCCCATAGCGAGCAGCTATGAGGGCTCGAAGGCTGGGGAAGGCATCTGGGTGAGGGGAGACGTAGAGGATGGACATGGTTATGTGAGGGTCCAGACGAGTTGGAGAAACCTAAGGAGAAGAGATGGAAGACTGAGGAATCCTGAAATTTTGAAGACAGGGAACCCCATAAGGGAGTTCCTCTGTCGCAGGAATCTGACGAGGTTTCAAAAGCCTACGGGCCTGGCTCTAAGTAGAAGAGTGATAATGGAAAGCGCCTGGAATTGAGGGGATGGGGCGGGCACGATCGCCCGGCCTCAGGAGTGTGGGAATTTCGCTGGAGCCGGTCCGCGTCCGGTAGGACGCATGTTCGGGCCGCGTGTACGTACTGGAGGGAGGTGGTCAGACTGGGTCGGGAATCCCCCTCGAAATCGGGCGCCAGCCGCTGCTGGACAGGCCGGCGGCCCGGGAGGAGGCGTCGGGCGGGCAGATGGTAGGCGGTTCTCCAGAAGACCCTAGCTCCAGCTACCGCCGCTGGGGCAGTCGGCGCCCACGTGGTCCCCCCTTTGTGACAGCAAGCGTTTCCGGGCCGGCGGGTCCTGGCAGGGGAGGCCTGGCCCCGCCTGGGGAAGCGCACGCTTTCCCGCCCAACCCTGCCTAGGGAGCCAAGGCGCTCGCCACACTCGCGAGAAATGGCGCGGGCCGGCCAAGAGGACGCCCCGGGAGCCGGGAGCAGTCCGTGGTCGCCCGTGCTCCGGCCTGGCATCGCCACGGGCACCCCATGGGGTCCTTGGTCAGGCCGGGGCGGGGCGGTGGGGCGGTGCCCAGCGGAGGAACCTGCCGCTTAACACCGATGGTCGCTAGGTGGCCTCAAAGATCCCTTAAAGCTTGCGCATTTACCGTACAGTTGCTGAATGAGGAGTTGGAATTTAGTAATTTCCACTCTCCCCACTATTGAAGGATACGGAAAATAAGTCCCGGGACATTCACCCCATCTGTAGCTATTCCCCCACCCGCCTTGTGGGGAGGAAAATTGAAGCTTTTGTCATTTAAAAACCCAGGCCTCAGCCATAGGGTAGGAACACAAAAGGAACTTGCACCTGACTGCCCTATCCTAATTGGTCAGCCAACCAATACAATTAGCCCCAGGAAATTCGCTGCCACACTTCAGTACCACCCTAATGGATCAGCTGACCCCCATACAATGAACTGCAGAGGAACTACTCTCCTGTCCCACCCTAAAATGAGGCCTATAAAATCCAGATATTTGCTTTAGCCCACCACCATTCCCCGCCACCCCCAGGAGGGAAAGGAGCCACCTACATTGTTCTACCCATTGACTAGGCTGCTGATCCCTGAGGTCTGCTTCTGGCCTCCCCCCTGTCATTTGTGCTTACAATACAAATCAGACCACTTGAATAGCTGTATTAATAAATCCGGCAATATCGAAAGCATTTTCGTGTCACATTAATGGAGGGACCCAGAGATGAAGGGCAGGGCAGCAAGCACTCCAGTTGAGTTTGGCGAAAAACAAAAGGGAAAACATGTAGGTAGGGGCATGTTCAGGAGACATGGTGTAGTCTTGCTGAAGAAGTTGTGTTGGTTTCTTGGCTGGGGGAATGGAGAGTACCAGGGCTTGGATAAATTCAACATCTTTCCTACCGGCCGCGCCTCCACCCCCAGCTTCCTGCCCAAAACACACCACAGAACCAGAATTCAAATTTGCATCATAAATTTTATTCCCGATGCGGGACAGATTTCTTCCATCCCCAAAATGAATCACAGGCTGCCCTGGTGAGAGTTAAGAAATTCTCCCACTATTTCCAGGGAATGAATGGAAAGACAAGTGCTGGGGACAGGAAAGGCTTTGCAGTTCCCCAACCTATTTATCTTTCCCTTCTCAACAGAGGATAGCTGCTCTTTGCTATTATTCCTCTCATCGTCTAAATCCCTTTAGAAAAAAAAAGCCATCACTTAAAAAAAAAAAAAAAAAAAAACACCTCAAGTATTGGGGAGACATAAGGTTATGGGGTAACCAATAGAAAAGGCAGAGGAAAAGGAACAGTGGCAATCACTGCTTCTGCTGCAGGGCTTCCTTCCTTGCTGCATCCTGTAGCAACTGTGTGTCCACTTCGTCTGCTGGCAACTGCACATAACGGACCACTGAGCCCCGGATGAAGCAGTTCTTCACTGATAACTAAACAAAGACACGTAAAAACACCCTTAAAAATTCCTCTAAACACCCAAGGACCTTTGCTTTGGAGGTGTTTCCTCTTTTCCAACCCCAAACTCACCATATGAGGATATTTTTCAGGGTCTGTAACACTGATGTCAGTTAGTTTGATGTTGAGATACTAAGAAAGGAAGATGAACATCATTATTAGCCCTAGGAGACAAGTTGTAAGTACCCAACCCTTAGTTTTTCCTCTCACTTCCCAAGAACAAATTCTGAGCCTTGCTATTTCTCACCTGATCCACAGAATGGAGGGTTCCACAGATGCTGTCAAGGACAAAGAGGGAAAGAATTAAATTATTTTATACTGAAGTCAACATAGAGGTAATTTCAGAGATAGCATGACAACATCGCTAAGGTCAAGGCCTTAAGCCAGAAAAGGCAGAACAAAAAGGGCATTCCTAAGCCCTGGTATGGTAAAGATAGAGCTGCCAGAATGATTTGTTTTAGACCCCACATCTTCTTTCCCTAAACCAACCCATTCTTTGTATGTGTGTGGTGCTGGGATTGAACCCATGGACTTGTACATGCAAGGCAAGCACTCTACCAATTGAGCTACATCCCCAGCCCCCCAACCCATTCTTAATAGCTACCATTAAACAGTAAATGGGATAGAACTATATTTAGTAATCTTTACAGCTATCTTTCCTAGATAGCTATCACCATCCAGGGACTCAGATATGTAACTTGCGCAAGTTTAGTACAAACAAACAGACATTAGTCCAAGTCTGTCTCATACCCAGAACCATCAGCTAGGGTCCCCCTGTATGTCCTGCCAGTACTGGGGACTGAGCCCAGAGTCATTTTGCCATCGAACTATACATTCTCAGCTCTTCTAAAGAGACAGGCTCTCACTAAGTTGCCCAGGCTGACCTGGAACTTGCTACCCTCCTATCAGAGAAAGCTGGAATTACAGGTATGTACCACTCTGCCCAGCCCATCAGCTGTTTTTAAACATATATTGCCCTAGAGCCTTTCTTTTCATTTTAGAAAGGCAATTAAAGAGCAGTTATTCTTAGGAAAAAATTATTTAACACACCACACACACACTTTGTAGGTGTTTCCTCTTCTTTAACCAACACAGCGCTGGGGATAAATCACACAGCCTTGAGCATGTTAGGCAAGCACTCACCAAGCCACACCCCCAGCCCATATTTTTTGTGTTGGAATCTGAGCCTCATATGTAGTAAAGGTATTATTATTGATGAAGCAGGCACAAGCCATGACCTCTCCCTTCTCCAATCCTCAAGCCCCCTGAAAGGTTAATGAGGAATGTTATCAAAACATCAATATTGGGGTTGGGGTTGTAGCTCAATGGCAGAGTGCTTGCCTAGCATGTGTGAGGCACTGAGTTCAATTCTCAGCACCACATATAAATAAATAAAATAAAGGTCATTGACTACTAAAAATATTAAAAAAAAAAAAAAATCAGTACTGGGCTGGAGGGGATGTAGCTCAGTGGGAGAGCACTGAGCCTAACATTTGCAAAGCCCTGAGTTCAATCCCTAGTACCACAAAAAAAAAAAAAAAAAAAAAGGCAATGCCATACACATTACCTACCTCCCAACTTCTTTTATACCTATCAATGACTTCATCAATATTTAGTCTTACACCTTCAAATCTTATTAGTCTCACTTCTTTAAGTCCCGTGAATCCCTATTTTTATGCTGACTTGAATAGTTTTTTAATTCCATTTCTAGTTTGACTTCTACAAACCAAGGTCTTATTACTTTGCAATTCAATCCAGGTCAGCCTTCCACCTGGCCACCCTGACCATAACTGTACTACATGTCATCACAAGATTTTAAGTGTCTTAGAATTGTGATTCTGAAACACTCCTGTGTATTTAAAGGTTTCATGAGCCTGAAACAAAAGAGAAAACACAGGATGAAGTAGTTGAAAGTACATATGGTAAGCTACAGGTTGTCAATAATTTTTCTAAGAATAACTGCTCTTTAATTGTCCTTCCTAATTTTTCTGGTATTAAAAAATAAAAACTTAAGCAAAGTGACTAACACATGGCAGATTTTTAGCCAGGTATGGTGGTACTTGCCTGCATCCAGGCTACCTGAGAGGCTGAGGCAGGAGAATCACAAATCCAAGTCTAGCCATGGTAACTTAGCAAGACCCCATCTCAAAACTGGAAAAAAAAAATTTTTTTTTTTTTTCATGATGTTGAGGATTGAACCAAGGCAAAGGGTCTACCACCAAGTTATATTCCCAGCTCTCAAAATAATTTGTTTTAGGGCTGGGGATATAGCTCAGTTGGTAGAGTACCTCCTCACATGCATAAGGCCCTGGGTTCAATATCCAGCACCAAAAATAAATAAATAAATAAAGTGTTGCAGCCAAACACAATGGCACTCACCTATAATCCCAGTGACCTGAGAGGCCAGAGGGAAGAGGATCCCAAGTTCAAGGAAGTCTCAGCCACTCAAAGAGACCCTGTCTCAAAATTTTAAAAATACTACAAAAGAAAAGGGCTGAAGGTGCAGTGGTAATGAAACCCTGGGTTCAATCCCCAGTTTTCCAATCAAAAAAAGTGCCAAGGATGGAGCTCAGTAGTAGAGCACTTGCCTAGCATGCACAAGGAAGGCCTTGGGTTTAATCCACAATAAGGGAGAAAAAATAGATATAATTGGATTTTGGTATTGGTTGTGTCACTCACTAGTTTTGTATACTTCAAAGTTTCTTAGCATATCTACACTTGTTTCTTTATGTGTAAAACAGCAACAATGGTGTATGCACAGGGGTGTTGTGAGATTAAATGAATTAATGAACGTCAAGTATTCAGGCAGTCCTTAGTGGACAGGAGGTCTTCAAATTTTAGCTATTTTTCTTTAAGCACTTGTATACCTGGCCTAAGCTAGGCATTAGGTACACAGGGGTAAGGTTAAACATGGTCCTGGCCCTGTAAGAACAGGCTAAAAACAGAAAACATACTTCTATGAAATCAAAATTTGAGTCACATCCACTAAGAAAATACTCTGTGCTAGAGGGTTCTAATGTGACTAGAATAACCAGGAAAAAATCTTTCCAAAGACACAGTATTTAATCCAAGTCCTGAAAGATAATCAGGAGATAATAATAGAAGAGGGCAGGGGATGCAAAAGCAGTATATAGACAAAAGGAACTGTGTTGATCTCTGATTATCAATTATATTTTCTTTAACATAAGGGTGATCATGCCACATGCAAGTGCTTTCCTTATAATTTCATTTTTCTTATTATTTATTTATTTATTTATTTATTTATTTATTTTTGATTACCAGGGATTAAACCCAGGGACACTTAACCTCTGAGTCACATCCCCAGCCCTTTTAATATTTTGAGACAGGGCCTCGATAAATTGCTGAGGCTGGCTTTGAACTTGCAATCCTCCTGCCTCAACCTTAATTGTGTCTGGCCTTCTTATCTCATTCTTAAGGTATATGATATGGAAATACCACAATTTAACTAACTCCCTTTGTTCCCCTTTCTTTGTGTTACTAGGGTATTGAACCCAGGATCCCACAAGTGCTAGTCAAGAGCTTTCCACTGAGCTACATCCTCAGCCCTTTATTTTAGAGACTGGGTCTTATTAAGTTGTCAAGACATATTTATACATTATTTATGTAACTGATTCTCAGATTTCTGGAAGTTGAAACAAAAGAGTATTTAAGTTCATAATAAGGGAAAAAAAAAAAAAAAAAAAAAGCCTGTTGCTTTTGGGGAAAAATGTAGAGACATCAGAGACCTCCATTCTCTGACCTGTCTCACACTTTTTATTTATTAATTTGTTTTGGTAGTTGCAGATGGTCAGAATGTCTTTGTTTAATTGGTTTATTTTTATGTGGTGCTAAGGATTGAACCCAGTACCTCACACATGCTAGGGAAGGGCTCTGACACTGAGCTACAGCCCCAACCCTGTTTCACATCTTTAATAAGAACTAGATATTTTTTTTATATTTTCCAATATATCATACAACTCCCCAGCTTTTTTTTTTTTTTTTTTTGGTCTCATGGATTGAACTCAAGGGCACTCAACACTGAGCCACATCCCCAGCCGTATTTTGTATTTTGGTTAGAGACAGGATTTCACTGAGTTGCCTAGCGCCTCCTGTTTTGGGAGGCTGGCTTTGAACTAGCGATCCTCCTGCCTCAGCCTCCTGAGGAGCTGGGATTACAGGCATGCGCCCATGGTTTCCCCAGCTAGTCTTTAAGCTTAAGACACAAGTCATTCATTTCTTTGACATCTCTCCCATCTTGCCCAGCCCTCATATTTTCATGTATGTTCCACACCCGAAGCACACCCACCCTCCACAGATTCGTTGAAACAGGTACCTACCTCAGATCATTCTTGAGTTCCACGACCACATCCTTGCCCACAAGGGACTTGAAAAAGGAGTAGAAGAGCTATTGGGCAAGAGGGGCAAAACCATCACATTGGAAGGGACATGATAGGGAGGAGTGTCCCCTGCCAGTATTTTCAAATACTGGTAATTAGTGGCCCCATTGCATCTTTGGCAGTTTTCAAAAATTCAAATACTCGGTTGAAAGGGGTGAGAGGCTGGATCCCAAATAATTCTACACACCTCAATGAGTCCCTTATCTAAAGCCCCAGACACACTGCTCTGAATCCTTCGATTCTCGGGCCCGCTCAGCCTGTTCTGAGGTCCCTACCCACTCCTTTCGGTAAACTGCAAAAGGTATACCACTGGCACGGTCCCGAAGTTTTATCTCCGGCGGGAAAGTGCTCCTTGAGGTTGTCCCCGCCAACTTTCGCTGGGATTCGTTGGGATTTTTCTCTCATAGGAGAAAAAAAAAAACCATTTGCTCTCAGTAGTCTCCTCCGAGAACTTGAGGCGCACGAACTAAGGATGGAGGGAAAAGCTCCGGGGCCTAACTCCAGCCCAGAGGGACAAATACTAAAGTCCCAACTGTCCTAAACACCCGCGCCCCCCGCCGGCGCTCCCTTGTGACGTCACGGTACCCACCATGGTGCTGGCGCCGCGCGCTGCCGGCCGTACTGAGAAGGAAAGGGCCGGGTGCCGCGGGCCGGAGGCCGGGCCAGAACCAGAGCGCGAGTCCGCGCGTGGGGCGGGGCGGATTCACGCAGGCGCAAGGGAAGCGCTGCGAAAGCTTGGAGTAGACCAAGAGAGCGCGGGGCTCTCGTGGCTCGGAGGGGAGAGGGTAAGGTACAGCCCAGCCGGACTGGAAGCCAGGAAAGAGGCAGGGCTTCCTGTCTTCCGACTTCCTCCCAGGGCGAGTCAGCACCTACTGCGCAGGCGCAAGCAAATTGGCCGCCGGGGGTTAGGAACGTTTGGCTGCTGTCTTCCAAGGTTTTTTTTTTTCTATCACTTTTGCGGGAAACAGCGTTATTTGCGCAAACCCTAAACACACTTTCTATTGAGAATTGTTAGGATGTTTTTAAAAATTCATCGCTTTGTGCTAAGTGAAATTTAAAATGATTCCCCCAAGATCAGGGGAGTTTTTTATCAAAAGTTCCCAGTAAATAGATTTCTCCTAGCCTTACTGGTTTTTGTTTTTTTTTTAATTTTTTTTTTATTCTTTTGTTCTTTTTGTTTGTTTTAGGTGCTGGGGATTGAATCCAGGGCCATAGGTGTGCTAAGCTTGTGCTCTACACTGGCTTACACCCCTAGCCTCAGTCTCCAATTTACATACTTTTGCCAAGGACTGTTCTATAAATGATTAGAATTAAACAGACTGTGGCTCCAGGGTGACAATAACCCACTGTAATGTTTCACTTCCAGACACGAATGCAATTAAATACGTAATATGATAGCTGTTAATATTTTTTCATGGAATAAGACTATAAATTTTCCATTTCTCATCTTGCATAAATGTAAGTTTGTCAGGAGTTTGTTGAAATCGTTTCTGCATGTAAAGGAAATAATGGATTCTGTGAGTTGAGCCCAGCCACAAATACTGGATCTCCTGGACCCCATCTATAATAAATGGGGACATCAACAGGGTTTGTACCCTCACCCCCAGCTGAATCCTAAACCTGCGTGTAACTAGTTATGAGAAGTAACCATAGTAAACAACTGCTTCATTTAGGCTAAAGGTACCAGAGGATTGAAAAATATTTTTTGTTTGAAACAATGAGCTCATGAAAATCCAAATACTTTGCCCTTACCAGTTTAATCGTTCACAGTGAGCTCACAATCAGAGAACATATGTTCTCTATGAACTCTCCTGTTCTTTACTTTTCAAGTTACACTCATAGCCTAAAGATACCAGAAGTAATTTCCTTTAGGAACAAATTTACTGACAATCATCCACACAGGAAGGAGAAAGCTGGGGTGGCTGGAAATAAATAACAGATAATCAAATCCATCAAATGGTTCAAAGAGGGGCCAAGTTTTCCTAATAGTCCATTTCAGGGTTACAGACAAGATGGAGTATGAAAAGATGATGAATGAGACACCTCCATTAGAATCCCAAAGTAATGTTAACTTAGGTTCAGTTCCAGTCAAGAATCATAATTGGTGTTTGAAAATGAAGAGAATAAAATTCACCTATAGGCACCCTAGAGCCCTCCCGTTCCAGAAAAGATTAATCTACTTCTTCAATGGTAGGGCCAGTGGCAGGCCTTCCAGGTGTATATCCTGTTCCACAGGTAGGCCCAGTGCATCCTCCCTGGTAGAGCTTTGTGATGATGGGGTTACACACCTGCTCCAATTCCTTTCTCTTATGATCATACTCATCTTTCTCAGCGAGTTGATTGGCCTCCAACCAGGAAAGGACTTCATTGCATTTACTCAAAATTTTCTTTTTATCAGATTCACTAATCTTGTCCTTCAAACCTTCATCACTCACAGCACTCTTCATGTTAAAAGCATAGGATTCTAGAGCATTTTTGGCAGCAATTTTCTCCCTCTGCATCTCATCTTCAGCTTTATATTTCTCTGCATCCAAAACCATGCGCTCTATCTCCTCCTTGCTCAGGCGGCCCTTGTCATTGGTGATAGTGATCTTATTGGCCTTGCCTGTGCTCTTGTCCATGGCTGTGACATTAAGAATTCCATTGGCATCAATGTCAAAGGTCACCTCAATCTGAGGAACTCCCCTGGGTGCAGGAGGTATTCCAGTCAGGTCAAAGCGCCCCAGTAGGTTGTTGTCACGTGTCATAGCCCGTTCACCCTCATATACCTGGATCAGCACCCCAGGTTGGTTATCTGAATATGTGGTGAAGATCTGTGTCTGCTTAGTGGGGATGGTGGAATTACGCTTAATCAGCACAGTCATCACACCCCCAGCTGTCTCTAACCCTAGAGACAGAGGGGCCACGTCCAACAAAAGCAGATCCTGTACCTTTTCAGATTTGTCACCCATCAAAATGGCTGCCTGTACTGCAGCCCCATAGGCTACTGCCTCATCAGGATTGATGCTCTTGTTGAGATCACGTCCATTAAAATAGTCCTGAAGCAGTTTCTGCACCTTAGGGATGCGAGTGGAGCCCCCTACTAAAACAATGTCATGGATTTTAGCCTTATCCATCTTGGCATCTCGAAGAGCTTTTTCCACAGGTTCCAGGGTACCCCTAAACAGGTCTGCACACAGCTCTTCAAACCGGGCTCTGGTGATAGATGTGTAGAAGTCAATGCCTTCATAAAGTGAATCAATTTCCAGATTGGCTTGGGTGCTGGATGATAGGGTCCTCTTGGCTCGCTCACAGGCGGTACGCAAACGCCTCACTGCTCGCTTGTTCTGGCTGATGTCTTTCTTGTGTTTCCTTTTGAACTCCTCTACAAAGTGGTTCACAAGCCTGTTGTCGAAGTCCTCTCCACCTAGGTGGGTGTCCCCAGCTGTAGCCTTTACTTCAAAAATCCCATCATCTATGGTCAGGATAGACACATCAAATGTGCCTCCACCCAAATCAAAGATGAGTACATGTCGCTCTCCCTGACCTGCCTTATCTAAGCCATATGCAATGGCAGCGGCTGTGGGTTCATTGATGATTCTTAGCACATTGAGTCCTGCAATCACACCTGCATCCTTGGTGGCCTGGCGTTGAGAGTCATTGAAATAGGCCGGTACAGTGATCACAGCATTGGTGATCAGGTGGCCTAAAAAAGCCTCTGCAGTTTCCTTCATCTTAGTCAATACCATTGAAGAAATTTCTTCAGGGTAGAAAGCTTTTTTCTCCCCTTTATAGGACACCAGCACCTTGGGCTTGCCTCCTTCATTGATCACTTGAAAAGGCCAAAGTTTCATATCTGACTGCACAACAGGATCATTAAATTTCCTGCCAATCAGACGTTTGGCATCAAAGACAGTGTTCTGAGGATTCATGGCTACCTGGTTTTTGGCTGCATCCCCAATAAGCCGTTCTGTATCTGTGAAGGCCACATAGCTGGGGGTGGTGCGGTTGCCCTGGTCATTGGCAATGATCTCCACCTTGCCATGCTGGAACACCCCTACACAAGAATAGGTGGTACCCAAGTCAATGCCTATGGCTGTTCCCTTAGCAGCAGCCATGGGTTTCCGAGGCCTGTGGAAGAGAATGAGATACTGTTTTGGCAGAGTTCTATTTATTTATTTAGAGTAACAAATTATCATTCAGTTTTCTAAAAAAACACAATTATGAGAATAAACCTAGCCAAGACTCATGAGCCCTTGAAATACAGGTAGAAGCCCTAGACACAGCCTGCAAAATGTTTTTCTTCATAACACACATTTCTAGGGTTTCATGTTTTGTCACTTCTTACAGGGGAAAGAAAACCAACTAAAGGGCCAGGTTTGTGGCTCAGTGGTAGAGTGCTTGCCCCTAGCATGTGTGAGGCACTGGGTTCAATCCCTGGTACCATATAAATAAATAAATAAATAAATAAATAAATGTATTATGTCCATCTACAATTAAGAAAAAATATTTTTAAAAAAGAAAGAAAAACCAATTAGAAACTGCTGGGCATGGTGGCACACATCTCTAGTCCAGCTGAGACAGGAGGACTACAAGTTCAAGACCAGCTTCAGTAATTTCGTGAGACCCTGTCTCAAAAAAATAAAAAAGGAGTCGGGTGTTGTGGTGCATGCCTGTAATCCCCACAGCTCAGCTCTGGAGGCTGAGGCAGGAAGATCAAGAGTTCAAAGCAAAAGCAAGGCACTAAGTAATTCAGTGAGACCCTGTCTCTAACTAAAATATAAAATAGAGCTGGAGATGTGGCTCAGTGGCTGAGTGTACCTGAGTTCAATCCCTGGTACCCAAAAATATAAAATAAAAAGGACTAGGGATATGAGTCAGTGGTTAAATGTCTATAGGTTTAATCCCCAGTACCAAAACAAAACAATAAAAAACTAGTCAACTGGCAAAACAACACAGGGGACATGCACAGTTAACCACCTTCCTACTGCCAAATTTGCTCCCTATTCAATCTGAACACTGTCCATGAGACAAGGTTGCAATCTTGAAATCAGTGATGATCTTGGCCTACATTCATTTTGAAGCTATATCCTATGTTAACAGGAATCCATTTTATCATCATCAATTAAATGTAGCTTTCAAAAGGTGTCAGGCATATTCTTAGGAATCATCCTGCCATGATCCTCACTTTCAGGTTCTGAATGGGATGCTGGCACAGCTTCTTTTTCTGAACCATGGGGAACCCATGAATTGTTCCTTCTATCTGTGGCCTGAAGATACAGTTTAATTTTGGATCCATCACCTGAGAAACAGTCTTCTCAATTCTTGCTTCTAACATCCCTAAATGAACCACATTCTGCTTCAGGCAATTTCAAAACTGGTTCATTGTAGGATTCCAGTCCTGCCTATCCAGTTGTGTTGACACTAAATTATACAGTTTATGCTTCAGTTTTTTTTTTTTTTTTAAGTATTTTTAGTTGTAGATGGACACAATATATTGGTGCGGAGAATCAAACTCAGTGCCTCACACATGCTAGGCAAGCACTCTACCACTGAGCCACAACCCCAGCCCTATGCCTCAGGTTTTTGTTAAGATAATTTAGAGTCCTATCAGGTAATTCTGGGGAAGCTGTCCATAAGACCCCGGTTCTTGGAGGGCTGGGCATTGTGGCACATGCCTGTAATCCCAGTGGCTCAGGAGGCTGAGGCAGGAGTTCAAATCAGATTGAAAGTTCAAAGCCAGCCTCAGCAACCTCAACCCAGTGAGACCTTGTCTCTAAATAAAATGCAAACCAGGGCTGCGGATGTAGCTCGGTGGTGGAGTACCCCTGAATTCAATCCTCAGTACCAAAAAAAAAAAAAAAAAAAAGATGATGATGATCCCAGTTCTTGGGCTGCTACATGAGGACAGCCATGAAACCCTACTGAGTCACCAGTAGGCAGTGAGGCCAGGCTGGTTCATGTAACCCCCATACCTGAAGGTGGCCCTCACTGTTGCTGAAGGCTGGAGAGGGGTCTGCCCTGCTTCCCTCAACCATGGGTATATGATTTCTTCTCCAAATGAGGGCCCAGGTTGTACAGAAGTGGCAGAGGACACAGAAGCAGGTGGCAGTGGTCATAGTGGTGAGAGAGTGTGGAGGTGGAAGTTTCTGAGGCAGAGTGGTGTATTTTTTAATTTGGGGGGTAAAATATACATAAAACATAGCATCTTTTTTTTTTCCTAGTACCAGGGATTGAACCCGGGGCACTTAACCACTGAGCCACATTCCCAGCCTTTTTTAATATTTTATTTAGAGACAGGGTTTTGCTGAGCTGCTTAGGGCATTGCTAAGTTGCTGAGGCTGGCTTTGAACTCGAGATCCTCCTTCCTCAGCCTCCCTATCTGCTGGGATTACAGATGTGTGCCACTGTGCCTGGCTTGTCTTCACAATTTTTAAGGGTAGCATTCACTAATAAGGTTTTTTTTTTTTTTTTTTTTTTTTTTTTTTTTTGTACTGAGGGATTGAATTCAAGGGCATACAACCACTGAGCCACATCCCCAGCCCTATTTTGTATTTTATTTAGAAACAGGGTTCTCACTGAGTTACTTAGTGCCTCACCTTTGCTGAGGCTGGCTTTGCCCTGCCTAGCCTCCAGAGCCCAGCCACTGGGATTACAGGCATGTGTTCACTAGTAAGTGTAATCGCAGTGGTGTCCAACCAATCTTCAGAACTCTATAATCTTGCAAAACTGAAACTCTACACTCATTAAACAGCTTCCTTTCCACACCAGACCCCACCCCACCCCCTTCTAACAATCCCTATTCTTCTGTCTGAATTTTGACTATTTTTAATACTTCCTAAGTGGAATTATACAGCATTTATCCTTTAGTGGTTTGGCTTGTTTAATTTTGCAGGTCATCTTCATCTGTTGTGTGCTACATTTCAAAATTTCCTTCTTTTCTAAGGCTGAATAATATCTATTAGGTGTATATACCATCTTTTATTTACCCATGTGTTGCTACATACATGGATACTTGCATTGCTTACACCTTTCAATTATTGTAAATAACAGTTATGAAAGTAGATATACAAATATATTGATGTCTTGTTTTCAAGATAAAAGAGCTTATTGGACATGGTAGGAAAAAAGTAGCTGAGAAGCTACTCAAAAGAGCTGAGAGGGAAGTGGGTGTATATTCTCAGTTTTTTCACAGGATCTGATTCAATTGTCTTTTTCCTGTGTCTGAGATCATTTTATTGGTATCACACCTGTCTCCTGTTCTCCTATTAATTAATGTGCTGGACTCAGCACATTAACCACCATTCTTGGAATTTACTACTTTCCTTGCTCTATTAGAAATTCATGGAGAGTGATTTGGGACACCCTGAAGGTGGCTGCTTGGAACCCAATAAAGCCTTTATAAGATTTCTCAGAGAAGCGAGGGAGCTCCAGGCAGTTTCTTTATCCTTCTCTCGAAATATAACCCGTTTTCTGGAGCCAATAGCATAACCAGAAAGGGCTTAGAGTCTTACTTCCATCTCTGCCACCCTCCACCCCGCCCCACTCTTCTAGAGTACATCCAAACCTTTTTCTACCAGCTCTCGCCAATCCGTTACTCTAGCGTTCCTGAAGAGATCCTCTTTCCCTTGTCTGAAAACGCCCCCACGCCTCAGTCTTACTTAAACCAACTGACTTTCCAACACTTTTGTCAAACAAGGATCCACTGGCCTTACACATCCCTACCACAATCCAACCAGAGCCCTCCAGGATCACCTGCTGTCTCGCCGCCTACGCTCCAGTTTGGAAATGTCCGGATGTGGAGTCCCTCCAAGTGGGAGCTCCCTTAATATGCAACTTGATCAGCCGGCGTCCCCCCACCCCCCACCCCGCCCTGCCCTGTAACTTTGAGCCAGCTCGGTGCAGTTACCCAGATTCCTAAACAAGCCCATGAGGTCAGAGGCAGCATCGCCATTGTAACGCTGCTGGAAAGGGCAGCGTCATCAGACACGCCCTCCAAACCTGGCTGTGTCAACATACAAGTCCCCACCAACAACTCATCTCCACCGCCTAAACTCTTCAGATTGAGACAGCCAAGAAGTCCATACAATTAGTCAACAGTTCTACCACGACAAGCCTAAAGCTGATCTTCCCCCTCAAAGGAGGGCAGCTGCGGGCAATACGAAGGCACAGCTGATCCAACTGATGGGGACCTTAATTCTAACACTGCTTGTTTACACAATTGCTTTTCTTTTCAAAACGTAAAGCTTCCCGACCAACTCGAGGATATTTAATTCATGTAGTTAAAAAATTATGTAAAAAGTAAAAGCTTGGGTGGGGGGGGGCTGGGTTGTGGCTCAGAGGTAGAGGGCTCGCCTACCATGCGTGAGGTACCGGGTTGGAACCTCAGCACCACATAAAATAAGACAGATACTGTGTCCACCTATAACTAAAAAATAAATGTGTTTTTTTTTTAAAGGTAAAATCTCTATTACAGCATTTCCTTTCCATTTTAAACCCAAGATGGGAACAAGGACCCGGGAGGACAAACATTCCTCAGGCAGCATAGGCGATCTGGCCCAATCAGTCCTTTCGGTCCACCATTACACCCCCGCCCCCCCCGCCCCCCCCCCCCGCCGCCCCTTAAACCTCTGCGAATTTCTGTGTCCCGCTGACAGGCTTTATTCCTTCCTTAAACACCCAGAACTCGTCTGATTCCCACCAGCCACTCACAACTGGTCGTAACCCAAGCCTAAAGCTGGTCCTTGCAGTCATTTCACACTAAGGGGTTGGCCACCAGCAAAGCCATGGAAACCGAGGCGACAACAAACTCCCTCCTCCCTTCGCACTCGCCCTCCCCTCGGGCTCCCTATCCCCTCCAGTGAACCCCAGAAGCGTCTGGAGAGTTCTGGGGAGGGGCGGCACCTTCGCCTCTGATTGGTCCTGGGAGGACAGGGGCAGAACGCCAGGAGAAACCCCTGGAACATTCCGGTCCCGACAGCCTCATCCGGCACGGCAATTGGCCCAGGAGGGAGCAGGCGGGGCTCCATGGCGACGTATAAAGCCCCAGCGGGCGGCAGGCTGAGGAACGGCGAGCCTCAGCAGCAGCTGGTATAGGCGGCTTTTCGGCTTTCCGTGAGCTCACACCGGAGCGGTCAGCTTTCCACTTTCCTCCTGAACCGAGCTTTTCTTCGCGGGTCGCGTCCCCCCACCGCAGCCAGAAGCTCAGCTTAGATCCCAGAGAGCGGGGCACCGACATGGCCAAAGCCACGGCGATCGGCATCGACCTGGGCACCACGTACTCTTGCGTGGGGGTGTTCCAGCACGGCAAGGTGGAGATCATCGCCAACGACCAGGGCAACCGCACCACCCCCAGCTACGTGGCCTTCACGGACACCGAGCGGCTCATCGGCGATGCGGCCAAGAACCAGGTGGCGCTGAACCCGCAGAACACGGTGTTCGACGCGAAGCGGCTGATCGGCCGCAAGTTCGGCGACCCGGTGGTGCAGTCGGACATGAAGCACTGGCCCTTCCAGGTGATCAACGACGGCGACAAGCCCAAGGTGCAGGTGAGCTACAAGGGCGAGAGCAAAGCGTTCTACCCGGAGGAGATCTCTTCCATGGTGCTGACCAAGATGAAGGAGATCGCCGAGGCGTACCTGGGCTACCCGGTGACCAACGCGGTGATCACCGTGCCGGCCTACTTCAACGACTCGCAGCGCCAGGCCACCAAGGACGCGGGCGTGATCGCCGGGCTCAACGTGCTGAGGATCATCAACGAGCCCACGGCGGCCGCCATCGCGTACGGCCTGGACCGCACCGGCAAGGGGGAGCGCAACGTGCTCATCTTTGACCTGGGCGGGGGCACCTTCGACGTGTCCATCCTGACGATCGACGACGGCATCTTCGAGGTGAAGGCCACTGCCGGCGACACGCACCTGGGCGGGGAGGACTTCGACAACCGGCTGGTGAACCACTTCGTGGAGGAGTTCAAGAGGAAACACAAGAAGGACATCAGCCAGAACAAGCGAGCTGTGAGGCGGCTGCGCACCGCCTGCGAGAGGGCCAAGAGGACCCTGTCGTCCAGCACGCAGGCCAGCCTGGAGATCGACTCCCTGTTCGAGGGCATCGACTTCTACACGTCCATCACCAGGGCGAGGTTCGAGGAGCTGTGCTCCGACCTGTTCCGTGGCACCCTGGAGCCCGTGGAGAAGGCCCTGCGCGACGCCAAGCTGGACAAGGCGCAGATCCACGACCTGGTGCTGGTGGGCGGCTCCACCCGCATCCCCAAGGTGCAGAAGCTGCTGCAGGACTTCTTCAACGGTCGCGACCTCAACAAGAGCATCAACCCTGATGAGGCGGTGGCCTACGGGGCGGCGGTGCAGGCCGCCATCCTGATGGGGGACAAGTCAGAGAACGTGCAGGACCTGCTGCTGCTGGACGTGGCGCCCCTGTCGCTGGGGCTGGAGACGGCCGGGGGCGTGATGACCGCCCTGATCAAGCGCAACTCCACCATCCCCACCAAGCAGACGCAGATCTTCACCACGTACTCGGACAACCAGCCCGGGGTGCTGATCCAGGTGTATGAGGGCGAGCGGGCCATGACGCGAGACAACAACCTGCTGGGGCGCTTCGAGCTGAGCGGCATCCCCCCTGCCCCCAGGGGCGTGCCCCAGATCGAGGTGACCTTTGACATCGACGCCAACGGCATCCTGAACGTCACGGCCACCGACAAGAGCACGGGCAAGGCCAACAAGATCACCATCACCAATGACAAGGGCCGCCTGAGCAAGGAGGAGATTGAGCGCATGGTGCAGGAGGCAGAGAAGTACAAGGCCGAGGACGAGGTGCAGCGCGAGAGGGTGTCTGCCAAGAACGCCCTGGAGTCCTATGCCTTCAACATGAAGAGCGCGGTGGAGGACGAGGGGCTCAAGGGCAAGATCAGCGAGGCCGACAAGAAGAAGGTGCTGGACAAGTGCCAGGAGGTCCTTTCCTGGCTGGACGCCAACACCCTGGCCGAGAAGGATGAGTTTGAGCACAAGAGGAAGGAGCTGGAGCAGGTGTGTAACCCCATCATCAGTGGACTGTACCAGGGTGCGGGTGGCCCCGGGGCTGGAGGCTTTGGAGCTCAGGCCCCCAAAGGGGGCTCTGGATCGGGCCCCACCATCGAGGAGGTGGATTAGAGGTCTTTCCTTCCTCCCTCCCTTCCTCCATGATTTTCATGTGATTGAGACCCACTGTTGGGACTCCAGGACTTTGCTGTTTGCCCTTTGTTATTATCCAACTTCAGTTTTCTCCTGCTGACTTTTTTCTAAAGTGACTGTTGTATCTGGAAGGTAACTATAGCTGAATGTCATTATATTTTTGTGGTGTAAGCCATGTGTTTTCTAGGTTTAATGTAAGTTAACACTGTGAGGGTGTTTTTCCTCTTTTTTCTTGTCTTCATATCAACACTGCCACCCTGTGTTACAGTTTTTGCTTTGCAACGCTACAAGATCAGGGAAATTTTTTTTTTATAACTAAAGGATGAAAAATAAAATATTTAGAACTGTGCTTGTCTGTTTGTATTTGTGGAGGAAAAAATGCATTCTTCGTATGTGTGAATTCTATAGATATGTGAAGACCAGGACAGCAGTACTGAAGGAGAGGGACACATAGGAGTCATGATTCTGGACACTTTTGTTAGAATTTATGTATGGGGAGAAAAAAAAAAAAATTGTCAGGTACTCATTTCCATGCAACTGGGATTTATTTTAGGGGTAAATAGGGTTTTGTGGGATGAAAGGTTGGTATGGGTTAATAACTGGAAATGGAGAAAGGCACTGTCCAAAGGGGCTCATCTGTGGTTATTCTAAATCTGAAGCTTGCTTCACATTTCATTGCTGTCTTACCTGCTATGCAGACTTTGATGCAGGTGACAGCTGTGGACAAACATCACAATGAGTTGCAAGTTCAACTCTGGCTCTGAAATCCCAACTGGATAACCAAGCACCATTTCTGTAGATTGTTAGCATTGGTAGCTTCCTCCTGAACTATTTTGTATAAATGGCCTCGCTTCAAAGTTCTAACATCATTTTGCACAGAAATGCAAATAGACAAACAACATTTTCAGCCATGATCACCCTAGATCCAAATTAACCAATTTGGATTATGGAGGAGAGAGATAATATACACCATACCTAGATCCTTTGTGTTCACCCTCTCGTCTTCCTACCACCACTGTCTACATTAGTTGGTTTTTTTTTTTTTTTTTTTTTTTTTAATATTTATTTTTTAGCTGGAGTTGAACACAATACCCTTGTTTTGTTTATTTATTTTATGTGGTGCTGAGGATCAAATCCAGGGCCTCTCATATGCTAGATGAGAGCTCTACCGCCAAGCCACAGCCCTAAAGTTCTAGGTTAGGTATTTTAAAGTTATTTTTTCACAGTTTAGTATGTGGAGCTAGTCACTTCAGCTGAATCTAGGCCATGATCAGAGAGTAATAGGTGATGGTTTTAGAACTAAAATTTCCCCCCCACCTTCCTGGATCTCCTTGCATAATATTCCTTTTTGGTGATGGTTTTACCCCAGATTTAATAATCAGTAGTCTTTTTTTTTTTTTTTTTCTTTGTTTTTTTAAATCTGGTGCCTGGGATCAAACCCAGTGCCTCACACATGCTAGGTAAGCACTCTACCACTGAGCCACAACCTTAGCTCATCACAATCAGTAGTCTTGAGCAATAGCAGCGTAAAATAGATTTAATTATGACGAAAGAGATGAAGAAAAATGGTGCACAGGAGGCTTTGTAGCTCAGTAATAGAGCACTTGCCTAGTTTGAGTGTCAGCTTCACGTAAAGATAAAGATATTTTGTCCATCTACAACTAAAAATATATATATTTTTAAATGCTGCACAGCGTAGAGCTGGGAAAAATCAAGTTGATAGTGGGCTTTCCTCATCCTCCTGATTCTCTTCCCTTAGGATTCTTCCTGCTGTAGCAGTTAGGTGTCCTTAACCTCCTTTAATCTTGAGAATCTCATCATCATCATCCTCAAACTGGCAGCTTGGAATTGAACAGATTAGCAAGATTTGCATTACTTTTTTTTTTTTGGTGTGTCGGGGGTATTGAACTCGGGGGTGCTTTTAACCATTGAGCCACATCACCAGTATTTTTTTTTTTTTTTTCTGGAGACAGGGTCTCACTAAGTTATTTTTGGCCTCCCTAAGTTATGGAGGCTAGTTTTGAATTTGGGATCCTCCTGTCTCAGCCTTTCAAGTCACTGAATTACAGTTGTATACCACTGCATCCAGCAACAGACTGGCATTCCATGATAAACCTTTCATACAGTCCTTACCCTGTGGGAAAATAAAATGTTCTAAAAATATCAATATAGGAATGCTTTTTTGGAAGTTTGTCAATGAAAAGGAAAATAGTTTGGTTTCTGGACCAATTTTTTTGTGTGTGTATGGTGCTGGGGATTGAACCTAAGGCCTTGTGAGTATGAAGGAAGCACTTTACCAACTCATATCCCCAGCCCCGGACAAGTTCTCAAAGGTGTGTTTTGCTTGCAAGAAAGGTGGGCTATAATAATAATAACCGCTGACTCAGCATATGGGAAATGCAGTGTCACTATTAAAGCAGCTGGAATTGGGGCTTTCTACCCACCCTCCCCTTTTTTTTTTAACAGGCAGTAGAGGGAAGAAATCCTTTATCTTCAAGCCGTTAGAACCATTGTTCTCCACTCTAGTGGTATAAGAAAATCATTTGGGGGCTTATGATATAGCCTAATGGTAGAGGCTTGTCTGGCATGTACAATGCCCTGCAATCAATTCCTAGCATCATAAAAATAGAATGAGGGCCTGAGGTTGTGGCTCAGTGGTAGAGCGCTTCTCAGCACCACATAAAAATAAATACAAGGCCACCAACAACTAATAAGATATTTTTAAAAAATAGAATGAGCCCAACACAGTGTTGCAGGCCTGTAATCCCAGTGGTTAGGAAGGCTGAGGTAGGAGGATCAGCCTAAGAAATGGCTAGATGGTTAAAAAAAAAAGTTTTAAACGTGTAGTTTATTGCATGACTATTATCTTTTTAAAAATCACCATTATATCAATAAAGTTGATTAAAAGAAAAAAAAAAAAGAAAAAGAAAGAAAGAAAGAAGCAGCAGCAGCAGCAGCAGCTTAATGTGCTTGAACAAATTCAGATTTCGCTGGCTGGAACGAGTGAGTCCCCTGGAATGGAGTGGACACGACCCAAAGCTGGGTTATAAAGGGAGAAGTCCCAGAGTCATTAACGGGTCCAGAGCGTCCTGGCAGCGTCTCAGCGTCTTGAAGACGGTTTCGCTGGGAATAGGGGCGTAAACCAACCTGTAGGCAACAATAGCGATACCGTGCTTAAAAAAAAGAAAAAAGAAGAAGAAGAAGAAGAAAGAAAAGATTATAAAATTAAAAAGACTGGGCTGGGGATGTGGCTCAAGTGGTAGCTCGCCTGGCATGCCTGCAGCCGGGGTTCAATCCTCAGCACCACATACAAACAAAGATGTTGTGTCCGCAGAAAACTAAAAAATAAATATTAGAAAAAAAAAAAAAAAAGACCGCCTAGCTCCCCGGGCTCCTGCTGGCCAGGGACTTTCTCGAGTCTGGCCAGCCAGATCACCTGCTCATTTTGTTATTGTTTGTAAAAATTTGTAACACATCCCTGCGTGTTTGTTCCGAAGATTGCGAATCCTACATTCAAGACCTTTCTTTCACTTTGTTTTATTCCGTTTTGGACGAACGATGGATAAAGTGCCGCGCTTCGAGCCAGGCATATAAGAAGACAGCTATGCCCGTTAGGCCCCCGACCCGACGCAGGCATAAATAGCTCCGGCTTCCGCCTGCCCACCTCTTTGTGCCGTGGACCGGTTGGTAGTAGTATGAGTCCCTTCGGGCCTCGTGGCGTCTTCCACGGAGCCTGCCGTTCAGTGTCGGGAAGGCGCTGGGCACACCTTTGGTGTAGCAACCCGCCTGCAGGTACGCGGGGGCCTTGCTGGGGAAAGGGGACTGTAGGCTTGGGCTGAGCAGGATGAATACCATTACAGACTAGAGTTTCTGATGTCTGCGTGACGCCAACGCTTAAAACTGACCCAGCCCTGGGCAGGGGGAACTCGACTGGATTCCCTCTGGTTTTTGCTAACTCATTGGTTTCTTCACAGGCTCCTGATCCTCGCAGGCGGGTCCTCAGCGCAACGATGGTAAGTGGGTTGGTTGTACGAATAATTGCAAGATTTGGAGTCGCTGGCGGTCGACCTTGGGGGAGGACGGGGGTAATGATGATTCCAGGTGATTCTGAGCGTGTCGCTGATGCCATCACCGCAGCGCGCTGACACCCCTCGTGCCAGAATTCTCAATGTCTGGGCTCGGGGAAGTTGGTGGCCAAGAACCCTTTCAATAATTATAATTTTTTGTGTTTCACTTCATTATTTAGGGGTTTTAAGACGTCCGTTGGTGTGTAATCCTTAAATAAAGGTTAGTATTAACTGCAAGAGTCCCAAATGCCTCTGAACCCTTTTGTTTCCCAGCTTTCATGGGGCGTTGGCGTCTGTTAGTTTCCTAATGAGCATGTACAACAGTGCCCATATTTCATGTGGTGGCTTTCCAGGGACCACTTTTTTTTTACATTTCTCTTGTGGTTCTTGTCCCTTTGTGATTACCTCTGGGTTTTTTGGGAGAGGAGGGGTACCAGGGATTGAGCTAAGGGGCACTTGACTACTGAGCCACATCCCTCTCATACATTTGATTTAGAGACTGAATTTCACTAAATTGCCTATCGCTTCACCATTGCTGAGGCTGGCTTTGAACCCACGATCCTGCCTCAGCCTCTGGTGTAGCTGGGATTACAGGCATGGGCCATCATGCACGGCCCCCTCTGTATTTTTAAGTACAGTTAACACATCTATTCTAAAATATTTCTATAGTAAACTTGAGCTCATGTGGGTCCTCCAGGTGGAGCTATTCTCAACTGTATTCTTCTGTGTTCTTTCTCAACTCCTCATTCCTTAAGTCCTTATATATTAGGACTGTTGTCTTTGAATGTACTGTATCCCCTCTCAGAATGGCTTCTCTTGATCCAGATCTTCCTTAAGTGAGAATGATGAATTTACAGACTAGAGTCTCTGATGCTGGTCCTGATGTCAAAAATAAGTTCTGACTCATTTAGGGAACTGGATACTTGGGTCTCTGGAGAAGGCTGCTTTTTTTTGGGGGGGGGAGATGGACAGCATGTCTATTTATTTTTATATGGAGCTAAGGATTGAACCTAGTGCCTCATACCTGTTAGGTCTGCCACTGAGCTACAGCCCCAGCCCCTTTCTGTTTTGTTTTGAGACAGGATCTTGCCAAACTACTGAGGCTAGCCTTCTACCTTGAATCCTCCTGCCTTAGCTTCCCAGTTTTCTGGATTATAGGAATATACCATCTGGTTAATTCCTGCTTGTTCTTTATGGTTGTCCTGTCTTTCTAGCATGAGAGTTCTGCAAGCCCAGCTAAGGGCAGTGCCCCTACACAGAGATTCTATGCTAACCTGAAGACTGAAAACTTTTTGGAATCTACCCCATGGGACACTGTTGGGATGCTTAGGTTCCTGCTGTTGCATCCTTAGGCTGTCATGACAAGTGGAGAGCAACCCTTTCTCCCTGGTTACTATGGTGAGTCATTCACATTGAGGGTAATGATGACCTTTAAAACTACCAGATCTACTTAATTCTTCCCATCCAGCTTCATTGTTTTATTGCCAGTTGCCTGCATGGTTCTAATGTGTTCCTTTTGTGAAATTTCAGGATTTTGTTGACACAAAGGATGCTCTGATGTTGGACGGTTTCTATGAATATAACATCTTTCCTGTATTAAACTGAGCAGCTACGAAGCACAAATAACTGGCTAGAATTTTTGGGACCCTATCATTAAGTAGAGAGTATTTGCTTATGTTTTGTCTCATTTACAAGCACATGATTTTATTGGAAAATTTTCAATAAAATATTTTAAAGCAAGTAATGAATGGATTATTTGGTCTCTGGATGGTACAAAAAGATAAGAACTATTCTGTGGTTTACTGCCCTTTTTTTTTTTTTTTTGTTCTCTGTGTGTGGTGCTAGGGATTGAACCCAAGGCCTTGTGCATACAAGGGAAACACTCTTATCAATTGAGCTACATACCCAGCCCTTTTTTATGTATTGGAGACCAGTTCTCACTGACTTGCTGAGGCTGGCTTTGAACTTTTGATCTTCCTGTCTCAGCCTCCTGAGCCACTGGGATTATAACACCTGACTGGTGCTTGTACTGCATAAGAATGAGACACTGAGCTGGGTTTGGCACATGCCTAACAACCAGTGACTAGATGGAAAAGTTACAGGTCAGTCTAAGCAAATGAGACCGTCTCCAAAAGGGCTCACTGAATGATAGAATGCCCCTGGGTTCCATTCCCACTACCACAAAAAGATTATAGAATCACCTTGGACACTTATGCCCTCAAATTGAAAGATGTACATTGTTTAAAAAAAAAAAAAAGTGCCTAGAGCTGGGGATATAGCTCAGTTGGTAGAGTGCTTGCCCTGGGTTCAATCCCCAGCACTACCTAAAAATTTAAAAAAATGCCTACCACATAGCAAACCCTATATTTCTATGATCAGAAATTCTGTTACTCCAAATTGAACAGTTGGTACCTCACTATCTCTAATCTTTGGCCTTTTATTAGTGTGGGGGTGGGGATGCTGTGGATTTAACCCAGGAACCTTTAACCAGTGATCCACATCCCTTGCCATTATCCTTTTTATGTTGGTCCTTGCTGTTTTTTGTTGTTTTCCTTGATAAATTGTTGAGGCTGGCTTTGAACCTGAAATCCTCCTGCTTCTAAGCCTTGAGTTGCTGGGATTATGAGGCTTTCCTCAGCCCTTTTATTTTTATACACTTAGTATTTTGTGGCACTGGGGATTGAACCCAGAACCACATCCCCACCCCTTTTTATTTTGAGACAGAGTCTTACAAAGTTTCTGAGGCTGGCCTTGAACTTGCAGTCTTTCTGCCTCAGTCTGAGTCTCTGGGATTTAGTAACCTTGCCCAGCTGATACTAGGGATTTAAACTAGAGATGTTCTGCTTCTGAGCTACATCCCCTGCATTGTCGTTTTTTTTTTTTTTTTTTTTTTTTTTTTAAAACATGGTACTGGGAGTTGAACCCAAGGGTGCCTATCACTGAGCTGCAGTCTTAGTCCTTTTTCTATTTTGGGACTGTCTCTAAATTGAACAGGCTGGCCTTGAACTCAGGATCCTCCTACCTCAGCCTCCCAAGTAGCTAGGATTTCAGGTATGTGCCACTGCACCCAGCTAAATGGGAGTATATTGTTTACTTTTTAATACCTTAAAAACCTCATTTGGCACTCTGATTCCCAAAGGGCAGAGCAAGAGCAAAGCTAAACCACCCAACCACCCACAGGGACACCTCCAGAGGGAGCTCACACATGGTGTTGCTCCCTTGGAGGACAACTACTCTGAAGATGAGCCATAATAAAAAACAAAAGCCAAGGTATGGGGTTATTGCTCAGTGGTAGAGCTCTTGCCTCCCAGGGGTGAGGCCCCAATTTGATCCTCAGCACTACATAAAAATAAAGATATTGTATCCATCCACAACTTAAAAAAAAAAAAAAAAAAAAAAAGCCAGGTGCAGTGGCCCTCTCCTGTAATCCAAGTTACTCAGGAGGCTAAGGCAGCAGGATATCTAGTTTGAGGCTCATCTGTGCAGTTTAGGAAGACTCAAGTTTTAAAATAAATGAAAAAGGCTGGAAATGCGGTGTTAGAGTGCTCCTGGATTCAATCCCCAATGCTTAATAAACAACAAAATTCATAGGTAGCCTGGTATGGGGGTGCACACCCATAATCCCAGCTACTCTAGAGGCTGAGGCAGGAAGTATTGCAAGTTTGAGGCCAAACTTGAAAAATTTAGTGAGACCCTGTCTCAGAATTAAAAAAAAATCTCATGATGTGACAGTGGTTAAGTGCTTCTGCGTTCAATCCCCACTGGTGGAGGTGGTGGTGATGGTGATGGGGAGGGGCAGGGAAGTCCAATACCATGGGAACCAGCCAGCAGGTACAATAACAGGTGACTTTATAACAGAAACTCAGAACACCATACAATAGAGAGGCTGTTTCCAAGAGATAAAGGAAAGAACTCAATCCACTTGCATGAACAGAACATTGTTCATTGTAAAGAAAGTGGATAGATTTGGGAAAAAAATTAAAATGACGAAGGGTGTAACTCATTGATAGAGCATGTGTTTAGCATAAGGGAGGCTCCTGGTTTCAAACTCCAGCTTGGGGGCAAGAGAGGAGAAAACAGAAATTTTAGAGTTGAAATAAATACATAATACATAAACACAAAAAACTGGTCAACAGGCTGACTGAATAGTGTGTTAGTGAAATAGAAAAAGAAATCAAATTGTGAGACAGAGAAATCAGAGATGATATGAAAAAGAAGTTTTGAAACAAAGGATGGAATAAGATGCTCCACCCCTGGCATGGCTTGTTTGGTGCTGCTGTCACCATGCTGTGCCACCCCTGACCAGTGTGGGCAGCTGAACTAAGATGACTTGTGTGAATTTGCAGGGACACAAAATAGAACACAGACACAATTTACCTTTACACAAGCTTCAGGACAGCTTCTCCGGCTCTCCGCCTCTGGCTCCCCAAAAGGGAAAGCAAGAGAATGTCAGGAGAGGCTGATGAGAGAGAGGGAGCACTTCCGAAGTGGGCTTTAACCTGGGGGGACAGTGTTCTTAGAAAGTTCTATCCATAAAAGGGCAGAAGGGTAGGACTACAAGGGAACAGGTGAGTGTAACTCAACCCTAGGGTTATGCCCACAAAGAAGACCTCCAGAAGGTCTCTGCCCAAGCCACAACCAATGCAGTGGTTGGTCAGAGCCTGGGGTGGTCATTTGGCATGGCTTCCCACAATGCTGGTTTATTTTAATGCTGCATGAATAACCACAGGTGCCAAATTTAGCTTTTTTTTTAAAAAAATATTTTTTTAGTTATATAGGTGGACCCAATATCTTTATTGTATTTTTATGTGGTGCTGAGGATCAAACCCAGTGCCTCACACGTGGCAGTCAAGTGCTCTCTACCTCTGAGCCACAAGCCCAGCCCCTAAATTTAACTTTGACAATAATATGAGGGCATCTTGCTTTCAGCAGCTTAGGCCCATATAAAGTTATTTTTGTTGTGGTGGTACTGCAGATTGAACCTGGGGGTACTGTGTCACTGAGTTACAACCCCAGTGTTTATTTATTTATTTATTTTTTTGAGACAGCAGCTCAATAAATTGTCCAGGCTGGCCTCAGACTTGCAATCCTCTTGCCTCCACCAGAGTTGCTGGGATTTCAGGTGTGTACCACCACACCTGTCATAGTTTGTTTATTGTACTTTTCCACAACATTGTGATTTCCCATAATTGTCTCCTTTTTTCTTTTTCTTTTTTTTAATTTTTTGGTAACAGAGATTGAACCCAGGTGCACTTAACCACTAAGTCATATCCCCATCCCTTTTTATTTTTTGAGACAGGGTCTCATTAAATTGGCTTAGGGCCCTGCTAAATTGCTGAGGCTAGCTTTGATCTTGTAATGCTCATGCTGAAACCTCCCAACCTGCTGGGATTACAGGTGTGCTTTCTTTTTACAGTACTGGGAAAAGAACCCAGGCCCTCAAAAAGCATTTTGCCACTGAACTACATCCACTGCCCCTATGATGTCCTTTGGTTGTTGTGTTATTTCTCAATAAGGAAACACATTATCCCAAGGGTTAAAGTGCTGGGAGCCATCAGTCAAGTAGGTATGACAATTTCCTTGCCAGCGTACCCCCATGTTTCTTTAGTGGAAGGACTCATGGAAATAGGACATTTTGCAGGACATTGCATGTAAGGTGACCTTGCTCAAGGACCAGGTTAGGGTGTTCCTGGTTTAGCATAATAGGAGATTAGGGTGTTCCCCCTTTAGAATAGGGCGTATCCTGCTGCTGAGTTCCTCTTGAGTTCTTAGGGTCAGACAGTATATTTGGGAGACAGAAGCCCAGCAGTAGTGGATTTGGGCAGAGTGTGGATTTGGGGAGAGTGTGGATTTGGGCAGAGAACGTGGATTCCCCCAGAAAGTGTTTGTAGACGGCCGGTGTGAGTTCGGGAATAAAGAATTGCTGTTTGAATCTACAAGCTGTGTGGAGGCTCGTGATTTGTGCCCAGCCAGAGACTGCGGCATTAAAGTACCTGATGACTCTTAAAATATTAAACCATATTGTCCTATCATCCCAGATGTAGAATACCTATAAAAACTTAAATATAGGGGCTGCAATTGTGGCTCAGTGGTAGAGCGCTTGCCTAGCATGTGAGGCACTGGGTTCGATCCTCAGCACCACATAAAAATAAAGGTATTGTGTCCATCTACAATTAAAAAAATTTTAAAAACTTAAATATAGTGTGTATTTTTTTTTAAAAGAGAGAGTGAGAGAAAGAGACAGAGAAAGAGAGAGAGAGAGAGAATTTTTTAATATTTTATTTTCTAGTTTTTGGACACAACATCTTTATTTGTATGTGGTGCTGAGGATCGAACCCGGGCCGCATGCACGCCAGGCGAGCGCGCTACCGCTTGAGCCACATCCCCAGCCCCAAATATAGTGTGTAATATGTAATTACATAATAACAAGGATATAATTATAATAGCTATATTAATTGATATATATATAAATTCAAGATTATTATTTCCAACCTTTTACTTTTTATATATATTTTTAGTTGTTGACAGACCTTTATTTTATTTATTAATACGTGGTGCTGAGAATCGAACCCAGTGTTTCACACATGCCAGATAAGTGCGCTACGGCTGAGCCATAACCCCAGCCCTCCAACTTTTTTAATACGTGTGTCAATTTCATTAAAATATTTGCAGAATTTAGGGGCTGGGGTTGTGGCTCAGTGGTAGAGGGCTCTCCTAGTGCCTGGGTTTGATCCTCAGTACCACATAAATATAAATAAGTAAGATAAAGGTATTGTGTACAACTACAACTAAAAATATTTTTAAAATATTTGCAGACTTTAAAATGGAATTCAATGGGTTAAATTTTGTTGTCTTTAGTCAGGTGGATGTCAGGTGGAAATGCGTTATGTTTTAGGCTGGTTATTGCTGTCATTATACCATAAAATTCTAAGAGAGAGACAGAGAGACAGAGAAGATACAGATGTCATCCAATAATTTCTAGTTACATCATGATAGCAGGTAATAAACTGGTGAAGGGAATCTATCTCCAAAGGGTCTTGCAGCAAGGTAGATATCACCTCAGGTCAGGGAGCATTCTGTTTCCTATTTACCTATTTCGAACACATGAAACTTTGAGGGGACATATTTAATCCATATTCAGACTATAATAATTGGGGTAATTCTTTGGCACCAGAATGGTGCTGTGTATGGTGCCGTGAATGAATATCCAGTTCTCCACTTTTGTGTGGAACCTAGGACCTCATGCATGCTAGGCAAGTGCTCTACCACTGAGCTATACCCCCAGCTCCAACTTTCTTTTACCTAATTATTTTAGCATCTCTTGATTATCAATGCCCATTAGTTGAGTTTGCAAAATGATAACTTTTCCCTTTAATTATTCTTCCTATACTTATTAGCCTACTTCTGTAAAATAAATAAGTCATTAGCTGACCTTTGTTTAATCTATTTTTTCCTATTGCAAAGGTGAAATAAGTAATTCATACTTTTCCAGTTTTTACAATGTGTATGTAAGAAGTTATTTGAATGTCCTTTAATGATGGTAAATGAATTTCCCCATTTTTTTTTAAGTTGTTGATGTACCTTTATTTTTTATTTATTTTTATGTGGTGCTGAGGATCGAACCCAGGACTTCACACATGCTAGGCAAGTGCTCTGCCACTGAGCCATAACCCAGCCACCCTGGCCTTCTTTTTTATATCCATGGGTCTAGGAAATTTCTCTTGTTCCTTTTTTTATATTAAACAACCTTTTTAAAAACCTTTTTTAGGGGCTGAGGATGTGGCTCAAGCGGTAGTGACTTGCCTGGCATGCGTGTGGCCCGGGTTTGATCCTCAGCACCACATACAAACAAAGATGTTGTGTCTGTCGAAAACTAAAAAAGAAATAAATATTAAAAAAATTCTCTCTCTCTCTCTCTCTCTCTCTCTCTCTCTCTTTTAAAAAAAACAGGGCTGGGGATGTGGCTCAAGTGGTAGCGCGCTCGTCGGGCATACGTGCAGCCCGGGTTCGATTCTCAGCACCACGTACAAAGATGTTGTGTCCGCCAATAACTAAAAAATAAATATTAAAAAATTCTCTCTCTCTCTTTCCTCTCTCACTCTCTCTTTAAAAAAAAAAAAACAAAAAAAATTTTTAAATTGTCAATGGACCTTTATTTTATTATTTATATGTGGTGCTGAGAATCAAACCCAGTGCCTTACACATACTAGGCAAGTGCTCTACAACTGAGCCACCACCTCAGCCTTCCCTTGTTCCTTTTGATTTTGTCAAAAGTCTTGCTGAAACCCAGACATACTAAGACACTGACCGTCTGTTCTCTCCTTTAAGAATTATGGCCATGGACTTGGTCCTAGGGTTGACATGACATCTCAGGGAAGTCACATGATTTCCTGGACAGTTCTCTGTACCAGGTACCCATTGTGATGCATTTTACCTCCACCTCTAATTGATGGGCCATCTCATGATTTCCAGGGATTCAAAAATTTCACAATCAAGCTTGGTAAAAGTCAAACTACTGTTAAATAACATTTATAGGAGCACATTGTTTGGAGTAAGTTCCTACACTAGGCCCATTAGACCAAACAAAATAGTCACTCAAGCTGAAGTCCATGTCACCAAGCTGAAAGTATGTCATTTTTCTGATTTTCCAAGGAATCAGGAGAAAGAGTTAACAGCCAAATCCCAAATAGACCAGTTTTAGTCATCATGATAAGGTAGCTGTTCTGCCTGAACCTTCACTGGGAAGGTAGCTTGGAACCTACGAATCCACTTTTTGTTCCCTGTTTTCAGCTTTCTTCAGCCTTTTTTTTTTTTTTTTTTTTTTTGCGGGGGCGGTGGGTACCAGGGATTGAACTCAGGAGCACTAGACATCCCCAGCCCTATTTTTTTTTTTTTTTTTTAATGAGGGCATTTATTTTTATTTATTTTTTTTTTATGTGGTGCTGAGGATGGAACCCAGGGCCTCACATGTACGAAGCAAGTGCTCAGTCACTGAGCCACAATCCCAGCCCCCCTATTTTGTATATTATTTAGAGACAGCATCTGACTGAGTAGCTTATCATCTCACTTTTGCTGAGGTTGGCTTTGAACTTGCCATCCTCCTGTCTCATCCTCCCGGGCCCCTGGGATCATAGGCATGCACCATCTGGCTTCTTCTTCTTCTTCTTTTTTTTTTTTTTTTTTTTGAGAGAGAGAGAGAGAGAGAGAGAGAGAGAGAGAGAGAGAGAGAGAGAGGGAATTTTTAGTATTTATTTTTTAATTTTTTGGCGGACACAACATCTTTCTTTGTATGTGGTGCTGAGGATCGAACCCTGGCCGCACGCATGCCAGGCAAGTGCGATACCGCTTGAGCCACATCCCCAGCCCCCACACCTGGCTTCTTCAGTCCTTTTTGTCACTAGATGGGATCCAAGGAGGTCCCTAAAAGAGAAAAGGGAACCTCACTTGCCCCTGATAAGTTCACAGAAAGGAATTTCAGGATGAGTCAAAAGAGACACAAGCAGTGGTTTATTTAGGAAATAAGAAGATTTATTTGGGAAGCAAGCAATAGAGCAGAACATACACTCAAAGGGAGAAGAAGTTTGTGAGCAACAGAGATGCACTTTGGGAATCTCAGGCTTCTGCTTTTATTTATTGATTGATACTGGGGATTGAACTTGGGGCCCTTAACCACTAGGCCACATCCCCAGTCCTTTTTATTTTTATTTTTATTTTTTTTTTGAGAAAGTAATGCTAAATTACTTAGGGCCTCACTAAGTTGCTGAGGCTGGCTTTGAACTTGGAATTCTCTCGCCTTAGGCTTCCAAATCTGGGATTATAGGCATGTGCCACCATGCCCAGGTAGACTTCTGCTTTTAAAGGAAACTTTGTAAATGGTGAGCATGAGAGGTACGTGAGGTGGCATCAGCTTACTGAGTTTGATTCTTCTTAGGGTGGAGCACAGAGCAGGTCACAGTGGTCTGGTTCTTAGAATCTTTAGGGTGAGGCTATGCAGTTATTAATTAGTGCTTGGACTGGACCCATACCAAAGGTTTCTAATAATCTCTCTCTAGGCTGGTTTTTTTTAAAATTATTATTTTGTTTTTGTAGTTATATACTGACAGAATGCCTTTATTTTATTTGTTTATTTTTATGTGGTGATAAGGATGGAACAAAGTGCCTCACACATGCTAGGGGAATGCTCTGCCACTGAGCTACAACCCCAGCCCCATCTAGGCTTCTTTTAATCAGTCTAAAAATACATTCTGTAAGCTAACAAGGCATACAAGCACTAACTGGACTTATAGTACTCTAAGTTTATTGGACCTTTTAAGAATTTAGGCTTGGAAGAAAAAAATAAATAAATAGAATAAAGGTATTGTGTTCTCCATGGGAGGCCTAGGGGAGTGAAGGTGAGAGTGTTCATGGAGTTTTTAAATTAGAAGTTAACAGTTGCTCTTTCCTTCCCTGTTTTCGCCTTTTTACCTATCCTCATTTCTTCTATCCTACCTCATTTTATAGCCCATAAAACCAAAGTTCTCTGCTCAGCTTATCAGAACACTGGATCTATTTTATAGAATGAGATATTGCTCAAATATAGAATGGCAAAAAAAAAGCCATTTATAGCCAGGTGTGGTGGCGCACACCTGTAATTTCAGGGACTCAGGAGACTGAGGCAGGAGTGATACAAGTTTGAGATCAATCTCAGCAATTTAGCAAGGCCTTCAGCAGCTTAGTGAGACTCTGTCTCAAAATAAAAAATGAAAAGGATTGGGAATGTGGCTCAGTGTAAAGCACCTCTGAGGCCAATTCCCAGTACAAAAAAAAAAAAAAAAAAAGATAGTATAAAGGAAAATAACAAAATTATCTTGTCAATTTGTAAATTCTCATCAAAATCCTAATCATTGCTCTTTTATGTGTTTTGTCATTCACAATTTTGATTGTTCTTTGAAGTATTTGCAACCAGATTAATGGAAAAGATTGTAGAAAGTACTTTTATTTTTATTTTTTAAATATTTTATCACTATAACTATAAGACTAGCTTTTTAAATTTTTTTAAAGAGAGAGAGAATTTTAATATTTATTTTTTTAGTTATTGGCGGACACAACATCTTTGTTTGTATGTGGTGCTGAGGATCGAACCTGGGCCCCACTCATGCCAGGCAAGTGCGCTACCGCTTGAGCCACATCCCCAGCCGCATAGAAAGTACTTTTAAATACAGCTTTCTTTTTTTTTTTTTTAGAATTTTAATATTTTTTTTTTTTTTAGTTATCAGCGGACACAACATCTTTTTTTTGTATGTGGTGCTGAGGATCGAACCCTGGCCGTACGCATGCCAGGCGAGCGCGCTACAGCTTGAGCCACATCCCCAGCCCAAAATACAGCTTTCTGAAAGAAAAAAATCAAACTTATTTTACAGACGAATTGGTTATCCTTTGATTGATTATCTGGTAAAAATTGGTATGACTGAAGAAATTGTTTCTTGATTCAAAATTATCACAAACTAAATTTGTTTTGTGCTTGTTGGGTTTGTTTTGTTTTCCTTTCAAAACTTTGTAACTTGGGCTGGGGATGTGGCTCAAGCGGTAGCTGGCTCGCCTGGTATGCATGTGGCCTGGGTTCCATCCTCAGCACCACATACAAACAAAAATGTTGTGTCTGCCGAAAACTAAAAATAAATAAATAAATAAATTCTCTCTCTCTCTCAAAAAAAAACCAAAAACAAAAACAAAAAAACTTTGTAACTCTTGCTTCTTAAAAATTCTGTAGAAGTACCACACCTAACAAAATGATCTCATCCAATGTTTTGACATACTAGCCATTACTTATAGGACAGATAGGATTAAAAATAAATAAATAAATGAAAAACTAGCAATGGACTTCAGATAAACCTGGCCTAAGAACTGCCTTCTAAATCTCTTTGTTGCTCAAATGTGGTTAAAAGAGTTTTTGATGCTGATTCCCCATCATCAATAACTTCCCCTCCTACATGGGACCAAATTAGACCAACAATTAGGACAGATGCCAGCAACAAGGGACAATGAAACAAGAAAATAATTGTCTTCACAAAGACTTTTACAAAGACAAGAAAATAAAAAACTATACATATAAGATCTGTCAAAATCAAGACAGGTACATGTATCAACATGTTAAAAAATAAAGCTGGAGGGCTGGGGCTGGGGCTCAGCGGCAGAAGCGCTTACCTAGCACGTGCAAGGCGCTGCACCACATAAAAATAAATAAATAAAATAAAGGTAGTGTGTCCAACTACAACTAAGAAAAAAAAAGCTGAGAGTTTATAAAGGAAGAATTTTTTGTTTTTGTTTTGTTTTATATGGGTGGATTGAATCTGGGGTGCTTCCTTACTGAGCTACATCCCGAGTCCTTGTCATTATTTTATATTGAGACAGACTCTCGCCAAGTTGCTGAGGGTCTCATTAAATTGCTGGGACTGTCCTTGAAGTTGAATCCTTCTGTCTCAGCCTTCTGAATCCCTGGAATTACAGGCATGCACTGGTGTACCCAGCTAAAGAAAGGATTCTTATGCATGAGTGCCTGATAAAAACTATCACAGAAGACTACCAGAATTGTATTTCTAATGAGTCAATTTGAGCCTGATCTAACAAATCTGTTAATCTCTTGGTTTTCTGGAACATCATGCTAAAAAAAGACTATCATCCAGGTGCAGTTGCACATGCCTGTAATCCCAGTGGCTCTGGAGGCTGAGACAGGAGGATCTTGAGTTCAAAGCCAGCCTCAGCAAAAGCAAGGCACTAAACAACTCAGTGAGACCCTGTCTCTAAATAAAATACGAAATAGAAGGCTGGGGATGTGGCTCAAGTGGTAACGTGCTCGCCTGGCATGCGCGGGGCGCTGGGTTCGATCCTCAGCACCACATAAAAATAAAATAAAGATGTTGTGTCCACTGAAAACTAATAAATAAATAAATAATACAAAATAGAACTGGGGATGTGACTCAGTGGTTGAGTGCCCCTGGGTTCAATTCTTAGTACCCTCCCCCCACCAAAAAAAAAAAAAAAAAAGAGGGACTCTCTGCATTCTGGCTCTCATGAAGTGAGCAGCTTTCCCCTGCCAGACCCTTCCACCATGATGTTCTGCCTCACCTTAGACCCAAAGCAATGGAGCCAGCTGACCATGAACTGAAACTTCTGAAACTGTCAGCCAAAAATAACCTTCATCCTTTAAGTACATCAGATGTTTTGATTGTAGTGATTAAAGGCTGACTAACATATTGTTTTTGGAGTCACTAAATTTAGGTGGATTGCCAGAACAGGTTATGGGTGAGAATTTCCTTTTGAATTAATTTAAAAAAATATATTTTCATTTCACTTAAAAACTAGTAAAATCCCAGATTTTGCTTGTTTCCTCCTTTTGGTAAACAGGAGGTAAACCTTCAAATAATTGACTCCACTTCTTACATATTGGAACCTGAGAAGATTAACTTTTTCTACCACAAAATTCCTGTAGAAACATTCTTGAAAGAAACACGTGCAAATCAAAGGAAACAATATATGATTTGGCAAATGAGAAGACTTTACTTGTGTGTTTAAGAAAGATTACCTTTTTGGTGGCATGCTGGGGTTTGTAATATCCTTGATTTGGTTATATAATTCCACAGGGTGGCACACAGGACAAGATGTGTCTATTCAAGCACAGCAAGGATTAAAAAGATTAAGAACTGTGAGAGCTTTCTCCTTTTTACCTTTCAGGAAAGAAGGGGTTTTGCTTTGTGGTTGTCAGCACCTGGACTCCCTGGGTAATGGACATATTTTCCTAAGAAAAACAACTGGAGTAAAAGCCCAGGATATACTTCCCAGAGTATTTTTGTGAGGAGCATAAAAAGAGGCTCTGAGGTAGGGATAAAGAGCAGAGAAGGGAATTTTTATTTTTATTTTTTTTTCTTTTTAAATTTTTTTCTTTTTTTATTAGCAGGACCATAGGGGGCAGTCGCAGAAGAGAAGGGGGAAGAGAGAGAGAAGAGAGAGAGAGAGGAGACAGGGGAGAGAGAGGAGAGATGGGAGAGGGGAGAGGGGAGAGGGAGAGAGGGGGAGAGAGCAGAGGGGGAGAGAGGAGAGAGGAGAGAGGAGAAGAGGAGAGGGGGAGAGGGGGAGAGTCTTATTTTTATTTTTTTAATGATGGAGTTGGGCACAGTGGTGGACACCTGTGATCCCAGCAATTCAGGAGGCTAAGGCAGGAAAATCCTAAATTCAAGACCAGCCTCAATAATTTATTGAGGTGCTAAGCAACTTGGTAAGACCCTGTATAAAAAATAAAAAGGGGAGGGGATGTAGCTCAGTGGGTAAAGTGCCTCTTGGTTCAATCCCGGTACAATAAACAAACAAACAAACAAAAAAAAATAAATAAATAGTGATGGGTCAGGAGCAGTGGGTCACACCTGTAACCCCATAACCCCAACGACTCAGAGGAAGATTGTCAATTTGAGACCAGCTGCAGTAATTCTTTTTTTTTTTTTTAAAGAAAGAGTGAGAGAGAGAGGGAGCGAGAGAGAGAATTTTAATATTTATTTTTTTTTTTTTAGTATTTGGCGGACACAACATCTTTGTCTGTATGTGGTGCTGAGGATCGAACCCGGGCCGCACGCATGCCAGGCGAGCGCGCTACCGCTTGAGCCACATCTCCAGCCCAGTAATTCTTTTCCTAAATATATTTTTTAATTGTAGTTGGATTCAATATTTATTTATTTTATTTTTTGTGGTGCTCAGGATCAAACCCAGCATCCTGCACCTGTCAGGCGAGTTGCTGTACCAGTAAGCCACAACCCCAGCTCTCAGCCTTAGTAATTTTAAAAGGCCTTAAGCAATTGAGGAAGACCTTGTCTCAAAAAAAAAAAAAAAAAAAAAAAAAAAAAAAAAAGACTGGAGATGTAATTTGGTGGTAAAGTGCCACTGGGTTAATTCCCCAGTATTAAAAATAAAACAAAAGATAGTTGTCCAATTTATAGAGTTTGTCTTTACTGATCATGGGATAATACATCAGCCTTAAATAAATCTTCCACTGGATTTTCCTTAACATTGTCCTATTAAAAACAAACAAACAAATAAACAAACAAACAACCCAAGTCCTCTTAAAAATTCTCCATAAGGAAGGCCATTGTATTCTCACTATTAAAAAGAAAGAAAGAAAGAAATAAAAGAACCAGAAAGAACCAGGCATGGTGGCACAGACCTGTAATTCCACTGACTCAGGAGGCTGAGGCGGGAGGATGGTGAGTTCAAAGCCAGTCTTATGAATTTAACAAGATCCTGTCTCAAAATAAAATATAAAAAGGGCTAGGGATGTGGTTCAGTGGTTAAGCATCTTGGGTTCAATCCCTGGTATCCAAAAAAGTAAATAAATAAATCTCAAGCAAATATAGATTACTTAAGATTTCACAGATATTATTTTCATAAAGGGTTAAAGGACCCAAACTCTGTTTGTCTTTCCTTGCCTTTTGGGTATGTGATAAGAGTGGGCCTCTTGGGCAAGGGTTGTGGCTCAGTGGTAGAGTACTTGCCTAGCATGCGTGAGGCACTGGATTCGATCCCTGGCACCATAAAGAAAATAAAATAAAAACAAGAAAATAAAGGTATGGTGTCCATCTACAACTAAAAATTTGTATATATTAAAAAAAAAAAAAAAGAGTGGGTTTATCTATGTGAGGAATCCCTCAGAAGGAAAAAAAAAAAAAAAAAAAAAGACTGAAAGGCTTCAGGGATCCCTAGAAGCAAGAATACCTCTCCTTATCAGAGGCTGGGAGGATGCTTCAACTACTGTTAATTTGTCAAGGAATGAGTCAGTTTATTCCTGCTAAGAGAAGACTGCCTCAGGAGTTAGGGAACCTCTCATGTAGATGGCAATGTGTGGCCAATGCTGCCTAATCCAAGTTTAGTATGTTAATGTATAAATATCCTGAAAACTATAACATAAGTATTCTGACATGACAATATCTAAATCCAGGTTTAGGAACTCATGGAGTATCCAGTAAGAATTTTTAAAAAGTATCCTATTTTTTCTTTCTTTTCAGAAAGATTAAAGGGGAAGCTTTAAATTGTGTTTTTTTCAAGATTATGTATAATTCAATTCTATCCCTCCGAACTCACTCTTTGGGTGCAACTAGAATTATTTTAAGGAAAGGATTTGAAGAAAAAGAACTCGACTTTTCTCCATAATATGGCAAGACCGCAGTATAAATTAGAGAGTAGAGGTAGAAACACACTTGTAATCCCAGCAGCTCAGGAGGCAGAGGCAGGAAGATTGCATGTTTGAGGCCACCATCATCAAATTTAGTGAGACCCTCAGCAATTTAGAGAAACCCAGTCTCAAAATTAAAAATAAAAAACCATTAGGGCTGGGGTCATAGTTCAGTGGTACAGCACTTGCCTAGGATGTATGGGGCACTAGATTCGATTCTCAGCACTGCAGAAAAATAAATTAAAAAGATCCATTGACAACTAAAAAAATAAAAAAGGGCTGAGGGCCAGATGTGGTGGTCCATGCCTATAATCCCAATAGCCTCAGGATGTTGAGGCAGGAGTTCAAGTTCAAGGCCAGCCTCAACAATTTAGCAAGGCCCTAATGACTTAGTAAGACCCTGTCTCAAAAATTAAAAAATGAAAAGGGCTGGAGATATAGCCAGTGATAAAGTGCCCCTGGGTTCAATCCCTAATACCAAACAATTTTTTAAAAATTAGATTGGAAAAACATGAAGACCCAAAAGAGGTAAAAATTCAGGCTTGAGAACAATCCCAGATATTTGCCTTAGCATTGGGCAACAGGCCTCTGCCCCTTCAGAGATTCCCAAAGGCTCCAAATGAAAAAGGGGGAAAAACTCAAGATCTTGAGGCAGATACCATTTCAGAGAACCTGAGCATGGACGGGATCAAGTCCTGTCCCAAACAGTGTTCACCCATACCTAGGTTATGGCCTCTCTGCATAAAAGGAAACCATTGGAGACATGATGGACTGTCTGCTCCTTTTATGGCTGCCCTGAAAGATTTAAAATCCTTGAAGTTTCTCAAAGCCCTATTTGATCAACTGTTTATCACCTCAGAAGAACCTTGGGTAATTCTTTTTTTTTTTTTTTTTTTTTTTTTTTGGTGTGTGGGGAGTGGGTACTGGGGATTGAACTCAGGGGCATTTGACCACTGAGCCACATCCCCAGCCCTGTTTTGTATTTGATTTAGAGACAGGGTCTCACTGAGTTGCTCAGCATCTTGCTTTTGCTGAGGTTGGCTCTGAATTTGTGATCCTCCTGCCTCAGTCTCCCAAGCCGCTGAGATTGCTGGGATTACAGGCGTGTGTCACCACACCTGGCCAGCCTTAGGTAATTCTTGAGCTGGCAAGGAAGTTAACTTGTTTTGGACACAGGAACTCTCTTTTCTGCCTTGTCTGAACCTCCTGGACTTCTTTCTAATCAAACTTGTAATTGGTGTTGACAGGATCCCTAAGGCCAAAAAATCAATATGGTAACAAGGTCCTTTTGGCTCCTGATAAACCAGCTAATACAACAAAAGTTCAATCTGGTGATAATGTCCTACTTAAAACTTAAAAAATGGACTTCTCCTTAATCAGCTCCTTCCAAAATGGAGCACTGCTAAGCAAGTTATTTTAAATGCACTCACTGCTATTAAGGACATACTACATGGACTCATATGTCTAAAATTAAACCTATTCCTCTTAAGAATTTACAGGATCAGGAACTTAACAAGGTCTATAGTCGATATTTGTATGTCTGAAGGATCTATAGGTCCTATTCAAAAGGGAGAATGATCATGTTTAAGTTCTTTTTTTTTTTTTTTTTTTTTGGTACCAGGGATTGACCTCAGGGGTAGTTAACTACTTAACTACTGAGCCATATCCTCAGCCTTTTTTGTATTTTGTGTAAAGCCAGGATCTTGCTGAGTTGCTTAGTGCCTCACAGTTGCTGAGGCTGGCTTTGAACACTCTATCCTTCTGTCTCAGCCTCCCGAGCCACTGGAATTACATATAAGCAATGCATATCCAAGAGTTAAGGCCCCTAGATGCCTTCTTAATCTTCTGATAAAATTTGTGTCTTCCAGATTACAACACTTACATGTTAAGATGATGGCAGTGCAAGGATTCCAACCCATCTCAACAATTGAATCCGCCCTTCCTATTACTCCTTTAGACGAGTCAGGTGGAGGCCTTTAATCCCTGGCTAGGCAGGACCAACATTCCCTGTTAATGGACACAATACCTTTATTTTATTTGCTTTTTTAAATTTTTAATGTGGTTCTGAGGATTGAACCCAGTGCCTCACACATGCTAGGCAAGTGCTCTACCACTGAGTCACAACCCCAGCCCACCCCTTTCATCTTGAAGCAGTTCTGGAATGTGGATCTTTGATCCTCATCCACCATTAAGAATTAAGAGATTAGGGGATGGGGTTGTGGCTCAGTGGTAGAGCGCTTGCCTTGCGCACATGAAGCACTGGGTTCAATCCTCAGCACCACATTAAAAAAAAGTAAGTAAATAATTAAAACCAAATTATTAAAAAAATAAGAGTTCAAAGTGGAAGTGGGTGGCAATAAGGTAAAATAGAAGAAATGGTAGGCAGACAGGAGACAGGGAAGGAAAGGACTGTAACTTTAAATCTAAAAAGTCCATGGATGCTGAGAGCCATAGCCAAGTAGGAATGATGCATGGCATTTTTGGTTGAAAGGTGACGCCAGCAAGCCATTGAGATGATATGATTATGTTAAGATCTGCATTCAATTGGATATTAGACCCCTGCTGTCCGCCTCGGCCTGCTACTTTGGAGCTCTAGTGGGACTCCCAGAGAGTTCCCATTGGTTGGGGAAGTGTGGTAGGAGGGAATTCCGGAGGAGGGATTTCCTGTTGGAGTAGTGTGACCCAGGAGAACACTGAGTGTGTGGTTCGGCATATTTCCCGGGAGCGTGCGTGGCATTGGTGGGAATTTCAGAAATAAAGTTTGTTCCTGCTTGAGTGGCTCATGATTTTGTGCCCAGCCAGACTGCGGCATATGGACATTCTCATCTTCACTCCACAGGACTGTTTTCCTCCAGGCCTTTAGAGAGATTGTTATCTGGGTCCAGTCCAAGTGTTATTAAGCAGATGGCATCATCTTGAAGATTGAAAAGAATCATACCACTGAGACCCGTTTTGTGCTCCATGACCAAAAAGAGTGAGCTCATTAAACTGGTGCTGCCCCACATAACTCTCATGCTCACATTTACAAAGTTTCCTTTAAAAGCAGGAGCCTGAGACCCCCAAAATACTTCTCCCTCTGGAACATGCACACTTCCTCTCCCTTTGACTGTGTTTCCTGTTCTATTGCTTGCTCTCCTGAATAAATTTCCTTATTTCCTAAATAACCTTCTGCATGTTCCTCTGTGCCTCTTTTGACTTGTCCTGAAATTCTTTTTTTTTTTTTTTTTTAACCAGGGATTAAATTCAGCGGCACTCAACCACTGAGCCACATTCCCAGCCTTACTTTGTATTTAATTTAGAGACAGGGTCTCACTGAGTTGCTTAGCAACTCAGAGTTGCTAAGGTTGGCTTTGAACTCCCTGTCATTCTGTCTCAGCCTCCTGAACCACTGGGATTACAGGTATGAGCCACTGCGTTCGGCCTGGAATTTCTTTCTGTGAATTTACCAGGCCAAATTGAGGTCCCCTTCTCTCTTCTGGGGATCTTCTTGGACCCTATCCAGTGAATACCACTAAGCTTTTGACTCATAGATTTGGTCTCAAATCTATAAGAAATGTGATTTCTGGTCCTTACACCAAGGGCCAGAAATGTGAACCTGGACCAAGAATTTTCCAGACACTTTTCTTTGTTTTATCTGCTCCATCCAGAACAAAGACTGAAGCTGGTTCACCCACTGAGAATTTGGCCTTCTGATTTTATTTACATAAATAGACTGTGGGCCGTAGTTTGCCCATTACAGTTTTAGAAATATTGCATTAAAATATTATTTATATAGGTTCCTGAATTTTTGTTATCCTCTTAAATTCTGCACATGAGGCAGGCTTCTCTCTCAGTCCTGCTTTCTTAGGGGTAAAAGGGGTCCATTATCTTTATCTTCAAACTTATCTCAGGCCCCTGACTCTGTGACATGACTGCAAATGTGATCTACTGGATCACAGAATGCCTCAGAGCTGGGCATTCTGTGAAACTGAGGCAGTACAAAGGCCCCTCTTTGAATCTGGATTCTTGTAAGTATGCCAGAAAGATTTCAGACATCATTCAGAGTAACAGGCCTATGTTTATCAGAAGGGACTGGAAACGGGAAAGGGGGACACTCTCAAGGAAGAGAGTGGGTCATCTCAAAGAGAGGAAGGATGGCATGCCTCTCCTGACCTTCCCTTTTACTGGGGGCCCCAGGAAAGTTTCTAGAGAGTCCCACCCAGTTCCACTTGACTTTTTATTTTATTTTAATTTTTAGTTGTAGATGGACACAATATCTTTATTTTGATTTATTTATTTATTTTTTATGTGGTGCTGAGGATTGAACCCAGTACCTCATGCTTAAGAGGCAAGTGCTCTACCACTGAGCTACAATCCCAGCCCCACTGCTTGACTTTTCACTGACATCAGGATGACATCAGTCTCTCAAGTCCCCACTGCCATGACAACTCTAGGTCACTTTGGCCCATGCTGACAAAGTGAAACCTGTTCTTATGGATTTTATGGTTAGGGGGAATTACCTGCCTCTCCCCAAGTTCTGGAATTTGGTCTATGGAATCTGGTTACCCTTTAGGGTAACTTTTGTTTTTCTTATTGGAACTTTGGGGCCTACATTTCTCCTTTGGACATAGGTAGTTTATTGAGGAATGTAATCTATCCTGTCAACATAAGTCAGATAGGGCTGCAGGTAATTTTTTTTTTTTTTTTTTTTGGTACTGATAGTAAAAGCAAATGTGACTCCATTTTGTTTTGTGACTCCATTCTGTAAAACAACCATGCCAAGTACAAGGGTCATGACCGGGGCAAGATGTTCTTTTCCTTTTGCTATATAAACCTTTAAGAATATGGAACTACCTAATGGGGCATTGTTTCTGTAACTAGGGTAACAGGACTTTGTTTCTGTAACTGGGGTGATTGGGCTAACTGAGATTGGTTAGGTTCCTGCTGCTTGACTGCACTCTCCTGCTTCTGTAACCTGGCTTGCTTGCATTGGCTAGACCCCTGAACATCCCTTTTGCGGTTTTCAGGCTTATGAGGATCGCCCTTTGCAATTGTTCGGGGCTGATCAGGGGAACAGCTTTATGTTCTGGTCAGTCGCCACTGGTGTGCTTCAATAAAGGCTTGATTCAATTATACGTGAGTGGTTTGGAAGTTAGTTTATGAAACCCTTTGACAAAGATTTAACTATAACAGTATTGGGGATTTAATGCAGAGGCACTTTACCACTGAGCTACATCCCAGCTCTTTTTTAAGACAGGATGTCATTCAAGTTTTTGGGGCCTCACTAAATAGTTGGGCTGACCTCAACTTTGTGAGCTACTGGGATTATAGACATGCACCACCACATCCAAATTGGTAAATTGCTTTTTTTTTTTTTTTTTTTAATATTTATTTTTTAGTTATCGGCGGACACAACATCTTTGTTTTGTATGTGGTGCTGAGGATCGAACCCGGGCCGCACGCATGCCAGGCGAGTGCGCTACCGCTTGAGCCACATCCCCAGCCCGGTAAATTGCTTTTTAAAAGAGAAAGCACGTGAGGGTCAGCCCAATGGGTCCATTTTATAAAATTTTCCCTGTAACCTCATGTTTCCATTGCTCATGTCTGTTCCCCATCATAGGCATCTCAGCTTTTCTGATGCCACAGAGCAAATGCCACTGGCTGCCCTGGGGCTTACCTGATTTTCTGGATTCTATTATTTATCGTTTTTGAGAATTTCCCTTATTTTTCTACCAGCTAAGCCTTGCATTAGAAATGGGTTTCAGGCTGGGGTTGGGGCCAGCAGTAGAGTGCTCGTCTAGCACATGCAAGGCCCTGGGTTTGATCCTTAGCACCACATAAATAAAGATATTGAGTCCAACTACAACTAAAAAATAAATATTAAAAAAAAAAGGGTGGGGCTGGAATTGTGGCTCAGCGGCAGCGCACTTGTCTGGCATGTGTAAGGCACTGGGTTCAATTCTTAGCACCACAAATAAATAAATAAAGGTCTATCAACAATTAAAATAAATAAAGAAACAAAGAAAGGTTTTAAGGGGAGAAAAAAAAAAAAAAGAAATGGGTTTCTGTTGTTTGTAATAGGTCATGTTATGTTGCCCAGGCTGTCCCTTAAGTAAGTCTCAATCCTCTTGCCTCAGCCTCACAAGTAGTTGGTACAAGAAATATATATATTTTTTGTTTTTGTACCAGGGATTGAACTCGCGGCGGCACTTGATCACTGAGTCACATCCCCAGCCCTGTTTTGTATTTGATTTAGAGACAGGGTCTCACTGAATTGCTTAGCATCTCACTTTTGCTGAAGCTGACTTTGAATTCACAATCCTCCTGCCTCAGCTTCCTAAGTGGCTGAGATTATAACCATTTGCCACCATGCCCACAAGAAATGTATTTTTAAAAAACATATCAGCTGGTCTCAGTGGCACACACTTGTAATCTCAGTGACTCCAGAAGCTGAGACAGGAGAATCACAAGTTTAAGCCTCAGCAACTTAGTGAGACTCTGTTTCAAATTAAAAGTAATTTTTAAAAAAATACCACTTTTAGTGGTATTAGACATCTGCGGTACTCCATCTTAGGTATGTTTATCTCCCATTCATATTCCCTCAGATTCTCTCCCTGCTTCTTACAGGCCCATAGATAGGCTTGTGTGTGTGTGTCCTGTTGGGTAACTGTGGTTTACCGAACAAGTCAATGTATTACATCACTTTACCTTGAGAATGGTAATTTAAGGGTAAACTTTTGCATGTATCCTGCCTTTCCTATACAAACTATATTATAGGAACCAAAGCATTTGATGAGAGAAAGCTCCTTTTTTTACTGAAAATTCAGCTAATAAATGAGGAAGAAACAACAGGATTTTAAAATCACCATTTTGCAACTCCTTTTGAAATAACTGAATTAGGCAACACTCATCTGTGGATGAAACTGATAGTTAGAACATTGATGGTGGAAACTTACAAGGGAGGGGATCAGGCAATGGACATCTGAATCCACTGTTCCATCTCAGTTTATTCAGAGAGGGACAAACAGAGTGAATGTCCCATGGGGTACAGTAGGAAGCACACAGTACTCGGAAAGTCATCTTGCTCCTCTAAGATAGAATCTGAATCCAACCAAATCTTTGAAGGTTGAATAATTGGAAATACACAGGGCAGTGGAAGAAATTAAATGACATTAAAAAAAAAAAAAAGATAAATTAGCCAGGCGCAGTGGCACATGCCTGTAATCCCAGAATTTGGGAGGTTAAGGCAGGAGGAACTTGAGTTCAAAGCCAGCCTCAGCAATTTAGTGAGGCCCTAAGCAACTCTTCCAGACCCTGTCTCTAAATAAAATATTAAAAAAAAAAAAAAAAAAGGCTGGGGGTTCTGGGGCCGTAGCTCAGTGGCAGAGCACTTGTCTCACACATGTGAGGTACTGGGTTTGATCCTCAGAACCACATAAAAATAAACAAATAAAATAAAGGCATGCTGTCATCTACAACTATAAATAAATAAATAAATAAATAACAAAACTAAATAAACAAAACAAACAAAACCCCCCACAAATCCAGAGAATGGATTTTTCTATAGGAGAAATAACTGTATGTCTAAATGGCATTTAAAAGAAATTAATAAGGAAAAAAGAGGAGAGGAAGAGGACTGCTGTAGATTAAAAGAGACTTAAGACTTGACATCAAAATATAATATCCAGCTGGGCACAATGTATCACACCTGTAATCCCAGTGGCTCAGGAGGCTGAGGCAGGAGGATTACGAGTTCAAAGCCAGCCTCAGCAATAGTGAGGCACTAAGCAACTCAGTGAAACCCTGTCTCTAAATAAAATATAAAATAGGGCTGGGGATGTGCCTCAGTGGTCAAGTGTCCCTGAGTTCAATCCCCAGTACCCCCGCCAAAAAAAAAAAACTCATATTTTGAGACATTTGATGAGATTTAAATATTTTCTGGGTATTAGACAATAGCAGAGTTATTGTTAATTCTGGGGTGTGAAATGGCATTATGATTATGCAGTAAAATTTTCATTTTCAAAGAATAAAATGAGTACCTAGTAATGTAGGGGTGAATGTCATGAAGTCTAGGCTTTGTTTTAAAATATTCAGCAAAGGAAAAGAAAATAGGAACATAAGAAGCAGAAACACAGAAGCAAATGTGGCAACATCTTGATAACTGTTAAAGCTAGACGTTGGCCAGGCATGGAGGCATATGCCCATAAACATAGCTACTCAGGAGGCTGACGCAGGAGGATACCTAATCCTAAGAGTTTAAGACATGACTGGGTAACATAGTAAGAACTTGTCTTAAAGTTTTGTGACATGGGAACTATTCCCACTCCATCCCCTGTCCCCCATTTTTGTTTTAAAAATGTTTATGAATTTAAAAAAAATCTTAATATTAGTTAATATTATTATTTGCAGAGCTAGAGATTCAACTCTGCCACTGAACTAAGTTCTCAGCCTCTTAATATTGTTTTAAATTATTATTATTATTTATGGTGCTGGGAATTAAACTCTGGGTTTGGTCTTCCACTGACTACACTCCTAGCCCCCTCTGAACACTCTTAACATCCCATTGAGGTGTTGTATTTTCATTCCTCATGGAGTAAAGCTGTGGCTCTACCATTCACCAGAAGGCTGCTCTGTTCTTTCTGTAGCATCTGCCTCAGGATAAAGGTGCGATTTTGTCGAATAATTTGTTAAGGAAGTGCTTACTTCTCATCATGCTGGCCTGGAACAGTCTTCCCATCTGATTTTATAGACCTGCTCCCTATTTCATGGAGGAAAGTATTCCACCTCATCTTAGGAATACGAAACACAGCAGGTTTCAAAATATCTTATGGAGTTCTCTCTCCTACTCCTCACTGCACCTATTAAGATCGACCTGTTTTCTGTGATGAGAGGGAATGTCAGAGGGAAAGGAAGGTTTGATTTGCCAAATTCAGGTTTTTCCAAGCAATAAGCACACTAGCTCCCTCCCCAAAATACTTTCCCAGTCTCACAATTGTACATGAGGATGTGCACTGACAGAAACCAGACACTCTACAAATGTTCATTTTCTTTCATTAAAAATGTTAAGTTACAAAGATTTTCATTCATAAATAGTCAAAGGGTGGGGTACACCTGGTTCCTTACCCTGAAACCAAGTATCTTGCCCTCTAGGGACTTTCACAATCCTCTTTATCCCAATCCCTAAAAGAAAGCTCAGCCTTCTCCTAGTTCCCTGAGTTCACATTTGTTCAAATCTATGGGCCAACCCAGCCCTGCCCACAAAAGAACCAGTCACTATCCTGGAAGGGCAGAAAGTTAAGGGGACACCATACCCAGCGATATGTAAAAGAAGTGCCCCCAGGTAAGGGCAGAACTTCCTATGTGGGAGAGGAAGCTGGGCTTTTAGTCCTAACGGAGTGATTTCCCTGTCAAAAAGAAGTTGATTTTGTAAAAAAGGCTAGAATCCAAAGGAAGATGGAACTTTTAGGTACCCCCAGCAGACTCGCTTAGATCCATGGTTCTGCTGGCAGAGTTAGGACCTTCTACCCCTGGGGTAGAGCACAGCTCAGAGTGTCCCATAGACACTGACTTTGGCCATGGAGATGCTCTCTGTGTAGTGATTCAGGCCTTTCTCATACAGGACATAGAGCTGGGGGGCCTGCTCCTCTCCATCAGCACTGCTCTCCAGGGCCGCCAACGATGAGTAGCCACTGGGCCCTGGCCATAGCTGGACAGTCTTTTTCTGCCATGAAGTACCATTGCTGAAGCTCCAGCGCAGGGTCAGGTTCACTCCTGGGGAGAGTGACAAAGAGTCAGGGGGAGGAGGGTCTCTGCTCTGCAGGCCTTATCTAAATGCAGGTGCTCCCCCTGCTGAGCCCACCCTCAGGTACTCACGGAACTCTGGATGGGCTGGATTGGAGAAGAAGATAATGCCCGAGTTGGTAGCTATTGCTCCTGCAGCTACCACAGGGTCCACCAGCTCAGGGTCAAAGGTCACATCCCGTGGCCTTAGTGTATCACAGGCATCATAGCTGCGGAGGACAATCCGGCAGTGGCAGTGGTAGTTGTTCTGGTTCCGGGCATTAATGATGACTGAACCATCTGGGAGCTCATAGGGCTAAGAGGAGAGAATAGGGCCTCAGAAGGACCAGGGGAGGGGGCAGGGCAAATGCCTTTGTTCCTGAAGGGAGTAAGGTCAGGTGGCAGAGTTGGGCAGCCAGTCTTGGCTCTGTGGAGGCAATGGTGCTCTGGAGGATAGGGCAGGTTGAATGATGGGGAACTTCCCATGGACTCCTGACCTGGCATTCATCAGGGTTGAAATCATTTTCCCGCTTGGGCTGGCCATAGGGGATGCCGCTGACCCCACTTCCGTAGCGCCAGGAAGCGCCGTGGTCATCACTAAGCAGACAGAAGACACCATCTCGCTCCAGTGTGCCATGGCCACACACGATAAGCCGGCCCTTCCGAGGCTCACGCTGTTTCTGTGGGAAGCAGAACTCGGTGTCTACAAAGGGGGACTCTGCAGGGGCTCAGAGGCAGGGATAGGAGTTCACTACCTCATGGTGTGAGGACATGCTTGTCCCTTCAGTATGTCCTTCACTGACAGTTCCAGAATTCCACAAGCACAGACTAACGGAACTGAGAAGCTCTTCTTGGGTCATCAGGTCTACTGCTGTATATGTTGTGCATACTGGGGCCCCTGCTATGGAAGCTTAAACCCAAAATGAGCTAATTCACCAAGCTGTGAACTAACACAGGCTTAAGTCTGCCATAAGGAAGGGGATCCTTTCTCTTTTGCATAAAAGTATCACATAGATTAGGGCAGTCCTATTCTCCAAATGGGAAGCCAGAGGTAAAGTCCCACCTTCCCTGGGCAGGGTGTTCTTCCCAGGATGACCTTGTCACCTAAGAATCCCATCTGAGACAGAAAATCTGATTTCACAGGGTATTCCCTTTGGAAAAAGTCCAGTTGGGGTCATCAGCTAGACTCTCCAATAGGCAGCCCCCTCCACCCATATCCCAGGATGGAGACCTGAATGCCAGAGCCTGGTCCAGGGGCAAACATTTCAGTGCCAACATCCAGGGAGAGATTCCGGGGTGGGCTCCAGGAAATGCCATCATCCTTGCTCCATATCAACATGGTGGAGGCCACCTGACAGTGGACCTTGTGAGCACAGAGAGTGTAGAAAAGAAACACTACTCCTGTCTCAACATCGCTCACCACTGCCCCCAGGTTCAGCCCATCAGCTGTCTCCCCATCATCCATAATGAATTTTGTGGAAGACCATGTGCTACCTATTAAAAAAAAAAAAAAAAGGAAGAAATGCAGAGTGAGTGCTCTGGACATACCTTTTCTATCACTCGTGTGTGTGTGTGTGTGTGTGTGTGTGTGTGTTGCGGGGTAGGGGTGTGCTGGGATTTAACCCAAGGTTACTCTACCACTGAGCCACATCCCCAGTCCTTTTTATTTTTTATTTTGAGACTGAGTGTTGCTAAGTTGTCCAGGCTGGACTCAAAATTGCAAACTCCTGCCTCAGCATCCAGAGTAGATTGGTTTACAGGGGTGCACCACTAAGCCTGGCTTCATCACCATGCCTTTGCCCCATTTTTTCTCCATTGCTTTGATCACCTTTCCCCACATAAGAAACAAGTTTATTTAATTATTATGTTTATTGCCTATCTCTTGCCAATAGAATGTAAGTCCTACGAAGATAGGGATTTTAGGTTGGTTTTGTTCATGAATATATTCACAGAACCTAGACTAATGCCTGGTATACAGCCGGTGCTCAACAAATGTTCACACTGGACAAATGTTCAACTCCTTGATGATCCCAACACCCAGATTACTGCCATGGGCACTTTTCCTCCTTAGGTTTTCCCCATCCCTGAGGAACTCCAACCTCATCCCTCCAAGTTCCCCTATCCTCAGGGGTCTTGGGATGATAAGGATCCTTCCAATCCACCCAACATAGCACCAGCTCTTTGGACTCAGACATCTTTATACCCTGGTCCGTGGACCTTCGCAGAGCAATGAACTTGGCCCCCTCATCAGATGCAGACTTTTTTCTGGCCTCAGCAAAAGCGAGAAGAGTCCCCTGAGGAGTGGCTGTGATGAGCGGAATGCGGAAGGTGTCCACTGAGCCGATCTGCCTCCCACTCACCCATAACAGCTGTTCCATTGTCACTATTGGTTGTACCTGCAAGGGAGGAGGAAGAGGCAAAAGAGACAAGCTTAACTTGTGGTTTTAGGACAGGTGGGTGGCAGCTTCAACTCAGGTTCCGACTAGAGGGAGAGTATTGGGGATCCTGAAAAGGGGCGGGGGACCAGAACAAGAAAGGATAACCCGAAGGAGAGTTTGGAGTGAAGCTGATGGTTCGGAACATGGAAGTGGAGAAGGAACCCTTAGGTAGGGATGGAGACCCCCAAAAGGGAAGAGGCTCGAATGAGGAGGACAGAGACCCAGAGAGGACAAGAGGCTGGAAGCGGATTGAGAGAACAAGGTCTAGGAAAGGGGGGAAAGTCCCGCCGCGAAGAAGCGGCTCAGCAAACCGCCTCCCGGGGTAGGGATCACCAGCGCGTGTTGAGGCCGGAGCTACGGAAAGCGGCGACTCACCAGACTGAAGTCATTCTTAGCCCCAGCCTCCAATACTGTCAGGGACAACAGCAGCTGGAAGAACCCGGCAAACAGCCGAAACCCACAACCTTCTCTGGAGCCCGGCATATGCGGTCTCCCGGGTCTGCCCCGGATCTCTGTGTCCGGTTGTTCCCTTGTCATATCTATCCACAGCAGCGGAGACCCTAGTCACAAATCAGCCCCGGCTCGAGTCTGTCAGCTGACCCCGGCTCTTTAAACATTCAGACCTCTCCTCCAAACCCGCCCCACACCGAGCGGCCCCGCGGCGCTTCCATGATTCTAATTGGTCCTCAGGCACTCTGACCCCTCTGTCAAGCCGCGCGCCTTGGAACTTGCCCTTCCGATTGGTCCGCTAGGAAGGGCGTTAGCGCGTGACCCGGATGGGAAGTTCTTTTGGCCTCGTGAGGAAGGCGGACTCACACCATATCAACCTTTTGATTGGCTGAAGTTTAGGGAGGTGTAACAGGGACGGGGCCTAATTTAAAGGTACCGGCGGTGGGTGGGATGCGAAAGGCACCGTGTGGTCTTGGATGGAATAAAAATAACAGAGTTATTGAGAAAAAAATAATCAATCTTTTAATAAAATCATTTAGCTACAAAATCGGGGTCTGTAAGGCATAATGTGACTGGGCGTCTGTGTAGGCGTGGTCCAGTCCTGGGTCAGGGCCTGGTCTCTCATTTCTTCCTCTTCTTGTCGCCAGGGGGCGCCTGGTTTTTCTTGCCCAGAATCTTGAGGAGGCCCTTGGACATGTAGTAGGGACGGTCCAGGGAGCCATCGTTCCGTTCCAGGTCTTCCACTGAGCCATAACATAGCGTTGTTAGAGTGAACCTTGGTGGGGCCAAGCCCTGGGGGAAATAATCTGGGACTGCTGGGACTGGGAAACTAGCCGCTTATTTCCAGTCCCGGGGGTATCACCGCCGGCTGATGTTTTTCAGGCAGATTTTGTGATCTACAGGGCAGGTTATGTAATCTCAGGAATGTATTTCATAGAGTCATAAAGATTAAGCAGCATGTCACCTGCTTAGCGCATGGGTAGGGGTGTAGTTTAGTGGTAGAGCATGTGCTTTGTGTGCACAAGACCCTGGATCCTATCTGCAGCAGATGCACACATGAATTGCTTAGGCATGTATCATCCCCGAAATAAACAAACAAAAAAACCAAACAAATAATACAAAAAATTAATAAAATAGATGTACTTTGTAGGATGAAAATACCCTCTCATTACAGCCACCTGCTGGGAAGTCTCTCTTGTGACTCCCCTGTCCTCCAACACTGGGGAATGAACCCAGGGTGTTCTACCATTGAGCTATATCATCCAGCTCTTTTTACTTATTATTATTTTTTTTTTAGTTGTTGATGGATCTTTATTTTATTCATTTATTTATATGTGGTGCTGAGAATCGAAATTGAACCCAGTGCCTCATGTGAGGCAAGCACTCTACCACTGAGCCACAACCCCAACCCTTTATTTTTTATTTTGAGGCAGGATCTTGCTAAGTTTCCCAGACTGACCTGGATTTTTTTTTTTTTTTTGTATTGGGGTTTGAACCCCTAGGGGCACTTAACCACTGAGCCACATGCCCACCCTTTTTTAATTTTTATTTCGAGTCAGGGTCTCTCTAAGTTGCTGAGACTGGCCTTAAATTTGCAGTTCTCCTACCTTAGCCTTCTGAGTTGCTGGGATTACAAGTGTGTGCCACCATGCCTGCCACATGGGAGAACCCACTAACCAGGGGATTCATTCCCTCCTTTGTTTCCCAAACCCCTGGCCTTAGGATTTCAGAAGAGGTTCCCTCTGGCTTCTTTAACTCACAAATTGCTGTTTCTAGAAGCACCAAATCTCCAAAAAAGCCTGGCAGTGGGGTACTGTTAGGTTGGGGAGAAGGTAACTAGGGGTATCACTCACGAAAACAGAGGAAGAGTGTGTCCACACACATGCTGAAAACGGTGAAGAAGCCACTGGCAATGACGTAGGCCCCCAGGATGGAGGTCTGGAAGACACAAGGCTGGTTGGAGCTACTGGGATTTTTTGGGAAGTTGAGGGTTGAGTCACAGAGGAGAGTCACTCACCATAATGGGTAGCCAGTAGTAGTTGAGGTGGGGGTTTTCGAAGTCTTTACCCAGCCCCTGAATTCGGCCAGAGAAGAAAAAGAAAGACAGGACCCCTGTGGGAGAGTTCCCAAGATCAGTGCTGCTCCTCTGAGGTCACCTTTCCAGCTCCCCAGCACGCCTCCAACCCCCACTCTGCAAATCCCAATCTTGGTCCTTACCAACACCTCCAACCACCAGCAGCTTCCCGAAGAACAACAGCAGGTCTGTGACTTTATCCAGGACAATCACCCTGTACCAGCAATTAGGGTAGGTTGTGGGTGAGGGGCCTAGAAGAACAGCTGACTACATAATTTGCAGGGACTTGTTTGAAATCAGTTATTTCCATTTCAAAATGGCTATAACAAAGCATTAAACCAAGTTCAGGGTCCTTCTGAACTCAGTGTGCTTAGGAAGCCAGACTAGGGTGGGAGACCTGAGGGGGAGCCACATGGCAGTGCAGGACAGCCTGACCTGACAATGTTCCTCATGAGCAGCATGAAGGCATTTTTGGCTGAGACACAGAAATTCTTCCCGTAGATGGCAATCTGAGGGGGTAGGAAGGTCAGTCACATGTGGTGGGCTTTCTTAGATTTGGCTTGGGGGCCTAGGCCAAGGGGTGCCAGACCAAGGAGTTGCTTGCCCCTGGTGGCTCACCATGATATATGCATTGCGGTTCAGGAACTTGATGAACTTTTCCAGACACCAGAGGCAACACTTGAAGCAGCACATGATACAGCGGGCCATAGGGTTCTGGGCTCCTGGGAGGAAGGGAAACTCCTGTCTGGTCAATGCTTTTCCCCAAGGATCCAGCTGCTTAGCCCGGCCTTCCCCAGTTCTTGACTGCAGGCTCACCTCTCAGCTTGTGGTCAATGTACTCCAAGATGATCCGAGCTATCTGCACAATGGTTAAGATGAGGGCTCCAAATGCCAACGAACCAGTGTGGTAACTGCAGAAGGAATTAGGAAATTAGTGGCAGCCCCAGGACTCCTGGGTCTCTATTGCTCATAGTTCCCAGGGTCCTTCCTCTGGCTTACCGGAGTGTGCGTATGAAGGCGGAGCTCAGGGGGAAGGTGGGGATGTCTCGTGGCTTGTGGAAGGCCCAGTAGAAGGAGGCAAAGGCCCCAGCCAAGACGCACTGGCCCAGGGCCAGTACCCAATTAAGGGTCCAGAAAAGCCCCAGGACCCCATAGATTTGCAGGTTGAAGAGAGAACGTTGTGCTAGGCCTGTGGATGCGTAGCTCTGGAAGACGCACATCAGCCCTGGGCAGGAGTAGTTCATGGACTGGTCCTGGGGGTGGCGAGGAGGACGGGTTGGTTCAGGTCCAGCTTTAGAGACTTCAGTGCATAGCCCTGACCTCCACCAGTTCCCAGCAGCCTCCCTCAGCTGGGGAGACAGTTCCTTCTAGGAATCTTATCTCCAGGCTCAGACTGCATTCAGTCTGTTGTTTGGGTGTTAATTAGCTTCTTTGTCTCTGGACTGGCCCAAGAACATCCAGGTCTCCTGGGCTAAGTCAGTGGTGTGTGTGAAGTCCACACCTGTGTGAATTGAATATACTGGGTATTTTGATATTAAGCAATTAGTTTTAATTCTGTTGGGTGTGATATTGACAGTGGTTATGCTTTTTTTACTTTGAGGCAGGATCTCGCTAAATTGCTGAAGCTGGCCTTGCAATCCTTCTGCTCAGCCTCTTAAATTGGTGGGATTAAAGGTGTGCATTACCACAACTGGTGTGGTTATGCTTTTTTTTGGTACTGGGGATTGAACCCAGGGATGCTTAACTACTGAGCAACATCCCCAGCCCTTTAAAAAAATATTTTTAGGGGGCTGGGATTGTGGCTCAGCGGTAGAGCGCTCGCCTAGCACGGGTGGAACCCGGGTTCGATCCTCAGCACCACATAAGAATAAAGGCATTGTGTTGTGTCCATCTACACCTAAAAAATAAAATAGAATATTAAAAAACATATTTTTAGGGCTGGAGCTATAGCTCAGCGGCAGAGCGCTTGCTTAGCATGCATGAGGCACTGGGTTCGATCCTCAGCACCATATAAATAATAAAATAAGATAAGATAAAATAAAATAATAAAATAAATAAAATTTCTGTCCATCTACAACTACAAAAAAATTTTTTTAAATACATATTTTTATTTAGAGACAGGGTCTCACTGAGTTGCTTAGAGCCTCACTAAGTTGCTGAGAGTGGCTTTGAACTCTCAATCCTCTTGCCTCAGCGCCCCCAGCTGCTGGGATTATAGGTATGCACTACTACACCCAGATGTGGTTATGCTTTTTTAACAAAAAATTTTTTTATATTGCTGGGGATAGAATTCAGGGCCTTGTGCATGCTAGGCAAACACTCTAACCCTGAGCTACAGTCTTCATTATGTTTTTTATTTTTTGTTTATTTGGTACTCAAGATTGAACCCAGGAGCACTTAACTACTGAGCCGCATCCCCAGCCCTTCTTATTTTTTATTTTGAGACAGGGTCTCACTAAGTTGCTAAGGCTGGCCTTGAATTTACAGTCCTGTCTTAGCCTCCTGAGTTGCTGAGATTACAGGGGTGAGCCTCCACACTAAAGTTATGCTTTTAAAACTCATCCTGACATATTTACATGATGTCCAGAATTTGCATTTATAAACTCCCTAAAGGTTTGGGGTGTAGTTAAGTGGTAGAGCACTTGCCCAGCACATGAAGGCCCTAGGTTTGCACTGCTAAACAACCAAAAAACAAAAGTTAGGGGAAAAAAAAATGTCATGAGGGCAGGGAGATAGGTAAAGTAAGAAGAGCAGAAAACTGAGGGTGGTAGACTCTGGGTAAAGGAATTCACCACTCTACTGTGAACCTACTTTGCGTGCATTTGAAAATGTCCATAATGAAAAGTAAATGCATATATAAAAACTAAATCAGTCCAGCAAATGTGATCAAGAAAATCTTGATAATTTCTGAAACTGGGTTTGTGTTTGAAATTTTGTATTAAGAAAAAAATAATAATAATTCTAGGTACAGTGGCATATACCTGTAACTGTAGCAACTTGGGAGGCTGAGTAGGAGGATTGCAAGTTTGAGGCCAGCCTCAACAATTTAGAGAAACCCTAAGCAATTTATCAAGAATTTGTCTTAAAATAAAAAATAAAAAGGACTGGGTAATGTGGCTCACTGGTTAAGTGCCCCTGGATTCAACCCCCAGTATCAAAAAACAAACAAACAAAAAATATCCCCCACCCCCAAAGAACCAGAAAACAATTTTCCACTTTGTAGGTTACCAGGTTTGCATCAGTTTTCACGTAGATGGTAAGCAAGTTGCAAAGAGAAACCAGGGCATTCTGGGCTTTACATACCCAGTGCCCAGTGCCCAGTGCATCTTCTGCAAGTATAGCTGAGTTTTTTTGTTTGTTTGTTTGCTTGTTTTTGTGGTACGAGGGACTGAACCCATTGATGTTCTACCACAGAGTTACATCTCCAGGACTTCTTAATTTTTTTTTTTTAGACAGGGTCTTACTAAATTGTTGGGGCTGGCCTTGACCTTGTGGTCCTCCTGTCTCAGCCTCTTAGGTTGCTTAGGATTACATGCATGAGCGAACCTGCCTGTTTTAATTTTTTTTTTTTTTTTTTTTTAAATAGAGTGGGCCCAAGGGCTGGGGATATAGCTCAGTTGGTAGTTCAATCCCCAGCACCAAAAAATAAGTAAGTAAGTAAGTAAGTAAATAAAATAAAAAGAGTGGGCCCAGTACCTTAAACTTGCAATCCTCCTGCCTCAGCCTCCAGAGTTGCTGGGATTACAGGTGTGCACTACTGTGTCTTGCTCCTTTTAAAATCCTTTATTTTGAGACAGGGTCTCACTAATTTGCCCAGGCTGGCCTGGATTTATGATTCTCCTGGCTCAGCTTTCGGAGTCTCTGGGATTACAGGTGTGCACCACCACACCCAGCTATGACGTGAAAGCTTTGAGGATAGTATAGTGCCATGCCCTAGAATCTCACAGGAGAGTTTAAGGAAGTAGATGCTCTTCCAGGCCCACCTCCAAGATCTCACCTGTGAACCGCCTAGGACAGTGTTCAAGGGAAGTAGACTTAAATAGCAAAACAAAACAACCCCATCGCTTATAAGATCTCATCAGGTGCCAGGCATTGTACCAAGTACTTTAAGTATCCAATGTCACTTAACCTTCTCAGCCACCCAGAAGGACAGGGTGAAGGACAGAGCTGAAGTGAGGTGAAGTAGTTAATAACCCTCGAGGCAGAGGAATATCCTGCTACCCAGCCCTCCCCTCTTCCACCTTTAGGCCATGATGTCTGTCACAGCCTCACTTTTCCATTATGTATAATGGGTGAGTCAGCAAGAGGAATAGAGGGTGGTGGTAGGTTATGTGAACTTGAGAGAGCCCTCTGCCCTCTCTGGCCTTAGTCACCTCTGCCTAATGAGAATTTGGGCTAATTAGTTCCTAAGGTTCTCTCAGCCCTCTTGAAGCCCCCTCCATGGTCCACCTTTCCTCACCATGGGGTCACACGATGTATTCACTGGTACGTTCTCACAGCCGGGTGCACTGGCATTGGACACCCAGTATACGTACTGGGGTTGCCCAGACGTGGCCAGGTATCCAGAGGGGCGTCAAGGAAAGCATGGTCGCATGGTGCCTCCAAAGGCCACTCCTCAGGGACTGTTCCTGGGTGCTGATGCAGGTTGTATACAGTACAAAGGGGGCTAGAATTCAGCCTGTGCTCCCTTACTCAGTGCTGTCTAGCCACAGGGCTGTTGCTGCACAGAGAAAAGGGTACATCTGCCAAATGCTCTCTGACAGTATATGGGCAAGTACTTCTTTGCCCCTCAGGCCCGCACCCCAAGGTTTTACTGTGGACAAAGGATACAGAGCAGTCATGGCCCAGTAGGCAATGCAAATGACAAGGAGGACAAAGGTGACCAGTGGGTAGAACATGGTTGACATCATCTGACCCACAGCCCTGTGGAGAGACAAGAGCTGTCCACCAACCTGCCCCTAGCCCCACCCATCCTCTGAGAGGGCTGACTCTAGCTTGGGCACTTCAGCTGCCACAGCCAGAGTCGGCCCGGTGTCCCTGGGGTGGCAGCAGTAGGGCAGAAATTTCATCTTTCCTAGCACCAGTGCTTGGTGTGGGTGGGTACAAATCAGGTGCTCACTGAATGAACTGAAGGCAATATATCTTGCTTCTAGGGACCCTTAAAGGGGACTAGAATCACAGAAGCCACTTGGGCAAGCAAAGAGAAACACCAAAGTGTGGTCTCCTTGACAAGTTTGGTAGTTCCTGGTTGGCAGGAAGCTGCCGCTTCTCCTCCCTACCTGGTCTCCTGCTGTTCCATACACCATGGCCACTCCCACCCTTCTAGAGGCCTGCTAGTTTTAGGTACTTGGCATTCACCAATCCATTTAATCCTTATGACAACCCCCTAAGTAGCAACTGCTGATACACCCATTTTACAGGTGGGAAACTGAGGCTCTGAGATCCTGTCATCCAGCGGTGTTACCTACTGCCCTAATACCCTTCTCCTCTGGAGCTCCCTGCCACCTCCCTGGCATCCCCACCCCCAGGCCTGCACCCCAACTGTCAGCCCCATCTCCCTCCTAGACAGGCTCTGACTTGCTGGCCTCCTTCAGGAGGGCAATGGCGATGCGAATCCGCTGGCGCAGGAAGATGAGCAGGAGCAGCAGGATGCCTTCAAGCACGGCCAGCACAATCACTGCGGGGGATGGGGGAGACAGTGGGCATAGGGCCAGGGTCAGGCCAGGGCCAGCATGGCCCAGGGCCAGGCTCTGATGGCTGGCAGCTGGAGAGCGGGTACTTACCAGCAGCCAGCCAGGTCTCCTTCACACTCTGGTAGGCACTGAGGTTGGTGGTGAAGCCCAGCTGAGAGATAGAGGCACCCTTGTCTCGCAGCACTCGGTACTCCTCCCAGCAGTGGTAGATGCCGTAGGCCAGCACTCCAAGTACCCCTATGATCAGCACCAGCACTAGGGGCCCAGCCACCAGACGCAGAAGCAGGATAAATAGCAGGCTCAGTATCAGAGCCACACCTAGGGCACTGTAGGCATAGTAACATAGGTGAGGGTCACTTCTGGCTCCTGAAATTGTTTTCCTTTCAGAGGTTTCCAAATACCTTTCCTTATGCCATCCAATGTCCCCAGATTTGACCCCCTTATAAATCCTGATGGGCATGGAGTCTATTCTGAGCTCTGGCTCCTTCTCTTCTCTCTTTTCTCTGTTTCTGACATGGGACTAGCAGGTAGAGAATCAGGGAGGGGAGAAGGGAAGGACAAGAGAGGAGGAGAGTGTGGTGACTCACACAAGAATCCAATACCAGGATTGGGCAAAATCTTCAAAGATCTTAACAGTGATGTCACGGGCATTGAGGCTGTCAAGAAGACCACTGTTGGGGAGAGACCAAATCAGATGGGGCTGTGGGCTGGAAGTGGTGTGGGATAGATGCGGGTCGGGGGGAGCGATGCCTACCTGATTCCCTGAGTAATGGTGGTGTTGCTGATCCAGGGGAATTCAGGTAGTGTAAAGTTAGTGTTGGGCAATGGAAAGCAGCGCCCCAGAGCTGGAAGAGAACAGAGATTGCCGGGTGTAAAGACTGTTCCCCCCACTAGCCCATAATGCCTCAGGGGATGGACTCTCCTCTCCTGGGACTAGGGGTGGGAGGTGTGAGTGCTGCTCTGGATTCCGAAGCCAAGAGGGGGCTCTTGCCCCATGGAGTCAAGGCTACCATCCATTCCTCTCTGCTGCTGCCCTGGTTCAGATCTCCTCTCCTCTGGATGGACCCCTGTGATACCCCAGTCTCAACTTCCATCCACCCTCTGTTAGGTTGGTGGTGGCAACTTGGCGACTTGGTGGCAACATAGTGGTGACTTAGAACAAAGCAGCCCGCTTGGGAAAGGAACATCAATCAGATGCCTGCGGAAATGCCTGTCAATCAGCCAGATCTCCTGACTAATGCCTGTCAATCAGCAGGACCCCCTGGCCAATCCTGGAGTTTAGCCAACTCCCCTGACCAACTCCAAAGGGGCAAGGGACCCTAAAAACACCTTTTCCTGTCCCAAGCCCTTCCCTTCCTGCTGTAAGCCCCATAAAAGTCCAGTCCTGTCGAGCTTCCACGCAGTTTCTCCTCAGACCCTTTTCCTATCCCCTCTGTGGGTCTGATCGAGTTCCACCCAGGAGTGACATTTCAATAAAGCCTCGTTCAGCGGCCCTTTTAAATCTGCCTCCTTTGGTCGCTGCCCGCCTCGCCCAATCTGACATCTTGGTGCTGAAACCCGGGAAGGGATCTTTGGTCTTCTCCCTCAGGGGATTGAAACCCATCCCTTCCCCCTTAAAACGAACCACCGGGGAAATTTCTAAGCAGCTCTTTCCCTCTCCCTTCATCCAGGCCGACAGGAGTGGGGTAAGTTCCCATTTCCCCTGACCTTCCAAACCTTTCTTTCTGTCTGTCCGCGGGGTCTATCCTTAAGTCATGCTATAGGCCTCGCCCATTCTGTTCAGGGCTCTGGGGAATGTGGAGAAGTCCCAGTCCTCCTGAGAACCACCCACCCAACCAGGTTGGCCAACCACTGGGGCCCGCGGAGGCTGTAGGGAACGCCTCAACCTCTGCCCTGGCCCGTATCCGTAGGTGAGTACGGACAGAATTTGGGATGCCTTCTTCTGCTCCCACTCACCCCCGAGGGTGCCAGAATGTCATGGGAAACAGAGTCCTCTCCTTAGACCCCAAAGTCCTTGGGTGTCTATATTCAAATTCTGCCAAGTTAGGGCTCATTCAAGAACTGCCTGGTATTTTATTGCAGTTATACAATTGGTCACAATGGCCCCCAGAAGGAACTGTTTATTTTAAACCCTCACTGAATTGGACAATTTCTGTCGCGGGACAGGGAAATGGGAAACCACAATCAGGCTTTTTGAGATTCGCTCCCGTCCTTCCTTCTGCTCTCTGCTCCCAACCTTCTCTCTGCTCTTTGCTCCTGTCCTTCTGTCTGCTTTCCCTCCCAGCGGTACCACGTCCCCTCCCCCTCCCTGCCGCTGCCAAGGCTCTGTCTGCGCTCTTCCAGTCTGCCTGGCCACCAGACACACGCGCCCTTTCTCCCTCCCTTGCTGGCTCCTCTCGCACACCTCCCTTTGCCGCCTGGTTCCAACGGGCAGGCAGGATGGGTCCCACCTGGCTGCAATGGGTGGGTTCTCCAGATCCCTCTGAGCCTCCTCCTCCGCTATGCTCACCTCTTCTACTGACAAGCCCTTTCCCTTCCCCCTACTCATGCCTCTCTTCTGTCAGTTCCGACACCCAGTCCCACCAGGCCCTCCCACCAGCTAACCCAAAGCTCCTTTGTCTTCTCAAGGAAATGGCTGCTGCTAAAGGGATCATTCGAATACAGATCTCATTCTTACTTCAGGATCTTTCCCAGAATCCAGATGAAAATCCATCCTTATTTCTCAACCGCCTTACAGAGGCCCTAACCAAATACACTAGGCTGGATCTTGAGTCTCCCACCAGGGCTACAGTGTTAACAATCCATTTCATTACTCAGTCAGCTCATGATATTAGAAAAAGCTCAAATGAGCTGAGGAGGACCCTCAGACCCCTATCTGAGATCTGGTGAAAATGGCCTTTAAAGCAGGCTCCATTGCAGAAAAAGGTAATACCCCAAACCCAGGCCTTGGCAGCAGCCCTGAGGCCTATGTCTCTAGCAAAAGCTTCATGGGGGAAACCAGCATTCCTCTTTGCCAGGAGCTTGCCTCAAATGTGGATGCAAAGGTCACTGGGCTCGCCAATGCCCAAACCCATGGCCTCCTCCCAGGCCATTCCCCACCTGTAAGCAGACAGGACATTGGAAGATTGACTGCCCCATGGCTGGCCCTTCCTCGGCACCTCTACGCAGGGGTATGACCAGTCAGGCGGTCCCTTCTCTTGAACTATTGGTGTTCGCAGAAGACTGAAGAAGCCCAGATTCAAAGACCCCCATTACCCTCTCTGAGCCCAGGGTAATGCTCCATGCAGCAGGTAAGTCCATAAGCTTCCTTGTGGACATGGGGGCTACCTATTCTGTCTTGCCTGCCCAGGTCTCAGTTATGGGGATTGATGACAAAGCCTCCTCCCCAAACCGAACTGCTAAGCTGGCCTGTGCCCTGGAGGGACACCCTTTCACACACTCTTTTCTGGTTATTCCATCCTGTCTAGTTCCTCTCCTAGGCAGAGATGTTTTCCAATTACTAGGAACCACCCTGCAACTACACCCCAAGAATACTACCACCCATCTCCTTCTGCCTCTAATTCTTACCCTCTCTAATGACCTGACTTAGTTGTCCCCAAATCTGGGACATCTCTACGCCGGTCATAGCCTCCCACCACAAGCCAGTCTGAACCCAGCTGAAACCCCAAACTAAATTTCCTTGAGTCCCTAAGACTCCCCCACAACACTCCCATATTTCTGGTACACAAACCCTCAGGCACCTATCACTTAGTCTAGGAACTCCACCTAATTAACGAGGCCATTATTCCCATTCACCCGGTGGTTTCCAACCCTCACGCTTTTCTTTCTCATATTCCCCCTTTGACCACTCACTTTACTATCCTGGATCTTAAAGCTGCCTTCTTTACAGTGCCTCTGCGTCCTGACTCTTATTACCTCTTTGCCTTCACACGGGAAGACCCTACATCCTTTAGGTCTCAACAGCTGACATGGACAGGCCTACCCCAAGGCTTCAGGGACAGTCCCTACCTCTTTGGTTAGGCCTTGATACAGGATTTAACTGTTTGTGATTTGGGGATAGCACTCTCTTACAGTTTCCCTACCTCAAGGGAAACTGCTAACACCGTCCCCTCCATCCTCATTGAGCAGATCATTTCCAGATTTGGACTTCCTACCTCCATCCAGTCAGATAATGGTCCAGCCTTCACTTCTCAGGTTGTTCAACTAGTCTCCAAAGGCCTCAACATTACTTGGAGGCTCCACATCCCCCAACGACCCCATACAGTCATACTTCCATGCTGGGGCCCACCAAACTGGAAGTTTCTTGCCAAACCTCTCCTTCTTTTACTAATCATTAATCTCTCTAAAGCTTCTATCCCAACCCACAGATGGTACTTCTACATCCAAGCGACATGGCAACAGGATGGCACCACCCGCTCTCAGTTTATGGGCCAAGGCGATTGCCCTTTTACTGGCTGTAATCGGGCTGTCACCCTTAATGTTACTGGATTCAACCGGGCCACCTCAGTCCACTTATGTTCAGCAATGCTATGCTTCATATCAGACCAAACTGAAGAATCCTGTAAGCACTGGCCTGACACCTATGGTGGGTGCCCTTATAATTCATGCAAAAAACGCTTTCTAGATAAGCCTTGCTATGAGAATTGAGCATACACCAAATTGACTATTTGGGACCCATGGAACCCAAAATGGGCTTCTGGTGTTGATGGTAAATTCTATTCGTGGGGTTTTGCCAAACACCCCTCAGCCTCTATCAGAATATGGAGAACTTATATACAAGTTCTCCCTCAAATTCACATAACCATCCAGGAGCAAGAGAAGGAACTCCAACACCAGCTGGATGCAGTTGCCGATCCTAAAGCTGACCGTTTCTCATAGGTGGCCCTAATATGTCAGGCCTTCAGCTTCTCAATTTGTCCAAAATGAATAACATTTCAAACTGTTTCCTCTGCACAGGTTTGGATCGTACTTCGATCGTACTGCGATTCCCATTGAGTTTCCACTCAATACCTCAACTAGACCCCAAGGACCCCCCTCTCCAGCCTTTGAGGAAGTACCTCTTTTTCGTAACTTATCAGGGAACTTCTCTTGCTGCTACACTTCCTCAGGTTCTGCACCCTGTGACCAGATTGTTCAAATTTCTTAACCTTTGCTCCACCTGAGTTCTTTTTCTGGTGCAATGGTACCCTAACAAAAAATCTAAGCCTCAACATGCCACTTGCTTTTTGTGTTCCTTCCACCTTGGTCCCCCAATTAACTCTGTACAGTGAGGCTGAATTAACATGGCTTGTCACCACCTCCCTTTCCAGGACAAGAAGGGCCATCTTTCTGCCAGTGGTAGTTGGACTCTCCCTGGCCTCCTCCTTCGCTGCCTCTGGACTCGGGGCAGGAGGACTTGGTTATGCAGTGACTGCTACTCAGAAGCTTGAACAACTTCGGGAAGCAGTAAAGGCATCAGCCGCTTATCTCGCTTCCCTACAAAGGCAAATAACATCTCTTGCCCAAGTCTCATTGCAGAACCATGGAGCTCTAGATCTTCTGATGACAGACAAAGGAGGAACCTGTCTGTTCCTAAAAGAAGAATGCTGCTACTATATGAATGAAACTGAATTGTTTGAAGAGAATGTTGACACCCTCTGTCGTTTGGGTGAAAGGCTTAAACTGCAATCATCAGGCTGACTAAACTCAACCCTCATTGCGTGACTGACTCCCATTCTCACTCCTATATTAGTAATAGGTGCAATGGAACCCTAACAAAAAATCTAAGCCTCAACATGCCGTTTTCTTTTTGTGTTCCTTCCACCTTGGTCCCCCAATTAACTCTGTACAGTGAGGCTGAATTAACATGGCTTGTCACCACCTCCCTTTCCAGGACAAGAAAGGCCGTCTTTCTACCAGTAGTAGTTGGACTCTCTCTGGCCTCCTCCCTCGCTGCCTCTGGACTCGGGGCAGGAGGACTTGGTTATGCAGTAACTGCTACTCAGAAGCTTGAACAACAACTTCGGGAAGCAGTAGAGGCATCAGCCGCTTATCTTGCTTCCCTACAAAGGCAAATAACATCTCTTGCCCAAGTCTCATTGCAGAACCATCGAGCTCTAAATCTTTTGACAGCAGATAAAGGAGGAACCTGTCTGTTCCTAAAAGAAGAATGCTGCTATTATATCAATGAAACTGGATTGGTCGAAGAGAATGCTGACACCCTCCATCATTTGGGTGAAAGGCTTAAATGGCAACCATCAAATGACCCTTGGCCAGGCTGGCTAAACTCAACCCTCATTGCGTGACTGACTCCCATTCTCACTCCGATGTTAGTAATAGAACTTCTATTAATGATTGCTCCCTGCCTCCTCAGGTTCGTTCGAAAGCGAATGAGTGAAATTGCCAGCGTGACCTACAACCAGATGCTCCTACACCCCTACAGTTGCCTTCCCAAGGGACCTACACCCGAGCCACTCCCCTCTCATGATACCCCTAAACAAGCAGGAAGTAGCTAGATGAAATTAGCCCTGTATCACCAAAAAGGCTGGAATGTTAGGTCGGTGGTGACAACTTAGAACAAAGCAGCTCGCTCGGAAAGGAACATCAATCAGATGCCTGCGGAAATGCCTGTCAATCAGCCAGATCTCCTGACTAATGCCTGTCAATCAGCAGGACCCCCGGCCAATCCTGGAGTTCAGCCAACTCCTCTGACCAACTCCAAAGGGGCAAGGGACCCTAAAAACACCTTTTCCTGTCCCAAGCCCTTCCCTTCCTGCTGTAAGCCCCATAAAGGTCCAGTCCTGTAGAGCTTCCACGCAGTTTCTCCTCAGACCCTTCCCCTGACCCCTCTGTGGGTCTGATCGAGTTCCACCAGGGAGTGACATTTCAATAAAGCCTCGTTCAGCGGCCCTTTTAAATCTGCCTCCTTTGCCCAATTCACTTGACCTGACACCCTCTGCCTGTCTGTGGGCCAGGAAGACCAGGGCACAGTACGACCTCATCATTCCGGGCTCTATGTCCTTTGGCTTCTCAGATACCTTCAGAGGCTCTGCCTGGAAACCATCCAGGTTCCCTGGCCCAGCTTCTGGACCCTGCCTTCCATTGTCCCCTCACTCTACACCTCCCTTCTTTGAAGTCCCCCCCTCCTCTGGAACAGCTTTTGCTCAGTCTCACCTCTGCAGGAAGCTTTCTCACCCATCCCCATCTCCTGTGGTACTTGTTATGTACATGTAGAGCCATTTAATTCACCCTCACAACCTTGCCAGGAAGAGGCATTCTGTTATTTACATTACAAAGAAGAGGAAACCAAGTGCAGGGAGGTTAAGCAGCCCAGATCACTCAGCGGGGAAAGTGCTAGAATTTAAATCCAGATCTGATTTTGAAGCAATCTTTTGACACACTTCTTATTGTACTTACATTAAAAACTGTTTATCTTTACTCATGCTACAATTTAAAAAAATGTTTTACATTAAAAAATGTATTAGGAGCTGGGCATGGTGAGGCATGCCTGTAATCCCAGCTACAGGGAAGGCTGAGGTGACAGGAAGATTGCAAGTTCAAGGCCAGCCTGGGCATCTTAGTGAGACTTTGTCTCAAAATATAGTTTAAAAAGGGGCTGGGGGTAGCTTAGTGGTAGAGTGCCACTGGGCTCAAGCCCCAATACTCCCTCCCTCCCCTATCACATGCATGTGTGTGTGTGTGTGTATTTGAGGTTGCAAAGGAAAACATACAGGATAAAGGCCAATTGCAACCCCACCACCCACTCACATTCATTTGTAACAGCTGGATGGATATCCTTCTAGTCTTTTCCGCTATGCAAAGGGGTAGCGTGTATGTATAGATTCTTCCATGGGGTTTTCATGGGGTTCTCATACAGTCTCTATGATCATCTCTGGTCTCTCCACCTACAATGTAGCTCAGGCACAGAGCAATTTCTATCTTCCCCACATTTATCCCCAGTGCCTGGCACATAGTAGGTGCCCAAAAAACACTGATGGTCTGACTATGGGGTCATACGGCAGAGAGAGAAATGGAGACCTGTTGCTCATTCCACTTGTGCCACTGACAAGCTGTGTGGCTTTACTCTCTTTACTCTCTGGTTTCCTCATTTGAGAAATAAAGAAAAATATTGGAGGAGATGATGCCTGAGGAGGGAACTGTGTTTCTCACCTGGAGTGGAGGGCAGGAGGAAACTGGGGCAGAATTCCTGTTGCAGGCTTTGGAGTACCGTCTGTGGGGTGGGGAAGGGAGAACAAACACACACACAGACATAGAACAGGATGGAGAAGTTGGGTCCCCTCACCGCCACTGCCACTGTTGCCACCACCACTACCACAGGGCTCAGCCGGTCCACCCTTCCCAGGAACGCCAATCAGTGATCCTCTACCCAACTTCCCTGCTATTCCTTCCTATTGTGGGCCCTCCTGAGTGTCAGTGATGATGTTGGGGGCAGTACTCACCATATTCCTGGGCACCCCTGGCAGACAAAAGTTGTTTTTTTCTTTATAGAAGACCTCTCCGACTGTCAGTGAGAACTGATCTTTTTCCACTGTCCATACAGCCTCCGGGCAGGAGGACACACATACCTGGGGAGCAGAGAATGTTCTAAGGGGCTAGTACCTGGGGTCCTGGGGACATGGGAGGCAGAGGCAGCCCTGGGCTCTGACCTGGGGCGTAGGGCACTGTAGTCCCTTCTGGGCGACTGTGATGATGTTGTTGGCCACTATGCAGCTGAAGATGTTGAAGTACAGGACATAGGGTTTATCTCTGCAGGAAGAGAGGAAGAGTGGGCTCAGGGCCTCATCTGGTGTTAGGGGAGGGGAGGATCTACTGAGGTCACTCCTCTAGAGTACAGTGGACCCCCTGTGGCCTAGAGGAATCGCATCCAGCACCTGGTCCTAGCTCCTCTGGGGAGGTGAGGGAGAAACCTAGATGATTTCCCAGAACAACTCCCGTCACAACAGCTAAGGAATGGCTGAGGGCATCAATTCTGTAGCTTAATCCTTTCCTACAAGCTTTATGACTTTGAGCAAGTCACTAAACATCTCTCTGACTCAGATCCATCATCTATAAAATGATAGTGTCTACATCATGAGGCATTAAAGAGAGCATGTGTAAAGTATACTGCCTGCCTGGAACATAGTCAACACTATGTAAATGCTGGAGGGTTGATTATTTATCAAACATTTCCTGCCTGTGGAGACTGACAGCATCACTTCTATAATCATCCTTGTGTTTCAGATGAGGAAATCAAGCTCAGAGAAGTTAAGTAAGTTGTTGAAGGATATACAACCAAAACTTAGCCAAATCTAAACAGCCATCTCTGAACTCTAAAACCATGCAATTTACCACGTTCTGGCTAAGTCCTCTCAGTTCTGGGGGACTCAAATTAAATGTCCAGCAAAGGGAGGGCCCTGGTGTGATCAGATTCAGAGAGGGTGGGGGTGGGGTGGGAACAACAGGGGAAGAGTGTAGAAGAGCATGATGGTTCTCTTGCCTGAGCTGGGGATGGGAGGCTGTTGCCATCTCCTGCCCACTCCCACCTTACCTCCTTCCTTTTACTCTTTCTATCTTTGTACTTACTTGTTCTGCCCCATCCCGCAGTAGGCACCTGTGGAGTTCCTGGGGTAGAGCACTTGCCGGGGGTCTCCATACACCCAAGCTGAAGACAGACATATACAGATGGATCATGGGAGGGCAGGAGCTTGCAGGGAGCAGCTATGGGGTGGTACCTCTGGGTTATCGCCCCCACCCACCATTCCAACGCTGCGCAGATGGAAACTCACCCACGATCCCCACAACAATATAACCCAAAATAAAGAGCAAGAAGATGACACAGCAGATGACATCCGTGCAGCTCCTGGGAAAGAAATGGAGTCTGACTGGAGAGGCTTTGGGTAGGTATAATGGAGGGAGTTGGTGAGGGGAAGGGGACAGTCCCCAAGGGTCTGCTGGTGAGTTGGGAAAAGCTGGAGTGGGTATTAGCAGGTTTCATGTATTGTTTGAAGTACTGGTGATGAAACACAGGGACACTCTGCGGTTGAACTCCATCCCTGGCTCTTTTTATTTTATATAATGAGATGAGCTTTGGCTGAATAGATGAGGCTGCCCCGGAATGTGCAATCCTTCTGCCTCTTTCTTGGGATTACAGGAATTCACCACTGTGCCCAGCTTATTTATTTATTTATTTTAAAAGAAAACCTCTTTGTGGGTATCTTTCTTCTAAAGTATGACAGAGAAAAGCACAACTCAGGGGCTGTGGGTATAGCTCAGGGGTAGAACATGAGCTGGGTTCAGTCCCCAGTACTGCACACAAAAAGGACAAGTCCTAAGTACTCAACTGAGTGAATTTCCCCCAAATGTACACCCCTGTATCACCAGTACCAGGAAGCTCCCTGCTGACCAGACATAACAAATACCCTGGGGTAGCATTTTTTCTTTCTTTTTTTTTTCTTTATTATTTTATTTTTTTAATGATATTTTAGCAAATACAAAATAAAAACCAGACTCCCCTGCCCCCCAGGGCAATGACCAGAACTCACCTGTTTTTGATGGGGCCTCGAAAGGAGGGGTCATATTTGGCAGGTTTCCCTGCGGGGCATGGAGAAAAGTGTGGAGAATGAGGCCCTGAAGGGGTTTCTCCATTAGTCGGTTCCTCTGGAGTCCCTCCTGGCCCCAGGATCCTGTCCAGGGCAGGGCTGGCAGGAGGGGAAATCTAGGGAGCAGGAACTGCAGAATCCAGGAATCCACGCCTGGTCAGCAGCTCAACTGCTCACCTTAAACTCCACCCAGATGACAGGCAGGGGTGGGGAGGGGGACTTTCTGTTTCCAGATCAAGGCTCACACCTCAAGGCTGCCTGTCTGGGAAATAGCCTTGGTCCCCTGGCCCTGTTTCTCTCAAGGCTCCCTCTAGCTGGTGGGAGGTGGGACACTGTGTCTCAGGGGCTCTCAGTCCCCACTCTTATCCTTCTCCTCTCTCTACATTCTGCTTTGGACTTCCCAGGTCCAGAGCCCCTCAGGGAGGTGTCCCAGCCCCTTATCACAGCTGCCCCAGAACCAATGCCTATCTTCACTCTCTGACCTGAAGCCATGGACAAAAAAAAAATTGAGCCGAGGGTGTCAACGCCTGCAAGGGCCCGGGGATTGGAAAAAGAGGACCCCTATAGAGGGGACCCCACTTCAAAGGGACCTCAGTTCTCAGGCAGCCACCACAGAGCTCTGGGTGCCAGTCAGGGTGACACCTGAGCTGACTGGCTGTGGAGATTGTGGCCACGTCCTGTTCCTGGTCCTCCCTGAGTACACACAGGGAGGAGGTGGGGCCAGGCAGCCAGGGTCTCACTGTGGGCACCAGGAGGGAGGGCAGAAGGCTGGGCCAGAGTCTGGGAAGGGGTGGGATCCTCTCTGCCCAGGTGCTCTGGACTCTGTCCCACCTTGGCTTATGGGCATGAGGTCAATGATTGATCCAAAGCTGCTCCAGGAAGTTTTCTGGGGAGTGTCCTGGGCCCCTTCCCCCCGCCCCCAGCCTCTCTAGGGAACACCTGGTCCTCCAGGCTTCTCACTCAGGATTGTCTCACCTCCAGACCTAAGGGGATCTCTGTGGGCAGGCTACAGCCCTAGCTGCTCACAGGAATCCTGGAGGCTGATCCCCAGCTCCCTCCCTACTCCTAGACCTTTTTCCTCGCAGATTCTAGAAGCCAGCTCCTGGCTCCTTCTCCCCTTGGCCCTTACTCTTCACAGGAATCCCAGTCCTGGTCCTACTCCTCAAAGTACTCCAGACAGACTCCCACTCCTCACTCCTAACAGAGACGCCAAGGCAGGTCACAGCGCCATTTCCATTAAGACCCTTATCCCCAACTATTCACAGGGATCCTAGCAGAACCCACTTCTCTTGCCATTCCTTGCAGAGACCTGCAAGTAGACCCCAGCCCACTCAACATCACATGCTCCCACTCCTCACAGAGACTGCCTGGCAGGCCTTGGCACCTTTCGGCTTCAGAGACCCAGAGTCCACACTGACTCCTGGACTCTTCCTCACAGAGGCTCCAGCCTCACCCGCCAGGTTCAATAGCACATGACATCGCAGTTCCTGCACCCCGAGCCCTGTTGTCCTGCTCATGACCCCAACCCTGCCACTTTTCATCTGGGCTTTGTTTGCCCACCCCTTCCGGATCCTCAGAGCCCAGAGTGCAAGCCTGAAATCCTGACACCTCCTCCAGCTTCACTCCACAAATGCTCCCCAGCAATGGCCCCCAGGCTCTGAGCCCTATCCTCTCCCCAGGACCCTGATTCTACCTCCTTCCACCTGCTCCTGTTTCCAGGGCTCTTTCCTCAGGGACCCAGGACTTTCCTTAGTTCCTCTCCCTGGAGCCAGTCTCAGCCATGGTGTCCTGCCAATTTCCCTCCCTCCACAGAGCCCCGGCTTCTCCCCTCAGTCTCACCATAGGCCTCGTCCTCATCCTGCTTTCCTCCCATGGCTCAGTCTCCCGGAGTGATTGCAGCCCAGGAGACCAGGCGTCTCACCTGCCGCCAGCCCCGCCTTCCCACACGTCACAGCTCCACCCCCGGCTGTGGTCCCCGACACACTCTAGTTCCTCCTTCCCGAATCCACAATTCTGTGACCAGTGGGGCCAGGACGCTTGAGCCTGGAACCAGAGGATCAGAGGCTGCTTGCTCAGTGTCAAAGACCAGAGTGGGAAGGAAATGGCACGCGCCAATAAGAAATTTTGCAGTACCATAACTGGGGTATACCTGGGCCAACACCCTCCTAAGGATTAAATGTTAAGAATTGTCTTTATTTAAGTCTTTGACTAGACCAGTTGTTCCTCTAGTCCCCTGCCCTCCCCTCCTGCTGCCTAGCTTGCTTCTCATCCTATTCTGCCCCTTGGACCCACCATCCTTCTGGCTGAGTGCTTCAGATCCTTACAACAATCACCCAGTTTATTACCAAACCCAAAGTTTATTGAGAACAACAAAAAACCCAGTTGGCATAGAGGCCAGATTTCAATTCATCAAACTTCAGCTGAGGATGGGAGATGGGGGTGGCCAGCCCTGAAGTCATGCTCCCAGGGAGGAACCAGCTCTGGGAGAGGGGCCATCAGACCTCCAGGGCCTGGCTGGAGTCTCTGGTTGAGGAATGTGTGAAGGGTAGTGGGCAGGAAAGGTGGCAGTCCCCAGGTTTGGGCTGTGAGCAGCAGGTGGCAGAAGCAGCTGCTGAGCTGATGGCCATTGGGGCAGGGGAGAGACAAGGGTGTGGTCCATTTTCAGGAGTTGACAGGGGGCAGGGAGCCAAGCTCGGGCAGCAGCTCAGGGTGGGGATCCAGGCGGGCCAGGCGGCTCTGCTCCAGGGCGATGGCCTCGGCTGAGTGCTTACACTTCTCAGAGCCACACTGGCAGGTGAAATATTTGCTTTTGATGTCCCAGAAGCGGTCACCGTAATCAAACCTGTCAGAGGAGTACAGATGCTTTAGAGCCTTACTCTAAAGACTCTGAGGATACTACTTCCCATGAAGGACTCAGGTCCCCAGCCCCATTTTGCCAGATACATTCTAAATCTTTTTAAGTTCTATGGACTTGCAGCTTCAGCACTGCCTTGAAACTGGTTAGAAAAGTAGGCTCCTGGGGCCCCTCCCAAATCTAGTGAATCAGAATCTTGCTGATGCTCAGGACAGTTTTAACAAGCCCCCAAGTGCCAGGCACAGTGGAGCACACCTATAATCCCAGCAGCTCAGGAGACTGAAGCAGGAGGATTGAAAGTTCAAAGCAATTCAGCAAGGCCCTAAGCAACTTAGTGAGACCCCATCTCAAAAATAAAAAATAAGGGCTGGGGATGTGGCTCAGAGGTTAAGCTCAGGGTTCAATCTCTGGTACCAAACAAATAAAAACCACAAGCAAGCTCTCTAGTGGACACTATGTATGATAAAGTCTAAGAAGCTCCCTTCAATCCCTGCCTGATCCCCAACATTCCTGGCAGAGCCCAGAGATGCCTCACCCTAGCTCTTCCCCGGTCCGGATGTCTCGGGAACTGAAGAAGGCGATGCGTGGGAATCGCAGGTCTTGGTGCAGCATGAAGACCCGGACAGGGATGATGTTGGGGTCACATAGGTGGTTGATAAAGCGGCTGATGTTGCCATAGTAACGGGCATCAATGCAGTATACCTCTCCATCCTGAGGGGAAGGACACCACTCTTCATATCCATCCCCACCTTGCCTGCCTGGTCATCCCCTCTGCATTGACCATTCAGTCCTTCCTCCCCAGGTTTCCCTTTCCTAGGGGGCTCCAGAAACCTAGCCACTAGGAGCAGGGCTTTTAGAAGCTGCCTGCCTACCTTGTTGTCTAAATCGAAGAGGTAAGAATCATCCTCTCTCACATCAGCCTCAGCGTCAGAGATCAGTTCCCCAACATACCTGTTGCACAGGAAACAGTGGTTCTAAAGGTGAGCAGGGCGGTCTCTCCTTACAACCCCACAGAATCCTCTTCTTTCATTCCTCAGATGCCCCATTACTATCTTTGGACCTCACAGATCAACACCGCTGGGGCTGTGGTGGGTGACCCAAGGCACAGCAGGTACACAGAGGAGCACACATCGCCTGGGACGAGTAGTGGGCAGTCCCTGGCTCTGGGGTGGGTGTTAAGAAGAGGAAGGGGGATATAGATAGGCATGTGAGGGCACAACCCAAGATACAATTCTGCCAGTTGGGGTCCCCACTGGAGAGCTGGAACAATAGGCAGGTAGGAGGGAAATCCCAGAAGCCTGTGGGCCCCAGAAGACCTGGAGAAACAGTGGTGGAGGTGAGAGAAAAGGGCTAGAGCCTAGAGAGTGTGGAGACAGAGCTGGGCCTCTGTGGCTAAGGGCATTAGCACCCAGGGACAGCAGGCTCCGATGGGGAAGTTTGTCTGGGTTTAGACACTGGGAGGTTTGTGTCCTAGAACCACAGGGCAGGTAGTGGGCGATGCAGGGCTGTGTGACAGAAGAGGGACTGGGCTGCAGGAAGAGAAGAAGCAATGAGGAACTTTGGGAGTGGCTTGAGGGTGAGAATGCCCACATTTGGACAGCAGGAGGAACTGGTAGACAGCAATTTTGGATGGGCTGGGCAGAGGTGAGGGCAGCATCACGGGATCAGGTAGTCTAATAGGAATGGGCAAATGCCAGAACAAGGACTGGGACACACATTGGGGGTAGGAGTGCAGCAGAATGACTGTGAGGCGGCTTCGGCTGCAGCAGAAGGTGAGGGCAAGAGCAGATTTTGGCAGGGACAGGCAGTGAGCAGATGGTGGGGGAGGATGGTCCAGGAGGAAGGGGAAGGGGCTACTTGTTTGAGAATTTGAGAGAAGACATAATGGAGAGAAACTCAATGGTCCCTTGAATAGGCAAACAAGGGTTCCCCCTACCAGGCCAAAGGAATAAGTTTGAGGGCCAGGGTATAGGGAGCCAGCCGGTAGAAGGCAGAGAAAGAAGTCATGGAGATAAACAGGCCCTTAAGTAGGTGGCAGGCTGCTGTTATCACTTCCATTTTACAGACAAGAAAATTAAAGCTCAGAGAGATTAAGCAACTTGCCCAAGGACATACAGAGGCAGGGCAGGGAGAAGATGTGTGAGGTCTGGAAATACACTGAGGTGGAGGTAAGGGAAAACAGGACAGTAGGGATGGATGGCCCTGCAGTGTGGGCAGAGTGGAGGTAGGCTCTGTCCTTAGCTGTGGGGTGGAGGCCAAAGATGGCTAGCTGAAGTGGGCAGAAGAGATGTGATCCATCAGGGAGGAGGGCAGAGGGAGGCTTGGAGTCAGAAATGACTGTGCCCCACAGGTGCCAAGGTACCCCCAGCTGACTCACTCGCAGATAAAGGTTCCCTGGGGGATGGTCTGCAGGGCGCGAACACCCCAGCCCATCTTGGCTGTTCGGTAGAGCTGCAGTCGTACCCTAGGGGTGGGAGAGAGGGAGATACTAGGTGCAAGGACCTGGAAAAGCCCCAGGAGAGGAGATGGGGCAGTGAGTGGTAGGTGAGACCGGGTGATGGGGGCTGCAGGGGTATTACTTGATGCCGCTCTGCACCACTCGGTTCTTGCAGTTTCTCCAGCAGGAGCAGGCTTGGTTACACTCAAAGATCAGGGGGGGCTCGATCTTGTTAAATTCCTGGAGCAACCGCCCATCCTGGGGAGTAGACCCGAGGCGAGAACAGTGGTTTTTGTGTGGGACCCATCTTAGCTGCCCAAGACCCCCAACAAACACTACATAGAAAAACCCACTGCTGATCTCAACCCAGAGGCAGGGAGGTGTCGAGGAGGCTGCAGCATTGCTGAGGTCAGAGACCAGGAAACACAGGCATCACCCTTGATTTGCATATACCTAGGCAGAGGCCCAGCTCTGCCCTGGAAGTGTCCCAGGAATCCTCAGCCTTGCCCTGCCCTCTCTGTCACTTCCCCGACAGGGTAGGTGAGGAACTAGATCCCAGGGAATTGGTGCTATCAGCCAGCTCCTCTGGAACAATGGCAGAGCGTCTGGGTCCAGGTGAGGGGTATGTACCTTGTCATACCAGCAGCGGATGCTGAGCTGGCCGCACAGGCAGTTAGAACTGGAGCAGTCATCCACACACGTGCAGTGCTGGGGTGGGAGGCAGAGGGTCAATTTAACCCTGGATCGGCAATGGCCCAGCTCCCAGTGCTGTCTGCACCCCAGCACTGTTCTTTCTCTGGGACCCCAGTTTTAGGACAATGGTTGGGTCTCAGGTTGAGAGGAAATTAAGATATTACTAATAGGGGTATCCCCAAGGCCACCATGAACTCCTATTTATGATACCTTCATGTAACCTAGAAAAGCACCCTACTTGCCCAACTGTACTTGGTGGCTCTGGTGGCTCTGTGGTGGACCCAGGGCTCCCACTTACCTGTAGATGGGTTATATTGCGGTCAATGTTCATGGTGGATGTCTCACAGTTCTCTGAGATGTATTTATAATCCTCGGGGCAGGGCTCCCCATCCACACCATTGACACAGGGAATGGGCACATTCTCGTAACCCCGTGCTACATCCCTGCAGAAGTGGGAGAGACAGAATAAGGACCAGGGGTGAAAAGCTCCCATAATTGCAAGACGGGTAGAGAGGTTCCTTATGCATGGGAAGGGGAGGTTCTGGGAGTAAAAATGCCAGATACAATCCAAGATACTCAGTTAAACTAGAATTTCAGATTAACAGGAATAACACTTTAGTATAATTTAGTCCCAAATATTTCATAGCACATTCTTTTTTTTTATATATCAGGGAATGAACCCAGGGGCATGTAACCACTGAGCCATATCCCCAGACCCTTTTAATATTTTATTTAGAGACAGGATCTTGCTGAGATGCTTACGGCCTTGCTAAACTGCTGAGCTGAGGCTAGTTTAGAACTTGTGATCCTCTTGCCTCAGCCTCCTGAGCCACTGAGATTACAAATGTGCGCCACCATGCCCAGCTGCATGGGACATTCTTATGCTAAAAAAAAAAAAAAAAAAAAAAGTATGCTACCTGGATTATAGGAGCTGCCCAGCTCCCATCTGAAATTCTAATCCAACCAGGTGTTTTCTCTTTCTAATTGCTGTATTTGTCAACCCTAACGGGAGACCAACTAGAGTGAATATAAGGCTCGATGGGGGATGGGGAGGATTTGGGGGATGTTATAAGGGTGTAATGGGGCCTGGGAGAGGGCACACTGGTTGTTCAGGGTGCAGAGGGACTTAAGCTCACCGACAGATGATCTTCTCAGTGCGAATAGCCCGGTTTCCCACTCCAAGTCGGAGCTTGCGGTTGAGCTGGAGTGCAAACCACACGTCAGAGCGCTCAGGGGTCAGGTCCCATGCTGTGTCCCCCTCCTTGTTCCTCAGCTCAGGGTTGGCTCCACGTGACAGAAACAACCTAGGGAGGGAAAGGGAGCCTGTGCATGGCGTCCCAAGCTGTTGGAGGAGGGGCGGGAGTGTCAGGGGCCTGGGGTGGGCAGGTTCTCACAGCACGCAGTCGTGATAGCTCTCCCGAGCTGCAATGTGCAGGGGCGTGTCCCCATGGTAGTTGACAGCATGGAGGTCACAACGGGCATTCAGGAGAACCTCAGCGATGGCAGCACTACCAGTGAAGGAAGCCCAGTGCAGGCAGATGTTTTCCTCCTATGGGTGAAAGAAAAGATGTGGTATGGGCGGCTGAATCCCTGAATGCAGCCTCCAATTTGCTCAGGGGCCTGAGGTTGTACCTGCTCTCACCTTCTCCCAACCCTGACCAAATCCTTACTCACATTGTCAGTGAGAGTGACATCAGCTCCTCGTGTCAGCAGCATTCGGATCACATCAATGTGCTTGTGTTCTGCGGCCCAGATGATAGGTGTCCACCCGCCACTATCCTGTGGGTGAGAGGGAGTAAGAAGCGGGCCACTGGCCCTGCTCACCAGAGTACATATGGTCAAGAACACAAACTAAGAGGCCAGTCTCTGAATCCCAGCTCTACCCACAAGCTTGGAGAACATGGACAAGTCTCTTATCATGTGTGGGCCTCCTTGTCTATAAAATGGAATTAACAGTGCCTGTTGCCTAAGGCTGCAGAGAATTAAGTGATTTTTCTTCCTCTAAAACACACTATTAGCTGGGTGTGGTGGTGCATGCCTATGATCCCAGCAGCTGGGGGGGGGGGGGGGGGGCTGAGGCAGGATTTAGAGTTCAAAGCCAGCCTTAGCAATGGCGAAATGCTAAGCAACTCAGGCCTTGTCTCTAAATAAAATACAAAATAGTGCTGGGTATGTGGCTCCGTGGTTGAGTACCCTTGAGCTCAATCCCCAGTACCCCTTGAAAACAAACAAACAAAAACATGCAATTTCAAGCTGGCCATGGAGGTGCATGCCTGTAATCCCCAGTGGTTTGGGAGGCTGAGGCAGGAAGACTGTGAATTCAAAGCAAGCTTCCGCAATTTAACTTAGCCTTTAAGCAACTCAGTGAGACCCTATTCCTAAATAAAATACAAAAAGGGAAGGGGATGTGGCCTGATGGTTAAGTGTGTCCTGGATTCAATCCATGATACAGCCCGCCCCCGCCCCAAAAAAACCCATCCAAACTCTTTCCTAGATCTGCCCATTCCAAAGTCTTAGAAGTTGTGACAATTCAGCAGCAATAAACACCCCTAGGAACACAGATTGTAATTACTACAAATTATTTCCCATGTAAAAAACAAAAGAGTTTTTAGAGAAATTGAGTCTGGGCAGGAAATGTGCTGAGAGGCTAAAGAGCTCTCAAAGGCTATGGGCCACATCAGAGAACGTAGGAGCCTACTTCAAAGGGCTTTTCCTGGACAAAGCTTGAACATTTAGAGATGAACCCAGAGGGGCTGGGCAGGGTGTGCAGCCCAGGCTGCTGACCTGGGCGTTGACGTCCACCTGTCCTGTGCTGAGCAGCAGGCTGACCATCTCCAAGTTTCCAATTTTGGCGGCATGGTGGAGGCAGGTGGAACCATCTTCCTCCTGAGGGAGACATGGGCAGATAAGTCCTCTGGCTGGCACTCTGAGCCCAACCCTGGCTCCTAGAGGCCACTCCCTGCTGCTGCACCTTGCTGTAGACACAGCCACCACGCTGCACCATGTAGCGTGCCACCTCCAGGTGGTTGTTCACCACGGCCTCCATCAGCGGTGTCCGCTGCTGCTTGTCCACTGCATTAATGTTAGCTCCAGCCTGCAAGGAGGGGCAGGAGGGCTGGCACCAGGCAAGGCTGGGCAGGGGAAGGGGTCCAAGACCTGGTCAATGAGGCAGAGGGCTGGGCTCTGCTGACCTGCAGCAGCACATGGCAGATCTCCACGGAGCCCTTCTGGGCGGCTGCGTGCAAGGGCGTGCGCTTGCTCTGCTGGTCACTCTGGAAGTTGGGGTCCAGGTTGTCCACTGCATGAAGAGCCCGCCATACCAGAAGAGGGAGGGACAAGTGGTAAGCAAGCTAGGGGGCGATGGTACCTCCTGTAGGAAGGCTCCTTAAGGCCCCCTGCTGGGCATCCTGTGTTTGCCTCTATCAGGGCACTCAGCAGAGAGCCGGAGTTCCCTCAGGCTGGCCCTGCCCCTTGGTATTGCTGCACAGTGGGTAAGGTACTTTGCTTCTGTGCCTTGATACTGGGAAGGTTTGAGTTAACACGTATAAACACGCAAAAGAGAACTTAGCACCCATGTCCCCACTTTCCTGGGTTATGGTCCTTCCCTAACCATGCTAAGTCCTTCAGGGTAAGGACTGAGCTTTGTGGCTGTCCTCCTGGCCCTGAGCCCAGGGCCTGATATAAAGGCGGTGTTCAGTGAGTAAGTGGCATACTCACATAGCATCAGGATCACCTTCTGCAACTCCCCCTGCTTCACTGACAGGTACAATTGCCGGGGGTGGAATCGGAGCTTCTTCCGCCTGCCAGAAGGAGGAGGAGGACAAGGTGGGTTGCTTAGAATTCAACATCAGCTGCAGTACCTGCTCCTCTGGTCCCAGCCCTGGCTGTCCTCAAAGTTAACACTCACTCACCTCTCTGATTCCTGGATGACCAGAGCCTTCTCCAGGGCCTCACGACCTGGCCCTGGTGGCAGTCCCACTGCCGAGAGACACCCCCCACTGGGCAGGGTCAGGGAAGGCCCTGAGCTGTCGATGGTGTCAGCCAGGGGATCACAGGGTGGGCGTCGGGGCTCCCCATGCCCTCGCATCCGGGCACTGTGAGAAGAGATTTTAATGTCTAAGGGGCAGGAGGGATGGGGTAGGGAACAGGCAGAGGGAAGAGGGAGGCCAGTACCTGGGCTGGGAAGTATCAGCTCTTCCTGGGGCATCTTGGGCCAGGGGTGGGGGTGCAGGGGCTGCAGTACCAGCTGGTGGGGTTCCCCCATCACCCCGGGGGATAGTCACCTCCTGGGCCTCAGAAGCGTCTTCCCCACAGTGGGGACAGAAGACCATCCCATTGAGCTGGGACACACAGGCCTTGTGGAAGCGGTGGGCCACACGGAAATCTGGGTGGCATTCTAGGAAGGTACCCTGGGGCAGGCAGAGGACACAGTCAGGCTCCCAGAGCCCTCTCCCATGGGGCAGGCTGCCTGTCTGCACCACCGGTCACTCACCGCCGTACAGAAGTAGCCGCAGCCTGGGCAGCAGTGGTGTTTGACCATGCGGGCACGGTGGGTCTCACAGAGCACCATTAGTGCCACACGACTAGATGGCCTCATGGTCTCCCGCTTGAGGATGGCAGCATTGCAGCCAGACAACTGGGGTAGTGAAGATGGGTGAGAACAAAAGGTGAGTCTGGGGTTTGTTGCTGGCTCTCCAAGGACCTCTCCCACCAGCCCATGGGCCCACCTCTCCATCTACACTCTCGGTGGCCATGCACTTGTGCCCTGCTCGCTCACTGATTCGGTCAATCTTAGGTGCCTCCATGCGACAGCTGCAGAGGGGCAGCTCCTCAAAGCCTCGCTCAGTCTCCAGTGAAGATGTGTCATTGGACACCCCTTGGACAGAGGAAAAAGGAAGCTGAGGGAGGCCCTGTCCCTCACCCACTTTGAAGGTTCTCTCTTACCCACCCTACCTCTCCCTCCTTGCTCCAGAACCCCAAAGTCTGCCATGGATACCCCAGCGCTGGCAGGGGACCCCCCTCCTCCCCGTCCCTCCAGCCCTGTGGGCGCCCCCTAGTGGCTCCTTGTCCGGGCAATTGGCAATTACCAGCGTGGTTGGGGGACAGAGTCCCCTCGCTGGGCAGCTCCAGGGACCCCAGAGGGACCTCCATGTACTCACTGGGGCCTGAGGAGCCCACACCATTCACTCCTGACACAGAGACAGAGAGAGTGAGAGTGCGAGCTCACAGTGCCTGGACGTGCGGGTACATGCAGGTATACATGCGTGAGCGTGTGTGTACGTGCGTGCTCTCTGGGGACGGGAGGGGGGCTGGAGGAGGGGATCCAAAGCAGAGGAGCCCCCTCACCTCGTGGCTCCTTGGCCCGTGCTGGCTCCCGCTTCCGCCGTTTCCGAGATGGCTTCACCCACGGGCTGTCCTTCCGCCATTTCTTTTTGGCCTTGCGCCGGCCACTGGAGCCACTCTGTGAAGGAGGAAGGGTTAGGGGATCTGGCCCCAACCTCACACCCTGCTCCTCTGGCCCCACAGGCCTCCATTCCACATCTATTCTTACCCTGTCTGACTGATTGCCTGATTCCTCATCTTCTTCCTCTTCCTCCTCTTCTTCCTCCTCCTCCTCTTCTTCTTCCTCTTCTTCCTCCTCTTCCTCCTCCTCTTCACTCAGTTGTTCAGCCAGAGCTTCAACTTCAGACTGAGAAGAGAAAAGTGGGGCTGGGGAAACATTGACCTCCAGGTCCTAGCCCTCCCCTGGGGAGAACTGGGCAGAGGTAGAACCCCAGGACTAAAGATGATAAGGTAGGGTAAAGAAAAACACCACTATCACCGCCATTATTCAAGATGGCTCCTTGGAAAAGGCAAATGTAGGCAGAAGAGAAGGGAAAGGGCTGGATAAAGATGGGAACATGGAATACTATACAGAAGGGAAAAAGGTGCCATAGTTGCAAATAAAAATGTAGTGTGAATTCTGGCAACATAATAGGAAATACAAAAAGGGAATTTCAGGAAACAAATACCATGTGATACTGCTTTTATGAAATTGGTAAATTGGTACAACTGGTACAACTGTTAATGGCTGCTGAAAATTGGTACAATTGCTAATGGCTGCTGAAAACACTAGATGAAAAGTTAATCAATGTATAACTAATTAAAACAAATAAAAAAATTAAAAAAGTTAATGGGGTGCTCTATAATGAAGGAGTCAGGTTGACATCACCTGAACCCGCCACTGGTCAATGATAATGTCACTAATGTGAGGAAACAGGAAGAACTTGGGTATACTATCAAAAGTCTTCTTACCAAAAAAAAAAAAAGTACAATCATGCTTCTAGAACTATCAGCTTAATCGGTTCACACAAAATAATAGGCCACTCCAAGTGTGAGGAATTCTGCTGGACAACTGATCTGGTTTCAACAAATAAATGGTGAAAAAATGAGGAACACAGCCAGATGTGGTGGAACATGTCTATAATCCTAGCTACTCAGGAGGATTCCAAGATTGAGGCCAGCCTCAGCAACTTAGTGAGGCCCTGTCTCAAAATAAAAAAAATAAAATAAAAAGGGCTGGGGATATAGCTGAATGGTAAAGGGCCCCTGGGTTCAATCCCCAGTACCAACGTAAATAATAGTAAATAAATAACAGATGAGGTAATCTGTATCAAAAGAAACCTAAGACAAATGTCAATCAAATCAACATGTGGTCTACATTTGGATCTTGCCAAAAGCCCACTTTGAAACAATCAAATAAACGCAAACACTGACAGGATGTCTAATGGTGTTAAGATATTAAGGCTAAGTTTTTTGGGGTGTGAAAATAGTAATTTTGTAATGTTAAAAAAATAAAAAGAGACTCTATACTTAGAGATACATGTGGAAACATTTCTACATGAAACAATATGATGCCTGAGACTTACTTTGAAACAATCCAGCCAGTGTGTGTATTGGGAGAGGTATAGATGAGCAGCTGTGTGTTGATAGCCACTGGAGCTGATGATGGGGGTTCCCTATTCTCCACTTTGTATATACTTGAAAGTTTCCATGATAAAATGTTAAATAAAAAGCAAAACCACACATAAACATGTGAGATAAAACTGAATAAAGAGCAAGAGAATAAGTAAACCACCAACAAACCACAAAATGGGATGTTAAAGCTGAAGTACAGGATGGGGGGGGCATCTTGGTGGAGAGAGCAAGGGATAAAATGGGTTGGAGGAACACACTGGAAACAGGGAGATAGCATGGGGTCATGGATTAGCAGGTGTTGAGAAGATAAAAAGAAAGAAAAGGGGGAACAGGAAAAGACTGGAGAGCGAGCCCCGGACCAGGGAACTCCCTGGCTGCAGAGGGCAGGCTGCTCTGGCTCACCTTGCTGTCAGAGTCTACGCGCTCATCCACAGAGTAGGAGTCATAGTAGAGACTGAAGTCGTCGCCTACCACTGTCTCCCACTCCTCCAGGGACCTGGGGTTCCCCTTCTCCAGGGTCACTTCTCCTGAACCCCGGGCAGAACCCAATTCCTCTGACTAGAAAAAGATCAAAAAACTTAAGGCTACAGGCATCTTCCATCAATCCCCCATTTCTCTTTTCCCTCCTTTTTTTCTTTGCAGTGCTGGGGTTGAACCCAGGGCCTTGTGCATGCTAGGCAAGTGCTCTACCACTGAGCTACATTCCAACCCTCCACCCCCATTTCTCTTGAGGACAGGCTATAGCCCCAATTTCTAGGATCCTTTGGAACAGCCCCCCATATGGAGAGACCCTGCTCCCTCCCTCTAGCTCACCAGGCCATTTCCAGAGTTCAGCTTCCTTCTTTTGGCCACATCTGTAATGAGAAAAGGAGTAAAACCTGTACTGTACACCCCAGGGATGGGCCACATCAAATCACAGAGGTGGGGGGGGGGGTCAGGAAGGGCACTAACCTGAAGTCACCTTCCCCAGAGAATGCACATCATCACTCATACGAAAATGTTGTACTTCAGGAGGCCGTTTCTCGGGGACTGGGGGCTGGGGCAAGGGGAAACCGGCTTAGGATTGGAGTGAACCTGCAGTTTTGCCTGAGTTAGCTTGGAGCTCAAGTTCAGTGGGGCATGGTGAACCACTCCTCCAAAATTAAGCTCCAGAAACCAGTAAGTGGCAAAAACAAGAACTGCAGTTTTCCAAGAGGAGGTGTGTGAAAACACAAACCCAGGAGGTTAAAAGGTCTCTGCCCACCTACAGTCACAGCAGCAGTATCCATAACAACTAAGATGTGAAAGCAACACAGGTGTCCATTTTTTTTTTGGGGGGGGGGTGCCAGGGATTAAACTCAAGGGCACTCAAACACTTAGCTACATCCCTAGACCTTTTTTTGTATTTTTTATTTAGAAATAGGGTCTCACTGTGCTGTTTAGCGCCTCGCTTTTGCTGAAGCTGGCTTTGAACTTGCGCTCCTCCTGGCCTCAGCCTCCTAAGCCAATGGGATTATAGGCATGCACCACCAGGCCTGGCCTCAGGTGTCCACCGAGTGATAAATGGACAAAGTAAAATGTGGTTCACAAAGTCAGCCTTCTGTATCTACAAGTTCCACAAACTGAAGCCAAAGATATTTGAAAAAAATTTTGCCTATACTGAACATGCAGTTTTTTTTGTCATTACATTATAATGTAATAACTATTTATGAAGCACTTAAGTTGTACTAAAAATAACCCAGAGCTGACTTAAAGGATGATATGTGTACCTTAGAAGCAAATACTAAATTGTTTTATGTAAAGGACCTAAGCATTCAGGGACTTTTGCATCAATAAGGGGGCTTGGAATAAATCCCCCTTGGGATATCGAGGGATAATATGTATGAACAATGGAATATTATTCAGTCTTAAAAAGGAAGGAAATTCTGACACATATGACAACATGGAGGAATCTTGAAAACATTATGCTAAATGAAACGAGCCAGTCACAAAAAGAATAAGTGCACGGGTATAAGGTAATTAAGAGTAATGACACTCTTAGAATGGTGGTTGCCAAGGGCTGGGGGAGGAGGGAATGGGGAGTTATTGTTTAATGGACATGTAGTTTAAGTTTTACAGGGTAAAAAGGGTTGTGAAGATTGATGGTTACACATTATGAATATTAACACCATTAAACTGTCCACTTAAAAATGGATTATAAGACAATTTTTATGTTATTTTTGGAATTCCCGGAGTCCTTAACCTTGTCATAGCCAGGCATGGGGCACACACCCATAATCACAACTACTCAAGAGGCGGAAGCAGGAGGATCACAAGTTTGAGACCAGCCTGGGCAATTTAGCAAGCCTCTGTCTCAAAATTTAAAAAATGGATAGGCATATAGCTCAGAGCTAGAATGTCACTGGGTTTAATCTTGAGAAACACAAAAACAAACAAGACCACCCCCCCAAAAAATAATGCCCCCAATCCAAAAAGCCCACCTTGTTGTAAACCTTCTAGGATTTGGGGACCCTCTTCACTTTCCTCTTCTGACATTTCTGTGGCCCTCATCTCCTTCTCAGGATAGATTCCCAGTACAGACTTTATAAATAAACAGAGCATGTGTATGTATGTATGTATGTATGTGTATGTGTTTGTGTGTGGGGAGGTATAGAACAGGCAGTTCCAAGAAGGGGTGAAAAATCTCCTTCAGGACTTGCTTTCAAGTAGAAAAATAGAGAGGATGGAAGTTCCTTTACATAGTCATTATCATAAAAAGTAATTAGGATATAAACTATATAAGTAAATCTTCAACATGTCTCTTTTCTATTCTTACCACCCTTCCCCCAAGAATATAAACTCCAGGAAGAGAGAATCAGTCAGATTAAGCCTAGCCCAGCCTAATATTTAACACATAGCAGCCCTTTGGTAAATCTGTGAAAACCCGAAGGGGCCTGAAGCTAAACTATATTAACAACAACAACAACAAAAAACCAAAACACACCTTTACCATGGATAACCTCATTTCCTCCCACTTCCACTCCATCCCCTCATCTTTACCTGTCCATTTCCTGGTTTGGACATGGTTTTCCTGGCTCGGTGTACCTTGGGCTGTCCCTCTGGGCTGGTGGTGGCTGGAGGGGGTTCAGGCCCTGCTGCTGCAGTTCCCTGGGCCCCTGGCATACTCAGTAGCCTCATAGCCAAGCTCTGGACTGATGGGGGCGATTTCCCTGCCCCTGTCATTGACATTTTGGCCCGACTGGGACAAGCACCTCCCTTGCTGGGGGATGAGGGGAATGACTTTGTGGCATGGCCTAGAAAAAGAGACAGGGAGATAGGCAGAGGCAAGATAAGAAGGCAGCAGAGTCATAGAACCCCACCCTCACTCCCTGACTCTCCTTCCTCTCACCCAGCAGAATTCGGCCCCCATCTCCCTCCAGGTTCTCGGGTTCATCCCCAATGAGTGGTGTAGCTCCTACAGGGGTGTCAGCCCCCTCATCACCAACAGTAACAGTGACAGAGGCCGGAGATGAGGGGCCAGCAGGTTCCAGGGAGTCGGTGTTGGCCTTGGGCAGGGTGTCCTCACTATGAGAGGTGTCCCCCAAAGAGCCATGAACTGTAGGGAAGAGAAAAAGTTCAGGGCTGAGGACTCTGGGGATCCTCTGTCAGTAAAGTGAAGGTCTAACTGGGCCCTTTTCCACCCCACTCACCTCTTTCGGTGGCTCCTCTGGGCTCCTTCTCCAGCAGCAGTGCCCCCATCTCAACGGGGGCCTCCCCCTGGGAGGGGAGACAAGGGACAGGGGGGCTGGTCAGCCCGGTAGGGAGTTGGGGGGCCCAGGACGCCTGGGCCCTGGGAAGAGAGAGTAGGCTCCGGGGCCTACCTCTTCCTCTATGGGGGCCCCCTCTTCCTCGGCCTCGGCTGCCCGGAGGGGCCGCACGACCCCTCCCCCGGGCCCGCATCAGCCCCCGCCCTCTCGGTAGACCCCGCATCTCTGGGGCCGAGAGGAGAGGAGGGGGAGGGGGCGGGGCCTCAGCGCCCCGGCCCCGCCCCCTCCTCCCGGCTGCACGCGCCGCTCCCCCTTTGTCCCCCAGGCCGCGGGGACCCCGGGCACCAACCCCTCCAGCGCCCGCTGCCCCCCAGCCCGGCGGACGGCCCCTCGTGCCCCTCGCGCGTGCTCCCGGAGCCCCGGCGCCCGCCGCCCACTCAGGGGCAGCCGGCGGCTGCACGCGCGCCTCCGTGCCCACTCCCCCCACCTCCCACCCCCTGGTCCCCTCATCCGCCCCCGGTGTTGGCCCCCTGGATTGCTGCAAGTCCGGCCCGGGCCCCCCGGCCCCGTTGCACCCCCGGAGCATTGCACGGGCGCGCGCTTCCCCCGGGCGCGCGCGCGGGCATGCACCCGCCTCTCCCCCTCCCCTTCCGCACCTCGGCGGCCGCCGCCGCTGCAGCTCCCGCCGCCGCCGCCATCGCCGCTTGCGCGGGGGGCCGAGCCGGCGCGCGGCCGCCCCGGGTCACGTGGGCGAGGGAGGGGGGGCGAGGAGGAGGCTTAAAGGAGCCGCTACGAGCATTCTAGCCATTTTCCCCTGAGAGCGGCCTCGGAGATGGCAGTGGCTGTCCTAAACTGGGGACTGCGGGTCTGAATTCCTGTCTTTCCCAGCCTCAGCTCTACAGAGAACTAAGGGTGAGGCAAGTCTGGATCCAGGTGTGGCTTCTCTATCCTCACTTGGTTTTAAAAGCAGAGTGTCTGTCCCTCCTGGCTTTCGGAAGCTGGCTTTCTGATTCTCTTGTGCTTCTCCTGACTGATTGCTTTTCTGTATTTTCTAGTTTCTGGGCGATCAGATAGAAGGCTCGGCCTCATTTGGTCCTCGCCTGTCTATCGAGCAAGAAGGGAGCGTTAGGGATATGCGGAGGACACCTATACTATTGGCTGGCTCTAGCAGGCTGCTTCATGCCCCTTGGAGCGGCGTTCCCTTTTGAAAACCTGGGGCTAAATGTCTCTTCTGCTTATGCCAGGCGTGTTCCGCCACCATATGCGCTAGAGATCCAGGTAAACCCGGCGGCCCGAGAGAGTGACTACTGTAAGTAATCATTTTTCCTAAAGAATAGAGGCACTCCGTGGGTCATAGCTTAACTGACAGTTTATGTATGAATGGCACACACCAAGATACACAACTCTGATTTAGAGTGCCATCCCGGAAGGTATTACATCTTAGTCAAAGTTTGGAAATAAATGTATGGTTTCAAACAGTATTTGACACAGGCAGGTAGTTAAGGTATGGGGTATCTGAGGCCAATTCCAGGCCTTCTGGGAACTGTAGTTCTCTGGTTAAGAACTTCCCAGAGCTTTCTGGGAAATGTAGTTTCCCCCACACCCTATGCAAGTTTAGTGGGTTTTTAGTTTTCCCCAAGACATGAACCATTTCCCCCAGACAAAAATGCCAAAACACAGATGTGTATTTGCAATTTCAGTGGGTATAGCCACCTGCAGCCCATTCTTGGTACTGATACCAAATCCAGCAGGTCGGGGAACAACTTGTGTATCACTACAGATGACAGTCACTTGTGCTATGAGGTATCTGGCTATAAGTTGAGGTTGCAGAACTGGAGGAGTGTTATCTTCCTGGCCAGAGGTGCTCATTTGTCACATTCTATGTCCTATGTAAAACTGGGATCCTTTGGGCATGGGACCTGTGTGAATTTGTGACTTTTGGTTACTGAGCACACAACATCAAAGAGAGAGGCTATCTAGGGTGGACAGTTATATACACGCAGTTGCCAGAGTATAAAGAAAAAAAAATTTATTTCGTGGAAAACAAAGCAGAAAAACTAAAACCCCAAACTCCAGAAGAAATCCTAAAAAATACGTTTTTTCTTAAAAAATACTGTATAAGTCTCTACTCCTCTCCCTCCCTGCTAACAGCCCTCCTTGTGTCCTTTTCCTATGTGCCCTGCCCCCCACCCCTCCTCTATTCATTGTTCTTGCTATTGTACCCCCACTTCCCAATATCTACCCAGGATGCTCACCTTAGTTTTTTACCTGGCACCTTACTTTGTTCTTCAGTTTTGGTGAGCCTTGTACCCACAGTCCCATTTCCCCAGCATGCAAGAACTGTCTCCCCTGTTCCTTTTCTGGATTCAGTAACCCTTTCCCCTTACCACTCCCTCTCCCAAGATCTATTCTAAACAGGAGCAAGTAAATTGCCTCCTGCCAAATACCCTCCCAATTCCCACCCACCCACCCCTACCTCAACGAATGTTGGAACCTTCTCCTGGGCAGCCTAAGCCAGGAAAAAACATTTTCCAGTCTTTGCTTTTCCTTATTGTATAGAACCCTTCCCCTCCCTCCACATATCCATGCACCTCTACAAGAAGAAATCTTTCTTTGGGACCCTATATTCCCTTGGTCTTGTCAAAGAACCCTGTCCCCAGCTCCATCCTTTTCTTCTGCTGACTGGCAGGGTCTTCTTTCCAAGGAATCTCCTCCCCTTCCCTCCCTCCCTAGGATGTGTCTGCCCCAGATTCCTCACCCCCCAATTCTCCTGGGCGTAAAACCCTCTTCCCACCCAGCCCAGGGACCCCAGCCTCCTGGCCTCCACGCTGGCTCCGCTAGTTAGCGGATGAGGACGTTGATCTCAGCCACGCTGGCCTCCAGCACGTTCTCCGCAGTGGTCTTGCCGTGCTGTTCCTTGAGGTGCCGCCTAATGGCAGGCTTGTGGGCAAAGCGCACATCGCAGTAGGAGCAACGATAGGGCCGCGCTCCCGAGTGCAGATTGAGGTGGTCGTGCAGTGTAGACTTCTGTGTGAAGCACTTGCCGCAGATGCCGCACGAGTGCGACTTGACGCCACGGTGCACGTTCATGTGGCGGTTGAGGTTGCTGCTGTGGTTGAACTGCTTGCCGCAGCGCGGGCACATGAAGATGAAGTGCTGCGCACGCATGTGGAAGACCAGCTTCTCCACGCCCTGGAACACTTCCGGGCACTTGGTGCACTTGATGTTCTTCAAGGGGTTTCCACCTGAGAAACCCCCTGGCAAGGGACCCCGGCTGCCCCCTGCCCCAAGGCTGCCCCCCGCCCCCCGGGCAGCCATGGCCACCGCTGCCGCTTCCACTAGGCCCGAGGTGGCCCCCACACTGGCCCGGCCTCCTGGGATCAACAGCAGGCCCTCCCCTTCTGCGTCCTCCGACAGGCTGTAGCAGGCCTTCACCACACCTTGTGGTGGGGCTACAGTGCTGGGGGCCACGCTACTCTGGGCCAACTCCCCAAGGTGGCCGCTTACAGAGCTCCCAATACCCAGACCCCCTCCCAGGCCTCCAGGGGGTTTTAGCCGGTGCGCCACCTCAAGGGCAGACTCCACCTTGACGATGCAGATGTCTGACACGTCCTCATCGTCGTCCTCATCCTCCTCTTCGGCCTTCAGCTCCAGGTCTTCATCAAGAGGGAACTCCAGCTTCACTGGCCGAAGGAGCGGAGGGGGTAGAGGAGGTGGGGGTGGGGGCTTAGGGGCTGGCTTTGGGGTCCTGGCTGGAGGGAGGAGGGACTTGGTGGCACTGACACTGCTCACGAGGCTAGCCTCACTGACCCCATCCTCTTTAAGGCCTATTTTGGGCTCAATAAACTGGCTGAGGGCGTTCCGGCATTTCTCCACCACGTGCTCCATTTGTAGGTAGGAGGCAGCCGTTAGGTAGTTGACGATGTCCCTGACTGCGAACTCGAGGGCACCAGTGTAGCAGGAAAGGAGCAGATCGGCTACAATGCGTGCACTGTGCATCAACGAGACTTGCAGCTCAGAGCTGGGATTCAGTAAGAACTGGTCTCGTAGGAATGGCGAGCAGGCAGCCAGGATGACCTTGTGGCCACGGAACTTGAGGCTGTCGGCCACAATGGTCACGTCGCAGAACCGCTCCTCTGCGCGGAGCTGGTTCATGTTCCGTAGCGTAGCAGCCTCGTGGCCCGGCAGCTGGAAGCGCAGGACTTCCACCCCAGAGGCCATTGTGGCGGGAGTGGGCAACCCTGGTTGGGAAGGAAACCGGTCAGAGACAAAGGTCTCTGGCTTTCCGAAGCCAGGGTTCCAGGCCTCTCGCTCCCATTCTTGCTCGGCACCCCCAGCATCCAATCTCCCAGTCTTCAAGCCTTTTCCTCAGTTTCCCCGAACCCCCGGGAGGCGCTGGCCCTGGGAGAGGAGGGAGGCGTGGTTCCTGGGGGCGGGGCAGCGGTCCACACCCCCCAGACCGGCGGCCCGCGACCCAGGGGCTAGCCCACGCGCCCACAGGGGAAGGACGAAGAAAGGGGGACAGAATCCTGGGGCTCTGAACTCTAGGGTGACCAGGGTTGCACGCTCTTCTCACCCCGCCCCCTTTATCCGTTGCCTCCTTCCCTCGATCCCCCTTTACACGTCCTTCCCCGCCGCCTGCACGCATCGTGCACGCCCCCCTCCCACGCTCAGAGCTCCGTGGCACGCCCCCCCACCAGCCCACGACCCTGAGTGCACGCGTCTCTCACCTGGCCGAGTTCCGCGCGCTGTTTTTTCCCCCCCTATTTCCCCCACCCCCCCGGGGCCGGCAGCGCCCCCCACACGCACGGGCAGGGCCTGGGCAGCGCGCAGGCGCGGGGGGTGAACGGGGCGCGCGCGCGGGGCCGGCTCCGCGTGGGCGTAAGGGGGGAGGGGCGGGGGCAGCTCGTGCCGTGTGTTCCAGGCCCCGCGCTCGGCGGCGTCGGCGAGGACTCAGGGAGGAGGAAGAGGGGAGGGAATTAAAGGAGCAGGATCCCCCCCTTCCCGACCCCCCTTTCTCCACTGGCACCCCCACGCGGTTAAAGGGCCGGACAGCCGTGCCTCCCCTTTGGCCAGGATTATTTGTCCGCCAGAGCGGAAATACGTTCCACACCCCCCTCTTTTCTTGCTCCCCCTCCTCTCTGCCTCTGGGGCCCGCGGCCCATCTGCGCGTGCGTGCCAAGTGCCGCGCAGAGGCCCGCTTGTTCGGGCCCGCCCCCCGCTCCCGGCGGCCCGCGCTCGCTCCGCGCCCCCGCGCGCCCCTTCTGCTCCGCGCCCCCCCAGAGCGCGCGCTTGTGTCCCGGCTCTTCCTGGGTGGCTCTGCCACCTGCTCCCTAGGGGTGGTACGCTCCCGTCCAGCTGTGCGGAGTGAGGCCCCGGATACATCGGCAACTCCTCCCAGAGGTTCAGGCCAGCCCACGGCTATCAGTGCTTTTGGGTTGCCCGCGTGTGCATCATGAGTATGTGCATAGTTCTCCCAATCACACTTCCAGACTTTTCCAGGTCTTCTGAAGCTAGTAATCATCTCAGCCTTCCTGGCCTAAAAGATGATTTCATTTCCCACAAAGCCAGATAATCCAGTACTCTCAGCTTTTCCCCATTTCAGGTCACAGATCACACCCGTCCTCCCCTCCATTTTCATAACTGAAATTATCTCCGTGCTGTCGATGACCTTGCCCAGTTCACCTCTATATATAGGCAACCATAGAGGACTAATTCTTCTAATTATGCTATTATTTATATTAGTATGAGTGAGTCTACCGTCTTTCCTCTGCACGAGTTCCTCCGATCCTTAGCCTCTTCTCCAGATGCTCCACTGCCCTAAACAAAACCTCCCCTCAGTTCTGCAGCTGGCCTTCTCTTTCTTTGGCACAGCTTCACCATCAGCACTTTTTTGTTCCTTTATTTAGTTGTAAATGGACACAATATTTTTATATATTTTTTTTTTGTGGTGCTGAGGACTGAGCCCAGGACCTCACACGTGCGAGGCAAGCGCTCTACCACTGAGCTACAACACCGTTTGTTTAAATATTTTTTAGTTGTCAATGGACCTTTATTTTATTTATATGTGATGTCCAGAATCGAACGCAGTGCTAAGCTAGCAGTCTACCACTGAGCTACAACTCCAGCCCCCACCGTCAACATTTATCAGTGCTTTGAAAGCTGTCCTCAACCACCCCTCTTCCTTATATCCACAATACCTACACTCACTTTCTCAACTAACTCCATGTGAAGACTTCTTACCAATTGCATTTATTACATCATCCAGGAGTTTAGCCGGCGGCCAGCACAGGCTTCATTGGTGAAGGGAGAAATCCAAAGGGAGTTTGAATTACCTTTAAACCAGCTCCAGGACGGCTTCTGTACCCCCAGCCTCAAGCTACCTATTAGAGTAGGGAGGTTTACTGAAGAGGCTAGCAAGAGAGAGAACACACCAGGGAGTGGACTTTTATTGGGTAACAAAAATTCTGGGGAAAATCCCTTCCAATGAAGATTAAGGGGGGCAGTGTCCCAAAGTCAGATGAGACCATTGGGTCTTCAGGGGTTGTGGTCAGGCACGCCTTTACACAGACAAGCCCTCTACCTGAGAAGGGTGGGGAAAGTTCTGGACACAAAGATGTGTTTAAGGGCCTCTCGTCTCTCGCCCAGCCAGGGAGGTAACTCATGTTGCCTCCCACATAGGAGAGTAGCACATTTTCCTTACATCTTAATTCTGATGTTTTTACATAAAGTATTCAATATCTGGTTTCCCCATGAGATGGTAAACTTCTTGATTATGAAAATTATGTGAGTTATGTTTTGCAAATAAAAGTCATGCAATAAATGACTGGTTGTTGAAGTCATTCCTCTTCAGCTCAGCCAGCATCCACCCAAAGAAAGTTTATTCCTGATTTAAACTGCACACCCAAATTTAAGGGATGCTGTTTGGTTGGAAGGTGCAGGCAGTGTTCAAATAATGTCTTGGCTTTTTGCCCTTTAAAATTCTCTGCCTTTTATGTCCCTGCCCAGTTCTCTCTATTCTAAAATAACCCCTTTGCAGAAATCTTATTTGTAGTCAGGTTAGTGGATTAAAGGAAGAACATATGCTTTGAACCTTGGCTCAAAGCCATATTCCACTCTATACTATACAAGGGCCCTGGGCAAGTTACTTTATGCTCTCACAGTATCTTTATTTTTGAACTGAAGGTCCTAATTGCTCACAGGGCCAATGTAAGGTTTAAGTAAGCCTGGCATACAGTAGGTGCTGAATCAACAGTAGCTCTTTTCCGCTTTGCTACTTGGGAAACAGACTAACATTTTCTTTTTTGTGGTAGTAGGGATTAAACCCAGGGCCTCAGGCACTTTAGCCAAGTGCTCTACCATTGTACTGTATTCCAAGTCACCTCCCCTGCCCCTTTTTTTTTTTTTTTTTTTTTTGAGACATGGTCTGTCACTGGATTGGGTCCAAGGAGTTACTCTGGAAGGGGAAAAGGGGACCTCAAGTGAGCCCTGGCAGGTTCTTGACATATGCCACAGAAAAGAACTTCAGGACAAGTTAAAAAAGGCATAAGCAAAGTCTTATTAAGAAAGCAAGGGGATTTATTTAGGACAACACACAATAGAGCAGGCTACACAGTCAAAGGGAGAGGGAGTCAAACACAAAAGGAAGAGAGTGTGGGTGCTTGAGATTGAGATGTGTTTTGGGGGTTTTAGGCTTCTTATTTTCCTTCTACTCTATACCCCCCGGCCCCCCCCCACTAGGGAATTGAACCCAGAGGCGCTTTACCACTGAGCTATATCCCAGATCTTTTTATTTTTTCTTTTAAGACAGTATCTCATCAAATTGCTCAGTCTGGCTTTGAACTTGTCATCCTCCTACTTCAGCCTTTTGAGTTACTGGGAATACAGACCTGCTACTGTGCCCTGGTGGGGGCTGCTTCTTTTAAACTTTGTAAATAGTGAGCATGGGAAGCATGCAGTGGCAGTGTCAGCCTAATGAACACGGTTCTCCCTCCTTCCTTCCTTCCTTCCTTTCTTTCTTCTCCCCCTCCCTCCTCCTCCTCCTCCTCCCCCTCCCCCTCCCTCCCTCTCCTCCTCCTCCTCCTCCTCCTCCATTTGGTACAGGAGATTGAACCCAGGGGAGCTTTACCACTGAGCTACATCCCCAACCATTTTTCAATTTTTATTTTGAGACAGGGTCTCTCTAAATTGCAGAGGCAGGTCTTGAACTTGTGATCCTTCTGATTTAGCCTCCCATGTCACTGGGATTCTAGGCATGTGCCATGGCATCTGGATCCGTTTTTTTTTTTTTTTTTTCTCATGGAGAGTATACAGTGAGTCATGATGGCTTTGGTCTTCTTAGAATTTTCAGGCTGATGTTTTCTAGTTAATAGATCTTGAACTGTATCATTTTTTAAAATCTTTTTTAGATGTTGTTGGACCTTTATTTTATTCGTTTATTTATATGCGATGCTGAGAATCAAATCCAGTGCCTCACACATGCTAGGCAAGCGCTGTACCACTGAGCCACAACCCCAGCCCTGTATCATGGGTTTTTAAACATCATTTCTCTCTCTCTCGACTTCTTTTAATCAGTCTAGAAATACATTCTATAAACTAATAAGGAATATAGACACTAATTTAGATTTATAATATTCTGAGACTTATTGGATCTCTTAAGAATTCAGGCCTTGAGGAAGACAGGCCTGGGGAGTGAAAGTGAGGTGTTCATGGAGTTTTTAGTTTACAAATACAGTCCCTCTTTCCTTCCCTGTTTGTCTCCTTTCAAAATACCCATCCTTATATATTCTAACCTACTTCATCACTAAGTTGCCCAGTCTGGTCTTGAACTTTTGATCCTCTTTCCTCAGCTTTCCAAGTAGCTTGGATTACAGGTGTGTGCCACAACACCCACCAGGAAAACAGAATTTTAAAGTTCTTTTGAAAATGTCAGTCTGAGCCAAATGAGATGGTGCACACCTGTAATCCATCTATTTAATCCTCCTGAGGCAGGAGGATTGCAAGTTCCACATTAGCCTGGGCAAATAAAATAAAATAAAAAAGGCTGGGGATGTAGGTCAGTGACAGAGCCCTTACCAAGCATGTAGGAGCCCCTAGGTTTAATCTCCAGTACTACAAAAAAATCATCATCATCATTTTCCAATCAGAGTAGAAATACAAAAAGGTACCAGGCCTGGTTTTGCACACCTTTAATAATAATATAATTGCATGCCTCTAAGCTTGGGAGGCTGAGGCAGGAGGATCACGAGTTCAAAGTTAGCCTCAGCAACTTAAAGAGGTCCGAAGCCACTCAGTGAGACCCTGCCTCTAAATAAAATATTAAAAAAGGCTGGGGATGTGACTTAGTGGTTAAGCACACCTAGGTTCAATCCCTGGTATCAAAAAAAAAAAAAAAAGTTGTTAGATTAAGAACAAGAATTTGCAAAGTTTTATATCCTTCTTCTTCTTGCTACTTCTTTCTGGGAATGTGGATGAATAGGGGACTAATCTCAGCTTGTAGTTTAGGACTGGTGGTACTTGGTAGTAGGTGGAATTGAGAGCCAATGAATCCTTCAAGTGCCTGGTCCTTCTGGTTACAGCTTTACATAGTATCAAGCCAGAGTGCACAGACCTATCCTTTCCTTTACAGTCTGATGGAGAAATGATGTAAGGCCTGAGTAGCTGGGATTATATACTCCATTCAGGGGTTCTAGAATCATCTAGATCCTTGTCTCTTGTTCTTCAGCTTCTGCCAGTATAAGACAAGGGGCTCTCCTGTCCTTAGCTTGCAGTACCAAATGTCTTGGCCTAGTGTCAAGAACAAGTAAATTCAGTATTCTTAGTTGGCTTTGGAAATAAAATCCAAATAGATGCAAGGAACAGCTAAGAGTCATAAGGTCTAAGTTTTAGTCCAGTATATGTCTTTTACTTTTTTGTTTTTTCAGTACTGGGGATTGAACTCAGGACTTCACACACACTACTGAGCTTCCTAACCCTTTAACTGAATTTTAATATTTTTTGGTAGTGAGGATTGAACCCAGGAGAGCTTTACCACTGAGTTACATCCCCAGTTCTTTTTATTTTTATTTTGAGAGAGGGTCTCTTTCGAACTTGCAGTCCTCCTGCCTCAGCCATCTGAGTTGCTGGTATCACAGATGTGTGCCACTAGGCCCCACCCTTTTATTTTATTTTGAGACAGAGTCTAACTAAGTTGCTCAGGCTGGCCTAGAGTTTGTGATCCTACTGCTAAGCCTCCTGAATATTTAGGATTACTTATGTGTGCCGCTGCTTCTAGCTAGTCCAGGCTTCAAGTCATCAAGGCTCCAGAGGTTTCAGTATTTTCTACAATGTAGTGGAGCAATTACTTTCTGAAATCTTTTCTCTCTCCATGGGCCCATAATAGTTTACTCTCAATAAGGGGTGTGTGCATTTATTTTTTATTATTTTATTATTATTATTACCATCAATACTAGGGATTGAAACCAGGGTCCTCTACCATTGACCTACACCCCTAGTCCCTTATATTTTTTGAGATCAAGTCTTGCTAAATTGTAGAGGCTGGCCTTGAACTTGCAATCCTCCTGCCTCACCTTCCCAAGTCACTGGGATTGCAGGCCTGTGCCACTGCACCCAGGAGTGTGCATTTTTGTGTGCATATCTGGGAGAATTTTTCAAGGCTATCTAGTTTATGGTTTAGGATACACTCTTGGTTACTAAAGGAGGAGGATAGTGATCTCTATAATCCAAAACAGTAGGAAAGGCCAGATATTTCTCTGAGTCATTTAAAGTATTTTCAACTGTGGGTATACTTTTATAATTGTGCTTAGCACAGACTGGAATACTATATTTCTTGCAATCAGTAGGAAAGGAGGAGGGCCATCAGCCTGGACTTTTTAAATCCTTTTTAATAAAACCTTCCTGTCTTACAGCCAAATCTTCACATTTTCCCCCTCTCTTTTCCAATTTACACTTGGCTCTGCCTGCAGGACAGGAGTCCTGGTGATTGATATATATATATATATATATATATATATATATATATATATATATATATATATATATAAAATATTTATTTTTTATAGAATCATTCATGAGTCAGAATTCAAAAAGAATAATATAAGGTACATAGTAAAGACCTCCCTCTTAAAGCTTTTTGGTCTCCTTCCAACAAATTTTATCTCGATTCCAATGAATCTACTTTCTTCCTAGGATCTCACTCTGATGATTATCAGCATCTGGTACTTTCTGATTTTTTTCTGGGGTGGGGGGCTGTAGGTATGTAAGTGTGTGGTTACTGGAGATTGAACCTAGAAGGTTGCTCTACCACTGAGCTACATCCTTAAGCTTTTTATCCCCCCCAACCTGCCCCCCCCCTTTTGGTACTCAGAATTGAACCCAGTGGCACTTAACCACTGAACCATATCGCCAGTCCTTTTTATTTTTGAGACAGGGCCTCACTAAGTTGCTGAGGCTGGCCTCAAACTTGAGGTCCTTTTGCCTCAGCCTCCTGAGTTGCTGGGATTATAGGCATACCCAACCATGCCAGGCTCTTCCCCCCCTCTTTATTTTGAGATAAGTTCTCTACATTATGCAGGTTGGCCTAAAACTTGCATCCTCCTGCCTCAGTCTCTCAAGTAGCGGGGATTATAGGCATGCACCACATTTATTCTGTTTGAAATTTAAGATGCCTAGCTGGGCATGGTGGCTCATGCCTCTAATTCTAGCAGCTCAGGAGGCTGAGGCAAGAGGATGACAAGTTTGAGGTCAACCTCAACAATTTAGCAAGGCCCTAAGCAACTTAGTGTGACCTTGCCTTGGGAAAAGTAAAAGGACTGGGGATGTGGCTCAGTGTTTAAAAAGCACCTTGGATCCAATCCCCAGTACACCCTGCCCCTCCATCCCCCACAAAAGATGCCAGTATGACATTCTCCAAGTAGCCCACAGATTGCATATGTACCTGCTCACCACTCAGGGGCCTGGAATCCTCAGCTGTACCTTTTCTGTCAGCCTCTCCTTACTTCCTCCTTCCTTATAGAGCAAGAATGCTGCTGATAATATATCCCTCAGCTGCTCTCAGGCTGCCTGAGCCCTTTTCCCCACCAAGGGTCTTTTCCTACCTTGTCTGCTGTTCTGAGAGTCGGGATTTACCACACTCCGATTCTATCTCTTGGTAGATGGCTATGCCTTCTCACTGAGCCCCCCTCTAATACTCATTTTTATTAAATTGCCCAGTTAAACCCAATTATCTTTGTGGCTGAGAAGTGACATCCCCCTTACAATAATATGTAGGTAATGAACATATGTATTTTTTTAGTGGAGCTGGGGATCGAACCCAGGAACTTGTGCATACTAAGCACATGCTCTACCACTGAGTTGCATCCCCAGCCTCCCCTTTCTTGACTATTTCTCAGATTCAGAGCTTGCTGAAAATCAGTCATTCCTACATCTCACTCCCAACCTTGCTCCATATCCCCATACTGGTTCTGACTTTAGGTCTATAAACCCAGACAAGTATTTGCTGTATTTTTTTTTTTAAATTCTTCTTCAATCTCAGCCCCTCTCTGCTGAGTCACATCTTACCTCCCCCTTGCCAGCTCAGCACTCCCCCCTCACACTCATCCTCTCTCCTAAAAATAGTGTGAATAGATTGTACACAAAGAAGAATGCATCAAATCAGCATGCAGAGGGAAAGGTGAATGGGGTACCTGACCCCAGTTTAAGAACTAAATTCCCAGGACCTTGGAAAAGACCCCCCCCCCCCCCCCCCCCCCCCCCCCCCCGCCAACACACACAGGTGTCTTTGCTTCTGAATTTCTTACATAGACTTCCTTTGCTCATGGCCACAGCTTCACTCTCTATGTGTGCTGCAGGTGTTCCCAAACAGTACACTGTGCAGTGTTGCCCATTTGGTGTGTAGGCATGGATGTCCCTGTAGTGCCAGAGGAATGTCCCAGGGCTACATGAACTTGGGTAGATTTAAGGGGATCGTTCTAGATCTAACACTTCCCGGTGGATGAGGAGGGCCCGAGAGAGAGATCCCTGTGAAGCTGGCACAGGTATCCCCTCCTCTTCCCCCACTCAGGCTTCCTTACTACAGAAAGAAGGCCCAAGACAGAATTTAGGAGGGGGGCAACATCCAGGGCACCAAAGGGGACAGTTTGAAAAATCTGTGTTAGTTTTGAGAAAGTGAATGCCTTTGTTACCAGGGAATAGGTACTTTCATTCTGTTTCCTTTCTACAAGTTGAAGGAGTATTCGTTATTGTTATTTTTTTTTTTTTAACTGTTTTGGTAAAAAAAAAATTCACAGGACATAAAATGAACCCTTTTTATTTTTTTTTTAATTTTTATTTATTTATTTATTTTTTTAAATTTCAATATTTATTTTTCAGTTTTTGGCGGACACAACATCTTTGTTTGTATGTGGTGCTGAGGATCGAACCCCGGGCCACACGCATGCCAGGTGAGCGCGCTACCGCTTGAGCCATATCCCCAGCCCAAATGAACCCTTTTTAAATAAACAATTCAGGCTGGGGTTGTGGCTCAGCATAGAGTGCTCGCCTAGCATGTGCGAGGCTCTGGGTTCCATCCTCAGCACCACATAAAAATAAATCAATAAAGGTATTGTGTCCCAGTACAAAAAAAATATTAAAAAAATAACTAAACAATTCAGTGATATTTAGTACAGTCCCAGTATTGCATGACCACCACCGCTATTTAGTTCCTAAACATTTCCATCACCCCAAAAGGATACCCTGTTCCCATTAAGCTGCAGCTCCCTATTCCCCTTCTTTCCCCAGGCCCTGGCAACCACCAATATATGTTCTGTCCCTGTGCATTTACTTATCCTGGACATTTAATATAAATGAAATCATAGAATATGGAGCTTTTTGTGTCTAGCTTTTTTTACTTGGCATGTTTTGGAGATGCATTTATCATGACTTTATTCCTTTTTAATGGTTGGATAATAATCCATTATGTGGATATCCCATAATTTGTTTTATTTATCTATTGATGAACACTCAAGCTATTTCTAGATAGTGTTGTTATGAGTATGTGTATATGTGTATTTGTTTATCTACAATTTGTATCTTATCAGTGGAGTTGCTGGATTATATGTTAACTGTGTTTATTTTATTTAAGAATTGAACCCAGGGCCTCAGTTCATGCTAGGTGTATGTTCTACCACTGAGCTACATCCTAAATCCTTCTTTAATTTTTTTTTTTTTTTTTGGTATACTGGGAATTGAACTCAGGGGCACTCAATCACTGAGCCACATCCCAGCCCTATTTTGTATTTTATTTAAAGACAGGGTATTTAAAAATATATATATTTTTATTTTTTGGTTGTAGGTGAACACAATATCTTTATTTTATTTATTTATTTTTATGTGGTGCTGAGGATTGAACCCAGGGCCTCACATGTGCTAGGCAAGTACTGTACCGCTGAGTCACAACCCCAACCCCTAGAGACAGGGTCTCACTGAGTTGCTTAGTGCCTTGCTTTTGCTGAGGCTGGCTTTGAACTCGGGATTCCCCCTCTCTCAGCCTCCTGAGCTGTTGAGATTACAGGTGTGGGCCACCACGCCCGGCTTTTTAAAAATTTTTGAGACAGTGCTTTGCTAAGTTATCTAGGCTGGCTTGAACTTGTGATGCTCCTACCTCAGTCTACCAAGTATCTGGGATTATAGGAATGTGTTACTGTATCCAGCCAGTTGATTGATCTTGAATGTTTTTTTATTATTGAATTATAGTCACACATAGTATCATTTTTTTTAACATAATCATATATACATTGAATATAATTCAGTTCCCAGAATTTCCTCTTTCTCCCTTCAACTCGCCCTTTTCCCTTTCCTCTACTCTGCTGATTTTCCTTCTACTTATATATAGTTTTTAAAAATTAGAGCATTGTAGATTTACATCAAGGTAATATTCACTGTGGTGTACTCATATATGTACATAGCATAACTTCATTCCACAGTTTCTCCTGTTGTTTTTTTTTTTGTCCTTCTTCCCTCCCTCTCAAGCTACTTCCTCTGCTCAACGGATCTTCCCTTCATTTTCATGGGGTTCCACTTCACCCCCTTCCTTCCTTACTGTGCTCTAGCTTCTACATATAACAGAAGACATTCCACCTTTGATTTTCTGAGTCCCTTTCACTTAGCATGATGTTCTTCAGTTCCATCCATTTACCCAGGTGACTGATTTTTGATGATAGGTCAATGTGTTTAGGTATCTTATTAAATGTGATGTCAAAGAACGTAGTGACATCACTATGACAAAATGCTTTTCATTCCCACCTATAATATTTATAGGAACAAAAATTTCAGCCCTCACATCTATAAAAATGAAAGATAGGAACAGAATTTATGCTGAATCTTGTCTAATTCTAGCAATAAATAGTGCTCATCTGTGGAGTACATGAACTAATTGAAAAGAAGTGACCCAACTACCCAACTATCTTATTTAGAACTATACTTCCAATATGATTTTTTTTTTTTTTTTGGTACTGGGGATTGAACCCAGGGATGCTCTACTACTGAGCCACATCTCCTACTCATTTTTTAAAAAAATTTATTTTAGTTGTTGATGGACTTTTATTTTACTTATTTTATGTGGTGGTGAGAATTGAACCCTGTGCCTCACACATGCTACGCAAGCACTCTACTACTGAGCCACAACCCCCAGCACCCCCAACCCATTTTTATATTTTATTTTGAGACAAGGTCTTGCTAAGTTACTTAGGGCCTTGCTAAGTTGCTAAGGCTGGCTTTGAATGCAGGATTCTCCTATCTCAGCTTCCCGTGTCAGTGTGCCATAGTACCCAGACCTCAAGTTATTTTGGTAAGTTAATTATAAATAATAGACACAAATATATTTGTTTTGCTTATATAAATAAATACAAACATATATTTATTATAACCCAGAAGGAAATTTTTAATACTTAGAGCCTCATGGCCACAGGAAATTTTTAAAATTCAGTTTTAATTTATGTACATAACTTTTTGCAGAAAATAGAAGGCTTTCTTTTTTAAAATTTTTAGTTGTAGACAGACACAATAACTTTATTTATTTATTTTTTTATGCGGTGCTGAGAATTGAACACAGTGCCTCGTGTGCTAGGCAAGTGCTCTACATCAAGCTACACCCCCAGCCCTAGAAGGCTTTCAAGCATAAAATATATTACATTAGGAAAATGTTTGGGGTATAAATAGAAATATGAATTCAGAAGAAATAGAACAGTGTGAAATTCTTGACTGTTAAAGAAGAGTATGATTTTTTTCTTTTCTTTTTTTGGTAGCAGGGATTGAACCCAGGGGCACTAAAATCTGAGCCACATCCCCAGCCCTTTTTATTTTTTATTTGAGATCCGGTCTCACTAAATTGCTTAGGGCCTCACTAAATTTCTGAGGCTGGCTTTGAAATTGCGATTCTCCTGCCTCAACCTCCTGAGTTGCTGGGATTACAGGACTGTGCCATAATGCCCTACTTTAGAAGAATATGGCCAGGCATGGTGGCATACACCTGTAATCCCAGCGGGACAGGAGGCTGAGGCAAGAGGATCATGAGTTCAAAACCAGGCCTCAGCAACGGCAAGGTACTAAGCAACTCTGTGAGACCCTGTCTTTAAATAAAATACAAAATAGGGCTGGGAATGTGGCTTAGTAGTTGAGTAGCCCCAAGTTCAATCCCTGATACCCCCTTACCACCCCCCAAAAGAAGAGAATGATCATGTACTTATGTTTTAAAAGAATTGTGAAAGGTATGGTAAATAATTTTTTTTTAATATTTATTTTTTAATTGTAGTTGAACACAATATCTTTATTTGTTTTTATGTGGTGCTGAGGATCGAACTCAGGGCCTCGCACGTGCTAGACAAGCACTCTACCGCTGAGCCACAACCTCAGCCCAAATAATACTTTTTTGAAAATGTTAGTGTTCACAACACACTGCGCATGGCATCATTTTTGTTATTATCGTCATTTTTATGTTTAATTAATACATATAAATTGTACATATTTATCAGACATAGTAAAATTTCATTCCATGTATACAATGTATAATGATCAAGCAGAATGATTAGTATATCCATCACCTCAACCATTTATCGGGCTGGTCTCCAACTCCAGGCCTCAAATGATCCTCTTGTCTCAGCGTCTGGGGTACAGGTATGGTGGCCACACCTGACTGAGACCAACATTTTCAGTTTAAGTGAGAATGTGGTATTTGTCTGTCCATGAGTGGCTTATTTCACTTAACATAATGTCCTCTAGGCTCATTCATATTGCTAAAAATAATGTCCCATTGTCACTGGGCATGGTGGCACATGCTTGTAATCCCAGCCTCTTGGAAGGCTGAGGCAGGAGGATTGCAAGTTCAAAGTCAGTCTCAGCAACTTATAGAGGCAACTCAGTGAGACCCTGTTTCTAACAATATATATACACACACACACACACACACACACACACACACATACACACACACACATACACACACACACACACCACACATAAATAAAAGTTCTGGGGATATGGCTCAGTGGTTAAGCACCCCTGGGTTCAATCCCCAGTACCCGCCCCCCACAAAATTTCCATTGTCCACATTTTCCTTATCCATTCAGCATCCATCAATGGACAAATGGTAATCCCTCACCCCCCACACACACTTTTTTTTTTTTTTTTGGCAGTACTGGGCGTTGAACCCAGGGGCACTATAACACTGAGCTATGTCCCCAGCCTTTTCTATTTTGAGTCTAAGTTGCCTAGGCTGGCTTAAATTTGTGAGCCTCCTGAGTAGTCAGGATAACAGGCACATACCACCATGTCTGGCTCCTTTTCTTGATTATTGTGAATAGTGCTGCAGTGAACACAGGATTGCAGATTTTTTTTTGACATATTGATTTCCTTGTCTTCAGATATGTACATATATCCCCAAAGTGGGATTGCTGGATCATTAGGTAGTTTTATTTCTAGTTTTTTGAGAAGTCTTTATATTTTTTTCCCCATAATGGTTGCACTAATATAAGAGTTCCCCTTTCTGTACATTCTCCACAGCATTAAAAAAATATTTTTTTATACTAGCCATTCTAATTAGGATAAGGTGATGTTTCATTGTTTTGTTGTTGTTGTTGCTTGCCTGTTAGGCAAGAGTTCTACCACAAGCTACATCCCTAGCACTTTTTATTTTTTAATTTAATTTAATTTAATTTTTTTTTTAAAGAGAGAGAGAGAGACAGCAGGGGGAGAGAGAGAGAGAGAGAGAGAGAGAGAGAGAGAGAGAGAGAGAGAGAGAGAGAGAGAGAGAGAGAATTTTTAATGTTTATTATTTAGTTTTTGGCGGACACAACATCTTTGTTTGTATGTGGTGCTGAGGATCGGACCAAGGCCGAATGCATGCCAGGCAAGCGCGCTACCGCTTGAGCCACATCCCCAGCCCCCACACTTTTTATTTTTGATTTTGAAACAGAGTCTTGTTCCATTCCTGAGATTGGCCTTAGCTTCCTGAGTTGCTAGGATCACAAGCATGTGCCACTGCTCCTGTCTTAATTGTAGTTTTGATTTGAGTTTCCCTAATGATTAGTGATACTTAGCATTCTTTTTCATATATTTGTGAGCAATTTGTATTTTTTGCTTAGTTTCTCCAAAGAAGCTTCCTGAGTAGTTAAGCTCTGACAGCATTTATTAAAGAGATTGTCTTTTTCTCCAATGCATATTGATGACTGTAGAAAATCAGATGATTGTAAATGCAGAGATTTATTTTGAAGTTCTCTATGCTTTGGTCTATGTGTCTCTTTCTATGCCAGTGCCATGCTGTTTGAGTTACTATAGCTTTAAGGTATGTTTACAATTAGGTCTTGTAAAAATTTTTTTTGTATATATATATATATACACACACACACACACATATACACACACACACACAATAACTTTATTTTATTTATTTATCTCTATGTGATGCTGAGGATCAAACCCAGGTCTTCACACATGCTAGGCCAGCACTCTACCACTGATCTACAACCCCAGCCCCAGCTTTGTTATTTTTGATGAAGATTGCTTTAGCTATTTTTGATAAAGATGGCTTTGGTTACTCAGGATCTTTTGTGGATCTAAAATTCAGGGAATGCTTTTTCTATTCCTGCAAAGAATGTCATTGTTATTTTCATAGAGATTTTACTGAGTATGTAGATCACTTTGGGTAATATGGACTTTTTAAATATATTTTTATTTTTTAGTTGTAAATGGACACGATGCTTTTATTTTATTTATTTATTTTTATGTGGTGCTGAGGATCAAACCCAGGGCCTCACATGTGCTAGGCGAGCACTCTGCCACTGAGCCACAACCCCAGGCCCTAATATGGACATTTTAACAATATTACTTTTTCTAATCCAGGAACATGAAGAATCTTTCAATTTTTTGAGTATTCTTCTCATTTTTTCCCCCTAGTTTTCACTGTGGAGTTCTTTTGCCTCCTTGATTAAACTTACTATTATGTATTTTATTTATTTATTATTTTTTGGTACTGGTTTAAACCCAGTGATATTTTACCCCTGAGCTATATTCCCAGCCTTTATTTTTTATTTTGAGACAGGCTTTGACTAAGTTGCCCAATTTGGCCTCAAACTTGTGATCTTCCTATGTCGGCCTCCCTATTGTAAATGGTATTGTTTTCTTGATTTTTTTTCAGAGAGTTTTATTACTGTTTTATAGACATGCTATGATTTTTGTATGTTGTTCTTGTATTCTGCACCTTACTGGATTTCCTTATCAGTGCTAACATTTATTTTTTGGGGGGTATTGGGATTGAACTCAGGGGCACTTGACCACATCCCTAGCCCTATTTTGTATATTTTTCCCCTGTGAGTATTTTTTTTTAGAGACAGGGTCTCACTGAGTTGCTTAGGGCCTCACTGTTGCTGAGTTTGGCTTTAAACTCTCCATACTCCTGTCTTAGCCTCTCAAGCCGCTGGTACTACAGACATGTGCCATCATGTTCAATTAGTGCAAATATATATATATTTGTGTGTGTGTGTGTAATTTTTAGGTTTTCTTACAGGTAAGATTATGTCATCTGCAAACAGGAATTGTTTGATTTCCTCTTTCAGATTTGGATGCCCTCTATTTCTTTTTGTTGCTTAGTTGCCTAAGTAGGACTTCTGAAATTACATCCTTTTGAAACTCTTTCAACATCTGGGAACATTTTTAGATAGTATCATAAAAACATGGAAAGAGTACAGAATTTGCAAAATTCTTTTAACATGAGCAAGACAGTTTGAAGATTAAGTGCTTCTCAAACTTAATGTGCAGATGAATCACCTGGAGATTGGTTGCATTGCTGAATCTGAGTCAGTAGGCCTGGGTGGGGCCTGAGATTTCTGCATTTCTACAAGCTGCGGTGGAGCTGAGGCTTCCCATCTGTGGGCCACATTTTGAGGTCAGCATCAGTATAGTCCTGTGAGTAGAACTGCTGGATGGTGAGATCTGTACACGTTCAGCTTCCTTGGCTAACTGTTTCCTAAAGCTGCTGTACAAATCTACATTCCCACCAGGAGTAGGAATGCTCCTGCTTGGGAAGAGATCTTTCCAGGCTTCCTGATTTCCAAATCAAACGGACACTCCATCAGCTTGTGACACATTGGACTACACTTGTTTGATTCACTGCTTTCCCCTGGATTTCATGATGCCTGTCTCGAGGTTCCCTCCTCTCTAGAACCTCACTCTTCTCTCACCCCTCACTCTCTTCCTTTGTCCACTTCTCTACCTCCCACCCCTCTACCCCAGTATTGGGGGTTTATCCTAGGGGTGGTCTACCACTGAGCTACATCCTCAGCCCTTTAGTATTTTTATTTTGAGACAGGGTCTTCCTAAGTTGCTGAGGTTGGCCTTGAACTTGAGATTCTCCTGCCTCAGCCTCCTGAGTCACTGGGAACATAGGAGGGTGCCACTGTGCCCAGATTTGATAATTAATTTTATATGTTGACTTGATGGAAGCTATGGTGCCAGGTTATTTGTTCAAACACTAGTCTAGATGTTTCTGTGAAGGTATTTCTTGTTTAAAATCTACATCTCAGTCGTTTTGTGTGTGTGTGTGTGTGTGTGTGTGTGTTAGGACCTTGTGCATGCTAGGTAAGTGCTTTATCACTGAGAAACACTTCAGCCCCTCAATCGACTTTAAGTAAAGGAGATTACCCTTAACAATGCAGGTGGACCTCATGTCATCCGTTAAAGGCCTTACGAGCAAAAACAGATTTCCAGAAAAAATTCTGCCTTGAGATTGTAATATTTAAGAAATTCTGCTTGAATTTCTGGCCTGCCAGCCCTACAAATTCAGACTCAAGACTCTAACAGCTCTTCCCTCAATTTCCAGCTTGCTGGCCGGCTCTATGGATCTTGTTCTTACCAGGTCTCACAAATGCACAAGCCAATTCCTTAAAATAAATCTCTATTATCCTACTGGTTCTCTTTCTCTAGATAATCCTGGCTGATACAGACTCTCAAGTTTTTATTTCCTCCAGATGTTTTAAAGGTACTTAAAATGCAGTATGTCCTGAATAGGATCTGTTTCCTCCTCTACTCATAAGTAGGGGTACCAGACCCATCTCATCACCCAAGCTAAAACTCCTCTTTCCTCCTTCATCCTTCCTACCTTCTTAGTCATCAAATTCTGTACACATCTGTTCAGTGAAAACACGAATAAGACACATATCCTACTCTCCAGAAGACTCTAGTAAATGCACAGGCAGTCACAGGACAACCATGTGACTGGGCATTATGAGATCCAGAGGGGGTTCAGACGGGGCTCCGAGGGGCAGCATGGGCATGCCTCAGTGTTAGGTCCTGGCTCTCCTTCCCCACTTCTGTGCTTGTCTTCAGCTCCTGCTGTCTTGTCAGGACTATAAATATCTCCTTGCTGGTCTTCCAGTCCCTCCACACTGATCCCAGAATAATATTTCTAAAATGCTAATCAAATCACTTCCTTGTCTAAAATACCACATAGCTAATTGCCTTACAAAATATATGCCCTGGCTCCTTAAAAAGGCCTACTGTCTTCCATGGTCTAGTTCACCATGGTCTCCCCTCCCTCCATCCCAAAATTTCCTGAACTGCTTCAGTTTCTTTAATGTACTCTGGGGATCCAGAGTCACCACCTCTACTCAGAGAACTGCTCTGTGTTGCTCTCTCTCTTTTTCAGGTGGTTAAACACTCATTTTTTTTTTCAGTACTAGGGATTGAACCCAGAGGTGCTTTATCACTGAGCTATAACCCCAACCCAATTTTATTTTTATTTTTTTACTAATGCTGCTTGTTAGGATGCAGGAGTGATATTGGGAGACCCTGATCATGATGGTTGCTCAGGGATCCATATTTTAAAAGTTTCCATTAAAAGAGAGTGTTAGGGCTAGACCTCTGACTCAGTGGTAGAGCACTTCCTTAGTATGCACCAGAAGGTGCAGGGTTCAATCCCTGAAAAAAAGAAAAGTGTTACTGCTATGTAGAATGTCTTAAAAAATTGTTCACCTGTAGGAACAGGAAGCAGGGGCATCTGCCCCCAAATTGCCATTCTGTGACTAACAGCAGGTTGATGAGGACATTAGCTCCCCTGCTTTTTCTACCTGTTCCTGCCAATTGGGCACTGAGGCACAGAAGAATGCCCAGGCTGGCATGACTTAGCACAAGGTGAGTCTGAGCTCCTGAAGAGCCACACAACTTAGCCACGGCTGAAATCAGAGGTGGATGGAAGCCTTCTGATGTGGCTGCCCCATGGGCCCAATACTTATTGGATTAGCACTTTCTGCCAGCCCTTGTGTTGGTGCTTTTTTTTTTTTGTACCAGGGATTGAACTCAGGAGAACTTGACCACTGAGTCACATCCCCAGCCCTATTTTGTATTTTATTTAGAGACAGGATCCCACTGAGTTGCTTAGCACCTTGCTTTTGCTGAGGCTGGCTTTGAACTTTCGATCCTCCTGCCTCAGCCTCCTGAGCAACTGGGATTACAGGTGTGTGTGTGTTACTATGCCCTGGTGGTATATAACAGGCAGCCCTTAACATTTACATGGTCACTTTTTAAAAGGTCTGGTCCTTGGGCTCTTTGAACTCAGAATTGGGGTTTTAAAAATGCAGATATGACTGAGCTCCAAGGAAGTAACTCATGCTATTAAGACTCATGAAAAGCTAATGTACAAATGGTTCACTTGTTAATTTAGGTGGTGGATGTAACTTGCGAGATGATTCAGTCCTTTTGTTCCCTGAGTCTTATCCTTCATGCATTTGGTATTTTTGGCAATGTTTATCGTTTGTCAGGCTCTTGTATCTTTTCTAGTCTTTTTATTTGTTTTAATCTTTGTCACTTAATGGTTTTGACTATTAAGTCAAAACTAACTTCCTTTGGGAAGCTACAACATTTTATTTTTTAAACTTTCTACTGTGAAAACTTTCAAATATACATAAAATTGAGGGGAATGGTATTCAGGCCCCCTCCAGTATAGATCACCTGCATAGAACCTTCCATCATTCACCAGCCTTGTTTCATCTGGCCCCTTCTTTTCCATTAGAGTATTTTAAAGCAAATCCAAGCTATCACATACAGTCATATATAAATACTGATGTTTGTATACTTAACATCAGAGGAAGTTGAAAACAATGTCACTCCAATGCCTTGATCAATTCTAACATAATAACCACAAGCAATAATAGCTGTAATGTAGCTTATGTTCAAATTTTCCTGAATGTCTCAGAAATGTGTTTTTAGAGATGGTTTGTTAGAATCAGGATCTAAGCAAGGGCCACACATTGTGTTGGGTCAGTATGACTCTAAAGTCCTTCAGTCTATTATAATTCTCCTTTTCCACTTATTCATGGCAATTTGTGGAAGGTGCCAGATCTTTTGTTATTCTACATACTTTAAAAATAGAAGCAGAATGCTAATACAGAAAACAATAAGATATAAACTTACAGTCCCAAAGAGGCATTTTATTTTGGGAAAAGCTAAGAAGTGAAAGAAAATATGTTTTGAGAAAAATAAAAGAGTTGAGCTTTTACATATAATTTTTATAATAAAGTTACATTTTAATACTAAATAGTGAGAAGTGGAGTGGGAAGGGCACTAGACTGGGGACTGGGAATATTCCATGTCTTTATCTGGGAGGTGGTTACTCAGGTGACAACTATATAAAAAGTCAATGGGGTTAGGCATGGTGGCCCCCACAGTGGCTCCGAGAGGCTTATGAGACTGAGGCAGATGGACTGTAAGTTCCAGGCCAGCTTCAATTACTTAGTGAGACCCTGTCTCATTATTAAAAAAAAAAAAAAAAGAGGGGGAGATGGAGTTTAGGGTTAGAGACCCCACCTTCCACCCTCACCCAAGGCTGTTTCACCTCCAGTGCTGTAAAAAAAAAAAGTCAATGTACTTTACATATAGATTTGTCTATATGTCTACTTTACAGTGGTTCAGTGGTAGAACATTTGCCTAGTATTTGCAAGGCCCTGGGTTCTATCCCCCCCCACCCACAAAAAATAATACAAATTTGTTTGTCAAAAGTGAAGCATTATGGTTATATCTGAACTGTCATCCAGAAGCTCATATGTTGGAGGTTTGGCCTCCAATGTAGCAGTGTTCAGGACCTGCAGGAGGTGATTGGATCATGAGGGCTCTGACTTCATCAGTAGATTAATCCATTTATGGATTCATAGCTTAAGGGGTTTGGGCAAAGGAACTTTGCAATAAAAGTGAGCTCTCTGTTTTCAGCCTCCATGAGCTGAGCAGCTTTGCTTCACGACATGCTCCCTGCTGTGATGTTTCACTTCACCATAGGCCCACAAAGAATGGAGACAAGTGACAATGGACTGAAATCTCTGAAAGTAAGCCAAAGTAAATCTTTGCTTTTTAAGTTGATTTTCTCAGACATTTTGTCACAGTGGCAGAAAGCTGACTAACACATAGAGTGTGACATATTATTCAAAATGAATGTCATATGGTTGGTTTTCTAAAAATGTGCTGGGGGTTTAGCTCAGTTGTAGAATGCTTGCCTAGCATGCACTAAAAATATAATTGATTTATGGTTGTGTTTTCATACAAGAATCTTTTCCTTGTAGAGATATATACTGATGTATACTTACAGGTAAAGTGTAATATAATGCCTTGAATTTATTTACATAAAACTCCAGAAGGAGAGGGTGGATGCGTAGCAATGAACCTAGATCATCTGTACATTGATGATTGTTGAAGTTGGGGACAGGTGCACGGTGGTTCATTGTCCTATTCTCTCTATTTTGCATATGTTTGAAATTGTACAAGATGAAACAATCTGCAGAGAGACTGTCTGTAGGTCTCTTGGTCACAGTCCTACAAGATGTTTCTATGGCATAGTAGAAGATTAAGATGGACCTTCAAGTCACTTTGTCAAAGCTTTTACAGGATTTCTTCTGGGCAACAGATTGAGAACTCAAAGGAAGTGCTGACTTCCCCAAAGACCTCCCTCAAGAATCTTTCTGGCTGGGTGTGGTGGCTCATGCCTGTAATCCCAGCAAGTTGGGAGGCTGAGGCAGGAGGATCACTTCTTTGAGGCCAGCTTCATCAATTTAGCAAGTCCCTAAGAAACTCATTGAGACCCTGTCTCAAAATTAAAAAAAAAAAAAAAGGTAGGGGGCCTGGGCTGGGGTTGTGGCTCAGTGGTACAGAGCTTGCTTCACATGTATGAGGCACTGGGTTCGATACTCAGCACCACATATAAATAAATGAATAAAATAAAGGTCCATCAACAACTAAAATAAGTAAATAAAAGAGCTGGGGACTGACTCAGGGGTTAATCACCCCTCAGTTCAATTCCCAGTAACCGCCCCCCCCCTTCAAAAAAATGTCCTCTGCCTGGTTCCGCAGCTCTCTCCTTGCCCTCTTGTTTCCGTCCGCCTATTCGAATAGGTATCATGAGTATGATAAAAAGCACAAGCAATGGCTAGGGCACAGCTCAGTGGTAGGGTGTGTGCTTAGCCTGCATGAGGCTCTGGGTTCAATCTGCAGCACCAAAAATAAATTAATTAATCTTTAAAAGTACTAACGGAAATAAAGGGGGATTTAGTGAAAAGTAAGTTGCCCTCCTTGCCCTATACCCCATTTTCCAGCCTCCAGTTCTCCCTAGAGGCAACTCTCCTACCCAGTTTCATATAAACCTGTGCAGAAAAAATAAATGCACATGAAACGTGTATATGGGTTCAACGGTGTAGCTCAGTGCTTGCCTAGGGAAGCCCTGAGTTCCATCCCCAGCACCACAAAAGCAAAACACAACAAAACAAAAGACAAAGATTGTATATATCTACCATCTCTTTCCTCCCATCCTTTTTTGCAAAAATGGTGACATCCATACGTACTATTTTGAAGATGTTTAGTTAAAAAGTGCATGTTTGTTATGTTTCATATAATATCTGAGACCTTTCACTCTGTTGATAAAATAGGCCTCAAGCTTTCAGAGGCCCATTCTACTAGTGTCCACATGTCTCAGGCGCTGCCTTAGACCTCTGATAGTGGAAGCAGGGTCTTTCCAAACGCGGTATGTCACGTTTAGGGTAGTAGGTCCTTTCCTTTTGAGGTCTTAATTTAATTCTCAGAGGTGACTTTAAGGGGAGTGTTTTGCTTTTGGCTCTGCCTGTGACAGGTGATGAAATAGGGTGAGTGAGATTATGAAACAGCTAATCAATTTGCCAAACTGAACCTTAGATTCCAGGCTGTTTAAAGTCAAAGCCCAAATTCTTCTACCATTCTGCTGGGGTATAACCTTTCATTTTCATCTGGGAGGAAAGTAAGGAACGAATATAAGTCCCTTGCATATGGAAAGTTTCACCCCGTCATTGTGGCATTGAGGGCTTGGAAAGTCACATGCAAAGTGCTGGAGTGGGCTGAAGGGACATGGAGGGAGCTCTGAAGTCACTACAGACATGAAAGCTCCAGGCGTGTCCTGCTGGCTGTTACCAGGAACAGGAAAGGAGATGGAGCACCTCTTCACTTCCCCGTATGTGGAAGGAACATTAGGAAGGCACTGTGAATGAAAGGGCAGATGGAGGGCAGTCAGGTTCCCCGTCTCACTAAGGTCAAGTCCAGAACTGGAAGGCAGGGGACTTGTAAGGCAGGAGGCAGAGCAGTTGCAGCCACAGGCCATCCCTGCTGATGCCCTTTCCCATCTGGCCTCTGAACATGTGACACATGGCCATCGTCCTCTCACCTGAGTAATTCTGGGCAGCCTTGCCCCCAGGTAGCAGGACGTGTGCCACTGCCCCTAGGACAGCTAAGATGACTCTTCTATTTCTTGGGAGGCCCACCTTACCCCTTAGTTGCTTGTTTAATTCTTAGGAATTATTTGTGCAATGGATGATGAGCACGGGAGGTTCAGTATACAATCTAGTGTCTGGGTCTGAAGGTGGCCCCTGGGCCCCAGGAGCCTGGAGAAGGTAGAGGCTGGATATATCCTTTCCTGGAGTCCCTAAGTGTGATGCATGAAAAGGTTCCTCAAGGTCACAGTTGGGCAGTTAGTTCAAAGTAATTAAATCAATGCCTGATGGAATGGGGAATAGTATGTATACCTAGTGACCTAGGAGTGGCCTGTGTTAGAGGAAGTGGGTGAGGCCTACCCAATCTAAATATTTTTATTAATAAAGAAATGGAAGAAATAGAAACAACAGCCACTTCTGTTGCTGATCTAAAAGATATTATTTTCTTGGGATGGAGAGAGACCTGGGGAAGGTGTTGGCCACAACCTTACTCATAGAGCTCATTATTTCAACAAAAACTCCTTGGATCCTTCCTCTGGGGAACTTGAGACAAGCATATGAATAACTCCAAGGCAGGGAGTGGCGTGGATAGGTCCTGTTGGAGTCTGATGGATAAAGCATTTGAGAAGGATGCAGAAGAGAGTGTCACACAGTACGGGGAACAGGAGACAAGAGCCAACGGAGTCAGGGCTTGGAAAGGCACAGTGCAAAGTACTGGGGTAGGCTGAAGGGACATAGAGAAAGTTCTGAAGTCACTACAGATATGAAAGGAAGAGGTGCCATTGCACTGTGGCTATCAGTGTAGACTCTGGAGCCATGAACTCTGCCACTTAGTGCCTATGTGAACCTGAAGCTCCTCACTTAACCTTTATGCAACTTAGTTTCCTCAACTGTAAACTAGGAGTGATGAACAGAACCTCATTTGTTGCAAGGATTAAGTGAGTGCTTACATGGAAAGGGTTTAGAACAATATTTGGCATGGAGCAGCTGCCATAAATATGAAGTCCTTTCCCCCCCTGAAGTAGATACAAACTCTGAGACAACCATTCAAATAGTGTGTTTGGAAGGTGATCTCAGGAAACGTGGGTAGGGAAGTAGGAAAGCAGGTCAGAGAAGGAAAGTAGTCAACAAAGGGTGTATTATCAAGGACTCTGCCAAGGCGGGGTGAGTGGAGGTTAATCTGCTGAGGAACCCTGGAGTGGTGCAGAACATGCAAATCAGGATTATCCCATGGTGGTGGGTAAGGGAGGGGGGTATTTATGTGCTAGTTCACTCATTGGTTCAGGGACCTTGATTCTCTGGTGTTTCCAGTTTTCTGTACACATGTAGGGCAGGACACACACACACACACACACACACACACACACACTCACACAAAACTGACAAAAACAAAATCTCTTGGGCAAAGAGATGCTGCTGTTGGAAACCAGTGAAACACCCCGGTGATAAGGCCCAAGTTGGGGCGATCATGGATCTAGTATAACCACAAAGAGGCTTGTTAAACAATACCGACTTCCTAGCTAAAAATCACACAGTATGACTGTGACCCAGGCCAGGTCAGCCTACTTTACAAAATTAGGGGTTGATATGGGTTTAGGGATCAGGCCTACAGTTACCATAGAAAATTGAGGGGTGGCAGATCAAAGAATGTTAGCAAAGTTTATATCCAGGTGTCCAGATTGTAGAAGGCATAGGCCGTGGTCACTATGGTAGGCTTGGCCCATGCTATCTGCCATTTTTCCAGGGAAATTTTTAGCTGCAAGACATGGAGTACTTCAGAAGAGTAGGAATCAGACTGAGAGGTCATCACATCACTATTTCCACTTTTTACCTGTGAGTAGGGGATGAGGTGTAGAAATTGGGGAATTGATTTCTTCTCTTTAAAATTGGCCCCCTCGGGCCTGGGGTTGTGGCTCAGTGGTATAGAACTCTCCCCTAGCACGGGAGAGGCACTGGGTTCCATCTCAGCACCACATAAAGATAAATAAATCAAAGTATTGTGTCCATCTACAACTAAAAAATATTTTAAGAAATTGGCCCCCTGGAAGCAGACATTAGAAACCGTGAATTCATAAAAAGAAATTTGAACAAGACAAAAGAATCTGGCATTATTCACCTCCTTCCTTCCATCGGGAGTGAAAAGCCCAGGTTGCACTTGTCAGGTTTTGGATGATGTAAGAAGTGGACAAGCCACCATCACCTTCACCTAATGGGGACCTTCTAAAAATCTACTCAGGAGCATAGAGGGGAAGAGAGATGGTGCCTTTGGCCCCAAAGTCACTCAGGTCATGGTCCTGCCACATTGAATTGGGTGGGCTTCTCAGAGACCTGGAGCAGCTGACCAACTCTGTGACCCAGTCTGTCTTGTTCATCTTGACTTGCCTCTCCACGGAGTGTCCCCACTGTGCATGCTTCCCATCCATGTCGGCCTCCTCTGGCACATTGCACTTTCTTTCCCCAAATCCATCTTCTTCTGGCATAGCATTAGAATTCCAGCTGCACACATGGTAGACAAAATAGAGGCCTCATTTCCCAGCCTTCTATATAACTGCGTTTTTGCGGATGGAATGTGAGTGGAATAGTTAGGTGGAATTTTCATGACACGACTTGCCCCCTATTTCCTCCATCATTGGAACTGGAATGCAGACTTGATGGAGATCCTGTTTCAACCACATGGACAAGAACAATTCCCAAAGGAAGAACCATAAGATGGAAGGGATCTAAAGTCCCGAGTGAGGGTGACATATAACTGTCGTGCCATTCAGGGTCCCCATCAACTATCACCCTTGGCTGCTTATGCTGAGGATCTTTTATTGGACAGAAGAAAGCCTCTCTGGTATATTTAGGTTTTTTCTTTATTTACAGTTCCTGAGTGTTGCCTTTGGCTCCCATTTGATTTCTGGCTAGGTGTGTTGTTAGATACAGACCTGTTGCTATGCCAAAGGTAGAGTAGCCTGGCGTAAGTGGTCTGAGCATAAGCAGTACAAGACATTCTACCAGTCCTGACAGCCCTACAGGTTTGGGAGCAGGACTTCTTTAACTTTGTTGCTTTGTCATCATCGACATGTGACTTCCATCTTGTGACTGGGTGACTGCTGCAATTTCCACCATTCTCTCCTCATTCCACCTAGTGCGAAGGGAGGAAGAAAATCGAGAAGCATATGCTTCTCTCCTTGAAAATATACTTAATAGATGTGGCCAAAACTGTGCAATCATTACTTAAGGAAGAAAAGAATGGATTCTGCCACACCCTGCCAAGTTGATTCAACTCAATAAATATTAGGCAAAATTCATTAAGGAAAGACTCTTCCTATGAAAGTGGTTTGACAGGAGCTTGGTGGCTTAACAAGGCACCCAAAATTCAGTGGCTTCAGCATTCAGCCAGGTTAGGATTTATTTTGCTTTGGTGACAAAAAATCCCAAAGTATTTGATGCCATAGTAGTTAGCAAAATATGACCGCAAATCTCTTCTATTCTGGTGTGCGTGCTCCCTGCAATGTGTCTTTGCCACTCCTTCCATCAAGAGGTAAAGTCTATTCCTGTACCCTTAAATCTGAGCTGGCCATGTGAAATGCTTTGACTGATAGAATGTGGCAGAAATATTGTCATATGACTTCTAGTAACACAAAAAATAACATAATAACTAAATAACTAAAATAACACAGGTGTGTTTTTGCTCATATGGTGTATCCTCTGTAGGTTGTATGTGGTTAGGCTTTTGCTGTCACCTAGAGATCTAGGCTGATGGAACGGTCATTGTATCAAACATTGCCATACAGAAGAAAGAAGATTGCATTGGCTTTTAGAATGCCTGCCTGGGTGTGACACATATCAATGCTACTCACATTTCAGTGGCCAAAGTAAATGGATGGGGAAATTCAGTCCCACCATGTGACCAGAAGGAGACAAAACCACAATATCTGTGAACATCTCTAAATACCACCACCCTTAAGATAGTTTATTTTCCTCTTGTAGCAGGTGGGCAAGGCTCATCTGACACCAACACCATGGGGGTGGGGGTGCAGCCTTCTCTGTTTGCCCTTCCATCTCCAGGACATTGCCCTCATCCTCACGGTGGTGACAGCTCTCTACTAAATTTATGTTCTAGCCCATGGGAATGGAAGGACATGCTCCTCTTTAATTTAGGGACCTAAGTTGGATGTTACAGCATCAGTTCTCCACTCACATCCTATTGGCCAGAACCGAGTCGTCTGACCTCTGGTTGCAAGGAAGGCTGGGGAATGGTCTTCAGCTGGGTGACGGTGTGTCCTCTTAATCATCTTCCACTGTAGGGGAGAGAACAGATCCTGGGGCTGGGGGAAGCACCAGCAGCTCTGCCACATCAGCAGCGAGGGGACCCTTGACACCTGGGCTGTCATGGTTTTCTTGCACTCAGTCTTGTCCATTGTGAGTCCCACTTTGTGTATGTGTGTTGACAGAGATGAAATTACTTTTTTAAATAATTGGTTGAATACTGACAATTTTACACAGTACAACTTAATTGATTGATAGTTACTTCCCTCAGCCCACTGTAGGTCAGATTATAAATATATTTATGAATATATTTATTCATAAATCAAAAGAGTTTCTGCAAATGTGAATGATTTCAGAAAGATTTCATCTTCATTTTTATTGATCTTATTTATTTATATCCCATATTTATTTGATATTCCAAAAAGTATTAAAGAGAGACTACTGTGGGACAGGGAGCCTAACACACAGGCTTAAAATTTCTTTACTTCTTTCATTTTATACAAGCGCAGGTTATGATTGAAAGGCACATCCTAAGCCGCAAATGCTTTTTTTTAATATTTATTTTTTTAGTTGTAGTCCGACACAATACCTTTTTAAATTTTTTTTTTTTTTATTTTTATGTGGTGCTGAGGATCGAACCCAGGGCCCCACATGAGCTAGGTGAGCGCTCTACCGCTAAGCCACAATCCCAGCCCCCCCAAATGCTTTTAATACTTCAAGTAACCAACTCTAAATTTATTTATTTTTCAAGTGAGGAATTTTTCTACTGGGCTTTCTGTAAAAATATTCTAAACATTTTTCCTGTCTCCACAAACAAATGCTAATTCTATTTTTCTCCCTAGATTCTCTCTTGGGAAGGGTTGCAAGAAAGAAAAGGATTGTGAATCTTCCTATTAAGAAGTCTAAGAAGGGCTGGAGTTGTGGCTCAGTGGTAGAGCATTTTGCCTTGCATGTGTGAGGCCCTGGGTTCCATCCTCAGCACCACATAAAAATAAATAAATAAAATGAAGGGATTGTGTCTATCTCCAACTTAAAAAAAAAATTTAAAAAAAGAAGTCTAAGAAAATCAGTCTCAATCCTTTGCAAGTTTATATTCAAGAAGATCACACTCTCCCAGGCTCCCAGGAAATAAAATGCACTTGGCAAACCCGAAAAGAAAACAAAAACTTTGCTTCAAAAACATATTTGGCAAGATCTTGGATGGTTTGTGGGTTTGTGTGCTTTAGACTAGTTATGTGAGAGCAAGTGCAAATGAGCACACGTGTGTAAGTGCACATGTGTGTGTGTGTTTGTGCATTTGTGTGTGCATGCCTGTGTTTCTGCATGCATGATGTGTGTGTATGGATGTGTGTGGGTGTGTGTGTGGCACATGGCACTTGAGATCAGTATGCAAAGTCTGTGGTGGTGATCTACTGACTATGGATATATCAGAATTAGGGAAGCAGGGCAAAGATTTTGCCTCTCAACCCAGTCCCCAACCCCTGCTTAGTGTTTTCTAACAGGAGGCCACCCCCCTTGCCACTCCCTAGCTTTCATTTTCTGTCAGTAAATGAAACAGCCAGCTTTGGTTTTCGGGAAGTCAGATGACCTTTTCCCTCTTCTGGCTTGGCTCTCCTTGCCCTGGGGTGGACACTATGGACCCACAGATGACTCTCCTTTATCTGCTGCTCCTGGGCCCAGGTAGGAGGCAGAGGAGGGGGATGGTGGGCTCTTCGGGAAAGGCCAGTCCCCCCAGTCTGAGACCAGTCCCACCTATGAAAGGGATAGTCTTTTGTTTCCCTTTTTCTCATCTATGCTTTTCTTCTTTCCCCTCTCATTGTCTGTGTGTTTCCACACCCACAGGCTTGGCAGCTACCGTTCCTTCCTGTCCTCAGAACGTGAACATCTCTGGTGGCACTTTCACCCTCAGCCATGGCTGGGCACCCGGGAGCCTCCTTACCTACTCCTGCCCCCAGGGCAGTTACCCAGTCCCTGCATCACGACTGTGCAAGAGCAGTGGACGGTGGCAGACACCAGGATTCCCAAGATCTACCCGGCTCACTAAGGCTGTCTGCAGACGTGAGGCTCCCCCTGGGCTTTGCCCAGCATGCCCTGGCCAAGGGCCAGCCCAGAACTTCTATTTATGAGTTGCTCAGGATAGGCTGACCCTGATTAGGCGGTGTAGAGGGCTGGCCAGGCGGCTCTTGCAGAGGGCCCTCCAAAATACTTGGAAAATGTCAATTATCCACAGTAAGGAATTCAGGACAGGTTTTAATGGAGATTGTGGGGTACCAAAGATAGGGATGACTTTTTATGTACAATTGATTGTGTGGTTGTGATCATTCTGAATGGCTGCTGAATGGTCCCAGGGTCTCCTGACATCTGAGAATTCCAGGAAAGGGGCCGGAGTGACCATGACCCACAGTGGGCTGAGGGAAGTAACTATCCAATCAATTAAGTTGTACTGTATAAAATTGTTAGTATTCAACCAGTTATCTTAAAAAGTAATTTCATCTCTGTCAACCTACTTTCTCAAAAAAACTTGTGTGTGTGTGTGTGTGTGTGAGAGAGAGAGAGAGAGAGAGAGAGAGAGAGAGAGAGAGAAGAGAGAAGAGACAAGAGAGAAGAGACAAGAGAGAAGAGAGAGGAAGGGAAAGTGATACTGGGAATTGAACCCAGGAGCACTCCATCACTGAACTACATCCCAGCCCCTTTTATCTTTTATCTTGAGACAGGGTCTTGCTAAGTTACCGAGGCTGGCCTCCTGCTTCAGTCTCTCCAGTTGCTGGGATTGATCATGTTCAACTCTTTCAGTGTTTTGACAACCAGTTGATCATTTTTCTGTGTCCCAGAAGAATATCACTCGATGTCCAGCCCAGGTGTCAGTCATCCACCCCTGTCTCCTCCACTTCTCTCCCTCCAGCTGTTCGCTGTCCAGCCCCTGTTACCTTTGAGAATGGTGTGTACATTCCACGGCTGGGGTCCCACCCTGTGGGTGGCAACCTGAGTTTCATATGTGAGGACGGCTTCACACTGCGGGGCTCACCTGTGCGGCACTGTCGTCCCAATGGCATGTGGGATGGAGAGACGGCCGTGTGTGACAATGGGGGTGAGTAGTCTGACAGGGAGGGGGAGTTTGTGGAGGCCAGATGTGCCCAGGGAACCTCTGTTGGGGACAGGGGCCTGGTGTTCTAGACCGAAGAATATTCCTGGAATTGGGTAAGTTGAGATCCACAGGTCACCCATCACTGGTCTGCAGGGTGCCTGCCCTTGGAAGTTGGTACTAAACTTCAGCTCCAACACAATGGCTCCACATACTCTGTCCATCTTTTCTACATGCCTCAAGGCAACACTTAATATTTGGGCCCCAGGAAGTATTGCAGGGAAAACATGATTGGAGAGAGTTAAGTATTGTGCTTAAGTGCCTTGCCTTCAGAGCCAGATTAGGATTCCAAGTCCAGATCTTAGCAGTCTTTGGGCAGGTTATATAACCTCTTCATGCCTCAGTTTTCACATCTATCAAATGGCAGTAGTAAGAGTGTTGATCTCATGGGATTTCCATGTGAGTTAAATGAGTTAATATTATTAAGCACCTAGAATAGCTGGAACTTCATAAACACCACATACACTTTTTTTTTTTTTTTTAGTTGTAGGTCACAATACCTTTATTTTATTTATTTATGTGGTGCTGAGGATTGAACCCAGTGCCCCATGCATGCAAGGCAAGCACTCTACCAGTGAGCCTCAACCCCAGCCCCACCACATATACTTTTTTTTTTTTAAGTTGTCGATGGACCTTTATTATTTATTTATTTATATGTGGTACTGAGAATCGAACTCAGTGTCTCACACATGCTAGGCAAGTGCTCTACCACTGAGCTGCAACCCCAGTCCCCCACCACATATACTTTAGTCATGGCTCTTTCTGTCCCTGTGAATAGTGAGTGGCTCTGCTTGGCAGAAGTAGGACTTCCAGGAATACTCTGAGCCACAGCTGCCTGTGGCTTTCCATAACACAGAAGAGAATGCCTACCAGGCAGCAGGCCTATACCCACACCCAGTGGCTCAGCTGATGGCTCCCTACTTCTGCCCTGCCCTGGAATTTTCCCCAAATAGGCTTTTTTTTTTTTTTTTTTTTTGGTACTAGGGAGTAAATCCAGGAGTTCTTAACCACTGGCCACACCCCCACCCATTTTTTGTATTTTATTTAGAGACAGGGCCTCACTGAGTTACTTAGAACCTTGCGAAGTTGCTGAGGCTAGCTTTGAACTCACGATCCTCCTGCCTCAGACTCCAGAGCCACTGGGATTACAGGTGTGCCCCATCATGCTCGGCCCCAAACAGCCATTTATTCAAATATAAATGTAATTTATTTAAAAATGTCCCTAGGTGCTGGGGAGTGAACCCAGTGGCCTCACACATGCTGGGCAAGCAGCTGTCCTCACACTACATCTTCTCTGGGGTTCTGGGTAGACACAGGTGAGGCCTGGGTTGGAACTAGGATGCTCCAGCTGGCAACTGAGGCTGCCAAATTCTAAACCCTTCACCCTACTTAATATTCCTCAAACTCACCCTGGTCTCACAGTTCTGGGGACCCTTGCAGCTCTGAAGGTCTCTAGAGGAGCCTGGAGGGAGGGGTTGGTGGCTTGCTCATCTCTGTCTTTTTTATTCACTTGCAGCTGGCCACTGCCCCAACCCAGGCATTTCAGTGGGTGCAGTGCGGACGGGCTCCCGCTTTGGCCTTGGGGACAAGGTCAGCTATCGCTGCTCCTCAAATCTGGTGCTGACAGGGTCATCAGAGAGGGAGTGCCTGGGCAATGGGGTCTGGAGTGGGACAGAGCCCATCTGCCGTCGTGAGTAGCCATGCTGCCCTCCTGGGACTCCTGACCCCCCTGGCCCCTCCTGAGACTCCTGACACCCCTTGGCTGACCTCCAGGTGGTTCTTCCCACAGAACCCTACTCTTACGACTTTCCTGAGGATGTGGCCCCTGCCCTGTCCATCTCCTTGTCCCATGTGCTTGGAGCCACCAATCCCACCCAGAAGAAGAAGGGTGAGTGTTTTGAGGTCGGGGTAGCAGGGGATGTTCCTGGGTGGAACAGGTCGGGAGGGAAGCCTCCTGTGACTCAGTGACTCAAGGGGAGGCAGGGAGGCTGGACTCCCTCACCAAGAGCACAGGAAGGAGTGCGCATCTGAATCTCCCCTTGCACATTTCTCCAGAAAACCTGGGCCGTAAAATCCAGATCCAGCGCTCTGGTCACCTGAACTTCTACCTGCTCCTGGATGCCTCTCAGAGTGTGTCGAAAGATGACTTTGAGATCTTCAAGAAGAGTGCTTTCCTCATGGTGGACAGGGTCAGGAATTAGGAGTTTACAGGCTGAGAAGTCCTTCTTGGCTCTCTTGGTCTTCTTCCTGTGCTCAGAGCCTCTCTCACAGCCCACCTCCTTCTAGATGCCCTCCAAGATTATATTCATGCCATGCAGGAATCATAAAGTCAATTCACATGATCATTTTTAAAATTCCACAAATCCCTTTGGGGCACCTACTATGGGTCAGGCACCATGTTGGGTGCTGGGGGATAACAAAGATGAACAAGGCTGTGAGATCTTCTCCCCAGAAATTCATTATCTAGAGCAGTGGTATCCACAGAGGGGTAACAAAATAATCCATGGGGTGAGGCAGAAAATTACTGATGTCTCTGTTGAATAATCTTAATTAAATTAATGATATTTAATAATTTTTCTTTTAAAACTTCAATATTTTGTGCAGTTTTAAAAATGTGTATATTTGAATAGTTAAATCCTTTATAATTTATAAATGGACCCAATGGCCTGTAATCCTGCTCCTCAAGAAGCTGAGGCAGGATAATTGTGAGTTCAAGGCCAGCCTGGGCAATTTAGCAAGACTCTTTCTCAAAACAAAACAAGGGATGTAGCTCAGTGGTAGAATGCCTCTGGTTCAATCCCCAGGATTCCACCCCCCCACACACACATAATCATAAATATGTACACCTGTATTGAGGTATGTGTCCAAAATGTTTTTATTTTATTTTATTTTTTGATACCAGAGATTGAACTCAGGGGCCCTCAAACACTGAGCCACATCCCCAGCCCTATTTTGTATTTTATTTAGAGACTGGGACTCACTGAGTTGCTTAGTGCCTCACTTTTTCTGAGGTTGGCTTTGAACTCTTATTAGTCTTCCTGCCTCAGCCTCCTGAGCCACAGGGATTGCAGGCATGCATCTCCGTGCCTGGCCTCCAAAATGTTTTTGCTGACAGGAAGCATCACCAGAAGAGTTCGGATGCCACTGGTTTTAGTTCTTTGGTTCCTTGCCAGCCCTTTCTTTTGTAATTATGCTTTTCACAGTAATTCGTGTAAATAGGTGGTTTTTTGCTCTCAGCTACATTTTTTATTATCAATTTTTTTTTAGTTGTAGATGGACACAATACCTTTATTTTACTTATTTGCTTTTATGTGGTGACGAGGATCAAATCTAGTGCCCCACACATGTGAGGCAAGTGCTCTACCACTAAACCACAACCCCAGCCCTCAGCTACATTTTTGACTTTATTAAATTGTTGTTGCTGCTGCTAGGGATTGAATCTAGGGCTAAGCACACTTACCTGCACACCCCAGCCATGTTTTAAAGAGGGTTTCTTTATATCTTCTGTAGAGTTTCTCTTAGGACTTAAAGTATATAATTAAATGGTGAGGTGATAAAATGTACCAGTTAGAGAAATGACCTCAGAGTTGCACTGGCAGAGCAAAATCCTTTATTTTTTAATGAAAAAAAATTTTTTTTGGTACTGGGGATTGAACCCTGGGGATATATCCCCAGTACTTTTTATTTTTTATTTTGAAACAGGGTCTCACTAAGTTGCTGAGGGTCTTGCTAAATTGTTGAGACTGACCTCAAACTTGTGATCCTCCTGCCTCAGCCTCCTGAGTCATTGGGATTACAGGTGGGCACCACTATGCCTGGCCAGACTCCAATCCTAATGCCACCTCTTACTAGTAGTGTGATCCAGGACGCGATAATAAGCCACCGTTTCCTAATCTATGAAATAGGGAGCATCAGGTCCCTCACTGATTTGATGTGAGGATGAGATGAGGAGTGAGTATGTTAAAGAGAATAGATACTCAGCAAATGTTGTTTTCCTGGCTTCGTCCTAGCTGCAGTTGCTTGCTCAGTCTCGGTGCAGGTTCTCTGCCTCTGCGAGGGCCTCTTGCTTATTCTCTTACTGTGTCCCCTTTGGTTTCCGGACTTCTCATTCCTCCTCTCACCTGCCCTCCTCAGCTCTTCAGCTTCGAGGTCAATGTCAGCGTTGCCATCATCACATTTGCCTCACGGCCCAAAACCATCATGTCTATCCTGAGTGACAAATCCAGGGATGTGACCGAAGTGCTCTACAGTCTGCAAAATGCCAACTATAAAGGTATGGCTGTCATCAAATGAGGGCTGCCAGAGAGGAGAGGTCAGTACCTGTAGGTAGAGTCTGGAGAGTGAAATCTCTTGGGGCTCTGGAGTCCTAAGGCTCTGGGGTATCTTCCAAGTCCAGGGTCACGGTGGAGGAGTCCCAGCTGCCCCTGGCTCATGGCTTACCCTGAAGTGCTGTTAATCTAAACGAATGGTGCAGATATTGGTTTTCAACTCCTTCTAGAGGGCCATGCTGTGTGGTTGAATTTCATAGCTCAGCACAGCAGTCTCCCATCATTATCCACCCGCACGCTGTTTAAAAAAAAATAAAATGATCAACCAATCCAAGTTCTTTGGAAACTCCATCCCTGAATCTTGGAACCTTACAGTGGTCTTGGATGCAGTGAGCATTCTAGGTAGAAAGACTGAACATTTGAACAGGCAACGATGTCAAATCATTAAAGGTCTGAGTTTATCAAAGCCTATTGATAACTTAGGTTTCCAGTGGTTGTGAAAGAGTGATTCCTCACTCCCAGGTGGAAGTGGGAAGTTTCTAAGACAGTCTTTCGTTTTGGCATGTTCCAGATCATGAGAATGGAACTGGGACCAATATCTATGAAGCTCTAAATAGTGTCTACATCATGATGAATAACCAAATGCAACGCCTTGGCATAGTAACATCGGCCTGGAAGGAAATCAGACACGCCATCATCATTCTGACAGATGGTGGGTACTGCCGTCTTTGTGAGGGGGGTCTGGAATAGTGAAAGGGGCATCAATGTAGGGTCAGAAGACCTTTTGCATTCTGTTCCCCCCTTGGCCACTTCAGACCTCAGTTTCTTTCCTTTCCTTTTTTTTTTTAATACTTTCCATAGTAAAAGTGTTCTGAGGGGACAAGTTGAACCACAATGCAGTTGAACCAATGTAATGTTTTGTAAATTTTCATGCAATCCTTGTTCAGGGGTCATGATAATCTTTGTTATCATCCTGATTTTTTTTTCTTTTTGGGGTTTGAAGCCAGGGGTGCTTAACCACTAAGCCACATCCCCAGACATTCTAATTTTTTATTTTGAGACAGGGTCTAAGTTGCTTAGAGTTTTGCTAAATTTCTGAGGCTGGCCTTAAACTTGTGATCCTCTTACCTCCGCCTCCTGAGCTGCTGGGGTTACAGGCATGTGCCACCATGCCTGGCTTCATTCTGATTTTAATATATGTGCTGCTGAAACTATAATGAGCCTCAGTTTCTTATCTATAAGATAGAAATAGTGTTATTTTTAAAAAATATTTTTTAAATTTAGTTGTACACATTTATTTTGTTTATTTATTTTTATGTGGTGTTGAGGTTTGAACCCAGGGCCTCGCACATGCTAGGTGAGCGCTCTACCGTTGAGCCACAACCCCAGCCCCGAAATAGTGTTATTGATGATGATTGTAACAACAATGAGGATAATTATAACTACTCTCCTTTCCTTACATAATTTTTTTGGACAGAAGCTTGAGTAGTATGTATAAAAGCATTCTATGATTAGAACATGTCAGTTCATGTTACCACCTGGAGGTAACCTGGTGCTCCATGGTGGAGATGTGGTTCATATATATATATATAATTAAATTGTTGTTGCTCCTGCTGGGTATTGAACCTAGAATATATATATATATATATAATATATATATATATATATTATAGTTGTAGAAGGACACAATACCTTTATTTTTATTTTATTTATTTACTTTTATGTGGTGCTAAGGATCAAACCCAGTGCCTCACCCGTGCAAGGCAGGTTGTCTACCACTGAGCCACAATCCCAGCCCTGTCATTTACATCTTGATTTTGTCCAAATTACATAGCCCCTCCAGGACTTGGTTTTCTCATCTATGAAATAAGGATATCCATACTCCCTGGGGTTTCATGAGAATTAAATGAGAAAGAGTATATGAAGCTCCTGGCCCAGTGCCTAGAATGTAGACAATTTCAGGAAACAAAATATTTTTAAATGGCTTTGTTAAGGTTTCCAGGCTGAATGCTTCTTCATGCTTCTGGGGCTCCAGAGGATTCAGAAACCCACGCAGATGGACAATTCTTTCCCTTCTCTGTTCTAGGAAAGTCCAACATGGGTGGTTCTCCCAAGCCAGCAATTGACAACATCAAAGAGATTGTGGATATCAAACAGAACAGGAATGACTATCTAGGTAAGCCTCTGCCTTCACCCACCCACCCAATCTGTGCTGCCCTGTGGAGAGTATGGGATCCTCAGCCAGAGTTCCAGTGGGTCTTGGCTCTGGCCCAGAGCCACACAGTTTTCTCTCTGTTGTTTTGTTTGAGGGTAGCTGAGTATCACATGGAAGAGGGGAGGTGATATGCCCCTGGTCCCCACCTTGGTTTCACTTTTGGTTTGGCTGGGATTGTGGGCAGTTTCTTAATCTGTAAAAGGGGAGCAGTACTAGGACCTCCCTCATAGGCCAAGAGAAGACACTCAGGCAAATTTTGCCTAGCATAGAGAGCTGCCATTGTCATCATTGGTGTGGTCATCACCATTGTCTCAAGTTTCAGGAAACTTTCCAGGAAGAAGGATCCTGGATTCCTCTAGACTCTCCCTGCTGTTTCTCTTTTAGCAATATAGACAGCTAACCAAGGTTTAGCAATTGCAGTCTATGAAGGAAAAGTTTCTCAGGTTCAGAGTAAACACAAATTGTACTGACCTTTGACCTGAAAAAGATTTTGGAGAGAGATACTCAGAGAGGGCAGCTGGTTTTGTTTTTGTTTTTGTTTTTTCTGTTTCTTTCTTTCTTTTCCCGTTTTTTTTTTTTGGTACTGGGGTGCTTATCCACTGAGCCACTTCCCCAGCTCTTTTTGTATTTTATTTAGGGACAGGCTCTCACTAAGTTGCTTAGGGCCTCACTAAGTTGCTGAGTCTGGCTTTGAACTTGTGATCCTCCTGCCTCAGCCTTCCAAGCAGGGATTACAGGCATGTGCTATCATACTTGGCTTAAAACTGGCCCAGTTTTAAAACTCCAAATTCATTTCCTTCCTCTTTAGCCTCTGAACCCAGAGTCAGATGCTCAAAAAACACCTTAATAGCTGTGTGCAGTGGCACATGCTACTTGAGAGGTTGAGGCAGGAGACTAGAAAGTTGGAGGCCAGCCTGGAAAATTTAATAAGACCCTGTCTAAAAATACAAAAATAAAAAACAGGGTTGGGGCACTGGGATTGTGGCTCAGTTGGCACATGTGAGGCATTGGGTTTGATCCTCAGCGCCACATAAAAATAAATAGATAAAATAAAGGCATTGTGTCCATCTACAACTAAAAAAATATATATTAAAAAAAATGTGACTAGTCCAAGTTGACATGTACTGTGATTTAAAAAACAAAACAAAAACAACAACAACAAAAACAAAAATGACTGGGGAGGTAGCTCAGTGGTAGAACATTTGTTTAGCAACAGCAAGGACCCTGGGTTCCATCCTCAGCACTGTGAAAGCAAGCAAACAAACAAACGGAAGCAGCAAACTGAAGGAATAGAGCTGAAGAAATCATTTTGTGGCTCTGCTATGCTTCTGTCCTGGGCATTGCTGATTGCTTCTGAGATTTCCCTCTGTCTTCCTGAGCTCCTTGGTCCTTTTACACCAAAAGGGTGCAAAGAGTGGAAGCAGATGGACTCTGAGGGCCACCACAGGGTGGTTCTTCCAGGGATCCCTACTCCTAGGCCAGAACTGGCAGCTGTGTGGGTCCAGGGCCTCCAATGTGAAGAGATGGCTTTAGGCCCTTCTCCCACAGCCTACTTTTCCAGAGGAAGACTATATCTGAAGCTCTGTCTCTGTGTTATGTTTATGAATCTCTTTCATTCAGTCATTCATTTTAAAGTCTTTACTGAGAAACTCTCCTGAGCCAGGCACCATCCTGGGTGCTCAACAGACAAAAATGCCTGCTTGCACAGGACCGCCATACCAGAGAGGACAACGTATATTAGTTTCCTAGGGCTGCTGTAACAAATTGCCCCAAACTTGGGTGACTTGAAACACAAATTTATTCTTTCACAGTTCTGGGGGTCAGAAGTCTGAAATCACAGTGTGGCAAGGGCCAGCCTCCCTTTAAAGGCTGTAGGGAAGAATCCTTACATGCCTCTTCTAGTTTCTGGCAGCCCCAGGCATTCCTTGGCTTGTAGCAGCATAACCCAATCTTTACTTCTGTCCTTACTTAGCCTTCTTTCCTGTGTAATCTCTGTATCATTACATGGTGTCCTGCTATCTGTGTGTTTGTTTCCAAAGTTCCTTATTATTTTTATTTATTAAACATTTTTTTTTGCATTGCTCAGGATTGAACGCAGGGCCTCATACATGCTATGAAGGTGCCCTACCATTTAGCTACACTGACAGCCCTTGCCTTTAGATTATAACCCACTTTAATCTAGTATGATCTCATCTTAACTTGATTAATTCTGCAAAGACCATTTTTCTGGACCACCTCTATCAGGTCCACTCTTGGCCTGTGAGAGCTTTCTCTTCTTACTTGAATAAATTCTACTCTTTACACTCAAAAATGAACAAACAAACAAATAAATAAATAAAAGAAAAGAAAAAAGAAAGAAAGGAAGAAAAAGAATTACTGAGGATGTAATAGTACCAAGAAAAAGAAAAAATAATAAGACCCTGTTTCCAATTAAGTCCCCATCCATGGGTCCTGAGGGTTAAGACTTGAATATATCCTTTGGAGAACATGATTCTACCCACATTAGGTGATACTCAGGATAAATAAGGAATCCATATAGCATGCAGCTTGTAGGTAATTCATGACATAATATGAATGAAGCAGAGAGGGAATGGGAGGGTCTGGGGCATTGAAGTTTTAGACATTGAAGGTACATTTGTACTAAGACTTAAACAGGTGTGAAAGTGAACTGTGAGAGCATCTGGGGAGAATGACCCAGATGGGGTGAAGCTGGTGCAGAGGGTTGGAGGTGAGAGAGCGTCTGCAGATTTAAGAAACTTCAAGGGTTGGGGTTGTGGTTCAGTGGCAAAGAAAAACCAGGGGATCTGGGAGTTCTATGGTGATGACATAGCCTTGCTGAAGTTGGCCCAGAAAGTGAAAATGTCCACCCATGCTCATGCAAGGCACTGTGTTTGATCCTCAGCACCACATAAAATAAGTAAAATAAAGATATTGTGTCCAACTACAGCCAGAAAGCTTTTTTTAATTTAATTTAATTTTTTTTTTAAAGAAACTTCAAGAAGGCTGTGCTGGAAGAGTGAGGGGCAGGGAGTGCTAGGAAACAGACAGGTGGCAGGGGTGAGGGAGACTTGGATACAGCTCATGTAGATCTTTGTTGCCATAGTAGTTCAGATTCCAGCATTCTCTCTCACGGGATAGCCCCTCAGCCACAGGATTGGTGACTTCCCTCTTCCCCATTAGACATCTATGCCATCGGGGTGGGAAAGCTGGATGTGGACTGGAAAGAACTGAATGAGCTGGGGTCCAAAAAGGATGGTGAGCGGCATGCCTTCATTCTGCAGGACCCACAGGCTCTGCACCAGGCTTTTGAACACATGCTGGGTGAGTGAGTTTTGTCTTCCTGGTGTTGGGGAGAATGGTGGGGAGACAGTGGGGGGCCCATATTGGGAACCTGGGCACAATACCCCTCCCTTGCCTCCTTCTCAACCTGATCCTCACACTCACAGATGTCTCCAAGTTCACAGACACCATCTGTGGGGTGGGGAACATGTCAGCCAATGCCTCCGACCAGGAAAGGACACCTTGGCATGTCACTATTAAGGTACCAGGAAAGAGGCTTGGATCCCAGAGGTGAAAGCAGCAATAGGCCAGAGACACTGCAGTTTCTGAATATCACTTATTCCCTGCAGCCCAAGAACAACGAGGCCTGTCGGGGGGCTCTCGTCTCTGACCAGTGGGTTCTGACAGCAGCTCACTGCTTCCACAATGCTAAGGACCGCTCCCTGTGGAGGGTCAACGTGGGTAAGGCAGGGGCTTCACCAAGTTCCTGACCCAAGGCCAGAGCGCTGGTTACCCGTCCCCAGCCCCTGGCCCCTTCAGGAGCCCTGATTCAGCCTCATCCACCGTATTATTCCCAGGGGATCCCAACTCCCAGTGGGGCAAAGAATTCCTTATTGAGAAAGTCGAGATCTCCCCGGGATTTGATGTCTACGCAAAGAAGGACCAGGGGATACAGGAGTTCTATGGTGATGACATAGCCTTGCTGAAGTTGGCCCAGAAAGTGAAAATGTCCACCCATGCCAGGTGCTTGATCCTAGGACAGGAGGATGCCCTGCAGGGGAGAGTGCTCTGGGGAGCCCCAGGATACTGAGGATGGGCTGAGTGACACTCATCCTTCTCTCCAGGCCCATCTGCATTCCCTGCACAGTGGAGGCCAACATGGCTCTGCGGAGACCCCAGCGTAGTACCTGCCAGGACCATGGTGAGTGCTGAGGTTTAGAGTTTGTAAAGAGCTGGGGCCAGAGCCTGGGGGTGCCAACAGGGACTAGACTTCTGTCTCCAAGCCAGAAGTCTGACTGGTGGGTAAAGGTACCTACAATCAATATCCCCTTTTCTTTGACGGCAGAGACAGAACTTCTGAACCAACAGAGCATCCCTGCTCATTTTGTGGCCTTGAATGGGAGCAAACTGAACATTAACCTCAAGACAGGGGAAGAGGTGAGGGTCTTAGGTGGGGGGGGGGTCCTGGGGTTCCACTCAAGCCAGATCACAGAATGGTGCTCTTCCTCCTCTAGCTCCGGCTGCTTTTTCCACCTCACTTAAGTCACCCCTCCTTCCAGGCTTAGTGTTCTGCCAAGTGTCCCTAGGCCACTCATTTCATTCTTCCTTCCTGCTCCACCTCTACTGCAGAGGTCAGACTGTATCAAGGTAGTCTCCCAAGACAAAATAAAGTTCCCCAACTTGACGGATGTCAGTGAGGTGGTGACAGATCAGTTTCTATGCAGTGGGACCCAGGAGGATGACAATCCCTGTAAAGGTGAGCACCCCCTATGTCTGGATTTCCCAAGGAAGGGCCACAGTGTCCCTGTGGCCAGCATGCATGCCAGGACGCCAGCACCTGCCCTGGATGACACTGTCTCTTGTTCATCTTGCTGGCAGGAGAATCTGGGGGAGCAGTTTTCCTTGAGCGGAGGTTCAGGTTTTTCCAGGTGGGTACAGGGAAGCTCACAAGGCTGGCTACAGGAACTCAGCCTAGCTGGGGCAGGGGTGGTGGTGGTGGTGGTGGTGGTTGAGGGAGGTCTCTGAAGGAACCATGGGAGTCAGGGCTTAGAGCTGGGGCTGTGGCGTCTTTCTACTTCATTTTCCTTTCTTTCAGGTGGGCCTGGTGAGCTGGGGTCTCTACAACCCCTGTTTTGGTGCTACCAACAAAAACTCCCGCAAAAAGCCTCCCCATGGTGCCCCATTACCCCGAGACTTCCACATTAACCTCTTCCGCCTACAACCCTGGCTGAGGCAGCATCTGGAGGGTGTTCTGAATTTCTTGCCCCTCTAATCATGGCCACCAATCCCTTGGCTATCCTGCAAGGATCTGCCTTCTCTCCTATCTCCTACCTCTGAACACCTACCCTCAGACCCTGTGGCCCATCCTCAATTCTAGCTGTGTGAATTCAGGAGCCCAGACACAGCAAGCACAAGCAGGAAGGTCCCCAGGGATGCTGGCCAGTGTGTCTGCCCGCTGCACCCTCCCCTCCTGCTCCTGCTCAAATCCCTCCCCCTGGTAAACATAACGTGTTCCTTTCACTTTCACATGAAATTTCCCAGTTATGAAATTAATAAAAATTGATGATTTCCACATCTGTCTGTACCTCTGCCTGGGGGATGGGGAGGGCAGAATGATTCCAGGAAGGTCAGAGACCCTGCTGGACAAACAGCAGCTGGACTCTGCCCTATAGCACAGTCAACAGGGGAACCAGCTGGGGGACTATTTCTGGTCTCTAGCTAGGGTGGTCTGGGATTGTTGGGGAGAACCTGGAAGCTGACATGAAGTGTCAAAGGGGAGAGTCCCAGACCTTGGGCAGCAAAGGGTGGGGCTTGTGTAGTTTCTGTTTCTTCAACTGGCAGCTCAGTGGGGCCCTCCTGCTTGAACATTCCCGGAAAGTGATGTGTATAGGGAAGGCCGGACAAGCTGCAGGTGCCAGAACCGATTGCATAAAAGGCTGGGGGTTGGTGGGGAAGGGAGTGCCACTAGACTTAGGTCTAGAGTTTCAGCTTGGACACTGAGCCAAGCAGGCACACAGAAGGAACCTGGAGAAGCCCTCCTGACCCCAGCTCGCCTGCTTCTCTCCTGCCTTCTATCACCATGGGGTGCCATCTCAGCCCCCACCTCTGTCTGATATCTTTGGTCTTGGGCCTCTTGCCCGGAGGTAAGAAAGGGTCACCCCCACCCTCCTGCTGCCCCCAGCATTCTTCCTTGACTTTGTAGGGCCAAGCTTCACCAGTATTTCTTTTCAGGTGTGAACATAATTCCATTGCTGGCCCAGCCCCAAGGCTCCTGCTCTCTGGAGGGGGTAGAGATCAAAGGTGGCTCCTTCCAACTTCTCCAAGAGGGCAAGACCCTGGAGTACATATGTCCCTCTGGCTTCTACCCATACCCTGTCCAGACACGCACCTGCAGATCTACAGGGTCCTGGAGTTCCCTAAAGACTCGAGACCAAAAGATTGTCAAGAAAGCAGAGTGCAGAGGTTAGAGGCAGTGAGAACAGGGATGTGCTGAGACAGGGGATGATGGGCCAGGTGGTAGCCAAGGTCAGCAGCCCTTGGGTGAGATTAGAGCTGTGTTGAGGCCAGCAGCCCAACAGGTTTGGCTAAACAGGGTAAGGGGCAGCCCTAGGGGTGCAGGTAAAAATCTGGGAGGCAGGGGGGCTCACCTTCACTAAGCATTTGCCCTGTATCTGGCAGCTGTGGCAGTGAAGAGAATGCTCAGGAATGGGGAGCAGACCAGCAGACCAGGGACTTGCTGTTTCTCAGTGACAAGGTCTCTGAGAGCAAGAGGGATACCCTGAAGATAGCCCTTCTATCTTGATGACTTTTACTTGTCCTCCTCCCCAAAGCGATTTACTGCCCAAGACCTCAGGAATTTGAGAATGGGTACTACTGGCCCAGGTCTTCTTATTACAATGTGAGCGATGAGATCTCTTTCCAATGCTACCATGGATACATTCTCCGGGGCTCTGCCAATCGCACCTGCCAAGTAAATGGCCGGTGGGATGGGCAAACAGCAATCTGCGATGATGGAGGTGAGAAGCCTGCCTGCTCCTGTCGACCACACTCTCTCCCTTACACATCCATCCCCAAGGAACAGGCATCACAACTGTTCTCTGACCTGCCCTCTCGGCCTCTGCAGCGGGGTACTGCCCAAACCCGGGCATTCCCATTGGCACGAGGAAGGTGGGAAGCCAGTACCGCCTTGAAGACACAGTCACTTACCACTGCAGCCGGGGGCTTACCCTGCGTGGCTCCCAACAGCGAAAATGCCAGGAAGGTGGATCTTGGAGTGGAACAGAGCCTTCCTGCCAAGGTGAGTCTTGACTTGGGCTCCCAGGTCAGATCCTACTCTCCAGTCCTAATGTTCCCACAGCAAGGCACTGTCTCCTTCTCTCTTCAACCCAGCTTCTCCTCACTTCTTCCAAACTCTGTAGAGCTTTCTCACTTCCAAGCCCTTCCCATCCTAGAAATGCATCATCCTGTCTTTCGGGTCACTGTCCTTGACCCTTCAGCTATTTGACCTGATTTCTGACCTTTCCCAGACACCTTCATGTATGACACCCCTCAAGAGGTGGCCGAAGCCTTCCTGTCTTCCCTGACAGAGACCATAGAAGGAGTTGATGCTGAGGATGGGCACAGCCCAGGTTTGAGCAGAGTTGGGAGGAAGAGCAGGGAATTGGGGGAGTTGCAGGAGAAACATGCATCCTGAAACCTGAGTCTCTCTGCTGGCATCCAGGGGAACAACAAAAGCGGAAGATTGTCCTGGATCCCTCAGGCTCCATGAACATCTACCTGGTGCTGGATGGATCTGACAGCATTGGGACAGGCAACTTCACAGGGGCTAAGAGGTGTCTCGCCAACTTAATTGAGAAGGTGGAATTCCCTTCCCCTTGAATGTGGGGATCCTGACTGGACCTTGCTGCCCTTCCAGGACTAAGTTCCTTTGTGCTCCCTGTTTCTCTGAACCACAGCATCTCAGTAAAATCTCCAGGTCCTATTCTGTCCTTTCCTTTTAAGGTGAAGTGGTAATTTAATGCTTGACACAGCTTCCTCCATGAACTTCAGCCTGAGCTTCTTACTGTGGTCTTTCTGTCCCAAAAAAGGTGCTGAATTTTTCTAACTATAATATTGTACTTTCAATGCCATGACCTCTTACTCTTCTCATTCACAGATAGCAAGTTATGGGGTGAGGCCAAGATATGCTCTAGTGACATATGCCACAGAACCCAAAGTTGTGATCAGAGTGTCTGATCAAAAGAGCAGCGATGCAGACTGGGTCACAGAGAAACTCAACCAAATCAGTTACGAAGGTCAGAAGTTAAGAAAGGGAAGCTCTCAGGTTAACTGGGGGGTCAGAGAAGTCAGAAGCCTCAGAGATATTGTGGGGGAAGGGGTAGAGGGGGCAGGGGCGGGTACCATACATTGTAGTTAAAGATGGATGGCAGTGTTACTGGGTAATGGGGGTTAGTGGGGACATATTGGGTGCTGATAGGGCAATTTTGTGGTCAAATGGATGTCAGAGGGATGACAATCCACAAAGATGAAGGATGTGGGATCTCAATTGTGATAGGCTCAAGGATGGCTTGGAAGACCAGGTGAGGTGATGACCTTTTCCCTTTCTACAGACCACAAATTGAAGACAGGGACTAATACCAAGAGGGCCCTCCAGGCAGTGTACAACATGATGAACTGGGCAGGAGATGTCCCCCCTGAAGGCTGGAACCGTACCCGCCACGTCATCATCCTGATGACTGATGGTCAGAAGGGATCTTTTTCCTACCCAGACTCCCCACCCTCAAATCTACATGTAACACTTGAGTTGGGGTCCTGAACACTGCTCATAGCTGGCTGTTGAGTTTTCCAATGACCCTTTTAAAGGTGGGATCCTTCTCCCCAAGGCCTTCTATGATCTGTCACCTCCATCCCATCTCCAACCTGCTACTCAGCCATGTGTGTTGTCACTGCCTTCCCCAATTAATGTTTTTAGATTCTTTTCCTCTCCTGCCCACATGGTCCTTGTCTTCTCTGCAGGCTTGTACAACATGGGTGGGGATCCAGTCACTATTATTGGTGAGATCCGGGACTTGTTGGACATTGGCAGGGATCGCAAAAACCCAAGGGAGGATTATTTGGGTGAGTGACCTGCCAAAGACCTAGCATCATGCTTTCTCAGGGCCTGGACCCTTACTCTGCCTTTTCCTTCCTTAGATGTATATGTGTTTGGGGTCGGGCCTCTGGTGGACCAAGTGAACATCAATGCTTTGGCTTCCAAGAAGGACAATGAGCAGCATGTGTTCAAAGTCAAGGACATGGAAAATCTGGAGGATGTTTTCTACCAAATGATTGGTAAGAACATACAAAAGCGTAAGACGAATATTAGGAAACTCAGATCTCATCAAGTTGCTCATTTCCCTCTACCTCCTCCTTCCTCCCTCCCTTCCTTCCTTTCTGGGGATAGAATCCAGGGCCTCACACATGCTACACACGCATTCTACAACTGATACTTACCAGACCTTGGAAACCTTTTCTCATTCCTCTATGTCACTATTCTTGTTTCCTGCCACTGTCCACTTCCTGATCTTAGAATTACAACAACATCAGGACTTTCTACTTCATTTTACAAATGTGGTAATTGATACTAAGGGAAGAAAGCTAGCAACAAAAGTGGGTCTGAAAACAGCAGGTCCCTGATTTGGTCCCAAGGCCTTTCACTACCCCAGTGTTTCCTAACAAATGCTCTCAGCCTTTTTCTCTATGTGGGCTTCTGTTCCCCATAGACATGCGGGGTGGGGGGCGGGGATTCCTTCTGAAATGGCTGCTGCCACTTGGGGATGAAGGGTCTCTAGCTTTCAGCACTTTCCTTTCGGCTAGATGAAACCCAGACTCTGGGGCTCTGCGGCATGGTTTGGGAACACAGGAAAGGTACTGATTACCACAAGCAACCATGGCATGCCAAGATCTCAGTCACTGTAAGTACTATATCCTAGTAGGTACTTGTGGGAGGGGAGGTGGAAGGGGCAAAGAGGGCAGAGGAAGAACAAAATATGCACATCAGACTGGCTTTTCCCCCTTCACTGTTCTGTTCCCAGCGCCCTTTGAAGGGACATGAGAACTGTATGGGGGCTGTGGTGTCTGAGTACTTTGTGCTGACAGCGGCACACTGTTTCACTGTGGATGACCAAAAACACTCAATCAAGGTCAGCGTGGGTAAGGATGCAGCAGATGGGCCCTGAGCTCCGGTCATACCTCCCACTTCCTTGCCACCCCGAACTCTGCCCTTCCCTCTAAAAAGTTGGGGGTAGGGAAAACCAGAAGTCAGGATGACACTGGGTCAGTCAGGAGGCTGCCCTCTCTTCCCCCATCAGGAGGGAAGAGGCAGGACCTGGAGATAGAAGAAGTCCTATTTCACCCCAACTACAACATCAATGGGAAAAAGGAAAAAGGAATTTCTGAATTTTATGACTATGACATTGCCTTGATCAAGCTCAAGAATAAACTGAAGTATAGCCAGACTCTTAGGTGAGATAATCTGGGTCCCTGAGGAAAGGAGGCTGGGGAAGGTGGGCTGGAGGACAGGGGTGCAGGGCAGGCCATTTGCTGCTCCTGACTGTCCTCACCTCTGTAACAGGCCCATTTGTCTGCCCTGCACCGAGGGAACAACTCGAGCTTTGCGACTCCCTCAGACAGCCACTTGCAAGCAACACAGTAAGGCATATTCTGGGATGGGACAAAGATAAGACTCCAGGAGATGCGAGGGGGAGGTGTAGTAGGAGCAAATGATGCCTAGCTCAGGAAGGGCTTGAAGGACATTTGTTAAGACAGAAGCAATGGGCTGGGGATGTGGCTCGAGCGGTAGCGCACTTGCCTGGCATGCGTGCGGCCCGGGTTCGATCCTCAGCACCACATACAAAGATGTTGTGCCCGCCGATAACTAAAAAATAAATATTAAAATTCTCTCTCTCTCTCTCTAAAAAAAAAAAAGACAGAAGCAATGGGGTGGGAGGGGAGAACTGGAGTAACCCAGTCTGTCCACCTGTTCAGAGGAAGAGCTGCTCCCTATCAAGGATGTCAAAGCAATGTTCGTTTCTGAGGAAGAGAAAAAGCTGACTCGAAAGGAGGTTTACATCAAGAATGGAGATAAGGTGAGGAATGGGGAAATCCTAAGGTCCTCTAGGCCTGTCTTAAGTCGGCTTTGTTCATCATCCCTTTCTCCCCCATGCTCCCCTTTAGAAAGCCAGCTGTGAGAGAGATGCTCAATATGCTCCAGGCTATGATAAAGTCAAGGATATCTCAGAAGTTGTCACCCCTAGGTTCCTCTGCACTGGAGGGGTATATCCCTATGCTGATCCCAATACTTGCAAAGGTGAGAGGATTCTGGTTCTTATAAGTTCCTGAGGCCCAATAGTTCTTTCCCTAAAGCTTCTCTCCTATAGGTGACTCTGGTGGTCCTCTGATTATTCACAAGAAAAGTCGCTTCATTCAAGTGAGTACTCCCTTTCCTATCTGTGGGGAGATGCTAAGTGGTCAGCATGGACCCCAAAGCAGGAAAGCTCACTGAAGGTAGCTGGTAACAGAAGGACAGAGCCCGCCTAACCTTAGTCTCCGAACTGATCACTTTAGCGTTATGTGTCTGGCCTGCAAGGCAAGAACAGGGTTGAGCTGGATATCTAGTCTCATTCCCTTGGATCAGCTCAGATGCACTTGGGATAATCATGCTTCCTGACATTAGGATGAAACTCTACAAAATGATCCATAGCATTCCCTCACCTCTGCAGGTTGGTGTGATCAGCTGGGGAGTAGTGGATGTCTGCAAAGACCACAGACTGCAACAGCAGGTACCTGCTCACGCCCGGGACTTTCACGTCAATCTCTTCCAAGTGCTGCCCTGGCTCAAGGAGAAACTCAAAGATGAGGATCTGGGTTTTCTATGAGGGTTTTCCTGCTGGAAAGGGGCATGGGATCAAATTAAAACAGCTGCAATAATAACTGTGTTCCAGATCCTTGTGGGGTAAAGGAGCGGGGGATGTGTACTGATGATGTTAACAACTGAAATATAATCTGACAGCCGTTTTTAAAGGCTTAACCCCAATCCCAAGTGCTGAAAAACCAGAGGCTGAGGAAGGTGTGTGAGCTTCCACCTCAGTGTTTTACTGAGACCAGCATTGGGGGCGTATGAGGCACAAGGAATCCAGCTCCATTCCCTAGAAGTCATCTACAAGGTTTTCCTCATAGACATCATCATTGTAGACAATCTGGGTCCTCTTGTCCCGGTGGCAACCCTTAGGGCTATTCTGGACAGCTAGAGAGGGAAAAGAGTAACAATTAAGGTTTGAAGGAGATCATGAGTCAGACCTGAGGCCTAGAGCCTGACTACCTCACTCTGGCCTCTGTCCCTAGGAAGCCCAGTTCTCATGCTGCCCTCTGGTGGACAGGATGGCCAGTCTCCTCTTAGCTCCTTCAGGTTGGTTGTGGTCAACCTATCACAATCGAGAGTGTGATGTTATTGCAGAGCATGTGGCTATTGTGATGAATGCTTTGTTCTTAGAAAATCTTCAAATGTTATCATTACTGAGACATGTGAATGATGTTAACCTACTGCTTTTAGTCAATACATCAAAAATTAAAAATCAGAAATCTGTAGCCCTTTGTTGATCAATTCTGGATCCTTCCTAGTGTCCAAATCCTACCTCCTCCTTACTTCTTTCCCAGGAAAATCTATTTTCAGGTAAAATGGGTCATTCACAGTAAGAAATGTGACTGGCCCCACCAGAACTCCTTTAAGGGGTAACTTTGGCTCTCAGCATACTCTCTTGAGCCTCTGGTCCTTTTTTCCCTTTCTCTTTCTTTCCTTCATCAGACATGGTCCCTCTCTTCAAGGATTCCATCCCTCCTACCTGAGGGCTAGAGCAAGTCTCTCCACACCAACTCCCATTCTCTTGGGTCTCCTACCACTGACCACTTATCCCTCTTGAAGCCTGTGTCCTTTGGCTTTAGTGGCCTAGGGTCTCTGATGCTGTTCCTAGTGCTGGACACTTCTTGCTTTCTTTGCCGAATCCTCACCCTAATATGTCAGGGCTGCTATGGACATGTAGGGCACAAGGAGCCTGGTCCACCTTCCTAACATATTCCCTGAACAGTCCCCAAATTAGTCCTGGGTCACTCTTTTCTCCAAAATCAGTTTTCCTAATGATACTATCATTTTGTAGCCATCCCAAGATGCAAATGACTCTAAACCATTTTTACTCCTCACTTCACATTTAAGTTCTGGACTCTTAATTTCAAAGTTTCATGAAGTCTGCTGTACTCCAGCTCAGAATGCACAAGTCTCATGAACTGTTCATCTCCCTACTAACCTGACTTTGGCTCCCACTTTCTTCCCTGTTCCAGTCATTGCTTTGGTTTTAATACTCTTCTCTCCTCCCCTTACCCCTACCTGATGGAGGGCCTGGCAATTCTCCTTTCTATTCCCATAGCCTCCATAAAAATTCTGACCATTACCACCTCTAAGGAACCCAGGGATATGCAAGGGAACAAAAAGGGATAGGTTGTGGGGGGAATGAGGAAGATTTCTGTTCTTACCAAGGGAGCCCCAGAGAGACTTGCCAGTAGCAGCATCCAGCATGGGCTGTTTTCGGGCTATGTTGACTTTGAGCTGTACGGACTCCACCTGGGTCCCGTTGAGCTGTAGTAGAAGATGATAGGGTACAGAGGATAGGGGAAACATTATAGATAACCCAGAGAAGCTATTCCAGGGGCTACTATCCTAGAAGCAGATAAATAGGGATCTGAAATTATAAGTTTTTCTGTGTGACTAGAAAGAGACTTCCTGTCAAAAGGAACCAATTTCCTCCTGGCTTTCAAGTATTTTAAGAAGAAAACATGAAGCTGGCAGAAGGGATGGGAAGAACAGGTCTGGGAAGTCCCAACCTCGGCAACGGCCTGATCTGCTGACTCCATCTTTTCATAGGTGACGAAGGCACAGCTGGGATGAGAAAAAAACAGAGTCAGTAGAAGGCCTCTGGGCTCTGCTGGACCCAACCAAACACAGTGCTCACAGGCTGCTGGAAACAGGGCAGCTTCCTCCCCTAGGCCTTACATCCCAGGTCTTCTTATCATGCCCTGTGGCCATCCTTACTTTCTGGGTGGGTCCATGGAGAGGTCAATGATGTTTCCAAAGGGAGAGAAGGCCCCTCGGAGGAGAGTGGGTGTCATGTCTTCTCCATACACGTACAGAGTGTTCCCCTTCCGAGGGGCCCGGCGTTCAGGGAATGAGTCCGACCCTATGGGATTCGCAATCAATCACAAGACAGTCCATTTCACCTTCCACCTTAGTGGCACCCACTCAAGTCTGAGCTGAGATCACCCATCCTGCCAGCCAAGATCACTCACTGCGGAAAGGGCCCTCTCGGTCTCGGTCTCTATCCCTGTCCCGGTCTCGATCTCGATCTCTATCCCTGTCTCTATCTCGATCTCGGTCTCTGTCTCGATCCCGGTCCCGATCTCGATCTCGATCTCTGTCCCGCTCCCGATCTCGGTCTCTGTCCCGGTTCCTCTCGTGGCTGCGGTCCCGGCTTCGGGGAGGGGAGGTTGAGGAGCGAGCACTGCCACGTTCTTCATAGCCCCAGTCAAAGCTTCGAGGGGGACCATCACCAGACGCTGGGCCCTCTGCTTCTTCTCCATCTGGCCCTAGTTCCCAAAGTCTATCACTAGAAGATACAAAGCTGAAGAGAAACAGATAATATAATTCAAAGAGGGCCTTTACTTCCTCCTCCCAGACCCCGTGGAGACTCAACACACCCTCCACAACCTATTTTTTTTTTTAACTCCAGTCCCAACCATCCCAAGGACTAGGCAATCAATCCCCACACTGAGTGGGACCCAGTCTAGTTCTCTAACCTCTCATACAAAGATTTCCTCTGGGGACGTCTGGATGACTGAAAAAGAAACCAAGAATAGTTAATATGGGGTCTCTCGTCTTCCTCAATCCCCAGCTCAGGGATGGCAAATTGGAACCATTACCTCCTGCAGGTCATCGTCAGCAGATATGCTCCTCTGGAAGGGCTGGAAAGTAGGGACTGGCCCCTTCTCAGGGTCCTGAAGAGGTGGAAGAAGCCTATGTCAGTGTTGGAACAGGAGGCTGCCTAACCATGAGATAGAGGGGCTACTCTTCCCTCACTCTCTTCTTGACTTCTGATCTTTTCTTTTAATGCTACATATACTTCTTATCTGATTGTGTGTAGTTTTTAAAATAAATGACCTGACATACATGTAAAGTACCTGGTTTAACCGCTACCTTGAATCTGATGATGTTTTCAGCCTGTTCAACTTCTCGGAGCAACACATTTTAAGAGCTCTAACCTCACGTGGATTAGAATCACAGAATGTATAAAACAGAGAAGACAATAGGAGTCACCTAGTTTTTTTTCACTTTACAAATAAGAAACCTAAGGCTCTTCCCATGTGTGGTGGGTCACACCTACAGTCCAGCTATTGGGAAGCTGAGGTGGGATCCCTTGTGCCCAAGAGTTCAATATCAGCCTGGGCAACATAGGGAGACCCATCTCAGAGAGAAAAGAAAAGGGAAAAAAAAAAAAAAAGAAACCCCAAAGCTCAGTTGGTACAATAAGTTGCCCATGTCTAAATATGCATTGTTTTCCCCTTAAATCTATCTCCCTTCTAACTTGGAGAGATGCTCTCTGAAATCAAAGGTCCCAAGAACAATCCTGCTTGTGCACACCTTTAGCTTCCCCTCTAGGGTTCGAGAACGTTTGAAGCCTGAGTTCTTGGTCTCGGCTTTGATGGCACTGATAGCCCCTGACTTCACCAGTTGCTTTGCCTGCTCTGTTGCTGTAGCTGTGTCCACCACAGGCTGCTCTGACAGTGCTGGAGTAGTGAAGGAAACAGACATTACATTGGCTGCGGTACAGGTCAGGCCCACACCGCCCACTTCTAATCCTCTCCATTTCCTGTCACTCACAGCGTTTGACGCCACCTTGGCTGGCTGTGCTGCTGCTACTTTGCTTCTTCAGAGCCAGCAATGCCTTTTTCTGTGAATGGTGAGAAGACAGTGGTCAGTCAGGCCAAGTCTTTTCCCAAGGCCCCTGGGTACAACACTCCAGGGACACCTTCCTTGAAGAAGACAATGCAAATAGTACCCCTGGAGTGGTGCATTGAGGCATCCCTGCCTCTCATATCTGATCCCCCAAATCATGTACAATACCAGCAATACTTAACCAAACCATGATATCCAGAGGCTTTCCAGAGTCTCACATTTTTTAAGTTGATGAAAATGAATCCAGTCATGGATTGGAGCCCCAGGATATAAGTTGCAAGTAAGTAAAACCTATGTGCCTTTGTGGGGGTGTTCACCTACCCATTCCTTACATATTTAAGGAAGTCCAGACATGACTTTGTAACAGAGATATACAGAAGTAAATACATGGTTCCTATGCTTAACAGTCCAGGAGATGAAATGACTAGACTGAATGCCAAGAATGATTATAAAAGATGTAGATTACTTGTAGCTGAATACAAATAAGACTTTCTGATGCTTATGTGGCTAGTAAACTGGGCCCCAAGTAGAATCGAAGCCAACACAAATAGAAAAGTATTTTAGACAAAGAAAACAAAGATGAAGAGAAAAGACAGTTTCAGGGAATGAATTCTGAGTAGTAAACAGTTCTGCTTGATTAGACAGCAATGTCAACCTAAGGTTTTGGGGCTTTGTTGTATATATAATGTGAAATCCCTTATGAATTTTGAGGACAAAATGGATCATTTTAATAGGAGTGAATGTTTGCTCAAAAAAAAAAAAAAAAAAGACTGAAGACCATTCTAACAGCCTAGGTGCAACGGTGTGCAATGAGAAATTCATGGAAATGAATAAACAGGATAAATTACTTTGAAAGAAGAATCAAGAAGACTTGGCACACTGAACATGGTGGTGTGTGCCTGTAGTTCAGCAACTCAGGAGTCTGAGGCAGGAGGGTCACTTAAGCCTAGGAATTGGAGACTAGCCCAGGCAACATAGTGAGACCCCAATCTCAAAAAGAAAAGGGGGAAAAACTGTTTGGCTCTGCAAATGGTGCAGAAGTCAGAGATGAGATTTTTGAGTTCAAACACAAAAGAGTTGAACATAGTCAGTTCTATGTGCAAGAGCAAGAAAAAGGACTAGATTAGATAGGAAGATAATAATTTCAGTCTGGGTCCCTAAAGGTTATAAGTAAGGCAACAGATGCAACTTCAAAATCTAAACTTGGGAATTACCAGTCTGAAGTGTGGTGGTATTAAAAGCCCCAGAAAAAGATGACAATTCCATGAAAGACTGCATAGAAAAAGGAAAAAGTCACACCAAGACTTGAGAAAGCCCACCTGGAGAGGTGATGTCTCCAGGTGTGAGCTGGAACCCCCCCATCCCCTCACACTCACCCCGGTGTTCTTGGAGTGCTGAATCTGAAAGGTTGGGATATGCCCCCACACACTCCCTCACCTTTTTCTTGAGTTTGTTGAATTTCTTCTGCAGAGCCTCCTCCTCCTCGCTCAGTCCGGGGGGTATCACCAACATGGTGGCTCCTGGTTCAAGGGCAGGGCCCAAGACATCTTTCTCCACTTTCACCACCCGGGATTCACACGCCGTCCACCCTGTACTCCAACCCACCCTTCCAGGCCTGCCTACTTTTGCCTTTGGCCTTTCTCTACCCCTTGTTTAAACCAGGCTGTGGTCCAAGCTCCCGCTCCTTATATCAACCAGCATTTCCTCTTGTCTCCAAGGATCAGACATCAGAGCCTTGGGGTACCACGTGGCTCAGGGAGGGAAAAACACCGACTCCGTCACCAAGGTGATGGCACCCGACCCCCCATCCCCATTTGAGTTAGTATGGCCAACAGCGGGGTCTGGACAGCAGAGGAGGCTGCTGAACCCGCGCAGCTCTCTTAGTGCAAGAAAAAGGGGAAGAAAACAGAAAGGGCTCCGAAAAAAGGGGCGAGGGGTGAAGAGAAGACCTTACCTGAGGGGGCGGCAACTCGAGCCCCACGGTCTCGGGCGGCGCCAGCGCTGGCTGCTGAGAGCGGGCTCTAAGCGATGACGTAGCAGGGGCTGAGAACGCGGTAACCAAGGCGGCGGAGGCGCAGGCACTTCCGCCCGGCCTTCCCCTGTTCCAGGTCGGGCCCCTTGGCCGCGCTGGTCCACGCTCCCGGCGGGGGTGTGTACCGGAAGTCGCCTCTACTTCCGCCCATTTAGGGGCGGGGCTTGCCTGCAACTACTCGCTGCCTTTCAAGGCTGCCCTGGCTCCGGGATGTTGGAGACCGAGAGACTTGGTGAGGGGGAGGGAGGTGGAACCGAGTCGTAGACCGAGAATGACTCTTGACCTTTGACCTCTGACCTTTGCTCTCTAGTGCTTCCTTCCCCCGACCCCCTGAACCTGCCGCTTCGGACCGTGGAACTGGGATGCACAGGGCGCTGGGAGCTGCTGAACGTGCCTGGGACTCCAGAGAGCACCGTGAGTGACATTTGACCTCAAGCTTTGACCCGCATTGAGCCTAAAACTTCCTCCACCCTCCTCAGTAGGATCTAGCATGACCTACCTGTCCTGTGTCTGGCCACGGTCATCTGGGCCCCCTGCTGATGCCGGGCAGATCTTAGCTCAGTGGACATGGTCAGAGCCCATCTGAGGATGGAGCTGGGAGTGCTGGAAATGCCTTGGTTCTGAGAGATACTCTTTGAAATGTGTCCTTTTCTTGGAGTTCCCTGTCCTCAAGAACAAGTGCACTTTGTGGCTGAGATGCTATCTTTTGAGTCCCTGTCTCTTCATCTTTAGGTCTGGCACGCCTTTTCTAAAACTAATGATTACCAAGTTTAAGTGTACTTCGTGATTATCAGAAGAGCTTTTTAAGAATGCAACTCTTGGGCTGGGGTTGTGGCTCAGCAGTAGAGAGCTTGCCTAGCACATGTAAGGCTCTGGGTTCGATCTTAAATAAAACAAAATAAAGGTATTGTGTACAACTGAAAAAATAAATATTTGAAAATAAAAAGAATGCAACTTTTGGGTGGGAATGATTGTGAAATCCAAAGTCTGTACCCCAGATAATTTAGTAGCAGGTAGTGTTTTGACAACTTTTAGGAAACATTGCTTCTGCCTGATGAACCTGGACTGTCTGGGACATCTACTATTTCTGACCTAAACACAAATCTTATCATTTTTTTTTCATGTTACTCTTTTTTTTTTTTTTTTTTGGTGCTGGGGATTGAACCCAGGGCCTTGTGCATGCGAGGCAAGCACTGTACCGATTGACTTATATCCCCAGCTCTTCATGTTACTCTTTTTCCTGACCTAATGCCTCTCATCTTACCTTGGTTCCAGCTTCCCCATGGCCTTCCTCCCTGTGCCCCAGATCTGCACCAAGAAGCAGAACAGTTGTTTCTGTCCTCTCCAGCCTGGTTGCCACTGCATGGTGTGGAGCATTCAGCTCGGTGAGGAGACTGGAGGGGTCAAGACTAGAGAGACGGGTCAGTGAAGGAAGCTGGGGCAGAGAGAGCGAAGATTTGAAAATTATTTTCTTTCTTTTCAGAAAATGGCAGAGGAAGACAGATCCCTGGTCACTCCTGGCTGCCCCCGGGGCACCAGTTCCATCTGACCTTCAGGCACAAAGACACCCAACAACAGGCCAGATCCTGGGCTACAAGGAGGTAAAAGATCAGGGGCTTCCAGAAGTAGAATTGGGAGAAGATGGTCAGAGGCAAGCTCAGCCTCACTGGGGTTCTGATCTCTTACCTCAGGTCCTGTTGGAGAACACAAACCTGTCAGCCACAACCTCCTTATCTCTTCGCCGGCCTCCAGGGCCAGTCTCCCAGTCTCTATGGGGGAACCCAACACAGTACCCTTTCTGGCCAGGTGACTGTTGTGGAGACAGGGTGGTAGGAGAGGGTGTCCTTAGTCTTCAGGGAAAGGTTCCCCACTCATCCTGTTTTACTCATTCCATGAATCCCTATCTGTCTACCCTCTCAGGTGGGATGGATGAGCCCACCATAACAGATCTGAGCACTCGTGAGGAGGCTGAGGAGGATATAGATTTTGAGAAAGGTGAGGTGAAGCTCTGCATCTGAGCCCCGAGGAAGAGGGGCCCAGGCAGCCCTGTCACTAGGCTGCTGGTAGCCCTTCCAGGCTTTTGTGTTTTATGAAAGCTCCCCCTTGCCCCCACCAACAAACAAACAAAGGGAAAAGTGACCTTTCAATAACAACCTTTATTATCATCTGTTGGGAAATGGTCACAACAGACATACCCATCTATAAACATCTGTATGGCAAATATCTGTTATCTATAACAGCATGCAGTGACCTTGATTCTGTCTCTTTACTCCTGGCTTCCAGATCTTCTCACCATTCCACCTGGCTTTAAGAAAGGCGTGAATTTTGCCCCCAAGGGTGAGTTTTATGAGGTTTTACAGTGGCACCCTTCAATGGATAGAGATGGATGTGACAAGGTTGCTCTTTTTGCTTTGCTTCTCAGATCACCCAGCTTCAGCTCCTGGGCTACTCAGCCTTAGCCGTCTGCTGGAGCCTCTAGATTTGGGAGTGGGTGATGAGGATGAGGGTGAGGCAAAGGGAGAGTCTGAAGGTCCCAGAGGGGACAGTATTTCAGCCTCTACTTGCAGTGTTCCCCTGGCCCGGGCAAGCAGCTTGGAGGACCTAGTGTTAAAGGTTGGTGGTTCTGGGCAATGGAGGCAAGAAAGAAGAGGCCTTGCCATAGGGAGGGTGGGATGGCTAGGTTGGGTCTATGGGAGGAATGGAGCATCTTTGGGAAGAATGAAGTATCTCTGGGGAGGAGTGATCTTTGAGAGCTCTTTGGCTGTACCTTTTATCACTCCTAGGAAGCATCCACAGTCATATCCCCGCCAGAACCTCCCAAACCTCCACCTCAGGAGCAGTGGGCCATTCCTGTAGATGTCACCTCCCCTGTTGGTGATTTCTATCGTCTTATTCCCCAGCCAGCCTTCCAGGTATTGAACCCCAGTCCTCACATGTTCTTTCATCTTTGGGTGACTCAGACTCTGGCCCTGTCTCCCAGCCTACCCCTTGTCTTCTTTCCCCACCAGAGGCCTTGTACCTCCAGACCAGTGTTAGTCCTCAGTCCCAGCTTCACCCCACTCTGAACTTTGTCCCTCTCTCCCGTATGTCCATGAGCAGAAGTCCTCTTCTTCAGCCCATCAATTTCTCTCTCTCACAGTGGGCATTTGAGCCAGATGTGTTTCAGAAACAAGCCATCCTGCACTTGGAACAACATGACTCTGTCTTTGTAGCAGCTCACACATCTGCGGGGAAGACAGTTGTGGCTGAATATGCCATTGCCCTGGCCCAGAAACACATGACACGGTATAAGTACCCTCCTCTCCCTTCACCAACCAGCCCTGTTTTTTCCTGCATCCTGTCTGGACCTCATCTCTCCCCCACCTGTCTGCCTCATCCTTTATAAAGGAGGTTCAGGAAAGACTGAAATGGGGCCCAGAGAGAAATGAGAAGGTGTGGTGGGGAGAAAGTTTAGAAAGATGACCTGGGCTATAGGAAGAGGTGGGAGACAGAGTTTGTTTGTTTGTTTTTTTTTAATATATTTTTCAGTTGTCAGTGGACCTTTATTTTTATTGATTTATTTATATGTGGTGCTGAGGCTCGACCCCAGTGCCTCACACATGCTAGGCAAGTGCTCCACCACTGAGCTACAGCCCCAGCCCAGGAGACTAAGTTTTTCTGGAGTCGTATCATGAAGGAATATGTGAGGGCATTTGGGTAAAGAAGGGGAGCATCACAGCCTCTGGGATGTGGACTTGGGAGAGCTCAGCAAAGCAGAACAAGTGCTGACCATGGGTCTATGTGAGACTCTGGCTGACTTTACACCTCTTCCCAGCACCATCTACACTTCACCTATCAAAGCCCTGAGCAATCAGAAGTTCCGGGACTTCCGAAACACATTTGGGGATGTGGGGCTTCTCACTGGGGATGTGCAGCTCCACCCAGAGGCCTCCTGCCTTATCATGACGACAGAGATCCTCCGGTGAGAAAGGGGCACCCAACATGGTGGGTTTTGGGTAGGTAGAGGAGGCTGCTCTAGAGAACAAAGGTGAAGATGGGAGCCTCTAAGGAGTCAGCTTTCTGCTCTTCTTCCCAGCTCCATGCTGTACAGTGGCTCTGATGTCATTCGGGATCTGGAGTGGGTCATCTTTGATGAGGTTCACTATATTAATGATGCCGAGGTAAGAAACATGGGGTCTCCTGTGGGACTAGTGGAGAGTTCTCCTATTCCATATACCCTGAGGACTGCTGCAACACATGACTAAATCAGTCAGGATCACTCTAGGTGAATTGGGCTGGCACTAAATAAGCACACAGAGACAGAGAAAATACCTTTTTCTTGGGGTCCAGTGATGGCTCCTCTGCCCTAGCTCCCACAAGGGAGGCCAGAGAGGCAGGCGAAAGAGAGAGAGAGCATGCCTGAAAACCTATTTATTGGGGGGAAGACACTCGAGAAAGTTCCACCCAAATGAGGCAAGGGATTGGGTTTCAGGGGTGTGTAGCCCAGTCCATTGGGTGACACCCACTCCCAGAGCTATAATTCCTTGCCTAGAGAAGGTGAAATGCTTTTGCACTTCTAGTGGAAGCCAGTTCCACACCTTCATTGCTCAAGGCTAAGGGTACATGCTCAGCTCCTGTTCATCGTGGCCCCCGACAGAGGACCTTACTGCTTTCTTTGCCCCCATGGACCCCTATGCCACATCTCTGGGGGCAGAAATTGGCCTCTCTGCACTCCCTATGACCAGTCTTCCTTTTCCATGCCTAGCGTGGGGTCGTGTGGGAGGAGGTGCTCATTATGCTCCCTGACCATGTCTCCATCATCCTTCTGAGTGCTACCGTCCCTAATGCCCTGGAGTTTGCTGACTGGATTGGGTGAGATGGGTGAAGGAACTGTAAAATTCCTTGATTGGGAGCTGGGGTTACTAAGGACACCACAGCAAAGAGAAGAGTCAGGCCTTGGGGGTGGCTATGGAATTCCTCTTGGACCCAGAACACTTTGTATGTTGAAATGGGATTGTTGGGGACAACTTTCCATTCTGGGTCTCAGAGTGAGACTGGATAAAGTCAGAGGCGGTGGGGAAGGTGTTAGAGATGGGTGTTCCTTTCTGCACTCCCATCCTGACTTGCTCCCTCTTCCTTTCAGGAGACTGAAGCGTCGCCAGATCTATGTGATCAGCACTGTGGCTCGCCCTGTGCCCCTGGAGCACTATCTCTTCACAGGGAATAGCCCCAAGACCCAGGGAGAGCTCTTTCTGCTGCTGGACTCTCGAGGGGCCTTCCATACCAAGGGGTAAGTCCAGGATTGGGTGAATCAGGTCTGGGCTCCAGCCAGATCTGATGGCTGCCCCTCTCTGCCACAGGTACTATGCAGCTGTAGAGGCCAAGAAGGAGAGAATGAGCAAACATGCCCAGACCTTTGGGGCCAAGCAGCCCACACACCAGGGGGGCCCTGCACAGGTGAGATTTGGGGGGGATCCTATCTGCCAACATAGTTTTCTCTGCTATCCTTTTTTCCCTAGTCCTCTAGGGACTTGGTCTTGAACTTTGAACCCTGGCTGACTGGTCACTATTTCACATCCTCCACTTTAGTTGCCTCTCAGGGACTCAACATCTACCCTTTATCCTTCCTTCTCCAGGACCGTGGGGTGTACCTGTCACTCCTGGCCTCCCTCCGTGCCCGGGCCCAGCTGCCTGTGGTAGTGTTTACCTTCTCCCGGGGCCGCTGTGATGAGCAAGCCTCAGGCCTCACCTCACTTGACCTTACCACGAGTTCAGAGAAGAGTGAGATTCACCTCTTTCTGCAGCGTTGCCTTGCTCGTCTCAGGGGCTCTGACCGCCAACTGCCTCAGGTGCATCTGTATGGAAATTGGTGAGATAAGGTGTTCAGAGACCCATCTCTGACTATGGGCCACTTCCCCACCCTCACAGGTCCTGCACATGTCTGAACTCCTGCACCGTGGCCTGGGTGTACACCACAGTGGCATCTTGCCCATTCTCAAGGAGATTGTGGAGATGCTCTTCAGCCGTGGCCTGGTCAAGGTAAACATGATGGGGGAAGAGGAACTTCCACGGTACTAGGCATCACCTTGTGGGCAGTCCCCAGGACAGAAGTATAGAAGTTTAGACAAGACAGTGCAGAACCTGGGCTCTGGGTCCAGACCACCTGGGTTTGAATCTCAGCCTCACCATATTGGTGAGGACATTGGACAAATTTCTTAACCTCCAAACCTCTAAACAGGGCCTTTGAGAGTCTTAGGTTTCCCATCTTAAAATGGGGATGCACAGGATACTCAAACAAACAATCATCAGAAGAGAAACCCAAAAAACTAGGGACCATATGAAAAGTCACTAGAGCTGGGGATGTGGCTCAGTAGTAGAGCAGTTGCCTAGCATCCATGCCACCCTGGGTTGCATCCCCAGTGCTGAAAAAAAGGAAAAGGAAAGGAAAAAAGTTACTAGTAATCAGAGAAATATAAATTGAAATGCTTAGAAGATATGACTTTACAGCTATTAAATGTAAAATTTAGGAACCTGGCTAATATTAGCCAAGTATGGCCAGAGACATGGGAGACTAGGAGTTGTTGTACCACTTATACCAGTTTAGAATTCACCTGGCATTATATTTTTCACCCTGGCACTATTTAAGCCAATGAATGCCTAGCATGCATAAGGCCCTGGCTTTGGTCCCCAGCACTAAAAATAAATAAATATTTTTTAAAAAATTACAAGTGCACAAAACAAGTCATGGTCTGAAATAACATTAACCAAGATACTTGTTAAACACATTGGAATCATTGCAGTGGGATACGTGTGCAAAAGGAAAAAAATAGGTAAATACATAAGTAAAATAAGGACAATGATAGTATCTGTCCTAAAGAGTTGCCTGGAGAGTTAAATGAGATCCTGTAAGAAATGACCTGGGACTGTGCCTTGGCTACAAAGTGAGGTGGGTGTGACTTTTGCTGAGCACCTTTGTTGATCCTTGCTCTTCTCTGCTCTTCCAGGTCTTGTTTGCCACAGAGACCTTTGCCATGGGTGTAAACATGCCAGCACGTACAGTGGTGTTTGACTCCATGCGTAAGCATGATGGCTCCACTTTCCGGGACCTGCTACCTGGGGAGTATGTACAGATGGCTGGCCGGGCAGGCCGGAGGGGCTTGGACCCCACAGGCACTGTCATCCTTCTCTGCAAGGGTCGTGTGCCTGAGATGGCAGATCTGCACCGCATGATGATGGTGAGGAGGGGTGGTGTGAGGCCAAGACAGGCAGGGCTTCAGCTCCAGGGATCTGCTGAATTCCCTTTTCCAACCTTCTGCCTGTTTCCTCCCTAAAAAGCCTACCTCACTTTGTAGCCAGGGCACAGTCCCAGGTCATTTCTTAACAAGATCTCATTTAACTCTCCAGGCAATTCTATAGGACAGGTACTATCATTTTCCTCATTTTGCTTATGTAGTTACCTCTTTTTAGAGAGGAAATGGGCAGAATATTTGTTGGAGTTTTTTATTTTGCCTGGAAGAACCCAAGATGAGACTGAGAAAATCTAAGGAAGAGATTGGATTCCATCCATTCTAGTTTATTCCTGCTGTGAATACTGAGCTAGACAGGGCCTTTGAAAGTCTTTGTATTTCATTTTGTTCTTTCCTGTTACAGAAGAGGTGAGCAGGTGGTTTGTCTATGATCCATGGTTACAGAGCTAGGACCAGATCTGAGAGGATACAGATCCCCATAGGAGTGGCCAAGGAGTCCCCACCTGATCTCATTGACCTCTCTGGCTTGACTCCAGGGGAAGCCATCCCAGCTGCAGTCCCAGTTCCGCCTCACGTACACTATGATTCTCAACCTGCTTCGGGTAGATGCCCTCAGGGTGGAGGACATGATGAAGAGGAGCTTCTCTGAGTTTCCATCCCGTAAAGACAGCAAGGTGAGGAGGCTGGGGTGACCAGTATACTGGACAGGAAGGTGGACAAGACCAGGTTGAGAAGAGGTTGTTATACAGGCCAGTTGGGCGAAGGTAGGGGGTGTGGCAAGATGGGCCTGAGGGCCTTGCTTCACAACATCCCCTTTGCCACCCAGGCCCATGAACAGGCGCTGGCTGAACTAACCAAGAGGCTGGGTGCCTTGGAGGAGCCTGATACGACTGGTCAATTGGTAGACCTACCAGAGTATTACAGCTGGGGGGAGGAACTGACAGAGACCCGGAACATGATCCAGGTAAATGCGTGCCAGTGGGGAGATGATGGGGTGAGGGAGTAAGAGATTGGGTCACCCTGGGTACTCCTGAACTTAGTCCCAGTGACACCTTCTACTATATCCCCTTGTGCATTTCCCTCTTTTTCAGCAACGCATCATAGAGTCGGTGAATGGGCTGAAATCTCTCTCGGCAGGAAGAGTGGTGGTTGTGAAGAATCAGGAGCATCACAATGCACTGGGTGTGATCCTGCAGGTGAGGATGATGGGTTGGGAACTCAGAAGGTGGGAAGGAATGAGGAAACAAACTCTAGCTCCGTCTTCTCTGCTTGGCTGCAGGGCAGGTTGCTGCCACCACAATGCTTTCATTTCCCCCTTTTCCTTCCCACCAATACCTCATGTCCACCTTCCCACACAAAGAAATATGCTGGGTGGTTGGTTACCCCTCCATATTGGTAGGCTCTGCGTGGTTGCTCCCTGATCTCAGCCCAAGGGTGGGCTTCTGGTTTCTACTTTTGATCTCTATTCCTTACATTCCACTGTCCTGGGCTTTCTGCCTCCCTCAGGTCTCCTCAAACTCCACCAGCAGAATTTTCACAACCCTGGTCTTGTGTGATAAGCTTGTGTCTGAGGATCCACAGGACAAGGATCCAGCCACTCCAGATGTGCCCCACCCAGATGACCTAGTAGGGTTTAAGCTGTTCCTGCCTGAAGGTGAGTGAGGCAGATGTCTGGCTTCCTGACTGGTATGTGAGCTGGATGCCTGGCTCTATGGCAAGGACTGACCTACTTTTCCTTTTTCACAGGGCCCTGTGACCATACTGTGGCCAAGCTTCAGCCAGGAGATGTGGCTGCCATCACCACCAAGGTGCTCCGGGTGAATGGTGAGAAGATCTTGGAGGACTTCAGCAAGAGGCAGCAACCAAAATTCAGGTCAGAGATGCTGGGGGGATCCTTTTCCCCAGAGGACATGAATTACCAGCTAGGGGAGTATACTTGAGAGATCCCCTCAGCCTGAGGGGGATCCCCTTGTCTAGCCTAAAGAGGTTCCTATGGCAAAGAAGTCTCTTGCCCAGATCTCAAAAACATGCTCCCTCTTTAGGAAGGATCCTCCCCTTGCAGCTGTGACCACTGCTGTCCAGGAATTGCTTCGTCTGGCTCAAGCCTACCCAGCAGGACCTCCCACCCTTGACCCTGTTAATGACCTACAGCTCAAGGATGTGTCAGTGGTAGAGGGGGGACTCCGGGCGCGGAAGCTGGAAGAGCTAATTCGGGAAGCCCAGTGTGTACACAGCCCCCGTTTTTCTGCCCAGGTAGCTCTCAAGTGGAGGGGGGACTTTTCCTTAACACCTCTGCTGAGTGGGAGAGGACTGAGGGCTCCTGCCTGTGACTCTCTACAGTATTTGAAGCTGAGGGAACGAATGCAGATTCAGAAGGAAATGGAGCGGCTGCGCTTCCTACTGTCAGATCAGTCACTGCTGCTGCTCCCTGAGTATCACCAGCGAGTAGAGGTAGGAGCGGTGGGGATGGGGTTAGGAGGCTAGTGTGGGAGAAAGTGCCAGACTCCCCATCACTAACCCTTTCTTGTAGGTACTCCGAACGCTGGGTTACGTGGACCAGGCAGGCACTGTGAAGTTGGCAGGGCGGGTGGCTTGTGCCATGAGCAGCCATGAATTGCTCCTCACTGAGCTCATGTTTGACAATGCACTGAGTGCCCTGCGGCCTGAGGAGATTGCAGCCCTGCTTTCTGGCCTGGTCTGCCAGAGTCCCGGGGACCCTGGGGATCAGCTTCCAAGCACCCTCAAGCAGGTAAGGGATACTACCACTCTCCCTGGACTGTGGCATTCCCAACCCCTGATCACAAGTGCCTCAGGTGACCACAAGTGCCTCTAAAAATGCACATGGCCTCTTCCTTCACTTGGGCCTCCTTGGGCCTAGAGCAGGAAGACAGGCCTTGACTTCTTCTTTCCCTTCTGCAGGGAGTAGAACGCGTCCGAGCTGTGGCAAAGCGGATTGGTGAGGTCCAGGTGGCCTGTGGTCTGAACCAGACAGTGGAGGAATTTGTGGGGGAACTGAATTTTGGACTTGTTGAGGTTGTGTACGAGTGGGCCCGGGGCATGGTGAGTACCTGGGGTTTGGGGTTTTATGGCTGGCTGGCCGGTCAGAAGCTGTCTGGGTCTGGCATCTTCAATCTTCACTCTGTTTTCTCCACAGCCCTTCTCTGAGTTGGCAGGGCTCTCGGGGACCCCTGAAGGCCTGGTGGTCCGCTGCATCCAGCGCCTGGCTGAGATGTGTCGCTCACTTCGAGGGGCAGCCCGCCTGGTAGGGGAGCCTGTGCTGGGAGCCAAGATGGAGACAGCAGCTACCCTGTTACGAAGGGACATTGTCTTTGCAGCTAGCCTTTACACCCAGTGAATGACTCCTGGGTGGAAGTGGAATAATAAAATAGCAAACCATCACATGTGCTTGGGGTGTTGGGCAGGATGACTCAGCTCAGAAGACACAGCAGGGAGAGCCACTTAGAAAACCTTTATTATCTCTGCAGACGAATTGGCCCCTTGAAGCCTCACTCTGTCGGGGAGGGTGTCTTGGGAACTGATGGGAGGTCCTGGGACATAGCTTCCACGTACCACATAGGCAGGAAGGCATAGGGTGCATCTCGATGTACAGACACTGTGACTGGGCCACCAGGCTCCCAGGAGAAGAGGTGGACAAGCCTGGGGGCAGACGGGAGAGTGAGTTGAGGGCCAGAGACTGAGCTCCTGGGATCCAGAGGGGGTGCACAGAGCTGAATGCCTCACCTGGAGTCATCCTGGACAACTGTGCTTTGGGCAAAGCTAAGGAAGGCAGCACAGAAGTTCATGCACACAGAGGGATTCCAGCCATCACGGTCATTCTGGAGTGGACAAAGGAGGAGGAGGCAGAAGACTAGTGGTGAGGATGGGTTGGAAGAAGGGGAAGGCAGACTGCAGCCCTGGATGTTGGACCCGTGGTCTTGGTGCATGGGGTAGGCAAATATAAGTGGGAACTGTGATGTCATTGTCTTACCCTGACGTGTTCAAACATCTCCATGGTAGGAAAGGTCTTGAGAGAACAGACAAAACCCTCTGGGTTACGGAAGCCAGCAACAACTTTTGGGACTCCTGGGAGGAATGACTGAGCCCACCATTTCAGAAGCTTGTGTCTGACAGGAAAGGCAAGGGGTCAGTGGGACCCTCTCCACCCTCTGTTCCTCCCTCACCTTTAGGCCTTTTCATCCTCCCCAGTCCCCTTCCCAGTCCTTGCTCTGCCCACCCCATCCTGAACCTGTAGAAGCTCCTCCACTGTCCAGGGCTGTACATCTCCTTGGAGGTCTTGAGCTCCACATAACAGGTGGGAGGCTGTGTAGATGGGGCCTGGGGGTCTGTGCAGTCTACCTCCCCGGAAAAGAGCAGAGGGTGGTTTCCCAGGCGGCTGCGTAGCACAGAGCAGAAGGCGACGTTGGTGTTAACTTCCCCAGAGGGGTCTGGGGAGCCTCCGGGTTTGTCTGCACAAGGAGAGAAGCAGCAGCAGGGGTGGGGGCATCTCAATCTCTGGGGAAGGGGAAAGGGGCCACTGAGCAGGGGCAACTCTCACCTGCACACATATACTGCTCAAACTTGTACCCCATGTACATAAGCTCCCGGAGAAGGGGTGGCCGAGCAAGCCTCTGAGCTCGAGCAGCTGGGGTCTCCACTTCACTCAGGTACAGTGTCCCCTGGAACCTGGAGGCTGCCAACTGCCAGCCTTCCTGCCGCTCATATGGTGTTGTCAGCAACTTTGTCAAGTGTCCCCGCCATGTCACTATGGCCCCTGCCAGCCAGCCTGGACCTCTGAGAGGGAAGAGTTAAGAGACCAAAGGTCTGACACAGCATTAGCTCAGCTCATTTCCCCAAGAATCTAAAGACTGATTCCTGTTCCAGCTTTGGCCCTCCTAACTTTAGAAGGTACATTTAAGTCTCCAGATCTACTCTAGGTTATCTCACCCCTCCAGCTGGCCTCGGTGTTCCAGGAGCCATCGTAGCAAGTGGTCCAGCCCCTCTCGAACTTCCTCATCCCGGGGCAGGTATCGATCAGGGTATCCATCTCTCAGGTCAAATTCAGGGCCTGGACCATTGGTGGGGGGTGGGCTGTAGTAGCGGAGGGCTCGGGCATCTCCATGGTATTGGCGTTGTGCATCCAGAGAGAAGCAGCCTAATTCAGAAGGGCGCCGGTAGAAAGGAAAGGGTCCAGAGTAGAGTGCAGGCTCTGTGGGTAGTGAGGATGCGGAATAGGCAAGTCTGTTCCGAGGTTCAGCTGCCTCTAACTTTTCTGCTCTTCTCTTGGTCCCTCTGGGCTCCATAAAGTCCTAAGAGGGAAAAAGAGTGGGTCAGAACCAAGTGGGCTTCCAGACTACCAGATTTTGGCCTTGAAACTTGCAGGCCCAGCCCCTCAAAGCCAGCCCACCTCTTTCTTTGCCCTATCCCCCAGGTTCTTTAAATGCAGTGAGGTCAGGAAGGAATCTGGACTCAGATGAAATATCTGGTTACCTTAGAGTCCCCAACCTTGTCTTCCGCAAGGCTATGACGTCAGGGGGACATATCAGAAGAAGAGCAATGCAAAATTGTTTTTTTCTCTTTGCTTCCAATGATGCAACGATCCCGCTACGGTGCCAGACAAATCCTCTGGAGGGGGTGGAGCGGGTGTGGGTAGCAGAGAGATTTACACCAGGAAATTGAGCCCAACGTGGCCACCGGTGCGGCTTAGCGCCATCCAAGTGTTCCGGGACATGAGCACTCTCGGCCAGAGCCAATCAGCGGCAGGCATAGGGATCCTCCCCGGCGGAAGTGGTGCTGGTATCCGCCTCTCCTAGCAAAGGGCAAGACAAGTGGGACCCTTCTTACGTCATCAGATAAGATCTCCAGAGACTCCCAGAAAGGTCTACGTCACTACTCTGCGCCGGAAGACCCTGTTTCCACAAGCTCTTCCCTCAATTTCTGCCGCTTCCCCGGTACCTTAAAGTCCGAGGATATGAGCCGGAAGAGACACCGCTTGGCCCCGGAGACTTTTGCATTGAAGAAGCGGCGGGAGCGAGGGCCTGTAGAAGCGGATCCTTTGAGGGGTGAATCAGGTAGGCGTGGCAGCCCTGGGGCGGGGCTGTAGACCCTAACTGGGAGGGACCTCACTTCCACTAGCCAGGTGTTTGGGGGAGACCCGCACTCCCATAGTTGTCCCTCACCCCCGCTTAATTCTGTCTCAATGTCCCTGTCTCCCCAATCAGGGTCTGCGCGCGCGGCGGTCGAGGAGCTAGTGCAGCTGTTCCCGAGAGGTCTGTTCGAGGATGCACTGCCTCCTATCGTGCTGAGGAGCCAAGTGTACAGCCTCTTGCCGGACCGGACCGTGGCGGACCGGCAACTGGTGAGGGGCGTCAGGGCCACCACCGGAGGCCCCTTCCCTGCCTTGTGGGCACTCGCGAAGGCCAGCGTCAGACAGATCCTCAGTCGGTTCACCAGCCATCCAGCACGCATTAGGCCAAATCAAGAAGACAGAAGAGCGAAACTTTTAGGGAAGCAGTCGTGGGGCATACATAGTACGAGCGTCCATCTCTGGGAAGGCAGGCATACATCAGATCACAACAGGCCTGGTTGGTTTAGTGGTGCTATTTCAGTCTTATAATGAAGGTGTTGAGCTAGTAGAGCATGTTAAACAGGAGAGAGAATGGCATATTGGGTGTATTGGAGGTAGTGCCATGCCTTGAAAGCTATTGCATCTGAGAACTGGGGAAGGCCTAACTTAGGGAAGTGTGGAAGGTAGGGGGAGTGTGAGGCTTTGTGGAGAGTGATGAAGAGGGAGGAATTCATGGTAACTCCCAGGTTTTCCAGATGGTTGGTGGAGTGAATACAGGAGGAGCACATTGAGCTTTGGGGAGCATATGATGCATTTAATTTTGTACACGTTGAGTTGGAGTGTTTGTGGATCATCCAAAGTTGTTGGAGAGAATTTGGAGCCAGTAATAATAGAATTAAAAGTCATAGAGGTATGGATAGTGGGTTCAGAACATGGATGTGAGTGAGATCCAGTAGGAAAAGGGAGTGATTTTTTACAATGTTTGGAAGGTGGTGAAAGCAGTAGCTATTTCTTGCCAGAAAAATGCCTCTACAACAGACACACACATGCACACACAGTATTATGTATGATTTGTGGGGGAGTGTTTCACAGTTCCTCTGAGATCCAAGGTTAAAGACCCCAGGTTTAGAGTGTAAGATACCAGGGCCATATCCACAATGCTGGCAACACCATTATTTAGGGCAGTGTTACTCAATGTAATACTATATGGCCTTATTTCTACCTATTCTAATTTCTGAATTAGCAGCCCAGTGTCTGGACTGCTAATTCAGAAATTAGAGGTTCTGGGATTTACCCAAGGTTAATGAATTAAGATATCTTGTAGGAGTGGGATGTAGGGATGTAGGAATCTACATTTTTAAATTACTGCTTCAGGTGATTCTTAATTTGCCTTAAAAACTGAGACCTACTAATGTAAGAGAAAAACAGAGGAAGAGAAATCTGTGAAAGAGGCTGAGAAGGAATTGCCAGTTAAGAGAAACCCAGGAAGAGGTCTAATGTGAAAGTAAAGAGGTATTCAAGGAGGTTGGAGTAGTTGGTGGTGTTAAAACCTGCAACTCAAAGAATTTTCTCTGAAGAGGTCCAGTAAAATAAAAGCTGAAATCTCTCCATTGGAGTTAGCTAGTCACAAAAGGAAAGAAGAAAAGGAGAATGGAGACTTGTACAGTCTGATGAGAAAGCAGGTCAGATGGAACTAATTCTTTAAAAAGTATTTGTGATTTTTAGCCAGATGTAGTGGTAACTCGGGAGGCTGAGGCAGGAGAATTGCAAGTTTGAGGACAGCCTTGGCAACTTAAGGAGACCTTGTCTTAAAATAAAAAATCAAAAGGACTAGGAATGTAAATCAGTGGTAGAATGCCCCTGGGTTCAATCCCTAGTACCCCCCCCACACACACAAAGTATTGTTGTTTTTAATTTATTGTGTTAGCTTACATCTTCTATATTTCGAAAGAGTTTTAAAAATTACACAAAAGAAAATATAAATGTACACAGAGAATTTACAGAATGTTTATAAAGAAATACCTTGCCACCACCTAGGTCAAACTATAAAACATGGCCAATATTGTACATATCTTTCTCTGATCAAAATTCTTTACATCCTTGGGAGTTGGGAGTTGACCACCATTCAAACTGCTATAATTGTTACCTTGGTGTTCTTTATATCACCTGTGTACATATTCATAAATAACTAGCTTAATTTCCATCCCCCGCCCCTTGTTTTGCTCCTAGGGATTGAACCCAGGAGCCAATTTGAGGCCAGCTTCAGCCACTAAACAAGACCGTATCTCAAAATAAAAAATGACAAATGACTGTGGTAAAGTAACCCGAGTTCAATCCCTAATACCAACACAAAAGTAAATAAGTAAATAAACAAACAAATAAACAAATAAATAAAAGTGGATAGTCTTATTTTTACATAGAGTAGTTGTATGCATTGATAGGATACAATATGACTTATTTGATCCATGTATACAGTGTGTAACCATCATATTAGATAATGATCATTTTCTTCTTCATTTATAATTTTATGTTGAAAACTTTCTGGTTCTTTTCTAGTTCTTTATAAAATTGTTTTCTGTATTATAGTTATCCTACCATGCTATAGAACAGTTATTCTGTTTACCTAACTGTATTTTGATAGCCATTATAAAAGATTGTCTTTTTGATAATTCCACTATAAAAGTCTTGGTATGTTTCATTTGTTTCTTTTTTTTGTTTCCTGTGGGCCCAGTTATTTTTGGCCATGTGTTGGACAGATTTGATTAGATTAGCAAATGGTCTCCATGTCCCACTCCCACTGTGAGTTCTTGTTTCTGCTTAAATATTATATTAGGTGTGGTAATTTTTGTTATCTTTTGATCTCTTTAATGTTTAAACAATTTTAAAATAATATTTAGTATTTTAGTTAATTTCCAAGTAGTTGTTTGGTTCTTGCTATATTCCTATAGACAGGAATTCTAGTTTATTTTTATTTTGTTGTTGTTATTATCTTCAGTACTGGGAATTGAATTCAGAAAAACTCTACCACTGTGCTGTATCCCCTGTCCAGCTCTTTTTAATTTTTTAAATAGCTTTTTATTTATTAATTTTTTTTTTTTAATGTGGTACTGAGGATTGAACCCAGTGCCTCATCATGCTAGGCAAGTGCTCTACCTTAGCCACAACCCCAACCCTATTTTAAAATTTTGAGACAGAGTCTTGCTAAGTTGCCCAAGCTGGCCTCAAACTTGTGTTCCTTCTGACTCAGCCTCTGGAGGAGCTGGGTCTACAGGCATGTACCACTGCACCTGGCTATTTTTACTTGTTTTAAACATTTTATCCAATACTTCTCCCCACCTTCTGCCATCTGATATCTAGACTGTGGATTTCTTGAGGGAAGGGCCTGTGTCTTAATCACTGTTTTATCTCACTGCTTGGCATAGAACTAGTTTTAGAAAATATATATTTTTTCACAGACAACTGATAAGACAGGTGACTGGGAAGGTGGGTAACTAGTTGAAAAAGGCTGCTTGGTGTACCACCTGATTATATCCCCACACATTAAAATTCCCCAGTTCTGGCAAACAAAGACTCCCTGCCCCATTGTGCCCAGAGTATAACAACATCTTACCCTGAAATCCTTCTTTTCATTTCTATCTCTGTGGAGACAGAAAGAACTTCAAGAGCAGGGAGAAATCAGAATCATCCAGCTGGGCTTTGACTTGGATGCCCATGGAATTGTCTTCACTGAAGACTACAGGACCAGAGTATGTGTGGCTGTGTATGTGTGTGTCATGAGCAGGGGAGGGTGAGGAAATTGAGGAATGAAAAAATGATTTCCCTTATCCCATGTCCCATCAAGAGGGTTAGGGCTCTGGTAAGTGGTAAAATAAGGGAGAGGGAATAGAGAAGGAGAGGAGGAGGGGGGGAAGGAGGAAGAGTGGAGGAAGGTCTTGAGTAAGAGGGAAATCAGGAAGAGAAATGCCGCTGTCCTGGGAATGGAGATGGGTGGAGGGTAGGACTAGCCCATGTCTCACCTTTGATTCTAGGTCCTCAAGGCCTGTGATGGCCGACCGTACGCTGGGGCAGTACAGAAATTTCTGGCCTCCGTGCTTCCAGCCTGTGGGGACCTTAGTTTTCAGCAGGAACAAATGACACAGACCTTTGGCTTCAGGGATCCAGAGATCACGTGAGATTTGTAGGACCAACAGTCAAGCATCTGGTACCTCCCTGCCTTCTTCCAGTCCCATCCAACATATCTTTTTCTTCCTAGTAAACCTGCCAAAAAAGGCTGACTCTTTTATGTAATAAAATGATCTAAGTTTGTGCTCTTTCTTTCAAGAGAGGAGGCCTATCTTAACTTGGGGCTGTCAAAAGAACCCCAGACCAGAATTCAGGAGAGCTGAGTGACTTGACAAATACATGAGGGGGTTGGCAGAAACTATAGCTGTCTGATTTTATTCATGCTGGATCTAAGAGGATAGAGAATGGTATTACATAACAGGAAAAGAATGGGCAGAAGGAAGTTCAGTATGGACAGTGGATTAAGCAAGGGCACAAAAACCTTAAATAGCATGCATGGTCCGAGCAGACACCTGCACCAGGTTGGGTTTTCGTATCTGGTCCCTATTGCATGGTTCCCCATGTTTCTGGAAACTTGGTACCCAAACATAAACAGATGGGGAGGACATATGGTTCTCAGAGTCCAGGCTGTGTCTCTTCTGACTTCCCCCTGCTGTAGGCACCTGGTAAAGGCCGGAGTCTTCACTGTCCGTGATGCTGGGAGCTGGTGGCTAGCTGTACCTGGAGCTGGGAGATTCATCAAGTACTTTGTTAAAGGTAACTTGTCTGCAACCAAGCCCTCAACCTCTCAAGAACATCCTTTGGTGGCTCCTCAGGCCTCTAGGCTTTATTCACCTTTTCTCTTTCCTGTACCACCTCTTCTCCAGGACGCCAAGCAGTCCTTGGCATGGTCCGGAAGGCCAAGTACCGGGAGCTTCTCCTGTCGGAGCTCTTGGGTCGGCGGGCACCTGCCACAGTGCGACTTGGCCTTGCCTACCATGTACATGACCTCATTGGAGCCCAGCTGGTCGACTGGTGAGTCTTGCCCCTGGCCTGGGAGATGAAAGAGCAATGACCCAAGGTTGGATTTCTTCCCAACACAAGCTTAATTCACTACTGAAGCCCAGTTTCTCTCATTTTTCTCTGGGACCCAGGAACACCCCTTACCAAGTTGAGTTCTTCTCATACCTTGGGCCTACACTGTTGGCTTTAGTCTTATCTTTCTCCTGTATAGTGTCTCCACCACTTCTGGAACCATCCTTCGCCTGCCAGAAACGTGAGGATTCTGCTTGTCATTGCACATCTCCCAGAGTGGGGTGAGGGTCCTGGGGATCCTGCCCAACAATGACTGATCCAGGGTCACCTTGGGAAGGCCTGGAAGCCAGGAATGCTGCCGTGTATGCTGCTGAGGTTCAAGCTTGGGTTCTTTCTTGTGGTAGGCTCTAGGCAATATTTATCTGCCTTTCCACGAATCTGGAGCCAGAAACTGTGCCAAGGCCATCATGACCACTGCCTATCAGGAAAGAAGGTGCTATTGTTCTATGTTGGGACAGGAAGGTGGGATTGCTGGGGAGGCTGGGGAAAGAGGGGTCTTGTGCCCTATGTGTTGGATTGAAACTGCGAAATAAAATACTCTGCTTTCTGATATTTTCTGGATGTCCTTTATTTTGTATGACGTGATTGGGTGTCTTATTTTGGGGTAGAGATAGGTAAAGCCAACCTTAGTTCTGAGCTTTTCTCCATTGCTCAGAGAGAACAAGGGTTAATTCTGGTATTCAGGCCAGTTCTCCCTGTAGGGTGGTGAGGTTGCACCCCATTTCTTAAACCACAGGCTTTTGGTTAGGGCCTACAGAATGCGAAAGGCTGTAGAGGTTCAGTTTGTGTCAGGGTAAAAGTAAGAGGCAAGGGTCTTAGAAGCCCATCCTTGTTTTGTTAGGTGTGTACACCTAGGCCACATTGGGCCCTCGCAGGCTCATGAAACATGAGCACAATTACATGTGTACACACACACAGGTATACCCAGTTAGAGGGCAGTGCCCAGGCACCAGGATGAGGAGGGTTAATAGGGAAGGCAAGATCCATCTCTAGGCCAAGATTTCTCCAGATTTCCTCAGACCCTGGTGTCCTGGCTGCCCCCAGTCCCCAACCCCCAACACCCGGGCCTGGGGCCAGTTGCATTTCTTGAGTGTCACGTGGTTTCCCGGCTTAGCTGGGGTAAGGGAGGAGCAACATCCAGAGTCAACTCTGCCCTGAACCCTAAGTTGACCAGAAGGGAACAGACAGACAGACAGACCTGACTCCTCTTGGATTCTCCAGCCATGAGGCTCCTCTGGGGGCTGATCTGGGCGTCCAGCTTCTTTGTCTTGTCTCTGCAAAAGCCCAGGTACTAAAGGCAATCAATATGCTGGGTGCTTGGGTGGAGGCAGGGCTGGTGATAGAACCCAATTCCGGAGTGAGGGAGAGCTGGTGTGGAAGGGTCAGGGTCAAGTCTGTGACACCCCTCTCCTCAGGTTGCTTCTGTTCTCACCTTCTGTGGTTCATCTGGGGGTCCCCCTGTCAGTGGGGGTGCAGCTCCAGGATGCCCCCTGGGGACAGGTAGTGAAAGGATCACTTTTCCTGAGAAATCCAAGCCGAAATAATCACCGCTGCTCCCCAAAGGAGGACTTTACCCTCAGCTCAGAAAAAGACTTTGTGCTCCTCAGTCTCCAGGTAACTGGCTCCCATCCTCTACTGCTGTTTCTGGGGGCCTCCCCAATGTTCCCCTCTATAATCTTGCCAATGACTGGCTTCTTCACTGGCTTTCCTTCCTCTCTTCCCACCTCAGTGGTCTCCTTCCTGTTGCTGTGTTGTTCTCTCTAATATTTTTCTTCTGTGTCTGTCTCTGACCTGCTCCTTCTCCTTCTTCTGACAGATCCCCCTGAATGATGCAAAGAGTTGTGGCCTCTTTGAACTACGTAGAAGCCCTGAGGTCCAGCTAGTGGCCCAGTCATCATGGCTGAAGGACTCCCTGTCTAGAACAACAGATATTCAGGGTGTTAACCTGCTCTTCTCCTCTCGTCGGGGACACCTTTTTTTGCAGACTGACCAGCCCATTTACAACCCTGGCCAACGGGGTAAGCACAGGCCTCAGGCCCTCTACTTTAACTCCCTCCCAACCCACTCAGGACATGTTTGGTTCCCCTTAATGTGAGGTAACCTGAAAGAAAGTGCCATTAGGCCTTTTCCTCCCTTTGGGCCTACCCTCCCTTTGCACACGGACTCCTGCTCATCTCTCATTCTGCATTCCCAGTTCGGTACCGGGTCTTGTCACTGGATCAAAAGATGCGCCCATCCACTGACACCCTCACGATCATGGTTGAGGTGAGTCCCCTGACTGGCCTTCTGACCCTGGCTGCCGATGTGACTTCCCACATGAGACCACTTCTATTCCCCTTGTAGAATTCTTTTGGCCTCCGTGTGCTCAAGAAGGAGGTCCGCGTTCCTTCACCCATCTTCCAGGATGACTTCACGATTCCAGACATCTCAGAGTGAGCTACCCCCACCTGGGAGTTATCCCCGTCTACACCACTCCAATTCCCATTTCCTTTTGGGCTGTCCACCTTCAACATGGTCACATCCCAGATGCCCTGGCCCTGGGCCTCCTGAGCCTCTGGTTTATCCCCTTAGACCTACTCCTAGGGAACCAGGCTGCTGGCTCTCTGTGGTTCTCCTGCATAGGTGAGTTGAGTCCCTTCCTTGTCCATTCTCAGACCAGGGACCTGGAAAATCTCAGCCCGATTCTCAGACAGTCTGGAATCCAACAGAAGCACCCTGTTTGAGGTGAAGAAATATGGTGAGTGCTGGAGATATGAAGGACAGGTAGCTTCTTTCATGAAGGAAAAAAGGGGTAGAAGGAGAGATGGCGGGACAGGGCAGGACCAGGGAGGTATGGGCACTACAGACCAGAGGGGAGGGGTCTTAGAAGGGTACTTTCACTAGGGTATGACCTGCTTACCCCTTTGTTCTGGGTCAGTCCTTCCCAACTTTGAGGTGAAGATCACCCCTGGAAAGCCCTACATCCTGACTGCACCTGGCTATCTTGGCGAAATTGAATTAGACATCCAGGCCAGGTAACAGCCCCTGCTCCTGCCAGGTCCTGTTCCCATGCAGAATGAACAGGGTATAGAGCCCCACTTCCTTCCTTCCCAGATTATTATTTCTACCAGGCCTCAGCCTCCCTTCTTCTTCTTCTCCCTTTGGTAATAGGTACATCTATGGGAAGCCAGTGCAGGGGGTAGCATATGTGCGCTTTGCCCTCCAGGATGAGGATGGTAAGAAGACTTTCCTCCGGGGGCTGGAGACTCAGAACAAGGTAGGAAAGAGGTGGGGAGAGGTGGGGAGCAGAGAAGTGGAGAACTCCAGTCTTACCCCATGTCCTGTTTTCTTACTCCATGCCCTAGTTGGTGGAAGGCCAGAGTCACATTTCCCTCTCAAAGGATAAGGTCCAGGGTACCCTGGAGAAGCTTAATATTGGTATTGCTGATCTCCAAGGACTGCGTCTGTATGTTGCAGCAGCCATCATTGAGTCTCCAGGTAGGTGACTCCCCAGTAAAATCTAGCCCCTTGTCTCTGACCTCTGAGCTGACTGTATTAATCATCATCCCATCATCCTAACCACTACCTGAGAGAGTCAGCATATAAATACAGATTTGTTTTGGCTCATGGTTTTGGAGATTCCAGTTCATGATCAGTTGGCCCCTTTACTTTGGGCTTGTGGTGAGGCAGCGCCTCCTGGTAGGAGTGTATGTTGAAGCAAAACTGCTCTATTCATGGCTGGGAAGCAAAAGAAAGGAAGAGTAAGGGTCCTGGGTCCCACTATCACCTTTGAGGGTGTGCCCCCAATAACCTGAAGTCTTCCCACTAGGCCTCACCTTATTAAGGTCCCACCACCTCCCACTATTGCCACACTGGGGACCAGTCCTTTTCCATATGGACCTTTGAGGGACATTCAAGATTTGAATTATAGCACTGATCGTGTTCTCTAGCACCTGCACCACCCCGGACTTCTGCTACCTCATATCAGGCCTAAAGACAGGAAAGACCCAGAAGACCTTGTCTTTTTCCAACTTTGTCTTTGCATGGGTCTGCCCCTTTCCCCATCTTGGTTTATTTATTTATTGTTTTGCTCATTTGTTCATCAGTTCACTCATCCAGCGCACCTCTGTGTGCAGGTCCTTTGTTGGGCCTCAGCAAATGGAGATGAATACTGTTCAGCCTGGGTGCTAAGGAGCTCATTGTCTTAGGGTGGGGCATGCACAAGCTGTCCCCTCACCTTCCCATTCCTCTTTCCCAGAGCTCTGTCCTCCACATTCTCACTGCCATTTGTCTTGCAGGAGGGGAGTTGGAGGAGGCAGAGCTTACATCCTGGCGTTTTGTGTCATCTGCCTTCTCCTTGGATCTTAGCAAGACCAAGCGACACCTTGTACCTGGGGCCCCCTTCCTACTGCAGGTTGCTCCTGGGGAGGCAGGATTGGCGGGGAGTGAGTGTTGGTCAGGAGGGTCCTGTTTCTTGCTGACCACTCCCTTTTACCAGCTCCTTTCACCCCCACGTAGGCCCTGGTCCGTGAAATGTCAGGCTCCCCAGCTTCTGGCATTCCTGTAAAAGTTTCTGCCACTTTGTCTTCTGAGTCAGTTTCTAAAATTCAAGACTTTCAACAAAACACAGATGGGACTGGCCACGTCAGCATTCCCATCGTTGTCCCGAAGACTATCACAGAACTGCAGCTCTTGGTAGGGCTCCCCTGTCCCTTGGGGACAGTGGGGGAGGAGAGGAAGTGTCCACAGCCCAACTTGAGAGGAGTGGGGTACATGGGTTCTTGCCATTGACCCTGTCCTGACCTGTCCCTCTCTCTAGGTGTCTGCAGGCTCCCTCTATCCAGCCACAGCCAGGCTCACTGTGCGAGCCCCACCTTCAGAAGGTTCTGGCTTTCTGTCTATTGAGCGGCTGGATCCTCGACCCCCTCGTGTAGGGGACACTCTCAACTTGAACCTGCAAGCCATGGGCATCAGTGGGGACACCTTCTCTCATTACTACTACATGGTGTGCATAGCTGGGGAGTAGAGGAGGGCAGGGTGCAGGGAACAGCCCCCTGGACAGGTTGGGTGCAGCTTCAAGGGTGGGGATGTTCAATGAAGAGGAAACCACTCTTGTCCTCCTCTTCGTGGCCCAGATCCTATCCCGGGGAGAGATCGTGTCTGTGAATCGAGAGGACAGGAGGGCCCTGACCTCGGTCTCTGTGTTTGTGGACCATCACCTGGCACCCTCCTTCTACTTCGTGGCCTTCTATTATCATCGAGGCGTCCCAGTGGCCAACTCCCTGCGAGTGGATGTCCAGGCTGAGGCCTGCGAGGGCAAGGTGACTGGGGTTGGAAGAGGTGTTGTGTGTTAACGGGATTAAAAAAGGAAGACAGGGTGATTGCTAGAAGGGCATAGATTTAGTTTGGGTACAGTGAGGTTGTGTGGGATTGAAAGAAGCTCTCCCTACTCTGACTGCCCCCACCGCCCATCTCTGCCAGCTGGAACTGAACCTGGATGGTGCCAAGGACTATCGTAATGGGGAGAATGTAAAGCTGCATCTGCAAACAGATTCTCAAGCCCTGGTGGCCCTGGGAGCTGTGGACACAGCTCTGTATGCTGTGGGTGGCAGGTCCTATAAGCCCCTGGACATGAGCAAGGTTTGTTGAGCCCTCTCCCCTGATTTTTTGCCCCCTATGGCTCTTTCCCCTGCTTCCCTGAGCCCAAGTACTGAGCTCAGTTCCTAGGTCTCACTTGAGCTCCTAACAGACCCTTCCCATTCTTCTCCCAGGTCTTGGACCTTGTCCATTTCTCCTCTTGGCCCCTGCTCTCTATTTTCCCGCTCTATATCTCTTTCATATTTGTCCATGTCCTGCCCTCTTGCTCATAGCCGAGTGGCTGATCTTGCCCCCCAGACACTCTCACCTCCAGTTACCTGCTTTTTCTTACCAGGTCTTTGAAGTTATGAATAGCTATGACCTTGGGTGTGGTGCTGGAGGTGGGGACAGTGCCCTTCAGGTGTTCCAGGCAGCGGGTCTGGCCTTTTCTGATGGAGAGAAGTTGACGTCCGTTAGAAAGAGTGAGAACAGTGGTGGAAAGAGAGTGGGTGAGGGGAAGATGAGGAAGGAGGAAGGGCCTGTGGGGTCAAGGAAGAAGAGGGGCAGGAGGGATGGGCAGGGGAAGGAGAGGAGAGGAGAGGCAGGACTTGACTGTAGACTTGCTCTCTACCAGGTCTGAGCTGTCCCAAGGAGAATAAAATCCGGAAAAAGAGAAATGTGAACTTCCAAAAGGCATTTAGTGAGAAGTGTGAGTTGTGGGCACCCATGAAGCAACTTAAGCTGTCCACTTGTTTCAGGATCAGGGTAGGGATCTGTCTCTCTGCCCTTTTACTCCTCAGTGAGCCAGTAGGTGGTATGTGGGACCAAGAAATCAAGTTCTGGGGTTGAAGTAACTGGGTTGGTGGCTGTTTCCCCACATTTATGTTTTCGAGGCAAGTCCTTGTGGGTCTAGGGGTTGGGATGGGGGCTGAGGCGTGTCTGTTTTGGTCCCTTGCTCTTACCCTCACCTGGCCTGCAGTGGGCCAGTATTCTTCACCTGAAGCCAAGCGCTGCTGTCAGGATGGGCTGACACGGCTACCCATGGCACGCTCCTGTGAGCAGCGAGTAGCTCGTGTGTTGCAGCTGTCCTGCCGGGAGCCCTTCCTGTCCTGCTGCCAGTTTGCTGAGAGCCTGCGCAAGAAGAACAGGACAAGGGGCCAGGTGGGCCTCGCCCGAGGTGAGGGGCTAGGTGGGGTGGGGGACAGGCAGTGGTGCCTGGAAGGGCAGAAGGGTCCCTCCTCACTCCCATCCCCCATGGCCCCCAGCCCTGGAGGTCCTGCAGGAAGAGGAATTGATGCATGAAGATGATATTGTGGTGCGCAGCTTCTTCCCAGAGAACTGGCTCTGGAGAGTGGAGACAGTGGACCGTTCCAAAATGTGAGGACCTGGGGGACCTTGCTTTTTCTCTGGGTTAGGTCTAGGACCAGCCCTGGGTGTGACAGGGCTTCTCCACCTCTCCTGCTAGATTGTCATTGTGGCTCCCTGACTCTCTGACCACGTGGGAGATCCATGGCGTGAGCTTGTCCAAAAGCACAGGTAAGGTTGCGCTGCCTGGGCCTCAGGCTGCCTTTCTCCCATTTCTCTTTGACCCAGGCACCCTGCTTAACCCTTTGCTCTCAGTAGAAGAAGGGGTTCCAGGGATCTGGGGAAGTCTCTATTAGCATGCACCTGGGTTGATCCTGAGAGAAGGGGCAGGCTAATGGCAGAGCTGGGTCATACTCTGCTCTCCACTGACCTCTGCTCCCCATGCCCAAATTCCCCATCCATCAGGTTTGTGTGTGGCTACACCAGTCCATCTCCGAGTGTTCCGCGAGTTCCACCTGCACCTCCGCCTGCCTGTCTCTGTCCGCCGCTTTGAGCAACTTGAGCTGCGGCCTGTCCTCTATAACTACCTGGATAAAAACCTGACTGTGAGGCCCCTTGGGAGCCTGAGCACATGGGGGTGGGTGGGGGAACCAGGGACAGGTGGGGATGGAAACCCTAACTGGTCTGGGGCTCTGGCCATCCCCATTTTGTTGCCTCCAGGTGAGCGTCCATGTGTCTCCAGTGGAGGGGCTGTGCCTGGCTGGGGGCGGAGGGCTGGCCCAGCAGGTGCTGGTGCCTGCAGGCTCTGCCCGGCCCGTTGCCTTCTCTATGGTGCCCATGGCAGCTGCTGCTATGTCCCTGAAGGTGGTGGCTCGAGGATCCTTTGAATTCCCTGTAGGGGATGCAGTGTCCAAGGTTCTGCAAATTGAGGTGAATGGAGCAACCCCTGAATCCAAGTCCCTGGACTCCCAGATTTATCCCCCATCCTCAGTTCATCCTCTGCTGTCCAGACCGGTGTTCTTGTACCCAAAACCAATGTTTTATTCCACTTACATCTTCTATTGTTGTGACCTAACACTCCCTGAAGTTGGAACAGTCCCAGGGGAGTTTGCAGTGGGGGAGGGGGAAGGCTATAGACCTATTTGATGTCTCACAGCCATGTTTCTCCGAGACAGAAGGAAGGGGCCATCCACAGGGAGGAGATTGTCTATGAACTCAACCCCCTGGGTGAGTAACCCCTACCCCAGTCATCAGTTTCCTAAGGAGATTGTGGGGTGATAGGGATGTGGATAGAAGGACCGACTGCTAACTTCTCCCATCTTCCCAGACCACCGAGGCCGGAGCTTGGAAATTCCTGGTAACTCTGATCCAAATATTATCCCTGATGGAGATTTCAGCAGCATCGTGAGAGTTACAGGTGGGGGTGACCTTCAGTCCCTTCCTGATGGGTTCACATGTGAAGCCTGTGGATCCCTGTTTTGACCCTAAGACCCACTCTCATCCTCAACCCTCTCTTTCTTCATAGCCTCGGATCCATTGGAGACCCTTGGCTCTGAGGGGGCCTTATCCCCAGGGGGCCTGGCCGCCCTCCTGAGGCTTCCCCATGGCTGTGCTGAACAAACCATGATTTACTTGGCTCCCACACTGGCAGCCTCCCACTATCTGGACAAGACAGAACAATGGAGCAAACTGCCCCCTGAGACCAAGGATCGTGCCGTGGATCTGATCCAGAAAGGTTCTGGGTGCAGGGTCAAGCAGGACTAGGGGTTGGGAGGGCAAGTAATGGAAGATGGGCAGTCCAGAAGGCTAGAGACGGGAAGCAGGGGGAAGCATGGCCTCGGGCACAAACAGTGGAAGAATGTGTGACACCTTAGCAGCCCCCTCTCCTCTCTAAGGCTATATGCGGATCCAGCAGTTTCGGAAGACAGATGGTTCCTTTGGGGCTTGGTTACACAGGGATAGCAGCACCTGGTGAGATTGGAAGGGGGCCCTGGAGGTTGAATAATCAGATACCCGGGGAACTGGGTCTGTGTCTCCAGAGGGAACGCTCCTATCCCCATCTGTCCCTTCCTTCCCACTAGGCTCACAGCCTTTGTGCTGAAGGTTCTAAGTTTGACTCAGGAGCCGGTGGGCGGCTCACCTGAAAAACTGCGGGAGACAGCCAGTTGGTTGCTGTCCCAGCAACAGGCAGATGGCTCATTCCAGGACCCATGTCCAGTTATCCACAGGGCCATGCAGGTGTGGATGTGCTGGGAGGCTGGACCAAGGAGCACCTCCAGCAAAAACTGTCTCTGCCTCTTTCCCTCCTGAATGACATCTTCTTTTCTTCCCTCTCTAGGGGGGTTTGGTGGGAAATGATGAGACTGTGGCTCTTACTGCTTTTGTGGTCATTGCCCTTCAGCATGGGCTGGCCATCTTCCAGGACCAGAGTGCACAGCAATTGAAGCAGAGAGTGGTAAGGACACCTATGGGTTTTCCCATCACTGGAACCCAGGCATTCAGACCCAGTTCTTCCAGGAGTCCAGACCTTCCTCCTTGCTTTCTTCCAGGAAACCTCCATCTCAAAGGCAAACTCATTCTTGGGGGAGAAAGCAAGTGCTGGGCTCCTGGGTGCCCATGCAGCTGCCATCACAGCCTATGCCCTAACTCTGTCCAAGGCTTCCCAGAACCTGCGGGATGTCGCCCACAACAACCTTATGGCCATGGCCCAGGAGACTGGTGGTAAGGACAAGGGAGTTCTGGCAGTGACTCTGTTGGCTTGTGGGGAGAGGATGGTCCTTGTGATACCTGGATATATCTAGAAAGAGAGAGAATGGAGACCCTGAGAAGGAATTAAAGCATAAGCAGGGAGGATTTGGGAATAGAATCAGGAAAACCTGACAGAAGGGAGTCAGAGGGCAGGTAACTGGGATCCTCTCCCTATCTGTTGCCCTATTTGCCTGTGGGTCTCCCTTCTTTTCCAGATTACCTGTACTGGGGCTCAGTCACTGGTTCTCAGAACAATGTTGTGTCACCCACCCTGGCTCCTCACAGTCCAGCAGACCCCATGCCCCAGGCCCCAGCCCTGTGGATTGAAACCACAGCCTATGGCCTGCTGCACTTGCTACTTCGAGAGGGCAAAGCAGAGCTGGCCAACCAGGTGGCATCCTGGCTCACCCATCAGGGCAGCTTCCAAGGGGGATTCCGCAGCACTCAGGTAGGAGTTGCCATGGGCTCTGGGGCTGGCTAGTCCTGAGACAAGTGCTGAGTCCTACCTGGCCTGACCTCCTCAGGACACGGTGATTGCGCTGGATGCCCTGTCTGCATACTGGATCGCCGCCCACACCACTGAGGAGCGGGGACTCAATGTGACTCTCAGTTCCACAGGCCGCAGTGGGTTCAAATCCTATGTGCTTCAGCTGAACAACCACCAAATTAAAGGGATAGAGGAGGAGCTGCAGGTGAACACACTCACGCCTGGGTTGCCATGAAAACTGGGCCAGTCTAGAAGCCATCCCCACTGTCACCCTTCAGGAATCCCTGTGGCCCTCTTCCAGAGGTCCTCCTAGGAAGATTTTCTGTCACCAAACTTCTGAGCTTTGCTTTTCTCAGCTATAAATCATATATATGCGGAGTCTGTCCTACATGGTTTTAGGAGGCTCAAGTGAGAGAACGCATACAAAGGTGGAGACTTTTAGAAATGTGATGTGGGGTATTTTAAGGGAAGAGGTAAATTATTAGAGCAACAAACTGATTTCCGTCTGTCCTTCTGATGTCTGCTTCTCTTTTTTGTTCCTAAAGTTTTCCCTGAGCAACAAGATTAATGTGAAAGTGGGAGGAAACAGCAAGGGAACCTTGAAGGTAAGGCTGACGGTGCAAGTGCCCTGTCAGGGGAGAGACAGAGCCCACAGACGAGGGAGGAGCTGGTGGTGAGGGGTCCCTCGGGGCTGAACTTATAGTCAGGGGGAAGAAGAAGCTACCTCAGGGTTGGTGTCCCCTGCTTCCATCCTGGGCCTTTCCCTTTTGCTCTTCTCCGTCTTTTCTGGGCATTTGTCATTTCCTTTATCTTCATATCTTGTTCCCAGCCAAGGTTCTATCTCCTGATCCAGAGGCTCAACACATTCCACAGTACCTCAGACATAGCAGGTCTCAAACCCCTTCTTTCTCCTATGTCCCTTATTTGAGTGATGGGATCCCCTTCTGCCCAGGAGCCCAGCCACCACTCTAGATGCCATCTAGAAGTACCCAGAGCATCTCCTTATAGACTCTGTAATTCCTGCTCTGCTCCCCTGCTGTCTAGGGCCTTTTCACTTGTGTCCTGAGCCCTTGTCACTTGTGTCCAAGCCCTTGTTAAGATGGTCTTGGCCCTTCCTCCCATTTCTCCACTCTGATCCATTGTCCACATAGCAACGAGGCTGACCTGAAAACACCAGTCAGATTCACCTAGAAAAAAAGTCACACTGGGGTCCCTGCCTACCTTTCTGGCCAGACCACACATCCACACAGCTCTCCCTGCATATATGCACTCCCTCTGCTCCCTGTACCATGGAACAAGCTCATTCTCCTCCTTCCAGCCTCAGCCAGAACCCTTTCCTGAGCTTTCCGTTCCAGCCTCCTGTGTGCCTTCTAGAGCGCTGACCTCCTTGGGCAGCCTTGCATCATCATCTCTGTTTCATGTCGTACCCAGCAGCCCATCTGGTGTCCACTTATGGTTGGACCATTAAGATGGGCTAGGGCTTTAGACCCCTCAGCCCAAGGTGATGCCCTTAGGTCTGTACCCCAAGCATCGTATGTCCTCTCTCTGCCCCTTGCTGAGCCAGGTCCTGCGTACCTACAATGTCCTGGACATGAAGAACACAACCTGCACGGACCTTCAGGTTGAGGTGTCAGTCATAGGCCATGTAGACTACACAAGTGAGTGTTGGACTGGGGAGGCCTTGGGCCCTGAGGGGCTGATGTAGGGCTGAGTGGCCTCCCAGCCATTTCTCACCATGCTGCCCTGTGCAGGGGAAGCAAATGAGGATTATGAGGATTATGAGTATGAGGAATTTCCAGCCAGTGATGACCCAGGTGTCTATACCCAGCCTGTGACACCCCTGCAGCTGTTTGAGGGACGGAGGAACCGCCGTAGGAGGGAGGTGCCCAAGGTGGCAGAGGAACAGGAATCCAGAGTGCAGTATACTGTGTGCATCTGGTGCGTGCTGGGAGCTGCACAGACCATGTTGGGTGCAACCACTGGGCCAGGAGAATGGGGGTGGGACAGAAGCTGGGGCTGCGCATCTGGAACAGAGTAACATGGAACCTAAGCATCAGGGCACATTTCTCCACAGGCGAAATGGCAAGGTGGGGCTGTCTGGCATGGCCATTGCGGATATTACTCTTCTGAGTGGATTCCACGCCCTGCGGGCTGACCTAGAGAAGGTATGGTCAGCTACCCAGACCATCCCTCTCTGCCCTCAGGAACCCTGCTCCATCCCTGTTGTACCACCAGATGCTAAGCCCTGGCTTGTTTGAGGCCTAGGGCCACTGACCTGAAACTATGTCTCCCCTTCTCCACAGCTGACCTCCCTCTCTGACCGTTATGTGAGTCATTTTGAGACGGATGGACCCCATGTCTTACTGTACTTTGACTCGGTGAGTGGGGAGGGGTGATACAGGAAGGGAATTGATGGCACTGGGATTACTGAATCTGTTATGAAGTTTCAGGGGGCAGCTGTGTCAGCAGCTCTTGAGAACCTAGAATGTAAGCAGGGAGCCAGGACAAAAATGAGACCCACGTGAGCCACAGCAGAATTAGAGGCAGTCTTCTTAGGTTATGGCAGATAACAGAGGCCCTAATTATATTGGTAACGAGGACAAGGCTGTCAGAAGTGTGGCTTGAGGGCAGTTAGAGTGCCTTGGAGGACAAGTCCTGCCACAATCCCAATGCAAGAATGGTACTGAAAGTCCAGTTTGAGAATCATCAACCTGGAAGGGTTTGTTGGGAGTCAGGGATAGAGAAACCCTTAGGATTACAAAGGAGGGAAGAAGGTAGGCTCAGGCCTAGGAAGGAAAAGAGAAAAAAGGATTTTCCAGATGGAACCAGAGACAGTTCAGAAGCTTACTCTCAGTTTAGGGAGTCTTGCAGAGAATGTGTCCATAATTTAAGACTGAAGAGGGATTGGGACAAATAGTACTGGGGCAAGGTCACCATAAGTACAGTAAAGTTTATCAGAGACCTTGGGGATCAGTTTTTAGACTTCTGGTGGCCGGAAGGTAACACAATGTGAAGGATGGTAGAGATAAGATCAATAGCAATGGAATAGAAACAGGCCAAGTAAAGGCAGCCGGAAGCCTGCAGGCTGGGGAGTGATTCCCTAATCTTCCTTCCCCACCCGGTGCCAGGTCCCCACCTCCCGGGAGTGTGTGGGCTTTGGAGCTGTGCAGGAGGTGGCCGTGGGGCTGGTGCAGCCAGCTAGCGCCGTCCTATATGACTACTACAGCCCTGGTGAGCACTTGGGGACCACGTGGCATTTGGGGAGGTTTGGGTCCGCACCCTTATTTGGGATGCCAGGAACCAGCACAGTGAAAGGTGGAAGGGGGCTCCCTGAGATGGGGAGGTGTGGAGGAGGGACATGTGCCTTAAGTCCACTCTTTGTTTTTCTCCAGAGCACAAATGTTCTGTGTTTTATGGGGCACCAACTAAGAGCAAACTTCTGTCCACGTTGTGTTCTGCTGATGTCTGCCAGTGTGCTGAGGGTGAGAGGCAAGGTCTGGGCTGGGGCTGGGAAGATGGGCTGATGGGGCAAATGCACCCCTCATCTGGGCCTTCCACCTCAGGGAAATGCCCTCGACAGCGTCGCGCCCTGGAGCGGGGGCTGCAGGATGAGGATGGTTATAGGATGAAGTTTGCCTGCTACTATCCCCGTGTGGAATATGGTTAGTCTCTTCCCTCAGGGACCAGCTGTCTTGGTCTCTCTGGATTATCTGTTCCTCTCACAGGCCCATGTGTGGCCTCTTTGCTGTCTGGGGTCTCTCAGCCTCAGCTGACCAACCTGCCTTCCCTTCCCTCACCCTTGCCTAGGCTTCCAGGTTCATGTTCTCCGAGAAGATAGCAGAACTGCTTTCCGCCTCTTTGAAACCAGGATCACCCAAGTCCTGCACTTCAGTAGGAAGGGAGCCAAAGAGGCGGGCAACTGGGGGAGGCAGGGAGGTTTAGGTGTGGGGTCTGGCCAGCTGGAATTATGAAAGTTCAGACTGAGCACACGTTCTTAGCAATCTGGGCTTGCCTATAAGTGGGGAGTAATAGCACATGCCTATCAGGGACAGTAAGGGTTAAATGACAGCTGTGCAGAGCCCTGTGCTGCCCTTGGCCTTCCCTACCTCTCTAATGGCTCTTGCACATATTATCCCTTCAGCCAAGGATTCCAAGGCTGCTGCTGGTCAGACCCGCAACTTCCTGGTTCGAGCCTCTTGCCGCCTTCGCTTGGAGCCTGAGAAAGAATATTTGATAATGGGTCTGGATGGGGCCACATATGACCTCAAAGGAGAGTGAGTTATCTGGTCCCTTCTGTCTTGTTTTCCTCACATCCATGACCTTCCTTAGGGAACACCTCCCTGGCACCCATCCCTGTCCCTCAGAAGCCAAGGCCTTATGCTCTCTATTCTGCATGCCCATCCTCCTGACCTCTGCTGACAGCCCCTTTGTTCCCTGCAGCCCCCAATACCTGCTGGACTCAAATAGCTGGATTGAAGAAATGCCCTCTGAACGCCTGTGCCGGAGCACCCGCCAGCGGGCAGCCTGTGCCCAGCTCAGTGACTTCCTCCAGGAGTATGGCACCCAGGGGTGCCAAGTGTGAGGGCTTCCCCTCTCTGCTTCCCAGGTGGAGCCTGAGCTGGAGAAAGGTGACGTTTGGCAGTGCAGCAACTCCTTGGCCTCTGAACACAGCCAGGGACAGGGTCACAATAAAGCCTTTTGCCAAAGTGTCAGTGTGTATCTCTAGGATTGAGAGCAGCTGCCATTCTGGGTTCTGGGGGGCCAAGGCCAGATTTGTATAATCTTGGACTCTCAGAGCCTAGGGACCCTTGGACTGGCCACCTCTGCCAGAACCCACCCTGATGATGACTCACTAGGCCTTCCTTAGTACATCATGGGACCACCTCAAGCAGAACTGTGATCCAACAACCTGTTCCTCAAGGACGAGAGTGTACCCTGGGATGTTCCCAAGGAGCTCCATAGCCCAATGTCATCAGTCACCTGGGCCTTGGGCAGGGTTTGTGCTCAGTTGACACATCACCTCTTGTCAGATGAGCTGTGTCCAGTCCCGTGTTCCTACTCTGACCTTGTGCAGTTGGCAGTCCTGGGGTCTGTTGAATTTAGCTGAGTCCTGGTCTGTTGAAATCCTGTTGACCCTTGATCCTGTTATCAATAGCATTAGGTATCTTAAGTTGTGCAATCCGATGATGATGTCTTCATCTGGGCACTGATTTTAAACAAGCCCAAAGGCTAACTATGATGTATTTGTTAATACTCTGAAGGAAATGATTCTACTGGGGCCAACCCACTCTACTCTGTTTGCCTAGCTTTCTCCCACTTTGGTTGCACCCTTGGGATCTTAAGCGGTGACCTTAGAAATCCACCCAGGGGAATTTACTGAGATCAGTTTTGATGCCAACTGAGACAGTCCAGCAGCCCACCATTCAGTCATTCAACAGAAATTCACAGAACTCTAATTCCATGCCATGCCCTGTGCCAGATGCCAGAAATATAGCCATCTGTTCCTCCTGTGCCAGAGTACCCACCAGTGCGCAGCCTGTGGCTAGCTCACTGTTGGAAGAAGCAGAAATGAGAATGAACGCTCCCCATCCTTTGAAAAGTGTGATGTCAGGGAGCAGTGTGGTCCTGTGGGGCATCCAATCCAGTAAAGGAGAGTGCCAGAGGACCAGGGAAGGCTTCCTAGAAGAGGTGACATAGAAATTATGTTCTGAAGGTTGAGAAGGAGTGCATGTCATTCATCATATTTGGGGGTTGGAGTTGGGGTGGAGATGTCCACCAGTGGGTCAGCTTTCCACATCAGTCTCTTTTCAAATGGAGCCCCCCTCTTCTTCCATGCAACATCAAGCAGTTCTGACCTTCCTTAGCACTTCAGCACTTCCTGGGATTCTGCTTAAGTGACCCTCTTGTTGCCATTTCATCTCTCCCTAAGCCATTCTGCATGACGGCAGCATAAACTCATTTGCCAGTAGCTGCAACTGTGACGAGACACAGCTCAGGCCCAGGAGGTCGACCATGAAGAGGACGGCAGCTGTCACTGCCAACTTCAGAAGTCTCATCCTTATAGTCTCCCTTCAGGGCAAGGCATGAATCCAGGCTGAGCCTGAGCCTCTTTTAAGACACCAAACAGCAGAGAAGGTCAAGCTAGTAGGTGGCACTGCTGGGATTTCAACTGGGGCTCTCTGGCAGCACAGCCTGTGCTCTGGATAAATCCCCAGGGGAGAGGGACCCCCTGGGTCCCAGGAGCTATCTGAAGAGCTAGGGAGTCTGGGGAAAGCCTAAATTCTCACCTTCAGGCAGCTCTCTTTTCTAAGCCCCAATTACCTCCTCACAAAAGTAGTCCCTGATAGTTACTTGATCCAGTGAAAATCCATCCCTTAAGACTACAATTCCAGAAGAGGAGCAGCCCCTGGTCAGTTTTGGCTATTGTGCTGCTTCCTGGACTTTGGTATTAATGCTCAATAATGCTGGGAATCTACACTCTTCTTGGTCTGACCCTGTAACCTGTGGACCCTGGCACCAACAGCAACCCCCTCTGCCTGCCTGGAAGCATGTCTCTTCTCTGCCAGCAGGGGAGAGAGGGGAGGAGTGACAGAGGAGGCAACTGCCACCAACAGGATTTTTTTTTCTGCCTCCTATTCCTGGTCTTCAAGGCCAGAGATCCCTTCCTTGCTTTCCTATTGTTGGGTTCTGCAAAACATCTCTGTATTTGTATGACAATTCTTATTTTTATCACACGAGTTTAAGTGTGTTATTTTTCCTTGGGACCAAAGAGAGATACCACTAGCTGTTAAAGGTACAGATTATGCAGCCTGATCACAAGCCTGAATGCTGCCTCTACCACTTTCTGATTGTTCTGGTTTTTGGGGAAGCCACTCAGCCTCTCATCTTCAGTTCCTTATCTATAAAATGGGAACAATACTAATGTTCTATGTATAGCATGTCTGTGAAGGGTTGCTTTATACAGGGAAAGCACATAGAACAGAGTCTGCTACATGCTAGGTGCTCTAAATGATGACCTCTATAATTCTTTGCCTCCTGGACACTTCTGATAGTGCAAGAGGCTCTATTAATAATTTCGCAGGGACTACAGGTATATATTTGGATGCCCCAGGCAAAATAGGCCATATGGCCACCCTATCTAAAAGTAAAAACAAAGAAAACCCTATTTTCATCTCATTTTGTCCTTCAAACAATCCTGGAGGGACACAGTAGGCAGGGACTGTTATTTTTCTCTTGGAGACAAATTTAAACCAGTAAAATTGTCCAAGGTGGGTATGGAGGGCGAGGGCCTGGGCTGGGGATGGACACATTGACCTGCATGGCTGACATGGAACTGGAAAGCTGATTCTGGCTGAAAAAGGTCAGGGTTTTGTTTCCCTTCCTATCTTCTTGATAGATGGTATGTCCTTTGAAATGTGATATCTCCAAGGTCTATAAGACTGTCACCATCCTGGGAATGTGTCACTCTGTGGGTAGGACAGTGGGAAGGGTCCTGAAGGTGGGGGCTGGAAGGCTGCCAAAATGACCCAAGCAACAAGGCGGGGGCTCAAGAGTTATAAGTGGTTGTGACAGGGCCTCGCACAGGTCTCCAGCCATGCTGTTTTTGGGGCTGTTGTTGCTGCTGACACTATTGGCTGGCAGCCGCCTGCTGTGGGGCCAGAGGAAACTCAGGGGCTTCCACCTCCCTCCTCGTGCCCCAGGCTTCCTGCACTTTCTGCAACCCAACCTCCCCATCTATCTGCTCAGCCTCACTCGGAAACTTGGGCCCATCTACAGGCTCCGCTTGGGGCTTCAGGGTGAGCGCTCACTCCCTCCTTGTCCCATAGGAGGCTAGGTGGGGTCCTGCCCTTCCTGACACCTGCTTGGGCTCCCTCCAGATGTCGTGGTGCTGAACTCCACCAGGGCCATCGAGGAAGCCATGGTCAGAAAGTGGGCAGACTTCGCTGGCAGACCCCGGGTACCATCCTGTAAGAGCTGGGGGCATTCTTGAAGGAGAAAGGGACTTGGGAGGCAGGAGAAGTTCAGGTCCTTGGCTTCTGTGGTCAGTTCTTACCATCCATCCCTGTGATTCCCATTGCAGACAAGCTGGTGTCTCACAACTATCCAGACCTGTCACTAGGGGACTACTCCCTGCTCTGGAAGGCCCAAAAGAAACTTGCCCGCTCAGCCCTGCTACTGGGTGTCCGTGAATCCTTGGAGTCCCTGCTGAAGCAGCTGACTCAGGAGTTCTGTGAGGTGAAGCTGGGCTCCTGCAGCCCAGCCCTTCCCATGGGTCAGGCTCCCCTCTCTCATAGTGCCCCTTTGCTCCCCTGCCAGCCTGTGTAGCTCCTGCTCTTCCCCCACAGCACCTCAGAGTCCAGGCCAGTGCCCCCCTGGCCATCCAGAAGGAATTTTCTTTCTTTGCCTGTAACATCATCTGCTGCCTCACTTTTGGAAAAAAGGTAAAGGTTGCCCTCCCTTCCCCTCCATCCTCCCCCTCAATCCTTCCCTGACCCTTCCTTGGTCCCAAACTGAAAGTATTCCTTCGTTTCTGGCAGGATGACGCCCTGGGACATGCCATTTATAATTGTGTTCAGGATGTCATGAAAGCTTGGAACCACTGGTCCATCCAAATTTTGGACTTGGTTCCCTTCCTCAAGGTGAGGAGGTGGAGTCCAGACATGTAGGTGGAGGCTAGAGGAATAGGCCTCCTTCTCAGCAGCTCACTCTTGCCTCCCCCTTCTACCCTTGCCCAGTTCTTCCCCAACCCAGGGGTCTGGAAGCTGAAGAAGATCATGGAAAAAAGGGACAAAATTGTAGAGCAGCAGCTGAGGCAGCACAAGGTGGGAGTGACATGAGTGGCCCAGGCTCCCTTCAGCCCAGGCCGGTGATACTACTGCCTCAGCATCACTGCTGGGTCCACCTTTGGACCTGTTGCCCCCACACATCCCTCCCCAAGCTGGGAACTCAGTCACTCCCCCACTTTCTGTAGGAGAGTTTGGTGACAGGCCAGTGGAGAGACATGATAGACTACATGCTCCAAGAGCTGGGGCGGCCGAGAGAGGACAGTGGTTCTGGACAGCTCCTTGAAGGGCACGTGCACATGGCCGTGGTGGACCTTTTCATCGGTGGCACTGAGACCACAGCGACCACCCTCTCCTGGGCTGTGGCTTTCTTGCTTCACCACCCTGAGGTGTGCGCCAGGAGTGGGCAAAAGGTTCCTTCCTGTTAGCTTGGCCAGGGTCAGAAGATCCCAGCTCCCTCTTAGTGCTGCACCCTGGTGGGGGCTACATTCAACAAAGGAACACAATTCTCAGCCGGGTATCTGGAGGGAGTGGCTGGAGGTCAGGCAGTTGTGAGTGGGCAGCAGCGGAGCTTGGTCCCTGGTCTCCAGGTTTACCCTTGCCTCACAGGTTCAGCATCGACTGCAGAAGGAGCTGGACCTCCAACTGGGGCCCGGGGCTTCAAGCTCCCAGGTCTTATATAAGGACCGAATGCGACTGCCCTTGCTCAATGCCACCATCTCAGAGGTGTTACGCCTTCGGCCTGTGGTGCCCTTGGCCTTACCCCACCGCACCATTCGGCCCAGCAGGTGAGTCCCAAGGGTTAGGGATGAGTGAGGAAGGCCTGAGCAGGGTCCTGGTCAGCCTCTAACTCCACCTTCCCTCAGCATCCTTGGCTACGACATCCCTGAGGATACAGTCATCATCCCTAACCTCCAAGGTGCCAACCTTGACGAGATGGTCTGGGAGCGGCCACAGGAGTTCTGGCCTGGTATGTCGGGGGCCGGGTGCCAGGCATGGAGGTGAAGGAGGAAATGGAGGAGGGAGAATAGGAGGTGGAGGAGGCTCATAACTGCTAAAAACCTCCCTGTCCCATCCACCTATCTGCTCACAGACCGATTCCTGAAGCCTGGCAAGAACCCTAAAGTGACATCCTTTGGCTGTGGGGCACGTGTGTGCCTAGGAGAACCGCTGGCGCGTGTGGAACTCTTCATGGTGCTGGCCCACCTGCTCCAGGCCTTCACGCTGCTGCCTGAGGGTGCCCTGCCCTCTCTGCAGCCCCAGCCCTACAGTGGTGTGAACCTCCTGATGCAGCCCTTCCAGGTGCGGCTGCAGCCCCGGGACCTGGGGGCCCCAGGGCATGACCAGTGCCAGTGATGGGGCAGGATCAGTGCCAGCCAGGTGCCTCAGTTTCTCCTTTATTGCTCCCATAGAAACCCCTCCCCCTCCCCCCTGTAAACATGATGCTGTGAGGTCACAGGCAGAGAAGGCTTCCTCTGGTGGCTGGGAGGTGAAGGCATCCCTGGCTCTTCTCTGGGTGTGACCCCTCAGTGCTCGGCAGTCATACTGGGGTGTGAGAGAGGTGGGCAGCAGCTCAGCCTCCCCCTACAGGGGACCGATAGCTTCTTGGTCTTAGCTTCATTTCCGTAAAGGGTACAGAGAACTCGAAGCCCTTCCAGTGGTACCAGCTCACTCCCTGGGAAAGTTTGTCAAGAGTCAAATCTGGATATCTCGTCTGTCCCTACCCCTGCCCCTTTAGGAAGTGATTCCCAGAGATCTATCCACTCTCCTGGTACCCTGATCCCTTCCATAGCAATCCTCAGCTGCCCAGGACTGAGGTTTAATCCTGAGCTGGCCTTTTTTACACAATAAATCATCTTATTGGGATAACTCAGCAAGGTTGACGTTATTATCCCATTTCACAGATGGGGCCCTGAGGCATAAGCAACTCTGTCACATCCCAAGCAACCAAGCCCCAGTCACTGAAGCCCTGCTGCCTCCCCAGCCTCTCACCTGGTGGTCCACTGTGCTCCCGTAGAGCCCATTGAGGTTGGCATAGTGGCAGTTCCTGTACCACCATGCCCCACGGTAGGAGACAGCGCAGGAAATGAGCAAGTTGTTGGGGTCTCGATCACGGGCCGAAAAGACACTGCCACTGTGGTAGCTCATGGAGTCCCCTGGGCAGGGCATGGGAAGGAATGGTGAGGTCACTCCTTCCCACTCCCTCTCCCAGGCCTGGGCCTGCTCTTACCTGCGGTGCCATGGTAGCCCTCCAGGTGGAGGCGGTAGTTCTCAGCAGCTGATCCTACTCGGAAGGAGTCATACTGGGCGAACACAGCCTCATCCCCAGCCCGCAGGTCCACACGCATGGAGTAATCACCAGCCTGTGTCAGGCTGTGCAGGGCCTCATTGCCTGGGGGTAGGGGTGGGTGCTTCATCAGAGACCACATGTCCACAGGGCCTTCATCCCCTCCCTAGTTCCCCAATCCCTGAGGCACTGACCCAGCCAGAACTCCCTGGAGATGTTCCCAAAGCCATGGGCATAATCCTCCCAATCTCTCCAGAAGTCTGTCTGTCCGTCCATGCGTCGCTGGAACACCTGGGAGGCAGATGGGAACAGCATTAGTCTCTGGCTTCAGGGGCAGCAGTCTCTGCCCTACACAGATCCCTGGGGTGTGAGAGAGGAGGGCAGCCACCAGCTGGCACCCACCAGCCAGCCGCCCCCATCGGTCTCCATGTCACAAAACACATTCAGGGGCCGCTCGCGATTGCCATTGAGGAAGATGGTGGTGGTTCTGGAGGTGCTGGGCCCATTCTGCATCTCCTCCCCACAGTCCCTGGGGAAGGGGATCCGCAATCCACCTGGGGAGAGGAGCGTGAGAAACCTGTCCTTTTTCCAAACCTTAGACCCTGCAGCCCACCCAGTGCAGGCCCCAGTTCTGGGTACCAGTGGTGAAGGAGGTGGATACTGGTGGTGTGAGGCTTTGGCCCCACACGGCCTGGAGCCGTGCATTATAGTAGGTAGAAGGGAAGAGGCCAAGGAGCCGGTGTGAGGTGATTCCTGAGGGGAGAAGGATCTCCTGTGGGACAGACAAGACATAGGTCAGGGGAGGGAGAGACCTTCTGAGGAAGCCAGAGCCAGCACCTCCGAATCAATCCAGGGAAAGGAGGTAGCCAATAGGGTAGGGGTGCGGGCACCTGAGTCTGTCCGCCAGGGGTATCAAAGCTGAGCAGATAGCCTGTGGGTAGGACTTGGGGCTCAGTCCAAGTGAGCAGCGCTGTTCGGGGAGTCACTTCCTTGGTTTCCAAGTCCAGGGGAGCCTTCAACCCTGGGAGGGGAAGATGGGAAGAGATAATGGGGATGAGGCCTGCCCAGCTCCTTTTCCCTTCTCCTTACCCATTTCACATACCCCAGGCTGTACCTGTGGTGAAGGTGATGCTGGCTGGGGAGGTGAAGTTGGGTCCCCGGAGGCCGCGCACAGTGGCAGTGTAGTTGGTGTGGAGTACCAGGTCGCGCAGGGGGTAGTCCATAGCACTGCCCGGGGCGGAGTCCTGCAGAGATGGGGCTGGGAATGGGGGTGGTGTCAGCTCCTGCCACTCTCTACTCTCCTACCCCCAACAATCCCATGTAGAAGGAGTCTTCAGCTCTGCTCACCCCCTGGGGCTGTGACCTGGACGTTGTATTTGTCCACGGGGTTCTGGGGGGGCTTCCAGTGCAGCAGAGTGGATCCCTCAGTCAAGTTCAGTGCACGCAGCTCAGTGGGGCCATCAGGAACTGGGAGAGGGGAGGGGCTCAGAGGGGTCTCCACCACTGTCCCTACTCCTAACCTTCCCGAACTCACTGGCTACTCCCTTGTCCACAGTCAGAGCTCCAGTGCCTCCCCTCCCTTCCCCTTGGGTTCCTTCCAGGCTCCTGCCCACACCCTCATTTTCTCTCCCTCCACCTGCTGCGTTGGCCCAGTCCCTCTCACCAGTGGTGAGGAAGCCTGTGAGAGGCTCACTCTCCTCAAAGCCTCGGACAGAGACCACTGTCACCTCGTAGCGAGCACCTGGGATCAGCCCCTGAATTTTCTGGGTCTGGGCCCGGCCATCCACCTGCACACTCTGCGGCTCCCCTGAAAACATATTGGGGGCTAGGAGGTTACCCAGGGAACTCCATAGCAACTGGGGGTGGACAGAGGGCAGGGGCAGGAGAGATGAGAGAGCAGATGAGGACATGGTCAGAAAAGCGTTACCTCCATCTGCCAGCTGGTAGGAAACTTTGAAGCTGTCCACCCTGGATGGTGGTGGCACCCAGCTGACCATGGCTGAGGTCTCCCCAATTTCGCTGAATTGGAGGTCACGTGGACTCTCCAGAACTGAGGATGGGAGCAAAGGATGATGGTGAGGGCAGGGGCAGGGAGGTTCCCTCCCTTTCTCCTGGGCCTCCTGGCTCCAGAAGTGCCCACCACACCTTTTCTTAGGAATGGAAATTGCTCTCAAGAATCCTCCATGCCTCCTACGCACTCCCCAGCCTCCCTCTGGCTGAGGTACCAGGTCCATTTTAGTGGGTGCCTTACTTGGGCTGAGGGTCCGGGCAGTGCCTTGGATGCTGTCAGCCTTGTGAGGCCCTCGTAGCCCATAGAGAGTAAGGCTGTACAGGGTCCCAGGGCGCAGGTCTCGGAGCACTGCTGAGCGCCTCGTCCCAGGCACCATCAGCTCCCGTTGCAGCAGAGGACGTGGACGTGGCTCCAGGGTGCTTGGTGATGGAACCCCAAAGCGGAGTAGGAAGGAATCAAAGGCTCCAAGTGGGGCCTCCCAGTTGAGCCGTAGCGAACTGGTGGTCACATCAGTCACTGACAGATGAGACAGGCGGGGCCCTGGGTCTCCTGGGGTCAGACCAGCAGGAGGAGGCCCTGGGAGGAACAGATGGGAAAGAAAGGTTGGAGACAGATACACACCAGCCCAGTGGCCTTCTGCCACTGCCCTGGCATATTTCTCTGACAACAGTAGAGCTGGTAAAGGACTCCTTTAGTGGCTGCGGGTAGGAGCAGAGCAAAGAGCTACCCTAGAGTCCATTGGCGTGCCTTCTCCTGGGCACCACTTCAAGCTCTCAAGTGATCCCCATATCTGGGGGCCCCCTTACCCGGTTCAACCCAGGCCTGGCCCACCTGTGGTGCCCTCTGTGGAGATGGGCCCTCGACGCATCCCTTCATGGAGACCATAGAGGGAGAACTGGTAAGAGGTGTTGGGCTCCAGGCCTGAGATGAGGACCTTGTTCTGATCACCATCCACAAGCAGGGCCTGGGGCTGCCCATCTGTGTCCAGATACTGGACCACAAAGGAGTCAAAGGGGCCCTGGACCACACTCCACGACAGGCGCAGTGAGTCTGGGGTTGCCTCGGTCACAGCCAGCACCCCCAGCTTCGGTGCTTCAGAGGGCTCAGGGGCTTCTGGGGCTGGTGTGTCCTCTTCTGGGGCTGTGGGGGTGGGGAGCCCAGAGAAGAAGTTAAGTGGAAGTGCCACGGGGCTCTGCTTTTTCCATCTTGCTGGCCCAAGGCCGGGGTGGGGACTTTGTAGTTCTGATTAGGCTATCAGGTAGAGAGAAGAGAGGGGCTAAGTTCTTCTAGGACTTTCCATCTCTTAAATCTGACTTATTCCTGACATACCTGAGGCTTGTTCCCTGATTGGAAAGCTGCTGTGACCTCATCCTCTTTCCAGGTATCCTGTGCTGTGTCTGGATCAAGGACGTATTTTCCCTTTCCCTACCCAATCCCATCCAGCCTCTCCTCTAGATGTCTGCACAGGCTCCACCCTGAACTGACTGCCTGGCAATCATGGGGCTTGGGGCTTGGGACACATGGTATTCTTTCTGAGAACAGCTGAGGGTGGGCTGGGCTGTGATAGGCCAGTCACACCAGCTGCCTCTAACCTGGCAGACCTGATGTGGATGTCAGTGACCTCTGGAAGAGGAGCCTGCCCCACAAATGCAGCCACATCTATTGGCTTCTGTGTCCCTCATTTGTTGTGTTTCCCAGTGATTTTCCATTTGAGGAAATGCTCCTGCCTCATCCATGGCAGGAAAGTTTGCCCCAGTCTGGAGGTTAACAGATACCCCAACAGAGTAGTGGGGGGAAGCCACATGATGGAGCAAAAACTGGGGTCAGCGAGTAAGGGAACCACCACCAAGACCTTTCCTTCTCGCCTGTCCTGGCTCCGCTTTTGTCTAACTCTGTAATCAATGGCAGCCTGACTTAGTGGCAAACTTTCCTTTTCCTTGGGCCCTGGTCAAGGCTCCCTCTCCTGGCCTGTCCACTCCTGTCAGTCTTTAGCACAAAGGTGCAAGGAAGCTACCTGCTAGTGCCAAGCAGGACAGCCTTAGGCCTCACCTGTCATTCCCAGGACGGAGACTGGGCCCAGGCGCTTTCCTCCAACTAGTCCATAGAGCAGAAACTTGTATTTCCTGCCAGGTTTCAGGCCCTCTATGGTGACTTCAAGCTGGTCTGCGGCCACAGGCACTGCCTGGGACTGCCCATTGGTGTCCTTATACTGGACTAGGAAGGAGTCAAAGGGGCCCTGGGCCACAGTCCAGGACAGGCGCAGGGAGTCTGAGGTCTCCTCAGTCACTGCTAGTTCCCCTAGGTGCGGTGGGGGCTGCCGGGTTTTCTCCAGGGGAGCTGTGGAGAGCATAAGGGAGAATCCTCATTAAGACCTGCCTGACCCCAAGCCCTGGCAACTCCTGGGAGGTATAAGGGTCTTGGAAAGGTCCCCAGGTGGTCTCTGGGACAGCCACCTAAGGATGAATAGGCCTGCTCTGCAGGATGAGGGATAGCAGCCCTGTCCTCCCTCTGGAGGCCACTGCCCACCCCCCTTCCCATCTCTGCTCCCTCCCTGCTGTGTTCAAGGGGACAGTAAACATAAAGATCATCTCACCAGAGAAGGGTGGTACAGAGGGGGACCTTAATTTCCTCTGACCTCTAGCCTCTGAGCAGGGCTGTGGTCAGAGCTGAGAGACTCTCAGAGGATGTCTGGATTGTCAGACACCCCCATGTGGGAGACCTGGGTTGGGCAGCCAGGCAGCTCACAGCTTCTATCACTGCTCAGCCTTATCTCCTGCCATGGCCATCAGCCTGAACCATCCCCCCACCTGCTTCCCCAGTCCCAAACTAATCCTACTGGACCAGGGCAGCTGGGGTAGGGCAGAGCTGGAAGAACAAAGAACAGAGAAAAGGAAACTCTCCCATATGGGGATGGCTGTTGATAGAGATCAGAGGAACCCATATGTAGTCTCCAAGTGAGAGTTTGGGGTAAAGAAAAATGGAATCTGGTTGGGCACAGTGGCACATGCCTATAAGCCCAGCAGCTCAGGAGGCTGAGGCAAGAGGATCGTGAATTCAAAGCCAGCCTCAGCAATAGCGAGGCACTAAGCAACTCAGTGAGACCCTGTCTCTAAATAAAATACAAAATAGTGCTGGAGATGTGGCTCAATGGTTGAGTGCCCCTGAGTTCAATCCCCAGTACCCCCCCCCAAAAAAAAATAATAATGGAGTGTGGGGCCCCAAGCCCTGACTGGCTGGCCAGGATGACTCATGGTCCTGGGAGTGGGTAAGGGTCAGTGACCCACTCCACCCTTTTCTCAGGGGGCTGAGTCATGGGCTCAAGGATACCAGATTTTTCCAGTCTTTCTTCAGCCAAGCCCTCCCTTACTTTCCACCTCTTGCCTCAGGGTTGGGATGGAAGAAGAAGGATGGGCAAACTGAGTGCCAGTGGGGATTATTCATCACCATCACGCAGGTGAGGAAGCCAATGTCCATGGCCACATGGCTGGAGAGGGCTGAAGTTGGAATCTGAACACAGGTCGGCCCAAAGCCTACTTCTTAGTCCTTCAGCAGCAGTTTATGAATGAAGGTAATAGTGCATGTGAAATGCTCACAATTGTGTTTAACACACAGTAGGGACTTTCTTTTGGTGTTATGGTTGCTATGCCCAGGCTGAAGAGAGAATATATTTCCTGGGAAGGCTATGCTGTCAACTCTGGGCTCTCAAATAAGAGGCAGCTCTGGAAAGGGCAGGAGGCAGGGCCAGGGGCTTGCTTACCTGTGGTGCCATCAGCAGAGAGGGGGCCCAGCCGCTTCCTGCCTGCCAGGCCATACAGCAGGAACTTGTATTTCCTATTTGGCTCTAGGCTGGGGATGGTGACCTTACGCTGGTCTGCGGCCACAGGAACCACCTGGGGCTGCCCATCCCTGTCCTTGTACTGGATCACAAAGGAGTCAAATTCACCTTCAGGGACCGTCCATGAGAGGCCCATGGAGTCAGGGGTCACATCTGTCACTGTCAGCTCTCCCAGGCGGGGAGAGGGTTTCTTGTCTGGGACTGGAAAAGAGAGGGAGCTGTATGGAGAGTGATGGCCACAGAGATGGAAGCAGAGAGACTGCTGTGTGTGTGTGTGTGTGCTATGCTCTATGGTTATGGAGGACATGAGGGAACAAATGGACATAGGTACAAAAGCACTGCAAAAAAAAAAAAAAAAAGAAAGTCAGCAAAGAAACTAAGGGTCTCCTGGAATGGGATGTAGGCAGGGTAGGGATAAGGATGGGAGTGGGGTGGGGGAAGAGAAGCTCAGGGTCTGGATTTCAGTAAATCTGATAAATAAATGGGTCCTGAGGTCCTAAGGTCTGGAGTGTGAGGCACAGAAATATGAAATCCCAACAGTCACCACAAGGGGGCGGAGCAGGCCATGAGCTCCAGAGACAAAGGAGGCCTCTGTCCTCCACTCACGGGTCTTGGCATCCACAGAGACTGGGCCATGGCGCTTCCCATCCAGGAGTCCAAAGAGCAAGAACCTGTACTTGCGGGCGGGGTCCAGACCCGAGACAGTAACCTCACGGAGGTCTCTATTCACGGGAACTGCCTGGAGCTGCCCCTGTGCATCCTTGTACTGGACCAGGAAGGAGTCAAAGGGGCCCTGGGCTACGGTCCATGAGAGGTGCACAGTGTCCAAGGTCACAGCTGCCACAGCCAGGTCCCCAAGGTGGGGCTCCACGGGAGTCTGGGTAGAGAGGGAGGCTGGAAAAGAGCAGAAGAGGCTGAGGATAGAGGCAGGAACTGCTCAAGGGAGAGGATTCTTTCCCCATAACCTCTTCCCTGTATCCCAGGCTTTGCTGTAAGCAGTTCACACCTGAGAGTGCACCTAACTCCCAACAAAGTGCTAATAAAATTACCACCCCATACTGCAGGATCTGAGGCCACAGGGGTTAAGAAAAGCTTGCAAAATCACAGTTAGCACGCTTGGAGGCAGATTCAAATCTACACAGCCCAAACCTGGAGCACATTTGGAGTCATTAAAATATCCAGTCATGGAACCTGAGGGTGCAATTAATGAGAAATAGAGTGACTTAGAAGTTCTGGATAATGGAGGGAAGCCACAATAAATGGGGCATGAACTACACGCCCATTTCACCACAAATGAAGTGATAAATTATATTCAACTCAAGGACAAGCAACATCATTAGTAATATTTAAGAAAATAGGAACCAAGAGATCCAGTGATAAGGTGTTGATATCCAAAAAAGAAAAAAGAAAAAAAAAACAGAGGGGACCCCAGAATGAAGGGCCCGCCCCTTACTTACAGGTCACCCCGACAGCAGATGCAGGACCCACGCGGTGGCCCTGGTGGAGTCCATACAGGTGCATCTTGTACTTGCGTCCAGGCTCCAGGTCCCCCACAGTGGCCTCTCTCTCCTCTCCTCCAATACGTACCACCTGGGGCTGCCCATCCCTGTCCTTGTACTGGATGGTGAAGGAGTCAAACTGGCCCTGGGGCACAGTCCAGGAGAGGCTCAGGGAGTCAGGGGAGGCACCTGTCACTGTCAGCTCCCCCAGGAGTGGCTCCTCAGTGGGCTCTGGGGCCTCTGTGCTGGGTTCTGTGGGCCTGGGGGTCTCCTCCACCTCTGTGGGGCTAGGGGTCTTCTCCACTGCAGCTGAGAAGGAGAGACAGAGAAGGTGAGGCAGGCTCTCTAGGAGATGCACTCAGGTCTTGGGGAGAAGAAGAGAGAAGCCACGGCCACCACTGGGGGTACTGAGGTCAGTTTAGACAAGCCCAAGTTCATCCTTGGGGCTGAGAGGCCCTGCTCAGCTGACAAGCATGCCCAAGCTCAAGGTCAACTGGATGGAACTGGGGGCAGCTCCCAGCACAGCACAAGTCCCTGCGGTCCTTCCCTGACCAGGACAAATGTTCCCTGCTCAGCTGTTACCCAAGAGTTGGAGTCAACCTCCCACTGGGTCCCACCCTGGGGCTCCCAGCATCCACTCACTTGTCACCCCAATGACAGAGACAGGGCCTATGCGCTGGCCACTGTGGAAGCCATACAGGTGCATCTTGTACTTGTGGTCTGGCTCCAGCCCTGAGATGGTGACCTCGTCCTCATGTCCTGGCACCCGCACCACCTTGGGCTGCCCGTCCCCATTCTTGTACTGGACCAGGAAGTGGTCAAACTGTCCTTCAGGGACTGTCCAGGAGAGGCTCAGGGAGTCAGGGGTAGCATCTGTCACAGTCAGCTGCCCTAGGTGTGGCCTGAGAGGAGGCTCGGGGGTTGTGGTGGGTGTTACTTGCGTGGTCATTGCTTCATCCTCTGCAGAGGGACACACACACATACAGGGACAGTGAGATCTCTTCTGCCCTCTCAGTTAAGCAGCCAAAGCAGCATTTACAACAAATAAAGCACCAAGGAGCAGAGTGATGCTGGCCAAGGCACCACTGACATGTCCCCTTCCTGCTCCTTCCATATCCCCGTTCCTAGCCCTCACCCACCATCTACTAACTGCCACCATCTATCAACACCCACATAACTTCTCCTCCCTCCAGCACCTGCCTCTTGAGAAGGGCCCACTTGGTCACTGTACCCTGGGCCTCCCTCCACTGGGGTCTCCTGGCCACCTCCTCATCCGCCTGGTTCCGGTCTTTGCTCCCAAAGAGCCTCAGAATACCCCATCCAAGCCAGAAACTGGGGAGTGCCCTGGACCTGTCCCTCTCCCAGCTGCCATCAGACTCAGAGGATGTCCCAGACTCCTTCCTAAGCTCCTCTAGCTGCAGGCCCTGGGGTGGCCACTGTCTCTTCTCACTTGGATTGTTTCCTCCCTACTGCCCTTCCTGACTCTGGGCTCACCTGCCCCCGCCATATTTAACATGGCCTGAGCTTGGTATGTTCACATCAGATGCCAACATTCGGCAGAGAACTGGGCAACCATACCCCTCAGGCCTCCTGAGCTTCTCCCATCTCTCCACCCATACCTCAGGGCCATCCCTGTACCTTGAAGACATCTTACAAAATCCTCTCTTGTGTGCCATGCTCTCTCTATCCTCATGGTCTCTGCACCAGTTGGGACATTTACCTGATACCCACTTTCTAAAGCTGTTGCCAGGCTAATGCCTGATAAGCTTCAGCTCCCTGTAGGCATGTTAGCTTGGGAGTCCCTGCCTCATTCAGGCTCATCCCCCTCTACTATACTTTCTGGCTTTCTGCCTGTCACCCTGAATTGAGCCCAACAAAAATGTGAACTTGTATATGTCTCTTTCAAAACTTTACCCTGAGAGAGAAAAAAGCAGCAATGTGAGCTAACAATGTGAGCTGCCCACTCTCTCAGCTGACCTTGCTTGCTCAAAGCTGGCCTGGCACAGCTCAGTCCTGTGTGGTCCAGTTGAGCATAGATAGTTTAATGGGTCATCCACATAGACATCTGTCACCAGAATAGCTTAAAAACAGAGCCATCCTGGAATCATGTCTCCACACACAAACTTGAACATTCACCAAACCACAGACATGACCCAACAGCCCCATCCAGCAAATCTGAGTGATGGCTGCTGATAGAGTCTGAGCTTTGGCCTCCCTCTAGAGACCTCCCCACAGATAAGACTTGGTAAGATTCCCAGTGATAAAGTTGAGCCCTCTTCCTGACAGCATCCAATTCGGAGCCAAACATGCCTCCTAGTCTCCCACAAGTCACCTAACACCTAGCAAGATCCTAAACCATTTCTTTCCCAACACTGTTACAGAATGACTCACTATCCTGCTCCACAAGCAGCATAAATTCATTCATGCATCACAGGTGAATGAACTCCACAGTGCCTGGATAAGGGCATGAAATTCACTGTGGAATAAACAGTATACCCATAGACCAAAGATCTGTCACTATCCTACAATGGGATTACAGGTGCACAGAGAAGATGCTGTGCCCCTTTACCTTCCCTCTTTCTTCATGGCTTCCAGGAAACTCCACAGAGGTGGAGCCTCTCTGAGGAATCAGGGATGCAAGCAAAATTCTTAGCAATGAATTGCAAGGGACTATAACATTGCTCTGTTGTGAGGAGGTTTACCAGGGCACCAGAGGCAACAAACCTTGATAGGAATGTAGAATATCAGGCTCCAGCCCCAACCTGATGAATACAAATCTGCAGATGCACAAGGCACTCAGATATGCACAAGCAGCATTGCTGCTGGGAAAGTTTTGTTTTTGTAAGGCTGGTGGAGAATCAAAGAACTTCCAACACTGCTCTTCCCTGCCCTGCCCCTCCCCACATTCACTCACCAGTGACACCCACGGTGGACATGGGACCGACACGGTGGCCCTGGTGGAGTCCGTACAGGTGCATCTTGTACTTGCGTCCAGGTTCCAGGTCCCCCACAGTGGCCTCTCTCTCCTCTCCTCCAACTCGTACCACTTGGGGCTGCCCACCCCTGTCCTTGTACTGGATGGTGAAGGAGTCAAACTGGCCCTGGGGCACAGTCCAGGAGAGGCTCAGGGAGTCAGGGGAGGAGCCTGTCACTGTCAGCTCCCCCAGGAGTGGCTCCTCAGTGGACTCTGGGGCTTCTGTGCTGGGTTCTGTGGGGATGGGGGTCTCCTCCACTGCAGCTGAGAAGGTGAAAGAGAGAGGGTGAGGCAGGTTCCCTGGGAAGTGTGCTCAGGTCTTGGGGAGAAGAAGGGAGGAGCCACAGCCACCACTGGGGGTACTGAGGTCAGTTTAGACAAGCCCAAGTTCATCCTTGGAGCTGGGAGGCCCTGTTCAGCTGACAAGCATGCCCAAGCTCAAGATCAGTGGGTGGAACTGGGGACAGCTCCCAGCACAGCAGAAATCCCTATGGCCCTTCTTTTTCCAGAAGGAGACAGAGGTCAACCCCAGGGAAGGTAAAAAGGGGGCCATAGCCTCAGACAAGAGCAGGCCTGTGGTTACTGACCAAGCCTCTGCCACTGTTCTCTGCTCAGTTCCCTGACTAGCTCTCCCTGTCCCCACAGAACATACCTGTCTCAAGGATGGGGTGGGAGGATTAGAGGCCTAGGGGCCTGGGGACCTGGATCTTCAGCAGAGGAAATACTGGAGACTCCATTTCCCTAAGAACCAACCTAAAGGCCACTTGACCTTCACTCACCAGTCATGCCCAGAGTAGACACGGGGCCCACACGGCGGCCCTGATGGAGGCCATACAGGTGCATCTTGTACTTGCGTCCAGGCTCCAGGTCCCCCACAGTGGCCTCTCTCTCCTCTCCTCCAACACGCACCACCTGGGGCCGCCCAACCCTGTCCTTGTACTGGATGGTGAAGGAGTCAAAGTGGCCCTGGGGCACAGTCCAGGAGAGGCTCAGGGAGTCAGGGGAGGAGCCTGCTACTGTCAGCTCCCCCAGGAGTGGCTCCTCAGTGGGCTCTGGGGCCTCTGTGCTGGGTTCTGTGGGGCTGGGGGCTGAGGGAAGAGAGAGACAGGGTAAAGCAGGTTTCCTGGGAAATGTCTTCAGGTCAAGGGCAGCTGGGTGGAACTGGGGGCAGCTCCCAGCACAGCACAAGTCCCTGCGGTCCTTCCCTGACCAGGACACATGTTCCCTGCTCAGCTGTTACCCAAGAGTTGGAGTCAACCTCCCACTGGGTCCTACCCTGGGGCTCCCAGCATCCACTCACTTGTCACCCCAATGACAGAGACGGGGCCTGTGCGCTGGCCACTGTGGAAGCCATACAGGTGTATCTTGTACTTGTGGTCTGGCTCCAGCCCTGAGATGGTGACCTCGTCCTCATGTCCTGGCACCCGCACCACCTTGGGCTGCCCGTCCCCATTCTTGTACTGGACCAGGAAGTGGTCAAACTGTCCTTCAGGGACTGTCCAGGAGAGGCTCAGGGAGTCAGGGGTAGCATCTGTCACAGTCAGCTGCCCTAGGCGTGGCCTGAGAGGAGGCTCGGGGGTTGTGGTGGGTGTTACTTGCGTGGTCATTGCTTCATCCTCTGCAGAGGGACACACACACATACAGGGACAGTGAGATCTCTTCTGCCCTCTCAGTTAAGCAGCCAAAGCAGCACTTACAACAAATAAAGCACCAAGGAGCAGAGTGATGCTGGCCAAGGCACCACTGACATGTCCCCTTCCTGCTCCTTCCACATCCCCGTTCTTAGCCCTCACCCACCATCTACCAACTGCCACCATCTATCAACCACCCACATAACTTCTCCTTCCTCCAGCACCTGCCTCTTGAGAAGGGCCCACTTGGTCACTGTACCCTGGGTCTCCCTCCACTGAGGTCTCCTGGCTACCTCCTCATCTACCTGGATCAGGTCTTTGCTCCCAAAGAACCTCAGAACACTCCTCCCAAGCCAGAAACTGGAGAGTGCCCTGAACCTGTCCCTCTCCCAGCTGCCATCAGACTTAGAGAGTGTCCCTCCCAGCCTCTTTCCTAATTCCTCCTTGCTGCCTCACTCCCCTTCCTCCAGTTGCAGGGCTCTAGAGTGGCACTGTCTCCTGTCACCAGGATTACTACCTCCCTACTGGCTTCTCTACCTGGAAGCTCACACCAGGTCTTGGCTGTTCCTGGTATTTGGGGACATGCTGGCTTAGGAGTCCCTGCCTGGTCCTGGCCTGTCCTCCAGGCTTCCCTATCACAAAATCATCTCCTTGCTGTACTTTCTTGTTTATGGCCTGCCTCCCCACTGCTCCCCATTACTCAGGAATTTGTCAGTCTGCCATTTTCAAGGTCTCATCCAACCCCCTCAGGGCCTGGATCCTGCCACCCACAGGTTTGGTGATCTATTGGAGACATAAGTCTGGTGATACCTGAACCATGAAGTTTTGGGGTGTACAGTGAAGGAGATGCCCTGGGTACCTGCCCCCTTTCCTCATGGCCCCCTGTCAACTTTACTAGAGACCCAAGAGAAATCTCCACTAGATTCCTCTGAAAGAAATCAGGGCTGCAAGCAGAATTCTTAGCAAAAATTCCAAGAGAAGATCTTATCACTTTGTTTGGAGGAATTTGCTACTCAAGGGCTGACCCAGGGACCTACAATGTCAGCATCAGGAGCACTGCTGTAGTCTGGATCTTGAATGCTCCCCAATGGCCCGCATATCAAAGAATTGGTCCTCAGGGTGGTGACACTAGAAGGTAGAACCTTTAAGAGATGGTCCCTGGCTGTGGGGTGTCCTCATGTCATCGGGTGTGCCCTTGAAGGGGATACTGGTGCCCCAGCCATTCCTTTCTCTGTTTTGCTTCCTGGCCATCAGGTAAGAGGTTTTGCACTGCCATTCTCTCCCACCATGATCTGCTGACCCACCTCAGAACTAAAAACAATGGGCAAATGAATGTAGAGACTAGAACATCCAAAACTGGGAGCCAAAATAATCTTTTCTCTTTGTAACTTGATTATCTCTGGTACTTGTTGTAGTAGCAAAAATCTAACAAGTATCTTTTTTTTTTTTTCCTTTCTGGAAATGGGGATGGATCCCAGGGGTGTTCTACCTTTTCGATATCTCCTGGCGTTTTTAAAAAATATGTTTTTGATGTTGATGGACCTTTATTTTATTCATATATTTAGATCCAGTGCTGAAAAATCGAACCCATAGCCTCACACATGCTAAGCAAGTGCTCTACCACTGAGCCACAAGTCCAGCCCCTCTCCCAGCCTTTTCTGTTTTTTATCTTGAGATAGGGTCTGGATAAGTTGCCCAAGCTGGACTGGAACTTGTGATCCTCCTTCCTCAGTCTCCAAAACAGAATGGCTGGGATTAGAGACATGTACTATAGCACTCAGTTCTAATACAAGGACTTTGATAGAAATGCAGAATATCAGGCTCCATCACCAACCTGATGAATACAAATCTGCCTTTCAACAAGATGAACAGGTTTTAACAAGTGGCATTCCTGCAGGAACATTTTGTTTTTGTGAAGCTGGTGGAGAATCAAACAACTTCCAGCACTGCTCTTCCCTGCCCTGCCCCATCTTACACTCACTTACCAGTCACACCCACAGTGGATATGGGGCCCACACGGTGGCCCTGGTGGAGCCCATACAGGTGCATCTTGTACTTGCGTCCAGGTTCCAGGTCCCCCACAGTGGCTTCTCTCTCCTCTCCTCCAACATGCACCACCTGGGGCCGCCCATCCCTGTCTTTGTACTGGATGGTGAAGGAGTCAAAATGGCCCTGGGGCACAGTCCAGGAGAGGCTCAGGGAGTCAGGGGAGGAGCCTGTCACTGTCAGCTCCCCCAGGAGTGGCTCCTCAGTGGGTTCTGGGGCTTCCATGCTGGGTTCTGTGGGGCTGGGAGTCTCCTCCACAACCTTCCGTGGGGCTAAAAGAAGAGACAGAAGCAAAGGTGACTTACTTCACTAGTGTCATTGATACAGATGGAGAAGTACATCCAGGAGATATGCTTCTCAAGTCAAAGGCTCAGAGGCTTGGGTAGCCTTTGGTGTTAGCCCTCCAGTCATTCATAGTTGGAGGGAGCTGAGCCAGCCCCCATGCCTGTCCTGTCCTGTTGGCAGTGGTGCATGGTTACAAATTTTCAGAAAACAAATGGGACATAGGTGTCAGGAGCCAAAATAGTGCTCATTTCCTTTGACCCAATAATCCCATCCTGGGCATCTGTCCTAAGAAAATTATTAAAAGCAGGAAAAAGTTATAGCATGGAAGAATTCATAATGGGATTATTCATGGCAGCAAAATGTGTCAGGAAACCAAATGACCTGGAAAAGATGATTAATTTTGTTACAGAGCTTTCACCACAAAGCATCAAATAACCATTAAAATGATGATTAATAAAGGTTGTGTAGCTGCCAGGTAAATGATTACAATGTAACTGTGTACAAAAAATTAAGAGCCAAAATTTAAATGGATATTCTTGACTGCAACTTCAAAACACATACTTGTATGCAAAATGCAGAAAGAGAATATGTGTTATACACATAGTTTTTGGTTTATTTGGAGGGGGGCTCATGCACGCTAGGCAAATGCTCACACTGTTATTTACAGCAGTTATTGGGTCAAAGGTAGGATTATGAGTTTTTTCCTATTTTTCCACAATGCTGCTACAGTTCTTTTCACTATAAAAATGTAGATTTAGAAAGAAATTCTGCTTGAGTATGGTAACGAATGCTTATAACCCCAGCAACTAGGGAGGATAACACAGGAGGATGGCAAATTGGAGGGTGACCTTAATAACTTAGGAAGACCCTGTCTCAGAATGAAAACTAAAAAGGTCTGGGGATGTATCTCAGTGGTAAAGCACCCTGGATTCAAAAGAAAAAAAATTAAAAAAAAAATAAAAGAGAAATTTTGTATTATAAAAAGTAATAATTGAGGGCTGAGGTTGTGGCTCAGTGGTAGAGCACTTGCCTTGAATGTGTGAGGCACTGGGTTCAATTCTCAGCACCACATAAATAAAACACAAAGGTCCATCAACAACTAAAATAAATAAATAAATAAAATTTTAAAGAAATAATAATTGAGAAGGGGGTGGGATTGAAGAGCAATGCAGATAGAACAGGAAGGCAGGGGACATGGATCCCTTACACTGCCCCTCTTCCTAGGAAATGCTGTGATTTGCCAGAATAGGGGATAAGAAAATACACAACTGATGATGCATGAGAATTAACAGCTTAGTGCAAATTTTTCTGATGTTCATTTTCCAGTGACTCCTCTGTTCTCCTTGTCCTCCCACTTCACACACAGATGATCTGCTGAATACACGTATAAGAACAAGGCCTGTCCCCATGGGCAGGGAGCCTGAGGAAGAACAGTTCCTCCATCTAGATGATCACCAGGACATGAGAGTACCTGTCCCAAACCACAGTTCTGGGGCAAAGAGGCAGCCACCTGCCCTCCACAAGATGACTCTCAGAGGGTGGGGCCTTCCAGATCTGGGAAACTCTTAAGAAATAATCTGAGGCAGGCATCAGAATCTGGCTGAGAATGACTTGGAAAAGGCAGCCTGATGCCCTGTGGGATTCCAATTCACCTTGTGATTTGTTCCTCACTTTCTTATGGACTGAATTTAAATTTCTCATAATTAGAAATGAAGTAAGTTTCCAGAGTGACAGGGAAGAAGACAGATGGAATACAAAAAGAAGACATTGTATTTCTCTGCTTTTTTCTGATTATAAAAAAAAATGCCTAGAGAAAGAAAAAAGAAATGCCCTCATTTAAGAAAATTTGGACAATGCAGAAAAGAATAAAATAGAAAAATAAAACATGCTAGAACACTCCATTCTGTCTAACAAATCATATACCTGTGGGATGTATTTCTTCCCAGTCTTCTTGCCATGCCTGCTATTTTCAAATAGCTGTGATTAGCATCTTTACAAAAATTTGGGCCTCTGTGTTTTCAATGGAACATAATAAAGTCATTGTTTTATGTAAAACATTTTCAATGGCAGTATAATAGCTCATTTTAAAGCTATTCACTAAGTTATTCAGTCATCCTAATATGGCTTGATGTTGGGTTGTTTCTTTTGTATGTGTGTGTGTGTGTGTGTGTGTGTGTGTGTGTGTGTGGTTATAACAAAGAATCCCATAATTAAGATGGAAAGAAAAGAAAATTCTGGTAAATCCAGCTTGGCCTGTGCCTGACATATATCACTGTTGGAGGTGGCAAAGGTTGCCTGTCAGAGAGAGTCCACAACAAAGTGAAAATGGCTGAAAGTGAGCAAAGGTCAAACCAATAGGTATAGGCCATGGACAAGGATAATGGAGGAAGGACATGAGAGGGTGGCCGAGGCCCGGGCCCATAGGAGTTGTTGAAAAAATCCAACAGTCAAACAGATATCCACAGGGAAAGAAAGATAACCCCTCAGTCCCTTCCTCACTTACCGGTCATTCCCAAAGTAGACACAGGGCCCACACGGCGGCCCTGGTGGAGGCCATACAGGTGCATCTTGTACTTGCGTCCAGGCTCCAGGTCCCCCACAGTGGCCTCTCTGTCCTCTCCTCCAACACGCACCACCTGGGGCCGCCCATCCCTGCCCTTGTACTGGATGGTGAAGGAGTCAAAGTGGCCCTGGGGCACAGTCCAGGAGAGGCTCAGGGAGTCAGGGGAGGCGCCTGTCACTGTTAGCTCCCCCAGGAGTGGCTCCTCAGTGGGCTCTGGGGCCTCTGTGCTGGGTTCTGTGGGCCTGGGGGTCTCCTCCACCTCTGTGGGGCTGGGGGTCTCCTCCTCTGCAGCTGAGAAGGAGAAAGAGAGAGGGTGAGGCAGGCTTCCTGGGAAGTGTGCTCAGGTCTTGGGGAGAAGAAGGGAGGAGCCACAGCCACCACTGGGGGTACTGAGGTCGGTTTAGATAAGCCCAAGTTCATCCTTGGGGCTGGGAGGCCCTGCTCAGTTGACAAGCATGCCCAAGCTCAAGGGCAGCTGGATGGAACTGGAGGCAGCTCCCAGCACAGCACAAGTTATGGCCCTTCCCTTTCCAGAAGGAGACAGAGGTCAACCCCAGGGGAGACACATAGGGGGCCATAGCCTCAGCCAAGAGCAGGCCTGTGGTTATTGACCAAGCCTCTGTCACTGTTCCCTGCTCAGCTGTTACCCAAGAGTTAGAGTCAACCTCCCACTGGGTCCCACCCTGAGGCTCCCAGCATCCACTCACTTGTCACCCCAATGACAGTGATGGGGCCTGTGCGCTGGCCACTGTGGATGCCATACAGGTGCATCTTGTACTTGTGGTCTGGCTCCAGCCCTGAGATGGTGACCTCGTCCTCATACCCTGGCACCTGCACTACCTTGGGCTGCCCGTCCCCATTTTTGTACTGGACCAGGAAGTGGTCAAACTTTCCTTCAGGGACTGTCCAGGAGAGGCTCAGGGAGTCAGGGGTGGCCTCTGTCACGGTCAGCTCCCCCAGGCGTGGCTTGATAGAAGGCTCAGGGGTTGTGGTTGGTGGTTCTGTCAGAGTTGCGGTAAGTATTTCATCCTTTTCTGGGTCTGGATCATGAGAAAAAAAATCGGTGGACATATTTGGTAGGGTTCCTTCTAGCCAAGGCATTTTAGGATTTCTCTTAGAAGGGTTATGCAGGTCCTCTGGTTTGAATATTCAGTTACCAGGGAGAAAGCACAGACTTGTGCAAAGTTGCAATGCAGTCCCTTAGGAGTTGCCAAATCCCATCTGTTTAGTGTGTTAGATACAACATTTTATGACAAAACCCAACATTACAGGAAAGTTATATTGGGAGCTACATCCTCTTGGGATTGGGACTCCTATTTTACAAGTATTTTCCTTTAATGTCCCTTCTGGTTTACAATATTTTCCCAAGCATTTTTTAGAAGCCAATTTTGATTTCACCACTGAGGGTAAAGAGATGAGAGACTGAGGTCATTTTTGCAATCAGGTATTTTCTAGACCTTAACAGGGGTTCTGCTAACTTAGGACAAAGATTCCACTCCACTGAGACCAGCTCTTTGGGCCTCTGTGAAATAATGTGCTTTGTTTTTATTAACCTTTTCTGTTCTTATAGGGTTTCATCTGCCTTGAGAATTGAATCACAAAAATCACCATGTTCATTTGTTCTGTTTGGGAAAGCATCTTATACCTCGGGGGTAGCAGCGACATAGGCCTAATAAAAGCATCAGTGGCCATGTTACAGAGTGACTGGTGAAAGGAAAACGCCTTGTTAAGTTGCACACATGACTAATATTAAATAGTAAAACAATGTACAGGATTCAGTGTTGGTTCAGCATAAGTGGTATCAATTTGGGGGCTTAGGAAACATCTATAATTTTTCCTACTGAAATCGATGATAATAGGTTTGTCCTAAGAGGAGTTTTTTAAAAAATATTTTTTAGTTGTTTAATTGTAGATGGACACATACCTTATCTTATTTTTATTTATTTTCTTATGTGGTGCTGAAGATCAAACCCAGTGCCTCCATATGCTAGACAGCATTCTATCACTGAGCCACAACTCTAGCCTCTATCCTAAGGAGTCTTTAAGAACGAATTACCTTCAAGGGGAGGTGGTTACCTTTCACACTGTGTGAGCCCAGTCATACCCCACCCACCCTTTAAGATGTGTGGCTATTCCTTCTTTGAAGAGGAAAGGGAAGCCCAGAGAGGCCGAGTGATTCTTTTGAGGTTGAATGGGCTGAGGTTAAGGTCAACCCAGGCTGTGCCTGAATCCGTTCTTTCCCTGGTATCTTGCCTCTTCAAGGACCCAAAATACCCCTGTGTAAAGGATAAGAGAGCTGAGGCAACATCAAAGGTTTGGAGTGAAGACAAGAGCGGAACCAATCCTAGAAGCTCAGGAGGCTCAGTCTCAGGGAGTAAAATAAAAACACCCAAGCAGGGCATGGTAAGACATACCTGAAATCCCAGCAACTCAGGAGGCTGAGGCCCTAAACAACATAGCAATACCCTTTCTCTAAGTAAAAAGATGAAATGGACTAGGGTTCTAGCCCATTAGTAAGGTTCCCTGAGGTTCATCTCTAGTATAAAAATAACACCAACAACCGGGTGTGGTGGCACACGCCTGTAATTCCAGTGACTCAGAAGGCTGAGGCAGTAGGATCACAAGTTCAAAACCAGTCTCAGCAACTTAGTAAGGCCCTCAGCAACTTACTGAGACCCTGTCTGTAAATAAAATTCAAAAAGGGATGGGGATGTGGATCAGTGGCTAAGTTCCCCTGGGTTCAATCCCAATACAAAAAAAAAAAAAAAAAAAAGTACCCCAAATCAAACCAAAACAACAACAACAAAACAAAATACTAACAGTAAAAGGAAAACTGGATCCAACCTGGGGCAGGGCCCAGTATCTTTCTATCCACTCACCAGTTGAACCGACAGCAGAGACAGGGCCCATGCGCTGGTAACCATGGAAGCCATACAGGTGCATCTTGTACTTATGGTCTGGCTCTAGGCCTGAAATGGTTACACTATCTTTGTGCCCTGGCACCCGCACAGCCTTGGGCTGCCCATCCCCATTCTTATACTGGAGCAGGAAGTGGTCAAATTGTCCCTCAGGGACTGTCCAGGAGAGGCTCAGGGTGTCGGAAGTGGCATCTGTCACGGTCAGCTCCTCCAAGCGTGGCTTCAGAGGAGGGGCATCAGAAGGCTCCTCTTCAGGGGCTAGAGATATAAACAGAATATTTCTTGTTGCTGGAAGGAGTTTTTGAAGTCCCAGCTTTCTTGGATCCAGGTCAGAAGGTGGACTAGCTCTGGCCTTAGAATCTATTTCTGATTATGATCACCAAAGTCTTTCTGTGGTCTCTTTATAGTCCACAAACATGCCAGGCAGCCTCCTACATCAGGGCCTTTTCATGACTGTTCAGTTATCCTGAAGACTTTCTCCAGATGTTCGAATGGCTCATGTCTATTCTTTCTTTAAATCTTTGCTCAAATATCACCTCCTATTGGAGGCCTTCCTTGACTATTCTAATCAAAATTCCAATTCTTTTGATTTCTTTCTTTTTAATATTTATTTTTTAGTTATAGGTGGACACAATATTTTATTTCTATGTGGTGCTGGGGATCGAACCCAGTGCCTCACGCATGGTAGGTGAGCGCTCTACCGCTGAGCCACAGCCCCAACCCAATTATTTTGATTTCAGTGGTTTACCTTATTTGGACCTGGCTCTAGCAATAGATTGCAAAACAACAGTTATGAGATCTGGATAATTGACCATAGTAAGAAATGATTGTTATGATTTTTAAAAGTATGGTAATTGCATTGTGGATATTTTTAAAAAATAACCTATTTGTGTGTTTATTTCCTTTTGCTGTGCCAGGGATTGAACCCAGATCCTTGCACATGCTAGGCTATCACTCAACCACTGAGCTATACCACCAGTCTATAAAAATAGCCTTTTTAAAAAGAAAGATATGTTTACATATTTATTAAAAATATAGTGTGTCCAAGATTAGTTTTAAAATACTGCAGTGAATAAACCTCAAAAACATCATGCTCAGTGAAAGTCAAACTGTCCCTGGGACACAGTGAAAGAAGTCAGACCCTCACAAACATGAATTATATAATTATATTTGTATAATTCTAGAAAAGGCAAATCTCCTGAGTCATATAGATAAGTGGGGAAGGAGGGATGGGCATAGGAACACATCTGAAGTTAAAATTTCTTTTTGGGATGGTGAAAAAGTTTTGAAAATAGACAGTGGTGATGGTTGCAAACTAGGTAAATGTACCAAAATGGATAAGCTGCACCCTTAAAACAGGTGAATTTTATGGCACATAAATTTTATAGTAAAAAAAATCACTAATAAAAAACATTCTAGGGCTGGGGATGTGGCTCAAGTGGTAGCACGCTCGCCTGGCATGCGTGCGGCCCGGGTTCGATCCCCAGCACCACATACAAATAAAGATGTTGTGTCCGCCAAAAACTGAAAAATAAATATTGAAATTCTCTCTCTCTCTCTCTCTCTTAAAAAAAAAAAAAGACTTTAAAAAACATTCTAGTAGGAGAGGGTGGGAAGGGGCAGGGCAAAAATTAACCAGACTGGCCAGGAGTTGACATTTAATTGAAGCAGGGTGACAAATATACTAGTGGTCATCATATTATTCTTTCTCATTACATATATGATTGAAATTTTGCTTCATCATGATGTGTTAAAGGAATAAATTAATATTTCATGGAATTTGTCCCAATCATACAAAAAAGAAATTTCTCTAGAATTTTCTCAGAGGGAAAGGAGAGAGCCACAAACTGGCTGTGAATCACTGTCTTAGAGGCCTCAGTCTCCAGGGCTCTCACCCAGATAGGTCTGACTAGCTCTCCCTGCCCCCAGATCACACCTGTCTTAAGGCACTACAGGATGGGGTGGGGTGATTAGAGGCCTAGGGGCTCTGGGGACCTGGGTCTTTAGCAGAGGAAACACTGGAGACTCCACTTCCCTGAGATCAACCTAAAGACCCCTTGACCTTCACTTACCAGTCACTCCCAGAGTAGACACCGGGCCCACACGGCGGCCCTGGTGGAGGCCATACAGGTGCATCTTGTACTTGCGTCCAGGCTCCAGGTCCCCCACAGTGGCCTCTCTCTCCTCTCCTCCAACACGCACCACCTGGGGCCGCCCATCCCTGTCCTTGTATTGGATGGTGAAGGAGTCAAAGTGGCCCTGGGGCACAGTCCAGGAGAGGCTCAGAGAGTCAGGGGAGGAGCCTGTCACTGTCAGCTCCCCAAGGAGTGGCTCTTCAGTGGGCTCTGGGGCCTCTGTGCTGGGTTCTGTGGGGATGGGGGTCTCCTCCACTGCAGCTGAAAAGGTGAAAGAGAGAGGGTGAGGCAGGTTCCCTGGGAAGTGTGCTCAGGTCTTGGGGAGAAGAAGGGAGGAGCCACAGCCACCACTGGGGGTACCGAGGTCAGTTTAGACAAGCCCAAGTTCATCCTTGAGGCTGGGAGGCCCTGCTCAGCTGACAAGCATGCCCAAGCTCAAGATCAGCTGGGTGGAACTGGGGGCAGCTCCCAGCACAGCACAAGTTCCTATGGCCCTTCCCTTTCCAGAAGGAGACAGAGGTCAACCCCAGGGAAGGCATAAAGGGGGCCATAGCCTCAGCCAAGAACAGGTCTGTGGTTGCTGACAAAGCTCTGCCACTGTTCCCTGCTCAGCTGTTACCCAAGAGTGAGAGTCAACATCCCACTGGGTCCCACCCTGAGGCTCCCAGCATCCACTCACTTGTCACCCCAATGACAGTGACGGGCCCTGTGCGCTGGCCACTGTGGAAGCCATACAGGTGCATCTTGTACTTGTGGTCTGGCTCCAGCCCTGAGATGGTGACCTCGTCCTCATGCCCTGGCACCCGCACTACCTTGGGCTGCCCATCCCCATTCTTGTACTGGACCAGGAAGTGGTCAAACTGTCCTTCAGGGACTGTCCAGGAGAGGCTCAGGGAGTCAGGGGTGGCATCTGTCACAGTCAGCTCCCCTAGGCGTGGCCTAAGTGGAGGCTCAGGGGTCATGGTGGGTACTTCTGATGGCTCATTCTCATCCTCCTGAGGCACTGAATATGAAGAGAGAGAAGGCTTGAAAGAGAGGCCATGTTTGCAGGACCTTTACTCTGCTTTGGACCCCCTAGTCATTTGGAAGGGAGCAGAGTGGCAGAGTTCCTCTCACTCACCTGTCAGGGCTTCTATGTGGGCAGAATCCACACGCTGACCATCATGGAAGCCATATAGGGTCACCAGATATCTGTGATTTGATTCCAGACCAGTGAGGGTAATATCACTCTGGTCTCCCCCAGTACTGACCACTTGAGGTTGACCATCTCTATCTTCATACTGGACCTCAAAGGAGTCGAATTCTCCATTGGTCACCATCCAGGAGAGATGCAGGCTGTGAGGAGTGGCCTCCTCCACCATTAGTTCCCCCAGGTGGGGCTCAGCTGTCAGAGGGCTTGGGGTGGGGATATCACCTTCAATTTTTTCCCTAGGGGCTGGTTTAGAGAGATAGGGAGAGATGGGTGACTGGTCTGCCACTGAACAAATCTCTCAAGAGGAGGGTGGGAAAGAAGGAGATAAGGGCAAGAGATCAGCAATGAAAGAGTCAACTTTTCATACATGTAGCTGAATTTCAAAAACTTTATGCAAATGCAAGAATCCAAACCCAAGACAACATGTATTATATGATGCTGTTAAAACAAAATGCAAAAAAGGCAAAACTAAAATGATAGAAAGTAGATCAATGGATGCCAAGGGTTGGGAGTGAGGGCGTTGGCTGCAAAGGGGTACAAGGAAATTTGGGTAGATGCTAATGCTTTATATTTCCCTTGTGGCAATGGTTTCGTGACTTACACATTCACCAAAACTCAATGATACTGTGTAATCAAAGTACCATTGTGATGATTTAATGATGCCTTTAAATACTGAGGCATTCTTTCCCCAAAAGAAGGGAAACAGAAAGCTGAGAGATCTTATGGCTCAGTGAGACCAGGAGAGCCAGGAGGAAAAGAAACACAGGGCATTCTGGTCACCACACACTTACCAGTCATGGCAATGGCAGAAAGGGGACCCACACGCTTGCTGTTGTGCAGCCCATAGAGCAGCAGCTTGTACCTGCGGTCAGGGTCCAGGCCTGAGACACTGACCTCCCTGAGGCTGCCGTCCACAGGCACCACCTGGAGCTTCCCATCCCTGTCTTTGTACTGGACCACAAAGGAGTCAAATTGCCCCTCAGGGACTGTCCATGAGAGGCCCACAGAGTCAGAGGTCACGCCAGTCACTTGCAGTTCCTCCCCTAGTTGGGGTTTTATTCCAGTATGGTCCACAGAACTCGGGCTCACTGAGATGGAGAAATGGAGAAGAAATGGCTAATGTGTTTCTGGAAAGCTGGTGACCTCAAAGGGAAGGATGGAGAGATCTGGAGACAGGGCTTTGTAAAGGACTGGTGCTACAGGTTCATGCAAGGGCACAGGGGAGCTGGATCTGAGACCAAGTGGTTGGGGTCAAATAATGGTAATGGCAGCTATCCAAGTGACTGCCTGCTGCCCCAGGGCCTTAAAGGATCAGGCTCTGCAGGGGATTCCCCTCACCTGTGGTGGCATCAGCAGTGAGGGGGCCAAGGCGCTTCTTGCCTAGGAGGCCATAGAGAAGGAATCTGTACTTGCGGCCGGCGTCCAGAGAGGTGATGGTGGCTGAGCGCTCATGGCCCTCCACGGGCACTACCTGGGGCCCATCCTTGTTCTTGTACTGGACCACAAAAGAGTCAAAGTGGCCCTCGGGGACTGTCCAGGAGAGGTGCAGTGACTCTGGGGTGGTATCTGTCACCCATAGCTCCCCAAGGCGAGGTAGAGCCCCTGGGCTGGCATCACTTCGGGCAGCTAACAGGGAGGAAAAGTTCCTGTGATTATTTTTTTCTGAAATGATTCTTTGACTGTCTCTGGCTATGGCTGGAAAACCCCAGAACTGCCCAAGTAGTCAGTGCTTCCCTTAGAGTATTTCCATCAGCCTCCATCCTTGCCACCATCTCTAACTGGCCTGAGCTTCTCTTTACTAGACCAACGTGGGAAGAGTCTTCTGCCCTGTGTTATTCCTGGAAAGAAATTCCCTAGTTGCCCTCTCCATCTTACCCTTTCTGCTGTCTAGACTCTTCTCATCACTGAGAGACTATTTCCCCAGCAGGGGGCATGTTATCATGGACTTGGTCTCTATTTCCTTTGACCCAGGAGCCCATACTTTGTGATCTGACTGGCCCCTGAAGAAATCCAAGTGGGGCACAGGTTCCCTAATAGGGGCAGACAGCAGTGGGGGAAGAAAAATGTTATGACAGGGGTGGTCCTTGCACGTCTCTGTTCCCTTTCTTATTCTGCACCAGCTGGACTCAGGAGCACTGAGAATCCCATAGGGCCTAGAGGAATGGGGGGTTGTCTGTGCCTGGGGTGTTGCAGGAATTAAAGGGTAAAGTGGGAGAACTGAGATGGGGAAAGCATCTGATGTCTGCCAAAGGAGCCTTTTGGGGGCCTGGGAAGGAGCTGGCCTGCTGCCTTCCTGGACGGCAAAGACGCTGACGGCATTGTTATTGCGAGAGGTTTCTGGCAATAGGAAGCCCCAGGGGCAGAGAAGGGCCTGGACTGAACCCCAAAATAGGGCACATTTGGGTTGGACTCCTCCGGTTCCCAGTTCCCAAGGTTTCAGGAGGACAGAGGAGGAAGAAAATCCTTTATGGGAGGCAGATGAGGGGCCGGATGGGTGAGAGGGGGTGAGAGTTGGAGGGAAAGGGTGAACCTCTCAAGATGTGAGAAACCCACAAGGCCTAGGGAGGCAGGATGGTGACCACTACCCTTCTCCCAGCAGCCCCAGTCTCCCATAGTCCATCTTCCAGGAAGGGGCTTCCCCCATCCAACAGAAGCAGAAATGTTGAAAAGAGAGGAAAGACCAGCAGGAGGTAATCAGACCCAAGAATTGGTACTTGTCTGCTTTGGACTGAGGCAGGCAGTATAAATTTTTAAACCAAATAGAAGCAGGCGGGAAGGCTGAGGCCCAAGGCCTGGCTGCACGGGGACCCTCTCACCTGTTTTTGCCTCCACAGAGACTGGGCTGCGACGTTTCCCATCCTGGATCCCAAAGAGCAGGAACTTGTACTTGCGGGAGGGCTCCAGGCCAGGGATGGTAACCTCCCGTTGGTCTGCAGTCACTGGCACCACCTGGGGTTGCCCATGCCTGTCCTTATACTGGACCATGAAGGAGTCAAATTCGCCTTCAGGAACTGTCCACAAGAGGCCCACGGAGTCAGGGGTCACATCTGTCACTGTCAGCTCCCCCAGGCGTGGCTCCAGGGGGTGGTCAGGGGTTTCAGTGGCCTGGGTGGGTGGGAAGGGATCTAGAATCCAAAAGACACAGAACATGCCTGTTCTATAAAGGGGAGAAATCCTGGGCTCTGCTGGTTCCAAGGGAATCAAGAACTAAAATGGGGAACAGTTATAGTCCCTTCAATGATCAAGATAGGAAGCCAAATATTGTAGAATTAACAATACTTGTGAGTTTGCCATCAAGAGAAAGCTGAGATACTTTCATATCACCTTAGAGCTACTTCAGAAGCTTCAAAATTTTGCTTACATTCATTGCTACTTCTAAGTGCGGTAGTTTACTAAACATGCCACAAAGACTTGCTATTTAATGAACTAATGAAGAAGTCCGGATATTACCAAATCACAAATATGAGTTTTTAAGAAATATTTTGGTAACTGTATATTTATCCCACAAAATCAAAAGAGGTTTGTTTCTAAGACCCTCCACAGCTAATAAAATCCAAGGATGCTCAAGTCCCTTATATAAAATGGTGTAGTATTTACATATAATCTATGAACATCATCTCCAAATATAGTCCAACACACTACTTATGTAGTTGTCCCACTGCACCCAGTCAGGACAAGCGCATTTAAAAAAATACTTAGTGCCGAATGTGATGATATACCCCTGTAATACCAGCGACTGGGAAGTCTGAGATTGGAGGATTCCAAGTTTGAGACCAGCCTTAGTAATTTAGTGAGCCCCTAGGCAACTTAGTGAGACCCTAATTCACAATGAAAAATAAAAGGGTTCATGCCCCTGGGTTCAGTCCCTGGTATAAAAACAACAACAAGCCTTCAGATCCATAGTTGGTTGTGAAACCTGCAGACACAGAAGACATGCTGTATGTCAATATAATTGGTGTCCTTTTTAATCATATACATTCTATTTCCTAGATTTTAAAACAATGCTCAGAGAAGGGATAGGGATTTCACCATGTGCCTTGGCACAAAAATTGTGGCAAACCTATACCCAGGAAGCCATGAGGGGCAGGAGGGTCCAAGGGAGAGGGCAGCCTGTTGAAGGATGAGACTAGTGTGGATCAGCAGGGAATGCAACTCAGGCCAGATGGCTGGGATCTCTGAGAAGATATTCAGGTATGTGTGTCATTTAACCCCAATAAAAACGGGCAGAAGAGGGCCAGGTGCGGCAGGATTCCTGTAATGCCAGCTACTTGGGAAGCTAAAGCAGAAGGGTCCCAACTTGGAGCTCAGCCTCAGCAACTTAGCAAGACTCTGTCTCAAAAAATAAAAAGAGCTGGACTGGGGATGTAGCTCAGTGGTAGAGCATTTGCTTAGCATGTGTGAGGCCCTGGGTTCTATCCTTAGTACCATACACATTAAAATAAGAAAAGAAAGGAAAAAAAATGGGGGAAGAGGGGGGAGGTGGCAGCTGCATCCAAGTCACAGGGTTGTAAAAGAAATGGGGAGGAAACAGCTGTGGACAATCAGAGAGGGTGGAAGAGAGAGAGAGACTGGACTTAGGCCAAATGGAAGGATGACATCATTCTGGCTTGGTGAGGGCTGGAGATGGGGAAGGCACTGAAGGGTGAGAAAGTTCTAGCTCCAGGGAGAGGCTAAGGGGTCGGAGAACAGACTAAGATGTCTGGGAGGCTGGAAAGGGACCTGCAGAGTCACTGAGGCACAGCCTGAGGGGCCTAACTCCTCAGTGAGGGATGGTGGCCAGGAGAAGGGTCTTAGGGGGCAGCTCTGGATAATAGGAATGAGAACTGCCTCACTTCCACTTACTCACCCATCACAGCTACCACAGAGATAGGGGGGCCATGTGTTCCTTGCCATGTAACCCACAGTAGTTCATCTTGTATTTTCCTGTAGGCTCTAGGTTGGGGATGGTGACCTTAAGCTGGTCTGCAGCCACAAGGACCTTCTGGGGTTGCCCATCCCTGTCCTTGTATTGAACCATAAAGGAGTAAAACTGGCCTTCAGGGACAGTCCAGGAGAGGAATTGGGGGCCACATCTGTCACCGTTAATTCCCCCAAGGCATGGTTCCAGGGGGGTTTGGTAGTTGGAGGGGTTGCTTCTTCTGGTTATGGGGCTGGGACAGAGTTGGCAGGGGACTGTTAGGAAAGGATCTTTCTGTTGCTTTTGTGCACCCATGGGGTAGTTTTGATGTAAAACTGCATTGATTAGCAACATCTCTCTGGCCAACTATCCTTCACTAAGTCCCTGCCAGATGTCTGAGATTGTGCTTGCTGGGGGAGGGGGATCAATTGTCATCAAGATTGGAAAAATGGCTAAAATCCCATCAGTAGGTCAGTGACAAAATTTATATCCTGTCAGATACTTCCTCTATCCCCCAGAGTCATGTCTATTCAACATCTTCCTTGGATACATCGTTGGTCTCAATGCAACAAGTCAAAACCAAGTTCCTGAGCTTCCTCTGACACCTGTGCCCTCTGCAGCCTTCCCACCTCAGTCAAACAACAACCTTGTTCTTCTAGCTGCTGTGGTCAAAATCTATGGTGTCATCCCCATGTTCTTTCTTACCTCCCACATTGTCTCAAGAGTAAGTCCTGTTTTCACTTTCTTAAGGATCTGGCTCCTCCTTACCTCCACCACCATCATCATCATCATGGGCTCTTACTGGGTCATCACGACAGTCTCCCCATCACCTCTTTCTTTCAGCCCTAACCACCTTTGATCTGCTGGATCTACAGCCAGAGGGGTCCTGTTACCATATTAGAGAACATCTCACAGTGGTTTCCTGCTTACTTAAAGTAAAAGCCAACTTCTTAAAATGGCTCCCAACTACCTATGTGTTCATGTCTCATGTAGTCCCCTATTGCCTGCCTTCCCCTGACTCTATCCAAATCATGCTGAGCTCCCTGCTGGTTCAGACATTTGGGGCCTCTTGCCACCTGCCAGTCTCTGCATTTGCTTTTCCCTCTGTCTGGGACACATTTTCCCAAAGATCAATGTGGCGTTCTCTCCCCTCCTTCAGGTCCTTCCTTAGATACTGTGTAGCAAGGTCCTTACCACCTTTACCTACTGGCTTTGCTTTCCCCCACAGATTTTGTTCCCATCACAAATGGCACCGCTGACATGATTTGTCCAAGTGGTTTCCTGTTCTCCTCTTCTAGACTGTGAGCTCCACAGGCAGCAGTTTTGCATTGTTCACCCTGCTGTGTCCCAGTGCCCAGCACACAGAGGGTCCCCCAGCAAATGCTTGTTAAATACATGAGTGGTGTGCTGGTCTGGGATAGAAAGACTGAGTTCAGGACCTGCCTATCCCCAGTGCTCCAGAGAAAGCCGAGTCTGGCAGAGAGGTATTTCATTAGTGACCAAACTGGAAGGTGGTGCCAAGAGGCAAACTGGTGGAGAGAGTGGCTGGCTGGGTGGAACTCCCAAGAGCCTGTTTCTCTGACTTCCATGGGAGGATAAGACTATACTCCAGACAAGTGAAATCTGCTTAAAATGGACCAGGAACCAGGCCTCAGGCAGACAAACGTGAGTGTGGGTGAGAAGAGCAGGAACAGAGATAGCTGAAGGGGGTGAGGGGACCAGAGCAATCAGCATATATTAAACATCTTCCTTATACAGTTACCAGGCCTGGCATTTTCTTTCGTTTCACTTGCCTTTTGACCTTATTGGTTCCTGTAAAATCCGTTTCCTGTTTGTTTCTGCCTTCTCTGTACTTCTTTCCATCAGGGAAGAAATTGACCCTTATCATCAAGCCTGATTGTTAATAATTCGGCTTAACTGGAAAAGGTGACATTATAACTATTCATGTATATGACAGTCTCCACGCTGCATCAAGGATAGTCTTTTGCCAAATCAGAAGTGTTTCTAACTAGCTCCATGCAGTGCTTCTCCTGGCAACGGTACAGCACGTGCTGTGTGCCAGGCACAGCCCTCAGCCTACTCAGCAGGCTCCAGCTGCTTCAGCTCCTTGCTGCCCTGATGGTAAACATTCTGTCCCATTCTCTTTCTAAAGGGCCACTTCTATTTTATTCAAACATGTGAAGTACATGTTTTAAAATATCTAGCATCTGCTGGGCGCCATGGCGCATACCTGTAATCCCAGCAGCTTTAGGAGGCTGAAGCAGGAGGATCACAAGTTCACAGCCAGTCTCAGCAACTTAAGAGAGGTTTTAAGCAACTTGGTGAAACCCCATCTCCTAGGTTCAATACCCAATTCCAGAAAAGAAAAAAAATTCTAGCATTAGAACACGGACATACAATGATCTTTCTATAGAAGGATCTGAGAAAAAGTCAAATGAGCTGAGAAATCAGCACCTCTCACACTTACAACAAGGTGGACCATGTTTCTCCATCTTGAAGATGAGGAAGCTGAGGTTCCAGGAGAGGAGGTAAATTTCATAAGATCAAGCTAAGAATGGGAAAGCCAAGAATGGAAATGGGTTTATCAGATTTCAAAACTCAATCTTCCTCTATTGCACTACTTTAGTCACTACCTGAAAGGGCTCACCCTTACCCCAAAGACCAAGGACAAGGCCACACAAAGCCTAGTGTGGCTACCTGGGACAGAAGGACAGGCCAACAGTCACCCCAGGAGAGACCTTGGCAGCAGGCTCTGGGCAAGGCCCAACTCTCTATTTCACTACATCAGGTGATGAGGAGGGTAATTGAGGTGGTTCTTCCTCTTCAGAGGCAAAGAAAAGAATTTGGGAGTAGAAGGCTCTGGAAACTAAATAATCCAAGTAATTATGAAGTTGAGCTTTGTGCAAGTACAGAAACCATGTTCTAGAAACCTATTTGTTTCTCTGCCTTTTAAGTTTTTAATATTTTCTCTTATAGCAAAAGCTGTTTTTAAAACATTTGTGACATCCTTTACTGTGACCAAGCTGGGCAGGTCAGCAGAAGGGTCCCAGAGGCATCCTCAGCCTTGTTGGATGAGGCTCTGCAGACAAAGTGCCCAGGATAGGTCCTTATGCTGGCCAATGTAGCCCCATAATTGGCCTGAGACAAGGGGTGGGAGAAATATTCTTTTTTGCTGTAAAGTCACTTGCTGGATGATCATTAAAGAGTTTTGAGGGCTGGGGTCGTGGCTCAGTGGTAGAGCGCTCACTTTGCATATGTGAGGCACTGGGTTTGATTCTCAGCACCACATATAAATTATTTAATTAAAGGTCCATCGATAACTAAAAACATATTTCAAAAAAAAGAAAATTTTGAGTGGCGCTGATGAATAGCCCACTGTCTGACACACATTCTTACCAATTAAGTAGCTGACCCAGCCATGGGGACAAAGCAGATCCCAGAGGAGGGATAATTATGACCATAGCAAGAAACCCAACACCATGTTTACGTTCTGCCAGGCCCATTCTTTATTTTTGGCACTGAAGATTGAACCTGGAAATGTTTAACCACTGAGCCATATCCCCAGCCCTTCTTATTTTTAATTTGAGACAGGGTCTCGATAAATTGCTTAGGGCCTCGTTAAGTTGCTGAAGTTGGCTTTAGACTTTGTGATCCTCCTGCCTCAGCCTCCTGAGCCTCTGGGATCACAGACATGCACCACCACACCCAGTCCCATTCTTTTTTTTTTTTTTTTAATACCTTTATTTTGTTGATTTATTTTTATGTGGTGCTGAGGATTGAACCCAGGGCCTCACACGTGCCAGGTGAGCGCTCTACTGCTGAGCTATAACCCCAGCCCCGCCCCTCTATTCTTAATACTTGATATTTGTTAACTCATTTAATCCTCACAATATTTCCATGAAGTAGGTATCATTTGCTTTTTAAGACAAAGAAACAAAGGAAACAAAACTGGTAGAGAGTCACAAAAACTGGTTGTAGCCCCAGTAGATGTAGCCCCAATTCCCACCATGACCTGCTCTTACTAGGTCTTCCCAAGAGGCAGAAACTCGTGGCCTCACTGGAATGAGAGCAACTGGCTACAGAAAGTCAGGATCAGCTGTGAGAGGGAACTGAGTCAGACCCTTCCTCACTTACCAGTCACGCCCAGAGTAGACACAGGGCCCACACGGTGGCCCTGGTGGAGCCCATATAGGTGCATCTTGTACTTGCGTCCAGGCTTCAGGTCCTCCACAGTGACCTCTCTCTCCTCTCCTCCAACACGCACCACCTGGGGCTGCCCATCCCTGTCTTTATACTGGATGGTGAAGGAGTCAAAATGGCCCTGGGGCACAGTCCAGGAGAGGCTCAGGGAGTCAGGGGAGGTTCCTGTCACCATCAGCTCCCCCAGCAGTGGTTCCTCGGTGGGCTCTGGGGCCTCCGTGCTGGGTTCTGTGGGGCTGGAGGTCTCCACCTCTACAGAGCTGGGGGTTTCTTCCACTGCAGCTGAGAAGGAGAGAGGCAGGGTGAGGCAGGCTCTCTAAGAGATGTGCCCAGGTCTTGAGGAAGGAGTGAGAAGCTATGGTCCCCACTGGCGGATCTGAGGTCAGTTCAGACAAGCCCATCCTTGGGGCTCCAAGGTCTTGCTCTGCTGACAACTGACAAGCATGCCCAAGCTCCTGGTCACCTGTAGGGAACTGGGGAAGCCCCCAGCATAGCACAGGTCCCTTTGGTGCCTCCCTTCCCAGAAGGAGACAGAGGTCAACCCCAGGGGAGGCACACAGGGGACCACAGTTTCAGCTACAAGCAGACCTGTGTGGTTACTCAACTAAGCCCCTGCCACCATGTCCTGTTCAATTATCACCAAAGAGTTAGAGGGTCAACTTCCCACCAGATCACTCACTTGTCACCCCAGTGGCAGACATGGGGCCCACACGTTGGCCACTGTGGAAGCCATACAGGTGCATCTTGTACTTGTGATCTGGCTCCAGCCCTGAGATGGTGACCTCGTCTTCATACCCTGGCACCCGCACTACCTTGGACTGTCCATCCCCATTCTTGTACTGGACCAGAAAGTGGTCAAACTGTCCTTCGGGCACTGTCCAGGAGAGGCTCAGGGAGTCAGGGGTGGAGTCTGTCACAGTCAGCTCCCCAAGGCGTGGCTGCTCAGGTGTTTCCAGGACTTCCATGCTGGGTTTTGTAGGGCTGGGGATCTCATCTACAACCTCCCGTGGGGCTGAGAAAAGAGATAGGGGCACACAGGCATTAAGGGTGACTTGGTTTGCCATCAATGGGAACAATGCAGTACATCCAGCCTACAGATATGCTCCTCTAGCCAAGGTGCATAGGGGCTTGTGTAGCCATTGGTATTAGCCACCCAGGTACTCATGGATGAAGAAGGATCAGCCTGTCTGCTGGTGGGAGTGTGCTGGTGGTTCAGAAAGAAGCTGATTGAAAAAAACAGGACCCCTCTGAGGATCCTTCCAGATCCTATCCCTGACAGTACTGACCTCAGAAAACAGAGGGATGGGGAGGATTTTTACCACCTTGTCCACTCACAGGGTGCTTTGGCAGCCCCATCCCTCTTACCAAAGTGAAACCATGGAATGAGTTCTTGGTAAGGCTTCCTCTCCAGGCCTCCTCCTCTCTCCCCTTGAGCCCTTTGATTGAACTGCTAAGGTAGGGCTCTGGCCAAGAGTAGGGAAAAGATTCAGATGGGCAGGGGCTGGGGAGGGACCTGCTCTTCCTTGGTTGGCTCTGAAATCACATTCCCACCCACAGTCCCCTCCAAGGAGGTCTCTGCAGGGCTCCATGGACTAGGGAGACTGTGGCACAAGGGAAACAGCCCTTCTGTGACCCCTCCTTGGTTCAGGGGTGCTATGTAAGGGAAAGGAGACTGAGCAGGAAGCAGGCAAGAATTAGAACCCAGGCAAGGATGGGAAGGCAGGGAGGAGAGGAGAAAAAAGAGGTTACTAGAAAGAGCAAGAGCAATGAGGAACAGCCCCAGTCTCCATGGGCCAGACACCACTCCAGGTACTGAATGCATGTTCACTGTATTTTCTAACAACTCTGTGTAGTGGTCACCATATTACCTCCATTTTACAGAAAGGAAAGCTGGGGCTCAGAGAGGTTAAGTAACTTGCACATAGTCCCCTGGTAGGAAGTTGCAAAGCTGGTGTTCAGAACTAGTTGGTTCCAGAGTCCATGCTCCAAACCACTTTGCCACACCACTTGTTGGCAGTGGCATCTTGGGCTGTGATCATGGCATCCAACAGAGAGGAGCTAGGGATGCGGAGGAACAGGCTGGGGTGCAGGGCTGAAAGTGAGCCCTTTGCTCCCCTGCAAGATGGCTGGGAATCAGGGAGTTGGGCTGGGAAGAGTCCTCTCCATGCAGGAGGAGGCCAGGGAAACATGATTTCCTTATCTCCTGGATCTCCCACCTCTGTACAGAACAATGCACTGAATAGTGACACAAGTGCAGAAGTGACTAGGTTCTAGCTGAGGCCCAGAAAGATCCCACAGTAAAAAAAAAAAAGAGGTGAGAATACAGTGGTTGCAGGTAAAGGCAGCCTGAGGTGGAGGGATGAGTCCAGATACTTGGAATGAGTTAAATTGGGGCCTGCTCTGAGATGGAGAAATAAGGCTGAGAAAGAGATTAGGAGCTAGAGGCTGGAAGAGGAGTTCTGGAATGTGGAGGACAGAAAAGCAGAGGGGAAGGAAGACAGCAGAGGCTTTGTCAAAAGAGGAGCTAAGAAAAAGAAGGTGGAGCTGGCCAGGTCCCACTCAGAGTTCGGGGGTAAGCAGGGAGGGAGGCCTGTACAGCTGACTCACCCGTCTTGGCCACTACAGACACGGGCCCCACACGATGCCTGCCATGAAGCCCGTAGAGGTTCATCTTATACTTCCGGTTGGACTCCAGGCCAGGGACTGCGACTTCATTTTCATCTCCCCTGACAGGTACTGCCTGAGGCTGCCCCTGCACATCCTTGTACTGGACCACAAAGGAGTCAAAGGGGCCCTGGGCCACAGTCCAAGACAGGCGCAGGGAGTCTGGGGTCACGCCAGTCACCGTTAATTCTCCCAGAAGGGGCTGCTCAAGGGACTCAGGGTGAGGGGGCTCTTCTTGCCTCTCTGACGCTGTAAACAAGAGGATTCAACCAGATGCTGAGTTGGAAGCCTTGGATTGGGGTTTGGGGTTTAAACATAGTACCTGAGTGGGGAGGTGTCACTACTCTATTAGTATTAGAGCTGAACTCCTGGGAAGTCTAGTACAGCCAGAGTATGACACACCTTCTGGGCCTTGGGGAGTAGCTGAATGGAATGGATGAAGCCCAGCAGTGTGGGAGAGGCTGGCTGCCCCTCAGCCTGGGAGCAGGGCCAGGATGGTGGAGTCAGCCACCTTTCTGGGAGGTCCCAGCTGGCTCCTAGCTGATGGTAAGTGTGCAGAGAGAGAGAGGGGTCATGTGGGGGGCTTTGGTGGCAATACTCACCAGTAGTGCCATCAGCCATAAGGGGGCCATACCGCTTCTTATCGGCAATCCCAAAGAGAGAGAATCTGTACTTGTGATCAGAGTCCAAGGGGGAGATGATGACTGATCGCTCAGGTCCTTCCACAGGTACCACCTGGGGCCGTCCATCCTTGTCCTTATATTGGACTATGAAGGAGTCAAACTGACCCTCAGGGACAGTCCAGGAGAGGTGCAGTGAGTCTGGAGTAGGGTCTGTTACCCATAGCTTTCCTAGACGGGGTGGGGTTTCTGGACTGGGATCACTCTGAGGCACTAGGAAGAGAAGGTTGAGAGAAGGTGGGTCACAGCAGAAGGGGGAACCCATCTCCCACATAGGAATGTTGTGTGATACTGGGCAGGCTATTCAATGCACAAAGGTGCATGACCTAGGGAGTACAAGGGCACTGAAATCCAACCATCACTCTGCTTGCCGAGCTAAGTACCCTGCAGAGCAGGTTTGTTCACTTAAAAAAGGGTGCCATCATCTAAATGGCACAAAATCCCTGTGAATGCAGTGCTGACTTTGTCACAACCAAGGGGTTCAGAAAGTGGGGCACCCAGCCAGGCCTTCCCTTATCTCCACAGCCAGGAAAACTTCCCCAGTGCAACCTTCACTGCTTCCAAGCCTAACTCATAGCTGGTTTCTTCTTGAAGAGAAAAGGATAGATCCTTGGGAAATTGTCGGTATCAGAGGGTGGCACTATGTGCTCTGGACCCTCCTCCTTGGGGCTTCAACTCACCTGCCATCCCCACTCGGTATCACCAGCCCCTGACTCCCTACCAATGTGGCCTTCAATATTTAAACATGCCCTTGTTCCTCACCCCCACATTCTGCCTACATTTTTCTCTAACCTCAACCTTCCCTCTTTGCTTTCTATTCCCAGCCTAGATTTCCAAAAGCCACACTAACTGCAACCATGTCCCAACCCAGCTCCACCCCTCTGTCAGGCAGCTCCATGGTGCCAGTGTGACCTTACCATTGCTAATTGCCGTTCAGTAGCCCCTGAATCACTCTTACAGAATCTGGACCTACTGACCACACCCTCTTTCCTGGCATCCAGGATACCACTCTCCTCCCTGATTCTGCCCATCCCTGACAGTCACCCCTCAGGCTACCCCATGGGATCCTCTTCCTCAGCTCCTGCTTGGAATGTTTTTGTCCCCAGAGTTCCATTGGCTCACTTCTCCTCCCTCTGGCTCCTGCCTTCAGACACTGATGCCCAGGCCCCTCAGCAGGCCTTCTCTCTGCTCTCTAGGCCCACCAGGGCAGCATTTGGAGGCCCTGGCCATTTTCTACTTGGGTGACCTCCCCTCCCTGTGCTTGATTCTCCTCATCCATGAAGTGGGCATGCCTTGCTAGGCTGCTCTAAGCAGTAAGTATGATCATTCACTTAGAACATCTTGAAGGCATCTGACTCAATAAATGTTCAAAAGGTGTTTATGGAAGCGTCCCATGCTACATTGTTCCCCAGCTGCTGCTCCCTGCCTCAGGGAACAGAACTGATCTGGGAACCCAGGGTTTGCCTGGGCCTCTTTGCTTTCCTTCACTTTCGACATCCACCCCACTGCCATCATCCCAGCCAGGCCCCCATGCCTCACCAGCTGACTCACTCTCCAGTCAGCCTCTACAGCAGTCACAGTACTATTTGTGAGATAAACACCTAATCACTTTAAATGGCCCAGAGGTTCCCTGGGGTCCTCAAATGAGGTCCACACCCTTCACACAGCAAAAGAGCTGTAGACCAGGCCCTTGAACTCCCCACATGCCTTGCTCTCCAGCCAGAGGAAACAGTGACATTGATTCTCCTAGGGACCACTCCCTCCCGCTGCCCCATACTGCTTTCCCTTTGGGATGCAGTTCAGGCCTTACTGCCTGTAGCAAGCCTTCCTGAGCCCCAAGACAGCTTCCCAGAGCATGAAGAAGGCCTCTTTTATGATGGTACAGTGGGCAGGTATGGGGTGTTTCTTCTCACTCACAGATCTTGGCTTCGGCCACTAAGGGACCATGCCTCTTCTTGTTGACGAGCCCATACAGGACAAATTTGTACTTTCGGCCAGGTTCCAGGGATGTGATGGGGGCTGAGCGCTGAGGCCCCTCCACTGGTATCACCTGGGGCCCATCTCTGTCTTTGTACTGGATCACAAAGGAGTCAAATTCCCCCTCAGGGACTGTCCAACGCAGGAGCAGGGAGTCAGAGGTCACGTCGGTCACTGTCAGCTCACCCAAGCGTGGTGGACCTAAGGACTTCCTAGGCTTCTCTCCATCCCTGTCTGGGGTTATGGTGGGGGCAAAAGAAAAGCATGGTGAACCCAAACCATTTCCTTATCCCCCTTCTCCCTCCCTCTTCTCTGCCTGCTTTACTCCATCCTAGCACTGCGTCCCTTGGAAACCTCCATCTACCTATCCCTCAGCCCTCTATGACCAACCCTCTTGGGAAAGGGAATATTTCCCCCCTCAATTTCTATTCCCTCCCTTGTGACAACTTCCCCACCTCTCACAAAGCTTAGCTCCTCTGCACACCAGGATTTTGGTGGGAGTTTCAGTTCTCCTTTGGTTCTGCCTGAGTTTTTAGCCACCCCACTGTTGCTCCAGAAGAGTGTGAAGGCTCCCTGGCCCATCTGAGCTGCTCTCTCCCCTGCCATCCCTCTCCCAGTGGTCAGCTTGACTTAGACTTGAGGTGAAAGTCAGCCACCCTTGTCCCATAGGGAGGACCAAAAGGGATGTGAGCCAGGTACCCCAGCCCTGTCTTTCACTGGTCCTGAAAATATCCCCCATCTCTGAAATCCTGATGGCTGAGGAGTTCCAGCCCTCAAGGAGCCTCCAACCCCAGCAGAATCTAGCTGATGGAACCATAGGGTTCTGTCCACAGCAAGCCAGACTCCCAGGGAGGAGGTATCATGGGCTGAGGGTCAGTATCTTAAGGGCCAGAGGTCTCTTCAAGTCCACTTTGAGAGATCTATAGGGAAGGGTAGGGCAAGGAACAACCAGAAAGTAGGGGGCAGACACAGGTCAAAGAAAGTTGCAAGTGGTGGCCAGGAGCCTACAGCCTTTCTCCTTGGATTCCTGTCTCACCCTCTGACTTTTTTCCTCCCACTCCACCACCCTCATCATTGTTCTAAGATCCCCTCCAACTGTCTTCCCTCTGAACCCAGAATCCTTTTTTCTCCTACAACCCAGCCCCCAACATCAGCTCTTTCCTTCACCGGCTCCAGAATCCCCATCTCATTTCTGAAGTTCTGACTGCCCCAGTTTCTCCCCTAATCTCAGGACATTGATCTGAGCAGAGTTCAGGAAGTACCCATAACGCCTTGGTAGGTGATGGGAACAGAGGGCTTGCCCCCAGGGGGGATCCCATGAAGTAACAGCTTGTAGGGGGCTCCAGGAGGGGGCGGGGGCATCAGAGCCTGGCGGACGTCCCCTGGCAGCAGTTCTTCATGTGCCCCCGGGCCCTCGGGCACCTGCAGGCGCAGCTGGAAGTGGGCAAAGGTGTCGGGCTGGGCAGTCCAGGTCACACGGAGGCGCCCTGTCTTGTCTCTGCCCAGCACCCTCAACTCTCCCAGCTCCTGGGGGCGCTGCTGCAGGAGAGGGGCCTCAGCCCCTTGGGTCGTCGAGGGGCCTGAGGGAGGAGGCTCATCAGTAGCCCCCAAGAGGCCCGAGGGTGAGGACCCTGGGAAGGGGCAGAGCAGGGCAAGAAAAACAGGAGAGTGGAATATGAGAACCAGAAAGGAATTCTCAGCCTTTTATATTCCTGGGGAACCTCCCCTTTTATATTCCTGGTCCCCCCACCCCACATCCTCCCAAAGTTTTTTTCTGTCTTTCAAGCACCCCCATCTACCATTTTCCTGAGCAGACAGGCTTGTGCTTAGGGCAGGTAGTAAATAGATAAAGTCTGCCATCCCACTCCTCATAAGGCTTCCATGCCCTCTATGTCCCTCCCTACCCACTTCCCTCTCCCCACTGAGTGGAGGTCCGGCTTCCATTAGTGCTGCAGTGAGAAGCCTGGAAGAAAGGAGGGGACCGTGGTGTTAGGGAGGGAGGATGCAAGAAGAGTATGGGCAGTAGAAGAGAGGAAAGAGAGCATGGGGGTAGACGTCCAGGTCAAGTGGCATCTGAGCCCTATGGGGGAAGAAGAATACCACCCCTACCCCTCCACACACCCCCACTGCAGCCATAGAGCACCCTTTCCCCAGCCCAGACATGGTTCCTGTGGGAGAGACAAGCGTGTAGTGAGCCAGGAAGACTGAAAACACAGCTTAATAAGCAGTGGTTTCACCCCTACATACACATGCTGCCTGATGGCTTCATGGACACCCTCAAGCAGTTCTCAAATGTCCCTTCATAGTCAAGGCCAAGTTGTGGGAAATAACCACAGGCCACAGTCTTTCATCACCCTCACCACAGTAAATCAGAGAATCACTGGTTTCAATCCACGCCACTCAGAGCAGGATAGGCTGTACAAGCCATTATCCCAGATACCCCTTTCATTACCTAGGACAGCAATCCTGGTCTAGGTGGGAACCCAGATGCATACAAGGGAACCCCAAAGGCCATAGGATGATACCAGAGCTCTGGGGTGAGGGTGGTTTCCAGGGACACTGGAGGGTGTGCTTTGTAGGGGTCAGGGGGGGTCCCCTGGTGCCTGGGCCAGGGAGGGCCAGAAAGTAGAAGGGTGTGGTGGTGGGGGTTGGCAATCATAGAAGTGAGGCTGCAGGCTCCAAGGCAGGTGGCGCTGGGGACAGGAGATGGGTGGTCCCGCCGCCCCAGCCCACGCTACCTGTGGTTGTGATGAAGGCGTAGGACTTGGAGGTCTGCCCTGCCCGCACCCCGTGGACCTCCACGTGGTAGGTGGTGCCGGGCCTGAGGTCGGGTAGGCTGACTGTGCGCGTGGTGCCCGGCACAGTCAGCTCCCCGCTGGGGCCCTCTGCAGGCAGCTGGGGCCGCCAGCGCAGCACCACGCGCTCGAACTGGCCGCGGAGCCCATCAAGCGACACCAGGAGCGCGCCGTCAACGGAACTGCCCAGAACCTCAGGCTTGGGGTGGCGAGGCGCGGCCAACCGGTCGACGCCTTCAGGGGAGAGGCCGTAGATGCCCTGGTTGGAGTCCCGCTTCCAGGTGCCCGCAGCGGGGCTGGCGGTAGCGTGGGGGCGACGGGGCTGGGGGGCCGGGGACCCGGCGGGGGCGGCGGCCGCCCGACGCCGCTGCAGGTATTCATGGATGTGGCGCGCCACGGACGTGTAGGTCTGGTTGGCGCGAAGTGGGTAGCCGTGAGCCCGCAGGTGGCGCTCCAGGTCCTGCACCGTGCCGCGGAAGCGGCCCAGTTCGGTGGTCAGGTTGCCCCACGCCCGCCGCGAGGGCTGAGGCAGGTTGGGCCCCGGGCGGGACTCCTCCTCGCCCTCCTCTGCTGGCCCCGAGGGCCGAGCTGGCCGCAGAGGCCGCGAGGCAGGGGCAGGACGGGGACGGGGCTTGGGGGGCGGGGCTGGGGGGTGCACCTCCGGGTAACTGTAGTGGCCTGGTGCTGCCGGGGACGAAAAAGGGGTAGGGGAGAGCTGGTCAGTGGCAGCTCCCCGCACCCTGCACTCCACTCCACCGCGGCTCCTCCCCATCCCATCCCTATCAGAGCCAGAGGCCTCTCCCCTGAGTCCCAGCCCCACCTGGAAACAGAACCAGAGCAATGAGTCAGTTCCCCTCACCCTCCAAGCCCACCACTGTTGGTGCCCTAGAAAGAAAAGAGAAGCCAGCAGGTGGGGCCCTGTATCTGAAGGAGAGAAAGGGGAGTAAGAAGAGAATGTGAGCTACAGCGAAGTGAGCGTCCCCCTGTCACAGGAAAAGAAAAGAAAGATCCAGGCATCTGTTAAGAAACTTTGAGGGTTAGTGGAAAATTACGGCCGAGAGACCCAACTCCTGGAGACCAAAATCCTGAAGTCAACAGGGCTGCTGATTTATAATCTGCCTGAATCCAGTTCCTACAAGATCTGACTTTCAGCACCACTGCTTCAGTACCTAAGTTAGGATAAGAACCTTCCTTATCTGGGTGGATCAGAGAGCATCTCCTTTCCATGGGGTAGTTCCTTCCATAGTCTAACCTGCAGCCTTGCTATAGGACTCTAAGCAACTGTGTCCTCAGTGACTTCAGAACAGAGCAAAAGGTGTTTGGGGTTTGCCACACACCCTGCCAAATGCATTCAGAGGAGACTGTGAACCTTAGATCTGGGCTCCCTGTCTTGGAAATTAGGGCACTTCCCTAACCCCTGGCTGGCCATACCTGTGTTGGCCCTGACAGAAGCTGGGTAGCTGACTGCCCGACCCCGTTCTGCAGTGACAGTCACCACATATTCCACGCCTGGCATCAGGTCGGTAAGCAGTGTCCCATCTGCTTCGGGTGGAACTTCCAGCCGTACCCTCTGGTTTCCGGCACTGACATAGGAGACCACAAATCGGTCCACCTCAGCCTGGGGTCGTAGCCAGCTGAGCTCCAGGGTGGTCGGTGTCACAGCCACTACGCGGAGGTCCTGGGGACCATCGATCACTAGTTGAGTTGGAGAGAGGAGGGCTCATGTGGGATTCTGATTCTTCAGTCATCAGCTTTCCTTCCAAGACCCGAGCCCCCATCCCGCCCCATCCCTCTGCCTCCCACAGGACAGGCCTACAGCTGTCCCTCTCAAACCCAGACTTCCACCCAGGACCCTGCCCCCACAGTTCCAGCTCTCACTGGTGGTGATGGTCTTAGAAGCAGGAGGACCCCAGCTGGTCCCTCGAAGGGCACGGACAGTGACCTGGTACTCCTGACCAGGGGCCAGTCCTCTCTGGTCATAGGCTGAGGCAGAACTGGGCACCCGCGCCGTGAATGGGGGGCTCGCCCCCTCTGTCTGTGAGAGAGAGTACCAGGTGGATCAGAGGCTGGTACTCTTGCCCAATTCCCCTATATCTCTTCTTTTTCCAATTCTGAACATCGCCGGCATGGGACTGTGTGGAACTTGGCCCTGTACAAGCTGGGAGCAGGCAAGTAACAGCAAACATGTCCAGAGCCTTACTTCCTGCTAGCTGCTATTCTAGGCAATTTACAAATATGAACTCACTTAATTCTTTTTTGTTGTTGTTGTTTTGGTACTGAACCCAGAGGCATTTTACCACTGAACTACATTTCTAGCCCCTTTTAATAATTTTCATTTTTGAAACAGAGTCTCACTAAGTTGTTCAGGGTCTTACTAAGTTGCTGAGGCTGAGCTCAAACTTGCAATCCTCCTGCCTTGGGCGCCCAAATTGCTGGGATTATAGGCATAAGCCACCATGCTAGGCAAACTCACTTAATTCTTGCAACAGCTCTGTGAGATAGGTCCTATTGGTCCCATTTTACAGATGAGGAAACTGAAAATGATAAGTATCTTATCACTCAAATCAAGATAGTGGCAAGGACTTGAGCCCAGGCAGTGTGAACCCAGGTTTGCTCTTCCTGGGCATTCTTTGTTTTGTTCATCTACCAGAATCCCACCTGACAATCCTGCTGGCTTTCCCCTGGCAACCCCAACTACCTGAGTAGGAGGAGGCTTCTTCTAAACTTGTTCCTTTCAGAACAAATGAAGTAGACTAACGATCCCCTTTGAGTCTCACTTCCTCCTTCAAGTGTCTACTCAGCCTGAATCTCCAGCAGATGCCTACCCTGGCTGTGTAATTTGGTTGTGGCCTGTATCATGATATTTCTTTTTAGGACTTTTCTCTTCAGCATGCTTCTAGACCCCTTTACAACAAGGCCTATGGGCTCAAAGTTCTAGAAATGTTTTTCTTTCTTTCTTTTTTGGTAGCAGGAGCATATAATCACTGAACCACATCCCCAGCCCATTTTTTACTTTTGAGACAGAGTGTCACTAAATTGATTTAGGGCCTCACTAAGTTGCTGGGGCTAACTTTGAATTTGTGATCCTTCTGCCTCAGCCTCCTGAGCTGCTGGATTACAGGCATGGATACCATAGCCGGCTCACAAGTGTTTCTTCATTGCTGATTTTGAACCTGAAATCATGCTCAGTAATGGAGACACAAAAATACAGTTCCTATCCTTGGGTAGCTCATATTCTAGTAGCTAAATGTAGATCTCCACACAAATCTCTTTGTATAGTAAATGAGTTTGAGAAAACAACCCTTCTCTAAGTGTATATTTAAGGTAGTGTGATTGTATATGGTGGCCTCACAGGAAAATTGGGCTGCTGCTTTAGACAGAGTCTTCAGAGTGCCAGTCTCTGGGGAGGCTGGAAGAGCTGGACATTTGTGAGCATTCTAACATCCCTGCATTTCACTGGGTTATCCAGCTAGGACAGCTGCTGAGGACACTGTTCTGCTTAGCTATGTTGGCCGTGATGGGGATGCCTCCATTCAGCCAAGTAGGATTGGAAATTTCTAAAGGTACTCTCCTAAACCAAGAGACTTGTGGGGAAATCAACATAGTAAATACCAAAGTATAAAACCAGATGAGAAGGCCACGTAGAGATTTCTTGTGGAGGATGAAATAAAGCTTTGTCAGAGTTTTCTGGGTTGAAAAGCTTTCCTGGACACACACGATCCCTGTTCCTGTCCTACTCAGGCTGCTCTCGGATATCCCAGGCTAGGAAACCTTGGATTGGCCCTCACTCAATACCTGTAACGTCTCACCCTTCCCAGAACCCACTTGCCCATTACTCTCACCCCTACTTTCTCTTGTCTCTGTCTCTTTTGTTTTTTCTTTCTCTCCTCTCCCTCCCCCCCACCCCACACTTGGGTGCTTCCTGATTAAGCCTGGTTCTTTCATTAAGGCAAGCCTATCCCCAGGGTTTTCCTTCACTCTGTGGAATAGCCTGTCTATATTCTGTAGACACCATTTGGTTCCTCCTGAGATTTGGGAACAGTCCCCTGAAAGTTCCACGGTCAGCCTAACCCATGTGTCCCAGCACCATCTTGCTGGCTGGAGGCAGATTCTGGCAGCTAACTCTGCCCCTTGGTAAAGCTTGGTTCCCTCAGCAATTGTTCTTGGTGAATTTTTAACTTTATTCTCAATGTCAACCTCCCTCAAAGGGAGGACTCTATCTTGACTGGTCCCTCACTCTCCCTTTTTAGACAAGACCCATGCAAAAACTCTTCTGTGTGTGCACTCTTGTTTCAAGCCAACACTTGGCCTAGTCTGTTTCCAGGCTGCAGAATACACCCAGACCAGGAATACCTGAACCTCTTTCTGAGGTAGGGATCACCTCCCTTAGGATGCCATGCTTTCTCTCACACTCTCATAACAGCCAACATTTTGGAAAATAGCATTTCTTAAGTAATGATCCTCAGATTTGAGGCCATCAGAATCACCTGGGGGACCTGTTACAACATAGGTTACTGAGATCCATTTGCAGACTTTCTGGAGCAGAGAGCTGGGGTAGAGTCTGATATACCACATGTTTCTAACAAGTTCCCAAGGTAATGTTGATGTTGAGGACCAGGGAGCACTGAATACACTTTGAGGCCCACTGAGTCACAATAACAATGCCACATATGCAAGGAGAAGAGGGACATTCTTCTTCTGTGTTCTGAAAATAATTCCAATAACTAGGTGTGCCCTGTGGCCATGAATAGCAGAGTTTGGATTTTGAGAGAGAAGTACTTCCAGAAAGAGGGAGGGGATGAAGTAGAGACAGGCTTCAAGGAAAATGGCAGAGGTCAGAGGACAGTGAGCTACTGAACACTGTCCCATGCCAACAGAAATGGACAGAGAGCAGTGGCCAAAACAGAAGACTCAAGTGTAGAGGTCAGCTACACAAAGAAAGGACTGGGAGCACAGGCTGGTGTGCAATCCAAGAGGGGTGTTTAGGGACCAATTAACAGGAGCTTCTTTCACACCCAGGCCCACAAGGGATCCACAATATGACAGAGTTCCTTATCCAGAGCAGAGTAGATAAACTGAGACCAGGACCACGCCTGGAGCAGGCCGGCCCAGCACCACCCTGTCTCAGAGTAAAGGGCAAAGCCTAGGGCTTTGGCTGGCAAGCTGCACCCCCTGACAACACCCAAGGATAAATCTGTATTTATTCAGAGCAGGAGACAACGGTCTCTGAAAGCTTCTCTTATCTCCAGTGTTTATTTTAATTCTTCTTTCTCTGAAGTTTCTTAGGAAAATTCCTTTTAAAAGTCCCACCCTCTTTGGATTAGAGCTATGTAAATAATGTACACATAGAAGAAGAGAGTGGGAGAAACACTTTAAAACGTTAGCAGTGCTTGTTTTAGTGTGGAGCAGCCAAGAATTATTTGTTTTTCTTTAGCTGCCAAGTTCTTGTCTCGTGATTAAATTATTTTTATCACAAATTTTTCTTTTAAACAGAAGAAAAAACCCAAGCTACCTTGGTTGTATCACAAAGTAGGGATTTCTGCCTCTCTTTGGCCTGAGAGTGAGAAGAGATAGGACATGGTGGGGGTCTAGCCTGGGGGTCATAATGAGACCTGGCAAAGGGGGGCAAGAATGACAGCTAATATCTCTGAGCTATCCCTTCTGTCCTAGTGCCTGACCAGGCTTTAGGCCCAGAGAGTGATTTATTTTTCCAGAGTCCTGGTTAAGCTGATGGAGATGAGGGTGACATGGCACATCCCTTGTGGCATTTGGGGATGATGCAGGAAAACATGAGTTGGATGCTAGAAATGTCAGATGATTTAGAGCTGGGAAACAGCCATATCCTAAAAGCTCAATTCACAGAAAGGGAAGGCCCTAATAATAGGCCATAGGCTTTGCCCCTATTGTGCTCCCCAAATGTTTTAATGGCAAGTTGGAGGTGGGCAGAGAAAGAATGCTTTGCAATGTGCTGGCGTCATGAAGGTGAAAGAACAAGTCCACAGACTCAAATTATTGCAACAGCCTAGACAGCTTGGCCTAAACCAAGAAAGATAACATTGAACAGAGTCAAAGGCAAAGACCTATATTTAGACTAAAAAGTGTATATAGTTGAATGTTGTCTTCTCTCTTTCCTTCCTTTCTTCCTTCCTTCCTGCCTTCCTCCCTTTTTTCTTTTTTCCTTGCTTATCTGTATTTTCTACATTTTATGCACTTGGCCCAGATGACTTTTATAATTAAACGACACTTAAAAGAATTATGATCAAAACTGCTGACAGTATTGTGACTACAAGTTAATATATGCCAACTCTGAGAAAAGTGCTGGTGCATCCAGAGTTAGCCAATGGGCTCCTCTCTGATGCCATTTTTGGGGAACACACAAAATGCAGGAAGCATAAGAATGTAATGAATTCCAAACAACAAAAACTTAGGGGGAAGGGGTAAAGAAACTGAAGGGTTTTGCCTGGGGAGAATGAAATATAATTGATGGCTGATGTTGCCAAATATCTGGAGGCCTGTGGTATATGACACAGAAAAAGCAAAAAATATTCCAGCAGCTGGTGCATGCTCAGCTGGGCCAATGGATGGATGGTAGAATTTGGGCAAATTTGGATTCACCAACAAAATGAACTGACTAGCCTTGATGGCCAACAGTGGACTGTATAGCCTCAGGAAGTACTGAGCTCACTATTACTAGAAGTGTTCCAACTGCACTAGATCAATGCTTGCTGGAGATGTCGCAGAGGCCACCAGGCCTGGTATGGGGCAGGATAAGAAGGCCTGTACAGCAGCTTCAGGATTCCAGCCATCTGAGCTTAACCACTCATTACATGAACTTTTTGCATGAGGTGAGGACCCCCTCCCTTGCCACACATACTGCCAGTGCCACTCAGTCAGCTCACTCCTGGAGCTTGGCCCCCTTCTCACCGTGGGGATGAACTGAATTTCAAAGGCATCCACAGAGCCAGGAGCCCGGGTCCATTCTGTCCGAACTGTTGTCTCCTCCAGGAGGTGCATCCTCATGTTTTCAATGGCTGGCACCTCTGCCCAGGAGAACAGGGTAGGAAAAGCTGATTAGCCCCAGGCAGCCACCCCCACAGCCCCTCTTACTCAAGGCCACACCAAGAGGCCCATCTGACCTTCCCCTGCTCTCTGTAGGTGGGGAAAAGCTGGTAGAGACTGGAACAGGGCCTGGGTCTCCCTCATCTTCCCATCTCCAGGAACACAGAATCTCTTTACAAGCAGCTAAAGGGAGCCCCAATCTGCTCCTCAGAGATCTGAAGCCCAGTCTCACCTGCTGACTGCCTCCCCATAGTTCTGCTTTTCTTGCTGGATTCTGGCTCCTCTGACTCCCACCCCTCTAACACCTACACCATCTCCCTCCAGGTCTTGGGCACTTAAGGCTTTAGGTTTTCTGGATGGCTCTTGGTCCTAGAATCCCAGTCCTTGCCCAAACATATTGGAGAAGACTGCCCACTCACCTTCCCCACAGTCCTCCCCGGCATAGCCATCTTGGCAGAAGCAGCTACCCTCGCGACACTCTCCACGGCCACGACAGTCCCCAGGGCATATCTGGATAGCACAGTCAGGGCCTCGGAAGCCCTCAACGCATACACATTGACCTGCTCGACACAGTTCCCTGGGGCCGCAGCCCCCTGGGCAGGCGCTGGCGGGAGGCTCTTCCTGCCCACAATCCTCACCACCATAGCCCGTGTGGCATATGCACACTCCTTGAACACAGCGCCCACGACCCCGGCAGTCAGCTGGGCAGGTGCGGGTGGCACACACGGGGCCGGTGTAGCCTGGGTCACACACACAGCGTCCTTCCTCACAGCGGCCGCGTCCGTGGCAATTGGAGGGGCAGGTGCGGATGCTGCAGTCCTCGCCTGCGTAACCCTCCCAGCAGGTGCATACACCGTCCTGGCACACGCCGTGTTGGCTGCAGTCTCGTGGGCACCGCCTTACACCGCAGTCCTCGCCCGAGTAGCCGTCCTCACACACGCAGCGCCCATCTAGGCACTGGCCGCGGCCTCGACAGCCCCCAGGGCAGCTGCGTGTACTGCAGTCCTCGCCTGAGTAACCCGCATCGCACACACACACGCCATCCTCGCAGCGGCCATGTCCGCGGCAGTCTCCAGGACACCGACGGCTCCCACAGTCCTCGCCAGTAAAGCCTGGGTTGCACACACAGCGGCCGTCCACGCAGCGCCCCCTCCCGCGACAGTCTCCAGGACAGGCACGCGTGCCACAGTCCCGACCCGTGTATCCGGGCCAGCACACGCAACGCCCACTCTCGCAGCGGCCACGACCACGACAGTCCCCAGGACAGCTGCGCACACCGCAGTCCTCACCGCTGTAACCCGTGTTGCACACACACACACCGTTCTCACAGCGCCCACGGCCTCTACAGTCGCGCGGGCAGGCACGGGCGCTACAGTCAGGCCCTGTATAACCCGGCCAGCACACACAGCGGCCGTCCTCACAGCGGCCCCTTTGGTTGCAGTCGCCAGGGCAGCTACGCACGCCGCAATCGTCCCCGCTGTAGCCTGCGTCGCAGATGCATTCGCCATCCTCACAGCGCCCACGCCCCCGGCAGTTGCGAGGACAAGTTCGGGTGCTACAGTCCTCGCCTGCGTACCCGGGCCAGCACACACAGCGGCCGTCCACACAGCGCCCTCCCTCACCACAGTCCCAAGGGCAGCTCCGCACGCCGCAGTCTTCTCCAGTGTAGCCAGGGTCACAGACGCAGCGTCCGTCCTCACAACGCCCTCTCTGGCTGCAGCCTCGAGGGCAGCTTTTCACCCCACAGTCCTCACCAGAGTAGCCAGGATTGCACACACAGCGCCCGTTCTCACAACGTCCTCTCTGGCTGCAACCGCGAGGGCAGCTTTTCACACCACAGTCCTCACCAGTGTAACCTGGGTCGCACACACAGCGTCCGTCCTCGCAGCGTCCTCTCTGGCTGCAGCTCCGAGGGCAGGAGCGCTGGCCACAGTCGAGGCCTGAGAAGCCTGCCCTGCAGACGCACACACCTTGCACACAGCGCCCTCGGCCTTGGCAATCCCCTGGGCAAGAAGGCCAACCACAACTTGGGCCGGTGTAGCCAGGGAAACACACGCAGCGACCTCGGACGCAGCGACCCTGATCGTTGCAGTCATCGGGACAAGACCCGGATTCTGCAGGAGGGGAGGAGGGGGACATCTCAGACTCTGTGGGGTCGGAGCAGGTGGGTCCACCCCACCCTGGCTCACAGGAACAGGCACAACGGCTCAGGTCAAACACACCATGAAGGCTGCAAAGGCTACGAACATCTGTCTGGCCTAAAGTGGGAGAGAGAGAGACAGGCCTCAGTCTCTCTGCAGGGAGAGAGACTGAGCCTACATAGTGCTCCTGTGCCCTCCTCCAGCAGGGCCAGCCTCATTTCATAAGGTCAACTTAGTTTCCAGTTGCTTAATGACCTTATCAAATGCTTGGGTTGACATCTAGCCCAGCTACACTCCCCAAGTTTTGCCCTGGGCTGCATCCACCCCTTCTAACAGCAAGGAAGGGGTGACTTTTTGTAATTCATACCAAGATCCTTTATGGACTAATGATGCCACCCAACCCTAACCCTCTTCTCCACCCTCTCTTCTGTGCCTCCTCTTGTGATGACCAGCTCACCTGTGCCAGCCTGGGCAGCAGCAGGACAACATCCCCCAGTGCACTGTTCCTTGAGCCCCTTCACCAACTCCTCCAAGATCTCTAGCCGGATTCTCAGGGCCTGCACCTCTGAGGCAGGGACAGGTGGCTCAGTGCCTGGGGGACAGCCACAGCCAGCAGAGGGGGGCAGATTAATGCGATGGGTGAACACCACTTGTTTTTCCCCTCCTTCCACAGTATGCTCGTAAAGTTGAGAAGAGGGGCTTCCTCCCCCTGGTTGGGGAGGGGGCCGTGGAGCTGGGAGTGTGACATTCGACCGTGGAGAGAAGGGGCCTGCGCTGGCTGTGCCCAGCAGTACCAGGAAGGTCAGACTGGAGGTTAAAGGACATTGGGCTGGCATCGTTCAGGAGGCTGCAGGGAGAGAGGGCAAGTATGAGAGCAGCTTCAAAAGGAAGGAGAAAAATGCATCACCCCCTCTTCCCCAACACACCAGCAGTCCCACCACTCACAACTAATCTACCCAACTCATATATTTGTGAAAATTCACATTCAGCCCAACCCCAAAAGATACTTTCCTGGGCATTATCTGGTCTCTACCACTCTTTGTAATGTCATTTGGTTACCTTGTTCTCCTTTATAAAAACTGTATTCTCCCTTCACAGACAGAGTGATCTTTTATTTGTCACAAGTGCTCGAAGTTTACACTAGCCTAAGGGCTTTGCACTGTTATCTTCCCTCTGTCTAGGATGCTCTTCACTCAGTTTAATTTTGTTTTTGTTTTTACCACTGAGCTACATCCCCAACTGGCCACTTCTAGTTCAAATCTTAATTCATGTATCATTGACCCTGAGAGTCCTTCCTTATGCTGGGTCAGTAGTCTTCATCTCAATGGCCTGTTTATGTTCCTCATGGCATTTCCTGCTGCCTTGTTTTCTTGTTCTTTTGTCTTTTCCCACTACTATAATGGATGCCCCTTTGGAACAGGGATCTTGACTGTCCTAGCACTGCTGTATCCCTGTCCCTAACAAATTAATGTGTTGGTAAATGTGCCACCCAATACATAGACATTGAATGAAATTAGCAGATGAGTATCTAGGGCCAGTCCTTCACCAAGCACCTGGATCCCAGCTCCTGTAGTCTTTCAGAATCCTTAAGGTATAGATTATTTTCCCTTCTTCATTCTCAACTAGATCTTTCCCATCAGTTTTTTTAAATAAGTTCATATATCTCCCATTAAAAAAAGTAAGCCTCTTCCTTGGGACTTACATTATCAAGTGCCAAGATTTATTATAAAGTTGCAAGAATAGTCACATGGAAGAGAATAAGAGCCAGAAAAGACCCAAGCACACATGATCACCTGATTAACGACAAAAGTGCCTCTGCAATTCCTCTGGAATTCCCTCCTACCGCACTTCCCCAACCAATGGGAACTCTCAAGGAGTCCCGTAGCAGGCCGAGGTGGACAGCAGGAATCTAATATCCATAAGAATGCAGATCTTAACATAATCATATCATGTCAATGGCTTGCTGGCGTCACCTTTCAACCAAAAATGCCATGCATCATATTTCTTGGCTGTGGCTCTTAGCACTTGGCATCTTCTCTGAAACTGAACTTATGATTGTCTTTCCCATATCCCTTCCCTTCCAATGCACCTCAGGGCTCTATTATTCATCCAGCTCTATTAGCAGAAACCCAATAGCTCATTCAATGCCACCATATTTCATCATACTTATCCACATTTTCTTATAAACATCTCTTTAATCATTTCTTTCTTTCCCTCTTACCATCATTATAGTCCAAGCTAGTATCCACCTCTTGCCTAACAATGGCCATTGACTTCTAGCTGATCTTCCACAACCCTGCAAAGGCAACCAGATGTCCCTATTTTCCTTGGAACTCTTAAGTGTCTCCCCTCCAAATTATCTCAGAACAATGATAAACAGCCTTGCATCACCTGGCCGCTGTTGACTTCTCCTACCTAATCTCCCTTCTTCTTTCCACTCCAGTTCCACTCGCCTTCTTTAGGTCCCTGATATTCCTTGTGCTTCTTCCTGATCCCAGACCTTCATATACACTGTTCCCTCTATGTGGATTACTCTTCCCTTCTCTCTTGGCTTCCAGATCCTTCAAGTCTCAGCCCTATATCATTTCCTCATGAAAGCCTTTCTGAACAAGTCAGGTCCCCCATCATGTGATATCACAGTACCATATAATTCCCACTTGCAGCATTTATAACAATTTGTGATCATACACAAATAGATATATGATGGGATTATTTTATTACTTTCTTGCCTACTCTCAATCTGCCCATTAGACCATAAGGTCTATAGGGCAGTCATAGTAACTGTTCCCCCGACCTTGTCAGCTGTATCCTTGCACCAAGCACATAACAGGTGCTCAATAAATATTTATTCACTATAGGAATGAATGAAAATTTCAATTTAAGCTCAGGACTAGCATTAAGGCTGAAGTCAAGAATAGGACCAAGGTCAGGGCTAGGACCACGGACAGTGTCTGGGAATAGAAGTTAGTTAGAAAGCAGTAGCCAGGGTAGACCAGTCAGAGACCAGAGTTGGATGGATCCTGGAAGGACCAGATGGTATAAGCACTTTAGAAAACTGTTTGGCTGAATTTACTTGATTTAATAAAGCTGAACATATGTAAACCCCATGACCTTGTAATTCCAATCCTAGGAATACACACTACTACCCAGAATAGTTTCAAACTGGGAGCTACCCACATGCTTCACATCAGCAGAACGGATTAAATAATTGTGGTTCATTCTTACAGTAGAATAAAATAAGCAATGAGAAGGAACTACAGCTAAATGTAGTAATATAGATGAATCTTACTAAAAGCTTGAGCAAATGAAGCCAGACACACAAGAGAACATGCTGAATAATTCTATTTAAATGAAATTCAAGAAGAGAGGATGGTAACCTATAGTGTTCTGAGTCATGAATATGGTGCTCATGGTGCGGGTAATGACCAGGTGGGACATGGTGGGAGAATATAGAGTGCTGAGAATTAATCAATTAATGGTACTGGGACAAACCCAGGGTTTGGTGCATACTAGGCAAATGCTTTACCGCCAAGCTACACTCCCAGATACTTTTAAAAAACATACTATATATATATAAAACAGTGCTGGTAATTGAGCCTAGGGAAATCTTATTTCTTAATCTGGGTAATGGTTATTCCATCGTGTTTGTGGGATTCACTGTAGCAAGGGCTGGGACATAAAGGAGATAGGGGTTTGAGAGGCAAGGAGGGAGGGAGGGTTCTGGAGAATGAGGGAGTACAGAGGAGTGGGTCAAGCTTCAGTTCAGGTAAAAGTTGAGGAGTAATGTTGGCAGGTGCCAGCTCTTCTAGACTAGAGGGACTGGAGAGAGGAGGGCAAGAATAGGCAGTGGAAAAATGAACTAGTAAGGGAAGGTGTCACAGCTGAGGAGGCAAGGGACTGGCCCCCCTCCCTCAATTTACATATTTCCTGCCTGCCTCTGAGTCAGAGAAAAATGAGTTTTCAGGGCTACAAGCCTCCACAGTCCCCCATCAGCCATCAAGACACAGAGGGGAACTGGACACCAGAGACAGTGTTTCCACAAGGAGAGGCACCTCACCTCAGGTAGCCAAGGCAGACAAATCTGAATGTAGACAGCTACCCTTTTCTGTGCCCCAGCCCTTCTCAGGTAGAGCTGTAGCTTTGGGTATCAGGTGGGTTCTGGCTTAAATTACCTGTCACTCTGTGTCTAAAGCTGTGCAAATCATCCACACACCAACTATAATGGTGCATGCACAGACACATATGTAACACAAATAAAGATATTCACACCTGTTCATCCACAAACACAAATATGAACATGCTTGTGCATAAAATACTTACATCCACCCATAAAGCCTGAATCTGTGCAGGCACATGTACACAGTACACACCATACTCACACTCAGACACCTAACCTCCCCTCTACCTAGCCATTGAGTGATGACCAAGAAAGTTGATTTCTTGCTGGCTCAAAGGGCAGCTGTGAAAATGAAGAACTGAATTGAACAGAAGGGAACTGCACTTCTAGGAGACTCCTCCAAATTGGGAGGCGGAGGATACATGGTCCCTCTTGTATTTTCTGACACTGCTGGAGGCCTCTGGGAATTCTCCAGTCCCTTCCCCATCCCCCACCCCCACAGGATTCAGTCTCTTTCCCCATGGGCATGGAAGGGAGTCTCTGTAGCAGGAAGGAGTATACAGAATCCATTGCCTTCTCTGGAAAGCTGGTCTAGAAGACAGGTGCAACCCCCATAAACCATTCCCATAGCCTCCTTCCCAGTTCCCTCCCCTTCCCTTCTACCACCACCCCTCTAGCTACCCACTCCAATTCTTGGAAAATTTTGACTGTTCTCTTAGCAATGGGCTAGCAAAGAATTTGAGTATCTTTTGTGTCTCCCCTCTGTCTCTCCCAGGTGTGGCTGGTTGGGGGCAATGTGGCCTCATCCTCTTGACATTCTTCCCACAGTTGGAGGACTGGTAGGGGTAGGGGCATCTTCCCAAACAGTGACTCAGCATCCCTGGTATTTGGTTTTGTGGCCAACTTTGACACTTTGCTCATCAGGGACTCTAGGACCCATGGGGTGTGGAGGGGGTGGGCTTCTATGAGGGATGTGTCAGAGACTGGGGGGTCTGATCCTATCCTAATTCCTCCCTCTGCCCCTCCTGTCACACCCCAAGCTGAATTTGGCAATGAGGGGTAAAGGCAGAAGGAGTCTAAGAGTGAGAAAGGAGAGAAGGAGCACAGGAGCCTGAGATATTGGATAAGAAGCAGGTGGGAAGAGAGTACTGGTAAGGGAGAGTTGGGGACCTAGCTGCCCCTTATCCTATAGAGTCAGCTGATGGGCCAGGAGAATGGAAAAACTAAGACAAAAGGATTTCCGGATCCCTAGTGGGAAAGGTCAGGAGGACAGTGAGAGACAGGAAGGCAAGTTCTGGTTCTACATTAATGGCCAGGATTTAAGCAGAAGGAAGTTTGAGGAATTGAGGTGCTGGATCTCAAGGAATTGGAGTTAGGGCCAGGGAAAGAGGGGAGGGGGCTGGAGGTCTCAGAAGTGGAGAAGGGTGGGGCAAGCGGCAGCTGTGGTGTTTCCTAGTTGCTTCCCAGTAGTTCCCCTCAGTTCCGCTTCCAGTTGTTTCTAAGCCATTAAATTCTTTCCAGGCGAGATAAGAGGCCCGCCCGCCCCACCCAGGGTGTGTCACGTGCATTAGGGGGTGAGTGGGACGATTCTGACTGAGCAGAAGGAGACTAGAAGGGGACGGCAGAGTGAAGACAAGAGTCCTGTGCCTCTCCAGGGACATCACTCAGCCATTGCAGCAGCGCTGAACTGTGAGTCATGGGTGCAGCGCTCCCGGCCAAGAACAAGCTTTAGGATCATCTCTGTAGGCTTTGTGCCCTTCCCAAACCTGAGAGTCCTCACTTTGCCCCATTTCAGCATTTCCTAAAGGCTTAAGACTCCCTAGGGCTCCCTCCCAGGTTGTGAAACCTCTGTGCTGTCATCTGGGGAATCCCCGACTGGATGCCCAAAGCTCCCTCTGGCACCTCCGGATCTGGCTCAGCCACTACAGTCCGGGCAGTTGGGATTTCACCGGCACTTTCCTCCTGAGGTTCAACTGTTCACCAGATCAGCCCAGCCTTGTCTTCCCGGCAGCCTCAGCACCTTCATCGTGGTACTATTCCCCGAGTCCCTGGGTTTGTTCCCAATTCCTTTCACGTGCCTGGATGGGAACCATCCAAACCCTGGCACCCCTCACCTCCCACAATCACACTGTCTCACCCTCCAGATATATCCTCTACAAGGACTCTGATCCCAGTGGATGTCCCTATTCCCTCTGTCCTGAACAAAAGTCCCTGCCCTAGGAGAGACTCTGAGAGCTCTCCTGCCACACCTTTGCTGGGGTGTTTCCAACAGATAGAAGTGAAATCCCTATCTGTCTACTCCTCATCGATGTCTCCCTAGGGCTCTGTTCCTTACCTGGGCAATAGGGCAGCTGCTGTGCCTCTGCACCTGCTCTGTCTCCAATCCTGGGAAAGAAGTGTCTCAGAGCAGGCCAGGGTGGGCTCCCTTTGGCAGCCCTAGACTCCCCGGAGGTCCCCCTCACTTGTCCCCTGCAGCAGAGGCTCACCAAGCCTGGACCAGACTGACTGTCGATCTGGGCAGCGACAGAGAGAAGGAGGGAGCCTGCAGTGAGCAGGGGGAGGAGAAGGGGAGGACCAGCATGAGGTCAGGGAGGGGAGCGGAGATAGGGCAGGTCCTCCCACCCCTCCTAGACACCACCCCTCCTGTTCTCCTGCCATCATCCTGGCCCCCTCCCTGTCCAGGACCACAGAGTCCCACCATACCCTTGTCTCACCCACTTCATCCTGTCTCAACTTCTCACGTTCTTTTCCCATCCTATTTTAAACTCCTCCCCACCCTAAGTTTTGCCCAATCTGACATTCCCTATTCTTCCTGCTAGTTCTTTATTCCCCATCCTTTCCCCACCTGTGGCCCCTTTTCTCAGACCCAGTTTCTTTTCTCTGCCAACACTGTTCCTCATGGCCAGTCCCTCTCCTGCTCCTTCCCCAAATTCCTTTTCCACTTCTTCCCAGATGCTCCTCCAATTGGAATCTCACCCTATCTGTTGCTAGCACAGGCTCCTTCATCCCCCCAACTATTCTCCACTAGCCATGCAGGGTAGGGAGCAGAGGTAGGAGCAGGAGATAGGAGGCAACCTCCCCTTTAACCCTAAAACCTCTGCCATGAGACCATCCATGGGGTTCCACATCCACCCCACCTGCTTCCATTGCTCCCACCTGTTCCCTCTTCCCCAGCTTACATTGTCACCAAGCTGCCTTTCTGTCTGCTCTGACCAGTCCCTTTCCTGTTCTCATTTTCCCACCTCAGCAAATTCCTAGAAAAATGTGTGAGACTAACTTGGCAAGCGCTTGACTGAACATCAGGGTATATGTGACGTGGGAAGAAGTAGGGGTTGAGGGGAAGACAGGGAAGGAAAAGCTGAGGTTAGGAGGAAGTAAAAGGATGAAGAAAAGAGCTAGAGCAGGAGGCACATATGGGTGATGTTGTGGAAATGAAAAGGTGATGTTGTGGAAGGCAGAATGGAAGGGAATTAGTGCCTGGGGAGCAGGGAAGGGAGAGGATCAGGGAAGGGAGAGAATCAGGGGCTGGAGGAAAAGGGCATGTTGGTCTCAGGCGAGACAGAAGACTGATCAAGCAGACACACCCCACATTAAGTCTGTTGGGTGTTTCTCTGGCCTCATTTTCCCAGTGCTGCCCTGTTAAGGGGCTAAAAATGGGACTTCCGTCACAGAGAACTGTTCACACTGAGGAAGAACCCGACCCAGGCTCTGTGGAGGATAGACTCCTCTCCACCCCTCACCAGCAAGGTGTACCTTGGCCAAGTAATAGGTGATAGTGAAAGAACTTAGAACAGGCATGTGTTGGATGCCACATGTGATTTGAGGCACAGGTATCTGCACCTCAGGTCAGAGACCTAGTCACAGATGTACTGGGTACCTGGGTCTGGGTATGCTGGCACAGCATGTGGCTGTGGCCACTGCCCACTCAGCTCTGCGTGGCTGAGAGCAGAAGCACACATGGGCTCTCTCATGGGTGTCCCCGTGTATGTCCGTGTGCCTGGGTGTATGTGGCTGTTTTTTTCCTGGCTTTGATGGGAAGGATGAAGTCAGCATCTTGGATAGAGCTGGACTAAGCTTCCTTCCTCTGTTTTGGCCTGAACCCTCAGAGCCATGAGTAGGTACCACCTTCTCCCAGATCTCCCAGCAAGCAGTGGGGAAGACAAATCAAAGGCAAGGGAGGGTCTTGAAATTGCACCACCTGGGGAGAGTATGGATTTTTTTCTCTTGACACCCTCCAATTTCTATGGTTATATCCATTCACCCACCCCCCAGGCCCTGTATTCTTTTCAGAATTTAGAAAGTATGGTTATTTAGTCCAGAGAGTGGTCATGAGACTCTGGAAAGAAGCAAAAACCAGAAGTATGGCCCTAGGATGTTTTGGAAGCCCACCTCTGGGGACCGGATGCTGGGGTCTGAGACAGGAACATGGGGTTCCAGATGTTGACAAGCTTATGAGGCATTTGGGAAAGCCACTGGAAGCTTGATGTAGTTCCAGGTTCCAAAATAATGACTGTCTAAATCTTGACTCACCTCCTGCATTTCAGTTTCCCAGGAGTCCAGGCCTTATAAACATTTTGCTTCTCTTGAGAAAAGCACTGAGCCTTGCACAGCACAGGTGACCAATGAATGCTCGTCAATATTGAATTGTGAAAGGACTATGGGGAGCAAGTGTTTGGCAGGGAACCACAGGTGTGAGGGCAGGGAAGCCCTCTGGTCAGGTGTTGGGTTGGCTTCACTGAGGTGTCCTGGGTGGTAGGTGGAGAGGTCATGGTGTTTTCCAAAACTGTCCGTGTGCTCTGACTGTTCTCAAGGTCTTCAGCTGGTATCTTCAGCTCTGAGCCTCCATCCTTGAATGATCCTCCAAGTTTCTGTCCTGACCTCAGGAGGTTATAGAATAAAAGATATACATAGAAGAAAAGGGAAAAGAGAAGAAAAAGAAAAGGAAGGGCAATTGAGGGCAAGGGCTTGAAGGACAGAGAAGGAAACGAAGAAGGGAGGCCAAGGAGGCTGTGAGCCAAGGAATCAGTCCCAGAGAAGGAAAGATAGGAAACATTTGTACTGGGCTTCCGTTTACAAAGCAGTTTCCTACACAGGCATTTTATGAATCCCACTTTGTAGATGAGGAAATGAAGGCTCATAGACATTATGTGGCTTGTCCAGGAGAATTTGCTAGTAGTGAAAGTGGGCCTCACCCCAGTTTTCTGATTCCAAAGCCTACATTCTCTCCCCCTTCCCCAACAGCTCCAGGAAAGGAAGGGGTTGAAAACAGAAACAAGCAAAGTAGCTTCTTGAAGAACTTGCGGAAGAAAGTGTAAAGAAGCTCGATTTTTAAAACTTCTTTCTGTATCCAATTATTGTATAGATTCAGGGAGAAGAAACTGCCTAAATTGCATATGGGGTAGGATGTCCAACATTATAACAGGGAATTGAAGGCTGGGAGATGAGGATGGGAATATAGAAAACAGCCTGAGATGGGAGAGAACTAAGAGGCCAAGGATGAATAGGGGGCTAGAGAGTCATGGAAAGAAGGGTCTGGACCCTTAAAACTTCCTTTGCCCAGAGACATGGGTGTGGGGAGAAGGGAGGAGGGAAGACATTTCTATCTCGTGACAAAAGAAAGTCACACAATTGTTTTGTTTTCTGCTCTGGGGCGGGTGGGCGCCTGTATTTACCAGAGGGACTGAGGTCGCTGTGGCAACCACACATCTGGGCCCCGGAATCCAGATGTGCTGTATCGAGAAGCCATAGCAGAACGATGAGGCAAACATTAGGCTCCCCAGACCTGGCCCCCACAGCTGGGAAGAGGACAGAGGACTGGAGCGGGAAAGTGAAGAGAGAAGGGGGAGGAGAAGACTGCAGCGGGGGAGAAGAAAGGAAGTAATGGAAAGGGGCAAGGAATGTGGACAAAGGAGTGGAAAGGGAAATCGGGGGTGACATGAAAAAGGGAGGAGGCATGCACAGGGTCAGCAGCAGGAGATCAGAAGACCAAGAAAAAATAAGAGGAAGAAAGACAGTGAAGCAGAGGGAGAGAAGGGGAAAAACAAAATGCAAAACAAAACAGAAATAAAGGGTCAAAAGATGTGATAATTTGTGCTGTGGTGGAGGGCCAAAAAAAAGGCAGGCAAGAAAGAAGCACAGAAAAGAGGAAGGGAGGGACAATGGTGTCAGGGAGTCAGGGACCACAGAGAACAAAAGGTGGGGATCCAGAGGGAGGAAGCAGGAGGTGGTAGCCCAAAAAAGTAAAACTGATCAAGAGGGACTAAGACAGGAAGGGAGCGATGAAGTGCAGGAGTGACAGTGGCCTGGCATGCTGAGGTAGCCTTGGAAGGGGCTATGGACAAAGGAAATGGAAACCCACATGGGCTTGGAGGGCAGCAGCCAGGAGCCTGCCTTCACCCCACCCCAGGCATACCCAGTCTCCACAGTTCTCCATCCTCCCTGCTACTCCACTCCCTCAGCCAAGAGGTATGAGGCCTGGTTCACACCAGAGTGCCAGCTATCCTTGGCCACTTAGTGGAGGGGCAGCATGCCCCATCCTATAGCCTCCAGCATGAGATGCCAGTGCTTGAAGCACTTTCTCCAACTGAAGTCAGGAAGGAGGAGGAGCTGTAGGACAGTTGAACAGTGATGGACCCAGATGGGATAAAATGAGAATAGAGGGGGGAAAGGCAATGTAAATGGGGAGAGAAAGAAGTAAGGCCCGAGGGAACGGTGTGTCTACTGTGGAGTGAACACTGAAAATATCATCTTTCATCCTCACCCCACCAGAAGATGTAGGTAGGAGTATCACATCTCTCAGATGAGGACCCTAAGGACAGTGTTTTAGGACATCCACTAATAAAAGGCAAAGCAGGAGGAGCCCAACTCAGGTGATCTACTTCCAAAATCCTGGTTCTCATGGAACTTACTGCCTCTGTAGGGCTTGATAAGGCTCTAGGGACCCTGGTGCAGGAAGCACAGCTGAGGACCAGGGCTGCCCTCTGGAGGGAGGAGAGGTCTAGTTCCTGGGAGCCCCAGTTCCAGGTTGCCATAGTTATCCAGTCTGTTTTCACCCCAAACACAGTATGGGCGGGTGGTAGGGAGGAGGGAGAGCCTGGCTGGACACGTGAGGTTCTTCCTCCCTCCTTCAGGCCTGGGCTTTTGGCCCAGGCAGCCCCTGTCCAGTCATCTGGGCGTGGAGCCCAAGCCCAGCTCACACCCTCCAGCTGACCCAGGACACTCCTGCAGGGTCAGGCCTGAGGCACTGCTGGACAGGGGCAGCTGGAGGGGGATTTCTTCAAGTTGGGCTCAGACTCAACTCCTCACTTTGTCCCTCCTCCTAATTAGAATACACAGTCTTTTTTGCCCGACCTCCCCACCAACCCCCTCATCTGAACCCTCAGATCCCAGTCCCTCTGGTTTAGGGCTAAGAGGATGCCAGAAACATGCCCCTTTCCTCCCAAATAGCACCCCTTTCTCCAATGTGGCCCCTCCTTCCTGGGCTCAGGGCCCTCTGGCCCCAGCTCCTGTTGTTTGTGTGAGCTGCTCATCCTGGAAAGCAAGGGGAGGGAGAACCTGCTGGAGAGCAGGGGACCCTGAAGGGCGTGGGGCCCCCTGTCCTTCCTGTTTACTCAGACACATTCCAGGGATCTGCATCCTCTAGTCTGTCACGCCATAGACATCCCTGTGAGACACAGACATACCCCAGAGTTACAGGGGTGGGGCAAGGGGATGACATGAGGTCTGTGATCCCACACCCACCCCACCACCAGCAGTGTCTTCAGTGCTTGGTTTTGTGATGCTGGCTCTACAGAAGCCACTTTTCCCAAAACTCCCCATCATGAGCCAGGAAGGCAATCATCATTCCTTCAACTCCCTCCAAGTTGTTTATTTAATAACAAAAAAGAAGATATGCACACACATAAATCTAATCTCCCTCTACCAACCTTCCTTTACTCCCAGTAACTAGCTCCAAAATGTAAAAATGTCCCTTGTCCCACCTGGGGACTAAATTCCCACTTGTACCCTCAAACAGAGAAACAAAAGAACAGAATATGCAGCAGCCCACCCATCCCAAAACTGAACATCACTCAATACTCTCAGAGAAAGAAGCAGGGACTAGGGGTTCATGGGAATGAGAGAAGCCCTATATTCTGAAGTGGGGTAAGAAGAGAGATGAACCACCCAGCCCCCAAATAAGTGCTTAGCCCCCATACCCTGTCTTTCATTTACCAGCTGCCGCCAAACCCAGGGATCAGGGGAATTTGAAACAGTCCCAATTGGTCACACTGTACCCCCCACCCCACCCCCAATTCTTAGTGTGAGTTACAGAGGTCAGGGATGATTGAGGTAGAGGGGCTGGTGGGAGGCCTGGTGGGCCTGGCTGGCTGCAGAAGCTGGCAAGGGGCCACCTGTGGCATTGCCCGAGGTTGGGGACGGCTGTTTTCGGAGCGAGGGGGGCACCGTGGAGGTCTTGATGTGAATCACCCTGGTGTCCATGACCTCACACTCGATCTGCATCATTTCCTCATAGTCCCCTGGGGCCCCCCGGCCTGATAGGGTCTCTGTGAGAAGGGGAGAGTCAGGAAAGAGGAGAAAGGGGAGGCAAATGCGGGGCAGAGGTGTGGTCAGAAAAGTTATGGTGAGTAGGGAGGAAAGGAAAAGGCAATGGTACAGAGGTGGACCCATAACAGGGGTGAAACGGGATGGCAGGGATGGAGTTTGGTGCAGGGAGGAGGAACAGGGTAGGAAAAGAAAATGATATTGATGGGGGAGGGGGCCATAAAAAAGAGGATGTCAAGAGGAAAAAAAGAACATGAGTCTAGCAGGTTCCCAGCCCATGCCCTCTGCCCAGCCACCTGCCCAAGCACCTTCACCAAGGAGCACCCACCCTTAGCTTCCTCCCATTATAATCTTTTGAGTTTTGATTTTCTCTCCACTTACTTCCTGCTTCTTCTCACCTCTGAGCTTAGCATCTCTCAATGTCCCACTCTTCTTCCCTTCTCCCTCAGCTTCCCTGCTGGATCTCCCTACTAGAACTTCCTCCTTCCTTGGTTTCAGGACCCCTCCCTAAATCCCAGAGGGAAAGAATTACCATTGGGGGCCATGGCAGGCATCACCAGGGACATCTTGGGCCGAGAGGTCTTGTTGTGGCTGATTGCTGGTAGCAGCAAGTGGTCCTAGGGAACAGAGGGGCCAGGCTGGGAGGTGGAAGAGAAGATGCCAGAAAACAGGCACTCCAGCTTTACTCTTTATCTTCCCATTGAAGACAGGTTGCTAGAGAGTCTGGGATGACAGACAGGGGCAGGAGTACTTACCCTTCGGAAAGAGACAACATAAAATGTATCTTCCCGGCGGTCAATCGCATCCAGGAACTCTGGCTGTGAACGATCTGGGTGTCGATAAATCTGCAGTTGGCCCACAGAATCCCTAGGCAGGTGAGGAAACAGGATTTGGGAGGAGTTAAACCCAATGCCCACTTCCCACTGGGCCAGGATGATAGAGTATGAGAGACAGAGACCTCAGAGAATAAGTGGAGGATAATCTCATTGGTGACAATGCTGACAAGCACAGTATGGCTCTTTAGAGTGGAATCTCACTTAATAAATAAGCACGCCAGTACTCACCTTTCTGGAAGGTCAGGAGGTTGGGTGGGGACTGCCTTAACTGGAAGTGACTTCTTCCGTAGCTGAGACTTCTAGAAGAAGAACAGGTGGCCCCCATCTCACGCTCATTCCTCCACTTCCCCAAACAATTCCTGAAACCTCCACAACAAGATGTCTCCCCAGAACAGTTAGCCCTTTTCTTCAAGTGGCCTCCTTGAACAATCTTACCCATCCTACCTGTCTCTCCTGGGTTTTCTGAGGGACCTTCCGCCGGCCCCTCTCATGGCGCTGGACCCAGCCACTCAGCTCATCGGCAAGCCTAGAGAAGCACAGCAGGGTAAACATGTCTGGGCCAGGCCTAGATGCCCTAGATGCTTTTCTGTCCTGCACACAGGAGTGAGAAGATAAGGCAGGGGAGCTGGTGCTTCAGTACATGAGGAGAACCAGGAAGTGGAGGGCCTCTGAGCTTAGCATCTCTCTGTAGTCAGAGCCTAGCCCTGACTGCCCCATACCTTAGGGATTCTGTTCGGTTGAAGTGCCGACAGTCAGAGGAGAGAAACAGCTGGTCTAGGTCTCTCAGTAGTAGTTCCTTGGCACCCCCAGGGAAGGCTGTCAGGTTCCTGGAGTGAGGCATGGATGAAGCACCCATCAGAGACTTCCCATTACACCCACATCAACGAGGAAGGTGCCAGTGGCAGGAGAGTAGCTTTGGCTCCCTCTTCACGCAAAAGTGCTTTTAGGGAGAATACTTGCTTACACCCACAAAGGAGATGCAGCTTCTTTCTCCTTACCTGAAACTGGGCAAGCCTTTTGAGCTAGGCTGCAGCTCCTCAGGGGCCTGGGAGGATCCCTGGAGGGGTTCAACTCCATGAACTGGCTCATGCTCTGAGAACTCCAGCAAGTGTCTCTGGGGTCGAGGCTCCTCCCCACTCATCCGAGGAGAGACGGGAGCTGGAGGAGGCTCACTGATACTATGGACAAAGAAGGAAAGAGCAGGATAAAGAAGTCCAGCTTATCAAGTATCTACTTAAGAGTAAGGGCTTGGAGCTGGAGTTGTGGCTCAATGGTAGAGCGCTCATCTAGAACATGTGAGGCACTGGGTTTGGTCCTCAGCACCATAAAAAATAAATAAGTAAATGTCCAACTACAAGTAAAAAATATATATATTAAAAAAAAAAAAAAAGAGTAAGGGCTTTAGGGCTGGGGTTGTGGCTCAGCGGTAGAGCGCTTGCCTAGCATGCACAAGTCCCTGGGTTCGATCCTCAGCACCACATAAAAATAAAATAAAGATATTGTGTCTATATACAACTAAAATAATAATAATAATAAAATATTAAAAAAAGAGTAAGGGCTTGTGGCTAGGGTTGTAGCTCAGTGGTAGAATGCTTGCCTAGCACATATGAGGCACTGGGTTCATTCCCCAGTACCATATAAAAACAAATAAATTAAATAAAGGTATTATGTCTGTCTACAACTAAAAAAAAGTAAGGGCTTGCCAGATGTGGCACATGCCTGTAATCCTAATGGCTCAGGAGGCTGAGGCAGGAGGATCACAAGTTTGAGGCCAGCCTCAGCAACTTAGCAATGCCCTCAACAACTTAGCAAGACCCTGTCTAGGGGCTAGGAATGTGGTTCAGTGGTTAAGTACCCCTGGGTTCAATCCCTGGTACCAAAAATAAAGAGTAAAGGCTTTGTAGTCACATTGCCTGGATTCCAGTAAGACCAAGTCACTTCATCTTAAGATGGGAATAGGAACCATCTTTACCTTATAGGTCCAGAAAACAAGAAAAAGAATGCTTAGCCTTGAGCCTAGAATTCAGTAAGCCCTTAACAGTCACTTTTTTGTTTGTTTGTTTGTTTGGTGGTTAATAGGGATCAAATCCAGAGCTCTGAACATCTCAGGCAAGTACTCTACCCATTGAACTACATTCCCAGTTCAATATGGATTATTTTTATCAACATTATCACCAACATCTATCTATTGTACAATGTGCCATCATGAAGGAAACAGTGGAGCAAAAAGACTGCTGGATATACCACCATTGCTGAGGACACCAGAACTGTTTGTGTACAAGTGGAAGGAAACAGACTTGGCCAAAGCAGGCAATCTGACAGTTGTGAGGGTCAGCTCCACCCAGAGGGTTCTAGGGAAATGAGTAGGGTCTCACCTGACAGGTCCAAAGTTGAAGGCAATAAAGAGAAGGAAGACCATTATGCAGACCACCTTCCTGTTTCCAGATCCTAACTTGAGCTCGCTGTTCTAAGGTGCAGGAGAAGCAAAAGAGACAGGATGTCATCGCGTGGAGCCTGTGTTGCAACCCATCTCCCAAGGACAGTCCAGTCTGACCTCAGCCAGCAGGGCCTCCAGCCGCCGCCGGAGGGCAGCATTCTCCCTACGCAGCTGCTGGTTGTCTGCCAGCACTGCCTGCAGCCGCGCTTCCAGCCCCTGCAGATACTCTTTCTTCTTCCTGCGGGACTGGCAGGCAGACTCCCTGTTCTTGATCATTCGCTGTTGTCGCTTCAGCAACTTTGCCTAGGCACCCAGAGAGGAGGAGGCAAAAAGAAAATGATGGATGGACTGGAAAGGGGAACCAATGCCCCTAGGCCTCAGGGACTAATTACACAAATCTCCCAAGGGCTGTTCCTACCTTCCACCTCCTCAGCCAGAGGGGCTTCCTCTTCTACTAAAACATTCCAGGGAAGGAACCCTTCTCTCAACCATTCCCTGTTCCCTCTGTCACTCAGAGGAGGGAGAAATTAGACTGCAGGAAGAATTTCCTCCATCCTGGTAAAAACCTCTTTACTTGGTGGGCCTTCCTTCTTCCCAGCCCTTGTTTACAGAGACCAAGTTTAGCCTTGTACTTGCACAAAGTTTAGCCTTGTACTCTGACCTCCAGGATCATCTATAGGTCTACATCTTCACTTTCTGCTCCCATATCTTAACTCCCTCCTCATCCACCATTCTCTCCAAGAGAGATTTCCCTTATCACCGTGTGTGTGTGTGTGTGTGTGTGTGTGTGTGTGTGTGTGTGTGTGGTGGGGCGGGGGCAGGGTACTGGGGATTGAACCCAGGGCCTGTGCATGTAAGGCAAGCATTCTACCATCTAAGCTACATCCCCAGTCCTCCCTCATCCCTTTATTTCCTTTTCCTTTAAAAAAAATATATATATTTTTTAGTTTTAAGTTTTTATGTGGTGCTGAGGATCATACCCAGGGCTTCATGCATGCTAGGTGAGCACTCTACCACTAAGCCACAACCCTAGCCCCCTCTCTCTCGTCCCTTTCTACCACTAGCTCTACTCCTCTTCTTCCCAATACTTACATCCACTTCAGGCGGGCAAGAGTTCCCAGGCATAGGAGCTGGAACAATGCTTTTCCTCTCAGGCCGTGGAAGAGTGGGGGCTGGCCCTTCAGGCTGGACTCGAATAGCACCTTGGATGAGGACAACTGGGGACACTGGGGCAGGTGAACAGGAGGTCAGAGAGCTATGAGTTACATGGGGTCCTCTGTCTATCCCTGCACCAAAGCACCCAAGGACTGGGTGCTTCCATGGCTGGGAGCTCTCTGTCCAGGTCAATCCAGCCTGCCTCCTCCCTCTTTAGTACCTGCGGGTGGCTGGACAAGAGGTTGTAGAAGGACAGTGGTGCTAGGAGGCACGGCTCTGGGTGGCATCTGGACGGTGGTTAGCACCACAGGTTTGGGCTGCAGTGGTGGCTTCCTTGTGGGTGGGGTTTTGCCTAAAGGAAGATAAAAGAGAGGAAGATGGAATTTCAGGATTATGGGCCTCTTACCAAGGACCCCAGGGGTCAAGAGGCCCCATTACCTGAGGAACTATCAGGGGATGGACCCATGCTGATCTGGACAGCTCCAAGTGAGGGGGCTGGAACATCCCATAGGAGGCACCCTGAAGGGGATGGGGACTCTGTCTTCACTTCCAGCACCTCCTCTCCTATAAAAGCCTATGTGGGGCAGTCCAGAGAGATGTTAGTCAGGAGGAGTATCAGATATGTCAAGGAGAAAGAGCTGAAGAGAGAAAAGCTCTCACAGCCATGAAGCAGGAAGGGCTCAGAGGAGCTCCAGGAGGAAGGGAAGTTATACTTACCTGGCTGGGGGAGTCTGCCGACAGCAGTGAAGCCTCAGAGTTAACAGAGGAAGATGGAGAGACTGGTTCTACCTTGGTTTGGATATCTGTGGGGTTGCAGGAAGAAATAAAAGCAATAAACTTAAATAAAATAAAAAGAAAAGAAATAAATTTACCTAATATTATCTGGTACATATTGAAGAGGAAGTGGAAGAGGGTTCAGATGGAGAAATGAGTTATTTCTTGTTCTACCTATGATACTACTCTGGCCGGAGGCAGGCAATTCACAAGGGACCAGAAGCTGCTACCCTGATGATTCGTCTTCTACCTTTCTTCAGTACTCTTTCTCCTTCAGTAGTTTCTCTAATTTTTCTTATTACTGCTAGTTTTCCTCAAGGCTGTTCTTGCTATTCCCTCTTTCTTTTTCACAAATCTTGTTCATTCACATAGCAGAGACGCAAACAGAGTCTCCAGTATTTACATGGCCCATGTTCCTGTCTTGCCGTATTTCCACCCAACCTGGCCTAGAGTACCTCCCACGCTAAGAACTACCCAGCTTGCAAGTGATCTATCACTTGCACCCAATCCTGACTTGCAAGCTGACTTCTGCTTACTTACATCTTCATGCCCCCATGTACCCAAATTCAACTGGCCTTAAATGAGGCTCACTGCTTTTCCTTCATACTAGTTCCCTTTTGTTATCTGTTAGCTTCCCAGCCACTAAATTACAAAGCCTCAGGCACTTCTGAGCCTCCATAGCTTCTGTTAAATCTCTTCATATTTTGTTGATAACTCCAGGAAAACAAATGTAGGACCCACATGGCTGAAATGAAACCCAGATTCAGGTCAAAGGGCAATAGTTCACCACTACCTCTGTTCACATCACTTGTTTGCTACTGGTAAATTATGATTGCTAATACTGCTATTTGAAGTTTACAATTTATATTTTGGATACTTAATAGTCATATGATATACATTCCAAAAGAACAAAGGGGAATTCAGTGAAAATTAAATTTCCTTCCCTTCTCTGTCTACTACCCACCCAACGTCCCTCCTCAGAGATCACTGCTATCATTATTATTTCTTTTTTTCTTTTTTTTTTTTGAAAGAGAATTTTTATTTTTATTAGTTTTTCAGCAGACACAACATCTTTGTTTGTATGTGGTGCTGAGGATCCAACCCGGGCCGCAAGCATGCCAGGCGAGCACGCTACCGCTTGAGCCACATCCCCAGCCCCTATCATTATTATTTCTGCTGCTGTTATTATTTTTGGCACTGAGAATTAAACCCAGGGGTGCTTTACTTCTGAGCTACTTCCCAGTCCTTTTTAAATTTTTTTTTTACTTTGATACAGAATCTTGCTAAGGTGCCCAAGCTGGCCTAGAACTTGGGATCCTCTTCCCTTAGTGCCCCCAAGTATCTGGGATTACAAGTATGTACCACCTGAATCCATGAGGTGACCACTATTATTTGTGTGCTATAGCCCTCACAAAGCTCTCCAAATGCTGGGACTATGCTCCTATCACAGTAATGGATAAAGTATAGGACCTTGAAAATACCTAAAAAATAGGGAAGAATCTGACTTTAATAACAATGTGCTTTACCAAGTCACAATCTTTGCTGCTAAAAGTCTTTCAATTCTTATTGTGTGTGCCCTATTTGTAACATTTAATAGTCTGCTAGATATGATCTGTTTGTCTCTCTAAACTACTCTCTACCCTTCCTTGAACTGCTGAGGTCCAGGAAGAAAATCTAAATGGATTGCAGCAGTGGACTCCCTTGCTCTCCAGCTTCTTGTTGGAGTTTAACCAGGCGAAAGGCACTTTGAAATAAAAAGTCATCATGTCCAACATTGAATTAATCCTCTTCCCTGATGGCTTCTTGGCCAAGATCAAGTGTAGAATCATCTTCCTTGACCAGAAAATTCCTGCCTTTGCAGTCTCCATCCTGCAAACAGTACCCTCAAGCACTGGTACCTGGCAAGTCAGAAACCAAGGCACCCTCTTTGAATCCTACCTCTCTTCAATGCCAAGGATCACTGAAGTTCATCCCTTTCATTTCATTCTTTCTCAAATCTGTCTTCTTCTCAGCATTGGAATGTTTTCTCTTGATTAATGGCATGAGTTTCTTCCTTAGTCCATCTCACTATAGTCTTGCCTCTCTACAATCCATTCCTCTTTATTTTACTTTTACTTATTTATTTATTTTTGTGGTGCTGGGGATTGAACCCAGGGCCTTGTACATGTGAGGCAAGCACTCTACCAACTGAGCTATGTCTCCAGGCCCCAGAGACATCTTTATAATCCTATGCCTTCCCCCTCACTTAGTTGTTCAAAGGCTCCCAACTGCCTTTGAACAAGAGGCCCCTTGCCCACTTGGTCCCCTAGCCTCTGTAGTTCTTCACCTTACTTACATCCACTCCAAAGAGCTGCAGGGTCCTCAAATACTCACAAGTCAGCCCTCTCATCCATCTGGTTTATTTCCATCTGTCCTTCAAAACTCAGCTCAGTTCCCAAACATGAAAATCATAATATTTGAGGAGATGAAAATGCTAACTACGGACTGGAGATGTGGCTCAAGAGGTAGCGCGCTCGCCTGGCATGCGTGAGGCCCGGGTTCGATCCTCAGCACCACATACAAACAAAGATGTTGTGTCTGCCAAAAACTAAAAAATAAATAAAAAAAGTTCTCTCTCTCTCTCTCTCTCTCTCTCCTTTCTCTCTCTTTAAAAAAAAAAAAAACGCTAACTACCCTGATCTGATCATTATACATTGTATACTTGTATTATACTATACTCCATAAATAATTTATGTCCATTAATTTACATCCATTAAAAACCAAAACAACAAAAAAGGATAAAGTAAAACAAAACAAAATCTCAGCTCAGGAAACCTTTCTTCAGGAGCAAGTCCCACATCCAGCCCCATTCCGGTTAAGCAGCCCTCTCTCATGAACTTTCCTCCTACCATCCAAAGATCTTTATGCTGGAATGACCACAGCTATACTGACTCATATTTGTCTTTCTCTCTACTATATTACAGAACTCTTAAGTCAGAGTGGTGGTCACATCTTTTTCATCTTTGCTTTCCCAACATGCTGTCCAGTATCTAATATGAATTAGGTGCTCGATAAATATTTGCTAAATGTGCTTTTGAATAATAAACTTAAAAATCACCAAAAAAAATAGCACAAATGAGGTTAACTGTAGAATTTAGGGGTTAGATATATGGTATTCCAACCTTTCTGTATTTTTGAAAATTTTTATAATTAAATATTGGAAGAAGATGGGTAGAATGGTGCTCTGGAGGCTGAGGCAGGAGGATTGCTTGGGGCCAGGAGTTCAAGGTTTGCTTGGGCAATACAGCGAGACTTCAGCTCAAAAAAATAAAAATAAAACAGTTGGAGTAAAAATAACACAAATATGTCCTAAATTGTCCACAGTTTTTTAAAAATGCAAATTAATGGTAAGTTGAATAATACAACAGGACACTAAGAACAAGAAAAAGAGAAATCATCGATATCAACACCTTTGCTTCAGTTTCTGAAAATTCTCCCTTTCATTCCTGGCCCTTTTCCTTGCTACCTGCTATTTTCCCACCCCACCTTGTCGTTCCTGTCCTATTGCCTACACCCCTTTTCTATCTTTATACATACACAGAAGTAGACTACCTTGGTAAAGCCCCAAAACTATGGCAGCTGCCCCCTACTCCTCCTGCTTTTACCAAGCTGGGGATGGAACCCAGGGCTTCATATACACTAGGTAAGTACTCTACTGCTGAGCTATATCCACAGTTCTTTTTATTTTGAGATAGTGTCTCCCTAAGTTGCTGAGTCTAGCCTTAAACTTGTGATCCTCCTGCCTCAGCCTCCCAAGTAACTGAGATTACAGGCATGGGCTACCATGCCCCTCAGTGGAAGGTTGTTATTACCTGAGGGATCATCAGAGGTGGAGCCCACAGTAATCTGGACAGTTTCAAATGGGGAAGTTGAATCATCTCCCAGGAGGCATAGTGGGGGTGCTAAAGACTCTGTCTTCACAGGCAGAACTTCCCCTACTCCAGGGACCTAGATGAAAATCGGGGTGGAACAGGGAAGCAGAAAAGAGGAAAGAAAACAAGGAAGGTGTTGAGAGTAAGAGCAAAAACAGAAGTTTTAGAGCTTGTCAATTATCTGACAATTATTGTGGTCTGAATGGTACTGAGCATCTCTCTAAGCTATCTCTTGTCCTTTGCTTTTTCTTTCTACTTTCTTCCTGGGAAGGCTGATAAAATTTCATGATTTGGAATATTGCTATATAGTAGACAACTTGGGCAAGAATAGCTCCAGAATTCTCAGCAGTGACACCTCTTTTCTTCCCAGCCCCACATCACTGCTGCCACATATCTCTGTATATAAAAAGACTCCATTTTCACTTCTAGACAACTAGAAAGGAATATGGAAAATGCAGAGGCAGAAGACACCTCCCTCCACTTCATGACTCAGAGCAAATCATTTCCTCAGCATCCAGGGATAAAGGGAATGGAGAAAAGTCCCTGCAACACAGAGTAGGAAGACTGTTCTCTCACCTGGCTGGAGGGCTCGGTGGAGAGATGTGATGATTCGGAGCTGAGGGAGGAGGAAGAGCAGGGGGAGGATGGCTCAGACTTCACCTGAAGATCTGGAGGAAAAGGGGTTAGATAATTACCAGGAAGCAAAGCCTGAGAAGAGTCTAAAACGTGTTGAGGGACATGGCAGGTGGGGAGGTGGTAGAGATATCTCCACAAGAGCATGGAGGAAGGAACACACAGAAGGGATCAAAGGAAAAAACAGTGCACAGGCACTTATGGGGAGGAGGTGTGAGGACTCAGGGGATGACATAGTTTCTAGAAAACAGTGGGAAGATAAGGGATTCTGGAAGGCTGAAGCAACCACAAAGACTATCTTACCTGGAAAGATAGGCAGTGGGTCCCATGGGGGCTCAGGGGGGCTGGCATCCATCCCCACATCCAGGGAACTGCTGTCAAACTGAATAAAGGGGGATATCAGAGAGAAGGAATGTAAGAAAATAGGGATGACTCTGGTCTTGAAACAAGTCATAATTCTGGGTCCACTCCCACCCACCAAGGGTTAGAGAAAGGCTAGGGGAGCAATACCGGGACATCCTGCTCCACGCAACGGAAGAGCTGCGTCGGCTCCTCGGCCACTTCATCCAGGCCAGTATACAAGGGGCTGTCTGCAAGTAGTGCGGAGTGTCAGGAGGGTCGTCCAACCGCCCAGCCTACCGATCGCACACAAGCCCCCGCCCCATCCCTCATTGGCTCTGCCCGGCCAGACCCACCGCCCGCCCACTTGAAAAGTGATACAGCGAAAGAACTTCAGCCCCTCCTTCCCCCGACCCCGGAACAACTCGACATTCCCGTTGGGAACGGAGGTCTTCCCCAACTCCTTCATCTCCCGAAACCACGATCCCCCGCCCTGCTCCGCCCTCCTTCGGGTGGTGGATTCCGTATTCGCCCAGCCTTTCTCTTTGGCCTTCGCTTCCTTCCCGCGTGCCTCAGGGACACAGTTGGCCATGGCCGTCTTCCCTCCCCGACGCCTCACTCCGCACACCCCAGTCCTCCGGGCTCAGCAGGTTGTCAGTGAAGAAACGTGTCGGGTCTGCAATCTCGCTGAGGAGCATCAGCTCCGCCATCTTACCCCCCCACCCCCCGACCATGAGACGGTTCCCAAGGCCCGCCTCTCCCCATCACCAACTAATCAGTTGACTATTTTAAAAAAGGGGGGCGTCCCGGAAGTCCTACCGACCAGTAAAAGACCTGGATGCTGAGCACATGAATTGAGAAAAGAAATGGCTGTACAGGCAGGGCCAATGGGAGCACGGCGGTGGAAATAGTAGTTCCACGGTAGCTGGCTGTAAAACTGACGCACGCGCCAAACAGGCCCCAGCGACAAGGAGCCTGGGACTTGTAGTTCCCAGGATTTAAAGGTCTAGCATCTTCCCCAGCCAGTCCTAAGTTTAGACTTGAGATAGCTTCTTCGGAGATAAATATGCTCCCCCAAGATTGTCTGAGAACACTGCTATCTCCCCCAGCAAGGCAAAAAAATTGTAAATAAGATATGGGCTGAAACCCTCCCACTGGGCCCCTAAAAATCTCACAGAATAGACACAATTCACAGGTTCCTGTCTTTTTTTAACTTTTAATCAGACAAACATCTTGCGCAGACCCTGAGCCAGCCCTGCATCCTGTTTCTTCCCCTGAATGACCACCTTCCCCAACTCTTCCTGGGCTGCTCGGTTTTTGGGGTCTACTGCCAACACTTTCTTGAGGTCAGCAGTTGCTTTTTCCAGGTTACCAAGGGCAGCCTGGGCAACCCCTCTACGGTATAAAGCCTTTAAATGGCCAGGATCCCGCTCCAGCACCCGATCACAGCTCTGGGCTGCCAGCTGGGGCTGCCCGAGCAGCAACTGACAGGCAGCAAGATTGGCATGAAGAGCAGTTCGTTCTGGAGGACCAGGTGGGGGTAAAGTCAGCAGCAGCCGAAGAGCCCGTCCATAGCATCGGGCAGCCCCTTCAGGGTTTCCAGCCCGAAATAGTTCTGAGCCCCTTGCATGTTCTTCTTTGGCCAGGGCCTCCTTCTCGCTGATCTCCAATTCCCAGGAGTCCCGGCCCTGAGTGAAGGAGTCCAGTGTGAGCCTGAAAGGAGGCCCAGAGTGCCCAGGGAGCTGAAGTTCTGCTTCCTCACCTTGACACATGGACTCTAAGCATTTCTCTATGAGTTCTCCCCAAGTTTTCTCCCTCCAAGGCCCAACACCCACAGTTAGCTCTGTCCAGCCTTCTGGCAACCCTGACCCTAAAGGGAACCCCAAAATGAGTACCCGGCAGCGGGAACCTAGCTTGGGTTTGTCCAAGCCTTGACCACGGATTATGATCTTCTTGATAAAGCTCCCATCAGGACAGTACCAGACATCAGAAGCTTGAAGGAACTCTGGCATCTCACGAGTTGATTCATGAGATTTATCAGAGTCTCCTTCAAGTCTAGTGACCAGTTTTTCAGTCCCTTGAGGATTCTGTATAAATTGGCTGGCTGGATCTGAACTCATTTTCAGCTCAAGGGTTTCAGTAGGAAGGTTTTGGGTCTGCTGCCTAAACTCAGTAGTTGAATCAAAGTTTTCCTGGGGGTTCCTTTCCCATTGTTGCTTCAGTTGAGAGGTGTCCTTCTCTCCCGTTGGATTTACTGATGGTGTCTCCATTTGTCTGCCTGGTTCCTTCCACTGTGAATGAACAGTTCTGATTTGAAAGGAACAGATCAGGTTCAGGTCAGCAACTGAAAAGAAAATCATAACAATGCTAATTGCTGGACTCCTAATTTAGACTCCGACTCGTTCTTTCTCATCTGAGACCGAGGCTCCTAGACTGAAAGTATCCCCTCCTCCGCTTTTATTTCCCAGCTCCCAAAATCTCTTGTCTTCCTCAAGCTTCGGTTCCACCCAAACCAGATTCAGAACTATAAATTCCACAATTCCCTACGGTTCGAGTAGCTTCCCTACGGACACCCGATGAGGTAAAAAACTACCTGAACATCCAAAACACTTAGCATGGTGGTAAGAGCCGGATTACTCGAATCTTCTCTCCTTCCGAAGCTAAGTGCTTACTGGTTATTGTCCTCGGAGTCTAGTGCTGGACTCAGAGGACTGCCTAGAAGCTAGGAGCAGCTGATACTGACAACTAACGCTGGAGCCCGCGAGACTTGCGTAACCAGTCAAATTTCTGGCAGCCAATCGGGAGCGGGGATGAACCTATTTGGCCCGCCTACTGCGCATGACATCATTTCCTCCGCAACCACGAAGCTCCGGGCCTTAGCAACTGAAGTAGGCCGAAGCAACTGAACAAGGGGAAATTGAACCGACCCCGCTGAGGTCCACCTGGTCTGTTTACTCAAAGTGGGAAGAAAACCTGGAGTAGGAAACCCGGAAGATTGAAGATAGAATAGAGAATGGGGGTGGTGATGGGGAATGAGAGTGGCAGCAGTCCTTTTATCCAGCAACCTCAGGCCCTTCTGTGCTATTATTCCTAAATTCGGGGATCCCAGCAGAGGTCAACTCCTACCGGGTCCTTTGCCCCTTCCATCCAAGATAAACCCTCCGGCCTCTTTCTCTCCCACCGGCATGATTCCCTTAGGGGACCACTTGAGGCTTTTCCTTACCTTTTACATTATATTCAGCATTGCCTTTCAAGATTCATTTAATCAAGAAATCAGTGCTTTTCAAACTTTAAGGTGAATACACGTCAACTGAAGAAGCTGTTAAATTGCGGATTCTGATTTAGGAAGTCTAAGATGAGGATTGTGATTCTGCATTTCCACAAGCAACCAGGTGATGCTCCTGCTGGTTCAACCACTCCTGAATGATTCCAAAATAACTTCATCCCATTCTTCAGCTTGTTCTACATTTTGCATATATAACTGGTATAACTTGCTCCATTGAATGTAGCAGGGGGAAACTGGTCCTCCTTGTTTGAGTAGGTGTAAGTTTCTTTTGTGATTTCATCCTTGCTTAGCCAGCTACCTGCACAGACTGGGCCACCACAACTCTTCAGGGGGAAGGAATCCTTTTCGTACCTCACTTTGACTCCCTCTTCAGTTTTGTCTCATTGTGCCTTGGACTACAAGGACCATGCAAGGATAGTGTATGTGTGTGCTGTGCATTGGTTTCATCATTAACTACAGAGTTGAGTTAAAACAGCCCTCTCCTGTTTTGTGTTGAGCCTCAGGTCACTAACTTAGACATTCTTTTTTTTAAATTTTTTAGTTGTAGTTGGACACAATACCTTTATTTTATTTATTTATTTTTATGTGATGCTCAGGATTGAACTCACTGCCTTGTACCTGCTAGGTGAGCGCTCTGCTGCTGAGCCACAACCCCAGCCCCAATCTAGACATTATTTACCCTTGATTTTTATTTCTGGGTTCTGAGCCAGAGTAAGCTTAGTCAACACTGCTTCCACCCCATGGCTAACTACTTTGATTCTGGAATCCCTGGGATCCTATTGAAAATTAATCCATCTCTTCTTCCTCCCTCTTCCTCTTTTGATTTCAGGGATTTCAAGGCAGTCTAAAGCAAGTCACAAAGGAATGACACCCTACCAGGTATAGGGGTATGCCAGTAATCCCAGCAAATCTGGAGACTGAGGCAGGAAGATCACAAATTCGAGGCTACCCTCAGCAATTTAGCAAGGCCCTAAGCTACTTTGTGATAACCTGTCTCAAAGAATAAAAAGGGCTGAGGATGTTGCTCAGTGGTTAGGCACCCTTGTGTTCAATCCCTTGTACCCACCTAAAAAATAAAATAAAAAATCACACCTAATCTCTGGATAGAGATCAGTTTCTCTCAAAAGAAATTGCTCCCTGCTACGAATCTGTGTTTTGAAATATTTTCTCTTATTGCTGTTTATCTGTATATTTCAGATTCCACAGGGTTGTGATTGTGTATGTGTGTGTGTGTGTTATATCTTCTCCATCTATTCAATAAGTATTTGTTGATCACCTGCTATATGCCAAGCAACATGCTGTGAACTGGGGATACATAGATGCACAAGACAGGCCTAGTTATTGCCTTCATGAAACTTATAGTCAGGCCAAGGAAAGTCAGTAATTACAATGATAGGAAGAGAAGTGTGAGATGCTATGGGAGAGAATGATGAGGGATGAGGGAACATTCTTTGACACTGAGAAATTTTTTTTTTCGATTCTTTTTTTTTTTTTTTAAGAGAGAGTATTTATTTAGTTTTCGGCGGACACAACATCTTTGTTTGTATGTGGTGCTGAGAATCGAACCCGGGCCGCACGCATGCCAGGCGAACGCGCTACCGCTTGAGCCACATCCCCAGCCCATACACTGAGAAATTTTTACTGATATTATAAGAATGAGTTGGAGCTGAACCTCAGAGAATAGACACTTAGGCTATATATTGAAAAACACTGAATTAAATAGTCTACTTTGTTTTTTAGTCGATCCTTTGTTGCTATTGTGAATATAAGTGCAAATGTAAAGGTAGTGCAAACCTCTTTAAAAATAAGTCAAGTGCTTGCTTTTGTAGCACATATACTAAAATGGGAATGATACAGAGAAGATTAGCATGGCCCCTGTGCAAGCAAATTCATAAAGTATTCCATATTTTTATTGTTTTATGCCCTAAAAATAAGTAAAATAAAACTAATTTAAATCATGAATGAAAGCACTTTTTAAAAATGTTTTTGGTTGTTGATGGACCGTTATTTTTTATTTATATGTGATACTGAGGATCAAACCCAGTGCTTCACACATGCTAGGCAACCCCAGCCCTGAATTAAAGCATTTTATTTTTAAAAGATAACCCCCCTAAAAAATGAAAAAAAAAAATACAGGACTAGGAGTGTAGCTCAGTGGTAAAGCACTTGCGTAACATGCATGAGGCCCTGGATTCCATCCCTACCATCATACAGACACATTGAATTTTACATTTTTGAGAGAGGACTCAGAGGTCCCCAGGGAAGACATCCATGGACCCATAAATTCTTCCAGGCCTCAACATGTGTAGGTAAAGAAATGGGGAAAAGTACAGGCTCTCCCCTAATGCATAGGTACTGCCTGAATGTTGACTGACTCACTGTGCTTGCTCTCTCCCAGCTGTGCCTCATTATATTCTCTGGGGGTAGTCACGAAGGAACCATGACAAAGGAAAGAAATAAGCCAGGAGAATTACACCCCCAGGCCTGGCTATAGAACATGGGATCTGAAGAAGACATAAAAAGACACAGGTGAAAAATTACTTTCTTGGGAGAGAAGCTTGGACTGTGGAATGAGGGAAGAATGATGTCTCTGCCCTCTCTTTCCCTTAGAGATTTGAGAGTGTAAAGGGATGCAGTGACATGCACCTGTAGCCCCAGTTACTGGAGAGGCTGAGGCAGGAGGATCTCTTGAGCAGAGGAGTTTGGGGGCCAACTTGGGCAACATAATGAGACTTCATCTCACACACACAAAAAAGATACTATATAGGATTGGTGTAGCCCAGTGGTGGATGGCTTGCCTGCATGTAGGAGGCTCTGGGTTCAATCTCCAACACACAAAAATTCTTAACCAAGTACTCAGAACTCGTCGATTAAATATGAAAATGTGGTGGATTCCCACCAGTCATCTAATAAATGTAAAGAATCATATTATGAAATGCTCCAGGGGGAAAAAAATTAGGTGGCAAGGAAGTTATTTTAATCAGGGATGTACTGATCTGAAAAGTCTTCATAGAGGGATTTAGAGTTGAACCTTGAAAGATGGCCGTAGTTTTGACCTGTGAAGACTGAAGAGTTTTTTTTTTTTAATATTTATTTTTCAGTTTTTGGTGGACACAACATCTTTATTTTATTTTATGTGGTGCTGAGGATTGAACCCAGCGCCCCGCGCATGCCAAGCGAGAGCGCTACCGCTTGAGCCACATCCCCAGCCCATGAAGAGATTTATTGTAGATGCAGAAGAAACACAAGACAGGAGAGATAAGTAAAGGGAAACTAATTTACCCCCAGCATTATTTATGTCCAGCTTGTCAATCTCAATTTTCCCAGGCTATTCCAATACCTATTTGTGCTGCCCTGTCACCAGGCAAGGAGCTGGCTGCAAGTTTTTATACTCTCACATTCCTTTGCATTCCACATTCACCACATGGAACCATATGCTACACTAACACTCTGCCATTTAGCATCAGCATGAGAGACAAAAATTCTAGCTTTCCAAAGGTTAAATAAATTTCCCCTTCTGTTTAGTTTTGATTTCTGTGGTTGGTTTTTAGTTCTGCTGGGATTTGTGTCAAGATTTTTCCTCCCTTCTCCCAAAGCAGTTTGTTTGTGCTTCCCTGTAGGCAGAGTTTTTAGGCAGGATGAGACAGTGAAAGGCAGACTTTTTTTTTTTTTTGCAATAAAGTGTGTAATATGAACTGCTCTTTGGCCAACACTGACCATGCAGTATGACTGTAATACTAGTCACTGTGCTAAGTGTCTCACATACATTATCCCATTTGCTCCTCGCACAGTTCTATGAGTTACTTATTCAGTAAGTTATTCAACAAATTATTTTTTCTTTGGTGGTGCCAGAGATCAAACCCAGGGCCTTAGGCATGCTAGGCAAATACTCTACCATTGAGCTACACTCCCAGTCCCTGGTTCAACAAATCTTTATTCAAAGTTTCCTTTGTTCTAAGCATTGTGCTAGGGGCTGGATATAAGGCAGTGAAATAGAAGCCCTGATTGCTTCTTGTAGTTTACATTTGAGGGAAGATGATAGTCAATAAAAGTCAATCCAGGGGCTGGGGAGGTAGCTCATCTGGTAGAGTGCATGCCTACCATGCATAAGGCCCTGGTTTGTGGGAGACCAACCTTGCACGTGACTGAGTCACATTTCCTGGCTGGGTGCTGAGGCGCTCAGTCACAGAAATGTGGCAGAGCTTTCCCCACCCTTCTGGGTTCGAGGGTTGGTGTCTCCTGCATGGGTGTGTCTTGCTACAGCCCCATGGGTGAAACTATGCTCACCTGTTCCTTTGTAATATTACCCCTTGCCCTGTTTAGGGTAGAATCTTCCATGGAAGTGCCTTGTGTGAGTCCCCTTCTCTTACTGTGCCCTTGGGTGTGGCCTACCCAGGTGTCAGTCAACCTGTTGACAGTGGACATCATGAAGATAGACTCAGCCCCCTGAAACCTCACCCCTTGCCTCATTTGAATAGCTTCTCCTCAATAAAAGGGGTCAGCGCGTGCTCTCACACTCTCTCTCTCTTCCTGCGGACCCTTAAGATCAGAGGAGCTGTCACAGCAGTCAACATTTGAGTCTCTTGTCTGGTTATTTTGCTCATCCCAGTCAGCCCAGTTTTCCTGGAGTGACCCCTGAGCCTTTTAGTTGTGAGAACAGAAACCCGGCACTGGTTCAATCCTCAGCACAAAAAAAAAGAGAAGGAAAAAGAAAAAATCAACCCATAAAATATGATACAATGTTAGGCACAATATGAACACAATAAAGAAGGGTAAGGGAATAGGTGGAAAATTCAGGTATATGTGGTGCTATTTTTAATTTTAACCCTGTAATGAGGGTGGAGGTGATATTTATGCAATGACATAACTGATGTAAGGGAGTAGCCATGCAGGTATCTGGAGGAAGAATGTCTGGGGAGTGAAAAAGGAAGTGAAAAGGCCATAAGGCAGGAAGGAATTGGAGCTTTATGTTAAATCATTACAACTGGAAGAACAGAAAGGAGGTCAGAGTGGGTGGGACAGAGGGGATGAAGTCAGAAGTAGGGAGGAACAACGTCAGGCCTCATAGGCCATGGTGTGGACTTAATATTTTGTTTTATAGGGACATAAATGTGAATTCCCCTTTCATTGACCATCATAAGGGTCATGGTCAATAGCTTATAACAAGAGTTAGATTAACAAGAGAAAAAGTTATCAGATTTATTTAATCAAAGTTTTATAAGACACAGGAATCTTCAGAAATGACAACCCAAAGACCAGGGAAAACTGTCCTTTTTTCTGCTTGGATCTGGTGAAGAATGAATGGTGTAGAAATGTAATTGGACAAAAAGAGTATGACCTAATGGAAACAGAAGAGAGGCACTCAGCAAGGTCTATGTGTTCAGATTCTTCTTGGCCTTGAATAGCATTTGTTCCTCCTGGATATGGGGCAAGACCTCTTTTGGAACAAGGGTCTTATGATCTTCTATCCGACAAGGCAAGTCAGAGCATTTATTTCTTTTCTTTTCTTTTCTTCCTTCCTTCCTTCCTTCCTTTCAGTATGGAATGCTTCATGAATGTGTGTATCATCCTTGAGCAGGGGCTGTGCTGATTTTAGTATATGTCTGCCAAAGTGAGCGCTAGAACATGTCTTCATAGACCACTCTTATACAAATAAAGACAATAGAGGATAGTATAATCTCTCTAGATTTTATAGCTGGCTTTAGAAGAGAGGGTTTCTAGTTTCTATGGTTGGCCATGCAGGAGAAAAGGGAGGAGAAAAAAGGATAGGCACAAAGCTAAAAGGTCTTGCTTCTGAGTTTCTTTTCCTTCAGTGCAAATTATTCAGCAAGACAAGGTAGCATAATTTGAGATAGTGTGTCCTGAACCTCAATAGTTGGGTGGACAGGAGCCAGCAGAGGATTAAGCAGGTAAATGATATTTGGTAATTTTAAAAAATCACTCTGATAGCTGGGTGTGATGGCTCATGCTTGAAATCCCAGCAGCTCAGGAGGCTGAGGCAAGAGGTTGGAGAGTTCAAAGTCAGACTCAGCAACTTAGTGAGGCCCTAAGCAAATCAGTGAGACCCTGTCTCTAAATAAAATACAAAAAAGGACTGGGGATGTGGCTCAGCAGTTGAGTGCCTCTGGATTCAATCCCTGTATAAAAAAATTACTCTGATTTCTGCATAAGAGATGGATTATATCAGTCAAGAATGGAAGCAGGGCTGGGGTTGTAGTTCAGTGGTAGAGCGCTTGCCTCTCATGCTTGAGGCACTGGGTTTGATCCTCAGCACCACATAAATAAATAAAATATATTGTGTCCATCTACAACTAAAAATAAATATATATTTTTAAAAAGAATGGAAGCAAAGAATCCAGTTAAGGGACAATGGTTGCATAGGAGCTTGGTTTAAAGTTAAGAAGAGGGCCATGTGTAGAGTCCTGAGGCCATCTAATATTTAGGGGTCTAAAAAATGAAAAGGAGGTTTGATCAATGAAACTGAGAAGGAACAGAAAATAAGAAACTAGGGTGCTCTTCCCTCCCTCCCTTCTTTCCACTCCTCCTCCTCCTCCTCCTTCTTTTTCTTCTTTCATTGCTAGGAATCAAATCCAAGGCCTTGGGCTTGCTAAATAGATATGTTAAAGCCCCAGCCCAGGAACACTCTTTATTTGGATCCAGAAAGAGTATTTTTTTAATATATATATATTTTTAGTTGTAGATTGACACAATAACTTTATTTTATTTATTTATCTTTATGTGGTGCTGAGGGCCTCACATGAGCTAGACAAGCACTCTACTGCAGAGCTACAACCCCAACCCAATAAAGTATTTGAGCCAGGCAGGTGGTACATGCCTGTAATCCCAGATTCTTAGGAGGCTAAAGCAAGAGGATCACTTAACAAGACCTTGTCTAAAAAAAAAAAAAATTAAAAAGCCTGGAGATGTAACTAAATGGTAAAACATTCTTGAGTTTAATTCTCAGAAATGGAAATATAAAATACAACAAAAAGAAAGGAAGAGTGAATTGAAGTAAGCATTTCAAGGAGTGATCAACTGTGTCAATGTTGCTAATAATCAGAGACTAAGCTTTTTCAATCTCAGCATTAATTTAAATTTTGGGACTGACAATTCTTTTTTGTGTCCTGCACATTGTAGGATGTTTAGCACCATGCCTGATCTCTGCTCACTAGCTGCTAGGGGCACTTCATCAGTTGAGATGATCCAAAGTGTCTCTAGACATTGCCAAATGTCTCTGGGGGGTGGGAAGATCACTCTTGAAAACTGCTGCTCAAGATATTCCCCAGGAGATATTTGGCAAGACAAAGTACATGTCCGTCTTCCACAATAAAGAGTCATCTAGAGGCTGGGGTTGTGACTCAGTGGTAAAGCATTTGCCGCATGTGTGAGACACTGGGTTCAATCCTCAGCGCCACATAAAAAAATTAAAAAATAAATAAAATAAAGATATTGTGTCTATCTACAACTAACAGCAACAACAAAAAGTTATCTGGCCCAGCTGGGGATATAGCTTAGCAGTAGAGCACTTGCTTAGCATGAGCAAGGCCCTGGGCTTGATTCCCAGCACTGAGAAAAAGAAAAAGATATGAAGAATTATCTGGCCCAAAGTGTCAATAGTTCCCAAATTGAGAAACTCTGATTAAGACTCTAGTTGAGATGAGGGGCTGAGTGAATAGCTCATTGTTGAAATATGTGCTGAACATGTTCAAGACCCTGAATTCTATCCCCAGTACTGCAAAAATAATAAAGAAGTAAATGTAAAAATATGGATGTGTAAACGATGTGATTCTGCAATCTGTATTTGGGGTAAAAATGGGAGTTCATAACCCACTTGAATCTAATGTATGAAATATGATATGTCAAGAGCTTTGTAATGTTTTGAACAACCAATAATAAAAAAAAAGAAATAAATGTATAGATAGGGTGTAGCTTAGTGGTAGAACACTAGCCAAACATGCACAAGGTCCCAATTCTATCCTAAGTACCACAACAAATAAATAAATGTAAATTATCTCATACCAAGTTATAATACATGTGGATATGTGCATATATACAACAAAGAATAATTAAATATCAGGAAGCTTAAGAAGTCAAAATTTAACTGGCTCAATTACCCATACCTGTTACTCAGGAGGCTGAGGCAGGAGGATCTAAAGTTTGAGGCCAGCTTGGGCAACTTAATGAGAAAGACTCTGTCTCAAAATAAAAAAAAAAATTAAGAAATGACTGGGGATGTAGTTCAAGGGTAGAGCACTTGATTAGCATGTACCAGGCCTTGGCTTCAATTCCCAGTATTGTTTTTCTTTTTAAAAAGGAGTAAAATGTTCCCAGTATTGCTAAAGCCCCTTGTATGTCTCATTCTAATCAGAATTCCCTGCCTGCCAAGTGATAAGACATAAGCACTATTATGAATATTGTATTTTTATGCATAGTTAAGTAATAATTTTTTTTTTTTTTTTGGTATTGGGGATTGAACTCAGGGCAGTCAACCACTGAGCCACATCCCCAGCCCTAATTTGTGTTTTTTATTTTGAGTCAGGGCTTCACTGAGTTGCCTAGAGCCTCCTCACCTTTGCTAAGGCTGGCTTTGAATTTGCTATCCTCCTGCCTTGGCCTCCAGACCTGCTGAGATTACAGGTGTGAGTCATCATGCCCTGCCCTAAAGATTATTTTTTCTTTTTAAAGAAGAAGATTTTAGGGGCTGAGGCTGTAGCTCAGTGGTAAAGTGCTTGCTTCGTATGTATGAGGCACTGGGTTCAATCCTCAGCACCACATAAAAATAAATAAAGATACTGTGTGTTCATTTACAGCTAAATAAATATAAAAAAAGAAGATTTTTATTATAGCATGTTTGTACCACAATGGAAATGTTTTCACAAAATGGGGAGTACTGATTATTCAGAAAAGGTAGGCGATAATTTCAGGAGTCCTGTTTCTAAACAGGTGAAAAAGAACAGAATCTTGGGGCTCAGATGAGGTGGGGACCAGGAGTAGGTCAGTCTCTCTGCAGTAGAAATGCAGGCAGGCTAGTGGATTTGGGGTAAGACCATGAGGGGTTTCTTTTCTGAAAGTTTCTGTTTTTTTTTTTTTTTCACTGAAATAGGAAGAAAGGTTATCATCTTGTGAAATTGTGGTCTCAGACTAGGGAAGGTGAATTGACTCAAGAAATGTGAGATAGCAGGCCACACTGAAGGCCCATAGGAAGTGGAACCAGCCAGTATGACTGTGTGTTTTTCCCCAGCTAAATTCAGCTGTTGAATGCAGTGTGAAACCCTCAGAGTGTGATTTAACCAGGGACAAATGTAAATGTAAATAAATGTTTACAAGACGAGGGGCCAAGTCTACAAGATGAAGGCTGAGAGGTGACCATAATGTTGAACCTCAGAAGGAAATTGAATAATGAGGAAATTAAGAAATTGAGGAAATCAATAAAACAATAATAAAAAGTGATGGGTTTTAAAAAAATGATAGGTAGCTGGGTGTGGTGGTGCATACTTATAATTCTAGTGACTTGGGAGGCTGAGGCAGGAAGTTTGCAATTTTGAGGCCAGCCTTAGCAACTTAGTGAGACTGGTCTCAAAAAATTATCCCATGAAATAGAAAAGGAGATAACACTGTCACATTCATTTTATAAAGCCACTATCACCCTAATACCAAAACCAGAAAAACACACATCAAGGAAAGAAAACTTCAGACTACTATCCCTGATGAACACAGATGCAAAATTCTTAATAAAATATTGTCAAACTGCATTCAAAAACATGTTAAGAAGATAGTGCACCATGATCAAGTGGATTTCATTCCAGGGTTGCAAGGTTTGTTCAACATATGCAAATCAATAAATATAATTCACCACATAAATAGAATTAAGGACAAGAATCATATGATTAGATCATTAGATGCAGAAAATGCATTTGACAAAGTACAGCATCCATTCATGTTTAAAACACTAGAGAAACTAGGAATAGAAGGAGTTTACTTCAGATAAACTCAAGGCCATCGTCTTAGGGAACAGAGAAAAACTGAAAGCATTAACTCTAAAAACAGGAACAAGACAAAGATATCCACTCTCAACATTCCTATTTGACATAATCTTTAAAGAAATTTTAAAAGCATAATCTTAAAACTCTAGCTAGGGCAATCAGGCAAGAGAAGGAAATTAAAGGGATACAAAGAGAAAAAGAAGAAGTCAAATTATCTCTGCTGAGGACATGATCCTATATTTAGAAGACCCAAAAACTCCACCAGAAGCCTTTCTAGAGTTGATAAACAAATTTAGCATTTCTAGAGTTGATAAACAAATTTAGCAAAGTGGCAGGATGCAAGACTAACATGCCTAAATCAATTGCTTTCCTATGCTCCAATAATTAATTTTCTGAGAAAGAATTCAGGAAAACTACCCCATTCACAATAACCTAAAAAAATACTTAATAATAATCTAACCAAGGAGGTGAAAGAGCTCTACAATAAAAATATTAGGAAGAAATTGAACAAGACCTTAGAAGATGGAAAGACCTTCCATATTCTTGGATAGGAAGAATTAATATTGTCAAAATGGCCAAACTAGAGCTGGGGTTGTAGCTCAGTGGTAGAGTGCTTGCCAAGCATACATGAGGCACTGGCGTCGATCCTCAGCACCACATAAAAGTAAACTAGATTGTGTCCAACCAAAACTAAAATAAATAAATAAATATATTTTTAAAAATGGCCAAACTACCTAGAGCAGTATACAGAGTCAATGCAATCTCCATTAAAATGCCAATGCCATTCTTCACAGAACTAGGAAAAAAAAAGCAGTTCTAATACTCATTTGAAATAATAAGAGATCCAGTATAGCAAAAGCAAATCTGAGCAAAAGAGCAAGGCCAGAGGCATCACAATATCAGACCTCAAATTATCCTATAGAACCATAGTAACAAAAACAGCATGGTAGTAGCATCAAAACAGACACAAAAACCAATGGAATAGAATAGAAGAAACAGAGATGAGCCCATAGTCTTATGATACTCAACAAAGTTTCCAAAAACAACTTTGGAGAAAAGATAGTCTTATGGTACTGGGATAACTGGATATCCATATGTAAAAGAACAAAACTGGATCCCTCTCTCTCTTACCTTGCACAAAAGTTAAATCAAGGGGCATCAAATTCATAGGAATTAGATTAGAAACTCTGCAACTGCTAGAAGAAAATGTAGGCCCAACACTCCAACATATTAGAACAGGCATCAACTTCCTTAACAAGACTCTAAAACTCGAGAAATAAAACCAAAAATCAATAAGTGGGATGGCATCAAATTAAAAAGCATCTGTTCAACAAAGGAAACAAGAGCATGAAGAGAACCTACACAATGGGGGAAGATCTTTGCTACCTACTCCTTACATAGGGGATTAATATCCATAATATATAAAGAACTCAAAAACCTTAATACCAAAGAAACAAATAACCTAATTAATAAATGGGTAAAAGAACTAAAGAGACACCTCTCAAAAGAAGAAATACAAATGGCCAAGAAATATATGAAAAAGTGTTCTACATCTCTAGAAATTGGGAAAATGCAAATAAAACTACATTGAGATTTCTTCTCACTCCAGTCAGAATGGCAATTATCAAGAATACAAATAAATGTTGGCTGAGATGCAGGGGAAAAAAGGTACACTTATTCATTGTTGGTGGGAATGCAAATTAGTACAACCACTCTGGAAAGCAGTGTGGAGATTCTTCAAACAATTTAGGAATGGAACCACCATATGACCAGCTACCTTGCCCCTTTGTATATATCTAAAAGATCTAAAATCAACATATATATGGTGCAGTCACATCAATGTTTATAGCAGCACAATTCATAGTAGCAAGCTAGGTGCCTGTCAACAGACAAATGGATAAAAAAAAAATGCACATGTACACGAAGGAGTTTTACTGAGCCATAAAGGAGAATGAAATTATGGCATTTGCTTATAAATGGAACTGGAGAATACCATGCTAAGTGAAATAAGCCAGACTCAGAAAGTCAGGGCTTGAATGTTTTCTGTCATATGCAGAAGTTAGGCCAAAATTAAGGAAAATAGAAAAGTGGAGGAGATCTTCTGAAAATAGAAGAGGGATCAATTGAGGAGAAGAAGAGGACTCAGGGCGAGGGAGGAGGGATGGGAAAGGGGAGGAAGGGTGGAATGAATCTGACCTAATTTTCCTATATACATATATGAATGTACCATGGTAGATTTTATTTCACCTTTATTTAGTAATTTTTTATATGAATGGCACAAATTTTAAATAATTTTTTATTTTATTTATTTACTTTTATGTGGTGCTGAGGATGGAACTCAGGGCCTTGCATGTGTGAGGCGAGCGCTCTACCGCTGAGCCATAACCCCAGCCCACAATGCACTAATTTTTAAAACTACAAATAAATAGAATAAAGATCAATAGAGTAGAGGAAAGGAAACAGGGGGAAGGAGGAGGAGATAGAAAGGGGAAGTACTGGGAATGGAATTGGAGAAAATTATATTCCACGCTTATATCAAAATTAACCCCAATGTTATGTATAACTGAAGAATATGGAAACAACAGCCTGAAATGACAACCCCCAAGCAGTGTGTGACCAGGAGGAGGGAGGGAGGGAGAAGCCAAAACATTGATTCTTCCCCAATAAATTCTTTCCCAGTGACAAAACAAACCCTGGAAAGGAGATAACCATCAATCCAAAAATAGCAGTCCCTGGGAAGAGGACAAGTATTGATCCTCTCCCAAGTAAATTCTCTCCCAAGGGCAGTAAAACTACACATTAATCCTGTCCCTGTGACAATACAATGACTCCTGGAGGAAAAGATAAGCATTTGAACACTGTAAAAACATTGCTTAGTGGGACTGGGGCTGTGGCTCAGTTGTAGAGCCCTTGCCTAGCATATGTGAGGCACTGGATTTCTATCCAGAGCACCACATAAAAATAAACAAATAAAATAAAGTGTCCATCCACAACTAAAAATATTTTTTAAAAAAAAACAAAAAACCAAAAACCCACTACCCAGTAAAAACAGTGCCCAGCAAAAACAAGTTCCAAAAGTTAGCAACCTTTTGCCCATGTCCTGTTAAGTCACCTCCCAATGTAACCTGTATAAACCCATACTTTTCCTGGGGGCTATTTTCTAAAAAAACTGAGTCCCTCCGATGCCTGACTGATTGACTCTGCTGCTGAGTAAAAGGCATAACTGATCCATGAAGTCTGTTCCCATCTTAATTATTTGTGCTTTCATTATGGTGCTGAAACTGTTTTGGTTATTTTTGCTTACAATAACTATAACAAACTAATTTACAAAAGGGAGGCTGAGGATATAGGAATGTAGCTCAGTAGAAGAGCTCCTCTTGGTTCAATATCTTCTCCACACAAAAGTAATGCATAAAGTGATTCAATGCATGGGAAGTCCAGATAGGGTTGAGTGGGATACTGGGGGTTGGCATGAAAAAATTGTGGATTAAATTTTTGGAAATTTGGTTGTTATTGGTGGCAACCAAGTTGAAGGTATGATACAGGGGAATGGTGGAGAGCAGGGACAATCAGATTGTCAGAGGCAAGGAAGGTCAGGAATTGGCCACAGAACTGAATGATCTACATGGATATTGAAGACATTAAAAATAATGAAATGAGGGCTGAGGATGTGGCTCAGTAGCTGAGGGCTCCTGAGTAGTTCAATCCCTGGTATCCTGCCTCCTCCCCTGCCCCGCCTCCCAGCAAAAAAAAAAAAAAAAAAAGAAGAAGAAGAAGAAGAAGAAAAAGAAGGAAAAAAAAAAAAAAGAAAAGAACTGAGAGACTGGGGATATAGCTCTTTGGTAGAGTATTTGTTTGGTATGAGTGTGACCCTAGGTTCAATCCCCAGCATCACAAAAAAAAAAAAAAAAAAAAAAAAAAGTGTGGAGTTAGAAGACAGTGAGTCATGAACCAGGTGCCAATATTTTTTTTTCTTTTCTTTTTGTAGTACTAGGGATTGTGAAGCAGCAACCCCTTCCTAAGATGTTTCTTTTCTTTTTATCTCTGTTAATAACTGCAACCTCCTAGTTACTGCTTCTGTAATCATGCTTGCTCAGCAGCTGTGGCAGGAACCAGAGCTGCCTGGAAAGAGGGAAAAAGGGATCAAGGCTACTTGTGTGAGATAGTCTTGAGACCAGAAAGTGTGTACTATATAAAAGATACTGAGAGGAAAAAAAAAAAAAAAAGATACTGAGAACAGCCAAGCGTAGTGGTGCATGCCTATAATCCCAGTGGCTTGGGAGGCTGAGGAAGGAGGATCATGAATTCCAAGCTAGCCTCAGCAATTTAGTGAGGCCCTAAGCAAATTAGTGAGACCCTGTCTCTATATAAAATATTAAAAAGAGCTGGGGATGTGGTTCAGGGGTTAAGTGTCCCTGAGTTCAATCCCTGGTACTTAATACTGAGAACAAAAGCCTGTGCTAAGCCTTTGGAAAAGACTCCTCTGAGCCTGCACGAGTACAGAATAAACCTTGCTCTCTACATTTCCAAGCACCGAGTGTCTCTTTCCAGTGCCATGATTTCCTGTATTTTCCATAATAATTGAACCCAGGGCCTCATGCATTCTACACAAGCACTCTACCATGGAATTACAACCTTAGCCCTTTTTATTTATCTTGAGACAGAATCTCCTTAAGTTGCCCATGCTCTCCTCAAACTTGAGATCCTCCTGCCTCAGCCTTCTGAGTAGCTAATAGTTAATATTTTCCTTAAGGTTAAGGAAAATATTAAAGATCCTCCCTGTCCATGTGCCTGCTGTGACTTTGTGCATCCTTGATGGAACATCTATAGAATACTGAATTATTGGTGGGACTGGCTTACTCATGACAACTCAGAGATATTCACTTATTTCAAGGCTAAATTCCCTCCCTTTAGGGATCTCTCCAGTCCTTGGGGGTTGAAGTGTCCTTGAGGAGATCACTAGCTTATGTAGGTTGTTAGAACAGAGGTTTCTTTGTTCTAGTTGTATTTAAAGATCCCCACTGGGAACAAGACTTTGGAGTCTCAGCAGTGGAGAGGATGCTCTGCCTGAGAAGTTCTCAGTTGGGACCTTGAAAAGTTGCTCTGGGACTCCCCAACTAATTGACCTCAGGTGTTTCCCCTGATCTGGTGATGTATTTTCTTCTCTTCCTCATCTTTGCTTTTGCTTTCATATTATTGATAAAACAAATGCTATCTAATATCAAGAGAGTGTTTTTATTGTCTATCAGATCCAACCTGCCAAATTCAGCGGCTGCATGCATGCAGAACATTACTGGATTACAGGACCCACACTCAATATGTGCCAAATTCTCAATGAGTGAATGGGAATGCTGACCCAGAATCTAGTCATGGGGGAATCAGTACACCCAAGTAGATGTGAAAGGGGGTCAGACTCTCTCCTGGAGGATGGAATCTGTCAGTAGGGGTATAAGAGTAAAGGGCCTCATGTGCAGACAGAGTTAAAGTTAGGTGGGAGTAGAATCGAATTGGAATACCATTTTTTATTTCCTCTCCAGGGAGGAGTTTAGGTGAGGTGAAGAGATCTGGGAGAAGTCATGTTTACTCATTTCTCCTTCTGCCTAATTACTTTCAATGCAATTGAGTTCTAAGATTAGTAAAACAGATTTTATCAGATGAGGAACTGAAAACCAGAGATGAACAAGATTTCATTCCTGCCTTTGAGTAGTTCACAAGATAAGGTGTGTTATATATCAAAAAAACAGGTGGGGCTCGGGTGTGGTGGTGCATGCCTGTAATTCAAGTGACTCAGGAGGCTGAGGCAGGAAAATTGCAACTTTGAGGCTAGGCTCAACAACTTATGGAGACTCTGTTTCAAAATAAAAATTAATAATGATAAAAAGGATTGGGATGTGGCTCAGTGGGTAAGCACCCCTGGGTTCAATCCCCAGTACCAAAACCAATCAAACAAACAAACAAAAAAAAAACAACAATACCACCAAAAACAGGTAGAATGGGAGGGTTTCAGACCTAGATACTTTTCTCCTAAAGAAAGTTGCCTTGACTCAAGCTACATTTTGGCCTCTCCCCTCTTCCTAAGTAGTTCCTGAGATGATTTGAAGCCCATGATTCTCAACCCTGGCTGCCCTTTGGAGTCATCTGGGGATGTCTTTAAAAGACATTGACTATTACTAACTGCCACCAGGCATGGTGGTGCACTCCTGTAATCCCAGATTGGGAGGCTCAGGGAAGAGGATCATAAGTAGGAGGCCAGCTTCAGCGTGAACAACTTGCCTAGACCCGAGTCCCATCCCCAGAGATTCTGATTTAATTGGTTTAGTGAGCTTTGGGATTTTTAAATGCTCCCTAGATGATTCTAATGTGAATCTGGCTCTAAGAATTGTTCCAAGGAGTTCCTGGGGCTCTGTTTAGAAATCCACTTCTTTAAGACAGGAGTGGGGTGGTGCACACTTGTAATCCCAGCAGCTCCGGAGGCTGAGGCGGGAGGATTCTGAGTTCAAAGCCAGCCTCAGCAATTTAGTGAAGCCTTAAGCAATTTAGTGAGACACTGTGTCTAAATAAAATATTTAAAAGTCCTGGGGATGTGGCTCAGTGGTTAATCACCCCTGGGAAGGAAAGAAAGAAAGAGAGAGAGAGACACACACACACACACACACACACAGACCCACTGCTTTAATCCAGCCCAGAGGACTGAGACCTTTTTGCTGGTGGGGTGGGGTGGGGTGGGGTGGCAAATTGATCTGGGTCTTGAAGGGCAGGAAAATCTTGACCCCAAGTAGAGAGGCAGATGTGAAGGGGGAAGAACATGATAAGCAAAAGTCTAGAGGTGGTCTGAAACTCATGACAAGCTGCAGTTTGTTTTATAATAGAGATTGGAGGAGGAGGTCTAAGATTTGAGTACAGCTGGGTAAAGACCTGGGGGTGGGAATGATGAATAATTCATTTTGCAAATGAGGTTGAACAGAGAAAGTTCAATGATTTTAAGTATGGAAGTAATTGAAGGCTAGACTGAAAATAATAATTGAATAAACAATCCACAATCATGCAGGACATATAATTATGACTATGATTATTATTTTGAACTGCTGGGCCTTGGGCACCCAAGGTAAGTACTCTACCACTGAATTACACCCTCTCCCTTCCCCCACTTTTTTGAGGTGATATCTTGCTATGTTGCCCAGGCTGGTTTCAAACTCCCAGGTTCAAGACATCCTCCTGCCTCCTGAGTAGCTGAGACTACAGGCATATGCCACTGTGCTAGCTTTTCCAAAGACTGTTGAACAATGCAGTTATATCTAATAGCAGAGTTGAGAGAGACTTGAAGTAGAGAGACACGTAGGAAGTAGGAAGAGATGCTGGGGAGCTGTTTCGATGATCCCAGATGAGGTAATGTTTCTGGCAAGGACTGGGGAAAAGTGGATTCAAAACATATTGTGGCTGTAGAATTTACTCAACTTGACAACACACCAAAAGTAAGGCAGGAGAATGATGAAGGCAGCAGCAAGTTTTCAGTCTAGGAAGGGTGACTGACAAGATGATGCTATTAAAGGAGATGGGGGTTTTGGTGGCATTTCATCAACTTGGTTTGGAACATGTTGAGTTTAGATGACCAGCAGCATGGTCCATGTGACTATGTTCCTCAGACACTGGAGGAATGTCTGTTTGTACAGGACAGGTTGGAGCAGCATTTGGTTAGAGATGATGGCTAGAATTGGAATCTCTGGGGTGAAGAGCTTGGGGGAATAGCATGTGTTTAGCTTAAAGCCCTAGGTTCAATCCTCAGCACCAAAACAAACACACACCAACAATATTGATGGGATGAACTTTTTTTTTTAATTTACTTTTTAGTTTTCGGTGGACACAACATCTTTGTTTGTATGTGGTGCTGAGGATCGAACCCGGGCCGCACACATGCCAGGTGAGTGCACTACCACTTGAGCCACATCCCCAGCCCCGGGATGAACTTTTAAGGGAAAGTCCCAGAGAAGAAAAAAATCCACATGGTCACTTAGGTAACGGAGGAGAAAAAGCAAGAAGAAACCTGGGCACTGTGATACATGCCTGTAATCCAGGTTACTTGGGAGGCTAAGGCAGCTGGGTGCAATGGAGCACCTTAAATTTAAGGCCAGCTGGGTGCAATGGAGCACACCTGTAATGAAGAAGAAGAAGAAGGAGGAGGAGGAGGAGGAGGGGGAGAAAAGAAGAAGAAGAAGAAGAAGAAGAAGAAGAAGAAGAAGAAGAAGAAGAAGAAGAAAAAGAAAAAGAAGAAGAAGAGGAGGAGGAGGAAAAGAGGTATGAGAGGGTACAGAGAGGCAGATTCTGTGAAAATGCCATTGAAGTTTTGGTAGATCAGGGAGTGAAAGAATATTTTGAGGAGTCAAGACATAGTATGAAATAAAGATGACACAGACACATCTCTGATAGCAATACTCCTCTGTTCAAGAAAAACAGAAGATTAGAGGATGAAGAAATGGAAATTGAAAACATGGACTCCTTTTTGAGGAAGTTTGGTAAGGAAGGCGCATTAACACAGACATGATGGTCCACAGCAACTTGGAAGGCTAAGGCAGGAAGAACACAAGTTTAAGGGCAGTCTGGGCAACTTAGATCCTGTCTCAAATAAGATTTTAAAATAGTTTCAGGATGTAGCTCAGAGCAGCCCTGATTCGATTCCCAGTACCAGGGGAAAAAAACAAAAACAAAAACAAAACAACAACAACAACAAAATACAAAAAAGGAAGACACATTAAGCCTGAACTATCCCAAGGAGAGCCCATGATATCCCTGCCCCACCTCCTCCTCCTTCCATGTCTCTGATCTCAGTGCATGGCTTTCCTTACAGATTGTAAGTTCCATGAAGTCAGGGCTGCACCTGCTGTCGAGACAGGTGTCTCACCAGTATGCTGTATGGTGTCTGCATGTTTCATGGATGCAGACTTAGGGTAGGACCCATCCTCAGATGTACAATGAAAGACACTAAACCCATTCCTTGTAGTACTCCTGTCTCTCCTGCATCCCAACACAGAGGCCTCCTGGTTAACTTCAGGAAAGCAGAAGGTAATTCTCCTCCAGACTATTGACCTCCTCTCTGGGGCTTCCAAAGCTCTCTGCATTCTTTCTTTCCCCTGTCCCCTCTGGTGGGGCTCTAATCCAAGTTGTTTGCCACCCTCCAGCACACAGGAACAATTATGGGCAGGTAACATCTCCTCCTTGCCCCTGTTACCTACCTATCCTCAACTAACTTCTTCACCATGGTCTGCCACCTTCCTTACTCCTGCCTTCTTGGAGTTCTGAGGCTAGATCTCTGCGTCTCCTTGTAAATCTTTCCTCTCGGAAGCCCTAAACCCAGCCTAGTAAGGAGTGGAAACGGGGCCTTGGGGAAAGCAAGACCCATTGAGAAGAGAATGGCATCCGTTATCTTCCCTGGTGGATACCCAAGGACCTATTCTCTGTTCCACATATTTGTCTGTCTCCTCTCACTTGTCTTTGTCAGTCCGCCCCGCCCCACGCCCTAAAGAGATGGAGAGACGTGAAGAGGGAAACCAAAAGGGCAAAATCTTCGTGGTGCTAGAGTCTTTGGAATTGCGGGTGATAAATCCAGTAAGTCTCTTTAATATCGTCTTTCAGTTCACACACACGCACACACAGATCAGAACAAGGCAAGGACCGCCAACGGGAACAGGGAGGGGGCCGGAGTCCTCCCAGGATTGGGAGGTTCTTATCCTGGGATTCCCTTCAGCCCGGCTGCCCAGGAATAAGATGAGTGGAATGGAGTATTTACAGAGAATGGGTGCTTTTCTTCTGGGTGAAGGGTCCTAAACCAGAAATCTCCCAAATCACATTCCAAAAATCACTAAAGGAGAGTTCTGGAATTTGGGGGAAAATATGAAGAGAATCAAGTGGAGGAGAACGAAACTGTACTGGCAAAAATTGGGAGAGAGCGTGGGGGCGTGGCTATCCCGGGTCGCAGCCCTCTGGCCAGAAAAAGGGGAAGAGTCTGTTTGTCAGGGGGCTAGGCCTAAAGCCACAAACCCAATCACCTGACTGAATCGCCCCGTAGAGACGGAAAAGAAGGCGGAGCCTGCCGACCTGAAGGCGGGGTTTTGTCAGAATTGGGGTGGAGCCTATAAAGGAGGTGGGACTTTGGAGACAAGATTCCAGGCTGGGGAGCACGGGGAGCACGGCTGGGGGCGCTGCACTTTGATGGGATGGGGTATTGGAGCCCGACTTGTAGCAGGGATCCCGGGAAGCAGCGTCCCTGGGGTTGTGGGTTTTGTAGGGGTTCCTGAGGAACTGGATTAGGAGCGTGCTCACAAGGCCAGAGATTCCGTGGAGGCGGAGTTTAGGATGTTTGGAAGTCCGGCTGCCCCAGAGGCGGGTGTGCGGGACGCCTATTGGGTCCGCAGCTTGACTGCAGAACGAGTCTGGGAGGTTGAGGGGCGCAGAGTGGGGCTGGGCAGAGGGAGTTTTTAGGGATCCCAGTAGTTTTCGTGGTGCTGTGCGGCAATGATGATGACTACGGTGAGGATAGTACAGAGCACCATGGCTGCGATGCCCACCGCCAGGGAGATGAAAGAGAAGTTCCGAGCCTCGCGTGAAGCGATCTCCGCAGACACCATGTCTCCGCGGGCCAAGGCCGTGCGCACCTGCGGGGGAGGGGTGGAGGACCGCGGTCAGAGTGCCGCTGTTCTCTAGCATGCTCCAGCCTTCCTTTAAGATGGTCCCCTTAAGGCCCAACACTCCCAGAACTAAGAATAACGGCGTAAACCTAACCCCGGCTCCTCACACCTGCACTGCCTTGAAGATGGCGATGATGCCCGTAGGCCAGAAGCAGCAGATGGTGGTCAGCACTGCAATGGGCATATAGTCGTGTGGCGGGCGCCTCGGCTCCAGCAGGGCCAGCCCTGGGCCTTGGGGCGGCGGGGGGAGAGTGGAGGTCACTCCAGTTCCCCCTGGGGTCCCGCCTGCATAAGGCTGCAAAAGGAAAATTGGGGGAGGGATGTTGCTCCGACCTTGCTACAACCCACCAGCGTCCCGCCTCTGGCAAGTCGGTTTTAATAGCACAATTCTTATCCGTTGATTCTCAAAGAAACTGATTAACCACTGCCCTTGTAGGACACCCATAAATTTCGCCTAGGTTCCTCTCCTCCATTCATTGCATCATTTTGTAGATCTCCGCATTCTTCCACTAACTACGGACCACAGGCACTGTCCTGGCCTCACTTGGGACCTGTTCCTTCCCTCCAGACACCTCCCTGGCCTCCCCTCCCTCATGCCCCTTGGTTTCCAGGTTCCATTTCTTTCCCTCCCTCCAGAGGGTTTCCTTCTTTCAAACTTCCTTTTAATCTCTCGGTTCCCCCTCTCAGGTCCCGACCTCTGACCCCAAAGGACCCCCAGGTCCTTCACCTCCAAGCCTTTTCTTAGCCCTTTCTCTCTCTCTCTCTCTGGGACGTGTCCCCAGAACACAACCTGGTTTTCTGGTTCTATTTCTCTATTACCTCAGTTCCCGGTGTGCCCCCAATTTCAAGTGCTGTTCCACTGTGCCCCCCTCTTCCCAGGCCCCAGTCAGCTCCCTCACTCACCGTGCCCACCGGATAGACCGGCACGTAAGCAGTACAGGGCTGCAGCTGCAGCGGGTAGCCGGGCGCTACGTAGCCCCCCAGCGGCAAAGTGCCCACCGCCCCCGCGTGCGTGGGCACCACGAAACCAGGAGCCTGAGCAGTCTGTGCAGGCGCCGGCGGGGGTGGGGCAGCGGCGGCGGGCGGCGGTGGGGGAAGTGGGCCCTCGAAGCGAGTCTCCTGCAGGTAAGGGTCGGGTGGCATGCGGGGCAAGGTAGCGCAGCCGGGTGGGGGAGCCCCGGCGGCCGGACCAGGCGGGGCGTGATGGGGGGGCCGGGGTAGTGTGGCTGAGGACGAGGGACCGCGTTGCGCTGTGGCCGAGGAAGAGGCCAGGCCGCCTGCGCCTAAGCGCGGGAGGGTGGCGGTGCCAGACTGGTGGTAGTGGTGGTGATGGTGATGGTGCGAGGAGGGGGCTGCCTGTGGGGGCGGGGCGGGAGGTTCGGCAGGGGGCTGGGGAGCATTGTAAGGAGGTGGAGAAGTGTGTGGAACTGAGTCCGGGAGGCCTAGGGGCAGTAAGCCAAGGAAAGGGTAGGTGGGGAGAGAAGACAGCAATAAGATGAGAAGGAGACAGTCCGAGATGGAGATAGGTAATGGGAGAGGAGGAGGGAGGTGATAAGAAGTCATCTCTCATTTGGGGGTCAGGAGAGGGGTTGTATCTAGGCCATCTGCCTCCCCCCCTTCAATCTAGTTTTGAGGTCACAACTCTCCCCTCCTCCTCTTCTTTTTAAGCAATACGCACTCAGCTTTCACCCACAGACAGACACAATCTTACTTTTAAGCTATGGCTGCCTTTGGACAGGCCTGCCTGAGCTAGTCCTATGTGTGCACATGTGTAAACATGCATTACTGTGTTCACATGTGCTTACTTAAGTAGTTGTATACACACATGTGGGATGACATGTTCCACTCTGCCCTGACCTCTCTGGGAACCTCAGGGCCATTTTTTAGTGCCCATAAAGAAGAGTCTTTTGAATCTGACTCCCTTGACAACCCCAATTTGATCATGTCTCCATATTTCCCAACTGGATGTATCTATGCCAGTGAGCCACTGACTGTCCATCTGTCACTTCAAGTGATGCTATCCCTGCAGTACCTGGCTGATGCTAAGCTTCTCTTTACCTCCCTTAACCTCTCAACCTGCCCTCCTACCCATGTTGTTGGCAAGAGGCAGAGGCTGAGACTGGAAGGAGGAAAGGAAGAAAAGGGTGGGAGATAGAGGAGGGGGTGGGGGTGTAGAGAGCTGGAGAGAAGGGGAATGGAACCGAAACACTCACTAGGGAGGGCCAAGGAAGGGGGTTAAGGCAAGGGAGGGGGAGGATGAGGAGAAGATGGAGGGAGGGGGTTGTTATTGTTGTTTATTTTTTACCTGACTTTTCCGATGTCATGATTGCAGCGTGGCTGGGACAGCGTCCCTGCCCTGGAGTCAGTGGCCCCTGGCTGGCGCCGGAGTCTGGGTCCGGGATGGCGCAGCCAGCGGCAGCAGCACAGAGATGGAGAGATGAAGACTGTGGCGTGGGGCGGAGGGAACGGGGAGGGGGGGGAGCTTAAAGGGACCGAGGCAAGGGAGGGGGAAGAGCCTCAGACGTCCCCCAACTCGTCTCTGTTCTTGGACCACCTCTCTCCTCCTCTTACCCTGGCATTCAAGCCCCCAATTTAGGCTCCCTTGGAGTTGTCATGGAAACAGGAGGCAAGACCAGGCAAGGAGGGTGGGACTTAGGGAAGGAAGGAGGGAGAAAGAACTCTCTAGAGTCTCCCCCTCCAAGGCTCGCTGTAGTGATTATATTGTGGGAGGAAGCCAGCAGGTGCTCATTGGATTCAGTGTGCCAAGTTCCCTTTACATCTGGTTCACCCAGGCAGGTCTTCTTAGTTTCCCTCAGCTCCCTGCAAGGTGCCAGCATCTTTTCCCAAATCCTTGGCCCTAGTTTCTCTCTAGGAGAGATGATCTTGTGTGAGAGAGAATTGTGCAAAGCTGAGACATGAGATGGTCTGAAGAGTTCCCAGGGTACACAGTCTGAACCTGAGATCCCGGCAGTAAAGTGGGAGGCTCAGGTCTATAATTTGAGGATAGCTCCTCTGGCTGGAGGAAGAGAGATGGGAGTAGGGGGATGCATAGTTACCTTCTTCCAGGGTTAAGGAGCTGAAATGGTTTGGGAGCAGGAAGGGGTGACTTAACTGCTCATTTCTGGCAGGTCGGTTTGGAAATGTATGCTTGTTGGTGGTGTGTTTGGAGTTCTGAGGCAGGTTAGCGTTCAGCTACAAACCCCCCCCCCCCCACATACACACCCGCCAGGAGGAAACTCCACCTCCAGGGTCGATCTAAGGCATAGCGATTATTGCTCTTTTTATTTGCTCTTTGCATCTTGGAAGTGAGTGGGTGGGGAGGAGGGATGAGGAAAGGCAGTCTATGGAGATTTACACCAGTTGGGCTTGTTGCAGAAACATGGCCAGAAAAATCATTGTGTTCCCCCCGCCCCTTAAGATTAATTAAATTCCCAGCCTCCGTCTGAGGCAGTCATTTTCTGGCTGTGTACCTCCCAGTCCCTGTCCAAGAGGAGATCAGTAAAGAAGGCCTCGCCCCAGTCCCATGCCCCAGATTTAGATCTTAGCCTTACCTGGTACTTCTGGTTTTTCAGGTGTTTGCGGGAGCCCCTAATGCCTTACTCCTGAATACCTTTCTCCCACTTCGTCCTTCACTCTACACACTTCTGAGCGTACATTGGTTTTATTGGGAGAAACAAATTTAGACCCAGTAGAGACCTTGTGAAATAGGGAGAAGCTCAGACACGCTGACGAACCTTTTCTCAAGGGAAACGCTTTAATTAAGTAAACGCTCAGACAAATAAGGGGCCTAACCCAGGCTTTAGGGCATCGGGTTGGGGTCACTAATAGGTTGAGAGGTGCAGGCGCCTGGAGCTCGGAAGTCTGGATTGGGTGGTAGGGTCTGCGTCGGGAACTGCCTACAGAGTTCGGAGGGCCGGATTGTGGGGTCGCTCAAGTTCAACGACCAGGCAGCAGCATCTTCCAGGCATGAGTCAGCGCAGCCCCAGGGGCCCTCCGCCCCTTAAGGGTGGGTTGTTCCTTGGGAGGGAAGTAGATAGAGTAGGGCGGGAGAAACTGGGCCAGGCTGCACTTAGCTCGAGGGGCCTTGAGGACTCTCCGCGTCTCTGGAGACAAGGGTACTACATGCACTTCAGGATGAAGAGTTGTAAGACGCTGACCTCGGGCGGCGGGGGCGGGCGGGCATCTAGGGACGCGCATCGGCAGCCGGTCACTCCATCTGGCCATTCACCCAGCGTACCGCAAAATACTTTTTCCCAGTCCGTCCCCCACTGCCCCATGGGGACCAAGAACTTCGTGTTCGGCTGCGAAGCCAAACGCGTGGGTTGGGAAGCCGAGCGAATCAAGACAGGGGAAGTCGAACCCTTGGGTCGCTGGGAGCAGCCGGGCCTGGAGTGGCCTTCTTTCGATTCCCAGGATACATTTGCTGCTGCTGCTTCTCCCCACTGGTCTAAATGGGTTGCTCCGCCTATTTCCTCCCCACCTTCCAGAGTGCATTGGAACGTTCCATTGCCTCTCCGGTCCCCTGCCTCTGTTGCAGGGGACGCTCGCACGGTTGCCAGGGAAAGCCCGGACGTGACGGCTTTGCGCGACCCCGAGCAGCCCTCCCCCCTCCCACCCGTCATCCCCCTGGCGCTTTCTTCTCTCACGCTTTCCCTCCCCCTTGGGTTCCAGACTAGGGAGAAGTAAACATCTGGCTGAGTGAGACCTACAGACCAGGCCAGGTGGGAGTTTGCATTCTTCAGGGGGCCTACGCTGCTGTTCAGGGTCCTGTGGAACGCCGGGTTGTGCCTGGTGGTGGGGTTGCATAAAGAAGATCCTGGGCCTAGGGACCAAGTCCCTGAGCGCGGAGTTGGGGGCGGGACTTCTGGTGAGCGTTGGTGCGTCAACGCGGTGGGGGTGTGTGTTTGTCGGGGGAGATCTGGAGTAAGTTCAAAGTAGGCTAAAGGACCTGGTGTGGGAGCAGGAGGGGGAGGCTTGATGGCTGGGCATCTGTTCCGAAGGTAATGGGTGTTGTCATCTACCTCATGGGCCCTCATTCTACCTTCTTAGGCGGGAGCATGCTGGGGCTCTGGGGGCAAAGGTTCCCCTCGGTGTGGGTCCTGCTCCTGTTGCCATTCCTGCAGCTGCTGCTGCCTGCAGTCCCGGCGTCCCACAGCGCTTCCTACAAGCCGGTCATCGTGGTGCACGGGCTCTTTGACAGCTCATACAGCTTCCGCCACCTGCTGGAATACATCAATGAGGTCTGTCCGGGGACACCCAGTGGAGGACATTGGCTGAGTTTGCCTTGACTGGGGAGGAAGTGGGTAGCTGAAAGCCACCCCCGCACCCCCACGTCTCCTGCCTGCCAGTTCCTGCCCTCCTGGCATGGGGATAATTGGGGGACGGGAATCCCTGGTTCTAGCAAGCACAATAGACATGTAGATGTGGCCAGGGATAGGTATGTGGGGGCTTCATAGTCCATCCCCAGTGGTTGTATTGTCCCTTCCCACAGACACATCCTGGGACTGTGGTGACAGTGCTCGATCTCTTCGATGGCAGAGAGAGTTTACGGCCTTTGTGGGAACAGGTACAAGGGTTCCGAGAAGCTGTGATTCCCATCATGGCAAAGGCCCCTGAAGGGGTACATCTCATCTGCTACTCCCAGGGTAGGCAATTACCCATTCCCAACTCCTGATCAGTGTCTGAGGGATACTTCCTAGTTTCCTCAGCACTACATTGCTGAACCACATTGCCCTAGCCTGAGCCCTTCTTTTCTGACTTAACTCAGCACCTGGGTCTTCTCTCTCTGTGTCCTGGATGGGAGGGAGGCTCCCTGCACTGCTGCCCTTACTTTGTCCATTACCCATGATTCTTGGATTTCATGATTAATAGGGGCAGTTGAAAGTATCCTGGAGTTAAGAGTCGGGAAGCCTTGATTATAATTCTGTCACTTACATGACACATGACCTTTTGGCCCAGGGTGTGTCTGTTCTCTGAGTCTCAATCTCCTTTATGTTCAGCATGGTGGTGATGGTGGGGTGTGGGGCAAAAGACAAGAGCTGTTGACTTTGTTGTCCTTCATTTCCTGCCCAATATTGGTGTTCTGCCTATAGGGGGTCTGGTGTGCCGGGCACTGCTCTCTGTCATGGATGACCACAATGTGGATTCTTTCATCTCACTCTCATCTCCACAGATGGGACAGTATGGAGGTGAGTGGGCACTGTGGGCTGCGTAGAAGGCCCCAAGTTTTGGAGGCACAGAGGTTTGTGGTCACTTGGCACTGCCATTCTTTTGCCAGACACAGACTATTTGAAGTGGCTATTTCCTACCTCCATGCGGTCTAACCTCTACCGGATCTGCTATAGCCCTTGGGGTCAGGAATTCTCCATTTGCAACTACTGGCATGGTGAGTGGGGATACTGAATAGGGATACCAATATGGTTATTACCATAACCAATAGCAATGACAAAAATAGTGGTAACTTCTGTTCACTGAGCACTTATTATCTGAAGAGGCACTATTCAAAAATGTTTGATGTGGCTGGGTATGTGGCAGCACATACCTATAATCCCAGCAACTTGCAAGAGTGAAGTAGGAGGACTGTAAAATTTGAGGCCAACCTGGAAAACTAGCATGACCCTGTCTCAAAATAAAAAAATAAATGGGATGAGGATGTAGCTCAGTGATAGAGTGCCCTGGGGTTAAATCCCCAGAACTGGGGGGCGGGGGGGGGGACCACCACCAAAATATTTCATGTGTGTCACCTTGCCTCAGAGAGTACAAGATACAAAGATCAGCCAGACTTTTCTGTGATGTACGTTGAACAGTACCTGGTTCATAGTAGTGGCTAGATATAAGTGCTTTCTATTGTGTATACAATTATTATATTGCCATCCACCTTGAATATGAACGCAGTCACCTGACTCCACCATGCGGCCAGCGCAATGGTTTCATTAATGAGGTTCTTGGCATAAAAGTTAGCTAGCAGAGATCGAAATAAAACACACAGACTCAGTTACCTTTTTCTATGACCAGGTCCGAGACGGCTCCCCTCTCTGGTTTCCACCTCTAACCGCCTGGTAGGGCACCAAGGATTACTCAGGGCTAGCAGGAGAGAGAGAGAGCGAGCACGCCAGGGAGTAGCCTTTTATTGGGGAGCAAGAAATTCAGGGGAGAATTCCATCCAATGAAGGTTGAAGGGGGGGCCACATTCCAAGGTCAGGGTCAGTGATTGGGCCCCTGGGGTCAGTGGTCAGTCACACCCCCACACGGACGGGTTCTCTCATCAGGAGAGGGCCGGGAAAGTTCCGACACAGCCAGAAAGCCTCAGACCCAAACCCAGTCTGAGTCGCCCAGTCACGTGTGAGAATGGCACCCCACACCTGACTGGTTTTCCAGTCTTTGGTCTTGTCTCCCTTCTTTGCTTCTCTGTCTTCCTAACTGTTGTTTACTCCCAGACCCCCACCATGATGACTTGTACCTCAATGCCAGCAGCTTCTTGGCCTTGATCAATGGAGAAAGAGACCATCCCAACGCCACTGGTAAGATCCCATGTTCCTACCTATCTCTTTAGCTTCTTTGATCCCCTATATCCCTCTATCCAACCTGGCCTGACTCAGGTTGTGGCTAACTCACTCTCTCTTCTTCCCACCCTGCAGCATGGAGGAAAAACTTTCTTCGTGTGGGTCGCCTGGTGCTCATTGGGGGTCCTGATGATGGTGTCATTACTCCCTGGCAGTCCAGGTAATAAGGAATGTGTGAGCTGAACATTGGCTAAAGACACATCCAACCTTCACCAATCTCTATCTCCTGCCTAGAACTGGCTTTTCTTCTCACTGTTCAGTTAGTGCCACCCCCTATACCAATCATTCTGTTACCCAAATGTAAAACCTGGGAGTCCTATTCTAACCCCTATGTCTAGTCAGTCACTAAGTCTTGCTGAATTTACTTCCTCTACCACTCACCTCCCTTTGTAGATTTTTTCCCCCAGTGGTGAGGATTGAACCCGGACCTTTTTCCTTGCTAAGCAAGTGCTCTACCACTGAGCTATACCCCCAGTTTTTTTATTTATTTTTATTTTTTTAGTTGTAGTTGGACACAATTGGACACAGTACCTTTATTTATTTATTTATTTTTATGTGGTGCTGAAGATCGAACCCAGCATCTCATACATGATAGGCAAGCGCTCTACTGCTAAGCCACAACCCCAGCCACCCCCAGTTCTTGTAAAAAAAACTTTTAATTTTGAAATAATTATGGATTCACAGCAAGTCCCAAAGATGGTATAGAGAGGTCCTATGTACACTTGACCCAGTTTCCCAATGGTTATATCTTAGGTAAACTAAAGCACAATATCAAAACCAGGAAATAAGCTGGGCATGGTGGTACGCGCCTGTAGTTCCAGCACTCGGGAAGCTGAGGCAGGAGGATCAGCTGAGCCCAGGAGTATGAGACCAGTCTGGGCAACACAGCGAGACCCCATCTCAAACCAACCAACCAACCAACCAGGAAGTTAACATTGGTACAATGTATGTTTGTGGTTCTGTGCCATTTTATTATTTTCTACCAGCACTTTATTTACCAAGACTATTGTAACACCTCCAGCCTCATCTCTCTATGGCATTATGTGATTGTCTCTGTTGTAGGTCATCATGAGTGATCTGAAATGTCATCTGAGTTACCTTACTTAACAAATATTTATTGAATTCTATGTGCCCAGCTGCTATTCTGGGTTCTGGGAATGCAGCAGTAAATAAAAAAGAAATCACTGCTATTATGTAGCTTACATTCTAGTGGGTAGAGGAAGTAAATTAGACTAGACTTATTTAGATAATAAATGTAAATATATGTCAGGTGGCAATAAAGGAAGGCAGGGGAGGCATCAGAGGATGCTTAGGGCCTGTTTTAATGCTCAAAGAAGGCATAATGGAAGAGCTGCAACTTGAGCAGAGGCAGAAGGAAGTGAGAGAGGGAGTTGTATAACAGAGGAGGAAGAAGACCCAAGCAGCACCTGCAGAGGGCCTGGGGCAGGTGTGAGTAATGAGGCTGATATAGCACAATATCAAAACCATGAAGAGCTCATGAGAGGAAGAAAAAGAGGTAGTGAGGACCAGTTGTGTTGAGTTTTTGCAGGTTAAAGTAAGGCCTTACTTCTTTATTCTCTTTTTCTTTTTTTGTATGTGATAAAATATAGATAACAATAGGTTGGGGATACAGTTCAGGGATATAGCACTTGTCTACCATGTGTCAGGACCTGGGTTTGATCACAAGCACCAGAAAAAAAAAAAAAAATAGGTAGTAAAAATTACCATTTTAGTCCAGGCAGTACATATCTGTAATCCCAGTGACTCAGGAGGCTAAGGTAGGAGGATCACAAGTTTGAAGCCAACCTTGACAATTTAGTCTCAAAATAAAAAGGGCTGAGGGGCTGGGGATGTGGCTCAAGCGGTAGCGCGCTCGCCTGGCATGCGTTCGGCCTGGGTTCGATCCTCAACACCACATACAAACAAAGATGTTGTGTCCGCCGAAAACTAAAAAATAATATTAAAATTCTCTCTCTCTCTCTCTCTCTCTCTCAAAATAAATAAATAAATAAATAAATAAAAAGGGCGGAGAGTATGCCTCAGTGATAGAAGGCCTCTGGTACAATCTCCAGTACCACACACACAAATAAACAAACAGATGTGGTGGTGCATACCTATAATCTGAGCTACTTGAGAGACTGAGGCAGAAGGAGTGCTAGTTTGAGACCAGCTTCAGTAACTTAGCAAGACCCTGTCTCAAAATAAAAAATAAAAATGGGCTGAGAATGAAGCTCAGTGGTGAAGTGCCCCTGGGTTCAATTCTCAGTACTTTGAAAAAAAAATCCTATTATTATTATCTTCTTTTGACATTTAAGGAAACACAGGGCAAAGAGATTAAATAACTTGTCTACACTTATAGTGTTAGTAAGTGGTGAGGTCAGGCTGACTTTTTTTTTTAAATTTTTTTTGTTTAGTTGTTGATAGTCCTTTATATATTTTTTGTGGTGCTGAGAATCGAATCCAGTGCCTCACACATGCCAGGCAAGTGCGCTACCACTGAGCCCCAGCCCCAGCCCAGGCTATCTGACTTTTAATCACAATGTTTTACTTCCTCTTGATAAAGGAGGTATTCTTTATAGGACAATGAGGACAAGTAACATACTGAGACATACATATGGGGAGAGTGTGGCAGAACTGGGGTTCAAATTCAGGCCTGTGTGTGTGTCCCTACCACTTTCTCACACCTTCTACAATATAACGCCAGACCCCCAGACCTCCAGCCCAGCTTTCCCATGTGCCCAGCTGTGTCTCTGTGGCTTTGCTCTTGCTGTTTCCTTTATCTGGATACCTGTCCAGGAGCACCACAGGGAAGTTTTGTTGATGCTGTAAAAACTAAAGTAATGGTCTCTTCTCTGATCCCACAGTCCACCGAACTGAACATCATTAGCATTCGTGAAGTTATTCACAGTGAGGTTCCACTCAGTGCCCATGACAGTTAAATATTCTTTAATTTAAAAATGTGTAATTAATCCTGAGAATCACACAAAAAAACTGTTTTAAAAGACATTTTATTTTGAAATAATTTTACACCTAAGAAAAATAAAGACAGGCATGGTATCCCACATACCAAGGACATTAAGTCAGGAGGATTGCAAGTTTGAGGCCAATCTGGGCAACTTATTGAGACCTATCTCAAAATTTAAAAAAAGAAAAAAAAAAAAAAGGGTGGGCAGGATGTAGCTCAGTGGTAGAGTGGTTGCTTAGCATGTGGAAGGCCCCAAGTTTAATTCCCAGCATGGAAGAAAGGAAGCCAAGTTAGTACAAAGCATTTCTTTCTTTTTTTTTTTTTTTTAATTCTTTTGAGACAGGGTCTTTCTAAATTGCTGAGGCTAGCCTCAGACTTGTGATCCTCCTACTTTAATCTCTTTAGTCACTGGAATTATAGACCTGTGCCATTGTACCTGGCTTGTATACTCTTCACCTAAATTTCCCAAATGTTAACATTTACCATGTTTACATTAACATATTTTCTCTGTCCCCTTAAATATATCTATATTTATGCATATATGTTAATATTTAAATATATTCAACATTTACATATATATCAATTTTTTGTGTGAACCCTTTGAGAGTATTCTGTAGACATGATGTCTCTTTACATCTGTATATTTTAGTGTGTCAGGCTGTATTTCCTATAAGCAGGATGTTCTTTTATGTAACCACAGTAGTTTTCAAAAGTGGAAAATTAATAGAGACAGTAATGTAATTTTGGGGGGGGGAGGGGGATGGTTATTGGGGATTGAACTCAGAGGTACTTAACCACTGATCCATATTCCCAGCCCTTTTATATTTTATTTAGAGACAAGGTCTTGCTGAGTTGCTTAGGGCATACTAAGGTTGGCCTCAAACTTACAATCCTCCTTCCTCAGCTTCCTGAGTGGCTGAGATTACAGGCATTCACCACCATGCCTGGCTGTCCTCAGACCTTTAAAAAAAAATTAAAAATTTTTATTTTTACATATATAGATGGACACATATCTTTATTTTATTTATTTAGTTTTATGTAGTGGTGAGGATTGAATCTAGTGCCTCACATGTGCTAGGTAAGCACTCTACCACTGAGCCACAACCCCAGTCTCATCCTCAAACCTTTTTAAATTTCACTTTTGTTTTACTTTTTGTGGTGCTGTGGATTGACTCCAGGGCTTTGCACATGTTGAACAAGCACTCTACCACTGAATTATACCCCTGGCCCTCAAATTTTGAGACAGGATCTTGATAAGTTGCTCAAGCTTAACTCAAATTTGCAGTCCTCCTGTCTCAGCCTCCCACGTAGCTGAGATTGCAGGTATGCGCCACCACACCTGGCTCTAATTGTCCTTATAGGGAAAAAAAAATCAATACAAGTTCAAACTCAGGCCTGGGGGTTACATTTAGTTGTCATGTCTCTTTAGTCTCTTTTAATCTGGAATTGTTCCTCAGTCTTTGTCCATGACATTGACAGTTTTGAAGTGTATTGACCAGTTGTTTTGTGGAATGTCCTTCAGTTTGGGTTTGTTGGATATTTCCTCATGATGAGATTTAGGTTATACATTTCTAGTGAGAATTCTATAGAAATGATGCAGTACCCTCAGGGCAGAGTTTTTTGAGTGTCCTTCCTGCTGATTGTCTCCCCAACAGGCTGTAGGTTCCTAAAGGACCCTAGACCACCTTGATTATTTCCAGTTTTTGATATCCACCCTCAATCTCTTTGTAGCTTCTTTGGTTTCTATGATGCCAATGAGACAGTCTTGGAGATGGAGGAACAACTGGTGAGCCCCTTGGGATTACTCCCCCTCTCTTCATCCACTGTCCCACTCATTCTGGAGTCCTTCCTGCCACTGACTCCTGAGCTGAAGGGTTCACCCTATGGGGAGGGGGCCTAGGACACCAACAGTAACTCAATTTTGTCTCTTTTTGTGTCTTTCTTCCATGTTTCCACGCCCTTTGGCCTACCTGGAAGGTATATCTGCGGGATTCTTTTGGGTTGAAGACTCTCTTGGCTCGGGGGGCCATAGTGAGGTGTCCAATGGCTGGGATCGTCCACACGGCCTGGCATTCCAACCGCACTCTTTATGAGACTTGCATTGAACCTTGGCTCTCCTGAGGACGTCCTCAGATGTCGCCAGAACTCCCCAGCCCAGAGACCAAGTGGTGGCCTTGGAAAGCAGATGTCAGGCTCTGGCATTGGCAATGACCACCTCATTGCTCTCACACTGCCCCCACATCAACCAGGGCTCCCAGAACCCCCATCCTTTGCTCCTCCATGAATGACAAGTCCTGGTCCCCCTACCTCATGTTTTCTAGTTTGGGGGTGGCTCCATTCTCTCCCTTTCTCCCAAGACCGAGGTTGGGAAATGAGAACCAGGTTTTTAACTTGTGGCTGCTCCTGCTGCTGCTGCTGCTGCTCCTCTGTATCTGGCTGTACAGGAGGAGAACCCAGCCCCTGCCCACCACAGGGGTCTCTTTCCAGGCCACTCAGGACATTTTTAGCTTATGTTCTCCCCATGTTCCCTTTTCCTCTGAACTTCCCTGTTGTCAACCCTCCCCACCCACAAGAGGGACACTTATGAGTGGGGTTCTGAGGCTCCCCTATGGGGACAGTTCCGTTCTTGAAATGTCAGTGTTGGGGACTATCTGTGGCCTGCGAGGCCCATCTCAGGTTTTGGGATCCCCCAGTCCCTAGGATCAGTGTTGGGGTATCCCTGGGAGCCTAATTTCTTTGAGGCCCCAGCCCCTCTTTTAACTACCCTTGTATGGGTATGTCCCCTGTATTTATGGAAATAAAGTTCCATTTCCTCAGAGTGGCTTGGCTTATTTCCAGGTGAAGGGGACCTAGGCTCCTCAAGGAGGGTGGGAATGGAAACCCTGGGGCCTGGGTGCCCGGATGCTTGGGCTGGGGTGGGGACCCCCTTGGTGTTTCCGTCTTCTCAATGCCCATTCTGTATGGGTTCCTGATTCTCTGCGGGTTCTTTCCTGCTGAAGACAATTCTCTTCCTGTCCCAGCCTAGGATTAGGGGGCTGAACCCTAGGCTCCAGTGGTTTGGGCCTCAGTTTTAGGGGTGGAATGCGCCTGCCACCCCCAGGCTAGACGAGGAGGCTGAGGGTCAGGGTGGGCATTTGTTGTGCCCCTTTTTGACCTTTGTAGGCCAGAGCTGGGTGAGGGGCTATACAATGAGCCTCCTTTTCCTTGAAAGAAGGAATTTTGGCTGACACAATAGGGCCCTGTCTGCTCTGGCATGGAGGGTGGTGGCTGACTCAACTCTGTGCCCCCCAAGCCCTAACAAATGTCATCAAGAGATGGGGGCACTTTTCCCATTAGTTCCTTGGGCTGCCCCCCTGCCCTTTTGACAACTTACTTTTCTTTCTTTTCTCAGCTGATCTTGCCTCTTCTCTCGTGACTTGATCTGCTGTTTCTTGCCAGCCTGCCCTTTTCCCTGCCCCCAATTCTCCAGCAGTCTGTCTTGGGTTGAAGTAGGGCTAGGGAAAGGTCATAGGGTATTGGTGGTGTTAGAGCTAGGAGTCTCTGTTAATTTAGGAATCCAGAATTTGGGGCCCTCATAGGGTTAGGAAAATTCTTCTAGGGAGCCCTATGCTAGAGTGGGGGTGAGAGTTATAGGACTTGACCCCAGTGAGCTGATCAGGCTAGAACTAAGGAGGAGGCTTGTGGGAGGGGGTAGGAATGGGAGGCCTCTGTCTGGCCTAGCCCCTCCTCTCTTTCCCTGCCCAGAGGGCCCACCCACCAGTCTGAGCTGCTGCTGCTGAGGCTGGTCTGCCTGAAGTCTCCCTGGAGAGAGAGGAAGCCAGGTTGGAATGGAGGGAGGGGGAGGCAGATGGGGAGGGAATGTCAATGAGTAAGGAAGGGGGGGGGTTACTCAGAGCCTTAAGAGTGGATATGAATTGGGGGGCATTGTCTCATTTTCTGAGTGAAAGGTGTGTGTCCAGGATGTATTTGATGCTGTGGGTGCGTAAGGGTAGAAATATGTTTTCGGTATGGTGGTTCCAGGAGCTTGGATTTGTATGTAAGGTGTGAGGGTGTATAATTGGGGTTTTGAAAATATGAAGATTAAGTTATAAGAGAGCATGTTAAGGAGGACCATGAGGGGAGGGTTAACCATGTGTTTGTCCCTCCAGGTTGAGCAGAGTATCAGGAGAGGATGTGTCAGAGGGGTAGTGGAGGGAGTGTGCTGGGGGGAGACTGTATGATGCTGAATGGAACCGGATATGCTAAAGATGGTATCAGTTATATGTACACACAATTGTATACAGTCCTGATGGTTAGTGTGTAAAAGTGAATGTCTTAAATTCCTTAGAAGGCATCCACAGATTGTTCTTGGAAGGGCTAGGGCTGGAGAAGTTAATAGGAGAGAGGAAGGTCATCCATTAACCTCTTCTTGTCTGTAGCCCACAGAGTCTGGACTCAAAGAGAATCATGGGGTCCAAGGCTGAGCTGTGCACACTCTTTGGTGGACTTTCATTCCTCCTGCTATTGATATCAGGCGAGGGAGCCAAGGGTGTATCCCTCAAAGAGAGGTGACAACAGAAGGGGTGGGGCCTGGGTAAAGTCTGCATGTGAGCCTTCTGCTGGGAGTGGGGTTTCCTAGAAGGCAAAACAAAAGTTGAAAATTCAGAAAGGGGGTTAGAGGCTGTCACCTCAGGGGTGCAGGATCTCAGTGGCTCCTTGAGGGAGATGGTTCTCCTGGCGGCCTAGGATGAACCTGACCCGCTCAATGTCTCCCACCTCCTCCTTTGGCACGGATGCAGTCAGGGGGTCTGCTCCCAGCAGACGCTGGTGGTCCCACTACGCTACAATGAGTCCTACAGTCAACCCGTATACATGCCCTACTTGACCCTGTGCGCTGGAAGGCGCATCTGCAGCACTTACAGGTGAGGGATGGGGAGCTTGGACTCTGGGATCTCTCAGTGACCCCAAAGAATCTCTACCAGATCCCTATCTGAGGTTTGAGTCTGGTGCTGTGTTTCAGGACCACATACCGCGTGGCGTGGCGGGAGGTGAGACGGGAAGTGCAGCAGACCCATGCCATATGTTGCCAGGGCTGGAAGAAGAGACATCCAGGAGCACTCACCTGTGAAGGTGAGGTCCTGTCTTCCAGCCTTGCAGGAGGTCTGCCGACGGGAGGCAGAATATTGGGGAGCTGAGCTATAGGTTTGGACCTGAAGACCCACTCCCCCACCCCCCCTGCAGCCATTTGCGCCAAGCCTTGCTTGAACCGAGGCGTCTGTGTTGGGCCGGACAAGTGCGAGTGCGCCCCCGGCTGGGGAGGGAAGCACTGTCACGTGGGTGAGTCAGCTCCCCGCAGCGAGTGGGAGGGGCACTGGTGGCCTTCCCACCCACTCAGACGCCCGGCCCTGCCCCCACCTCAGCACTCTTCTTTCCTATAACTAGACGTGGATGAGTGTAGGACCAGTGTCACCCTCTGTTCGCACCGTTGTTTCAATACCGCCGGCAGCTTTACTTGCGGTTGCCCGCAGGGCCTGGTGCTGGGCCCCGATGGGCGTGCCTGCGCAGAGGGGTCCCCAGAGCCCCCAACCAGTGCCAGCATTCTGAGCGTGGCGGGTAAGTATGGGCCAAGTGCAGGAGAGCGCCAGGCAGCTGCTGGGGCCAAGGTAGCAGTCAAGTTCTCACTCTTTGTCCTAGTTCGGGAAGCGGAACAGGACGAGCGCGCCCTAAGGCGGGAGATTCATGAACTGCGAGGGCGCTTGGAGGGGCTGGAGCAGGTGAGTGAAGGCATCTAGCGCCAAGCCCTCGGGGCAGGAGTGACCAGTTGCCTACATCCTCAGGTATTTCTTCCTTTGCAGTGGGCTGCGCAGGCTGGAGCTTGGGTACGGGCAGTGCTGCCCATGCCACCCGAAGAGCTACAGCCAGAACAAGTGGCTGAGCTATGGGGCCGGGGTGACAGGATCGAATCTCTCAGCGACCAAGTGCTGCTGCTGGAGGAGAGGCTGGGCACCTGTGAGTCTTCTTGCCCCTCCCCATGCAGACCCCTATCCCAACTGTCCGCAGAGACCTTCCGGGTTCCGAATTCCCTCATTCCAGAAACCTCTTCTCAAAGTTCACTCTTTACTACCTTCCAGGATATCTCCATTTTTCTCCTAATCTGGGACCCTGCCTCAGTCTGGGTGAGAGAAGCAGTATGGACCCCTCAGACTGGGACAGTCCCCAGAGACTTCAGCCATGGTATCACACTATCCCCTTGTCATTAACCAGGCTCCTGTGAGGACAACAGCCTGGGCCCAGGATTGAATCCATAAGGAACTTCTAGAGCACCCAACCCCCTAATTTATAGAAACTGGACCCCACTAATCCTCTGGGATTGGCCAACTGGGAGCTGCAAATAAGACTGCCACAGAGGAGCTATGAGCCTGGAAACTTTGAAGTGCTGAAGAATGGGCAAAGGCAGGCTGTGTTAGCCTGCCCATTTCTTCTGGCTGGGGGCAGGTTGTCTGGACAAAGCCTGTGTCTTCAAATCCTTAACAAACATGGCAAGAAAGCACCCAGATCTCTCTCTCTCTTTATTTTCAGTTGCTTGCTGTTATCCAGATAATAAAAACCAACCATGAAAAACTGGGTGCCACCCTCTCCTTTTGCTCCCAGCCCACCTCCTGGGCTGAGGAAACAGGACTGGAGTAGGAGGCAGGGAGTGGCCGATGCCACCAGGAGGAAATGAAAACTGGCTCAGAGAGGGGGAAGCCTCAAAAGAAAGAAATAAATTAAACAACCTCCTCTCCCCTCTGGCCAGGGTCCAGTTCCTTTCCCCAACTCCCCAGGGTTCAGTAAGTGCAGTATCTGATATCTGCCTCTTTCCCCTGTGTCTGGTTGGGATGGTACAGGGGACAATAGGGGACTGGGTTGGGTCAGGACTACTGAAGGACTGTACCATGGGGACAGGGGGAAGCAGAAATGTGAGACCAAATTGGCATCCAGGAGTGTATGCTCAACCCTGGGCATCTTGGCAAGGGAGGGATGAGACCTCTGAGTTAGAAGAGTCCAGCCCCTACAGATAGGGGCTCCACCGGGAGGGAAGATGAAGGTGCTGAGGAAGATTCCCAGGATGAGCCTGGGAGGAGTGTTCCAGGTATCAGCTTCCAGCCAGAGTGAGGAGTTGTCCCCACAAATGGATCAGTCCACTGAACCCATGAACTTAGGCATGGGGGGATGAATTGTTCCACAGACAGGATGAGTCCACTGGCCAATATGGGATGGAGAGGGAGAGAAGACAGCAAAGGAAGAGTCCACTGGGGATGGGATGGGATGGAATATTCCCCACCCTTGTGTACAATGAGCCACTCAAGTTGAAGGGGAGGCAACTATCCCACAGACAAGATGGCAGGAGGTGAGGATCAGAATGAAGACTGCACCTAGGCAGGAGAGTCCCTGGATGGGGCCAGGAAGGGATAGGGAGTGACAACTGTATGTACTTTCACATCAGAATTTGAAGATTCTGAAGAGGAGAATGAATGGGGAGAAAGGAAATGAGGAAGAGTGCCCCTGCTTTAGGGCCAATGGGTTGGTAGGTGTGGGGCAGAAGATGGGGACAAATGGGAGAGAAGCTCACAGCCGGGCTTCGCCCACTCCCCCAGGCTTCTTCAGATAGTCACCACCACCCCGGCCATCAGTGGAGATTTCCCGGAAAATGGTGAGCATGGAGTGCCGGACTCTGTCAGCCAGAGCAGGGACATCATCTGGTGTCAGCCCTTCTGTGGGCACTGGTGGCAGCACCCGTACCTGACATCGCCCTGGTGAGATGAGGAGCACCATTATGGCTTGTTCTCCCAGGATTTTGCCCACAGGTAGTGCCCAGCTTCTGAGCAATGCTGCTACTCCCTTCCTCAATCTTGTGGGTTTCTTCCCCTAACCCTGGGCAACCGCCTCCTGATTGCCAGCTGCCACCTGTTTTTTGAGGCCCTCCTGTACAAAGCCTTCCCTGAACCTCAGTCCAGATATCTCCTATCACCCGGGTTTAGCCTTCACCGTGGAGGTTTATTGACTGCAGTTTTGCATATATAGACTATCTTTCCTGACAGATCAAAACAGCCCCTCTTAGAGACCAAGTACTGCCCACCCAACAGAGTATGGTGGGTGCTTAATAGACACTTTTGCCTGATGAGGGATCATACATGGGATATTCATGTGGGTATGTCTCATGGCTCTGTCACTGAATGATCCCCTGCTCACAGGGACATACCCTAGTCTCTCCAATGGCTGTTCTGGCCACACACTATCCCAGACCTGCTCAGAGCCCTCACCCGAGGTGAAGCGGCGCTCCTTCTTGCAGTAGAAGTCTTGATAGGAGGACATGACTATGGGGACAATGGGAACCTGGAAAATGGATAAAGTGGATCAGTCCATGGCTCCCTGAGACCAACCATTGCCCAGAAAGGAAGGAAGGATGGGGGCTAGGGACTGAGCAGAGGAAGGCGAAGTAGTAGTCACCTGGGCCTGTACTGCAAGATGGAAGGCGCCACGTTTGAAGGGCAGCATGGAGCCGTTGTGATTTCTTGTTCCCTCAGGAAAAACCCAGACTCTTACCTGGTAGAGGAAGAGGGTCAAGGAAGATATGCACATATGGAGGCATCAGAGTGGGTGCAATGCTATAATGAGGCCTGCCTGCCCTGTCTATCCATTAGTTTATAACTGTTCCATTCCCTAGTTCCCCAAGCCCCCATTTCCCCAAGATGACTCACGTCCTGGGTAAGCAGGGTCTGGGCGACCTCAGACATGACACTGATAGCATCCCCTGTGCGCTTCCGGTCAATGAAGATGACTCCTGCCAGCCAGCAGGCCAGTCCAGCAGAGCCAGCCCATAGTAGTTCACGCTTGGCAATGGGAACACAGCGGCCTGGCAGTACCTCCATCATTCCTTAAGCAGGCATGGGGATGGAGTAAGGATCAGGGCAGAGGCAGAGTGCCACAGCAGGCATCCCACTCCACCCAGGTCATCACCCACACTAGCAGGGACTGGAGATAAAGGTAGCAGACTACATTTTACCCATGTAAAAGCAAGGGTGACTAAAGGCATATGTACCCTGCTAATGAGGGCAGACGTATTCTGGAGAAAGAAAACCTGAGGAGGGAGCAAGGGAGCAACATCCTAGAAGAGAGGAGTTGAGGACCTTTAAAGGAGCAGGTTTGTGGCAAAGTGCCAGGAGGGAGGGCATGTGCCTAGGAACGGGGTCTCACCAAGCAGGTCGAGGGAGCTCTGGTGGTTGGAGACTACAACGTAGGGCTGTGAGGGAGGGAAGTGATGGGCCCCTCGCACCTCCACTCGGATCCCATACAGGTATTTGACGTGGAGCAGCATTAGACGCAAGATCCTGTGGGGTCACGGCAAAGGGGCCCAATGGGATTCACTGATGTCCACCTGCCTGTCTCAGTTCTCCCCACCCTACTGTCTTTCTGGCCATTTTTGCAATTTTCTCCCCCTTCTGTGTCCCTGGGCTTATTCAGTCTATGCTACACGTACCATGCTGCTCTCTGAATTTACCATTCACTTCTCACCCTTGGGTTCCCTCATCACCCATCCATCACCCCTCGCCCCTCACTTCATGTTCTCAACGTTGCGTCCTCGCACGGCACACACAGGGATGGCAAGCACAGCCAGGAAGAGGATCCAACCGTTGTAGAAGGCCATCTTAAAGAAATACTTGGCACTGGGGCTGCAGAACCACAGGGTGGGCAGCAGGAAGAGTAGCAGCAAGAGCAGCAGCAGCAGCACCGTCCATGCCCCGGGCCACAGCTCCATTCTGGCCACCTGCAGAGAATGGGGCAAAGGACAGTGGCCTGGTTTCTGGAGGGGAGGAGAGTGGAATGAGTAAGGCACAGAAGGAAAGGTTAGGGGGTATTATCAGGATAAGGACCAGAGATACAGAATGAGTCCTGAGCTCCTATCAAAACCTTCCTAGGAAGCCTCTCTAGGATGGGGAGCTCAAGATAGTTGTCCCCACCACCTCCAAGAGGGCTCTAGATACACTGAGACAAGAAGATCTGAGACATGGATATCCACAACTCACAGATAAATGAGAACAAAACAACAAATCTAGTGTGGTGGTGCATGCCTGTAATCCCAGTGACTCAGGAAGCTGAGGCAGGAGGATCTCAAGTTCAAGGCCAGCCTCAGCAACTTTGTGAGACCCTTAGTAACTTAGCGAGACCCAGTCTCAAAATAAAAAATAAAATAAATGGGGATGTGGCTCAGTTGTAAAGCACCCCCAGATCCAACCCTCAGCACCAAAATAAATAAATAAACTAACAAACAGAATCAACAAAAACAATGATAGCTAACACTTGTACTGAAAAGATAACAGTCTACACCTGCTTAGCCACCAGCCACATGTGGATACTGAGCACCTAAATGTGGCTAGTACAGATTCAGATATTCTAGAAATGTAAAGTATACATCAGATTTTAAAAACTTTGGGTGAAAAACGAAAGTGTAAAATACTGCCTGATAATCTTCTAATTTCTTTTGGATATATTGGGCTAATGACGTACCCCATTAAAATCAATTTCACTTTGTGTATGGTACTGGGGATGAAACCCAGGGTGCACTGCCACTGAGTTACATCTCCAGCCCTTTATTTTTTGAGACAGGGTCTCACTAAGTTGCTGAGGCTGGCCTCAAACTTGTGATTCTCCTACTTCAGCCTCCCTAGTGGCTGGGATTAAGGCCATGCACCACCATGCCTGGCTCACTGTTACCTTTAATGAGGTTATAAGAAAATTAAAAGTTACATGCGGCTCACATTATATTTCTATTGAACTGTGCTGGTCTATACGTTATATTAAACAATTACATACTATATACACTATAAAGTACTATTATTATTTACATTTTATAGAAAATAAACCCAGAGATTAAAGATCTTACCCGAGATCATATAGCTCCTAAACAACATTAGGTCATATAGCTCCTAAACAAAATTAGGCAGCCTGTGTCCTAAGCACTTTGTTATGCTGTCATCTGTATCTGTGTGGTGTATGTGTATATACCACACACACAGTACACAGCAGATACAGTGACTGTGAACAAACATCCAAAAACACTAAGTGATGAGAGATGGAAATGAACATACACATAATCATACAGAGAGACACATTTGCATACATGCACAAATTTACCACCATACCCAGTGACAGGTAAAGGAATATAAATGCATACCTAAAAAAAATCTCTCTCCCCACAGGGAGCCTCCTCTATTTTCAATAAATCCAACATACCAATCCTGTTTCCACAGATAGGTAAACAAATTTCACCACCCTTTCCCCTTCTTTCTAGCCATATGCAGGCAATATGGCTGGCCTCATCAAGTAAAACATGGAAGGTAGAGAATAAAAGGTCCAGATATCATACCACCTGCTCTGGACAGGACAGGACTCAAGTGGAAGAGGTATAGACATGCAGAGATTCTTCCTACTTCCTCCACTTTGTCTCACTGCTAAAGGGAGAGTCACAATTGACAAAAGGGGTGTTCAAGCAAATTATCTGTTATTCCCATCTAGGCCAAAGGCACTCCCTTTCTGGAACAGGAAGGGCTATACTCAAAGGTCAGAGGCAATGGAGGAAACAGGGGATCTTGCCAGCTAGGAAGGATTTCTCGCTGCTCCATCCCACTGCCTCTTCAAGTTCAGACCTTCATGGTTTCTCTCCTGACCTATATGCTGTAGACTCCTAACCCTTCCCCTCCAATCATCTTCCACGTGACAACCAGAAATGTTTCTGTACTGGATATTTCTGTCTTGCCCATAGGCCCTTCTTCACAAGTTGACTTCTGCTTATATTTTCCACCACATCCTCAAAAGCAGCTTTGTTTTTGCTCCAAACTGATTTACTTCAGTTTCTCAGATGCACCATGATCCTTCATGCTTCTGTGCCTTGAACATGAAGTTCCCTTTGGCTGGAATGCCCTTTCTGACTCTTCTCCAGCCTCACACAGTTCAGTTCCACCTTCCGGATGACTTCCCCTCAAGGCCTGTGTTTTCATTAGATATTTTCTTATCAGTGGTTCTCAAAGTATAGAATGCAAATTCTCAGAACTCAACCCAGAAATACCAGATATATTGAATCAGAAATCCTGGGCACTGGGACAAGCAATCTGTATTTTAACAAGCTCTCCAGGTGAGTCTGATATGCACTTGGGTTCTCAAAGCACTGACACTGCACCACACTAAGTTTAACAGCTCACTGGCATCCACCTCTTCCCCAAGGTTGTAAAAAACTTGAAGACGGGGATTCTGTCCTATCCCCAATGCCAGGACAGTAGGAGGTAGAGTAGGCATTCAATATTAACATTTGCTCAACAGATTATAAGGCTGTATACACACCCACACAGCTATAATTAATGTTGAGAGATGGTTTTGTTTTTGTTTTGCAGTACTGGGGGTTGAACCCAGGGTCTCATATATGCTAGGCAAGCACTCTGCCACTAAGCTAAACAACCAGTTCCAAGATGGTGGTCCAGATCACAAATCAGATAGCTACCTTTTTAAGGAATATTAACTATAAAAAGTCACCAGTAAAATATGGAACATGTCAAGCTTCACAGTAACTTATTCTGAAAATAAACGATACATGGTCACAGTGAAGGCAGAGTAAATACCATGACAATATCGTCTCATACATAAGAAAGAATGGGATCAATGTGCCACTGGGGAAGGATGCTGGTATCACCAAATATGTGCCAACAGTATGAAGAGTGGGGCATAAATAATGTCCTTAAATAAATATGGATGGGGTTTCACAACAGGGCTAAACCCTGACACACATTAAGCCCACAGACAAACTATACACAGCCAATGGAGAAATAATGTGTGAAGACACAGGCCAAGGAAGTCAGCAAGATAAGGCATGGTCCTTTGCGGATCTGGATAGTTTATAATACATGATATTAAGTAACACTCTGGTCAGAAATGTCCAAGGATTTATTAACACAATGGAGTGTCAAATGGGTTAATGAGCATACAGCTCACAAAACATATTGACAATAAGTTTATTAAATAAATGGTAGGTGTAACCAGAAGCACACACACTATGGATGTATCACATCCATGCATCATTTGAAGGGGAATGCACATTTGGTAAGAATCATAACAGTGGTAACAGGCTGATCCCATCACAGTATAAGAGTGTGTGTTATTCCATGGATCCCACAAAGGAAAACTCCTGCATATGTCGTGACCATGGACATTTGAGACCAAACAAAATAAGGTATATAAGCTTTGCATGCTAAATATGCAAAAGCATAAAACTTGTAAGTAACATGAAATCGCCTATTAATAGGTGCAACATAAAAAACAAGGCAGGACTTGAACATGTCAAAATTGGATGTGGCACAAGGACACAAGATATGAGAATGGGCAATTCTGATGGAAAATAAAAAACATTATTTCTCTATAATGTATGGACAACAGGGACAACCTAGCTGCACACAAGCTATCAAACACATTAAAGACACACAGCCAATATAGAAAACATGTCCCGCCCCCCGCCCCCCCCCCCCCCCCGCAAGGAATTTATAGTGTCAGTGTGGAAGGCCACTGAGAAATAAGGTTCTGTGCCTAGAGGGAGAGGTGCCTGAGGACATTCCTAGGAATCAAATTTTGCTGGCCTTCTTTCCTCTCCCCCCACCCCGCAAGAGTCATGTGGGGCCAAAGGGCAGGAAAAGGAATTGGGGAATGTGTAGGGAATTCCCTCTCCAGGATTCCCTGTCCACACCCCCAGTTCCAAATTCAGTTTCCATCTCTCTTCCCACCCATGTCTTTTTCATTCTTCCTCTCAGGCCCCCTCTCCTTTCCCCAGCAACCCTCTTCCCTGTCGGCCTTCCCAGCCCCATCCCCTCATCTCCGTCCCTTTCAGCACCCTCCTCCCTCTTCCTCCCATCCCTTTCCCGCCCACACCTCAGTGGGGTGGGGGGCCTGGGGGGCCGGCCCCCTCCCCAGCCAGGCTGCGGCAGCGGTGGTGGCGGCTGGCTGTGTCTCTGCCTCTGTCGGGGTGTCGGTGCCAAGGGGGCGACAGGATATGGGGGTGTCCTAGCCCCGGCCGATGGAGGGGAGGTGGGAGTGGGAGGTTGGGCCCATAGCGGTAGGAATGGTGGGGGGTTGTCCCCCCAGCACCCTCCCTCCCTCCCTCCCTTTCTGCTGTCTCTGAGGGCTGGGGCTGCTGCTGCCGCTATCCCCCCCCACCCCTCCCCAACGCCTGCTGGTTTCCGGGGCTGGCCAGGAAGTGGGGGGCGGTGATGGGCGGCCTGTTTTACCAATCTCCTCTTAGAGACCCGGCATCTCCTCTCCACCTCTACCACAGTTCTCTGGCTAACTCCGCCTCGGGAGAGCCCAGCAGGGCTCTGCTCGTCTCCAGCTGTATCTTTTTTCCTCCAACCCCCTTTCAGCACTCTCGGGCCAAGAGCCCTTGATGTATTCCTCCATCGGCACATTCCTTTCCCTCATTCTTCATAAGCTCACCCTCTTACTGCCAGTTTTCTTTTTCTTTTTTTTGTGATACTGGGGATTGAACCCAGGACCTCTTACTTGCCAGACAAGCACTGGGTTACATCCCTAACATTTAAAAAGCGTGTGTGTGTGTATTTTTAAAAAATATGCTTTAATATATATATTTTAATTTTTAAAATTCTGTGACATGGTCTCTCGCTAGGTTGCTCAGGCTGGCCTCCAACTTGCGATCCTCCAGAGTGGCTGGGGTGACAGGTGTGTGCCACTTTTACTTACTCTGATTTTTTTTTTTCTCCTTAACTCCTTTATCTGTGCTTCGTCCCTGTCCCCTCATCTCTTCTCAAAGACCGCTTCTCCTGTCCCCCATTCAATCCCAAACATTTATCATATCAAGCACCTAATATATTCCAAGCAATAAGTTCACCTCTTTTCGTTTTCTCTTCAGGACTCCATCTCTCCCCACCTCGCCCTCCAGCTCTCTGGACTGGTCTTTTTAACCTTTGTCCCTCCCTCCCCCCAACCCCATCTCTCAGCAATCAGACTCCCTCCTCCACTCTCACCCTATCTAGCCTTCTCCCGGTCCATCACTTCCATGCACATTTACCTCAGCACATCTTTCCAAGTTCCTATCAGTCTCTTTACTCAATAAGCTGAGACAATTCCCTCCCCCAACAAAGAATCTGGATGCATTTTTTTTCTTCCAATGGAATTTGGGTATTAAGATACTGCTTCCTGGCGGGGTGGGAGGGAGAGTAAGGAAGAATGGTGATTCTTCTGGGATAAGTATTCCTCTTTAAATTTTGTATCTAGCTTTCAGTCCCTGCACCTCTCTTCCTCATACTCTCATTATCAGGATCATCCATCCCATCACTCCTCCCTCCTGGGTCTCCATCTCTCCATTTCAATATCTTATTTCCTAAACTTCTTCATGTCTCCTAAATCCTCACCTCCCTAGTTCTTCCAGCTTCTCATCTTTTCTTATTGAATCACATGGAACCTTTTTTCAGGGTGTTGCTTAACTGCCCTCAGCCTCTGTCTGCCTCCCGCCCCCAGGAACACCTATGCCCTGCATGCGTTTACATGCCCTGGTGAAGAGGTTGTATAGAACACTGATAAGAGAACTGTTACCTAGTTCTGCTCCTTGGGCCACACAGTGAGGGCCACTGTAGGAAAGGCCCAAGCTCCCAGGGGTCCAGCCCAGGAAGAAGACCCCAGTTCTGCTGGGCAAACTACCAGAAGGAAGGGGCGGGCCTAACCCCATTCTGCCGCAAGTCACCTAAAATGGGGCGGGCCTTGCCCTTTCTGCACCCACTCATAAAGGGGTGGAACCAGACCTTTTCAGTTAAGGTTTAGGACAGAGCTGTGGTCGACTGTTCCGCTCCGAGTCACATGAACAAGGGGGTGGGCCTTTAACTCTATTCTGTTCTGTAGATCACCTAAAGAGGGGCGGGCTGAATCGTCCAGCTGAAGGAGTTAGGTTAACACCAGCGCCGAAGGTCGAAGTTCGCACCATCCAAACGTCGGGCTAATCCCAATTCTGTTCCCTTCTTCACGAAGAGGGAGGGGTGGACCCAAGTTCTGTCCTCTACGTCACCCAAAGAGGCCGGAGCCATTTTGAACCCCGCGATCCTAGTATTCTTGCCCTCTTTTCCGACATCTGCGCCGGCTTTTCCGGCTTCAGCCAATCACAGGCAAAGAAAACAGCCCAATCAGCCCCAAAAGGCCACAGCCGAAGGACCCGGATGAGGCCGAGCCAAAGCCTTTGAACTGCAAGACCCGCCAATTGTAGAGCAGTCACCATGGCGACAAGATAGAGATGAAGGGGTGGGACCAGAGAAGGCTCAACCCTCATAGAGTCGGTCCATCCCATCCCGCCGCGTGCTGCGCAGGCGCATTTTGCTTAACCACCATTTTCCGTGGAGTTCCAGCCAATCGCTTATACGCTCCAAAGTCCAATAGGAATCCGGACATTCTTTGAAAGAGGAAATGAAGGAAAAAAAGGGGCTTAATATAGTGGGTGAGTTCAAGTAGTCTCGAACCAATTGCTTCTGGCCTTTAGTTATGAGTGGCATCTGCTCAGACAAATAAAACCCTCCTTGGCCGGGGACAGGACCGAGTTTAGCGACTTGTTACCAATCCCTTGGTGTTGCATACTGACAGTGACTATATCAACCAATAATCATTGTTGAAGGGCAGGGCCGCCTAAACCTTTTGCCGCCCCCACTCTTTGGGCCAATCCTTTCTCTTGAATCTTAAGTGATTGGCAAGCATTCAGACCAATAGTGATTAGAAAACCTTGAAGCCTGCCCAACGATCGTGGGCAGGAGGCGGCTTCTTGTTTTTTGGGGCGTGTGAGTTTAGGGGGACTGAGGGGTACGCGGGGGCGAAACAGAACCGGCCATGGCAGCAGCAGAAGAGGAGGACGGGGGCCCCGAAGGGCCAAACCGCGAGCGGGGCGGGGCGGGCGCGACCTTCGAATGTAATATATGTTTGGAGACCGCTCGGGAAGCTGTGGTCAGTGTGTGTGGCCACCTGTACTGGTGAGAGTCTAGGATCGGGGCTGAAGGTGGTGGGGCTTACCTCTATACTGGAGAACCCGGGAGCGGGGAACCCTACAATCACATTGATAATCGGAGGGTCTGTTTCTGTGGGTGAGGCCTGAGGAGGGGAACATACGTCTTTTCTGCTATGTGTGGGAGGAGGGATCGTCTGTAGATGAGATCTGTGGAAAGGACAGTCTCAGGAACTAGGATAGGAGCTGGTGCGTATGTGGTGTGTTATAAGAAGGAGGTTGGACCGAAATGGGGACAACTACACATCTGTGCAGGTGGGACCTGAGGGCACCTTATCCCAAGGAAGTTAAGAATTTTTTAACTAAATTGGCCCAATTCTTATATTGTGTGCATGTATGAATGTGTAACCGCAGATCCCATCATTATGTACAACTATAATGCACCAATAAAAAAGGTAGAAGAAAAAAATAGTTTTTTTTAACTGAACAGGTAGAAACGGATGAGACTCAAAGGTTAGGACAGGTATGCATCAGTTGAATAGAGGAGACCCAAGGAATATGGACTCACATTCAGATGAGATCTGGAAGTGGGTAGTAGACAAACCTGGAGACATGGACTGTGGAGGGGCAGGACTGAGAAAACGTTGTGGAAAAAGGAACTTGAATAAGCTTAAACGTGAGAGTAATGGGGGGGGATGTGCTAGCAAAGGGGGTTTGGTCTGGAGGAATGGGGGCTAAAAGGGGTTGGGTCTGGAAAGGGGTGGGTTGAAAAGAATTGAAAATTAAGTTGAAAGAAAAGGGGGGGGGTAGAGGAGAGGAGAAGGTTGAGTGTATTGTGGATGGATAGAGCTTTAGGTGTTAGATCAGTGAAGCAGGAAGGCCAGGTTGGCTAGTGTGGTAGATGTTGCAGAAAGTATGAAAAGAAATAGCAGGTAATATCTGGGAAGATGGGAGAGATGGGATTCTGTTAAGTCTGGGGTCTGTGTCTCTTTTTTGTAGCTAGTTTGACCATTTTTTTTCTCCCCCTCCCCCCCATCCAGTTGGCCCTGTCTTCATCAGGTGCGTACTCAGGATATGGAAAGGAAATGGGGAGGTCTGAGGAGCTGGAAGACCCTTCTATGTAGTTGAAATCACTGCATTTATTTCTCTCCAGTGGCTGGAGACACGGCCAGAGCGGCAAGAGTGCCCAGTGTGTAAAGCTGGTATCAGCAGAGAGAAGGTTGTCCCGCTTTATGGGCGAGGGAGCCAGAAGCCCCAGGATCCCAGGTGAGAGACTAGAGGTAGTGTTGAGGCAAGAAGGATAAAGGCTTCTGTCCCAGGAAGAGGGTGTCAAAGAAGAGAGGAAAAGATCCCTCTTGACAGTCTTCTCTTCTCACCCTCAGATTGAAAACTCCACCCCGCCCCCAGGGCCAGCGACCAGCTCCAGAGAGCAGAGGGGTGAGTCTTCTTGTCCAGTTGTGTCCCTTCCTTGCCAAAGATATGCCTAGTTCCCCTAACTTTGTCTCTTCCCTAGGGATTCCAGCCATTTGGTGATACCGGGGGTTTTCACTTCTCATTTGGTGTTGGTGCTTTTCCCTTTGGCTTTTTCACCACTGTCTTCAATGCTCATGAGCCTTTCCGCAGGGGTGCAGGTAAGAGTCTTCCCTTAGCTCTTCTCAGGGAATCCCCTCAACCACCCCCCACCCCCCACCAGGTTCCCTCGTGGCCTAGGAGTATGTGCTTCTGCAGCTTTCCTTTCTCCCACAGGTGTGGATCTGGGACAGGGTCACCCGGCCTCCAGCTGGCAGGATTCCCTCTTCCTGTTTCTCGCCATTTTCTTCTTTTTCTGGCTGCTCAGTATTTGAGCTATGTCTTCTTCCTGCCCACCTCCAGCCAGAGGAGAATCAGTATTGGGGGTCCCTGCTGACCCTTCCTTACTTCTGGAACCCCATTCCCTGACCCCTCCATTTCTGTTGGCTGAGGCCACTCTCTAGGAGGGCATGGGAAGGAGCAGCAACAACTGTGCATAGGATGAGAGACCCGCCTCTGAACTCTCTCACTCCCTTGCTGGGTAGTAACTCCCAGCCCTGTGGAAAGAGGGCAGACTGAAAAGAGTGCCCTTTTTCCTCTCACCTAATGTTTTGCTTCCCCTGATTTCTTGATTTGATGTTGAAAGGTGGGCAAGGCTCCCTCTGACTTTCCTCCATTCCTCTTGTTGATTTAATTTAATTTTTCTCTCCCCAGTGCCTAATATGAGTTTTGACTTTAAACACCCACTCTCCCCCCGCTACCTCCTTTATTACAAGTTCAATAAAAAAGGTAAAATGTATTGATGGGAACTCTTCCCAAGTTCTTCCTTCTCTTCTTCCTTCCAGGAGAGAAGCCTCTTCACCCTAACTTAAATAGATGTTTGGTATAGTGAGAGCAATGTGGAAGCCTCCTTCAGGGCTCTCAAGGTGCAGGGGATAAGTCCCTCCCCCAACCCCTTCACACTCTCTCTTTCTCTGTCACACACACACATACACATAAGACACAACAGTATGGGCAAGATGTATCAGGTGTTTATTCAGCATGGTTTGTGGAGGGCTCTGGTTGTGGAAGAAAGTGTGTTGAGGTGGGGTAGAGATTGTACGGGGTTTAGGGCCAGCACAGTTCAAGGGAAAAAAGCAAGGGAACTGAAGGACAGGATCTGACTGGGGTCCCCTTAAGACCCTCCTGTTCCACTCTCGGCTGCCTCCGGCTCCTCTGACTGATTTAACTCTGCACGTTCTTCCTCTTCCTCCTGGTTTTCTGGGGCCTTCCTAAGGAGGATTGGGGAGAATTCCACATATGGCTCCTAGCTCTCCATTATTCCATCCCCCACACCCCTCACTGGCTGCCTGGAAGCCCTAAATCTGAGGCATCTGGCTTTCTTCACTCACCTCTCCTCTCCTTGGCGTCGCCTCCTTCTCCACATGATGATCCCAATGAGGAGGGCAGTTATCCCTAGGCCTCCCAGGATCCCCAGAGCTAGGGCTAGAGTTCCCAGCCCTGATCCTCCCACAGATCCTGTAAGGAGATGGAGAAAATTGAGGGCACAACCTTCACTTTTTACCATTCCTTCCTTTCTTTTTTACTTTCTTTTTTTTTTTTTTAGTTGTAGCTGAGACACAATACCTTTATTTTATTTATTTATTTATCTTTATGTGGTGCTGAGGACCTAACCCAGGGCCTCACACATGCTAGGCAAGCATTCTACCACTGAGCTACAACCCCAGCCCCACTATTCTTTTTTTTTTTTAACCATATGATTTATTTTTATTTTTTTTTTTAGTCATACATGACAGCAGAATGTATTTTGACATATAATACATACATGGAATGTACATACATCAATCATATTGTCTATTCTATTCTGCTGTCCTCCCACTATTCCTTTCTTGTTGACCATCTCCCCAGTCCATGTGGAAGGGACTGTCTGCTTTTCTCTGACTCTGTTCCAATCAATCCCTCACCTGTGGTTGGCCCCTCCTCGCCAGTTTCTGGAAGAAAAAGTTGGGGCAAGTCAGAAGGAAAGACTTCAGTTTGGGAAAGGACTGTTTGGTGGGAGCGACAGTGGAGTCTTTCCCTCTGGTTCAGAGGAGAGAGGCTGGGCTGTTCTCTTGGCAGGATTTGGGTGGGGCAGAGACCTGGGTGTGGGTGCATTGAGGGTGGGGTAGGATAGCTCTTGGGGATAATGCCAGAAGGGAATAGGGAGTTGGAGCCTACTATGTCCCTCATCCCAGGCCCAGGGTCTCATGAATTTGGGAAATGGTCTTACCTGTAATGCTGATGCTGACAGCAGGGCTTTCCTGGGACCCATGGCTGGGATGTGTAGCAACGCAACTGTAAGTCCCCTGGTCCTGAGGCCCTACCTCAGGGAGGAGCAGGATGGGGCTAGGGGGAAGGGGCAGGGGCATGCCCTGGTGGAGGAAGGGGGACACTAGGCTATTACAAAATCCCCATCTACATGTCTCCACTGCCTAAGATACCCTGTCTTCTTTTGCAGCTCCTTGCCCACCTTTCCTCCATTAGCCCTCTGCCCTTCTTCCAATTGCCAGTTACTTCTTCCAGTTGCCACTCTACCTCCCAGCTCCCCCTGGTCACTCACATCCTTCACCCAGTGAATTTGAGGAGGGGGCTGGGCAGGGGCTTCACAGGTCAGGGTCACGGTCCCACCACGAACTACTGCTCCCCCTTCTGGTTCCACCACCAATCGAACTTCCTCCAGAGGCACAGGCTCTGAGGGCAGGAAGGGGCACGAGGTTGAGTGTTAACACCTGGGAGTGGTCATGGTGAGTGTGGGCTTGACCCCTGCCTCCGGGAGGACCATACTTCCAGAACATGTTCACTTGAACTTGGGGCTCTCCCCATCTGCTCACCCCAGACACTGGGCTGGATGGGGGCTGTGTTCAAGGCCCGGCGCCTGGGAATGCCTGGGCTGAAGCTACAGGAGAAGGTGGGGTGGGCATTTCCACCCCGGGCTGGGGTCACCATCAGTTCTGACTGGAGTGTGAAGAGCCCTGTCTCAGGGTTTCTCCTGATCTGTTCCTTCACAGACACTCCTATGGGAGGGAGGACAAGAGAAGGCATCCAGGTGGGAGTTATTGATCCAAGAAGAAGGAAGCTGTGGGGCAGGGGGGTAGTGCACATGGGGACTCACCTTTTCCATCAGGTATCAGGGGTTTCCCATCTAAATGCCAGCTAAGAGTTCCCTCAGGATAACTTCCCTCGGACACACATGTCCCCACCTGAAGAAAGAGTGGTAACCTCATCATTGAAAATGTGAGATATATTCATACAGGTACATAACCACATTCATAGCACCACTTTCTGCTTCTCCAGCTTCTTTCCACTACCTTATTCGGGACACCAGCCATGAGTTCAGAAGCAGGATCTATAATTTCTGGCTTCCCAGGAATTTCTGCAGGAGGGAAAAGTCCAGTCAGAGGCTGCAGCTTTGAAGGTTCCCACTCTCCAGGTGTGATAGTGTAGGTAGTGAAGTCAGAGGTCCTCACACACCAGGGCCAAGAAGTCAAGGGCTGGGAGTGAAAGCTTTTTCTTAGATGAGAAGTGGGCCTTGGGCAAGGCCCTGGAACCCTTACGGTAGACTCGGACCCGGTAGTTGGACTTGGTCTCCTTTCCATGCCTGTTGGTTGCCCGGCACCGGAAAGTCCCCTCATCCTGGATCCCAATTGCTGGAAGGAGGAGGGAGCCATTGGGGAGGACACGAGCCACACTATCCCAGGGGCTTCCCTGGGGAGACAGGATCTTCCAAGCCTCTGTCCGGCCTGTATTCTGGAGACAGAGAAGGGCCTGAGCAATGCCAGTTCTCTGGGAAAGTCTGATCGAACAGTGATGGGGATGCAAGCTATCACAGGTCTCTATGAAAATTGGGACAGGGCCCTGCTTACCAGTTTCCATTCCAGCTGCTGGGGTGGTTTCTTGGGGGCGCCCTTACAGTTCAGCACCAATGGCTCTCCAATCCGGGCTGTGATATTTTGACCGCCTACTACTGCCCCTGGGAAACAGCACTGAGGTAGAAGGGGCAGGGAGGGAGATAGGCTAATGAAATTAGGGGAGCGTGGGTTAAGAACTTGAAAGTAAGAGTCCAAGATCTAGAAAAATTCCAGGGAAATTATGGGCAAAGTGTTTTCTCCAGGGAGAATCATTGGGGGCAGGGAATGGCTCACCCCATAGACTGAGGACCAGCATCCAGGTTCCAGCCGTTGCCCCTGCTGCCATCCTGCTTCTTTCCTAGGCTCCTGTCTGTCCCTTTCCCTTTAGTGGTCACCGCCCTGGGTGGGGCTTGCACCCTCTCCCCTGCCCCCATCTCCCAGTCTTGTCCCTTTGCAGGGAATGCTAGGAATTCATGCTTCTTGAACAAGAGTCCTTCAGGTGCTAGAAGAAGCAGTTCTTACCTCACCCTTGGGCACTGCCAACTCTGGACATAACCACTTCCCTGGGGGTGAGGAGTGTACCTCTTAAGGTCTCATTCTCTTAGAGCCCTCCACTGCATTCATATTCCATCATTCCTTTGCTGAGGGCTGCCTGGAGCCCCATTTTGACTAGGCATGGTTGCTAAGCAACAGGGTTCAGCTGTTGTCTCCAGGGATGGACTTGGGGCCTGAATGATGAGGAACAGGGTAGGGGACTGGGAAGAAATCTATTGGGACTTTGAGAGAAAAAGTTTTTCTTCTAGGGTCTTTCATTTTTTGAAAAAGAATTCTCAACTAAACCCAGGGAAAAAAGAAATTTCTTTATTTAAAACTGAATTGTTTTTCTTTTTTTCTGTGAAACTACAAGTTTACAAGTGAGGAGAGAACTGCCCCTGGCCTCCCACCCCCCACCCATCACACTCCCAACCTGTTCCCCAATCCTTCCAGGATCTTTAATGGGAGGGGTTCCCCACTCTTGACAGTCTTGTAAAATCCTGAGGATGTTTGAGGGGATTAGACAGTAGGGTTCAGGGCCAAGGATGGGACAGTGTTTTTTCTTCCCCCATACCTGGATTTTTGCAACCTCCCACCTCTCCCCACCCCCTTGATTTTGGTGAGAAAAAGATACCTCATTTTTTTTGGAAACTGAGGGAAATACATATATAAGCACCCAACCCATATTTAACATATTTGGCAAGAATCCCCTCTCTGTTCTTTATCCTCCAATCTGCAAATGACAATTAAAGAAAAAAAAAAAAGATTTAATTAAAAGATGTGTCACATGGGGAAGGTGGCAACTTCAATTGTTGAGTTTAACCCTGTCCAAGGGTTGTGGGAAGGGGGTTGGATATAGGGGGCCAGCAAGGCAAACCCCTTACTGCCTCTGCTCCAAATACAACAGAAACTGCCTGCATAAGCAAAGAACACCTAAGTGATTTTAGAGGGAAGGGCTTGGTGTTCTGTAAAATTCACTTTCTGATGAGCAGGCATAGAGCCAGGTGGGCTTCTTCACTAGTATTGTTAGTTCCCCTTTCTCTTATGGAGACCCCTTTGGCTATCACCTCTAATATGGGAAAGCAAGAAATTATATTAAAAAAAGTATGTTTATTTTAAAAAAGAAAACAAAACTACTTCCCCATACTAAAAAATTAAGAGCCACCACCACCACCACCAAAAAATAAAAAAATAAAAGACGATACAGATGGATCCCAGGGTTTCGTTTCTTTAAAAACAAAAACGAAAAACAACAACAACAAAAAATCCCAAAGCCCAGTCAACAATTCCCTAAAGTAGCAGAAACTCCCTCCGAGGTAGATATCTGAGTCAGACACTCTCGTCCACCGAGCGATTCTATTGGTTTAAGATGAGCTGCATATGAGGTAATAAAGCCGTCTGGAGGGGAAGGGGGTGGGGATGCACAGGGGGCGTGGCCCATGTCATTTGTCCAGAAGTCGAGTCCCCATTTTTGGCATCTCTGGGTCGGGCAGGGCTGACGTCTCCAGATTCCAGAGCATATTAGCAGGGTGGGGAGGGTAAGTGGGGGAGTACACAGAAACAGAATAGTTGTATGTGAGTGTGTATGTTGGGGGGGGGTGAGAAAAAGGGGTCTGAGAAATAGGTGTCTGATTTGCTGTGTAAGAGAAAAGGGGGGAAAGACAAAAAAGGAAAAAAGGAGGAGATAGACCCCACTCTCCCCTAAAGGGCCCCATTCTCCCTGCCATGTAGTCAGCACCCCCAGCACTGAGAGTCTAATTGGGGAGGGTTGACCCCATTCGCCCTTCTCTTTCTTGTGCTTCTCCTGTAAGGGGTTTGTCCTCTGGATGCCTGCGTCCTCTTCAAGAGTCGCCTTATGAGAGCCCCCACCCCCAGTGATCCTGAGGGGCAAGATCAGTTGGAGGTGTCAGAGTGAACACTCCCTGGTCCCTCTGTGGGGGATGTCACTGAAGATGGGGTCACAGCTTCCTGCCATCCGCCATTTGCCTGTAAAAAGGGAGAAAGACAGTAGGAATAGGGTCCTGGAAAATTCTGTGGAGGTGGGGTGGACAACACTGCTTGGGGAAAGGCCCTCCCATCATGGTAAGAGCGAGCGAGCGAGAGTGAGTTGAGTATCCACTCACCCTCATTTCCCGAGGGCTGTACATCTGGCCTCCTCCAAGGTTATCCCCATAGCCTCCTGGCCCCATGGAGTGTCGGAGTGATTCCACCTGCAGGCAGCAGAAGAAAGTAGAACAGTGAAAAGAAGCCTCAGAGGATGTCTTGTACCCTAAAGAGGAGAAACAAGAGTTTGGGAAAGTCCCACTCAAGGAGATAGGGCACCTGACCTGGGAAGCAGAATAGGAATCTCCGTTGAGCCCAGGCATCCCCAGAAACATGTCTCCGGATCCTGAGAGATTGAAAGAACCGCCAGAGCCTTGGAGGAGTAAAGAGGGAATTAGAGAAGAGTATAATGGAGTCTGTGGTGGCAGATAGGAGATGAACACAACTCTCAGGTTCCAGAAAGCCCTCTAAATTAGCTCTGTAGGGACATATATATAGCTGTATACAAATTATCCACAAAACAACATTCCAGCACTCAGAATAGATTCCAAAGCCTTCCCTGGCCACCCACTGGAAGAAAGGCTGAAGCAACTTCATTGGAATGGCCTATGTCCACTGATATTACCACCCCATTTCAGCTTGGTCCCTCTCAACCCCCAAAATTCTGATAGGATCATGCCTAGATAGGAAGTGGGAACAAAAGCAAGAAGTATGTAAAATAGCCAGGGTGGCAGTGAGCTCCACCTGCAGAGGAAGGGGGTGTTGGGGAGCTTGTGCGGCTGTGGCCCCCTTGGGTGACTGATACGGCAGTCTTGACAGCATAGATGTTTGCCTCTTCTTGGAATTTTCCAATATTTTTCTTATACCGAATTCGCTTATTACCAAACCAATTGGAGACCTGTGGGATGGTGGGCAAAGAGAGTCAAGTGGAAACCCCTCATTGAGTAGGATCTGAGAGCTTTTTGCCTAAAGACTCCTTCCCAAACTCCCACATTACCTGAGAGACAGTGATGCCACACTTCTTGGCAAGCTCCTCCTTAGCCTCTTCACTAGGATATGGGTTACTCAGGTGGGAGTAGAAATACTCATTTAGGACTTCAGTGGCCTGTTTGCTGAAGTTACGGCGTTTCCGTCTACAAAAGATGGAGAAGAGTAGCGAGGATGTTAGCACCCTGGCAGCCATACTGCGGGACTCTAGGGGGCATCATTGTGTGGAGTACCATGTTATGCAACATGGTGGCTCAGGGTCTTGGAGAGAAATGGGAAAGAGCCTGGTACTGGGGGCTGGTCTTAGTCCTTGGACCCCACCTGGCATCCAAGAAACGGGAACGAAGGATCATGACGGCCTCACAGGTACTCTGCTTGAGCTGCATCTGGATGGCGCTGAACTTTCGATGAATGATGCTCACCATGCGCTCCATTTCCTTGGGTGCCACGGGCCGCGTGCGGCTCTGCTCCCTCAGCAGGTTCATGACATGGGTTGTAAACTCGTTACATGCCTGTAGTGGGGAGCAGGTGGGCTGGTGAGAAGCCCTTTGGCTTTGGTATTCCCTCCAAAGAGCTGCCTCCTCCACCCACCCTAGCTTCCTCTCCTCACCTGCTCATACTTCTCCAGCTCAGAGTGGTAGATGTGGCGGATCTGGGCAAGCTTGCTGCGATAGTCCGAGTGTTCGATGGAATTGTCAGGGGACACACCACCCCCAGAGGCTGCTGCAGCTGCAGCGGCGGCAGCTGAGCCTCCCCCCTTCTCAGGCCCAGCCACACCCTCTGCCAGAAGCATGTTGTCCAAGCGCATCAGCTGTGGGTCCACTGGCTCCTCCTCTTGGGAGCTTCGAATGCTGAGGCCTAGCATGCAGGTAAGTAGACTTAGGGACACAGACACCCCTTACCCAAAGTTCAGTCTTCCTGTTGCCTCCTGTAAACCCAAGTCTACAGGCTTTGGTTCCTTCCCCAGTCTCTCTTAGCAATACCTTTCCTCGGGGTCCCAAGTTGTCAAACTCAGCCCCATAGTAAACATGGCTGTCCCCAGAGTTGAGGATTCAAGAGGGAGACCCCCACATACCAGTTTTTTCCTTGATTTCACACAGGACACTAAAGAGAGCAGGCTTCATTCTGTGGCAGTTTAGGGCGTGTTTCCTTAGGAAGAATGGGAGTAGAGAAAGAAAAGTTGAGGAGCTAAACAGCAAGGGAACCATAGCAGTGTGAGAGGGCAAGGAGAGAGAAGAGGAAATCTGCAGAGGAAGAAAGCAGAGTTGGGGGATGGTTCCTGGGTAGCAATCAGCTTCCGAACATGGGGAAGCTACTCAGCTTATTAGCAGATATTGGCAGGAGGCAAAAGGCACCATGGTGGGCTGGGGACTTTGGGAGTTGGTCACGAAAAGCTGTGAAGAAGGGATTTGGGGGTAACTGGAAAAATGAGAGTGACTAGGTAGATTTCAGAAAAAGGGATGGATGCTAAAAGGGGAGAAGGATCAGAATTTTGAGGTGGCAGAGAGGGGTTGGGGGTGCCCAGGTAAGGGAGGAGTTCAGTATAAGGTATCTAGAAAGGTCCTGGGGCTAAGGGAGGGAGAAGGGTAGGTGAGGACTCTTGGAGGCTGGGGCCATGGGTTGGAGAGAACTGTCAGGACCTCTAGGAAGGGGTGTTGAGGTCCCAGATCTGGAGAGAATGGGGCAGGCTGGGTGGAGAGTTAGGAGAGGAAACAGCATGGTCTAAGAACAGTTTGTGAGTCTGGGAGCCAGAAGGGGGCTCCGGAGATGAGAAGGGATGAGTGTGGGGGGTCAGCAAAAGGTTAGGAGGGGGAGACCACCTGGGCTTCCCTCTGGAGGTTTCAGGGCCTGGGGGTGAAAGGAGGTTTTGAAAGAGATCACTTCGCTCAGGGATCCCAGGATAAGGGAGAGAAGAGAGCTGTAGGATCCTGAGAGGGCCCTGGAGTTGGGGGGGGGGGCTCCCAGAAGACTCAGCTTGTGAATGGGATCCTGTGGGTCTGTGTGGGGTCCCGGGGTGGGGGCACTCACTTGGCCTGGGCCTCGTCCAGGCTCTGGTCGGTGATGGTCATTATCTGCTGCAGAATGTCCCCGATGTCTTGCTTCCCTCGGCCTCCCGGGACCCCCCCGCTACCCCCACCGGGGTCTCCGCCACCGGGAGGCTCGCCAGGGCCCCCAGGTTCCCCACCCACCAATCCCAGGCCCCCCCGGCCTCCGCCTGGAGGGGGCGGCCCCAGCAGCCGCTCGTCCATAGCTGGGGGGGGGCCCTGAGGCCCCCTCCCTGCTCCGCCCCTCCCCCCGCCTGGTTACTTCCCCCCCAAACTCGCTGGGGCCGCTGCTCCCTTCGCCCCAACCCCCGCCCGTCTCCCCCCCTCCTCGCTCCCCCGGGGGTTCACCCCGGCACTGAAGGGAGACCTGGGGTACCGGCTGGGCCCCCCACAGGAGACCCCGGCCCCCGGCGGCGGAGAAAATGGAGCCGGAGAGAGAGAGGAGGCCCAAGCGGGGGTGTGTGTGAGAGAGGGAGGAGGGAGGAGGGAGAAGGGGGAGCGAGGGAGGGAGGCTGGGGGAGGGGAACCCGGGAGGAAGAGGAGGGGAGAAGAGAGGAGGAACAGGGAGGAGCCGGGGGCGGAGAGAGACACAGTGAAACAGAGGAACTGAGACCGAGTGGAGGAGGGGAGAGGGAAGACGGGACGAGGGGAGGAGACTGGCACTTCGGGGCACTAAGGGAAGGCCCGGGGGCTGGACTTCCGTGGCCGGGGAGGGGGGCGTGCTGGGGGCTGGGGTGCCCACCTCCAGGGTTCTGAGTCTCCACCCTAGGTGACACAGACTCTAGCCGCTGGAATGCCTGGGTTCACAGGCAGCTCAGTTCATATTTCTTGTTCTAATGACTCCCCTCCCTGTTCTACTTAATTAAAACCAGGAGAGGGGGGCTGGGGGAGATAATTAGGGAGGTCTCCAGCCGCTGCTTAATGAGCCAGTAATTAACCAGCTAGGGAGGGGAGCTGGCCTCTGGCCAGACTGGGGAAAGAGGGCGCCTCTGGCCTCACCTTCCTATTCTCCACCCTCCCACCCCGCAGACATCAGTCTTCAGTCCAGAGGGGAATTACATTTATTTATACAATCAAAACATCAGACAAACTCAGCAGCAGTGGGGAGGGAGGGTGGACAGGCTAAAGGTCCATTCACAGCTGCTAGGCCCTCTGTATTGGGTGCTAGATGGTGCCTAAGGCAGGGATGAGAAAATACTCTTGATCTTTCTATGCTGTGCCCACCCTCCCTTTCTTCCTATGGGGAAGGAGGGTAGAGCTGTCTATCAAGTGATAACCTTAGGAGACTTGCCTTGAGAGGGAAAGGCCTGAGCCCTCACACCCTGCCTAGTAGCTGGATAGCTCAGGACAGGGACTCCCAGTTACTGCCTGAGATCGATGGCTGGGATCCTCTTACAGCCTCAAGCTCCAGAATACTTGAGGAAGTTCATTGACCATCCTACCTTGCCTATTCCCAGGATTTGAGGACTTTCACCCCCTCCAGTTCCCAGGGAAGGTGCTGAGGGTGGTGATCACTGTAATTTCTGCTGGGTCTTCCAGTCTCTGGTACCCATGCCAGGCAGGGTTGAGGGCATACAATGGCTGCCCAGCTTTGAGCCCCAGGAGGGAGGAGGGGCTAGTTGGAGACTCAAGTCTCAGCAGGTGTGTGTGGGGGGCCGGGATCTTTGCTCCTCCATTCGACCCCCACCCTGAACTCTCAGCAGCAACTCCAGGAGCTCTTGCCCCCCTGGTGGGAGGGGAGGCTCTGATCGCTGGGCTTCCATGCGCTGGCACTGGAGGAGAGGAGGGAGAAAGCATTGGTAAGGACTGGGGGGTAGGTATCCTTGAGAGGAGCCAAGGCTGGCTTGGTGGGGTCGGGGGAGCAGATCGGAAGCCTATGATGGGGATGGAGGGACTGGGGACTGGGTATGGGGCAGATGTCTAGGGACAAAGAGGAGTAGATCCAAACAGAATAGGGGCCAAGAGACTAGACCTTCTGGGGGTGTCTTACCTGGTGACTGAGGATGGTGCTGTAGAGCTGCTCTCTGTCCTCGAGAGGCTGGGGTGGGACTGGAGTTAGGCTTGAAGGATTCTGAGGGGCTCGGAAGGTGGCCCTCTGCTCCTCTAAGCGGCGGGACTGGGCCTCAGCCACCAGGTCCAGAAGGAGTTCAGTCTGCAGGGAAAGCAGGGAGGCCGAACGGGGCCCCAAGGCTGGGGAGAGGAGGGAGGAGGGCTCAGAGACCCAGAGAAGTTGGTGGATTGGAGCAGTGGGGGATGATGAGAGGGTGAAGTGACTAGGGATTTTGGGTCAGAGCCATGGTGGTGTGATGGGGAGTCTGGAGAGGTAGGGATGGAGTCAGGATGTGGGCACCAGGGTCAGGAGGTTCCCTGGGTGCGTTGGGGTACCTGTGTGGCGGGTTCCAGGAGGAGGGGATGGAGGAGCAGATCGCCAAGGCCGAATGGTGGAGTTCAGAGGAGGCCAGCCCAGCTCTTCTTCAGGGGGTCCCTGATGCCAAGAGACATACATTCCAGTCAAGCCCCGGGTGGAGGGAGTAGGGTGGGCAGAGGGATAGGTCAGTGTCCCATTTCCTGTGTTTCTGTTCCTGCCTTAGGGTGCCCAAGCCTTTTCAAGTTCTTTAGGTCCACCGTCACTAAATCTTTACTCTGGGTCCTTGCATTTCTCTCTCGACAGAGTTAGCCTCCCCACTTAGTGCCCAGCTCACCTGCTCACCATCTTCTTCCTGGGGTCTCTCAGCCTCCATCCCCTTTCGGGGAGAAACTGATGGGGGAGGGGTGACTGGGATTTGGGAGGAGGGCCGGAACCTTGGGTTCCTGAGGGGAGTGGGGGCTGGAAGGGGTGGGGGTGAGCTGGGGGATGGATGCCTGGGCACTGAGCAGGAAGCTGGGTTCCTGGTCAGCCCCCCCCACGGCCCCGCCCATCCATGTCAACTTCCTCCATTCTCTTTTCCCACCCAAACAGTTTGTTTGACCCCTCTCCCCAGGGGAGCATAAAGACTGGGAACAACTCCTCCAGCTGCAGGAGTGGAGAGGTTTCTGGGGTGGGGAGGGAGACTTTGGTCTTCTCTCCAGAGCCTCAGTAGCCTCCCAACCCCCAATTTAGCTCTCTTCACTGCCCCCCCCCCCCAGCTCTTTCTGTCAACACAGGAACTAGCTATACAGGAAGTGTGGTTTCACTCTTCAGGATCCCCCTCCCCCAAACCAGGTCCTTTTCCTCCCTAAAACAGACCTAGAATTTGGCCCTTCCCAACTCCCCTCAGACTTATTGGGACTAGGAGGCACATGGTTCCAGTGGAAAGCAGAGCACTCAGAGCAGTGTGTGTGTGTGTGTGTGTGTGTGTGTGTGTACACATGTATCCCTGGTACTGGTTCCCACATGCAATAGTTACTCAAGAATTATGGGCTGAGGGCTGGGATTGTAGCTCAGTGGTAGAGCACTTGCCTAGTATTTGTGAGGTTCGATACCCAGCACCACATAAAAAACTAAATAAAGATATTGTGTCCATCTACAACTAAAAATATTTTTTAAAAGAATTAAGGATTGAATAATTATTCCTGCCCACTAGATGTTTAGCTCTTAAGGGTTATGGGTGCAGTGGCACATGCCTATAATCCTAGCAAGGCAGGAGGATCACAAGTTTGAGGCCAGCCTCAGCAACTCAGTGAGGCCCTAAGCAACTTAGCAAGACCCTGTCTCAAATAAAAAAAAGGGTTGGGTGTATGGTTCAGTGGTTAAGTGCCCCTGGGTTCAATCCTTGGTACCTTCACCCCTTGCCCCCTCCCCCAAAAGTGCATCAAATGTGAGAAAAATAGAAACAGGTTTCATTCTGGCAATTTGCAGCTTAATGCAGATAAGGGGCAGGAGAAAATGTTAGGTCATGAATGAGGGATCTAGAAATGGAGAGAGGACAACTTTCCTGGCTTGGCCTTTGATTGATGTTGGACTGGATGATATCGAGGAGGGAACAGGGTAGACCTTTGGGATCTTTAAATGGCTACCTGGCCACAGCTGAGTGGATGGGACCATGAAATGTGATAAAGAGATCTGGATATGCCACTTAATACCTTGCAATAGTGGCTAAACAAAATCTTTTGTGCCTCAGATTTTGAGAGTAAAATGGGGCTTTCATAGCACCTACCTTATATATTGATGTGAAGATTGTGATACAGCACTTGACCCATAGTGAATGTTCAATAAATGGTAATTATTAGCTTTTAAAATTTCTCAGGCCTCCACATCTCAGGCTTATCAGTATCAATGAGGTATAATCATGTTGCTGAAAGGTGGTTGGTTCCTTTAAGATGTTCTCTCTCCATCTTCCTCTACTTGAGGCCTTAGGAATCTCCTAAGCAGCTATAACTAAATGCACTTGGTGAGGGACAGGGGGTGTACATGGCCTAGTATGTATGTATTCTCCTTGGGCTACTAGAAATTCTTGCTTTCAGATTACATCCAAAATGAACATGGGACTGTACTTACTCTTGCTCTTAAACTGTATTTAAAGTTCCGATCCAAATGTTGAGCCTGGGGCACTAAATCCCCAACACTATGCAGAAGCTCCATTATTTCCCATTCCACTCCACAACCCATCACAAAAAAATTTAATGCTTTAAATCAGCTTTATTACTAGTGAGATTTGGGGTTCACTAGAGATGGCAGTGACTAGAAGGGAGGCGCTTCATCCCTGCATGGAGTTTCTTTGATGGGGTCAGGGAGAGCAAGGAGTCATCAGCTGGACTAGCTACCTTTCAGCATCCACACAGTGCCTGGCACACAGTAGGTGCTCTATAAGTATTAACTATTTGTTGACCACAGCGTGGGGGTGGGGGAACGCGGAACATCTGCCCGCAGTTCCTAGTTCTGGTTTAGGGGTAGTTCTCTCCATGAACTTTGTCCTCTTGTAGCCTCTCATGTTTATTTTCTAGAGGATGACCTGGGCTTGCCTCATTCCAGCATCCTAAATCTTTAGTGTTTCAGCTTCTCTACGTGGAATACCATGCCTGTTGAGGTGGGCATTCACTCATTTGGGGAGGGAAACTACCCCCTCTACTTTTGGGCCTTAATTTTAAAGTCTGGCAGGCCTTCCAGACACCCAGTCATTTAATCAGTTTTAGGATTCCCCTCTCCTTACTATCCTTCTATTTCTGACCCTCTCCTTCGGAGTTTAAGGGAATGACTTGCTGAACTGGGAGACCCCAGACAACTTGAGGGGATCCCCGCTCTGGGGAAGGAGTAAGGCAAGGAGGCGGGATCGGAATGTTAGGGGAGGGGCCGCAGGTCTCCAGGGTTACCCAATCACAAGGCCATTCATCCGCTACTGTCCTGCCCCCGCGTGCGGCCACAACTCCTGATTTTCCCCGAACTTTTGCAGGGTTGGGCCGAGACCCACGCATGCCTGCAGAAAATCTACGGCCGCGGGACGGCGGGCCTCCTCCTGCTCCTCCTCCCGACAGACTTCGGCAATGAGGATAGGCCCTGGCCCCCCGCGCGGCCAAGTCTACGGACAAAGTCCGAGATTGCAGGCAAGCTCCGCCTCCACGAGGGCCCGCTCCGGCTGACAGCGTCCGGCAGCGCGGGACGGCGCCGCCCCCATGCGCAGGCACGCTTCCTGACGCGGTCCGCGCGCGCGGGAAGGCCCCAGTCTCGCGGCTCGGCGTCGCTTTGTGACGTGCCTCTGGTGGTCCCGCCCCTTCCAGTAGCGTCAGCAGATCCCAGTGGTTACGCTGGCGTGCGATGTCGCTGGGCGCTAGCCCAGCCTGGTCCCGCAGCCCTCGGGCCGCCCCCAGTCCCAGCAGAAGCTGGGCTACCTCCATCGCTCCTTCCCGGGCAGCCAGGAACAGCGGCGTCTGCTCCTGTCCGGAAGGAAACAGCCAGGGGGTGAGGTCAGGGAAGGCCACGCCCACAGAACGAGTCCTACCTGGCTCCAACGGCTTGGTTACTGGCCCCTCCCGCTTCAGGTTTTCTGGGGTTCCCGCGCTTTCCAAATCACTGGTCCTTCCCTCTTTTTAAAATATGGGCAGCCAGATACCCGTTCTGACCCTGCTGTCCTGGGCATCTTTATCGGCTCCAGCTTGTAGAAGGGAGCGGGCGGCTCGGGCGTTGTTTACAGCAGCAGCCCAGTGTAGTGCAGTTTTTCCTAGAGGATAAGGGGAGGGTGTTAACGCAGCAGCTGGGGACCAGGAGCCTGGGTTCCTGTTTCCCACGGATTCTAGCCTTGGGGGGAGGGCTTCTAAGCCCCTCAAAGGCGGGAAGCGTTGCCCTGGCGACCGCCAGCCAGCAGGAAGCGTTGCCCTGGTGACGTCACTGGCGCACTGGAGGGACAATGGGTATTGTTCTGAGGTCGGTGGGACCGGGAGACCTCCCTCTCCTCCCCACAGACATTCTTCCATATCCCAGTTTCCCGTGGGTTTGGACAGTGTGTGTGTTTGTGTGTGTTTGAGAATTATGGGAGAAATTCAGCTACTCCGTACTGTCACCGTACAGCAGCAGTTTTACCACCAGATGGAGGGGCAGGGGTATGCCCTCCAACTGCTGCAGCCCTTCTCTGCTGCCCCTATATTTTGCACCTCATCTTACGCCCCATTCTGCTTAACTCTATGGCATGACATTACCCCCGCCCTTCCACACCCCATTTATCTCTGGCCCCGACATCTGCTTGGGCTGCAATCAGTTCTTCAACTAGGTCTTCCACCGCCAGCCTGGCCGCCAGCATCAGGGGTGTGGTCCCGTCCTCTGTACGTGCGTCCACTGCAGTCTGTCTGCTGCCGAGTAGGAGCTGTAAGGACAGAACCTGTGACCTCTGGGGTACCCTGGACTGTTAACTCAGGTCCCTCAGACTTTTAACCCTTTTACCAATCCATATACAACCATCTTCCTTGTTTCAGGTCCTCAATCTCACATCAATTTCTTATGTCAAACACTAGAGGATGCTTCTACCCAGCGTAACTTGTAAGATCACCCTTTTCCCTTTGAGGACCCCAGTGTATGCTTACCTGGCAGACCTCCCGTGCATCAGCAGCTACAGCAGCATGAAGTGGAGTACGCCCTGCCCGGTCTGGCTGGTTGGGGTTGGCTCCAGCCTCAAGGAGGCGGCGGGCAGCAGTTGGTCTGGAGAAACGGGCAGCTAGGTGCAGAGGGGTCTCCCCAGTGCCCACTGTGTGAGCCTGGGGACAGGCCCCTCCATCCAGCAGAAGTTCCCAGGGCTCAGGACTTCCCAACCATGCTCCCTGAAAGGTCCTGGACTCCACTCTCCCACAGCAGACTGCAGACATCAGGGGTGTAACCCCATCTGTGGGTGAGAATGAGTAATGGGTCCATCAAAAGGACACAGGAGGAGGATCTTAGGGAGAATCACAAGAAGAGATATGAGGAAGCTAGGTTCTGGCTTTTGATTTTGTGCTTAAATGACTTTCCTACTTTGAGCTTCAGTTTCCTCACCTATAAAAATAAGAAGGCCTTAATTCTCTTAGCATTCTAGGGCAGTGATTCTCAAACTTAAGACTGATTCAGACTCCCCTAGAAGGCTTGTTAAAACACATTGCTCAATATCTCAATTTTAGAGTCAGTAGCTTTGTAGTGGATCCTGAGAATTTGCATTTCTAACAAATTCCAAGGTGATGCTGCATTTTGAGGACCATACTTTGAGAATCACTATTCTAAGGCACTCATTCCAACATTAGTTCCTCCAGTTCTGACACTAAAGGACTTTTCTGCTTTTAAAAGGATTAAAAAGCATTTTTTCATTTTCTTGGTCTGGGTTGGTTCATACCTGGTCCACAGGCATTCACATCAGAGACTTCTATCTCTGATTCCTGAGGAGGAGTCAGCATGGCCACCTGAGGGAGCTCCCCACAGCCACCACTCAGTGGCCACAGTTGGCACTTGGAGGGTGGGGCCATTTCTTCAGCCTTGGGGCAAAAGCAAGAATCAGTGAAGGCCATTGACTTGTTCTTTATTTTGTCAACTCCATACTATTTCTGCCCTAGCCCTTTCACCTGGTTCACCTCTTCTTCCTCCTCAGGGCCTGAGCACATCACCACTCCATCCTCTTCCACTTCTGCCTCTGGCTTCAGTTCCCTGGAAGGAAGTGAGTTGGGTACAGGTTACACAAGTTAGGACCAATAAGAGTCTCCAAGATTTCCAGCAGCCTTCCTGCCCCTCATCTTTCTCTGTTTTCAACTTTTGCAATAGCATTTCTTATTGCTTTGACCATAAATATCTCCACGGACAGATTCCCTTTCCTGAGCCTGAGTTCCTCCTCATTCTCACTTGAGGCCAATGCTGTCCTCGCCCAGTGGGGGCCTGCGTCTTCGGGGAGTCTGCTGAGTTCTAGGCCTTCGAGTGAAGCCAGGAGGCAGCCAGAGGGCCCCATGCTCTCGGCGTCGACGTCGGATGAGCTGAAGGACAAGAAGAGCCCCCAGGGCCAGGAGAAGCACCCCAGCAACTGGCGAGCATAGCACGGTCCAGGGAAGCTGTTTGGTGGGGGGTGCTAGCGGAGAGATACAGTGACAAGGAGGTCATTCCTGGTGGGACTAGTTCTACTCATGGGCAAGTGCAACAATCTTTCTCTGCCTCAGTTTCCTCATCTGTGAAATGGACATAATACCTGCCTCTTGGGTTTAAATGAGTTAACAGTAAAATGCTAGAGCAACACACATAGTAAGCATGATATAACAGTTATTATTCTTTCATGTACTACGAACTATTTAATACAAAGATGACTGGGTACCCACATCTAGTAAAGAAGTTAAATTAGAACCTGAGGTTTCTTGGAGGGCTATGTCAGAGGTTAAAAAGTACTTACAGAACCAATAGGCTGTGAGGAGAACCAGGTAAAGAGTTGTTAAAAGGAGGGCAAGTTCCCACAAAATATTTTTGGTTCCAGCTATCCTGTTTTGTTTTATCTCTTGCCTATTACTGACATGAGCACAAAGGTCAGGAGAAGTGGTGGGTGTCACCTACCAGAGCCTGTGTGAGGGTGGGCAGCCAGCAGGGGTGCAGGCAGCAGGGGCTCTAGGGCTCCCACTGCAGCCATTGCTGCAAGGAAGCGAAGCAGGAGTCCTGAGTCCCAGGGGCAACGGGATGCTGGGTGGTCAGGGCCACAGTGGGACAAATCTACACCCATCACCACCACAAACCTGTAGGGGAGGCATGTTAGAGACGTGTGTCAGTTAACAGGCTCCCAACCCTCTGCCCCATGGGAAAACAAACTAGTGTCTGGACTTCCCACCATCCACTTCTTACCCAGCACCGAGGGAGTCCTTCTCCTTGCCTAGGAGCTGCATATCAGGGTCCGCTTCCTCTGCATGTGAGGGGTCATGGGTTCCTCTTAGCTCTTCTTCTGCCCGGGCCCCAGGATAGGGGAACACCATGTCTCTGCCATTACTATCCTTCCTCACCCAGAGCCCCACCCTCAGAGTCAGGGACAGCACGCGGGCCAGAGCAAGCAGCTGCTGGTCCAGGGCAGTTGGGCTCAGCACCACCAGCAGGGCCAGGGAGGGCCCCCACTCCAAGTCCCCATCTTCAGGTCTGCAGTCGCCCCCATCCCAGCCACATTCTGCGGTGTTGCAGCCTTTCTCACAGTGCCCATTGTGGAAGTGGTCCTGGCAGTACTGGTCATAGGCTGGACTGTAGGGTGAGAAGAAGGGAACTGAGGACCCCCTAAAACCTGACACCCCTCTTTCCCCAGAGGAAATTCCTGACATTCCACAGCCCTTTGGTTGCTAAGTGGGGGTAGCTGTGCATCCCTGGATGGTGGCCCAAACACCCTGACATCGTCTCCTGAGACCATCCTTTCCCTGCTCTCCCAAGCTCTTTTTCCCTGAAGGAGAGCCCTTTTCCCTCAGGGATGCTGGTTGCTAGGAGAGAGATTCCATAGCAACATGAATTAAGAAGGCAAGCTTGAGGACCAAGCCCCAGAACTCTGAGAGGAGCCTAGAAAGAGGTTGTGTCCCACATAAAGTATTGATGCCATCCCATTATTCTAGGTTGGAGTCCAGAGTCTTCAAGCCCTACTTAGCAATGGTTATTAGGGTGGAAATACCCTGGAGCCTGAGACTGTGGTCACCCTGTAACTCAGACATCTATGTCTCACTCTCTCATCCCCTTATACCCCAGCCACAGTGGGCTCTAGGCTCACGTGCAGGATGGAGGGGGCTCGCAGTCGTAGCCATCAAACAGACATTCTTCTGAGTCACACTGTGGGTGGCACTGTCCATCCCGGAAGAGAAGCCAGCACCGGGAATGGGAGGGGCAACCTTTCCAGGGGTCTGGGACCCCCAGGGAGCAGTCCCCACCATCCCAGTTTCCTCCTGGGCCACTGCAGCCAGTGTCACAGGCCCCATCTCCACTTCTGCCTTCACACCCTTTTGCTCCGGGCCTCTGACATCTGGGCCCCGGAGAGTCAGGAGGGCAGGAGCATCGAAAGCCTGGGCCCCCCAACCCAGGGGTCTCTGAGCAGCTGCCATTGTGTAGGCATGGGGAGGGGGGGCCACAGCCCTGAGGAGCTGGTGGAGTCAGGCAGTCAGGACCCTCAAAGCCATTGAGGCAGGCACAACGGGGTGGGAATCCTGGCTTAGGGGAGGGCAGACACAGGCCTCCATGGTGACAGTGATAGATGCCGCAGGAAGGAACTCTGTGGCTGCAGGTGGGGCCTTCAAAACCCTGTATAGGGAGAAGACATTGGGGAAGGACCTTATATTATTATTCCCACTCCCCCAAGAAAACTCTGGGTTAGATTAGTGCAGAGAGGGTCCTAGACTCTCATCAAGTTCATCATTTTATGGATTTGGAACCATGTTGCATGATAATTTCATGCAATGACAGGACATTGTTGCAAAAAATGGATGAACTTTGCCATTATAATAAAAGTCCTGAAAGACTATAAAGTCTTAATAAATTCTTAAAGAATTGAATTCTATTATATTCTTATGTTCATCCTTTTGGAGACAGGATCATATGACTTCCTCTTTCTCCAAGGAAGGGAACATAAGTAGAAGTAAGTTATTAATATTAAACTTTTGGGGTTAGGTTCATGGATGTAATATTGTTACACTAAAATAAAAGGTCAGGTACAGGGGCTGGGAATATAGCTCAGTTGGTAGAGTGCTTGCCTTGCATGCACAAGGCCCTGGGTTCAATCCCCAGTGCCTCCGAGGGGGCGGGGGGGAAAAGGATTAGGCACAAACCAATGATGAGTGTATCATGAACCATGGCTTACTATTAATCCAATCCCATGTATCAGGGATCCACACACAGAGTTAAAGTAACTTATCCAGGAGCTTTTGATCTTAGGCAATGCTTATGGTTTCTGAACATTCCCTTCATGATCCTACCTTTTCCCTGACTCCTTTCCCCTGACTGTTTCTGAGAGCCACTTACTGCTGGGAATTTAAGATGGCTCCTTCCAGTAAGTCACACTTTGATGATCTCCTATGCTTCCCTCTAGGATTCCAGCTCAGGCATTCTCACCTTTTATCAGTATAGAAGGCAATAGAGAAGGTAGCTTTGTGGTCTTTTACCTGGGGACAGTGGCAGGTGAAACCCCGGGGTGGTCCTGCGGTGACCTCACAGGATCCTCCATGGGAGCAGGGCTGGCTCTGGCAGGGGTCTATCTCCACCTCACACCACTGGCCTGTGATGGGGACGAGACTAGATATTGCTTCAGTCACTGCCTACCTCCTCACTCCTGGAAGTTGGCCCAGCACAAAAGGATCTTGGAGCATCTTCTCTGGGATAGCACTTGGAGGCAGGGGATAGACAAGGGGACTAGGCTGTCTCATAGGTGAGGACTGTCTAGGTCTCCGTGGTCTGCTTAGATGTCTTCACCCCCCCCCACCACATACACACCAAGGCCTCACCTGTATGTCCAGGTAGACACTGGCAGTAGAAGGCATTGGCTAGAGAGTGGCAGGCCGCGGTGCCTGTCGGGTGACAAGGCTTGTCTAGACACTCATCCACATCCCCCTCACAGCGCAGACCCACAAAACCTGGAGGGCAGGCACAGTTGAAGCCTCCAAGTATGGGGGTGCAGGTTCCATGGTTGTGACAGGGTTGGGACTGACAAGCATCAATTTCCTTTGAGCAGTTCTGTCCATTGTAGCCTGGGGCACACTACAGGGATGAAGGATCAGAGATGTAACCAGCCCAGCTCAAAGCAGTTTGTTCAGCCCCCCACTTTCCAGCCCAACAGCTTCACTCAACTCATCATCCATCGCTGACACATGTAGCTTGACCATTCTGTCTCAATGCCACATGATACATTATTGTTCAGTAACACACAGCTTAACCCTCCCCTAGTCCCAAACAAACCCTTTCCCCTACCAATACACCCTCCAGATTGTCTCATACTTCATTACTTCATAAACATGTATTGGATGCCCACCTTCTGCCAGGTTCTGTTTTAGGTATTAGGAATACAGGCAAAATTAGAGTTCATTCCTGTTTCTATGAAGCTATCAGTCAATCAGAGGGGAGAGGTAACTAGTATTTATTACATGCTTTATATACATAACCTCAGAAAAACCTCCTAAAACCCTTTATATAGATTATCTCACTTGATCCTCACTTCACAGAAAAGGAAACTGAGTCCCACAAAGGTAAAGTGACTTGTGCAAGTCACATGGCTGTAGATAGCAAACCTGAAGTTCAAGTCTATTACTCCATAATCATTTTTCTGCTTGCTTCATGCCTCTCTGCTAATGAGAGAATGTCATTGATGATTCTGTACCACATGCTGGGTTCTTGCAGGAGGAAAGAGAGCATGCAAGAATGGAGTACAAGAAGCCTTTGGAGAGTTGATAAAAAATTTACAAAGAATCTGAGCAGTGGCCAGAAGGTTGGTAGAAACAAGTTAAATGTTTTGGAAACTTCTGGAAGGGGGAGTTTCAGGAAGTAGGACATGAAACAGAAATGAGTGCACAGAAGTTCACTGCTTTCAGTCAAGCACACTGAGTTTGTATATATTTGAAAATGTTCATAATAAAAAGGTTAAAACTAAAATTTAAAAATGAAGTAAAGGATCCAGGAATAGTGGTACACGCCTGTAATCCCAGCTACTTGGGAGGCCGAGGCAGGAGGATCACAAGTTTGGTGGGGATGAGAGTAGATATTGCTTCAGTCACTGCCTACCTCCCAACTCACTCCTGGAAGTTGGCCCAGCACAAAGGGATCCTGGGTCTTCTCTCTGGGATAGCACTTGGAGGCAGGGGATAGACAAGGGGACTAGGCTATCTCACAGGTGAGGACTGTCTGGGTCTCTGCAACAACTTAGGGAGGCCCTAAGCAGCTTAGTATGACCCTGTCTCAAAAGGGCTGGGGGAGTAGCTCAGGGGTAAAAGCCCCTGGATTTAGTCCCCAGTACCCCCCCCAAAAAAATGAAGTAAAGGGGATCCATCTTGTGCCTTCTGTTAAAAGTTGTGGTCTGAGCACAGAATCAGGCTGCCCAGATTTAAATCCCAGCTTTGCTTTTCCTGGTATAGTGACAAAAACCATCAAGGAGAAGCCTTCACCCATCTGAGAGAGGACTTAGAGATATCTTCCTAAGGAAGGTGCTTCCTGGTCCCCATCCAGTGGAAGAGGGGTGGGGAAGGCCATTCCAGGCAGAGGCAATGGCAGGGAAAAAAACTGAGACCGATATTCTCCTGTAATACTAGCAACTTGGGGAAGCCCAATGAGAAGGATTGCAAGTTTAAAGCCAGCCTCATCAGGTTAGCAGGACCCTGTCTCAAAAAAAAAAAAAAAAATACTGTGGATGTAGCTCAATGGTAGAGTGCTCCTGGGTTCAATCCCTAGTACAGATTAAAAAAAAAAAAAAAGCTGAGAAGCAAGAATCAGCATGGGGTGTGTTAGGTTTACATTGCTAGAATGAAGTAGGGAAGTGGAGAGTGGAGAAGGTGACAAATGAGGACTGAGGGGCAGGCAGTGCTGTATCAGGCAGAGCCTTGAACTTTATAAAGATGTGGGCAGCCCCCTGAAGGATGTTCAACAGGGGAGTGACAAGTCAACTTAACATCTGCAGTGATCCCCTGGTTGTGGGGTAAAGACTGAACCAGTGGAAGGATAGATATGGAGGCTGACATGGGTATTCAGGCGTAATGCAACAAACGCCTGTACTAAAGCAGTGGGATGAAGGGTGAAGGGGAAAGGATAGAGTGGAGAAATATTTAGGAGGTAGAATGGCCTGACCTGGTGGTTAACTGGATGTGTGGGGTAAAGGAAAGGGAGGAGAATTGGGTACACCATGTTATCCTTCCCATTATTACTGTTTTCCATATCTCCAGCCATGTCCTGTTTCCCATCTCCAGAAAGGAGAGTTATCTTCTCTCCCTTCTTTTCTCTACACCTCTTACCTGGCAGAGATAGCCATTGGGCTGGGCCACACAGGTGGCCCCATTCTGACAAGGCCGGGATTCACAGGGGTTCATGTTATCCTGGCATAAACTGCCTTGGAATCCAGGGGGGCAGTGGCAGAAATAGGAGGGGCCTCTGTCAATGCAAAGGCCTCCATTCTGGCACAGGGCAGAGACTTCTATGCCTGAGGGAGAAAGACAAACAGGGAGAAGTGAAGCTAAGTGGGCTGGAAGGGTTTTCAGGATCCCAGATCTCTAGCAGAGAGGCCTTTAATTTGGGAGCCACTAATGTTCTTGGGTGGAAACCTCCGTGGGCACAAGGAAAAAGTAACTCCTGACACTGAAGAGGGTAGAACATCAGGTTTCTCTGACTATCTTTTCTGCCAGAATATGGGAAAGATTTCTTAAGCTTATCAGTGTTGTAAGGTGACTATTGTCTTGAGCCATAAGCAAGAGAGAGCTCAAGGGAAGGCTGGACTTACAGCTCAGTGGTAGAGCACTTGCTTAGCATGTACAAGGTCTTGGTTCAATTTCTCAGCACCACAAATAAAATGAAGTTTTTAAAAAAATGAACTCAAGAGAAACTTCAGGCTGGGGACATGGGGCTTTACTACTGTCCCAAGTTTGTCCCCTGGATTTTGCATCAATTTTGATGTTTTCTCACCGTGATTCCCATCAACCTAAGCCCTAAACTCTTCCCTGAGCTCTTCTCATGTTGAACTTATTTGAAGGTAGAGTATTCTTTTACAAGAGGGTTGGTGTAACCTCACAGGGGTGGGGTGAAGTGTGTTGATGTAGCTGGGTTAAATGTAGTCCACTCAAGGTGAGTTACATCCGTAACAATGTTGAGTTGCTCCACCAGGAGTTATGTCCCTGGTGGTTGTGTTAAGGTGGAGTCTACTTTACTGGGCTGATTGGTGTTGTGCTGAATGTGGTGACAGGAGTTGGGTTGTTTTAGGCTTCCTGGGTGTTAAACTGTAGAATCAATAACTATAGTTGGGGGCTGGGGTTGTGGCTCAAAAGTAGAGCACTTGCCTAGCATGTGCGAGGCACTGAGTTCAATCCTCAGCACTACAAAAATAAATAAATAAATAAATAAATAAATAAATAAATAAATAAATAAATAAATGAAGGTATTGTGTCCATCTACAACTACAAATATTTAAAAAAAATAACTATAGTTGGTTTATGTTGTTTTGACTCTCAGATGTTTGTTTTGCCCAAAAGTTGTGTCACTGCTCTTAGGAAAGGGGTGAAGAAGGACACTTGTTTTTCTTCATCTGCTCCCCAGTTGGGCCTTGTGTTGGTACCTTGGCTCAGCGCAGCCTTCTGGCAGGAGGACTGTGGAATGTTGCAGAGAGGCCCGGTCCATCCCTGGAGGCACAGGCACTGGAAGGAGGGCCCACTCTGGAGGCAGTGGGCATTGTGTGGACAGGGCTTCTGGGCACATAAGTCCATCAGAGTCTGAGGGTTGGGAGGGATCATGAGACATCAGGTTCCCAGGCCTGGAGATGGGCCTCTGCCGATTCCAGCTCCTCAGAATCCCTCCCTCTAAGACTCTCTTATGAGTGGCCTGGACCAGGTAACCCTCCCTGGTTTCCCTTCTATACCCATATTCCAGAATGGCCCCTGAGGGTCATAACTCCATTCGATCTTTTCTCCCTTCTTCAGGCTACACAAATCTCAAATGAGACTTCAACTCCTAGACCTTTCTTCATGAGCTTCCCTGCTGCCCACCTTTTAGTTCTTGAGACCATTCTTACTAGAGCTCTCCAGGCCCCTCCCTCCTCTGCACACCTGGCTCACTGCACCTCACCTGGCAGCTTTCTCCTGTGTATCCAGGAGGGCAGAGGCAGCGGGGGCCCTGAGGGCCATCTTGGCAGGTTGCCCTGTTCCTACAGGGGCTGTACAAGACAGAGATAGGGCAAGGTAGGAAGGAGGTCTGGGAAAAAGGGGGAGGGAGTGTGTGATGGGGAGGCAACTACTGGGGTGATGGCTGACCAGAAGGGGAGGCAGAAGGAAGAGTGTGCAGCAGAGATAGCCTGGAGTTCCAGGGGGAGGGAAGGGAAAGGGTGGGAAGGCTGAGGGTCTCCTTCCCTTCCTCTGGGGGCCTTAGTGCTCTGCTCACCTGTCTGCACAGCTGGAGTGGATCCTTCCCTCACAGTGTGGACCCTGGAAGCCCACTGCACAGAGGCAGGAGAAGGTGCCAGTCCTGTTCACACAGGTACCCCCATTGAGGCACGGGGCTGAAGAGAGGAGGCTGTGAGGGATTGGGTTCCTTGCCTGTAACCTGGCCTGTGACCTCAGTCACACCGCTCACAGGACATACCTTTCCCCCACTAAAACAACAGCTTCCAGTTAATTTCTTTTCTTCTAAATATGGAAGAACCCTGCCCGATTCTTTCATCCCCCTGTGCTTTAGTGCCGGACATGGTGGGCACTTACCAGACACGCAGTGGTCAATGATGGTTTGGCAATGGGGCCCTGTGTGGCTTGGAAGGCAGATGCAAGAGTAACCTCCAGGGCTGGGACTACAGGAGCCACCATTGAGACAGGGCTCTGAGTGACAAGCTGTCACCTCCTCACTACAGGTGGGCCCTGAGGGAAAGAGGTGGGATCTGAGAGTGGGAATCCTTTCTCTCTCTCCATCCTCCTCTTCTTCCTTTTGCCCTCCCTTCCTTACCTCAACTCTATTATTCCCCCCTGTCCAGCCCCTTTTCTTATCACCTCCCACACATCATCTGTGTCTCCTGCAACCCATGACCAGTTTTCCTTGGTGGTAACTAATACACAGAGCCTTTGGCCACATACATTTCCCTTGACTTAGGGTGTGACTAGCCCAGGTGTATATGGTTTAGAGACAGTCTCACCTGTGTAGCCTGTGGGGCAGGTGCAGTTGTAGCCAGAGGGCTGGGGATAGCAGGTCCCTCCATGGGCACAGGGTGTGGAGATGCAGGCCCCCAGCTCTGCCTCACACTCTGGCCCTGTCCAGCCCACATCACACACACATGAAGATCTGGCCATAAAGAGAAAGGGGAGTATTTTTCTTTTCTTCTGGTGTATCCTTTTCCTTTTCTTGTGGGCCAGGCCCTTATGACCTCCTCTTTTTTTGTCCCTGAGACTCTGGCCTTTTTCTTCAGTGACTTTCCTCTTAACATTGCCCTTTCACCTTCCTGATCCCGCATCACACATTTTATTTCTCTATCTTTATTTCTTCTATAACTTGTTCATTGTCTTTCTGCCAGACAGAAATGAAAGTTCCATGATAGTCATCACTTTGTCTCTTTGGCTCTGTGCTATTTCCCAGTGTCTGGAACGGTGTCCACACAGTAGATATTCAATAGATACTTGTCTAGTGAATGATGAACTGATGCTGGGCATTATGCTCCCTTTTCTGCTCTGATGCCTTAATCCTCTGTTTCCCTCATCATATACGAGCTCTCCCCTCCTTGGATAACGAGTCCTCCTATCGACTTGCCCTAAGAACTTGGTCATCTCCTTCATAGTTGCTGTTGGTCATTTCCCACAGACATGTTCCTCACTTGCTTTTTCTCCTACCATACCTAAGGAGGACCAGAAAAGGGGCAAATGGAGGGCCTGGAAGATGTTACCTCTGGCAATGCCCATGGTGGCAGGTGCAGTTGTCCTCAGCAGGGGCACAGCCAAGGCTTCCACTGGGGCAGAGGCAGTGGATCTTATTTTCCTGACCCTGGCATTTCTGCTCAGGCTGGCACAGGTTGGGGGCACACAGGGGAACCTCACAGAGCTGGCCTGGGGTGGGGATATGAGTCAGATAGAAAACAAAACCCTTTTATGCCCTTGAGGGGACCAAAGGCTACTTATGTATGACTAACTCACTCCCCATAGACCTGTCCTTCAATGACTTCCTGTTACCTTCAGGATACTAACTTCCTGTCACATGGGATCTGGTGTGACATGACCTTCCTACAACTGCTGTGTTTCTCATCTTTGCCCTGGTGCACTCTAAGCTCTGGATGTCATGCAGTTCCTTAAATGAAAGGTGCTTTTCTTTCCCTGTGCTTTTACAAACACAGTGATTTCCAGCTAAAACACATTATCTGGCATTCTATTTTGACAAACTCCTGCTCATTTCTCAAAATTCAGCCTAGCCATCATCTCCTCCATGCAGGCTCTTTTCTGCTCTGAACTCCATGAAGAGTTCTCATCTTTAGTCTGGGTTAGTGGGTTCTCCTCTCTCAGGGCCATTGGGCCATACCAACAGGAGACTTGTTGGTCTATGCATTAGACTTAAAACCACTTGAGGATAGTAACTTCTTACTTAAACTTGCTTCTACGACTGGCATAGTAAGCATTTATTTATTTATTTATTTGTATGGTGCTGGGGATTGAACCCAGGGACTCATTCATGCCAGTACTTTACCACTGAGTCACATCCCCAGTGTTAATAAAGACTTGCTATATAAAAAAGTGAATGGCTCCCCTTTGAGCCCAATCTCTGCTCCTGAGCCCTAATTATACCCATTCATGTTGGGATAAATGTGGCTCTTTAATAACATCCACAGTTGTGAAGGTTTTGCCCTGAGTTACTTTAAGGGGTGCCATTCTTATCTGTTTTACATCCTGACTCTCAAACACCCACCAATGACTACTGTCCCACGCCAAATGGACTCAATTATTCTCTAACAACTTCCCTGCTGACCTGTGAAGCCAGAGGGGCACAGGCAAAAGAAGGCTCCTGGCAGATCAAGGCAGCTGGCTCCACTGGGGCATGGGCTACTCAGACACTCGTCCACCTCTGTGTCACACTGTGGCCCTTCAAAGCCTATGGCAGAGGAGGAGAATCAGGGACTGCAGAGACTTCTGCCCCCTGCCACTCTTTCTTCCTGTGTTTGGGCCCCAGTTTACCTGGGAGACACTTGCAATGGAAGGCTCCAGGTTGGTCCTGGCACTGCCCACCATTGGCACAGGGAGAGCTTCTGCATTCATCGATGTCTTCCTCACACTGGGTGCCAGTGAATCCTAGTGGGGAAGGGAGTAGATGGGGAGAGAAGGCCAAGGTCATTGAAGAAGACACAGCTTAGCTCTTTCTTGCCAGGAAAGGTGAACCTGTAGGTCTTCCCAAAGAAGACACCTGGGTAGTTGGGCATGGATCAACAGAAGGGTGGTGCAGAAAACGTGAAGCTCAGCCACCTACCAGCTGTGTGACTTTGGGCAAGCTACTTAAACTTTCTAAGCTCCCAGTTTCCTCCTCTGTAAAAGGAGAAAAAAATGGAACCTAGACTCGGGGTGTAGCTTCATTGGCACAGTGCTTGCCTAGCATGTGTGAGTGCGTGAGGCACTGGCTTTGATCCCCAGCACTGGAAAAATAAATAAAGAGGAGCCTACCTTATGTAGCCATTGAAAGGATTAAATGACATAATGCCCCCAAAGCACAAAGTCAAGTGCCTGTCCTGGAGTAAATAGTCAATAAATGTAATTATTTTCATAGCAGGGTACCAGAGGGATGTTCCAAGAAGCTGGAAAAGAAAGACCTGGGGCAGCTTTCCCTATGTCCAGGGCAGGCAATGCCAAGACCAGCCTGGGACCCCTGACATGCAGAGTCCATAGAGGACTATGCAGGAGGACTGAAAAGGAGGGATATATGGGTGATTTGGAAGGTCAGAGATGGGGGTGGGTGTGTAAGTAAGGAAAGATCTGGGATGTAGCAGAAGAGAGTTTGAGGAGCAGAGGAGTTGGAGAAATGGGGAACTCTTTGACGAGGCTAGAGAGAACTTCCAGAGGACAGAACTCTGGTGGTTCCAACATTGCAGGGTGAGGATGGCTGGATTGGAATCTGCACGCACCAGGCTGGCAGACACACAGGAAGCCGTTGCGCAGGTCATGACAGTCAGCTTGGTTCAGGCAAGGAGCCGAGGCACACTCATTGGTCTCCACCTCACAGAGTAGCCCTTCTAAACCTGAGGACAGAGGAGCATGGTGAGGGTGGGGCTCTGCCCGGCTGGCCCTGCCCCCTTCTCCCTGGGAGACCTGGGTTCTAGAGCCAGCACACACGCAACTTGCTGTGTGTCCCCATCAGGCCTCCCCTCTCTCTGCTGTCTGCCGATGGGTTGGGTAGATGAACCCTGAGCCCTGTTGTGGTGTGCAGTGCTGCCTCCTTCAGGTGTGAAAGCTCAGGAAGCAAGAGGGCTCCTGTTGAGAGCTGTAAGAGGGCATCCTGGAAGTGCCTTTTGGGGCCATCTCCGGGAAAGACAGCGTGGGGCCCACCCAGGCAGGCTGCTTAACCTGGAGGTCTTTGATGTACAAATTAGGCAAGCGGGTGTCTGCCTGGAGCACGATTTACTCCTCTTGTTCATGGCAGGTCTTCATGCTAAAGTGAACAGGAATCCCAATGTGGGGGAATGTGAAGGGCATTTGGGAAGCTGTGTTACTCTCTTATTTATCCCATTGCTTTGGGGTCATCCTCATGTCCATGGTCTCATCTTGAACAAGGACCTCATTACCTTCCTTTTCTTGCTTAGGGAGCCTGCCTCCAACCCTCCTTCACGTCTACAACCTTGTCCACACATAGATAAGTATACAAGAGTAAAGAAAGCTGGATAGTTTTCTTTACTCTTGTATACTTATCTATGTGTGGTCTGAGCCATAAACCTTGGACATTGCTCACCTTAGAATGGTAGTGTAGTGTAGTGGTTAATGTTGAAACTCTGGGTTTGAATCTTGGCTCTGCCACTTACTAACTGCATGACCTTGGACAAACCACTTGAACGTTTTATATGTCTTGGTTTCTTCATTTATAAAATGGATATAGTAACAATGCCAACTGCATAGGATTAGTGTAAAGAGTAGATAAGATAATACATGTAAGACAGACAGTCAGCTATTATTTTTCTGGTTTCATCCAGCTCTCTGTATTGGCTCTGTAGTTCTCTTTCTTCAAATGACTTTTCCCTGGTAAAACTAGCCTGGAAGTGCCTGTACCCTTGCCGTGTTTCTTTCCTACTGCATCAAATTCAAGCACACAGATCTTTTTGGAATTTTAAGGATTTACTCTTTATCTCTGCATGGGAGAGTTGGAGTGATTAGGGGGAGCATTGTAGGTAAGTATGAGCAGAGGCTGCAGTATGGAAAGTTTATTAACTATCCTCCCTTATTTGGCCACAGTGTACAGTGGGCCATGTGTTGTGCTGTCTCTGATTACCATGAAGGAATGGCAGCCCCTCTCCCCCAGAGTTGAGCAGTGTACAACCTCACTACTATCTGTGGCAGCTCTTTTCCTAGGGTCCATAGGTGTCTCTGTTTTCACTTGGGGGGAGGGAGAGGAGAAACATCCTGTAGTAAGTGATGCCTGTTGGACTGATGCTATCCTTGTTCTCTACGGGCAATTCCCAGTGGGTTCAGCTTAGTTGTTTCTCCACCACCCAAGTCCCCATTAAGCCATACCTGGTGGGCAGAGGCAGTGGAAGGTGGCAAGGAGGTCCAGGCAGGTGCTGCCTGGGTGGCAGGGCTGGGACAGGCACTCATTATGATCAGCCTCACAGCGGGAGCCCGTGTAGCCAGGTGGACAGAGGCAGTTGAAGGAGCCAGGGGTGTTGAGGCAGGAACCACCATGTTCACAGGGACTGGGACCTTGCTGGGCTGGGAGGAGAGAAGAGCTGAGAGTTCACAGGGGCCAGGGATGGGGAGGGCAAAGAGGCCAGACTGTCAGGAGAGGTGTGGGGGCCCATTTGAGGCTGCAAGACCAAATGGGGAAAGGACTTGTATTTTTAGGATAGAGAAGGACCAAGAGGACAATTTATGAGGCCTGGAGGGCTAAGCATTGGGGAGAGGGCCATGTAGGGAAGAGATGTCACATCAGGACCAACCCAAAGAAAAAGAGATATTTCCTTTTTTCTTTCTATATTTTCTTTTCTTTTCTTTTCTTTTCTTTTCTTTTCTTTTCTTTCTTTCTTTCTTTCTTTCTTTCTTTCTTTCTTTCTTTCTTTTTTTTTTAATTTAAGAAACAACTTCCCCTTTTTTCTGTTCAGTGCAGAGGCCTGTCTGGGCTCAGAGAGGCTCTGCTGTGGGGTGCCTCACCCATCTGACACTCATCCAGGTCTTGGTGGCAGGTGGGCCCTGAGTAGCCAGGTTGGCACACGCAGAGTGTGGAGCCCGTCAGGGGGTTGGTGCTGCATTGGGCTTCCCCATGGCATGGCTGGCTCAGACACATATCTTCCAGGTGGCATAGGAGGCCTGGAGGGGCCAGATGGGGGCAAGGTTGATTGACCTCCCAAGAGACCCCCAGTTCTTCTCAGTCTCCACCTTTACCTCACTCTTCCCTGACCCCTCAGTCCCCATACCTGTGCGCCCAGGTGGGCAGAGGCAGGAAAAGAAGCCCACGTGGTCAATGCAGGTGGATCCAGGAGCACAGGTAGCAGCAACACAGTCATCCAGGTTCTCTTCACAGCCTGTGCCTCCCCAGCCACTCACACATACACAGTGAAAGCTGCCAGGCAAGTTCTGGCAGGTACCCCCATTTTTGCAGTGAGGGGGACCATGAACCTCACATTCATCCACATCTTCAGAGCAATCCCAGCCTGTAGGGAGGTAGGAAAGGAACAAGGTCTAGAGCTGGGAGCCTTGTGAGGAAGGGAAGCCACAGGCTGACTGGGCCACTGGTGTCATTAACTTGGCTTAAACAACTCACCTGTCCAAGTCTCTGGGCAGAGGCAGGTGTAGGTGCCCAGTCCATCCTGGCAAATGCCCCCATTCTGACAGTGGTGCTCAATACAGTCATCTGGATTCACCTCGCAGTCTAGGCCTGTGAAGCCTGATAGAGTCATGGGATTAGCCAGGTGAAGGAACCCAAAAGAGGCAACCCTCCCCCCAGAAAGGGGAGGAGGCTACAGAAAAGCACCTATGAGGACACACCTGGGGGGCAGAGGCAGAAGTGAAAGGTGGTGTCTCCCCCTGGCACCAGCTGGCAGGTGCCCCCATTTGAACAGCCTGCCAGCGGGCAGGGTCCTGTTCGGAGCTCACAGTGTGGACCTTCCCGCCCTGCAGGGCAGAGACATTGGTAGGAGCCCAGGGTATTATGGCAGGAGGTGCCTTTAGGGCAGAGTCCAGGGTCCTGGAAGCACTCATTGACATCATGTTGGCAGGCATGACCCTCAAAGCCAGGTGGGCAGCGGCACTGGATCTGGGGGTATGTGGCCAGACATACGCCTCCATTGATGCAGGGGTTGGCTGAACAGAAGTCCCGAAGCTGGCACTGCTCGCCTGCAATAGAGGGTAGAGGGAGCTGTTTCTAGCACTGCACAAATTCCAGCCCATCTGAGATGACTCTGTTCTCCCTGCAGATAACCTGTGGATTGAATATTTGAATTTTCCTCCCTTTATTTCTGTGCTCACTTTACCCTGTTCCATCACCCCTGCCTTAGTTTTGCCATGCCTTGGTAGGATTATATCTGGAGCAACCTTATTTTCTAAACTGAAAATGGATATTGCAAATTGGCCTTACCTGGGAAAAACTGGGACCTGGGGTCCTATAACACCTGATCTTAGCCAAAAGGCCAAGTAGCAATGATGGGGTCCCTACAGTGATGACCTTCTTGGAGGAGGTGAAAAGCACCCAGCTTCTACAGGTAAGAGATTCAGATTGGTATCTTTTTGTGCCACAAAACTGGTTGTATGCTCTTGGGTGAGTTGCTTTGCCTCTCTGATCTGATTTCCTAATCTGGACCTGGCAACTCTGACCTGGATAATGACAAGGAAACTCACTTTACAGCATGTGCAACAGTGGTGATGGTGGCAGCAGTGGCGGCAGCAGCAGCAGCAGCTTTAGCTCACACTGCATACATACCATATGCCAGGTTTGAGCTAAGTAAGCACTTATTGAGTATCATCCCTTTTAATTCACTCAACAACCTTAGGAAATACGGACATTAGTCTCCTTGTTTGTTTGTTGACAACCTAGGACCCAGACCACTTTAAATATCTTATTCATGTTCATGTAGTTAGTGGCAAAGCTGACATTTGCATCTATTCTAAAGTAGTAAACTTGCCCAGGGTTAGACCCCTCTTCTTGAGGTGCACTTCCATTTCTATCTCTAGATCAGGTCCCTCCAGTCTCATCACACCTTACCCCACTGTATTCTTTCCAGGATTATTATGAACACCCACCATTTAGAATAGGGGCTGTTCCGATGCTCAGAATGCAGAGCATGGAGAACTCCTGGTGAGCAGCTAACAACCTCTAGTTTCTAGGTTCAGCAAGTTTAAGGAATTTAGAAATATTTCAGATAGTTTGGAAATCTTTCAATTTTTAGCAATCGCATGCTGATGAATTTCAGTCTTGAGTAATGGTTGCCTGTCATGGATTGGCTTATTGATTCTCATGGCCTCTGTCTTCAAAAGGCTCACAGTCTATCATCTACCTGGGACCTGGGGTCCTATAACACTTGATCTTAGCTAAAAGGCCAAATAGCAATGATGGGGTCCCTACAGTAATGACCTTCTTGGAGGAGATGAAAAGCACCCAGCTTCTACAGGTAAGAGATTCAGATTGGTATCTTTTTGTGCCACAAAACTGTTGTATGCTCTTGGGTGAGTTGCTTTGCCTCTCTGATTTGATTTCCTAATCTGGACCTGGCAACTCTGACCTGGATAATGACAAGGAAACTCACTTTACAGCATATGCAACAGTGGTGATGGTGTCCAGTTCCATCTTTCCCAGCCCACATCTTTCCTAGCCCACTGCTGTTGCCTGTCCTCTCCACTCCACTCCCACCAGAGCTTACCTGTCCATCCAGGCATGCAGGTGCACTGTGGGCGGCCTGAAGCCTGGATGTGACAGCGGCCCCTTTTGGAACAGAAGGAGGGAAGACAGGGGTCTTGGAGGCGGACCTGGCATCTTTTACCAGTGAAGCCAGTGGGGCAGTTGCAGAAGAAACTGGGGGGCAGTGGAGACGGGGAGCTAGAGGAGCCTGGTGAGGTGGGAAGCAGGGTTTGGCAGCTGCCCCCATTCTGGCAGAGCTGAGCATCTTGGCAGGGGTCAGGAAACTTGCATGTCTTGCCCAGGAAGCCAGGGGCACACCTGGGTGGGAGGGAGAGAGGAAAACTCACATCACTGGCCCCTCCTTCCCTTCTCTCCCACCCTTCTCCCTTGCCTTATTTGTTTCCCTTCATCTCCTTCACTTCCCCTCATTCTCCTTTCTTCCCTCACTCTCCCTCCCCATTTCTTTCTAGTCTTCTAGTCCCACAAGGTACACTCACAGGCAGGTCTCTTGCCCCTGAGGCAGGGTCAGGCAGGTGCCTCCATTGGCACAGGGTTCTGGAAAACTTCCGCAGAGCAGCCCTATGGATGGAAAGGGAGAATGAGATGGAGCCATGGAGCTTGTGTCTCACTTCCTCCTCCAGGTGCTCCTAAGAGACCTGTTCAAAGCAAGCCCCCATGCATCCTCTAAACTACCATGTCCTTCATACCCTGTTCCAGTCCACGTGTGGTCCCATGCCTCAGTTCCTTCCATCCCAGGCCTCTCAGTTACTACTCCCTAACACCCCCCTTTCCTGTTTACTCTCTAGCCTTCCAAGTCCAGCCCTGGACTCCATCCCTAGGAAGCAAGACAACAGGGAACAGAAGGGGGGCAAGGGGGGCCCAGGAGGTGAATGGCTGAGACATTGAAGGGATTTCCTCCAGGAAGGCCAGGAAGGGCCCAGAATCAAGCCTTCCGGGGGGTGGGGACAGCTGAACAGGAAAGGACATGGTGGACCCATGACCTTCCACATCTCCACCTCCTGATCTCCTCTCATCTTCCCCCCTAGCAGGTGGTCGATTGCCCTTCTCAACGTGGTTATGAGAGTACACTTAACTCAGCTCCAGGGATAACTGGGTTTCCCTGGGGATGGGCGCCCTCTCACCCATCCCCCCAACAGTCCCTACTGGCACCCAGCCCAAAGCCTGGGTTGGAGCAGCTTCTGTGGCGGTCGGCTCTCCCTTCAGGCTGTCTGCATTTTTTGGGAAAATCTCTTCTATCTAGTGCCCCTTCAAAACCTGGGGGCCAGCTCTATTTCTCCCACCCCACTGGACATCCTCTTAAGGGAGAGTGTACTCCCCCTCCTCTCCCACCCCATAACTCACCTCTGGCCATGACAACTAGGAAACACGGTGGTGGCGGCAGCAGCAGAAGCAGCAGCAGGGAAGGGGGCTGCATTCCAGAGCATCCCCAAGCCCAGATCTCCTCTCCCTTTTCAGGCAGGGACCTTCAGAGCCCTCACTGTGGCAGGGCCACCTCCTTGGCTCACACTGCCCTTTCCTTGTCCTCTTCAGCCTGCTGCAAGCCTAATGTCTGAGCTGTTTCCTGAGTCACACAATGTCCTGGACACCCTAGTGAATGGTGATGTGGGGGGGTTGGAGGAACATTGAGGGGGATGAAGGAGGGGCCTTCTGTCCCTGACAACCCCTGGGGAAGTGGGAGAAGTAGGACGGTATGAATGAATGGCAGGTGAAGATAGGAGGGGAGAACTGGCTTGGTTTCTGAGGCCCCTGGTGGGGGGTAGTCTCAGTTCTTCTGTTTGTGAATCTGGTTTCTCCTTTCTAGAGAAGATAATTGCAAGGTGGCTACCCCTGAGCCTCCAGAGGGGAAGGATCTGGAAGCAGAGTTGTGGGGTAGTGAGGGATCTCCCTATTCCTCTTCCCAAGAGACGATGCTTAACTTGCCTCATGAGTACAGATGCTTCTCAGAGGACCTGCAACTTGTCATGATTTGAAACCATTTACCTTGCAGAAAAGACCCAGGGACCTCTGGACCTCACCTTGGCCCTTGTGAGGACTTTTTTTTTTTTTTTCCTCCTTCTGGGGAATGGGCAAGATACTCGGCTGGTTTTAGGAGGAAATCTTGGCCTTCATATTTGTCATCATCAATGATAAATGAACATAGTGTTTCCTAAATTCTAGTATATTCTATCATCTATTCTAAATTTAAAATTCTAACTTTTTCATTTTGAATTATTTGTAGCAAATACTGAATTTGGGTAGCTTTTACTCCTTCCATCTCTGCTTCCCTCTACTGTGGAGATCTCTGGGATGTATAATATAAAATTGGAGTAAATAAAGCCCACAAAAGGAAATTTGTTGCCTTGAAGTCTCATTCCATCTTCTTAAGTCAGCCCAGGAGAGCTTTGGGGTCAACCGCATGCTCAGTTCCTCTAGTAGCACAGAGAGCAAGAGTTCAGGGTTGTGGAGGTGTCTCGGCAGCCGCACACACCCAGTGTTGACCTGGGCTGCATCCTGGAGTGTTCTGAACACCTCTCCTGCCAAGGAATATACATCATCGGTGCCATTTGTCTCTCCCTCTCCCTTTCTCCTTTTCTCCTTCCCTCCCTCCTTCCCTTCCTTCTTTTCTTCCTCCTTCCCTCCCTTTCTTTTTTTCTTTTTAAACTTTTTATTTTGAAATAACTTAAAGCTTATATAAAAGCAGCAAAAACACTAAAAAGAATTCCTGGATACCCTACACTTGGATTCACCAATGGATATCATTTGACCACATATGCTTTATCATTATTTCTCTATAAATGCACATTAGTAGCATTTTTTTCTTGAATTCTTTGAGAGTTAAGTCACACACAAGGCCAGTACCTCTAAACCCATCAGCATGAATTTCTTAAGGACAAGAACATCTTTTTATATAATACAGTATAATTATCAAAATAAGGAAATTTAGCCAGGCTGGGTCGTATATGCCCATAATTCCAGCTAGTCAGGAGACTGAGGCAAGAGGATTTCAAGTTGGAGGCCAGCCTCAGAAACTTAGCAAGATCCTGTCTCAAAATAAAAAATAAAAAGAGCTTGAGATATAGCTCAGTGATAGAGTGTACCTGGGTTCATTCACTAATACTCGTGGGAAAAAGATTAAGTGACCTTACGAAACTTATATTGATATAATACAGTGTTCTAATCTGCAATCCATATTCAAATTTTGCTAATTGCCCAATAACACCCTTTATAAAAATTTTATTTCTAGGTCCAGGATCTAATGTAGAATCACTCATTATATTGTATTTAGTATTTAAGTCTTTTTGTTTTGGGTACCTGGGATTGAATTCAGGGGCACTCAACCATTCGCAATCTTCCGGAGTCATTGGCATTATAGGAGGGACCACCGCGCCCGGCTAGTATTTGTCTTTTTACATTCCTTTAATATAGGTGTGTTTCTTTAGACTCACTTTGCCTTTCATGATGTTGACATTTAAAAGAATACAGGTCAGAAAGGAGACCAACAGGGTAGAGAAAAGAGATCAAGGGTCGGGGGAGGGACTGGGGAAGCACTAGGGAATGAAATCTATCAAATTATTATATGTTCATTTATGAATATGCTATAATGAATCCCACTTATAATTATAATGTAATAATAATAATATTAATAAGAGATGGAAGATTGATCAGTAAAGTAGAGCAAGCAGATCAATGGGAAGGAAGAGAGGAGAGAGAGGGAAAGTAATGGGAATGAGATTGATCAAATTATGTGATGTGCATGTACAAATATACCATCAAAAATTCTATTATATAGAACTATAATGTATCAATTTAAAAAAGAATATAGGTCAGTTATTTTGTAGATAGTTTGAGTAAGTCTGAATTTTATTATTTTTTCATTTTTTGATGCTTGGTATTGAACCCAGAGCCTCAGGCATGGTGAGCATGTGCACTACTAATGAACTATATCTCCAGCCCGCCATCATTCTTAATAGTTGCCTAGTATACCACTATTTGGTGAACCCCCTCATTCATTTAAACCAATTTCCTATTGTAACACATTCAGGTGGGTGTCAATTTTTAAAAATATATAAACTATTTTGCAGTAAGTATTCTTGAATCTACATAATTTGTGTGAGTGTCTGTTTCCTGGGTCAAAACTCTTGGACTTAAGTGTGGCCAATGTCATTCTCCAAAGATCAGTGCAGGACTTTATATTCCAGTCAGCAAGGTCTATATATATGTCCTTACTCTTTTCAACCCTAGGTATTAGGCAAAATGGCATATCATTGTTGCTTTAAATTTATATCTTGTTGCTGGGCATGATAGTACATGCCCAGAATCTCAGCTACTTGAGGGGCTGAGGCAGGAGGATCCCAAGTTCAAACCCTGCCTGAGCAGCTGAGTGAGACTCTGTCTTAAATAAAAAATAAAAAAGGTTTGGAATGTAGCTCAGTGATAGAGTGTCCCTGGATTCAATTCCTAGTACCAAAAAAAAAAAAAAAAGAAGTATTTTGTTGTTAGGGTTAACATTATTTTCATCTATGTAATGATGATTCATGATTCTTCTTTTGTGAGTTTCCTGTCTGTGCTTTAGGCCCATTGTGTTATTGGTAAAGCCATTTTTGTATCACCTCCTTAGTTGAGGCAGCAGCTGAGGAGCCAAGGGTATAGGGATCTGGGAAGGGGAAACCTGGTGTGAAAAGCCCCTCCTTTTGCCCTCTTTGATTTTCTGATTGGGGGATTTGGTGTTGGTGAGTAGCAAAAGGAAAATAGGAAGAAACATTAGGCTTCTCATGGAATCACAAAGAAAAAACCTGGGTGGAAAGAACTGAACTTGCCATTTCTGCTGTGTTGCTGACCTCATAGCATTTTAGAGAAGGAGGCTGGGGCACTAGGCTAGAGCTTGGGAAAAAGAAGAATTGGCAATGGAGACAGAGACATTGTTAGGAGGAAGGGGAACCAGGAGTGGTGTAAGGCAGAAACTGTTTAAGGATAGTGTCAGGAAGGTGCTTGGTTCATTCCTTGCTTATCCTGCCTGAGGTCAGGCAGTATGAACCTGCACAGGCTATCTAAGCTGTTCCTGGGTCCCAGACACACTCACTATCTTCTAGGACCTTACATCCCCAAAGAATATGGAGACTTGCCTAAGATCTTGCTTTTCCTTCATAAAGGCTTCCCAGAGGTTGATGCTAACCATGATGGTATGGTCATTAAAGTGATCTACAGCATGGCAGGGGCACAAAGTTCTCTCTGGTGAAAATGACCCCTTTCCTTACAATATCCCATCAAAGAGAGGTTCATTTTGCTCAACTGACTTCTCTTTCAGTGTATATTTCCTGAGTGGGATAACCTGTCAATCATGCATACTTCAGGTTCTGACCTTCAGAGGATCAGTCTTTGAGCTGGGCCCTGATAATGTGACTAAACACAAAGAAGACAACAGCCCACCATAGATATAAAAATAAGCAAAATTGACCCCATGCTGATAAATCAATCTATCCTTCTTTCCTCCCTTCTTCCTTCCTTCCTCTGTCTCTCTCTGTCCTTCTTTCATACTGAGGATCAAACCCAGGGACATTCTACCACTGAGCTATATCCCCAGTCCTTTTTAATTTTTATTTTGAGACAGGATTTCACAAAGTTGCCAAGGCTGGCCTCAAAATCAAGATCTTCCTGCTTTAGCCTCCTGAATATTTTACATGTACCACCACTCTGGCCTCCTCTCCCTGACTTCTTCTTCTTCTTTTTTTTTTTTGGTGTGTGTGTGGGGGTGAGAAACTGATGTGACTCCATTTTTTTTAAAACAGCTTCTACCTCAAAGCCTGTCCAACGATGGGGGTGTGACCCTTGTCCTTGGAAAAACCCACAGAGAGCTCCTAGGCACATATCCACCCTGATGAGTTGTTTGTCTGAAAATAACAGGAGAGATCTGCGGAGCCAGGTGTCCCTGATTCAGTTAGGCTAGGTGAGGACCCATAGCAACCCTCTAGCAGCCACCAATCAGCATGAGACAGGGAAAATACCTGGGATGCCAGATGACCCCCCAGTAGTTTATGGTGGTTGATAACATGTTGGGAAACCATGTGCACAAACACCCCTCATGGCTTAAACCAATCAGTTCAAAGGAATCCCCCTCTTGTACTAACCAATCACTTCTACTCAACTTGTTCCCGCCAGTGAATGTGCTAATCAATGTCAATTGTTGTTTGACTTTCCCACGGTATGAAATGATTTTCTATATGATGTTGTGGAACATAGAGTATCCCCCCAAACCTATAAAATCTCATTGAACAAAGGACCAGGACTCACTCCTCAGGACCGCTGTGTCGGGAACGGTTGTTGAGTCCAGGCTCAAGCTTGCAATAGAGACTCTTGTGTGATTGCATCGAATTTGGCTCCTGGAGGTCTATTGGGGTCCCATGAATCTGGCATTACAGGGACAGTACCAGAGATTGAACTCAGGGGCACTCAACCACTGAGCCACATCCCAAGCCTTATTTTTGTATTTTATTTAGAGTTGCTTAGCGCCTTGCTTTTGTTGAGGCTGGCTTTGAAATCGTGATTCTCCTGCCTCAGCCTCCTGAGCTGCTGGGTCTCCCAGACTTCTTACGCGGTAGTGTTCATGCCTCAATTCCTGAATCTTTTCTATCTTTTTCTGTCCCTAGGTGATCTCATACAGTTTCATGGTTCCCCACCAGATTTAAATAGTTTCTTCAAAGACCATGTTTGTGTTGACAACTTCAAATTACTATTTCTAGATCAGACCACTCCCTGGAATTCCAGACTTGTACTTCCAATGTCTGGTGAGTACTTTAAACCCAATTTGCCCAAAATTGATCTGATTTTCCACTATAAACCTTCTCCTTCCTACTGATAGAAATGGTTCTTGAGATTTTTTTTTTTTTTTTTTTTGGTACTGGGATTGAATGCAGGGGGCACATAACCACTGAGCCATATCCCCAGCCCTTTTTATTGAGAAATAGAGTCTCACTAAGTTTCTTAGAACCTCACTAAGTTACCCAGGCTTGCTTTGAACTCGTGATCCTCCTGCCTCAGCCTTTCAAGTTGCTGGAATTAAAGGCATGTGCCATTGCATCTGGCTTCCAATCTGTCTTAAATCCCATTGTTTCTACCTTCAAAATGTATCCAGATTCATCTCTTGCATCTCCTTTTCCCCTACTGCTCCCCTTGCTTTTCTTGGCCATTTATCTACACCGCAGCCAGAATGAATCTGTTAAAATGTGAGTTAGATCACGTAACTTCTCTGCTCAAAATTCTTTAATTACTCTGAGTAAAGCTAACTTCTCAAGGCCCTACACATCCACCCTATCACTCCTTGCCCCATTTACTTTTCTGCGCTAACTGCAGTTATTCCTCTTATTCATTGTGCCACACTGGCCTCCTCACTGTTCTTTAAACAGGTTCCATGCACACACACCCCAGGGCTTTTACATTTGCTCTTCCTGCTGCCTGGATCTTCTCCTCCCCCACCTATCTGCATTACTCCTTCCTCCACAAAAGACACTTTTTCTTGGAGGTCTTCCTTGTCTATCCTATTCCCAAATTGGAAGTTCTCTCCCATGTTTCCCATCCCTTTGGTTCTTCTTTTTATTGCTACTTTTTTTTTAACCATCTAACTAGCATGTTATAAATTTCATTTATTTTTCTTATTTAATGACTGGCAGTTCCCCAAAGGCAGAGATATTTTTATGTTTTATTTACTTATTTTAGGCTTGTGTGAAGCAGAACCTCAACTGACCATGTACTATCTCATTTAAAATACCCCCAGAAGCGCAAGATCCTGGGTTCAATCATTAATACTGCAAATAAAAACCCAAAAACCTTCAGGAGCAGAATATTATTACTTCCATTTATAGTGATATGTGGAACTCGAAGCAGTTGAGTCACTTGCCCAAGGCCATGTAGCTACTGTTTCAGACAGAGGGTATTTACTTCCAAACCCATGTTCTTTCTACCTGGAAGCACCATCTATCTTAGTGGGAATTATATTTTTTGTCATTTAAAAAATAATGTGAGAATGACTAGAAAATAAGTTTCTACTTGGGATTGCACCAGAAACCACACATCCAGACATTCCTGTATGCCTTTACTCACCACATTCAAAGCCACTTTCAAGAAGTACTGTTGCATGTGATTTGCTCATTTATTCATCCAAAAATTCTCTGTTGAACAGTTGCTGTATGCCAGGCACTGTTTTATGCTCTGAATTTTCAGTAGTGAACAAAACGACAGACAGCAAGTAAATGTAAAATATAGTATCAGGTAGTTATAAGGAGTATGAGGTAATATAAAGAAGGGTAAGAGAGAATGACTTTGGAGTTATTTTAAATTGGGAGGTCAATAAGAGACGTCCACTTTAGTTTCAAAATAAATTCTAAATCAGACAGCTACTCACCACACCACCACTAAATCCTATTGGTATATTGCAATAGTATCCCACCTGGTTTCCTTGCTTCCATGTTTCCCCCAACCCCTAGCCCAAGCCATTCCCTATATGGTGATCTATGAAAAATGATGGTGGCAAGGTGAGAAGAGGTCTGATACAAAAAATGTTTTGAAACCGGGGTTGTGATGGTTTGACTGAGTTAGGGATATGCAATTTGGGTCTCCAGGAAGCAGACATTGAGATTTAATCTGGAGTTGGGATGAAGTAGCCAGGCCTTTACATCCACACATTATTCAGCCGTGAGGTGGTTTGACTCTGAAAAGAGTGTGACTTTGGGGAGGCAGTTATCTTCAGTCTACAAAGAGGGCTGAGAGCTAAGGACTGGACAACACTCAATTAAATTCTCTAATGGAGAACTCTGAAACACTCTACCAAAAAAGAGCAGAGTATAACATTTTTTTTTTTTTTTAGGTGCACCTGGAACATTCTCCAAGCTAGACCATATGCTAAGTCATAAAACAAGTCTCAATGATTTTAAAGGGATTGAAATCACGCAAAATATGTACTCTGATCACAATAGAATTAGAAATCAACAATGAAAACAAATTTGGGAAAATTCTAATATGCAAAAATTACACACACACTTCTAAACAACCAACAAATCAAAGAAGCAATCACAGGCAAATTAGAAAATATTTTGAGCTTAATTAAAAAAAACACACCAGAATTTTCAAGATGCAGATAAAACTGTTTATAGAAACTTTTTATGGTTGATAATACCTATGTTAGAAAAAAAATAAAGAATAAAGATTATGGGGCTGGGGATGTGGCTCCAGTGGTAGCGCGCTCGCCTGGCATGCGTGCGGCCTGGGTTTGATTCTCAGCACCACGTACAAACAAAGATGTTGTCTCCGCCGATAACTAAAAAATAAATATTAAAAAAAAAAGAATAAAGATTATAATAATATAAACTTCTACCTTAAGAAACTAGAAAAAGGGCTAAGGTTGTAGCTCAGTGGTAGAGCATTTGTCTAGCACGTGTGTGGCCCTGTGTTCGATCCTCAGTACCACATAAAAATAAATAAATAAAATAAAGGTATATATATATATATATATATATATATATATATATATATATATATATCTATATATATATATCTACACACACACACAACTGGAAAAAGAACACATAGTAAACCCAAAGCAAGCCATAGGAAGGAAATAATAAGTATTGAAGTAAAAATAAATAAAAGAGAAAATAAAAAATAATAGAGAAAATTAATGAGTCCCAAAGCTGTCTTTTTGTCAAGGTTAACAATTTTGATAATTCCTTAGTTAGCTTGATGAATAAAAAGAGAAGACATAAATTACTAAAATCAGGAATGAAAGGGGGGACATCAATACTGATGTAACATGAGAAAATCATCAACTATTATTTGTTAACATATTAGAAGTGATGTAATGGACTATTTCCTAGAATAACACATGTTGCTAACATTGACTCAAGGGGAAAAAATAAAATCTGAATAGACCTATAAGAAGTAAATATATTGTAGGGGAGGGGAGGGGAAAGGGGGATAGGAAGGGCAGCAGAATAAAATAGACACTAGTATTGCTGTATGTATATACGTGGCTGTATAACCAATGTGATTCTGCAACCTGTACACTTAGAAAAATGAGAAATTATACCCCATTTGATTCAAATGTATAATATGTCAAGATCATTGTATTATCATGAACAACTAATAAAAAAGAAGTAAATATATTGAATTAGTAATTAACATCCAATAATCAAATAATATACCATATTGTTAGAATAAAGGACAAAAATAACATAATCATCTCAGTAAGTACAGAAAAAGCATTTGATAAAACCCAATGCCTGTTCATGATAAAAACTTGACAAATTACAAATAGAAGGGAACTTACTCAACTTGGGAAAGTGTGTTTATGAAAATATTAATATCACATACCTGAAGGTGAAAGACCAAATGTTTTACCCCTGTACTTGGGAACAAAGATCTCTTTAATATTGCAGGGGAGTGTACACAAGACAATGTAAGCATTCAGATTGGAATGGAGAAAATGAAAAGGAAGGCTATGGAAGAAGTAAAACTATATTTCTTTGCACATGACATGATATTACATGCAGAAAATTCTAACAAACCTCTCCAAATACTCTTAGTACTAATGAAAAAGTCTAGCAAGTTCTCAGGATACAATATCAATACTCAAAGTCCAAGTATATTTCCATGTTCTAGCAATTTAACAATGAAATTAAGGCCAGACATGGTGGCTTACACCTATAATCCAAGGGACTTGAAAGGATGAGGCAGGATTGCAAGTTTGAGGCCAGCCTCAGTAATTTAGTGAGACCCTAATCAACTTAGTGAGACCCTGTCTCAAAATAAAAAATATAAAGGGCTGGGAATGTAGCTTAGTGGTAAAGTGTTCAGTACAAAAAACAGCAGTAAAAACCAAGAAATTAAGAAAACAATTCCATTCCAATATTATCAAAAGAATACATTTCTCTGGAATAAATTTAATAGAAGATGGCAGGATTCATTCACTGAATACTATACAACATTGCTGAAAATAATTTAAAATACTGAAATAATGAGCATTCTATTTTCCTAGATAAGAAGACTTACTATTATTAGTATTATTAATACTAAACAAATTGATCTAAAGATTCAATGTGTTTCCTATCAAAAGTCTAGCTGATTTAATTTTTTTTTTCAGAAATTGGCAAGTTGATAACAAAGTTCATATGAAAATGTTAAGGATCTAGAATAGCCAAACAGTTTTAAAAAGAACAACAGAGAACTTGTACTTCTCAATTTTGAAAGTTACTATAAGACTATGGAAATCAGCATGATATTGGTAGGTTAGACACATAGATCAATGCAATAGAATTGATTTATGACTAATTTTTAAAAAGGTACCCAGGTATCTCAAGGTGGTGAAGTCTTTTCAACAAATAGTACTGGAACCGTTGTGTCTCCACATGCAAAAGAATGAATTTGGACTCTAACCTCATACCATATATAAAAATTAACTCAAAGTTGACCATAAACCTAAATGAAGGAGCTAAAACTATAAAACTATTAGAAGAAAGTCTGAGAGTAAATATTCATGATCTTGGGTTATTACAAAAATGATTTCTTGCACATGATAGAAAATGTACAGCAATCAAATAGAATATTGATAATTGGGTTTCACTGAACTTAGAAACTTTGGGCTCAGTGGCATACACTTATAATCCCAGTGGCTCTGGAGGCTAAGGCAGGAGGATCACAAGTTCAAGGTCACCTTGGGCAATTTAGTGAGACTCTGTCTCAAAATAAAAAATAAAAACAATTGGGGATCTAATTCAGTGTCCCTGGGTTTAATCTCCAGTAAAAATAAATAAACAAGCAAACAAATAAATAAAATTTTAAAAATACATTTTTTTTAATATTGAAAACTTTGGTGCTCTGAAAGGCACTATAAAGAAAATGAAAAGATAAACAACAAAATGGGGAACAAATATTTGTAAATCATATATTGGCTAAGGGACTTTTATCCAGAATATAAAAATAACTCAATAATAATCATTTAAAAATGGGCAAGAAGCTAGGTGCAGTGGCAAAAACCTGTTTCCAGTGGTTCTGGAGGCTGAGGCAGGAGGATTGTAAATTCAAAGCCAGCCTCAGCAACTTAGCAAGGCCCTGTCTCAAAAAAAAAAAAAAAAAAAAAAAAAAAAAAAAAAGGCATGAGATTTGAATAGGCATTTTCCCCAAAAGATATACAAATGACCGATAAACACATAAAATTTAGCTTGTCAGGGTCCCCACCACTTGAATCCATAGGTTTATATCTTTTGCCTAATTTGGTTTGGTTTTGGTTTTCAGAAGGGGGATTGAACTCAGGGCCTCATTTGTGCTAGACAAGGTATTCTGCCACTGAGCTGTATCCCCAACTCTTACCTTTTATCTAATCTTGGAGCTTTTCAGCATTATTTATTTTTATTTTCTTCTCCTTCAGTGATTTTTTTTTTTTTTTTTTCCGTACTGGGAGTTGAACCCTGCACCTTCCAAATGCTAAGCAAGCACTTTACCACTGAGCACCCCCCACTTTTTAAAAAAAAAAAATTGTTTTGAGATGAGTTCTTACTAAGTTGTCTAAGTTGGCTTCAACTTTGAACCCTCCTGCCGCAGACTCCAGAATAGCTGAGATTACAGGTATCTAACCACTGTGCCAGCTTCTTCTGAGATTCTTATGATGTGAATGTTTACTTTTTTGTTAGTCCGACAAATCTCTGAACCTGTTTATTTTTTCAGTCTATTTTCTCTCTTTCAGTCCAGATTAATTTATATCTTCCATTTTAAAAATAGGTTTATTTTATTTATTTATTTTTATGTGGTGCTGAGAATAGAACCCTCACAGGTGCCAGGCAAGCGCTCTACCACTGAGCCACAACCCCAGCCCTGTATGCCTTCCATCTGTAAATTCACTTTATTTTTCCTTTATACTTTCCATTCTGCTGAGTTTTTAATTTTGATTACTGAATTTTTAAGTTCTAAAATTTCTATTTAGTTATCCTTTATATCTTATTTGTGTGCCAATACAATTTATGTTTTTCATTTAAAGAGAGTTTATAAGTACTTGTTGAGGCATTTTATTTTATTTTTTCTTTCTGGTACTGGGGATTGAACCCAGGGGTGTTCTATTACTGAGTTACAGCCACAGCCCTTTTTGTTTTTTATTTTGAGACAGGGCCTCTAAATTGTGGAGACTAGCTTGGAACTTATGATCCTCCTGCCTCAGCCTCCTGAGTATCTGGGATTATAGGCATGGACCACTGAACCTGGCTTTATTGAAGTATTTTTCTTTTCTCTCTTTCCTTCCTTCCTTTCTTTCTTTACTGGGGCTTGAATCCAGGGGCACTTCACCGCAGAGCTACATCCTCAGCCCTTTTTTATTTTTTATTTTGAGATAGGATCTTGCTAAATTGCCCAGGTTGGGTTTGAACTTGCAATTTTCCTGCCTTAGCCTCAAGAGAAGCAGGGATTACAGGCATATGCCACCATTCTTGGAGAAGCATTTTTAATACTTGCTTTAAAATACTAGTCTGTGCCGAGCCTGGATGTGAATGCCTGTAGTCCCAGCAGCTGGAGGCTAGAGCAGGAGGATCATGAGTTCAAAGACAGTCTCAGCAATGTAGAGAGACCCTGTCTCAAAATAAAAAATTAAAAAAGGGCTGGGGATGTGACTCAGTGGTTAAGTGACCCTGAGTTCAATCTCCTGTCTCTCCTCAAAGTACCTTTAAATGTATCAGATAATTTCATCTTTTAGGTCATCTTGAATATTGGTGTCAATTGTTGTTTCCTATTTTGTTTGAGATCTTCCTTATTCTTGGTATGATAAATGAGTTTCACTTGTATCCTGGACATTTTGGATATTATGAGACTCTGGATCTACTTAAATCTGTTTTAGCAGGCATCTTGCCAGTGTAGGAAAGAGGGTGCTGGCACATTGCGGTCAGGAGGGGTAGGCTTCTGCTGACATACATTGACTGAGAAAGTGTGAGGTCCCTTATTTCTGTTCCCCAATTAGTCCCTAGTAACATGATGGAGAGAAGTCTGGTGCCATCAGGCAGGGCTGATAATCCTGGCTTTCCACTTGGTCTTCTCTGATGCCATGCCAGCAGTGGGGAGGGGTACTTCAGCTGGGTGAGGGCCAACATCTAAATTGTCATGTCTGAACTTCCCATTCAGCCTTCCTGGTAGGTGAGGTGAAGATCCCCCCGACCACTATGGTGTTTACCTCGGGTAGACAGCAATTTTCTACAAGTTTTCTATATTGTCAGGATGTCCCTTTCTTGATTCTTTGCTTAAAGTTTTTTTTTTTTTTTCTTTCTTTTTCTGTGCCTGTTGAAATTTCCTGGTTGCTGGCTTTTCCAGTACCCAGTTCCATATATGTGAGGCAAAAACAAAACTCAGAAAACTCACTATCATATTCTTTGGAGCTTGAGATTCTTAGCAAGTCGGTTTTCTCATCTCAGTTTTATTTTATTTGTTTTATATATAAAATTCAGGATTGTAGTTGCATTTATTAGGAAGAATCTACCCCATCTTGTCCTGGAACTGAAAGCCAGCTTCGCAAATCCTTAAAATGTTCATTGTAGATTTACCACATGGCCCACAAATTCCATGTTGTCCAAGAAAAATGAAAGTATATGTCCACACAGGTACATGTATAATAATGTTCATCGCAGTATTATTTACAACATCCATAAAATGGAAACAGCCCAAATATCCATCAGTTGGTGAACTGGTGAACAGCATATGGTACATCCAAACAATGAAACTAGCAATAAAAAAGAATGAAGTACTGATATGTAAATGTGCCTCAAAAACATGCCAAGTGAAAGAGTTCTGAGTAAAAAGATCACATATTGTATGATTCCATTTACACCAAATGTTCATAATAGACAAAACTACAGAGACAGAAAGATTGACTGTTGCCCAGTCATGGGGGTTGGAATGGGGCATGAGTGCAAATGATTATAAGGTATTTCCTTCTTCTTCAGTGCAGGGTATGGAATATGGAATTCAGGGCCTCATGCATCTTAGACAAGTGTTCTATCACTGAGCTATACTCCCTGCTCCAATATAAGGTTTCTTTTGGGGGTGATGTAACGTAAAATTAGGTTATGGTGATAGTTTCACAACACTATGAATATACTAAATTAATTGAATTGTGTAATTAAAATGGGTAAATTTTGTGAGATATAAATTTTGTCTCAATAAATCTGTAAGAGGAGAGGTGGAACAGACATTTTATGTTTTGAAATATCTTCAAGAATTTTGTTATGGAGAGTTGAGGAAAGATATATAGCAGGAGAGCATATGAGGCTTTTAAAAAAATTATCACAGAAAACTCAAACATACACATAAACTGAGACAACTAAACAAAGAACTCTCACATACCCATCATCCAGATATAATAAATCATTAATAAATCATTAATGGTTCCATCTCTACCCCCACACTTCATCCTAAATTATTAGAACAAATTCTAGATATTTCATTTCTTTTTTATTTTTTCTGTTTTTGGTACTGGAAATTGAACTGAGGGGCACTCAACCACTGAGCCACAACCCCAGCCCTATTTTGTATTTTATTTAGAGACAGAGTCTCACTGAGTTGCTTACTGCCTCACCATTGCTGAGGCTGCCTTTTTGAACTTGAGATCCTCCTGCCTCAGCTTCCTGAGCTGCTGGGATTACAGGCCTGTGCCACCGTGCCCAGCCTCTAGACCTATCATTTCTAATGAAAGCATTTCAGTATCTCTAAAAGATAAGGAGTCAGAGGGGTGTGGTCGCATATGCCTGTAATCCCAGTGGCTCATGAAACTGAGACAGAGGCTGACCAGTTCAAAGCCAGGCTCAGCAAAAAGTGAGGTGCTAAGCAACTCAGTGAGACCCTGTCTCTAAATTAGACATAGGGGTTGGGATGTGGCCCAGTGGTCATGTGCCCCTGAGTTCAATCCCCAGTACCAAAAACAAAACAAAACAAAACAACAACAACAAAGTAAGAACTCTTTATAAATACAACCACAATATTATTATTGCTCCTAGAATTTGCAATAATTCCTTCTTATCTCAAAATAAACAAAGTTCAAATTTCCCAAGTTGTCCGATGGACATACATATACACATACACCACAGTTTGTTTGAATCAGGACCAAAGAAAGAATCATACATTGTATTAAGCTGATATGTCTCTTGAGTCTCTGTTCTTTTTTTCTTTTGGTACTGGGGATTGAATCCAGGGACGCTTTAACACTGAGCTATATCCCCAGTCTTTTTTAAAATATTTACTTTTTAAAAAATTTTGATACAGGGTCTCATAGGTTGCTGGGGCTGGCCTCAAACTTAAGATCTCCTGCCTTAGCTTTTTGAGTCGCTGAGCTCTGTCTCTCTTCTTTTAAATATATTTTATTTTTTAGAATAGTTTTCAATTTGTAGAAAAAATGAGAAGATAATACAGTGTTTCTGTGTACCCTGCATCCAGTGTCCCCTGTTACTAACATCTCACATGAATTTGGTATATTTGCTATACTTAATAAATCAATGTTGATAATTATCATTAAAGTCAATATTTTATTTGAATTGTCTTAGTCTTTACCTAATGTCCTTTATCTGTTCCAGGATTCATCCAAGGTACCATATTATGTATATTTGTCCAGTGTCTTTGGACTCTTCTTGCCTGTGACAGTTTTACAAAGTTTCCTTGATTTTTCTGACCTTGATAATTTAGAGGAGTACTGGTCAAACACTTTGTAGGATGTCTTCTTTTGGAATTTGGTGTTTTCCTAGTGATTAGCAATCTGTGGGCTGTGTGTGGACTATGTTGCTAGTAGCCTGCTGAGGAGATAAGTCTGGAACTGGGACCTTCCTGGAGCAACCCCCATAGAGACTGACTGCCTGAAGCAGGTGAACTTCCCCTTCAAGCTCCACCTAAGATTCCACAAACACCTTAGATGAGTGTGACTTGCCGAGATGTCAATCAACCTGCTGACTGCAAGACATTACTGAAGCAAGACTCACCCTTGAAAACTTACCCTTGTATTTAGTGTACTCCCTTAAATAAACCACCAGAGCCATTTTCTCTTTGTCTACTTCAAGAACTCATGTGGACTAGATCTATCAGGGACTTAACTGTTTGAAAATATATTTCTGAGTGTTTGTGTTTTATTATTTGTTAATTACTTGACATATTAAGATTTAGGGTGGCTTGGAATCCTCTGGGCAGAAGAACCCCCCCCCCCCCCCCGCAATGAGATGCTGGCCATTTCCCCCTGGAAAATTAGAGCTTGGAGCTTAAGTCTCTCTTAATCCCCCCACATATATTTGTTGAAGAAATGTCGTATTTCTTATAGGATTTTCCACATTCTAAATTTTGCTAATTGCGTCCATTATCATTTATCATGTTCCTCTGCCTCCCCTGTTCTTTCTGTTAGATTTTAAAGACTTGAAATGACTCAGGGTCTATTTTATTACAGGATATGTCATAAGTAGTGTTATGTTGTGTTTTTTCATCAGGAAGTGTATAATTCTAGTTGACAGTTGTTGATGAGCATTGCCCAGCTCCGTTTTTCTATTAGGGGTTGTAAAATGGTGTCAGCTACTGTCCTAGGAGACCATGTGCTGGGGAGCTTTCTGGGCCATCTCTTTCCCAGGAAGACTGGCAAATAATCCTGAAAATAGACTTTAAAATAAAATTTTTACTGGATACACAGGATCATAGATTATGACAATCCTCCATTTTAAATTTAGAAACAATCACATGAATAGAAAAAAAATTAAAGACTTCACAAATGAATTATCTGCCTTTTTTTTAAACAGAAGAACAATCATGGGCTGGGGGTCTTGAATTAAGGAAACAATCAAAATGTATAAAAATTTTATAAGCATAAGAAATTCATTGGATTGACAGACAAATAAAATTAGTGAAACAACTTCTTGGCCTTTAGTAATTGTCCCCAAGCTCCAAGCCCCAGAGATTCAAAGGGCATGTGAATCTGCACCGTTTCTCTGTTTTCCTGCCTCTCTTGCCAAATTTTACCAAATACATACTGAAGATAGAGGCCTGTTGGATGTGTTTTCGGTGAAATCATAATGTTTTCTCCTGATCAGGAAGAAGCCCTTAGGCAGGTGCAGCTGGGACTCAAGGGCCTGGTGGGCATGGGGACTGGGAGGACTAGAAGATGGGAGGGTGGGAGGTAGAGAGGTAATAGGGACAAGGTGTGACACTGTGGTGGGGCAGCAGGTGGTTGTCTGGGGCTTCAGAACCTGCCCAGGAGCTGATGTCCAGGGGTAGCTGATGGAGCAGACTCTGAGGGGTTAGAGGATCCTGAGATGAATGGTTTGGGTGTGGGATCAGGGTATGGTGTGCCATGGTGGCAGTCTGAGATGGTGCAATGTTCAGTGGTCACCTGACTGGGTTTCTGTGATCTACTCATAGTCCATTCTCCCCCAATGTTTGGTTATCACCAGAGGAGGTCAGATCTCCAACCCCTGGCCTGTATTAGTGATGAGTCTGGGAGCACCTCTCATGGCCCCAGGTCTCCAGCCAGGCACAGTTGTGGATCCAGAGCTTCCCTCCCCTGGCCTGTCTTCCTCATGGGGTCTCTGAACTTGGCCCAGCTTCAAGTATAAGGAAAATCTGTCTTCTAGGAAGGATATTTTGCCTCCAAGCCCCTTCCCTCAGAAGTTCCTAATAAAGGTGGGAAAGACAGACAGATACAAATGGGGTGTGAAGGGAAGTTTTGTGAACACCCCTCTGGAAGCTCTGGGAAAAAGCTATAGCTACACAATGTAGGTCTTTAGCTCAGACCTCTCCTTAGACCTCAGACCCATATGTTTGCTCTTCTTAACTCCCCAGCGGGGTGTTCCCAGAAATGCATCCAAATTTAAACTCTGATTCCCTGCTCCAACATCTCCTCCCTCTTCTTACCTCCCCTCAGCAAAGTCATTATCCTATTACTTAGGCTGGAAACCTAGGTCATGCTCCATTTGCCAGCTAATCTGGTTACCTCTGCCTTCATCATAATCCCCAAGCTGACTCCTCATCCTAGTATGAACATCTAGATTTAAGCCATGGGGCCCAGACAGGACTGGGCTCCATCTGAGACAGTCAGGGACCTCCCCCCGCATACCCCCAAGCACTGTTCTCTTAAGATTAAGGGAATAAAAACTCTGAGCAAAGAATAGGACAGTCAGTCTGTCCCTCCACCCCCACCGGAAAAGGGAGAATGCACTCCAGGGACCTCAATTCATAGCTTGTTAGCTGTTAAAATTATGGAATGTACTTTTCCTTGATGTCCCATCTTAACTCAGGGCTTGCTAGTTATTAAGAGCCTTTCTCTATCTTCTCACTCGCTGCACTCTTAAACAGTCTTATTGACCTCAGAAACCAGGTGTATCATTAAAGTTAGGATACCCTCACTCTGACTCTCTAAGGACAAACAGTTTTGGATAAAGCTGTTGAGGTGTCATGGAAACTGCAAATTCCCAGGACCCTTAACTTGTTACATGATTTGTGTTCTCTTCCACTTCAGAAGCATTTGTTCTCTTAACAGCTGCAGCAGCTTATCCTTATCACAGGGCACAGATGTTTATGCAGGATGCAACATCAATATGGGAGATGGAATATTTGGTGCTAGGCTGACCAATAGACTGCTCCTCCCTCAAGGTTGAAGTGCGCACACAGGACCCACAAAGAAAATTCCTTAGAAAATGTGCCCAAAGCCAATTAAAATTTCTAGACTCCAGTCCACCCTTGTAAGCCTTACATGGAAATAAAAACTAGCTCTCTTGTTTGTTCAAGCAACCAGCTTGACACTCTCTTGGCCAGTGCTGTGTCTCCCTTCTGGTTCAAGCAGAAGTCCCAATAGAGTCTCATTCTCCTTGCAGTTGTGTCTTTATCTGATTCTTCTGATGCAGGACATAAGAAGTCACCAAGATGGTAATGCATCCCTTCCAGGCTTTGCCTGAGTCTCTTCTGCAATGCCCCCTACTCCGTAGGTCTCTGTTCTCTCTAGCCCATCTTTCAGGGCTTATATTATTCAGCTTTTCTTTACTGTGCTGAAATACCTGAGATCATAAACTTTATATAGAGGGAAGTTTTATTTTGTTGCATGGGTTTGAAGCGAGGGTTTGTTTCATGGGTTTCAGTTCATGATTGATTGACTCCATTGGTCTGGGCCTGTGGCAGAAGTATAATGCAGAAGAAAATTACTTACTTCCTCAGCTAGGAGGCAAAAAGAAACAGGAAGAGACTCAGATCTCACAATCTCCTTCCAAAGATATGCCTGTAGTGACCTGGGAACCACCCGCTAGGCCCTACCTCCTAATACTGCCATGCTGGGGACAAACCCTTTAACATATGAACCTTTTTGGGGACAATTACCCAGGCCATGGCAGGCCTGAGATTCTTTCTTCCTTCTCATCTCTGGCCCTTCCACAGTTCTTCCTCTCCTAAATGTTTCCCAGATGTTGTCTCCCAGCTTATGCCAGCATGTCTTTTTTCTTTTCCTCTGTTTAATTAAAAAAAATCTCCTCCTTAGTAATGGGGATCATCCCAGGGTCTGGTACATTCTAGGAAAGTGCTCTACCACTTGAGCTACCATCTCCTTCCTCTCTTCCCCTCTCCTCTCCTCCCCTCCCTTCCTTCCTTCCCTAGGGATTGAACCCAGGGACAGTCTACCACTGAGAAGCCTTCCTGACCACTGGGATTTCAGGTGTGCACTATACCTGTACTGTATTCTCCAACAGGTGACTATAGTTGAGAGCTTGCTGAGAACACCATCTTCTGTGCGTTTATGTAGAACCAAGTAAGTTACTGGGTTGGTGGCAAAACTGAGTTTAAAAATAAAGTCCAAACTGAGTGTAGTGGTACATGCCTGTAATCCCAGCAACTCAGGAGGCTGAGGCAGGGTGTTCACAAATTCAAGGCCAGCCTTAGCAACTTAATGAGAACCTGTTTCAAAAAATAAAAAGGGCTGGGTGCCGTGGCACTCACCTATAAGCCCAGTGGCTCAGGAGGCTGAGACTGGAGGCTCGCTAGTTGCTCTTTGTTTTAGATGAATAAGCCTTTGCCACAGAGACCACTTCTGTCTGGGGTACTGACCCTTCCTTAGAGGATGTAGGGGTGTCAGAGAGACCCTACCCCTTCTTCCCCAAAGGCATGCTTTGGAATGGGCAGAGGTTGTCAAGATGATGTCACTTTTAGCACAGCTGCCCCTGGGCCACTTGAGGGCTACCTCACATACCATCCCCTTTCCTCTGTGCTCCGTCCACCCCACCCACCCCACCCACCTCATTCTTTCTTTTTGTGTACTAGCTATGGACTAGAGGTTTTGGGGATCTCTTTGGGTTCCCTATTTGACACCCAATGGCAGTGAGCAGAGCAGGAAGGACTGAGCAGAACTGAGCAAGATCACTAGGGGTGGGGTAGTGCTGGTCAAAGGGAAACAGCATGCTTCTTGTCCACAGAGGCTAGCTTCTGTGGGTGGCAGTGAGCTATCCAGGAACCCCCCATGAAAAGCAGCACCCCTTACGATTAGGAGAGTAAAGGCTTTAGGGGGAAAGAAACAGTCAGCCCCTGTCCCCTGAAAAGGATCAATGCACTTGAGGAACTTGAACTCACGGCACGTTAGCTCTGTTTTCCTCTGGCCCCTCACTTGCTCCCTCTCAATCTATTGGCCTCAGAAACTGGGTGCCATTAAAGCCAGGATGCCTGGGCTATGGGTCTCTAAGGACAAAAAGCCATGTAGGATAAAACTGCTGAGAAGTCACTGAAGCGACATATTTCCAGGACCCGTAGCTTGTTACTGTCATGGTTGGTGTTTCCTTCCACTCTCCGTCTGTGAGTTCTCTTAACAGCAGCAGCAACTCATCCTCATCCTGGGCAAAGATGTTTATGCAGGACTCAGCATCACTATGGGAGATGGCTACCACTTCCTCAAGGTCGAAGCACTGGCCCAGGAGAAGAAAAACATCTTTAAAAATCTACTTAAAGCCAATTATTTCTAATTTCGAGGCCACCCCGTCACCTTTTCACAGGAATAAAACTAGCTCTCTCTTTTTGTCCTGGGAGCCAGCTTGACACTCACTTGGTCAGTGCTGTGTCTCCCTTATGCTCCAGTCCCAATAAAGGGTCTTGCTCTTGTTGCCTGTGCCTTTATCTGATTCTTCTGACAGCAGAAGAACCCCCCTAACCAGTAAGAGTAGTGAGGGGCGGGAGCAATGCATGGGAATGCACAGGTGGGGGCAGGTCAGGGCAGACAGGTAAGGGGAGAGCTGGAGACAGGGGTGAGGCCTGACCTTCCCTGAGCCGGCGGGTGGGGTGGGAAGTTCACAGGGAGAAGGGGGCAACTGCAGAATGAAGGGCTGCAGGATTTGGAGCCATGGGAGGCCCTAAGTTCACCACAGTGAAAGATTTGGAAAAGGAGGAGTGGGTCCAGTGGCTTGAGGCCAATCCCAGACACCATAGTGCTGGACAGCCAGGCCACTGGCTTTCAGATGCAGGCCAGAGAGCTCAGAGCCCTGTGCACTGAAAACTCTTAGGAGTTCTTGTTGCATTTTTTTCCCTTTTATTTTTTGTATAGAATTTCTCTAAAAAGAAAATCTACCTCTATTGTTCACAGAACGCCTATAGTTAATAATACTGCATTGTACACTTAAAAGTTGCCAAGAGGCACACTATGGCAAAAGTCAGTTTTTGACACATACACACACACACACACACACTAAACAAGGGGCTGGAGGCATTAAACTAAAACTCTTGAGACTGAGAGTTCTTTGAAATAAAAAGGCTTATTGAACTGGCAAGTGCTAGCAAGAGCCAGGTGTGGTTGCACACAACTGGAATTCCAAATTGGGAATCTGAGGCAGGAGGGTCACAAGTTTGAGGCCAGCCTGGGCAATGTAGTGAGACTGTCTCGAAATAAAAAATAAATAAAGTTAAAGGGATGTAGGGATAGGAGTGTAGCTCAGTGGTAGAGTACCCCTAGGTTCAATTCCCAGTACTACAAAACAAAACAAAATAAAACAAACAAATGAACAAATAACCCAACAGGTGCCAGTAAGAAAAGAAACAAGTCCTGGGACAATTTCTACAATTCCCGGTAGCAAGGCTAGAAAGCACTTGGAAAATGTTCTTGGGACCTGAGAGTAAAGAACATTTTTTTTTTTTTATTGGTTGTTCAAAACATTACAAAGCTCTTGACATACCATATTTCATACATTAGATTCAAGTGGGTTATGAACTCCCATTTTTACCCCAAATACAGATTGCAGAATCACATCGGTTACACATCCACATTTTTACATAATGCCATATTAGTAACTATTGTATTCTGCTACCTTTCCTATCCTCTACTATCCCCCCTCCCCTCCCCTCCCCTCCCATCTTCTCTCTCTACCCCATCTACTGTAATTCATTTCTCTCCTTGTTTTTTTTTTTTTCCCATTCTCCTCACAACCTCTTATATGTAATTTTGTATAACAATGAGGGTCTCCTTCCATTTCCATGCAATTTCCCTTTTCTCTCCCTTTCCCTCCCACCTCATGTCTCTGTTTAATGTTAATCTTTTCCTCCTGCTCTTCCTCCCTGCTCTGTTCTTAGTTGCTCTCATTATATCAAAGAAGACATTTGGCATTTGTTTTTTAGGGATTGGCTAGCTTCACTTAGCATAATCTGCTCTAATGCCATCCATTTCCCTGCAAATTCCATGATTTTGTCATTTTTTAGTGCTGTGTAATACTCCATTGTGTATAAATGCCACATTTTTTTTTTTTTATCCATTCATCTATTGAAGGGCATCTGGGTTGGTTCCACAGTCTAGCTATTGTGAATTGTGCTGCTGTGAACATCGATGTGGCAGTATCCCTGTAGTATGCTCTTTTAAGGTCTTCAGGGAATAGTCCGAGAAGGGCAATAGCTGGGTCAAATGGTGGTTCCATTCCCAGCTTTCCCAGGAATCTCCATACTGCTTTCCAAATTGGCCGCACCAATTTGCAGTCCCACCAGCAATGTAGAAGAGTACCCTTTTCCCCACATCCTTGCCAGCACTTGTTGTTGTTTGACTTCATAATGGCTGCCAATCTTACTGGAGTGAGATGGTATCTTAGGGTGGTTTTAATTTACAGTGAAGAACATTTTTATAATGAAAATTTGGAGAAGGAAAGCATAAATTATTCACACTGAACCTATACTGCGTATAGGTGAAAGAAAAGGAAAATGTGAAGGGAAGGTTTTGGAACAGGAGGACAAAGCAGGAGAAGTTATTTTTTGCTTCTGGATTGGTCGGGGTTGATAGCTTTTAGGAAGGGTTAAACTTTTTTTTTTTTTTTAATTGGTGCATTATAATTGTATATAATAGTGGGATTCATTGTTACATATTTGTTCATACACACAATAGAACAATATCATTCAGTCATTTTCATTCCCCAAGGGAGGCTTATACTTAAGCAGGAGGTGTTGGCACCTAATGGTCAGTCTCCAGGGGTTTTAAGTGAGTTCTAACATATATTTAGGAATGTGGAACAGTCTTTTGTTGGTTTCAGTCTTAGCTTCACTGATTAACTCCCCCCCCCCATTTCCTTCCTTGTATTAGCTTTTTATTGCTGTGACAAATATCTGATAAAAACAACTTAGAGAAGGAAAGATTTATTTTGGGCTCAAGGTTTCAAAGATTTTAGTCCATGGTTGGCTGCTTCCATTGCTCCAGGACTGGGGCGAGGAAGAATGTCATGGTGGAAGGTCACGGCAGGAAAGCTGTCAGCTCATGGTACCTAGGAAGCTGCCGGGAGAGAAATAGAGAAAGAGTCTGGGGACAAGATGTAGTACCCAAGAGTATGCCCCCCAAGGACCCACTCCTTCAACTAGGTCCCACTACCTATAGACTCCACCACCTCTCAGTAGTCCATTCAGCTATTAATGGATTAATCCACTGATGAGGTCAGAGCCTTATGATTTAATCACTTCCCCCAAAAGCCCCTCTGAACATTGCTGCATTAGGGACCAAGCCTTCAACATTGGTGGACACTTCGTATCCAAACCAGAACAGGGTTTGACCTTTGTAATTAAGTTTAGGATACCTTAGAATTTTTCTTTTATCATAGGAAAGTTTTGAAGATGATAATTTATGACATAGATTGTGGTGATGGTTCCTGGGATATATACTTGTCTCCAAACTCATCTAGTTGTATACATGAAGTATGTGCAGCTTTTTGCTGGTCAAAAAGCAGGAGAAGTTATTTGTTTTAAAGTGGTTTAAAACAAACACCAAAAGCTAAACTGAGTGGACACAGGGAGCCATTTTTCCTGCAATCCTGGGGGATGGTAGAGGTGGTTGGAGGCTCCCAGGGGTGAGTATGTCTAGAATCCACACCTCAGGGCTGTTTTAGCTCCTGTTGGGAGGCTACTACCCTTCCATCCAAGGAACTGCCCCTGTTCCTTGGAGGTTCAGCCAGCAGCAGAGGCAGGAGGAAGAGGGGAGGAACAAAAGTGTCAGGATGGGCTGGGTTGTGACTTTGGGTCTGCAAACATCAAGGGCTCTGCTCTGTGGACAGAACCCAGTGCTTCCCTTCATCCTGTCCTACCCCTGAGCCACCTGGACTGATGTTCTACCTCTTCCACCTCCATGTGCACCTGGATTCTCCTTGTCAGTGAGTTGGTTATTGGTGTTTTCTTCTCTATGGAGGGAGAGTCATTATCTGGCAGTAACCTGGGGAGGTGTCTGAGGTGAAGAGGGATCAGGATGAGGATTCTCATATCAACCCATCTACCTGCTGCCCCATGGCCTGGACTTTGTCCTTCATGTTTTCCATAATCTCTGTCTGTTCCCTCCCCCCATCCATCCTCCATCCTTCCCCTCTCTGCTTTGTGACCCTGGAGACTGACTCCATATTCACATTTGAAGGACAGATCACTTTGGGGCCCCCTTGCGGGCAGTTTCTTATGGGTTTTGTTCAATAGGAAGCTCTAGGGGGAGCCCTGCGTGGAAGGAGAGGGGGTGGGCATTTCACCCATACTGCTGTCAGTGTCAGGCTTCCTTCTCCGCCCCTCACCCCTTCATGCCTGGGGGTGTGTGTATGAGGGTAATGGCTCCTTGCTGTCCCCTTCACTGGCCCTTGGTCAGTGTACAGCCCTTTCATTACAGTTGTGTAGCTGAACTTCTCAGTGGCACTCGCTTCCCACTGGCCCCCTCCATCTTTCCTTTCCTTCTCACCCTGGCGCCCAGCCCACGGGGGTGAGGGCTGAAGTTCCCGTGAGGGGGAAGCTCTCACTCACTGGGGACAGTGTTCTCAGCAGAAACTGCAGGGCAGAGTCCTCAGCCCTCCTTACACTCAGCCTTTGAATCTCGGATTCCAATTTTCAGAGTCAGTGTCTCTGTAGAGAGGAAGATGGTCTCTCAGAGAGGGCAGGAGCTGAGCAGCCATTTTTTCCAATTTCTGACCCACACTGGGTCCTTTCTCCCTCTCTGAGCTATGAAACCAATAACAAAACTGAGAGCTGACTATACATGAAGGAAAGTTTATTCTTTGTCTGGAGAATAAAGAGAAGCCTAGAGATGATAACTCTCCGATGAGCTTCCCACCCAAACAAAAGATAAGGGAGTCCTTTTAAGAATAAGGAGGGAAAGTGGGGATTTAAGGAGAAGGAGGATTATCATGACTTCTGGGGAGAGGGTCAGGTTCATTCTGGAGATAAGGACCTTCCTTCTTTCTTTCCTTCCTTCCTTCCTTCCTTCCTTCCTTCCTTCCTTCCTTCCTTCCTTCCTTCCTTCCTTCCTTCCTTCCTTCCTTCCTTCCTTTCTTTCCTTCTTTCTTTCGTACTGGGGATCACACCTAGAGCTTTCAGCATGCTAGGCAAGTGCTCTAACACTGAGCTACATCTCCAGCCCTTTTGTTTTATTTTCTTTAAGTCGCCCATGCTGGCTTGAACCTGCCATCCTCCTGTCTCAACCTCCCGAGTAGCTGGGATTATACAGGCTCAAGGCACCATGTCTGACCTGGGCTGCTTTCATTTGATCTTTTCTTTTTGAGCCGATTTCAATCTGGGTCAGAAGGGGACCAGACCAAGCAAGATAATTACAATGAAGTGGAAATGAGTCTGGGGGTATATAACAGAATCCACATGGCATCCTTTAGGCTTAAAACCAGTTTTGTCCAGTTCCAGTCTGTATCTAGTTTCACAGTAGCAGCCAAGGAGGTCCCAGATGTCAGCATGGTTGGCTAGGTGGATAATTTGGTTTGGAAGAGAGGACCAGTTATTAAAAAGGGTTGTTTCTCAGGTTCAAAAGGGTGTTTTCCTGGTGACATTTTCAGTTTTGTTCCCATTCCCAGAGAATTCAATTTCCCCAGAGTCAGAGCCAGAAAACTGAGGGTGTTTCTCCAGGTCCTCTGACCTGGGCTTTCCTTAGGTGTACCTTATATTAGGTGTACCTTATCTTAGGTGTACCTTATCTTAGGTGTCTCTGGGAGCCTGCATTTCTTATCTATGTTGCTGTGTGATTTTCTCCACTTTACCAAGGGTCCTGTTAGTTAACTAGATCATAACTGCTCAAGGCAAAGGACTTTTTTTCCCCCCTGTTGTTTCCTTGCTGCTGGCTGTTAATAAATGCTCACTGAGCAAGTTTGTGTACAGATTGTGTCCTACAGCCTATCAGTAGGGGAATGTGAGGACCAAAGGGGAGGGGAGAAGAGGAAAAGCTTTTGGTTTGGGGAAAGGGCAGAACCAGGTCTGGCTGGGGCCTTTTGCAGTTGTGTGTTGGGGGCTATCCAGGAAGAGGGGAGATCTTCATCCTCCCTGTTCTCAGGGGAGCAGTGGGAGTGGGGTCATGTGGGTAGACTAATTTGAGGGTAGACTTGGTTTGGGCAGAAATGCTGACCTTGTTCCCTGTATTGTCCTCTGTGGTGAGTCTATTCTCTTGTGTAATGAATCTGAATCTGAGCTAGTACTTCAGAAAAGTGAATAATTTCATGCATTAAGCCGTGTAATCTATACATATAAAATAACCATAAGAGATTGACACTAAGATTACTTGTATTTCACAGGTAGGACCAGAGGCCTACAGCAGCCAGAATGTGCCAGGTCTATCAAGTGAGAAGCAGGATTATGCCCAGTTCTTTTCACCTCTAGCCTGATGACTTTGTTTTTCTTTCTCTCTGTCTCTCTGTCTCTCTCTCTGTCTCTCTCTCTCTCTCTCTTTCTTTCTTTCTTTTTTATGGTGCTGGGGATTGAACCCAGGGCCTTGTGCTTGCAAGGCAAGCACTTTACCAACTGAGCTATATCCCTAGCCCTATCCTGTTGACTTTAATTTTTTTTCTTTTTTTTTGTACCAGGAATTGAACTCACAGAAAATTTACCACTGAGTCACACCCCCAGCCCCAGACATTTTTAAGATTTCTTGTCTGACTTCATACCCTTTCTTTCTGACTTCCTTCTGGGAACTGCCCTTTCTCTCTGCCACATTTTAGCCACAAGGGGGCAGCAGAGGCCAAGGAAACTGGCTGAGGCTGCCTGGGTGGCTTTTCCATTGGCCCAAGAATGATCTGGCATCCATGGAGCACCCTCTGGCTGGGTGCATGTTGTTCCTTCCTCTCTGAGAGGGAGTTCCAAACAGTTCCGGGCATGCCCTCCTTTTAAAGTTATGAATTTTGAACATGCAGCTAACAAATATGTACAAGAGTTATTTGGCTTATAAAAACAAATATCACACCAGGAGAAGTAAGATTAAAGATTTTATAATAGAAGTTCTAATGTCTTTTTGCCTCCCCTTTTGCCCCCCAGGTCCCTGGAGCACCATAAGTGCTGGTGCCCCCAACTCTTTTAGATATAGGCTGTGCCTTGGGGGCACACTTGTTTGTCCACGTGACCCTATGACCTTGGATAGCTTCCACATTTTGTAGAGGCTCCCTCCCTCAGCTCTAGAAAGAGGACAGTGAGAACCACCTCATGGTATTGTACTAAATCATCATGGGAATGAGGTATAAAATGTTCCAGGTAAAAAGACCCTCAGTGAATGGTGTGCCTAAGTATTTCTTGGTGGTTATTAGAGAGCAGAGGCACTGGCTATGCCTGGGGGGAGGAGTCTCTGTGACAGGAGAGGAACAGGATGTGCAGCATCCTATGAACTCTTAGAATATGTCTCTTGGAGCTGCACAGGGCCTCTCCTGCCCTGGGCCCCCCTCTACTTCTCTGAAGGACAGAAGTCAACCTTTGAGACCTTTAGGCCTTTTTCTACGACCCAGTTCTGAAATCCCTTCCACTGGGACTCACCTGGTTCACCCTTGTCCATACATGGGCCTGACCTACCTGAGATTGGGAGGGTCAGTAAATTCTTCTTGGGTCACTGATGGGTCACACATATGGTCAGTGCCTGTGCTGGCTCTCTGCAACTGATCTGACATTGCAGCAACTGGGGAACATGTTTCAGATACTCTGGGCCAATGTGTCCATTCTGGTGTCTCATCTCCTGATAGGTAGGACCAAATGCCAGGCCCTTCCAGCCTCTCTTTTTTTTTTAAAAAAAAAAACATTTTTAGTTGTAGATGGACACAATACCTTTATTTTATTTATTTTTATGTGATGCAGAGGATCGAACCCAGTGCCTCATATGCACTGGGCAAGAGCTCCACAAAAGCCACACCCCCAGCCCTGCTCCTTCCTTTTTTTATGCCAGCTTTCTCTGCTGTCTTTCCTTTTAAATTTTTATTTATTTTTTTGTTTTTTATTAGTTTAACAGAATTCACTAAATTTTTTATAGGTATGTACAATTTTTATTTCTCTGGCTTCACTCCCTTACCCTTTTCTGTCTCAGGGCTTGAGTGAGAGGGATACTTTACCTCCCTGGAATCTCAGATGAGGATGGGGGTGAATTGTTCATGCAGAGGGTGGTGGGGCAGGTGCTCAGCCAGGAGGGCTCAGCTGCTGAATTCAGAGTGGGGCTGGGCCAGGCCCTGGCTCCACTAAGAATGGGAGGCATAAGCCAGGAGGGTCTCAGCCACTTCTGGTTGGATATTTCAGTTTTAGAGGTGACAACCTCACCTGGGAGGGGTCTCCCCACCAGAGAGGCAGATGGGCAGACTCAGAAGTTGATTGCACAGCCATACCACTGGGACTCTGCTCAGTGGGCTACCAGGTCACAGGGCAGCCCATCAGCCAGGTTCATGTTGGATAAAGAGTGGAGGGACACTTTGAAACTGAAACAAAATTCACCAACTTGTGTGTCTTTTTCCTTTTCATTTTTTTTTTCTAGAAATAAGTAGCCAGAAAACAGTTCTTTAAACCTTTTCCTGCAGTAGAAGGTAACCCAGTGAACTCATCTGAGCAATGTCAAGATAAAGAGATGATCCTGTATTCTAAGAAAAGGGGCTAAAGGGCTAGGGATGTGGTTCAATGGCAGGGGGTTTCCCTAGCATGAGTTCAATCCCCAGTATGAACATAATGGGGTGGGGGGTTGGGTGAGTGAAGTATTTTATATCAACTCTCACATTTTCAGAATTCCAATGCTTTAGGCATTTATCTGAAGCTATTTAGAAAGTACTTGATACAGGTAAAAGATAAGACTAATTTTGGTTATAAAAGACAGTACATATTAACCTCATTAGTATTAGGATAATTTAAGTTTATAAAAGAAAAATTATTTGTGGTTCAGTGAATGGTGTTTCTTGTCGAAGCAGCTGAATGGTGATCCTGATGAGCTGGGAGAGGACAGTGGTGAGGTTCTGTGTCCCCTGCCAGTGCTGGTCAAGGATTCTGCCAGTGTTCTTTAAGGAGACCTGACCTGCACTTTGTCACTGCTTCCGCCCCCTCCTCCCCAAATGGAGGACAAAGGGCAACCCTGGGAGGGAGAATGCTCAGGTCAGGGGGAGATAAGCTTTCTGGCCATGTAACTGAGGCAACTGAGAGTCCAAGGTCCCTTTCAGGATCTTGCTCACTTGAGTTACCTGGGGCAGGGGCTGGGCTGGGCTGGAGATGTGGTGGTGGGAGGCAGTCTCCTGGCACATCTAGCCTCTTCCTCCTCTAGGAAGTTACTAGATTGATGTTACCAGATGGCAGGGCTCATGGCTTTATCTCTGCAACTGTGATAATGAGATGGCATTAGTAAAATTTATGTAGCACAGTTCTTGATAGGGGTTCAGTATAATTTTGTTTTCTTCTTTTTGTAACATGTCCCTAACATCTCTAGGCTTTAGGGAGTCTGCCCTTTGGGCAGGGATTGGTGGTGGCATTGTGGGCTTGTTCTGCAGTGTTCCAGGAAAATGGTGGGCACTCTCTTTTTGCTGCTCTGCTCTGCTGCCTTCTTCCTGGTAAAAGGAGCAATGTCCAGAGGGCAGGGCACATTCTGCCCAGGCTCCTTTTGCAAGCTTTCACTTTAGATGGTGGAAAGGAGTGAGTGAATGGTTGCTCCTCTGACTGGGAGGGCTTAGTGGGGCCCTAGTGTCAGAGACTCTGTAGAGATCACTGCAACTTATGTCCAGCTCTGCTTTGTCCTTGTTTCCTGGGAACCAACTGCCTCTTGGAGATGAGGAATTTGTGGCCCCAGCAGAGGACTGGGTTATGTGAGCAGCTTGGGGCAGGTGTAAATTCTGAGGGCATTATTTGTGGTCTTCTGGGGTCCTTGTGACTCTGAAATTTCTCCAGCTGTGTGTTTAGAGATGCTGCAGGAAGTCTCAGCCTTTCATAGGTGGGAGAACAGAGAAGCAGGTAAGTTGGCTTTGAAGACACCTGTGACCTAAGAGGAAGAATCTAGGGAGAAGCTGGTGGCAGGAAGGAGCAGAGGATGAGGTGGTGTGAGAGGCAGTGGGAGCGGGCAGGTGGGATAATCTTGTTCTAGGAAAACCCAGGAAAAGCTTAATGAGGGTCGTTCCTTTGTTCATTTGTTATAATGACATTTCTTTAATATTTTCTGGGACCAGGCCCTGTTCTAATTACATGTCGTGACTATAAATCACGTCATTTTCATTACAAACTTGGGAGGTAGATGTTGTGACTATGTCCATCAGACAGACAAGGAAACTGAGGCCAAGAAGGTCACAGCGAGAGTGGCTGAGCCTGGAGGGCAGCCTTGAAGTCGGCTCCCAGAATTTATTCTTCCCAATACCACATACTGCCTTCTCCCTGGTCCTTCCAAATTGTAGGTGGCTTGGGGGTCTTTTCTCTGACTCATTATCTCTATGCTCTGTGTCCAGGAAAGGTCCCTTACCCCTCAGATAGAAATCTTACTCAAAGAAAAAGAAGGTGAGGATAAACGTGTTGTGGGGAAGTGCTTGGCACCTGCCAAATGAAGCGCATGTCCTGAGCCCACAGTGGAAGGGACTGGGCTGAGATTCAGGTTTAGGTGACGCCACATCTAAAAAGGCAAAATAGGGTTCAGGGCTCCTGTGATGGGACCACAGCCTCCTTGAGGATGTGTCTGTCAATGACACTGCCCAGGCCAAACTGGGCATAATTATGGGGCAGAAGAAGAGGCAAGCAGGAGTTTGCATGTTCTTCATAATGGGGACCCTGGGTCTGGGCCCTCCTTTCTGGGGGTTCATGATTGGTGTGTGAATAACAGAGAGATAGAGGAATGCCTTTTACCACAGAGCTCCAGGTATGGGAAGAGAAAGAGCCTGGTGTTCTGGGTCAAGTAGAGCTGTGGTTGGGGTGGGAAAGAAAGGAACAGTTTCTAACCAGGTAACTCTAATGGTTTCCTGATACCACAGTCTTCCCAGAAGAGCTGGAAGGAGCCCAGGCTCAGCTGTTTGTCAGTGTCAGGGTTTTGGGGGGCCCAGCACCCTGTTAGTATGATGAACCATAAGGAAATGCTTTGCTCCAGCAGGGGACTGCTGTCCAGCCCTGAGCCCTGCTCTCTATGCTGAGGTGCTGGAGCTCTGAGCTGGACCTGCCTCCTGCCTGCAGGTCCTGGCCCTCATCCCCATCTCTCTCCCCAGCTCTAAAGATATGGAAGGGTCCTGCAGTCGCTCCTTGCTCTGCTGTCTCACTTCCCTGCTTCTCCTTGTCCAGCTGTCCACAGGTGAGTGTCCCCATCTGTCTTCCTTTGTGGTTTTAAAAATCAAGATATAAAAACATTTCAAAATACATTTTCCTCTTTTTTTTTTGTTTTCTTGCCTTTTTTTGGTGCTGCAAGCATTCATTCATTCATTTTATTCCTGAAATATTAATGAAATGTTGATTGTTAGGTGCTATTCTATGAAAGAATCAGACAGAAATTCTGTCATAAAGTTTACCTTCTAGCAGGAGAGAGTGAGTAATAACTGCAACTAGGCAGAGATGACCGTGATGGGAAATGCAGCAGGGCAGGGTGTGGACAGTCAGGGGCATGGGAGGCAGGTGTGGGCAGGCAGCAGTGTTCAGTGAGGTGGTGTGTAGATGGGAACAAAATCCTGGAGGAGTGGGACTGAGCTCTGAGGCCCATTTGGAAGGAGGGTTCCTGCAGGGGGAGGAGCCTGTGCAGAGCTGGCAGTGTGCTGAGGTGTGAGGAAGCACAGAGGCCAGGGTTGGGTGGACTAGAGCCCATGGGGAGAGAAGCAGTAGGTGAGTTCAGAGGGGTCTTAGGAAAGGGGGTCCACTTTGTCAGGCCTGAGGAGAAGTGGGGAGCCCTGAGGAGGCTTTGAGCAGAGCAGCAACATGGATTAGCTCATGTGTTAAAAGGATCACTGAGGTCAGGAATCCTAGTCATCCTCCAGTTGAGATTTAATGGTGGCTGAGACCAGAGTGGAGCGGCACAGAGTAGCTCTTTGGAGGCCCATTGCAGCGTGTCCTGCAGAGGAGTCATGTGGTAGCCTCAGAAGCCCAAGAGTATCAAGGGTGGAGAGTGAGGTGAACTGCTTCTTGAACATGCAGTGATGGGGGTTTCTGTGAATGATAAGAGCAGGATTTTCACAGCAGGAAGTAGCATTTGATTCTATATTTTAAAGTGCATATGTATTTCTCTCCTCCCTCAGTGGAGGACAAAAATATAGACTGAAGTTACAAATTTAGAACAGGAAAGGGGGAATGACCAGAGTGTGACCCAGGCCGCATGTGTGCTGTTTGTCAGTTTTCAGGTTTGTCCTGAGACAGGGTTAGTTAGACCTGGGGTTCCCAAATGGTTCCCAGGTCCCAATGTGTGCTCCCCAGACCACCCTTGGAACTCCTTGCAAATGCACATTCATTGTCCCCCCTCCCAGATCTAGTGAATGAGACACTCTGGAGTGGGTCCAGTGATGTGTGCTCTATAAGGCAGCCTTGTGGTTCTGGTGCATGAAAGTTTGAGAACCACTGAATTAGAGACTTCTTCATGGGAGGGCCTAGGGCCAGGAACAGAAGACAACGAGGGAGTGTCTTTGGCATCATTTCTGGCCACATCATAATGATCAGAAGATCTCTTCAAATCCATCAGACTTCTGGGTCGTCTCATGTGGCCCCTGCCCCAGCTTTCCTGGCCTTCCCACCTGATGTTGTATGTTCTCATTTTTTGGTCTGTGTCTCTCTAGTTTTCTCCCCACTATGTCTGTGCCCACAGAGCAATTCCAGGTCATTGGCCCTCGACACTCCATTGTGGCAGTGCTGGGTGAGGATGCCATACTGCCCTGCTCCCTAGTCCCAGCCATGAATGCAGAGAACATGGAACTGAGGTGGTTCCGCACCACATTCTCACAGGCAGTGTTCATCTACTGGAACCAACGGGAACAGACTGAGGAGCAGATGGCTGAGTACACAGGACAGACCTCACTGGTGAGGGGCTGCCTTACTGAGGGGCATGCTGCCATGCACCTCCGCCAGGTCCGGGTTTCTGACAATGGAATGTACACCTGCTTCTTCAGACATGGAGGCTTCTATGAAGAGGCTGATTTGGAAGTGAAGGTGGCAGGTTAGTTACTTGATGTCTATTCTGGAGACCTTGGGAATATTGGGTTTGATGGGAATATCAAGGATCATCTAATTTAACCTCACATTTTATAGGTGAAATGGAGAAAAAAGTGGCTCATCTTTTATTAATTGATTCAATATAAACACTGTATAGGGAGCATCTAAAATATTTTGGGACTTGTGCTGTGCACCAGAGATATATCAGTGTAATAGAGATCCCAGCCACGAGGAGTTTACATTCTAGAGACAAAGGAAGAAAAATTATAAGAAATAATTCAGTACAAGATGGCATAAGATGATAAGTACTTAAGACAAAAGACCAAGTAGATTTAAGAAAGGGGCTCAGGATGTGGGCTGGGAAGTTAGGACAATCCATAGTGTTACATAGGGAATTGGGCAGAGTCTTATTGACAGTCTAAACAAGGCTCAAAGGAAGTAGGTATTTAGCCAGGTGGATATCTGGGGGGCCTGATATCCTATTCATGCAGAGGGAGCACCTGGTATGAAACCTTTGAAGTAGGAGTTTGGTTGATTGTTCTGAGTATAATGACTCCATCATGGTTGGTAGGAGGAGTGAGGGGAGGATGGTAAGAAGTGGCAATACTGGAATAAAGAGATGGTCCTGTATTAACACCACTCACAGGTGTCAGGATGAGGTCATTAGGAGTGGACACCTGGGCTGGCACAAGAGCTCTGGATGTTGACGGGCTGGAAGGTAAAAAGGCAGAGGGCATATTACATGGTGATTGTGGCTACTTGCATTTGACCAGGTAGTTCTTGGGGTTGAGTGTGAGGGCCCTGAGGGTCTCAGATGGTGGAGTTTGGGGACAAGTGTTTGGAGAGGAAGGCAGTTACCAGATCAGTAAAGGCTTTGTGTGCTGTGTTATGGAGTTTGGATGCAGAGTATGGGGAATCCTAAACAGAGCCTTGCTGGGAATGCTCATGTTGGCAGCTGTGAATGGATGAATGGGAGGTGAGCAGGAAGGAGGCCTGTGCTGGGAGCCATCAGCCAAGTAGGTATGACAATTTCCTTGCCAGCGTACCCCCATGTTTCTTTAGTGGAAGGACTCATGGAAATAGGACATTTTGCAGGACATTGCATGTAAGGTGACCTTGCTCAAGGACCAGGGCAGGATCCGTGTTTAGGGTGTTCCCCTTTTAGAATAGGGCGGTTTAGCATAATAGGAGATTAGGGTGTTCCCCCTTTAGAATAGGGCAGTTTAGCATAATAGGAGATTAGGGTGTTCCCCCTTTAGAATAGGGCGTATCCTGCTGCTGAGTTCCTCTTGAGTTCTTAGGGTCAGACAGTATATTTTGGGAGACAGAAGCCCAGGAGTGTGGATTTGGGCAGAGTGTGGATTTGGGCAGAGTGTGGATTTGGGCAGAGAACGTGGATTCCCCCAGAACGTGTTTGTAGATGGCCAGTGTGAGTTCGGGAATAAAGAATTGCTGTTTGAATCTACAAGCTGTGTGGAGACTCGTGATTTGTGCCCAGCCAGAGACTGCGGCATTTGGCGGTCCATACGGGGAACATCTGAAGAAAAGGTAACTGAAATTGTTCGTCCCTGAAGAAGAGCGAAAGAATGGGTGAGCATTTCAAAAAACAATGTGTTCTTGTTTTGATTTATTTTGTTTTTATTTCAAGTTGCCTGTTCCTAGAACTTTCTCAGGCAAACTGGGGAAAATGGTTGACTCAAGGTTTTAAGTTGTTCGCCTCCGAGGAAGAGAAATTGTTAGAGAAAAAAGGCACCTCAGTAAGACCAAGAACAGCTAGGGCATATGTTGATACAATACAAAAATGTAGCCCATGGCTTTTTAAAGATGAGTTATTAAGTATTTCAATGGGACCATCATGGTATCCTGTAGAAGGGTTTTTCTTCAACAAGAAAGAGATGGCTAGTTCTGTTTACTACAATTGTCTAAGATCTTGGTTTTTACAGATATCTGATTAATTTACAAAGCTAAAGTGTTAAAATATCAACCACTAAATATGAAATCAAGTACTCTTTACTTATTAAGTTCCATAAGGTAATATATTTAATCATTATGTGTGTTTTCATAAATTGGTGAATGGAAAAATGTTTAATATTGCTTTGGTCTATGTCTTTGTTGAAACAAGGTTACTAAGTGTTAAGATTCTATCAGGTGTAATTTATATACAAAGAGTATAAGAAGTTTCAGTTGGGTTTCAATTAACAGTATTATAGTACTATAAAAAACATGAAAGTATTTCATCTTATTAAAGTGGAGTAATTTGTCTAAATCAGAAATTTTATAAGGGTTATTTCAGAATATGAATTTATAAAAAGGGTTAATGGTTAAAAAAGAGATAAAAAGATTCAAGATGTGAAAATATATTTTAATATAAAGGTTAAAAAAAAAGAAATGTTTCTAGATAAGATAATCTCTGTTTTAAAGTAAAAAGTTGTAAAATGCCATTTAAAAAGATTTTGAGGAAACTAGACTTACCTTAAAAGCTTGAGAAAGGAAGTAAGAAGAAAAAGGTATTTGTACATGGCAGATTGAGACAAAGCTTCTTAATGGAGTAAAAAAGGCCTTTGGTTGAAGGGCAGCCATGTAAACTAACATGAAAGCGATTTAAACAGAATCTAAGCCTCGTTTAAAAGAGTGAAGCTGTAGGTGGTGAAAAAGTACATTTAAAAGTACAGTATAGATGATAATTGTAAGACTTTAAAAGGTTAATTTGAAGGTGGTTAAGATGCCTTCATGACGAAGGAAAGATTGCGTCATTCGAAGCCTAGTTAATCCTAAAAATTGGAAAGGGGTATATATCCCCCAAAGATAAACTTAAAATAACGCTTTTTACTCTAAACTTTTTAAATTTGGATTCATCAGGACTTAGTGCTGCGGAAAGGCATATGTATCCAAAAAATGTGCATAAGCCTAAAGTTCTTTGGAAAGATATTCTAACAGGACAATGGAAAGGTCCTGACCCAGTGATTGTCTGGAGTCGGGGCTCTGTTTGCGTGTTTCCACAGGGAGAACAGCAGCCGATTTGGATTCCAGAATGACTAACCAAAAGGATTTCTACAGATCGAAAAGAAGATGATTTGACTCAAATCCATAACAGCTGATATCCAGAACTCCAGCTTGGCCATTCTTACATCTGCAACAGTGATTAACCAGGATGCTTTTTTCAATATATATTTTATTATTGCATTTTTCCACATCATAAGGCTCTATTTTTATTTTTTGAGCTCATACAAACCTAGGTTAATGTTTTTCTGAACAGTTTTATTTTTTGACTACGGAGTTTTTAAACATTGCAATGGAGATTTCACCTAGGTAAAGCTATAAGGCCTTTATTATTATCTTATGTGTTGTACGTTTGTTTGCACATTTGTGTTTTGTGTTGTATGTCTGTGTGTGCGTATGTCCATATTTCATATATGAGGAGTGCTCATGAGAAAATGGATCCAAATTATTATTTTTTTTATTCATGTGATTTAAATGGCTTAATTTAAATTAGGTAAACAGCTGTTAAGGATTCTTTTTAAAGGTGGTTAACAGATCTGCTTGTTTACTAATTTAAATCAGGTAAACAGCTGTTAAAGATTGTTTTTTAAGGAGGTTAACAGATCTGTTTGTTTACTTTCACCTTTCCTTTTCATTATATTTAAAAATTCTTTTCAGGATAATGTCTTTTTAGCATCATTGCCAGAATTCCTATCTTCATCCCAATGAATATAACTCAACAAGTATGCTCAATCAAGGAGCCAACTTACTTTGGGAGGCAACGGACTTTGGGAGGAAATGGACATATTGATAGATTCCTCCACTTTGAACTGCTTACAAAACTTGCCTGGACTATGTAACTATCGTTTAGTGCAGCTAATTGTGGTAATGCTGGCATATATTTGCTGATGGTGTCACCAGTGATGCAATTTTTATTTCCTTGCCAGCGCACCACATGTTAATTGTGGTAATGCTGGCATATCTTTGCTGAAGGTGTCACCAGTGATGCAATTTTTCCAAAGGAACTGTCAATTGGCTTGGTGTCGTGGCATTTCTGTATCCTCCTCCCTTCTGCTAGTGATGGTCTAAATTTGGGGGCCAATGGCTATATGCTGGACCGGTAGTCAGTGACAAGTATGATCCAATTGCAGTGGTATCAACCTAAGACAGGAGGCTGACGCCTAAAGGTCAGTTGCCTAAAGGTCAGTTTTCCGATGACGGGTAAGAACCATATGTTGAATTGGACAACCTACCAGGCACGGTCCTTAAGCCACATTAACCTCACTCCCCCACTGGCACCAAGGCCAAATTTGGGGGCCAACAGAGGTGAGGCAAAGAACCTCACCCCCACACTTGTGCATAGACCTATCCACAAGTATGGCTGTATGCTGGACCGGTAGTCAGTGACGGGTATGATCCAGTTGCAGTGGTATCAACCTAAGACAGGAGGCTGACGCCTAAAGGTCAGTTTTCCAATGACGGGTAAGAACCATATGTTGAACTGGACAACCTACCAGGCATGGTCCTTAAGCCACATTACTTGTTTTAATTAATCAGAAGGGGGGAGATGCTGGGAGCCATCAGCCAAGTAGGTATGACAATTTCCTTGCCAGCGTACCCCCATGTTTCTTTAGTGGAAGGACTCATGGAAATAGGACATTTTGCAGGACATTGCATGTAAGGTGACCTTGCTCAAGGACCAGGGCAGGATCCGTGTTTAGGGTGTTCCCCCTTTAGAATAGGGCGGTTTAGCATAATAGGAGATTAGGGTGTTCCCCCTTTAGAATAGGGCAGTTTAGCATAATAGGAGATTAGGGTGTTCCCCCTTTAGAATAGGGCGTATCCTGCTGCTGAGTTCCTCTTGAGTTCTTAGGGTCAGACAGTATATTTTGGGAGACAGAAGCCCAGGAGTGTGGATTTGGGCAGAGTGTGGATTTGGGCAGAGAACGTGGATTCCCCCAGAACGTGTTTGTAGATGGCCGGTGTGAGTTCGGGAATAAAGAATTGCTGTTTGAATCTACAAGCTGTGTGGAGACTCGTGATTTGTGCCCAGCCAGAGACTGCGGCAGGCCTGGAGTGCAGTTATGGTGTTCAGAGAATGAGTGCCTGACCTGAGGCATGGCAGTGGGGTGGGGGAGGAGGGGTCAGACAGGTTTAGAAACTAGAGTCAACTGAATAGATTTGTGGGTACAACGTTTGGAAGGTAAGGAGAAGACTTCAGAGACTTCCAGTGTTATATTTGAACTATTTGTTGTTTAGTGGCAGGACTATTGATAATTATGTGTCAGTTGTACTGCTGTAATAATGCTGTGTAACAAACAGTTACAATCTTAGGTGCATCTGGCAATAAAAATGTCTTTAATTTAGGCACTGAGGGAGTTCAACTAATTGGGCTGAACTTGGCTAATCTCACCTGGGTTTATTCATACATCTTTGGTCATGTTTCAGAAATATAATTAAAAACAAAATCTCCCATGCTAGAAAAAAACACTTTTATTAGTGAATAAGCATCAAACCAGAGTGTGAAACATATTATGGTGATCTGTGAACAGATCATACAACCAGAAAGGAATTTCATCTTTTTTTTTATATAGAGCCAAGCATATATAATCTTCTGTATACTTGTTTCAAAGATGAAGAATAACAAATCCTCAATAGGGCTCAAAGCACTATTATTCCATATAACTCATCCTAAATTTACCTGATAGTTTGGGAGACCATCTGTGTCATCTAATAGGCTTTATCTGGAAGCAAAATAAACTCCTCCAGTTTTATGACGGGAAGTAGTTTTACAACCTTTAGCAAGATGTCCACGTAAGTCAGGCTTCTACTTTTCCACAGAAAAGGGGGCAAAGGGTTGCTATTTTCCCTGATGTTTACATTTCAAAGAAATGGTTCCCATGTTCTTGAGAAAGGTATTCCTGAGTTACAAAGCTGGCAGAAAACCTAACCAGTTTTCAAAATCATATATAAACATTTCAAAAGAGGAGAAAGTGCAGATTTGTAATTGAAAATTCCTAAAGCAAATGGTATAAGAAAAAGCAATAGAATCTTCTTTTATTCAACAGGGAGAATTAAGCTTTTTACTTGTAATTTTAATTTGTTCTTAAGTCAGCTGAAAAGTTCACCAGGTGCACCTTGGTTGGGTGTGCTCACTTTTCAGGTGGTCATGTGGCTGAACTAGGGCAGCTGTAGCAGGTTGACCAGGCAATGTTACATGAGCCCATCCTCCACTGGGCAGCCCAGGATTGTCTTCCTGTGGAAATGGCAGAGAGTAAAACCAAGGTGCAAGTGCTTTTCAAACCTCTGCACTAGTCACATTAGCTAATTTCTCATTGGCTAAATCAAATCCCGGGACGGGGCCAGAGGCAGAATGTAAAGGTAGTAAAAAGTTTGTGGAAGTGAGAGAACTGGCTTTGAAGAAGGGTGAGGAATTGGGATACTTTAATCATTTTATCACAAGTGGTGCAAATTTATGAATTCAGTTGTGGAGTTTTGAGTTTCAAGTGTATGTGGGGAAACCTGGTAAAGATAACTCATGGGAACATCAGTGTAGGGGAACAGAATTCAGGAAGAATTTTGGAAGTGATACACACAGAGAGGCAGATGTCCTAGGAGAGTGTGTGAGGTGAGAAGACTGGAGAGCCAAGGAGGGAGCCCTGAGACCAAATTCTTCCTGTTTCCTTTGGGCCTCATGGTTGGGAAGAAGAGCCCACTGCCCTGTGGGGGTCCCTGTGCTCCTTCCTTTTCTTCTCTCTTCCCATAGAACTCCCAGAATTCAACATGAAAATCTCCCCCTCAAGTTGTGTAACTTGTAGGCAACTCTGGAGTCTCAGGGCCCAAGGAGGCCTCCTGGGACTCCACAGCTTCCTTCCCACAGGGCTGGGCTCTGACCCCCAAGTGCACATAGAAGGGCCAGAAGAGGATGGAGTGCGTGTGGTGTGCAAAGCCTCAGGATGGTTCCCAAAGCCCCAGGCGCAGTGGAGAGACCTCAGTGGAAACAAGTTCGCAGCACTTTCTGAGGCCCACACCCAAGACACTGAGGAGCTGTTTAGTGTGGAGGCCACTCTGGTGGTGAGAGACCGTTCTGTGGGGAATGTGACCTGCTCTGTCCTTAACCCTGTCCTGGGCCAGGAGAAGGCCATGGCTATTTACATCCCAGGTCAGTGCTGCTTCCCACTCCCAGCAGAGCTGTGGGGAGGGGCTGGCCTCTCTGAGTGTGCTGGCTCTCCTGGGTGTGCCCTGACCTGCTGTCTGCCTGGGCCACAGAGCCCTTCTTCCCTCAGGCTTCTCCCTGGAAGCCAGCATTTGCGGTGATCCTGACCATGCTGGGGCTCCTACTCTCGGGGCTACCTATTTTAGCACCAAAGAACATTCCAGAAGGATGCAGGTGAGGCAGGAAAAGGAGCATCTGTGGTGGCTTAAGGAGGAGGAACAGCAGGCAAAGGAAGAGGCACTGAAGGCCATTGGTAAGACCCCACAGGGCAAGTGCAGACCTGGTGGTGAGGGACAGCTGACAGGGGCCAGAGTCTGAAGTCTAGCTCTCTAGGGAGTTCCAGGGTCCTGGGCCCAGAGGAGGTGACTGAGGAGATCAGAGAGAACAGACTGATGGGGTTGGGTGGGTGTGTAGGTAGAAATTTTAGCATCAAAGTTTTTTCTTGGGTTTTCCAGGCACACAGACTTTTCTTTTCTTGGGGATGGGTGTTCACACTGTTTTTCATTTCCTTTCAGATGAGCTCCAGGCAGATCTCAGTAAGTTCTGCTTTCCTGCTGAATTTTGTATGATTCGATGGGAGTAGACTTTCTAGTTCCTACCTCTCTTAATTCCTGTGTTGTTTTTCAGATCAGAGGAAAGCTGCTTATCTGTCTGGTAAGTGACTCTCTTGGTATCCTTGGTTTTCTTATCCTGCCTGTGACCTGGTGTCCCCTTTTCTTGTTTCTATCTAGGCACAGACATGTGGGTCCCCTCCCTGGGAGGCTAATTGGAAGCTAGTGGAAGCCAGAACACTGCTCCCTGGGCATTCCTAGATCTGGGCTGCTGTTTCCTACCTAGATCTTGGAAACCTGGGTGTGATGGTGACCCCTGGTCTGTAATGTATTCTGCATTTTATTTCAACCCTAGCTTGCCCATTATATTGTGCAGAAAGCCATCCATGATTTACTTGAGGTCTTCTGTAGGTATGGCAGCCAGGGAGATTTTAGGTTTAACCTTGGGAACTATCCTTGGCTCTTCCAGGCAACTGATTGCCCAAGACACATGACCTTTATCTCAGCCCTACTAGGAAGATTCCTCATAGTAGCTCTGGTGCTCAATATTGAACCCAGTGCCTCTCGCATGCTAGGCAAGCTCTCTACAATTGAGCCAGAACTAAACCCTCAATCATTCTTCATTTTTGGTAATTTCCCTAATGTCTTTTTAAATTATAATTTTGTTTTCTCATGTTGTGGTGCTGAGGAGTGATCCTGTTCTAGGCCCATCCTCCCCTGCAGGTTAGTGTTAGCTGTACCCCCTGAAAACATCGTGTTTGACTGGTATTTGTTGTTGGTACAGTGACATTGAAGAGTTCAGTTGTGAGCAGAGCCTGCATGGAGCAGGGTTGGAACTATGTAAATAGAAATTGCTGGTCTCCATGAAATTTCAGAAATTATATTTTACAGCTTGGGACTTATATCTTCCTAATGTGGGTCCTTGGTTCTGTATTCCCTTTACTCCAGATTCCTACCCTTTGGGTCCAGGTTTGGTTTTTTTATTTCTTTCTGGTCCTCAGGATATAGTTCTTCTCTCAGCCACTTTCTACTCTGACTCGCTGTCCTAGCTGGATTTCTTATAAGCACTTTGGTTGCTGAAAAATGAGTTTCTGGTGTTCTGAATTTGGGATCCAGGATGTTTAGGGAGGTTTGTAAACTACTTAAAATGATATGCAACATTCCGTGTTTGTGTTACAGGAACAAAATGCAAGTTAATGTTCACAACAATTTTCTCTGCTTTTAAGAGAATTTTGCTTTGCTTGTTGGGCTTGGTCTTTGATTTTTTTAATGTGTGAAGATCATAAAAGGAGGAAGCTGGAGAATTTAAAATTGTTTACCTAAGAAAGGGCTGGGAACAAATCAGAGAAGAAAGGATGAGGTGGGATGAGAGAGGAGATGAGAAGGAAAGTAGAATGCCTAAGATTCATAATGAAATTTTGGGTGTGCTGAAGCAGTGGGAGCTGGAAAATCACATCCGAGGTGGTTTGAGTTGAGTGTGAAGAGGATTTGCAGGTTATTTGTGTGCATGTAATGTGACCAACTCCTTGATATATCTTTGAGAGGGTTCAATGAATACTTGTGTGTATGAATTCTATTAAGCCAGTTCTGAGTAATTATCTTATTGACTTTGCCTGTGATAATGAGACCTCCTCCCCCTTCCAGCAGCAGTTAGGGCAGGCATATACTAAGGCAGTTTCCAATGCAATTAAAGATTATCCAGAGGACTCTTTAACTCTGGGGGTGAGTTTAGGATCTGTGCCATCTGAATTTGTATAATATTCCCTTTTCCTGCTCTTGTTATTTCTTTTTGATATCAGGGATATAGACTGTGAGAGTTAGAGAAGGGTGAGCCATGGAATCAAGGAGGTTTTGGATTCAGATGTTTGAGGAACACTCTTTGAGAATCCTAATGATTTTCTTGCAAACATGTTTATTAAAAAAGAAGGACAAATAGTTTTTTTTTTTTACCATTCCCCATTCTCTGCTGAATTAATGTCTACATGTTTTCATGTATAACTTGCATACTCTTTTATTTTGTAAGGATAAACATCATTACTATAGTAGAATCAACACTTTCATATTGAGAGTCCATAGTGTGAGGTGGACAAATGTCTGATCTCATCTTGTTCATGAAATTGTAACAATGAGTTATATATTTAAATTTTCGTGGGAATTATGTGAAGAGTACATTAAGGCACATAGCACAGTACTTTTGACACACTGGAAATTCTCAAAAGTTTTTTTCTTTCACTCCTTTTCCTTTTCTCCCCTGTCTGCTTCCTTCTCTTCTTTGATAATATCAGTCAGTTATTATATATAAAAATTATAATAGGATATCAACTAATGTCTTGGTGAAAAATGAGCAAAATTTACTTTTCTCCAAGGGTCATCTGGGTCTGCTCAGCCATTTTATATTATTTAGTTTCTATGAAGAAGCTCAACAAAGATGGAAATACCACTGTATGTGATTGAACTTGTATTAGTGGTTATGGGGGGCACAAATTTAAACACAAATCTTTAAGAAAGAAAAAAATGTTGTTTAGATATTATTTTAATTATTCTAATCTTGTTCCTGAGGCTCAGCCCTGTTGGAGGCAAAAGCTTTCCAGTTGAAGACATTTTGGAGTGTATGGCATATTTAGGTTTTGCTTTGGTCAATGACCTTTCTATCTCCTTCCCAAAAGGGAGTATGGAGGTTGGAGGAGACTTATGTGGCCTTGGGACAGTAGGCGAAGATGGACCATGTGTTTTCTTTTAGTTATTTCAGGTCCTCACCATCAGGAGGCTAGTGTGAACTGGTTCATAAGACACTTGGGTTGGTGTCTCCTGAGAAAAGGCAGGTCTCATCTCATTGCTTGGTCTCCCTTCCCCTGACCCTGAGGTAAAGTCCAAGGTCTGTGTCACTTATTCCTGGTCGCCATTGGGCTTTTCCCTCTGAACTTCAGACCTTCTCTGTTTCACTGACTCACTGGGCACCCATATGTCTCTTCACCATCTAGCAGAGCATGTGGTATTTTCTGGGTCCTCAGCATCCTGTGTGCAGGAGACAGGGAGGTTCATGCTTTCTGCAAGCACATTTCTCTGCCAGTGCTTTGTTCCATGTTGGGTGAGACACCTATGTAGGCATATTAGTTTTCTATTTGCTGCCAAACTACTACAGACTTTAACCAACACAAATATATTATTTTACATGTTTATAGACCAGAAGTTCAAGGAAGTATGAACAAGGTTGTGTTCCTTTCTGGAGGCTGTTGTCTTGCTCAGTTTCTAGAGGCCATCTGTAATTTTTCATTTTGACTTGTTTCTGTGATTCTATCTGCTTCTCTGACCACAGCCAAGAAAGGTCTCTGTTTTCAAGGTTCATGTGATTAGTTTGGACTGATCCAGAGAATCCAGAATAATCTCCCCTACTCGAGAACCTGAACCTTAATCACATTGGTAATGTTGCCTAGTCATGTATTTAACATTCACACACTCTGGAGTTTAGGACTATGGGTTCTATTATAGGTGGAAGTTTTCAATCTCTTCAGGGAGTTCTTGTGTGAGGCAAATTACTAGGTTCAAAATTTTTGGGTTCTCCCATATCTGTAAGGATGTTTGCTCCTATTGGCCTAGTATTGACCTCTCACTGGATGTATTTGTTTCCTGCTTTGAACTTCTTTCTCTCCCTTCCTAAAACCCTCTTCATTGCCACCTAACTGGGTTAGATTTCTCTGAGTTCCCTGCACTCATGATTTCTAGTCATCCTCCAAGTTCAGCTAAGCTAGATGTAATTCTCAACTCATGGCTTAGAGGAAACCTTACAAGTTCAGCACAGTCAGTTCTTTATAAGTAAAAGGAGATCTTGGAAATTTTGATAACCTCAATTGTATCACAAGATAACTTAGTTTTCAGGATGGTTGTGTGTTTGTGTCTTGAGGAAGCCTTATTTGGTAGTTAAATCTGAACAGTGACCTTTCAGATTGATATCCAGCCTTTTGATTCCAGGGTGATAAGCTTTTTGGCTTAGTCTTCATGGGAAGGCTGCAGTGGCCCCTCCATACTTCATGTTTATGTATTAGTGGTGTGTGTGTGTGTGTGTGTGTGTGTGTGTGTGATTAAGAAATAAATATAGCAGCTTAATTTGCTGTATTTTTCCCTTCTTCCTCCTACATTGCTGTGTTTCAGAAGACTGAGTGCTGTCCCTGATATGTACAGACTCTGCAAATCCCTGATATGGGATGTGTATTCTCTCGTAGATTGGTGGAAGGAACAGTTCCAAGCCTGTGAGTGATTGTGTGCTTCTAGATGTTCCTCCATTGCCCTCATGGCTTCTGGATTCTCCTTAAGTTATCTGTGGTGATTGAGATACTGGCATCACCAATGGTGTTACCCTGGCAGAAGTGATGGTTACAGAACTGGTATTAGTGAGCCCAGACCAGAGGAGGAAGCCTGCGCCAGATCAGCCCAGCCCAGCCCAGAAGAGGAAGCCCGGAGCCAGCCCAGCCCAGACCGGAGGAGGAAGTAGGATAGAGGGAGCCAAGCCAGTCCGGAGGAGGAAGCCCAGCCCCGCCCAGCATGCTAGTCCGGAGGAAGCCCATCAAACCTTAAAACCCATCAAAAGGGGTGTGGCTACCAGCACCTTTCTGCGGCTGATCCGGGTACCCGGTTTCAACTCCCCCACCCTTAGCTGCAATAACTCAAAATATTTCCCACAAGCTTTTGGGGATTGTAGCTATCAACGCAAAACAACAACTGTACAGGCACCTGGATTCCACCTCAGAGACTAGAGTAGGGAAGATACAGGTGGAAGCTCAGGTCCTTTCACACTGGCTGTACCCACCACCCTGAATACAGAGGCTCAAGCTAGGAATAGACAACGCCACCTACTGGAAGCAAGGAAAACAGAGTTCTGAGAGATTTTTTTTTTCTTTTCTCTTTCTCTCTTTTCTTCTCTCTTTCACAACCCCAACATATGTGAAATCAAGAACTGTGCATGAGGGGAACCCAACATGGCTGCCGGCAAGGAGGCAGCACTTTCAATGCCTCCGCAGGAACGGGAGCAGAGAGGACCATTAATTCACCTGCATACGGCCTGCTGAGGGACTTCTAGCAAAATTCCGCAGAAAGGAGACCTGCCGGGAATTAGTAAGTCTATTAGAGTGGTCACTTTGTCCCAGACGAGTGAATCTCAGCGAGTGAAACTCAGCAGGAACTCACGGCCAACGCCGAACTCCCGCTGCTGCCCACACTTTGCAGCGTACTTACAAACGGCCACAGCCTGCTTGGGCCCCAGCCGGCCTAGCGCAGAGGCGGCTCGGCGCTGCAAACGACCACCCCCTCCGATCACCCCCTCCCCCCCGCCGGCTCGGCGCTGTGAACAACGACCCCCACCCTCCACCCCTGCCCCGCCGCGCTCGTGTAAACAGCTCCTACTGGGGCGCAGTCCCGCCGGCCCAGCCGAAAAACCGCTGCTCACACATTGCAGCGAGCATACGGAAGGCTGGGTCCTGCCTTCCCAGCTCTGTGAGCCGCCTTTGGCGGTTCGGCACTGGAAACAACCACCCCAACCCCCAACCCCGCGCTCGTGTGGACAGTCCCCGCCTGCCGGGCGCTGCTAAAAGCCCCGCCCACCCGGCTCTTGCACGGGGGAATCAGGAGTGGCGCGGGACCCGCGGTGCGGAATTCCGGCTACTGCTATCACCAGTGCTGACAACTGAGGTCTCTTGCACCAGCTTCCAGGGGCGTGGCTACCAGAGGGTGAGCAAATTCGCTGGGGGTTCTCAGCCCCAAGCTCTACAAACTTAGGGTCCAAGGGAATGGCAAACAGGGAGAATGTGCCCAGGCGTTCTTGAAAACAGGGCTCACAGGAACAGCAGACTTGGTGTGTAGCCAATATTGTGGTGAGCATCACCGGTGCACTCAGGATTAGAGACCCGCCCAGTCCAGGAGGAAGAGCTGCTGCACAGCGATTGGCTCCCGCCTACTGAGAGGAGAAGCGTGGCCCGGTGGGCACAGCTTCACCTACTGGAAGAATAGTGAATCGAACTCTAAGACTGCATGTATTTTTTTTTTTTTCTTTTCTCTGGTCTCCTGTTTTATTCACACTATGGATGATCTCTCTCATACCAGAATTGTAGTTAACAATCTGAATTGATGAGTCTAAAAGACTGCATGTATTAAAAATTTTTTTTTTATTGGTTTTGTTTTGTTTTTGTTGTTGTTTTCCCCAAATTTTTTTAAATTCATTTTATCTTATTTTTTAATACTAATTTTCATTTTTATTACTGCAATTATGATTTCTTTTTAATTCTTTTTAATTTTCTGTTTCCTTTCTCTCTCTCTTCTTTTCTTCTGTCTTTGCATTTATTTTCAATTCTCATATTCCCCCTTCCTTGAATTCTGCCTGCTTACTCTCATTCTCTTTGGTGACTTATTCCCTCCCCCTATAATACCTTTCCTCCCAAGCAGCAAATAAATTTATAGGAGTAATCAACAACTCAGTAGTCAAACAGAACAAGAAGCAATATGAAAAAGCAAGGAAGGAAAGGAGTACAAACAATGCAGGAAGGCCTAAATATCCAGGAGAATATAGATTCATCAGAAAAATGGTCATATAAAGACCTCAAGGAATACCTTAGACAGATGGAATGGAACCTTAAAGAGGATACGAGACAGCAAATTCAAGCAGCAAAAGAACACATTGAGAACGAATTACAAAAACAGATAAAAGAAGAAGTTAAGCATCTTTATCAGGAGATAGAGATTATAAAAAAGAATCAGACAATAATCTTAGAAATGAAGGAACTTATAAACCAAATTAAAAACTCAAATGAGAGTATCACTAACAGAGTGGAGCAAGTAGAAGCCAGAACGTCAGATAATGAAGACAAAATATTTCATCTTGAAAAGAGTCTAGCCAACTCTGATAGGCTGGTTAAAAATCATGAGAGAAGCATCCAAGAGATATGTGATAACATTAAAAAACCAAATTTAAGAGTGATCGGGATAGAGGAAGGCACAGAGATTCAAACCAAGGGAATGTGTAATCTACTACATGAAATAATTACAGAAAACTTTCCAGAAATAAAAAAGGAAACAGATATACAAATTGTAGATGCATACAGAACACCGAGCATACAAAATCAAAGTAGACCAACGCCAAGACACATTGTTATGAAGATATCCAATATACAGAACAAAGAGAAAATATTAAAAGCTACAAGAGAAAGGAGGCAGATTACATTCAGGGGTAAACCAATAAGGTTAACAGCGGATTTTTCATCTCAGACACTGAAAGCGAGAAGATCCTGGAACAACGTATTTCAAACACTGAAAGACAATGGATGCCAACCAAGAATTCTGTATCCAGCAAAATTAAGCTTCAGGTACGACAATGAAATAAAAATCTTTCATGATAAACAAAAGCTAAAAGAATTTGCAGCCAGAAAACCAGCATTGCAGAATATCTTGAGCAAAACACTGCACGAGGAAGAAATGAGAAACAATAACCAAAGCCAACAGTGGGAAGTGCCCCAGTAAAGACTGACGGAGGGGGGAAAGCTAATCATGGAGAAATAAACTAAATTTAAAAAAAAAAAAAAGAGAGAGACAAATAATCAAACATGGATGGAAGTACAAACCATATAGCAATAGTAACTCTATACATTAATGGTTTAAACTCTCCAATAAAGCGACATAGACTGGTAACATGGATTAAAAAAACAAATCCAACAATATGCTGCCTCCAGGAGACACATCTGACAGGAAAAGACATACACAGGCTGAAGGTGAAAGGTTGGGAAAAAATATACCATGCACACGGTCCTCGCAAACAAGCAGGTGTGGCCATCCTCATATCGAACAAAATCGACTTCAAGACTAAGTTAATCCAAAGGGATAAGGAAGGCCATTATATACTGTTAAAAGGAACCATTCACCAACAAGACATAACAATTATCAATATTTATGCACCAAATAATGGTGCTGCGACGTTCATAAAACAAATTCTCCTCAAGTTCAAGAATCAAATAGACCACAATACAATAATTATGGGTGACTTCAACACACCTCTCTCACCATTGGACAGATCCTCCAAACAAAAGTTGAATAAAGAAACTATAGATCTAAATAACACAATCAATAACCTAGACTTAACTGACGTATATAGAATATATCAACCATCATCAAGTGGATATACTTTTTTCTCAGCAGCACATGGATCCTTCTCAAAAATAGACCATATATTATGCCATAGGGCAAACCTCAGTAAATATAAAGGGGTGGAGATAATACCATGCATTTTATCTGATCATAATGGAATGAAACTGGAAATCAATGATAAAAGAAGGATGGGAAAATCCTATATCACATGGAAAATGAACAATATGTTACTGAATGATCAATGGGTTGCAGAAGACATAAAGGAGGAAATCAAAAAATTCTTAGAGATAAATGAAAATACAGACACAACTTATCGGAATCTATGGGACACAATGAAAGCAGTTTTAAGAGGGAAATTCATCGCCTGGAGGTCATTCCTCAAAAAAAAGAAAAACCAACAAATAAATGAGCTCACACTTCATCTCAAAGCCCTGGAAAAGGAAGAACAAAACAACAGCAAATGAAGCAGAAGGCAAGAAATAATTAAAATCAGAGCGGAAATCAACGAAATTGAAACAAAAGAAACTATTGAAAAAATCAACAAAACTAAAAGTTGGTTCTTCGAAAAAATAAACAAGATTGACAGACCCTTAGCCATGCTAACGAAGAGAAGAAGAGAGAGAACTCAAATTACTAACATACGGGATGAAAAAGGCAATATCACAACAGATGCTACAGAAATACAGAAGACAATTAGAAATTATTTTGAAAACCTATATTCCAATAAAATAGAAGATAGTGAAGACATCGATAAATTTCTTAAGACATATGATTTGCCCAGACTGAGTCAGGAGGATACACACAATTTGAACAGACCAATATCAATGGAGGAAATTGAAGAAGCAATCAAGAGACTACCCACCAAGAAAAGCCCAGGACCGGATGGGTATACAGCGGAGTTTTACAAAACTTTTAAAGAAGAATTAATACCAATACTTTTCAAGTTATTTCAGGAAATAGAAAAAGAGGGAGCTCTTCCAAATTCATTCTATGAGGCCAACATCACGTTGATTCCGAAACCAGACAAAGACACCTCAAAGAAAGAAAATTACAGACCAATATCCCTGATGAACCTAGATGCAAAAATCCTCAATAAAATTCTGGCGAATCGGATACAAAGGCACATCAAAAAAATTGTGCACCATGATCAAGTAGGATTCATCCCTGGGATGCAAGGATGGTTCAATATACGGAAATCAATAAATGTTATTCACCACATCAATAGACTTAAAGATAAGAACCATATGATCATCTCGATAGACGCAGAAAAAGCATTCGACAAAATACAGCATCCCTTTATGTTCAAAATATTAGAAAAACTAGGGATAACAGGAAATTACCTTGACATTGTAAAAGCTATCTATGCTAAGCCTCAGGCTAGCATCATTCTGAATGGAGAAAAATTGAAGGCATTCCCTCTAAAATCTGGAACAAGACAGGGATGCCCTCTATCACCACTTCTATTCAATATAGTTCTCGAAACACTGGCCAGAGCAATTAGACAGACAAAAGAAATTAAAGGCATAAAAATTGGAAAAGAAGAACTTAAATTATCATTATTTGCGGATGACATGATTTTATACCTAGAAGACCCAAAAGGGTCTACAAAAAAACTACTAGAACTAATAAATGAATTCAGCAAAGTAGCAGGATATAAAATCAACACGCATAAATCAAAGGCATTCCTGTATATCAGCAACAAAACTTCTGAAATGGAAATGAGGAAAACCACTCCATTCACAATATCCTCAAAAAAAATAAAATACTTGGGAATCAACCTAACAAAAGAGGTGAAAGATTTATACAATGAAAACTACAGAACCCTAAAGAGAGAAGTAGAAGAAGATCTTAGAAGATGGAAAAATATACCCTGTTCATGGATAGGCAGAACTAACATCATCAAAATGGCGATATTACCAAAAGTTCTATATAGGTTTAATGCAATGCCAATCAAAATCCCAAAGGCATTGCTTGTAGAAATAGATAAAGCAATCATGAAATTCATATGGAAAAATAAAAGACCCAGAATAGCAAAAGCAATTCTAAGTAGGAAGTGCGAATCAGGCGGTATAGCGATACCAGATTTCAAACTATATTACAGAGCAATAGTAACAAAGACAGCATGGTACTGGTACCAAAACAGGCGGGTGGACCAATGGTACAGAATAGAGGACACAGAGACCAATCCACAAAGTTACAACTATCTTATATTTGATAAAGGGGCTAAAAACATGCAATGGAGGAAGGATAGCATCTTCAACAAATGGTGTTGGGAAAACTGGAAATCCATATGCAACAAAATGAAACTGAACCCCCTCCTCTCACCATGCACAAAAGTTAACTCAAAATGGATCAAAGACCTTGATATCAAATCAGAGACTCTGCGTCTGATAGAAGAAAGAGTTGGCTACGATCTACATATAGTGGGGTCGGGCTCCAAATTCCTTAATAGGACACCCATAGCACAAGAGTTAATAGCAAGAATCAACAAATGGGACTTACTCAAACTAAAAAGTTTTTTCACAGCAAGAGAAACCATAAGAGAAGTAAATAGGGAGCCTACATCATGGGAACAAATATTTACTCCTCACACATCAGATAGAGCCCTAATATCCAGAATATACAAAGAACTCAAAAAATTAGACAATAAGATAATAACCCAATCAACAAATGGGCCAAGGACCTGAACAGAAACTTCTCAGAGGAGGACATACAATCAATCAACAAGTACATGAAAAAATGCTCATCATCTCTAGCAGTCAGAGAAATGCAAATCAAAACCACCCTAAGATACCATCTCACTCCAGTAAGATTGGCAGCCATTATGAAATCAAACAACAACAAGTGCTGGCGAGGATGTGGGGAAAAGGGTTCTCTTGTACATTGCTGGTGGGGCTGCAAATTGGTGCGGCCAATTTGGAAAGCAGTATGGAGATTCCTGGGAAAGCTGGGAATGGAACCACCATTTGACCCAGCTATTGCCCTTCTCGGACTATTCCCTGAAGACCTTAAAAGAGCGTATTACAGGGATACTGCCACATCGATGTTCATAGCAGCACAATTTACAATAGCTAGATTGTGGAACCAACCCAGATGCCCTTCAATGGATGAATGGATTAAAAAAATGTGGCATCTATACACCATGGAGTATTACGCAGCACTAAAAAATGACAAAATCTTGGAATTTGCAGGGAAATGGATGGCACTAGAGCAGATTATGCTTAGTGAAGCTAGCCAATCCCTAAAAAACAAATACCAAATGTCATCTTTGATATAATGAGAGCAACTAAGAATAAAGCAGGGAGGAAGAGCAGGAAGAAAAGATTAACATTAAACAGAGACATGAGGTGGGAGGGAAAGGGAGAGAAAAGGGGAATTGCATGGAAACGGAGGGAGACCCTCATTGTTATACTAAATTACATATAAGAGGTTGTAAGTGGAATGGGAAAATAAACAAGGTGAGAAATGAATTACAGTAGAAGGGGTAGAGAGAGAAGATGGGAGGGGAGGGGAGGGGGGATAGTAGAGGATAGGAAAGGTAGCAGAATACAACAGTTACTATTATGGTATTATGTAAAAATGTGGATGTGTAACCCATGTGATTCTGCAATCTGTACTTGGGGTAAAAAAGGGAGTTCATAACTCACTTGAAGCTAATGTATGCTAATGTATGAAATATGATATGTCAAGAGCTTTGTAGGGTTTTGAACAACCAATAAAAAAAATAAGGTAAGGAGTCAATGAAAAAGACTAGAAATGGTAAATAATAAGAGAATAAACCTAACAGACACTACAAAAAAAAAAAAAAAGAACTGTGCATGAGCAACTAAATCACCAAAATAATATAATATAGAGGAATTGCATATACCCCACCTTCCCCCCATTTTTTCTTTATTTCTATCTTACCTTCTTTTTCCTTTTCTCTTATTTCTCTTTTCTTCCTTGTTATTTTTTTCTTTTCTTCATTCATATTCCCTCTATCCCACTTTCAACCTCCTAACTTTTACTATCTATACATAGGGTAACTATCTAAATACAGATAGGAGGTTGAGTCTATACATTCTTCCATAAATTACCAGTCTATTGGTTAGAGTTCTCCAAAGTTGCTAAGTTAGTTTAACCACAAACCCTCACTCCTTTCCCTCTAAGTATAACATCCTTCATCTGAAATTAAGTTTTCTATATGCCACCAGATATGGTATGCCTTTTATGAAACTAATGACTATATTCTTAAGTAATAATTAAAACCAATATCTATAGACTTAGAATCTATCTATAAATGTATTAATAATGAAAACTTGTGCTTAGATGATGTACTGTTGATATTGGGAACTGTTAACATTGTCTTTATCCACAAAAGAGGAATTTTGGAGCTATACAAAAACAATATAAATATATAAGGGGAAAACCATTAACACAACAGTTTCACAAAGCTAGAAAGAAACATGAGCAGTATGAAAAGACAAGGAAAGAAAGGACCACAAATAATGCAGGTCAATTCAACATTAGATGAGGTAATATCTGCAGCTGATGGAATGTCAGATAAGGAGTTCAGGATATACATGCTTCAGATCATCTGGAATCTCAAGGAAGACATTATACAGCGAATTCAGACAATGAAAGATCACTTTGACAATGAATTACATAAACAAATCCAAGAAGCCAAAGATCAACTCTGTAGGGAGATAGAGGATATAAAAAACCCAAACAAACAGAAATCCTGGAAATGCAGGAAACAATAAACCAAATTAAAAACTCAAATGAGAGTATTACCGGCAGAGTAGAACACTTAGAAGATAGAACTTCAGACAGCAAAGATAAAGTTTTTCAACTTGAAAAGAACATAAAAAGCTCAGCGAGAATGTTAAGAAATCATGAGCAGAACATCCAAGAATTATAGGATAACATAAAGAAACCAAACTTAAGAGTTATTGGGATACAAGAGGGCATAGAGGTCCAAACCAAAGGAATGAGCAATCTGTTCAATGAAATAATACTGGAAAACTTCCCAGACTTAAAGAATGAAAAAGAAATCAAAATACTAGAAGCCTACAGGACACCGAATGTACAAAATCATAAGAGATCCACGCCGAGACACATAATAATGAAGATGCCCAACATACAGAATAAGGAGAGAATCTTAAAAGCCTCAAGAGAGAGGAAGCAGATTACATTTAGGGGTAAACCAATCAGGATAATGGCTGATCTTTCAACACAGACTCTTAAAGCTAGAAGATCCTGGAACAACATATTTCAAATGCTGAAAGAAAAAGGGTTCCAACCAAGAATCATGTATCCAGTGAAATTAAGCTTCAGGATTGAAGATGAAATAAAAATCTTCCACGATAAACAAAAGTTAAAAGAATTTGCAGCTAGAAAACCAGCTCTTCAAAACATCCTTTGCAAAACATTACAGGAAGAGGAAATGAAAAATAACAATGAAAACCAACAGCAGGAGATAATACAGTAAAGGAAAAACTAATCATAGAGGAAAAACAAATCATGTTAAGTATCATACATAACCAAATATGGCTGGAAATACAAACCATATCTCAATAGTAACCCTAAATGTTAATGGCTTAAATGCACCAATCAAAAGACATAGGCTAGTAGAATGGATTAAAAAAAATCCAACAATATGCTGCCTACAGGAGACTCATCTGATAGGAAAAGACATACACAGACTGAAGGTGAAAGGTTGGGAAAAATCATACCACTCATATGGACCCGGAAGCAAGCAGGGTTGTCCATACTTGTATCAAATAAAATAGACTTCAAGCCAAAGTTAATCAAAAGGGATAAACAAAGACACTACATACTTCTCAAGGGAACCATACACCAACAAGACTTGACGATCATTAATATATATGCCCCAAACAATGGTGCAGCTATGTTCATCAAACAAACTCTTCTCAAGTTCAAGAGTCAAATAGACCACAACAAAATAATCATGGGAGATTTTAACACACTTCTCTCACCACTGGACAGATCTTCCAAACAAAAGTTGAATAAAGAAACTATAGAGCTCAATAATACAATTAATAACTTAGACTTAATTGATCTATACAGAATATACCACCCAACATCAAGCGGATACACTTTCTTCTCAGCAGCACATGGATCCTTCTCAAAAATAGACCATATATTATGTCACAGGGCAAATCTTAGCAATTACAAAGGAGTAGAGATACTACCATGCATTTTATCTGATCATAATGGAATGAAATTGGAAATCAATAATAAAATGAGAAAGGAAAAATCCTACATCACATGGAGATTAAACAATATGTTACTGAATGAACAAAGGGTTACAGAAGACATCAAAGAGAAAATTAAAAAATTCTTAGAGGTAAACAAAAACTCAGACACAACGTATCAAAATCTCTGGGACACTATGAAAGCAGTACTAAGAGGAAAATTCATTTCATGGAGTTCATTCCTTAAAAGGATGAAAAGACTACAAATAAATGACCTCACACTACACCTCGAAGCCTTAGAAAAAGAAGAACAAATCAGCAGCAAATACAGTAGAAGTCAAGAAATAATTAAAATTAGAGCTGAAATCAATGAAATCGAAATGAAAGAAACAATTGAAAAAATTGACAAAACCAAAAGTTGGTTCTTTGAAAAAATAAATAAGATTGATAGACCACTAGCCACGCTAACAAAGAGAAGAAGAGAGAGAACCCAAATTACTAGCATACGGGATGAAAAAGGCAACATCACAACAGACAATTCAGAAATACAGAAGATAATTAGAAATTATTTTGAAACCCTATACTCTAATAAAATAGAGGATAGTGAAGGCATCGATAAATTCCTTAAGGCATATGAGCTACCCAGATTGAGTCAGGAAGATATAAACAACCTAAACAGACCAATATCAAGTGAGGAAATAGAAGAAGCCATCAAAAGACTACCCACCAAGAAAAGCCCAGGACCGGATGGATATACAGCAGAGTTTTACAAGAACTTTAAAGAAGAACTAATACCAATACTCTACAGTCTATTTCAGGAGATAGAAAAAGAGGAAGTACTTTCAAATCCATTCTATGAGGCCAATATCACCCTGATTCCCAAACCAGATAAAGACACTTCAAAGAAAGAAAACTACAGACCAATATCCCTAATGAATTTAGATGAAAAATCCTCAATAAAATTCTGGCAAATCAGTTACAAAAACATATCAAAAAGATCATGCACCATGACCAAGTGGGATTCATCCCTGGGATGCAAGGATGGTTCAATATACGGAAATCAATAAATGTAATTCACCACATCAATAGACTTAAAGATAAGAACCATATGATCATCTTGATAGATGCTGAAAAAGCATTCGACAAAATACAGCATCCCTTTATGTTCAAAACTCTAGAAAAATAGGGATAATATGAAATTACCTCAAAATGGTAAAAGCTATATATGATAAGCCTCAGGCCAGCATCATTCTAAATGGAGAAAAATTGAAGGCATTCCCTTTAAAATCTGGAACAAGACAGGGATGTCCTCTCTTACTACTCCTATTCAGCATAGTTCTGGAAACACTAGCCAGAGCAATTAGACGAAATAAATTAAAGGCATAAATATAGGAGAAGAAGAACTTAAATTAGCACTATTTGCTGATGATATGATCCTATACCTAGAAGACCCAAAAAATTCAACCAAGAAACTTCTAGAACTAGTAAATTAATTCAACAAAGTGGCAGGATATAAAACCAATACCAATAAATCAAAGGCATTCATGTATATCAGTGACAAATTCTCTGAAATGGAAATGAGGACTATTCCATCCACAATATCCTCAAAAAAAAAAAATACCTGGGAATCAACTTAACAAAAGAGGTGAAAGAGCCATACAATGAAAACTACAGAACCCTGAAGAAAGAAATAGAAGAAGACCTTAGAAGATGGAAGGATTTACCCTGCTCATGGATTGGTAGAATTAATATTATTAAGATGGCCATACTACCAAAAGCACTTTACAGATTCAATGCAATTCCCATCAAAATCCCAATGGCATTCCTTGCAGAAATAGAAAAAGCAATCATGAAATTCATCTGGAAAAACAAGAGACCCAGAATAGCTAAAGTAATTCTAAGCAGGAAGAGTGAAATTGGTGGTATTGCGATTCCAGATTTTAAACTATACTACAGAGCAATAGTAATAAAAACAGCATGGTACTGGCACCAAAACAGGCTGGTAGACCAATGGTACAAAATAGAGGACACAGAGACAAATCCACAAAATTGCAACTACCTTATATTAGACAAAGGTGCTAAAACCATGCATTGGAGAAAGGATAGCATCTTCAACAAATGGTGCTGGGAGAACTGAAAATCCATATGCAACAAAATAAAATTAAATCCCTTTCTCTCACCATGCACAAAAGTCAACTCAAAATGGATCAAGGAGCTAGGAATCAGACCAGAGACTCTGCATCTAATAGAAGATAAAGTTGACCCTTGTCTTCATCACGTGGGGGCAGTCCCCAAATTTCTAAATAAGACACCTATAGCACAAGAGTTAAAACCAAGAATCAACAAATGGGATGAATTCAAACTAAAAAGTTTTTTCTCAGCAAGAGAAATAATATGCAAGGTGAATAGGGATCCTACATCCTGGGAACAAATTTTTACCCCTCAAACATCAGATAGAGCTTTAATCTCTAGAGTATACAAAGAACTCAAAAACTTAAACAACAAAAAAGCAAATAACCCAATCAACAAATGGGCCAAGGACTTGAACAAAAACTTTTCAGAAGAGAATATATAATCAATCAACAAATACACGAGAAAATGCTCACCATCTCTAGCAATCAGAGAAATGCAAATTAAAACTACCCTAAGATACCATCTCACTTCAATAAGAATGGCAGCCATTATGAAGTCAAACAACAATAAGTGCTGGCGAGGATGCAGGAAAAAAGGTACACTCATACATTGCTGGTGGGACTGCAAAATGGTGCAGCCAATTTGGAAAGCAGTATGGAGATTCCTTGGAAAGCTGGGAATGGAATCACCATTTGACCCAGCTTATTCCCCTTCTCGGACTATACCCAAAGACCTAAGAAGAGCATACTACAGGGACACAGCCACATCAATGTTTATAGCAGCACAATTCACAATAGCTAGAATGTGGAACCAACCTAGATGCCCTTCAATATGAATGGATTAAAAAATGTGACATTTATATACAATGGAATATTACTCAGCACTAAAAAATAATAAAATCATGGCATTTGCAGGCAAATGGATAGCATTAGAGCAGATTATGCTAAGTGAAGCTATCCAATCCCTAAAAAACAAATGCCAAATGTTTTCTCTGATATAAGGGGGGTGACTAAAAATGGGATAGGGAGGAAGAGCATGAGAAGAAGACTACCACTAAATAGGGAAGAGAGGTGGGAGGGAAAAAGAGGGAGAAGGACAGTTGCATGGAAGATGGATGGAGAACCTCATTGTTATATGGAATACATGTATGATGTTGTAATGAGAAACAGAAAAAAAAATCTGTCACATTAGATTGGATAGAGAGAAAGGATGGGAGAGGAGGGGAGGAGTAGGGAGGATAGGAAGGGCAGCAGAATAGAACAGACAATATGATTGATGTATGTACATTCCATGTAAGTATTATATGTCAAATTACATTCTACTGTCATGTATGACTAAAAAATAAATAAATAAAAATTAAAAATAAAATAAAACAAAACAAAACAAAAAACCCTGGTATTAATTCTCAAGCGTCATGTCACATGTCTACCCCCAATTCAGCCTCTAGCTCTTTCTCCTGGTTGAGGACATGGGCTTGAGTTACAGGACTCATATCTCAGGAGTCTTATGCCCTCCTCAGCTCAGGCAGCTATGTGGCTCTGAGGTGGTGGGTGCCTATGTGCTTTGTCTTGGGGCCGGTGAGGACCTTGCATGATTGATAACTCTCTCAACAGGGCCTGTCACTTTGGGTCCAGTCTCTTCTCACTATAGCCTTTCTGTCTCTCATGAAAGGACACGTCTGACCTGGAAATATCCCTGGAAAAATCTTCAACCACATTTATCTACTTCCATCCTGTTCCCTAGTGAAAAATGCAGTGTGTTTGGTCTTGACGGCATCACACCAGGAAGATGTTACTGGGAAGTGGAGATAGAGAATGGATTCTTCAGCAAGTGGACTCTGGGAGTCTGTAGGAAAAATTAAAAAATACCAGGCTTATAATGGAATTACCAGATTGGGGGTTTGGGTCATGGGGAAAAGGAACAATTCACAGGAACTGATCCTGTGACTTGGTTATCTCCTTGGCAGGATACCTACAGGGTGGGGGTTTTCCTGGACTACAGTGAAGGGGAGGTCTCCTTCTATAACATGATTGATGGGTCCCACATTTTCTCTCTCTCCTTCCTTCTCTGGAACTCTCCTTCCATACTTCATGTTCATGTATGGAGATGTGTCCATGACCATCCGCTCCATGGCAAGTGGTTCTGAGGGGCTCCCTATATCCCTTAAGTATTCACCTCCATTGGAGGAGACCCTGAGCACCCCACGGGAGGGGTTCAGCTCAGGTTGTGGTGTTGATGGTGCTCCCCCAGCGGCTGAATCTCCATTATTTCCCTGACACTGCAAGGTTTTGTCTTCATAGTGTCCCTTGCTGGCTGTGATCCTTTACTGTGGCTGTTCCTGGGGCTAGAGATTCCCTGTGGCAAAGTCCCCTGAGATGAGACTTGGAAGGCTCAGTGGGCTTGTCCTCCTGCTCTTTGTTCATACTTCAGATGTGTGGTTATGAGAATTTAGTTCAGGTTTTATATTCAGATAGCAGAAGATAAAAGTTGACTGTTTTGGAACTGGTTTAGGGAATGTGGAGCCATATTTTTGACATTAAAAATATTTTAAATAGATGTGACAGCATATACCTTTCGTCCCAGCTACAGGGGAAGCTAAGGCAGGAGCGTCACTTTAGCCCGTATATCTGAGACCATCCTGGGTACCTTAGTGGTACCCTGTCTGAAAAAATTCAAACAAAGGGGAGATCACATTATGGACTTGAATATTTGTAGAGGACTCTTGAGGTTGAGAAGGGTTCCCAGTTCTATTTTTGCAGATTTGGAGTATCAGATGCCAGAGTTTATCATCCAAAAATTTCCAGGGAAATGGATAGTTGTTAGTCACCTTTTTGTCTCTGTGACAAAATACTGAGAAATCTAAATCTAAATCTAAACTAAAGGAGGAGAGATTTATTTTTTTCTCACAGTTACAGAGGTTTCAGTCCCTAATCGCCTGGCTTCATTGTTTCTGAGGCAGAATGTCATGTCATGACAGGGAACAGGTGGTGGAGCAAGTGGCTCACCTCACAGCAGACAGAAGGCAAGAGAGGAAGACAGAGGGAAAGGGTGGGGGTGAGGGAGGGAGAGAGAAAGGGGAGGAGGGAGGAGAGAAAGTAAGAGAGAGGAAGGGAGGGAGATATAAGGGGCCCTGGACAAGTCATAGTCTTCAACCACATTTACCTACTTCCTTCCTGCTTCCTAGTCCCTACCTACTGAAGTTTCTACTCCTCCCAAAAGAGCCTCCAGCTGGGGACCAAGCTTTTAACACATGAGCCTTTGGAGGACATTTCAGTTCCAAATTCCAATAAATTATGGAGTGTTTTTTTTAAATGATGGAGTTTTAAGAGAAGAGAACAACTTTCTATGGTATTGCTTCCTATTCTAGGATGAATGGAACATGATTGTTCTTCCCCGCCTCAGTAAATTTCTGGTACCATTGAGAATATTGTGATATGTTAATCCAGAGAATTAAGGATAGGGAGTGGATCCTCCCTTAAAAGCTATTAGTACATATTCATTGTACAAAATATTGTTTTTATTGTGACAATTTCATACATGCATATAATGTACTTTGATCATATCCACCCTTCCTGCTACTTTCTGATTTTTTTCCTCCATTCCTCTTTTGTGTCAATATTGCAACTGAGGAAAGGCAAGAATTACTAGAGTAAACATAAATGAAAAAGAGAATTTTCAGATGCAAGGTGAATTTCAGAAAACTTTGACCATGAGCATAGGTCCAGTTAGTAGATTTCCTCCTAGTACTTCCAAGTCTGATCTTAAGGGTTAATGGAAAACCACAGCAAACAAGAAGAGACAGGACTATTAAGACTTAGACCCTGCAAGAATAAAGGTGTGTTCACTTTACCAGTTTTTTGACTGGGGGAGATAAAACACAGAATGGGAATTGGAAGAAAGAGAGTACATATAACACACAGTACCAATTAGTTTTCTATATTTTCTCTTTGATTGTGGTGTATATGTGTGTATTTGTATATATTGACCATTTTATTCCTCTCTCTTCTTATATTTATGATTTTCTATACAAATTATTACCTTTTAGGGACTAGAATAGTCAATGAGACTGACTGAATTTGAAGAGTAAATAATATACCAGTGTAGTGTACAGTGACTGGAGTGCTTCTTTCCTTATTTTGTGGAACAGATAAGAATCTCTTCATTTGTCAGGTGGCTGTATCATGATAGATTTGTTGTTTTATGGAAGTTCAAATGTTTGTAAAATGATGCAACATGTATGCATACATAAAGTACAGTCAAAGGTGTGGACAGAGTCCAGTATCATTTCATTGCATTTGTGTTTCAAATCCACACTGTTGGTCTTCTTTGTGTCAATGGAACTGGACCTTGTATACACTTCTTTGCCAACTGACACAATGTGAGATTGTTGGTACAATGCAGTAGAGGGGCCACTGCAAGGCAAGGTAGTTCTGTTTCTTTTTTTCTTTTTCTTTTTCTGATATCAGCAATTCAATCCAGGGGTGCTTAACCACTGAGTGACATCCCCAACCTTAAATATATATAGTTGTGGATGGACACAACAACTTTATTTATGGAGTTTTAAGATAAGAGAACAACTTTCTATGGTATCTGCTACCTATTCTTTAATGTGGTGCTGAGGATTGAAGGCAGTGCCTCATACATTCTTCACCACTGAGCTACAAAACTCCAGCACCACCAACCCTTTTTAAATTTTATCTTAAGACAGTGTTTTGCTGCATTGCTTAGAGCCTGGGTATGGTGCTGAGGCTGGCTTTGAACTTGTGATATTCCTGCTTCAGCCTCCTTAACTGCTGGGATTACAGATATGGGCCTCCATACTGGGCAGCTTTTCCTTTTTGATGCACCTTCCAGTGGTGTGCATAAGGCTCACCTTTCGGTGACATAGTAAGAACAGTCTATATTGATATCTTTATCCATATTTTTAGTCTCTGCCCTTGGTTCCTAAAAAGTGGTTTCTCTCCCTGATCCCTGAAAACAGATCCCAAAACCCTTGGAATTTCCTGATGGAGATGAAAGGAGAGTCATTTGTTATTAATAACCAGCCCCTTTCAACCATCTGAGTTTATGTTAATAAGATAACTTTTAGAAAACTTCTGGGTCACCTCAGGATGATGGCAAGTTGCCAAAGGAACAAATTTTATGAGTAGAAAGTTGAAAGAGGGGAGGAAATAGGGCTGAAGGTTGAGTTAATTAATTTCCAGCAGTCAATTATTTAATCTACGATAATTACACATTGAAACCTACATGAAAACATTGAGGAAGCGTCTGACTTGATGAACAACACTGCATCCATGTGTATGTTGGGGTGGTGCCTCTCAAATTCCACCATGGGACAGATACTCCTGTGATGGAGACTTTAGTGGGCCTCACCCTATGTACATGTTCATCTGGCTGTTCACTGTGTCCTTTACAAGATCTTTTATAATAAATTGGTTAGTAAACAAAGTTGTTTCTCTTGGTTTTGTGAGCCATTCTAGCAAATGACTGTAGAAAAATCATCCAATCTGAAGATAGATCTTGGGAATGGAGGATTGGCCTTGGGAATGAGATAGAAATTTAGGGATACTGAGAAAAAAACTCTCTAAAGGAGAAATGTGCCTTTTGGGATGTGGAACAAGAACTTGTGAACTGCTCCTGACCTGGACAAAGAAGCTTAAGGGACTGAAAGAGACCAAAATATAAAAACGCACCAAACAATCCCATAAGTTACTTTATAACTTTCAAGTTCCACATAAATTTTCTGGAATGAAGCAAGGCAGAACAAGATTTCAATAGAAAGACACTACTAGCCTCATGAAGCTAGGGGGCTAACATTTGATTGGATTAATAGCCTTTATCAGCTGAAAATTACATACCAGACCAGATTCCCTAATAGAAAACCATCTTGCTCTGTATTTCCCAATCTCTAGGGAAGTCCTGTCCCTTTGGATCATATATTCTACCTTTGTAACCTAATAAAAAAACTTGACCTTAATCCCTGGTGGTGTGTCTCTTCTTGCTTTAGAGATTGCCCACATTATTCTTTGAGGGTTACTACATTCACTTTTCACTTTCTAATGATGCTCTTCCTCTCTTTGCTAAAGCCCAACACATTCTTTCATCTTTTCTGTAGTCTGAAGGTCTGAGTAGAGGTTTCTTCTTCCAATGGAGAGACTTCATTTGACCTCCAGTGACAGCAACTTCAGAACTTGAGGAGTCATCTTGTGATTGTCATCTGAAATCATGGGGGGCATACTTGGAAGACTATGGGGTCCACTTAACCTGTGGGGACTCTGATAATTCCTTAATTGGATTATAGGACCCCCAGATATATGCAGAGAATTGGAGAATAACTTGGTGTGGAAAATTCCATACATCTGGTGTCAGAAATATTTGCACAGGGTGTGTATGTGTGTGTGTGTATTATGATAGAGTACACCTGGTTAGTCGAAGCATTACAGATCCCTTTCAACATTCCAGTGGGCTATGGTCCATCTTCCTCCATAAGCTCTGCTCCTCAGTCTCATTGGGTCCATCTCGTACATTTCTTCTTTCCTTGGCTACTTTGCCTCATCCCAAGAGGTAGTATCTGCTCGTTATATATGTCATTTCTGCATTCTTTGGAGCCTTCTTTTACTTCTTTTAGTAGATAACCACCTTTTACTTGTTAATTGTTTTTCTTTTTTCAGTGCTAGGGAATAAACCCAGGGCCTCAGGCATGAATAAGCCTATATTAATTTTTCCTTGTTCAAATGATTTATGTGTTTCTGGACTTTGATAGAAGCATCTAAAGCACAAAACTTAGTACCTTTTAAAGGAGGGTGCTGAGTTGCTCACAGCATGTGAGAAAGAGTAATTGAGGCATTTATAAATTTACTAAAATGGTTAACTTCAACAATAACATTATATAAATATCTTGATTTTTTTGTGTGGATTTTAAATATTTTCTATATGTAAACATATTACTTGTCAGTTTGATGAAAGGAGTGTCAGCAACAGAGGAGGAAGGAAAGGAGATGGAGGAAGATGGAGGCAGTAGTGTTCATCTCCTGACTCCACAGTTGTTGCGCCCTCATCTCCCTCTCAGTTTGCTTCAGAATTATATCATCTGATTTAGAATGTGATGACATTAATTAGGCTAGATCATGTTGCTCAAAATTAAATAAGTGGGTAATTCTAGAATTGCTTGGCCATACCAATGTCATTGTATTTTGCTTGTTTCACTGCACTGGTTTGGATTCTCTCTCAACTTACCTGTTGCTACTTAGAATACATATTGGTTCATTATGATGCCAAGTGGCAACACGGGGGTATTTGATTCAACAGAAATACAAAGTCAAGGGCAACTGAAGTGACCCATTAAAGAAGCCATGATCAAGCTTGGTTTGCACTTGCTCTGTTTTTTTCATGTATCTTTATAGTATGATTTTAGCTGTGATGAATAACTGAAGCCTGAGAAGCTGAAGTTGGAGTTAGGATACACTACTGTGAACAGTTAAGGAGTCAGCAATTACTTATATCATCCTGAGAACTGTGACCATAGCAGTTTATATTTTTGTATTTGAACAAGATAGTATTTTTTTGCTGTATTTTTAATGATATAATTTGTTTAAAAAACAACAGAAACAAATATTACTTGTCATATCCTCCATTCTCTTTAGCCTGTACCTTTATGAACTACATTATTTTTGAAAGAGCTACAGGCACACTTCCTTTGAATCAGAACGGATGATATGCAGATAATATGAGTTTACCCATACAAAACAGAAGTAATCTTTCTAACAAGTGGATATGTTATTAAATGATATTAGCCATATCAGATGCCTAATCCCCGAGAGAGTGCTTAACATACTCACTATTAGTAAAGCTTTGTTAACATTTCTCAGATTTATAAGTTACCTAGGTATACATATTGTAATGAGTTTAACTTGGAAAGTTATACTGATCAAAGTTGCAAAGTGCTTCTGAAATTTTAAATTTTGTTGTGAGGGAATTTTTTTTCTGGCTACATTTATTACATCCCAATCCATGGTGTAGGCCCTTGAAACCCTACTCTCTTTGTTTTACAGCAGAGCTCACTTCTCCAAAAGCTTCTTGGCAATTTTCTATAGGCCCAGGTTCTATAAAGCCCCCCAGATTTCATAAGAGCGTGTAAACACGGGGATACCAGGATACCAGCTGTGGCACTCTTCTCCCTCTTAGGAGAAGTCTATGTTTCCTCTTTTTACATAACCTTGCTTCATATGCTTGCCTTGGAGTGCTTCTTTAATGTTCAAAGTTCAGCATGTAAGGGAGCAGAACTCATCACTGCTAATCAGCGGTATCATATTTGGAGGCCCTGCTGGGATCTACCTCAAGGTATATAAGTCTTTAAGGAAGAAGGTTTATCAGAACATTATATCAAGCTGGTGTTCTCCAAACTAAAGATGTTGAAAGTACCCATCTTCTGATGACTTTACAACTTGTTCCTCCCCCACCAGACTTGAATCCAAACTGACTTCTAAAAGGGAACTAGAAAGCAACTTGCCCCACTTGACACTGCCCCCTCTCAGCTCAAAGATGCCACAGAGGTCTTTGCCTCTTTTCCTACAGCAGGAAGGAGTTCCTAAAATTAGAGGGAGAATGTAACCAGAATTAGATAGGCAGTCAATATAGACAGGTAAATCGAGTCAGGTCAGATCAAGGAGGCCAATTTTGAGTGAATCTGGGAAGTTGGAGACTGTCCCCTGAGGGAGTAAAATTTCTTTAGGGCCCTTCCTCCACCCTATCAAAGATTTGAAAGGGAAACAGAAGACAAGGGGGAAATGATAAACCTAGCCTAATTCCATCTTAAGATTGGGAGCCATATCCTCACATGGTCATGAAAAGTTAATTTCTGATTTACTGTAAAATACTAAGATTTCTATTTGGCCTGACCACCCTTTGACTTTTTAAACTTGCTTTGAACTCTTGCTTGTGCTTTGAACTTACCCAGGCCTGGCTCTCCCTGACCAGATAACAGCCCTCCCTGAAGTCTCAGCTGCTCTTCATTAACTTTGATTTTGGAAACTGTGTTTACTCCCTACCTTGTGATGTTAAGCTATATAGATCATTAACCTGCTATCTGCTCTTATATTAGGCTTGCCAGAACCCTGTCAGCTGTAAGCTCCCAAGACACCCACCTTTGTCACTTTTTGTAGTATAAAAACCTCCTTGCTCTTAGGCTAGATGCTGTCCTCTGTCCCTGCATTTGGGTGAGGCAGTCACTGATCAGCTCTCTTGTGTACACAATCTAAGTTTGCTTAATTAGTTAAAAAAACAAAAACAAAAACAAAAAAGAGAGTGTGAACTTAACCCCACAAGCCAGCTCGGGTTCTTTTTGTCATGGTTTATTCCCATCTTAGTACTACCTCAATATTATTCATGGCATCCATTCTTTATATTGGCAAGAAAATTATTTAAAACATAATAAGTTAATGAGTTGGATTTTATGTCCTTTCAGTATCATGCTGAAGCATTAATAGGCTAACACAAAGATTATGTATTACCTGTATGTATGTGTTTGTGTGTGTTTGTGTTTGTGTGTTTGTTCGTATATTTTCTTTATCTATCCATCCATCCATGGAAACCCAGGTTGATTTCATATCTTGCCAATTGTGAATAGTGCTGCAATGAACATGGGAATACAGACATCTCTTTGTCCCCTGATTTCTTTTTCATGGATATATTACTAGTCATGGGATTGCTGGATCATAGCATTTTAATTTAAATTGTATTTCTTGTTGCACAATAAGCATGCTGTTCCTTAAAATACTCTTGTGAATCAGCATACAGTAATACCAATTCTAATACTGATTAATTAATTAAGTTCTTTGATTTCTATATTTTTTCAAGTCTAATTTATTTACTATTTTAGTATAAGAAAAGATTTATAAAAAATTTCTTGCACATGATATAATATAACTTGGTCAGTATTGCTCCTCAGTATGAAAGATATTTATGACTATGAAACTGTACAGGATTTTCTTGTTTCAATAGATCGATTTAAAAAAAACTTTTATGTTAGTTGTGAGTAGAATATTTTTATATTAGATGATTTTTAAGATTATAAAATACTACAAAATACAAAATATTACAAAATACCTTTTTATTATTTGGAAATATGAAACAGAAATATAATTTCAACACATTCAAGTATTTTTCCCCTGCAGAATTGACAAGAAGAATAAAAAGAGCAAGAGACTTCTCTGGATTATCCCCATAGGAGTGGAACTCAGATCCTCTATTCTACCTTGAAAGCCTCTCATCTTATAACCGTGGACTCCCTTCTCATTCCCTTACCTTGGTCTTCCCCACAGCTGAGTACCTTCCAGTTTCCACTTCATCACAAACTCCTTGGCTAATGTTTTCTTTGCCTCATTCTCTATATGGACCTTTTTTGTTGTCCGTCTCCTTTTCCACTCACCTTTCTGACTCTCTCTGCCTCAGTGAGGAGGACATGTGATGGAAAGCAGAGTTCTTTAGCCAGAGGGAGGGGGAATCTCAGAAAGGCCAAGGGATGTTTGGGAGAGTTAGTTTCTCTTCTCAAGAGTCATCCTCCCCAAATGGCTTTTTGTTTTCCTTCTTTGGCACCTCCTATGTGTCCTCCCACCACACAAAGCTGCAGAGAAAAATCAGAGTCTCTTGGGTGAGGCCCAGACCAGACATATGATCATTAGTTCTGAGGGAATCTTTCACTTCCATTGGGTCCTTTATTCTTTCCGCTACTTTTCTATCTGTGACTAGCCACATGGCCTTTCCAGTGGGGTTGGAGGGAGGCTCTAATAGTCCCATTATGATGAAGACTATTTTCCATGTCCATCATCCTCCCCAGTACCAGAAGGATACTTTATATCAAAGCTTCTCTGAGCTGACACCATGGTGAAGGGCACACAGCCCACCTGTTCCTTTATTGACTTACCTCTGAAGGAGCAGGGGGAACAGAAATTTGGGTTCCTGCTCCACATTCTCTCATTCCCCTCTGGAGACTGCTCCTTTTATCTGGACTTTGGCCTTTTCCCCTTGTCCACACAGGAAGTGTTACCAAAGTTGATCTGACTGGACTCACTGTTGAGTGTATTGTGGGGATTTCGGTTGCTCTATTAAGTGTTGTGTCACTTTTCTGAGGGACCACAGGGGTGGGATTTCTCTGGTCTTAGTACCAGGAAACATGGAGTAGTACCATGCTTCTATAGTTTGAGTCTTAAATGTCCCCCACATTTAAAAGTTGGCTCTCTGTGGGGAGCCACTTTGAGCGACCATGACTTCCAGTCCTGATGCACCTCAGGGATCTGAATGATCACTCTAGTATGGCGCAGTAGTGCCATGTCTTGTGACTAGGCCCCCCTCCCTCTCCTCTCCCTCCCCCCCTCAGATAGCAAGGAGGTTCTCTTTGTGGGGCGTGCCCCTAGGGTTGAGTTACACTTACCTGTTTCCTTAGTAATCCTACCCCTTTGCCTTGTTTGGGATAGAATGTTCCATGGAAACTCCCTTCTCTTGCTCTGCCTTTGGGCATGGCCTTCCTAGATGTCAGTCAATCTGCTGACAGCAGACATCAGAAGCTAGACTCAGCCCCCTGAAACCTGACCCCTTGCATCATTTGAATGGCTTCTTCCAGTAAAAGGGTTCAGCATGTGATCCTCTTTCTCTCTTTCCATGAACCCCTAAGGTCAGAGGAGCCAAACACAGGACCCAAGGAAAAAGGTATTTCTCTGTCACTGTGTGGTTATTTCATGCAGTGCAGTTCACCTGGAGTGATCCTGAATGTTTAGTCTTGGAATATGACAGCTCCCAGCTTGGTGCTAATTGGAGGTGGTGGAACCTAGCAGGAGGTCTTTAGGTCATTGTGGGTGTCCCCTTGAAGGAGATTGTAGGAACCTTTTCTCTTTGTCTCTTTCATTTTGGCCATGAGATGAGAGGTTTTGCTACTGCATGTGCTCCCACCATGATGAGCTGAGTCACCCCAAAGCATCAGGGTAATCCATGTGATCAGTTATAATCATTGAACAAATATTTATTAAGTAGCCATGATATGAACAAATATTTGTTAAGTAGCTTTGGGATCACATGCACACCACCAGGAATTTTATATTCTAGAGGAAACTTGGACATCAATCAAATAATAAAGATAAGTATAAACTGAAATAACTTATGTATGCTTGATGTGTGCTATAAAGATTTTCCAGGGTTAATTTGGCTATAAATAAGTTTTACCTGCCTAAGAACTTTGTGTAAGGTGAATAGGTTTTTTTTTTTTCTCTTCCCCTCTCCCATAAACTCTTTACTTGTATTTTTTTTTTTTTTGTAGTAAGGATTGAACCCAGGGGTGCTTAATCACTGAGCCACATTCCCAGCTCACTCCCCAAAACCCCCTTTTTTAGAAGAGTCTTGTTCAGTTGCTTGGGTCCTTCATAATTGCTGTGTCTATACTCCAACTTGTGATCTTCCTGTCTCAGCCTCCCAAGCTGCTGGGATTCCAGGTGTGTGCCCCTTGCTTGGCTTTTTCTTTCTTTCTATTTTTAATGTTGAAGGTGCATGAATGCATTGATCTCTAGTTTCCAGTTACATAGTTTATATGTGTGTATACTTGAGAAAGCACTCCAGATTAAGATATGAAACCTTTCCTCACCCCAGGAGGCTCTTCCTGTCCTAACTACCTTCTCAGCCTGCCAGGGAGCTCCTCACTTGACTTCTGTCACCACAGCTTCCGACTATCTATTCCTTAACTTTATATATTTGGAATCCTACAGCATCTGTTACTTTATGTTTGGTTTCCTTTGATCCCTTCCACATTTTTAAGATTTCTTTTTTTAACTTAAATTTATTCATATTTCTTTAAATGTGGTGCTGAGGATCAAACCCAGTGCCTCACACATGCTAGGCAAACACTCTACCACTGAGCCACAACCATGGACCCCAAGATTTTTAAGATTTCTTGTCTGCACATCCATACCCTCTCTCTATCTGGGAACTGCCCTTTCTCAATGCCACATTTTAGCCACATGGAGGCAGGTCCAATCAAACCAGGCAAGACTGTCTGGGTGACCTTTCCATTGGCCCAGGAGTGCTCTGGCATCCATGGAGCACCCTCTTGCTGGATGCATGTTGTTCCTTCCTTTCTCAGAGGGAGTTTCCAAAGGGTTCCAGACATGCCCTAAATATATATATATCCTGTTGAGTGTATTGAGTGTGTGTATATATATATAATTTTAGGTGTCAATAAACTTTTATTTTATTTATTTATATGCAGTGCTGACAGTTGAACTAGGTGCCTCACACATGCCAGGCAAGCGCTCTACCACTGAGCCACAACCCCAGTCACACATTCCCTTCTTTTAAAGTTATGTATTTTGAACATGCAGCTAGCAAATATGTACACATGTTATTCAGCTTATAAAAACAAATAACACTTAGAAGATGTAAGAGTAAAGCTTTATAACAGAAATTCTGATGTACTCATTGCCTCCCCTTTTGTCCCTCAAATCCCGGAGCACCCCTAGTGTTGGTGCCCCCAACTCTTTTAGATATAGGCTGTGCCTTGGGACAGACCTGCCCCTGCCAGTGTTTGTCCTCATGACCCTGTGATCTTGGATAGCTTCCACATATTGGAGAGGCTCCCTCCCTCAGCTCTAGAATGAGGACAGTGAGAACCACCTCATGGTATTGTACTAAATCATCATGGGAATGAGGTATAAAATGTTCAAGGTAAAATGACTCTCAGTGAATGGTGTGCCTAAGTATTTCTTGGTGGTTATTAGAGAGCAGAGGCCCTGGCTGTGCCTGGTGGGAGGATTCTCTGTGACAGGAGAGGAACAGGGTGTGCAGCATCCTAGGGACTGTTAGAATGTGCCTCTTGGAGCTGGACAGAACAATTCCTGCCCCAGGCCCCTCTCTACTTCTCTGAGGGTCAGAGTTCAACCTCTGAGACCTCTAGGTTTTTTCCATGACCCAGTTCTGAAATCCCTTCCACTGGGACTCACCTGGTTCACCTTTGACCTTACATGGTCCTGACCTACCTGGGATTGGGAGGGTCAGTAAATTCTTCCCAGGTCACTGACAGGTCCCACATATGGTCAGTGCCTGTGCTGGCTCTCTGCAACTGATCTGACATTGCAGCAACTGGGGAACATGTTTCAGATACTCTGGGCCAATGTGTCCATTCTGGTGTCTCATCTCCTGATAGGTCAGACCAAATACCAGGTCCTTCCAACCTCCCGTTTTGCTCGTTCCTTTTTTAAAAAAATATTTTTAGTCATAGATGGACATAATACCTTTATTTTATTTATTTTTATGTGGTGCTGAGGGTTGAACCCAGTGCCTCCCATGTGCTGGGCAAGAGCTCTACCACTGAGCCACACCCCCAGCCCTGCTCCTTCCTTTTTTTATGGCAGCTTTCTCTCAGTCTGCTGTCTTTCCTTTTAAACTTTGTTTATTTTTGTTTTTTATTAGTCTAATAGAATTCACTAAATTTTCTATAGGAATGTACAGTTTTTGTCCCTCTGGCCTCACTTCCTTGCCTTTTTTAAAAATTGATTTTATTTTTTAAATACATGACAGTGGAATGTATTAGACTTCTTATTACACATACAGAGCACAATTTTTCATATCTCTGTTTGTATATAAAATACATTCATACCAATTGATGTCTTCATATGTGTACTTTGGATAGTGATGTCCATCAAATTCCACCATCATTGCTAACCCCCTGCCCCCTCCCTTCCCCTCCCACTCCTCTGCCCTTATCTGTTCCTCCTATGTTCCCTGTTGCCCTTTTCTATCTCAGGGCTTGAGAGCAAGGGATACTTTACCTCCCTTGGAATCTCAGGTGAAGGAGCGGGGTGGATTGCTTATTCAGAGGGTGGTGGGGCAGGTGCCCCAGTCAGGAGGGCTCAGCAGCTGAATTCAGTGGGCAGCTGGGCCAGGCCCTGGCTCCACTAGGAGAGTGAGAGGCATAAGGAGGTCTCTCAGCCACTTCTCATTGGATATTTCACTTTTGGAGGTGACAGCTTCATCTGGGAGGGGTCTCCCCACCAGAGAGGCAGATGGGCAGACTCAGAAGAAGGGGCTTGCACTGCCACACCACTGGAACTGTGCTCAATGGACTGCCAGGTCACAGGGCAGCCCATCAGCCAGGTTCATGCTGGATAAAGATTAGAGGGATAATTTAAGGTTGAAATAAATCTCTCCAACCTGTGTGTCTGTTTTTTCATTTTTTTCTAGAAATAAGTAGCCAGAAAACAGTTATTTAAACCTTTTTCTGCAGTAGAAGAGAACCCAGTGAACTCATCTTAGCAGTTTCAAGATAAAGAGATGGTCCACTGTCTTCAAAAAAGTGTTTAAAGGGGAGGGATGTGGTGCAATGGCAGATGGCTTCCATAGCATGTGTTCAATCCCAGTATGAGCACAATGGGGGGTTGTGGGGTGGGTTGATGGAGTTAGGTACTTCATGTCAACTGTCACATTCTTGGAATCCCAATGGATTTTATACATTGCACATTAACCTTTGTTTTATGGTTTAGGCATTTATGTGAATCTATTTAGAAAACACTTAATATAGGTAAAAGATAAGAGATATATATTACATGTTGGTCATAAAGACAATACATATTAATTTCATTAGTATTAGGATAATTTATGTTTATCCAAGAAAAATTATTTGTGTTTTAGTGTTTCTTGTCCAAGCAGCTGAATGAACGGTGATCCTGATGAGCTGGGAGAGGACAGTGCTGAGGTTCGGTGTCCCCTGCCAGTGCTGGTCAAGGATTCTGCCAGTGTTCTTTAAGGAGACCTGACCTGCACTTTGTCACTGCTTCCGCCCCCTCCTCCCCAAATGGAGGACAAAGGGCAACCTTGGGAGGGAGAATGCTCAGGTCAGGGTGAGATAAGCTTTCTGGCCATGTAATTGAGGCAACTGAGAGTCCAAGGTCCCTTTCAGGATCTTGCTCACTTGAATTACCTGGGGCAGGGGGCTGGGCTGGGCTGGAGATGTGGTGGTGGGAGGCAGTCTCCTGACATCTAGCCTTTCCCTCCTCTAGGAAGTTACTAGGTTGATGTTACCAGATGGCAGGGCTCATGGTTTTATCTCTGCAGTTGTGATAATGAGATGGCATAAGTAGAATTTATGTAGCACAGTTCTTGATATTTAGTAGGGGTTCAAATAATTTTGTTTTCTTCTTTTTGTAAGATTTCCCTGACATCTCTAGGCCTTGCGGGGGCAGGGATTGGTGGTGGCATTGTGGGGTGGTGGTGACATTTTATCTCTAAGTGGAGTTGTTTTGCAACGTTCCAGGAAAATTGTGAGTACCTCTTTTTGGCTGCTCTGCTCTCCTGCCTTCTTCCTGGTAAAGGGAGCGATGTCCAGAGGGCAGGGCACACTCTGCCCAGGCTCCTTTTGCAAGCTTTTGCTTTAGATGGTGGAAGGAGCCAGAGAGGGGTTGCTCCTCTGACTGGGACGGCTTTGTGGGGGCCCCAGTGTCAGAGACTCTGCAGAAATCCTTGCAATTTATGCCAGGCTCTGCCCCCCCCCCCCATTTCCTGGGGACCAACTGCCTCTTGGATATGAGGAATTTAAGCCCTTAGCATTGGACTCAGAAGCAGAGGACTGGATTCTGAGATCCAGTTGGATTCTGAGAATTTGCAGCTTGGGGAAGCTGCAAATTCTGAGGGCAGCTTTGGGGCCTGCTGGGCTCTTTGTGACTCTGACCTATCTCCAGCTGCTGTGTTTAGCGACGCTCCAGGAAGTCCTCAGCCTTTTATAGGTGGGAGAAAAGAGAAGCAGGTAAGTTGGCTTTGGAGACACCTGTAACCAGGGAGAAGCTGGTGGCAGGAAGAAGCTGAGGATGAGGTGGTGTCAGATTCAGTGGTGGTGGGCAGGTGGAACAGTCTTGTTCTAGGAAGACTCGAGAGAAGCTTAATGAGGGTTGTTCCATTATTCATTTGTTTTAGTGACATTTCTTTAATATTTTATTGGACCACGCCCTGTTCTATTTACATGTAGTGAGTATAAATTCACGTTATTTCCATTACAAACATGGGATGTAGATGCTGTGACTGTACTGATGATACAAATAAGCAAACTGAGGCCAAAAAGCTGATGTTGAGAGTGGCTGAACCTGGAGGGCAGCCTAGAAGTTGGGTCCCAGAATTTATCCTTCCCAATACCACAGATTGCCTTCTCTCTGCTCCTTCCAAATAGTAGGTGACTTGGGGATCTTTTCTCCGACAAGGCTTTATTATCTCTATGCTCTGACTCCAGGACCTCATCCCCATCTCTCTCCCCAGCTCGAAAGATATGGAAGGGCACTGCAGTCGCTCCTTGCTCTGCTGTCTCACTTCCCTGCTCCTCCTTGTCCAGCTGTCCACAGGTGAGTCTCCCCATCTGTCTTCCTTTGTGGTTTTAAAAAGCAAGATATAAAAACATTTGAAAATACATTTTCCCTCATTTTTTGTTTTCTTGCTTTATTTTTCGTGCTGCAAGCATTCATTCATTCATTTTATTCCTGAAATATTAATGAAATGTTGATTGTTAGGTGCTATTCTATGAAAGAATCAGACAGAAATTCTGACATAAAGTTTACCTTCTAGCGGGAGAGAGTAATAATTGCAACTAGGCAGAGAGGCCTAAGCGTGTTGGAGGAGATGATTGTGATGGGAAATGCAGCAGGGCAGGGTGTGGGCAGAAAGGGGCATGGGAGGCAGGTGTGGGCAGGCAGCAGTGTTCAGTGAGGTGGTGTGTAGATGGGAACATAACCCTGGAGAAGGAGGAGTGAGCTGTAGGACCATTTGGAAGGAGGGTTCCTGCAGGGGGAGGAGCCTGTGCAGAGGTGGCAGTGTGCTGAGGTGTGAGGAAGCACAGAGGCCAGGGTTGCTGGACTAGAGCCCATGGGGAGAGAAGCAGCAGGTGAGTTCAGAGGGGTCTTGGGAAGGAGGGTCCACCTTGTCAGGCCTGGAGAGAGGCAGGGAGCCATGTGGAAGCTTTGAGCAGAGCAGCAATATGGATTAGCTCACCTGTTAAAAGGATCACTGAGGTCAGGAATCCTAGTCATCCTCCAGTTGAGATTTAATGGTTTCTGAGACCAGAGTGGAGAGGCACAGGGTTTGAGAGTTGCTCTTTGGAGGTCCATTGCGTGTGTCCTGCAGAGGAGTCATGTGGTAGCCTCAGAAGCCCAAGAGCACCAAGGGTGGAGAGTGAGGTGAACTGCTTCTTGTACATGTTTTGAGATTTGTTCTGTTTTGAGATTTTGTTAGTTTTGAGATTTGTCCTGAGACAGGGCAAGTTAGACCTGGGGTTCCCAATGTGTGCTCCCCATACCACCCTGGGAACTCCTTGTACATGCACATTTGTTGGCCAACCCCTGATGTACTGAATGAGACACTCTGGGAGTGACGTCCAGTGATGTGTGCACTATAAGGTGTCCTAGTAATTCAGGTGCATGAAAGCTTGGGAACCACTGAATTTGATATTTCTTAAGTAAGGGCCAATGAGGGAGTGTCTTTGTCATAATTTCTGAGACACATCATAGTGGTCATAAGATTTCTTCCAAATCCATCAGTCCTCAGTGGTCATCTCATCTGGCCCCTGACCCCAGTGTTCCTGGCCTTCCTGCTTGATGGTGCGTGTTCTCTGTTTTTTGGTCTATGTCTCTCTAGCTTTCTCACTCCGCTATGTCTGTGTCTACAGAGCAGTTCCAGGTTATGGGACCTGAACACCCCATTGTGGCAGTGCTGGGTGAGGATGCTATACTGCCCTGCACCCTAGTCCCAGCCATGAATGCAGAGAACATGGAACTGGGATGGTTCCGCTCCACACTCTCACAGCCAGTGTTCATCTACTTGAACCAACGGGAACAGACTGAGGAGCAGATGGCTGAGTACACAGGGCGGACCTCACTGGTGAGGGACTTCCTTACTGAGGGGCATGCTGCCATGAACATCCACAATGTCCAGGTTTCTGACAATGGAATGTACACCTGCTTCTTCAGACATGGAGACTTCTATAAAGAGGCTGATTTGGAACTGAAGGTGGCAGGTTAGTTACATGACCTTTATTCTAGAGACCTTGGGAGTACTGGGTTTGGTAGGAATATCATGTGTCATCTGATTTAGCCTCACATTTTATAGGTGAAATAGAGGAAAAATTGGCTCATTCATTTATTCATTGATTCAATACAAACACTGTTTATTGAGCATTTAAAATATGTGGGGACTTGTTCTGTGCACCAGAGATATATTAGTGTAACAGAGATCCCAGCTCAGAGGAGGTCACCTTCTAGAGGCAAAGGAAAAAAAATCATAATGAATAATTCAGTACAAGATGTTATAAGGTGATAAGTACTTAAAAGGCTAGATAGAACTAGGAAAGGGGCTCAGGATGTGGGCTGGGAAGTTAGACAAGCTGCAGTGTTACATAGGGGCTCAGGCAGAGCCTTACTGACAGTCTGAGCAAGGCTCAAAGGAAGTAGGTATTTAGCCAGGTGGATATCTGGGGGGGGGGCAGAGTTTAATGCAGAGGAGCACCTGGTATGAAACCTTTGAAGTAGGAGTATGGTTGATTATTCTGGGTATAATGAGGCCATCATGTTTGGTAGGAATGAGAAGGAGGATGGTAAGAAGGGGTAATACTGGAATAAAGAGATGGTCCTGTATTAACACCACTCACAGGTGTCAGGATGAGGTCATTAGGAGTGGACACCTGGGCTATCACAAGAGCCCTGGATGTTGATGGGCTGGAAGGTGAAAAGGCAGAGGGCATACACCTGGTGATTGTGGCTACTTGCATTTGACCAGGTAGTTCTTGGGGTTGAGTATGAGGGCCCTGAGGGTCTTAGATGGTGGAGTTTGGGGAGAACTCTTGGAGAGGAAGGCAGTTACCAGATCAGTAAAGGCTTTGTGGGCTGTGTTATGGAGTTTGGATGCAGAGTAGGGGGAATCCTAAACAGAGCCATGCTGGGAATGCTCATGTTGGCAGCTGTGAATGGATGGATGGGAGGTGAGCAGGAAGGAGGCCTGGAATGCAGTTATGATGTGGAGAGAATGAGTGCTTGACCTGAGGCATGGCAGTGGGGTGGGATAGGAAGGGTCAGACAGGTTTAGAAACTAGATTTAACTGAATAGATTTGTGGGCACAAAGTTTGGAAGAGGAGGAGAAGAGTTCAGAGAAATCCAGGTTTTATTTGAACTATTTGTTGGTTCGTGGCAGGACACTTGATAACTATGTGTCAGTTCTATTGCTGTAATAATGCTGTGTAACAAACAGCCACAGCCTCAGTGCATCTGGCAATAAAAATATATTTAATTCATGCACTGAGGGAGTTCAACTAATTGAGCTGAACTTGGCTAATTCTCACCTGTGTTTACTCATACATCTTTGGTCATGTTTCAGAAATATAATTAAAAACAAAATCTCCCATGCTAGAAGAAAACACTTTATTACTGAATAAGCATAAAACTAGAATATGATACATATCATGGTGATCTGCTAAGGGATTATACAACTAGAAAGAAATTTCATTTTTCTTTTTAGATCCAAGCATATATAATCTCCTGTATACTTGTTTTCAAAATGAACAATAATTAATCCTCAACTAAGAGGGCTCCAAGCAGTGTTTGTTCCACATATCTCATTCTAAGTTTACCTGGTAATTTGGGAAACCATCTGTATCATCTAACAGGCTTTATCAGGAAGAAAAATAAACTCCTCCAGCTTTATGACTGGAGGTAGTTTTTCAACTTGGATCAAGATGCCCACATAAGTTTGGTTCCTACCTTTCCACAGAAAAGGGGGCAAAGGGTTTCTATGTTTACATTTCAAAGAAATAACTCCCAGGTCCTTGAGGAAGGCATTCCTGAGCCACAAAGCTGGCAAAAAATGTAACCAGTTTTCAAAATCATGTGTAAACATTTCAAAAGAGGAGAAAGTACCTTTTTGTAATTGCAAGTTTCCTATAGGAAATGTTTAAGAAAATATAAGAGAATCTTTTTCATTCAAAAGGGAGAATTAAGCTTTTTACTTGTAATTTTTATTTGTTCTTAAGTCAACTGAAAAGTTTAGCATGTGCACCAGGTGTGCTCACGTTTCAAGTGGTCTTGTGGCTATCTAGGGCAGCTGTAGCAGGTTGACCAGGCAATGTTACATTTTCATCCTCCCCTGGGTAGCCCAGGATTGTCTTCCTGTGGAAATGGTAGAGGGAATAAACCAAGTTGCAGTGGTTTTCAAACCTCTGCACTGGTCACACATTAGCTAATTTCTCATTGGGTTAATTAAATCCCGTGACTCAGCCCAGAGGCAGAAGATAAACACAGTAAAAAGTGTGTGGAAGTGGGAGAACTGGGTATAAAGAAAGGAAAAAAATTGGGATATTTTAATAATCATTTTATCACAATTGGTGCAAATTTATGAATTCAATTCTGAATTTGAGTTTGAAGTCCATGTGTGAAACCTGGAAAAATAACTCATAGGGACATAGGTGTAGGGGATAGAATTCAGGAGACAAGGTGGTCACTGAATACAATTTTGGACATGATACATACAGAAAGGCAGATGTCCCAGGAGAGTGTGTGAGGTGAGAAGACTGGAGATTCAAGGAGGGAGCCATGGGACCAGATTCTTCCTCTTGCCTGTGGTCTCACAGTGGGGAGAAGAGCCCACTGCCCTGTGTGGGTTCCTTTGCTACTCCCTTTGTTCCCTCTGGTAGGGGATCCTTCTATAGAACCCCCAAAATTGAACATTAAAGCTTTCCCCTTGATGTTGTATAATATCTAGGCAATTCTGGGGTCTCAGGGCCCAAGGAGGCCTCTGGAGCTCCACAGCTTCCTTCCCACAGGGATGGGCTCTGACCCCCAAGTGCACATAGAAGGGCCAGAAGAGGATGGAGTGCGTGTGATGTGCAAAGCTTCAGGATGGTTCCCAAAGCCCCAGGTGCAGTGGAGAGACCTTAGTGGAAAGAAGTTCCCAGCGCTTTCTGAGGCCCACACCCAAGACACTGAGGAGCTGTTTAGTGTGGAGGCCACTCTGGTGGTGAGAGACAGTTCTGTGGGGAATGTGACCTGCTCTGTCCTCAACCCTGTCCTGGACCAGGAGAAGGCCATGGTTATTTACATTCCAGGTCAGTGCTGCTTCCCACTCCCAGCAGAGCTGTGGGGAGGGGCTGGCCTCTCTGAGTGTGCTGGCTCTCCTGGGTGTGCCCCTGACCTGCTGTCTGCCTGGCCACAGAGCCCTTCTTCCCTCAGGCTTCTCCCTGGAAGCCAGCATTTGCTGTGGTCCTGACCATGCTGGGGCTCCTACTCTTGGGGGCTAGCTATTTAAGCACCAAAGAACATTCCAGAAGGATGCAGGTGAGGCAGGAAAAGGAGCATCTGTGGCGGCTTAAGGAGGAGGAGCAGCAGGCAAAGGAAGAGGCACTGAAGGCCATTGGTAAGACCCCACAGGGCAAGTGCAGACCTGGTGGTGAGTGGGGCAGCTGACAGGGGCCAGAGTCTGGGGTCCAGCTCTCTAGGGAGATCTAGGGTTCTTGGAACCGTGTAGGTGACTGAGGAGATCAGTGAGGACAGGTAGAGTCTGGTAGGGTTGGGTCGGTTTGTAGTTATAAAGTTTTTTTCAAAGTTTTTTTTTTTTTTCCTGGGGTTTTCTAGGCACACAGTCTTTCCTTTTCTTGGGGATGGGGCTTCACACTGTTTTTCATTTTCTTTCAGATGAACTCCAGGAAGATCTCAGTAAGTTCTGCTTTCCCTCCTGAATTTTTTCTTTTTCCTTGTTAGCACATGTTCTAGTTCTTAGCTCCTCTATTTCTTGTGTTGTTTTTCAGGTCAGAGGAAAGCTGCATATCTGTCTGGTAAGTGACTCTCCAGGGATTTCTTGTTTCCTCATCCTACCTGTGAACTGGGCTCTCCTTTCTTGTTTCTGTCTAGGCACAGACATGTGGGTCCCCCATCCCTGGAAAGCTGATTGGAAGGCAGTGGAAGCCAGAACCCTGCTCCCTGGCTTCCCTAGATCTGGGCTGCTGTTTCCTACCTAGAGCCTGGAAACTGTGGTGTGATGGTGACCCCTGGTCTGTCATGTGTTCTGCATCTTATTTCAACCCTGGCTTGCCCATTATATTGTTTTTTAGCCTTCAGTGCATCTAGCTGGTGTTCTGCACCTAGAACCTGAAAGGCAAATAGTAAGATTTCATTAAATGATCTATATAAGGAAATGGTGTCATTAAGTTTAGGAGTGTGACCTTCTGTTTTTTTACCAACAAATCACCATCCAGGGATTATGTTTTCTCCAGCTCTGGAAGATGCTAATGCAAGTGGGCTGCTCACCATAGGTGGGAATGTGATGGAGTGAACCAAGTACTTCCTGAAGTAGGGCTTCTTATTCTCTAGATACATTTCACATGTGAAAAGTTGGGCAGTTTTGCTCCAGAACTCACCTCATATTCCTGTCTTCAAATCATTCTTCATTTTTGGCAATTTCCCAAATGTTTTTTTCAATTTTAATTTTATTGTTTTATTTTTTGGTGCTGAGGACTGAACGTGGTGCCTCGTGCATGCTAGGCAATTTCTCTACCTCGGGCTACATTCCCACCCCTTTCCCAAATATATCTTTGCTAGAACAAGCCTGGATATAATAATGCCTTCTGACAATTGTGGAATGATGCATATTTTATTTTCTAAAATCTTTTTACACATAGCATAATTTTTATCCTTAGCAGCAAAACTGAATAAAGACAAATAGAATATGGATTTTTATGAGTTTTGAGGCAGACAGTTTTCTGACAGAGAGAAAGCAGAGGGACAGTGGTAGAAGTTGGCCTGTAAAGCAGCCGTATTGATCTGTGGTCCAGGGGATTTCCCACAACATCCTGCAGACCCTGCATACTGCAAGAGGCCATCTCCTTTCTGGGCTCTGTCCTCCTGTGGGTAGTCTCATCTTTAAACTTGAGGGGAGGCCAGGGCAGGTACATTCATGCTGAGCAGGCTTGTTTTAGCTGTGGTCTCACCACTGTGTGTTCCCTTTCAGCCTGGAGGAAGGCCCCCCTGTATGCAGGTAAGTGACTCTGATGTTTCCTTGGCCTTCCCTCTTCTAGGCCCCACCTCTGCCCTTCTGTATCAGTGGCCTCCTCCCAGGATGGGATGGGTTTTCCTGCTCTCTCTTCTCTAATTTTTTTTCACCTTTCCAAGTAAACACTTTTAATTTCTCTTGTTTTTTTTTTCATAGTCCTCACACATTAATCTGCCCCTGCCCAAACTAATCAAAGCCAAGCACAACAGGAAAGCAAAATTCTCCTAAAAAGAGAAAAAAATGATTGTAACTTGCATTGGAAGACCACAGATTCTTCTCCTTAGGATTGTACCATAGAACTCACCTTGCTTAAATTATTCTTCATTTTTTAAACATTTTTTTTGTAGTTATAGATGGGCAACATGCCTTTATTTTATTTGTTTATTTGTATGTGGTGCTGAGGATCGAACCCAGTGCCTCACATATGCTAGGTGAGTGCTCAACTTCTGAGCCACAGCCCCAGTCCTAAATCATTCTTCATTTTTGGTAATTTCCCAAATGTTTTTAAATTTTTTTCATGTTGAGGTGCTGAGGAGTGAACCCATTCTAGGCTCATCCTCCCCTGCATGTTAGGGTCAGCTGTACCCCCTGAAAACATCGTGTTTGACTGGTATCTATTGTTGGTGCAGTGACACTGGAGAGTTCATTTGTGAGCAGAGCCTGGATGGAGCAGGGTTGGAACTGGGGATAGGAATTGCTGGTCTTCATAAAATTTCAGAAACCATATTTGAAGCTTAGGATCTACTGCTTCCTAATGTGGGGCCTTGTTCTGTATTCCCTTTACCCCAGATTCTACCCTTTGGGTCCAGGTTTGGTTTTCTTGGTTTTTCCTGGACCTCTGGATATTGGTCTTCTCTCAGCCACCTCCTACTCTGACTCTCTGTCTGAGCTGTGTTTCTTCTAAGCACCGTGGTCGCTGAGAAGTGAGTTTTTGGTGTTCTGAATTTGGGGTCCAGGATGCTTAGGGAGTGTGAACTATTTAAAATGATATGCAACATTCTGTGTTTGTTTTTGTGTCACAGGAACAAAATGCAAGTTATAATGTTCAGAACAATTTCTCTGGTTTTAAGAGAATTTTGCTTTGCCTCTTGGGCTTGGTCTTTGATTTTTTTTTGTTTTAAATATGTGAAGTTCATAAAAGGAGAAACCTGGAGAGTTTAAAATTTTTTACCTGAAAAAAGGGTGTGGAACAAATCAGAGAAGAAAGGATGAGGTGGGAGGAGAGAGGAGATGAGAAGAAGGTAGAGTGCCCAAGATTCACATAGACATCTTGGTTGTGCTGAAGCAGTGAGAGCTGGAAAATCACATCCAAGGTGGTTTGAGTTGAATGTGAAAAGGATTTGCAGGTTCTTTATGGGCATGAAATGTAACCAACTTTTTGATATATCTTTGACAGTGTTCAGTGAATACAGTGTGTGTGTGTGTGTGTGTGTGTGTGTGTGTGTGTACGCGTGCGCATGTGTGTGAATTTCATTAAGCCATTTCTAAGTAATCATCTCATTGAGTTTGCCTGTGATAATGAGACCACCTCAATCTTCTAGGTGCAGTTAGGTCAACCATATGATAAGGCAGTTTCCAATGCAATGAAATATTATCCAGAGGACTCTTTAACTCTTTAAGGGGGTGAGTTTTGGATCTTTGCCATCTGAATTTGTGTAATATGCCCTTTTCCTGCTCTGAATGTTTCTTTTTCACATAAGGGATACAGATTGTGAGAGACAAGGAAAGGTGAGCCATGGCATCAAGGAGGCTTTGGGATCAGATGTCTGAGGAACACTCTTTGAGAATCTTAATGATTTTCTTGCAGACATGTTTATTAAAAAAGAAGGATCAAGTAGTCTTTTTTTTTTACCATCTCCCCATTCTCTGCTGAATTAATGTCTGTATGTTTTCATGTATAATTTACATACTCTTTTGTAATGATAAACACGTGGACAAATCTCTGATCTCATCTTGTTCATGAAATCGTAACAATAAGTTTTAAATTAAAATTTTCTGTGGGAATTATGTGAAGAGTACATTAAGGTGCATAGCATGATACTTGATACACTGGAAAGTCTCTAAAGTTTTTTTCTTTCACTCCTTCTCTTTTCTCCCCTGTCTGCTTCCTTCTCCTCTCTTATATTCTTCTTTGATAATATCAGTCAGTTATTATATAGAAAATTATAATTGGATTCCAACTAAAGTCTGGGTGAAAAATGAACAAAGTTCACTTTTCTCCATGGGTCATCTGAGTCTGCTCAGCCATTTTATATGATCTAGTTTCTATGAAGCAACTCAACAAAGATGGAAATACCAATGTAGGTGATTGAACCTGTATTAGTGGAAATGGGGAACACAAATTTTTAACAAAGAAAAAATGTTTTTTAGATATTATTTTAATTATTCTAATCTTGTTCCTGAGGCTCTGCCATGTATTAGTGGAAATGGGGAACACAAATTTTTAACAAAGAAAAAATGTTTTTTAGATATTATTTTAATTATTCTAATCTTGTTCCTGAGGCTCTGCCATGTTAGACTTTGTTTTGGTCAATGACCTTCCTATCTAATTCCCAAAAGAGAGTATGGAAGTTGGATGAGACTTATGTGGCCTTGGACAGTGCGGGGAAGAGGGACCATGTGTTTTCTCTTAGTTATTTCAGGTCCTCACCATCAGGAGGCTAGTCTTAACTGGTTCATAAGACGCTTGGGTTGGTGTCTCCTGAGAAAAGGCAGATCTCATCTCATTGCTTGTTCCCCCTTCCCCTGACCCTGAGGTAAAGTCCAGTTTCTGGGTCACTTATTCCTGGTTGCCATTGGGCTTTTTCCTCTGAACTTCAGACCTCCTCTGGCTCACTGGCCACTAGGCACCCATGTCTTCATCTAGCAGAGCATGTGAGAATTTCTGGGTCCTCAGCTTCCTGTGTGCAGGAGACAGGGAGGTTCATGCTTTATGCAAGCACATTTCTCTGCCAGTGCTTTGTTACACTTTAGGTATGGCAAGTAGTAAGTAGTTTTGTATTTTCTGCCAAATTACTACAAATTTAGTGGCTTAAGCCAACACAACATATTATCTTACATGTTTGTAGGCCAGAAGTCCAAGAAGGTGTGGACAAGGCTGTGTTCCTTTCTGGAGGCTGTTGTCTTGTGCAGTTTCTAGAGGCCATCTGTATTCCTTTGTTTGAGGGCCTTTTCTTCCATCTTTAAAGCCAGCAGCACAGCATGTTTTGACCTTGTTTCTGTGCTTCTCTGACCACAGACAAGAAAGGTTTCTGTTTTCAAGGGTTCATGTGATTAGTTTGGACTGACAGAGAATCCAGAATAATCTCCCCTGCTCAAGAACCTGAATATTAATCACATTGTAAAGTTGCCTAGTCATGTATTTAGCATATTCACAAAATTTAGGACTATGGGTTCTATCATAGCTGAAAGTTTTCCATCTCTTAAGGCAATTCTTGTGGGAGGCAAAGGACTATGTACAATATTTTTGGGTTCTCACATATTTGTAAGGATCTTTTTGCTCTGATTGCTCTGTGAAAATTTGAAGAAAAGTCATTAGTGTTGACCTCTCACTGGATATGTTTGTTTCCTGCTTTGAACTTCTTTCTCTCCCTTGTTAAAACCCTCTCCATTGCCACCTAACTGGGTAAGATTTCTCTGAGTTCCTTGCACTCATGATTTCTAGTCATCCTCCAAGTTCAGCTAAGCTAGATGTAATTCTCAACTCTTGGCTTAGAATTAACCTTACAAGTTCAGCACAGTCAGTCCTTTATAAGTAAAAGGAGGTCTTGGAAATTTTGATAATCTCAATTGTATCTCAAGATAACCTAGTTGTCAGGATGGTTGTGTGTCTGTGTCTTGAGAAAGCATTATTTGGTAGTTAAATCTGAACAGTGACCTTTTAGATTGATATCCAGCATTTTGATCCTGGGGTGTTAAGCTTTTTGGCTTAGTCTTCATGGGAAGACTGCAGAAGGGTGTGTGAATGGTGTGTGTGTGTGTGTGTGTGTGTGTGTGTGTGTAAGAAATAAATACAACAGTTGAATGTTTTCACACAGATTTTCCCTTCTTCCTCCCACATTGCTGTGTTTCAGAAGACTGGGTGCTGACCCTTATGTGTAGAGACACTGCAAATCCCTGATATGAGATGTTTATTCTCTTGTAGATTGGCGGAGGAAACAGTTTCAAGCCTGTGAGTGACTGTTGCTTCTAGATGTTCCTCTTGTTGCCCTCGTGGCTTCTGGCTTCTCCTTAAGTTCTCTGTGGTGATTCAGATGCCAGCATCACCAGTGGAGTTGCTGTAGCAGAAGTGATGGTCACAACACTGGTACTGGTTCTCAAGGGACCTGTCACAAGTCTACCCCGCAAATCAGTGTCTGCCTCCTTTTCCTGGTTGAGGATGTGGGCTTGAGTCATATCTCAGGAGGCTCATCCTCTCCTCAGCTCAGGCAGCTCTATGGCTCTGAGGTGGTGGGTGGCTTGTGCTTTGTTTTGGGGCAGGGAGGACCTTGCATGATTGACCATTTTCTCTACAGGGTCTGTCACTCTGGATCCAGACTCTGCTCACCACTGTCTTTCTGTCTCTCATGAAAAGACACGTCTAACTTGGAAGAACCCATGTTTGTACCGTGATAAGAAATGCAGTGTGTTGGGTCTTGAGGGCATCACATCAGGAAGATGTTACTGGGAAGTGGAGATAGAGAATGAATCCATCAGCATGTGGACTCTGGGAGTCTGTAGGAAAGATGAGAACATTACCCTTATACAGTATTACAATATATTTAAAGATTTCATACATGGAAATATGGGAAAAGACTCGTACATGGAATCACCAGATAGGGGGTTTTGGGTCATGGGGAAGTCTAACAGTAGATATTTTGCCTGGACTGATCCTGTGACTTGGTTATCTCCTAGGAATAATCCTTGCAGGGTGGGGGTTTTCCTGGACTACAGTGAAGGGGAGGTCTCCTTCTATAACATGATTGATGGCTCCCGCATTTTCTCTTTCCCTCCAGCCTCCTTCTCTGGAGCTCTCTTCCCATACTTCATGTTTATGTATGGAGATGTGTCCATGACCATCTGCTCCAGGGCAAGTGGATCTGGGGGGCTTTCTATACCCCTTAACAATTCTCCTCCTTTGGAGGAGATCCTAAGCACCCCAAGGGAGGGTTTCAGCTCAGGCTGTGGTGTTGATGGTGCTCCCCCAGATGCTGAATCTCCATTACTTCCCTGACATTCCAAGGTTTTGTCTTCATTTGTCCCTTGCTGTGTGTGATCCCTCACTGTGGCTTTTCCTGGGGCTACAGACTTCCTTTGGCAAAGTCCCTTGAGATGAGATTGGAAGGCTCAGTGGGCTTGTCCTCCGGCTCTTGTTCAGACTTCAGATGTGTGGTTATGAGAGTTCATGTCTTATATTCAGATACAGAAGATAAAAGTTGACTGTTTTGGAACTGGTTTAAGGAATGTGGAATTTAACTGAGGAGCCATGATTTTTTGGTATTAAAATGTATTTCAGACAGGTGTGGCAGCACATACCTGTAGTCCCAGCTATGGGGGAGGCTAAGGCAGGAGGATCACTTTAGCTCATGATTTTGAGACCATGCTGGGCAACATAGTGGTACCCTGTCTCAAAAAAAAAAAAAAAAAAAAAAATCAAAGTGGAGATCACATTACTGTACTTGACTATTTGTAGGGGACCCTTGAGGTTGAGAATGGTCCCCAGTTCTATTTTTGCAGATTTGGACTGTCAGATGACAGAAAGTTTATCATGTAAAAATTTCCAAGAAAATGGATTGGTGTGTTAGTCACTTTTTTGTCTTTGTTACAAAATACTGAGAAAATCACCCTAAAGGAGGAGAGATTTATTTTCCTCACAGTTTTAGAGGTTTCAATCCATAGTCACCTGGATCCATTGTTTCTGAGGCAAAATGTCATGTGATGACAGGGAGCAGGTGGTGGAGTGAGTGGCTCACCTCATGCAGCGGGAAGGCAAAAGAGAGAGAGGGGGAAAGAAGGGGGGGTGTAAGGGGGGGAAGTGGGGAGGGAGGGAGGGAGAGGAGAGAAAGTGAGAAAGTGGAGAGAGAGACGAATAGATATATAGAGGTCCAGGGACAAGACATAATCTTCAAGGACACAGCCACAGTTACTTCCTTCCTTCCTGTTTCCTAGTCCCCTCCTCCTAAAGTTTCTACCACCTACTAAAAGGGCCACCAGCTGGGGACTAAGCTTTTTACACATGAGCCTTTGGAGGATATTTCAGTTCCAAACTATATTGAATTATGGAGTTTTAAGAGAAGAGTCCAACATTCTATGTTATCTAGTTCCTATTCTGGGATAAATAAAACATTCCTATTTTTCCATACCTCAGTAAATTTCTGGTACCACTGAGAATGTTTAATATGTTAATCCAGGGAATTAAGGATAAGGGAAATTATCCTCTCCTTAAAAAGCTATCAGTACATATTCATTGTACAAAATACTGGTTTTTATTTTGACAATTTTATACATGTATATAATGTATTTTGATCATACCCACCCATCCTGCTACCCTCTTTGATTTTGCCCTCCATTTCCCTTTTGTGTCCATACTGCAACTGAGGAAAGAGAAGTATTACTAGAATGAATGTAAATGAAGAAGAATTTTCAGATGCAAGATGAGTTGCAGAAAGCTTTGACCATAAGCATAAGTCCAGTTAATATATTTTCTCTTAGTACTTCCAAATCTGATGTTAAGGGTATATGGAAAACTACAGAAAGAAGAAGAGACAGGACTATTGAAGACTTAGACCTGCAAGAATAAAGGTGTGTTCATTCTTCCAGCTGAAGAACTGTGACCAGTTGTTCTGATTGGGGGAAAGATGACACAGAATGGGAATTGGAAGATAGAAAGTACATATAACTACACAGTCCTTCTAGAAACAAGTACTGTAATAGCTTTGAATATTTTCTCTTTGCTTGTGGTGTATATGTGTGTATTTGTATATATTGACCATTTGCTTCCTCTTTCTTCTTATATGATTTTATACACAAATTGTTATCTTTTAGGTAACAGTATAGTCAATGCGACTTACTGAATCTGAAGAGTAGATAATATAGCAGTGTAGTGTACAGTGACTGGGGGTGCTTCTTTCCTTATGTGGGGGAACAGATGAGAACCTCTTCATTTGTCAGGTGGCTTTTTCATGATAGATTTGTTGCTTTATGGAAGTTCAAATGTTTGTAAAATGGTGTAACATGTATGCATACATAAAGTACAAAGTCAAAGGTGTGGACAGAGTCAGTATCATTTTATTGCTTTTCTGTTCCAAACCCACTCTATATTCATCTTCTTTACGTTAATGGAACTGGACCTTGTAAACACTTCTTTGCCATCTGACACAATGTGAGATTGTTGGTACAATGCACTGGAGGTGCCACTGCAAGGCAAGATAGTTCCATTTCTTTCTTTCTTTCTTTTTTTCTTTTCTTTTGTACTAGGGATTGATCTCAGGGGTGCTTAACCACTAAGCCACATCTCCAACCATTTTTTTAAAAATATTTTTCTTTAGTTGTGGATTGATACGATATCTTTTTTTTTTTTTTTTAGTTTTTTAAAAAAATCTTATAGTTTACAGTTTCAGATGTAGTTTTCAGGGTAAAAACTACAATTACCATAATAAGAACATCAGGCATTTCACTTCAGTTTTGCATATTGACTTGAGTTAGAAGATTTGAAATTCACTGTGATCACCATGAGCAAAATGGAACTTACTCTAGTATTTCCAAAATTACGTTCTGGTTGAGCACAACTGTTCTGAGGAGTGTTAACAGAGATTCCATTATTTTTGATACTCAGGATGGAACCACCTGGTTAGTACTTGGATGAGGACACAGTATCTTTATTCAGTTCATTTTTTAATGTCGTGCTAAAGATCGAAGGCAGGGCCTCACACATGCTCTCCCACTTAAGTTACAACCCCAGCATCCCCAAACCTCCCACCTTTTAAAAATTTTATTTTAAGACATTTTTTTCCCTACATTTCTTAGGGCCTGGCTATGTTGCTGAGGCTGGCTTTGAACTTGTGATACTTCTGCCTCAGCCTCCAAAACTGCTGGGATTACAGACATGAGCCACTATTCTGGGCTGTTTTTCCTTTTTGTTGCACCTTCCAGTAGCGTGCAGAGGGCTCACCTTTTGGAGACATAGTAAGAAATGTGTATATTGATATCTTTATCTTTATTTTTAGTCTCTGTCCTAGGTTCCTGAAAAGTGCTTTCTTTCCCTGATCCCTGAAAACAGTTCCTAAAACCCTTGGAATTTCCTGATAGAGATGAAAGGAGAGTCTATTGTTATTAATAACCAGCCCCTTTCAGCCATCTGAGTTTATGTTAATAAGATAACTTTTAGAAAGAACCTGGGTCACCTCAGGATGAGGGCAGGTTGCCAAAAGTACAACTTTTATAAATAGAAAGTTGAAAGAGGGGAAAAAAATAGGGCTGAAGGTTGAGTTAATTAATTGCCAGCAGTCACTGATTTAATCAATCATAATTACACAGTGAAATATTTATAAAAATTTTGAGGGAGCTTCTGAATTGATGAACAACACTGCATCCATGAGTTGGCTTTTTGCCTCTCAAATTCCATCATGGGGACAGATATTCCTGAGCCGAGACTTTTCTGGGCCTCACCCTACGTACATGTTCATCTGGCTAGTCACTGTGTCCTTTACAAGATCTTTTATAATAAATTGGTTAGTAAACAGAGTTGTTTTTCTGAGTTTTGTGAGCCCTTCTAGAAAATGGTTCTAGAAAATCATCCAGTCTGAGGATGGATCTTGGGAATGGAGGATGTGCCTTGAGAATGAGATAGAAATTTAGGGATACTAAGGAAATTAAGTCTCTAAAGGAGAAATGTATCTGTTGGCATGTGGAACAATAACTTGTGAACTACTTCTGATCTGGAAAAAGAAGCTTAAGGGACAGAAAGAGACCAAAATGTAAAAATGCACCAAACAATTTCAAAAATTACTTTATAACTTTCTAGTTCCATATAAATTTTCTGGAATGCAGCAAAGCAGGAACAAGATTTCAATAGAAAGACACTACTAACATACTTAAGCTAGGGGCTAACATTTGATTGGATCAACTGCTTGATTTAGAAGCTGAAAACAACATGACAGACCACATTCCCTTATGGGAAACCATTTGCTCAATATTTCTCAATCTTCAGGAAAGTCCTGTCCCTTTGATTCAAATATTCTACCTTTGTACCCTAATAAAATAACCTGACCCTAAATCCTGATGGTATGTCTCTTCTTGCTCTTGAGATTGCCCACATTATTCTCTGAGAGTTCCTATATTCACTTTTCACTTTCTAATGATGCTCTTTCCTATCTTTGCTAAAGCCCAATCCATCCTTAATTTCTTTTCTGTGGTATGGGCAAGGGTCTGAAAGGTGTGAGCAGAGGTTTCCTTTGCCACTGGAGAGACTTCACTGGATCTCCTTATAGTGACAGAATTTCAAAAACAGGCGGGTCACTTGAGAAGCCAACTTGTGATTGTCATTTGAAGTCATGAGGGGCATACTTGTAAGACTGTGGGGTCCACTTAACCTGTGGGGTCATTGGTAATTCCCTAATTGAATTATAGGACACCTAGCTATGTGCAGAGAGTTGGAGAATAACTTGGTATGGAACCCCCCCATATATTTGGTGTCAGAAGTGTTCTGGTGAGTATTGTGAAAGAGGACAGCTGGTTAGTTGGAGCATTACAGATCCCTTTCAACCTTCCAGTGGGCTACATCCCATATTCCGCAATGAGCTCTGCACCTCAGTCCCATTGGGGACCCTCTACTATCACAAGAGATAGTATCTGCTCACTATGTGTGCCATTTCTCATTCTTTGGAACTTTCTTTTACTTCATTTAGTAGTTAACCACATTTTACTAGTTAATTCTCCTCCTCCTCTTCCTCTTCCTTCTTCTTCTTCTTTTCAGTGCTGGGTATTAAACCTGGAGCCTCAGGCATGAATATATGTACATCAAATTTTCCTTGTTAAAATGATTTATGTGGTTTCTGAACTTTAACAGAGGCATCTAAACCCAATAAATTAGTACTTTTTAAAGGATGGTGGTGAATTTCTCACATCATGTCAGAAAGTGTAATTGAGGCATTTATCAATTTAGTAAAATGCTTAACTCCAACAATAAAGTTATATAAATATCCTGAGGTTTTTGTGGATTTTAAGTATTTTCTATATGTAAATATATTACTTGTCAGTGTGATGCAAGGAGTGTCAGCAACAGAGGATGAAGGAAAGGAGAAGGAGGAGGATGGAGGCAGTAGTGTTCATCTCCTCACTCCACAATTGTTGTGCCTTCATCTTCCTCTTAGTCTACTTCAGAATTATACTGTCTGATTTAGAATGTGATGACGTAAATGCTAGATCATGTTGCCCAGAATTGCTTGGCCATACCAATGTCACTATATTTTGCTTGTTTCATTGCCCTGCTTCAAATTCCCTCTTAATTTACCTGTTGCTAGTTCATTATGATTTTGAGTGGAAACATGGGGGTGTTTGGTTCAACAGAAATACAAAATTGAGGGCAACTGAAGTCACATATGAAAGAAGTCATGATCAAGCTTGGTTTATACTTGCTTTGTTTCTTCATGTGTCTTTATAGTATGATTTTAGCTTTGATAATGACTGAAGCAAGAGCAGTTGTGGTTGGAGTTAAGATACACTACAGTGGCATATGAGCAGCACAAACTGAGTCAAGAGGACCTACATCATTTAAACAGATTAATTTCAAGCAAGGAAATAGAAGACACTGTCAAAACCTACCAACCTAGAAAATCTGGGTACCAGACAGATTCACAGCTGAGTTCTACAAGATCCCTGAGGAAGAATTAATACCAATATTCCTCAAATTATTTCATGAAATAGAATAGAAAGGAAGCTTTCCAAACTCGTTCTATGAAGACAGTATCATCCTGATACCAAAACCAGGAAGAGAAACAGCAAGGAAAGAAAATTTGAGACCAGTATTCCTGATGAACATTGATGCAAAAATTCTCAGTAAAACTCTGGCAATTTGCATACAAAAACATATTAAAAAATAGTACACCATGATCAAGTAGGGTTAATTCCAGGGATGCAAATTTGGTTCAACATGCAGAAATCATCAAATATAATTCATCACATCAATAGACTTAAAGATAAGGATCATGATTATATCATTTGATGCTGAGAAAGCATTTGACAAAATACAGCAAGCTTTTATGTTCAAAATACTAGAAAAACTAGGGATAGTAGGAACACATCTCAACATTGTAAAAGCTATCTCTGCTAAACCCAAGGCCAACTTCATTCTAAATGGTGAAAAATTGGAACCATTCCCTCTAAAAACTGGAACAAGACAGGGATGCCCTCTTTCACCATTTCTATTCAATATAGTCCTTGAAATTCTAGTCAGAGCATTTAGACAGGCAAAAGAAATTAAAGAAATACAAATAGGAAAAGAAGAACTCAAACTATCATTATTTGCTGATGACATGATTCTATATTTAGAGGATCCAAAAAAGGAGCAGAAAACTTCTAGAATTAATAAATTCAGCAAAGTAGCAGGATATAAAATCAATATCCATAAACCAAATGCATTTCTATACATCAGTGATAAATCCTCTGACAAAGAAATTAGGAAAAATACCCCATTCACAATAGCCTCAACAAACAAACAAACAATCAACCAACCAAAACAAAACAACAACAACACTTTGGAATCAACTTATCAAAAAAGGTGAAAGACCTCTACAGTGAAAACTATAGAACACTAAAGAAGGAAATTGAAGAAGACCTTAGAAGATGGACCTTAGAAGATGGAAATATCTCCCATACTCTTAGATAGGCAAAATTAATTTCATCAAAATGGCCATACTACCCATCCAAAATGCTATACAGATTCAATGTGATTCCAAGTAAAATACCAACATCATACCATATCAAAGTAGAAAAAGAAATCATGAAATTCCTTTGGAAAAACAAGAAACTCAGAATTGCCAAAGCATTCCTTAGCAAAAAGAGAGAAGCAGGTGTCATCACTATACCAGACCTTAAACTACATTACAGAGCAATAATAACAAGACAGCATGGTATTGGCACCAAAACAGAATGGTAGACCAATGGTACAGAATAGAGGACACAAAATTACAATTATCTTATATTAGACAAAGATGCCAACAATCTGCACTGGAGAAAAGATAACCTCTTCAACAACAAATGATGCTGGGAAAACTGGAAATCCATACACAACAAAATGAAGTTAAACTGCTATCTCTCACCATGCACAAAACTCAACTCAAAGTGCATCAAGAACCTAGGAATTAAACCAGAGACTCTGCATCTAATAAAAGGAAAAGTAGGCCCTAATCTGCATCATGTTGGATTAGGCCCCAACTTCCTTAATAAGACTCCTATAGCATAAGAATTAAAACCAAGAATCAATAAATGAGATGGAATGAAACTAAAAAGTTTCTTTTTAGCAAAAGAAATAATCTGTGAGATGAACAGAGAGCATACATCCTGGGAGCAAACTTTACTCCTCACACATCAGATAAAGCTCTAATCTCTAGGGTATATAAAGAACTCAAAAAGCTAAACACCAAAAAACAAAACAAAACAAAACAAAACAAACCAACAAATAACCGAATCAACAAATGCCAAGGACCTGAACAGACACTTCTCAGAAGAGGATAATCAATCAATCAACAAATATATGAAAAAATGCTCATCATCTCTAGCAAATAGAGAAATGCAAATGAAAACTACTCTAAGATATCACCTCACTCCAGTCAGAATGACTGCTATTATGAAGACAAACAACAATAAGTGCTGGCAAAGATGTGGGGAAAAAAGGTACATTCATACATTGCTGGTGGGACTGCAAACTGGTGCAGTGCCGCAGTCTGGCTGGGCACAAAATCATGAGCCACTCACAGCTTTGTAGATTCAAACAGCAATTCTTTATTCCCGAACTCACACCGGCCCTCTACAAACACGTTCTGAGGCAAACACGTTCTCTGCCCAAATACTCTCTGAATTCCGTGAGAACTCAATGGAAACTACTGGAGCGGGCACACCTGAGGCAGCAGGATACGCCCTATTCCCAGCAGGGTACACCTTAAACCTGGAACCGCCCTAAACCTAAGGAGAGCCCTAAACCCTGATCCGCCCTAAACCCGGATCCGCCCTGGTCCTTGAGCAAGGTCACCTCACATGCAATGTCACTGCAAAATGTCTAAGGCAAGTCCATTTTACCACGAGTCCTTCCTGTAAGCAACATGGGGTACTCTGGCAAGGAAATTGTCATACCTACTTGGCTAATGGCTCTCAACAGTGCAGCCAATATGAAAAGCAGTATGGAGATTCCTTGGGAATCTGGGAATGGAATCACCATTTGACCCAGCTATCCCTTTCCTCGGTTTATATCCAAAAGACTTAAAAACAGCATAGTACAGGGATACAATCACATCAATGTTTACAGCAGCACAATTCACAATAGCTAAACTGTGGAGCCAACCTAGATGCCCTTCAGTGAGTGAATAGATAAAAAAAAAATGTGGCATATATACACAATGGAATTTTACTCAGCAATAAAAGAGAATAAAATCATGGCATTTGTAGGTAAATGGATGGCATTGGAGAAGATAATGCTAAGTGAAGTTAGCCAATCCCCAAAAAACAAATGCCAAATGTTTTCTCTGAAATAAGGAGGCTGATTCTTAGTGAGGTAGGGATGGGGAACATGGGAGGAATAGATGAATTCTAGATAGGGTAGAGGGGTGGGAGGAAAAGGGAGGGGACAGGGGATTAGCAAGGGTGGTGGAATGTGATGGACATCATCATCCAAAGTACATGTAGGAAGACACGAATTGGTGTCAACATATTTTATATACAACCAGAGATATGAAAAATTGTTCTGTATACATGTAATAAGAATTGCAATGCATTCTGCTGTCATTTTTTAAAATTTTTTATTTGTTTAATTAGTTATACATGACAGTACAATGACTCTGATATATCATATATTTGAATCAGATGGGATATAATTTCTCATTTTTCTGAGTGTACAGGTCATGTAGTCACATATATACACACAGTAATAATAATGTCTGTTTCATTCTACTATCTTTCCTATCCCCCCTCCACTCCCATCATTTCTCTATACCTAAATTAAGGTAATGCTATTCTTTTTTTCCTCACATCTTCATACATGTATTTTGTATAACAATGAGGGTCTCCTTCCACCTCCACGCAATTCCCCTCCTCTCTCCCTTTTCCTCCCACCTCTCTTCCCTATCTAGAGGTAATCTTCTTATCATGCTCTTCCTCCCTACCTCATTTTGAGTCACCCTCCTTATATCAGAGAAGACAATTGGCATTTGTTCTTTTGGGATGGGCTAATTTCACTTAGCATAATCTGCTCTAATGCTATCCATTTCCCTGAAAATGCCATGATCTTGTTTTTTTTTAGTGCTGAGTAATATTCCATTGTGTATAAATGCCACATTTTTTTATCCATTCATCCATTGAAGGGCATCTAGGTTGGCTCCACAGTCTAGCTATTGTGAGTTGTGCTGCTATAAATCTTGATATGACTGTGTCCCTGAAGTATACTGTTTTTTAGGTCCTTTGGGTATAGCCTGAGAAGAGGAATGGTGGTTCCATTCCCAGCTTTCCAAGGAATCTCCATACTGCTTTCCAAATTGGCTGCATTAATTTTCAGTCCCACCAGCAGTGTATGAGTGTAACTTTCCCCCCTCATCCTCGCCAGCACTTGTTGTTGTTTGTCTTCATAATGACTGCCATTCTTACTGGAGTGAGATGGTATCTTAGAGTAGTTTTAATTTGCATTTCTCTGATTGCTAGAGATGATGATCATTTTTTTCATATATTTGTTGATTGATTGTATATTCTCTTCTGAGAAGTCTCTGTTCAGGTCCTTGGCCCATTTGTTGATTGGGTTATTTGTTTTTTTGGTGTTTAGCTTTTTGAGTTCTTTGTATACCCTAGAGATTAGAGCTTAGAGCTCTAGGTGATATGTGAGGGGCAAAAATTTGTTCCCAGGATTTAGGCTCTCTATTCACCTCACATATTATTTCTCTTGCTAAGAAGAAACTTTTTAGTTTGAATTCATCCCGTTTGTTGATTCTTCATTTTAATTCCTGTGCTATAGGTGTCTTATTAAGGAAATTGGGTCTAGCCCCACATGATGGAGATGAGGGCCTACTTTTTCTTCTATTAGACACAGAGTCTCTGGTTTAATTCCTAAATCCTTGATCTATTTTGAGTTAACTTTTGTGCATGGTGAGAGATAGGGATTCAATTTTATTTTGTTGCATATGGATTTTCAGTTTTCCCTGCACCACTTATTGAAGATGCTATCCTTTCTCCAATGCATGCTTTTAGCACCTTTGTCTAATATAAGTAGTTGTAATTTTGTGGGTTAGTCTTTGTGTCCTCTATTCTGTACCATTGGTCTATCAGCCTGTTTTGGTGCCAGTACCATGCTGTTTTTGTTACTATTGCTCTGTAGTATAGTTTAAGATCTGGTATAGCAATACCACCTGTTTCACTCTTCCTGCTTAGAATTGCTTTAGCTATTCTGGGTCTCTTATTTTTCCAGGTGAATTTCATAATTGCTTTTTCTATTTCTGTGAGGAATGCCATTAGGATTTTGATTGGCATTGTATTGAATCTGTATAGTGCTTTTGGTAGTATGGTCATTTTAATAACATTAATTCTGCCTATTGAAGAGCAAGGTAGATCCTTCCATCTTCTAAGGTCTTCTTCTATTTCTCTCTTTAGGGTTCTATAGTTTTAATTGTATAGATCTTTCACCTCTTTTGTTGATTCCCAACTGTTTTATTTTTTTGAGGATATTGTGAATGGGGTAGTTTACCTCATTTCCTTTTCACAGGATTTGTCACTGATATACAGGAATGTCTTTGATTTATGGATGTTGATTTTATATCCTGCCACTTTGCAGAATTCATTTACTAGTTCTATAAGTTTCTTGGTAGTGTTTTTTGGGTCTTCTAGGTATAGAATCATATCATCAGCAAATAGTGCTAGTTTAAGTTCTTCTTTTCCTATAGTTATTCCTTTAATTTCTTTCATCTGTCTAATTGCTCTGGCCAGTGCTTCAAGAACTATGTTGAATAGAAGTGGTGAGAGAGGGCATCCCTGTCTTGTTCCAGATTTTAGAGGGAATGCCTTCATTTTTTTCTCCATTTAGAATGATGCTGGCCAGAGGCTTAGCATAGATAGCTTTTACAATGTTGAGGTAAGTTCCTGTTATCCCTAGTTTTTCTAGTGTTTTGAACATAAAGGGTGCTTTATTTTGTCAAATGCTTTTTCTGCATCTATCGAGGTGATCATATGGTTCTTATCTTTAAATCTATTGATGTGATGAATTACATTTATTGATTTCCCTTGAACCAACCTTGCATCCCTGGGATGAATTCCACTTGATCATGGTGCACGATCATTTTTATATGTTTTTGTATCCAATTTTCAAGAATTTTATTGAGGATTTTTGCATCTATATTCATTAGAGATATTGGTCTGAAGTTTTCTTTCTTTGAAATGTCTTTGTCTGGTTTTGGAATCAAGTTGATAATGGCCTCGTAGAATGAATTTGAAATTACTCCCTCTTTTTCTATTTCCTGAAATAGATTGAAGAGTATTGGTATTATCATATTATCATATCATCATTAAAGGTTCTGTAAAACTGTGCTGTATATCCGTACAGTCCTGGGCTTTTCTTGGTTGGTAATCTTTTGATGGCTTTTTCTATTTCTTTATTTGATATTGATCTGTTTAAGTTGTGTATATCTTCCTGACTCAATCTGGGCATATCATATGACTTAAGGAATTTATCGATGCCTTCACTATCTTTTATTTTATTAGAGTATAATTTTTAAAAATAAATTCTAATTATCTTCTGTATTTCTGTACTGTAGTGTTTGTTGTGATATTGCCTTTTTCATCCCTTATGATAGTAATTTGGGTTCTCTCTCTTTTTCTCTTCATTGGCATGTCTAAGGATCTGTCAATCTTATTTATTTTTTCAAAGAACCAACTTTTAGTATTGTCAATTTTTTTTCAATTGTTTCTTTTGTTTCAATTTCATTGATTTCAGCTCTGATTTTAATTATTTATTGTCTTCTCCTGCATATGCTGCTGATTTGGTTTTCTTTTTCTAGGGCTTTGAGGTGTAGTGTGAGGTTATTTATTTATTGGCTTTTTATTCTTTTAAGGAATGAACTCCATGCAATGAATTTTCCTCTTAGTAGTTCTTCATAGTGTCTCAGAGATTTTAATATGTTGTGTGTGTGTTTTCATTTACCTCTAAATTTTTAAATTTTCTCCTTGATGTCTTTTGTAACCCATTGTTCATTCAGTAGCATATTGTTCATTCTCCATTTGACGTAGGAATTTTTTTCCTTATTTTATCTTTGATTTCCAATTTCATTCCATTATGATCAGATAAAATGCATGGTAATATCTCTACTCCTTTGTATTTGCTAAGAGTTGCCCTGTGTCATAATATATGGTCTATTTTTGAGAAGGATCCATGTGCTGCTGAGTAAAAAGTATATCTGCTTGATGTTGGTTGATATATTCTATATATGTCAATTAAGTCTAAGTTATTAATTGTATTATTGAGTTCTATAGTTTCTTTATCCAACTTTTGTTTGGAAGATCTGTCCAGTGATGAGAGATGTGTTAAAATCACCCATTATTATTGTATTGTGGTCTATTTGTCTCTTGAACTTGAGAAGAGTTTGTTTGATGAACATAGCCACACCATTGTTTGGGGCATATATATTAATGATTGTTATGTCTTGTTGGTGAATGGTTCCCTTTAGCAGTATGTAGTCTCCTTCTTTATCTCTTTTGATTAACTTTGCCTTGAAGTCTATTTTATTTGGTATGAATATGGACACCCCTGCTTGCTTCTGAGGTCCATATGAGTGGTATGATTTTTCCCAACCTTTCACTTTCAGTCTGTGTATGTCTTTTCCTATCAGATGAGTCTCCTGTAGGCAGCATTTTGTTGGATCTTTTTAAAAATCCAGTTTACTAGCCTATGTTGCTTGATTGGTGAGTTTAAGCCATTAAAATTTAGGGTTACTTTTGAGATATGGTTTGTATTTCCAGCCATATATGTTTATTTTTGTTATTTAAGTTGATTTGTTTTTCCTCTTTGATTAGTTTTTCCTTTACTGTACTACCTCCCCCTGTTGATTTTCATTGTTACTTTTCATTTCCTCTTCATGTAATGTTTTGCCAAGGATGTTCTGAAGTTCTGGTTTTCTAGCTGCAAATTCTTTTAAATTTTGTTTATTGTGGAAGGTTTTATTTCATCTACAAACCTGAAGTTTAATTTTGCTGGATACAAGATTCTTGGTTGGAACTCATTATCTTTTAGCATTTGAAATATGTTGTTCCAGCATCTTCTAGCTTTAAAGGTCTGTGTTGAAAAATTAGCCATTAACCTAATTGGTTTACCCTTAAACATAATCTGCTTCCTTTCTCTTGTGGCTTTTAAAATTCTCTCCTTGTTCTGTATGTTGGGCATTTTCATTATAATGTGTCTTGGTGTAGATCTCTTGTGGTTTTGTACATTTGGCGTCCTGTAGGCTTCTAAGATTTGGATTTCTGTTTCATTCTTCATGTCTGGAAAGTTTTCTAAAATTATTTCATTGAACATATTTCTCATTCTTTTGGTTTGGACCTCTATACCTTTCTCTGTCCCAATAACTCTTAAATTTGGTCTCTTTATGTTATCCTAAATTTCTTGGATGTTTTGCTCATGGTTTCTTATCAGCCTTTCTGAGTGTTACACTCTTTTCAAGATGATATATTTTGTCTTTGTCATCTGCTGTTCTGACTTCTAAGTGTTCTACTCTGCTGGTGATACTTTCATTTGAATTTTAATTTAGTTTATTATTTCCTTCATTTCCAGGATTTCTGTTTTTTTTTTTTGTATAACTTCTATCTCCCTGAAGAGTTGATCTTTTGCTTCTTGGATTTGTTTAAGTAATTCATTGTCAAAGTGGTCTTTCATTGTCTGCATTTTCTGTCCAAAGTCTTCCTTGAGACTCCAGATGATCTGAATCATGTATATCTTGACATCTTTATCTGTCATTCTTTCTGCTGTAGCTATTATCTCCTCTATTGTTGAATTGTCCTTCATTGTTTGTGGTCATTTCTTTCCTTGTTTTTTCATGTTGCTCTCATTTCTTTTCAGCTCTGTGTGAGTGTCCTGTTATTATTTTTCACCTATAGATTTGTATTGTTATTGTATAGTTCCGAGATCTTTCCTTTGTGATGGGAGACAATGTCTAGAGATGTGGATTCAATTATAATTGAAAATATATTCTTTAGCTTCATAAAAGGCAAACAGATTCTGGTGGCATATAGAGAACTGAGGGTCAGGCATAGGACTTTATGTTAGAGTGAAAGATGTGAGGGTATGGGGTTAATATATCTTAACTACTTTGGAGGAGTCTAATGAAGGGGGTTATTATCAGGAGAATAGACAGGTGGTATTTTAGGGTAGCTAAGTATGTGGGAGGACATTAAGAGGCATAGAAACAATCACCTATTTGCATTTAGTAAATTACACATAGTAGAAATAGTAACACTTGGAAGGTTGGGAGAGGAAGAGAGGAGAAAGAAAAGTAAAAAGAAAAGAGAAAAACTGGGGGGGTGGAGAAATAGAGAAAAAGGAGTGAAAAAAGAGAGAGGAAAAGAGAGAAGAAAAAGATAAAAAGGAAAAAGGAAAGAAGGAAAAAGAAAAAAATGCATTCTTGGAATTCTGCTTTCTTCTCTTCCAGTAAGTGGTGTTGTGCATTCCAGGTTGAGTCTCTGCCCTCAGGGTGGAGGAAGCATTCCATGTGAGGTCCCTCTCCCTCCCCTGCTGAGTGCCTCTCCAATCCTGATCTCTTTGGGTTGCTCCGAAGTGAGGGGGATAGAGACCCAATTACTGGGACTCTTATCTGAAGCTCTGAGTTCATGCTGGGCGGGCGATGCCCTGGCCACCCAGAGCTCCTGATCAACTGAGGGCTAGCTCTGTGTTGGGTAGTCACCAAATTATCACAGCTGGGGAGAGGTGGAGTTGGAAACCGCCAACCTGTTCTGTCTTATTCCCTCTGATAGTTATACCCACCAAGAGCTGTCCTGAAAGGTTTTGGGTTATCACAGTGGGGAATGGGAAGTTGGAGATCAGGCATCTTTTCAGTTTCATTTGGCTTCTTGATAGCCATGACCACTGAGAGCTGGTGAGAAGTTTTTGAGTTATCAAAGCTGGGTAGAGGGGGAGCCGGGACTCACACACCTGTTTAAATATCAATCATGCTGTTACATCTGCCAAAAGCTGATGAAGTAGATTTTCCAAGATGGTGATCGCCCATTTCCACAGTGGGTGTCCGGTGAGATGGAGGGGGCTGGGCTGTTCCTCTGCTGTGTCCAGAATTTGGTCCTTGGTCAGGTGCCCTGTGGTGACACAGGTCACAGTCTGGCACACCCCAGTCCTAAAGGATCTGTAATCCTGCGTCTCCACGCTGCCAGAACTCTTTGGTGCTCAACTCTGCCCATCTGTGGCGGGTTCCCGGGCTGTGCTGCTGGCCAGACTCCGTGGCAAAGAGTGACTAGGGTTTTCCCATGTTCTGGGCTGTGCTTGCAACAAACTGCTGTTTAAAATCCTGTCACAGGCTCTATGAAGCTTAAATTCGTGAATGGGAGCCCCTATGAGGGAAGGCATCCAACCACTCACTTGGAGTCACGCCAGTAATGAGTTCTCCTCTACTCTGTCATCAAGGAAGCTTTGTCATTTATTTTTTTTAAAAAATCAATAAAAAAAGAGTGAAGTAGGAGGCATTACAATACCAGAAATTAAACTATACTACAAAGCTATAGTAACAATAACAGCATTGTATCGACACCAAAATAGACATGTAGACTAATGGTACAGAATTGAAGACACAGAGACAAACTGTCATAAATACAGTTATCTCATAGTAGACAAAGGTGCCAAAAAAGATATCCTCTTCAACAATTGGTGCTGGGAGAACTGCAAATCCATATGAAGCAAAATTAAAATAAACCTCCCTCTCTCACCATGCACAAAATTTAACTCAAAGTGGATCAAGGACCTAGGAATTAATCCAGAGATCCTGTGCTTAATAGAGGAAAAAGTAGGCCAAAATGTTCATCATGTTGGATTAGGCCCTGATTTCCTTAATAAGATTCTTAAAGTGCAAGAAATAAAATCAAGAATTAACAAATGGGATCAACTCAAACTAAAAAGCTTCTTCTCAGCAAAAGAAACAATCAATGAAGTGAAGAAAGAGCCTACATTTTGGGAGCAAATTTTTGGCACACATATGTCAGATAGAGCACTAATCTCCAGGATATATAAAAAAGTCAAAAAACGTAACACCAAAATCAAACAAACAAAAACCAAAATGAAACAAATGAACAAACAAACAAAAAACCAAAAAACAAGAACAACAACAACAAACAAACAAACAAACAAACAACCCAATCAACAAATGGGCTAAGGAACTGAACAGACACTTCTCAAAAGAAGATATACATTCAGTGAACAGATATATGGAAAAATGTTCAACATGTCTAGTAATTAGAGAAACGTAAATCAAAACTTCTCTAAGATTTCATCTCACACTAGTCAGAATGGCAGTTACCAAGAATACATACAATAATAAGTATTGGCAAGGATGTAGGGGAAATGGAACACTCATATATTGCTGGTGGGACTGCAAATTGGTGCAACCACTCTGGAAAACAGTATGAAAATTCTTTATAAAGCTTGTAATGGAAACACCATTTGGCCCAGCTATCCCACTTCTCAGTCTATATCCAAAGGACTTAAAATTAGCATATTTTATTAACACAGCCACATCAATTTTGGTAGCAGCTCAATTCCCAATAGCTAAACTGTGGAAGCAACCTAGATACCCTTGAATAGATGAATGGATGAAGAAACTTTTGTATATGTATACAATGGATATATTAAAAGAGAATAAAACCATGGCATTTGCAGGTAAATGCCAATACTTATTGTTGTATGTATTTACCTGCAAATTGGGATGGAACTCAAAACTACTCTAAGATATCATCTCACTCAATATTATGCTAAGTGAAGGAAGCCAATTATAAAAAACCAAACCAAAGGCTGAATGTTTTCTCTGATAAAGTGATGCTGATCCAAAGTGGGGAGAGGGAAAGACATGGGCAAAATGAAGGAAATTTGATTGGGCAAAGGGGAGGGAGGGTGGGTAAGGGGTATGGTTTCAGAAAAGATGCTTCAATGAGATGGACATCATTACCCTAAGTACATATAAGACTGCACCTAGGATGTGAGGCTACATTGTGTACAACCAGAGAAATGAAAATTTGTGTTGCAATGTGTACAATGAATCAATGCATTTTGCTGTCATATATACCTAATGAAAAAAAAAGATACACTACAGTGAACAGTTGAGGAACCAGTGACTATTACATCATCCAGAGAACCATGATCATAGCAGTATATATTTTTGTATTTGAACAAGATAGTATTTTTACCATATAAAGTATTTTAAAAACAACAGAAAAATATTACTTGTCATATCCTTCCTGTCAGCGTTTTTAGCCCCTCGTTCCCTCCTGACCTGCAGGAGAGATTGGGGGAGCACGTCCCAAACAGGATGAACCAAGAAAGGTAAAGGAGGTAAAGGTCGACTGGCCACCCGCACCCAGCCCTCCCTCACCGGAGGACAATCAGACGCACCAGGGAGAACAGTCAAAGCAGGATCTCATTTATTGAGAAAACACACACAGCTAATATAATGTACAGGAATCAATCAGGGTAAAGGTCAGCAGGGTGGGGAGAATTTACATCTACACCCATCCTACAGGCAGTAATGGGAGACACGAGCTGTCTGTGAGGGCAGAAGGGTTCTGAGCCTATCCTAGAGGTGGTCTGATTTTTCATCACAACCCACAGCAATGCCTTCTGGCTAATCACTAGGTGCTCTCTTGGCCACATGTGGCCCCAGGACTGGAAGCGGGTAGCAGCCAGCAAGTTAGGTTTCCTCTTTTTCTGATGCAACATGTCCCACGTTACATCATGCCCTACACTTCCTTCCATTTAGCCTGTTCTTTTATTAACTACATTTGTTTTTGAATGAGCTGCAGGCACACTTCCTTTGAAACTGAAAGGATGGTATGCAGATAACATGATTTTATCTACAGAAAATAGAAGTAATCTTTCTAACAAGTGGACCAGCTGCCTTACTCTAGAGAGAGTGTATAATATTCTCACTATTGTTAAAGCTTTATTAGCATTGCTCTGATTTATAAATTATCTAGGTTTAAATATCACAATGAGTTTTATACTAATCAAGGTTGTAAAATGCTTTTCTGAGATTTTAATTTTTGTTGTAAGAGAAATGTTTTATTATAGAGAAGAAAGACTTTTTTTCCTGGCTAAATTTATTACATCCAAATCCATGGTGTAGATCCTTGAAACCCTACCGTCTTTGTTTTACAACAGAGCTCACTTCTCCAAAACCTTCTTGGTACTTCTCTACAGGCCTAGGTCCTGAAAATCCCCACAACTTTCATAAGAGAGCATGAACTTAACCCCACAGGCCAGCTCCACCTCACTGTCCACATAGAATGGCTGCTATAGGGCCTTGTTTGAGCAGTTCTATTCAGTCTCTGGTTGTTTTTGTCATGGGTTATTCTTACCTTAATACTACCTCAATATTGTTCAAGGTGTCCATTCTTTATATTGTCAAGAAAAAATATTTAAAACATAAAAAGTTTAAAGAGTTGAGTTTTATGCCCTTTCAGTGTCATACTGGAGCATTAAATAGGCTAACACAAAGATTATGTGTTACCTGTATGTATGTGTATGTGTGTGTTTGTGTTTATGTTTGTGTGTCTGTTCATATATTTTCTTTATCTATCCATCCATCCATGGACACCTAGGTTGATTCCATATCTTGGCAATTGTGAATAGTGCCGCAATAAACATGAGAGTGTAGATATGTCTTTGCCAGACTGATTTCCTTTCCTTTGGATATATTACTATTCATGGGAATGCTGGATCATAGCATCTTTAATTTAAATTGCATTTCTTGTTGCACACTAAGCATCCTGTCCCTTAAAATACTCTGTGAATCAGCCTAGAGTGATACCAATTCTAATACTGATTAATTAATTAAATAAGTTCTTTGATTTGTATACTCATCCTAGAGTCTTATTTATTTACTATTTAAGTATCAGAAAAGGTGTGTAAAAAATTTCTTGCCCCTAACTTGTGTAGAATGTGATACAGAACTATCATTCAAGTATTTTGAAACCTTATATTCTAATAAAATAGAAGACAGTGAAGACATCGATAAATTTCTTAAGTCATATGAGCTGCCCAGATTGAGTCAGGAAGACACACACAATCTAAACAGACCAATAACAAAGGAAGAAATAGAAGAAGTCATCAAAAGATTACCAACCAAGAAAAGCCCTGGACCGGATGGCTATACAGCGGAGTTTTACAAAACCTTCAAAGAAGAATTAATACCAATACTTTTCAAGCTATTTCAAGAAATAGAAAAAGAAGGAGCTCTTCCAAATTCATTCTATGAGGCCAACATCACCCTGATCCCAAAACCAGACAAAGACACTTCAAAGAAAGAAAACTACAGACCAATATCTCTAATGAACATAGATGCAAAAATCCTCAATAAAATCCTGGCAAATCGAATACAAAAGCATATCAAAAAAAATTGTACACCATGATCAAGTAGGATTCATCCCTGGGATGCAAGGTTGGTTCAATATACGGAAATCAATAAATATTATTCACCACATCAATAGACTTAAAGATAAGAACCATATGATCGTCTCGATAGATGCAGAAAAAGCATTCGACAAAGTACAGCATCCTTTTATGTTCAAAACACTAGAAAAACTGGGGATAACAGGAACTTACCTCAACATTGTAAAAGCTATATATGCTAAGCCTCAGGCTAGCATCATTCTAAATGGAGAAAAACTGAAGGCATTCCCTCTAAAATCTGGAACTAGACAGGGATGCCCTCTCTCACCACTTCTATTTAATTTAGTCCTTGAAATACTAGCCAGAGCAATTAGACAGACAAAAGAAATTAAAGACATAAAAATAGGAAAAGAAGAACTTAAAATATCACTATTTGCGGACGATATGATCCTATACCTAGAAGACCCAAAAGGGTCTACAAAGAAACTACTAGAACTAATAAATGAATTCAGCAAAGTGGCAGGATATAAAATCAACACGCATAAATCAAAGGCATTCCTGTACATCAACAACAAAACTTCTGAAATGGAAATGAGGAAAACTACCCCATTCACAATATCCTCAAAAAAAAAATAAAATACTTGGGGATCAACCTAACAAAAGAGGTGAAAGATTTATACAAAGAAAACTACAGAACCCTAAAGAGAGAGATAGAAGAAGATCTTAGAAGATGGAAAAATGTACCCTGTTCATGGATAGGCAGAACTAACATCATTAAAATGGCAATATTACCCAAAGTTCTCTACAGGTTCAACGCAATGCCAATCAAAATCCCAAGGGCATTTCTTGTAGAAATAGATAAAGCTATCATGAAATTCATATGGAAAAACAAAAGACCCAGAATAGCAAAAGCTATTCTAAGCAGGAAGTGTGAATCAGGCGGTATAGCGATACCAGATTTCAAACTATATTACAGAGCAATAGTAACAAAAACAGCATGGTACTGGTACCAAAACAGGCAGGTGGACCAATGGTACAGAATAGAGGACACAGAGACCAATCCTCAAAATTACAACTTTCTTATATTTGATAAAGGCGCTAAAAGCATGCAATGGAGAAAGGATAGCATCTTCAACAAATGGTGCTGGGAAAACTGGAAATCCATATGCAACAAAATGAAGCTGAATCCCTTTCTCTCGCCATGCACAAAAGTTAATTCAAAATGGATCAAGGAGCTAGATATCAAACCGGAGACTCTGCACCTGATAGAAGAAAAAGTTGGCTCCGATCTACATATTGTGGGGTCGGGCTCCAAATTCCTTAATAGGACGCCCATAGCCCAAGAATTAAATACAAGAATAAACAAATGGGACTTACTGAAACTAAAAAGTTTTTTCTCAGCAAGAGAAACAATAAGAGAGGTAAACAGGGAACCTACATCCTGGGAACAAATTTTTACTGCTCACACTTCAGATAGAGCCCTAATATCCAGAATATACAAAGAACTTAAAAAATTAAACAATAAGATAACAAAACAACCCTATCAACAAATGGGCCAAGGACCTGAACAGACACTTCTCAGAGGAAGACATACAGTCAATCAATAAGTATATGAAAAAATGCTCACCATCTCTAGCAGTCAGAGAAATGCAAATCAAAACCACCCTAAGATACCATCTCACTCCAGTAAGATTGGCAGCCATTAGGAAGTCAAGTAACAATAAGTGCTGGCGAGGATGTGGGGAAAAGGGTACACTTGTACATTGCTGGTGGGACTGCAAAATGGTGCGGCCAATATGGAAAGCAGTATGGAGATACCTAGGAAAGCTGGGAATGGAACCACCATTTGATCCAGCTATTGCCCTTCTCGGTCTATTCCCTGAGGACCTCAAAAGAGCATACTATAGGGATACTGCCACTTCAATGATCATAGCAGCACAATTCACAATAGCTAGACTTTGGAATCAACCTAGATGCCCTTCAATAGATGAATGGATTAAAAAACTGTGGCATCTATACACAATGGAGTATTACGCAGCACTAAAAAATGACAAGATCATGGATTTTGCAGGGAAATGGATGGCATTAGAGCAGATAATGCTAAGTGAAGCTAGCCAATCCTTAAAAAACAAATGCCAAATGTCTCCTTTGATATAAAGAGAGCAACCAAGATCAGAACAGGGAAGAAGAGCATGAGGAAAAGATTAACATTTAACAGAGACGAGTGGGGTGGGAGAGAGGGAGAGAGAAGGGAAACTGTATGGAAATGGAAGGAGACCCTCATTGTTACATAAAACTACATATAAGAGTTTGTGAGGGGAAAGGGAAAAAAAAAGGGAGAGAATTAAACCACAGCAGATGGGGTAGAGAGGGAAGAGGAGAGGGAAGGGGAGGGGGGATAGTAGGGGATAGGAAAGGTAGCAGAATACAACAGTCATTAATATGGTATTATGTAAAAATGTGGATGTGTAACCGATGTGATTCTGCAACTTGTAATTGGGGTAAAAATGGGAGCTGATAACCCATTTGAATCAAATGTATGGAAGATGATATGCCATGAGCTTTGTAATGTTTTGAACAACCAATAAAAAAAATATTAAAAAAAAAGAACTATCATTCATTAAAACTGGAGAGAAAAAGAAAGAAAAATATCTGCATGAGTGAATGTGGTTTGTTTGAGGAATAAAATACATACATACATACATACATACATACATTTATATGTATTTTATTATTTAATCTTATTTTTTCTCATTTTTTATTGGTGGACTATAATTATACATAATAATGAGATTCATTGTTCCATATTCAGAAATGCATGTGATACAATATAATTTGGTCATTATTGCTCTGCAGTAAGAAAGATATTTATGACTATAAAAACTATACAGTATTTTCTTGCTTTCAATAGATCAATCATAAAAATTTTTATATTTTAAGTAGAACATTTTTACTTTAGGTGATTTTTAGATAAATATATTACCAAATATCATTTTTGTAAATTTTTTTTTTTTTAGTTATTGGTGGACACAATTCTTTTATTTAAACAGCATAAACATCATACTACAGTGACATAGTTACATAAATGTTTATAGCAGCACAATTCACAATAACTAAACTGTGGAACCAATCTAGATGCCCCTCAGTAGATTAATGGATTAAAAAATGTGGCATATATACACAATGGACTATTACTCAACAATAAAAGAATAAAATCATGGCATTTGCAGGTAAATGGATGGTATTGGAGAAGATAATTCTAAGTGAAATTAGCTAATCCCCTCAAAACAAATGCTGAATGTTTTCTCTGATGTAAGGTGACTGATCCATAATGGGGTAGGGAGGGGAACATGGGAGGAATAGATGAACTATAGATAGGGCAGAGAGGTGGGTGGGCAAGGGAGAGGGCAGGGGCTTAGTAATGATGTGGAATGTGATAGACATTATTATCCAAAGTACATGTATGAAGACATGAGTCGGTTTGAACATACTTTATATACAAACATAGATATAAAAATTGTGCTTTAGATGTGTAATAAGAATTGTAATACATTCCACTGTCATGTTTTTAAAATATAAAATCAATTAAATATTAACATTTTTTTAAAAAAATTGTTTTAATTATTTATACATGACAGTAGAATACATTTATGCACTTTGATATATCATACATAGATGGGATAAAATTTCTCATTTTTCTGAGTGTACATGTTGCAGAGTCATATTGGTCATGTAGTCACAGATATACATAAATTAATAATGTCTGTTTCATTCTACTATCTTTCCTATCCTCACATTCCTTCCCCTTCAATCACTTCTATCTACCTAATCTAAGGTAACAATATTTTTTTCTAATGCCCCCCCCCGCCGTTTATTGTGAATTAGCATCTGCATATTACAGAAAACACATGGCTTTTGGGTTTGTGGGATTGGCTTATTTTGCTCAGCATGATATTCTCCAACTCCAACCATTTACTGGCAAATGCCATAATTTCACTTTTCTTTAAAGCTGAGTAATATGCCATTGAGTATATATGCCACATTTTTTTATCCTTTCATCTATTGAGGGACACCTAGATTGGTTCCATAGTTTAGCTATTGTGAATTGGGCTGCTATAAACATTGACATGACTATATTACTGTAATATGCTGATTATTGCATCCTTAGAGTATAAACCAAGGAGTCGGATAGCTGGGTCAAATGGTGGTTCCATTACCAGTTTTCTGCGGAGTCTCCATACTGCTTTCCATAGTGGTTGCACAAATCTGCAGTCCCACTAGCAATGAATGAGTGTACCTTTTCCCTCCACATCCTCACCAACATTTATTATTGCCTGGATTCTTGATGATTGCCATTCTGTAGGAGTGAGATAAAATCTTAAAGTAGTTTTGATTTGAATTTCTCTAATTGCTAGAGATGTCGAACACTTTTTCATATATTTGTTGTTCAATTGTATTTCTTCTTCTGTGAAGTGCCTGTTCAGTTCCTTAGCCCATTTATTGATTGGGTTATTATTTTTTTGGTGTTAGTTTTTTTGCATTCTTTATACATCCTAGAGATTAATGCTTTATCAAAGGTGCATGTGGTAAAGATTTTTTTCCCAATCTGTAGGCTCTCTCCTCATGTTATTGATTGTTTCCTTTGCTGAGAAGAAGCTTTTCAATTTGAATCCATCCCATTTATTGATTCCTGATTTTACTTCTTGCACTTTAAGAGTCTTTTTTAAGGAAGTCAGATCCTAGGCCAATGTGTGGTGGATATTTGGGCCTATTTTTTCTTCTATTAGGCACAGGGTCTCCGTTCTAGTGCCTAAGCCTTTGCTTCACTTTGAGTTGATTTTTGTGCAAGCTGAGAGATAGAGGTTTAATTTAATTTTGCTGTATATGGATTTTTGCAGTTTTGACAGCACCATTTGTTGAATAGGCTATCTTTTCTCCAATGAATGTTTTTGGCACCCCTTGTCTAGTATAAGATAACTGTACTTATGTGGGGTTTTCCCTGTGTTATTTAATTTGTACCATTGGTCTATAAGTCTATTTTGGTGCCAATACCCTGCCATTTTTGTTACTATAGCTCTGTACTATAGTTTAAGGTTTGGTCTTGTAATGCCTCCTGCTTCACTTTTCTTGCTAAGGATTGTTTAAGCTATTCTAGGTCTCTTATTTTCCAAATAAATTTAACAATTGCTTTTTCTATTTCTATGAAGAATGTTATTGGGATTTTAATAGGAATTGCATTGAATCTGTATGACACTATTGGTAGTATGGCCATTTTGACAATTTTAATTCTGCCTATCCAGGAGCATGGGAGATATTTCCATCTTCTGAGGTTTTCTTCAATTTCTTTCTTTAGTGTTCTGTAGTGTTCATTGTAGAGATCTTTTGTGGGGGAGCCATCCCGGATGAACACTCCTTAAAGTCCTGATGCCCTGGGGTCCTGAACAATTATTGCCTTCCACAGTAACTTGGGCATTACCCCAGCTCAGATAACAAGGTGTGGCTCCAGGTGTAGGCATCACCCACTGGGGTTGAGTTATACTCATCTGTTCCTTTGTAATCCTACTCCTTCAGCCTTTTTCAGATAGAATGTTCTAAGAAACAGAGTCTCCTCAAATAAAAGCCCACATCTGAATGTGCTTGATCTCTCTCATCAGCCTCTCATGCTCTCTCTCTCTAGCCTTCTCTTGCCTCACTTCTTGGGGAATCTGAGGATAGGAGATGGGGAAGCTGTCCTGAAGTATATAAATGGTATTTCATGTCTGAGTGGTATTTGCATCACCCCAAATTCATGTGAGTGACTTTAGTTCAGCTGCCTGCACTAAATGGCGGGGGCAGTCTTTCACCTCTTTTGTTTGATTAATTCCCAGGTATTTTATTTTTTTTTTTGAGGCTATTGTGAATGGAGTAGTTTTCCTAATATCTCTTTCAGTGGATTCATTGCCGATGTATAGGAATGCATTTGATTTATGTGTGTTGATTTTTTTTATCCTACTACTTTGCTGAATTGATTTATTAGTTCTAGAAGTTTTCTGGTGGAATTTTTTGGATCTTCTAGACAAAAAATCATGTCATCAGCAAATAGCAATAGTTTGAGTTCTTCTTTATCTATTTGTATTCCTTTAATTTCTTTCTTTTGCCTAATTCTCTGGCTAGAGTTTTAAGGGTGATGTTGAATAGAAGTGGTGAAATAGAACATCCTTGTCTTGTTCCAGTTTTTAGTGAGAATATTTTCATTTTTTTTCCATTTAGAATGATGTTGGCCTTGGTTTTGGCATGTATAGCTTTTACAATGTTGAGGTAGGTTCCTACTATCCTTAATTTTTCTAGTATTTTAAACATGAAAGTGTGCTGTATGTTTTTCAAATGCTTTTTCTACATCTATTGAGGTGATCATGTGATTCTTGTTTTTAAGTCTATTAATATGATGAATTACATTTATTGATTTCTGTATGTTGAACCAACTTTGCATCTCTTGGAGGAAGTCCACTTCATCTTGGTGCACTATCTTTTTAAAATATTTTTGCCACAGTCTGGCTGGGCACAATTCAGGAGCCACTTATCAAGCATAAATGAACTTTATTTTTAGAACATACATGCTGCACCACATGAGCTTTTCAGGAATTCCCTCAGAGCCCAACTGCCACCACCAGCTTCCAGGAGCCTCTCAACCCCCCACTCCTCCTGCTCTTGAGGCTGATTGGCTGGGTCATGTGGGTGGAGCCAAAAGAGCCCCCCAATGAACAGCTCTGTGGTCTGAAAGGGTGGGGAAGCAGCCCAATGAGCATCACCACAGAGGAGCCAATCAGCTGGCAGCTAGAAGTTCGCTGGGGCCACGGTGAGCCAATCAGCTGGAAGTTTGCTGGGGCTGCTGTGAGTCAATCAGTTGGAAGTTTGCTGGGGCCCCTTCGGCTGTGGCTCTCAACATCTCCCCTCTGTTTAAACAACAAGCATGTGGCTTAGGGACCATGCCTGCCTTAGGTTGTCCAATACTACACATGGTTCTTACCCATCATCGGATGAACTGACCTCAAGGCGTCAGCCTCCTGTCTTAGGTTGGTACCATTGCAAGTGGATCTTACCCGTCATTGACTACCGGTCCAGCATACAGCCACACCTGTGGATAGGCCTTTGTACCAGTGTGTGGGGGGGTGAGGTTCTTTGCCTCACCTCTTTTGGCCCCCAAATTTTAGCTGAACGACCATCACAAGCAGAAGGGAGGAGGATACACCAAGCCAATTGACGGCTCCTTTTGGAAAAATTGTACCACCGAGGACACAATCAGCAAAAATACCCCCGCACTACCACAAGTCGCTGCACCAACAGATAGTTCACAATGCATACAAGTGATACATAGTCCAGGCAAGTTCTGCAAGCATTTCAGTGATAGCTATCATCTTTGTCTTCACTGACACTGGGATGAAGATAGGAATTCTGGCAATAATGTCTAAAGAAAAAATTATGTAACATCCCAGCAGGCACTAAAAGAAAACAATTTTCTAACAATTTACATTATCCTGAACAGAATTATTAAATATAATGAAAAGGAAAGGTGAAAGTAAACAAACAGATCTGTTAACCTCCTTTTTTGTTCACATATTAAAACAATCCTCAACAGCTGTTTACCCAATTTATATTAAACCATTTAAATCACGTGAATAAGAAAAAAAATATTTGGATCCATTTTTTCATGAGTGCTCATCATATATGATATATGGACATATGCATATACAAACATACAACACAAAACACAAGTGTGCACACATAATATACTACATACAACACATAACATAATAGTAAAGGCCTTATAACTTTTTCAGGTGAAATCTTCATTGCAATGTTTAAAAACTCCATAGTCAAAAAATAGAACTGATCAGCAAAACATTAACCTAGGTCTGTATGAGCTCAAAAAACAAAATAGAACTTCATGATGTGGGAAAGGGCAATAATAAAATAGATATTGAAAAAAGCATCCTGGTTTCATTAGCCTCTAGTTGTGGGAGAACCACTGTCGCAGATGTAAGGATAGCCAAACTGGAGTTCTGGATATCAGCTGTTATGGCTTTGAGCCAAATCATCTTTTCTTTGGTCTGTAGAATCACTTTAGTTAATCTCTCTGGAATCCAAATCGGCTGCTGTTCTCCCTGTGGAAACACAAAAACAGACCCCCGACTCCAGACAATTACTGGGTCAGGACCTTTATCCTGTTAGAATATCCTTCCAAAGTACCTTAGGCTTATGTACATTTTTTGGACACATATGTCTTTCCACAGCATTAAGCCCTGATGAATCCAAATTTTAAAAGTTTAGAGTAAAAAGGGTTATTTTAAATTTATCTTTGTGGAATATATACCCCTACCCATTCCCTCTTTTTGCTTTAATAAGTACATTTTAATAGTTTGATGAGCTCTTTCAACTATGCTTTGTCCCTGTGGATTGTATGGGATTCCTGTTATATGAGTAATGCCAAATGATGAGCAAAATTGTTTAAAAGAGGTAGAAGTATAACCAGGACCATTATCTGTTTTTAACTGTTTTGGAACGCCCACAGTGGCAAATTTTGTAAACAATGAGCTATAATATCTTTAGTTTTTTCTCCAGCATGAAGGAAGCCCATCAAAAATCTGGAAGAAGTATCAACTGTGACATGCAAATATTATAATTTTCCAAATTCTGGCAAGTGTGTGACGTCCATCTGCCAAATATGGTTAGGTATCAGTCCTCTAGGATTGACTCCAAGATTAACTTGTGGTAAAAAAAAACACATAATTTTGACATTGTTTTATTATTTGTCTAGCTTGTTCCTTAGTTATTTTAAAATGCTTTTGTAAAGTATTAGCATTGACATGGAACTTTTTATGAAAATTTGTAGCTTCTTCTAGTGTAGAGAAAATATGTATATCATGTGTAGTTTTATCTGCTAAATCATTGCCCAAACTAAGGGCTCCAGGCAATCCTGTATGTGCCCTGATATGTCCTATAAAGAATGGATCTTTTCTGTCCCAGATTAGACTTTGTATAGTGGAAAACAAAGAGAAAACAGTAGAGGAAGGAGAAATCCTACCAGCATCTTCAAGGGTTACTATAGCATTAACTATAAACTGACTATTGGAAAATAAATTAAATACAGAATCTTTAAACATCACAAAAGTTTGTAATACTGCATTAAGCTCTACCTTTTGAGCTGATTGTTTAGGTACTAAAAATGTAAAAGTTTGATCAGGTATAACTACTGCTGCTGTACCATTATTTGACTCATCAGTGAATATATTTGGAGCATTCATGATAAGTGTTTTTCTTGTCATTTTTGGAAAAATTACAGGATGCGATGACCAAAAAGACAATAAAGGATTAAATGCAAAGTGGTTATCAAATGAAACATTAGATTTGCACATTATTATTGCCCAAGTATTTATCTCACTAGCTAACTCATCAATTTGATCCATAGTATATGGAGTAATAATTTTATTGGGAGAAATTCCAAACACTCCCTTCGCTGCTTTTATTCCTTTGAGTATTAATTGTCCTACAGCCTCAGGATACCTAGTAAGAATAGTGTTAGGAGAATAAGATAAATGTATCCATAATAATGGACCTTCTTGCCAAAATACTCCTGTAGGAATATTTTTTGTTGGTATTACAATAAATAATAAAGGCAAACTTATATCAATTCTATCCTAATGCATATTTTCCATATATGTTTCAATGATTTTTAATGTCTTTCTTGCTTCAGGTGTTAACATTCGAGGTGAATTTGGATCTGATGGACCTTTTAGGATAACAAATAAAGGTCCCAACTCTCCTGTTGGTATGCCTAGATAAGGCCTTATCCAATTTATGTCTCCTAATAACTTTTGAAAGTCGTTAAATGATTTGGGTTGATCTACTCGTATTTTAATTTTTGGCTGATAACGCCAAGGTCGCAGGTTCATCCCCGTATGGGCCACCAAATGCTGCAGTCTGGCTGGGCACAATTCAGGAGCCACTTATCAAGCAGAAATGAACTTTATTTTTAGAAGACACACGCAGCACCACACGAGCTTTTCAGGAATTCCCTCAGAGCCCAACTGCCACCACCAGCTTCCAGGAGCCTCTCAACCCCCCACTCCTCCTGCTCTTGAGGCTGATTGGCTGGGTCACGTGGGTGGAGCCAAAAGAGTCCCCCAATGAGCAGCTCTGTGGTCTGAAAGGGTGGGGAAGCAGCCCAATGAGCATCACCACAGAGGAGCCAGTCAGCTGGCAGCTGGAAGTTTGCTGGGGCCACAGTGAGCCAATCAGCTGGAAGTTTGCTGGGGCCCCTTTGGCTGTGGCTCTCAACATGTTTTTGTATGCGATTTGCCAGATTTTTAAAAAATTTACTTTTTAGTTTTTATAGGTGGACACAATATCTTTATTTTATTTTTATGAGGTGCTAAGAATCAAATCCAGTGCTTCATGCAAGCCAGAAACCCAGCCTGATTGCCAGAATTTTATTGAGAATTTTTGCATCTGTGTTCATCTGGGATATTGGTCTGAAGTTTTTATTCCTTGATGTATCTTTGTCTGGTTTTGGTACTACAGTGATATTAGCCTCATAAAATGAGTTTGAAAGGGTTCCTTTTTTATATTTCATCAAATATTTTGAGAAATATTGGTGTTAATTCTTTGAAAGTCTTGTAGAACTCAGCTGAGAATGCATCTGGTCCTTGGCTTATCTTGGTTGGTAAGCTTTTGATGGCATTTTCTATTTCACTAGTTGAAATTGATATGTTTAAATCATGTATGACCTCACTCAGTTTGCGTAGGTCATATGTCTCTAGAAATTTGTTGATGTCTTTGATATTTTCTATTTTACTAGAGTATAAAATTTCAAAATAGTTTCTAATTATCTTCTGTATTTCAGACATGTCCATTGTGATATTTTCTTCTTGATCTTGTATTTTAGTAATTTGAGTTTTTTCTCTCTTTTCCTCTTCATTAGCATGGTCAGGGGGTTATCTATTTTATTTATTTTTTCAAAGAATGAACTTTTTGTTTTATCAATATTTTCAATTGTTTCTTTTGTTTCAATTTCATTGATTTCAGCTGTGATTTTAATTATTTCCTGTCTTCTGCTGCCTTTGGTGTTGATTTGTTCTTCTTTTTCTAGGGCTTTGAGATGTAGTATTAGGTCATTTGTTTGTTGACTCTTTATTCTTTTAATGAATGCACTCAATGCAATAAACTTTCCTCTTAGTTCTATCTTCTCAGGATCACCAAACTCAGATCAGCCCTCAAAAACCCTGTTCTATCCCACCAATCTGGGCTTCAGCTATTTGAGGCTCAGCCACGCTGCAGTCCCAAGTTCTCAATGCTGTTCCAACTTGCAGAGAGACCACCAGAGACACACTCATGCAAAGGAGCAACCCCAAGATGCAGCAATAAGACAAGGACAACCAGCACTCTCAGCAGGAAGATGCCAGACTCCTCCTAACCCACAGGCATCCCCACACTGAACCTGCAGGTCCTGGCTGGAGTCCCCAGACAGAGGCACTTGTAGTGGTAACCTTGCTGTCACCCAGGGCCCCAGGCCCTGGCTGGAGTCCCAAAATGAGTGCAGCTATGTGTAACCAAACCTGGAGTGTCCCCTGAAGCCGTCTTCTAGGCTGTGGTGGCAGTGGCAATGGTAGTGGTGGTGGTTGTTGGCATCAGGCAAAGGGTTTGCAGTTGCAACTGCAGCTATGGTGGCAGCAGCAGTGTCAGCTTCAGTTGCATCCAGGGAAGCAGCACCCAGAAAGATGACCTCCAGGCGACCATGTTTTAGTGACAAATGAGGCAAGGCACTGAAAATCGCAGGAAACAGTTTTGTTTGGCTGCAGCCAGGTTCAGAGGGCACAGCTTTTGCTGTAGTTAATTAATCTCCTGAACCCCAAGTTCAGGGAGTTTCAGAGTTTTATACCCAGAATGTAAGGGGAGGGGATCAGAAGTTCCCAGTCTGCAGAAGTTCACATAAAAGCAGCTTTTTCTTTCACTGTTCTGGGCAAGTTAACCCTTCAAGGACAACACCTGAGAAGGGGAGAGCTTCTTCTCCCCTTTCTTTCCTCCCCCTGCCAGCAGTTACCATGGAGCCCATTTGTAACTTATCTTAAAAATGTAACATCTCTGTGAAGCCCAGCTCAAGACCAGAGGCCTTGTTTGTTTATTTCTACAAACTACTATACTGAATACATATTTGTGAGAAAGTTGGGGTGTCCAGCACCTGGAGTGCTGGTATCTTCCCATCCAGTGGCCAAGTAAAACAGGGTGACACAAAAATAGGAAGTTTATTTACACTAAAATCTTTTGCAGAGATTGTTTTTCTGATAGTCCTAAAATCAACCATGGTGAAGATTTTTGAAGTCCAGTTAAGACTTTTCTGTGGACAGAGGGGGTGCCACTTTAACCTTAGGCTGGCAGCAGTGGAATCAGAGACAGCAGCCATGGCAGTAGCAGTGCAGGTGGCAGTTGATTGAGAGGAGACTTCCAGTTCAGCAGCAGTGACCCCAGAGGTAGCATGGAAAGTTGCCAGAGGTAACCAAGGCAGTGCCTAGAAAGAGACCCAGGCTGGCAGCGGTGTCTGCGGCAGTGACTCTGCCAATGCCTTTATTTTTATTTCTTTATTTTTATGTGGTACTGAGGATTTAACCCAGTGCCTCACCCATGCTAGGTAAACAGTCTACCTCTGAGCCACAACCCTAGCCTGACAAAATACATTTTTATTTATTTGGAAATATGAAACATTGAAGTATAAGTTGCATAAGTTCTCATTGTTATACAGAATACATGTATGATGTTGTGAGGAGAAAAAAAAGTGTGTCACATTAGATTGGGTAGAGAGATATGATGGGAGGGGAGGAGAGGGGAGGGTAAGGGGGGATAGGAAGGGCAGCAGTATAAAATAGACATTATTATGGCTGTATGTATATAGATGACTGTAAGACCAATGTGATTCTGTAACCTGTACAATCAGAAAAATGAGAAATTATACCCCATTTGATTCAAATGTATGAAATGTCAAGATCATTGTACTGTCATGTGTAACTAAAAAAAATAAAAAAATAAATATCCCCCTAGAAAGGAAAAAAAGAAATATAATATAAGTTGCAACATACCCAAATAGTTTTCCCCAGCTGAATTGACAAGAAGAATAAAAAAAGCAAGAGACTTTTCTGGTTCATACCCACAGAACTGGAATTCAGATCCTCTATTCTAACTTGAAAGCTTCTTGTCTTATAACTTCTCATTCCCTTACCTTGTTCTTCCCCACAGCTGAGTACCTTCCAGTTTCCACTTCATCACAAAGTCTTTGGCTAACGTTTCCTTGCTTTTTTCTCTGTATGAACCTTTGCTTGTTGTCCATCACCTTTTCACTCACCTTTCTGACTCTCTCTGCCTCAGTGAGGAGGACATCTGATGGGAAGCAGAGGTCTTTACCAGAGGGAGAGGGACTCTCAGAAAGGCCAAGGGATGTTTGGGAGAGTTAGTTTCTGTTCTCAAGAGTCATCCTCCCCAAATGGCTTTTGTTTTCCTTCTTTGGCACCTCCTGTGTGTCCTCCCAGCACACAAAGCTCTGGAGAACAATCAGTCTCTTGGGTGAGGCCCAGAGCAGACATATCCTCATTGGTTCTGAGGGGGTTCATTAATCTTTCACTTCCACTGGGTCCTTTATTCTTTACTTCTTTCTTTCCTTTACTGTTCTACATTTGACTAGTCACATGGCCTTTCCAGTGGGGTTGGAGGGATGCTGTAATAATCCTATTATGATGAAGACTATTATCCATGTCCATCATCCTCCCCAGTACCAGCAGGATACTTAATCAAAGCTTCTCTGAGCTGACACCATGATGGAAGGCAGCCAGCCCACCTGTTCCTTTACCAACTTACCTCTGAAGGAGCAAGGGCAGCAGAAAGTTTGGTCCCTGCTCAACTTCTTCTCATTCCCATTGGAGATTGCTCCTTAGACCTGGACTTTTTCATTATGCCCTGGTCCACACCAGGAAGTGTAAAAAGGATGATCTGACTGGACTCACTGTTGAGTGTATTGTGGAATTTTGGTTGCTCTATTAAGGGTGTGTCAGTTTTCTGAGGGTTGACAGGGATGGGATCTCTCTGGTCTTAGTACAATGGAATAGTACCATGCTACCATAGTTTGAGTCTTAAATGTCCCCACATTTAAAGGTTTAGCTCCCAGTTTGGTGCCAATGGTAGAGGTAGAGCCTTTAGGTGAGGCCTAGCGGGAGGTCTCTATGTCATTGTAGGTGTACCCTTGAAGAAGAATTAAGGACCCTTTCCTCTTTATCTCTTTCATTTTTTCCATGAGATGAGAAGTTTTTCTTCTGCATGTGCTCTCCACCATGATGAGCTGAAAAAAAAAAAAACATGGGGGCAATCCATGTGATCAGTTATAGTTGCTGAACAAATATTTATTAACTAGCCTTTATATGACAGGCACAGTAATCCCAGGCTTTGGGATCACATGTGCACTAGCATAAAATTTATATTCTAGAGGAAACTTGGACATGAATCAAACAATGAAGATTAACTGTAAACTGAAATAACTTATGCATGGTTGATGTGTGCTATAAAGATTTTACAGGGTTATTTTGACCATGCATAACTTTTACCACCTAGGAACTTTGCTTAGGTGAGTATGTTTTTTTTTTCTTCCCCTGTCCCATAAACTCTATCCTTGTTTTTTTTTTTTTTTTTTTTTTTGTATTAGGGATTGAACCCAGGGTGCTTAATCACTGAGGCACATTCCAAACCCTTTTTATTTTGAGAAAGACTCTTGCTTCTTAGCCTCCCAAACTGGTGGGATTACAGGTGTGTCCTGCTGTGCTCAGCTTTTTCTTCTTTTTAATATTGAAGGTGAATGAATACACGGATCTCCAGTTTCCAGTTACATAGTTTACATATGTGTATACCTGAGGAAGCACCCCAGATTAAGATATGAAGCCTTCCCTCACCCCAGGAGACTCCCTGCTGTCTCTTCCTGTCCTAACTACCTCCTCAGCCTGCCAGGGAGCTTCTCATTTGACTTCTGTCACCACAACTTTCATCTGTCTATTCTTTAACTTCATATATTTGGAATCCTCCAGCACCTGGTATTTTATGTCTGGTTTCTTTTAATTCCTTTCACATTTTTAAAGATTTCTTTTAACTTAAATTTATTCATTTTTTTAAATTTTTATTGTTGGTTGTTCAAAACATTACATAGTTCTTGCTATATCATATTTCACACTTTGATTCAAGTGGGATATAAACTCCCATTTTTACCCCGTATACAGATTGCAGAATCATATCAGTTGCACATCTATTGATTTACATATTGCCATACTAGTGTCTGTTGTATTCTGCTGCCTTTCCTATCCTCTACTATCCCCCTCCCCCTCCCCTCCCCTCTTCTCTCTCTACCCCCTCTACTGTAATTCATTTCTCCCCCTTATATTTTTCCCCCTTTCCCCTCACTTCCTCTTGTATGTAATTTTGTATACCCCTGAGGGTCTCCTTCCATTTACATGCAATTTCCCTTCTCTCTCCCTTTCCCTCCCACCTCTCATCCCTGTGTAATGTTAATCTTCTTCTCATGCTCTTTGTCCCTACTCTGTTCTTAGTTACTCTCCTTATATCAAAGAAGACATTTGGCATTTGTTTTTAAGGGATTGGCTAGCTTCACTTAGCATAATCTGCTCTAATGCCATCCATTTCCCTCCAAATTCTGCCACAGTCTGGCTGGGCACAATTCAGGAGCCACTTGTCAAAAGAAACTAACTTTATTTTTAGAACCACACAAGATAAACAAAACAGCTCCTCAGGAAAAAACCCTCAGAGCCCAACTGTCACCACCAGCTTCCCACAAGCCACACACCCCAACCTCCTCTTCCTCCCACAATCCTCCTGCTCTTAGGCCGATTGGCTGGGTCGCATGGGCGGAGCCAAAAAAGTCCCCCAATGAGCAGCTCCGTGGTCTGAAAGGGCAGGGAAACAGCCCAATGAGCATCACCGCAGAGGAGCCAATCAGCTAGATGTTGCTGGGGCCGCTGTGAGCCAATCATCAGCTGACAGTCTGAAAGTTTGCTGGGGCCCCTTCAGCTCATCAGCTGGCAGTCTGAAAGTTTGCTGGGGCCCCTTCGGCTGTGGCTCTCAACATCTCCCCCTCTCTGTTTAAATAAGAAGCATGTGGCTTAGGGACCGTGTCTGCCTTAGGTTGTCCAATAGTACATATGGTCCTTACCCGTTATTGGATGAGCTGACCTCAAGGCGTCAGCCTCCTGTCTTAGGTTGGTACCATAGTAATTGGATCTTACCCGTCATTGACTACCAGTCCAGTATACAGCCACACCTGTGTAGAGGTCTTCGTACCAGCGGGGGGGGGGGGTGAGGTTCTTTGCCTCACCTCTGTTGGCCCCCAAATTTTAGCTGAACGATCATGACAAACAGAAGGGAGGAAGATACACCAAGCCAGCTGACGGCTCCTTTTGGAAAAATTGTACCACCGATGACACCATCAGCATGTATACCCCAACACTACCAGAAGTTGCTGCACCAACAGATAGTTCACAATGCATACAAGTGAGTTCACAATGCATATAAGTGATACATAGTCCAGGAAAGTTCTGCAAGCAGTTCAGTGATGGCTATTGCAGAAGCTGTAGATTGGTTTTATCTTTGTCTTCATGCACTGGGATGAAGATAGGAATTCTGACAATAATGGCTAAAGAAAAATTATATAACATTATATAACATTCCAGAAGGCACTAAAAGAAAACAATTTTCTTAACAATTTACATTGTCTTCACTGAAGATAGGAATTCTGGCAATAATGGCTAAAGAAAAAATTATGTAACATTCCAGAAGGCACTAAAAGAAAACAATTTTCTTAACAATTTACATTGTCTTCACCGGCACTGGGATGAAGATAGGAATTCTGGCAATAATGGCTAAAGAAAAAATTATGTAACGTCCCAGAAGGCATTAAAAGAAAACAATTTTCTTAACAATTTACATTATCTTTAAGAGAATTATTAAATATAATGAAAAGGAAAGGTGAAAGTAAACAAACAGATCTGTTAACCTCCTATTTTGTTCACATTTTAAAACAATCTTCAACAGCTGTTTACCCAATTTAAATTAAACCATTTAAATCACGTGAATAAAAAAAAAAATATTTGGATCCATTTTTTCATGAGCGCTCATCATATATGACATATGGACATACGTACATTCAAACACAAAACACAAGTGTGCACACATAATACATATGACACATAACATAATAGTAAAGGCCTTATAACATTTTACAGGTGAAATCTCCATTGCAATGTTTAAAAACTATAGTCAAAAAATAGAACTGATCAGCAAAACATTAACCTAGGTCTGTATGAACTCAAAAAAAATATATATATGGGAAAGGGCAATAATAAAATAGATATTGAAAAAAGCATTCTGGTTCTGTCGCAGATGTAAGAATAACCAAACTGGAGTTCTGGATATCACATCTTCTTTTTGGTCTGTAGAAATCGCTTTAGTTAATCTGTCTGGAATCCAAATCAGCTGCTGTTCTCCCTGTGGAAACACATAAACAGACCCCCGACTCCAGGCAATCACTGGGTCAGGACCTTAGTTAATCTCTCTGGAATCCAAATCGGCTGCTGTTCTCCCTGTGGAAACACACAAACAGACCCCCGACTCCAGACAATTACTGGGTCAGGACCTTTCCATTGTCCTGTTAGAATATCCTTCCAAAGTACCTTGGGCTTATATACATTTTTTGGACACATATGCCTTTCCGCAGCACTAAGCCCTGATGAATCCAAATTTAAAAAGTTTAGAGTAAAAAGGGTTATTTTAAGTTTATCTTTGGGGAATATATACCCCTTCCCAATTCCTTCTTTTTGCTTTAATAAGTACATTTTAATAGTTTGATGAGCTCTTTCAACTATGCCTTGTCCCTGTGGATTGTATGGGATTCCTGTTATATGAGTAATGCCAAATGATGAGCAAAATTGTTTAAAAGAGGTAGAAGTATAACCAGGGGCATTATCTGTTTTTAACTGTTTTGGAACGCCCACAGTGGCAAAATTTTGTAAGCAATGAGCTATAACATCTTTAGTTTTTTCTCCGGCATGAAGGGAGCCCATCAAAAATTCAGAAGAAGTATCAACTGTAACATGCAAATATTTTAATTTTCCAAATTCTGGCAAATGTGTGACGTCCATCTGCCAAATATGGTTAGGTATCAATCCTTTAGGATTGACTCCAAGATTAACTCGTGGTAAAAAGGTCACACAATTTTGACATTGTTTTATTATTTGTCTAGCTTGTTCCTTAGTTATTTTAAAACGCTTTTGTAAAGTATTAGCATTGACATGGAACTTTTTATGAAAATTTATAGCTTCTTCTAGTGTAGAGAAAATATGTATGTCATGTGTAGTTTTATCTGCTAAATCGTTGCCCAAACTAAGGGCTCCAGGCAATCCTGTATGTGCCCTGATATGTCCTATAAAGAATGGATCTTTTCTGTCCCAGATTAGACTTTGTATAGTGGAAAGCAAAAAGAAAATAGTAGAGGAAGGGGAAATCCTACCAGCATCTTCAAGGGATACTATAGCATTAACTATATACTGACTATCAGAAAATAAATTAAATACAGAATTTTTAAACATCACAAAAGCCTGTAATACTGCCTTAAGCTCTACCTTTTGAGCTGATTGTTTGGGTACTAAAAATGTAAAAGTTTGATCTGGTGTAACTATTGCTGCTGTACCATTATTTGATCCATCAGTGAATATATTTGGAGCATTCCCGATAGGTGTTTTTCTTGTCATTTTTGGAAAAATTACAGGATGCGATGACCAAAAAGACAATAAAGGATTAGATGGTAAGTGGTTATCAAATGAAACATTAGATTTGCACATGATTATTGCCCAAGTATTTAAGTCATTCGCTAACTCATCAATTTGATTCATAGTATATGGAGTAATAATTTTATTGGGAGAAATTCCAAACACTCCCTTTGCTGCTTTTATTCCTTTGAGTATTAATTGTCCTACAGCCTCAGGATACCTAGTAAGAATAGTGTTAGGAGAATAAGATAAATGTATCCATAATAATGGGCCTTCTTGCCAAAATACTCCTGTAGGAATATTTTTTTGTTGGTAGTACAATAAATAATAAAGGCAAACTTATATCAATTCTATCCAAATGCATATTTTCCATATATGTTTCAATGATTTTTAATGCCTTTCTTGCTTCAGGCGTTAACATTCGGGGTGAATTTGGATCTGATGGACCTTTTAGGATATCAAATAAAGGTCCCAACTCTCCTGTTGGTATACCTAGATAAGGCCTTATCCAATTTATGTCTCCTAATAACTTTTGAAAGTCATTAAGTGATTTGAGTTGATCTACTCGTATTTGAATTTTTGGTGGACGGACCATGGTTGAGGATAATAGAACTCCTAAATAATTAATTGGAAAATTTAATTGTACTTTATCTATTGCTATCTCTAGATTATAATTTTTTAATAAGTTTGTAAGTGTGGCATAACAGTCTAGCAATGTGTTTTTAGCTTTGTGTGCTAATAATACATCATCCATATAGTGAAATATTTGTAGTTCAGGATTTTGATTTCTAAGTGGCTGGATTGCTTTGTTAACATAAATTTGACACATAGTTGGGCTGTTAGCCATCCCTTGAGGGAGTACTTTCCATTCATATCTCTGATCAGGACCTTCATGATTCAGTGCAGGGATAGTAAATGCAAAACGTGGACTATCCTCAGGATGAATTGGAATTGAAAAAAAAACAATCTTTAATATCTATAACTAAAACATACCAAGTTTTTGGCAAAGCAGACAATTGAGGAATCCCCAATTGAGCAGGTCCCATAATAACCATCTCATTATTAATGGCTCTTAAATCTTGCAATAATCTCCATTTACCAGATTTCTTTTTGATGACAAAAATGGGAGTATTGTGGGGAGATACAGAAGGTTGTATATGTCCTTCTGCTAATTGTTGTTTGACCAGATCATGGGCTGCTAGTATCTTTTCTTTAGTCAGGGGCCACTGAGGAACCCATACTGGTCTTTCTGATTTCCAAGTAATTTTTATTGTCTCAGTGGCCCTTTCTGAAAATCCAACCCATGTCTGTCTGTTCCTTGATCTATTTGTATTGGTGCTGCTATACCTTGTTCTTGTTTTCCTAATCTTTTTCCTTTCCTAAAACCTTGTCTAGTCATAATAGTGGGTGCATTTTGGTTGATGTTATTTGTTAATGTCAAACCTAATTGATCTAGGACATCTCGTCCCCATAAATTTATAGGAAGATGATCCAATACATATGGCTTTATAGTTCCTTCACATCCTTCAGGATCCTTCCAATCTAATACCATTGCACTTCTATGGGGATTAGTCGCCACTCCTAGGCCTCGAAGCGTTTGAGTGGCTTGTTGTAATGGCCAATGTTTTGGCCATTCTTGACGAGAGATGATGCTAAGGTCTGCACCTGTATCCAGTAGCCCATTAAATTCATGTCCTTGAATATTTAGTTTTAGCATGGGGCGAGAATCTAAATTTAAAGACAGCATAGCCCAATCTACACCTGTGGAGCCTAATCCCTTGGAACCTCTTTCTATAGCATGACTGGAAAATTTATCATGTAGGCTTGGTATTATTAGTAACTGTGCTATTCTATCTCCTGGTGAAATTACTGATATACCATTTGGAGAACTGGCTATAATTTTTATTTCACCTTCATAATCGGGATCAATTACCCCAGGACTTATCATAAGTCCTTTTAGAGTAGAAGAGCTGCGTCCCAATAATAAGCCTACTGTTCCTTTGGGAAGAGGTCCTTTCACCCCTGTGGGAATGATTTGAACTCCCATCTCTGGAGTTAGTACTGATCTGGCGGAGGCGCAGATGTCCAACCCTGCGCTCCCTCTGGTTTGTCTGATGAGGGATCTGATGGACAATGTGTCCTGGGCACTACCCTGATGGGGTTGCTGGGTTCCTCCAGTGCTCCGTATATTTGTGGTTTTGGGCCCCAGAGCATTGGGCCCCCCTGTCCATTTTTTGGCAATGGAGCCCAATGCCTTTCTCCACGATATCGTGGATAAACACTTGGTCCTTGTTCGTTTTTTGATAATGGAGTACCCTCTATGGTGGGTTTTTTTTTTTTTTTAATTAATTTTTATTGTAGGTTGTTCAAAACATTACATAGTTTTTGATATATCATAATTCACACTTTGATTCAAGTGGGATATGAACTCCCATTTTTACCCCATATACAGATTGCAGAATCACATCAGTTGCACATTGATTTACATATTGCCATTCTGGAGTCTGTTGTATTATGCTGCCTTTCCCATCCTCCGCTATCCCCCCTCCCCCCTCCCCTCCCCTCTTCTCTCTCTACCCCCTCTACTGTACTTCATTTCTCCCCCTTATATTTTCCCTCCTTTCCCTTCACTTCCTCTTGTATGTAATTTTGTATACCCCTGAGGGTCTCCTTCCATTTACATGCAATTTCCCTTCTCTCTCCCTTTCCCTCCCACCTCTCATCCCTGTTTAATGTTAATCTTCTTCTCATGCTCTTCTTCCCTACTCTGTTCTTAGTAACTCTCCTTATATCAAAGAAGACATTTGGCATTTGTTTTTAAGGGATTGGCTAGCTTCACTTAGCATAATCTGCTCTAATGCCATCCATTTCCCTCCAAATTCTATGATTTTGTCATTTCTTAATGCAGAGTAATACTCCATTGTGTATAAATGCCACATTTTTTTTATCCATTCGTCTATTGAAGGGCATCTAGGTTGGTTCCACAGTCTTGCTATTGTGAATTGTGCTGCTATGAACATGGATGTAGCAGTGTCCCTATAGTGTGCTCTTTTTAGGTCTTTAGGGAATAGACCGAGTAGTGGAATAGCTGGATCAAATGGTGGTTCCATTCCGAGCTTTCCAAGAAATCTCCATACTGCTTTCCAAATTGGCCGCACCAATTTGCAGTCCCACCAGCAATGTACAAGAGTACCCTTTTCTCCACATCCTCGCCAGCACTTGTTGCTGTTTGACTTCCTAATGGCTGCCAATCTTACTGGAGTGAGATGGTATCTTAGGGTGGTTTTGATTTGCATTTCTCTGACTGCTAGAGATGGTGAGCATTTTTTCATATACTTGTTGATTGATTGTATGTCCTCCTCTGAGAAATTTCTGTTCAGGTCCTTGGCCCATTTGTTGATTGGGTTATTCGTTATCTCATTGTCTAATTTTTTTAGTTCTTTGTATATTCTGGATATTAGGGCTCTGTCTGAAGTGTGAGGAGTAAAGATTTGTTCCCAGGACGTAGGCTCCCTATTCACCTCTCTTATTGTTTCTTTTGCTGAGAAAAAACTTTTTAGTTTTAGTAAGTCCCATTTGTTGATTCTAGTTATTAACTGTTGTGCTATGGGTGTCCTATTGAGGAATTTGGAGCCCGACCCCACAGTATGTAGATCATAGCCAACTTTTTCTTCTATCAGACGCCATGTCTCTGATTTGATATCAAGTTCCTTGATCCACTTTGAGTTAACTTTTGTGCATGGCGAGAGAAAGGGATTCAGTTTCATTTTGTTGCATATGGATTTCCAGTTTTCCCAACACCATTTGTTGAAGATGCTATCCTTCTTCCATTTCATGCTTTTAGCCCCTTTATCAAATATAAGATAGTTGTAGTTTTGTGGATTGGTTTCTGTGTCCTCTATTCTGTACCATTGGTCCACCTGCCTGTTTTGGTACCAGTACCATGCTGTTTTTGTTACTATTGCTCTGTAGTATAGTTTGAAGTCTGGTATAGCTATGCCGCCTGATTCACATTTCCTGCTTAGAATTGTTTTTGCTATTCTGGGTCTTTTATTTTTCCATATGAATTTCATGATTGCTTTCTCTATTTCTACAAGAAATGCCGTTGGGATTTTGATTGGCATTGCATTAAACCTATAGAGAACTTTTGGTAATATCGCCATTTTGATGATGTTACTTCTACCTATCCATGAACAGGGTATATTTTTCCATCTTCTAAGATCTTCTTCTATTTCTCTCTTTAGGGTTCTGTAGTTTTCATTGTATAAGTCTTTCACCTCTTTTGTTAGGTTGATTCCCAAGTATTTTATTTTCTTTGAGGATATTGTGAATGGGGTGGTTGTCCTCATTTCCATTTCAGAGGATTTGTTGCTGATATACAGGAATGCCTTTGATTTATGCGTGTTGATCTTATAGCCTGCCACTTTGCTGAATTCATTTATTAGCTCTAATAGTTTCTTTGTAGACCCTTTTGGGTCTGCTAGGTATAGAATCATGTCATCTGCAAATAGTGATAATTTGAGTTCTTCTTTTCCTATTTTTATGCCTTTAATTTCTTTCGTCTGTCTAATTGCTCTGGCCAGTGATTCGAGAACTATGTTGAACAGAAGTGGTGAGAGAGGGCATCCCTGTCTTGTTCCAGATTTTAGAGGGAACGCCTTCAGTTTTTCTCCATTCAGAATGATGCTAGCCTGAGGCTTAGCATAGATTGCTTTTACAATGTTGAGGTATGTTCCTGTTGTCCCTAGTTTTTCTAGAGTTTTGAACATAAAGGGATGCTGTACTTTGTCGAATGCTTTTTCCGCATCTATCGAGATGACCATATGGTTCTTATTTTTAAGCCTATTGATGTGGTGAATAACATTTATTGATTTCCGTATATTGAACCAACCTTGCATCCCAGGGATAAATCCTACCTGATCATGGTGCACAATTTTTTTGATATGTTTTTGTATCCGGTTCGCAAGAAGTTTATTGAGGATTTTTGCATCTAGGTTCATTAGAGATATTGGTCTGTAGTTTTCTTTCTTTGAAGTGTCTTTGTCTGGTTTAGGAATCAGGGTGATGTTGGCCTCATAGAATGAATTTGGAAGTTCTCCCTCTTTTTCTATTTCCTTAAATAGCTTGAAAAGTATTGGTGTTAATTCCTCTTTAAAGGTTTTGAAAAACTCTGCTGTATACCCATCCGGTCCTGGGCTTTTCTTAGTTGGTAGTCTTTTGATGGTATCTTCTATTTCCTCAATTGATATTGGTCTGTTTAGGTTGTCAATATCCTCTTGGCTCAATCTGGGCAAATCATATGACTTAAGAAATTTATCGATGCCTTCACTATCTTCTATTTTATTGGAGTATAAGGATTCAAAATAATTTCTGATAATCTTCTGTATTTCTGAAGTGTCTGTTGTGATATTGCCTTTTTCATCCCGTATGCTGGTAATTTGAGTTCTCTCTCTTCTTCTCTTTGTTAGCGTGGCTAAGGGTCTGTCGATTTTATTTATTTTTTCAAAGAACCAACTTTTAGTTTTGTCAATTTTTCCAATTGTTTCTTTCGTTTCGATTTCATTAATTTCAGCTCTGATTTTAATTATTTCTTGTCTTCTACTTCTTTTGCTGTTTTTTTGCTCTTCTTTTTCTAGGATTTTGAGTTGAAGTATTAGATCATTTATTTGTTGGTTTTTCCTTTTTTTAAGGAATGAACTCCAAGCAATAAATTTTCCTCTTAGAACTGCTTTCAATGTGTCCCATAGATTCCGATATGTTGTGTCTGTGTTTTCATTTATCTCTAAGAATTTTTTAATTTCCTCCTTGATGTCTTCTATAACCCATTGATCATTCAGTAACCTATTGTTCATTCTCCAAGTGATGCATGATTTTTCCTTACTTCTTTTATTGTTGATTTTCAATTTCATTCCATTATGATCAGATAATATGCATGGTATTATCTCTACTCCTTTATATTGTCTAATAGTTGCCCTGTGACATAATATATGATCTATTTTTGAGAAGGATCCATGTGCTGCTGAGAAAAAAGTGTAACTGCTTGATGTTGGGTGGTATATTCTATATATGTCAATTAAGTCTAGGTTATTAATTGTGTTATTGAGCTCTATAGTTTCCTTATTCAACTTTTGTTTGGAAGATCTGTCCAGTGGTGAGAGAGGTGTGTTGAAGTCTCCCATGATTATTGTATGGTGGTCTATTAGACTCTTGAACTTGAGAAGAGTTTGTTTGATGAACATAGCTGCACCATTGTTTGGGGCATATATATTTATAATTGTTATGTCTTGTTGGTGTATGGTTCCCTTGAGAAGTATGTAGTGTCCCTCTTCATCCCTTTTGATTAACTTTGGCTTGAAATCTATTTTATTTGAAATGAGTATGGACACTCCTGCTTGTTTGCGAAGTCCATATGAGTGATATGATTTTTCCCAACCTTTCACCTTCAGTCTATGTATGTCTTTTCCTATCAGATGTGTCTCCTGAAGGCAGCATATTGTTGGGTCTTGTTTAGTGATCCATTCTGCTAGCCTGTGTCTCTTAATTGGTGAGTTTAAGCCATTAACATTTAGAGTTATTATTGAGATATGGTTTGTTCTTCCAGCCATATTTGTTTATTTATGTTACTAAACATGGTTTGTTTTCCTCTTTGATTATTCCCCCCCACCTTTACTGTACTACCTCCCGCTGTTGGTTTTCATTGATATTTTCCATTTCCTCTTCCTGTAATATTTTGCCGAGGATGTTTTGAAGAGCTGGTTTTCTAGCTGCAAATTCTTTTAACTTTTGTTTATCATGGAAGGTTTTAATTTCATCTTCCATCCTGAAGCTTAATTTCGCGGGATACACAATTCTTGGTTGGAACCCCTTTTCTTTCAACGTTTGAAATATGTTATTCCAGGATCTTCTAGCTTTCAGAGTCTGTGTTGAAAGATCAGCTGTTATCCTGATTGGTTTACCCCTAAATGTAATCTGCTTCCTTTCTCTTGTAGCTTTTAAAATTCTCTCCTTATTCTGTATGTTGGGCATCTTCATTATAATGTGTCTAGGTGTGGCTCTCTTATGATTTTGCACATTCGGCGTCCTGTAGGCTTCTAGGATTTGGGATTCTGTCTCATTCTTCAAGTCTGGGAAGTTTTCTCGTATTATTTCGTTGAATAGATTGGTCATTCCTTTGGTTTGGACCTCAATACCTTCCTGTATCCCCATGACCCTTAAGTTGGGTCTCTTTATGTTATCCCATATTTCTTGAATGTTCTGCTCATGGTTTCTTAACAGCTTTGCTGAGCTGTCTATGTTCTTCTCCAGTTGAAATACTTTGTCTTCATTGTCTGATGTTCTATCTTCTAAGTGTTCTACTCTGCTGGTAGTATTCTCAATTGAGTTTTTAAGTTGGTTTATTGTTTCCTGCATTTCCAGGATTTCTGTTTGTTTGTTTTTTATAACCTCTATCTCCCTGTATAATTGATCTTTTGCTTCTTGGATTTGTTTGTGTAATTTATTGTCGAAGTGGTCGAAGTGGTCTTTCATTGTCTGATTTTGCTGTCTAATGTCTTCCTTGAGACTCCAGATCATCTGAAGCATGTATATCCTGAATTCTTTATCTGACATTCCATCTGCTGCAGATATTACCTCTTCTAAAGTTGAGTTGACCTGCATTGCTTGTGGTCCTTTCTTTCCTTGTCTTTTCATACTGATCGCGTTTCGTTCTTCTGGTAGCCACGCCCCCGTATCTGGTGCAAGAGACCTCAGTTGTCAGCACTGGTGGGGGCTGTAGCTGGGAGACCCGCGCCGCGCGGCTCCCGCCGGCTCCTGCGTCAGCGCCGCCTCAGCTCCCGCCGGTTCCCGTGCCGCTGCCGCGGTTCCCGCCAGCTCCGTCCGGCTCCCTCGCCACTCCTGCTAATTTAGAGTCCGCTGGGAAGGAATCTCTTTGGCCGATCTTTGGTGACTTCCCCTCTCTGCTATGGCGGGCCCCTGGCTCCTTGCAGGAGTGACCGAAGGGAGAGGTGGAACTGGCTTGTCTCTGGTCTGATATAATCTCTGGTTTTAGATCCCAGTTCGCTAATTCATAGAGGCTTGGTTAGATTTCCTTCCCATCCTCTCAAGGTGGGGAGCCCTTTCCTGGGTGGGCAGGGCCGTTAGCAGAGCCGGAAGGGCACGTGCCTTCTGTCGGGCCAGGCAGGGACCCTTCTGGCTGCGCTGGGCCGCCGGGGGCTCCCTCAGCGCCAGGCAGATGGCGCCCGCGTGGCTAAGAGCCGGGTGGGGTAACCCTTCGCAGAGCGGGCGGGCCGCCAGGAGTGCCGGGATGGTGGGAGCTGTCTGCCGGCCGGGCAGGGACCCTTCTCGACGAGCAGGGCCGCTGGGGGCGCTTGTAAAGCCGGGCGGCTGAGACCCAGGCGGGCGGGGTGGCTGTTTGCAGGGCAAGAGCGGGACCGGCAGGGTAGCCGGGATGGCGGAAACTGTCTGTTGGCCGTGCAGGGACCCTTCTCGCCAAGCAGGGTTGCCGGGGGCGCTTGTAAAGCCGGGCGGCTGCAGCCTCGTGGCTAAGAACCAAGCGGGCGGGGTGGCTGTTTGCAGAACGAGAGCGGAATGGCGGGAGCTGTCTGCCGGCAGGGCGGGGACTCTTCTCGCCGAGGAGGGTCGCTGGGGGCGCTTGTAAAGCCGGGCGGCTGCAGCCTCGTGGCTAAGAACCAAGCGGGCGGGCTGGCTGTTTGCAGAACAAGAGCGGAATGGCGGGAGCTGTCTGCCGGCAGGGCGGGGACCCTTCTCGCAGAGCAGGGCCGCCGGGGGCGCTTGTAAAGCCGGGTGGCTGCCGCCGCGTGTCTAAGACCCAGGCGGGCGGGGTGGCTGTTTGCAGGGCAAGAGCGGGACCGGCAGGGTAGCCGGGATGGCGGAAACTGTCTGTTGGCCGGGCAGGGACCCTTCTCGCCGAGCAGGGTCGCCGGGGGCGCTTGTAAAGCCGGGCGGCTGCAGCCTCGTGGCTAAGAACCAAGCGGGCGGGTGGCTGTTTGCAGAACAAGAGCGGAATGGCGGGAGCTGTCTGCCAGCAGGGCGGGGACCCTTCTCGCCGAGCAGGGTCGCCGGGGGCACTTGTAAAGCCGGGCGGCTGCAGCCTCGTGGCTAAGAACCAAGCGGGCGGGCTAACTGTTTGCAGAACAAGAGCGGAATGGCGGGAGCTGTCTGCCGGCAGGGCGGGGACCCTTCTCCCGAGCAGGGTCGCCGGGGGCGCTTGTAAAGCCGGGCGGCTGCAGCCTCGTGGCTAAGAACCAAGCGGGCGGGCTGGCTGTTTGCAGAACAAGAGCGGAATGGCGGGAGCTGTCTGCCGGCAGGGCGGGGACCCTTCTCGCAGAGCAGGGCCGCCGGGGGCGCTTGTAAAGCCGGGTGGCTGCCGCCGCGTGTCTAAGACCCAGGCGGGCGGGGTGGCTGTTTGCAGGGCAAGAGCGGGACCGGCAGGGTAGCCGGGATGGCGGCAACTGTCTGTTGGCCGGGCAGGGACCCTTCTCGCCGAGCAGGGTCGCCGGGGGCGCTTGTAAAGCCGGGCGGCTGCAGCCTCGTGGCTAAGAACCAAGCGGGCGGGGTGGCTGCTTGCAGAACAAGAGCGGAATGGCGGGAGCTGTCTGCCGGCAGGGCGGGGACCCTTCTCGCCGAGCAGGGTCGCCGGGGGGCGTTTGTAAAGCCGGGCGGCTGCAGCCTCGTGGCTAAGAACCAAGCGGGCGGGGTGGCTGCTTGCAGAACAAGAGTGGAATGGCGGGAGCTGTCTGCCGGCAGGGCGGGGACCCTTCTCGCCGAGCAGGGTCGCCGGGGGCGCTTGTAAAGCCGGGCGGCTGCAGCCTCGTGGCTAAGAACCAAGCGGGCGGGCTAGCTGTTTGCAGAACAAGAGCGGAATGGTGGGAGCTGTCTGCCGGCAGGGCGGGGACCCTTCTCGCCGAGCAGGGTCGCCACCCTTCTCGCCGAGCAGGGTCGCCGGGGGCGCTTGTAAAGCCGGGCGGCTGCAGCCTCGTGGCTAAGAACCAAGCGGGCGGGGTAGCTGCTTGCAGAACAAGAGCGGAATGGCGGGAGCTGTCTGCCGGCAGGGCGGGGACCCTTCTCGCCGAGCAGGGCCGCCGGGGGTGCTTGTAAAGCCGGGTGTCTGCAGCGGCGTGGCTAAGAACCAGCCGGGTGGGGTGGCTGTTCGCCGGGCAAAAGCAGGGCCGCCAGGGTAGCCGGGATGGCGGGCGCTGTCTGCTGGCTGGGCGGGGACCCTTCTGCCGCGCTGCTCTGGGCCGCCTGCCGCTTGCAGAAGCGGCGGGTGGCCGCGGGATTGGACTCTGAGCCCGCGCTGCCAGTCAAGTTTCACTTGTTTGGGGCAAACTGTCACGTCTAATAAACTTACTAATTCTCGGCAGGTCTCCTTTCAACGGAATTTTGCTAGAAGATCCTCAGTAGGTAGAATGTAGCTGTTTTAATTGGTGTTTCTGATCCCGTTAATGTGGAGATATTGAAAGTGCAGCTTCCTCGCCGGCCGCCATGTTGGATCCCCTCTATGGTGGTTTGAGAACGGCATTCATTAGCCCAATGTCTCCCTCTACGGCATCGTGGGCAAATACCCTGTATTCTACTTCTTTGATACCTAGTTTTGTTAAACCCTCCTCCTATGGGGCAATTCCTTTTAAAATGTCCTGTTTGTTCACAATTGTAGCATGTTCTTGGCCTGGAATCAAAAGCCTGTTTTACTGCAGCTGCCACAATTTGCCCTTGTTCATTAATGTCTCTGGCATCTAAAGCCTGTTTTACTGCAGCTGCCATGACTTGCTCTTGTTCATTAATGTCTCTACATAATTTAATATATGTGTTTAAATCTTCATGTTTCCATGGTCTAATGATATCTCTGCACCAACGATTCGCTTGGTCATAAGCCAGTTGTTTTATTAATGGCATTGCTTGTTCTGTATTCCCAAAAACTCTGGAAGCTGTTTGAATAAGCCTATCTACAAATTCAGCATAAGATTCATTAGTTCCTTGTATTATCTTAGATAATTGACCTTGTAAACCTCCATGTCCTTGTAAAGTCTTCCATGCCTTAACTGCATCTACAGCAATTTGTAAATATACACCAGGATCATATGCAATTTGTTGCTGCTGATCCTCATAAGGTCCCTTTCCTAACAACATATCTAGATTTCTCTGAGGATAACCAGCTGCTGCATTTCGCCTAGCCGTCTCCTTGCAAAATTCCTCATTGGCAACCTTCCATAACAGGTATTGTCCTCCATTTAGCACAGCTTTACACATATTAGCCCAATCTGCTGGCGTCATGTTCAAATTGGTAATGGATTCAACCAAGCTTACAGTGAAGGGTGCTTGAGGACCATAGGTTGTTACAGCCTCTTTTAGCTGCTTCACTGTTTTGAAATTTAAAGTATGGTAAATTCGCTGCCCTCCTACCTCAAATACAGGGCATGTTAATACTTGAGATCCTGTCTCAGGATCTGAACTATCCACTGCGGGGGTTGGGGGCCTCTCAGCATATGAAGGTGGCCTTGTCAGTTGGACACTTACGCCCTCTGGTGATAGAAAGGTTTTAGTAGCAGTCTCCTTTTGTAACTTTCCCCCTGATGGCTTTTTCTGCTCTAAACTTTCTTTCTCTGTCTGATTAGCTCGAAAGACCTTCTCTTTTACTTGAATCTTTTCCTCTTTCTGACTAACTTGAGAGACCTCCTCATTTACTTGAATCAATATGTCTTCTCCTTCCTCTACCTTTGTCTGAAGTGAAGGTTTTGGACTAAGAAAACCAGATACCAATGCCCACAATGCCAATGTGCCAGCTGGCAGAGTTCCTGGGCTGTTCTTTTCTATTCTTTTTAAATCTTCACCATGATGGTTCCATTGTGATATATTTAACAACTCCTCCTTAAAAAGCCATGGGCTACATTTTTGCATTGTATCAACGTATGCCCTGACTGCTCTTGATTTTACTGGGATGCCTTCTTCCTCTAACAATTTACTTAACTCTTTCAGTTTGTTTTTTACTAGTTTCTGATCCCGTATTTCTACTATAATACAACCCAACAAGATGACGCCAAACAAAACCGAGACAGAATGAAATAAAAATGGAACAACAAAAATTCATTATAGCCTTTCTATCCTCCTGACATGTGCATCCGTCCTTTCTCCCTATCTGTTCCTCAGACGTAAATAGTTTTTCCTCAGAAGTGAGCGGTTTTTCTTCCGTCTCACTCATCTCCAGGGACAGGCAACTTAAAACAAAAATGAAGCAAAACAAAAGAGGAATCTTAAAATGGCTCCCCATCCTCTCACCTGCCCTCAGGGGCGAGCGGTTTACTTACCCTCAGTCGCTCCCCGTGCGAGCCACCAAATGCCGCAGTCTGGCTGGGCACAATTCAGGAGCCACTTGTCAAAAGAAACTAACTTTATTTTTAGAACCACACAAGATAAACAAAACAGCTCCTCAGGAAAAAACCCTCAGAGCCCAACTGCCACCACCGGCTTCCCACAAGCCACACACCCCAACCTCCTCTTCCTCCCACAATCCTCCTGCTCTTAGGCCGAATGGCTGGGTCGCATGGGCGGAGCCAAAAAAGTCCCCCAATGAGCAGCTCCGTGGTCTGAAAGGGCAGGGAAACAGCCCAATGAGCATCACCGCAGAGGAGCCAATCAGCTAGATGTTGCTGGGGCCGCTGTGAGCCAATCATCAGCTGACAGTCTGAAAGTTTGCTGGGGCCCCTTCAGCTCATCAGCTGGCAGTCTGAAAGTTTGCTGGGGCCCCTTCGGCTGTGGCTCTCAACAAAATTCTATGATTTTGTCATTTTTTAATGCAGAGTAATACTCCATTGTGTATAAATGCCACATTTTTTTTTATCCATTCGTCTATTGAAGGGCATCTAGGTTGGTTCCACAGTCTTGCTATTGTGAATTGTGCTGCTATGAACATGGATGTAGCAGTGTCCCTATAGTGTGCTCTTTTTAGGTCTTTAGGGAATAGACCGAGTAGGGGAATAGCTGGGTCAAATGGTGGTTCCATTCCGAGCTTTCCAAGAAATCTCCATACTGCTTTCCAAATTGGCCGCACCAATTTGCAGTCCCACCAGCAATGTACAAGTGAACCCTTTTCCCCACATCCTCGCCAGCACTTGTTGTTGTTTGACTTCCTAATGGCTGTCAATCTTACTGGAGTGAGATGGTATCTTAGGGTGGTTTTGATTTGCATTTCTCTGACTGCTAGAGATGGTGAGCATTTTTTCATGTACTTGTTGATTGATTGTATGTCCTCCTCTGAGAAATGTCTGTTCAGGTCCTTGGCCCATTTGTTGATTGGGTTATTTGTTATCTTATTGTCTAATTTTTTGAGTTCTTTGTATATTCTGGATATTAGGGCTCTGTCTGAAGTGTGAGGAGTAAAGATTTGTTCCCAGGACGTAGGCTCCCTATTTACCTCTCTTATTGTTTCTTTTGCTGAGAAAAAATTTTTTAGTTTGAGTAAGTCCCATTTGTTGATTCTAGTTATTAACTCTTGTGCTATGGGTGTCCTATTGAGGAATTTGGAGCCTGACCCCACAGTATGTAGATCATAGCCAACTTTTTCTTCTATCAGACGCCATGTCTATGATTTGATATCCAGTTCCTTGATCCATTTTGAGTTAACTTTTGTGCATGGTGAGAGAAAGGGATTCAGTTTCATTTTGTTGCATATGGATTTCCAGTTTTCCCAGCACCATTTGTTGAAGATGCTATCCTTCCTCCATTGCATGCTTTTAGCCCCTTTATCAAATATAAGATAGTTGTAATTTTGTGGATTGGTTTCTGTGTCCTCTATTCTGTACCATTGGTCCACCCGCCTGTTTTGGTACCAGTACCATGCTGTTTTTGTTACTATTGCTCTGTAGTATAGTTTGAAGTCTGGTATAGCTATACCGCCTGATTCACACTTCCTGCTTAGCATTGTTTTTGCTATTCTGGGTCTTTTATTTTTCCATATGAATTTCATGATTGCTTTTTCTATTTCTACAAGTAATGCCATTGGGATTTTGATTGGCATTGCATTAAACCTATAGAGAACTTTTGGTAATATCGCCATTTTGATGATGTTAGTTCTACCTATCCATGAACAGGGTATATTTTTCCATCTTCTAAGATCTTCTATTTCTCTCTTTAGAGTTCTGTAGTTTTCATTGTATAAGTCTTTCACCTCTTTTGTTAGGTTGATTCCCAAGTATTTTATTTTTTTGAGGATATTGTGAATGGAGTGGTTGTCCTCATTTCCATTTCAGAGGATTTGTCGCTGATATACAGGAATGCCTTTGATTTATGCGTGTTGATTTTATATCCTGCCACTTTGCTGAATTCATTTATTAGCTCTAATAGTTTCTTTGTAGACCCTTTTGGGTCTTCTAGGTATAGAATCATGTCATCTGCAAATAGTGATAATTTGAGTTCTTCTTTTCCTATTTTTATGCCTTTAATTTCTTTCGTCTGTCTAATTGCTCTGGCCAGTGTTTCAAGAACTATGTTGAACAGAAGTGGTGAGAGAGGGCATCCCTGTCTTGTTCCAGATTTTAGAGGGAATGCCTTCAGTTTTTCTCCATTCAGAATGATGCTAGCCTGAGGCTTAGCATAGATTGCTTTTACAATATTGAGGTATGTTCCTGTTATCCCTATTTTTTCTAGAATTTTGAACATAAAGGGATGTTGTACTTTGTTGAATGCTTTTTCTGCATCTATCAAGATGATCATATGGTTCTTATTTTTAAGCCTATTGATGTGGTGAATAACATTTATTGATTTCCGTATATTGAACCAACCTTGCATCCCAGGGATAAATCCTACCTGATCATGGTGCACAATTTTTTTGATATGTTTTTGTATCCGGTTCGCCAGAATTTTATTGAGGATTTTTGCATCTAGGTTCATTAGAGATATTGGTCTGTAGTTTTCTTTCTTTGAAGTGTCTTTGTCTGGTTTAGGAATCAGGGTGATGTTGGCCTCGTAGAATGAATTTGGAAGTTCTCCCTCTTTTTCTATTTCCTGAAATAGCTTGAAAAGTATTGCTATTAGTTCCTCTTTAAAGGTTTTGTAATACTCTGCTGTATACCCATCCGGTTCTGGGCTTTTCGTAGTTGGTAGTCTTTTGATGGTTTCTTCTATTTCCTCAATTGATATTGGTCTGTTTAGATTGTAAATATCCTCCTGACTCAATCTGGGCAGATCATATGTCTTAAGAAATTTATCGATGCCTTCACTATCTTCTATTTTATTGGAGTATAAGGATTCAAAATAATTTCTGATCATCTTCTGTATTTCTGAAGTGTCTGTTGTGATATTGCCTTTTTCATCCCGTATGCTAATAATTTGAGTTCTCTCTCTTCTTCTCTTCGTTAGCGTGGCTAACGGTCTGTTGATTTTATTTATTTTTTCAAAGAACCAACTTTTAGTTTTGTCAATTTTTTCAATTGTTTCTTTTACTTCGATTTCATTAATTTCAGCTCTGATTTTAATTATTTCTTGCCTTCTACTTCTTTTGCTGTTGTTTTGCTCTTCTTTTTCTAGGATTTTGAGATGAAGTATTAGATCATTTATTTGTTTTTTTTTTTTTTTTAAGGAATGAACTCCAAGCAATAAATTTTCCTCTTAGAACTGCTTTCAATGTGTCCCATAGATTTTGATATGTTGTGTCTGTGTTTTCATTTATCTCTAAGAATTTTTTAATTTCCTCCTTGATGTCTTCTATAGCCCATTGATCATTCAGTAACCTATTGTTCATTCTCCAAGTGATGCATGATTTTTCCTTACTTCTTTTATTGTTTATTTTCAATTTCATTCCATTATGATCAGATAAGATGCATGGTATTATCTCTATTCCTTTATATTGTCTAAGAGTTGCCCTGTGACATTATATATAATCTATTTTTGAGAAGGATCCATGTGCTGCTGAGAAAAAAGTGTAACTGCTTGATCTTGGGTGGTATATTCTATATATGTCAATTAAGTCTAGGTTATTAATTATGTTATTGAGTTCTACAGTTTCCTTTTTCAACTTTTGTTTGGAAGATCTGTCCAGTGGTGAGAGAGGTGTGTTGAGGTCTCCCATGATTATTGTATGGTGGTCTATTAGACTCTTGAACTTGAGAAGAGTTTGTTTGATGAACATAGCTGCACCATTGTTTGGGGCATATATATTTATGATTGTTATGTCTTGTTGGTGTATGGTTCCCTTGAGCAGTATGTAGTGTCCCTCTTTATCCCTTTTGATTAACTTTGGCTTGAAATCTATTTTATTTGATATGAGTATGGACACTCCTGCTTGTTTCCGAAGTCCATATGAGTGATATGATTTTTCCCAACCTTTCACCTTCAGTCTATGTATGTCTTTTCCTATCAAATGCGTCTCCTGAAGGCAGTATATTGTTGGGTCTTGTTTTGTGATCCATTCTACTAGCCTGTGTCTCTTGATTGGTGAGTTTAAGCCATTAACATTTAGGGTTATTATTGAGATATGGGTTGTTCTTCCAGCCATATTTGTTTATTTATGTTACTAAACATGGTTTGTTTTCCTCTTTGATTATTCCCCCCCCCCCTTTACTGTACTCCCTCCCGCTGTTGGTTTTCATTGATATTTTCCATTTCCTCTTCCTGTAATGTTTTGCCGAGGATGTTTTGAAGAGCTGGTTTTCTAGCTGCAAATTCTTTTAACTTTTGTTTATCATGGAAGTTTTTAATTTCATGTTCCATCCTGAAGCTTAATTTCGCTGGATACACAATTCTTGGTTGGAACCCATTTTCTTTCAGTGTTTGAAATATGTTATTCCAGGATCTTCTAGCTTTCAGAGTCTGTGTTGAAAGATCAGCTGTTATCCTGATTGGTTTACCCCTAAATGTAATCTGCTTCCTTTCTCTTGTATCTTTTAAAATTCTCTCCTTATTCTGTATGTTGGGCATCTTCATTATAATGTGTCTAGGTGTGGATCTCTTATGATTTTGCACATTCGGCGTCCTGTAGGCTTCTAGGATTTGGGATTCTGTCTCATTCTTCAAGTCTGGGAAGTTTTCTCGTATTATTTCATTAAATAGATTGCTCATTCCTTTGGTTTGGACCTCTATACCTTCCTGTATCCCAATGACTCTTAAGTTTGGTCTCTTTATGTTATCCCATATTTCTTGAATGTTCTGCTCATGGTTTCTTAACAGTTTTGCTGAGCTGTCTATGTTCTTCTGCAGTTGAAATACTTTGACTTCGTTGTCTGATGTTCTATCTTCTAAGTGTTCTACTCTGCTGGTAGTATTCTCAATTGAGTTTTTAAGTTGGTTTATTGCTTCCTGCATTTCTAGGATTTCTGTTTGTTTTTTATAACCTCTATCTCCCTGTATAATTGATCTTTCGCTTCTTGGATTTGTTTCTGTAATTCATTGTTGAAGTGGTCGAAGTGGTCTTTCATTGTCTGATTTTGCTGTCTAATGTCTTCCTTGAGACTCCAGATCATCTGAAGCATGTATATCCTGAATTCTTTATCTGACATTCCATCTGCTGCAGATATTACCTCTTCTAAAGTTGAGTTGACCTGCATTGCTTGTGGTCCTTTCTTTCCTTGTCTTTTCATACTGATCGCGTTTCTTTCTGCTTAGTGAAACTGTTGTGTTTTTGATTTTTCCCCCTATATATTTATATTGCTCTTGTATAGTTGCAAAGTCTCCCTCGCAGGCATTGGCGGTGGTTCTGCCCCTCCTCCAATTGGGGCAATGTGCCTACCACGCAGGCAGGCCACTGGGCCTGTACTTTTGGTGGGCCTGTTATTTTGGTGGTCGCAGGTTCGCCTACCTTGCAGGCGCGGCGGCGGCTCAGACCCTCTGCAGGCCGCTGGGCCTGTTCTTCCTGTGGGTCGCAGGTCCGCCTACCTTGCAATCGCGAGCAGCGGCTCTGCCCCTCTTCTGGCCTCCGCTGGCCGCTAGGCCTGTTTTGTCTGTCGGTTGCAGGTCTGTCTACCTAGCAGGCGCTGGTGGCAGCTCTGCCCCTCTCCAAACCGGGGCGATGTGTCTGGCAGGCCACTGGGCCTGTTTTGTTGGTGGTCACGGTTGCGCCTACCTTGCAGGCGCGTGGAGCAGCTGTGCCCCTCCACCAGTTGCTGGGCCTGACCTGCCGGTGGGTGGCAGGTCTGCCTACCTTGCAGGCGCCCGGCGGATCTGCCCCTCCCCCAACCAGGGCGATGTGTCAGGCGGGCTTCTGGGCCTGTTCTGTCGGTGGTCACGGTTCTGCTTACCTTGCAGGCACGTGGGGCAGCTGTGCCCCTCCGCAGGTTGCTGGGCTGACCTGCCGGTGGGTCGCAGGTTCGCCTACCTTGCAGGCGCGGGGGCGGGGGAGGGGGTGGCTTTGCCGCTCTGCGGATTGCTGTGCCTGTTCTGCTGGTGGGTTGCAGGTCTGCCTACCTTGCAGGCGCCCGGCGGCTCTGCCCCTCCCCCAACCGGGGCGATGTTCTGGCGGGCCACTGGGCCTGTTTTGTCGGTGGTCAGGGTTCCGCCTACCTTGCAGGCGCGTGGAGCAGCTGTGCCCCTGCACAGGTTACTGGGCCTGACCTGCTGGTGGTTGGCAGGTGCACCTACTTTGCAGGCGCGGGGGGTGGCTCTGCCGCTCCGCGGGTTGCTGGGCCTGATCTGCTGGTGAGTAGCAGGTCTGCCTACCTTGCAGGCGCCCGGTGGCTCTGCCCCTCCTCCAACCAGGGCGATGTGTCTGGCGGGCCACTGGGCCTGTGATGTTGGTGGTCACCGTTCCTCCTACCTTGCAGGGTGGGGCAGCTGTGCCCCTCAGCAGGTTGCTGGGCCTGACCTGCCAGTGGGTCGCAGGTCTGCGTACCTTGCAGGCGCAGGATGGGGGGGGTGACTCTGCCGCTCTGCGGATTGCTGTGCCTGTTCTGCTGGTGGGTCGGGATCCCTCTACCTTGCAGGCTCCCGGCGGCTCTGCCCCTCCCCCAACCAGGGCGATGTGTCTGGCGGGCCACTGGGCCTGTTTTTTCGGTGGTCAGGGTTCCGCCTACCTTGCAGGCGCGTGGAGCAGCTGTGCCCCTCCACGGGTTGCTGGGCCTGACCTGCCGGTGGATGGCAGGTGCGCCTACCTTGCAGGTGCGGGGGGTGGCTCTGCCGCTCCACGGGATGCTGGGCCTGATCTGCTGGTGAGTCGCAGGTCTGCCTACCTTGCAGGCCCCCGGCGGCTCTGCCCCTCCCCCCTATTCATTTTTCTTATGTGGTGCTTGGAATCGAAGTCAGTGCCTCCCACATGCCAGGCAAGTGCACTTCCACTGACCCACAATCCCAGCCCCTTTCCTCCATTTTTAAGATTTCTTGTCTGTACCTCAATACTCTCTCTCTGTCTTTCTTCATTGGCCCAAGAGTGTTCTGGCATCCATGGAGCACCCTCTTGCTGGGTGCATGTTGTTCCTTCCTCTCTGAGAGGGAGTTTCCCAATGGTTCTGAACATGCCCTCCTTTTTAAAAAAATGTTTTAAAATTGCCTTTATAATTGAAGTTCTAATGTATTCTTTGCCTTCCCTTTAGTCCCCCAAATGACTGGAACACCCTTATCACTGGTGCCCCCAACTCTTTCAGATTTAGACTGTGCCTTGGGGCAGATCTGCTCCTATCAGTGTTTGTCCACATGACCCTATGACCTTGGATAGATCCACATATTGTAGAAGCTCTATCCCTCAGCTCTAGAATGAGGACAATGAGAGCCACTTCATGGTATTGTACTAAATCATCATGGGAATGAAATATAAAATGTTTAAGGTAAAATGACCTTCAGTGAATGGTGTGCCTAAGTATTTCTTGGTGGTTATTAGAGAGCAGAGGCCCTGGGTGTGCCTGAGGGTAGGAGAAGTCTCTGTGACAGGAGAGGAACAGGGTGTGCAGCATCATAGGGACTGTTAGAATGTGCCCCTTGGAGCTGGACAGAACAATTCCTGCCCCAGGCCCCTGTCTAAATATGTGGGGACAGAGGTCAACCTTTGAGACCTCTAGGCAGTTTTCCATGACCCAGTTCTGAAATCCCTTCCACTGGGACTCACCTGGTTCAACTTTGACCATACATGGTCCTGACCTACCTGGGATTGGGAGGGTCAGGAAATTCTTCCCAGGTCACTGACAGGTCACACATATGGTCAGACAGAGTCTTATTAACAGTCTGAGCAAGGCTCAAAGGAAGTAGGTATTTAGCTAGGTGGATATCTGGGGGGCCAGAGTTTAATGCAGAGGGAGCAACCTGTTATGAAACCTTTTAAGTAGGAGTGTGGTTGATTATTCTGGGTATAATGAGGCCATAATGATTGGTAGGAGGAGTGAGGGGGAGGATGGTAAGAAGTAGCATACTGGAATAAAGAGATGGTCCTATATTAACACCACTCACAAGTGCCAGGATAAGGTCATTAGGAGTGGATACCTGGGGTGGCACAAGAGCCCTGGATGTGGATGGGCTGGAAGAAAAGACAGAGGGCATACAACATGGCTATTTGCATTTGACCGATAGTTCTTGGGGTTGAGTGTGAGGGCCCTGAGGGTCTCAGATGGTGGAGTTTGGGGAGAAGTGTTTGGAGAGGAAGGCAGTTACCAGGTCAGTAAAGGCTTTGTGTGCTGTGTTATGGAGTTTGGATGCAGAGTAGGGGGAATTCTAAACAGAGCCATGCTGGGAATGCTTATGTTGGCAGCTGTGAATGGATGGATGGGAGGTGAGCAAGAAGGAGGCCTGGAGTGCAGTTATGATGTGGAGAGAATGACTGCCTGACCTGAGGCATGGCAGTGGGGTAGGGGAGGAGGGGTCAGACAGGTTTAGAAACTAGATTCAACTGAGTAGGTTTCCACAAAGTTTGGAAGAAGAGGAGAAGAGTTCAGAGGCTTCCAGAGTTTTATTTGAACTATTTGTTGGTTTGTGACAGGACGTTTGATAACTATGTGTCAGTTCTACTGCTATAAGAATGCTGTGTAACAAACAGCCACAATCTCAGGTGCATCTGGCAATTAAAATGTATGTAATTCAGGCACTAAGGGAGTTCAACTAATATGGGCTGAACTTGGCTATTCCCACCAGGGTTTACTCCTACATCTTTGGTCATGTTTCAGAAATAGAATTAAAGCAAAAATTTTCACGCTTTGAGAAAACACTTTGTTACTGAATAAGCATCAAATCAGAATATGATACATATCATATTCTGCCATTTCCACAGGAGGACAATCCTGGGCTACCTAGTGAAGGATGGACTCCAGAAAGGAATTTCATCTTTCTTTTTATAGCCAAGCATATATAATCTCCTGTATGCTTGTATTCAAGATGAACAATAAGTAATCCTCAACTAAGAGGGCTTAAAGCAGTATTTGTTCCCCATAACTCATCCTAAATCTACCTGACAGTTTGGGAGACCATCTGTGTCATCTAATAGGCTTTATCTCAAGAAAAATAATCTTCTCTAGCTTTATGATAGGAAGTAGTTTTACATCTTGGAGCTAGATGCTCACCTAGGTTAGGCTCCTACCATTCCACAGAAAAGGGGGCAAAGGGTTGCTATCTTCCCTGATGCTTACATTTCAAAGAAATGGGTCCTTTGAAGACCTCCCTGAGCCATAAAGCTGGCAAAAAACCTAACCAGTTTTCAAAATCATGTATAAATATTTTAAAAGAGGAGAAAGTACCTTTTTGTAGTTGCAAGTTTCCTATAGGACATGTTATAAGAAAAAGGAAGAGAATCTTTTTTATTCAAAAGGGAGAATTAAGCTTTTTTACTTTTAATTTTTATATGTTCTTCCAGTCAGCTGAAAAGTTCACCAGGTGCACCTTGGTTGGGTGTGCTGATGTTTCAGGTGGTCATGTGGCTGACCTAGGGCAGCAGTAGCAGGTTGACCAGGCAATGTCACATGAGTCCATCCTCCTCTGGGTAGCCCAGGATTGTCCTCCTGTGGAAATGGCAGAGGGTGAAACCAAGGTGCAAGTGCTCTCAATCCTCTGTACTAGTCACGCTAGCTAATTTCTCATTGGGTAAATCAAATCCGTGACTGGCCCAGAGGCAGGAGGAAAAGGTAGGAAAAAGTATGTGGGAGTGGGAGAACTGGGTATAAAGAAGGGTGAAGAATTGGGATATTTTAATAATCATTTTATCACAAGTGGTGCAAAATTATGAATTCAGTTGTGAATTTGATTTTGAAGTGTATATGAGGAAACCTGGTAAAGATAACTCATGGGGACATGGATGGAGGGGAAGGGATTTCAGGAGACAAGGTTGTCACTGAATACAATTTTGGATGTGATATACACAGAGAGGCAGATGTCCCAGGAGAGTGAGTGAGGTGAGAAGAGTGAAGATTCACGGAGGGAGCCCTGGGACCAAATTCTTGTTTGCTTTGTGCCTCATGGTTGGGAAGAAGAGCCCAGTGCCCTTTGTGGGTCCCTGTGCTCCTTTCTTTTATTCCCTCTTCCCATGGAATTCCCAGATTTCAACATGAAAACCTTCCTTCTAAAGTGTTGTAGTATCTAGGCAACTCTGAGGTCTCAGGGCCCAAAGTGGCCCCCTGGGGATCCACAGTTTTATTCCCACAGAGATGGGTTCTGCCTCCCAAGTGCACATAGAGGCCAGACGAGGACAGAGTGTGTGTGGTGTGCAAAGCCTCAGGATGGTTCCCAAAGCCCCAGGTGCAGTGGAGAGACTTCAGTGGATACAAGTTCCCAGCGCTTTCTGAGGCCCACACCCAAGACAGTGAGGAGCTGTTCAGTGTGGAGGCCACTCTGGTGGTGAGAGACCGTTCTGTGGGGAATGTGACCTGCTCTGTCCTCAACCCTGTCCTGGGCCAGGAGAAGGCCATGGCTATTTACATCCCAGGTCAGTGCTGCTTCCCCCTCCCAGCAGAGCTGTGGGGAGGGCTGGCCTCTCTGAGTGTGCTGGCTCTCCTGGGTGTGCCCTGACCTGCTGTCTGCCTGGCCACAGAGCCCTTCTTCCCTCAGGCTTCTCCCTGGAAGCCAGCATTTGCTGTGGTCCTGACCATGCTGGGGCTCCGACTCTTGGGGGCTAGCTATTTAAGCACCAAAGAACATTCCAGAAGGATGCAGGTGAGGCAGGAAAAGGAGCATCTGTGGTGACTTAAGGAGGAGAAACAGGAGGCAAAAAAAGAGGTGCTGAAGGCCATTGGTAAGACCAAAAAGGGCAAGTGTAGATCTGGTGGTAATTGGGACAGCCGATAGGGGCCAGAGACTGGGGTCCAGCTCTCTAGGGAGATCCAGGGTCCTGGGACCAGTGGTTCTGTTTGAGGAGATCAGAGAGAAACAGCTAGGGTTTGTTGTGGTTGGTTGGGTTTGTAGGTAGAAATTGTGATTTTAAAGTTTTTTCTTGGCTTTTCCAGTTGATAAACCCAGCCTAATTCCCTCTTAAGTTCAGGAGCCATCTTGTCACAAGTTATAAAGGATTAATTTTTGTTTTCTGTAGAATATTAGGATTTCTATATAGCCTGGTCATAATTTGATGTTGTAAACTTGCTTGGAATGCCTGTCCATGCCTTGAACTCACCCATGGCTGACTTTTCCTGACCAGATAACAATCCTGTCTGAAACTTTAGTGGCACCTCATAAATTCTGGCTTTCCCTGGTCAGATAACATCCCTCTCTGAAACTCTAATGACATCTTATAAATTCTGATGTTGGGACTAGCTAAAATATTAACTAGCCTTTGTGTTATGCTTGTTGAAATTTTTTTTCTCTGTAAGTTCTCACCCCCACCCCCTTTTGTGTAACTTTCAGTGCTATAAAGGGTTGTCTTCTGTTCCCACAATTTTTGGGAGAGAACAGCCCTGACTGGTCAAAATTATAAGCTTGCTTTAATTTGATTCAATTGGAGTTGATGGTCTTTTCTTTGCATCGTGGGCTAACACAGGCACACAGACATTCCTTTTCTTGGGGATGGGGTTCACACTGTTTTTTCATTTTCTTCATATGAACTCTGGGCAAATCTCAGTAAGTTCTTCTTTCCTCTTGGATTTTCTATGATTCATTGGTAGTGCACTTTCTAGTTCCTACCTCCCCTAATTCCTGGGTTATTTTTCAGATCAGAGGAAAGCTGCTTATCTGTTTGGTAAGTGACTCTCCTGGTATCCTTGGTTTTCTTACCCTGCCTGTGACCTGCTGTCCCTTATCTTTGTCTCTATCTAGGGACAGCATATGGGTCCCCATCCATGGGAAGCTATTGGGAGCTAGTGGAAGCCAGAACACTGCTCCCTGGACTTTCCTAGATCTGGTCTGCTGTTTTCTACTTAGTGCTTGGAAACCTGGGTATGATGGTGACCCCTGGTCTTGTCATGTGTTCCGCATCTAATTTCAACCCTGGCTGGCCCATTATATTGTGCAGGAAACCACCCATGAGTTACTTGCAGTCTTCTGTAGGTATGGCAGCCTGGGAGATTTTAGGTTTAAACTTGGGAACTATCCTTGGCTCTTCAAGGCAACCAATTGCCCAAGGTACATGACCTTTATCTCAGCCCTACTAGGAAGATTCCTCATAGTATCTCTGGGGATGGGTGTAACCCATTGGGAACAAGACAGCCCATGTATAGCCTTTTTTGGTGAAGAACATTATATGGAAGGCCTTTGATGTTCCTCAATATAAAAAAAGCAAGTATGGGCTACATTTTGCCTTGTTAGTATAGAAGCTTGATCTGTTTGATTGGCTGGCCTGTCCTGTCCCCTCTTTCTGAAAATATTTTTTGTGTCCTGCGTTTTTTTCATTGTTTCATTTTTATTAGCTTTTATTTTTCAGCCATTCCACTGAGTAGAACCCCATTCCCATTACTGGTGAAGGACATGTGTGGGAATATTGTTTTTTAGTATTCAATACATCTAACTGTTGGTCTGTACCTAGAAGCTTAAAGGCAGATACTAAAATATAATTAAATGATCCATATAAGGAAATGGAGTCATTGAATTTAGGAGTGTGGCCTTCTGTTCATCTCCCAACAAATCAACATCCAGAGATTATATTTTCTCCAGCTCCCAAAGGTGCTAATCCAAGTGGGCTGCTCACCACAGGTGGGAATGTGATGAAATAAACCAAGTACTTCCTGAAATAGTGGTTCTTATTCTCTAGAAACATTTCACCTATGAAAAGTTGGGCATTTTTACCTCAGACTCACCTCACATTCCTGTCTTTAATTCATTCTTCATTTTTGGTAATTTCCCAAATGTTTTTTAAAATTTTTTATTTCATTTTTTCATTTGTGGTGCTGAATTGTGAACCTGGAGCCTCGTGCATGCTAGGCAAACCCTCTACCAGGGCTACATTCCCACTCATTTCCCAAATATATATTTGCCAGAAAAGCCTAGATATAATAATGTCTTCTGAGAATTGTGGAGTGATTTATATTTTATTTTCTCAAATATTTTCACACACAGTATAATTTTTATCCTTAGCATCAAAACTGAATAAAGACAGAATATGTATTTTTATGAGTTTTGAGGCAGACAGTTTTCTGACAGAGAAAGCAGTGGGACAGTGGTAGAAGTTGGCCTGTAAAGCAGCCGCCTTGATCTGTGGTCCTGGGAATTTCCCACAATACGCTGAGGTCCCTGAATACTGCAAGAGGCCATCTCCTTTCTGGATCTTTCCTCCTGTGGGTAGTCTCATCTTTAGAATGGAGGGGAGGGCCAGGGCAGGTACATTCATGCTGAGCAGGCTTGTTTTAGCTGTGGTCTCACCACTGTGTGTTCCCTTTCAGCCTGGAGGAAGGCCCCCCTGTATGCAGGAAAGTGACTCTGATGTTTCCTTGGCCTTCCCTCCTCCTGGCTCCACCTCTGACCTTCTGTATCAGTGGCCTTCACTAGGTTGGGGTTTCCTTCTGTCTCTTCTCTAATTTGTTCCCCCACCCCAGTAAACACTTTTAACTTCTCTTGGGTTTTTTCTTTTATAATCCGCACACATTAATCTGTCCCCACCCAAAACTAACCAAAACCAGGCACAACAAGAAAACAAAATTCTCCTAAATGGAGAGAATTTGATTATAACTTGCATTGGAAGACCACAGGGACTTTTCCTTGGGATTGGACCACAAAACTCACCTCACATTCCTATCTTTAAATCATTCTTCATTTTTTGTAAACTTTTTTTTTTAGTTGTAGGTGACACAATACCTTTATTTTATTTATATGTGGTGCTGAATTTTGAACCCAGTGCCTCTCACATGCTAGCCAAGTACTTTACAACTGAGCCACAATCAAACCCTCAATCATTCTTCATTTTTGGAAATTTCCCAAGTGTCTTTTTTAATTTTAATTTTATTTTTTCATATTGTGGTTTTGAGGAGTGAACCTGTTCTAGGCCCATCCTCCCCTGCATGTCAGTGTTATCTGTATCCCCTGAAAACATTGTGTTTGACTGGTATTTGTTGTTGGTGCAGTGACACTGGAGAGTTCAGTTGTGAGCAGAGCCTGGATGGAGCAGGGTTGGAACTGTGTAAATAGGAATTGCTGGTATCTATAAAATTTCAGAAATCACATTTTACAGTTTAGGACTTACATCTTCCTAATATGGGGCCTTGGTTCTGTATTTCCTTTACCCCAAATACCTACCCTTTGGGTCCAGGTTTGGTTTTCTTGTTTCTTCCTGTTCCTCTGGACATTGGTCTTCTCTCAGCCACCTCCTACTCTGATTCGCTGTCCTTGCTGGTTTTCTTCTAAGCACCTTGGTTATTGAGAAATTAATTTCTCGTGTTATGAATTTGGGGTCCAGGATGCTTAGGGGGGGTCTGTGAATTACTTAAAATTATATGTAACATTCTGTGTTTGTGTTTGTGTTACAGGAACAAAATACAAGTTAATGTTCACAACAATTTTCTCTGCTTTTAGAGAAATTTGCTTTGTCTATTGGGCTTGGTCTTTGTTGCTTTTTAAAAAATTTGTGAAAACCATAAAAGGAAGAATCTGGAGAGTGTAAAACTGTTTACCTGAGAAAGGGTTGGGAAGAAATCAGGGAAGAAAAAATGAGGTGGGATAAGAGAGGAGGTGAGAAGGAAAGACTCAATGAAATTTTGGGTGTGCTGATGCAGTGAGAGCTGGAGGATCACAATCAAGGTGGGTTGAGATGAGTGTGAAGAGGATTTAGAGGTTATTTTTATGCATGAAATGTGACCAACTCCTTGATACATCTTTGAGAGGGTTCAATGAATACATTGTGTGTGTGTGTGTGTGTGTGTGTGTGTGTGTGTTTGTGTGTGTGAATTCTATTAAGCCATTTCTAAGTAATTATCTCATTGAATTTGCCTGTGATAATGAGACCACCTCAACCTTCCAGTAGCAGTTAGGACAAGTATATGATAAGGCAGTTTTCAATGCAATGAAAGATTATCCAGAGGACTCTTTTACTCTGGGGATTAGTTTAGGACCTTTGCCATATGAATTTGTATAATCTTCCCTTTTCCTGCTCTTGTTGTTTCTTTTTGACATCAGGTATATATACTGTGAGAGACAGGGAAAGGTGAGCCATGGCATCAAGGAGACTTTGGATTCAGATGTATGAGGAACATTCTTTGAGAATCTTAATGATTTCCTTGTGGACATGTTTATTATAAAAGAAGGATCAAATAGTCCTTATTTTTTACCATCTCCCCATTCTCTGCTGAATTAATGTCTATACGGTTTCATTTACAACTTGTGTTCTCTTTTATTTTGAAAGGATAAACATCATTACTATACTAGAATCCAATACTTTCATATTGACAGGTCCAAGTGTGAGGTGGACAAATGTCTGATCTCATCTTGTTCATAAAATTATAACAATGAGTTATAAATTAAAATTTTCTGTGGGAATTAAATGAAGGCTGCATTAAGGTGCATAGCATATTACTTGACACACTGGAAAGTCTCAAAAATTTTTTTTCACTCCTTCTTCTTTTCTACTCTGTCTGCTTCCTTCTCCTCTCTTTTCTTCTTCTTTGATAATCTCAGTCAGTTATTATATATAAAATAATAATGGGTTACTAACTAATGTCTTGGTGGAAAATGAGCAAAATTTACTTTTCTCCATGGGTCATCTGGGTGTTCTCAGCCATTTTATATGATCTAGTTTCTATCAAGCCACTCAACAGGGATGGAAATACCAGTGTATCTGATTGAACCTGTAGTAGTGGATATGGTAGGCACAAATTTAAACACAAATCTTTAAGAAAGAAAAAATGTTATTTAGTTATTATTTTAATTATTCTAATCTTGCTCCTGAGGCTCAGCCCTGTTGGAGGCAAAAGCTTTCCAATTGAAGACATTTTGGATTATATGACATCTTTAGACTTTGCTTTGGTCAATGACCTTCCTATCTCCTTCTCAAAAGGGAGTATGGAGGTTGGAGTAGACTTATGTGGCCTTGGGACAGTGGGGGATGATGGATAATGTTTTCTCTTAGTTATTTCAGGTCCTTACCATCAGGAGGCTATTCCTTGGATTGGAATCTCCTGAGAAAAAGCAGGTCTCATCTCATTGCTTGGTTCCCCTTCCCCTGACCATGAGCTTATGTCCAAGTTCTGCGTCACTTATTCCTCTTTGACATAAGGCTTTTTCCTCTGAATGTCACACCTTCTTTGTCTCACTGGTGTACTTGGCACATATCTGTCTCTTCACCCTCTAGCAGAGCATGTGATATTTTCTGTGTCCTCAACTTTCTGTGTGCAGGAGGCAAGGAGGTTCATGCTTTCTGCCAGCACATTTATCTGCCAGTGCTTTGTTCCATGTTGGGTGTGACACTTATGTAGATCTATTAGTTTTTCTATTTGCTGCCAAACTACTACAAACTTTAACCAATAGAAATATATAACCTTATATCTTTATAGGCCAGAAGTTCAAGAAAGTAGGGACAAGGCTGTCTTCTTTTCTGGAGGCTATTGTCTTGTGCAGTTTCAGAGGCCATATGTAATTTTTTATTTGAGGGCATGTTCTTCCATCTTCAAAGCCAGCAACACAACATGTTTTTGACCTTGTTCTGTGATTCTATCTGTTTCACAGCCACGAAAGATCTCTGTTTTCAAGGGTTCATATGATTAGTTTGGTCTGATCCAGTGAATCCAGTATAATCTCTTCTGCTCAAGAACCTGAATCTTAATCACATTGGTAATGTTGCCTAGTCATGGATTTAACATATTCACACATTCTGGAGTTTAGGACTATAGATTCTATTATTGCTGGAAGTTTTCAGTCTCTTCAGGGGGATCTTGTGTGAGGCAAATGAGTAGGTCCAATATTTTTGGCTTCTCCCATACCAGTAAGGGTGTTTTTGTTCCTATTGGCCTGTCAAAAGTAGAAGAAAAGTCACTAGTGTTGACCTCTCACTGGATGCATTTGTTTCCTACTTTGAACTTCTTTCTCTCCCGCCCCCAAACCCTCTCCAATGCCACCTAACTTGGCAAAATTTCTCTGAGTTCCTTGCACTCATGATTTATAGTCATATTCCAAGTTCAGCTAAGCTGAACTCATGGCTTAGAGGTAATCTTACAAGTTCAGCACAGTCAGTTCTTTTTTTTAAAATTGATTTTATTTTTTAAATACATAAGAGTGAAATGTATTACAATTTTTGTTACATATGTAGAGCACAATTTTTCATATCTTTGTATAAAGTATGTTCATGCCTATTCATGTCTTTATAGATGTACTTTGTTTTTTTGCATTAAAATTCTTATTACACATATATACCACAATTTTTCATATCTCTGTTTGTTTATAAAGTAGGTTGACACCCAATTTATGTCTTCATATATGTACTTTGCATAATGATGTCCATCGTATTCTACCATCCTTGATAATCCCCTGCCTCCTCCTTTTTCCTCCCTCCCCTGTTCCCTATCTAGAACTTATCTATTCATCCCATGTTGCCCCTCCCTACACAACTATGAGTCCCCCCCACATTATATCAGAGAAAACATTCAGCATTTGATTTTTTGGGATCGGCTAACTTCATTTAGCATTATCTTCACTGATGCCATCCATTTACCTGAAAATGCCATGGTTTATTATCTTTTATTGCTGAGTAAAATTCCATTGTGTATATATGCCACATTTTCTTTACGTATTCATCCACCAAAGGGCATCTAGGTTGACTCCACAGTTTAGCTACTGTGAATTGTGCTGCTATAAACATTGATGTGGCTGTGATCCTGTACGTATACTGTTTTTAAGTCCTTTGGGTATAGTCCAAGGAGAGGGATAGTTAGGTCAAATGGTGGTTCCATTCCCAGATTTCCAAGGAATCTCCATACTGCTTTTCCTATAGGCTGCACCAATTTGCTGTCCCACCAGTAATGTATGAGTGTACATTTTCCCACACATCCTCGCCAATGCTTATTGTTGTTGTTTTTTTTTATTAGCTGCCATTCTGACTGGAGTGAGATGATATCTTAGAGTAGTTTTGATTTGCATTTCTCTGATTTCTAGAGATGATAAGCATTTTTTGTCATATATTTGTTGATTGTGTATCCTCTTCTGAAAAGTGTCTGTTCAGGTCCTTGGCCCATTTGTTGATTGAGTTATTTGTTATTTTGGTGCTTAGCTCTTTGAGTTCTTTATATAACCTAGAGATTAGTGCTCTATCTGATGTGTGTGGGATAAAGATTTTCTCCCAGGATATAGGCTCTCTGTGCACCTCACAGATTGTTTCTTTTGCTGAGAAGAAACTTTTTAGTTTGAATCCATCCCATTTGTTGATTCTTGTTTTTAATTCTTGTGCTATAAGAGTCTTATTAAGGAAGTTGGGGCCTAATCCCACATGATAAACATTAGGACCTCCTTTTCTTCTATTAAACGCAGAGTCTGGTTTAATTCCTAGCTCTTTGATCTATTTTGAGTTAAGTTTTGTGCATGGTGAGAGATATGGGTTTAATTTCATTTTGCTGCATATGGATTTCCAGTTTTCCCAGCACCATTTGTTGAAAATGCTATCTTTTCTCCAGTTCATGTTTTTGGCACATTTGTCTAATATAAGATAATTGTAATTTTGTGGGTTAGTTTCTGTGTCCTCTATTCTGTACCATTGGTCTATCAGCTGTTTTGGTGCCAACATCATGTTGTTTTTGTTACTATTGCTCTGTAGTATAGTTTAAGGTCTGGTGTGGCAATGCCACCTGCTTCACTCTTCCTGCTAAGGATTACTTTATCTATTCAGAGTCTCTTATTTTTACAGATGAATTTTCTGATTTCTTTTTTATTTCTATGAGGAATGCCATTGGGATTTTGATTAGAATTTCCATAAACCTGTATAGTGCTTTTGGTAGTATGGTCATTTTGATCTTATTAATTCTGTCTATCAAGAGCAAGGTAGATCTTTCCAACTTCTAAGGTCTTCTTTGATTTCTCTCTTTAAGGTCTGTAGTTTTCATTGTATAGATTTTTCACCTCTTTCTTTAAGTTGATTCCCAAGTATTTTATTTTTTCCCTTCAATTCCTTCTCAGGCATTGTCACTGATATACAGAAAATGCCTTTGATTTATGGGTGTTGATTTTAAATCCTGCTACTTTGCTGAATTCATTAACTAGTTCTTGAAGTTTTCTGGTGAAATTTTTTGGGTCTTCTAGGTATAGAATTATATCATCTGCAAATAATGCTAATATAAGTTCTTCTTTTCCTTTACTAATCCCTTTGATTTCTTTTGTCTAATTGCTCTGGCCTGTGTTTCAAGAACTATGTTGAATAGAAGTGGTGAAAGATGGCATCCCTGTCTTGTTCCAGGTTTTAGAGGGAATGCCTTCAATTTTTCTCTGTTTAAAATAATGTTGGCCTGAGGCTTAGCATAGATAGCCTTTTTCATGTTGAGATATGTTCCTGTTATCCCTAATTTTCTAGTGTTTTGAATGTAAAGGGGTCTGTATTTTGTCAAATGCTTTTTCTGTGTCTATTGAGATGATCATAAGAATCTTATCTTTAATACTATTAATGTGATGAATTATATTTATTGATTTCCATTTGTTGAAAAAACCTTGTATCCTTGGGATGAATTACACTTGGTCATGGTGCACAATCTTTTTGATATGTTTTTATATTTGATTTGCTAGAATTTTATTGAGAATTTTTGCATCTATGTTCTCTAGAGATATTGGTCTGAAGTTTTTTCTTTGATGTGTCTTTGCCTGGTTTTGAGATCAGGGTGATATTTTCCTCATAGAATGAGTTTGGAATTACTGCCTATTTTTCTATTTCCTGAAATAAATTGAAGAATATTGGTATTAATTCTTCTTTAAAGGTCTTGAAGAATTCGACTGTGTATCTATCATGCCCTGGGCTTTTCTTGGTTTGTAAGCTTTTGATGGCTTCTTCTACTTTCTCACTTGATATTGGTCTGTATAAATAAATTGTGTGTATCTTCCTGACTCAATCTGGGCAAATTGTATGATTGAAGAAATTTGTTGATGCCTTCAATGTCTCCTATTTTATTGGAGTATAATATTTCAAAATAATTTCTAATGGTGATATTGTATGATATTGCCTTTTTTAATCATGTATGCTGGTAATATGAGTTCTCTCTATCTTTCTCTTCATTAGCATGGCTAAGGGTCTGTCCATTTTATCTATTTTTTCAAAGAACCAACTTTTAAGTTTTGTCAATTTTTTTCAATTGTTTATTTTGTTTCAATTTCATTGATTTCAGCTCTAATTTTAATTATTTCTTGCCTTCTATTGCTTTTGCTGCTGGTTTGTTTTTATTTTTCTAGGGCTTTGAGATGTAGTGTAAGGTCATTTATTTGTTGACTTTTTCTTCTTTTAAGGAATGAACTTCATGCAATGAATTTTCCTTTTAGTAATGCTTTCAGAGTGTCCCAGAGATTGCGATATGTTGTGTCTATGTTCTCATTTACCTCTGGGAATTTTTTAATCTTCTCCTTGATGTCTTCTGCGACCCAATGTTTACTCAGTAACATATTGTTTAGTCTCCAGGTGATGGAGAATTTTTTTTTTTTAAATTTTGTCATTGATTTCCAATTTCATTCCATTTTGACCTGATAAAATACATAGTAGTATGTCTACTTTTTAAAAATTTGCTAAGAGTTGCTTTGTGGCATAGTTTATGGTCTATTTTAGAGAAGGATCCATGTGCTGCTGCCAAGAAAGTGTATCCGCTTGATGCCAGTTGAAATATTCTATATTTGTTACTTAAATTTAAGTTATTAATTGTGTTATTGAATTCTATAGTTTCTTTATTTAACTTTTGTTTGGAAGATGTATCCAGTGTTGAGAGAGGTGTGTTAAAGTCACCCAACATTATTCTGTAGTGGTCAATTTGACTCTTGAACTTGAGAAGAGTTTGTTTGATGAACATAGCTGCACCATTGTTTGGGGCATATATATTTATGATTGTTATGTCTTGTTGGTGTATGGTTCCCTTGAGCAGTATGTAATTTTCATCCTTATCCTTTTTGTTTAATTTTGGCTTGAAGTCTACTTTGTTTGATATGAATATGGAAACCCCTTCTTGCTTCTACAGCCCATGTGAGTGGTATGATTTTTCGCAACTTTTCACCTGCAGTCTGTGTATGTCTTTTCCTATCAAATGATTCTCCTGTAGGCAGCATATTGTTAGAGCTTTTTAAAAAATACAATGTGCTAGCCTATATTTTTTGATTGGTGAGTTTAAGCCATTAACATTTAGAGTTACTATTGAGACATGGTTTGTATTTCCATGCATATTTGTTTATTTTTATTATTTTACTTGAATTGGTTTACCTCTTACCTCTTTGATTAGTTTTTCCTTTAGTGTACTACCTTCCTCTGCTGATTTTTATTGCTATTGTACATTTCCTCTTCATGAAAAATTTTGCCAAGCATGTTTTATAGTGCCAGTTTTCTAGCTATAAATTCTTTTAGCTTTTGTTTATCATTGAAGGTTTTTATTTCATCTTCAAATCTAAAGCTTAATTTTACTGAATACAAGATTCTTGGTTGACACCAATTATGTTTCAGAACTTGATATATATCGTTCCAGGATCTTCTAGCTTTCAGGGTCTGTGTTGAAAAATCTGCTATTATCCTAATTGGGTTTCCCTTATATGTAATCTGATTCCTTTCTCTCGTGGCTTTTAAAATCCTCTTCTTACTCTATATGTTGGGCATTTTTTATTATACTGTGCCTTGGTGTGGATCTGTTGTGATTTTGTACATCTGACATCCTGTTGGCTTCTTGAATTTGGATTTCCAACTCATTTTTCATGTCTGGAACATTTTCTGATATTATTTCATTGAATAGTTTGTTTATTCCTTTGGTTTGGACCTTTATGCCTTCCTCTATCCCAGTAACTCTTAAATTTGGTCTTTTAATGCTATCCCCTATTTCTTGAATGTTCTGCTTGTGTTTTTTTTTATCATTTTCTCTGTGTGGTCTATGTTCTTTTCATGATGATTTATTTGATCTTCATTGTCTGATGTCCTATCTTCCAAGTGGTCTATTCTGTTGGTGATGTTTTCATTTGAGTTTTTAGTTTGGTTTATTATTTATTTCATTTCATGGATTTTTCTCTCTCTTCTTTAGACGTATATCTCTCTGTTTAGGTGATTTTGCTTCTTGGATTTGTTTATATAGCTCATTGTGGAAATGATCTTTCAGTGCTTATATTTGTTCTCTTATGTCTTCTTTGAGATCTTAAAGCATTTTAACCATGTATATCCTGAAATATTTCTCTATCATTTTTTCTGCTGTACTTTCAATGCTTCTAATGATGTGTTGTCTTGATTTATTTGTGGTACTTTCTTCCCTTGTCTTTTCATGTTGCTCATGTGTCTTCCTTTCCAGCTCTGTGGGTCTAATGTGTTATTTTTTTTACCCTGTAGATCTGTAGTGCTCTTGTAGGGTTCCAGGATCTCTTCTTTGTGGGTAAGGACAATGTTAACAGATCCCTATGTCAACAATACATCATGAACAAATTGTTGTTATTAAGACATTTACAGTTTAGTATCAATGTCTATAAATGTTGGATTCAATTATTATTTAAAATATAATCAGTAGTTTTATAAAAAGCTTTACAGTTTCTGGAGGTGGGCAATGAACTGGGGGTCAGGCGTAGGATAATATATTGAAGGGATAGATGTGAGGGTACAGAGTTAATATATCCTAGGAAATGTGAAGGAGAAATCTAGTGAAGAACATTAGTAGCAGCACAGTAGATAGAAAGTAAATTGGGGTTGACAATTACATGAGAAGACAGTAGAGTATATAAAACAAACACACATATGTATTTAGAAAATACAGGATGTTAAAATAGTATAATTTGGAGGGTGAAGGAAGAACAAAGAGAAAAAATGGAAATAAAGAAAAAAGAGAGAAGAAAAAGAAAAAAGGAAAAACAAAACAAAACAAAACAACAACAACAACAAAAGGACTTATGCAGTTCCTCTATATTATATTATTCAGGTGATTCAGTCCTCAATGTCCTATTTCATGCAAAGTTCTTGGTTTTACATATGTTGGAGATGGGAGAGCCAGAAGATAGAAAGGTAGAAGGGAAAGAAAAAGAGAGAGAGAGAGAAAAAAAGAAAAAAACTTTTCCTACTTCTCTTCTCATCTACTAGGTGGAGGTGTCTGTTTAAAGTTGGTGACTCTGCCCTCAGGATGGTGTAGGTAACCAGAGAAGACTGGACCTGTTGTGAAGTGTCTGGAAGTGGGGAATGCTGCTCACCAGTCCCAGCAGGGAAATAGCACCTTGAGGGTCTTTTTTTGAGATTTTTGTAGGGACAGATGAGGAAAGGCACTGATGATAGCAGGAAACAGTTTTATTTGGCTGCAGCCAGGTTCAGGGCACAGCTTTTGCTGTAATCAGTCAATCCCCTGAACCCTGAGACCAGGTAGTTTCAGAGTTTTATACCCAGCATGTAAGGAGAGGGGCTCAGCAGTTCACAGTCTTCAGAAGTTCACATAAAATCAGCTTTTTATTTAACTGTTTTTGGCAAGTTACCTGAGAAGGGGAGAGCTTCTTTCCCCCTTTCTTTCCTTCCCCTGCCAGCTGTTACCATGGAGCCCAGGTTGGTAATTTATCTTAAAAATGTAGACGTCTCTGTGAAGCCCAGCTGAAGGTCAGAGGCCTTGTTTGTAAATTTCTACAAACTACTATATTGGATATGTTTGTGAAAAACTAGTAAGGGGGTGTTCAGCACCTGGACTGCTGGTATCTTCCTGGCCAGTGGCCAATTAAAACAGGGCAACACAAAAATAGGAAGTTTATCTACATTGAAGTCTTTTGCAGAGACTCTTTTGCTGATGGTCCTAAAATCAGCCATGGTGAATATTTCTGGAGAAGCTCAGTTAAGACTTTTCTGTGGAGAAAGGGGGTGCCACTTCATGACCACTCATTTGAATTGAGCCCCCAGTATTGTCTCCCTCTCTTGCCTGGAGATTTCCCAAATCCTGATCTCTGTGTTATGCTTCAGACTTTAGTCCCCTCCCCTCTCTTACTTTTCTGGTCCCAAATGCGGGATCTCTCACCCTCAGGCTCACACCAGGTGGGTGGTGCCCTGTTTGCACTGTACTCCTGCCCAACTGAGAGCTTTTCTTGTTTTGGGTGGCCACTGTGCCAAGTTAGCACCACTGGGGAGGAAGGAGGAATTGGAAATCAGGTACCTGCTTAAATGGTGATCTAATCTGATAGGCATGCCCACCACAAAATGGCAAGGAATGTTTTCCAAGGTAGAGTTGGTCTGCCTCCAGCACTGGAGTGTCTGGTGATGTTGGGGGGAGCTGGGTGATGGCCTTGTGCTGTGGATAGTAGCAGCTGAGTGACCTGTGTGGGAGCAGAGCACAGTCTGGAGTTCTGCAGAGGTGCTGATAGGTGTTTCTGCTAAGCCGCTTGTGAGCTCTGCATGAGCTAGAACTGCGGGCTTTGGGCCCAGAGTCTGGAGACTTGCTCAAGCCCAGAGCCTCTGATTTCTGTGTGGGTGGTTGCAGTGCTGGTCATTTCTGTTGGTAAAGATGGTGTCCAGAGTGCTCCTCTTCCAGGAGCTCAGGTCCATGACCCACTGAATGGTGCACAAACCATCCCTCCAATCCCTGTGAATGGCGTGAACTTTGAATGGCACACCTCCAATCCCTGAAGTGGTGCGAACTCTCAGCCAATGAAGAAGTAATAGTCCACTTGCCTTGCTCCTCCTCATCCTGCATTGAGCCCATAAATATCAACACTGTGTTTGTGCTCTCTCTCTTACTTTCCCCCTCTCGCTCTCACTCTCTCCTCCCTCTCTCTCTCTCTCCTCTCCCCTCTCCCTCTCTCTCTACCCCCTTCTCTTCTGTGACTGGCTAATAAAAGCTCAGACAGGTAAATGGTTGTTTTGGCTTGTTGAGTTTATGGAGCTTTTCCACCATTCCTACATTGGTGCTGAAACCCGGGTCGGGGATCCCTGTCGCTCAAGGTGGAACCCCGTTCCCAAACTTCAAGCCCAACCATTCCTGTCATAGTCCACTCCTCTGATCTCTTGCCTGACATCCACCACCGGCCTGAGGATTTGTGAGTTCCCCCATCCAATGAGCACCTGAACCCTAACTCACCAGAACAAGGGAACTGGCCATTGAGTGTCCTGCAGTCCCTCTGGATGTTTTAGGGGGGGAACGCACCCCACCCAGACCCATCAGGGTCACAGTGGACCCTGGGCGCTTCTGCTAGGACACCCCTGGGAATCTACTGCCTGGGACATAGGATTAATTCTCCCTTTCTGGCTCCTTCATCTCCCCTCACTCTCGGGTCCTGTGGATGGGTTAGTGCAATTGCTACAGCCTGTCTTACCCGAGTTCTGCCTCCATTCCTCCTGGAACTCTGTTCCTCTCAGAACTCCGTCTGTTTGTTCCTTGCCCCATCTCCTTCTGACTCTTTTGTTCCAGTCAAAAAACTCTCCTGACGTCAGGTTGCCCGTGGCCTTGGCCCTATTTGGGTCTCACAGATCATACTTCACTGGTGACGACTGGGCAGTGCCCTCTGTATTTCCCGTGGCGGTCAGTCATTTTGGGAAGCCTACTTGATCCTTTGTCTGCTCCGGAGCTTCCAGGAAGCTCTTTTCAGCCTGGACACTCTCTCTCTCTCTCTCTCTCTCTCTCTCTCTCTCTCTCTCTCTCTCTTTTTCTCTCTCTCTTTCTCTGACTCCCATCTTGCCCTTCCAGCATGGGAAATTCCTTGTCCCTTCCGGCCGATTCTCCCTTGCGGTGCCTCTTAGATAATTTGAAAACCCTGAGCCTGGCCCCTGATATTAAACCAAAAATGCTGATGAAATTCTGTACCAAGGACTGGCCTGCATACCCCTTAAACAACCAAAACATTTTGCCCACGTGTGGGTCTCTGGATCCCAATTTACTCCGGGATCTTTTTAATTACTATGAGCAATCAAAGAAGTGGAATGGGATTCCCTATGTGGAGGTTTTTTCCTTGCTTCCATCTCATTCAAATCTCTGCACCCAATGCGAGCCTCAATAGCTACTCCTTGCTCTCAAACCTCCTTTCTCCTCTTCTCCATTCTCTGCCTCCACACCTTCTCCTCCTCCTTCCTCTTCTCTGCTCTCTGCCTCCACTTTTGACCCGGCTGATGAACCACCTCCATACCACTCTCCCCTGCCCTCAGCCCCACTTTCCCCACTTTCACCCCCTCCCACTTCCCCAACTTCTACATCTGTGGCTTCTTCTGTAGACACTCCTCCTCCTCTTCCTCCCAACATTTTGCACAAACTCCTACCACTTCCACCCCAGTCCCTCCACCTCAGTTTAGTCCACCCGCCACCCATTCAGCCACCTGTTCATGCACTAATGCAGCTCCTAACCCACAAGTCACTACATCACCTGACTCAAACTTCACATGTTGTGGCCCCCCACTTTGAGAGGTCACTGGGCCAGATAGGATTTTAAGGGTTTATGTTCCTTTGCTTATGCTTGATTTTTCTCAAGTAGAAAAAAATTGGGATCTTACACTGCAAACTCTGTCTCTTATATTAAAGAGTTTCAATACTTAACTCAAGCCTATAGTCTTACCTTTCATGATTTCTATATGATTCTGTCCAATACTCTCCTCTCTGAGGAAAGGAGAAGGGTCTGGGACCAGGCTAGGGCCTATAAAGACCAGGTTTATCAGACTAATGCCCACCATCCCCTAGGGTTCCAGGCGGTTCCAGACCAAGACCCCCATTGGGATTAGAATAACCCCCAAGACCTGGGACCTAGGGACCACCTTATTACCAGTCTGATAGCTAGCCTAAAGGCAGCAGCACAAAAGGCTATTAACTTTGATAAACTCCAGGAAGTCATCCAGGAGAAAAATGCAAACCCCTCAGCCTTCCTAGACTGATAGCAAAGGCTCTCCTTCAGTACACTAATTTGGACCCTGAATCCCCAGATGGGAGGCAACTTCTTATGACCTATTTTTTTTTCTCACAAAACTACCCTGACAAAGCTAAAAAATTAGAGAGGGAACCTTTGACTCCTCAGATTGAGGTGTTGGCCTCGGCCTTCAAGGTCTACCACAACAGAGATGAAAGAGCAAAATGCCCAAAATGCCAGATGTTGGCCCAGGTATTACAGGGCTCCTTCCAACCTATAGAAAGGGGGAGACAACAACCCCCACAACAAGGACCCCCTGGGACCTGCTTTAATTGTGGTAATGAAGGACATTGGGCTAGGGCTTGCCCTAACCCCAGGGCACCACCCAGACCGTGCCCCAGATGCCGACATCCTGGCCACTGGGGTTTGGACTTCCCCAATTCCTGGAGGGGAGCTGAGGTCAGTCACCCCACCAGTGACTTGCTGGGCCTAGTAGCCGAGGATTGATGGGGCCCTGGGACTTCTGCCCCGACCTATTCAATCACCAAGCAGGAACCCAGGATGGTTATCCAAGTGGATGGGCATCCCATAAACTTTTTGGTAGACACTGGGGCCACATTCTTGGTTTTTAGAGAGTTTTGGGGCACTACCTATCCCTCTGAATCTCCTATTTTCAGGGTAGGAGGTCAAACCATCATCCCACACAGAACTTCTCCCCTCATGCTACTTATCTGAGTTCTCTTTTTCAGACCATTTTTTGTTATGTCTCAGTGTCCGTCCCCTTGCTAGGAAGGGATATATTATCCATCTTGACGGCCTCCATAACCTTACCCTTATTGTCCTCCCCTACTTATATCTTCATCATGGCTTTACTCCCTGATGAAGAAGAGACTTTACCTCTTTGTGTCTGGTGTGGAGATCCCAACGACCACCAGAACACACATTTTCCCCTCCCCTGTAAAATAGTAGATCCAATTGTATGGGACACTAAAACCCCATCCCTCAAATTGCTCTCCCATGGGAGTGCATCTTAAAGACCCTAACCACTTCCCAAAACAGGCCCAATATCCGCTGCCAACTGCCAGTCTTAAGGGCCTAAAGCCAATCATTCAGAGCTTACTAAGAAAGGGATTCCTTCATCCAACACCTTCTCCATTCAATAACCCAATTTTAGCAGTAAAAAAGCCTTATGGAACACACCATTTGGTGCAGGACTTAAGGTTAATAAATTCTTCAATCAGGCCCATACATCCCCTGGTTCCAAAACCTTATACTATCCTTTCCTCCATTCCTGCAAACTCCACCTGTTTTTCAGTTATTGATCTTAAAGATGCCTTCTTTTCAATTCAATTATCCATCTCTTCCCAAGTCATATTTGCCTTCACATGGGCTGGTTCAGAAACTAGACATTTCTGACAGTTAACCTGGACTGTCCTGCCCCAGGAGTTTCAAGACAGCCCACGTGTTTTTGGACAAGGCCTCACTGGAGATCTTGAGGATTTTTTCCCTCTATGCCCCGACTCAACCCCCCTACAATATGTTGATGACCTTCTCCTCTGTAGTCCCTCATTAGAAACCTCAAAGTCTGACACAGTCATCCTCCTGAATTTTCTTGCTCACTGAGGATTTAGGGTTTCTCCACAAAAGGTGCAGCTCTCTCTCTCTCTCTCTCTCTCTGAGGTTGTTTACTTAGGGTTCCACATTTCCCAAGGGAAGAAAGCTATGACAAAAGGCCTTATTGAAAGCCTTCCAGTACCAAAAACTAAGGAGGAGATTCTCTCATTCCTGGGTCTGTCAGGCTATTTTAGGGCATGGGTACCAAATTACTCATTACTTGCCAGACCATTGTATGATCTAGCAAAGGGGGACAAACATGAGTCCTTGTTACTTTCAGCTGCACCACATTTCAGAACCCTCCAGAAGGCCCTCTGACAAGCACCGGCTCTACACCTGCCAGATGTTAATAGGCCTTTTACTCTCTATGTCCATGAAAACAAAGGGCAAGGCTTGGGGGGTGCTGGGACAAATGTATGGGCCCACCTTCGCTCTGGTGGCATACCTCTCAAAACAGTTAGATTCAACTGTCCGGGGATGGGCTCCTTGTCTCTGCACCCTAGTGACCTCCTATGTTTTACTAAAAGAATCACAAAAGCTTACCTTTGAAGCTCAAATCACTGTCACCTCTCCTCACCACCTCAAGGACTTGCTAATGTACAAAGGACTTCAAAACCTCCCTCCCCATTGAATTCTCTCTCTCTTGGGCTCTTTCCTCTATGACTCCTCCGTGTCCTTCCAAACCTGCGCCCCTCTCAACCTGGCAACTCTGTTACCCACTCAGGCTCAAGGTCAAACGCAGTCCCCAAAACATAAATGCAGGGAAATTCAAGAAAACTTCCTCCCATGCCCAATTAATATCACTGAGGGACCTCTAGACCAACCTGATTACACCTGGTTCACTGATGGCAGCTCCTTTATGCATGAGGGGATCAGAAAAGCTGGATATGCCATACTGTCCCTATCACGAGTAATAGAAGCCAACCCCCTGTTTGCAAATATCACCAACCAACAGGCTGAGCTGGTAGCTGCAACATGAGCCTGTGATTGGCAACAGGGAAAAAAATCTTATGTTTTATACTGATTCCAAATATGTTTTCCACATTCTCTTATCTCATGCAGCAATTTGGAAGGAGAGAGGTCTCCTGAACTCAAAGGGCACCTCTATAACCAACTCCACATACATCACCCAGCTACTACAAGCCTCCCAGCTTCCTAAAAACTTGGAGTTGTCCATTGCGGATCACACCAAAGTGACTCCTCCCCCATCACACAGGGAAATTCAAAAGCAGATCAGGCGGCCAGGTCAGCCACCCTTTCAGACCCCACTGGATCTCTCATTGCCACATGCTCTCCATTATTACCCAATAACGAGGACCCACCAAAACATGCCCTCTTTACTTACCTCCACTCCATTTTCCATACCAGTCTGCAGACTCTCAAAGCCTTTTCCCACTCTTTCTTTATTCTGACTCCCCAGGATAAAGAAGTGATGCAGCAAATCACAGCAACACAGTATACCTACATCCTTTTTAGAAACAACTATAGGAACAACAAGAAAAAAGAATTCAGCAATTGGCACAAGAATCCTATTGGGACCTCTTCACAAACCCCGTCAGCCACTGGATTCTCCCATTACTGGGACCTCTAGTTGGTCTTTTTATTCTGTGCCTTTCTTCCTTGCATTTTAAAATTCCTTCAAGGACAAAATAACAAAATCTCTAACCAAACTTTCAATCAGCTTCTCTTCAGGGATTACCAGCTACTTGCCAATGAGCTGAATGACACTCATGTCCACACATCCCAAGAAACCTCCACCAAGTGCTGAAAGATGAAGATACCAAATGACAACTCCATGGAAGGGCCATCTCTATCCTACTATGCAAAAGAAATAAGCCCTTGGTTTTCAGCTTTATATGTTCCAATCTGCCTTCTCCTGGGCATAGGCCCTTTTCTACCACCCCTACAGACTGAATGACATGCCAGAAATTAATGCTGTTTATTTTCATAGTTGCAGGGCACATTCATGGACTTCTCCCCGGGGAAAATCCATGCCTTCAGTGCATGGATATGGGGCCTCCTGGTCCTCCTTTTCCAACCAACCTTGCTTGCTCCCTCCCTCCCAGGAAGTAGCCAGATTGAGTATGACGCCCTCAAACCAAAACAAAAAAGGGAGGAATGTTGGTAAAGATGGCACCTGGAGTGCTCCTATTCCGGGAGCTCAGGTCCATGATGCACTGAATGGCACGTGAACCATCACCTCCAATCCCTGTGAATGGTGCGAACTTTGAATGGCGCACCTCCAATCCCTGAAAAGGCAAAAATTCTTAGCTAATGAAGAAGTAACAGTCCACTCACCTTGCTCCTCCTCATCCTGCATCGAGCCCATAAATATCAACACCCTGTTCATGCTCTCTCTCTTACTCTCCCCCTCTCCCCCTCTCCCCCTCTCCCTCTCCCCCTCTCTCCCTCTCCCTCTCTCTCTTCTCTCTCTCTCTCTCTCTCTCTCTCTCTCTCTCTCTCTCTCTATGTCTCCTTCTCTCTCTCTCCTTCTCTTCTGTGACTGGCTGATATGGTCCTGCTAATAAAATCTCGGACAGGTAAAAGGTTGTTTTGGCTTGTTGAGTTTACGGAGCTTTTCCACGGTTCCTACAACTTCTGTGAAAATCCACTAGATAGGGGTCTTCTCACACTCCCTGAGATGTTGTATTCTGGGTAGGCAAGACCTTGTGGAGAAGCTGCCTGTCAGCTTTCTTGGTTTCATCTCACAGACAGCCAGAAACAGGACTTCCTCTATTCTGCCATCTTCCTGCTCTCCAGCATATTTGTTTTCTTTTTGCTGCCAAGTTACCACAAAATTAGTGGCTTAAACCAACACAAATATATTATCTTACATGTGTGTAGGTCAGAAGTTCAAGAAGGTGTGGACAAGGCTGTGTTCCTTTCTGGAGGCTATTGTATTATGTGGTTTCTAGAGGCCATCTGTATTCCTTTGTTTGAGGGCCTATTCTTCCCTCCTCAAAGCCAGCAGCACAGCATGTTTTGACCTTGTTTCTGTGATTCTATCTGCTTCTCTGACCACAGCCAAGAAAGATCTCTGTTTACAAGGGTTCATGTGATTAGTTTGGACTGATCCAGAGAATCCAGAATAATCTCCTCTGCTCAAGAACTTAAATCTTAATCACATTTGTAAAGTTGCCTAGTCATGCATTTAACACATTCTCACTTTCTGGAGTTTAGGACTAGGGGTTCTATCATAGCTGGAAGTTTTTCATCTTTTTAAGGCAATACTTGTGGGAGACAAAGGACTATGTACAATATTTTTGGGTCCTCCTATATCTGTAAGGATGTTTTTGCTCTGATTGCTCTGTGAAAATTTGAAGAAAAATCACTAGTGTTGACCTCTCACTGGATATATTTGTTTCCTGTTATGAACTTATTTCTCTCCCTTCCTAAAACCCTCTACATTACCACCTAACTAGGTAAGAGTTCTCTGAGTTTCCTGCACTCATGATTTACAGTCATCCTCCAAGTTCAGCTAAGCTAGATGTAATTCTCTACTCATGGCTTAGAATTAACTTTACAAGTTAAGCAAGTCAGTTCTTTATAAGTAAAAGGAGGTCTTTTGATAACCTCAATTGTATCTAAAGATAACCCAGTTTTCAGGATGGTTGTGTGTCTGTGTCTTGAGAAAACATTATTTCGTAGCTAAATCTGGACAGTGACCTTTTAGATTGATATCCAGCATTTTGATCCTGGGGTGTTTAAGCTTTTTGGCTTAGTCTTCCTGGGAAGGCTGCAGCAGGATGTGTGAATGGTATGTGTGTGTGTGTGTGTGTGTGTGTGTGTGTGTAAGAAACAAATACAGGAGCTGAATGTTTTCACATAGATTTTCCCTTCTTCCTTCCACATTGCTGTTTCAAAAGACCGGTGCTGACCCTGATGTGTAGAGATTCTGTAAATTCCTGATATGAAATGTGTGTTCTCTCGTAGATTGGCGGAAGGAATGGTTCCAAGCCTGTGAGTGACTGTGTGCTTCTTGATGTTCCTCCTTTTGCCCTCATGGCTTCTGGCTTCTCCTCCTGCCTCAGCCTTCGAAGTTGCTGGAATTACAGGAATGTGCCATTGCATCTGGCTTCCAATCTGTCTTAAATCCCTTTGTTTTTACCTTCAAAATATATCCAGATTCATCTCTTGCATCTCCTTTCCCCCTACTGCTGTCCTTGAGTTTTGTGGCCATTTATCTACACTGCAGCCAGAATGAGTCTCTTAAAATGTAAGTTAGATCATGAAACTCCTCTGCTCAAAATTCTCTAATCACTGGGAATAAAGCTAACTTTTTTGCAGGCACATCCACCCTATCACTCCTTGCCCCATTTATTTTTCTGAGCTAACTGCAATTATTCCTCTTATTCATTGTGCCACACTGGCTTCCTCACTGTTCTTTAAACAGGTTCATGCACACCCCAGGGCTTTTACATTTGCTCTTCCTGCTGCTTGGATCTTCTCCTCCCCCACCTATCTGCATTACTCCTTCCTCCACAAAAGGCACTTTTTCTTGGAGGTCTTCCTTGTCTATCCTGTTCCCAAATTGGAAGTTCTCTCCCATGTTTCCCATCCACTTTGGTTCTTCTTTTTATTGCTGCTTTTTTTTTTAACCATCTAACTGGCATGTTATATATTTCATTTATTTTTCTTATTTAATGATTGGCAGTTCCCCAAAGGCAGAGGTATTTTTATGTTTTATTTACTTATTTTAGGCTTGTGTGAAGCGGAACCTCAACTGACCATGCACTATCTCATTTAAAATACCCCCAGAAGCACAAGACCCTGGGTTCAATCCTTAATACTGCAAATAAAAACCCAAAAACCTTCAGGAGTAGAACATTATTACTTCCATTTACAGTGATATGTGGAGCTCAAAGCAGTTGAGTCACTTGCCCAAGGTCATGTAGCTACTGAGTTTCAGACAGAGGGTATTTACTTCCAAACCCATGTTCTTTCTACCTGGAGACACTCTATCTATCTCAGTGGGAATTATATTTTTGTCATTTAAAAAATAATGTGAGAATGACTGAAAAATAAGTTTCCACTTGGGAATGCACCAGAAACCACAGATCCAGACATTCCTGTATGCCTTTACTCACCACATTCAATGCCACTTTCAAGAAGTACTGTTGCATGTCATTTGCTCATTCATTTATCCAAAAATTATTTGTTGAGCACTTGCTGTATGCCAGGCACTGTTTTATGCTCTGAATTTTCAGTAGTGAACAAAATGACAGCAAGTAAATATAAAATATAGTATCAGGTAGTTATAAGGATTATGAGATAATAAAAAGCAGGGTTAAGAGAGAATAACTTTGGGGTTATTTTAAATTGGGAGGTTAATAAGAGATGTCCACTTTGGTTTCAAAATAAATTCTAAATCAGACAGCTACTGACCACATCACCACCAAATCCTACTGGATATATTGTAATAGTATCCTACCTGGTTCCCTTGCTTCCATGTTTCCCCCAACCCATAGCCCAAGCCATTCTTTATATGGTGACCTATGAAAAATGATGGTGGCAAGGTGAGAAGAGGTCTGATACAGAATATGTTTTGCAACTGGGGTTGTCATGGATTGACTGAATTAGGGATATGCAGGTTGGGTCTCTGGGAAGCAGACATTGAGATTTAATCTGGAGTTGAGATGAGGTAGCCAGGCCTTTACATCCACACATCATTCAGCCGTGAGGTGGTTTGACTATGAAAAGAGTGTGACTTTGGGAAGGCAGTTATCTTTAGTGTACAGAGAGGGCTGAGAATTAAGGGCTGGACGACACATCAACTAAGTCTAATGGAGAACTCTGAAACCCTCTACCAAAAAAGAGCAGAGTATAACATTTTTCTTAGGGGCACATGGAACATTCTCCAAGCTAGACCATATGCTAAGCCATAAAACAAGTCTCAATGATTTTAAAGGGATTGAAATCATGCAAAATATGTACTCGGATCACAATAGAATTAGAAATCAACAATGAAAACAAATTTGGGAAAATTTTAAGTATGTAAAAATTATACGACATACTTCTAAACAACCAACAATTCAAAGAAGCAATCACAGGCAAATTAGAAAATATTTTGAGCTGAATGAAAAAAAACACACCAGAATTTTCAAGAGGCAGATAAAGCTGTTTATAGGGACTTTTTATAGTTGATAGTGCCCATGTTAGAAAAGAATAGAGAATAAAGATTATAATAACATATACCTGTACCTTAAGAAACTAGATAAAAAACTCATTAAGCTCAAAGTCAGCCAGAGGAAAGACATAATAAATATTAAAGTGAAAATAAGTAAAAAAATAAATAAAAAATAATAGAGAAAATTAATGAATCTCAAACCTGTCTTTTTTGACAAGGTTAACAAATTTGATAAATCCTTAGTTAGACTGATGAATAAAAAGAGAAGACACAAATTACTAAAATCAGGAATGAAATGGGGGACATCAATACTGTGGTAACATGAGAATATCATCAAGTATCATTTGCGAACATATTAGAAGTGATAAAATGGACAAATTCCTAGAATAACACGTTGCTAAAATTGACTCAAGGGGAAAAAAGGAAAATCTGAATGGACCCATAAGAAGTAAATATATTGAATTAGTAATTAATATCCAATAATCAAGTAATATCCCATATTCTTAGAATGAATGACAAAAATAACATAATCATCTCAGTAAGTACAGAAATAGCATTTGATAAAACCCAATACCTGTTCATGATGAAAACTTGACAAATTACAAATAGAAGGGAACTTATTCAACTTAGGAAAGTGTGTTTATGAAAATATTAACATCATAATACCTGAAGGTGAAAGACCAAATATTTTTTCCCTATATTTAGGAACAAAGTTCTCTTCAACATTGCAGGGGAGTGTACACCAGACAATGTAAGCATTCAGATTGGAATGGAAGAAATGAAAAGGAAGGCTATGGAAGAAGTAAATCAATATTTCTTTGCAGATAACATGATATTACATGCAGAAAATTCTAACAAACCCCCTCCAAATACCATTAGTACTAATGAAAAAGTCTAGCAAGTTCCCAGGATATAACATCAATACTCAAAGTCCAAGTATATTTCAATGTTCTAGCAATTTAACAATGAAATTAAGGCCAGACATGGTGGCTTACACCTATAATCCAAGGGATTCGAAAGGAAGAGGCAAGTTTGAGGCTAGCCTCAGTAATTTAGTGACACCCTAATCAACTTAGTGAGACCCTGTCCCAAATAAAAAATATAAAGGGCTGGAAATGTAGCTTAGTGGTAAAGTGTCCAGTACAAAAGACAGCAGTAAAAATCAAGAAATTAAGAAAACAATTCCATTCCAACATTATCAAAAGAATAAATTTCTCTGGAATAAATTTAATAGAAGATGGCATGATTCATTCACTGAATACTATACAACATTGCTGAAAATGATTTAAAATACCAAAATAATGAGCATCCCATTTTCCTAGGTAAGAAGACTTACTATTATTAAGATAGTATACTATCCAAATTGATCTAAAGGTTCAATGCGTTTCCTAACAAAAGCTCAGCTGATTTAATTTTTTTTCAGTAATTGGAAAGTTGATCACAAGTGCATATAAAAATGTTAAGGACCTAGAATAGCCAAACGGTTTTAAAGAATAAAACACAGAACTTGCACTTCCCAAATTTGAAAGTTACTGTAAGACTACAGAAATCAGTATGATATTGATTTAAGGTTAGACACATAGATCAATGCAATAGAATTTATTTATGACTAATTAATTTTTAAAAAGGTACCCAGGTAACTCAAGGTGGCGAAGTCTTTTCAACAAATGGTACTGGAACTGTTGTGTCTCCACATGCAAAAGAATGAATTTGGACTCTTACCTCATACCATATATAAAAATTAAGTCAAAGTTGAACATAAATCTAAATGAAAGAGCTAAAACCATAAAACTATTAGAAGGAAGTCTGAGAGTAAATATTCATGATCTTGGGTTATTACGATGACGATTTCTTGCACATGACAGAAAATGTATAGCAATCAAATAGAATATTGATAATTGGGTTTCATTGAACTTAGAAACTTTGGGCTCAGTGGCATACACTTATAATCCCAATGACTCTGGAGGCTAAGGCAGGGACACAAGTTCAAGGTGACCCTGGGCAATTTAGTGAGACTCTCAAAATAAAAAATAAAAACACTGGGGATCTAGTTCAGTGCCCCTGGGTTTAATCTCCAGTAAAAATAAATAAACAAGCAAATAAACAAACAAATAAATTTTTAAAAATACAAAATTTTTTTAAAATTAGAAACTTTGGTGCTCTGAAAGGCACCATCAAGAAAATGAAAAGATAAACAACAGATTGGGGAACAAATATTTGCAAATCATATATTGGCTAAGAAATTTTATCCAGAATATAAAAAGAACTCTTATAACTCAATAATGATCATTTAAAAATGGTCAAGAGGAGCGCACGGTTCCGGAGGGAGCGCCGCGGCCCGGCCTGGGCTTGCTCAGCAGCGCGCCCTGCCCCTTGGAGGCCGGGCTCCAGCGCTCCCAGCTCCCCCGCCAGCTGTGTCTGCGGGACCTCTGGGCTCCGGCTGCGGGTCCCAGCCGCCTCTATCTACTGGGATAAAGGAGCAAAGAGCCACCTTGGAGCTGGAAGCAAAGGGACGTGGGGGTGGCCACGGCAGGTGAGAGGGTTAACCTCCATTTCAGCTAATCATGGGAGAGATTAAAGTCTCTCCTGATTATAACTGGTTTAGAAGTACAGTTCCCCTTAAAAAGATTATCGTGGATGATGATGACAGTAAAATATGGTCGCTTTATGATGCGGGCCCCAGAAGTATCAGGTGTCCTCTCATATTTCTCCCCCCGTCAGCGGAACTGCAGATGTATTTTTCCGGCAGATTTTGGCTTTGACTGGATGGGGCTATCGGGTTATAGCTTTGCAGTACCCAGTTTATTGGGACCATCTTGAATTCTGTGATGGATTCAGAAAACTTTTAGACCATTTACAATTGGATAAAGTTCATCTATTTGGGGCTTCTTTGGGAGGCTTTTTGGCCCAAAATTTTGCTGAATATACTCACAAATCACCTAGAGTCCATTCCCTCATCCTCTGCAATTCCTTCAGTGATACCTCTATCCTTAACCAAACTTGGACTGCAAACAGCTTTTGGCTGATGCCAGCATTTATGCTCAAAAAGATAGTTCTTGGAAACTTTTCGTCTGGCCCAGTGGACCCAATGATGGCTGATGCCATTGATTTCATGGTGGACAGACTGGAAAGTTTGGGTCAGAGTGAACTGGCTTCAAGACTTACCCTGAATTGTCAGAATTCTTATGTGGAACCTCATAAAATTCGGGACATCCCTGTAACCATAATGGATGTATTTGACCAGAGGGCACTTTCAACTGAAGCTAAAGAAGAAATGTACAAACTGTATCCTAATGCCCGGAGAGCTCACCTTAAAACTGGAGGCAATTTTCCCTACCTGTGTAGAAGTGCAGAAGTGAATCTTTATGTACAGATACATTTGCTGCAGTTCCATGGAACCAAATATGCCGCCATTGACCCATCTATGGTCAGTGCCGAGGAGCTTGAGGCGCAGAAAGGCAACCTCAGCATCAGCCAGGAGGAGCAGTAGATGTGGCCTTTGCTGTTGCTGTGAGGTAACCCAGTGTGTTCTTGTACAATCAGTGGCGTCAGCACCACCAGTCGGCCTCCTCCTTCAGGCTCGCCAGGCTCACCGGTTCTCACTGTGTTTTGGAAGTAGGACTGATTGTCATCTTGACAGGCAGCAGCTCTTCTATGCCAGTGTAACTAACTGTCCCCACTTCGATTTTTTTAGCTTTTGAAATTGAAAAAATACTTTTGAAGACTCACATTTTACAAATTGTGAAAATTTACTATGAAAAGTCTTCACCATTGTGTTAAGTGAATACTAATTTCTGAGGTTTGGGATTCTGAGGGTTTTTCCTTTTTCTGTTTCCTGTCTTCTTGATTTTTGTTCTTTGCTGTAAATGTTCACATCCAGGTCATGTATCAAAAGGACACCGGTTTTTTTATGCTTTCTTGGCATAGCCATCATCAGAGAGCTAAGGCTGGCACTCTGCTGTTAGGTTTACTGCACATCAACTACTTTTAATTTCCAGTTAAGCACATTATTTGGAGTGTTAGCTGCTTTCTTTCTAGCCATTATGTTCAATTGGAATAAAAATTAAATTTCAGTGAAAAAAAAAAATGGTCAAGATGCTGGGAACAGTGGCAAATACCTGTTTCCAGTGGTTCAGGAGACTGAGGCAGGAGGATTGTAAATTCAAAGCCAGCCTCAGCAACTTAGCAAGGCCCTGTCTCAAAAAAAAAAAAAAAAAAAAAAAGGCATGAGATTTGAATAGGCATTTCTCTCCAAAAGATATACAAATGACCAATAAACACATAAAATTTAGCTTATCAGGGTCCCCACCACTTGAATCCATAGGTTTATATCTTTTGCCTAATTTGGTTTGGTTTTTGTTTTTTTCAGAAGGAGTATTGAACTCCGGGCCTCATTTGTGCTAGACAAGGTGTTCTGCCACTGAGCTATATCCCCAACTCTTACATTTTATCTAATCTTGGAGCTTTTCAGCCATTATTTATTTTAATGGAACAAGAGTTCCATTATTTTCTTCTCCTTCAGTGATTTTTTTTTTTTTTTTTTTTGCGGTACTGGGAGTTGAACCCTGCACCTTGCAAATGCTAAGCAAGCACTTTACCACTGAGCGCCCCCCTCCCCCGCTTTAAAAAAAAACTGTTTTGAGATGAGTTCTTACTAACTTGTCTAGGTTGGCTTCAACTTTCAACCCTCTTGCCTCAGACTCCAGAATAGCTGAGATTATAGGCATCTAACCACTGTGCCAACTTCTTCTGAGATTCTTACGATGGGAATGTTTACTTTTTTGTTAGTCTGACATATCTCTGAACCTCTGTTCATTTTTTCAGTCTATTTTCTCTCTTTTAGTCCAGATTAATTTATATCTTCCATTTTAAAAATAGCTTTATTTTATTTATTTATTTTTATGTGGTGCTGAGGATTGAACACAGTGTCTCGCAAGTGCCAGGCAAATGCTCTACCACTGAGCCACAACCCCAGCCCTGTATACCTTCTAACTTTAAGTTCACTTTTCACTTTATTTTTCCTTTATACTTTCCATTCTGCTCAGTTTTTAATTTTGATTACTGAATTTTTAAGTTCTAAAATTTCTATTTAGTTATCCTTTATATCTTATTTCTTTGCCAATACAATTTACGTTTTTCATTTAAAGAGAGTTTATAAGTACTTGTTAAGGCATTTTATTTTATTTTTGCTTCCTGGTACTAGGGATTGAACTCAGGGGTGTACTACTACTGAGTTATAGCCACAGCCCTTTTTGTTTTTTATTTTGAGACAGGGCCACTAAATTGCGGAGGCTAGCCTGGAACTTATGATCCTCCTGCCTCAGCCTCCTGAATATCTGAGATTATAGGCATGGGCCACTGCACCTGGCTTTATTGAAATATTTTTCTTTTCTCTCTTTCCTTCCTTCCTTTCTTTCTTTCTTTACTGGGGCTTGAATCCAGGGGCACTTCACCACGGATCTACATCCTCAGCCTTTTTTATTTTTTATTTTGAGATAGGATCTTGCTAAATTGCCCAGGTTGGGTTTGAACTTGCAATCTTCCTGCCTTAGCCTCAAGAGAAGCGGGGATTATAGGCATATGCCACCATTCTTGGAGAAGCATTTTTAATACTTACTTTAAAATACTAGTCTGTGCTGAGCCTGGATGTGAATGCCTGTAGTCCCAGCAGCTGGAGGGTAGAGCAGGAGGATCGTGAGTTCAAAGACAGTCTCAGCAATGTAGAGAGACCCTGTCTCAAAATAAAAAATTAAAAACGGGCTGGGGATGTGGCTCAGTGGTTAAGTGACCCTGAATTCAATCTCCCCTCTCTCCTCAAAGTACCTGTCGGCTTTAAATGTATCAGATAATTTCATCTTTTAGGTCATCTTGAATTTTAGGTCAATTGTTGTTTCTTATTTTGTTTGAGATCTTATTCTTGGTATGATAAATGAGTTTCACTTGTATCCTGGACATTTTGGATATTATGAGACTCTGGATCTACTTAAACCTGTTTTAGCAGGCATCTTCTGACATCGTACCAGTGTAGGATAGAGAGTGCTGATGCATTGTGGCCAGGAGGGGTAGGCTTCTGCTGACATACATTGACTGAGAAAGTGTGAGGTCCCTTATTTCTGCTCCCCAATTAGTCCCTAGATACATGATGGAGAGAAGTCTGGTGCCATCAGGCAGGGCTGATAATCCTGGCTTTCCACTTGGTCTTCTCTGATGCCATGCCAGCAGTGGGGAGGGGTACTTCAGCTGGGTGAGGGTCAACATCTAAATTGTCATGTCTAAACTTCCCATTCAGTCTTCCTGGTAGGTGAGGTGAAGATCCCCCCGACCACTATGGTGTTTACCTCGGGTAGATAGCAATTTTCTACAAGTTTTCTATATTGTCAGGATGTCCGTTTCTTGATTATTTGGTTAAAGTTTTTTTTTTTTTTTTTTCCTGTGCCTGTTGAAATTTCCTGGTTGCTGGCTTTTCCAGTACCCAGTTCTATATATGTGAGGTAAAAACAAAACTCAGAAAACTCCCCATCATATTCTTTGGAGCTTGAAATTCTTAGCCAGTCTGTTGTCTCATCTCAGTTTTATTTTATTTGTTTTATATATAAAATTCAGGATTGTAGTTGCATTTATTAGGAAGAATCAGAAGTGCATCTACCCCATCTTGTCCTGGAACTGAAAGGCAGCTTTGCAAATCCTTAAAATGTTCGTTGTAGATTTACCACATGGCCCACAAATTCCATGTTGTCCAAGAAAAATGAAAGTATATGTCCACATAGGTACATGTATAATAATGTTCATCGCAGTATTATTTACAACATCCATAAAATGGAAACAGCCCAAATATCCATCAGTTGGTGAACTGGTGAACAGCATATGGTACATCCAAACAATGAAACTAGCAATAAAAAAGAATGAAGTACTGATATGTAAATGTGCCTCAAAAACATGCCAAGTGAAAGAGTTCTGAGTAAAAAGATCACATATTGTATGATTCCCTTTACACTAAATGATCATAATAGACAAAACTACAGAGACAGAAAGATTAACTGTTGCCCAGTCATGGGGGTTGGAATGGGGCATGAGTGCAAATGATTATAAGGTATTTCCTTCTTCTTCAGTGCAGGGTATGGAACATGGAATTCAGGGCCTCATGCATCTTAGACAAGTGTTCTATCACTGAGCTATACTCCCTGCTCCAACATAAGGTTTCTTTTGGGGGTGATGTAACGTAAAATTAGGTTATGGTGATAGTTTCACAACACTATGAATATACTAAATTCATTGAATTGTGTACTTAAAATGGGTAAATTTTGGGGGATATAAATTGTGCCTCAATAAATCTGTAAGAGGGTAGGTGTACAGACATTTTATGTTTTGAAATATCTTCAAGAATTTTGTTATGGAGAGTTGAGGAAAGATATATGGCAGGAGAGCATATGAGGCTTTTAAAAATTTTATCACAGAAAACTCAAACATACACATAAGCTGAGACAATTAAACAAAGAACTCTCACATACCCATCATCCAGATGTAATAAATTATTATTTCAGGAATACTCTGGTTCCATCTCTACTCCCACACTCCCACACTCCATCCTAGATTATTAGAACAAATTCTAGATATTTCATTTCTTTCTTTTTTTTTTTCTGTTTTTGCTATTGGGAATTGAACTCAGAGGTACTCGACCACTGAGCCACAACCCCAGCCCTATTTTGTATTTTATTTAGAGACAGGGTCTCACTGAGTTGCTTACTGCCTTGCCATTGCTGAGGCTGCCTTTTTGAACTTGAGATCCTCCTGCCTCAGCTTCCTGAGCTGCTGGGATTACAGGCGTGCACCACTGTGCCCAGCCCCTAGACATATCATTTCTAATGTAAGTATTTCTATATCTGTAAAAGGTAAGGTGTCAGAGGGGTGTGGTGGCATATGCCTGTAATCCCAGTGGCTCATGAAACTGAGACAGGAGACTGACGAGTTCAAAGCCAGCCTCAGCAAAAAGTGAGGTGCTAAGCAACTCAGTGAGACCCTGTCTCTAAATTAGAAATAGGGCTTGGGATGTTGCTCAGTGGTCATGTGCTCTTGAGTTCAATCCCCGGTACCAAAAACAAAACAAAACAAAACAACAACAACAACGTAAGAACTCTTTATAAATACAACCACAATATTATTATTGCTCCTAGAATTTGCAATAATTCCTTCTTATCTCAAAATATGCAAAGTTCAAATTTCCCAAGTTGTCTAATAGACATACATATACACGTCACCACAGTTTGTTTGAATCAGGATCAAAGAAAGAATCATACATTGTATTAAGCTGATATGTTTCTTGAGTCTCTGTTCTTTTTTTCTTTTGGTTCTGGGGATTGAATCTAGGGACGTTTTAACACTGAGCTACATCCCCAGTCCTTTTTAAAATATTTACTTTTTAAAAAATTTTGATACAAGGTCTCATAAGTTGCTGGGGCTGGCCTCAAACTTATGATCTCCTGCTTTAGCTTTTTGAGTTGCTGAGCTCTGTCTCTTCTTTTAAATAGATTTTATTTTTTAGAACAGTTTTCAATTTGTAGAAAAAATGAGAAGATAATACAGTGTTTCTGTGTACCCTGCGTCCAGTGTCCCCTATTACTAACAGCTCACATGAATTTGGTACATTTGCTACACTTAATAAATCAATGTTGATAATTATCTTAAAGTCAATATTTTATTTGGATTGTCTTAGTCTTTACCTAATGTCCTTTATCTGTTCCAGGATTCATCCAAGGTACCACATTATGTATATTTGTACAGTGTCTTTGGATTCTTCTTGTCTGTGACAGTTTTACAAAGTTTCCTTGATTTTTCTGAACTTGATAATTTAGAGGAGTACTAGCAAACACTTTGTAGGATGTCCTCTTTTGGAATTTGGTGTTTTCCTAGTGATTAGCCATCTGTGGGCTGTGTGTGGACTATGTTGCTAGTAGCCTGCTGAGGAGATAAGTCTGGAACTGGGACCTTCCTGGAGCAACCCCCATAGGGATTGACTACCTGATGCAGGTGAACTTCCCCTTCAAGCTCCACCTAAGATTCCACACAACACCTGAGATGAGTGTGACGAGATGTCAATCAACCTGCTGACAGCAAGACATCACTGAAGCAAGACTCACCCTTGAAAATTTATCCCCGTCTTTGATGTACCCCCTTAAATAAACCACCAGAGCCATTTTCTCTTTGTCTACTTCAAGAACTCATGTGGACTAGATCTATCAGGGACTTCGCTGTTTGAAAATATATTTCTGAGTATTTTATTTTATTTTATTTGTTAATTACTTGACATATTAAGATTTAGGAATCCTCTGGGCAGAAGACCCCCCCCCCAATGAGATGCTGGCCATTTCCCCTAGAAAATTAGAGCTTGGAGCTTAAGACTCTTTTAATCCCCCCACATATATTTGTTGAAGAAATGTCATATTTCTTATAGGATTTTCCACATTCTAAATTTTGCTAATTGCATCCATTATCATTTATCATGCTCCTCTGCCTCTCCTCTTTTTTCTGTTAAGACTTACAGACTTGAAATGACTCAGGGTCTATTTTATGACAGGATATGTCATAAGTAGTGTTATGTTGTGTTTTTTCATCAGGAAGTGTATAATTCTAGTTGACAGTTGTTGTTGAGCATTGCCCAGCTCCATTTTTCTATTAGGGGTTGTAAAATGGTGTCAGCTACTGTCCTAGGAGACCATGTGCTGGGGAGCTTTCTGGGTCATCTGTTTCCCAGGAAGACTGGCAATTAATCCCGAAAATAGACTTTAAAATTTTTACTGGATACACAGGATCATACATTATGACAATCCTCCATTTTAAATTTAGAAACAATCACATAAACAGAAAAAAATTAAAGACCTCACAAATGAATTATCTGCCTTTTTTTTTTTTTTAAAAAAAAGAGAACAACAATCATGGGCTGGGTGTCTTGAATTAAGGAAACAATCAAAATGTATAAAAATTTTATAAGCATAAGAAATTCATTCTGATTGATAGACAAATAAAATTAGTGAAACAATTTCTTGGCCTTTAGTAATTGTCCCCAAGCTCCAAGCCCCAGAGATCCAAAGGGCATGTGAATCTGCACTGTTTCTCTGTTTTCCTGCCTCTCTTGCCAAATTTTACCAAATAGTTGCTTAAGATAGAGGCCTGTTGGATGTGTTTTTGGTGAAATCATAATGTTTTCTCCTGATAAGGAAGAAGCCCTTAGGCAGGTGCAGCTGGGGCTCAAGGGCCTGGTGGGCATGGGGACTGGGAGGACTAGAAGATGGGAGGGTGGGAGGTAGAGAGGTAATAGGGACAAGGTGTGACACTGTGGTGGGGCAGCAGGTGGTTGTCTGGGGCTTCAGAACCTGCCCAGGAGCTGATGTCCAGGGGTAGCTGATGGAGCAGACTCTGAGGGGTTAGAGGATCCTGAGATGAATGGTTTGGGTGTGGGATCAGGGTATGGTGTGCCATGGTGGCAGTCTGAGATGGTGCAATGTTCACTGGTCACCTGACTGGATTTCTGTGATCTACTCATAGTCCATTCTCCCCCAGTGTTTAGTAAACACCAGAGGAGGTCAGATCTCCAACCCTGGCCTGTGTTAGTGATGAGTCTGGGAGCATCTCTCATGGCCCCAGGTCTCCAGCCAGGCACAGTTATGGATCCAGGGCTTCCCTCCCCTGGCCTGTCTCCCTCATGGGGTCTCTGAACTTGTCCCAGCTTTAAATATAAGGAAAATCTGTCTTCTAGGAAGGATATTTTGCCTCCAAGCCTCTTCCCTCAAAAGTTCCTAATAAAGGTGGGAAAGACAGACAAATACAAATGGGGTGTGAAGGGAAGTTTAGTGAACACCCCTCTGGAAGCTCTGGAAAGAAGCTATAGCTACACATTGTAGGTCTTTAGCTCAGACCTCTCCTTAGACCTCAGACCCATATGTTTGGCCTTCTTAACTCCCCAGCGGGGTGTTCCCAGAAATCCATCCAAATTTAAACTCTTGATTCCCGCTCCAGCATCTCCTCCCTCTTCTCACCTCCCCCCCTGGCAAAGTCATTATCCTATTACTTAGGCTGGAAACCTAGGTCACACTCAATTTGCCAGCTAATCTGGTTACCTCTGCCTTCATCATAATCCCCAAGCTGACTCCTCATCCTAGTATGAACATCTAGATTTAAGCCATGGGGCCCAGACAGGACTGGGCTCCATCTGAGACAGTCAGGGACCTCCCCCCGCATACCCCCAAGCAGTGTTCTCTTAAGATTAAGGGAATAAAAACTCTGAGCAAAGAAGAGGACAGTCAGTCTGTCCCTCCATCCCCACCAGAAAAGGGGGAATGTACTCCAGGGACCTCAATTCATAGCTTGTTAGCTGTTAAAATTATGGAATGTACTTTTCCTTGATGTCCCATCTTCACTCAGGGCTTGCTAGCTATTAAGAGCCTTTCTCTATCTTCTCACTCGCTGCACTCTCAAACAGTCTTATTGGCCTCAGAAACCAGGTGTATCAATAGATTCAGGATACCCTCACTCTGACTCTCTAAGGACAAACATTTCTGGATAAAGCTGTTGAGGTGTCATGGACACTGCAAATTCCCAGGACCCTTAACTTGTTACATGATTTGTGTTCTCTTCCACTTCAGAAGTATTTGTTCCCTTAACAGCTGCAGCAGCTTATCCTTATCACAGGGCACAGATATTTATGCAGGATGCAACATCAATATGGGAGATGGAATATTTGGTGCTAGGCTGACCAATAGACTGCTCCTCCCTCAAGGTTGAAGTGCACACACAGGACCCACAAAGAAAATTCCTTAGAAAATGTGCCCAAAGCCAATTAAAATTTCTAGACTCCAGCCCACCCTTGTAAGCCTTACATGGAAATAAAAACTAGCTCTCTTGTTTGTTCAAGCAACCAGCTTGACACTCTCTTGGCCAGTGCTGTGTCTCCCTTCTGGTTCAAGCAGAAGTCCCAATAAAGAGTCTCATTCTCCTTGCAGTTGTGTCTTTATCTGATTCTTCTGATGCAGGACATAAGAAGTCACCAAGATGGTAATGCATCCCTTCTAGGCTTTGCCTGAGTCTCTTCTGCAATGCCCCCTACTCCCTAGGTCTTCTGTTTTCTCTAGCCCATCTTTCAGGGTCTATATTATTCAACTTTTCTTTACTGTGCTGAAATACCTGAGATAATAAACTTTATATAGAGGGAAGTTTTATTTTGCTGCATGGGTTTGAAGCGAGGGTTAGTTTCATGGGTTTGGGTTCATGATTAATTGACTCCATTGGTCTGGGCCTGTGGCAGAAGTATAATGCAGAAGAAAATTACTTACTTCCTCAGCTAGGAGGCAAAAAGAAACAGGAAGAGACTCAGGTCTCACAATCTCCTTCCAACGATATGCCTGTAGTGACCTGGGAACCACCCGCTAGGCCCTACCTCCTAATACTGCCATACTGGGGACAAATCCTTTAACATATGAACATTTTTGGGGACAATTACCCAGGCCATGGCAGGGCCTGAGATTCTTTCTTCCTTCTCATCTCTGGCCCTTCCACAGTTCTCCCTCTCCTAAATGTTTCCCAGATGTTGTCTCCCAGCTTATGCCAGCATGTCTTTTTTCTTTTCCTCTGTTTAATTAAAAAAAAATCTCCTCCTTAGTAATGTGGATTGATCCTAGGATCTGGTACATTCTAGGAAAGTGCTCTACCACTTGAGCTACCATCTCCTTCCTCTCTTCCCCTCTCCTCTCCTCCCCTCCCTTCCTTCCTTCCCTAGGGATTGAACCCAGGGACAGTCTACCACTGAGAAGCCTTCCTGATCACTGGGATTTCAGGTGTGCACTATACCTGTACTGTATTCTCCAACAGGTGACTATGGTTGAGAGCTTTCTGAGAACACCATCTTCTGTGCATTTATGTAGAACCAAGTAAATTACTAGGTTGGTGGCAAAACTGAATTTAAAAATGAAGCCCAAACTGGGTGCGTTGGTACATGCCTATAATCCCAGCAACTGAAGGGGCTGAGGCAGGGTGTTCACAAATTCAAGGCCAGCCTTAGCAACTTAATGAGAACCTGTTTCAAAAAGTAAAAAGGGCTGGGTGGAGTGGTGCACGCCTATAATCCCAGTGGCTCAGGAGGCTGAGACTGGAGGCTCGCCAGTTGCTCTTTGTTTTAGATGAATAAGCCTTTGCCACAGAGACCACTTCTGTCTGGGGTACTGACCCTTCCTTAGAGGATGTAGGGGTGTCAGAGAGACCCCACCCCTTCTTCCCCAAAGGCATGCTTTGGAATGGGCAGAGGTTGTCAAGATGATGTCACTTTTAGCACAGCTGCCCCTGGGCCACTTGAGGGCTACCTCACATACCATCCCCTTTCCTCTGTGCTCCGTCCACCCCACCCACCCCACCCACCTCATTCTTTCTTTTTGTGTACTAGCTATGGACTAGAGGTTTTGGGGATCTCTTTGGGTTCCCTATTTGACACCCAATGGCAGTGAGCAGAGCAGGAAGGACTGAGCAGAACTGAGCAAGATCACTAGGGGTGGGGTAGTGCTGGTCAAAGGGAAACAGCATGCTTCTTGTCCACAGAGGCTAGCTTCTGTGGGTGGCAGTGAGCTATCCAGGAACCCCCCATGAAAAGCAGCACCCCTTAAGATTAAGAGAGTAAAGGCTTTAGGGGGAATGAGACAGTCAGCCCCTGTCCCCTGAAAAGGATCAATGCACTTGAGGAACTTGAACTCATGGCACGTTAGCTCTGTTTTCCTCTGGCCCCTCACTTGCTCCCTCTCAATCTATTGGCCTCAGAAACTGGGTGCCATTAAAGCCAGGATGCCTGGGCTATGGGTCTCTAAGGACAAAAGCCATGTAGGATAAAACTGCTGAGAAGTCACTAAAGCGACATATTTCCAGGACCCGTAGCTTGTTACTGCATGGTGGTGTTTCCTTCCACTCTCCGTCTGTGAGTTCTCTTAACAGCAGCAGCAGCTCATCCTCATCCTGGGCAAAGATGTTTATGCAGGACTCAGCATCACTATGGGAGATGGCTACCTCTTCCTCAAGGTCGAAGCACTGGCCCAGGAAAAGAAAAACATCTTTAAAAATCTACTTAAAGCCAATTATGTCTAATTTCGAGGCCACCCCGTCACCTTTTCACAGGAATAAAACTAGCTCTCTCTTTTTGTCCTGGGAGCCAGCTTGACACTCACTTGGTCAGTGCTGTGTCTCCCTTATGCTCCAGTCCCAATAAAGGGTCTTGCTCTTGTTGCCTGTGCCTTTATCTGATTCTTCTGACAGCAGAAGAACCCCCCTAACCAGTAAGAGTAGTGAGGGGCGGGAGCAATGCATGGGAATGCACAGGTGGGGGCAGGTCAGGGCAGACAGGTAAGGGGAGAGCTGGAGACAGGGGTGAGGCCTGACCTTCCCTGAGCCGGCGGGTGGGGTGGGAAGTTCACAGGGAGAAGGGGGCAACTGCAGAATGAAGGGCTGCATGATTTGGAGCCATGGGAAGGCCCTAAGTTCACCACAGTGAAAGATTTGGAAAAGGAGGAGTGGGTCCAGTGGCTTGAGGCCAATCCCAGACACCATAGTGCTGGACAGCCAGGCCACTGGCTTTCAGATACAGGCCAGAGAGCTCAGAGCCCTGTGCACTGAAAACTCTTAGGAGTCCTTGTTGCATTTTTTCCCTTTTATGTTTTGTATGGAATTTCTTTAAAAGGAAATCTACCTTTATTGTTCACAGAACGCTTATAGTTAATAATAGTGCATTGTACACTTAAAATGTGTCAAGAGGCACACTATGGCAAGAGTTCTTCACACACACACACACACACACACACACACATCAAAGGGCTGGAAGTATTAAACTAAAACTCTTGAGACTGAGAGTTCTTTGAAATATAAAGTTTTATTGAACCGTTAAGTGCTAGCAAGAGCCAGGTGTAATTGCACACAACTAGAATTCTAACTTGGGAATTTGAGGCAGGAGGGTCACAAGTTTGAGACTATCTCCAGATAAAAAATAAATAAAATTAAAGGGATGTACTCAGTGGTAGAGTACCCCTGGGTTCAATTCCCAGTACTGCAAAACAAAATAAAATAAAACAAACCAATGAACAAAAACCCAACAAGTGCTAGACAGAAAAAAAAAAAAAAGACAAAAAACAAGTCTTGGGACAAGTTCTACACTTTCTGGCGGCAAGGTTAGAAAGCATTTGGAAAATGTCCTTGGGACCTGAAAAAGAAGAACATTTTTATACTGAAAATTTGGGAAAGGAAAGCATAAATTATTCACATTAAACCTAACACTTGGTATAGGTGAAAGAAAAGGAAAATGTGGAGTATGGAAAGTTTTGGAATAGCAGAGCAATGCAGGAGAAGTATTTGTTGCTTCTGGATTGGTCGGGGTTAATAGCTTTTAGGAAGGGTTAAACTTTTTTTTTAAATTGGTGCATTATAATTGTACATAATAGTGGGATTCATTGTTACGTATCTGCTCATACACACAATAGAACAATATCATTCAGTCATTTTCATTCCCCAAGGGAGGCTTATACTTAAGCAGGAGGTGTTGGCACCTAATGGTCAGTCTCCAGGGGTTTTAAGTGAGTTCTAACATATATTTAGGAATGTGGAACAGCCTTTTGTTGGTTTCAGTCTTAGCTTTTAACTGATTAACTACCCCTCTTCCTTCCTTGTATTGGTTTTTTATTGCTGTGACAAATTTCTGATAATAACAACTTAGAGAAGGAAAGATTTATTTTGGGCTCAAGGTTTCAAAGATTTCAGATTTTCAAAGATTTCCATGGTTGGCTGCTTCCATTGCTCCAGGACTGGGGCGAGGCAGAATGTTTCTGGAGGCCTTCACGTCATGTGACCAGCATTTTCCTCTTCTGATCAGTTGGTCACTCCCTGTCATCTGGCTGCTTTTAAGTAGACGAAGAGGGTAGCCCCAATCTTGAGAGTAGTAAAATTGCAACCAAATGTGCCCTCATGCGTGGATGTGCCTTCCTGCAGCTCCATGGGTCAAGCTATGCTCACCTGTTCCTTTGCGATATTAACCCCTTACCCTGTTTGGGGTAGAATGTTCCATGGAAAGCCCTTGGTGTGTCCCTTTCCTTTACTCTGCCCTTGGGTGTGGCCTTCCTAACCTGCTGACAGCAGACATCATGAAGCTAGACTCAGCTCCTTGAAACCTGACCCCTTGCTTGCTTCATTTGAATGGCTTCTCCTCAATAAAAGGGGTCATCACGCACTGGATCTCTCTCTCTCTCTTTCTGCAGACCCTTAAGGTCAGAGGAGCCGTCACAGCAATCCCAAAGAAAAAGGTATTTCTGTCTCTTGTGTGGTTATTTCACACAGCCCAGTTCCCCTGGAGTGACCTTGAGTGTTTTAGTCACAGGAATGTGGCAGAATGTCATGGGGGAAGGGCATGGCAGGAAAGTTGTCAGCTCATGGTACCTAGGAAGCTGGGGGGAGAGAAAGAGAGAGAGAAAGAGGCTGGGGACAAGATTTACCACCAAAGAGTACTCCCTGTCAAGGACCCACTCCTTCAACTAGGTCCCACCGCCTATAGCCTCCACCACCTCTCAGTAGTCCATTCAGCTATTTATGGATTAATCCACTGATGAGGTCAGAGCACTTATGACTTAATCACTTCCCCCAAAGCTCTCTCCGAACATTGTTGCATTGGGGACCAAGACTTCAACACATGAGCCACTGGTGAGCACTTCATATCTAAAGCAGAACAGTTCACCACCCCTGACCTTTGTAATTAAGTTTAGGATACCTTAGAATTTTTCTTTTATCATAGGAAAGTTTTGAAGATGATAATTTATGACATAGATTGTGATGATGGTTCCTGGAATATATACTTGTCACCAAACACATCCAGTTGTATACATGAAATATGTGCAGCTTTTTGCTGGTCAACCATGCCTCAACAAAGTGTTTTAAAATAAACACCAAACGCTAAACTGAGTGGACACAGGGAGCCATTTTTCCTGCAATCCTGGGGGTGGGGGATGGTAGAGGTGGTTGGAGGCTCCCAGGGGTGAGTATGTCTAGAATCCATACCTCAGGGCTGTTTTAGCTCCTGTTGGGAGGCTACTACCCTTCCATCCAAGGAACTGCCCCTGTTCCTTGGAGGTTCAGCCAGCAACAGAGGCAGGAGGAAGAGGGGAGGAACAGAAGTGTCAGGATGGGTTGGGTGGTGACTTTGGGTCTGCAAACATCAAGGGCTCTGCTCTGTGGACAGAGCCCAGTGTTTCCCTTCATCCTGTCCTACCCCTGAGCCACCTGGACTGATGTTCTACCTCTTCCACCTCCATGTGCACCCGGATTCTCCTTGTCAGTGAGTTGGTTATTGGTGTTTTCTTCTCTATGGAGGGAGAGTCATTATCTGGCAGTAACCTGGGGAGGTGTCTGAGGTGAAGAGGGATCAGGATGAGGATTCTCATATCAATCGACCTACCTGCTGCCCCATAGCCTGGACTTTGTCCTTCAGATTTTCCAAAATCTCTGTCTGTTCCCTCCCCCCATCCATCCTCCATCCCTCCCCTCTCTGCTTTGTGATTCTGGAGACTGACTCCATGTTCACATTTGAAGGACAGATCACTCTGGGGCCCCCTTGCGGGCAGTTTCTTATGGGTTTCTTATTCCAATAGGAAGCTCTAGGGGGAGCCCTGCGCGGAAGGAGAGGGGGTGGGCATTTCACCCATACTGCTGTCAGTGTCGGGCTTCCTTCTCCGCCCCTCACCCCTTCATGCCTGGGGGTGTACCCTTCACTGGCCCTTGGCCAGTGTACAGCCCCTTCATTACGATTGTGTAGCGGAACTTCTCAGTGGCGCTCAGCCCCCTCCATCTTTCCTTTCCTTCTCACCCTGGCGCCCAGCCCACGGGGGTGAGGGCTGAAGTTCCCGTGAGGGGGAAGCTCTCACTCACTGAGGACAGGGTTCTTCTTAGCAGAAACTGCAGGGCAGAGTCCTCAGCAGGGTTCTCCTCTCTACCCTCCTTACACTCAGCCTTTGAACTTCTGGTTCCAGTTTTCAGAGTCAGTGTCTCTGTAGAGAGGAAGATGGTCTCTCAGAGAGGGCAGGAGCTGAGCAGCCATTTTTTCCGATTTCTGACCCACACTGGGTCCTTTCTCCCTCTCTGAGCTATGAAACCAATAACAAAACTGAGAGCTGACTATGCATGAAGGAAAGTTTATTCTTTGCCTGGAGAATAAAGAGAAGCCTGGAGATGATAACTCTCCGTTGAGCTTCCCACCCAAATAAAAATAAGTCAGTCCTTTTAAGAACAACGAGAGAAAGTGGGGATTTAAGAAGAAGGAGGATTATTCATGGCTTCCGGGGAGAGGGTCAGGTTCATTCTGGAGAAAAGGGTCTTTCTTTCTTTCGTACTGGGGATCACACCTAGAGCTTTCAGCATGCTAGGCAAGTGCTCTAACACTGAGCTACATCTCCAGCCCTTTTGTTTTATTTTCTTTAAGTCGCCCATGCTGGCTTGAACCTGCCATCCTCCTGTCTCAACCTCCCGAGTAGCTGGGATTATACAGGCTCAAGGCACCATGTCTGACCTGGGCTGCTTTCATTTGATCTTTTCTTTTTGAGCCGATTTCAATCTGGGTCAGAAGGGGACCAGACCAAGCAAGATAATTACAATAAGTGGAAATGAGTCTGGGGGTGAATAACAGGTCCACATGGCATCCTTTAGGCTTAAAACCAGTTTTGTCCAGTTCCAGTCTGTATCTAGTTTCACAGTAGCAGCCAAGGAGGTCCCAGATGTCAGCATGGTTGGCTAGGTGGATAATTTGGTTTGGAAGAGAGGACCAGTTATTAAAAAGGGTTGTTTCTCAGGTTCAAAAGGGTGTTTTCCTGGTGACATTTTCAGTTTTGTTCCCATTCCCAGAGAATTTAATTTCCCCAGAGTCAGAGCCAGAAAACTGGGGGTGTTTCTCCAGGTCCTCTGACCTGGGCTTCCCTTAGGTGTACCTTATATTAGGTGTGTCTTATCTTAGGTGTATCTTATCTTAGGTGTTTCTGGGAGCCTGCATTTCTTATCTATGTTGCTGTGTGATTTTCTCCACTTTACCAAGGGTCCTGTTAGTTAACTAGATGATAACTGCTCAAGGCAAAGGACTTTTTTTTTTCCCCTGTTGTTTCCTTGCTGCTGGCTGTTAATAAATGCTCACTGAGCAAGTTTGTGTAGAGATTGTGTCCTACAGCCTATCAGTAGGGGAATGTGAGGACCAAAGGGGAGGGGAGAAGAGGAAAAGCTTTTGGTTTGGGGAAAGGGCAGAACCAGGTCTGGCTGGGGCCTTTTGCAGTTGTGTGTTAGGGGCTATCCAGGAAGAGGGGAGATCTTCATCCTTCCTGTTCTCAGGGGAGCAGTGGGAGTGGGGTCATGTGGGTAGACTAATTTGAGGGTAGACTTGGTTTGAGCAGAAATGCTGACCTTATTCCCTGTATTGTCCTCTGTGGTGAGTCTATTCTCTTGTGTAATGAATCTGAATCTGAGCTAGTACTTCAGAAAAGTGAATAATTTCATGCATTAAGCCATGTAATCTCTATATATAATAACTATAAGAGATTGACACTAAGATTACTTGTATTTCACAGGTAGGACCAGACTGTCCCAGGTCTGTAGAGTGAGAAGCAGGATTCTGCCCAGGTCTTTTCACCTCTAGCCTGATGACTTTGTTTGTTTGTCTCCTTCCTTCCTTCCTTCCTTCCTTCCTTCCTTCCTTCCTTCCTTCCTTTCTTTCTTTCTTTCTTTCTTTCTTTCTTTCTTTCTTTCTTTCTTTCTTTCTTTCTTTCTTTCGCTGGGAATTGAATCCAGGGCCTTGTGCATGCAAGGCAAGCACTTTACTAACTGAGCTATATCCCCAGCTCTAACCTGTTGACTTTGAAATTTTTTTTCCTTTTTTTTTTTGGACCAGGAATTGAACTCGCAGAAACTTAACCACTGAGTCACATCCCCAGCCCCCGACATTTTTAAGATTTCTTATCTGACTTCATACCCTCTCTGTCTTCCTTCTGGGAACTGCCCTTTCTCTCTGCCACATTTTAGCCACAAGGGGGCAGCAGAGGCCAAGGAAACTGGCTGAGGCTGCCTGGGTGGCTTTTCCATTGGCCCAAGAATGATCTGGCATCCATGGAGCACCCTCTGGCTGGGTGCATGTTGTTCCTTCCTCTCTGAGAGGGAGTTTCCAAACAGTTCCGGACATGTCCTCCTTTTAAAGTTATGCATTTTGAACATGCAGCTAACAAATATGTACAAGAGTTATTTGGCTTATAAAAACAAATATCACACCAGGAGAAGTAAGATTAAAGCTTTTATAATAGAAGTTCTAATGTGCTTTTTGCCTCCCCCTTTGCCCCCCAGGTCCCTGGAGCACCATAAGTGCTGGTGCCCCCAACTCTTAGATTTAGACTGTGCCTTGGGGCAGACCTGCCCCTGCCAGTGTTTGTCCATGTGACCCTATGACCTTGCATAGCTTCCACTATTATAGAGGATTCATCCTTCAGCTCTAGAATGAGGACAGTGAGAACCACCTCATGGTATTGTACCAAATCATCATGGGAATGAGGTATAAAATGTTCCAGGTAAAATGACCCTCAGTGAATGGTGTGCCTAAGTATTTCTTGGTGGTTATTAGAGAGCAGAGGCCCTGGCTGTGCCTGGGGGGAGGGGTCTGTGTGACAGGAGAGGAACAGGGTGTGCACCATTCTAGGGACTGTTAGAATGTGCCTCTTGGAGCTGGACAGGGCCTCTCCTGCCCTAGGCTTCTCTCTACTTCTCTGAGGGACAGAGGTCAACCTTTGAGACCTCTAGGCCTTTTTCCATGATCCAGTTCTGAAATCCCTTCTACTGGGACTCACTTGTTTCTCCTTTGACCATACATGGGCCTGACCTACCTGGGATTGGGAGGGTCACTAAATTGTTCTCGGGTCACTGATGGGTCACACATATGGCCAGTGCCTGTGCGGGCTCTCTGCAACTGATCTGACATTGCAGCAACTGGGGAACATGTTTCAGATACTCTGGGCCAATGTGTCCATTCTGGTGTCTCATCTCCTCATAGGCAGGACCAAATGCCAGGCCCTTCCAGCCTCTCTTTTTTTAAAAAAAAACATTTTTAGTTGTAGATGGACACAATACCTTTATTTTATCTATTTTTATGTGATGCAGAGGATCGAACCCAGGGCCTCACATGTGCTGGGCAAGAGCTCCACAAGAGCCACACCCCCAGCCCTGCTCCTTCTTTTTTTTATGGCAGCTTTCTCTCAGTCTGCTGTCTTTCCTTTTATATTTTTATTTATTTTTTGTTTTTTATTAGTTTAATAGAATTCACTAAATTTTCTATAGGTATGTACAATTTTTATTTCTCTGGCCTCATTCCCTTACCACCTTTTCTATCTCAGGGCTTGAGTGGGAGGGATACTTTACCTCCCTGGAATCTCAGATGAGGAAGGGGGTGGATTGCACATGCAGAGGGTGGTGGGGCAGGTGCTCAGCCAGGAGGGCTCAGCTGCTGAATTCAGGGTGGGGATGGGCCAGGCCCTGGTTCCACTAGGAGAGTGAGTGGCATAAGGGGGTCTCTCAGCCACTTCTGGTTGGATATTTCAGTTTTGGAGGTGACAGCCTTACCTGGGAGGGGTCTCCCCACCAGAGAGGCAGATGGGCGGACTCAGAAGAAAGGGCTTGCACTGCCAGACCACTGGGACTCTGCTTAGTGGGCTACCAGGCAGCCCATCAGCCAGGTTCATGCTGGATAAAGAGTGGAGGGACACTTTGAAACTGAAACAAAATTCACCAACTTGTGTGTCTTTTTCCTTTTCATTTTTTTTTTCTAGAAATAAATAACAAGAAAACAGTTCTTTAAACTTTTTCCTACAGTAGAAGGTAACCCAGTGTCAAGATAAAGAGATGATTCTGTATTCTAAGAAAAGGGGTTAAAGGGTTAGGGATGTGGTTCAGAGGCAGGGGGCTTCCCTAGCATGAGTTCAATCCTGAGAATGAACAGAACGGGGTGGGAGGTTGGGTGAGTGAAGTACTTTACATCAACTCTCACATTTTTAGAATTCCAATGCATTTCATACATTCTACATTAACTGTTGTTTATGGTTTTAGGCATTTATCTGAAGCTATTTAGAAAGTACTTGAAACAGGTAAGAGATAAGACTACATCTTGGTTATAAAAGACAGTACATATTAACTTCATTAGTATTAGGATAATTTAAGTTTATACAAGAAAAATTATTTGTGGTTCAGTGAATGGTGCTTCTTGTCAAAGCAGCTGAATGGCGATCCTGATGAGCTGGGAGAGGACAGTGCTGAGGTTCAGTGTCCCCTGCCAGTGCTGGTCAAGGATTCTGCCAGTGTTCTTTAAGGAGACCTGACCTGCACTTTGTCACTGCTTCCTCCTCCCCAAATGGAGGGCAAAGGGCAACCTTGGGAGGGAGAATGCTCAGGTCAGGGTGAGATAAGCTTTCTGGCCTGTAATTGAGGCAACTGAGAGTCCAAGGTCCCTTTCAGGATCTTGCTCACTTGAGTTACCTGGGTCAGGGGGCTGGGCTGGGCTGGAGATGTGGTGGTGGGAGGCAGTCTCCTGACATCTAGCCTTTCCCTCCTCTAGGAAGTTACTAGGTTGATGTTACCAGATGGCATGGTTTTATCTCTGCAGTTGTGATAATGAGATGGCATAAGTAAAATTTACGTAGCACAGTTCTTGATAGGGGTTCAGTATAATTTTATTTTCTTCTTTTTGTAACATATCCTTAACATCTCTAGGCTTTAGGGAGTCTACCCTATGGGCAGGGATTGGTGGTGGCATTGTGGGCTTGTTCAGACCACTGGACAAGTGTTTCAGGAAAATTGTGGGCACCTTCTTTTTGCTGCTCTGCTCTGCTGCCTTCTTCCTGGTAAAGGGAGCAATGTCCAGCGGGCAGGGCACACTCTGCCCAGGCTCCTTTTGTAAGCTTTCACTTTAGATGGTGGAAAGGAGTGAGTGAGTGGTTGCTCCTCTGACTGGGAGGGCTTAGTGGGGGCCCCAGTGTCAGAGACTCTGCAGAGGTCACTGCAACTTATGTCCAGCTCTGCTTTGCCCTTGTTTCCCGGGAACCAACTGCCTCTTGGAGATGAGGAATTTGTGGCCCCAGCGTTGGACTCAGAGGCAGAGGACTGGGTTATGTGAGCAGCTTGGGACAGATGCAAATTCTGAGGGCATTATTTGTGGTCTTCTGGGGTCCTTGTGACTCTGAAATTTCTCCAGCCTTTCATAGGTGGGAGAACAGAGAAGCAGGTAAGTTGGCTTTGAAGACACCTGTGACCTAAGAGGAAGAATCTAGGGAGAAGCTAGTGGCAGGAAGGAGCAGAGGATGAGGTGGTGGGAGAGGCAGTGGGGGTGGGTAGGTGGGATAATCTTGTTCTAGGAAGACCCAGGAGAAGCTTAATGAGGGTTGTTCCTTTATTCATTTGTTATAATGTCATTTCTTTAACATTTTCTGGGACCAGGCCCTGTTCTAATTACATGTCGTTACTATAAATCACATCATTTTCACTACAAACTTGGGAGGTAGATGTTGTGACTATGTCCATCAGACAGTCAAGGAAACTGAGGCCAAGAAGGTCACGGCGAGAGTGGCTGAGCCTGGAGGGCAGCCTTGAAGTCGGCTCCCAGAATTTGTTCTTCCCAATACCACAGACTGCCTTCTCCCTGGTCTTTCCAAATTGTAGGTGGCTTGGGGGTCTTTTCTCTGACTCATTATCTCTATGCTCTGTCTCCAGGAAGGGTCCCTAACCTCTCAGGCAGAAATCTTTCTCAAAGAAAAAGAAGGCAAGGACAAACCTGTTGGTGGGGAAGTGCTTGGCACCTGCCAAATGAAGCGTCCTATCTGAGCCCACAGTGGAAAGGACTGAGCTGAGGTTCAGGTTTAGGTGAACTCCACATCTAAGAAAGCAGGACATGGTTCTGGGCTCCTGTGATGGGCACCACAGCCTCCTTGAGGATGCGTCCGTCTCTGACACTGCCCAGGCCAAACCTGGGCATAATTATGGGGCAGGAGAAGAGGGAAGCAGGAGCTTGCATGTTTTTCATAATGGGAACCCTGGGTCTGGGCCCTCCTTTCTGGGGGGTCATGAGTGGTGTGTGAATAACAGAGAGATAGAGGCATGCCTTCCACCACAGAGCTCCAGGTATATATAGAGAAAGAGCCTGGTGTTCTGGGTCAAGTAAGCTGTGGTTGGGGTGGGAAAGGAAGGAATGGTTTCTTTCTTTCTTTCTTTCTTTTTTTTTATATCCTGTTTTTCTTTGAAGTTGTTCCTCTTTTTGCATTTCTTCATTGATCTTGCCTGCAGTGATTTTTTTTTCTGAATATTGAACTGGTGGGTTTTCATTCTCCTTATTAGAAGTCTTGTGTAAAGAAAAAATGCTCCCATTAATTTAATTAGCCATTTATTTATAATAATACAGACTCAGATTTTATTTGAGGAACTATAATCCAAATAAAATATAAAAAGTATTTTCTTAGTAATTTTATTCTTTTTTATTATGACTTTTTAATTTGATGGCTCAAGCCTTGGCTATTAGAAGCTCTTTCTAGTTGGTGAGTCTTTCCTAGTGACTAGGTCCCATTCTCTTTTTCTTCCTTTTCTTTGATTTTCAACACCCCCCGCCCCCACCACTACACACACCTTTGGTGATATATTTGCTTAACTATATGTCTGAGCACTTTCTCCCAATCTGCTACTATGATATGCTCCAAATGTAATTTATGTTTATCTTGCTTCAGTCCTATCATCAGACTATTTTCAGAGATCCTAGTTTTTTTTTTAATTGGAAAAGGATATTTTAAAACAAATACATTAATGCTCCGTATGCTTGTGGCTACTAGAGTGTCATTTTTTTCTGGAACTACTTGTTTTTCCAATCTAGAAACATGTGGTAGGCTGACTCACCTATATGCATCCATACCTGCATTTATTTCAGTTTCTACCCCTTTCTCTCTCTCTCTCTCTCTCTCTCTCTCTCTCTGTATGTGTGTATGTGTGTGTGTGTGTGCGTGTACACATGTGAACACTCATGCTTGTGCTAATAGGAACAGTTTCTTACCAGGTAATTCTATGGTTTCCTGATACCATAGTCTTCCCACAAGAGCTGGAAGGAGCCCAGGCTCAGCTGTTTGTCAGTGTCAGGGTTGTGGGGGGCCCACCACCCTGTTAGTATGATGAACCAAAAGAAATGCTTTGCTCCAGCAGGGGAGTGCTGTCCAGCCCTGAGCCCTGCTCTCTATGCTGAGGTGCTGGAGCTCTGGGCTGGACCTGCCTCCTGCCTGCAGGTCCTGGCCCTCATCCCCCATCTCTCTCCCCAGCTCTAAAGATATGGAAGGGTGCTGCAGAAGCTCCTTGATCTGCTGTCTCACTTCCCTGCTTCTCCTTGTCCAGCTGTCCACAGGTGAGTATCCCCATCTGTTTTCCTTTGTGGTTTTAAAAATCAAGATATAAAAACATTTGAAAATACATCTTCCTCATTTTTTTTTGTTTTCTTGGCTTTTTTTTTTTTTTTTTTTTTTTTGGTGCTGCAAGCATTCATTCATTCATTTTATTCCTGAAATATTAATGAAATGTTGATTGGTAGGTGCTATTCTATGAAAGAATCAGACACAAATTCTGTCATACAGTTTGTCTTCTAGCGGGAGAGAGTGAGTAGTAACTGCAACTAGGCAGAGATGCCTAAGAGTGTTGGAAAACAATGGGAAATGCAGCAGGGCAGGGTGTGGACAGTCTGGGGCATGGGAGGCAGGTGTGGGCAGGCAGCACTGTTCAGTGAGGTGGTGTGTAGATGGGAGCATAACCCTGGAGAAGGAGGAGTGAGCTGTAGGACCATTTGGAAGGAGGGTTCCTGCAGGGGGAGGAGCCTGTGCAGAGCTGGCAGTGTGCTGAGGTGTGAGGAAGCACAGAGGCCAGGGTTGCTGGACTAGAGCCCATGGGGAGAGAAGCAGCAGGTGAGTTCAGAAGGGTCTTGGGAAGCAGGGTCCACCTTGTCAGGCCTGGGGAGAAGTGGGGAGCCACGTGGAGGCTTTGAGCAGAGCAGCAATATGGATTAGCTCATATGTTAAAAGGATCACGGAGGTCAGGAATCCTAGTCATTCTCCAGTTGAGATTTAATGGTGGCTGAGACCAGAGTGGAGAGGTACAGGGTTTAAGGGTAGTTCTTTGGAAGTGCTTTGCAGCGTGTCCTGCAGAGGAGTCATGTGGTAGCCTCAGAAGCCCAAGAGCCCCAAGGGTGGAGAGTGAGGTGAACTGCTTCTTGAACATGCAGTGATGGGGGTTTCCGTGAATTATGAGAGCAGGATTTTCATAGCAGTAAGTAGCATTTGACTCTGTGTTTTAAAGTGCATATGTATTTCTCTCCTCCCTCAGTGGAGGAGAAAAATATAGACTGTAGTAAATAATTTAGAATAGGAAGAGGGGAATTTCCTGGGTGTGACTGAATGACCAAAGAGTGCTGACCCAGGTTGCATGTGTGCTCTTTGTCAGTTTTCATGTTTGTCCTGAGACAGGGGTTTGTTAGACCTGGGGTTCCCAAATCCTAATGTGTGCTCCTCAGACCACCCTTGGAACTCCTTGCAAATGCACACTCATTGCGCCCCCACCCTACCCCAGATCTAGTGACACTCTGGAGTGGAGTCCAGTGATATGTGCTCTATAAGGCAGCCTTGTGGTTCTGGTGCATGAAAGTTTGAGAATCACTGAATTAGAGATTTCTTCATGGGAGGGCCTGGGATCAGGAGCAGAAGACAACGAGGGAGTGTCTTTGGCATCATTCTGGCCACATCATAATGATCAGAAGATCTCTTCCAAATCTATCAGACTTCTAGGGTCATCTCATGTGGCCCCTGCCCCGGCTTTCCTGGCCTTCCCACCTGATGTTGTATGTTATCATTTTTTGGTCTGTGTCTCACCAGCTTTCTCCCCACTATGTCTGTGCCCACAGAGCAATTCCAAGTCGTTGGCCCTCGACACCCCATTGTGGCAGTGCTGGGTGAGGATGTCATACTTCCCTGCACCCTAGTTCCAGCCATGAATGCAGAGAACATGGAACTTGGGTGGTTCCGCACCACATTCTCACAAACAGTGTTCATCTACTGGAACCATTGGGAACAGACTGAGGAGCAGATGGCTGAGTACAGAGGGCGGACTTCATTAGTGAGGGGCTGCCTTACTGAGGGGCATGCTGCCATGTACCTCCGCCAGGTCCGGGTTTCTGACAATGGAATGTACACCTGCTTCTTCAGACATGGAGGCTTCTATGAAGAGGCTGATTTGGAAGTGAAGGTGGCAGGTTAGTTATTTGATGTCTATTCTGGAGACCTTGGGAATGTTGGGTTTGATGGGAATATCAAGGATCATCTAATTTAGCCTCACATTTTATAGGTGAAATGGAGAAAAAAAGTGACTCATCTTTTATTAATTGATTCAATACAAACACTGTATAGGGATCATCTAAAATATTTTGGGACTTGTCCTGTGCACTAGAGATATATCAGTGTAATGGAGATCCCAGCCATGAGGAGTTTACATTCTAGAGACAAAGGAAGAAAAATTATAAGAAATAGTTCAGTACAAGATGGCATAAGATGATAAGTACTTAAGACAAAAGACCAAGTAGATTTAAGAAAGGGGCTCAGGATGTGGGCTGGGAAGTTAGGACAATCCATAGTGTTACATAGGGATTTGGGCAGAGTCTTATTGACAGTCTAAACAAGGCTCAAAGGAAGTAGGTATTTAGCCAGGTGGATATCTGGGGGGCCTGATATCCTATTCATGCAGAGGGAGCACCCTGTATGAAACCTTTGAAGTAGGAATTTGGTTGATTATTCTGGGTATAATGAGGCCATCATGGTTGGTAGGAGGAGTGAGGGGGAGGATGGTAAGAAGTTGTAATACTGGAATAAAGAGATGGTCCTGTATTAACACCACTCACAGGTGTCAGGATGAGGTCATTAGGAGTGGACACCTGGGCTGGCACAAAAGCCCTGGATGTTGATGGGCTGGAAGGTGAAAAGGCAGAGGGCATACAACATGGTGATGGTGGCTACTTGCATTTGACCAAATAGTTCTTGGGGTTGAGTATAAGGGCTCTGAGGATCTCAGATGGTGGAGTTTGGGGACAAGTGTTCAGAGAGGAAGGCTGTTACTGGATCAGTAAAGGCTTTCTGTGCTGTGTTATGGAGTTTGGATGCAGAGTAGGGGGTATCCTAAACAGAGCCATGCTGGGAATGCTCATGTTGGCAGTTTGAATGGATGAATGGGAGGTGAGCAAGAAGGAGGCATGGAGTGCAGTTATGATGTGGAGAGAATGAGTGCCTGACCTGAGGCATGGCAGTGGGGTGGGAGAGGAGGAGTCAGACAGGTTTAGAAACCAGATTCAACTAAACAGATTTGTGGGCACAAAGTTTGGAAGGGGAGGAGAAGTGTTCAGAGACTTCCAGTGTTTTATTTGAACCATTGTTGTTTCATGGCAGGACTATTGATAACTATGTGTCAGTTCTACTGCTGTAATAATGCTGTGTAACAAACAGCCACAATCTCAGGTGCATTTGGCAATAAAAATGTATTTAATTCGGGCACTAAGGGAGTTCAACTAATAGGGGCTGAACTTGGCTAATCTCACCTGGGTTTACTCATACATCTTTGGTCATGTTTCAGAAATATAATTAAAAACAAAATCTCCCATGCTAGGAGAAAACACTTTTATTACTGAATAAGCATCACATCAGAGTGTGAAACATATTATGGTGATCTGTGAACGGATCACACAACTAGAAAGGAATTTCATCTTTGTTTTTAGAGCCAAGCATATATAATCTCCTGTATACTTATTTTGAAAATGAAGAATAACTAATCCTCAATTAAGAGGGCTCAAAGCACTATTGTTTCACATAACTCATCCTAAATTTACCTGGTAGTTTGGGAGATCATCTGTGTCATCTATTAGGCTTTATCTGGAAGCAAAATGAACTCCTCCTGCTTTATGACAGGAAGCAGTTTTACAACTTGGATCAAGATGCCCACATAAGTTAGGCTCCTACCTTTCCACAGAAAAGGGGGCAAAGGGTTGCTATCTTCCCTGATGTTTACATTTCAAAGAAATGGGTCCCAGGTTCTTGAGAAAGTCATTCCTGAGCCACAAAGCTGGCAGAAAACCTAACTAGTTTTCAAAATCATGTATAAAAATTTCAAAAGAGAAGGAAGTATCTATTTGTAATTGCAATTTCCTAAAGCAAATGGTATAAGAAAAAGGAAGAGAATCTTATTTTATTCAACAGAGAGAATTAAGCTTTTTACTTGTAATTTTTATTTGTTCTCAAGTTAGCAGAAAAGTTCACCAGGTGCACCTTGGTTGGGTATGCTGATGTTTCAGGTGGTCATGTGGCTGACCTAGGGCAGCAGAGGCAGGTTGACCAGGCAATGTTACATGAGTCCATCCTCCACTGGGTAGCCCAGGATTGTCCTTCTGTGGAAATGGCAGAGGGAATAAACCAAGGTTCATTAGTCATTTTTGCTAATTTTTCATTGCCAAATTGAATCCATTACTGGGCCCAGGGGCAGAAGGTAAAGGCAGTAAAAAATTAAGTGGAAGTTCTAGAACTGACTATAAAGAAGGGTGAAGTATTGGATTATTTTAATAATCATTTTATCACAAGTGGTGCAAATTAATAAATTCAGTTCCGAATTTGAGTTTGAAGTGTATGTGACGAGACCTGGTAAAGATAACTCATAGGGACATGGGTGGAGGGTAAGATAATTCAGGAGTCAAGGTGGTCACTGAATACAATTTTGGATCTGATATACACAGAGAGACTGATGTCCCAGGAGAGTGTGTGAGGTGAGAAGACTGAGATTCAAGGAGGGAGCCCTGGCACCGAATTCTTCCTGTTTTTTTCTTTGAGTATCACAGCTGGGGACAAGAGCCTACTGCCCTGTGTGGGTCCCTGTGCTCCTTCCATTTATTCCATCTTTTCGTAGAATTCCCAGAACTGAACATGAAAACTCTACCATGCAGCCAGCGCAATGGTTTCATTAATGAGGTTCTTGGCATAAAAGTTAGCTAGCGAGATCGAAATAAACACACAGACTCAGTTACCTTTTTCTATGACCAGGTCTGAGATGGCTCCCCTCTCTGGTTCCCTCCTCTAACTGCCCGGCAGGGCAGCAAGGATTACTCTGGGCTAGCAGGAGAGAGAGAGAGCGAGCACGCCAGGGAGTAGCCTTTTATTGGGGAACAAGACATTCAGGGGAGAATTCCATCCAATGAAGGTTGAAGGGGGGCCGCACTCCAAGGTCAGGGTCAGTGATTGGGCCTCCGGGGTCAGTGGTCAGTTACACCCCCACACGGACAGGTTCTCTCATCAGGAGAGGGCCGGGAAAGCTCCGACACAGCCAGAGCGCCTCAGACCCTAACTGGGAGTCACCCAGTCACGTGTGAGAATGGCTTCCGACATATTCCCCCTTTCTTTTCGCAAAAATGAGGCGGCGGTTCACTCTCTGGAGTTTTTGCATTCTTGTTCTGAAGACTCGCCATCCTACAATTATAATGCAATAGAGAATTAGCAGCAAAGAGAATAATCCAATAATGTACCAGGCCGAGTGTTTAAGAATATTTCCAGGGTTGAATCCATTTAACTCCTTCAATATTTGGTTAGCCAAAGAAGAAGGATCTGAAAAATCATCTCTATTATTTTGAATGTCTTGGATATGGTGATGAAGTTCCAGAATATCCAAGCTATTATTACTATTTTGCCAAATACCTAACAAATGGTTTTTAACCTTCTCCCAATCCCAGAGAGAAGCATTGTACTTGGCAGTTGTAACACACACATACTTATAATTAGCATGGCATTTAAGCCTTTCTTTAAATTTTAAGGCTGAAAGTTTATTACCTATGTCAATAACAGTGGCCTCTAAGGCATTTAATTTAGTTTCAATCTTTTTATCAATATTTACTTGATTACGCAGAGCCTTGGAAGTATTTTGAGCTAAATTATTAAGAAATTTTGCATGCTGAATATTTTGAGACAATGTCAGAGACGCAGAGACAGTTGATGCAATAACAGAGACTAGCACCAAAACACCAACAATTATAACTCCAATAGTACGTTTAGGTCTTGCCAGCTGGGCATGAATTTGCTGTAAGACTTGTAAACCAGCATCAGCATACCATGGCTCTGAAATATTAGCAGGTAATAAAACGAAAGAGGGCTGATGAAGTATTAGCACTCCTTTTCCTCCATTATACCTAGTAATGCAATTGGTTAGGTTACATTTTTTACAAGTAACAATATATCTGTCATCTATCCATTTAACTTTTACATTTCCAATAATTAAAACATAAGGAGATTGGACACAAGCTCGTAAGCCATAGCAAGATCCCTCTTTACAGTTCTTGCCAATAAATCTTGGTAAGGGTTTGTCTGTAAAATGTAAGAATTCTGAGGCAGCAATTAAACGCCAAATATCTTTTTGAACACCACCTTCACTGTAAGTCAAAATATTACTAACAAATCCTGCAGGTGTCATAGCAGAATTTCTTCGTAATTGTCTCTTATCAATTTTTGGAGACCAGTCTAAAATATACCCACTATCTTTAGACACCTTATGTTGTACAGGAAAGGGATTTATACAATCCATCCATTTAGGAAAGGTGCCAATCTCAATTGTAGAACTATTTGGACAGTGGTGTATCTGTGGAGGTTTTGCAGAAATGACTGGCTTATTATGGGAAAGTCCCATCTTAATTACTGATCTAGTATTAGGTTTTAAATCTCCATAAATAGAATTATTTGTCAGTCTAGGTCTACCAATCGCTGTCTTTTCTTCGAATGATACTTTCAGACAGCCAGCATGTTTATCGTGGGACCAACACAAGGGTAATTGGGCAATATAGCCAGAATAATTAAATCTAGTCACATGATTGGGAGTAATATGAGTATCTGTAAATCCTCCCATCATGAATGAGTCATTAGTAAATACTGGAATAGATTTTCCAGTCCACACAGCTGGGTGTACCAGGGGTGGATCTGGGAAATACGTCCAGTAAGTGTCTACTTGATCCCCCTTTACCTGACAGCCCAGTAGGGCAATTATTGTTGCTACCATCATCATTGGGGTCCTCTTTTCTCCTAGGTCTTGAAGTATTCGGGAAGCCTGAGTTGTTAGCTTCTTCACGTCTTCCCATGAAATCAGCTTTTTGGCTGGGTCAATCTGGTCTTTCTTCATCCTTTTCCGATATCTCCTCCTTCTGGATGGGGGCTCCTCTGGGTCGATCCTCAGTCGCTTGAATCTGGGTTCTATCTCTTCCATGTCTGATAGCACGTTCAGGCACCCAAATAGGATGAGAAGAATTTTCTGGGAAAATACAAGCATGCCCTCTGCCCCATATAAGCACCGGGTCTGGGCCCTTCCACTGACCGGTCTGTAAATCTTTCCACAAAACTCTGCCTAAAGGGCCTGTTACTGAGGGAGACATTTGTCTCTCAGCAGCAGTGTGACCTTCTGCATCACAGTTTAAAAAATTTAAAACAAACAAGGCATGATTAAGGCTATTTTGGGGAGTCATAAGCCTATCCCCCCTTTTTAATTTTTGTAATTGAAGTTTAATAGATAAATGAGCTCGTTCTACAATGGCTTGACCTTGGGGGTTATAAGGAATTCCTGTTTTATGATTAATTTTAAATTCTTGACAAAATTGTTGAAAAGAAGAGCTCACATAAGCTGGAGCATTATCTGTTTTAATCTGTATAGGGCATCCTAAAACAGAAAAGGCTGCTAGGCAATGAGAAATTACATTTTGAGAATTTTCCTTAGTACGTGCTGTGGCAAAAATAAATCTAGAATAAGTGTCCACTATGACATGCACATAACACTGTTTACCAAATTGAGGAATATGAGTTACGTCCATTTGCCAGATTTGATTTGGTTTTAATCCACGGGGATTTACCCCTGATAGCAGAGATGGAGTGTGAATAACACACTTAGGGCATTGGCTTACAATCTGACGAGCTTGTTCTCTAGTAATATTAAATTTTTTACGTAAGCTAGAAGCATTTTGATGATGCAAGGAATGGGAAGCTAGTGCACAGTCATATGAAGACATCTGTTCACAAAAAGCTACGAGTCTGTCAATTTTGTTATTACCTGAAGCTAAAGGTCCTGGAAGATTAGTATGAGCTCGTATATGTCCTATGAAACATGGATATTTCCGCATTAGCACTGCCTTTTGTAAATTATGAAATAATTCAAATAACTCTTGTGATGAAGTATACCCAATAACTGAAGTTTCGATATTTTTAGTAACTCCGACTGCATATAAGCTGTCAGAATAAATATTAATAGGCTCATTTGTAAAGTAATTTAAGGCACAAATCAGAGCTTGAAGCTCTGCTCTTTGGGCAGAAGTATAAGAAGTTTGTATTACCTCTGTGTGAACACGACTATAAAATCCTGCTTTACCTGAATTAGATCCATCAGTGAACACTGATAAGGCTTCATCTATAGGATGGGCACGTACAATCTTTGGAAAAATAAATGACGTTAATGATGTAAATTGTATAATTTTATCACGAGGATAGTGACTATCTATCTGGCCAGGAAAATCAGCAAAAGCTATTTGCCATGGGCTAGAAGTTTGAAAAAGCCAATTAATCTGTTGAACAGAAAATGGAATAATTATGATATCAGGTTCAGATCCAATTAATTGTAAAATCTTAGTTCTACCCTTAATTACTAATTGAGCTATAGAATCATGAAAAGGAATTAATGTTTTTTGAGGGGAGTGGGATAAATAAATCCACTCAATAACTCCTAATTTTTGTCATATGGCTCCTGTTGGTGTATGTTCAGTTGGAAATATTAATAAATACACCATTTCCTTAGGATCAACTCTAGTAAGCTGTGCATTTTTAATTGCATTTTCAACTTTCCTTAAAGCTGTTTTAGCCTCTAAAGTTAGCTGACGTGGAGAGGTTGGAGAAGGATTTCCTTGTAATATCTGAAATAAAGGACTTAACTCAGAAGTAGTTAGTTTTAAGGATGGCCTCAGCCAATTAATATCTCCTAATAGCTTTTGAAAATCATTAAGGGTATGTAACTCCTTAATTTTTATCTGAAGATTTTGAGGACGGATTGTACGTCCTTGAATTATCTGACCTAGATATTGAAAAGGAGACACTTTTTGAATTTTTTGAGGAGCTATGCGTAAACCCATTGCTGTAAGCGAAGAAGTCTCTGAGTAAAGATTTCTGAAAGTACCTCTGGATTAGCATGAGCCAATAATATATCATCCATAAAATGAATAATATATGTATCAGGAAAGCTACTTCTTATGGGATCTATCGCCTGGTCTACGTATTTTTGGCACAGAGTAGGACTATTACGCATTCCCTGTGGGAGTACTTTCCAGCAATATCTTTTAACAGGTTCCTTAAAATTAATTGTTGGGACAGTGAAAGCAAATCTCTCACAATCTCCAGGATGTAACCTTATAGAGAAAAAACAGTCTTTTAAATCTATTACCATCAAGCTATAATCTAAAGGAATGGCTGTGGGAGAGGGAAGTCCTGGCTGTAAGGATCCCATAGGCTGAATTGCATGATTTATTGCCCTTAAATCCTGTAGCAATCTCCAATTTCCTGACTTTTTCTTAATAACAAAAATAGGTGTGTTCCAAGGACTAAGCGTTGGTTCTATATGACCAGCCTGAAGTTGTTCCTCAACTAGCCTGTGAATTATTTTAAGCTTTTCCCCTGAGATGGGCCACTGAGAAATCCATATAGGCTCCTCTGTGAGCCAGGTGATTTTTTCAGCTGTCTTAGGGATCGGGGAAGTACTCAGGGCCCCTAATAAAAATTTTGGCTTGGAGCATTTACTAAACTTTGTCGTGGAGACTGGTTTGTAAACAGATACTCTTCCTGAAGGGTCTCCCTATCATCTCCAGGAAAATACCTCTGACTAACTTCCTCAACTGACCTTATAGAGTTAGGAGTAACTAATAATAATCCCATTTTGGTTAAAATATCTCTCCCCCATAGATTAGCTGGTAAAGGTTCTGTGCTGTCGCCATTTTGAAATTGGGCTTTTAAGTCACGTGGCTGAGAAGAACTTTGAGCCCCTCTAGGAACCTCTTCCAGATTTTCCTCTCCAGGAAGATTGTCTACCTCCCTTGGAGGGCTCTCTAGGACCTCGGCGGTATCTCCTCTCTGATATTGCTCTCCATAATCTCCCTGCGGAGTAGCCTGATTTTGTAAGTTTAAATTTACATTTTTAACTTTGGGCCTAGCCCTTAGCACCTTCGTTTTTAAGCGGCTTAAAGGAAAAGGAATTAACGTAGCCTCAGGCGGATTTTCCATTTGAATAGACTTGATAGCCTGTTGAATGCCTTTTAGCAGGTCCTCAGGGGGCCACGAATTCTGGCCCATATATTCAAAAAGACAAACTTCCAAAGCCGTCCAGGTTCTCTGAATATTATCTATGCCTCCCGGTAATTCATTTGAAAGACAGACCTTTTGTAACTTTCTTCCTAATTTCTCCCAAGTAAGTAAATTTGGAGATTCTTGTTCACAAAACCAAGGACAATATTTACCTACAATCTCTAAGAATTGTAATAACTGAGCTTTCTTTATCTGTTTCCCTTTCTGATTAATTATACTGTCTAAAATAGTTACATTTCCTATAGGTAGAAGTTGAATTTTTTATTTTAATTAATTTAACGTCTCTTTCCTTCAATATCTTAAGGTACTTTTGTGACCCAAATTGTCACCACTTCCTTTTGTGACCCAAATTGTCACCACTTCCTTTATCTTTTACTTTTTTCTTTATCTTTATCCCAAAATTGAACATGAAAACCTTCCCCCCTGAAGTTGTGTAATGTCTTGTCAACTCTGGGGTCTCAAGCCCAAGGTGGCCTCCTGGGGCTCCACAGCTTCCTTCCCACAGGGATGGGCTCTGACCCACAAGTGCACATAGAAGGGCCAGAAGAGGATGGAGTCCGGGTGGTGTGCAAAGCTTCAGGATGGTTCCCAAAGCCCCAGGTGCAGTGGAGAGACCTCAGTGGAAAGAAGTTCCCAGCACTTTCTGAGGCCCACACCCAAGACACTGAGGAGCTGTTCAGTGTGGAGGCCACTCTGGTGGTGAGAAACAGTACTGTGGGGAATGTGACCTGCTCTGTCCTCAACCCTGTCCTGGACCAGGAGAAGGCCATGGCTATTTACATCCCAGGTCAGTGCTGCTTCCCACTCCCAGCAGAGCTGTGGGGAGGGGCTGGCCTCTCTGAGTGTGCTGGCTCTCCTGGGTGTGCCCCTGACCTGCTGTCTGCCTGGGCCACAGAGCCCTTCTTCCCTCAGGCTTCTCCCTGGAAGCCAGCATTTGCTGTGATCCTGACCATGCTGGGGCTCCTACTCTTGGGGGCTAGCTATTTAAGCACCAAAGAACATTCCAGAAGGATGCAGGTGAGGCGGGAAAAGCAGAATCTGCAGTGGCGTAAGGAGGAGGAACAGCAGGCAAAGGAAGAGGTGCTGAAGGCCATTGGTAAGACCCCACAGGGCAAGTGCAGACCTGGTGGTGAGTGGGACAGCTGACAGGGGCCAGAGTCTGGGGTCCAGCTCTCTAGGGAGACCCAGGGTCCTGGGCCCAGAGGAGGTGACTGAGGAGATCAGAGAGGACAGCTAGAGACTGGTGGGGTTGGATGGGCTTGTAGTTAGAAATTCTAGTGAACAGAAATGTTTTCCTTAGGATTTTTCAGGCACACAGTCTTTCCTTTTCTTGGGGATGGGCGTTCACACTGTTTTTCATTTTCTTTCAGATGAACTCAAGGCAGATCTCAGTAAGTTCTGCTTTCCCTTTTGAATTTTCTGTTTCCTTGGTAGCAGATGTTCTAGTTCCTAGCTCCTCTATTTCTTGTTGTTTTTCAGATCAGAGGAAAGCTGCTTATCTTTCTGGTAAGTGACTCTCCAGGTATCCCTTGTTTCCTTATCCAACCTGTGTTCTGGTGTCCCTTTTCCTTTTCTGTGTAGGCACAGACATGTGGGGCCTTATCCCTGGGAAGCTAGTGGAAGCCAGTACACTGGTCCCTAGCCTTTCCTTGATCTGGTCTACTATTTTCTATCTAGCATGTGGAAACCTGGATGTGATGGTGACCTGTGGTCTGTCATGTATTCTGCATCTTATATCAACCCTGGATTGCCCATTATATATATATATATATATACATTTTAGTCTTCAATGCATCTAGCAGTCAGACTGCACCTAGAAGATTAAAGGCAGATATTAAGATCATTAAATGATATATATAAGTAAATGGAGTCATTAAGTTTAGGAGTATGGCTTTCTGTTCATCTCCCAACAAATCATCAGTGAGGGATTATGTTTTCTCCAGCTCCTGAAGGTGCTAATCCAAGTGGGTTGCTCACCACAGGTGGGAAAGTGATGGAGTGAACCAAGTACTTCCTAAAAAGTGTTTCTTATTCTCTGGAAATATTTCACATGTGAAAAGTTGGGCAGTTTTATTGAAGAACTCATTCCTGTCTTTAAATCATTCTTCATTTTTGGCAATTTCCCAAGTGTCTTTTTAATTTTATTTTTTCATTTTGTGGTGCTGAGGCATGAACCTGGAACCTCATGCATGCTAGGCAAGCCCTCTACCATGATGTACATCCCCACCCCTTCCTCAAATGTATTTTCTTGAGAAAGCCTGGATATAATAATACCCCTCACAATTGTGGAATGAATTATATTTATTCTCTCAAATATTTTCACACATAGTATAACTTTTATCCTTAGCAGCAAAACTGAATAAAGACAGATAGAATATGCATTTTTATGAATTTTGAGGCAGACAGTTTTCTGACAGAGAGAAAGCAGTGGGACAGTGGTAGTAGTTGGCCTGTAAAGCAGCCGTATTGATCTGTGGTCCAGGGGATTTCCCACAACACCCTGCGGACCCTGCATACTGTAAGAGGCCATCTCCTTTCTGGGCTCTGTCCTCCTGTGGGTAGTCTCATCTTTAGAATGGAGGGGAGGGCCAGGGCAGGTACATTCATGCTGAGCAGGCTTGTTTTAGCTGTGGTCTCACCACCGTGTGTTCCCTTTTAGCCTGGAGGAAGGCCCCCCTGTATGCAGGTAAGTGACTCTGATGTTTCCTTGGCCTTCCCTCCTCCAGACTCCTCCTCTGCCCTTCTGTATCAGTGGCCTCCACCTCAGGATGGGATGAGTTTCCTGCTCTCTCTTCTCTAATTTGTTTCCCACCCCTCCCAGTAAACACTTTTAACTTCTCTTTTTTTTTCCCCCCATAATCCTTACACATTAATTGCCGCAGTCTCTGGCTGGGCACAAATCACGAGTCTCCACACAGCTTGTAGATTCAAACAGCAATTCTTTATTCCTGAACTCACAACGGCCGTCTACAAACACGTTCTGGGGGAATCCACGTTCTCTGCCCAAATCCACTCCGCATGGGCTTCTGTCTCCCAAAATATACTGTCTGACCCTAAGAACTCAAGAGGAACTCAGCAGCAGGATACACCCTATTCTAAAGGGGGAACACCCTAATCTCCTATTATGCTAAACCGCCCTGGTCCTTGAGCAAGGTCACCTTTCAGAAGTCCTTCCACTAGACAGCATGGGAGTAAGCTGGCAAGGAAATTGTCATACCTACTTGGCTGATGGCTCCCAGCAATTAATCTGCCCCATGTTCAATCTAACCAAAGCCAAGTACAATAGGAAAGCAAAATTCTCTTAAAAGGAGAAAAGATAATTGTAACTTGCATTGGAAGACCACAGGGACTTCTCCCTGGGATTGGATCACAGAACTCATATCACATTCCTGTCTTTTAATCATTCTTCATTAAAAAAATCTTTTTTAGTTGTAGGTGGACTCAATACCTTTATTTTATTTTTATGTGGTGCTGGGAATTGAACCTAGTGCCTCATGCAGGTAGGGGAGCACTCCACTTCTGAGCCACAACTTCAGCCCTAAATTATTCTTCATTTTTGGTAATTTCCCTAATGTCTTATTTAATTTTAATTTTGTTTTTTCATGTTGTGGTGTGAGGAGTGAACCTGTTCTAGGCCCATCCTCCCCTGCAGATTAGGGTTAAATGTACCCTCTGAAAACATTGTATTTGACTGGTATTTGTTGTTGGTGCAGTGACCCTGGAGAGTTCAGTTTTGGGCAGAGCCTGGATGGAGTAGGGTTGGAACTGGGGATAGGAATTGCTGGTCTCCATGAAATTTCAGAAATCATATTTGACAGCTTAGGACTTACAGCTTCCTAATGTGGGGCCTTGGTTCTCTATTCCCTTTACCCTGGATTTTTATTGTTTGGGTCCAGGTTTGGTTTTCTTGTTTCTTCATGGTCCTCTGGATTTTGGTCTTCTCTCAGCCACCTCTTACTCTGACTCACTGTCTTAGTTTTGTTTCTTCTAAGCATCTAGGTTGCTGAGAAATGAGTTTCTGGTGTTCAGAATTTGGGGTCCAGGATGCTTAGGGGATCTGAGAACCTTTTGAAATTATAAGCAAAGTCTGTGTTTGTGTTACAGGAACACAGTGCAATTTATATTGATCACAACAATTTTCTCTGATTTTAAGATAATTTTGCTTTGTGTGTTGGGCTTGGTCTTTGTTGTTGTTGTTTTTAAAATGTGTGAAGATCATAAAAGGAGAAACCTGGAGAGTTTAATATTATTTACCCAAGAAAGGGTAGAGAACAAATCAGAGAAGAAAGGATGAGGTAGGAAGAGAGAGGCAGTCAGAAGGAAAGTAGAGTGCCCAAGATTCACATAGACATTTTGCTGAGGCAGTGAGAGCTGGAAAATCACATCCAAAGTGGTTTGAGTTGAGTGTGAAGAGGATTTGCAGGTTCTTTGTGTGCCTGAAATGTAATCAATTCCTTGATACATCTTTGAGAGTGTTCAGTGAATAAATTGTGTGTGTGTGTGTGTGTGTGTGTGAATTCCATTAAGCTATTTCTAAGTAATCATCTCATTGAGTTTGCTTGTGATAATGAGACCACTTGAACATTCCAGTAGTAGTTAGGAAAGGCATATGCTAAGGGAGTTTCCAATTCAATGAAAAGTTATCCAGAGAACTCTTTAACTCTGAGGGTGAGTTTAGGACCTGTGTCATCTGAATTTGTACAATATGCCCTTTTCCTACTCTGGATGTTTCTTTTTCACATCAGGTATATAGACTGTGAGTGACAGAGGAAGGTGAGCCATGGCATCAAGAGGCTTTGGATTCAGATGTTTGAGGAACACTCTTTGAGAATCTTAATGATTTTCCTGGGGACATTTTTATTAAAAAAGAAGTATCAAATTGTCTTTATTTTTACCATCTCCCCATTCTCTACTGAATTAATATCTATATGTTTTCATGTATAAATTGCATACTCTTTTATTTTGTAAGAATAAACACCATAACTCTACTAGAATCAACACTGTCATATTGAGAGGTCCATAGTGTCAGGTGGACAAATGTCTATCTCATCTTGTTCATGAAATTGTAACAATGAGCTATATATTCAAATTTTCAGTGGGAATTATATGAAGGCTGCATTAAAGTGCATAGCATGGCACTTGACATACTGGAAAGTCTCAAAAGGTTTTTCTCTTTCATTCCTTCTTTTTTCCCCCATCTGCTTCCTTCTCCTCCATTTTCTTCTTCTTTTTTTGATATTCTCAGTCAGGTATTATATAGAAAATTATAATTGGATTTTATCTAATGTCTTGGTGAAAAATGAGCAAAACTTACTTTTCTCCAAGGATCATCTGGGTCTGCTCAGACATTTTATATGATCTAGTTTCTATTAAGCAACTCCATAAAGATGGAAATACCAATGTATATGATTGAACCTGTATTAGTGGAAATATGGGGCACAAATTTAAACACAAATCTTTAAGAAAGAAAAAATTTTGTTTAGTTATTATTTTAATTATTCTAATCTTGTTCCTGAGGCTCTGCTCTGTTGGAGGCAAAAGCTTTCTAGTTGTACATATTTTGGAGTGTATGACATATGTAGACTTTGCTTTGGTTAATGACCTTCCTATCCTGTTCCGAAAATGGAGTATGGAGGTTGGAGGAGACTTATGTGGCTTTGGAGCAATGGGGGAAGAGGGACCATGGGTTTTCTCTTAGTTATTTCAGGTCTTCACCATCAGGAGGCTAGTCTGAACTGGTTCATAAGATCCTTGGTTTGGTGTCTCCTGAGTAAAGGCAGGTCTCATCTCATTGCTTGGTCACCCTTCCCGGACCCTGAGGTAAAGTCCAAAGTCTGTGTCCCTTATTCCTAGTAGCCATTGGGTTTTTTCCTTTAACCTTCAGACTTTCTCTGGTTCACTGACTCACTGGGAACCTGCCTTTTCACCACCCAGCAGAGCATGTGAGACTTTCTGGGTCCTCAGCTTCCTGAGTGCAGGAGACATGGAGATTTATGTTTTCTGCCAGCACATTTCTCTGCCAGTGCTTTTTTCCACATGGGGTGTGTTACTGATACCGCTGTTGACCGGTGATGAGTTCTTGCTTCCCCAATGTTGAAGAATAACACCAGAAAGCACACGCCGAGGCAAGGTCAGAGTAGAAATTAGAAGTTTATTAAAGGACAGCAGAAAAGACTTCTCCCGGAGGAAGAAGGGGACCCAAGAGGTGGAATCCGTGGAAGGGCTGTTCTTTCCCCTTTTTATAGTTCTTTCAGTGATGGAATGTAGGTTGGAGGCCTACAGGTGGGCTTAATTATCACCTTTTGGGATGGGCTATCTCCAAGTCTGTTGGGGCTGTTTTCCTGGGCTCCATTAACATTTCTTTGAGGTGGACTTTGGCCTAGGGCCTTTTCAGGACTTCATTAACATTCCATGAGTTGTCCTGCGTTTTCCCTGAGTCATTCCCAGCATGGCCTCCATTTTAGATTTCACTGGATATTAGACCCAATTTACCTCAATACACTGACTACCTAATTAGCTTTCTATTTGCTGCCATGTTAGTACAAAATTAGTAGCTTCAGCCAACACAAATATGTTATTTTAAGTATTTGTAGGTCAGAAGTCCAAGAAGGTATGAACAAGGCTGTGTTCCTTTCTGGAGGCTGTTGTCTTGTGCAGTTTCTAGAGGCCATCTGTATTCCCTCATTTGGGGGCCTGTTCTTCCATCTTCAAAGCGAGCATCACAGCATAGTTTTGACCTTGTTTCTGTGATTCTATCTGCTTCTCTGACCACACCCAAGAAAGGTCTGTGTTTATAAGGGTTCATGTGATGGTTTGGACTCATCCAGACAATCCAGAATAACCTCCTCTGCTCAAGAACCTGAGTCTTAATCACCTTTGTAAAGTTGCCTATGTATTTAACCTATTCACACACTCTGGAGTTTAGGACTATGGGTTCTATCATAGCTGGAAGTTTTAAAACTCTTTAGGCAATTCTTGTGGGAGACAAATGACTAGATCCGATATTTTTTGGGTTCTCCCATATGTGTAAGGATGTTTTTCTCCTATTGTTCTGTGAAAAGTTGAAGAAAAGTTACTAGTGTTGATCTCTCACTGGATATATTTGTTTCCTGCTTTGAACTTCTTTCTCTCCCATCCTAAAACCCTCTCCATTGCCTCCTAACTGGGCAAAATTTCTCTGAGTTCCCTGCACTCATGATTTATAGTCATCCTCCAAGTTTAGCTAAGTTAGATGTAATTCTCGACTCATGGCTTAGAGGTACCTTAGAAGTCCAGCACAGTCAGTTCTTTATAAGTAAATGGAGGTCTTGGAAATTTTGATAACCTCAATTCTATATCAAGATAACCCAGTTGTCAGGATGGTTATGTGTCTGTGTCTTGAGAAAGTATTATTTGGTAGCTAAATCTGAACAGTGACCTTTCAGATTGATATCCAGCATTTTGATCCTGGGGTGTTAAGCTTTTTGTCTTAGTCTTCATGGGAATGCTGCAGCAGGATGTGTGAGTGGTGTGTGTGTGTGTGTGTGTGTGTGTGTGTGTGTGTGTGTAAGAAATAAATACAGCACGTGAATGTTTTCACACAGCTTTTCCCTTCTTCCTCCCACATTGCTGTTTCATAAAACTGGGTGCTGACCCTGATGTGTAGAGACTCTGCAAATCCCTGACATGAGATGTGTGTTCTCTTGTAGATTGGCGGAAGGAACAGTTCCAAGCCTGTGAGTGACTGTGAGCTTCTAGATGTTCCTCCTGTTGCCCTCATGGCTTCTGGCTTCTCCTTAAGCTCTCTGTGGTGATTCAGATGCTGGCATCACCAATGGTATTTCTGGATCAGAAGTGATGATTACAAAACTGGTACTGGTACTGTGTCACAAGTCTATCCCTCAAATCAATCTCTGGCTCCTTCTCCTTGTTGAGGACGTGGGCTTGAGTTATAAGACTCATATATCAGGAGTCTTATCCCCTCCTCAGCTCAGGCAGCTCTGTGGCTGTGAGGTGGTGGGTGGCTGTGTGCTTTGTCTTGGGGCAGGGAGGACCTTGCATGATTGATAACTCTCTCAACAGGTTCTGTCACACTGGATCCAGACTCTGCTCACCACAGGCTTTCTGTCTCTCATGAAAAGATGCATCTGTCCTGGAAGGACCCCAGCCTGTTGTACTGTGATGAGAAATGCAGTGTGTTGGGTCTTGAGGGCATCACATCAGGAAGACGGTACTGGGAAGTGGAGATAGAGAATGAACTCTTCAGCAAGTGGACTCTGGGAGTCTGCAGGAAAGATTTGAGGAGAACAGGCAACTACCTGGAATCAGCACAAAGGGGGTTTTGGGTCATGGGGAAAGGTAACAATAAGTATTTTGCCCAAACTGATCCTGAGACTTGTTTATCTCCTAGGCAGGATCCCTGCAGGGTGGGGGTCTTCCTGGACTACAGTGAAGGGGAGGTCTCCTTCTATAACATGATTGATGGGTCCCACATTTTTTCTTTCCCTCCCGTCTCCTTCTCTGGAGCTCTCTTTCCATACTTCATGCTTAGGTATGGAGGTGTGTCCATGACCATCTGCTCCATGGCAAGTGGGTCTGAGGGGCTCCCTGTACCCCTTAACAATTTTTCCCCTTTGGAGGAAATCCTGAGTACCTCAATGGAGGGGTTCAGCTCAGGTTGTGGTGTTAATTGTGCTCCCCCAGAGGCTGAATCTCTGTTACTTCCCTAACACTTCCAGGTTTTGTCCACATAGAGTGCCTTGCTCTCTGTGATCCCTCACTGTGGCTCTTCCTGGGGCGACAGGCTCCTGGTTGCAAAAGCTCATGAGATGAGACTTGGACTGTTCAGTGGGCTTGTCCTTCTGCTCTGTGTTAAGACTTCTGATGTGTGGTTATGAGAGTTCAGTTCATATCTTATATTCAGATAGCAGAAGATAAAATTTGGCTGTTTTGTAACTGGTTTAGAGAATGTGCAATTTAACTGAGGAGCCCTATTTTTTGCTATTAAAAAAATTATTTCAAGCAGCTGTGGCTGTACATACCTGTAATCCCATCTACTGGGGAGGTTAAGGCAAGAGGATCAATTTATCCCAAAAGTTTGAGACCAGCTGGGGAACATAGTGGTACCCTGTTTCCAAAAACAAAACAAAACAAAACAAATTCAAACAGAGGGGAGATCATGTTACTGTACTTGCAAGTGTGTAGAGGAACTTTGAGGTTGAGAATGATCCCCAGTTCTATTTTTGCAGATTTAGACTATCAGATGACAGTCATTATCTAAAAATTTCCAGGGAAATTGATAGGTATGTTAGTCACCTTTTTGTCTCTGTGACAAAATACTGAGAAAATCAACCTAAAGGAGGACAGATTTATTTTCCTCACAGTTTTAGAGGTTTCAGTCCATAGTCACCTGGCTCCATTGTTTTTGAGGGAGAATGTCATGTCATGACAGGGAGCAGGTGGTGGAGCAAGTGGCTCACCTCACAGCAGGCAGAAAGCAAGAAAGGAAGACAGAGGGAAAGGGGGGTGGAGGGAGGCAGGAAGGGAGGCAGGGAGAGATAAATAGATAGATAGATAGATAGATAAATAGATAGATAGATAAGGGGCCAAGACATAGTCTTCAAGGACACATCCAAGTTATCTACTTCCTTCCTGTTTCCTAGTCCCCACCTACTGAGGTTCCTACCACTTCCCAAAAAGGCCACCAGCTGGGGACTAAGCTTTTAACATGTGAGCCTTTGGAGGATATTTCAGTTCTAAAGTACAATAAATGATGGAGTTTTAAGAGAAGAAAGAGTACAACATTCTATGTTATCTGCTTCCTATTCTGGGATGAATGGAATATACCCATTTTTCCATAATTCAATAGCTTTCTGGATGCAATACCTTTATTTAGTTATTTTTTAATGTGGTACTGAGGATCAAAGCCAGTTCCTCATACTTGCTCCAACAGTGAGCTACAGATGAGACCAGTTGTTCTGACTTGGGGAGAGACAATAAAGTTTGGGAACTGGAAGAGAGAAAGTACATATAATTACACTGTCCATCTATAAACAAGGATTGTAATAGCTTTGTATATTTTCTCTTTGCTTGGGGTGTATATGTGTGTATTGTTATGTATTGACCATTTGCTTCCTCTCTCTTATTATATTCATAATTTTGAATACAATTTGTTATCTTTAGGTAACAGTATAGTCAATGGGACTGAGTGAATTTGAAGAGTAAATACTATAGCAGTGTAGTGTACAGTGACTGGGAGTGCTTCTTTTCTTATGTTGGGGAACAGATGAAAACCTCTTCATTTGTCAGGGGCTTTGTCATGATAGATTTGTTGTTTTATGGAACATAAACAACAGATTTGTTGTTTTTCAAATGGTTGTAAAATGGTGTAACATGTATGCATACATAAAGTATAAAGTCAAAGGTGTGTACAGAGTCCAGTATCATTTCATTACATTTCTTTTCCAAATCCACTCCATGTTGGTCTTCTTTGTGTTATTGTAACTGGACCTTGTGAACACTTCTTTGCATTCTGACACAATGTGAGACTATTGGTACAATGCACTGGAGGGGCCACTGCAAGGCAAGGTAGTTCTGTTTGTTTGTTTGTTTTTTTCTTTCCTTCCTTCCTTCCTTCCTTCCTTCCTTTCTTCCTTCCTTCCTTCCTTCTTTCCTTCACCAGAGATTGAATCCAGTTGTGCTTACTGAGAAACATTCCCAACCTATTTTTTTAAAAAATATTTTTCTTTAGTCGTGGATGGACACAATACTTTTATTTAGTTATTTTTTAATATGGTGCTGAGGATCAAAGCCAGTTCCTCACACTTGCTCCACCAGTGAGCTAGAACACCAGCACACAACTCCCCTCCCTCCACCCTTTTAAAATTTTGAGACAGTCTTTTCCTACATTTCCTACATTGTTAGGGCCTGGTTAATTTGTGAGACTGGTTTGAACTTGTGATATTCCTGTCTCAGCCTCCTAAACTGCTGGGATTACAGGCATGAGCCACCATACTGGACCGTTTTTCCTTTTACATGCACCTTTCAGTGGTGTGCAGAAGGCTCGCCTTTTGGTGACATAGTAAGAAATGTCTATATTAATATCTTTATCTATATTTTTTGTCTGTATCCTAGGTTCCTGAAAAGTGGTTTCTCTCCCAGATCCCTGAAAACAGCTCCTAAAATCCTTGGAATTTCCTGATAGAGATGAAAGTGTTATCACTGTTTACTGGTGAGGAGTCCTTACTTCCCCAATGCTGAAGTTTAACACTAGAGAAGCATGCCAAGGCAAGTTTAGAGTGGAAAGTAGAAGCTTTATTAAGGGCAGCAGAAAAGATATTCTCCTGGAGGAAGAAGGGGACCCAAGAGGTGGAATCCATGGAAAGGGGAGGTCTTCCCTCTTTTATAGCTAAGGTCTTCTTTCAGTTTTCCCACATTTTTGTCCTTTGTTCTGTTATCTTGCAGTGATAGAATGTAAGTGGGAAGACCTAGAAGGTGAGGGGCAGATGGGCCAGAGGAGTAATCTGGGCAGGAAGGGCCTGGGGCAGCTTTTGATTAGCACCTCCCAGGATGCTGCAAGCTTCTTCATTAACATTTCTTTAGAATGGGCTCTAGGCCTTGGGAACATTAACATTTCAATTTCCCCAAGTGCCTCTCTGCTTTCCTGGGGCTCCATTCTCAATATGGCCTTCATTCTTGATATTAGACCGATTTACCTAACTACACTAACTACCTATTTTTAAATCTGACTTCAAAAGGAGAGTCTGTTGTTATTAATAACCAGCCCCTTTCAGCAATCTGAGTTTATGTTAATAAGATAACTTTTAGAAAGCCCTTGGATCACCTCAGGATGGGGTCAGGTTGCCAAAAGAACAAATTTAGAGTAGAAAGTTGAAAGAGGGGAGGAAATAGAGCTGAATGTCGAGTTAATTAATTTCCAGCAGTAAATGATTTAATAAATCTAATGACATAATGAAATACCCATAAAAAACGTTGAGGGAGCTTCTGACTTGATGAACAACAATACATCCATGTGTTGTGGTGTGCCTCTCAAACTCCACCTGGGGCAGATATTCCTGTGCTTGAGGCTTTTTTTGGGTCTCACTCTGTGTACATGTTTATCTGGCTATTCAGTGTATTTTCTACAAGATATTTTATAATACATTGGTTAGTAAACAGAGTTGTTTCTCTTGGTTTTGTGAGCCCTTCTAGATAATGGCTGTAGAAAATCATCCAATCTGAGAATAGATCTTGGGAGTGGAGGATGGGCCTTGGGAATGAGATAGAAATTTGGGATACTACCAAAAAAAGTTTCTAAAGGAGAAAAGTGCCTGTTGGGATGTGGAACAAAAATTTGTGAACTGCTCCTGACCTGGACAAAGAAACTTAAGGGAAAGGAAGAGACCAAAGGTAAATATGCACCAATCCCATAAATTACTTTATAAGTTTCCAATTCCATATAAAATTTCTGGAATTCAGCAAATCAGGAACAAGATTTCAAAAGAAAGACACTACTAACCTCATGAAACTAGGGGCTAACATTTGATTAGATCAAACACCTGATCAAATATCAGCTGAAAACAAAGTAGCAGACTAGATTTCCTAACAGGAAACCATGTTACTCAATATTTCCCAGTCTCCAGGAAAGTCCTATCCACTTGGATCATATATTCTACCTTTGTACACTATAAAATACCTGACCTTAATCCCTGGTGGTGTGTCTCTTCCTTGCTCTTGAGATGACCCACATTATTCTCCTATATTCACTTTTCACTTTCTAATCATACTCTTCCTCTCTTTGCTAAAGCCCAAGACATCCTTTTGTTCTTTTCTGAGGTATGGGCAAGGGTCTGAAAGGTCTGAGTAGAGGTTTCCCTTGCCACTGGAGAGACTACGTTAAACCTCCTTACAGTGACAGGAACCTCAGAAACAGGTGGGTAACTTGAGGAGTCATCTTGTGATTGTCATCTGAAGTCATGGGATGCCGCAGTCTTTTGCTGGGCACAAATCACGAGTCTCCACACAGCTTGTAGATTCAAACAGCAATTCTTTATTCCCGAACTCACACCGGCCGTCTACAAACACGTTCTGGGGGAATCCACGTTCTCTTTCCAAATCCACACTCTGCCCTAATCCACTCTCTCCCAAATCCACTCCGCATGGGCTTCTGTCTCCCAAAATATACTGTCTGACCCTAAGCACTCAAGAGGAACTCAGCAGCAGGATACGCCCTATTCCAAAAGAGGAACACCCTAATCTCCTATTACTAAACCGCCCTATTTTAAAGGGGAAACACCCTACTCTCCTATTATGCTAAACTGCCCTATTCTAAAGGGGGAACACCCTAAACACGGATCCTGCCCTGGTCCTTGAGCAAGGTCACCTTTCAGAAGTCCTTCCACTAGACAGCATGGGAGTAAGCTGGCAAGGAATTTGTCATACCTACTTGGCTGATGGCTCCCAGCATCTCCCCCCTTCTGATTAATTAGGTCTATGCACCAGTGGGGGGGTGAGGTTCTTTGCCTCACCTCTGTTGGCCCCCAAATTTGGCCTTGGTGCCAGTGGGGGAGTGAGGTTAATGTGGCTTAAGGACCGCGCCTGGTAGGTTGTCCAATTCAACATATGGCTCTTACCCGTCATCGGAAAACTGACCTTTAGGTAACTGACCTTTAGGCGTCAGCCTCCTGTCTTAGGTTGACACCATTGCAATTGGATCATACCCGTCACTGACTGCCAGTCCAGCATATAGCCATTGGCCCCCAAATTTAGACCATCACTAGCAGAAGGGAGGAGGATACAGAAATGCCACGACACCAAGCCAATTGACAGTTCCTTTGGAAAAATTGCATCATTGGTGACACCATCAGCAAAGATCACTGGTGACACCATCAGCAAATATATGCCAGCATTACCACAATAGCTGCACTAAATGTAGTTACATAGTCCAGGCAAGTTCTGCAAGCGGTTCAAAGTGGAGGAATCTATCAATCTGTCCGTCTCCTCCCAAAGTCCGTTGCCTCCCAAAGTAAGTTGGCTCCTTGATTGAGCATACTTGTTGAGTTATATTCATTGGGATGAAGATAGGAATTCTGGCAATGATGCTAAAAAGACATTATCCTGAAAAGAATTATTAAATATAATGAAAAGGAAAGGTGAAAGTAAACAAACAGATCTGTTAACCTACTTAAAAGACAATCCTTAACAGCTGTTTACCTGATTTAAATTAGTAAACAAGCAGATCTGTTAACCACCTTTAAAAAGAATCCTTAACAGCTGTTTACTTAATTTAAATTAAGCCATTTAAATCACGTGAATAAAAAGTAAATAATTCGGATCCATTTTTTCATGAGCGCTCCTCATATATGAAATATGGACATACGCACACACAGACATATAACACAAAACACAAATGTGCAAACAAACGTACAACACATAAGATAATAATAAAGGCCTTGTAGCTTTACCTAGGTGAAATCTCCATTGCAATGTTTAAAAACTCTATAGTCAAAAAAAATAAAACTGATCAGAAAAACATTAACCTAGGTTTGTATGAGCTCAAAAAATAAAAATAGAACCTTATGATGTGGAAAAATGCAATAATAAAATAGATATTGAAAAAAGCATCCTGGTTAATCACAGTCGCAGATGTAAGAATAGCCAAGCTGGAGTTCTGGATATCAGCTGTTATGGATTTGAGTCAAATCATCTTCTTTTCGATTCGTAGAAATTGCTTTAGTTAGTCTTTCTGGAATCCAAATCGGCTGCTGTTCTCCCTGTGGAAACACACAAACAGAGCCCCGACTCCAGACAATCACTGGGTCTGGACCTTTCCATTGTCCTGTTAGAATATCTTTCCAAAGAACTTTAGGCTTATGCACATTTTTTGGATACATATGCCTTTCTGCAGCACTAAGTCCTGATGAATCCAAATTTAAAAAGTTTAGGGTAAAAAGTGTTATTTTAAGTTTATCTTTGGGGGATATATACCCCTTTCCAATTCCCTCTTTTTGTTTTAGTAAGTACGTTTTAATAGTTTGATGAGCTCTTTCAACTATGCCTTGTCCCTGTGGATTGTATGGAATTCCTGTTATATGAGTAATACCAAATGATGAGCAAAATTGTTTAAAAGAGGTAGAGGTATAGCCAGGACCGTTATCAGTTTTTAACTGTTTAGGAACACCCACAGTGGCAAAATTTTGTAAGCAATGAGCTATAACATCTTTAGTTTTTTCTCCGGCATGAAGGGAGCCCATCAAAAATCCGGAATAAGTATCAACTGTAACATGTAAATATTTTAATTTTCCAAATTCTGGCAAGTGTGTGACGTCCATCTGCCAGATGCCGCAGTCTTTTGCTGGGCACAAATCACGAGTCTCCACACAGCTTGTAGATTCAAACAGCAATTCTTTATTCCCGAACTCACACCGGCCGTCTACAAACACGTTCTGGGGGAATCCACGTTCTCTTTCCAAATCCACACTCTGCCCTAATCCACTCTCTCCCAAATCCACTCCGCATGGGCTTCTGTCTCCCAAAATATACTGTCTGACCCTAAGCACTCAAGAGGAACTCAGCAGCAGGATACGCCCTATTCCAAAAGAGGAACACCCTAATCTCCTATTACTAAACCGCCCTATTTTAAAGGGGAAACACCCTACTCTCCTATTATGCTAAACTGCCCTATTCTAAAGGGGGAACACCCTAAACACGGATCCTGCCCTGGTCCTTGAGCAAGGTCACCTTTCAGAAGTCCTTCCACCAGACAGCATGGGAGTAAGCTGGCAAGGAATTTGTCATACCTACTTGGCTGATGGCTCCCAGCAATGGGAACATACTTTTAAGACTGTGGGGTCCTCTTAACCTGTGAGGTCTCTGGTAATTTCTTAATTGAATTATAGGACACCCAGATATGTGCAGAGAATTGGAGAATAACTTGCTGTGGAAAATTCCAAACATTTGGTGTCAGAAATGTTGGGGGGGTATTATGAAAGAGGACACCTGGTGAGTTGGAGAATTACAGATCCATTTCAACCTTCCAGTGGGCCTTGGTTCCATCTTCCCCAATGAATTCTTTACCTCAGTCTCATTGGGGACCCTGTCATACATTTTTCCTTCCTTGACTACTCTGCCTCAATCTAAGAGGTACTATGTATGCCATTTCTGCATTCTTTGGATCCTTCTTTTACTTCTTTTGGTAGTTAACCACTTTTTACTAGTTGATTATTTTTCTTTTTTTCTCAGTGCTGGGGATTAAATCCAGGACCTCAGACATGAATAGTCTATGTAAAGTTTTCCTTGTTCAAATGATTTATGTGGTTTCTGGACTTTGATAGAAGCACCTAAACTATAGTAACTTAGTACCTGTTAAAGGAGGGTGCTGAATTGCTCACAGCATGTGAGAAAGAGTAATTGAGGCATTAATCAATTTAGTAAAATCTTAAATCCAACAATAAAGTAATATAAATATGTTGATCTTTTTGTGGATTTTACATATTTTCTATATGTAGATATATTACTTGTCAGTTTGATGGAAAGAGTGTCAGCAACAGAGAAGGAAGGAAAGGAGAAGGAGGAGGATGGAGGCAGTAGTGTTTGTCTCCTCACTCCACAATTGTGCCCTCATTTCCCTCTCAGTCTACTTCAGAATTATATCATCTGATTTATAATGTGATGACATTAATGCTCAATCACGTTACTCAGGATTTCTTGGTCATACCATTGTCACTGCATTTTGCTTGTTTCTTTGCACTGCTTTATCTTCCCTCTCAACTTACCTGTTGCTACTTGGGATATATATTGGTTCATTATGGTGTGAAGTGGCAATATGGGGGTGTTTTATTCCACAGAAATACAAAATTGAGGTCAACTGAAGTCACTCGTGAAAGAAGCCATGATCAAGCTTGGTTTCCTGTTGGGAGCTGCCATATAGGAACCAAGTGTCCCTTAGCCTTGAGGGAAGAGAATGTGGAGATGTGGCAAGCCAGCCATGGGTTGTATTGTTATGCCAGATTCGTGGTACCCTAATAGACCTCCAGGAGCTGAATCTGATGCAATCACACAAGAAGTCTTTATTGCAAGTTCCAGCCTGGACTCACAACCGTTCCAGACACAGAGGTCCTTTATTCAGTGGGATTTTATAGGTTTTTTGGGAATACTCTATGACAGCAAATCATTCCATACCGCGGGAAAATCAAACAACAACTCTTAACATTGATTAACACATTCAATGGCAGGAACAATTTGGGTAGAGGTGATTGGTTATTATAAGAGGGGGATTCATTTGAACTGATTGGTTTAGGCCATGAGGAGTGTATTGCTAAACTACATGGTTTCCCAACATGTTATCAATTACCATAAACTACTTGGGGGTCATTTGGCATTCCAGGTATTTTCTCTGTCTTACGCTGATTGGAGGTTGCTAGGGGGGTTGCTATGGCTCCTCACCTAGTCTAACTGAGTCAGGGACACCTGGCACTGCAGATCTCTCCTGGTATTTACAGCAAACAACTCAGCAGGGTGGGTATGTGCTTAGGAGTGCTCTGTGGGTTTTTCTAAGGGTCACACCCCTTAGAACAGGTAGAAGTGTTATAGTTAAAGCTTCGTCCCAGGGTTTCATAAACTGACTTCCATATCACTCACATATATTAGAATCAAGCCTTTATTGAAGCACACCGGTGGCGGCTGACCAGAACATAAAGCTGTTCCCCTGATCAGCCCCAAACAATTGCAAGGGCACTCCTTATAAGCAAAAGGGATTTTCGGGGGGTCTAGCCAATGCAAGCAAGCCAGGTTACAGAAGCAGGACAGTGCAGTCAAGCAGAGGGAAGCCTAACCAATCACAGTTAGCCCAGTCACCCCAGTTACAGAAACAGAGCCCCGTTACCCTAGTTACAGAAACAATACCCCATTAGGTAGTTCCGTGTTCTTAAAGGTTTCTATAGCAAAAGGAAAAGAACATTTTGCTCCAGTCTTCTACTTGGCATGGTCGTTTTACAGGATGAAGTCATAAAACAAAATGGAATCACATTTGCTCCTACTACCACAGAAGCTGCTGTTATTTATTTATTTTTAAAAATGGAGTCACATTAGTTTCTCAGTATGTGTGTGAACTATGGACACTGAACCCACAAAGTGGACTGAACCGACGTTGTCCCTCTATTTGGGAGGGCCTTGCTCTGGTCATTTGCTTGCTGTGCCATGATCCCTACACAGCTCATGAGATGGGCGTGGCTTCTCTAGATGTCAGTCAATCTGCTGACAGCAGACATCAGGAAGCTAGACTCAAGCCCCTGATACCTGACCTCTTGCCTCATTTGAATGGCTTCTTCCCAATAAAAGGGTTCTGCATGTGAACTCTCTCTCTCTTTCCATGGACCCCTAAGGTTGGAGGAGGTGTCACAAGACTCAAAGAGAAAGGTCTTTCTGTGTCTTTGTGTGATTATTTCGTGCAGCCCAGTTCACCTGGAGTGACCCTAATTGTTTAGTCATGAAATGAAATAGTTTTGTTTTGTTTCTTCATTTATCTTTATAGTATGATTTTTAGATTTGATAAATGACTGAAGTCAGAGAAGCTGTGGATGGACTTAAGATACACTACAGTGGCATATTATCAACCAAAACGGAGTCAAGAGGACCTACAATTTAAACAGATCAATTTCTTTTTATTTTTTATTAATTTCTTACATACATGATAATAGTGGAGGTAATTACTTTCATAATTATCCATTCATAGCACAATTTTTCATAATTCTATATATAGAGTATGTCCACGTCAAATTATATCATTGTAAATGAGCTCTCTTATTTTTTTGCATTACAATTCTTAATACACCTTATACCCAATTTATCATATCTCTGTATATAAGGTATGTTGACATCAAATTCATTTCTTCATACATGTATTTTGTATAATGATGACCATCTCCTTCCGCTATTCTTGCTATTCCCCTTCTCTCTCCTTTTCCCTCCCACCCCTATTCCCTATCTAGAGGTAATTTTCCACCCATGCTCTCCCTCCCTATCCCACTTTGAGTCACCCCCCTTATATCAGAGAAAACATTCAGCATTTGTTGTTTTGGGATTGGCTAACTTCACTTAGCATAATCTTCTCTAATGCCATCCATTTCCCTGCAAATGCCATGAACTTATTCTTTTTTAGTGCTGAATAATATTCCATGTGTATAAATGCCACTTTTAAAAAATCCATTCTTCCACTGAAGGACATCTAGTTTGGCTACACAGTTTAGCTATTGTGAATTGTGCTGCTATAAACATTGATGTGGCTGTGTCCATGTAGTATGCTGTTTTTAGGTCCTTTGGGTATGTGCTGCTATAAACATTGATGTGGCTGTGTCCCTGTAGTATGCTGTTTTTAGGTCCTTTGGGTATAGTCCAGGAAGAAGAATAGCTGGGTCAAATGGTGGTTCCATTCCCAGTTTTCCAAGGAATCTCCATACTGCTTTCCAAATTGGCTGCACTAATTTGCAGTTCCCACCAGCAGTGTATGAGTGTACTTTTTCCTCCCGCATCTTCCCCAACACTTATTGTTGTTTGTCTTCAAAATGGCCGCCATTCTTATTGGGGTGAGATGGTATCTTAGAGTAGTTTTGATTTGCATTTCTCATACAGATCAATTTCAAGCAAGGAAATAGAAGACACCATCAAAAGCCTATTAACCAAGAAAATTCCAGGACCAGACAGATTCACAGCTGAGTTCTACAAGACCTACAAGAAATAATTTATACCAATAATCCTCAAATAATTTCATGATATAGAAAAAAAAGGAACTCTTTCAAACTCATTCTACAAAGGTGGTATCATCCTGATACCAAAACCAGGCAGAGACACATGAAGGAAAGGAAACTTCAGGCCAATATCCTTGATGCAAAAATTCTCAATAAATGGGGCCAGGGTTGTGGTTCAGTGCTACAGCACTTGCCTAGCATGTGTGATGCATTGGGTTTGACCTCTAGCACTACATAAAAATAAACAAATAAAAAATAAAGGTGTTGTGTCCATCAACAACTAAAAAGTATTTTTAAAAATTCTCAATAAAATGTTGGCAAATAGCATGCAAAAGCATATTAAAAAAATAGTGCACCATTATCAAGTGGAGTTTTTTCCATGATTGCAGAGATGTTTCAACATATGGAAATCAATAAATAAATTCATCACATCAATAGAGTTAAACATAAGAATCATATAATTATATCATTCGATGCTGAGAAAGCATTTGACAAAACACAGCACCCTATCATGTTCAAAACATTAGAAAAATTAGGACTAGTAGGAACATACCTCAACATCATAAAAGCTATCTATGCTAAACCTAAGGCCAACATCATTCTAAATGGCAAAAAGTTGGAAGCATTCCCTCTAAATCCTGGAACAAGATAGAGATGCCCTTTTTCACCACTTCTGTTCAACATAGTTCTTGAAACTGTAGCCAGAGCAAAAAGACAGATGAAAGAAATTAAAGGGATGCAAATAGAAAAAAAAAAAAAGAACTTAAATTATTATTTGCTGATGACATGATTCTATCTTAGAGGATACAAAAACCACCAGAAAACTTGTAGAATTAACTAATGGATTCATCAAAGTAGCAGGATATAAAATCAATACCCATAAATCAAATGCATTTCTATATATCAGTGATGAATCCTGACAGAGAAATTAGGAAAACCACCTCATTAACAATAGCCTTGAAAAATATATACTTGGGAATTAACTATAGGTGAAAGACCTCTACAATGAAAACTACAGAACACTAAAGAAAGAAATTGAAGCAGACCTTAGAAGATGGAAAGGTCTCCCATGCTCTTGGATAGGCAAAATTAATATTGTCAAAATGGCCACACTTCCCAAAGCACTATATAGATCTAATGCAATTCCAATTAAAATCCCAACATCATTTCTTATAGAAATAGAAAAAGCAATCATGAAAGTCATTTGGAAAAATAAGAGACCCAGAGCTGCCAAAGCAATCCTTAGCAAGATGAGTGAAGCAGGAGGCATCACATTACTGGACCTTAAACTACACTACAAAGCTATAGTAACAAAAATGGGATGGCATTGGTACCCATATAGACATGTAGACCAATGGCACAGAATAGAAGACACAGAAATAAACCCATATAAATACAGTTATCTCATTCTAGATAATGGCACCAAAAACAAACATTGGAGAAAAGATAGCCTCTTCACCATGGTGCTGGGATACTGGGAATCCATATGCAGCAAAATGAAAATAAACTATCTTTCACCATGCACAAAATTCAATCAAAGTGGATCAAGGACCTAGGAATTAGTACAGAGACCCTGCACCTAATAGAGGAAAAAGTAGGCCTAAATGTTCATCATGTAGGATTAGGCCCTGACTTCCTTAAAAAGAGTCCTAAAGCAGCTAAAGCATAAGAATAAAATAAAAAATTATTAAATGTGATGACCTCAAACAAAAAAGCTTCTTCTCTGCAAAAGAAACAATGAAGTGAACAAATAGCCTACAATTTGGAAGCAAATTTTTGCCACACACATGTCAGATAGAGCACTGATCTCCAGGATACATAAAGAACTCTAAAAAGTTAATACCCCCCCCAAAAAAACCAAACCCAACAAAACAGAACAAAACAAAAACCAAACAATCTAATAAAAAAATGGGCTAGAGCTGAACAGAGACTTCCCAGAAGAAGATATACCTTAAATCAACGAATATGTGAAAAAGTCTTCCACATCTGTAGTAATTATAGAAATGGAAATCAAAACTACTCTAAGATTTCACTTCACACCAGTCAGAATGGCAGTTATCAAGAAACAGAAAATAATAAATGTTGGCGAGGATGTGGAGGAAAAGGCACACTCATACACTGCTGGTGGGACTGCAAATTGGTGCAGCCACTATGGAAAGCAGTGTGGAGATTCCTTAGAAAACTTAGAATGGAACCACCATTTGATCCAGCTATCCCACTTCTCAGTCTATACCCAAAGGACTTAAAATCAGCATACTACAGTGACACAGCCATATCAATGTTCATAGCAGCTCAATTTATAATAGCTAAACTGTGGAAGCAACCTAAATGCCCTTCAATAGATGAATGGATGAATAAACTGTGGTACATATATACACACAATGGAATATCACTCAGCATTAAAAGAGAAAAAAATCATGGCATTTGAGGTAAATGAATGGAGTTCAAGGATATCTTGCTAAGTGAAGTAAAGCAGTCCCAAAAAATGAAAGGTCAAATGTTCTCTCTGATAAGTGGATGCTAATCCAAAATGGGGATGGGAGAGGAAATTTGGTTGGGCAAAGAAGAGGGAGGGTGGGGAAGGGGTATTAGGGCAGGAAAGATGGTGAAATGTGATGGACATCATCACCCTAGGTACATGTAAGACTGCACCTAGGATGTGAGGCTACATTGTGTACAACCAGAGAAATGAAAAGTTGTGCTGCAATTGTGAACAATGAATCAAAATGCATTTTTCTGTCATGTATACCTAATTAAAATAAAAAATAATACACTACAGTGTACAGTTGAGGAACCAGTGACTACTTACATCATTCTAAGAACCGTGATCATAGCAGTATGTATTTTTGTTTTTGAACAAGATAGTATTTTTACCATATAAAGTATTTAAAAAACAACAGATAAAACATTACTTGTCATATGCCCCTTTCATTTAGCCTTTATCTTTATGAACTACATTATTTTTGAAGGAGCTACAGACATACTTCCTTTGAAACAGAATGGATGGTATGTAGATGACATGATTTTATCCATACAAAACAGAAGTAATCTTTCTACCAAGTGGACCAGCTGTCCAGTTCCAGAGAGAGTGCTTAACATCCTCACTATTGGTAAAGCTTTGTTAACATTGCTCTGATTTAGAAGTTACCTAGGTATACACATTGCAATGAATTTCTCTTGGAAAGTTATACTGATCAAGGTTGGAAAGTGTTTTTCTGAGCTTTTTAATTTTGCTGAAAGGGAAATATTTGATTTTACAGAAGGAAGACTTTTTTTTTCCTGGCTACATTTATCACATCCAAATTCATGTCGTAGATCCTTGAAACCCTATTTTCTTTGTTTTACAGCAGAGCTCACTTCTCCAAAAGATTCTTGGTGCTTCTCTACATGCCCAGGTTCTTCAAAGTCCCCCAGATTTCAGAAGGGAGTGTGGACAGAACCCCACAGGCTAGAACTGCTTCACTGTCCACATAGAATGCTGCTGTAGGGCCTTGTTTGAGCAGTTCTACTCAATCTCTGGTTCTTTTTGTCATGGTTTATTTCTATCTTAGTACTATCTCAGAATTATTTATGGCATCCATTCTTTATGTTGTTTCAAGGAAAATTATTTAAAACATAATAAATTTAATAAGTTGGGTTTTATGTCCTTTCAGTGTCATACTGGAACGTTAATAGGCTAATACAAAGATTATGTATTACCTGTATGTACATGTATATGTGTGTGTTTATGTTTGTGTGTTTGTGCATATATTTTCTTTATCTCCTCATTCATCCATGGACACTTAGATTGATTCCATATCTTGGCAATTGTGAATGGAGCCACAATGAACACGGGAGTACAGATATCTCTTTGCCACGCTAAATTCCTTTCTTTTGGATATATTATTTGTCATGGGATTGTGTGATCACAGCATCTTTAATTTAAATTGTATTTCTTGTTGCACAATAAGCATACTGTTTCTTAAAATACTCTGTGAATCAGCCTAGAGTAATACCAATTAATTAATTAAATAAGTTTTCTGATTTCTATACTTGTTCCAGAGTCTTATTTATTTAATATTTTAGTATCAGAAAAGATTTATAAGAAATTTCTTACCCCTAACTAGTATAGTATGTGATACTGAGTGACCATTCATTAAAATTGGAGGGAAAAAGAATGAAAAACATCTAAATGAGTAAATGTGGTTTGGTTGAGGAATAAAATACATATATCTATAAGTTTTTCCCTCTTTTTTATTGCTGCATTATAATTATACATAATAGTGGGATTCATTGTTACATATTCACAAATGCATGTGATATAACTTAGTATTGTTCCCCAGTAAGAAAGATATTTATGACTATGAAAACTATACAGTATTTTCTTGCTTTCAATAGATCAATTTTATAAAAACTTTTGTATTACTTGTAAGTAGAACATTTTTATATTAGGCAAGTTTTACGATTAGCACCTTACAAAATACCTTTGTATTAATTTGGAAGTATGAAACATTGAAATATAAGTTGCAACACACCCAAATACTTTTTCTCCTGCAGAAGTGACAAGAAGAGTAAAGAGAGCAAGAGACTTCTCTGGATCATCCCCACAGGACTGGAACTCAGATCCTTGAAAGTTTCTCATCTTATAACCGTGGACCCCCTTCTCATTCCCTTACCTTGGTCTTCCCCACAGCTAAGTACCTTCCAGTTTCCACTTCATCACAAAGTCCTTGGCTAATGTTTTCTTTGCCTCATCCTCTGTATGAACCTTACTCTTTTCTATCTCAGTGAGAGTGATATTTTACATTCCAGGAATCTCAGATGAGGAAGTGCTGGATTGCTCATGCAGAGGGTGGTGGGGCTGGTGCCCAGCCATGAGGGCTCAGCAGCTGAATTCAGGGGGGTTGGCTGGGCTGGGTCCTGGCTCCAATAAGAGAGTAAGGCATCAGGAGGTCTGTCAGCCACATCTGGTTGGATAGTTCAGGATGTGTTCAATCCCCAGTATGAACTGAATTGGGGATTTGGGGGAATTAAGTACTTTATATCAACTGTCACATTTTTAGAATCTTAATGCATTTCATACATTTTACATTAACCATTGTTTTATGGTTTAGGCATTTATCTGAAGGTATTTAGAAAACAATATAGGAAAAAGAAGGGTATTTATTACATGTTGGTCATAAAAGAAAGTTAATATTATTAGCCTGTGATCCGAGCTGGCTTCATGAAAGAAGGTTCGAATCATGAGAAACCTCTAGGGAGTTTGAATTAAAGAGACAAGACTCTTAATTACCTTTAAACCAGCTCCAGGATGGCTTCTCCTAGCTCCAGCCTCAAGTTACCTATTAGGGTAGCGAGGTTTACTGAAGAGGCTAGTGAGAGGGAGAGAGAGAACATGCCAGGGAGTGGACTTTTATTGGGGAACCAAAAATTCTGGGGAAAATCCCATCCAATGAAGGTTAAGGGGTCAGCATCCCAAGGTCAGGGCGATGATTGGTCTTCGGGGTAGTGGCCGGACACACCTCTGCATGGACAAGCCCTCGGACCTGGAGAAGGGTGGGGAATAGCTCTGACACACCTGTGCCTAAGCACCTCTCACCCAACCAGGGAGGTAACTCAAATCATGGGTGAGGATGGCCTCCCACAAATATTAACCTCATTAGTATAGGATCATTTAAGATTATACAAGTAAAAATTATTCGTGGTTTACTGAATGGTGTTTCTTTTCAAAGCAGGTGAATGGTGATCCTGATGAGCTGGGAGAGGACAGTGCTGATGCTCGGCGTCCCCTGCCAGGACTGTTCAAGGATTCTGCCAGTGTTCTTTAAGGAGACCTGACCTGCACTTTGTCACTGCTTCCAACCTCCTCTTCCCCAAATGGAGGGCAAAGGGCAACCTTGGGAGGGAGAATGCTCAGGTCAGGATGGGATAAACTTTCTGGCCATGTAATTGAGGCAACTGAGAGTCCAAGGTCCCTTTCAGCATCTTGCTCACTTGAGTTACCTGGGTCAGGGGGCTGGGCTGGACTGGAAATGTGGTGGTGGGAGGCAGTCTCCTGGCACATCTAACCTCTACCTCATCTAAGAAGTTAGTAGACTGATGTTACCAGATGGCAGGGCTCATGGCTTTATCTCTGCAGTTGTGATAATGAGATGGCAGAAGTAAAATTTATGTACAACAGTTCTTGCTCCTTAGTAGGGATTCAATATAATTTTGTTTTCTTCTTTTTGTAAGATTTCCCTAACATCTCTAGGCCTTGGTGAGTCTGCCCTTGGGATAGGGATTGGTAGTGGCATTGTGGGGTGGTGGTGGCTTTTCACCTCTAAGTGGGTTTGTTCTGCAATGTTCCAGGAAAATTGTGGGTACCCTCTTTTTGCTGCTCTGATCTGCTGCCCTCTTCCTGGTGAAGGGAGTGATGTCCAGAGGGCAGGGTACACTCTGCACAGGCTTTTGCAAGCTTTTGCTTTCAATGGTGGAAGGAGCCAGAAAGGGGTTGCTCCTCTTACTGGGATGGCTTAGCAGGGGCCCCAGTGTCAGACTCTGCATAGATGTCCAGCTCTGCCTGCCGCAGTCTGGCTGGGCACAATTCAGGAGCCACTTGTCAAAAGAAACTAACTTTATTTTTAGAACCACACAAGATAAACAAAACAGCTCCTCAGGAATAAAACCCTCAGAGCAAACTGCCACCACCGGCTTCCCACAAGCCACATACCCCAACAACCTCTTCTTCCCACAATCCTCCTGCTCTTGAGGCCGATTGGCTGGGTTGCATGGGCGGAGCCAAAAAAGTCCCCCAATGAGTAGCTCCGTGGTCTGAAAGGGCAGGGAAACAGCCCAATGAGCATCACCGCAGAGGAGCCAATCAGCTAGATGTTGCTGGGGCCGCTGTGAGCCAATCATCAGCTGGTAGTCTGAAAGGGCAGGGAAACAGCTCAATGAGCATCTCCACAGAGGAGCCAATCAGCTAGGTGTTGCTGGGGCCGCTGTGAGCCAATCATCAGCTGGCAGTCTGAAAGTTTGCTGGAGCCCCTTCGGCTGTGGCTCTCAACATCTCCCCCTCTCTGTTTAAACAAGAAGCATGTGGCTTAGGGACTGTGTCTGCCTTAGGTTGTCCAATAGTACATATGGTTCTTACCCGTTATTGGATGAGCTGACCTCAAGGCGTCAGCCTCCTGTCTTAGGTTGGTACCATAGTAATTGGATCTTACCCGTCATTGACTACCAGTCCAGTATACAGCCACACCTGTGTAGAGGTCTTCGTACCAGCGGGGGGGTGAGGTTCTTTGCCTCACCTCTGTTGGCCCACAAATTTTAGCTGAACGATCATGACAAACAGAAGGGAGGAAGATACACCAAGCCAGCTGACGGCTCCTTTTGGAAAAATTGTACCACCGATGACACCATCAGCATAAATACCCCAACACTACCAGAAGTTGCTGTACCAACAGATAGTTCACAATGCATACAAGTGAGTTCACAATGCATATAAGTGATACATAGTCCAGGCAAGTTCTGCAAGCAGTTCAGTGATGGCTATTGCAGAAGCTGTAGATTGGTTTTATCTTTGTCTTCATGCACTGGGATGAAGATAGGAATTCTGACAATAATGGCTAAAGAAAAAATTATGTAACATTCCAGAAAGCACTAAAAGAAAACAATTTTCTTAACAATTTACATTGTCTTCACCGGCACTGGGATGAAGATAGGAATTTTGGCAATAATGGCTGAAGAAAAAATTATGTAACGTTCCAGAAGGCATTAAAAGAAAACAATTTTCTTAACAATTTACATTATCTTTAAGAGAATTATTAAATATAATGAAAAGGAAAGGTGAAAGTAAACAAACAGATCTGTTAACCTCCTTTTTTGTTCACATTTTAAAACAATCTTCAACAGCTGTTTACCCAATTTAAATTAAACCATTTAAATCACATGAATAAAAAAAAATTATTTGGATTCATTTTTTCATGAGCGCTCATCATATATGACATATGGACATACGTGCATTCAAACACAAAACACAAGTGTGCACACATAATACATACGACACATAACATAATAGTAAAGGCCTTATAACTTTTTACAGGTGAAATCTCCATTGCAATGTTTAAAAACTCTATAGTCAAAAAATAGAACTGATCAGCAAAACATTAACCTAGGTCTGTATGAGCTCAAAAAAAAAAAAAAAATATGGGAAAGGGCAATAATAAAATAGATATTGAAAAAAGCATTCTGGTTCTGTCGCAGATGTAAGAATAACCAAACTGGAGTTCTGGATATCACATCTTCTTTTTGGTCTGTAGAAATCGCTTTAGTTAATCTGTCTGGAATCCAAATCAGCTGCTGTTCTCCCTGTGGAAACACATAAACAGACCCCCGACTCCAGGCAATCACTGGGTCAGGACCTTAGTTAATCTCTCTGGAATCCAAATCGGCTGCTGTTCTCCCTGTGGAAACACACAAACAGACCCCCGACTCCAGACAATTACTGGGTCAGGACCTTTCCATTGTCCTGTTAGAATATCCTTCCAAAGTACCGTGGGCTTATGTACATTTTTGGGACACATATGCCTTTCCGCAGCACTAAGCCCTGATGAATCCAAATTTAAAAAGTTTAGAGTAAAAAGGGTTATTTTAAGTTTATCTTTGGGGAATATATACCCCTTCCCAATTCCTTCTTTTTGCTTTAATAAGTACATTTTAATAGTTTGATGAGCTCTTTCAACTATGCCTTGTCCCTGTGGATTGTATGGGATTCCTGTTATATGAGTAATGCCAAATGATGAGCAAAATTGTTTAAAAGAGGTAGAAGTATAACCAGGGGCATTATCTGTTTTTAACTGTTTTGGAACGCCCACAGTGGCAAAATTTTGTAAGCAATGAGCTATAACATCTTTAGTTTTTTCTCCGGCATGAAGGGAGCCCATCAAAAATCCAGAAGAAGTATCAACTGTAACATGCAAATATTTTAATTTTCCAAATTCTGGCAAGTGTGTGACGTCCATCTGCCAAATATGGTTAGGTGTCAATCCTTTAGGATTGACTCCAAGATTAACTTGTGGTAAAAAGGTCACACAATTTTGACATTGTTTTATTATTTGTCTAGCTTGTTCCTTAGTTATTTTAAAACGCTTTTGTAAAGTATTAGCATTGACATGGAACTTTTTATGAAAATTTATAGCTTCTTCTAGTGTAGAGAAAATATGTATGTCATGTGTAGTTTTATCTGCTAAATCATTGCCCAAACTAAGGGCTCCAGGCAATCCTGTATGTGCCCTGATATGTCCTATAAAGAATGGATCTTTTCTGTCCCAGATTAGACTTTGTATAGTGGAAAGCAAAAAGAAAATAGTAGAGGAAGGGGAAATCCTACCAGCATCTTCAAGGGATACTATAGCATTAACTATATACTGACTATCGGAAAATAAATTAAATACAGAATTTTTAAACATCACAAAAGCCTGTAATACTGCCTTAAGCTCTACCTTTTGAGCTGATTGTTTGGGTACTAAAAATGTAAAAGTTTGATCAGGTGTAACTATTGCTGCTGTACCATTATTTGATCCATCAGTGAATATATTTGGAGCATTCCCGATAGGTGTTTTTCTTGTCATTTTTGGAAAAATTACAGGATGCCATGACCAAAAAGACAATAAAGGATTAGATGGTAAGTGGTTATCAAATGAAACATTAGATTTGCACATGATTATTGCCCAAGTATTTAACTCATTAGCTAACTCATCAATTTGATTCATAGTATATGGAGTAATAATTTTATTGGGAGAAATTCCAAACACTCCTTTTGCTGCTTTTATTCCTTTGAGTATTAATTGTCCTACAGCCTCAGGATACCTAGTAAGAATAGTGTTAGGAGAATAAGATAAATGTATCCATAATAATGGGCCTTCTTGCCAAAATACTCCTGTAGGAATATTTTTTGTTGGCAGTACAATAAATAATAAAGGCAAACTTATATCAATTCTATCCAAATGCATATTTTCCATATATGTTTCAATGATTTTTAATGCCTTTCTTGCTCCAGGCGTTAACATTCGGGGTGAATTTGGATCTGATGGACCTTTTAGGATATCAAATAAAGGTCCCAACTCTCCTGTTGGTATACCTAGATAAGGCCTTATCCAATTTATGTCTCCTAATAACTTTTGAAAGTCATTAAGTGATTTGAGTTGATCTACTCGTATTTGAATTTTTGGTGGGCGGACCATGGTTGAGGATAATAGAACTCCTAAATAATTAATTGGAAAATTTAATTGTACTTTATCTATTGCTATCTCTAGATTATAATTTTTTAATAAGTTTGTAAGTGTGGCATAACAGTCTAGCAATGTGTTTTTAGCTTTGTGTGCTAATAATACATCATCCATATAGTGAAATATTTGTAGTTCAGGATTTTGATTTCTAAGTGGCTGGATTGCTTTGTTAACATAAATTTGACACATAGTTGGGCTGTTAGCCATCCCTTGAGGGAGTACTTTCCATTCATATCTCTGATCAGGACCTTCATGATTCAGTGCAGGGATAGTAAATGCAAAACGTGGACTATCCTCAGGATGAATTGGAATTGAAAAAAAACAATCTTTAATATCTATAACTAAAACATACCAAGTTTTTGGCAAAGCAGACAATTGAGGAATCCCCGATTGAGCAGGTCCCATAATAACCATCTCATTATTAATGGCTCTTAAATCTTGCAATAATCTCCATTTACCAGATTTCTTTTTGATGACAAAAATGGGAGTATTATGGGGAGATACAGAAGGTTGTATATGTCCTTCTGCTAATTGTTGTTTGACCAGATCATGGGCTGCTAGTATCTTTTCTTTAGTCAGGGGCCACTGAGGAACCCATACTGGTCTTTCTGATTTCCAAGTAATTTTTATTGTCTCAGTGGCCCTTTCTGAAAATCCAACCCATGTCTGTCTGTTCCTTGATCTATTTGTATTGGTGCTGCTATACCTTGTTCTTGTTTTCCTAATCTTTTTCCTTTCCTAAAACCTTGTCTAGTCATAATAGTGGGTGCATTTTGGTTGATGTTATTTGTTAATGTCAAACCTAATTGATCTAGGACATCTCGTCCCCATAAATTTATAGGAAGATAATCCAATACATATGGCTGTATAGTTCCTTCACATCCTTCAGGATCCTTCCAATCTAATACCATTGCACTTCTATGGGGATTAGTAGCCACTCCTAGGCCTCGAAGCGTTTGAGTGGCTTGTTGTAATGGCCAATGTTTTGGCCATTCTTGACGAGAGATGATGCTAAGGTCTGCACCTGTATCCAGTAGCCCATTAAATTCATGTCCTTGAATATTTAGTTTTAGCATGGGGCGAGAATCTAAATTTAAAGACAGCATAGCCCAATCTACACCTGTGGAGCCTAATCCCTTGGAACCTCTTTCTATAGCACGACTGGAAAATTTATCATGTAGGCTTGGTATTATTAGTAACTGTGCTATTCTATCTCCTGGTGAAATTACTGATATACCATTTGGAGAACTGGCTATAATTTTTATTTCACTTTCATAATCGGGATCAATTACCCCAGGACTTATCATAAGCCCTTTTAGAGTAGAAGAGCTGCGTCCCAATAATAAGCCTACTGTTCCTTTGGGAAGAGGTCATTTCACCCCTGTGGGAATGATTTGAACTCCCATCTCTGGAGTTAGTACTGATCTGGCGGAGGTGCAGATGTCCAACCCTGCGCTCCCTCTGGTTTGTCTGATGAGGGATCTGATGGACAATGTGTCCTGGGCACTACCCTGATGGGGTTGCTGGGTTCCTCCAGTGCTCCGTATATTTGTGGTTTTGGGCCCCGGAGCATTGGGCCCCCCTGTCCATTTTTTGGCAATGGAGCCCAATGCCTTTCTCCACGATATCGTGGATAAACACTTGGTCCTTGTTCGTTTTTTGATAATGGAGTACCCTCTATGGTGGTTTGAGAACGGCATTCATTAGCCCAATGTCTCCCTCTACGGCATCGTGGGCAAATACCCGGTATTCTACTCCTTTGATACCTAGTTTTGTTAAACCCTCCTCCTATGGGGCAATTCCTTTTAAAATGTCCTGTTTGTTCACAATTGTAGCATGTTCTTGGCCTGGAATCTAAAGCCTGTTTTACTGCAGCTGCCACAATTTGCCCTTGTTCATTAACGTCTCTGGCATCTAAAGCCTGTTTTACTGCAGCTGCCACAATTTTCCCTTGTTCATTAATGTCTCTGGCATCTAAAGCCTGTTTTACTGCAGCTGCCATGACTTGCTCTTGTTCATTAATGTCTCTACATAATTTAATATATGTGTTTAAATCTTCATGTTTCCATGGTCTAATGATATCTCTGCACCAACGATTCGCTTGGTCATAAGCCAGTTGTTTTATTAATGGCATTGCTTGTTCTGTATTCCCAAAAACTCTGGTGGCTGTTTGAATAAGCCTATCTACAAATTCAGCATAAGATTCATTAGTTCCTTGTATTATCTTAGATAATTGACCTTGTAAACCTCCATGTCCTTGTAAAGTCTTCCATGCCTTAACTGCATCTACAGCAATTTGTAAATATACACCAGGATCATATGCAATTTGTTGGTGCTGACCCTCATAAGGTCCCTTTCCTAACAACATATCTAGATTTCTCTGAGGATAACCAGCTGCTGCATTTCGCCTAGCCGTCTCCTTGCAAAATTCCTCATTGGCAACCTTCCATAACAGGTATTGTCCTCCATTTAGCACAGCTTTACACATATTAGCCCAATCTGCTGGCGTCATGTTCAAGTTGGTAATGGATTCGACCAAGCTTACAGTGAAGGGTGCTTGAGGACCATAGGTTGTTACAGCCTCTTTTAGCTGCTTCACTGTTTTGAAATTTAAAGTCTGGTAAATTCGCTGCCCTCCTACCTCAAATACAGGGCATGTTAATACTTGAGATCCTGTCTCAGGATCTGAACTATCCACTGCGTGGGTTGGGGGCCTCTCAGCATATGAAGGTGGCCTTGTCAGTTGGACACTTACGTCCTCTGGTGATAGAAAGGTGTTAGTAGCAGTCTCCTGTAGAGGTGGTGCTGTTGGTTGGACACTTAAGCCCTCTGGTGATAGAAAGGTTTTAGTAGCAGTCTCCTTTTGTAACTTTCCCCCTGATGGCTTTTTCTGCTCTAAACTTTCTTTCTCTGTCTGATTAGCTCGAAAGACCTTCTCTTTTACTTGAATCTTTTCCTCTTTCTGACTAACTTGAGAGACCTCCTCATTTACTTGAATCAATATATCTTCTCCTTCCTCTACCTTTGTCTGAATTGAAGGTTTTGGACTAAGAAAACCAGATACCAACGCCCACAATGCCAATGTGCCAGCTGGCAGAGTTCCTGGGTTGTTCTTTTCTATTCTTTTTAAATCTTCACCATGATGGTTCCATTGTGATATATTTAACAACTCCTCCTTAAAAAGCCATGGGCTACATTTTTGCATTGTATCAACGTATGCCCTGACTGCTCTTGATTTTACTGGGATGCCTTCTTCCTCTAACAATTTACTTAACACTCTTTCAGTTTGTTTTTTACTAATTTCTGATCCCGTATTTCTACTATAATACAACCCAACAAGATGACGCCAAACAAAACCGAGACAGAATGAAATAAAAATGGAACAACAAAAATTCATTATAGCCTTTCTATCCTCCTTATATGTGCATCCGTCCTTTCTCCCTATCTGTTCCTCAGACGTAAATAGTTTTTCCTCAGAAGTGAGCGGTTTTTCTTCCGTCTCACTCATCTCCAGGGACAGGCAACTTAAAACAAAAATGAAGCAAAACAAAAGAGGAATCTTAAAATGGCTCCCCATCCTCTCACCCTGCCCTCAGGGGCGAGCGGTTTACTTACCCTCAGTCGCTCCCCGTGCGAGCCACCAAATGCCGCAGTCTGGCTGGGCACAATTCAGGAGCCACTTGTCAAAAGAAACTAACTTTATTTTTAGAACCACACAAGATAAACAAAACAGCTCCTCAGGAATAAAACCCTCAGAGCCCAACTGCCACCACCGGCTTCCCACAAGCCACACACCCCAACAACCTCTTCTTCCAACAATCCTCCTGCTCTTGAGGCCGATTGGCTGGGTTGCATGGGCGGAGCCAAAAAAGTCCCCCAATGAGTAGCTCCGTGGTCTGAAAGGGCAGGGAAACAGCCCAATGAGCATCACCGCAGAGGAGCCAATCAGCTAGATGTTGCTGGGGCCGCTGTGAGCCAATCATCAGCTGGTAGTCTGAAAGGGCAGGGAAACAGCTCAATGAGCATCTCCACAGAGGAGCCAATCAGCTAGGTGTTGCTGGGGCCGCTGTGAGCCAATCATCAGCTGGCAGTCTGAAAGTTTGCTGGAGCCCCTTCGGCTGTGGCTCTCAACATCTGCCTCTTCTCCATTTTCCAGGGGAACAACTGCCTTTTGAAAATGAGGAATTTGGGCCCTCTGCATTGGATTCAGAAGCAGAGGATTGGGTTCTGAGAGAAGTTTGGGGCAGCTGCAAATTCTGAGGCCAGCTTTGGGGCCTGTTGGGGTCCTTGTGACTCAGATCTATCTCCAGCTGCTGTGTTTAAAGACTCTCCAGGAGTCACATCCTTTCATAGGTGGAAGAAAAGAGAAGCAGGTGAGTTGGCTTTGAAGACATCTGTGACCTAAGAGGAGGAAAGCAGGGAGAAGCTGGTGGCAGGAAGGAGCAGAGGATGAGGTAGTGCGAGAGGCAGTGGTGTGTGGGTAGGTGGAACAGTCTTGTTCTAGGAAGACCCAGGAGAAGCTTAATGAGGATTGTTCCTTTATTAATTTGTTTTAATGATATTTCTGTAACATTTTTCTTGGACCAGGTCTTGTTCTAATTACATGTAGTGACTATCAATTCACATCATTTTCATTACAAACTTGGGGGATAGATGTTGTGACTATGCCCATCATACAGATATGTAAACTGAGGCCAAGAAGGTCACGTTGAGAATGGCTGAGCCTGGAGAGCAGCCTAGAAGTCATCTCCCAGAATTTGTCCTTTTTTTATATAACAGATGGCCCTCTTTCTGCTCCTTCCAAATAGTAGGTGGTTTGGGGGTCTTTCTCTGACTAGGGCTCATTATCTCTATGCTCTGTCTCCAGGAAGGGTCCCTTACATCTCAGGCAGAAATATTTCTCAATGAAAAACAATGCAAGGATAAACCTGTTGGTGGGGAAATGCTTGACACGTGCCAAATGCAGCACCATGTCCTGAGCCCACAGTGGAAGGGACTGGGCTGAGATTCAGGTTTAGGTGAACTCCATATCTAAAAAGTCAGGGCAGGGTTCTGGGCTCCTGTGATGGGCACCACAGCCTCCTTGAGGATGAGTCTGTCAACGACACTGTCCAGGCCAAACCTGGGCATAATTAGGGAGCAGAACAAGAGGGAAGCAAGAGCTGAATGTCCTTCCTGATGGGGGCTCTGAATCTTGGCCCTCCTTTCTGGGGGTCATGAGTGGTGTGTGAATAACAGAGAGAGAGAGGAATGGCTTCCACCACAGAGCTCCAGGTATAGGAAAGGAAGAGCCTGGTGTTCTGGGCTGAGGAGAGCTGTCGGGAGCCATTCTCACACGTGACTGGGTGACTCCTGGTTAGGGTCTGAGGCGCTCTGGCTGTGTCGGAGCTTTCCCGGCCCTCTCCTGTTGAGAGAACCTGTCCGTGTGGGGGTGTAACTGACCACTGACCCCGGGGCCCAATCACTGACCCTGACCTTGGAGTGCGGCCCCCCTTCAACCTTCATTGGATGGAATTCTCCCCTGAATCTCTTGCTCCCCAATAAAAGGCTACTCCCTGGCGTGCTCGCTCTCTCTCTCTCCTGCTAGCCCTGAGTGATCCTTGCTGCCCTGCCGGGCGGTTAGTGGAGGAAACCAGAGAGGGGAGCCGTCTCGGACCTGGTCATAGAAAAAGGTAACTGAGTCTGTGTGTTTATTTCGATCTCACTAGCTAACTTTTATGCCAAGAACCTCATTAATGAAACATTGCGCTGGCCGCGTGGTAGAATTGGCGCCCACGAGGGGGGCATTCTAGATTAGCTAGATTGAGTGGGAGCGCGCGCTATAAAGATAAAGAAAAAAGTAAAAGATAAAGGAAGTGGTGACAATTTGGGTCACAAAAGGAAGTGGTGACAATTTGGGTCACAAAAGTACCTTAAGATATTGAAGGAAAGAGACGTTAAATTAATTAAAATAAAAAATTCAACTTCTACCTATAAGGAAATGTAACTATTTTAGACAGTATAATTAATCAAAAAGAAAAACAGATAAAGAAAGCTCAGTTATTACAATTCTTAGAGATTGTAGGTAAATATTGTCCTTGGTTTCGTGAACAAGAATCTCCAAATTTACTTACTTGGGAGAAATTAGGAAGAAAGTTACAAAAGGTCTGTCTTTCAAATGAATTACCTGGAAGCATAGATAATATTCAGAGAACCTGGACGGCTTTGGAAGTTTGTCTTTTTGAATATATGGGCCAGAATTTGTGGCCCCCTGAGGACCTGCTAAAAGGCATTCAATGGGCTATCAAATCTATTCAAATGGAAAATCTGCCTGAGGCTAAGTTAATTCCTTTTCCTTTAAGCCCCATAAAAACAAAAGGGCTAGGGGCCAAGCCCAAAGTTAAAAATGTAAGTTTAAACTTGCAAAATCAGGCTACTCCGCAGGGAGAGTATGGAGAGCAATATCAGAATGAAGATACCTCTGAGGTCCTAGAGAGTCTTCCAGAGGAGGTAAATGATCTTCCTGGAGAGGAAAATGTAGAAGAGATTCCTAGAGGGGCTCAGAGTTCTTCTCAGCCACGTGACTTAAAAGCCCAATTTCAAAATGGCGACAGCACAGAACCTTTACCAGCTAATCTATGGGGGAGAGATATTTTAACCAAAATGGGATTATTATTAGTTACTCCTAACTCTATGAGATCAGTTGAGGAAGTTAGTCAAAGGTATTTTCCTGGAGATGATAGGGAGACCCTTAGGGAAGAGTATCTGTTTACAAACCAGTCTCCACGACAAAGATTAGTAAATGCTCCAAGCCAAAATTTTTATTAGGGGCCCTGAGTACTTCCCCGATCCCTAAGACAGCTGAAAAAATCACCTGGCTCACAGAGGAGCCTATATGGATTTCTCAGTGGCCCATCTCAGGGGAAAAGCTTAAAATAATTCATAGGTTAGTTGAGGAACAACTTCAGGCTGGTCATATAGAGCCAACGCTTAGTCCTTGGAACACACCTATTTTAAGAAAAAGTCAGGAAATTGGAGATTGCTACAGGATTTAAGGGCAATAAATCATGCAATTCAGCCTATGGGATCCTTACAGCCAGGACTTCCCTCTCCCACAGCCATTCCCTTAGATTATAGCTTGATGGTAATAGATTTAAAAGACTGTTTTTTCTCTATAAGGTTACATCCTGGAGATTGTGAGAGATTTGCTTTCACTGTCCCAACAATTAATTTTAAGGAACCTGTTAAAAGATATTGCTGGAAAGTACTTCCACAGGGAATGCATAACAGTCCTACTCTGTGCCAAAAATACGTAGACCAGGCGATAAATCCCATAAGAAGTAGCTTTCCTGATGCATATATTATTCATTTTATGGATGATATATTATTGGCTCATGCTAATCCAGAGGTACTTTCAGAAATTTTTACTCAGAGACTTTGCTTACAGCAATGGGTTTATGCATAGCTCCTCAAAAAATTCAAAAAGTGTCTCCTTTTCAATATCTAGGTCAGATAATTCAAGGACGTACAATCCGTCCTCAAAATCTTCAGATAAGAATTAAGGAGTTACATACCCTTAATGATTTTCAAAAGCTATTAGGAGATATTAATTGGCTGAGGCCATTCTTAAAACTAACTACTTCTGAGTTAAGTCCTTCATTTCAGATATTACAAGGAAATCCTTCTCCAACCTCTCCACGTCAGCTAACTTTAGAGGCTAAAACAGCTTTAAGGAAAGTTGAAAATGCAATTAAAAATGCACAGCTTACTAGAGTTGATCCTAAGGAAATGGTGTATTTATTAATATTTCCAACTGAACATACACCAACAGGAGCCATATGGCAAAAATTAGGAGTTATTGAGTGGATTTATTTATCCCACTCCCCTCAAAAAACATTAATTCCTTTTCATGATTCTATAGCTCAATTAGTAATTAAGGGTAGAACTAGGATTTTACAATTAATTGGATCTGAACCTGATATCATAATTATTCCATTTTCTGTTCAACAGATTAATTGGCTTTTTGAAACTTCTAGCCCATGGCAAATAGCTTTTGCTGATTTTCCTGGCCAGATAGATAGTCACTATCCTCGTGATAAGATTATACAATTTGCATCATTAACTTCACTTATTTTTCCAAAGATTGTACGTGCCCATCCTATAGATGAAGCCTTATCAGTGTTCACTGATGGATCAAGTTCAGGTAAAGCAGGATTTTATAGTTGTGTTCACACAGAGGTAATACAAACTTCTTATACTTCTGCCCAAAGAGCAGAGCTTCAAGCTCTGATTTGTGCCTTAACTTACTTTGCAAATGAGCCTATTAATATTTATTCTGACAGCTTATATGCAGTCGGAGTTACTAAAAATATTGAAACTTCAGTTATTGGGTATACTTCATCACAAGAGTTATTTGAATTATTTCATAATTTACAAAAGGCAGTGCTAATGCGGAAATATCCATGTTTCATAGGACATATACGAGCTCATACTAATCTTCCAGGACCTTTAGCTTCAGGTAATAACAAAATTGACAGACTCGTAGCTTTTTGTCAACAGATGTCTTCGTATGACTGTGCACTAGCTTCCCATTCCTTGCATCATAAAAATGCTTCTAGCTTACGTAAAAAATTTAATATTACTAGAAAACAAGCTCGTCCGATTGTAAGCCAATGCCCTAAGTGTGTTATTCACACTCCATCTCTGCCATCAGGGGTAAATCCCCGTGGATTAAAACCAAATCAAATCTGGCAAATGGACGTGACTCATATTCCTCAATTTGGTAAGCAGTGTTATGTGCATGTCATAGTGGACACTTATTCTAGATTTATTTTTGCCACAGCACGTACTAAGAAAAATTCTCAAAATGTAATTTCGCATTGCCTAGCAGCTTTTTCTGTTTTAGGGTGCCCTATACAGATTAAAACAGATAATGCTCCAGCTTATGAGAGCTCTTCTTTTCAACAATTTTGTCAAGAGTTTAAAATTAATCATAAAACAGAAATTCCTTATAACCCCCAAGGTCAAGCCATTGTAGAACGAGCTCATTTATCTATTAAACTTCAATTACAAAAATTAAAAAGGGGGGATAAGCTTATGACTCCCCAAAATAGCCTTAATCATGCCTTGTTTGTTTTAAATTTTTTAAACTGTGACGCAGAAGGTTACACTGCTGCTGAGAGACAAATGTCTCCCTCAGTAACAGGCCCTTTAGGCAGAGTTTTGTGGAAAGATTTACAGACCGGCCAGTGGAAGGGCCCAGACCCGGTGCTTATATGGGGCAGAGGGCATGCTTGTATTTTCCCAGAAAATTCTTCTCATCCTATTTGGGTGCCTGAACGTGCTATTTGGGTGCCTGAACGTGCTATCAGACATAGAACCCAGATTCAAGCAACTGAGGATCGACCCAGAGGAGCCCCCATCCAGAAGGAGGAGATATCGGAAAAGGATAAAGAAAGACTAGATTGACCCAGCCAAAAAGCTGATTTCATGGGAAGACGCGAAGAAGCTAACAACCCAGGCTTCCCGAATACTTCGAGACCTAGGAGAAAAGAGGACCCCAATGATGATGGTAGCAACAGTAATTGCCCTACTGGGCTGTCAGGTAAAGGGGGATCAAGTAGACACTTACTGGACATATTTCCCAGATCCACCCCTGGTACACCCAGCTGTGTGGACTGGAGAATCTATTCCAGTATTTACTAATGACTCATTCATGATGGGAGGATTTACAGATACTCATATTACTCCCAATCATGTAACTAGATTTAATTATTCTGGCTATAGTGCCCAATTACCCTTGTGTTGGTCCCACGATAAACATGCTGGCTGTCTGAAAGTATCATTCGAAGAAAAGACAGCGATCGGTAGACCTAGACTGACAAATAATTCTATTTATGGAGACTTAAAGCCTAATACTAGATCAGTAATTAAGATGGGACTTTCCCATAATAAGCCAGTCATTTCTGCAAAACCTCCACAGATATACCACTGTCCAAATAGTTCTACAATTGAGATTGGCACCTTTCCTAAATGGATGGATTGTATAAATCCCTTTCCTGTACAACATAAGGTGTCTAAAGATAGTGGGTATATTTTAGACTGGTCTCCAAAAATTGATAAGAGACAGTCACGAAGAAATTCTGCTATGACACCTGCAGGATTTGTTAGTAATATTTTGACTTATAGTAAAGGTGGTGTTCAAAAGGATATTTGGCGTTTAATTGCTGCCTCAGAATTCTTACATTTTACAGACAAACCCTTACCAAGATTTATTGGCAAGAACTGTAAAGAGGGATCTTGCTATGGCTTATGAGCTTGTGTCCAATCTCCTTATGTTTTAATTATTGGAAATGTAAAAGTTAAATGGATAGATGACAGATATATTGTTACTTGTAAAAAATGTAACCTAACCAATTGTATTACTAGGTATAATGGAGGAAAAGGAGTGCTGATACTTCATCAGCCCTCTTTCGTTTTATTACCTGCTGATATTTCAGAGCCATGGTATGCTGATGCTGGTTTACAAGTCTTACAGCAAATTCATGCCCAGCTGGCAAGACCTAAACGTGCTATTGGAGTTATAATTGTTGGTGTTTTGGCGCTAGTCTCTTTTATTGCCTCAACTGTCTCTGCATCTCTGACATTGTCTCAAAATATTCAGCATGCAAAATTTCTTAATAATTTAGCTCAAAATACTTCCAAGGCTCTGCGTAATCAAGTAAATATTGATGAAAAGATTGAAACTAAATTAAACGCCTTAGAGGCAACTGTTATTGACATAGGTAATGAACTTTCAGCCTTAAAATTTAAAGAAAGGCTTAAATGCCATGCTAATTATAAGTATGTGTGTGTTACAGCTGCCAAGTACAATGCTTCTCTCTGGGATTGGGAGAAGGTTAAAAACCATTTGTTAGGTATTTGGCAAAATAGTAATAATAGCTTGGATATTCTGGAACTTCATCACCATATCCAAGACATTCAAAATAATAGAGCTGATTTTTCAGATCCTTCTTCTTTGGCTAACCAAATATTGAAGGAGTTAAATGGATTCAACCCTGGAAATATTCTTAAACACTCGGCCTGGTACATTATTGGATTATTCTCTTTGCTGCTAATTCTCTATTGCGCTGTAATTGTAGGATGGCAAGTCTTCAGAACAAGAATGCAGAAACTCCGGAGAGTGAACCGCCGCCTCATTTTTGCGAAAAGAAAGGGGGAATATGTCGGGAGCCATTCTCACACGTGACTGGGTGACTCCCGGTTAGGGTCTGAGGCGCTCTGGCTGTGTCGGAGCTTTCCCGGCCCTCTCCTGATGAGAGAACCTGTCCGTGTGGGGGTGTAACTGACCACTGACCCCGGAGGCCCAATCACTGACCCTGACCTTGGAGTGCGGCCCCCCTTCAACCTTCATTGGATGGAATTCTCCCCTGAATTTCTTGCTCCCCAATAAAAGGCTACTCCCTGGCGTGCTCGCTCTCTCTCTCTCCTGCTAGCCCTGAGTAATCCTTGCTGCCCTGCCGGGCGGTTAGTGGAGGGAACCAGAGAGGGGAGCCGTCTCGGACCTGGTCATAGAAAAAGGTAACTGAGTCTGTGTGTTTATTTCGATCTCGCTAGCTAACTTTTATGCCAAGAACCTCATTAATGAAACCATTGCGCTGGCCGCATGGTAGAGAGAGCTGCCCTGGTGGAGAAGGAAGGAACAGTTTCTTACCAGGTAACTCTAATGGTTTCCTGGTCCCACAGTTTACCCAGAAGAGCTAGAAGGATCCCAGGCTCAGCTATTTGTCAGTGTCAAGGTTGTGGGGGGCCCAGCATCCTGTTAGTATGATGTGCCAATAGGAAATGCTTTGCTCCAGCAGGGGACTGCTGTCCAGCCCTGAGCCCTGCTCTCTATGCTGAGGTGCTGGAGCTCTGGGCTGGACCTGCCTCCTGCCTGCAGGTCTTGGCCCTCATCCCCATCTCTCTCCCCAGCTCTAAAGATATGGAAGGGCGCTGCAGTCACTCCTTGCTCTGCTGTCTCACTTCCCTGCTTCTCCTTGTCCACCTGTCCATGGGTGAGTGTCCCCATCTATCTTTCTGTGTGGTTTTAAACAGCAGGATATAAAACATTTGAAAGTATATTTTCCCTCATTTTTTGTTTTCTTGTTCTTCTTCTTATTATTTGTTTTTTGGTGCTGCAAGCATTTATTCATTCATTTTATTCCTGAAATAATAATGAAATGTTGATTGTTAGGTGCTATTTTATGAAAGAATCAGATAGAAATTCTGTCATAAATTTTACCTTCTAGCAGGAGAGAGTGAGTAACAACTACAAGTAGGCAGAGAGGCCTAAGTGTGTTGGAGGAGATGATCGTGATGGGAAATGCAGCAGGGCAGGGTGTGGGCAGAAAGGGGCATGGGAGGCAGGTGTGGGCAGACAGCAGTGTTCAGTGAGGTGGTGTGTAGATGGGAACATAACCCTGGAGAAGGAGGAGTGAGCTGTAGGACTATTTGGAAGGAGGGTTCCTGCAGGGGGAGGAGCCTGTGCAGAGCTGGCAGTGTGCTGAGGTGTGAGGAAGCACAGAGGCCAGGGTTGCTGGACTAGAGCCCATGGGGAGAGAAGCAGCAGGTGAGTTCAGAGGGGTCTTGGGAAGAAAAGTCCACCTTGTCAGGCCAGGGGATAGGTGGGGAGCTACGTGGAGGCTTTGAACAGAGCAGCAACATGGATTAGCTCATATGTTAAAAGGATCACTGAGGTCAGGAATCCTAGTCATCCTTTAGTTGAGATTTAATGGTGGCTGAGACCAGAGTGGAGAGGCACAGGGTTTGAGAGTAGCTCTTTGGAGGTGCTTTGCAGTTTGTCATGCAGAGGAGTCATGTGGTAGCCTCAGAAGCCCAAGAGAACTAAGGGTGGAGAGTGAGGTGAACTGCTTCTTGAATATGCAGTGATGGGGGCTTCTGTGAATGATGAGAGAAGGATTTTCACAGCAGTAAGTAGCATTTGACTCTGTGTTTTAAAGTGCATATGTATTTCTCTCCTCCCTCAGTGGAGGAGAAAAATATAGACTGAAATAAAAAATTTAGAATTGGAAGAGGGGAATTTCCTGGGTGTGGCTGGATGACCAGAATGTGACCTCACTGAAGGTGTGCTCTTTGTCTGTTTTCAGACTTGTCCTGAGACTGGATAAGTTAGATCTGGGGTTCCCAATGTGTGCTCCCTGAAACACCCTGGGAACTCCTTGTAAACATGCATTCATTGGCCCACCCCAGAATCTAGATAATGAGAAGTTCTGTGCATGAAATCTAGAGAACCACTGGATTAGAGATTACTTCATGGAAGGACCTGGAACCAGGGGCAGAAGACAGTGAGGGAGTGTCCTTGACATCATTTCTGGCAACATCATTATGATCAGAAGATATCTTCCAAATCTATCAGACTGCAGGGGTCATCTCATGTGGCCCCTGTCCCAGCTTTCGTGGCCTTCCCACCTGATGGTATGTGTTCTCTATTTTTTGGTTTGTGTCTCTCTAGCTTTCTCCCCCCCATGTCTCTATCCACAGAGTAGGTCAAAGTTGTGGGACCTGAACACCCCATTGTGGCAGTGCTGGGTGAGGATGCCATACTGCCCTGTACCCTAGTCCCAGCCATGAATGCAGAGAACATGGAAGTGGGGTGGTTCTGCACCACACTCTCACAGGCAGTGTTCATCTACTGGAACCAACAGGAACAGACTGAGGAGCAGATGGCTGAGTGCACAGGACGGACCTCACTGTTGAGGGAATTCCTTTCTGAAGGGCAGGCTTCTCTGCGCATCCACAATGTCCAGGTTTCTGACAATGGAATCTACACCTGCTTCTTCAGACATGGAGGCTTCTATGAAGAGGCTGATTTGGGAGTGAAGGTGGCAGGTTAGTTACTTGATGTCTATTCTAGAGACCTTGGGAGTACTGGGTTTGGTGGGAATATCACGGATCATCCAATTTAGCCTCACATTTTATAGGTGAAATGGAAGAAAAAAGTTGCTCATCTTTTATTCATTGATTCAATACAAACACTGTTTATGGGGCATCTAAAATATGTGGGGACTTATCCTGTGCCCAGAGATTAACAGCCATGAAGAGTTTACTTTCAAGAGACAAAGGAAGAAAATTATTATAAATAATTCAGTATAAGATGTTATAAGTTAAAAAAAAAGATGTTATAAGTTGATAAGTATTTAAGACAAAAGACCAAGTAGAATTAAGAAAGGGCACAGGATGTGGGCTGGGAAGCTGGGACAAGCTGCAGTGTTCCATAGGGGCTCAGGCAGAGCCTTATTGACAGTCTGAGCAAGGCTCAAAGGAAGTCGGTATTTAGCCAGGTGGAAATCTGGGGGGCTAGAATTTAATGCAGAGGAGCACCTGGTATGAAACTTTTGAAGTAGGAGTATGGTTGATTATCCTAGGTATAATGAGGACATCATGGTTGGTAGGAGGGGTGAGGGGAGTATGGTAAGAAGTGGCAATACTGGAATAAAAAGATGGTCCTGTCTTAACACCACTCACAGGTGTCAGGATGAGGTCATTAGGAGTGGACACCTGGGCTGGCACAAGAGCCCTGGATGTTGATGGGCTGGAAGGGGAAAAGACAGAGGGCATACAACATGGTGATGGTGGCTATTTGCATTTCACCAGATAGTTCTTGGGGTTGAGTGTGATCTCAGGTGGTGGAGTTTGGGGAGAAGTGTTGGAGAGGAAGGCAGATATCAGATCAGTAAAGGCTTTGTGTGCTGTGTTATGGAGTTTGGATTTAGAGTAAGGGGAATCCTAAATAGAGCCATGCTAGGAATGCTTATGTTGTTAGCTGTGAATGGATGGATGGGAGGTGAGCAGGAAGGAGGCATGGAGTGCAGTTATGATGTGGAGAGAATGAGTGCCTGACCTGAGGCATGGCAGTGGGGTGGGGGAGGAGGGGTCAGACAGGTTTAGAAACTAGAGTCAACTGAGTAGATTTGTGGGCACAGAGTTTGGAAGGGGAGGAGAAGAGTTCAGAGACTTCCAGGGTTTTATTTGATCATTTGTTGTTTTGTGGCAGGACACTGATAATTATGTGTCAGTTCTACTGCTGTGATAAGGCTGTATAACAAACAGCCACAATCTCAGGTGCATCTGGCAATAGAAATGTATTTAATTCAGGCACTAAGTGAGTTCAACTAATTGGGACTGAAGATGGTTAATCTCACCTGGGTTTACTCACATCTTTGGTCATATTTCAGAAACATAATTAAAACCAGATTATCCCTTTCATGCTAGGAGAAAACACTTTTATTACTGAATAAGCATCAAATCATAGTGTGATACATATTATGTTGATCTGTGAAGGGATTACTCAACCAGAAAGGAATTCCATCTTTCTTTTTTAGAGCCAAGCATATATAATCTCCTGTATACTTGTTTTGAAAATGAAGAAGAACTAATGCTCAACTAAGAGGGCTCAAAGCAGAATTTGTTCCATATAACTCATCCTAAATTTACCTGGTAGTTTGGGAGACCATCTGTGTCATCTAATAGGATTTTTCTGGAAGCAAAATAAACTCCTCCAGCTTTATGACGGGAAGCAGTTTTACAACTTGGAGCAAGATGCCCACATAAGTTAGGCTCGTATCTTTCCACAGAAAAGGGGGGCATAGGGTTGTGTTCTTCCCTGATGTTTACATTTCAAAGAAATGGCTCTCAGGTCCTTAAGAAAGGCATTCCTGAGCCACAAAGCTGGCATAAAACCTAACCAGTTTTCAAAATCATATATAAACATTTCAAAAGAGGAAAAAGTACCTATTTGTAATTGAAATTTCCTAAAGCAAATGGTATAAGAAAAAGGAATAAAATATTTCATTAACAGGGAGAATTAAGCTTTTTATTTTTAATTTTTATTTGTTTTTAAGTCAGCAGAAAAGTTCACCAGGTGCACCTTGGTTGGGTGTGCTGATGTTTCAGGTGGTCATTTGGCTGAACTAGGGCAGGTATAGCAGGTTGATCAGGCAATGTTACATGAGTCCATCCTCCACTGGGCAGCCCAGGATTGTCCTCCTGTGGAAATGGGAGAGATTAAAACCAAGGTGCAAGTGCTTTTCAAACCTCTGCACAAGTCACATTAGCTAATTTCTCCTTGGCTAAATCAAATCCCATGCCTGGACCCAGACGCAGAAGGTAAAGGCAATAAAAAGTGTATGGAAGTGGGAGAACTGTCTATAAAGAAGGGTGAGGAATTGGGGACATTTTAATAATCGTTTTATCACAAGTGGTCCAAGTTTATGAATTCTGTTGTGGAGTTTTTAGTTTGAAGTGTATGTGAGGAAACCTGGTAAAGATAACTCATGGGTGACATGGGTGTAGGGGAAGAGAATTCATGAGAAAAGGTGGTCACTGAATATAATTTTGCATGTGATAGACACAGAGAGGCAGATGTCCCAGGAGAGTGTGTGAGGTGAGAAGCCTGGAGGTTCAAGGAGGGAGCCCTGGGACCAAATTCTTCCTGTTTCCTTTGGGCCTCACAGTTGGGGAGAAGAGCCCACTGCCCTGTGTGGGTCCCTGTTCTCCTTCCTTTTCTTCTCTCTTCTCATAGAACTCACAGAATTCAACATGAGAACCTTCCTCTTTAAGTTTTGTAATATTTAGGCAACTCTGGGGTCTCAGGGCCCAAGGTGGCCTCCTGACACTCCACAGCTTCCTTCCCACAGGGATGGGCTCTGACCCACAAGTGCACATAGAAGGGCCAGAAGAGGATGGAGTCTGGGTGGTGTGCAAAGCCTCAGGATGGTTCCCAAAGCCCCAGGTGCAGTGGAGAGACCTCAGTGGAAACAAGGTCCCAGCACTTTCTGAGGCCCACACCCAAGACAGTGAGGAGCTGTTTAGTGTGGAGGCCACTCTGGTGGTGAGAGACAGTTCTGTGGGGGATGTGACCTGCTCTGTCCTCAACCCTGTCCTGGGCCAGGAGAAGGCCATGGCTATTTACATCCCAGGTCAGTGCTGCTGCCCACTCCCAGCAGAGCTGTGGGGAGGGGCTGGCCTCTCTGAGTGTGCTGGCTCTCCTGGGTGTGCCCCTGACCTGCTGTCTGCCTGGCCACAGAGCCCTTCTTCCCTCAGGCTTCTCCCTGGAAGCCAGCATGTGCTGTGATCCTGACCATGCTGGGGCTCCTACTCTTGGGGCCTAGCTATTTTTTTTCAGAAAAACACATTCCAGAAGAATGCGGATGAGGCAGGAAAAGGAGCACCTGTGGCAGCTTAAGGAGGAGGAACAGCAGGCAAAGGAAGAGATGCTGAAGGCCATTGGTAAGACCCCACAGGGCAAGTGCAGACCTGGTGGTGAGTGGGACAGCTGAGAGGGGCCAGAGTCTGGAGTCCAGCTCTCTAGGGAGACCCAGGGTTCTGGGCCCTGAGGAGGTGACTGAAGAGATTAAAGGGGATAGGTAGAGTCAGTGGAGTGGGTGGGTGTGTAGTAGAAATTCTAGTGAATAGAAAAGTTTTTCTGGGGTTTTCTAGGCACACAGTCTTTTCTTTTCTTGGGGACATGTGTTCATTCTGTTTTTCATTTTCTTTCCGATGAACTTCATACAGATCTCAGTAAGTTCTGCTTTCCCTTCTGAATTTTCTGTTTCCCTGATAGCAGACTTTCTAGTTCCTAGCTCCCCTATTTCTTGTTGTTTTTCAGATCAGAGGAAAGCTGCTTATCTGTCTGGTAAGTGATGCTCCATGTATTCCTTGTTTCCTTCTCCTACCTGTGTCCTGGAGTCCTCTCTACTTGTTTCTGTCTAGGCACAGACATGTGAAGCACCATACCAGGGAAGCTAGTGGAAGCCAGAATAGATCCCTAGACTTTCCTAGATCTGGGCTGCTATTTCCTACCTAGTGCATGGAAACCTGGATGTGATGGTGACCTGTGGTGTTTCATGTATTCTGCATCTTGTTTCAACTCTGGCTTGCGCTCTCTCTCTCTCTCTCTCTCTCTCTCTCTCTCTCTCTCTCTCTCTATATATATATATATATATATATATATATATATATATATATATATATTTATTTCAACTTCAATGCATCTAGCTGTTTGTCTGCACCTAGAAGATTAAAGGCAGATAGTATGATTTCATTAAATGATCTATATAAGCAAAGGGTGTCATTAAGTTTAGGAGTGTGACCTTCTGTTTATCTCCCTAGAATTCACCATCTTGGGATTATGTTTTCTTTAGCTCCTGAAGGTGCTATTTCAAGTGGGCTGCTCACCACATGTGGGAATGTGATGCAGTGAACCATGTACTGCCTAAAAAGTGGTTCTTATTCTCTAGAAATATTTCACATGAAAATTTGAGCAGTTTTTTACCCCAGAACTCATTCCTGTCTTTAAATCATTCTTCATTTTTGGCATTCCCAAGTCTCTTTTTAAATTAAAATTAAAATTTTATTTTTTCATTTTGTGGTGCTGAGGCATGAACCTAGAGCCTTGTGCATGCTAGGCAAGCCCTCTACCATGGGGTACATCCCCACCCCTTTCTCAAATATATCTTTGCTAGAAAAAGCCTGAATATAATAATACCAGTGTCAATTGTGGAGTGAATTATATTTTATTCTCTTAAATATTTTCATACATAGTATAATTTTTATCCATAGTGCCTAAACTGAATAAAGACACATAGAATATGGATTTTTATGAGTTTTGAGGCAGATGGTTTTCTGACAGAGAAAGCAGTTGGACAGTGGTAGTAGTTGGGCTTTAAAGCAGCCGCCTTGATCTGTGGTCCAGAGGATTTCCCACAACACCCTGCGGCCCCTGCATACTGCAAGAGGCCATCTCCTTTCTGGTCTCACTCCTCCTGTGGGTAGTCTCATCTTTAGAATGGAGGGGAGGCCAGGGCAGGCACATTCATGCTGAGCAGGCTTGTTTTAGCTGTGGTCTCTCCACTGTGTGTTCCCTTTCAGCCTGGAGGAAGGCCCCCCTGTATGCAGGTAAGTGACTCTGATGTTTCCTTGGCCTTTCCTCCTCCTGGCTCCATTCTACCTTCTGTATCAGTGGCCTCCACCCAGGATGGAATGGGGTTTCCTGTTCTCTATTCTCTAATTTGTTTTCCACCTTCCCAGTAAATACTTTTAACTTCTCTTTTTTTTCTTTCATAATCATCACACATTAATCTGCCCCATTTCCAAACTAACCAAAAGCCAAGCACAACAGGAAAGAAAAATTCTCCTAAAAGGAGAGAAAAATGATTGTAACTTGCATTGGAAGAACATAGGAACTTCTCCTTGGGATTGGATCACAGAACTCACCTCACATTCCTGTATTTTAATTATTCTATATTTTTTAAACTTTTTTTTAGTTGTATGTGGATACAATACCTTTATTTTATTTTTATGTTATGCTGAAGATCTAATATGGTAGGCAAGCAGTGCCTCATACGTGGTAGGCGACCAGTCTACCTCTGAGCCACAACCTCAGCCCTAAATTATTCTTTATTTTTTGTAATTCCCTAATGTCTTTTTTCATTTTCACTTTGTTTTTTTCATGTTGTGGTGTTGAGGACTGAACATATTCTAGACTCACCATCTACTGCAGGCTAGTTTTAGCTGTAGATCTTGAAAACATCATGTTTAACTGGTATTTATTGTTGGTGCAGTGACACTGGAGAGTTCAGTTGTGAGCAGAGCCTGGATGGAGCAGGAACTGTGGAACTGTGAATAGGAATTGCTGGTCTCCATGAAATTTCAGAAATCATATTTGACAGCTTAGGACTTTCATCTTCCTAATGTAAGGCCTTGGTTTTGTATTCCTTTTACTCCAAATTCCTACTGTTTGGGTTCAGATTTGGTTTTCTTGTGTTTTCCTGATGCTCTTGATATTGGTCTTCTCTCAGCCACCTCATACTGTGACTTGCTGTCCTAGCTATCAGAGGCCAGGGCGGGTACATTCATTCTAAGCATCTAGGTTGCTGAGAAATGAGTTTCTGGTGTTCTGAATTTAGAGTCCAGGTTGCTTAAGGAATCAATGAACCACTTGAAATTATATGCAAAGTCTGTGTTTGTGTTTGTGTTATAGGAACACAATGCAATTTATAATGTTCACAAAAATTGTCTCTGCTTTTAAGAGAATTTTGCTTTGCCTGTTGGGCTTGGTCTTTGATTTATATATTTTTTTTGTGTGTGTGAAGATCATAAAAGGAGGAACCTGGAGAGTTTAATATTATTTACCTAAGAAAGGGTACAGAGCAAATCAGAGAAGAAAGTATGAGGTGGGAAGAGAGAGGAGGTGAGAAGAGGAGTAGAGTGCCCAAGATTCACATAGATATTTTGGGTGTGCTGAAGAAGTGAGAGCTGGAAGATCACATCTAAGGTGGTTTGAGTTGAATGTGAAGAGGATTTTCAGGTTCTTTGTGTGCATGAAATGTAACCAACTCCTTGATACATATTTGAGAGCTTTCAGTGAATACATTGTGTGTGTGTGTGTGTGTGAATTCCATTAATCCATTAATCCATTTCTAAGTAATCATCTCATTGAGTTTCCCTGTGATAATGAGACCACCTGAACCTTCCAGTAGCAGTTAGGGCAGGCATATGCTAAGACAGTTTCCAATGCAATGAAAGATTATCCAGAGGACTCTTGAACTCTGGGGGTGAGTTTAGGACTGTGCCATCTGAATTTGTGTCATATGCCATTTTCCTGGGGACATATTTATTAAAAAAGAAGGATCAAATAGTCTTTTTTTTAAACCATCTCCCCATTCTCTGCTGAATTAATATCTATATGTTTTCATGTATAACTTGAATTCTTTTTTACTTTGTAAGGATAAAAACCATTACAATACTAGAATCCACACTTTCATATTGACAGGTTCACATTGTGAGGTGGACAAATATCTATCTCATCTTGTTCATGAAATTGTAACAATGAGTTATAAATTAAAATTTTCTGTGGGAATTATGTGAAGAGTGCATTAAGGTGCATAGCATGGTACTTGACACACTTGAAAATCTGAAAAAGTTTTTTTTCTTTCATTTCTTATCCTTTTCTCCCCCATTTGCTTCCTTCTCTTCCCTTTTCTTCTCCTTTGATAATCTCAGTCAGTTATTATATATAAAATTATAATTGGATTCCAACTAATGTCTTGGTGAAAAATGAGCAAAGTTTACTTTTCTCCATGGGTCATCTGGGTCTGTTCAGCCGTTTTATATGATCTAGTTTCTATCAAGCAACTCAACAATTTCTATCAAGGAAATACCAATGTATGTAATTGAACATGTATTAATGGAAATGGGGGTCACAAATTTAAACACAAATCTTTAAGACTACATGTTGTTTAGTTATTATTTTAGTCATTCTAATCTTGTTCCTGAGGCTCTGCCCTGTTGGAGGCAAAAGCTTTCCAGTTGAAGACATTTTGGAGTGTATGACATATGTAGACTTTGCTTTGATCAATGACTTTCCTATCCTCTTCCCGAAAGGGAGTATGGGGGTTGGAGGAGTCTTATGTGGCTTTGGGACAGTGGGGGAAGATGGATCATGTGTTTTCTCTTAGTTTTTTTCAGGTCCTCACCATCAGGAGGCTACACTGAACTGGTTCATAAGACCCTTGGTTTGGTGTCTCCTGAGAAAAGGCAGGTCTCATCTCATTGCTTGGTCTCCCTTCCCCTGACCCTGAGGTAAAGTCCAAGGTCTGGGTCACTTATTCCTGGTTGCCACTGGGCTTTTTCCTCTGATTTTAGAACTCCTCTGGTTCACTAGCTCACTGGGCACCTGCCTTTTCACCATCCAGAAAAGCATGTGAGATTTTCTGGGTCCTCCGCTTCCTGTGTGCAGGAGACAGGGAGGTTCATGCTTTCTACCAGCACATTTCTCTGCCAGAGCTTTATTCCACACGGGGTGTGGCACCTATGTGGGCATATTAGTTTTCTTTTTTTTTTTTAAAGAAAGAGTGAGAGAGAGTGAGAGATTGGGAGAGAGACAGAGAATTTTAATATTTATTTTTTAGTATTTGGCGGACACAACATCTTTGTCTGCATGTGGTGCTGAGGATCGAACCCGGGCGCGCTACCACTTGAGCCACATCCCCAGCCCCGGCATATTAGTTTTCTATTTGCTGCCATATTATACAAAATTAGTAGCTTAAGCCAACACAAATATATTATCTTACATGTTTGTAGGTCAGAAGTCCAAGAAGGTGTGGACAAGGCTGTGTTTCTCTCTGGAGGCTGTTGTATTGTATGGTTTCTAGAGGCCATCTGTATTCCTTTGTTTGGGGGCCTGTTCTTCAATCTTCAAAGCCAGTAGCACAGCATGTGTTTAAACTTGTTTCTGTGATTCTATCTGCTTCTCCGACACAGCCAAGAAAGGTCTCTTTTACAAGCGTTCATGTGATTAGTTTGGATTGACCCAGAGAATCCAGAGTAATCTCCCCTGCTAAAGAACCTTTATCTTAATCACATTGGTAAAGTTGCCTAGTCATGTATTTAACATATTCACACACTCTGGAGTTTAGGACTATGGGTTCTATCATAGCTGGAAGGTTTAAAACTCTTCAGGCAATTCTTATGGTAGGCAAATGACTAGGTCCAATATTTTTGGGTTCTCCATATCTGTAAATATGTTTTTCTCCTATTGGTCTGTGAGAAGTAGAATAAAAGTCACTAGTATTGACTTCTCACTGGATATGTTTGTTTCTTATTTTGAATTCCTTTATCTCTCATCCTAAAACCCTCTCCATTGTCACCTAAATGGGTAAGATTTCTCTGAGTTCCCTGCACTCATGATTTACAGTCATCCTTATAGTTCAGCTAAACTAGATGTAATTCTCTACTCATGGCTTAGAATTAACCTTACAAGTTCAGCACAGTCAGTTGTTTATAAGTAAAAGGAGGTCTTGTAATGTCATGTAATGTCAGGGAGCAGGTGGTGGAGTGAGTGGCTCATCTCATGGCAGACAGAAGGCGAGAGAGAGAGAGAGAGAGAGAGAGAGAGAGAGAGAGAGAGAGAGAGAGAGAGATAAGTGGCCAAGACTTAGTCTTCAAGGACAAAGCCACAGTTACCTACTTCCTTTCTTTATCCTAGTCCCCACCTACTGAGGTGTGTACCACTTCCCAAAAGAGCCACCAGCTGGGGACCAAGCTTTTAACACATGAGCCTTTGGATCATATTTCAGTTCCAAACTACAGTGAATGATAGCGTTTTAAGAGAAGAGTCCAACATTCTATGTTATCTACTTCCTATTCTGGGATGAATAGAACATACTTATTTTTCCATAATTAGTAAAATTTCTGGTACCACTGAGAATGTTGTGATATGTTAATCCAGGGAATTAAGGATAAGGTAATGGATCCCTTCCTTAAAAAGCTATTAGTACATATTCATTGTAGAAAATATTGGTTTTATTGTGACAACTTCATACATGCATATAATGTGCTTTGATCATATCCACCATTCCTGCTACCCTCTTTGACTTTTCCCTCCATTTCCATTTTGTGTCTATGCTGCAACTGAGAAAGACAAGAATTACTAGAGTAAACATAAATGAAAAAGAGAATTTCCAGATGTAAGGTGAATTTCAGCAAGCTTTGACCATGAGCATAGGTCCAGTTAATATACTTCCTCTTAGTATGTTAAGGGTGTATGGAAAACCACAGCAAACAAGAAGAGACAGGACTGACTATTGAAGACTTAGTCCCTGGAAAAATAAAGGTGTGTTCACTCTACCAGGTAAACAACTATGACCAGTTGTTCTGACTTGGGGAGAGACAACATAGTTTGGGAATTGAAAAATAGATAGAAAGTACATATAACTACACAGTCCTTCTAAAACAAGGACATATTAGTTTTGTATATTTTCTCTTTGCTTGTGGTGTATATGTATGTATTTTTCTATATTAACCACTTCATTCCTTTCTCTTCTTATATTTATGATTTTATATGCAAATTGTTATCTTTTAGGTAACAGTATAGTCAATGTGACCGACTGAATCTGAAGAGTGGATAATATAGCAGTGCAGTGTACAGTGCCTGGGAGTGCTTCTTTCCTTATGTGGGGAGAACAGATGAGAACCTCTTTATTTGTCAGGTGGCTTTGTCATGATAGATTGTTGTTTTATGGAAGTTCAAATGTTTGTAAAATGGTGTAACAGGTATGCATATATAAAGTATAAAGTCAAAGATGTGGACAGAATCCAGTATCATTTCATTGCATTTCTGTTCCAAATCCGCTCTTTGTTTTATTAAAACTGGACCTTGTAAACACTTCTTTGACATCTGACACAATGTGAGATTGTTGGTACAATGCACTGGAAGGGCCACTTTAAGGCAAGGTAGTTCTGATTTTTTTTTCTTTTTCTTTTTTCTTTTTTTTTGTACCAGGGATTGAACCCAGGTGTGCTTAACCACTGAGCAACATCCCCAACCTATATTTTTTTTTAAAATATTTTACTTTAGTTGTGTATAGACATAATAACTTTATTTAGTTTATTTTTTAATGTGGTTCTGAGCACCAAAGCCAGTTCCTCACACTTGCTCCACCAGTGAGCTAGAACCCCAGCACTAACACCCCTCACCCTTTTAATAATTTGAGACAGTCTTTTCCTACATTTCCTACATTGTTTAGAGCCTGGCTAAGTTGCTGAGGCTGGCTTTGAACTTGTGATACTCCTGCCTAAGCCTCCTAAATGCTGGGATTACAGACATGGGCCACCATACTGGGCTGTTTTTCCTTTTTTTGCAACTTCCAGTGGTGTGCAGAAGGCTCACCTTTTGGTGACATAGTAAGAAATGTTTATATTGATATTTTTATCTGTATTTTTAGTCTCTTCCCTAAGTTTCTGAAAAGTGGTTTCTCTCCCTGATCTCTGAAAACAGCTCCTAAAACCCTTGGAATTTTCCTGATGGAGATGAAAAGAGAGTCTGTTGTTATTAGTAACCAGCCCCTTTCAGCCATCTGAGTTTATGTTAATAAGATAACTTTTAGAAAACCCCTGGGTCACCTCAGGATGGGGGCAGGTTGCCAATGGAACAAATTTTATGAAGAAAGTTGAAAGGGGGGAGGAAATAGGGCCAAAGGTTGAGTTAGTTAATTTCCAGTAGTCACTGATTTACCAAAAGGTAAAAATGCATCAAACAATCCCATAAATCACTTTGTAAGTTTCCAGTTCCATATAAATTTTTTGGAATGCAAAAAAGCAGGAACGAGATTTCAATAGAAAGACAATACTAACCTCATGAAGCTTGAGGCTAACATTTGATTGGATCAAATACCTGCTCAAACATCAAATGGAAACAGCATAGCAGACCACATTTCCTAATGGGAAACCATGTTACTCAATATTTCCCAGTCTCCAGGGAAGTCTTTTCCCTTTGGATCATATGTTGTACTTTTGTATCCTAATAAAATAACCTGAACTTAATCCCTGGTGGAGTGTCTCTTCTTGCTCTTGAGATGGCCCACATTATTCTCTGTTTCTATATTCACTTTTCACTTTCTAATGATGCTCTTTCTCTCTTTGCAAAAGCCAAACACATCCTTATGTTCTTTTCTCAGGTATGGGCAAGGGTCTGAAAGATCTGAGTAGAGGTTTCCTTTGCCACTGGAGAGACTTCCCTGGACCTCCTTACAGTGACAGGAACCTCAGAAACAGGTGGGTAACTTGAGGAGCCATCTTGTGATTGTCATCTGAAGTCAAGGGGGGGCATACTTTTAAGACTTTGGGGTCTACCTAACCCTGTGGGGGGGTGTCTCTGCTAATTCCTTAATTGAATTATAGGTCACCCATATATGTGCAGTGTTGTAGAATAAGTTGGTGTGGAAAACTCCAAACATTTGGTGTCAGAAATGTTGGGGCAGGGTATTACAAAAACTCACCTGGTGAGTTGGAGCAATACAGATCCATTTCAACCTTCCAGTGGGCCATGGTTCCATCTTCCCCAATGAGTTCTGCACCTCAGTGTCATTGGGGACCCTGTCATGCATTTTTTCCTTCCTTGGCTACTCTGCCTCAATCCAAGAAGTACTATCTTTTCCCTATATATGCAATTTCTGCATTCTTTGGAGCCTTATTTTACTTCTTTTAGTAGTTAACCACTTTCTACTAGTTTATTCTTTTTCTTTTTTTCAGTGCTGGGGATTAAATCTAGGGCCTCAGACATGAATAGGTCTAGGTTAAGTTTTCCTTGTTCAAATGATTTATGTGATTTCTGGACTTTGAGAGAAGCATCTAAGCCACAGTAACTTAGTACCTTTTTAAGGAAGGTGCTGAATTGCTCACAGCATGTGAGAAAGAGTAATTGAGGCATTAATCAATTTAGTAAAATACTTAACTCCAACAATAAAGTTATATAAATATGTTGATTTTTTTGTGTGGATTTAAAGTATTTTCTATATGTAGATATATTACTTGTCAGTTTGATGCAAGGAGTGTCAGCAACAGAGAAGGAAGGAAAGAGAAGGAGGAGGATTGAGGCAGTAGTGTTCATCTCCTCACTCCACAATTGTGCCCTCATCTCCCTCTCAGTCTATTTCAGAATTATATTGTCTGATTTAGAATGTTACTACATTAATGCTAGATTGTGTTGCTCAGAATTTCTTGGCCATATCATTGTCACTGTATTTTGCTTGTTTCTTTGCACTGCTTCATCTTCCCTCTCAACATACCTGTTGCTACTTGGAATATAGATTGGTTCATTTTGGTGCCAACTGGCAACATGGGGGTGTTTGATCCAACAGAAATACAAAATTGAGGTCAACTGAAGTCACACATAAAAGAAGTCATGTAAAAGTGTGGTTCCCCTCTTAGGAACTGAGCATTCCTTGGCCTTTAGTGATGAGAATGTGGAGATGTGGCAAGCCAGCCATGGGCTGTGTCTGTGTGAACTATGAGCATTGAGCGCACAAAGTGGACTGAACTGATGTTGCCCCTCTGTTTGGGCAGGCCTCACTCTGGTGTTTTCGCTTGCTCTGCCATAATCCCCATACAGCTCATGAGATGGGGCATGGCATCCCCAGATGTCAGTCAACCCACTGACAGCAGACATCATGAAGCTAGACTCAACCCCCTGAAAACTGACCCCTTGCCTCATTTGAATGGCTTCTTCCTGAGAAAAGGGTTCAGCATGTGCTTTCTCTCTCTCTTTTCATGGACCCCAAAAGTCAGAGGAGCTGTCACAGGACCCAAAGAAAAAGGTATCTCTGTCTCTGTGTGATTATTTCATGCAGCCCAGTTCACCTGGAGTTACCCTGAGTGTTTTATCATGAAACACGATGGTTTCCACTTGTTTTGTTTCTTCATGTATCTTTATAGTATAATTTTTAGCTTTGATAAATGGCTGAAGCCAGAGAAGCTGTGGTTGTAGTTAGGATACTCTAGAGTAGCATATGATCAACCCAAACTGAGTCAAGAGGACATACACAATTTATACAGATCAATATCAAGCAAGGAAATAGAAGACACTATCAAAAGCCTACTAACCAAGAAAATCCCAGGACCAGACAGATTCACAACTGAGTTCTACAAGACTTACAAGGAATAGTTAATACTAACGCTCCTCAAATAATTCCATGATAGAAAAGGAAGGAATCCTTTCAAACTCATTCTATGAAGGTGGTATCATCCTGATACCAATACCAGGCAGGAAGGAAAGAAAACTTCAGACCAATAGTCCTGAAGAACATCGATGCAAAAATTCTCAAAAATGGGGCCAGGGTTGTGGTTCAGTGGTAGAGCAGTTTTCTAGCATGTATGATGCACTGGATTTGACCCCTGATACCACATAAAAATAAACAAGCAAAAAATAAAAGTATTGTGTCCATCAACAACTAAAAAGTATTTTAAAAATTCTCAATAAAATGTTGCAAATTGCATACAAAAGCATATTAAAAAATTGTGCACCATCATCAAGTGGAGTTTATTCCAGGATCACAGAATTGTTTCAACAAATGGAAATCAATAAATATAATGCATTACATCAATAGACTTAAAGAGAATTATATGATTATATCAATTGATGCCAAGAAAGTATTTGATAAAATACAGCTCCCTTATATGTTCAAAACACTAGAAAAACTAGGAATAGTAGGAGCATACTTCAACATTGTAAAAGCTATCTATGCTAAACCCAGGGCCAACATCATTCTAAATGGCAAAAAGTTTTAAGAATTCCCTCTAAAAACTGGAACAAGACAGGGATGCCCTCTTTTACCAACTCTGTTCAACATATTTCTTGAAACTGTAGCCAGAGCAATTAGACAGATGAAAGAAATTAAAGGAATACAAATAGGAAAAGAAAAACTCAAACTATCATTATTTGCTAATACTGTGATTCTATACTTAGAGGAAACAAAAACTCCACCAGAAAACTTGTAGAATTAATTAATTATTTCAGCAAAGTAGCAGTATATAAAATCAATACCCATAAATCAAATGCATTTCTATACATCAGTGATGAATCCGGACAGAGAAATAGGAAAACTACCCCATTCATAATAGCCTCAAAAAATATATACTTGGGAATTAATTTATCAAAAGGTAAAAGACATCTACAATGAAAACTACAGAACACTAAAGAAAGAAATTGAAGAAGACCTTAGAAGTTGGAAAGATCTCCCATGCTCTTGGATAGGCAAAGTTCATATCATCAAAATGGCCATACTTCCCAAAGCACTATACAGATTTAATGCAATTCCAAATAAAATTTCAACATCATTTCTTATAGAAACAGAAAAAGCAATCATGAAATTCATTTGGAAAAAAAGAGACCCAGAATTGCCAAAGCAATCCTTATCAAGAAAATTGAAGCAGGAGGCATTACAATATCACACCTATAAACTATACAAAGCTATAGTAACAAAAATGGGATGACATTGGCACCCATATAGACATGTAGACCAATGGCACAGAATAGAAGACACCAAGATAAACCCATATAAATACAGTTATTTCATACTAGAACCAGGTGCCAAATGCATACATTGGAGAAAAGGTATTCTCTTCAACAAATGGTGCTGGGAAAACTGGGAATCCATATGCAGTAAAATGAAAATAAATTCCTATCTTTCACCATGCACAAAATTCAATCAAAGTGGAATAAGGACCTAGGAATTAGTCCAGAGATCTGGACAAATAGAGGAAAAAGTATGCCTAAATGTTCATCATGTTGGATTAGGCCCCAACTTCCTTAAAAAGAGTCCTAAAGCACAAGAAATAAAATAAAAAATTAATAAATGTGATGAACTTAAATGAACAAGCTTCTTCTCTGCAAAAGAAACAATCAATGATGTGAAAAAAAAGCCTACAATTTGGGAGCAGATTTTTGCCACACACATGTCAGATAGAGCACTAATCTCTAGGATACATAAAGAACTCTAAAAACTTAATTCCAAAAAACAAACAAACAAACCACCTAATTAACAAATAGGCTAGAGCTGAAGAGACACTTCTCAGAAGAAGATATACCTTTCATCAACAAATATGTGAAAAAATGTTCAACATCTGTAGTAATTAGAGATGGAAATTAAAACTATTTTAAGATTTTATTTCACACCAGTCAGAATGGTAGTTGTCAAGAATACAGACAACAATAAATGTTGATGAGGATGTGGGGGAAAAGGCACACTCATACATTACTGGTAGGACTGCAAATTGTACAACCAATCTGGAAAGCAGTGTGGAGATTCCTTAGAAAACTTGGAATGGAACCACCATTTGATCCAGCTATCCCACTTCTCAGTATATTCCCAAATGACTTAAAATCAGCCCACTACAGTGACACAGCCATATCAATATTCATAGAAGCTCAATTTATATTAGCTAAACTGTGGAAGCAACCTAAATGCCCTTGAATAGATGAATGGATGTAAACTGTGGTATCACTCAGCATTAGAAGAGAATAAAATCATGGAATTTGAGGTAAATGGATGGAGTTGGAGGATATCATGCTAACTGAAGTAAGCGAGTCCCCAAAACACCAAAGGCCAATGTTCTCTCTGATAAGTGGACGCTAATCTAAAATGGGGGAGGGGGAAGGCATGGTGAAAATGGAGGATATTTGATTGGGCAAAGGAGAGGGAGTGTGGGGAAGGATTATGGGGGCAGGAAAGATGGTGGAATGAGATGGACATCATTACCCTAGGTACATGTAAGACTGCACATAGTGTGTGACACTATATCATGTATAATCAGATAAATGAAAAGTTGTGCTTCAATTGTTTACAATGAATCAAAATGCATTTTGCTGTCATGTATGCCTAATTAAAATAAAAAAGTATATACTAGAATCAACAGTTGAGGAGCTAGTGACTACTTATATCATCCTAAGAACCGTGACCATAGCAGTATGTATTTTTGTTTTTGAACAAGATAGTATTTTTGTGGGAGGCCATCCTCGCACATGATTTGAGTTACCTCCCTGGCTGGGTGAGAGGCGCTTAGACACAGCTGTGTCAGAGCTTTCCCCACCCTTCTCCAGGTCTGAGGGCTTGTCCGTGCAGAGGCGTGTCTGGCCACTGTCCTGAAGGCCCAATCATTGCCCCTGACCTTGGGATGCTGCCCCCCTTAATCTTCATTGGATGGGATTTCCCCTGGAATTTTTTGTTCCCCAATAAATGTTGACTCCCTGGCGTGTTCTCACTCTCTTGCTAGCCTCTTCAGTAGACCTTGCTACCGAATTGAAAAACCAGCCTCTATCTCAGAGCAAAGCTGTCCAAGGAAGGGACATGGCCTTTGTCCTCGGAAAAACCCACAGAGCACTCCTAGGCACATTCCCACCCTGCTAAATTGTTTATCTACAGGAGAGATCTGCTGCGCCAGGTGTCCCTGACTCAGTCAGGCTAGGTGGGGATCCATAGCAGCCCCCTAGCAGCCACCAATCAGCATGAGACAGGGAAATACCTGGGATGCCAGATAACCCTCCCAGTAGTTTATGGTAGTTGATAACCTGTTGGGAAACCATGTAGTTCAGCACGTACACCCCTCTTGGCTTAAACCAATCAGTTCAAACAAATACCCCTTTTGTATTGACCAATCACCCCTACCTACCTTGTTCCCATCAGTGAATGTGCTAATCATGTTTTAGAGTTGTTTGATTTTCCTGTGGCGTAAGGTGATTTGTTATGCTGTATGTGAAGTCCCTGCCCTTTTCAAAGAATGTATATAAGCTCTGCTCAAGCTGTTCTCGGGGCTCTTTGCTCTTTACCTCTTCAGGTAGGCTTGGAGCCCCAGCATGCTGGACCCCCAATAAACCCTTTGCTGTTGCATGAGACAGTCTCTTGGTGGTCTTTTCCTCCGATGTTCTTCTGACCTTTACAGCATTAGGTGACTGGAGGTGGGATCTAGGGGAAGCTGTCCTAGCGCTTGTTTTAAAGGTAATTAGAGTGTTGTCTCTTTAATTTAAAACTCCCTAGCATTTTACTCATGAATCTAACCTTCTTTAATGAAGCCAGCGTTGGTCGCTTGGCAGAAGTGGCACCCAACGTGGGGCTCATGAGTTAAATCGACTAGGTTGACTTAAAAAACATGCTATAGAAATGCAGATTTGTGACAATTTTTAGGGTCACGGAATTACCAGGCAGTTTTTGGAGCAAAAGGATGTTAAAAAATTTTTTTAATGATGGGAAATTCAACTTCTACTGATAAAGACATGTATTTGACTATTTTAGAGACAATAATTAATCAGAAGGGAAAGCAGGTCAAAAAGATCCAGTTGCTACAATTCTTAAAGATTGTAGGTGAATGTTGCCCTTGGTTTTGTGACCAAGATTCACCAAATTTACATACATGGGACAAATTAGGAAGGAAATTACACAAAATTTGCCTTTCTAATGAATTACCTGTAAAATTTGAGAATATTAAAAAGGTCCAGACTGCATTAGAGATCTGTCTTTTTGATTACATGGGCCATAGTCCATGGCCCCTTGAAGAACTACTAAAAGGTATTCAGAGAGCCATTAAGTCTATTCAAATAGAAAAATTACCTGAGGCTAAGGAAATCTCTTTTCCTCAAAGCCAGTTAAAAACTAAAACAAATTATATTCAAACAAAAAACCTCGGGGCAAAACTGAAAGTAAAAAACTTAGCCTTGCCTGAACCAAACCAGAGTAATCTGGAAGAAGACCATAGAGAGGAGAGTCATAGAGAGGAGGCCTCCAGGGGGATAGAAGTTCCTTCTCCTGAAGAGGAGAATCCAGAGGAGATTCATAGAGAGACAGAAATTCCTTCTCCTCCACAAGACTTATAAGCTCAGATTTAACATAGTGACAAGGAAGAGTCCATGGATGAATTGTAGTCTGAGGGAGAGGAGTTGGACAGTGAAGTCCAGGATTTACCAGGGAATTTTAACAGGTTGTGCTTAATGGCATCTGCCCTGGCCATTTGAATTCGGCTACTCCCTGTTAAAAGGACAAATTTTAACAGATACTCTGAACTGGTGATGACATTCCTTACTCCATTCCAGTGGGGAATTAGAAAGGCCCAGGAAGCTGGGGAGGACACTAGCAACTTTCAACTCTTTCTGTTTTTTGAGCAGGTTAATGATCAGGTTAATGTTCGTGTCCATGCAGTAATCCCTTTTAAAACTATTAAAGAGTTAAAAAATGCCTTCGAGGTCTATGGTTCAAATTCATCATTCATGCAGAGCTTGCTCAAGACTATCTGCTCTTAATCGCTCTCACTGAGTGACTGGATTTCTATCAGTAGAGATTACTTGAGTGGGGGGATTTTTTACTCTGGCGGTCATATTGGACAGACTTTTGTTTGGAGCAGGCAGAAAAGAATCAGAGGCAGGATCTTCAAACATCTGTAGACATGTTTTTCGGAACAGGTGAATTTATTGATTTGGAAAGGCAGCTAAATTTTGAATTAGCGGTGTATGATCAGATTACAGCATGTGCTAAGTGTGCCTGTAGACAAATTGCCTCCAGGGACCAATCTAGCTTAGTTCTGACTAAATTTAAACAAGGTGCCAATGAAATTTATTCTGATTTCGTAGTGCAGCTCTACCAGACCAAAAACTGCTCCATTGGAGATCCAGGTGCTTGTGGGTTTATTGTTAAACAATTGGCATTTGAAAGTGCAAATAAATATTGTCAAAATGTTCTCAGACCCCATAGAAAGAAGGGTACAGTTTTAGAGTTTATTCGATTGTGTTCTGATATTGATCCAGCCCATTTACAAACAATTACACTCGCATCGGCTTTAAAACAAACTCTCTACTCCCAAGAATTTGTATGTAGACCCCACAGGAGTTGCTTTCATTATGGGAGGAATGCCCATTATGTGCGAAATTGTAATGCCTGAAATTTTAAACCCAGGGCTCCCTCTGATGCTGGTAATAGATATTACAGAGTTGAAGACCATGTGGCAGGCCAAGATGGCACTGATCAGGCCACCTTCTGGCCTTCACTTCCGCCTAGTAGGAAGTCAAAAAACTTCCGGTCGGCCCTTCCCCAGGCCACAAAAACAGGGGAACCGGAAGAAAGGTCGCACAATTTAATGTCATCACAACCAACCATGGGGAGCCGCCATTTCTACCGGAGCAGATTTTACGAACAGCTTCTTTACAACCCTCAATGATAATTAAATTAAATCCTGAATTAGAGCCACAACAAATTCCTACTGGGATTTTTGGGCCACTCCCTAGAGAAAGTATAGGGTTAATTTTGGGATGTAACAATTTAAAAGAGGCCACCAAGGTGATACCTGGAGTGGTAGATTCTTATTTTGAGGGAAAATTAAATGTTACTGTAAAGTCGAATTATGCCCTTCGGCTTACTCCAAAAAATATTGCTCAATTGATTTTATTACCCCGTAATTCCGATGGACACTGACAAGTAAGTCAGTTTCCAAACCACTAGACAGAGTGTACTGGTCTCAATTAGTGTGGCAGGAGCGCCCCCTACTGGAATATAAAATTAATCATATAAAGTTCAAAGGTGTAATGGACACCAGAGCGGATAAATCAGTCCTGTCCAGTCACTTCTGGCCTAAGAATTGGCCCTACATATAGCACCAGCTAATGTAGAAGGAATTGAACAAATCTCCAGCCTGCTCAAAGTGCTAATTATCTCCATTGGGATGATCCTTGTTGAGAGCCACTGCCCAGTCAGAATGATGCCTCACATTTGCCAGAGGGAATGGTTGAAAGGTGACCAGCAAACCATTGAGATGATGATTTGAGTTAAGCTATATATAATTGCTGTGATGCTGGATTGATTGTATTGTGTAATTGACCTTTTCTGTTGGGCAATGGGGCGGCTCTTGGTGCCTTGGGGGCCCGCTGCTTTGGAGTTCTTGCGCTACTTTGGAGTTCTCGTGGGGATTCCTGGAGGGTTCGCTTTGGTTGGGGAAGTTCTGGAGGAGGGATTTGCTGTTGGAGTGGTGTGTGCCTGGAGGAGCTATGTGGGTTGCGTTAGGGAGAGGTTCCCAGGAAGCATGTTGGAGTGTGCTGGTAGAGTTCAGAAATAAAGTTTGTTCCTGCTTGAGTGGCTCGTGATTTGTGCCCAGCCAGATTGCAGCATTTGGTGGTCCGTATTGGAACGAACCCGCGACCTTGATTTTTAAACCTTATGTGTTAGGGTCCTTACCAGTAAACCTATGGGAAAGAGATATTAAGCAAAATAGGATTATTATTAGTAACTCGAAATTCTATGAGATTATTTGAGGAAATTAATCAAGGGCTTCTTCCTGGAGATAATGAGGGAAATTATCAGGGAGAGTATCTGCTTACAAACCAGTCTCCTCGACAGAATTATATACTCCAAACCAAAATTTTTACTAGGGGCCCTGATTCTCTCCCTGATCCAAAAAACAGCAGAAAAGATCACCTGGCTCACAGAGGAGCCTATATGGATTTCTCAGTGGCCCATCTCAGGGGAAAAACTTAAAATAATTCATATGTTAGTTGAGGAACAACTTCTGGTCATATAGAATCAACACTTAGTCCTTGGAACACCCTCATTTTTGTTATTAAGAAAACATCAGGTATTTGGAGGTTACTACAAGATTTAAGGGCAATAAACCATGCAATTCAGCCTATGGGATCATTGCAGCCCAGACTTCCTTCTCCTACAGAAATTCCTTTAAATTATAGCTTAAGGGTAATAGATCTAAAATATTGCTTTTTCTCAATAAGGTTACATCCTGAGGATTGTGAAAAATTTGCTTTTAAAGAACCTGTTAAAAGATATTGCTGGAAGGTTTTGCCTCAACGGATGCATAATAGTCCTACTTTATGTCAAAAATTTGTGGGTCAAGTGATAGCTCCTATAAGAAATAACTTTCCTGATGCATATATTATTTATTTTATGGATGATATATTATTGGCTCATGCTAATCCAGAAGTACTTTTAGAAATTTTTACTCAGAGGCTTCACTTAAGACAATGGTTTGTGCATAGCTCCTCAAAAAATACAAAAGATGCCTCTCTTTCAATATTTGGGTCAAAAAATCAATGACTTACAATCCATCCTCAAAATCTACAGATAAAAGTTGCTGGTTTTCAAGTCTTCCAGCAAATTCATACCCAGCTAGTGAGACCTAGACATGCCATTGGAATTATAATTGTGGGAGTTATGGCCTTGGTTTCTTTCATTGCATCCACAGTCACAGTTTCAATAACTTTATCTCAAAATATTCAACATGCAAAATTTCTTAATAATTTAACCCCAAATACTTCCAAGGCTCTGCATAATCAAGTAAATATTGATGAAAGGACTGAGACTAAGTTAAATGCCTTAGAGGCGACTGTTATAGATATAGGTAATGAACTTTCGGCTTTAAATTTTACAAAAGGCTTAAATGCCACGCAAGGTATAAATATGTGTATGTTACAGCTGCCAAGTACAATGCTTCTCTCTGGGATTGGGAGAAGTTTAAGAACCATTTGTTGGGTATTTGGCAAAATAATAATAATAGCTTGGATCTTTTGGAACTCCATCATCATATCCAAGATATTCAAAATAATAGAGCTGATTTTTCAGATCCTTATTCTTTAGCTAATCCAATATTAAAGGAATTAAATGGATTTAACCCTGGAAATATTCTTAAAAACTCAGCCTGGTACATTATTGGATTGTTCTCTTTGCTGTTAATTCTTTTTTGTGTTGTAATTATAGAATGTCAAATCTTCAGAGTGAGAGTACAGAGACTCAAGAGAGTAAATCATCGCCTACTTTTTAAAAGAAAAAAGGGGGAATATGTGGGAGGCCATCCTCGCATGTGATTTGAGTTACCTCCATGGCTGGGTGAGAGGCACTTAGACACAGCTGGGTCAGAACTTTCCCCACCCTTCTCTAGGTCTGAGGGTTTGTCCATGCAGAGGCATGTCTGGTCACTGCCCCGAAGACCCAATTGTTGCCCTGACCTTGGGATGCTGCCCTCCTTAACCTTCATTGGATTGGATTTTCCCCAGAATTTTGGTTCCCCAATAAAAGTCCACTCCCTGGAGTGTTCTAACTCTCTTGCTAGCCTCTTCAGTAAACCTTGCTACTGCATTAGGTGGCTGGAGGTGGGAGCTAGGAGAAGACATCCTGGAGCTTGTTTTAAAGGTAATTAGAGTCTTGTCTCCTTAATTTAAAACTCCCTAGCATTTTACTAATGAATCAAACCTTCTTTAATGAAACCAGCACTGGTCACTTGGCATATTTTTACCACATAAAGTATTTAAAAAGTAACAGAAAAATATTACTTATCATATCCCCCCTTTCATTTAGCCTTTATCTTTATGAACTACATTATATTTGAATGAGCTACAGGCACACTTCCTTTGAAACAGAATGGATGGTATGCAGATAACATGATTTTATCCATACAAAATAGAAGTAATCTTTCTACCAAGTGGACCAGCTGCCCAATCCCAGAGAGAGTGATTAACATCCTCACTATTGATAAAGCATTGTTAACATTGCTCTGATTTATAAGTTACCTAGGTATACACTGCAATGAGTTTCTTTTGGAGAGTTATACTAATCAAGGTTGCCAAATGTTTTTCTGAACTTTTAAATTTTGTTGTAAGGGAAATGTTTGATTTTACAGAAGGAATACTTTTTTTTCCCCTGGCAACATTTATCACATCCAAGTTCATGGTGTAGATCCTTGAAACCCTACTCTGTTTGTTTTACAGAAGAGCTCACTTCTCCAAAAGATTCTTGATACTTCTCTACAAGCTCAGGTTCTGAAAAGCCCCCCAGATTTCAGAAGGGAGTGTCAACATAACCCCACAGGCTTCACTGTTCACATAGATTGGCTACTGTAGGGCCTTATTTGAGCAGTTCTACTCAGTCTCTGGTTATTTTTGTCATGGTTTGTTCCTATCTTAGTACACCCTCAGTATTATTCTTGGCATCCATTCTCCATGTTGTCAAGGAAATTTATTTAAAAATAATAAATAAGTTGGGTTTTATGTCCTTTCAGTGTCATACTGGAGCATTAATGGGCTAATACAAAGATTATGTATCACTTGTAGATATGAGTATGTGTGTGTTTGTGCATATATTTTCTTTATCTACTCATTCATCCATGGACAAGTTGGTTGATTCTATATCTTGGCAATTGTTAATAGAGCTTCAGTGAACATATGTGTGCAGATATCTCCTTGCCACACTGCTTTCCTTTCCTTTGGATGTATTACTAGTTGTGGGATTGCTGGACCATAGCATATTTAATTTAAATTGTATTTCTTGTTGCACAATAAGCATCTTTTCCTTAAAATACTCTGAATCAGCATAAAGTAATCCTAATTCTAATACTGAATAATTAATTCAAAAGTTTTTTGGTTTCTATACTTGTCCCACAGTCTTATTTATTCATTTAATATTTTAGTATCAGAAAAGATTAATAAAAAATTTCTTGCCCCTACCTGGCATAGTATGAGATACTGAATAGTATTCATTGAAACTGGAGGGAGAAAGAGTGAGTGAATGTGGTTTGTTTGAGGAAAAAAAAAATATATATATATATATATTTATTTATATATATAAATATTCTTTTTCCCCATTTTTAACTTGAACATTATAATTAAACATAACAATGGGAATCTTTGTTACATATTCATAATTGCATGTAATATAATACTTGGTCAGTATTGCTCCTCAGTAAGAAAGATATTTATGACTATGGAAACTATACAGTATTTTATTCCTTTCAATAGATTGATTTTATAAAAAGTTTTATATTAGTTGTAAGTAGAACATTTTTATATTAGGCAATTTTTATGATAAGTACCTACAAAATAACTTATTAATTTGGAAATATGAAACATTCAAATATAAGTTGCAACATACCTAAATAGTTTTTTGCTGCAGTCTGGCTGGGCACAAATCATGAGCCACTCACAGCTTTGTAGATTCAAACAGCAATTCTTTATTCCCGATCTCACACCGGCCGTCTACAAACACCTTCTGGGGAAATCCACGTTCTCTGCCCAAATCCACACCTCCACTGGGCTTCTGTCTCCCCAAAATACTGTCTGACCCTAAGAACTCAAGAGGAATTCAGGCAGCAGGATACGCCCTATTCCCGGCCAGAATAATCTTCCTAAACCGTGAACGCCCTAAACTCGGATTATCCTAAACCGGGAACACCCTAAACACGAATCCGCCCTGGTCTTTGAGCAAGGTCACTTTCCAGGAGTCCTTCCACTAAGCAGCATAGGGGTACGCTGGCAAGGAAATTGTCATACCTACTTGGCTAATGGCTCCCAGCATCTCCCCCCTTCTGATTAATTAAACAACAAGTAATGTGGCTTAAGGACCGTGCAGCAGTTTTTCCCCTGCAGAATTGAGAAGAAGAGTAAAAAGACCAAGAGACATTTCTGGATCATTCCCAGAGGACTGGAATTCAGATCCTTGAAAGCTTCTCATCTTATAACCACGGATCCCCTTCTCATTCCCTTACCTTGGTCTTCCCCATATCTGAGTACCTTCCAGTTTCCATTTTATCACAAAGTCCTTGGTAATGTTTTCTTTGCCTCATTCTCTGTATAAACCTTTGCTTGTTGTCCATCATCTTTTCCACTCACCTTTCACATTCTCTGCCCCAGTGAGAAGGACATCTGATGTAAAGCAGAGTTCTTTACCAGAGGGAGAGGGACTCTCAAAAAGGTCAGGGGTTGTTTGGGAGAGTTAGTTTCTGTTCTCAAGAAGACTCATCCTCCCCAAATGGCTTTTGTTTTCCTTCTCTGGCACCTCCTATGTGTCCTCCCACCACACAAAGCTCTGGAGAAACATCAGAGTCTCTGGAGTGAGGCGCACACCAGTCATCTCATCATTGGTTCTGAGGGAGTTCATTAATCTTTCACTTCCACTGTGTCCTTAATTCTTTCCTTCTTTCTTTCCTTTACTGTTCTGCATTGAGTAGCCACATGACCTTTCCAGTGGGGTTGGAGGGATGTTCTAATAATCCTATTATGATGAAGACTATAATCCATGTCCATTATCCTCTCCAGTATCAGCAGGATACTTTACAAAGCTTGCCTGAGCTGACACCATGACCAAGGGCACACAACCCTCCTGTTCCTTTATCAACTTACCTCTGAAGGAGCAAGAGAAGCATAAAGTTGGGTCCCTGGTCCACTTATTCTCATTCCCCCTTGAGATTGCTCCTTTAACCTGGGCTTTGGCATTTTGCCCTGGTCCACACCAGGAAGTGTTACAAAGGATGATCTGACTGAACTCACTGTTGAATGTATTGTGGGGATTTTGCTTGCTCTATTAAGTGGTGTGCCATTTTTCTGAAGGACTACAGGGGTAGGGTTTCTCTGATCTTAGTACCAGGAAACAATGGAGTATTACCCTGCTACTATCATGTGAGTCTCCAATGTCTCCACATTTAAATGTTTTTCCTCCCAGCTTGTTGCCAGTGGGAAGGTGTGGAGTCTTTAGAAGGTGGGGCCAACTGGAGTTCTTTAGGTCATTGTGGGTGTCCCTTTGAAGGAGATTTTAGGACATGTTTCTCTTTGTCTCTCTTACTTCTTGGCCATGAGATGAGAGGTTTTGCTGCTGCATATGCTTCAACCTTGATGAGCTGAGTCACCCCAAAGCATCAGGGAAATCCATGTGATCAGTTATAGTCACTGAAAAAATATTTATTAAGTAGCCATGATATGACAGGCTCAGTAATCCCAGGCTTTGGGAACACATGCACATCACCATGAAATTTATATTCTAGAGGAAACTTGGACATAAATCAAATAATGAAGACTAACTGTAAACTGAAAAAACTTATGTATGGTTGATGTGCATTATAAGAATTTTCCAGGGTTCTTTTGACCATACATAAATTTTACCTGCCTAAAAACTTTGCATAAGGTGAATAGTTTTTTTCTCTTCCCCTCTGTAAACTCACTCTCTCTCTCTCTCTCTCTCTCTCTCTCTCTGTGTGTGTGTGTGTGTACATATATATGTATAATAGTAGGGATTGAAAAAAATATATATATATTTGTAGTAGGGATTGAACCCAGGGGTGCTTAATCATTGAGGCACATTCCCAGTCCTTTTTATTTTTTATTTTGAGAAAGAGCCTTGCTCAGTTGCTTAGATCCATGCTAAATTGCTGAGTCTGGCTTCCAACTTGAGATCCTTCTGTCTCAGCATCCCAAGATGCTGGGATTACAGGTGTGAACCACTGTGCTTGGCTTTTTCTTTTTCTTTTTTAATGTTGAAGGTGAATAAATGCACTGATATTCAGTTTCCAGTTACATAGTTTACATGAGTGTATACATGAGGAAGCACCCCAGATGAAAATATGAAAACTTCCCTCACCCCAGGAGGCTCCCTGATGTCTCTTTTTGTCTTAACTACCTCCTCAGCCTGCCAGGGAGCTCCTCATATGACTTCTGTCACCATAGCTTCTGTCTGTCTATTCTTTAACTTCATATATTTGGAATCCTACAGCATCTGGCATTTTATATCTGGTTTCTTTCAATTCTTTCCACATTTTTAAGGTTCCCCTTTTTTAAAAAAAACTTGATTTTATTCATTTATTTTTTCATGGGGTGCTGAAGGTAAAACCCAGTGCCTTGCACATGCTATGTAAGCTCTCTACTGTTGAGCAACACCCAACTCCCCACAGTTTGAATATTTCTTGTCTGCACCTCCATACCCTCTCTCTGTCTTCCTTCTGGGAACTGCCCTTTTTGTCTGCCATATTCTGGCCACAAGTGGACAGCAGAGGCTGAGGAGATTGGGGGAGACTAGGTGTTTGGCCTTTCCATTGGCCCAAGAGTGCTCTTGCATCCAAGGAGCACCCTGTTGCTTAGTACTTGTAGTTCCTTCCTCTCTGGGAGGGAGTTTCCAAATGGTTCGGGACATGCCCTCCTTTTTTAAAAATATTTTTTAGTTGTCAATGAACATTTATTTCATTTGTTTATATATGGTGCTGAGAATTGAACCAGGTGCCTCACACATGCTAGGAAAGCACTCTACTGCTGAATCACAACCCCAGCCCCACATGCCCCCTTTTTAAAGTTATGTATCGAATATGCAAATAACAAATACGTACACATATTATTCAGCTTATAAAATCAAATAGATGTAAGGGTAAAATTTTTAGATAGAAGTTCTGATGTACCCTTTTCCTTCCCTTTTGCCCCTCAGGTCCCTGGAGCACCCCAAGTGCTGGTACCCCCAACTCTTTTAGATTTAGACTATGCCGTGGAGCAGACCTGCTTTTGTCAGTGTTTGTCCACGTGACCCTGTGACCTTGGATAGCTTCCACATATTGCTTATATCCCTCAGCTCTAGAATGAGGACAGTGAGAACCACCTCATGGTATTATACTAAATCATCATGGGAATGAAGTATAAAATGTTCAAGGTAAAATGACCCTCAGTGAATGGTGTGCCTAAGTATTTCTTGGTGGTTATTACAGAACAGAGACCTTGTCTCTGCCTGCAGAGAGGAATCTCTGTGACAGGAGAGGAACAAGTTGTGCAGCATCCTAGGGACTGTTAGAATTTTCCTCTGGGGACTGAACAGGGCCTCTCCTGCCCTGGGCCCCCTCTACTTCTCTGAGGGGCAGAGGTCAACCTTTGAGACCTCTAGGCCTTTTTAATGACCCAGTTCTGAAATCCCTTCCACTGGGACTCACCTGTTTCACCCTTGACCATACATGGGCCTGACCTACCTGGGATTGGGAGGGTCAATAAATTCTTCTTGGGTCACTGATGGGTCACATATATGGTCAGTGCCTGTGCTGGCTCTCTGCAACTGATCTGACATTGCAGTAACTGGGAAACATGTTTCAGATACTTGGGCCAATGTGTTCCTTCTGGTGTCTCATCTCCTGATAGGTAGGACCAAATGCCAGGCCCTTCCAGCCTCCCTTTTTTTCTAAAAAATACTTTTAGTTGTTTTTAGTTGTAGATGGACACAATACCTTTATTTTATTTACTTTTATGTGATGCAGAGGATCAAACCCAGGGCCTCACATGTGCTGGGCAAGGGCTCTACCACTGAGCCATACCCACAGCCCTGCTCCTTCCTTTTTATGGCAGCTTTCTCTCAGTCTGCTGTCTTTCCTTTTAAATTTTTAGTTATTGTTTGCTTTTCATTAGTCTAATACATTTCACTCAATTCTCTATAGGCATGTATATTTTCTCCCCCTGGCCTCACTCCCTTACCCTTTTCTATCTCAGGGATTGAGTGGGAGGGATATTTTACATTCCTGAAATCTCAGATGAGGAAGGGGTGGATGCTCATGCAGAGCGTGGTGGGGCACGTGCCCCAGGCAAGAGGGCTTAGCAGCTGAATTCATGGGGTTTCTGGGCCAGGCCCTGGCTCCAATGAGAGAGAGAGAGAGAGAGAGAGAGAGAGAGAGAGAGAGAGAGAGAGCATAAGGAGGTCTCTCAGCCACTTCTGGTTGGATATTTCAGGATGTGTTCAATCCGCAGTATGAACTGAATTGGGGGTTTGGGAGAGTTAAATACTTTATATCAACTGTCACATTTTTAGAATCTCAATGCATTTCATTATGGTTTAAGCATTTATCTGAAGCTGTTTAGAAAACAATATAAGAAAAAGATAAGAGGTATTTATTACATGTTGATCATAAAAGAAAGTTAATATTTACCTCATTAATATTACAATCACTTATACAAGAAAATCCATTTATACAACATTATGCAAGAAAAATTATTTGTGTTTCAGTGAATAGTGTTTCTTGTCCAAGCAGCTGAATGGTGATCCTGATGAGCTGGGAGAGGACAGTGCTGATGTTCAGCATCCCCTGTCAGTGTTGGTCAAGGATTCTGCCAGTGTTCTTTAAGGAGACCTGACCTGCACTTTGTCACTTCTTCCACTCCCTCCTCCCCTAATGGAGGGCAAAGGGCAACCTTGGGAGGGAGAAAGCTCAGTTCATGTTGAGATAAGCTTTCTAACCAAGTAATTGAGACAACTGATAGTTCAAGTTCCCTTTTAGAATCTTGCTCACTTGAGTTACCTGGGTCAGGGGGCTGGGCTGGGCTGGAGATGTGGTGGTGGGAGGCAGTCTCCTGGCACATCTAGCCTCTACCTCCTCTAGGTTGGTGTTACCAGATGGCAGGGCTCATGGATTTATATCTGCAGTTGTGATAATGCGATAGTGTATGTAAAATTTATGTAGCACAGTTCTTGATAGGGATTCAATTTAATTTTGTTTTCTTCTTTTTGTAAGATTTTCCTGACATCTCTAGGCCTTGGGGAGTCTGCCCTTTGGGCAGTAATTGGTGGTGACATTGTGGGGTGTTGGTGGCATTTCACCTCTGAATGGGGTTGTTCTGCAAAGTTCCAGGAAAATTGTGGGTTCCTCTTTTTGCTGCTCTGCTCTGCTGCCTTCTTCCTGGTAAAGGGAGCAATGTCCAGAGGGCAGGGCACACTCTGCCCAGGCTCCTTTTGCAAGCTTTCACTTTAGATGGTAGAAGGAGCCAGAGAGGTGTTGCTCCTCTGACTGGGAGGGCTTAGTGGGGGCCCCAGTGTCAGAGACTCTGAAGAGATCACATTACTTATGTCAGGATCTGTTTTTTCCCCAGTTTCCTGGGGACCAAGTATTTCTTGGAAATGAGAAGTTTGGGCCCCCAGCATTGGACTCAGAAACAGAGGATTGGGCTCAAAGAGCAGTTTGGGGCAGCTGCAAATTCTGAGGGCAGCTTTGGGGCCTGTTTGAGTCCTTGTGACTCTGATCTATTCCAGCTGCTGTGTTTAGAGACACTCCAGGAAGTGACATCTTTTCATAGGTGAGAGAACAGAGAAGCAGGTAAGTTGGCTTTGAAGACTTCTGTGACCTAAGTGGAGGAAACCAGGGAGAAGCTGGTGGCAGGAAGAAGCTGAGGATAAGGTCATGGAGAGGCTGTGGGGGTGGGTAGTTGGAACAGTCTTGTTCTAGGAAGACCCAGGGGAAGCTTAATGAAGGTTGTTCTTTTATTTATTTGTTTTAATGATATTTCTGTACCATTTTCTTTGATGAGGCCCTGTTCTAATTACATGTAGCAAACATAAATTCATATAATTTTCATTATAAACTTGGGGGATAGATGTTGTGACTATGTCCATCATACAGATAAGAAAACTGAGGCCAAGAAGGTCACGTTGAGAGAGGCTGAGCCTGGAGGGCAGCCTAGAAGTCATCTCCCAGAATTTGTCCTTCCTTATATCACAGATGGCCTTCTCCCTGCTCCTTCCAAATAGTAGGTGGCTTGGGGGTCTTTCTCTGACTAGAGCTCATTATCTCTATGCTCTATTTCCAGGAAGGGTCCCTTACCTCTCAGGCAGAAATACTTCTCAAAGCAAAAGAAGGCAAGGACAAACCTGTTGGTGGAGAAGTGCTTGGCACCTGCCAAATGCAGTGCCATGTCCTGGGCCCACAGTGGAAGGGACTGGGCTGAGATTCAGGTTTAGGTGACTCCATATCTAAAAAGGCAGGGCAGGGTTTTGGGCTCCTGTGATGGGCACCACAGCCTCCTTGAGGATGTGTGTGTCTCTGACACTGCCCAGGCAAAACCTGGGCATAATTAGGGGCAGAACAAGAGGCAAGCAGGAGCTGGATGTCCTTCCTGATACGGAATCTTGGCCCTCCTCTCTGGGGGTCATGAATGGTGTTTGAATAAGAGAGAGAGAGAGAAATGGCTTTCACCACAGAGCTCCAGATATGAGGAAAGGAAGAGCCTGGTATTCTGGGTCTAATAGAGCAGCCCTGTGGTTAGAGTGGGAAAGAAAGAAATAGCTTCTTACCATGTAACTCTAATGTTTTCCTGGTCCCATAGTCTACCCAGAAAATCTGGAAGGATCCTGGGCTCAGCTGTTTGTCAGTGTTTGGGTTATGGGGGCGAAGCACCCTGTTAGTGTGATGTGCCAATAGGAAATGCTTTGCTCCAGCAGGGGACTGCTGTCCAGCCCTGAGCCCTGCTCTCTATGCTGAGGTGCTGGAGCTCTGGGCTGGACCTGCCTCTGCCTGCTGTTCATGGCCCACATCCCCATCTCTCTCCCCAGCTCTAAAGATATGGAGGGGTCCTGCAGTTACTCCTTGCTCTGTTGTCTCACTTCCCTGCTTCTTCTTGTCCAGCTGTCCATGGGTGAGTGTCTCCATCTGTCTTCCTTTTAAAAATCAAGATATAAAAACATTTGAAAATACATTTTCTTCATTTTTTCTTTTCTTTTTTTTTGGTGCTGCAAATTTCATTTATTCATTTTATTCCTGAAATATTAATCAAATGTTGATTCTTAGGTGGTATTCTATGAAAGCATCAAACAGAAATTCTGTCATAAAGTTTGCCTTCTGGCAGGAGACAGTAAGTAATAACTGTAACTAGGCAGAGAGGCCTAAGTGTGTTGGAGGAGATGACTGTGATGGGAAATGCAGCAGGGCAGGGTGTGGGCAGTCAGGGGCATGGGAAGCAGGTGTGGGCAGAAAGCAGTGTTCAGTGAGGTGGTGTGTAGATGGGAGCATAATCCTGGAGAAGGAGGAGTGAGCTGTAGGACCATTTGGAAGGAGGGTTCCTGCAGGGGGAGGAGCCTGTGCAGAGCTGGCAGTGTGCTGAGGTGTGAGGAAGCACAGAGGCCAGGGTTGGCTGGACTAGAGCCCATGGGGAGAGAAGCAGCAGGTGAGTTCAGAGGGTCTTGGGAAAGGATGTTACCGTTGTTTACAGGTGATGAGTCTTTGCTTCCCCAATGATGAAGTATAACACCAGAGAAGCACACTGAGGCAAGTTTAGAGTGGAAAGTAGAGGCTTTATGAAAGGACAGCAGAAAAGTCTTCTCTTGGAGGAAGAAGGGGGCCCAAGAGGTGGAATCTGAGGAAGGATGATATCTTCCCCTTTTTATAGCTAATGTCTTCATTCAGCTTTCCCAAATTCCTGTCCTTTGTTCTGTTAGCTTTCAGTGATGGAATGTAGGTGGGAAGGCCCAAAGGGTGGGGCACACGTGGGCCAAAGAAGTAATCTGGGCAGGCAGGACTTTTGTGTTTGCTGGGCGCTGTTTCGTTAACATTTCTTTTGGATGGGCTCTGGGCCTTGGGGACATTAGCATTCCAAGAATTGTTTTGCTTTTCCCGGACTTCATTCTCAACATGGACTTCATTTTTGGTTTTACTGGATATTAGACCTGATTCACCTAATTACACTGACTACTTATTTTTAAATCTGGCTTCAGGGGGGTCCACCTTGTCAGGTCTGGGGAGAGGTAGGGAGCCATGTGGAGGCCTGGAGCAGAACATCAATGTGGATTAGCTCACATGTTAAATGGGTCACTGAGGTCAGGAATCCTAGTCATCCTCCAGTTGAGATTTAATGGTGACTGAGACCAGAGTGGAGTGGCACAGGGTTTGAGAGTTGCTCTTTGGAGGCCCATTGCAGTGTGTCCTGCAGAGGAGTCATGTGGTTGCCTCAGAAGCCCAAGAGCACCAAGGAGGTGGAGAGTGAGGTGAACTTGCTTCTTGAACATGCAATGATGGGGCTTTCTGTGAATGAGGAGAGCAGGATTTTCACAGCAGCAAGTAGCATTTGACTCTGTGTTTTAAAGTGCATATCTACTTCTCTCCTCCATCAGTGGAGGAGAAAAATATAGACTGAAGTAAAAAATTTAGAATAGGAAGAGGGGAATTTTCTGGGTGTGGCTAAATGACCAGAGTGCTGACCAAGGCCACAGGTGTGCTCTTTGTCTGTTTTCAGGTTTGTCTGGAGTCAGAGCAAGTTAGACCCAATGCTCCCAAGACCACCCTTGGAACTCCTTGTAAATTCACATTCATTAACCCACACTAGATCTAGTGAATGAGACTCTCTGGAATGGGGTCCAGTGATGTGTGTTCTATAAGGCATCCTATTGGTTCAGGGGCCTGAAAGCTTGAGGATCACTGAATTGGAGATTACTTCCTGGATGGGCCTGGGACCAGGAGCAGAGGCCAATGAAGCAGTGTTCTTGACATCATTTATGGCCACATCATAATAATCGGAAGATCTCTTCCAAATCCATCAGACCTCTAGGGTCATCTCATGGGGCCCCTGCACCAGCTTTTCTGGCCTTTCCACCTGATGGTATGTATTCTCTGTTTTTTAGTCTGTGTCTCTTTAGCTCTCTCCCCCATATGTCTGTATCTACAGAGCAGTTTCAGGTTGTTGGCCCTCAATGAAGCCAGATTTAAAGTTAGGTAGTCAGTGTAGTTAGGTAAATCGGGTCTAATATCGAGTGAAATCTAAAATGGAGGCCATGCTGGGAATGACTCAGGGAAAACGCAGGACAACTCATGGAATGTTAATGAAGTCCTGAAAAGGCCCTAGGCCAAAGTCCACCTCAAAGAAATGTTAATGGAGCCCGGGAAAACAGCCCCAACAGACTTGGAGATAGCCCATCCCAAAGGGTGATAATTAAGCCCACCTGTGTCCCACCCCTCGGGCCTCCAACCTACATTCCATCACTGAAAGAACTATAAAAAGGGGAAAGAACAGCCCTTCCACGGATTCCACCTCTTGGGTCCCCTTCTTCCTCTGGGAGAAGTCTTTTCTGCTGTCCTTTAATAAACTTCTAATTTCTATTCTGACCTTGCCTCGGCGTGCTTCTTTGGTGTTATTCTTCAACATTGGGGAAGCAAGAACTCGTCACCGGTCAACAGCAGTTTCATATTGGAGGTCCCACCGAGATTCTACACCGAGGTAAGTGCACGCACCCCATGTCTGTTTGAGGTGCATCTTTCTCTCTCTTTCTCTCTGGAGGGTAAGGTGGGCACCCGACGGCTACTTAAACGCAACTAGTGCAGCCGCCACTCTTCAAGACTCAGGTGAGAGGTTTCTCGGCCTAGGCAGCTCTTAATCACCTGTTCAATACAGAGCAGGCATGTTGGGTTCTGCCAAAGCCGCTTCCAACTTTTCTGTCTGGGCCCGGAGAGCAATTGGCGTGAGTACACAGTGTCCCGAATCCCGATCTGCCTCGGATGCGTGGAGGTGGGGGAAGGAGTTTGGAACAACTGTGGAATTCTGGTCTGGGCTACACTCAGACAATTCCTAAGGTTCCTTTCTCTTGAGCCTCCTCCCGACAGCCCCCAGGGGTATCTAGGGTGATCGGTAGATGAATGGCACTGAGGGAAAGCCCCAATCACATTTGCCTCCGTATGGGCTACGCAACACTCCAAACCCCGCATCCAATCCCTCCTGGATGCTCCCCTTCCTTCACAGGTCAGAAATGTTAGCAATTCAGGTTGAGACTGAGAAAGGCATGAGATATTTCGTAAAATCTGCCCAGGTTCCCTAAGGTGCATAGGTAACTTTCAATAGTCTGTTTTACCGCCCAATGTTTAAAATGGGCTGTGTTCTCTTTAAGCTGCTAGAGAGGCATTTTTAGAATCAACTCCTCAGGTAATCTGCTAGTCTACAGAGCAAAGGCAACAAAAGAGAACATGTTTCTCTTTTCCAATGGGTTTTTAGTGGCCAGGAGGATACAGTAATGCCCTTAAGTCTGAATCCTCCCAGGGTCTCTGGCACAGGGCAAACTGAGACCCTAGCACTTTGCTAAAGGGGACCAGAAACCCCTTGGCAAAGCAAGGTGAGAGACGGGTTTTCTGGACCGTTTAGGAAGCTCAAACCTAGGGAGACGTCCCTAATGAGAACAGTTTTCTCTGGCGCAGCGTGGGCGCCTGAGTCCTGTTTTCTTCTCACTCAGATGGGAGCTTCTCTCTCTCCAATACACCAGGTGCACCACTAGCCTGCGTATTGAAAAATTGGGATAGTTTTGAACCTCAGACGCTCAAGACAAAGCGCCTCATTTTCTTGGCCTGGCCTCAATACAAACTCTGATGGGAGAAACCTGGCCACCTGAGGGAAATATCAATTTTAATACAATTTTGCAGTTTGATAAAATTTACAAAAAGGAAATGGTGTGAGGTGCTGTATGTTCAGATTTTTGTTGCTCTAAGGGAAAATCCTAAATTATGCCAACAGTGTAAAGTAGACTTAGCTATGATATCTGCTATGAAGAGAGAAAATCTTGGACTCACTGAGGGAAAAAAATCAAGAGAAAAATTTGAGCCAATCAAAGTAAATACCCTCTTCCCCCTTCAAGACCTAAGGCAGATAAAAACTGACTCTACTGGAAAAGTTAGGAGATATGCCAGATTGCCTGGGATTGGGTCTATCCAAAGGTGCTAATCCTATAAGTAAAGGGGAGACTGAGGATTTCCCAGCAGCTGCCAGAGCCATTTGCTCTGGGGAATTTCCTCATTCTTTCCCTGCACTGCAAGGATTACTCCACCTGAATGCAGTAAAGTCAGTCACACTGAGACCCTTAATTTTACACCTATAGTTACCCCTATGTGAAAACATCTGGTTCACTCATGGGGAAATCTATGGTGCCACTGATAGGAGTCATAATTAAATGGAAGTTCAAAACCTGGAGAGATATTTTCTTATCTAGTTGTCTGATTGTTTCTTGGGAATAATCTAGGCTAAATATGTGTCTGAAAGATGTTTCATTGTAACATCTGGTATCTAAATGAGTTTGAAGCATTGCACAATCTTGCAGTAAAAAGTTAGGGTTAGGTAATTATTTAGTTTGTGATTTCAGATAATTCATGCCAGAGAACTTAGATACTTAGGATAGAAAATTAAAAGAACTCTACTTCCAAGTTGGCAAGTAACTCCCAATCATTCAGTTTTATTTTTCATCAATTTTGAACTGGGTAGCCTGAAAAGATTTCACTAGGTGTACCAGTGCATTAATTTGGGCAAGGATAGTAAATTATGATTTGGTATCTGTTCCCCTTAGTGTGTAAGATTCAGGAAAAGAAAATGTTGGATTGGGACATTGGTCTGGCTTATTGAAATAACATTGAATAGCAACAGTCTTGGAAATTTTTAAAGCTTAATTTTGGATATACATGGTAGTGTGTAGTTCTCTTTTAAAATTTTTTCAGGTGATTTAATGTAACTTAGTACTACTTTAGAAACTTCAGAACAAAGAAAGTGGCTTAATGATCCTGAAGGGATCTCTTCTGATGGTAGCTTTATATTATTAAGTAAGATCCTATTTTCAGTTTTGTGTGAGCAAGTTTTTCTAGTGTAGAAAGATGTAAAGGTATGAAATTTTATAAATTGTATCTTAAACTTGTATCATAATTTTCAACACCCAAACCTGAAAATTGTGACTTATGGTTAAAATGCCTTAGGCATGAGGTTTGTGCTCAGAATTCCAGTTTTCCCAGACCTCAGCTGCTTTCATGTGAACTTCTGCAGACTGTGAATTTCTGAGACCCTCCCTTTACATGCTGGGTATAAAACTCTGAAACTACCTGAACTCGGGGTTCAGGGGATTGATTGATTACAGCAAAAGTTGTGCTCTCTGAGCCTGGCTGCAGACAAATAAAACTGCTTCCTGCAATACTGGGTCTACAGACCCCCTGTGTCAAAAGGCCTGTGAGTTGATACCTGGAAGGCTCAGTGGGCTTTTCCTTCTGCTCTGTGTTCAGACTTCAGATGTGTGGTTATGAGAGTTCTGTTCATGTCTTAATTTCAGATAGCGGAAGATAGAATTTAACTGTTTTGGAACTGGGTCAGAGAATGTGGAATTTAACTGAGGAGCCCTATTTTTGTGGTATTAAAAAGCATTTTAAGCAGCTGTGTCAGCACATACCTGTAGTCCCATCTACTGGGGAGGCTAAGGCACACAGATCAATTTATCCCATAAGTTTGAGACCAGCCTGGACATCATAGTAGTATCCTGTTTCCAAAAATGAAACAAAAAATTCAAACAAAGGGGAGATCACATTACTGCATGTGCATGTGTGTAGGGGAACCTTGAGGTTGAAAATTATCCCTAGTTCTACTTTTGCAGATTTGGACTATTAGATGTCAGTTCATTATCCAAAAATTTCCAGTGAAATGGATAGGTGTGTTTTTCATTTTTTTTTGTCTCTGTGACAAAATACTGAGAAAATCAACCTAAAGGAGGAGGGAGAGATTTATTTTCCTCACAGTTGTTGAGGTTTCAGTCCATAGTCACCTGGCTCCATTGTTTCTGAGGTAGAATGTCATGTGATGTCAGGGAGCAGGTGGTGGAGTGAGTGGCTCACCTTATGGCAGACAGAAGGCAAGAGAGGGAGAGAGAGTGGGAGGGGGGAAAGAGGAGAGAAAATGAGAGAGAGAGAGAGAAAGAGAGAGAGAGAGAGAGAGAGAGAGAGAGAGAGAGAGAGAGCGCCAAGACATAGTCTTCAAGGACAAACCCACAGTTACCTACTTCCTTCTTGTTTCCTAGCCCCCACCTACTGAGGTATATACCACCTCCCAAAAGAGCCACCAGCTGAGGACCAAGCTTTTAACACATGAGCCTTTGGAGCATATTTCAGTTCCAAAATATAGTGAATGATGGAGTTTTAAGAGAAGAGTTCAACATTCTATGTTATCTACTTCCTATTCTGGGATGAATGGAACATACTTATTTTTCCATAATTTAGTAAATTTCTGGTACCACTGAGAATGTTGTGATATGTTAACCCAGGGAATTAAGGATAAGGCAATGGACCCCTTCCTTAAAAAGCTATTAGCGCATATTCATTGTACAAAATATTGGTTTTTATTGTGACAACTTCATGCATGCATATAATATACTTTGATTATATCCACCATGCCTGCTACTCTCTTTGATTTTTTCCCCCATTTCCATTTTGTGTCTATGCTGCAACTGAGAAAGACAAGAATTACTAGAGTAAACATAAATGAAAAAGAGAATTTCCAGATGCAAGGTGAATTGCAGCAAGCTTTGACCATGAGCATAGATCCAGTTAATATACTTCCTCTTAGTACTTCCAAGTTTGATGTTAAGGGAGTATGGAAAACCAGCAAACAAGAAGAGACAGGACATTGAAGACTTAGGCCCTGGAAAAATAAAGGTGTGTTCACTCTACCAGGTAAACAATTGTGACCAGTTCTTCTGACTTGGGGAGAGACAATGTAGTTTGGGAATTGAAAGATAGATAGAAAGTACATATAGCTACACAGTCCTTCTAAAACCAAGGACATATTAGTTTTGTATATTTTCTCTTTGCTTGTGGTATATGTGTGTGTATTTTTATATATTAACAATTTCATTCCTCTCTCTTTTTATATTTATAATTTATATGCAAACTGTTATCTTTTAGGTAACAGAATAGTCAATGAGACTGAGTGAATTTGAAGAGTAAATAAAATAGTAGTGCAGTGTACAGTGCCTGGGAGTGCTTCTTTCCTCATGTGTGGGAATAGATGAGATCCTCTTCATTTGTCAGGTGACTTTGTCATGATAGATTGTTGTTTTATGGAAGTTCAAATGTTTGCAAAATGATGTAACAGATATGCATATATAAAGTATAAATCAAAGATGTGGACAGAGTCCAGTATCATTTCATTGCATTTCTGTTCCAAATCTACTCCATGTGGGTGTTCTTTGTGTTATTGGAACTGGACCTTGTAAACACTTCTTTGACATCTGACACAATGTGAAATTGTTGGTACAATGCACTGGAAGAGCCACTGCAAGGCAAGGTAGTTCTGTTTCTTTCTTTTTTTTTTTTTTTTGTACCAGGGATTGAACCCAGGTGTGCTTAACCACTGAGAAACATCCCCAGCCTATATTTTTTTAAAAAATATTTTACTTTAGTTTACTTTAGTGGATGGACACAATACCTTTATTTAGTTTATTTTTTAATGTGGTGCTGAAGATCAAAGCCAGTTCCTCACATTTGCTCCACCAGTGAGCTAGAACCCCAGAATCTAACACCACCCACCCTTTTAATAATTTGTGACAGTCTTTTCCTACATTTCCTATATTGCTTAGGGCCTGGCTAAGTTGCTGAGGCTGGCTTTGAATTTGTGATACTCCTGCCTAAGCCTCCTAAATGCTGGGATTACAGACATGGGCCACCATACTGGGCTGTTTTTCCTTTTTTTTTTTTTTTTTTTTGCAACTTCCAGTGGTGTGCAGAAGGCTCACCTTTTGGTGACATAGAAAGAAGTGTTTATATTGATATCTTTATCTGTATTTTTAGTCTCTTCCCTAAGTTTCTGAAAAGTGGTTTCTCTCCCTGATCTCTGAAAACAGCTCCTAAAACCCTTGGAATTTTCCTGATGGAGATGAAAAGAGAGTCTGTTGTTATTAGTAACCAGCCCCTTTCAGCCATCTGAGTTTATGTTAATAAGATAACTTTTAGAAAATCTCTGGGTCACCTCAGGATGGGGACAGGTTGCCAAGGGAACAAATTTTATGAAGAAAGTTGAAAGGGGGCAGGAAATAGGACTAAAGGTTGAGTTAGTTAATTTCCAGTAGTCAATCAATCATAATGACACAGCAAAACCACCATAAAAATGTTCCTCTAACTTGATGAACAACAATGCATCCATGTTTCTGGGGGTAGTGTTGGAAATACACTACAGGTATTCCTGTGCTCCAGGCTTTTCTGGGCCTTAACCCATGTGAATTTTCATCTGGCTATTCACTGTATCCTTAGCATGATCCTTTATAATAAATTGATTAGTGGGCTGGGGATGTGGCTCAAGTGGTAATGTGCTCCCCGGCACGCACGGGGCGCTGGGTTCGATCATCATCACCATATAAAATAAAGATGTTGTGTCCACCAAAACCTGAAAAATAAATATTAAAAAATTCTCTCTCTCTCTCTCTCTTAAAAAAATAAATTGGTTAGTAAACAAAGTTGTTTCTGTTGATTTTATGAGCCCTTCTAGAAAATGGCTGTAGAAAATCACCCAATATGAGGATGGACCTTGGGAATGGAGGATGGGCCTTGGAATGAGAGAGAAATTTAGGATACTAAAAAAAAAGAAAAGTCTCTAAACGATAAATGTGCCCCTTGGGATGTGGAAAAATTACTTACGATGAACTGCTCTTGACTTGGTCAAAGAAACTTAAGGGACAGAAAGAGACTAAAAGGTAAAAATGCATCAAACAATCCCATAAATCACTTTGTAAGTTTCCAGTTACATATAAATTTTCTGGAATGCAGCAAAGCAGGAACAAGATCTCAATAGAAAGACACCACTAACCTCATGAAGCTAGGGGGCTAACATTTGATTGGATCAAACATCATTTGAAAACAACATAGTAGACTGTATTTCCTAATAGGAAACCATGTTACTCAATATTCCCAAGTCTCCAGGGAAGTTCTTTCCCTTTGGACCATATATCCTACCTTTGAACTCTAATAAAATAACCTGAACTTAATCCCTGGTGATGTGTCTCTTCTTGCTCTTGAGATGGACAACATTATTCTCTGAGTGTTCCTGTATTCACTTTTCACTTTCTAATGGTGGTCTTCTTCTCTGCTAAAGCCCAACACATTTTTACATTTTTTTCTGTGGTATGGGCAAATGTCTGAAAGGTCTGAGTAGAGGTTTTCTTTTCCCCTGGAGAGACTTCACAGGATCTCCTTACAGTGACAGGAAGTTTAGAAACAGGTGGGTAACTTGAGGAACCATCTTGAGATTGTCATCTGAAGTCATGAAGGGCATAATTTTAAGACTGTGGGGTCCACTTAACCTGTGGGACTCTCTGTTAATTCCTTATTTGAATTATAGGACACCCAGATATATGCAGAGAATTGGAGAATAATTTGGTGTGGAAAACTCCAAACATTTGGTGTCAGAAATGTTGGGGTGGCAGTATTATGAAAGAGGACACCTGGTGAGTTGGAGCATTACAGATCCATTTCAACCTTCCAGTGGGCCATGGTTCCATCTTCCCCAATGAGTAATGCACATCAGTCTCTTTGGGGACCCTGTAATACATTTTTCCTTCCTTGGCTACTCTGCCTCAATCCAAGAAGTACTATCTTTTCCCTATATATGCCATTTCTGCATGTTTTGGAGCCTTATTTTACTTCTTTTAGTAGTTAACCACTTTTTACTAGTTGATTCTTTTTCTTTTCTTTCTTTCTTTCTTTTTTTTTTTCAGTGCTGGGGATTAAATCCAAGGCCTCAGACATGAATAGGTCTATATTAAGTTTTCCTTGTTCAAATGATTTATGTGGTTTCTGGAATTTGACAGAACCACAATAACTTAATAGTTTTTTAAAGGAGGATGCTGAATTGCTCACAGCATGTGAGAAAGAGTAATTGAGGCATTAATCAATTTACTAAAATGCTTAACTCCAACGATAAATTTATATAAATATGTTGATTTTTTTGTATGGATTTTAAGTATTTTCTATATGTAAATATGTTACTTGTCAGTTTGATGGAAGGAGTGTCAGCAACAGAGGAGGAAGAAAAGGAGAAGGAGGAGGATGGAGGAAGTAGTGTTTGTCTCCTCACTCCACAATTGTTGCACCGTCATCTCCCTCTCAGTATACTTCACAATTGTATCATCTGATTTAGAATGTTACTACATTAATGCTATATTATGTTTCTCAGAATTGCTTGGTCATACAATTGTCACTGTATTTTGCTTGTTTTTATGCACGGCTTCATCTTCCCTCTCAATTTATCTGTTACAACTTGGAATCTAGATTGGTTCATTATGGTGCCAAGTGGCAACAAGAGGGTGTTTGGTTCAACAGAAATACAAAATTGAGGGCAACTGAAGTCACACATGAAAGAAGCCATGATCAAGTTTGGCTTTCTGTTGGGAGCTGCCATTTAGGAACCAAGTGCCCCTTGACCTTGAGTGATGACAATGTAGAGATGTGGCAAGCCAGCCAGGGGCTATGTGTGTGAACTTTGAGCACTGAGTGCATAAAGTGCGCTACCTTGTTTGGGTGGCCTCTGTCTGGTCTTTCCGCTTACTCTGCCATGATCCCCATATAGCTCATGCAATGGACATGGTGTTCCCAGATGTCAGTCAACCCACTGACAGCAGACATCAGGAAGCTAGACTCAACTCCCTGAAACCTGATGCCTTGTCTCATTTGAATGGCTTCTCCCCAATAAAAAGGTTTGGCTCCAGCTCTTTCTCTTTCCATGGGCCTCCTAAGGTTGGAGGAGCTGTCACAAGACCCAAAGAAAAAGATATTTCTCTGTCTCTGTGTGATTATTTCCTGCAGCCCAGATTACCTGGTGTGACCCTAAGTGTTTAGTCATGAAATGTGACAGTTTCCACTTGTTTTGATTCTTCAGGTATCTTTATAGTATGATTTTTAGCTTTGATAAATGACTGAAGCCAGAGAAGCTGTGGTTGTAGTTAGGATACTCTAGAGTAGCATATGATCAACCCAAACTGAGTCAAGAGGACATACACAATTTATACAGATCAATTTCAAGCAAGGAAATAGAAGACACCATCAAAAGCCTACTAACCAAGAAAATCCCAGGACCAGACAGATTTACAGCTGAGTTCTATAAGACCTACAAGGAATAATTAATACCAACACTCCTCAAATAATTCCATGATATAGAAAAGGAAGGAACCCTTTCAAACTCATTCTATGAAGGTGGTATCATCCTGATACCAATACCAGGCAGGAAGGGAAAAAAACTTCAGACCAATACTCCTGATGAACATCTGCAAAAATTCTCAAAAATGGGACTGGGGTTGTGGTTCAGTGGTAGAGCATTTGCCTAGCATGTATCATGCACTGGTTTTGACCCCTGGCACCACATAAAAATAAACAAATAAAAAATAAAAATATTGTGTCCATCAAAAATAAAAAGTATTTAAAAAAATTCTCAGTAAAATTTTTGCAAATCACCTACAAAAACATATTAAAAATATAGTGCACCATGATCAAGTGGAGTTTATTCCAGGATTACAGAGTTGTTTCAGCATATGTAAATCAATAAATATAATTAATCACATCAATAAATTTAAAGATAAGAATTTTATAATTATATCAATTGAAGCTGAGAAAGCATTTGACAAAATACAGCACCCTTTCATGTTCAAAACACTAGAAAAACTCAGACTAGTAGGAGCACACCTCAACATTGTAAAATCTATCTATGCTAAACCCAAGATCAACTTCATTCTAAATGTCAAAATGTTGGAAACATTCCCTCTAAAAACTGGAAAAAGACAGGGATACCCTCTTTCACCATTTCTATTCAACATAGTTCTTGAAACTGTAGCCATAGCAATTAGACAGATGAAAAAAGTTAAAAGGATACAAATAGGAAAAAAAAGATCTCAAACTATCATTATTTGCTGTTGACATGATTCTGTACATAGAGGAAACAAAAACTCCACCAGAAAACTTGTAGAATTAATTAATTAATTTAGCAAAGTAGCAGTATATAAAATCAATACTCATAAATCAAATGCATTTCTATACATCAGTGATGAATCCTGACAGAGAAATTAGGAAAACTATCCCATTTACAATAGTCTCAAAAATATATATATTTGGGAATTAATTTATCAAAAGGTAAAAGACCTCCACAATGAAAACTACAGAACACTAAAAAAATAAATTAAAGAAGACCTTAGAAGATGGAAAGATCTCCCATGCTCTTGGAGAGGCAAAATTAATATCATCAAATGGCCATATTTCCCAAAGCACCTTACAGATTCAATGCAATTCCAAATAAAATTCCAAAATCATTTCTTATAGAAATAAAAAAAGCCATCATGAAGTTCATCTGGAAAAATAAGAGACCCAGAATCTCCAAAGTAATCCTTATCAAGAAGAGTGAAGCAGGAGGCATCACAATACCACATCTTAAACTATACTACAAAGCTATAGCAACAAAAATGGGATGGCATTGGCACCCATATAGACATGTAGACCAATGGCGCAGAATAGAAGACACAGAGATAAACCCATATAAATACAGTTATCTCATACTAGACCATGGTGCCAAAAACATACATTGGAGAAAAGATAGTCTCTTCAACAAATGGTGCTGGAAAAACTTGGAATCCATATGCAGCAAAATGAAAATAAACTACTATCTTTCACCATGCACAAAAGTCAATCAAAGTGGACCAAAGACCTAGGAATTAGTCCAGAGACCCTGCGCCTAAGAGAGGAAAAATTAGGCCTAAATGTTCATCATGTTGGATTAGACCCCAACTTCCTTAAAAAGAGTCCTAAAGAGCAAGAAATAAAATTAAGAATTAATAAATGGGATGGACTCAAATTAAAATCCTTCTTCTCAGCAAAAAAAAAAAAAAAAACAAAAAAAACAATCAATGAGGTGAAAAAGAGCCTACAATTTGGGAGCAGATTTTTGCCACACACATGTCGGATAGAGCATTAATCTCCAGGATAAATAAAGAACTCTAAAAACTTAATTCCAAAAAAACCAAACCACCTAATCAACAAATGGGCTAGAGCTGAAGAGACACTTCTCAGAAGAAGATATACCTTCAATCAACAAATATGTGAAAAAAATGTTGAACATCTGTAGTAATTAGAGAAATGAAAATTAAAACTACTCTAAGATTTCATTTTCCACCAGTCAGAATGGCAGTTGTCAAGAATACAGACAAAAATAAATATTGGCCAGAATATGGGGAGAAAAGCACACTCATACATCAGTGGTGGGACTGCAAATTGGTGCAACCACTATGGAAAGCAGTGTGGAGATTCCTTAGAAAACTTAGAATGGAACCACCATTTGATCTAGCTATCAAACTTCTCAGTCTATACCCAAAGGACTTAAAGTCAACACACTACAATGACACAGCCATATCAATATTCACAGAAGCTCAATTTATAATAGCTAAACTGTGGCAGCAAACTAGATGTCCTTCAATAGATGAATGGGTGAATAAACTATGGTATATATACACAATGGAATATTACTCAGCATTAAAAGAGCATGGCATTTGAGGTAAATGGATGGAGTTGGAGGATATCAACATTAAAATATAAGTTGCAACATACCTAAATACTTTTTCCCCTGAAGAATTGACAAAAAGAGTAAAGAAAGCAAGAGATTTTTATGGATTATCCCCATAGGACTGGAACTCAGATCCTCTATTCTAACTTGAAAGCTTCTCACCTTATAACCGTGGACCCCCTTCTCATTCCCTTACCTTGGCCTTCCCCACAGCTGGGTACCTTCCAGTTTCCACTTCGTCACAAAGTCCTTGGTAATGTTTTCTTTGCCTCATTCTCTGTATGAACCTTTGCTTGTTGTCCATCACCTTTTCCACTCACCTTTCTGACTCTCTCTGCCTCAGTGAGGAGGACATCTGATGGGAAGCAGTGGTCTTTACCAGAGGGAGAGGGGCTCTCAGAAAGGTCAAGGGATGTTTGGGAGAGTTAGTTTCTGTTCTCAAGAGTCATCCTCCCCAAATGCCTTTTGTTTTCCTTCTTTGGCATCTCCCATGTGTCCTCCCACCACACAAAGCTCTGGAGAAAAATCAGAGTCTCTGGGGTGAGGCCCATTCTAGACGTCTCATCATTAGTTATGAGGGAGTTCATTAATCTTTCACTTCCATTGGGTCCTTTATTCTTTCCTTCTTTCTTTCCTTTACTGTTCTACCTTTGAATAGCCACATGGCCTTTCCAGTGGGGATGGAGGGATGTTCTAATAATCCTATTATGATCAAGACTATTATCCATATCTACCATCCTCTCCAGTACCAGCAGGATACTTTATCAAAGTTTATCTGAGCTGAGCACCATGACAAAATGCACCCTGTCTACCTGTTCCTTTATCAACTTACCTCTGAAGGAGCAAGGGCAGCAGAAATTTGGTTTCCTGGTCCACTTATTCTCATTCCCCCTGGAGATTGCTCTTTTGATCTGGATTTTGGCATTTTGCTCTGGTGCACATCAAGAAGTATTACAAAGAATGATTTGACTGAACTCACTGTTGAGTGTATTGTGGGGCTTTTGCTTGCTGTATTAAGTGCTGTGTCACTTTTCTGAGGGACAAGAGGGGTGGGATCTCTCTGGTATTAGTACAATGGAATAGTTCATGCTACATAGTTTGAGTCTTAAATGTCCCCACATTTGAAGGTTTGGCTTTCAGCTTGGTGCCAATGGGAGGTGGTAGAGCCTTTAGGAGTTGCAGCCTAACTGGAGGTCTTTAGGTCATTGTGGGTCCTTGAAGAAGAGTTTAGGACCCTTTCCTCTTTGTCTCTTTCATTTTTTTCCATGAGATGAGAAGTTTTTCTCCTGCATGTGCTCCCACCATGATGAGCTGGGGGCAAAAAAAAGCGTCAGGGCAATTCATGTGATCATTTAGGGTTAGAGTTAGTCGCTGAATGTCGGGGACTAGAAGGAAATTCTCCTTCAAAGATTAGCCTGACAGCCCCCTGGGAGACCCTCCTGCCCAGGAGGCATCTTGCAGCTACCTATCTCCCTGGAACATCCTGCGGTTATCAGGATCATCAGACATCTTTATCAGGATCATCAGACATCTTTTACCTGGCAGTTTTACCACCCACATCCAGCAATTGCTGATTAGAGAGCTTCCCCATCCCCAGCATATAAATACCCCTGTGTGAATAAAAATTTGCAGCTTGATCAGACTCCTGTCTTGCTGTCATCTCTCTGTGTCTCTTGTCCCTTCATTCCTCCCCGTCTAGGTTTGCTGCTCACATTGATGTGTCCTGCTGGATGGGACATTTGGCACCCAGTGTGGGGCTCGAGCCTTTGACTGAGAAGGAACGCCATCCTCCGGGAAGACTTGGCCAAGCGGGAGCTCGAGATCGCCTCGGCAGACACGACCGAGACAGATCCAGGAGGAGAGTGAGGATGACACAAGGTGAGTGACACACCATGGGACAAGCAGTTTTGTCACATGATTTGTTTTTGTCAGGCCTCAAGGAGGCCCTCAAGACACGGGGGGCGCGTGTTAAGTAAAAGGACTTAAAATTATTCTTTTCATACATAGGAGAATTGTGTCCGTGGTTTCCCCTTGAAGGGACCATTGATGGTAAAAGATGGCTTAGAGTAGGAGACTGTTTAAAAGATTATTATGAATCCTTTGGCCCAGAAAAGGTGCCTGTTACCACCTTTTCTTACTGGAACTTAATTAATGAAATTCTTAAAAGTTCACCCTTTGACAATGGTACCTTAAAACTTGTCAGGATTGGGGAAGAGACTATGCAAAAGACCTCTCATCCCCCCTTGGCATGCCCTTCAGTTAGTATAGACATAGACCCTTCTCAGTCTCCCCAGGACCCTGGGAACCTTCTTGATCCCCCTCAAAATCCCACCCTAATGAATAAGGCTCCAATGGTTACCAACTGCCTTTATCCAGTTTTAAATCCTGGAGACACATTGACCCCTGGGGAGGAGGCTACCTTGGAGAAGGAAGCAGCTCACTACCATTCAGAAGATCCGCCACCTCTCAGGACCCCGCCACACCCTATAGGATTTACACATCCACCTCCCTCCTATATCCCTCTTGCCTTTTGTGCTCCGGCCCTTCAGGGGCCAACTGCCCCCTCAGATATTTTTTCCCCACTTCCCCTGCCTAACCAGGCCTGACCCTGCTTAGCCAGTTTTCCCAGTTCCTTCCAGACCTCAGTCAGGACTTAAGTTGATATGCAAATAGAAGAAGCCTGGAGTCCACTCAGTAGGAGATAGAGTAAAAGTGTCTTTTTACCTGAACTCAAACTAGACCAAACCAAAAAGTAAATTGTATGGTATTTACTAATTACTGGACGGTCATCTTTTTTAGGACTCTTGCTTTTTCTTAGATTCTGTATTTTTTTTTTTTTTTGAGCTCATGATTTTGATCCTACAGACAAGTTAATGTTTTCTGATCAGTTCTATTTTTGATCAACTGTGGAGTTTTTAAACATTGCAATGGAGATTTCACCTGAAAAAACAGCTACAAGGCCTTGTATATGTGTGCACACTTGTGTTATGTGTTGTATGTTGGTATGTCTGTATGTGTGTATGTCCATATATCATGCAGTTATATGACAATTGGCAGATATATGAGGAGCGCTCATAAAAAATTAAAAAAATGGATCCAAATATCTTTGATTCACGTGATTCAAATGGTTCAATTTAAATTGGGAAAACAGATAAAAGTAAAGATGTCTTTAAAATTAAGCTTATAGGTTTTTCTAGGTGTTAAAAAAAGACTGTAATAAAATGTTGATGTCTATGAAATAATCTGCCTAAATTCAAAAATTTACAAGTATTGTTTCAAAATGTGAATAGAAGGAGGTTAACAGATGGAAAAGAGAAACTAAAAGGTTCTAGATATGGATTTAATAGAGGGAAAATGTGTTTCTGGATAAGAGAGTCTATGTGAAGTAATTAAGAGGGTTTAAGTAAGTGATAAAGAAAGTTTGTGTAAGTTGGTTATATATGTAAGTTTTTGAGCAAGTAATCTTAAAAAAAATTAAAAATTATACAACTATGGTTAAACAACAGCTGTTATTTTTCAATATTGTAATGTTATTTGTTTAAAAGCTAAACTTGGTTAATATAAAAACATTAATGTAATTGTGGTGCCATTAATGTGATCATATCTTCCAGTTATACAAGTCTGTAAGGTAGAAGCTACAAAAGAGCATTATATCAAGCTGGTATTCTAAAGTTGTATGGTAATTTTAGGCTTAAAAAAAAACAACAACATGTTGGAGATTTATTTATATCATTTGTGTTCTATAACTAGACTTGTTATCTATAAGATATGTAAAGTTCTATGTTACTTTTTACATTGAGATACAATTTAAATGTATTTTTAAGTTAATGAGAGCCTAATCTGTGTGAAGGTTTTATTGCAAAACACAAAAGTACTTTGCTACTTTTCTACAAAAGGTTAAAATCTTTCAGCCTTTCTTTAATTCATGTTTTAGATGTGATAATATATTGTGTTAGCTAATATTCATGTGAACTTGAGCAACAATTTATGTAGGCTTTATAAAATAATGTTTAAAAAACAAAGATCAGCTTCAGAACTACAGTACTTAAGTTTTATGAAGAGCCCCGCCTTACCTGAGATAAGGCTCTATGTCCCATCTCACTACATGTGAAAGTGACTATGGAAGAAGTAGGCCAGATTTCAGTACATTTAAAGTTGTGTCCAAAAGTTGGTTTTTGCCAAGATTACTAGGATCTCAAACAGGAGATTATAATGTATAACCCTGCCAAAATTCGAGGTAGCTATTATACAAACTAAAAATGTTTTTACCCTAGTTAATTTTATTTTATAGTTTTCTTATAAATGATCTAAAAATTGCCTGTTAATGTTTTGCAGAGGTACTGATTTAAGAACACACAACCTGGGTTAATTTAAGATAAGGAGTTATCACCTACAAGATAGAGAGACATTAAAGCCCAGTACTCTTAATATAAGGCTGTTGAAATTTATTTGCTGGATGCTTAAGATTAAGTTTTAAAATTAAAGTTAAATTAAAAGGGCCAAGAAAACCAATGTTTGGCTCTTGCCCTCTGAGTCAGTCTGAATCAGGGAATAGGGGACTTCTCCAACAAGCTTTGCAACTCTGGGCCACATAACCTCCTGATCAGGGAGATTAATGAGACCCGGAGGACAGAAAGCCAATCAGTGCATTTGCTGTGAAGAGGAGGGTCATCAAAAAAGGGAGACATCCCTGATTCTTCCGAGGGAAGCCACATGGTCAAACAAGGCCTGGACCCATCCTAGCGCAAATGGCACTAGCAGCGCAAATGGCACTAGCGGAACTGAGAAGCTGCTGTAAAGTTCCCAAGGACTCCCAAGGAAACTCAGCTGACTGTTAACAATAGATAGAAACAAAAGTCAGTTTGACTTGCTTCATCTTAAACACTTAGCAAAGACAGTCACAGCCAAAACACAGCTGTTCCTGGACATTTTAAATAATAATAATAGTTAAATGTAACTTCCAAAAATAAGTAAACTGGAGGCTACAAAAGAAATTCTCAGACAGGAATGCCTGATAACTATCAAAAGGGACTGCCAGAGTAGTTTTTAGTTTAGGGCCTTTATTTCTAACCTACACAGGTAGGCTTAGTGTTTGCTAGTATGGTTATCCAGCCCTAAGTAATAGAATTAAAGATTTCTCTATTAGACACAGAGGTCATACTAATAAAAGGATTTTGCAAGATCAGATGACATTAAATTATTAAACTGTATCTTAAGGGGAAGGACATCTGTAACCTTAAAAGTTAAATGTTATGTTTACAGTCCTGGTAACTGAGGATGTTAAAGCCTGGTGAGGAAACTTATGTACAGTGACATATTCCAGCTGCTACAACACTTATTCAGTACTCATGGTTTTTGTTTCCCTCATAAAAGCACCCATCCCCAGATGACAACCTGTTTTTCCCCAGCCAGACCTCAAATGGAACTGACTTCTAAAAGGGAACTCATGTCCCCCATGTCCGTTGAGGAGAAGGCATATACACCAAGTCACAGTCAGCTGGATGCCAAGGCACTGTCGCCCATACAGGTCCACTATCATCATCTGGAGATGGAAGACCGTGCTGCCAACATTTAAAAGGATGTTACACCCTTCTCTCAGGCTTATTTCTTAAGTTTACATCCCCACAGATCTCTCTTTCTTATATAAAAGTATATGGAGTGAGGACCCATGGAGTGAGGATGTTAGGGCATAATAACGGAGGGTGCAGGAAGGACTGCAGGAGGATGGATCCACGGATCCCAAAACCCAAGACCTCTGAGTGACACGCTCTGGTGCATGGCATGCTCCCTCTCAAAGCCGTCTCCTCCAAAAACATGCTAAGGCCACCACGAAATCTCCTAGTGAAGACGAAATCTCCTAGTGAAGACACTCGCTCGGATCAGGAGATATTCTAAGGCCTCCTAGAGGAACAGAGCCTCTATCACCCCCTAAAAACATAGCCAGTAAGGTATGGTCAAATATTTTATATAAGAAAGTGGGAGATGTTCGGGACTAGAAGGAAATTCTCCTTCAAAGATTAGCCTGACAACCCCCTGGGAGACCCTCCCACCCAGGAGGCATCTTGCAGCTACCTATCTCCCTGGAACATCCTGTGGTTATCAGGATCATCAGACATCTTTATCAGGATCATCAGACATCTTTTACCTGGCAGTTTTACCACCCACATCCAGCAATTGCTGATTAGAGAGCTTCCCCATCCCCAGCATATAAATACCCCTGTGTGAACAATAAAAATTTGCAGCTTGATCAGACTCCTGTCTTGCTGTCATCTCTCTGTGTCTCTTGTCCCTTTATTCCTCCCCATCTAGGTTCGCTGCCCACATTGATGTGTCCTGCTGGACGGGACAGCTGAACAATATTTATTAAGTGGGCATTATATGATAAGCACAGTAATCCCAGGTTTTGGGATCACATGCACACCACTGTAAAATTTATATTCTAGAGGAAACTTGGATATCAATCAAGAACACTAACTGTAAACTGAAATAACTTGTGCATGTTTGATGTGTGCTGTAAGGATTTTCCAGGGTTATTTTGACCATACATAAGTTTTTACCACCTAGGAACTTTGCTTAATATTAGTAGGATTTTTCTCCCCTCTTCTTCTATCCTATAAACTCTTTCCTTGTAATTTTTTTTTTTTGTAGTAGAGATTGAACCCAGGGGTGCTTAATCACTGAGGCACATTCCAAGTCCTTTTTATTTTTTATTTTGTGAAAGTGTTGCTTAGGTCCTTGATAAATTGCTGAGTCTGGCCTCCAACTTGTGATTCTCCTCTCACAGCCTCTGGAGCTGGTGGGATTACAGGTGTTTGCCACTGTGCTCAGCTTTGTCTTCTTTTTAACATTGAAGGTGAATGAATGCACTGATCTCCAGTTTCCAGTTAGTTTACATATGTGTATACCCTAGGAAGCACTCAGATTAAGATGTGAAGCCTTCCCTCACTCCAGGAGGCCCCCTACTGTCTCTTTCCTGTCTTAACTACCTCCTCAGTCTGCCAGGGAGCTCCTCATTTGGCTTCTGTCACCACAGCTTCTGTCTGTCTATTCTTTAACTTCACATATTTGGAATCCACAGCACCTGGTATTCTATGTCTGGTTTCCTTTGATCCCTTCCACATTTTTAAGATTTTTTTTTAACTTAAACTTATTCATTTTTCTTATATGGTGCTGAGGATTGTACTCACTGTCTCACACATGCTAGGCAAGTGCACTTCCACTGAGCCACAATCCTAGGCCCCCACATTTTTAAGATTCCTTGCCTGCACCTCCCTATTCTCTCTCTGTCTTCCTTCACTGGCCCAAGAATGCTCTGGAATCCATGAAACACTCTCTTGCTGGGTGCATATTGTTCTTCCTCTCTGAAAGGGAGTTTCCAAATGGTTGCAGACATTCCCTCCTTTAAAAAAAATGTTTAAAAATTGTCAATGAACTCTTATTTATTTATTTGTGGTGCTGAGAATCGAACCAGGTGCCTCACACATGCTAGGAAAGCACTCTACCACTGAGCCACAACCCCAGTCCCATATACCCTCCTTTTAAAGTTATATATTTTGAACATGCAGCTAACAAATGTGCATATGCATTATTCAGCTTGTAAAAACAAAAACAACAACAACAAAAAAAAAACACTTAGAAGACATAAGAGTAAAGCTTTTATAATCAAAGTTCTAATGTACTCTTTGCTTCCCATTTTGGCCCCCAAGTACTAGAGCACCCCAAGTGCTGGTGTCCCTAACTCTTTCACATTTAGACTGTGCCTTGGAGCAGAGTCCTGTCATTGTTTGTCCATGTGACTCTATGACCTTGGATAGCTTCCACATTTTGTAAAGGCTCCATGTAAAGGTATTGTACCAAATCATCATGGGAATGAAGTATAAAATGTTCCAGGTAAAATGACCCTCAGTGAATGGTGTGCCTAAGTATTTCTTGCTGGCTATTAGAGAGCAGAGGCCCTGGCTCTGCCTGGGGGGAGGAGTCTCTGTGACAGGAGAGGAACAGGATGCTCAGTGTCCTAGAGACTGTTAGAATATGCCTTTGGGGCTGGACAGGGCCTCTCCTGTTCTAGGCCCCCCTTACTTCTCTGAGGGGCAAAGGTCAACCTTTGAGACCTCTAGGCCTTTTCTACGACCCAGTTCTGAAATCCCTTCCACTGGGACTCACCTGTTTCACCCTTGACCATACATGGGCCTGACCTACCTGGGATTGGGAGGGTCAGTAAATTCTTCCCAGGTCACTGATGGGTCACACATATGGCCAGTGCCTGTGCTGGCTCTCTTCAGCTGATCTGACATTGCAGTGACTGGGGAACGTGTTTCAGATACTCTGGGCCAATGTGTTCATTCTGATGTCTCATCTTCTTCTTCTTCTTCTTTTTTTTTTTTTTTTTAAAGAGAGAGTGAGAGAGAGAGAGAGAGAGAGAGAATTTTTTTTTTTAATATTTATTTTTTAGTTCTCGGCGGACACAACATCTTTCTTTGTATGTGGTGCTGAGGATTGAACCCGGGCCGCATGCATGTAAGGCGAGCGCGCTACCGCTTGAGCCACATCCCCTCTGATGTCTCATCTTCTGATAGGTCAGGACTGAACACCAAGAAGGCCTTATTGCTCTTTCACAGCTTCACTTTTTGCTCCTCCCTGCCCTCTTTTTAAAAAAATATTCTTAGTTATAGATGGACACAATATCTTTATTTTATCTATTTTTATGTGGTGCTGAGGCTTGAACCCAGTGCCTCACATGTGCTGGGCAAGAGCTCCATCACTGAGCCACACCCCCAACCCTGCTCCTTCCTTTTTTTATGGCAGCTTTCTCTCAGTCTGCTGTCTTTTCTTTTAAATTTTTATTTATTTTTTGTTTTTTATTAGTTTAATAGAATTCACTAAATTTTGTATAGAAATTAATATTTTTCTCCCTCTAGCCTCACCCCGTTATCCTTTTCTATCTCAGGGCTTGAGTGGGAGGGATATTTTACCTCCCTGGAATCTCAAGTGAAGGAGGGTGGTGGATGCTCATGCAGAGGGTGGTGGGGCACCAGGAGGGCTTAGCAGCTAAATTCAGGGTGGGGCTGGGCTAGGCCCTGGATCCACTAAGAGTGAGAGGCATAAAAGTGTCTCTGAGCTACTTCTGGTTAGATATTTCAGTTTTGGAGGTGACAGCCTCACCTGGGAGGGGTCTCCCCACCAGAGAGGCAGATGGGCAGACTCAGAAGAAGTTGATTGCACAGCCATACCACTGGGACTCTGCTTAGTGGGCTGCCATGTCACAGGGCAGCCCATCATCCAGGTTCATACTGGATAAAGATTGGAGGGACACTTTGAAACTGAAACAAAATTCACCAACTTGTGTGTTTTTTTCCTTTTCATTTTTTTCCCCTAGAGATAAGTAGCCAGAAAACAGTCCTTTAACCTTTTCTTACAGTAGAAAATATCCCAGTGAACTCATCTCAGCAGTGTTAAGATAAAGAGATGGTCCTGTATTCTTAATAAAAGGGGTTAAAGGGCTGGATGTGGTTCAATGGCAGAGGGCTTCCCTAGCATGAGTTAAATCCCCAGTATGAACAGAAAGGTGTGGGGGGTTGGGTGAGTGAAGTACTTTATATCAACTCTCACATTTTCAGAATTCCAATGCATTTCATACATTTTACATTAACTGTTGTTATGGTTTAGGCATTTATCTGAAGTTATTTAGAAAGCATTCAAAACAGGTAAAAGATAAGAAGCATTTATTGCATTTTGGTTATAAAAGACAAGACATATAAACCTCATTAGTATTAGGATCACTTATGTTTACACAAAAAAATCATTTGTGGTTCAGTGAATAGTGTTTCTTGTCAAAGCAGCTGCATGGTGATCCTGATGAGCTGGGAGAGGACAGTGGTGAGGTTCTGTGTCCCCTGCCAGTGCTGGTCAAGGATTCTGCCAGTGTTCTTTAAGGAGACCTGACCTGCACTTTGTCACTGCTTCCACCCTCTCCACCCAAATGGAAGGCAAAGGGCAACCTTGGGAGGGAGAATGCTCAGGTCAGGGGGAGATAAGCTTTCTGGCCATGTAACTGAGGCAACTGAGAGTCCAAGGTCCCTTTCAGGATCTTGCTCACTTGAGTTACCTGGGGCAGGGGCTGGGCTGGGCTGGAGATGTGGTGGTGGGAAACAGTCTCCTGGCACAGCTAGCCTCTCCCTCATCTAGGACGTTACTAGATTGATGTTACCAGATGGCAGAGCTCAGGGCTTTATCTCTGCAGTTGTGGTAATGAGATGACATAGGTAAAATTTATGTAGCACAGTTCTTGATACTTAGTAGGGATTCAATGTAATTTTGTTTTCTTCTTTTTGTAAGATTTCCCTGACATCTCTAGCCCTTGGGGAGTCTGCCTTTTGGACAGGGATGGTGGTGGTATTGTGGGGTGATGGTGGCATTTCACCTCTAAGTGGGGTTGTTATGCAGTGTTCCAGGAAAATTGTGGGTACCCTCTTTTTTTAATATTTATTTTTTAGTTTTCCGCGGACACAACATCTTTTGTTTTTGTATGTGGTGTTGAGGATTGAACCCGGGCCGCACGCATGCCAGGCGAGCGCGCTACCGCTTGAGCCAAATCCCCAGCCCGGGTACCCTCTTTTTGCTGCTCTGCTCTGCTGCCTTCTTCCTGGTGAAGGGAGCGATGTCCCGAGGAAAGGGCACACTCTGCCCAGGCTCCTTTTGCAAGCTTTCACTTTAGATGGTGGAAGGAGCCAGACAGGGGTTACTCCTCTGACTGGGAGGGCTTAGTGGGGTCCCCATGTCAGAGACTCTGTAGTGATCACTGTAACTTATGTGTGGTTCTGCTTTTCCTTCATTTCCTGGGAACCAACTGCCTTTTGCAAATGAAGAATTTGGGCCACCAGCATTGGACTCAGAGGCAGAGGACTGGGTTATGTGAGTAGCTCAGGGCAGGTGCAAATTCTGAGGACAGCTTTGGGCCTGCTGGGATCCTTGTGACTCTGACCTATCTCCAGCTGCTGTGTTTAGAGACACTCGAGGAATTCACAGCCTTTCATTGGAGAAAGCAGGTAAGTTGGCTTTGATGACACCTGTGACCTAAGAGGAGGAAACCAGGAAGAAGCTGGTAACAGGAAGAAGCTGAGGATGAGGTGGTGCCAAAGGCAGTGGGGTAGGTAGGTAGAATAGTCTTGTTCTAGGAAGACCCAGGAGAAGCTTAATGAAGGTCGTTCCTTTATTCATTTGTTTTAATAACATTTCTTCAACATTTTCTTGGACCAGGCCCTGTTCTAATTACATGTAATGACTATAAATCACGTCATTTTCATTACAAACTTGGGATGTAGATGTTGTGACTATGCCCATCAGACAGACAAGGAAACTGAGGCCAAGAAAGTCATGTTGAGAGTGGCTGAGCCTGGAGGACAGCCTAGAAGTCAGCTCCCAGAGTTTGTCCTTCCTGATACCACAGACTGCCTTCTCCCCGCCCCCTCCAAGTGGCTTGGGGGTCTTTTCTCTGACCAGGGCTCATTATCTTTATGCTCTGTCTCCAGGAAGGTCTCTTACCTTCCAGGCAGAAATCTTTCTCAAAGAAAAAGAAGGCAAGGACAAACCTGCCAAAGGCAGTGCCATATCTGAGCTCACAGTGGAAGGGACTGGGCTGAGATTCAGGTTTAGGTGAACTCCACATCTAAAAAGGCAGGACAGGGATCTGGGCTCCTGTGATGGGCACCGCAGCCTCCGTGAGGATGTGAATATCTCTGACACTGCCCAGGCCCAACCTGGGCATAATTATGGGGCAGAAGAAGAGCCAAGTAGGAGCTTGTATGTTTTTCATAATGGGGACCCTGGGTCTGGGCCCTCCTTTCTGGGGGGTCTTGAGTGGTGTGGAATAACAGAGAGATAGAGGAATGCCTTCCACCACAGAGCTCCAGTAAGGGGAAGGAAAGATCCTGGTTTTCTGGGCCTGGTAAAGGTGCCCTGTGGTTGAGGTGTGAAAAAAAAGGAACAGTTTCTTCCCAGGTAACTCTAATGATTTCCTGGTCCTACAGTCTTCCCAGAAAAGTTGTAAGGATCTGGGTTCAGCTGTTTGTCAGTGTCAGGGTTGTGGGGGACCCACCACCCTGTTAGTATGTTGTGCCAATAGGAATGCTTTCTCCAGCAGGGACTGCTGCCCTGAGCCCTGCTCTCTATGCTGAGGTGCTGGAGCTCTGGGCTGGACCTGCCTCCTGCTTACAGGTCCCGGCCTTCATCCCCATCTCTCTCCTCAGCTCTAAAGATATGGAAGGGCACTGCAGTCCCTCCTTGCTCTGCTGCCTCACTTCCCTTCTTCTCCTTGTCTAGCTGTCCATGGGTGAGTGTTCCCAAGTATCTTCCTTTTTAGTTTTAAACACAAGATTATAAAAACATTTGAAAATCCATTTTCCCTCATTTTTTGTTTTCTTGCTTTTTTTTTTTTTTTTTGGTACTGCAAGCATTCATTCATTCATTTTATTCCTGAAATATTAATGAAATGTTGATTTTAAGATGCTATTGTATGAAAGAATCAGGCAGAAATTCTGTCATACAGCTTACCTTCTATCATGAGAGAGTGAGTAATTATTGCAAGTAGCCAGAGAGGCCTAAGTGTGTTGGAGGAGATGCCCATGATAGGAAATTCAGAGGGCAGAGTGTGGGAAGATGCATGGGAGTCAGGGTGTGGGCAGGCAGCAGTGTTCAGTGAGGTGGTGTGTAGATGGGAACATAACCCTGGAGAAGGAGGAGTGAGCTGTAGGACCATTTGGAAGGAGGGTTCCTGCAGGAGGAGCCTGTGCAGAGCTGGCAGTGTGCTGAGGTGTGAGGAAGCACAGAGGCCAGGGTTGGCTGGACTAGAGCCCATGAAGAGAGAAGCACCAGGTGAGTTCAGAGGGGTCTTGTGAAGGAGGGTCCACCTTGTCAGGTGTGGGGAGAAGTGAGGAGCCATGTGGAGGCTTTGAGCAGAACAGCAACATGGATTAGCTCACGTGTTAAAAGGATCACTGAGGTCAGGAATCCTAGTCATCCTCCAGTTTTAATGGAGGATGAGATTTAATGGTGGCTGAGACCAGAGTGGAGAAGTTCAGGGTTTGAGAGTAGCTCTTTGGTGGCCCATTGCAGAGTGTCCTTCAGGGAAATCATGTGGTTGCCTCAGAAGCCCAAGAGCACCAATGAGTGGAAGGTAAGGTGAACTTGCTTCTTGAACATACAGTGATGGGGGTTTCCATGAATGATGAGAGCAGGATTTTCACAGCAGTAAGTAGCATTTGACTCTGGTTTTAAGTGAATATGTATTTCTCTCCTCCATCAGTGGAGGAGAAAAATATAGACTGAAATAAAACATTTAGAATTGGAAGAGGGGAATTTCCTGGGTGTGGCTGAATGACCAAAGAGTGCTAAACATTGGTCAGCTGTGCTCTTTGTCAGTTTTGAGATTTGTCCTGAGACAGGGCAAGTTAGTCCTGGCAATGTGTGCTCCCCAGACCACCCTTGGAACTCCTTGTAAATGTTCATTCATTGGTCTACCCCAGATCTAGTGAATGAGAAGCTCTGGGATTGGGGTCCAGTGATGTGTGCTCTGTAAGGCATCCTAGTGGTTCAGGTGCATGAAAGCTTGAGAACCACTGAATTAGAGATTACTTCTGGAAGGGCCTGGGACCAGGAGCAGACGACAGTGATCGAGTGTCCTTGACATCATTTCTGGTAAACATCATTATGATCAGAAGACGTCTTGCAAATCTATCAGACTGGAGGATTCATCTCATGTGGCCCCTGCTCCAGCTTTTCTGGCCTTTCCATCTGATGGTGTGTGTTCTCTGTTTTTTGTTCTGTTTCTCTCTAGTTTTCTTCCCCTTATGTCTCTGTCCACAGAGCAGTTCTGGGTTGTTGGCCCTCGACACCCCATTGTGGCAGTACTGGGTGAGGATGCCGTACTGCCCTGTGCCCTAGTCTCAGCCATGAATGCAGAGAACATGGAACTGGGGTGTTTCTGCACTACATCCTCACAGGCAGCGTTCATCTACTGGAACCAACTGAGGTGCAGATGGCTTATTACACAGGAAGGACCTCACTGGTGAGGGGCTGCCTTACTGGCTTCCGTGCACATCCACAAGGTCTGGATTTCTGTCAATGGAATGTACACCTGCTTCTTCAGACATGGAGGCTTCTATGAAGAGGCTGATTTGGAAGTGAAGGTGGCAGGTTAGTTTCTTGACCTTTATTCTAGAGATCTTGGGAGTACTGGGTTTGGTGGTATTAACTGGGTTTGGTGGTATTGAATTTAGCCTCACATTTTATAGGTGAAATAGAGAAAAAAGTGGCTCATCTTTTATTCATTGATTTAATACAAACACTATAAATGAAGCATCTAAAATATGTGGGTATTTATTCTGTGCACCAGAGATATGTCAGTGTAACAGAGATCCCAGCCCTGAGGATCTCTGTATGGTAAGAAGTGGCAATATTGGAGTAAAAAGATATATTAACACCATTCCCAGGTGTCAGGAAGAGGTCATTAGGAGTGGACACCTGGGCTGGCACAAGAGCCCTGGATGTTGATGGGCTGGAAGGTGAAAAGTCAGAGGGCATACAACATGGTGATGGTGGCTACTTGCATTTGAGCAGATAGTTCTTGGGGTTGAGTGTGAGGGCCCTGAGGGTCTCAGATGGTGGAGTTTGGGGAGAAGTGTTGGAGAGGAAGGCAGTTACCAGATCAGTAAAGGCTTTGTGTGCTGTGTTATGGAGTTTGGATGCAGAGTAGGGTGAATCCTAAACAGAGCCATGCTAGGAATGCTCATGTTGTCAGCTGTGAATGGGAGGATTGGAGGTGAGCAGGAAGGAGGCCTGGAGTGCAGTTATGATGTGGAGAGAATGAGTGCCTGACCTGAGGCATGGCAATGGGGTGGGAGAGGAGGGGTCAGACAGGTTTAGAAACTAGAGTCAACTGAGTAGATTGTGGGCATGGAGTTTGGAAGGGGAGGAGAAGAGTTCAGAGACTTCCAGGGTTTAATTTGAACCATTTGTTGTTTCCTGACAGGACACTTGATAATTATGTTTCAGTTGTACTGCTGTAATAATACTGTGTAACAAACAGCCACAATCTCAGGTGCATCTGGCAATAAAAATGTATTTAATTCGGGCACTAAGGGAGTTCAACTAATTGGGGCTGAACTTGGCTAATATCACTTGGGTTTACTCATACATCTTTGGTCCTGTTTCAGAAACATAATTAAAAGCAAGATCTCCCTCAATTGAGAAAACACTTTTATTACTGTATAAGCGTGAAATCAGAATGTGATGCATATTATGGTGATCTGTGAATGGATTACTCAACCAGAAAGGAATTTCATCTTTCTTTTTTAGAGCCAAGCATATATAATCTCCTGTATACTTGTTTTGAAATTGAAGAACTAATCCTATACTAAGAGGGCTGAAAGCAGTATTTGTTCCACATAACTCATCCTAAATTTACCTGGTAGTTTGGGAGACCATCTGTGTCTTTATCTGGAAGGAAAATAAACTCCTCCAGCTTTATGACAGGAAGTAGTTTTACAACTTGGAGCAAGATGCCCACATAAGTCAGGCTCCTATCTTTCCACAGAAAAGGGGGCAAAGGGTTGCTATCTTCCCTGATGTTTGCATTTTAAAGAAGTTGTTCCCAGGTCCTCGAGAAAGTCATTCCTGAGTCACAAAGCTGATAAAAAACCTTGACAGTTTTCAAAATCATGTATAAACATTTCAAAAGAGGAGAAAGTACCTATTTTTTTTTTTTGTAATTTATTTATTTTATTTTTTTATTGGTTATTCAAAACATTACAAAGATTGCAGAATCACATCGGTTACCTATTTGTAATTGCAATTTCCTAAAGCAAATGGCATAAGAAAAAGGAATAGAATCTTCTTTTATTCAACAGGGAGAATTAAGCTTTTTTACTTGTAATTTTTATTTGTTAGAAAAAAGTAGAGAGGTTGACAATGCAAGTGTCTTCCTTACAAAGAGAGCCATTTACAATTGCACAAGGAAAGGGGCAGAAACTTTGTGAAATTGAAAGGATACATTTCTTTCTGAGCAAGAAAAAAACGGACGAACTTAGAAATCTACACAAACTTCTTTACAACAGACCAGGCACTGTGTCCTCATTAAAGAAGAATGTGGGGCAGTTCGGTGGATTTCCATTTGAAAAAGGGAGTATCCAATACAAAAAGAAAGAAGAAATGTTGAAAAAATTTAGAAATGCCATGTTAAAGAGCATCTGTGAAGTTCTTGATTTGGAGAGATCTGGTGTAAATAGTGAACTAGTGAAGAGGATCTTGAATTTCCTAATGCATCCAAAGCCTTCTGGCAAACCATTGCCAAAATCTAAAAATCTTCTAGCAAAAAAGAACGGAATAGTTCTGGAATGGCAAGGAAGGCAAAATGAACCAAATGTCCTGAAATTCTGTCAGATGAATCTAGTAGTGATGAAGATGAAAAGAAAAACAGGGAAGAGTCGTCCGATGAAGAGAAAGAAAGTGAAGAGGAGCCACCAAAAAAGACCTCTAAAAAAGAAAAAGCGAAACAGAAAGGTACTCCTAAAAATAAAAAGTCTGTAAAGAGTGCAAATGTTAAGAAGGCAGATAGTAGTACCACCAAGAAGAATCAAAATAGTTCTAAAAAAGAAAGTGAATCTGAGGATAGTTCAGATGATGAACCTTTAATTAAAAAGTTGAAGAAACCACCTACAGATGAAGAGATAAAAGAAACAGTGAAGAAATTATTGGCCAATGCCAACTTGGAGGAAGTCACAATGAAGCAGATTTGCAAAGAGGTATATGAAAATTATCCTGCTTATGATTTAACTTAGAGAAAAGACTTCATAAAAAAAACTGTAAAAGAGCTAATTTCTTGAGATACAGGACAGAGACACTTGACTTGTTCCCATAGATTTGAAGATCTGATTTATACCATTATACCAGCAAAGAGAATGTATTTCCTTTTCTAAATTCTTGTTAAGGATTGTGTTGGTAGGACTTACTGCTGATCTTTTTTTATCTTGAGTGTTACATAAATCAGTTTGCTGCTTTAAATTGCATTTCTATGCAGTTTTTAGTTTAAAATCTTGCATGGCAGTAATTGTTCCTTGCTTTTATAGTTGTTCTTTGCGCATTTTGGATTTCTTTATATAAGGTCATAGATTCCTGAACTGTTGTGGGTTTTAGTGCACTTAATATTAGACTGCTTAAGACATATTTTAATCAAGTAGAACAAAACTATTATAGCCAGCATTTATACATGCAGAGACTTGCAGTATTTACTATATATTTTGAATACACATTTTCTTCTGTCAGTGTGAAAACTCAATGGCGGTGTGCTCATCTTTGACAAGCTATAGCTATCCAAGTGACTAAATTGGAACTTTCTTCTGCATGTGTATATATGTCAAATTGTCAGCATGACATAAATGACAGATGTTATTTTTGTATTTTTAAAAAATCGATTTTTTTTGTTGTATATAAAGTTTTTATTATTTCTTTTGTGCAGATTAGTTTTTAAATTCAACATAGGTAGGGACCTTTATTTACACTTGTAAACTATGAAATGTCAGTGTTTGGTGAGATGGTGTGACAGAGCAGGGGAAGTCAGAATTCAGTGATGGGAACACTGAAGGAACTGTCTAGTTCTGCTATGCCTTGAAAGTGTCATCCATCTATAGTTTGTGTTAACTCTGCAAAAGTGTCTGTGGACGCATTTTATATTAAGGACAGACCAAAATCAACACATCAAAGCTTCAAAAACTTTGGGAAAGGGTGGGCTTGAGTACAAGCACATTTGGCTTATAGTAAATGAACTGATTTTATTAAGTGATTTTGACCATATAAAATGCTGATATTTACAGGAAACCTGGCCACCTTCATAATTATGATAAAAGTACGAGGTGTGATGCCAGAAGATAATGTGTAGGTAATAGCAGATACCTGACAGTTTCTCAAAAGTAATATTTTTTTTGTCTTTGTTTTTGAAAGGAACAGAACATTTTTTTTTGACATCAACAGTGCTTCAGCGCATTAAAAACACCTTCAAACCAGCCTTCTACCAGCCCAATTGGATGATCATTAATCAAGTTTTATAAATATTCAATCACATTTCCAAGAGAAAGCAGCATTTCATTTTTTAAATAAATCAATACTTGATATCTGGTGATGTGTTGAATAGAATTTAAACTATAGCCATGTTAGTCTTTCTCCTTTAGAATATACTGTTGTATCCTGTAGCTGCTTTTTTAATGTCTTTTTTTTTAATTGGTTGTTCAAAACACTACAAAGATTGCAGAATCACATCGGTTACACATCCACATTTTTACATAATGACATATTAGTAACTGTTGTATTCTGCTACCTTTCTTATCCTCTACTGTCCCCCTCCCCTCCCCTCTCATCTTCTCTCTCTATCCCATCTACTGTAATTCATTTCTCTCCTTGTTTTTTTTCCCCATTCCCCTCACAACCTCTTATATGTAATTTTGTATAACAATGAGGGTCTCCTTCCATTTCCATGCAATTTCCCTTTTATCTCCCTTTCCCTCCCACCTCATGTCTCTGTTTAATGTTGATCTTTTCCTCCTGCTCTTCCTCCCTGCTCTGTTCTTAGTTGCTCTCATTATATCAAAGAAGACATTTGGCATTTGTTTTTTAGGGATTGGCTAACTTCACTTAGCATAACCTGCTCTAATGCCATCCATTTCCCTGCAAATTCCATGATTTTGTCATTTTTTAGTGCTGCGTAGTACTCCATTGGGTATAAATGTCACCTTTTTTTTTTATCCATTCATCTATTGAAGGGCATGTAGATTGGTTCCACAGTCTTTCTATTGTGAATTGTGCTGCTATGAACATAAATGTGGCAGTATCCCTGTAGTATGCTCTTTTAAGGTCTTCAGGGAATAGTCCGAGAAGGGCGATAGCTGGGTCAAATGGTGGTTCCATTCCCAGCTTTTCCAGGAATCTCCATACTGCTTTCCAAACTGGCCGCACCAATTTGCAGTCCCACCAGCAATGTACAAGAGTACCCTTTTCCCCACATCCTCATCAGCACTTGTTGTTGTTTGACTTCATAATGGCTGTCAATCTTACTGGAGTGAGATGGTATCTTAGGGTGGTTTTGATTTGCATTTCTCTGACTGCTAGAGATGGTGAGTACTTGTTGATTGATTGTATGTCCTCCTCTGAGAAGTGTCTGTTCAGGTCTTTGGCCCATTTGTTGATTGGGTTATTTGTTTTCTTATTGTTTAATTTTTTTGAGTTCTTTGTATATTCTGGATATTAGGGCTCTATCTGAAGTGTGAGGAGTAAAAATTTGTTCCCATGATGTAGACTCCCTGTTTACCTCTCTTATTGTTTCTCTTGCTGAGAAAAAACTTTTTAGTTTAAGTAAGTCCCATTTGTTGATTCTTGTTATTAACTCTTGTGCTATGGGTGTCCTATTGAGGAATTTGGAGCCCGACCCCACAGTATGTAGATCATAGCCAACTTTTTCTTCTATCAGACGCCATGTCTCTGATTTGATATCAAGCTCCTTGATCCATTTTGAGTTAAATTTTGTGCATGGTGAGAGAAGGGGATTTAGTTTCATTTTGTTGCATATGAATTTCCAGTTTTCCCAGCACCATTTGTTGAAGATGCTATCCTTCCTCCATTGCATGCTTTTAGCCCCTTTATCAAATATAAGATAGTTGTAACTTTGTGGATTAATCTCTGTGTCCTCTATTCTATACCATTGGTCCACCCGCCTGTTTTGGTACCAGTACCATGCTGTTTTTGTTACTATTGCTCTGTAGTACAGTTTGAAATCTGGTATCGCTACACCTCCTGATTCACACTTCCTGCTTAGAATTGCTTTTGCTATTCTGGGTCTTTTATTTTTTCATATGAATTTCATGATTGCTTTATCTATTTCTACAAGAAATGCCGTTGGGATTTTGATTGGCATTGCATTGAACCTATAGAGAACTTTTGGTAATATCGCCATTTTGATGATGTTAGTTCTGCCTATCCATGAACAGGGTATATTTTTCCATCTTCTAAGATCTTCTTCTATTTCTCTCTTTAGGGTTCTGTAGTTTTCATTGTATAAATCTTTCACCTCTTTTGTTAGGTTGATTCCCAAGTATTTTGTGTTGATTTTATATCTTGCCACTTTGCTGAATTCATTTATTAGCTCTAGTAGTTTCTTTGTAGACCCTTTTGTGTCTTCTAGGTATAGGATCATATCATCCACAAATAGTGATAATTTAATTTCTTCTTTTCCTATCTTAATGCCTTTAATTTCTTTTGTCTGTCTAATTGCTCTGGCCAGTATTTCGAGAACTATATTGAATAGAAGTGGTAAGAGAGGGCATCCCTGTCTAGTTCCAGATTTTAGAGGGAATGCCTTCAGTTTTTTTCCATTTAGAATGATGCTAGCCTGAGGCTTAGCATATATAGCTTTTACAATGTTGAGGTAAGTTCCTGTTATCCCTAGTTTTTCTAATGTTTTGAACATAAAAGGGATGCTGTATTTTGTCGAATGCTTTTTCTGTGTCTATTGAGATGATCATATGGTTCTTATCTTTAAGTCTGTTGATGTGGTGAATAATGTTTATTGATTTCTGTATATTAAACCAGCCTTGCATCCCAGGGATGAATCCTACTTGATCATGGTGCACGATCTTTTTGATATGTTTTTGTATACAATTTGCCAGAATTTTATTGAGGATTTTTGCATCTAAATTCATTAGGGATATTGGTCTGTAGTTTTCTTTCTTTGAGGTGTCTTTATCTGGTTTGGGAACCAGGGTGATATTGGCCTCATAGAATGAATTTGGAAGTTCTCCCTCTTTTTCTATCTCCTGAAATAGATTGTGGAGTATTGGTATTAGTTCTTCTTTAAAGTTCTTGTAAAACTCTGCTGTATAGCCATCTGGTCCTGGGATTTTCTTGGTTGGTAGTCTTTTGATGGCTTCTTCTATTTCCTCACTTGATATTGGTCTGTTTAGGTTGTTTATATCTTCCTGACTCAATCTGGGTAGTTCATATGTTTTAAGGAATTTATCGATGCCTTCACTATCTTCTATTTTATTAGAGTATAGGGTTTCAAAATAATTTCTAATTATCTTCTGTATTTCTGAATTGTCTGTTGTGATGTTGCCTTTTTCATCCCGAAAGCTAGTAATTTGGGTTCTCTCTCTTTTTCTCTTTGTTAGCGTGGCTAGTGGTCTATCAATCTTATTTATTTTTTCAAAGAACCAACTTTTAGTTTTGTCAATTTTTTCGATTGTTTCTTTTGTTTCAATTTCATTGATTTCAGCTCTAATTTTAATTATTTCTTGCCTTCTACTGTATTTGCTGCTGATTTTTTCTTCTTTTTCTAAAGCTTTGAGGTGTAGTGTGAGGTCATTTATTTGTTGGCTTTTCCTGCTTTTAAGGAATGAACTCCACAAAATGAATTTTCCTCTTAGTACTGCTTTCATAGTGTCCCAGAGATTTCGATATGTTGTGTCTGAGTTTTCGTTTACCTCTAAAAATTTTTTAATTTCCTCTTTGATGTCTTCTGTAACCCTTTGTTCATTCAGTAGCATATTGTTTAATCTCCATGTGATGTAGGATTTTTCCTTTCTCATTTTATTATTGATTTCCAATTTCATTCCATTATGATCAGATAAAATGCATGATAGTATCTCAACTCCTTTGTAATTGCTAAGATTTGCCCTGTGACATAATATATGGTCTATTTTTGAGAAGCATCCATGTGCTGCTGAGAAGAAAATGTATCCGCTTGATGTTGGGTGGTATATTCTGTATATATCAATTAAGTCTAAATTATTAATTGTATTATTGAGCTCTATGGTTTCTTTATTCAACATTTGTTTGTAAGATCTGTCCAGTGGTGAGAGAGGTGTGTTAAAATCTCCCATGATTATTGTGTTGTGGTCTATTAGACTCTTGAACTTGAGAAGAGTTTGTTTGATGAATGTAGCTGCACCATTGTTTGGGGCATATATATTAATGATCATCAAGTCTTGTTGGTGTATGGTTCCCTTGAGCAGTATGTAGTGTCCTTGTTTATCCCTTTTGATTAACTTTGGCTTGAAGTCTATTTTATTTGATACAATTATGGACGCCCCTGCTTGCTTCTGGTGTCCGTATGAGTCATATGATTTTTCCCAACCTTTCACCTTTAGTCTGTGTATGTCTTTTCCTATCAGATGAGTCTCCTGTAGGCAGCATATTGTTGGATCTTTTTTTTTAAATTCCATTCTACTAGCCTATGTATTTTGATTGGTGCATTTAAGCCATTAACATTTAGGGTTACTATTGAGATATGGTTTGTATTTCCAGCCATATTTGGTTATGTATGTTACTTAACATGATTTGTTTTTCCTCTATGCTCAGTTTTTCCTTTACTGTACAACCTCCCGCTGTTGGTTTTCATAGTTATTTTTCATTTTCTCTTCCTGTAATGTTTTGCCAAGGATGTTTTGAAGAGCTGGTTTTCTAGCTGCAAATTCTTTTAACTTTTGTTTATCGTGGAAGATTTTTATTTCATCTTCAATCCTGAAGCTTAATTTCGCTGGATACATGATTCTTGGTTGGAAGCCTTTTTCTTTCAGCGTTTGAAATATATTGTTCCAGGATCTTCTAGCTTTCAGAGTCTGTGTTGAAAGATCAGCAGTTATCCTGATTGGTTTGCCCCTAAATGTAATCTGCTTCCTCTCTCTTGTGGCTTTTAAGATTTTGTCCTTATTCTGTATGTTGGGCATCTTCATTATTATGTGTCTTGGTGTGGATCTCTTATGATTTTGTACATTCAGTGTCCTGTAGGCTTCTAGTATTTGGATTTCTTTTTCATTCTTTAAGTCTGGGAAGTTTTCTAGTATTATTTCATTGAATAGATTGCTCATTCCCTTGGTTTGGACCTCTATATCCTCTTGTATCCCAATAACTCTTAGGTTTGGTTTCTTTTTTTTTTTATAATATAATTTATTTATTTATTTATTTTTTTATTGGTTGTTCAAAACCCTACAAAGCTCTTGACATATCATATTTCATACATTAGCATACATTAGCTTCAAGTGAGTTATGAACTCCCTTTTTTACCCCAAGTACAGATTGCAGAATCACATGGGTTACACATCCACATTTTTACATAATACCATAATAGTAACTGTTGTATTCTGCTACCTTTCCTATCCTCTACTATCCCCCCTCCCCTCCCCTCCCATCTTCTCTCTCTACCCCTTCTACTGTAATTCATTTCTCACCTTGTTTATTTTCCCATTCCACTTACAACCTCTTATATGTAATTTAGTATAACAATGAGGGTCTCCCTCCGTTTCCATGCAATTCCCCTTTTCTCTCCCTTTCCCTCCCACCTCATGTCTCTGTTTAATGTTAATCTTTTCTTCCTGCTCTTCCTCCCTGCTTTATTCTTAGTTGCTCTCATTATATCAAAGATGACATTTGGTATTTGTTTTTTAGGGATTGGCTAGCTTCACTAAGCATAATCTGCTCTAGTGCCATCCATTTCCCTGCAAATTCCAAGATTTTGTCATTTTTTAGTGCTGCGTAATACTCCATGGTGTATAGATGCCACATTTTTTTAATCCATTCATCCATTGAAGGGCATCTGGGTTGGTTCCACAATCTAGCTATTGTAAATTGTGCTGCTATGAACATCGATGTGGCAGTATCCCTGTAATATGCTCTTTTAAGGTCTTCAGGGAATAGTCCGAGAAGGGCAATAGCTGGGTCAAATGGTGGTTCCATTCCCAGCTTTCCCAGGAATCTCCATACTGCTTTCCAAATTGGCCGCACCAATTTGCAGCCCCACCAGCAATGTACAAGAGAACCCTTTTCCCCACATCCTCGCCAGCACTTGTTGTTGTTTGATTTCATAATGGCTGCCAATCTTACTGGAGTGAGATGGCATCTTAGGGTGGTTTTGATTTGCATTTCTCTGACTGCTAGAGATGATGAGCATTTTTTCATGTACTCGTTGATTGATTGTATGTCCTCCTCTGAGAAGTTTCTGTTCAGGTCCTTGGCCCATTTGTTGATTGGGTTATTTGTTATCTTATTGTCTAATTTTTTGAGTTCTTTGTATATTCTGGATATTAGGGCTCTATCTGATGTGTGAGGAGTAAATATTTGTTCCCATGATGTAGGCTCCCTATTTACTTCTCTTATTGTTTCTCTTGCTGTGAAAAAACTTTTTAGTTTGAGTAAGTCCCATTTGTTGATTCTTGCTATTAACTCTTGTGCTATGGGTGTCCTATTAAGGAATTTGGAGCCCGACCCCACTATATGTAGATCGTAGCCAACTCTTTCTTCTATCAGACGCAGAGTCTCTGATTTGATATCAAGGTCTTTGATCCATTTTGAGTTAACTTTTGTGCATGGTGAGAGGAGGGGGTTCAGTTTCATTTTGTTGCATATGGATTTCCAGTTTTCCCAACACCATTTGTTGAAGATGCTATCCTTCCTCCATTGCATGTTTTTAGCCCCTTTATCAAATATAAGATAGTTGTAACTTTGTGGATTGGTCTCTGTGTCCTCTATTCTGTACCATTGGTCCACCCGCCTGTTTTGGTACCAGTACCATGCTGTCTTTGTTACTATTGCTCTGTAATATAGTTTGAAATCTGGTATCGCTATACCGCCTGATTCGCACTTCCTGCTTAGAATTGCTTTTGCTATTCTGGGTCTTTTATTTTTCCATATGAATTTCATGATTGCTTTATCTATTTCTACAAGCAATGCCTTTGGGATTTTGATTGGCATTGCATTAAACCTATATAGAACTTTTGGTAATATCGCCATTTTGATGATGTTAGTTCTGCCTATCCATGAACAGGGTATATTTTTCCATCTTCTAAGATCTTCTTCTACTTCTCTCTTTAGGGTTCTGTAGTTTTCATTGTATAAATCTTTCACCTCTTTTGTTAGGTTGATTCCCAAGTATTTTATTTTTTTTGAGGATATTGTGAATGGAGTGGTTTTCCTCATTTCCATTTCAGAAGTTTTGTTGCTGATATACAGGAATGCCTTTGATTTATGCGTGTTGATTTTATATCCTGCTACTTTGCTGAATTCATTTATTAGTTCTAGTAGTTTTTTTGTAGACCCTTTTGGGTCTTCTAGGTATAAAATCATGTCATCTGCAAATAATGATGATTTAAGTTCTTCTTTTCCAATTTTTATGCCTTTAATTTCTTTTGTCTGTCTAATTGCTCTGGCCAGTGTTTCGAGAACTATATTGAATAGAAGTGGTGATAGAGGGCATCCCTGTCTTGTTCCAGATTTTAGAGGGAATGCCTTCAATTTTTCTCCATTCAGAATGATGCTAGCCTGAGGTTTAGCATAGATAGCTTTTACAATGTCAAGGTAATTTCCTGTTATCCCTAGTTTTTCTAATGTTTTGAACATAAAGGGATGCTGTATTTTGTCGAATGCTTTTTCTGCGTCTATCGAGATGATCATATGGTTCTTATCTTTAAGTCTATTGATGTGGTGAATAACATTTATTGATTTCCGTATATTGAACCATCCTTGCATCCCAGGGATGAATCCTACTTGATCATGGTGCACAATTTTTTTGATGTGCCTTTGTATCCGATTCGCCAGAATTTTATTGAGGATTTTTGCATCTAGGTTCATCAGGGATATTGGTCTGTAATTTTCTTTCTTTGAGGTGTCTTTGTCTGGTTTCGGAATCAACGTGATGTTGGCCTCATAGAATGAATTTGGAAGAGCTCCCTCTTTTTCTATTTCCTGAAATAACTTGAAAAGTATTGGTATTAATTCTTCTTTAAAAGTTTTGTAAAACTCCACTGTATACCCATCCGGTCCTGGGCTTTTCTCGGTGGGTAGTCTCTTGATTGCTTCTTCAATTTCCTCCATTGATATTGGTCTGTTCAAATTGTGTGTATCCTCCTGACTCAGTCTGGGCAAATCATATGTCTTAAGAAATTTATCGATGTCTTCACTATCTTCTATTTTATTGGAATATAGGTTTTCAAAATAATTTCTAATTGTCTTCTGTATTTCTGTAGCATCTGTTGTGATATTGCCTTTTTCATCCCCTATGTTAGTAATTTGAGTTCTCTCTCTTCTTCTCTTCGTTAGCATGGCTAAGGGTCTGTCAATCTTGTTTATTTTTTCGAAGAACCAACTTTTAGTTTTGTTGATTTTTTCAATAGTTTCTTTTGTTTCAATTTCGTTGATTTCCGCTCTGATTTTAATTATTTCTTGCCTTCTGCTGCATTTGCTGTTGTTTTGTTCTTCCTTTTCCAGGGCTTTGAGATGAAGTGTGAGCTCATTTATTTGTTGGTTTTTCTTTTTTTTGAGGAATGACCTCCAGGCGATGAATTTCCCTCTTAAAACTGCTTTCATTGTGTCCCATAGATTCCGATAAGTTGTGTCTGTATTTTCATTTATCTCTAAGAATTTTTTGATTTCCTCCTTTATGTCTTCTGTAACCCATTGATCATTCAGTAACATATTGTTCATTTTCCATGTGATATAGGATTTTCCCATCCTTCTTTTATCATTGATTTCCAGTTTCATTCCATTATGATCAGATAAAATGCATGGTATTATCTCCACCCCTTTATATTTACTGAGGTTTGCCCTATGGCATAATATATGGTCTATTTTTGAGAAGGATCCATGTGCTGCTGAGAAAAAAGTATATCCACTTGATGATGGTTGATATATTCTATATAAGTCAGTTAAGTCTAGGTTATTGATTGTGTTATTTAGATCTATAGTTTCTTTATTCAACTTTTGTTTGGAGGATCTGTCCAATGGTGAGAGAGGTGTGTTGAAGTCACCCATAATTATTGTATTGTGGTCTATTTGATTCTTGAACTTGAGGAGAATTTGTTTTATGAACGTCGCAGCACCATTATTTGGTGCATAAATATTGATAATTGTTATGTCTTGTTGGTGAATGGTTCCTTTTAACAGTATATAATGGCCTTCCTTATCCCTTTGGATTAACTTAGTCTTGAAGTCGATTTTGTTCGATATGAGGATGGCCACACCTGCTTGTTTGCGAGGACCGTGTGCATGGTAGATTTTTTCCCAACCTTTCACCTTCAGCCTGTGTATGTCTTTTCCTGTCAGATGTGTCTCCTGGAGGCAACATATTGTTGGATTTGTTTTTTTAATCCATGTTACCAGTCTATGTTGTTTTATTGGAGAGTTTAAACCATTAATGTTTAGAGTTACTATTGCTATATGATTTGTACTTCCATCCATGTTTGATTATTTGTCTCTCTCTTTTTTTTTTTAATTTAGTTTATTTCTCCATGATTAGCTTTCCCCCCTCCGTCAGTCTTTACTGGGGCACTTCCCACTGTTGGCTTTGGTTATTGTTTCTCATTTCTTCCTCGTGTAGTGTTTTGCTCAAGATATTCTGCAATGCTGGTTTTCTGGCTGCAAATTCTTTTAGCTTTTGTTTATCATGAAAGATTTTTATTTCATTGTCGTACCTGAAGCTTAATTTTGCTGGATACAGAATTCTTGGTTGGCATCCATTGTCTTTCAGTGTTTGAAATACGTTGTTCCAGGATCTTCTCGCTTTCAGTGTCTGAGATGAAAAATCCGCTGTTAACCTTATTGGTTTACCCCTGAATGTAATCTGCCTCCTTTCTCTTGTAGCTTTTAATATTTTCTCTTTGTTCTGTATATTGGATATCTTCATAACAATGTGTCTTGGCGTTGGTCTACTTTGATTTTGTATGCTCGGTGTTCTGTATGCATCTACAATTTGTATATCTGTTTCCTTTTTTATTTCTGGAAAGTTTTCTGTAATTATTTCATGTAGTAGATTACACATTCCCTTGGTTTGAATCTCTGTGCCTTCCTCTATCCCGATCACTCTTAAATTTGGTTTTTTAATGTTATCACATATCTCTTGGATGCTTCTCTCGTGATTTTTAACCAGCCTATCAGAGTTGGCTAGACTCTTTTCAAGATGATATATTTTGTCTTCATTATCTGACGTTCTGGCTTCTACTTGCTCCACTCTGTTAGTGATACTCTCATTTGAGTTTTTAATTTGGTTTATAAGTTCCTTCATTTCTAAGATTATTGTCTGATTCTTTTTTATAATCTCTATCTCCTGATAAAGATGCTTAACTTCTTCTTTTATCTGTTTTTGTAATTCGTTCTCAATGTGTTCTTTTGCTGCTTGAATTTGCTGTCTCGTATCCTCTTTAAGGTTCCATTCCATCTGTCTAAGGTATTCCTTGAGGTCTTTATATGACCATTTTTCTGATGAATCTATATTCTCCTGGATATTTAGGCCTTCCTGCATTGTTTGTACTCCTTTCCTTCCTTGCTTTTTCATATTGCTTCTTGTTCTGTTTGACTACTGAGTTGTTGATTACTCCTATAAATTTATTTGCTGCTTGGGAGGAAAGGTATTATAGGGGGAGGGAATAAGTCACCAAAGAGAATGAGAGTAAGCAGGCAGAATTCAAGGAAGGGGGAATATGAGAATTGAAAATAAATGCAAAGACAGAAGAAAAGAAGAGAGAGAGAAAGGAAACAGAAAATTAAAAAGAATTAAAAAGAAATCATAATTGCAATAATAAAAATGAAAATTAGTATTAAAAAATAAGATAAAATGAATTAAAAAAATTTGGGGAAAACAACAACAAAAACAAAACAAAACCAATAAAAAAAATTTTTTTAATACATGCAGTCTTTTAGACTCATCAATTCAGATTGTTAACTACAATTCTGGTATGAGAGAGATCATCCTGTGAATAAAACAGGAGACCAGAGAAAAGAAAAGAAAAAAAAAAAAAAAAAAAAAACATGCAGTCTTAGAGTTCGATTCCCTATTCTTCCAGTAGGTGGAGCTGTGCCCACCGGGCCACGCTTCTCCTCTCAGTAGGCGGGAGCCAATCGCTGTGCAGCAGCTCTTCCTCCTGGACTGGGCGGGTCTCTAATCCTGAGTGCACCGGTGATGCTCATCACAATATTGGCTACACACCAAGTCTGCTGTTCCTGTGAGCCCTGTTTTCAAGAACGCCTGGGCACATTCTCCCTGTTTGCCATTCCCTTGGACCCTAAGTTTGTAGAGCTTGGGGCTGAGAACCCCCAGCGAATTTGCTTGCCCTCTGGTAGCCACGCCCCTGGAAGCTGGTGCAAGAGACCTCAGTTGTCAGCACTGGTGATAGGGGTAGCCAGAATTCCCCGCCGCGGGTCCCGCGCCACTCCTGATTCTCCCGTGCAATAGCCGGGCGGGCGGGGCTTTTATCCCATAATTCTTGGATGTTCTGCTCATGATTTGTTAACATTCTCGCTGAGCTGTCTATGTTCTTTTCAAGTTGAAAAACTTTGTCTTCGTTTTCTGAAGTTCTATCTTCTAAGTGTTCTACTCTGCTGGTAATACTCTCATTTGAGTTTTTAATTTGGTTTATTGTTTCCTGCATTTCCAGGATTTCTGTTTGTTTGTTTTTTATATCCTCTATCTCCCTATAGAGTTGATCTTTTGCTTCTTGGATTTGTTTATGTAATTCATTGTCAAAGTGATTTTTCATTGTCTGAATTTGCTGTATAATGTCTTCCTTGAGACTCCAGATCATCTGAAGCATGTATATCCTGAATTCTTTGTCTGACATTCCATCAGCTGCAGATATTACCTCATCTAATGTTAAATTGACCTGTATTGTTTGTGGTCCTTTCTTTCCTTGTCTTTTCATACTGCTCATGATTCTTTCTAGCTTTGTGAAACTCTTGTGCTAATGTTTTTCCCCTTATATATTTGTATTGTTCTTGTATATCTCCAAAATTCCTGGATCAGCCGCAGAATTGTGATGGTAGCCACACCCCCTTTGATGGGTTTCAAGGGTTGATGGGCTTCCTCCGGACTAGCACTCGAGGCGGGGCCGGACTTCCTCCTCCGGTCTGCCTTGGCGTCGGGTGTCTTCCTCCTCCTCAAAAGTAATATTTTTAACATTAAAGAAATTTAATGTGGAATCAGGGCTCTTGGGTTTTAAATTTTGGCCAATCAAGATTCAAAGTGATCAACATATGGACCAGTCCTGGTCATATCCATGTCCCCCCACCCCCTCACCCTGTACTTGGGATGGAACCCAGGGGTGCTCCAACAGTGAGTTATATCCTCAGCCCTTTTTGAGACAGGGTGTGACCAAGTTGCCCAGACTGGTCTCAAACTTGTGATCTTCCTGCCTCAGCCTCCTAGTAGCTGGGATTATAGGCTTTCATCACTGTACCCAGCCCACTCCTGAATTATAAGACTAAATTTTGTCTTTTAAATTAATGGTCTTAATCAGTTTAAACATGCTGCCTATGACAGATATTTGATGTACCAATTGAGTGTTTAAAAATCTTTACATCATAGAAATGTATATATAAGTGATTTAACAGGTATTTTCACAGGTTGGTTTCTTGATAAAGTTAGGACATTAGGGGAAAGCATACTTAATAGAAGTGAATGGAATAAGCAACGAAGACCTAAAAATTGACCTTTGATTTTAAATATCTGTTCTTACAAACCTTGTCAATAAAAATAGTGATGTTTTAAGTCTAAAAAAATAATAATCATTTTATCACAAGTTGGGCAAATTTATGAATTCAGTTTGGAGTTTTGAGTTTCAAGTGTATGTGAGGAAACCTGGTAAAGATAATTCATGGGAACACGGGTATAGGGGAAGAGAATTCAGAAAACAAGGTGGTCACTCAATATAGTTTTGGACGTAAAATACACAGAGAGGCAAATGTCCCAGGAGAGTGTGTGAGTTGAGAAAACTGGATATTCAACGAGAGAGCCCTGGGACCAAATTCTTCCTGTTTCCTTTGGGTCTCACAGTTGGGGAGAAGAGCCCACTGCCCTGTGTGGGTCCCTATGCTCCTTACTTTACTTCCCTTTTCCCCTAGAACTCCCAGAATTCAACATGAAAACCTTCTCTCTGAAATTTTGTGGTATCTAGTCAACTCTGGGGTCTCAGGGCCCAAGGAGGCCTCCTGGGGCTACACATCTTCCTTCTTTCCTTCAAGGGATGGGCTCTGACCCCCAAGTGCACATAGAAGGGCAAGAAGAGGACAGAGTCCATGTGGTGTGCAAAGTCGCAGGATGGTTCCCAAAGCCCCAGATGCAGTGGAGAGACCTCAGTAGAAAAAAGTTCCCAGCACTTAATTTTAATTTTCTTTCAGACGAACTTGAGGCAGATCTCAGTAAGTTCTGCTTTCCCTTCTGAATTTTCTGTTTCCTTGGTAGCAGATGATCTAGTTCCTAACTCCCCTATTTCTTGTTGTTTTTCAGATCATAGGAAAGCTGCTTATCTGTCTGGTAGGTGTCTTTCCAGGTATCCCTTGTTTCCTTATCTTACATGTATCCTGGTGTCCCTTCTCCTTGTCTGTACCTAGGCACAGACATGTGTGGCCCAATCACTGTGAAGCTATTTGGAAGCTAGTGGAAGCCACAACCCTGCTCCCTGAGGTTTCCTAGAACTGGGATTCTATTTGCTATCTAAAGCTTGGAAACCTGGATGTTATGGTGACCCCTTGTCTGTCATGTATTCTGCATCTTATTTCAACCTTGGCTTGCCCACATTATATTGTGCGGGAAGCCATCCATGAATTACTTTAGCGTTCTTTAGTTTTGGCAGCCAAGAAGGTTTTAGGTTTAACCTTGGAAACTATCTGTGACTCTCCTATGCAATAGATTGCCCAAGACACATAATCTTTACTAGAAAAATACTTCACAGTAGCTGTGAAAGTGGCTGTAACCCATTGGGAATTGGACAGCCCACCTACAATCTTTTTTGATGTAGGACATTCTGTGGAAGTCCTTTGATCCCTGATATAAAAAAGCAAGTGTGGGATTTATTTTGCATTTTTAGTATAGAAGCTGGATCTGTATGATTGACTACCCTGTCCTGCTCCTGATTTCTGAAAATATTTTCTGTGTCCTGGGTTTTTTCCCCCATCATTTTATTTTTCTTAGCTTTTATTTTGCAGCCAACATATTCCACTGATGGGAACCACATTACCATTACCTGCATGGGTCTCATGTGAGAATATGAATTTTTAGCTTTCAATGCACCTAGCTGTTGCTCTGCACCTAGAAGCTTAAAGGCAAATACTAAGAGTTCATCAAATGATCTATATAAGTAAACGGAGTCATTAAGTTTCGGAGTGTGACCTTCTGTTCATCTCCCAACAAATCACCATCCAGGGATTTTGTTTTCTCCAGCTCCCAATGGTGCTAATCCAAGTGGGCAGCTCACCACAGGTGGGAATGTAATGGAGTGAACCAAGTACTTCTTAAAAGGTGGTTCTTATTCTCTAGAAGTATTTTGCATGTGAAAATTTGGGCAGTTTTATCCCAGAACCCATCCTGACTTTAAATCATTCTTCATTTTGGTAATTTCCCAAATGTCTTTTTAAATTTTTTAAAATCTTTTGGTTCTGAGTTGTAAACTTGGCACCTTATGGATGCTAGGCAAGCCCTCTACCATGGGCTACATCCCCAATGTGATAGTGGGAGCAAATGTGACTCCATTTTGTTTTATGACTTCATCCTGTAAAACAACTATGCCAAGTAGAAGAGTCATGACTGGAACAAGATGTTCTTTTCCTTTTGCTAGAGAAACCTTTAAGAACACAAAACTACCTAATGGGGTATTGTTTCTGTAACTAGGGTAACAGGGCTCTGTTTCTGTAACTGGGGTGATTGGGCTAACTGTGACTGGTTAGGCTTCCTTCCACTTGACTGCAGTGTAACCTGGCTTGCTTGCATTGGCTAGACCCCCTGAACATCCCTTTTGCTGTTTTCAGGCTTATAAGGAGTGCCCTTGCAATTGTTCAGGGCTGATCAGGGGAACAGCTTTATGTTCTGGTCAGCTGCCACTGGTGTTCTTCAATAAAGGCTTGATTCGACTATACGTGATTAAACAATTAAACTGGAACCCTGGGACAAAGCTTTAACTATAACACCACCCCTTTCCCAAATATATCTTTGCCAGAAAAAGCCTGGATATAATAATGCCTCTTACAATTTTGGAGTGAATTATATTTTATTCTCTCAAATATTTTCACGTGGAGTATAATTTTTATCCTTAAAAGCAAAACTGAATAAAGACAGATACAGTACAGATTTTTATGAGTTTTGAGGCAGATGGTTTTCTGACAGAGAGGAAACAGTGGGACAGTGGTAGAAGCAGCCTTCTTGATTTCCCATAACACCCTGCGGTCCCTGCCTACTGCAGAGGCCATCTCTTTTCAGGTCTCTGTCCTCCTGAAGGTAGTCTCATATTTAGAATGGAGGGAGGCCAGGGCAGATACATTCATGCTGAGCAGGCTTGTTTTAGCTGTGGTCTCACCACCGTGTGTTCTCTTTCAGCCTGGAGGAAGGCCCCCCCTGTATGCAGGTAGTGACTCTGATGTGTCCTTGGCCTTCCCTCCTCCAGACTCCTCCTCTGCCCTTCTGTATCAGTGGCCTCCACCCAGAATGGGTTGGGTTTTCCTGCTCTCTCTTCTCTAATTTGTTTCCCACCCCTCCCAGTTAACACTTTTAACTTCTCTTAGTTTTTTCTTTCATATTCCTCACACATTAATCTGTTAAGCACAATGGGAAAGCAAAATTCTTCTAAAAGGAGAGAAAATGATTGTAACTTGCACTGGAAGTCCACAGGGACTTGTCCTTGGGATTGGACCACAGAACTCACCTCACATTTCTGTCCTTAAATCATTCTTCATTTTTTTTTCAATATGTTTTTTATTTGTAGGTGGACACAGTACCTTTATTTTATTTTTATGAGGTGCTGAAGATCAAACCCAGGGCCTTATGCATGCTAGGTGAGCACTCTACCTTTGAGCCATGACCTCAGCCCTAAATCATTCTTCATTTTTTATTTTTTATTTATTTTTTATTATGACTAAGCTTTATGACATAAAGGGGAAAATGCTGATAATGAATAGGAAATATCAAAGAGGAAATACATAAAGAGCCAAATGGAAATTATAAAACTGAAAAATACAATAACCGGCCTGAGATTGTGGCTCAGTGGTAGAGTGTTCACCTAGCACATGAGAGGCCCTGGGTTCGATTCTCAGCACCACATAAAAACAAATAAACAAAATAAAGGTATTGTGTCCAACTACAACTAAAAAATAAATTTACAAAAGAAAACTACAATAACCAAAATTAAAAATTCACTGAATTAAAATGTGAGAAAGTCATTCTTCATTTTTTATAATTTCCCAAATGTCTTTTTAAATTTTGTTTTTAGCTTTTCATTTTTTGGTGGTGATAATTGAACCCTTTCTAGGCTTATCCTCTACTGCAGGCTAGTGTTAGCTGTGCCCTCTGAAAACATTGTGTTCAACTGATATTTGTTGTTGGTGCAGTGACTGGAGAGTTCAGTTGTGAGCAAAGCCTGGATGGAGCAGGGTTGGAACTGTGGATAGGAATTGCTGGTCTCCATAAAATTTCAGAAATCATATTTGACAGCTTAGGATTTTCATCTTCCTAATGTGGGACCTTGGTTCTGTATTCCCTTTACCCCAGATTCTTACTGTTTGGGTCCATGTTTGGTTTTCTTTTTCCTTCCTTCTTCCCTGGATATTGGTGTTCTCTCAGCCACCTCCTACTCTGACTCACTGTCCTAGCTATGTTTCTTCTATGCACCTTGGTTGCTGAGCAATGAGCTTCTGGTGTTCTGAATTTCGGGTTCAGGTTGCTTACATCCTGTGAACCACTTATAATTATACGCAACATTCTGTGTTAGTGTTTATGTTACAGGAAAAATTGCAAGTAATAATGTCACAACAATTTTCTCTGCTTTTAAGAGAATTTTGTTTTGCTGTTGGGCTTGGTCTTTGATTTTTTTTTTTAATATGTGAAGATCTTATTATATAAGAGGAACATGGAGAGTTTAAAATTGTTTACCTGAGAAAGGGTTGGGAACAAATCAGATAAGAAAGAATGAGGTAGGAGGAGAGAAAAGTGAAAAGGAAAGTAGAGTGCCCAAGATTTACATAGACATTTTGGGTGTGCTGAAGCAGTGAGAGCTGGAGGATCATATCCAAGGTGGTTTGAATTGGGTGTGAAAAGGATTTGTGGGTTCTTTGTGTGCCTGAAATGTAGCCAACTCCTTGATACATCTTTGAGATTTTTTAGTGAATATGTGTGTGTGACTGTGTGTTTGTGTGTATGTGTGTGTGTGTGTGTGTGTGCATGTGAAATTCATTAAGCCATTTCTAAGTAATCATCACATTGAGTTTGAGTTTGCTGGTTATAATGAGACTACCTCCACCTTCCAGTATCAGTTAGGACAGGTATATGCTAAAGAAGTTTCCAATGCAATGAAAGGTTATCCAGAGCAAGATTTAACTGTGGGGGTGAGTTTAGGACCTGCGTCATCTGAATTTGTATAATATGCCATTTTCCTGTCCTGCATGTTTCTTTTTCACATCAGGGATACAAACTGTGAGGGTCAGAGTAGAGTGAGCCATGGCATCAAGGAGGCTTTGGGACCAGATGTATGAGGAATACAATTTGAGAATCTTAATAATTTTTCTGGGGACATGTTTATTAAAAAAGAAGAATCAAATAGTTTATTTAAACCATCTTGCCTTTTTCTGCTGAATTAATGTCTATATGTTTTCATGTATAACTTGCATATTCTTTTATTTTGTAAGGATAAACACCATTACTGTACTAGAATCCACACTTTCATATTGACAGGTCCAAGTGTGTGGTGGACAAATGTCTGATCTCATCTTGTTCATGAAATTATAACAATGAGTTATAAATTCAAATTTTCTGTGGAAATTATATGAAGGCTGAATTAAGGTGCATAGCATGGTACTTGACACACTGGAGAGTCTCAAAATCTTTTTTTCTTTCAGTCCTTCTCCTTTTCTCCCAAGTCTGCTTTCTTCTCCTCCCTTTGCTTCTCCTTTGATAATCTCAGTCAGTTATTATATAGAAAATTATAATTGTATTCCAACTAACGTCTTGGCAAAAAATGAGCAAAATTTACTTTTCTCCATGGGTCATCTGGGTCTGCTCAGCCATTTTATATGACCTAGTTTTTATGAAGCAACTCAACAAAGATGGAAATACCAATGCATGTGATTGAACCTGTATTAGTGGACATGGCAGCCAAAAATTTAAACACTAATCTTTAAGAAAGAAAAAAATCTTGTTCATTTATTATTGTTATTTTTAAAAGAAGTTAATATTATATTGCATTAGTAAGTTTTTAAGTAATTCATAAGGAAATTTTTAAAAATATATATATGACAGCAGAATGCATTACAATTCTTGTTACCCATATAGAGCACAATTTTTCATATCTCCAGTTATACACAAAGTATATTCCCACCAATTAATGCCTTCACACCTGTACTTTGGATAATAATACCTGTACTTTGGATAATAATGATCATCAAATTCTACCATCATTAATAACCTCATACCCCTTCTCTTCCCCTCCAACCCCTCTGCCTAGATTGCCTATACCTCCCATGCTCCCTCTCCCTATCCTACTATGAATCAGCCTTTTTATATCAAAGAAAAAATTCAGCATTTGGTTTTTGGGATTGGGTAACTTACTTAGCATTATCCTCTCTAACTCCAACCATGTACTTGCAAATGCCATGATTTTACTCTCTTTTATTGCTGAGTAACATTCCATTGTGTACACATGCCACACTTTTTTATCCATTAATCTATTGAAAAGCATCTAAGTTGGTTCCACAGCTTAGCTATTGTGAATTGTGCTGCTGTAAACATTGATGCCTGTGTCTCTGTGGTATGCTGTTTTTAAGTCCTTTGGGTATAGTCCAAGGAGAGGGATAGCTGGATCAAATGGTGGTTCCATTAACAGTTTTCCAAGAAATCTCCATACTGGTTTCCATATTGGCTGCACCAATTTGTCATCCCACCAGCAACGTATGAGTATACCTTTTCCCCACATCCTCATCAACACTTATTGTTATTTGTCTTCACAATAGCTGCCCTTTTGACTGGAGTGATATGAAATCTTAGAGTGGTTTTGACTTGCATTTCTCTAATTGCTAGTGATAATGAATTATTTTATGTATTTGTTGATTGATTGTACATCATCTTCTGAGAAGTGTCTGTTCAGGTCTGGGCCCATTTATTGATAGTGTTATTTGTTTTTTTGGTGTTTAGCTTTTTGAATTCTTTACAAACCCTAGAGATTAGTACTATATTTGATGTGTGAGGGGTAAAGATTTGCTCCCAAGATGTAGTCTCTCTATTCACTTCACAGATTGTTTCTTTTACTGAGAAGAAACTTTTTAGCTTGATTCCATCCCATTTATTAGTTTTTGATTTTAATTCTTGTGCCACAGGAGTATTATTATGGAAGTTGGGGCCTAATCCCAAATAATGAAGATTAGGGCCTACTTTTTCTTCTATTAAAAGCAGGGTCTCTGGTTTTATTCCTAAGTCCTTGATCCATTTTGAGTTGAGTTTTGTGCATGGTGAGAGATAGGGGTTTAATTTCATTTTGTTTCACATGGATTTCCAGTTTTTCCAGCACCATTGTTGAAGAGGCTATTTTTTCTCCCATGCATGTTTTTGGCACTTTTTTCTAATATAAGATAATTGTAATTTTGTAGGTTAGTTTCTGTATCTTCCTCTATTCTGTACCATTGGTCTACCAGTCTGTTTTGGTGCCAATAGTCTGCTGTTTTTGTTATTATTGCTCTGTAGTATAGTTTAAGGTCTGGTATAGTGATGCCACTTGCTTCACTCTTCCTGCTAAGGATTGCTTTAGCTATTCTATATAAGAGTATTTTTTCACATACATTTCACGATTGCTTCTTCTATTTCTATGAGGAATGCCATTGGGATTTTGATTGGAATTGCATTAAATCTCTATAGTGCTTTTGGTAGTATTGTCATTTTGATAATATTAATTCTGCCTATCCAAGAGCAAGGAAGCTCTTTCCATCTTCTAAGGTCTTCTTTGATTTCTTTCTTTAGCGTTCTGTAATTTTCATTATATATATATCTTTCACCTCTTTCATTAAATTGATTCCCAGGTATTTTATTTTTTTGAGGCTATTGAAAATGGGGTAGTTTTTCTCATTTCCCTTTCTGAGGATTTGTCACTGATATACAGAAATGTCTTTGATTTATGGGTGTTGATGTTATATACTGCTGCTTTGCTGAATTCATTTACTAGTCTCCTACTTTGATGAGTTCACTTACTAGTTCTAGAAGTTTTATGGTGGAACTTTTAGGGTCTTCCAGGTATAGAATCATATCATCAGCTAGTAGTGCCAATTTGATTCTTCTTTTCCTATGTGCATCCCTTTAATTTCTTTTGTCTACCTAATTATCTGTTAAGTAGAAGTGGTGAGAGAGGGCATCCCTGTCTTGTTTCAGTTTTTAGAGGGAATGCCTTCATTTTTTCTCCACTTAAAATGATATTGACCTGGGGATTACCATAGATAGCCTTTATGATGTTGAAACATGTTCTTGTTATCCCTAGTTTTTCTAGTGTTTTGAACATAAAGGTGTGCTGTATTTTGTCATATGCTTTTTCTGTGTTTATTGAGATGATTCTGTTGATGTAATGAATTATGTTTATTGATTTTTCTATGTTGAACTAGCTTGCATCTTTGGAACAAATCCCACTTGATCATGGTGCAAAATCTTTTTGATATAGTTTTGTATTCAATTTGCCACAATTTTATTGAGAATTTTTGCATCTATGTTGATTAGAGATATTGGTCTGATGTTTTCTTTTGTTTTGATGTGTCTTTGCCTGGTTTTGGAATCAGAGTGATATTGGCATCATAGAATAAGTCTGGAAGTGATGCCTCTTTTTCTATTTCCAAAATAAATTGAAGAGTATTGGTGTTATTTCTTCTTTAAAGGTCTTGTAGAACTAGGCTGGGTATTTGTCTGGTCCTGGGCTTTTCTTGGATGGTAGACTTTTGATGGCATCTGCTATTTCATCACTTAAAATTGATCTGTTTAAATTTTGTATGTCATCCTGATTTAAATCATCCTGGGCAAATTATAAGATTCTAGAAATTTGTCGATGCCTTTGACATTTTCTATTTTATTGTAGTACAAATTTTCCATGTAATTTCTGATTATTTTCTGTATTACTGTAGTATCTATTGTGATATTTTCTTTTTCATAATGTATGTTGGTGATTTGAATTTTCTCTCTCCTTCTCTTCATTAGCGTGGCTAAGAGTCTGTCAATTTCATTTATTTTTTTAAGAACCCACTTTTTATTCTGTCAATTCTTTTAATTGTTTCTTTTGTTTCAATTTCATTGATTTCAGTCCTGATTTTAATTTTTTCCTGACTTCTGCTACTTTTAGTGTTGATTTGTTCTTTTTTTAAGATAAAAATAAAAATTTAATGCATAAGAAGATATGTTAATAAGTCTGCTAAGAAAATAAGTATTAATTTAACCAATAAACAGAATAAAATAAGTAACTTAGCAATCATAGGCATATAAATTTCTGAGAGCATTGTCACATTTCCCAAAGTTTTTGATAACATAAATCTTTGTTCTCTAGTATCTGGAGAACATTGTTCAATTTATTTCTTCTTTTTTAGGGCATTAAGATGTAAAATGAGGTGATTTATTTGTTGACTTTTTCTTCTTTTAAGGAATGAACTTTATGCAATGAACTTTCCTCTTAGAACTGCTTTCATAGTGTCCCAGAGATTTCAATATCTGTGTTTTCATTCACCTCTAAAATTTTTTTAATCTCTTCCTTGATGTCTTCTGTAACAAATTGTTCATTCAGTGGCATATTATTTAGTTTCCAGGTGTTGGAGTGGATTTTGTTTCTTATTTTATCATTGATTTCAAATTTCATTTCATTATGATCTGATAGTATGCAGATTAGTATCTCTACTTTTTTATATTTGCTAAGAGTTGCTTTGTGGCATAGTATATGGTCTATTTTAGGGAAGGCTCCATGTGCTGCTGAGAAGAAAGTATATTCTCTCATTGAAGGATGAAATATTCTATATATGTCAGTTAAGTCTAAGTTATTGATTATATTATTGAGTTCTATAGTTTCTTTGTTTAGTTTTTGTTTGGAAGATCTACCTAGTGATAAAAGAGGTGTGTTAACATCACCCAAAGTTATTGTGTTGTAGTCTATTTGACTCTTGAATTTGAGAAGAGTTTGTTTGATGAGCATAGATGCATCAAGTTTAGAGCATATATATCAATAATTGTTAAGTCTTGTTGGTATATAACTCCCTTGAGCAGTATGTAATGTCTTCTTTATCCTTTTTGATTGACTTTAGTTTGAAGTCTGCTTTATTCGATATAAGGATGAAAACTCCTGCTTGCTTTTGCAGGCATTGTGAGTGGTATGTTTTTTCCTAACCATTCACCTTCAGTCTGTGAATGTCTTTTTTAATGAGTCTCTTTGAGGGAGTATAATGTTGGGTCTTTTTTTTATCCAATCTGATAGTCTATGTATTTTTTTGTTTTCTTTTTTCCTACATGTACTTTTTTTTGCATTTCAATTCTTAATACACATATATATCACAATTTTTCATATTTCTGTTTGTTTCTAAAGTATGTTGACACTCAATTTAAGTCTTTATACATGTATTTTATATTTCTCCACCACATTCCACCATCCTTGATAATCCCCTGCCCTCTCTTTTTACCTCCCACCTCTCTTCCCTATCTGGAAATAATCTAATCCTCCCATACTCCCCCTCCCTACCACACTATGAGTCAGTTTCCTTATATCAGAGAAAATATTCAGCATTTGTTTTTGTGGAATTGGCTAACTTCACTTAGCATTATCTTCTCCAACACCATCCATTTACCTGCAAATGCCATGATTTTGCTATTTTTTATGCTGAGTAAAATTCCATTGTGTATATATGCCACATTTTTTTTTGTCCATTCATCCACTGAAGGACATCTAGGTTGGCTACACAGTTTAGCTATTGTGAATTGTGCTGCTATGAACATTTATGTGGCTGTTTCCCTGTAGTATGCAGTTTTTAAGTCTTTTGGGTATAAACCGAGGAGAGGAATAGCTGAGTCAAATGGTAGTTCCATTCCCAGGTTTCCAAGGAATCTTCATACTGCTTTCCATATTGGTTGCACCAATTTGCAGTCCCACCAGCAATGTATTAGTGTACCCTTTCCCCTACATCCTCGCAAACACTTGTTTTTGTTTATCTTCATAATAACTGCCATTCTGGCTGGAGTGAGATGATAAAGTAGTTTTGATTTGCATTTCTCTCATTGACAGTGATAATGAGAATTTTTTCATATATTTGTTGATTGATTATATATTCTCTTCTGAGAAGTGTCTGTTCAGGTCCTTGGCCCGGTTGCTGATTGGGTTATTTGGGTCATTTGTTGCCTCCTCCTCCTCCTCCTCCTCCTCTTCTTCTTCTCCTCCTCCTCTTCTTCTCCTCCTCCTCCTCCTCCTCCTCCTCCTCCTCCTCCTCCTCCTCCTTCTTCTTCTTTGTGTTTAGCTACTTGAGTTCTTTATATACCCTAGAGATTAGTGCTCTATCTGATGTGTCAGGGGTAAAAATTTGCTCTCAAGATGTAGAGTCTCTATTCACCTTACAGATTGTTTCTTATTCTGAGAAGAAAACTTTTTAGTTTGATTCCATTCTATTGGTTTTAATCCTTGCAATATAGGAGTCTTATTAAGGAAATTGGGGCCTAATACCACATGATGAAGAGTAGGGCCTAGCCTTTTCTATTATTAGATGCAGAGTTTCTGGTTTAATTCCTAGGTCCTTGATCCATTTTGAGTTATGTTTTGTGCATGGTGAGAGAAATTTAATTTCATTTTGTTGCATATGGATTTCCAGTTTTCCCAACATACTTTGTTGAAGAATCTTTCTTTTCTCCAGTGCATGTTTTGCATGTTTTTGGCAACTTTGTCTAATATATGATAATTGTAATTTTGTGGGTTAGTCTATGTGTCCTCTATTCTGTACCATTGGTCTACAAGCATGTTTTGGTGCCAATACCATGCTGTTTTTGTTACTATTGCTCTGTAGTATAGTTTAAGGTCTGGTATAGCGATGCTACCTGCTTCATTCTTCCTGCTAAGGATTACTTTGGCTATTCTGGGTCTCTTATTTTTCCATGTAAATTTCTTGATTTCTTTTTCTATTTCTATGAGGAATGCCATTGGGATTTTGATTGTAATTTCATTAAATCTGTATAGTGCTTTTGGTAGTATGGTTATTTTGATAATATTAATTCTGCCTATCCAAGAGCAAGGTAGATTCTTCCATCTTCTAAGGTCTTCTTTGATTTCTTTCTTTAGGGTTCTGTAGTTTTTATTGTATAGATATTTTATCTGTTTCATTAAGTAGATTCCCAAGTATCTTATCTTTTTTTTTTGAAGATATTGTTAATGAGGTTATTTCCCTCATTTCCTTCTCAGGGGATTTGTCACTGATATACAGAAATGTCTTTGATTTATGAGTGTTGATTTTATATCCTGCTACTTTTCCAGATTCATTTACTAGTTCTAGAAGTTTTCTGGTTGAACTTTTAGGGTCTTCTATGTATAGAGTCATATCATCAGCAAATAGTGTCAATTTGAGTTCTTCTTTTCCTATGTGTATCCCTTTAATTTCTTTCATCTGTCTAATTGCTAAGTCTTGTTGGTCTATAGCTCCCTTGAGCAGTGTGTAATGTCTTCTTTATCTTTTTGATTGACTTTAGTTTGAAGTCAGTGTTTCAAGAACTATGTTGAATAGAAGTGATGAAAGAGGGCATTTCTGTCTTGTTCTAGTTTTGAGATGAAATGTCTTCAATTTTTCAACATTTAGAATGATGTTGGCCTGAGGCTTAGCATAGATAGCCTTTATGATGTTAAAATATGTTCCTGTTATTCCTAGTTTCTATACTGTTTTGAACATAAATATGTGTGGTATTTTGTCAAATGCTTTTTCTGCATCTATTGAGATGATCATATGATTCTTATCTTTAAGTCTATTGATGGGATGAATTACATTTATTGATTTCTGTATGTTGAACCAACCTTGTATCCCTGGGATGAATCCCACTTGATCATGGTCCACAATATTTTTGATATGTTTTTGTATTCAATTTGTCAGAATTTAATTGAGAATTTTTGCATCTATGTTCATTAGAGATATTTGTCTGAAGTTTCGTTTTTTCTTTTTCTTTCTTTCTTTTTTTTGATGTGTCTTTGCCTGGTTTTGGAATCAGAGTGATATTGGCCTCATAGAATGAGTTTGGAAGTGCTGCCTCTTTTTCTATTTCCAAAATAAATTGAAGAGTTTTGGTATTATTTCTTATTTAAGGGTCTTATAGAACTCGACTGTGTATCCTTCCTATCCTGGGCTTTTCTTGGTTGGTAATCTTTTGATGGCTTCTTCTATTTCTTCACTTGATATTGGTCTGTTTATGTTGTGTATATCTTTCTGACTCAATCTGGGCAAATCATATGACTTATGAAATTTGTCAATGCCTTCAATTTTATTGGAGTATAAGGTTTCAAAATAATTTCTAATTATCCTCTGTATTTCTGTAGTACTTTATGATATTGCCTTTTTCTTCATGTATGCTCATAATTTGAGTTCTCTCTCTCCTTCTCTTCCTTAGCATGGCTAAGGAACTGTCAATTTTATTTATTTTTTCAAAGATCCAACTTTTAGTTCTTTCAAATTTTTAAATTATTTATTTTGTTTTGATTTCATTGATTTCAGCTCTAATTTTAATTATTTCTTGCCTTCTACTGCTTTTGCTGCTGAATTGTTCTTCTTTTTTTAGGGCTTTGAGATATAATGTGATTCATTTATTTGTTGACTTTTTGTTCTTTTAAGGAATGAACTCCATACCATGAATTTTCCTCTCAATACTGCTTTCATAGTGTCCCATGTATTTCCATATGTTGTGTCTGTGTTCTCATTTACCTCTAAGAATTTTTTGTTCTTCTCCTTTATGTCTTCTGTGACCCATTGTTAATTCAGTAACATATTGTTTAGTCTCCAGGTGATGGAAAAATTTTTATTTTGTCATTGATTTCCAATTTCATTCCATTATGATCTGATAAAATGCATGGTAGTATTTCTACTGTTTTGTATTTGCTAAGAGTTGCTTTGTGGCATAGTATATGGTCTATTTTAGAGAAGGATCCATGTGCTGCTATGAAGAAAGTGTATCCACTTGATGCTGGTTGAAATATTCTATACATGACAGTTAAATCTAAGTTATTAATTGTGTTACTGAGCTGTATAGTTTCTTTATTCAACTTTTGTTTGGAAGATATATCCAATGGTGAGAGAGGTATGTTAAAGTCACCCAAGATTATTATGTTGTGGTCAATTTGACTCTTGAACTTGAGAAGAGTTTGTTTGATGAACACAGCTGCACTGTTGTTTGGGGCATATGTATTTATGATATGTTTTGTTGGTGTATGGCTCCCTTGAGCAGTATGTAATATCTGTATTTATCCCTTTTGATTAACTTTGGCTTGAGGTTTACTTTATTTGATATGAGACTGGAAACCCCTGCTTGCTTCTGCAGTCCATGTGAGTGGTATGATTTTTCCCAACCTTTCACCTTCAGTCTGTGTTTGTGTTTTCTTATCAGATGAGTCTGCTGTAGGCAGCATATTGATGGATCATTTTTTTAAATCCAGTCTGCTCACCTATGTCTTTTGATTGGAGACTTTATGGGCATTAATATTTTGGGTAACTATTGAGACACAGTTCGTATTTCCAGCCATATTTGTTTATTTTTGTTATTTAAATTGACTTGGTTTTCCTCTTTGATTAGTTTTTCCTTTAGTGGAATACCTCCTTCTGCTGGTTTTCATCATTGTTTTTCATTTCCTCTTCATGAAATATTTTGCCAACGATGTTTTTTAGTTCCAGTTTTCTAGCTGTAAGTTGTTTTAACTTTTGTTTATTGTGAAAGGTTTCCATTTCATCTTCCAATCTGAAGCTTAATTTTGCTGGATATAAGATTCTTGGCACCCATTACCTTTCAAAGCTTGATATATGTTGTTCCAGGATCTTCTAGCTTTCAGGGTCTGCATTGAAAAATCTGCTGTTATCCCAATTGGTTTACCCCTATATGTAATCGGATTCCTTTCTCTTGTGGCTTTTAAAATACTCTTCTTATTCTGTATTTTGGGCATTTTCATTATAACATGTCTTGGTGTGGATCTGTTGTGATTTTGCACATTTGCCACCCTGTAGGCTTTTTGGATTTGGTTTCCTTTTCATTCTTCATGTCTGGAAAGTTTTCTGATATTATTTCATGGAATAGATTGCTCATTCCTTTGGTTTGGGACTCTATGACTTCCTATATCCCAATAACTCTTAAATTTGTTTTTTTTCCCCCCATATTTCTTGAATGTTTTGCTCATGGTTTCTTACCATTTTCACTGTGTTGTCTATGTTCTTTTCAAGATGGTATATTTGAGCTTCATTGTCTGATGTCCTATTTTCTAAGAGTTCTACTCTGTTTGTGATGCTCTTATTTGAGTTTTTAATTTGGCTTATTATTTCTTTTATTTCAAGGATTTCTGTTTTTTTTTTGAACTTCCATCTCCCTGTTGAAGTGATCTTTTTTTAAAAAATCTTTTTAAAAATATTTATTTTTTAGGTGTAGATGGACACAACAAAATGCCTTTATTTTATATGGTGCTGAGGATTGAACCTGGGTCCCGCCCATGCTAGGCTAATGCTCTACCACTGAGCCACAATTCCAGCCCCTGTTGAAGTGATCTTTTGCTTCTTGGATTTGTTTATGTAGCTCATTTTTGATGTGATCTTTCACTGCCTGCATTTGTTCTCTTATGACTTCTTTGACATCCCCAAACATTTTAACCATGTATATCCTGAAATCTTCCTCTGTCATTTTTCTGTGGTACCTGTCAATTCTTCTAAGGATGTGTTGTCTTGATTTGTTTGTGGTACTTTCTTCCCCTGTCTTTTCATATTGCTTGCATTTCTTTCTTTTCAGCTCTGTGGGACTGGTGTGTTATTTTTTTTACCCTATGATTTGTAGTCCTCTTGTATGGTTGCAAGATCCCTCTTTTGTGGGGAAGGACAATGTTAGCAGATCCCAATATCAACAAATTTTCCCTATTAACAAAGTATTGTTGTTAAGACATTTATAGTTTAGTCTCAATGTCCATAAATTTTGGATTCAATTATTATTTAGAATATAATCAGTAGTTTCATAAAAAGTTTACAGTTTCTGGCAATGGACAGTGAACTGGGGGTTGGGTGTAAGAGTATATTCTAAGGAGGAAAGATTTGAGGAGTTGGGATAATATAATTTAGGAAATTTGAAGATCTCTAATGAAGAGGGTTAGTAGCAGGGGAATAGACCAGAAGCAGTTTAGGGTAGACAAGTATGTGAGAGGACAGTAGAGTATATGAAAACAAACACACATAAGTATTTAGAAAATTACAGGATGTAAAAATAGTAAAATTTTTAAATGAGAAGAAGAAAAAAGTGAAAGAAAGAAAGAGAAAAATGAGAGAAGAAAAAAGAAAAAAGGAAGGCTTATGCAATTCTTCTATATTATATTACTCAGGTGACTCTAAAGTTCTATTTCATGCAAATTTCTTGGTTTCACATATGATGGGATTGTGAGGGCCAGAGGATAGAAGGGCAGAGGAGAAAGAAGAAGAAGAAGAAGAAGAAGAAGAAGAAGAAGAAGAAGAAGAAGAAGAAGAAGAAGAAGAAGAAGAAGAAATATTCTTAGAATTACATTTATTTCCTGCTTCTCTTCTCTTCCAGTAGGTGGAGTTGTCTATTTTAAGCTGGAAACTCTGTCCTCAGTCTGTTGTATTTAACCAGGATGAGAATATGTGAGCCCCTGGCATTGTCTCCTGCTTCAAGGATTCCTGATCCTGGTCTCTCTGTTTTACTCCAGGTTTTAGACCCCTCCCCTCTCTTGTTTACCAGGTCCCAACTGCTGGACTTCTCACCCTCAGGCTTGCACCAGGTGGGTGGCACCTTGGTTGCACTGCAATCGTATTCAACTGAGAGCTGTTTTTGTATTGGGTAGTCACTGTGTCGAGTTATCAAAGCTGGGAGGAGTGTGTGGGGAAGTTGGAAACCAGGTACCTGTTCAGATGGAATCCGAGCTGATACCACACCCAGCAAAAAATGGTGAGAAAGTTTTTCCAAGATGGAGTTGGTCTGCTTCCAGTACCAGTGTGTCTGCTGAGGTGGGGGGAGCTGGAATTCCCTTGTGCTGTGGCTAGATAGTAGCTGAGTGCCTGTATGGGAGTGGAGCACAGCCTGGAATTCTGCAGAGTTGCTGATTAGGTGATTCTGTTACCCCACTTTAGAGCCATGGTGTGTGGTAGAACTGAGGTCTTTGGATCTGGAGTCTGGAGTCTTCCTGGAATGCAGAGTCTATTATTTCTGCAAGAGGTAGTCACAGAGCTGGTGGTTTCTCCAAAAATCCACTGTATAAGGGTCCTCTTGCACACTCTGAGCTATTGTATTCCATCTAGGTGAAACCTTGAGGAGAGGCTACCTGACTGCTTTCTTGGTTTTATGCCACAGAGCAGCTATAAACAGTATCTCCTCTATTCTGCCATCCTGGATCCATCTAGTCTATGTCTTTTGATTGGTGAGTTTAGGCCATTAACATTTAGGATTATTATTGAGACACGATTTGTATTTTCAGCCATTTTTGGTATTTAACATGACTTGGTTTTTCATTTCCTCTTTTTGGAATATTTTGATGAGGATGTTTTATAGTACAGGCTTTCTAGTTGTAAAATTATTTTTAACTTTTGTTTATACTGGAAGGTTTTTATTTAGACATGAAATCTAAAGCTTAATTTGGCTGGATATAAGATTCTTGGTTGGCATTCATTTTTTTTTCAGAGCTTAGTGTATGTTGTTCCATGATCCCCTGGCTTTGAGAATCTTGGCTGAAATATCTGCTAAGATACAAATTGGTCTCTCCCATATGTGATATGATTCCTCTCTCTTGTGACTTTTAAGATTATATCCTTATTCTGTATGCTAGGCATTTTCATTTTAATGTGCCTTCATGTATATCTGTTGTAATTTTGTACATTTGGTGTCCTGTAAGCCTCTAGTATTTGGTTTTGCAATTCGTTCTTCATGATTGGGAGATTTTCTGATATTATCTCATTGAAGAAATTGCGCATTCTTTGGCTTGAAACTGTGCCTTCCTCTATCCCAATAACTCTTAGATTTGGTCTTTTGTTGCTGTTCCATAATTCTTGGATTATGTTCATAGTTTCTAACTTTCTTTACTGTGTGATTAACTTTATTTTACAGATTGTATTCTTTGTCTTTATTATCTGACATTTTTCTTTCAAGAGATCTAGTCTGTTGGTTATGCTTTCTATTGAGTTTTTTATTTGATTTATTGTATCTTTCATTTTAAGAATTTCTGACTGTTTTTTTTCCAGAGTCTCTATCTCTCTCTTGAAGTAATCTTTTGCTACCTGTATTTGCTCTCTTATTGTTGGGGCAATCAATTTTTGGTTGTATTTGCTCATTTAGGTCATTATTTAATTCACAGATCACTTTAATTATGAACCTTCTGAACTCCTTCTCTGACATTTTCATCAACTTTGCTGTCCATGGATTCTGTTATTATAGTATCCTGATTTGTTTGGGGCACTTTTCTTGCTTGCTTTTTCATGTTGTCTATGTGTCTTCCTTTCTTGTAGTGTGGATCTGAGATACTATAGTTTCTTCCCTATATTCTTATAGTACCCATGCAGATTATCTGTATCTTACTTTGATTTTGGGTTTCCAGACCCTGATGTTGTCCCTCAATGAATGCTTCTGCATCCTGGTTCTGGGTCCTGCATATGTTGGAGTGGGTGGATCTGGGCCACTGGACTTGACCTCCAGTGGTAGTCTGGTGGTTGGAAGGGGTGGTCCTGCGACAGAGGCTAGGCTCTGTTGGGTGTCTGCCCCACCTGGGGAGAAGCAGACTGGGCCTGTTGTGTGTCTGCATCCAGCACAGGTGGGTGTGGGTGTATCTGGGCCACTGGACTTGACCTCTCAATGTAGTCTGCCAATTAGAGGGGGTGGTCCTGCTCAGACTTCAGATGTGTGGTTATGAGAGTTCAGTTCATGTCTTATATGCAAATAGCAGAAGATAAATTTGACTGTTTTGTAACTGGTTTAGGGAATGTGGAATTTAAGTATGAGGAACCATTTATTTTTATTTTTTGGTATTAAAATATTTTTTGGAATTTCAGACAGGTGTGGCAGCACATACCTGTAGTCCTAGCAACTGGGGAGGTTAAGGCAGGAGAATCACTTTAGCCCATAAGTTTGAGACCATCCTGGGCACGTTGTGGTACCTTATCTCAAAAAAAAAAAAAAATCAAACAAAGGGGACACCACATTACTGGACTAAAATGTTTGCAGAGGAACCTGAAGTTTGAGAATGGTCCCCTGTTCTATTTTTGCAGATTTGTACTATGAGATGATAGAAAGTTTATCATCCAAAAATTTCCAGAGAAATGAATAGTGTGTTAGTCACCTTTTTTCTCTGTGAAGCAATCAACTAAAGGAAGAGAGATTTGTTATCCTCACAGTCTTAGATGTTTCAGTTCATAGTCACCTGGCTTCATTGTTTCTGAGGAGAATGTCATGTGATGACAGGGAACAGGTGGTGGAGCTAGTGGCTCACCTCATGGCAGCCAGAAGGCAAGGGGCGGGGCAAGAGCAAGAGCAAGAGACACAGGTGGCCCTGGAAAAGACATAGTCTTCAAAGACACAGCCAAGTTACCAACTTTCTTCCTGTTTCCCAGTCCCCACCCACGAAATTTTCTACCACCTCCCAAAAGGGCCACCAGCTGTGGACCAAGCTTTTAACACATGATTCTTTGGAGGATATTTCAGTTCCAAACGCCAATGAATGAGTTTTAAGAGAAGAGTCCAACATTCTATGTTATCTGCTTCCTATTCTGGGATGAATAAAATATACCTGTTTTTCCATAGCTCATTAATTTCTGGTACCATTGAGAATGTTGGATATGTTAATCCAGGGAATTAAGGATAAGGCAACAAATCCCCTCCTTAAAAAGTTATTAGTACTTATTCATTGTACTAAATATTGGGTTTTATTTTGATAATTCCATACATGCATATAATGTACTTTGATCATATCCACCCTTCCTGCTACCATCCTTGACTTTTCTCTCCATTTCCCTTTTGTGTCAATATTGCAACTAAGGCAAGAGAAATATTACTAGAATGAACATAATTGAAAAACAGGATTTCCAGATGCAAGGTGAATTGCAGAAAGCTTCGACCATAAGCATAGATCCAGTTAATATGTTTTCTCTTAGTACTTCCAAGTATGATGTTAAGGGTTTATGGAAAAAAAAAACAGAAAGAAGAAGAGACAGGACTATTGAAGACTTAGACTCTGAAAGATAAAGGTGTGTCCACTCTACTAGGTGAAGAACTGTGACCATTTGTTCTGACTGGGGGATAGATGACACAGAATGGGAATTGGAAGATAGAAAGTACATATATCCACAGTCCTTCTAGAAACAAGGACTGTAATACATTTGTACATTTTCTCTTTGCTTGTGGTGAATATGTGTGTATTTGTATATATTGACCATTTGCTTCTTCTCTTCTTATATTTATGATTTTCTATACAAATTGTTATCTTTTAGGTAACAGTATAGTCAGTGAATCTGAATCTGAAGAGTAGATAATATAGCAGTGTAGTGTACAGTGACTGGAAGTGCTTCTTTCCTTATGTGGGGGAATAGATGAGAACCTCTTCATTTGTCAGGTGGTTTTGTCATGATAGATTTGTTGTTTTATAAAAATTCAAATGTTTGTAAAATGGTCTAACATGTATGCATACATAAAGTATAAAGTCAAAGGTGTGGACAGAGTCAAGTATCATTTCATTACATTTCTGTTCCAAATCTACTCCATGTTGGTCTTCTTTGTGTTATTGGAACTGGACCTTGTAAACACTTCTTTGCCATCTGACATAATATGAAAATTTTGGTACAATGCACTGGAGGGGCCACTGCAAGGCAAGTTAATTCTCTTCTTTCTTTCTTTCTTTCTTTCTTTCTTTCTTTCTTTCTTTCTTTCTTTCTTTCTTTCTTTCTTCTTTTCTTTTCTTTTACCAAGTATTGAACTCAGGGATGCTTAACCATTGAGACACATCCAATCTTTTTTTTTTAACTTTTTTTTATTATTAGTTGTTCAAAACATTACAAAGCTCTTGACATATCATATTTCATACATTTGATCCAAGTGGCTTATGAACTCCCATTTTTACCCTGTATACAGATTGCAGAATCACATCAGTTACACATCCACACTTTTACATACTGCCATACTAGTGTCTGTTGTATTCTGCTGCCCTTCCTATCCTCTACTATCCCCCCACCTCTCCCCTCCCCTCCCATCTTCTCTCTCTACCCCATCTACTGTAATCCATTTCTCCCCCTTGTTTTTTCCCTTTCCCCATACTTTCTCTTATATGTAATTTTGTATAATAATGAGGGTCTCCTTCCATTTTCATGCAATTTCCCTTCTCTCTCCCTTTCTCTCCCACCTCTTGTCCCTGTTTAATGTTAATTTTCTTCTCATGCTCTTCCTCCCTGTTCTGTTCTTAGTTGTTCTCCTTATATCAAAGAAGACATTTGGTATTTGTTTTTTAGGGATTGGCTAGCTTCACTTAGCATAATCTGCACTAATGCCATCCATTTCCCTGCAAATTCCATGATTTTGTCATTTTTTAGTGTAGAGTAATACTCCATTGTGTATAAATGCCACATTTTTTAATCCATTCATCTATTGAAGGGCATCTAGGTTGGTTCCACAGTCTAGCTATTGTGAATTGTGCTGCTATGAACATCGATGTAGTGTATCCCTATAGTACACTCTTTTAAAGTTTTTGGGGAATAGTCTGAGAAGGGGAATAGCTGGGTCAAAGGTGGTTCCATTCCGAGCTTTCCCAGGAATCTCCATACTGCTTTCCAAATTGGCCGCACCAATTTGCAGTCCCACCAGCAATGTACAAGAGTACCCTTTTCCCCACATCCTCACCAACACTTGTTGTGTTTGACTTCATAATGGCTGCCAATCTTACTGGAGTGAGATGGTATCTTAGGGAGGTTTTGATTTGCAATTCTCTGACTGCTAGAGATGGTGAGCATTTTTTCATGTACTTGTTGATTGATTGTATGTCCTCCTCTGAGAAGTGTCTGTTCAGGTCCTTGGCCCATTTGTTGATTGGGTTATTTGTTTTCTTTTTGTTTAATTTTTTTGAGTTCTTTCTATACTCTGGGTATTAGGGCTCTATTTGAAGTGTGAGGATTTTAATTATTTCTTGCCTTCTGCTACATTTGCTGTTGTTTTGCTCTTCCTTTTCTAGGGTTTTGAGATGAAGTGTGAGCTCATTTATTTGTTGGTTTTTTCGTTTTTTGAGGAATGTACTCCAGGCAATGAGTTTCCCTCTTAAAACTGCTTTCCTCGTGTCCCATAGATTTCGATATATTGTGTCTGTATTTTCATTTATCTCTAAGAATTTTTTGATTTCCTCCTTTATGTCTTCTGTAACCCATTGATCATTCAGTAACATATTGTTCATTTTCCTAGTGATGTAGTATTTTTTCTTCCTTCTTTTATCATTGATTTCCAGTTTCATTCCATTATAATCAGATAAGATGCATGGTATTATCTCCACACCTTTATATTTACTAAGGGTTGCCCTGTGGCATAATATATGGTCTATTTTTGAGAAGGATCCATGTGCTGCTGAGAAAAAAGTATATCCACTTGATGATGGTTGATATATTCTATATATGTCACTTAAGTCTAGGTTATTGATTGTATTATTCAGTTCTATAGTTTCTTAATTCAACTTTTGTTTGGAGGATCTGTCCAATGGTGTGAGAGGTGTGTTGAAGTCACCCATATTTATTGTGTTGTGTTCTATTTGATTCTTGAACTTGAGGAGAGTTTGTTTTATGAACATTGCAGCAACATTATTTGGTGCATAAATATTTATAATTGTTATGTCTTGTTGGTGAATGGTTCCTTTTAACAGTATATAATGTCCTTCCTTATCCCTTTTGATTAACTTAGTCTTGAAGTCAATTTTATTCAATATGAGGATGGCCACACCTGCTTGCTTCTGAGGACCATGTGCATGATATGATTTTTCCCAACCTTTCACCTTCAGACTGTGTATGTCTTTTCCAATCAGATGTATCTCCTGAATGCAGCATATTGTTGAATTTGTTTTTTTAATTCAGATTACCAGCCTATGTCACTTTATTGGTGAGTTTAAGCCATTAACATTTAGGTTACTATTGATATATGCTTTGTACTTCCAGTCATGTTTGATTATTTATCTTTTTTTAAAAATTTATTTTGTTTCTACATGATTAGCTTTTTTTCTCCCCAACTCTAGCTTTACTGAGGTACTTCCCACTGTTGGTTTTGGTTGTTGTTTTTCATTTCTTCCTCGTGTAATGTTTTGCTCAAGATGCTTTGCAATGCTGGTTTCTGGCTGTGAATTCTTTTTTAACTTTTGTTTATCATGAAATATTTTTATTTTGTTGTCATACCTGAAGCTTAATTTTGCTGGATACAAAATTCTTGGTTGGCATCCTTTGTCTTTCAGTGTTTGAAATATGTTGTCCCACGATCTTCTCGCTTTCAGCGTCTCTGATGAAAAATCAGCCATTAACCTTATTGGTTTTTCCCCCTGAATGTAATCTGCCTCCTTTCTCTTGTAGCTTTTAATATTTTCTCTTTGTTCTGTATATTGGATATCTTCATAACAATGTGTCTTGGCATTGGTATACTGTGATTTTGTATGCTTGGTGTCCTGTATGCATCTAGAATTTGTACATTCATTTCCTTTTTTATATCTGGAAAGTTTTCTAAAATTATTTCATTCAACAGATTGCTCATTCCCTTGGTTTGGACCTCTATACCTTCCTCTATCCTGATGACTCTTTAAGTGTTTTTTATGTTATTCCATATCTCTTGGATGTTTTTCTCGTGGTTTCTTACCAGCCTTTCTGAGTTGGCTAGACTCTTTTCAAGATGATATATTTTGTCTTCCTTGTCTGACCTTCTGACTTCTACTTGCTCCACTCTATTAGTGATACTCTCGTTTGAGTTTTAAATTTGGTTTATAGTTTCTTTCATTTCTAGGATTATTGTTTGATTTTTTTGTATAATCTCTATCTCCTGGTAAAGTTGCTTATTTGCTTCTTGAATCTGTTTATGTAATTAATTTTCAATGTGTTCTTTCATTGTTTGAATTTGCTGTCTCGTGTTCTCTTTAAGATTCCATTTCATCTGTATAAAGTATTCCTTGAGTTCTTTATTTGACCATTTTTCTGATGCCTATAGGTTCTCCTGTAGATTTAGGCTGTCCTGCATTGTTTGTACTCCTTTTCTTCCTTGCTTTTTCATGCTGCTCATGTTACTTCCATTTCTATTTGACCTCTGAGTTATTGTTTACTCCTATAAATTTATTTTGGTTTTGTGCATCTCCGGGGTCTCTCCTTTGTGATTGGAGACTATGACTAGAGATGATAAATTTTATTGCAATTTAAAGCAGATTCATTCATTTCATAAAATGCGTATGGATTCTGATGGCATATAGTGATCTGCAGTTTGGTCTTGGGACTTATGTTTTGGTCGAGTGATGTAATGGTATAGAGATTGGTATATCTTGGCAACCTTGGAAGATTGCTCTACTGACAAGGTATATTAACAGGAGAATGGTCTGGAGTATTTGGAGGTAGCTAGGGAATTGGTAGCACTATATAATGCCTCAGAACATTTACCTATACACATTTAATAAATTACACAATAACAGTGTTGTAATACTTGGGAGGAAATGTATTAGAAGGGGAGAGAAGAAGTCACTAAAGAGAATGAGAGAAAACAGGTAGAATTCAAGAAAAGGGGAATAAGGAAATTGAAAAGAAATGAAAAGACAAAAAAATAAAAATAAAAATAAAAAAAATAAAAATTAAAAAAAATTAAAAAAAATGCAGTCTTAGAGTTTGATTAACTTCTCTTCCAGTAGGTGGAGCTGTGCCCACCAGGCCAAGCTTCTCCTCTCCATAAGCAGGAACCAATTCCTGTGAGGCGGCTCCTCCTCCCCCACTGGTCAGCTCTCCAATCCTGGGCGCCCAGGGTCTTTCCTGGTCTCCAGTCACTTCCCTGCTTTTCCTCCAGCCAGGCCCTGCTCACCAGTAACATTCACCACAAAACTGGCTACATGCTGGATCTGCCACTCCCAGAGCCCTATTTTCTTGAATGACTGGGCACACACTCTCTGTTTGCCATTCCCCCAGACCCTAAGGTTGTGGAGCTTGGAGCTGGGAACTGTCAGCTTATTCTCTCTGCTTCCCTCTGGTAGCTATGCCACCGGGAGCTGGCACAAGAGACCTCGGTTGTCAGCGCTGGTGGGAGCAGTAATCGGGGGACAGGTGTCACTCCTGACTCCCTCAGTCTGACAATCGCGCTCATTGGAGAGCTGGGGGGAGGGGCCCTTGAGATTTCCCTGCTGTGTGGGGAGGAGGGGCCCCGGGGATCACACACCTGCAGTTGCTGGTTTCAATGAAGCTATCCCCTCCGCCGAATTCTGGTGACGTCAGTTCTCTGCCATGGTGGTGTCCAATGAGAAGGGCGGCTGTTGGATCCCTTTGCTGGGTGTCCAATGCAAAGGGTGGGTCAGGTCTGGCTCTCCCAGGTCCCATCTTAATTCTGGGCCCGCTGCCTATGAAGGTTTGGTTGGTATCACCTCAAAAGTTTCATGGAGGAACCAAAGAGTTGTTTCTCTATTCCGCGGGAGCGTCTGTAGCACTGAGTCATGGCAGTTTGGCTGCGAGATGCAGACAATCAGCCAGAAACTGTGTACGGGGAGCCTGAATTCACCAGCTCCGGGCTGGGTGTGGGTTCTTAGGGGCACAAACTGCTTGGCTCAGGTCCACTTCAGCCCAGCATTGCCTAGTGATCCTGAGCAAACAGCATTCAGTTGGTTTAAGACTCCCTTTGCCCGCGCAGCTGAAGAGGTCAGAGAATTGATCTCTCAGCGCCCGCCACCATGTTGGATCTCTCCATCCCATCTTTTTTTGTAAGTATTTTTCTTTAGTTGTGGATGGACGTGGTGCTGAGAATCCAAGCTAGTGCCTCACACTAGCTACAACCCCCAACCCTTTTTAAAATTTTAGACATAATTTGCCCCATTGCTTAGGGCCTGGCTAAGTTGCTGAGGCTGGCTTAGAACTCGTGTTACTCCTGCCTCAGGGATTATAGGCATGGGCCACCATACTGGGTTGTTTTTATTTTTTGATGCACCTTCCAGTGGTGTGCAAAAGGCTCACCTTTTGGTCACATAGTAAGAAATGTCTATATTGATATCTTTATCTGTATTTTTAGTCTCTGTCTTAGGCTCCTGAAAACCTTTGGAATTTCCTGATGGAGATGAAAGGAGAGTCTGTTGTTATTAATAACCAGCCCCTTTCACTCATCTGAGTTTATGTTAATAAGGTAACTTTTAGAAATCCCCTGTGTCACCTCAGGATAGGAGTAAGTTGTCAATGGAACACATTCTGAGTAGAAAATTGAAAGAGGGAAGGAAGTAGGGCTGAAGGTTGAGTTAATTAATTTTGAGTAGTCACTGATTTAATAAATCATAATTATACAGTGAAACCTCCATAAAAACATTCAGGGAGTTTCTGAATTGATGAACAACCTGTATCCATGTGTCAGGGTGATGCCTCTCAAACTCCAGCATGGTACAGATACTCCTGAGCTCGAGACTTTTCTGGGCCTCACCTATGTACATGTTCATCTGACTATTCACTGTATCATTTAAAAGATCTTTTGTAATAAATTGTTTGGAAATACAGTTGTTTCTCTAGTAAATGGCTGTAGAAAATCATTCAATCTGAGAATGGATCTTGGGAATGGAGGATGGCCCTTTGGAATGAGGTAGAAATTTAGGGATACTAAGGAAAAAACCCTCTAAAGGAAAAACATGCCTATTGGGATGTGGAAAATAACTTGTGAACTGCCTCTGACTTGGACAAAGAAATTTAAGGAACAGAAAGGGACCAAAATAATTCCATAAATTAGATTAAAACTTTCCAGTTCTGCATAAATGTTCTGGAATGCAGAAAAGCAGGAACAAGATTTCAATAGAAAGACAATTCTAACCTCGTGAAGCTAGGGGCTAACATATGATTGAATTAATCACCTGATCAATCAGCTGAAAACAAGTTACGAGACCAGATTCTCTGAAGGGAAAACATTTTTCTCAATATTTCTCAATCTCTAGGGAAGTCCTTTCCCTTTGGATCATATATTTTACCTTTGTTCACTAATAAAATAACCTGACCCTAATCCCTGGTTATGTGTCTCTTTTTTTGCTCTTGAGTTGGCCCACATTATTCTCTGAGATTTCCTGTATTCACTTTTCACTTTCTAATGATGCTCTTTCTCTTTTCTGAAGCCCAACAATCCTTAAGTTCTTTTTTGTGGTATGGACAAAGATCTTGAAGGTCTGAGTAGAGGTTTCCTTTGCCACTGGAGAGACTTCACTGGACTTCCTTACAGTGATAGGAATTTCAGAAACAGGTGGGTAATTTCAGGAGTCATCCTGTGATTTTCACTAAGTCATAGGGGGCATACTTTTAAGACTGTGGGGTCCACTTAACCTGTGGGGTCTCTGCTCACTCCTTAAAATTGAATTATTGGACACCCAGATATATGCAGAGAGTTGGAGAATAACTTGCTGTGGAAAACTCCAAACATTTGGTGTCAGAAGTGTTCTGGAGTGTACTATGAAAGAGGACACATGGTTATTTGGAGCATTTCAGATCCCTTTTAGCATTTCAGTGGGCCATAGTCCCATCTTCTCCAATGAGCTCTGTACCTCAGTCTCACTGAGGACCCTATCGTACATTGCTTTCTTCCTTTGCTACTCTGCCTCATCCCAAGAGGTACTGTCTACTTGCTATATATGCCATTTTTGCATTCTTTGGAGCCACATTTTACTTCTTTTAGTAGATAATCACCTTTACTTTAATTCTTTTTCTTTTTTCAGTGATAGAGAATAAACCCAGTGCCTCAGGCATGAAAAAGTCTATATTAAGTTTTCCTTGTTCAAATGGTTTCTGGACTTTGATAGAACCATCTAAACCACAATTACTTAGTACCTTTTGAAGGAGGGTGCTGAATTGCTCAGAGCATGTGAGAAAGAGTAATTGAAGCATTGATCAATTTAGTAAAATGGTTAACTCCAACAATGACATTATATAAATATCTTGTTTTTTTGTGGATGTTAAGTATTTTCTATATGTAAATAGATTACTTGTCAGTTTGATGGAAAGAGTGTCAACAACAGAGGAGGAAGGAAAGGAGAAGGAGGAGGATGGAGGCAGTAGTGTTCACCTCCTCTCTCTACAGTTATTGAACCCTCATCTCCCTCTCAGTCTACTTCAGAATTATATCATCTGATTTACAATGTTACTACATTAATGCTGGGTCATGTTGCTCAGAATTTGTTGGTCATAACATTGTCACCATATTTTGCTTCTTTCATTTAACTGCTTCATATTTCTTCTCAACTTAGCTGTTGCTACTTGGAATATAGATTGGTTCATATGGTGTCAAGTGGCAACATGGGGGTGTTTGAGCCAACATAAATACAAAATTGAGGTCAACTGAAGTTGCACATGAAAGAAGCCATGATCAAGCTTGGTTTCCACTTGCTTCATTTCCTCATGTATTTTCATAACATGATTTTAGCTGTGATAAATGACTGAAGACAGAGAAACTGTGGTTGGAGTTAGTATACACTACAGTGGCATATGATCAAACCAAACTGAGTCATAGGACATACGAAATTTAAACAGATCAATTTCAAGCAAGGAATTAGATGACACCATCAAAAGCCTATCAACAAAGAATCCTGAGGCCAGATGGATTCACAGCTGAGTTGTACAGGACCTACAAGTAAGAATTAATACTGAATATTCCTCAAATTATTCCATGAAATAGAATAGGATGTAGCCCTTCTGAACTCATTCTACAAAGTCAGTATCATCCTGATACCAAAACCAGGCAGAGACATATCAAGGAAAGAAAATTTTAGACCAACATTCCTGATGAATATTGATGCAAAAATTCCCAATTAAATTCTGGCAAATTGCATACAAAAGCATATTTAAAAAAGTAATGCACCGTGATCAAGTGGGGTTCTTTCCAGGGATGAAAAGTTGGTTCAACATATGGAAATCAGTAAATATAATTGATTACATCAATAGACTTAAGGATAAGAATCATATGATTTTATCAATTGATACAGAGAAAGCATTTGACAAAATACAACACCCTTTCATGTTCAAAACACTGGAAAAATTCAGAATATTAGGAACATACCTCAACACTGTAAAAGCTATCCATGCTAAACCCAAGGCCAACATCATTCTAAATGGGAAAAATTGGAAGCATTTCCTCTAAAAACTGGAACAAGACATGAATGCCCTGTTTCACCACTTCTATTCAATATAGTTCTTGAAAAATTCTGTCCAGAGCAAGTAGACAGATGAAAGAAATTAAAAGGATACAAATAGAAAAAGAAGAAATCAAATTATTATTTGTTGGCGATATGATTCTATACTTGGAAGATCCAAAAAACTCCACTAGAAAACTTGTGGAATTAATGAATGAATTCAGCAAAGTAGCAGGATACAAAAATCAATACCCATAAATCAAATGCATTTCTATACATCAGTGATTAATCCTCTGACAGAGAAATTAGGAAAACTACCCCATTCACAATGGCCTCAAAAATATATATAAAATCTTTGGGAATGAACTTATCAAAATAGGTGAAAGACATCTGCAATGAAAACTAGAGAACACTAAAAAAAAGAAATTGAAGAAGATCTTAGAAGATGAAAAGATCTCATATGCTCTTGGATAAGCAAAATTAATATTGTCAAAATGGCCACAGTACCCAAAGCACTATACAGATTAAATATGATTCCAATTAAAATCCTAATATTATTCCTTATATAAATAGAAAAAGCAATTATGAAATTTATTTGGAAAAATAAGACCCAGAATAGTGAAAGCGATTCTTATCATGAAGAATGAAGCAGGAGGCATCACAATACCAGATGTAAACTATACTACAAAGCTATAGTAACAAAAATAGCATGATATTGGCACCCATATAGACATGTAGACCAATGGTACAGAATAGAAGACACAGAGAGAAACCCATTTAAATACAGTTATCTCATACTGATAATGGCAACAAAGACATACTTTGGAGAAAAAATAGCCTCTACAACAAATGGTGCTGAGAGAACTGGAAATCCATATGTAGCAAAATCAAAATAAACCCTCAACTCTCTCCATGCACAAAACTGAACTCAAAGTGGATCAAGGACCTAGGAATTAATCCAGAGATCCTGCACCTAATAGAGGAAGAAGTAGGCCCAATCTTAATCAGGTCAGATTAGGCCCCGACTTCCTTAAAAAGAGTTCTAAAGCACAAGAAATAAAATCAAGAATTAATAAATGGGATGGACTCAAACTAAAAAGCTTCTGCTCAACAAAAGAAACAATCAATGAGGTGAACAGAGCCTAAATTTTGGAGCAAATTTTTGCCATATACATGTCAGGTACAGCACTAATCTCCAGGATTTATAAAAATCTCAAAAAAACCTTAAAACCAACAAACCAAACAATTCAATCAACAAATGGGCTAAGGAGGTGAATGGACACTTTTTAGAAGAAGATATACATTCAATCAACAAATATATTAAAAAAGTTCAAATCTCTAATAATTAGAGAAATGCAAATCAAAACTACTCTAAGATTTTATCTCACACCAGTCAGAATGTCAATCATCAAGAAACAGACAACTATAAATGTTGGTGAGGATGTAGGGGAAAAGGCACACTCATATATTGCTGGTGGGACTGCAAATTGGTGTAACCACAATTCACAATAACTAAACTGTGGAGCCAACCTAGATGCCTTTCAGTGGAGGAATGGATAAAAAAACTGTGGCATATATACACAATGGAATTTTACTCAGCAATAAGAGGATAAAATCATGGAATTTACAGGTAAATAGATGTCGTTGGAGAAGATAATGCTAAGTGAAGTTAACTAATCCCCCCAAAACAAATTCCAAATATTTTCCCTGATATAATGAGGCTGACTCATAGTGGGGTAGGGAGGGGGAACATGGGAGTAATATATGAATTCTAGAGAGGGAAGAGGGGAGGGAGGGAAAGGGCAGGGGCAGGGATTAGCAAGGATTGTGGAATGTGATGAACATCATTATCCAAAGTATATGTATCAAGACATGAATTGGTTTACAAACAGAGATATGAAAAAATTGTGGTATATATGTTTAATAAGAATTGTAATGCAAAAAACACAAAGTACATGTATAAAAATTGTGTGAACATACTTTATATACAAAGATATGAAAAATTGTGCTCTATATTGTAATAAGAATTGTTATGCATTCCACTGTCATGTATTTAAAAAAATAAAAAAATAAAATAATCCAATAAAAAACACAACAAATTATGCAACCAATCTGGAAAGCAGTTTGGATATTACTTAGAAAACTTGGAATGGAACCACTATTTGACCCACTCCTTTGTCTATACCCAAAGGATATAGTAATGCAGCCACATCAATGTTCATAGCAGCTCAATTCACAATAGCTCAACTGTGGAAGCAACCTAGATGCCCTTCAATATATGAATGGATGAATAAACTGTGGTATATATACACAATGGACTATTCTCAGCATTAGAAGAGAATAAAACATGGCATTTTCAGGTAAATGGATGGAGTTGGAGAATATCATGTTAAGTGACATAAGCCAATCCCCCAAATTTAAAGGCTGAATGTTCTCTCTGATAAGTGGATGCTGATCCAAAATGGGGAGGGTGAAGCATGGGGAAATGGAGAAAATTTGATTGGGCAAAGGGGAGGGAGGGTAGAGAGGGGCCATGGGGGCAGGAAAGATGATGGAATGAGATGGACGTCATTACCGTAGGTACACCTAAGACTGCACATTTGGGTGTGAGGCTACGTGGTGTACAACCAGAGAAATGAAAATATGTGCTGCAATGTGTATAATGAATCAAAATGCATTTTGTTGTCATATATACCTAATTTGTTTTAAAAAGATACATTATAGTGAACAGTTGAGGAGCCAGTGATTATTTACATCATCCTGAGAACCATGATCATAGCAGTATATAATTTTGTATTTGAACAAGATAGCATTTTTACCATAATAAAGTATTTTAAAAACAACAGAAGAATATTACTTGTCATATCCTTCCTTCCATTTAGCCTGTACATTTATGAACTATATTATTTTTGAAGGAGCTATAGGCACACTTCTTTTGAAACAGAAAAGATTGTATTCAGATAAAAAGATTTTATACATAGAAAATAAAAGTAATCTTTTTTAAGAAGTGGTCCAGAGAGAGTGCTTAACACCCTTACTGTTGGTAAAGATTTGTTAAGATTGTTTTGATTTATAAGTTACCTAGGTATACATATTGTGATGAGTTTCTCTTGGAAATTTATTCTGATCCAGGTTGCAAACTGCTTTCCTTAAATTTTTAATTTTGTAGTAAATGAAATGTTTGATTACACAAAAGACAGACTGTTTTTTTTCCTGGATACATTTATTATATCCAAATCCACGGTGTATATTCTTGAAACCTTACTCTCTTTGTTTTATAGCAGAGCTCACTTCTCCAAAAGATTTTTTGATGCTCAGGTTTTTTTTTCAGGCTCAGTTTCTGCAAAGCCCCCCAGATTTCATAAGAGAGCATGAACTTAACCCCACAGGCCAGCTTCACTTTACTGTCCACATCAAATGGCTGCTGAAAGGCCTTTTTCGAGCAGTTCTACTCAGTCTCTGGTTGTTTTTGTCATGGTTTATTCCTATCTTAGTAGTACCTCAATATTATTCATGGTATCCACTTTTTATATTGCCAAGAAAAATTATTTAAAACATAATAACGTTAAAGTGTTGGGTTTTATGTCCTTTCAGTGTCATATGGGAGCATTAAAATGCTAATACAAAGATTATGTATTACTGTAGATATGTGTATGTGTGTGTTTATGTTTGTGTGTTTGTTCATATATTTTCTTTATCTATTCATCCATCCATGGATACTTAGGTTAATTCCATATTTTGGCACTTGTGAATAGTGTCACAATAAACATGGGAGTGCAGACATCTCTTTGCCACACTGATTTCCTTTCCTTTGGATATATTAGTAGTCATGGGATTGCTGGACAATAGCATCTTTAATTTAAATTGTAATTATTGTTGCACAATAAGCATCCTGTTCCTTAAAATACTCTGTGAATCAGCCTAAAGTAATATCAATTTTAATACTGATTAATTAAGTTCTTTGATTTCTATACTTGTCCAGGAATCTTTTTATTTATTTACAATTTTAGTATCAGAAAAGTTTTATAAATAATTTCTTGCCCCTAACTGGTGTAGTATGTGATACTGAACTAAAACTGGAAAGAAAAACATCCGATTGAGTCAATGTGGTTTGTTTGAGAAATAACACACATACACACACACACACACATACACACACATATAGAATTTTCTTTTTCCCCATAAATATTCATAATTGTGTGTAATATAATCCTTGGTCAGTATTGCTCCTCAGAAAGATATTTATGACTATGAAAACTATACAGTATTTTCTTGCTTCCAATAGATTAATTTTATAAAAATATTTATATTAGTTGTATATAGAACATTTTTATATTAGGCAATTTTTATGATAAACATGTTACAAAATATCTTTTTATTAATTTGGAAATATGAAACATTGAAATGTAAGTTGCAACATACCCAAGTATTATTTCCCCTGCAGAATTGACAAGAAGAGTAAAGAGAGCAAGAGACTTTTCCAGATCATCCCCACAGGACTGGAATTCAGATCCTTGAAAGCTTCTCATCTCAAAACCATGGACCCCCTTCTCATTCCCTTACCTTGGTCTTCCACATAGCTGGGTACCTTCCAGTTTCCACTTCATCACAAAGTCCTTGGCTACTGTTTTCTTTGCCTCATTCTCTGTATGAACCTTTACTTGTTGTCCATCACCTTTTCCACTCACGTTTCTGACTCTCTCTGCCTCAGTGAGGAGGACATTGATGGGAAGCAGAGTTCTTTACCAGAGGGAGAGGGACTCTCAGAAAGGCCAAGGGACGTTTGGGAGAGTTAGTTTCTGTTCTCAAGGGTCATCCTCCCCAAATGGCTTTAGTTTTCCTTCTTTGGCACCTCCTATGTGTCCTCCCACCACACAAAGCTCTGGAGAAAAACCAGAGTCTCTGGGGTGCGGCCTATTCCAGACGTCTCATCATTGGTTCTGAGGGAGTTCATTAATCTTTCAATTCCACTGGGTCCTTTATTCTTTCCTTCTTTCTTTTCTCTACTTTTCTACATTGACTAGCCACATGGCCTTTCCAGTATGGTTAGAGGGATGCTCTAATAATCCTATTATGATCAAGACTATTCTCCATGTCCATCATCCTCTCTAGTACCTGCAGGATACTTTAACAAAGATTCTGTGAGCTGAGCACCAGGAGGAAGGGTACCCAGCCCACCTGTTCTTTATCAACTTACCTCTGAAGAAGCAAGGGCAACAGAAAGTTGGGTTCCTGCTCCACATTGTCTCATTCCCCCTGGATATTGCTCCTTTGACCTGGACCTTGGCCTGCCCTGGTCCACACTGGGAAGTGTTACAAAAGATGATCTGACTGGACTCACAGTTGAATGCATCGTGGGGATTTTGCTTGCTGTATTAAATGCTGTGTCATTTTTCTGAGGGAGAACAGGGGTGTGATCTCTCTGGCTTAGTACCAGGAAATATGGAGTGGTACCATGCTACTATGGTTTGGGTCTTAAATGTCCCCCACAATTAAATATTTGACTCCTACCTTGGTGCCAGTGGGAGATGGTGGAGCCTTTAGGAGGTGGGGCCAACTGAAGGTCTTTAGGTCATTGTGGGTGTCCCCTTGAAGGAAATTTTAGGACCCTTTTCTCTTTGTCTCTCTCACTTTTTGGCCATGAGATGAGATGTTTTGCTGCTGCATGTGCTCCCACCATGATGAGCAGAGTTACCCCAAAGCATCAGGGCAATCCATGTGCCTCATACATGCTAGGAAAGCACTCTACCACTGAGCCACAATCCCAGCCCCACATGCCCTTCCTTAAAGTTATGTATTTTGAACATGCAGCTAACAAATATGTACACATATTATTCATCTCAAAACAAATAGATGTAAGAGTAAAATTTTTATGATGAGATAGTAGAGAATAGGAAAGGTAGCAGAATACAACAGTTACTAATAGGGCATTATGTAAAAATGTGGATGTGTAACGGATGTGATTCTGCAATCTGTATTTGGGGTAAAAATGGGAGTTCATAATCCACTTGAATCTAATGTATGAAATGTGATATGTCAAGAGCTTTGTAATATTTTGAACAACCAATAAAAATGTTTATGATGAAAGTTCTAATGTACTCTTTGCCTCCCCTTTTGACCCCCAGGTCCCTGGAGCATCCTAAGTGCTGGTGCTTTCAATTCTTTTAGATTTATACTGTGCCTTGGGGCAGACCTGCCCCTGTCAGTGTTTGTCCACTTGACTCTATGACCTTGGAAAACTTCCACTATTGTAGAGGCGCCATCCCTCATCTCTAGAATGAGGACAGTGAGAATCACTGCATGGTATTGTACTGAATCATCATGGGAATGAAGTATAAAATGTTCCAGGTAAAATGACCCTCAGTGAATGGTGTGCCTAAGTATTTCTTGTGGTTATTAGAGAGCAGAGGCCCTGGCTTTGCCTGGGTGGAAGAGTCTCTGTGACAGGAGAGGAACAGGATGTGCAGCATCCCAGGGACTGTTAGAATATGCCTCTTGGGGCTGGACAGGGCCTCTCCTGCCCTGGGCCCCCCTTACTTCTCTGAGGGGCAGAGGTTCACCTTTGAGACCTCTAGGCCTTTATCCATGACCCAGTTCTGAAATCCCTCCACTGGGTCTCACCTGTTTCACCCATGACCATACATGGGCCTTATCTACCTGGGATTGGGAGGATCAGTAAATTCTTCCCGGGTCACTGATGGATCACACATATGGTCAGTGCCTGTGCTGGCTCTCTGCAACTGATCTGACATTGCAGTAACTGGGGAACATGTTTCAGATACTCTGGGCCAATATGTTCACTCTGGTGTCCATCTCCTGATAGGTCAGACCAATGCCAGGCTCCTCAACCCTCCCTTTTTTTAAAAAAATATTTTTAGTTGTAGATGGACACAATACCTTTATTTTATTTACTGTTATGTGATGCAGAGGATCAAACCCAGGGCCTCACATGTGCTGGCCAAGGGCTCCACCACTGAGCCACACCCCAGCCCTGCTCCTTCCTTTTTATGGCAGCTTTCTCTCAGTCTGCTGTCTTTCCTTTTAAATTTTTATTTATTGTTTGCTTTTCATTAGTCTAATACATTTTAGTCAACTTTCTATAAGCATGTTTATTTTTCTCCCTCTGGTCTCACTCCCTTACCCTTCTCTATCTCAGGGCTTTAGTGAGAGGGATACTTTATGTCCCTGGAATCTCAGATGAGGAAGGGGTGAATTGATCATGCAGAAGGTGGTGGGGTAGGTGCTCCATCCAGGAGGGCTCAGTAGCTGAATTCAGGGTGGGGCTGGGCCAGGGCCTGGCTCCACTAAGAGACAGAGGCATAAGGAGGTCTCTCAGACACTGCTGGTTGGATATTTCAGGATGTATTCAATCCGAAGTATGAACTGAATTGGGGGTATGGGGGATTAACTACTTTATATCAACTGTCACATTTTTAGAATCTCAATGCATTTAATATATTTTACATTAACCATTGTTTTATGATTTTGGCAATTATCTGATGCTATTTAGAAAACATTTAATATGGGAAAAGATAAGAGGTATTTATTACATGTTGGTCTTGAAAGAAAGTTAATATTAACCTCATTAGTATCAGGATCATTTAAGTTTATACAAGAAAATTATTTGTGGTTTACTGAATAGTGTTTCTTGTCAAAGCAGCTGAACGGCGATCCTGATGAGCTTGGAGAGGACAGTGCTCATGTTCGTTCGGTGTCCCTGTCAGTGCTGGTCAGGTATTCTGCCAATGTTCTTTAAGCAGACCTGATCTGCACTTTGTCACTACTTCCACCCCCTCCTCCCCAAATGGAAGGCAAAGTGCACCTTGGGAGGGAGAATGCTCAGGTCAGGGTGAGATAAGCTTTCTGGCCATGTAATTGAGGCAACTAAGAGTCCAAGGTCCCTTTCAGGATCTTGCTCACTTGAGTTACCTGGGGCAGGGGGCTGGGCTGGGCTGGAGATGTGGTGGTGGGAGGCAGTCTCCGGGCACATCTAGCATCTCCCTCCTCTGGGAAGATACTAGATTGATGTTATCAGATGGCAGGGCTCATGGCTTTATCTCTGCAATTGTAATAATGAGATGGCATAAATAAAATTTATGTAGCACAGTTCTTGATAATTAGTAGGGATTCGATATAATTTTGTTTTCTTCTTTTTGTATCATGTCCCTAACATTTCCAAGTTAGAGTTCGCCCTTAGGGCAGGGATTGGTGGTGGCATTGTGGGGTGGTTGTGGCATTTCACCTCTAAGTGGGGTTGTTCTGCAGTGTTCCAGGAAAATTGTGGGCACCCTCTTTTTGCTACTCTGCTGTGCTGCTTTCTTCCTGGTAAAGGGAGCGATGTCCAGAGGGCAGGGCACACTCTGCCCAGGCTCCTTTTGCAAGTTTTTGCTTTAGATGGTGGAAGGAGCCAGAGAGGGGTTGCTCCTCTAACTGGGAGGGCTTAGTGGGGTCCCCGTGTCAGAGACTCTGCAGAGATCACTGCAACGTATGTCTGGCTCTGCTTTTTCCCCCTATTCCTGGGGACCAACTGCCTTTTGGAAATGAGGAATTTGGGACCTCAGCATTGGACTCAGAAGCAGAGGGTAGGGATCTAAGTGAAGTTTGGGGCAGGTGCAAATTCTGAGGGAACCTTTGGGGCTGCTGGGGTCCTTGTGACTCTGACCTATCTCCAGCTGCTGTTTTTAGAGGTGCTCCAGGAAGTCACAGCCTTTCATAGGTGGGAGAACACAGAAGCAGGTAAGTTGGCTTTGAAGACACCTGTGACCTAAGTGGAGGAAACCAGGGAGAAGCTGGTGGCAGGAAGAAGCTGTGGATGAGCTGGTGCGAGAGGCAGTGGGAGTGGGTAGGTGAGACAGTCTTGTTCTAGGAAGAACCAGGAGAAGCTTAATGAGGGTTGTTCCTATATTCATTTGTTTTAATGATATTTCTGTAACATTTTCTGGGCCCAGGCCCTCTTCTAATTACATGTAGTGACTATAAATTCACCTCATTTTCATTGCAAACTTGGGGGGTAGTTGTTGTAACTATGCCCATCATACAGATAAGGAAACTGAGGGCAAGAAGTTCATTTGGAGAGTGGCTGAGTCTGGAGGGCAGCCTAGGAGTTGGCTCCCAGAATTTGTTCTTCCCAATACCACAGACTGCCTTCTCCCTGCCACTTCCAAACAGTAGGTGATTTGGGGTCTTTTCTCTGATCAGGGCTCATTAGCTCTATGCTCTGTCTCCAGGAAGGGTCCCTTACCTCTCAGGATGAAATCTTTCTTAAAGAAACCGAGGAAAGGACAAACCTGTTGGTGGGGCTATGTGCGGCCAATGAAGCACCATGTCCTGAGCCCACAGTGGAAGGGACTGGGATAATTCAGGTTTATGTGAACTCCATATCTAAAAAAGCAGGGCAGGGTTCTGGGCTCCTGTGATGGGCACTACAGCCTCCTTGAGGTTGTGTGTGTCTCTGACGCTGCCCAGGCCAAACCTGGGCATAACTAGAGGGTAGAACAAGAGAGAATCAGGAGCTGGATGTCCTTCCTGATGAGAGCCCTGAATCTGGGCCCTCCTTTCTGGGGGGTCATGAGTGGTGTGTGAATAACAGAGAGATAGAGGAATGGCTTCCACCACAGAGCTCCAGGTATGGGGAATGGAAGAGCCTGGTGTTCTGGGATGAGTAGAGCTGCCCTGAGTTGGCCTGGGAAAGAAAGGAACATTTTCTTACCAGGGAACTCTAATGGTTTCCTGATACCACAGTCTTCCCAGAAGAGCTGGAAGGATCCTGGGCTCAGCTATTTGTCAGTGTTAGGGTTGTGGGGGGCCCACCACCCTGTTAGTATTATGTGCCACTAGGAAATGCTTTGCTTCAGCAGGGGACTGCTGTCCAGCCCTGAGCCTTGCTCTCTATGCTGAGGTGCTAGAGCTCTGGGCTGGACCTGCCTCCTGCCTGCAGGTCTTGGCCCTCATCCCCATTTCTCTTCCCAGCTCTAAAGATATGGAAGGGTGCTGCAGTCACTCCTTGCTCTGCTGTCTCACTTCCTTGCTTCTCCTTGTCCAGCTGTCCATGGGTGAGTGTCCCCATTGGTCTTCCTTTGTGGTTTTAAACAGCAGGATATAAAACATTTGAAAGTATATTTTCCATCATTTTTTGTTTTCTTGCATTTTTTTGGTGTGTATTGCAAGCATTAATTCTTTCATTTTATTCCTGAAATATTAATGAAATGTTGATTGTTAGGTGGTATTCTATGAAAGAATCAGACAGAAATTCTGTCATAAAGTTTGCCTTCTAGTTGGAGAGAGTGAGTAATAACTGCAAGTAGGCAGAGAGGCCTAAGTGTATTGGAGGAGATGACCGTGATGGGAAATGTAGCAGGGCAGGGTGTGGGCAGTCAGGGACATGGGAGGCAGGGTGTGGGCAGGCAGCAGTGTTCAGTGAGGTGGTGTGTAGATGGGAACATAACCCTAGAGAAGGAGGAGTGAGCTGTAGGACCATTTGGGAGAAGGACTCCTAGAGGAGGAGCCCATGCAGGGCTGGCAGTGTGCTGAGTGTGAGGAAGCACAGAGGCCAGTGTTGTTGGAATAGAACCCATGGGGAGAGAAGTAGCAGGTGAGTTCAGAGGCATCTTGGGAAGGAGGGTCCACCTTGTCAGGCCTGGGGAGAAGTGGGAAGCCACGTGGAGGCTTTGAGCAGAGCAGCAGCATGGATCAGCTCACATGTTAACAGGATCACTGAGATCAGGAATCTTAGTCATCCTCCAGTTGAGATTTAAAGGTGTCTGAGACCAGAGTGGAGAGACACATGGTTTGAGAGTAGCTCTTTGGAGGCCCATTGCAGCATTTCCTGCAGAGGAGTCATGTGTAGCCTCAGAAGCCCAAGAGCACCAAGGGGTGGAGAGTGATGTCGACTTGCTTCTTGAACATGCAGTGATGGGGGTTTCTGTGAATGATGAGAGCAGGATCTTCACAGCAGTAAGTAGCATTTGACTCTGTGTTTTAAAGTGCATATGTATTTCTCTCCTCCCTCAGTGGAGGTCAAAAATATAGACTGAAGTAAAAAATTTGGAATTGGAAGAGGGGAATTTCCAGGGTGTGACTGAATGACCAAAGAGGGTTGCACTTTTGTCAGGTGTGCTCTTTGTCAGTTTTGAGGTTTGTCCTGAGACAGGACAAGTTTGACTTGGGATTCACAATGTGTGATCCCCAGACCACCCTTGGAACTTCTTGTACATGCACATTCATTTGCCCATCCCAGATCTAGTGAAGGAGATGCTCTGGAATGGGGTCTAGTGATGTGTGCTCTATAAGGCATCCTAGTGGTTGAGGTGTATGAAATCTTGAGAACCACTGAATTAGAGATTACTTCATGGAAGGGCCTGGGACCAGGACCAGAAGACAATGAGGGAGTGTCCTTGACATCATTTCTGGCCACATCATTATGATCAGAAGACCTCTTCCAAATCTATCAGACTGGAGGGTTCATCTCATGTGGCCCTGCCCCAGCTTTCCTGACCTTCCCACCTGGTGGTGTGTGTTCTCTGTTTTTTGGTCTCTCTAGCTTCCTTTCCCCTATGTCTGTGTTCACAGAGCAGTTCTAGGTTGTTGGCCCTCAACACCCCATTGTGGCAGTGCTGGGCAAGGATGCCATACTGCCCTGCGCCCTACTCCCAGCCATGAATGCAGAGAACATGGAACTGGGGTGGTTCTGCACCACATTCTCATAGGCAGTGTTCATCTACTGGAACCAATGGGAACAGACTGAGGAGCAGATGGCTGAGTACAGAGGGCAGACCTCACTGGTGAGGGACTTCCTTTCAGAAGGGCAGGCTTCTGTGTACATCCACAAGGTCCAGGATTCTGACAATGGAATGTACACCTGCTTCTTTAGACATGGAGGCTTCTATGAAGAGGCTGATTTGGAAGTGAAGGTGGCAGGTTAGTTTCTTGATGTTTATTCAAGAGACCTTGGGAGTACTGGGTTTGGTAGGAATATCAAGAATCATCCAAATTAAGCCTCACATTTTATAGGTGAAATGAAAGAAAAAAGTGGCTCATCTTTTATTCATTGATTCAATTCAAGCACTGTTTGGGGGCATCTAAAATATGTGCGGACTTATCCTGTGCCCAGAGATATATCAGTGTAACAGAGATCCCAGCCATGAGGAGTTTACTTTCAAGAGACAAAGGAAGAAAAATTATAATAAATAACTCAGTAGAAGATGTGATAAGGTGATAATTACTTAAGACAAAAGACTAAGTAGAATTCAGAAAGGGGCACAGGATGTGGGCTGGGAAGTTGGGACAAGGTGCAGTGTTACATACGGACTCAGGCAGAGCCTTATTGACAGTCTGAGCAAGGCTCAAAGGAAGTAGGTATTTAGCCAGGTGGATATCTGGGGGGCAAGAGTTTAATGTAGAGGGAACACCTGGTATGAAACCTTTGAAGTAGGAGTATGGTTGATTATTCTGGGTATAATGAGGCCATCATCATTGGTAGGAGGAGTGAAGGGAGGATGGTAAGAAGTGGCAATACTGGAATAAAGAGATGGTCCTGCATTAACACCACTCACAGGTGTCAGGATGAGATCATTAGGAGTGGACACCTGGGCTGGCACAAGAGCCCTGGATGTTGATGGGCTGGAATGTGAAAAGGCAGAGGGCAGACAACATGGTGATTGTGGCTACTTGCATTTGAGCAGATAGTTCTTGGTATTGAGTATGTGGACCCTGAGGGTCTCAGATGGTGGAGTCTGGGGACAAGTGTTGGAGAGGAAGGCAGTTTCTAGGTCAGTAAAGGCTTTGTGTGCTGTGTTATGGAGTTCGAATGCAGAGTAGGGGAATTCTAAATGGAGCCATTCAGGGAATGCTCATGTTGGCAGTTGTGAATGGGAGGTTTGGAGATGAGCAAGAAGGAGGCATGAAGTGTAGTTATGATGTGGAGAAAATGAGTGCCTGACCTGAGGCATGGCAGTGGGATGGGAGAGGAGGGGTCAGACAGGTTTAGAAACTAGAGTCAACTGAGTAGATTTATGGGCACAGAGTTTGGAAGGGGAGGAGAAGGGTTCAGAGACTTCCAGGATTTTATTTGAACCATTTGTTGTTTTGTGGCAGGACTATTGATAATTATGTGTCAGTTCTACTGCTGTGATAATGCTGTGTTACAAACAGCCACAATCTCAGGTGCATTTGGCAATAAAAATGTAATTAATTCAGGCACTAAGTGAGTTCAATTAATTGGGGCTGAACTTGGCTTATCTCACCTGGGTTTACTCACATCTTTGGTCATATTTCAGAAACATAATTAAACCAGAATATCCCTTCCATGCTAGGAGAAAACACTTTTATTACTGAATAAGCATCAAACCAGAGTGTGATACATAGTATGGTGATCTGTGAACGGATTACACAACCAGAAAAATAATTTCCTCTTTCTCTTTAGAGTCAATCATATATAATCTCCTGTATATTTGTTTTCAATATGAACAATGAGTAATCCTCCACTAAGACGGCTCAAAGCACTATTGTTCCATATAACTCATCCGAAATTTACCTGGTAGTTTGGGAGACCATCTGGGTCATCTAATAGGCTTCATCTGGAAGCAAAATAAACTCCTCCAGCTTTATAACAGGAAGCAGTTTTATAACTTAGAGTAAGATACCCACATAAGTTAGACTCCTATCTTTCCACAAAAGGGGGCAAAGGGTTGCTATCTTCCCTAATGTTTATATTTCAAAGAAATGGCTCCCAGGTCCTTGAGAAAGGCATTCCTGAACCACAAAGCTGGCAGAAAACCTAACCAGTTTTCAAAATCATATATAAACATTTCAAAAGAGGAGAAAGCACCTATTTGTAATTGACATTTCCTAAAGCAAATGGTATAAGAAAAAAGAATAAAATCTTTTATTCAACAGGGAGAATTAAGCTTTTTACTTGTAATTTTTATTTGTTCATAAGTCAGCTGAAAAGTTCACCAGGTGCGTCTTGGTTGGGTGTGCTCATGTTTTAGGTGGTCATTTGGCTGAACTAGAGCAACTGTATCAGGTTGACCAGGCAATGTCACATGAGTCCATTCTCCACTGGATATCCCAGGATTGTCCTCCTGTGGAAATAGTAGAGGGTAAAACCAAGGTGCAAGTGCTTTTCAAACCTCTGCACTAGACACAGTAGCTAATTTCTCATTGGCTAAATCAAATCCCATGCCTGGGCCCAGAGGCAGAAGATAACGGCTGTAAAAGTGTGTGGAAGTGGGAGAACTAGGTATATATAAGGGTTTGGAATTAGGGAGATTTTAATTTTTGTTTTATCAAAAGTGGTACAAATTTATGAATTCAGTTTTGAGTTTTGAGTTTGATGTGTATGTGAGGAAACCTGGTAAAGATAACTCATGGGAACATGGGTGTAGGAGAAGAGAATTCAGGAGACAAGATGGTCACTCTATATAATTTTGGACATGATATACAGAGAGGCAGATATCTCAGGAGAGTGTGTGAGATGAGAAGACTGAGATTCAAGGAGGGAGTCTTGGGATCAAATTCTTCCTGTTTGCCTTGGCCTCACAGTTGGGGAGAAGAACCCATTGCCCTGTGTGGGTCCCTGTGCTCCTTCCTTTTCTTCCCTCTTCCCATAGAATTCCCAGAATTCAACATGAAATCCTTCCCTCTGAAGTTTTGTGATATCTAGGCAACTCTGGGGTCTCAGGGTCCAAGGTGGCCTCCTGGCGCTCCACAGCTTCCTACCCACAGGGATGAGCTCTGACCCCCAAGTGCACATAGAAGGGACAGAAGAGGATGGAGTACGCTTGGTGTGCAAAGCTTAAGGATGGTTCCCAAAGCCCCAGGAGCAGTGGAGAGACCTCAGTGGAAACAAGTTCCCAGCACTTTCTGAGGACCATACCCAAGACAGTGAAGAGCTGTTTAGTGTGGAGGCCACTTCGGTGTTGAGAGACAGTTCTGTGGGGAATGTGACCTGCTCTGTGTTCAACCCTGTCCTGGGCCAGGAGAAGGCCATGGCTATTTACATCCCAGGTCAGTGCTGCTTCCCACTCCCAGCAGAGCTGTGGGGAGGGGCTGGCCTCTCTGAGTGTGCTGGCTCTCCTGGGTGTGTCCCTGACCTGCTGTCTGCCTCAGCCACAGAGCCTTTCTTGTGCCCAGCTGGCCGTTTGTGCCCAGCCAGACTGTGGCATTTGGTGGCTCGCATGGGGAGGGACTGAGGGTAAGTAAACTGCTCGCCCCTGAGGGCAGGGCGAGAGGATAGGTAGCCATTTTAAGATTCCTCTTTTGTTTTGCTTCATTTTTGTTTTAAGTTGCCTGTCCCTGGAGATGAGTGAGACGGAAGAAAAACTGCTCACATCTGAGGAAAAACTATTTACATCTGAGGAACAGATAGGGAGAAAGGACGGATGCACATGTCAGGAGGATAGAGAGGCTATAATGAATTTTTGTTGTTCCCTTTTTGTTTCATTCTGTCTCGGTTTTGTTTGGCGTCATCTTGTTGGGTTGTATTATAGTAGAAATATGGGATCAGAAATTAGTGAAAAACAAACCAAAAGAATGTTAAGTAAATTGTTAGAGGAAGGAGGCATCCCAGGAAAATCAAGAGCAGTCAGGGCATATGTTGATACAATACAAAAAATGTAGCCCATGGCTTTTTAAGGAGGAGTTGTTAAGTATATCACAATGGAACCATCATGGTGAAGATTTAAAAAGAATAGAAAAGAACAGCTCAGGAACTCTGCCAGTTGGCACATTGCCATTGTGGACGTTTGTATCTGGTTTGCTTAGTTCAAAGCCTTCAAGTCAGACAAAGGTAGAGGAAGGAGAAGACATATTGATTCAAGTAAAAGAGAAGGTCTCTCAAGTTAGTCAGAAAGAGGAAAAGATTCAAGTAAAAGAGAAGGTCTTTCAAGCTAGTCAGACAGAGGAAGGAAGTTTAGAGCAGAAAAAGCCATCAGGGGAAAAGTTACAACAGGAGACTGCTACTAACACCTTTCTATCACCAGAGGGTGTAAGTGTCCAACCAACAGCACCACCTCTACAAGAGACTGCTACTAACACCTTTCTATCACCAGAGGACATAAGTGTCCAATCAACAGCACCACCTCCATAGGCTGGGAGGCTCCCAACCCCCGCAGTTGATAGTTGGGATCCTGAGACAGGATCTCAAGTATTAACATGCCCTGTATTTGAGGTAGGAGGGCAGCGAATTTACCATGCTTTAAATTTCAAAACAGTGAAGCAGCCAAAAGAGGCTGTAACAACCTATGGTCCTCAAGCACCCTTCACTGCAAGCTTGGTCGAATCCATTACCAACTTGAACATGACGCCAGCAGATTGGGCTAATATGTGTAAAGCTGTGCTAAATGGAGGACAATACCTGTTATGGAAGGTTGCTAATGAGGAATTTTGCAAGGAGACAGCTAGGGGAAATGCAGCAGCTGGTTATCCTCAGAGAAATCTAGATATGTTGTTAGGAAAGAGACCTTATGAGGATCAGCAGCAACAAATTGCATATGATACTGGTGTATATTTACAAATTGCTGTAGATGCAGTTAAGGCATGGACAAGGACATGGAGGTTTACAAGGTCAATTATCTAAGATAATACAAGGAGCTAATGAATCTTACGCTGAATTTGTAGATAGGCTTATTCAAACAGCTACCAGAGTTTTTGAGAATATAGAACAAGCAATGCCATTAATAAAACAACTGGCTTATGACCAAGCGAATCGTTGGTGCAGAGATATCATTAGACCATGGAAACATGAAGATTTAAGCACATATATTAAATTATGTAGAGACATTAATGAACAAGAGCAAGTCGTGGCAGCTGCAGTAAAACAGGCTTTAGATGCCAGAGACATTAATGAACAAGGGCAAATTGTGGCAGCTGTAGTAAAACAGGCTTTAGATGGCAGGCCAAGAACATGCTACAATTGTGAGCAAACAGGACATTTTAAAAGGAATTGCCCCATAGGAGGAGGGTTTAACAAAACTAGGTATCAAATGAGTAGAATACCGGGTATTTGCCCACCATGCCATAGAGGGAGACATTGGGCTAATGAATGACATTCTCAAACCACCATAGAGGGTACTCCATTATCAAAAAACAAACAAGGATCAAGTGTTTATCCATGATATCATGGAGAAAGGCATTGGGCTCCATTGCCAAAAAATGGACAGGGGGGCCCAATGCTCCGGGGCCCAAAACCACAAATATATGGAGCACTGGAGGAACCCAGCAACCCCATCAGTGTAGTGCCCAGGACACATTGTCCATCAGATCCCTCATCAGACAAACCAGAGGGAGTGCAGGGTTGGACATCTGCACCTCCACCAGATCAGTACTAACTCCAGAGATGGGAGTTCAAATCATTCCCACAGGGGTGAAAGGACCTCTTCCCAAAGGAACAGTAGGCTTATTATTGGGACGAAGCTCTTCTACTCTAAAAGGACTTATGATAAGTCCTGGGGTAATTGATCCCAATTATGAAGGTGAAATAAAAATTATAGCCAGTTCTCCAAAGGGTATATCAGTAATTTCACCAGGGGATAGAATAGCACAGTTACTAATAATACCAAGCCTACATGATAAATTTTCCAGTCGTGCTATAGAAAGAGGTTCCAAGGGATTAGGCTCCACAGGTGTAGATTGGGCTATGCTGTCTTTAAATTTAGATTCTCGCCCCATGCTAAAACTAAATATTCAAGGACATGAATTTAATGGGCTACTGGATACAGGTGCAGACCTTAGCATTATCTCTCATCAAGAATGGCCAAAACATTGGCCATTTCAACAAGCAACTCTAACGCTTTGAGGCCTAGGAGTGGCGACTAATCCCCATAGAAGTGCAATAGTATTAGATTGGAAGGATCCTGAAGGATGTGAAGGAACTATACAGCCATATGTATTGGATCATCTTCCCATAAATTTATGGGGACGAGATGTCCTAGATCAATTAGGTTTGACATTAACAAATAACATCAACCAAAATGCACCCACTATTATGACTAGACAAGGTTTTAGGAAAGGAAAAAGATTAGAAAAACAAGAACAAGGTATAGCAGCACCAATACAAATAGATCAAGAACAGACAGACATGGGTTGGATTTTCAGAAAGGGCCACTGAGACAATAAAAATTACTTGGAAATCAGAAAGACCAGTATGGTTTCCTCAGTGGCCCCTGACTAAAGAAAAGATAAAAGCAGCCCATGACCTGGTCAAACAACAATTAGCGGAAGGACATATACAACCTTCTGTTTACTATCCCTGCACTGAATCATGAAGGTCCTGATCAGAGATATGAATGGAAAGTACTCCCTCAAGGGATGGCTAACAGCCCAACTATGTGTCAAATTTATGTTAACAAAGCAATCCAGCCACTTAGAAATCAAAATCCTGAACTATAAATATTTCACTATATGGATGATGTATTATTAGCACACAAAGCTAAAAACACAATGCTAGAATGTTATGCCACACTTACAAACTTATTAAAAAATTATAATCTAGAGATAGCAATAGATAAAGTACAATTAAATTTTCCAATTAATTATTTAGGAGTTCTATTATCCTCAACCATGGTCTGTCCACCAAAAATTCAAATATGAGTAGATCAACTCAAATCACTTAATGACTTTCAAAAGTTATTAGGAGGCATAAATTGGATAAGACCTTATCTAGGTATACCAACAGGAGAGTTGGGACCTTTATTTGATATCCTAAAAGGTCCATCAGATCCAAATTCACCCTGAATGTTAATGCCTGAAGCAAGAAAGGCATTAAAAATCATTGAAACATATGGAAAATATGCATTTGGATAGAATTGATATAAGTTTGCCTTTATTATTTATTGTACTACCAACAAAAAATATTCTTACAGGAGTATTTTGGCAAGAAGGTCCATTATTATGGATACATTTATCTTATTCTCCTAACACTATTCTTACTAGGTATCCTGAGGCTGTAGGACAATTAATACTCAAAGGAATAAAAGCAGCAAAGGGAGTGTTTGGAATTTCCCCCAATAAAATTATTATTCCATATACTATGAATCAAATTGATGAGTTAGCTAATGAGTTAAATACTTGGGCAATAATCATGTGCAAATCTAATGTTTCATTTGATAACCACTTACCATCTAATCCTTTATTGTCGTTTTGGTCATCACATCCTGTAATTTTTCCAAAAAATGACAAGAAAAACACCTATCATGAATGCTCCAAATATATTCACTGATGAGTCAAATAATGGTACAGCAGCAATAGTTACACCTGATCAAACTTTTACATTTTTAGTACCCAAACAATCAGCTCAAAAGGTAGAGCTTAATGCAGTATTACAAGCTTTTGTGATGTTTAAAGATTCTATATTTAATTTATTTTCTGATAGTCAGTATATAGTTAATGCTATAGTATCTCTTGAAGATGCTGGTAGGATTTCCCCTTCCTCTACTGTTTTCTTTTTGCTTTCCACTATACAAAGCCTAATCTGGGACAGAAAAGATCCATTCTTTATAGGACATATCAGGGCACATACAGGATTGCCTGGAGCCCTTAGTTTGGGCAATGATTTAGCAGATAAAACTACACATGACATACATATTTTCTCTACACTAGAAGAAGCTACAAATTTTCATAAAAAGTTCCATGTCAATGCTAATACTTTACAAAAGCATTTTAAAATAACTAAGGAACAAGCTAGACAAATAATAAAACAATGTCAAAATTGTGTGACCTTTTTACCACAAGTTAATCTTGGAGTCAATCCTAGAGGACTGATACTTAACCATATTTGGCAGATGGACGTCACACACTTGCCAGAATTTGGAAAATTGAAATATTTGCATGTTACAGTTGATACTTCTTCTGGATTTTTGATGAGCTCCCTTCATGCCAGAGAAAAAACTAAAGATGTTATAGCTCATTGCTTACAAAATTTTGCCACTGTGGGCGTTCCAAAACAGTTAAAAACAGGTAATGCCCCTGGTTATACTTCTACCTCTTTTAAACAATTTTGCTCATCATTTGGCATTACTCATATTACAGGAATCCCATACAATCCACAGGGACAAGGCATAGTTGAAAGAGCTCATCAAACTATTAAAATGTACTTATTAAAGCAAATAGGAAGGAATTGGGAAGGGGTATATGTTCCCCAAAGATAAACTTAGGATGGCCCTTTTTACTCTAAACTTTTTGGGTTTGGATTCATTAGAGTTTGGTGCTGATAATGCCAAGGTCATGGGTTTGTTCCCTGTACGGGCCACCAAATGCCACAGTCTGGCTGGGCACAATTCAGGAGCCACTTGTCAAAAGAAACTAATTTTATTTTTAGAACCACAAAACAGCTCCTCAGGAAAAACCCTCAGAGCCCAACTGCCACCACCGGCTTCCCACAAGCCACTCTCACACCCACCAGCCTCTCCACCTCCCACAATCCTCCTGCTCTTGAGGCCGATTGGCTGGGTCGCATGGGCAGAGCCAAAAAAGTCCCCCAATGAGCAGCTCCGTGGTCTGAAAGGGGAGGGAAACAGCCCAATGAGCATCACCGCAGAGGAGCCAATCAGCTAGATGTTGCTGGGGCCGCTGTGAGCCAATCATAAGCCGGTAGTCTGGAAGTTTGCTGGCAGCTGGAAGTTTGCTGGGGCCCCTTCAGCTGTGGCTCTCAACACCTCAGGCTTCTCCCTGGAAGCCAGCATTTGCTGTGATCCTGACCATGCTGGGGCTCCTACTCTTGGGGGCTTGCTATTTTATCAGAAAAGCACATTCCAGAAGAAGGCAGGAAAAGGAGCATCTGCGACAGCTTAAGGAGGAGGAACAAAAAGGCAAAGGAAGAGGTGCAGAAGGCCATTGGTAAGACCGCAAAGGGTAAGTGGAGACCTGGTGGTGAGGGACAGCTGACAGGGGCCAGAGTCTAGGCTCTCTAGGGAGACCCATGGTCCTGGGCCCAGAGGAGGTGACTGAAGAGATCAGAGAGGAGAGCTAGAGACTGGTGGGGTTGGGTGGTTTTGTAGTTAGAAATTCTAGTGAGCAAAAACATTATTCCTAGGTTTTTCCAGACACACAGTCTTTCCTTTTCTTGGGGATGGGTGTTCATACTTTTTTTCATTTTTTTTAGATGAACTCAAGGCAGACCTCATTAAGTTCTTCTTTCCTTTCTGAATTTTCTGTTTCCTTGGTAGCACATGTTCTAGTTCCTAGCTCCCTTCTTTCTTGTTTTTCAGATCAGAGGAAAGCTGCTTATCTGTCTGGTAAGTGACTCTCCAGATAATGCTTGTTTCCTTGTCTTACCTGTGTCCTGGTGTCCCCTGTACTTGTTTCTGTCTAGGCACAGACATGTGGGTCCCCATCCTTGGGAAGCTAGTGGAAGCCAGAACACTGGACCCTGTACTTTCTTTGACTTTGGCTTCTATTTTCTACCTAGTGCTTGGAAACCTGGGTGTGATGGTGACCCATGGTGTGTCATGTATTCTGCATCTTATTTCAACCCTGGATTGCCCATTATTTTTTTTTTTCCTTCAATGCATCTAGCTGTTGGACTGCACCTAAAAGATTAAAGGCAGATAGTATGATTTTATTAAATGATCTATGTAAGTAAATGGTGTCATTAAGTTTAGAAGTGTGACCTTCTGTTTGTGTCCCTACAAATTGCCAGTGAGGGATTATGTTTTCTGTAGCTCTTGAAGGTGCTAATTCAAGGGGGCTGCTCATCACAGGTGGAAATGTGGTGGAGTGAACCAAGTACTTCCTAAAAACTGTTTCTTATTGTCTAGAAATATTTACCAAAGTGAAAAACTGGTCAGTTTTACCCCAGAACTCATTGCTGTCTCTAAATCATTCTTCATATTTGGTAATCTCCCAAGTGTCTTTTCAAATTTAAATTTTATTTTTTTTCATTTTTTGGTGCTGAGGCATGAACCTGGAGCCTCACATGCTAGACAAGCCCTCTACCATGGTGTACATCCCCACCCCTTTTCAAATATATCTTTGCTAGAAAAAGCCTGGATATAATAATAATACCCCTGACAATTGCAGAGTGAATTATATTTTATTCTCTCAAATATTTTCACATATAGCATAATTTTTATCCTTAGTGGCAAAACTGAATAAAGACAAATAGAATATGGACTTTTATGAGTTTTGAGACAGATGGTTTTCTGACAGATAGAAACCAGTGGGGCAGTGGAAGAAGTTGGCCTGTAAAGCCGCTGTCTTCATCTGTGGTCCAGGGGATTTCCCACAACTCCCTGCAGACCCTGCATACTGCAAGAGGCCATCTCCTTTCTGACTCTCTCCAACTGTGGGTAGTCTCATCTTTAGAATGGAGGGGAGGCCAAGGCAGATACATTCATGCTGAGCAGGCTTGTTTTAGCTGTGTCTCACCACCATGTGTTCCCTTTCAGCCTGGAGGAAGGCCCCCCCTGTATGCAGGTAAGTGACTCTGATGTTTCCTTGGCCTTCCCTCCTCCAGGCTCCACTTCTGACCTTCTGTATCAGTGGCCTCCACCCAGGATGGGATGAGGTTTCCTGTTCTCTCTTCTTTAATTTGTTTCCCACCTCTCCCAGCAAATACTTTTAACTTCTCTTTTTTTCCTTTCATAATTATCACACATTAATCTGTCCCCTGCCCAAACTAACCAAAGCCAAGCACAACAGGAAAGCAAAATTCTCGTAAATGGGAGAAAAATGATTGTAACTTGCATTGGAATACCACAGAGACTCCTTCTGTTTGGATCAAAGAAGTCACCTCATATTCCTATCTTTTAAACACTCTTCAATTTTTTAAACATTTTTTTTAGTTGTAGATCGACACAATACCTTTATTTTATTTTTATGTGGTGCTGAGGAACGAACCCAGTGCCTCATGCATGGTAGGCAAGCACTCTACTTCTGAGACACCACCGCAGCCCTCAATTATTCTTCATTTTTGGTAATTTCCCAAATGTCTTTTTTAATTTTGATTTTAGTTTTTCAATCACGTTTAACTGTTGGTACAGTGACACTGGAGAGTTCAGTTGTGAGCAGAGCCTGGATGGAACAGGGTTGGAACTGGGGATAGGAATTGCTGGTCTCCAAAAAACTCCAGAAATCATATTTGACAGTTTAGGAAATTCATCTTCCTAATGTGGGGCCTTTGTTCTCTATTCCCTTTACCACAGATTCCTATTGTTTGGGTCCAGGTTTGGTTTTCTTGTTTTTTTTCTGGTCCTCTGGATATTAGTCTTCTCTCAGCCACCTCCTACTCTGACTCGCTGTCCTAGCTGGGTTTCTTCCAAGCACCTTGGTTTCTGAGAAATAAGTTTCTGGTGTTCTGAATTTTGGGTCCAGGATGCTTAGGGGATCTGTGAAGCACTTGAAATTATATACAAATTCTGTGTTTGTATATAAGGAACACAATGCAATTTATGATGTTCACAATAATTTTCTTTGCTTTTAAGAAAATTTTCATTTGTGTGTTGATCTTTGATTTTTTTTAAATGTGTGAAGATCATAAAAAGAGAAACCTGGAGAGTTTCATATTGTTTACCTGAGAAAGGGTTGGAACAAATCAGAAAAGAAAGGATAGGTGGGAGAAGAGAGGAGGTGAGAAAGAAAGTAGAGTGCCCAAGATTCACATAGACATTTTGGGTGTGCTGAAGCAGTGAGATGGAAAATTCCATCCAAGGTGATTAGAGTTGTGTGTGAAGAAGATTTGTGGGGTTTTTTGTGTGCCTGAAATGTAACCAACTCCTTGATACATCTTTGAGAGTTTTCAGTGAATACATTGTGTGTGTGTGTGTGTGTGTGTGTGTGTGTGTGAATTCCATTAAGCCATTTCTAAGTAATCATCTCATTGAGTTTGTGATAATGAGACCACCTGTTATGAGACCACCTCCACCTTCCAGTAGCGGTTAGCACAGGCATATGCTAAGGTAGTTTCCAATGCAATGAAAGACAATCCCAGATGACTCTTTAACTCTGGGGGTGAGTTTAGGACCTGTGCCATCTGAATTTGTATAATATGCCCTTTTCCTGCTCTGGATGTTTCTTTTTGGCATCAGGGATATAGACTGTGAGAGACAGAGAAGGGTGAGTCATGGCATCAAGGAGGCTTTGGATTCAAATATCTGAGGAACACTCTTTGAGAATCTTAATGATTTTCCTGGGGACATGTTTATTAAAAAAGGAGGATCACGTAGTCTGTTTTTTAACCATCTCCCCATTTTCTGCTGAATTAATGTCTATAAGTTTTCATGTAACACTTCCATATTCTTTTAATTTGTAAGGATAAACACCATTGTTATACTAGAATCAACACTGTCATATTGACAGGTGCATAGTATGAGGTGGACAAATCTCTATTTCATCTTGTTCATGAAATTGTAACAATGAGTTATAGATTAAAATTTTCTGTGGGAATTATATGAAGGCTGCATTAAGGTGCATAGCATGGTGCTTGACACACTGGAGAGTCTCAAAAGGTTTTCTTCTTTCAGTCTTTCTCCTTTTCTCCCTCGTCTGCTTCCTTTTCCTCTCTTTTCTTCTTCTTTGATAATCTCCATCAGTTATTATATATAAAATTATAATTGAATTTCAACTAATGTCTTAGTAAAAAATGAGCAAAGTTTACTTTTCTCCTAGGGTTACCTGGGTCTACTCAGCCATTTTATATGACCTAGTTTCCATCAAGCAACTCAACAAAGATGGAAATACCCATGTAGGTGATTGAACATATATTAGTGGAAATGGGGAGAACAAATTTAAACAAAAATCTTTAAGAAATAAATATGTTGTTTAGTTATTAGGTTAATCATTCTAATCTTGTTCCTAAGGCTCTGCCATGTTGGAAGCAAAAGCTTTCCAGCTGAAGACATTTTTGAGTGTATGACATATGTAGACTTTGTTTTGGTCAACTACCTTCCTGACATTTTCCCAAAAGGGAGTATGGTGGTTTTAGGAGACTTATGTGGCCTTGGGACGGTGGGGGAAGAGGGATCATGTGTTTTCTCTTAGTTATTTCAGGTCTTCTTCATCAGTCGGCTAGTCTGAACTGGTTCATAAGACTCTTGGTTGGTGTCTCCTGAGTAAAGGCAGGTCTCATCTTATTGCTTGGTCCCCCTTCCCCTGACCCTGAGTTAAAGTCTTAGGTATGTGTCACTTATTCTTGGTTGCCATTGAATGTTTTCTTCTGACATTTAGACCTTTTCTGGTTCACTGGCTCACTGGGCCCCTGTCTTTTCACCATGTAGCAGAGAATGTGAGATTTTCCTGGTACTCAGTTTTCTAAGTGCAGGAGACAGGGGGTTCATGGTTTCTGTAAGCACATTTCTCTGCCAGTGCTTTGTTCCACATGGGGTATGTCATCTATGTCGGCATATTAGTTTTCTATTTGCTGCCAAGTTACTATAAAAGTTGTAGCTTGAGTCTTGGGTTGTGGCTCAGTGGTAGAGTGCTCGCCTAACACGTGCGAGGCTCTGGGTTCGATTTTCAGCACCACATAAAAAATAAAGGTATTGACAACTACGACTAAAAAATAAATATTAAAAACAGTTAGTAGCTTAAACCAACACAAATATATTATCTTACATGTTTTTAGGCCAGAAGTCCAAGAATGTGTGGAAAAGTCTGTGTTTCTTTCTGGAGGCTGTTGTCTTGTGCAGTTTCTAGAGGCCATCTGTATACTCTCATTTGGGAGCCTGTTCTTTTATCTTCAAAGCTAGCAGCACAGCATGTTTTTGTTCTTGTTTCTGTGATTCTATCTGCTTCTCTGACAACAGGCAAGAAAGGTCTCTCTATTCACAAGGGTTCATGTGATTAGTTTGGACTGGCCCAGAGAATCCAGAATAATCTCCTCTGCTCAAGAACCTGAATCTTAATCACATTGGTAAAGTTGCCTAGTCATATATTTAACATATCCACACACTCTGGAGTTTAGGACTATGGGTTCTATCATAGCTGGAAGTTTTAAACTCTTCAGGCAATTCTTTGGGAGACAAATGACTAGGTCCAATATTTTTGGGTTCTCCCATATCTGTAAGGATGTTTTTCTCCTATTGGTCTGTGAGAAGTGGAAGAAAAGTCACTAGTGTTGACTTCTCACTGGATATATTTGTTTCTTGCTTTGAACTTCTTTCTCTCCCATCCTAAAACCCTCTCCATTGATACCTAACTGGGTAAGATTTCTCTGAGGTCCCTGCACTCATGATTTATAGTCATTATCCAAGCTCAGCTAAGCTAGATGTAATTCTCTACTCATGGCTTAGAACTAACCTTACAAGTTCAGCAAAGTCAGTTCTTTATAAGTAAATGGAGGTCTTGGAAATTTTTTTAACCTCAATTATATCTCAAGATAACCTAGTTTCAGGATGGTTGTGTGTCTGTGTCTTGAGAAAGCATTATTTGGTAGCTAAATCTGAATAGTGACTTTTTATATTGATATCCAGCATTTTGATCCTGAGCTGTTAAGGTTTTGGCTTAGTCTTCATGGGAAGGCTGCAGCAGGATGTTTGGGTCTTGTGTGTGTGTGTGTGTGTGTGTGTGTGTTAAGAAACAAATACATCAGCTGAATGTTTTCACACAGATTTTCCCTTCCTCCTCCCACATTGCTGTTTCAGAAGACTGGGTGCTGACCCTGATGTGTACAGACTCTGCAAATCCCTGACATGAGATGTGTGTTCTCTTGTAGATTGGCGGAAGGAACAGTTCCAAGCCTGTGAGTGACTGTTGCTTCTAGATGTTCCTCCTGTTGCCCTCATGGCTTCTGCCTTCTCCTTAAGTTCTCTGTGGTGATTCAGATGCTGGCATAACCAGTGGTGTTGCTGTGGCAGAAGTAATGGCCACAAAACTGGTACTGGTTCTCAAGGGTCCTGTCACAAATCTACCCCCCAAATCAGCCTCTGGCTCCTTCTCCTGGTTGTTGATGTGGGCTTGAGTTACAAGACTCAAATCTCAGGAGGCTTATTCCCTCCTCAGTTCAGGCAGCTATATGGCTGTAAGGTGGTGGGGGTGGCTGTGTGCTTTGTTTTGGGGCAGGTAAGGACCTTGTAGGATTGATAACTCTCTCAACAGGGCCTGTCACTCTTGATCCAGACTCTGCTCCCCACAGGATTTCTGTATCTGTCGATTCCGGCCAGCAGAATCGAACAAAAGAATGATGACCACACGACGGAACTGTAACAGGCTTTATTGAAGAAGCAACAAGAGGAACCTCGTTCCAAGAAAGAAAGTAGTATATATAGGACCTAGGAGCCAATCACCGAGGAGGTCACGTCTCAACCTTGTGGACACATAACAGGCAAGATAGGAAGCATTTACTGAGCTCAAGCTCTTGTGGTTTCTACTGGCCAATGGGGTGGACTTCCTGGTATAGGCACAAACTTGTTTACGCCAAAGGCAGCTGATTTGGCCCAAAGCCAAGCGCCATCTATCCTTGAGCGGGGGACAGCCCTAGGCCACAGGAACTGTCCCGGACATGTATCTCATGAAAAGATGCGTCTGTTCTGGAAGGACCTCTGTGTGTTCCGTGATGAAAAATGCAGTGTGTTGGGTCTTGAGGGCATCACATCAGGAAGATGGTACTAGGAAGTGGAAATAGAGAATGACCTCATAAGCAAATGGACTCTGGGAGTCTGTAGGAAAGATGTGAGCAGAACAGTCTGGCACAAGGAAGTACCAGATAGGGGGTTTTGGGTCATGGGGAAAGGTAATAATAGTTATTTTGCCTGAACTGATCCTGAGAGTTGGTTATCTCCTAGGTAAGATCTTTGCAGGGTGGGGATTTTTCTGGACTACAGTGAAGGGGAGGTCTCCTTCTATAACATGGATGATGGGTCCCACATTTTCTCTTTCCCTCCTGCCTCCTTCTCTGGAAGACTCCTTCCATACTTCATGCTTATGTATGGAGGTGTGTCCATGACTATCTGCTCCATAGAGAGTGGGTCTGAAGGGCTCCCTGAACCCCTTAACAATTTTCCTTCTTTGGAGGAACCCCTGAGCACCCCAATGGAGGGGTTAAGCTCAGATTGTGGTGTTGATGGTGCTCCCCCAGAGGCTGAATCTCTGTTACTTCCCTGACACTCCCAGGTTTTGTCCACATAGGGTCCCTTGCTGTCTCTGATGGCTCACTGTGGCTCTTCTGGGGCTACAGACTCCATGTGTCAAAATCCCATGATATGACACTTGGACTGTTCAGTGGGCTTGTCCTTCTGCTCTGTGTTAAGACTTCAGATGTGAGAGTTCAGTTTATATCTTATATTCAGAGAGCAGAAGATGAAATTTGGCTATTTTGTAACTGGTTTAGAGAATATGCATAACTGAGGAGCCCTATATTTTTTGTATTGAAAATGTTTCAAGAAGCTGTGGCAGCACATACCTATAGTCCCATCTACCACAGAGGGTAAGGCATGTGGATCAATTTATCCTATAAGTTTGAGACCAGCCTGACCAACATAATGGTACCCTGTTTCCAAAAGCAAAACAAAACAACCAATTCAAACAAAGGAAAGATTATATTACTGCACCTGCATGTGTGGAGAGGAACCTTGAGGTTGAGAGTTGTCACCAGTTCTATTTTTGCAGATTTGGACTATCAGATGACAGTTCATTATCCAAAAATTTCCAGGCTTTTCTAAGCCTCAACCCATATGTATTTTCATCTGACTATTCACTGTATCCTTAACAAGATATTTTATAATAAATTGGTTAGTAAACATAGTTGTTTCTGTTGATTTTATGAGCCCTTCTAGGAAATGGCTATAGAAAATCACCAATCTGAGGATGAACCTTGGGAATGGAGGATGGGCCTTGGAATCAGATAGAAATTTAGGATACTACAAAAAAAAAAAAAAAAAAAAAAGAAAAAGAAAAAGGAAGAAAAGTCTCTAAAGGAGAAATGTGACTGTTGGGATGTGGAAAAATAACTTATGATGAACTGCTCTTGACCTGGACAAAGAAACTTAAGGGACATAGAGAGACCAAAAGGTAAAAATGCATCAAACAATCCCATAAATCACTTTGTAAGTTTCCAGTTCCATATAAATTTTCTGGAATGCAGCAAAGCAGGAACAAGATCTCAATAGAAAGACACTACTAACATCATGATGCTAGGGGCTAACATTTGATTGGATCAAACATCAGATGAAAACAACATAGTAGACTATATTTCCTAATAGGAAACTATGTTATTGCCAAGTCTCCAGGGAAGTTCTTTCCCTTTGGATCATATATTCTACCTTTGAACACTAATAAAATAAGCTGAACTTAATCCCTGGTGGTGTGTCTCTTCTTGTTCTTGAGATGGCCCACATTATTCTCAGAGTGTTCCTATATTCACTTTTCACTTTCTAATGATGGTCTTCCTCTCTGCTAAAGCCCAACACATTCTTACATTCTTTTCTGTGGTATGGGCAAATGTCTGAAAGGTCTGAGTAGAGGTTTTCAGTGCCACTGGAGAGACTTCACAGGACCTCCTTACAGTGACAGGAAGTTTAGAAACAGGTGGGTAACTTGAGGAGCCATCTTGTGATTGTCATCTGAAGTTATGGGGGGCATAATTTTAAGACTGTGAGTCCCCTTAACCTCTGGGACTCTCTGTTAGTTCCTTAATTGAATTATAGGACACCCAGATATATGCAGAGAATTGGAGAATAACTTGGTGTGGAAAACTCCAAACATTTGGTGTCAGAAATATTGGAGTGGCAGCATTATGAAAGAGGACTCCTGTTGAGTTGCAGCATTACAGATCCATTTCAACCTTCTAGTGGGCCATTTTTCCATCTTCCCCAATGAGTAATGCACATCAGTCTCTTTGGGGAACCTGTCATACATTTTTTCTTCCTTGGCTACTCTGCCTCAATTCAAGAAGTAGTATCTTTTCCCTATATATGCCATTTCTGCATTTTTTGGAGCCTTATTTTATTTCTTTTAGTAGTTAACCACTTTTTACTAGTTGATCCTTTTTCTTTTTCTTTTTTTTAGTGCTGGGGATTAAATCCAGGGCCTCAGACATGAATAAGTCTATGTTAAATTTTCTTTGTTTAAATGATTTATGTGGTTTCTGGACTTTGAGAGAAGCATCTAAACCACAATAATTTAGTACCTTTTTAAAGGAGGGTGCTGAATTGCTCACAGCATGTGAGAAAGAGTAATTGAGGCATTAATCAATTTACTAAAATGCTTAACTCCAACAATAAAGTTATATAAATATGTTGATTTTTTGTTTGGATTTTAAATATTTTCCATATGTAAATATATTACTTGTCAGTTTGATGGAAGAAGTGTCAGCAACAGAGGAGGAAGGCAAGGAGAAGGAGGAGGATGGAGGAAGTAGTGTTTGTCTCCTCACTCCACAATTGTTGTGCCCTCATCTCCCTTTAAGTCTTTTCTTCAGAATTATATCATCTGATTTAGAATGTGATTACATTAATACTAGAATGTGTTGCTCAGAATTTCTTGGTCATATTATTGTCACTATATTTTGCTTGTTTTATTGCATTGCTTCATCTTCCCTCTCAACTTATGTGTTACAACGTGGAGTATAAATTGGTTCATTATGGTGCCAAATGGCAACATGGGGGTGTTTGATTCAACAGAAATACAAAATTGAGGGCAACTGAAGTCACACATGAAAGAAGCCATGATCAAGTTTGGCTTTCTGTTGGGAGATGCCATTTAGGAACCAAGTGCCCCTTGATCTTGAGTGATGACAATGTAGAGATATGGCAAGCCAGCCATGGGCTCTGTGTGTGTGAACTTTGAGCACTGATCTCACAAAGTGCGCTCCCCTGTTTGGGTGACCTCACTCTGGTCTTTCCACTTACTCTGCCATGATCCTCATACATCTCATTCAATGGGCATAGTGTCCCCAGATGTCAGTCAACCCTCTGACAGCAGAAAGGGGCCAGGGTTGTGGTTCAGTGGAATAACACTTGCCTAGCATGTGTGATGCACTGGGTTTGAGCCCTGGTACCACATAAAAATAAACAAGCAAAAAATAAAGGTATTGTGTCCATCAACAACTAAAAAAGTATTTAAAAATTCTCAATAAAATCCTGGCAAATCACATACAAAAGCATATTAAAAAATTGTGCACCATGATCAAGTAGAGTTTATTCCAGGATCACAGAGTTGTTTCAACATATGGAAATCAATAAATATAATTCATCACATCAATCAACTTAAAGAAAATTATATGATTATATCAATTGATGCTGAGAAAGTATTTGACAAAATACAGCACCCTTTCATGTTCAAAACACTAGAAAAACTAGGAATAGTAGGAACATACTTCAACATTGTAAAAGCTATCTATGTGAAACCCAAGGCCAACATCATTCTAAATGGCAAAAAAGTTGAAAGCATTCCCTCTAAAAACTGGAACAAGACAGGGATGTCCTCTTTTACCACTTCTCTTCAACATATTCCTTGAAACTGTAGCCAGAGCAATTAGACAGATGAAAGAAATTAAAGAAATACAAATAGGAAAAGAAGAACTCAAACTATCATTATTTGCTGATAATGTGATTCTATACTTAGAGGATACAAAAACTCCACCAGAAAACTTATAATATTAATTAATTAAGTCAGCAAAGTAGCAGTATATAAAAATAATACCCATATATCAAATAAATTTCTATACATCAGTGATGAATCCTGACAGAGAAATTAGGAAAACTACCCCATTCACAATAGCCTCAAAAAATATATACTTGGGAATTAATTTAACAAAAGGTAAAAGACCTCTACAATGAAAACTACAGAACACTAAAGAAAGAAATTGAAGAAGACCTTAGAAGATGGAAAGATCTCCCATGATCTTGGAGAGGCAAAGTTAATATCATCAAAATGGCCATACTTCCCAAAGCACTATACATATTTAATGCAATTCCAAATAAAACTTCAACATCATTTCTTATAGAAATAGAAAAAGCAATCGTGAAATTCATCTGGAAAAAAAAGAGACCCAGAATCACCAAAGCAATCCTTATCAAGAAGAGTGAAGCAGGAGGCATCACAATACCAGACCTTAAACTATACTACAAAGGTATAGTAACAAAAATGGAATGGCATTGGCACCCATATAGACATATAGACCAATGATACAGAATAGAAGACACAGAGATAAACCCATATAAATAGTTATTTCATACTAGACCAAAGTGACAAATACATACAATGTAGAAAAGATAGTCTCTTAAAGAAATTGTGCTGGAAAAACTGGGAATCCATATGAAGCAAAATGAAAATAAATTCCTATCTTTAACCATGCACAAAATTCAATCAAAGTGGATCAAGAACCTAGGAATTAGTCCAGAGATCTGGACTAACAGAGGAAAAACTACGCCTAAATGTTCATCATGTTGGATTAGGCCCCAACTTCCTGAAAAAGAGTCCTAAAGCACAAGAAATAAAATAAAAAATTAATAAATGAGATGAATTCAAATGAAAAAAAAAACTTCTTCTCTGCAAAATAAACAATCAATGAGGTGAAAAAAAGCCTAAAATTTGGGAGCAGATTTTTGCCACACACGTCAGATAGAGCACTAATCTTCAGGATACATAAAAAACTCTAAAAACTTAATTCCAACAAACAAACAAACAAACATACAAACAAACAAACAAATGGGCTAGAGCTGAAGAGACACTTCTCAGAAGAAGATATACCTTCAATCAACAAATATGTGAAAAAATGTTGAACATCTGTAGTAGAGAAATGAAAATTAAAACTAGTCTAAGATTTCATTTCACACCAATCAGAATGGTAGTTGTCAAGAATATAGACAACAATAAATGTTGATGAGGATGTTGGGGAAAAGGCACACTCATACATTGCTGGTAGGACTGCAAATTGCACAACCAATGTGGAAAGCAATATGGAGATTCCTTAGAAAACTTGGAATGGAACCACCATTTGATCCAGCTATCCCACTTCTCAGTCTATACCCAAAGGACTTAAAATCAGCACACTCCAGTGGCACAGCCATATCAATATTCATAGAAGCTCAATTTATAATAGCTAAACTGTGGAAGCAACTTAAATGCCCTTCAATAGATGAATGGATGAAGAAACTGTGGTATATATACACAATGGAATATCACTCAGCATTAAAAGAGAATAAAATCATGGCATTTGAGGTAAATGGATGAAGTTGGAGGATATCATGCTAACTGAAGTAAGCCAGTCTCAAAAATCCAAAGGCCAAATGTTCTCTCTGATAAGTGGATGCTAATCCAAAACGGGGATGGGGGAGGCATGGGGAAAATGGAGGATATTTGATTGGGCAAAGGAGAGGGAGGGTGGGGAGGAATTATGGGGGCAGGAAAGATGGTGGGATGAGATGGACATCATTACCCTAGGTACATGTAAGACTGCACATAGGGTGTGACACTACATCATGTACAATCAGAGAAATGAATAGTTGTGCTGCAATTGTGAAAATGAATCAAAATGCATTTTGCTGTTATGTATACCTAATTAAAATAAAAAATCTATACTAGAGTCAATGTTGAGGAACCAGTGACTACTTACATCATCCTAAGAACCATGACCATAGCAGTATGTATTTTTGTTTTTGAACAAGATAGTATTTTTACCATATAAAGTATTTAAAAAATAACAGAAAAATATTACTTGTCATATCCCCCTTCCATTTAGCCTTTATCTTTGTGAACTACATTATTTTTGAATGAGCTACAGACACACTTCCTTTGAAACAGAAAGGATGCTATGCAGATAGCATGATTTTTTCCATACAAAATAGAAGTAATCTTTCTAACAAGTGGACCAGCTGCCCAATCCCAGAGAGAGTGATTAACATCCTCACTACTGGTAAACCTTTTTTAACATTGCTCTGATTTATAAGTTACCTAAGTATACACACTGCAATGAGATTCTCTTGGAAAGTTATACTGATCAAGGTTGCAAAGTGTTTTTCTGAGCTTTTAAATTTTGTTGTAAGAGAAATGTTTGATTTTATAGAAGGAATACTTTTTTTTCCTGGCAACATTTATCACAACCAAATTCATGGTGTAGATCCTTGAAACCCTACTCTCTTTATTTTACAGCAGAGCTCACTTCTCCAAAAAGATTCTTGGTACTTCTCTACAAGCTCAGGTTCTGCAAAGCCCCCGAGATTTCAGAAGGGAGTGTGAGCATAACACCACAGGCTTCACTGTCCACATAGATTGGCTGCTGTTGGGCCTTGTTTGAGCAGTTCTACTCAGTCTCTGATTGTTCTTGTCATGGTTTGTTCCTATCTTAGTACTACCTCAGTATTATTCATGGCATTCATTTTCTATGTTGTCAAGGAAAATTATTTAAAACATAATAAGTTTAATAAGTTGGGTTTTATGTCCTTTCAGTGTCATACTGGAGCATCAACAGGCTAATACAAAGATTACATATTACTTGTACAATGAATCAAAATGTAGATATGAGTATGTGTGTGTTTGTACATATATTTTCTTTATCTACTCATTCATCCATGGACACCAAGGTTGATTTCATATCTTGGCAATTGTGAATAGAGCCACAGTGAACATGGGAGCTCAGATATCTCTTTGCCACACTGATTTCCTTTCCTTTGGATATATTACTAGTTGTGGGATTGCTGGACCATAGCATCTTTAATTTAAATTGTATTTCTTGTTGCACAATAAGCATCTGTTCCATAAAATACTCTGAATCACCATAGAGTAATACTAATTCTAATACTGAATAATTAATTCAATAAGTTTTTTGATTATTATGCTTGTCCCAGAGTCTTATTTATTTATTTAATATTTTAGTATAAAAAAAGATTTATAAAAAATTTCTTGCCCCTACCTGGCATAGTATGTGAGACTGAAGTATTCATTGAAAATGGAGGGAGAAAGAAAGAATGAAAAACATCCGAGTGAGTGAATGTGGTTTGTTTGAGAAAAAAAAAAAAAAATATATATATATATATATATATATACACAAATTTGCTTTTTTCTGATTTTCAACTTGTGCATTATAATTAAACATAACAATGGGAGTTATTGTTACAGATTCATAATTGCATGTAATATAATTCTTGGTAAGTATTACTCCTCAGAAAGAAAGATATTTATGACTATGGAAACTATACAGTATTTTATTCCTTTCAATAGAATGATTTTATAAAACTTTTATATTAGTTGTAAGTAGAACATTTTTATAATAGGCAATTTTATGATAAGTACCTTACAAAATAACTTTTTAATTAATTTGGAAATATGAAACCTTGAAATATAAGTTGTAACATACCTAAACAGTTTTTCCCTTGCAGAATTGAGAAGAAGAGTAAAGACAGTAAGAGACTTTTCTGGATCATCCCCACAGGACTGGAACTCAGATCCTCTATCTAACTTGAAAGCTTCTCATCTAATAGCCATGGACCCCCCTTCTCATTCCCTTACCTTGGCCTTCCCCACAGCTGAGTACCTTCCAGTTTCCACTTCATCACAAAGTCCTTGGCTAATGTTTTCTTTGCCTCATTCTCTGTATGAACCTTTGCTTGTTGTCCATCACCTTTTCCACTCACCTTTATGACTCTCCCTGCCTTAGTGAGGAGGACATCTGATGGGAAGCAGAGTTCTTTACCAGAGTGCTGCAGTCTGGCTGGGCACAATTCAGGAGCCACTTGTCAAAAGAAAGAAACTTTATTTTTAGAACCACACACGCCAAACAAAACAGCTCCTCAGGAAAAACCTTCAGAGCCCAACTGCCACCACCGGCTTCCCACAAGCCTCCCCCACTCCTCCTGCTCTTGAGGCCGATTGGCTGGGTTGTGTGGGCAGAGCCAAAAAAAGTCCCCCAATGAGCAGCTCCATGGTCTGAAAGGGTGGGGAAACAGCCCAATGAGCATCACCGCAGAGGAGCCAATCAGATGGCAGCTAGAAGTTGCTGGGGCCAATGTGAGCCAATCATCAGCTGGCATCTGGAAGTTTGCTGGCAGCTGGAAGTTTGCTGGGGCCCCTTTGGCTGTGGCTCTCAACACCAGAGGAAGAGGGACTCTCAGGAAGGTGAAGGGATGTTTGGGAGAGTTAGTTTCTTTTCTCAAGTGTCATCCTCCCCAAATGGCTTTTTTCCCCTTCTTTGGCACCTCTATGTGTCCTCCTACCACACAAAGCTCTGGAGAAACATCAGAGTCTCTTGGGTGAGGTCCAGACCAGACATCTGATCCTTAGTTCTCAGGGAGTTCATTAATCTTTCACTTCCACTGTGTCCTTTATTTTTCCTTCTTTCTTTCCTTCACTGTTCTACGTTGACCAGCCACGTGGCCTTTCCAGTGGGGTTGGAGGGATGTTCTAATAATCCTATTATGATCAAGTCTATAATCCATGTCCATCATCCTCTCTAGTACCAGCAGGATACTTTACAAAGCTTCCCTGAGCTGACAGCATGACCAAGGGCACACAAACCACCTGTTCCTTCATCAACTTACTTCTAAAGGAACAAGGGCAGCAGAAAGTTAGGTCATCCACTTATTCTCATTTACCCTGGAGATTGCTTCTTTAACCTGGGCTTTGGCATTTTTCCCTGGTCCACACCAGGAAGTGTTTCAAAGGATGATCTGACTGAACTCACTGTTGAGTGTATTGTGGGGACTTTGCATGCTTTATTAAGTGATGTGTCATTTTTATGAGGGACTACAACAGGGGTGGGATTTCTCTGGTCTTAGTACCAGGAAACATGGGGTAGTACCATGCTACTATCATGTGGGTCTCCAGTGTTCCTATATTTAAATGTTTTTCCTCCAAGCTTGTTGCCAGTGGGAAGTGGTGGAGTCTTTAGGAGGTGGGGCCAACTGGAAGTCTTTAAGTCATTGTGGGTGTCCCCTTGGAGGAGATTTTAGGACCATTTTCTCTTTGTCTCTCTTTCTTCTTGGCCATAAAATGAGAGGTTTTGCTGCTGCATGTATTCCCACCATGATGAACTGAGTCACCCCAAAGCATCAGGGCAACCCATGTGATCAGTTATAGTCACTGAAAAAATATTTATTAAGTGGCTAGGATATGACAGGCTCAGTAATCCTAGGCTTTGGGAAAACATGCACATCACCAAGAAATTTATATTCCAGAAGAAACTTGGACGTCAATCAAATAACGAAGACTAACTGTAATCTGAAAAAAAAAACAAAAAAACCTTATGTATGCTTGATGTGTGTTATAAGGATTTTCCAGGGTTATTTTGACCATACATAAATTGTACCTGCCTAAAAACTTTGCATAAGGTGAATAGTTTTCTTCTCTCCCCCTCCATAAACTATATATATATATGGGATTAAATCCAGGGGTGCTTAATCACTGAGGCACATTCCCAGCCCTTTTTATTTTTTATTTTGAGAAAGAGTCTTGCTCAGTTGCTTAGATCTTTTCTAAGTTGCCGAGTCTGGTCTCCAACTTGGGAATCCTTCTGTCTCAGCCTCCCGAGCTGCTGGGATTCAGGTGTGTGCCACTGTGCTTGGCTTTTTCTTTTTTAATGCTGAAAATGAATAAATGCACTAATATTCAATTTCCAGTTATACACATGCATGTGTGCATACCTGAGGAAGCACCCCAGATGAAGATATGAAACCTTCACTCTTCACTGGAGGCTCCCTGGTGTCTCTTCCTATCCTAACTACCTCCTCAGCCTGACAGAAACCTCCTCATATGACTTCTGTCACCACAGCTTCCATCTGTCTATTCTTTAGCTTCATATATTTGGAATCCTACAGCATCTGGCATTTTATATCTGGTTTCCTTTGATTCCTTCCACATTTTTAAGATTTCTTTTGTAAAAAAATTGATTTTATTCATTTATTTTTTTCATGGGGTGCTGAAGGTAGAAGCCAGTGCCTTGCACATGCTAGGTAAGCTCTCTACTGCTGAGCAACAACCCCAGCTCCCACAGTTTTAAGAATTCTTGTCTGCACCTCTATACCCTCTCTCTGTCTTCCTTCTGGGAACTGCCCTTTCTCTCTGCTATATTCTGCCACAAGAGGGCAGCAGAGGCTGAGGAGATTGGGGGAGACTAGCTGGGTGGCCTTTCCATTGGCCCAACAGTGCTCTGGCATCCATGGAACAAACACACTGTTGCTTGGTGCTTGTCATTCCTTTCTCTCTGGGAGGGCGTTTCCAAATGGTTCTGGATATGCCCTCTTTTTAAAATATTTTTTAGTTGTCAATGAACTTTTATTTTATTTATTTATATGTGGTGCTAAGAATTGAACCAGGTGCCTCACACATGCTAGGAAAGCGCTCAACCACTGAGCTACAACCCCAGCCCAACATGCCCTCCTTTTAAAGTTATGTATTTTGAACATGCAGCTAACAAATATGTACACATATTATTCAGCTTATAAAAACAAATAGATGTAAGGGTAAAATTTTTATGATAGAAGTTCTGATGTACTCTTTTCCTTTCCTTTTGCCCCCCAGGTCCCTGGAGCACCCCAAGTGCTGGTGCCCTCAACTCTTTTAGATTTAGACTATGCCATGTGGCAGACCTGCTTCTGAGAGTGGTTGTCCACATGACCCTGTGACCTTGGATAGCTTCCACATATTGCTTCTATCCCTCAGCTCTATAATGAGGACAGTGAGAACCACCTCATGGTAAGGTACTAAATCATCATGGGAATGAAGTATAAAATGTTCAAGGTAAAATGATCCTCAGTGAATGGTGTGCCTAAGTACTTTTTGGTGGTTATTAGCAAGCCTTGACTCTGCCTGCAGAGAGGAGTCTCTGTGAGAGGAGAGGAACAAGGTGTGCAGCATCCCAGGGAATATTAGAATGTGCCTCTGGGGGCTGGACAGGACCTCTCCTGCCCTGAGTCCCTCTCTACTTCTCTGAGGGGCAGAGGTCCACCTTTGAGACCTCTAGGCCCTTTTCCATGACCCAGTTCTGAAATTCCTCTACTGGGACTCACCTGTTTCACTCTTGACCACACATGGGCCTGACCTACCTGGGATTGGTAGGGTCAGTACATTCTTCCTGGGTCACTGATGGGTCACACATATGGTTAATGCCTGTGCTGGCTTTCTGCAACTGATAATATCTGCATGTTACAGTTGATACTTCTTCCAGATTTTTGATGGGCTCCCTTCATGATGGAGAAAAAACTAAAGATATTATAGCTCATTGTTTACAAAATTTTGCCACTCTGGGTGTTCCAAAACAGTTAAAAAACAGATAATGGTCCTGGCTATAATTCTACCTCTTTTAAACAATTTTGCTCATCATTTGGCATTACTCATATAACAGGAATCCCATACAATCCACAGGGAAAAGGCATAGTTGAAAGAGCTCATCAAACTATTAAAGTGTATTATTAAAGCAAAAAGAGGGAATTGGGAAGGGGTATATATTCTCCAAAGATAAACTTAAAATAACCCTTTTTACTCTAAACTTTTAAAATTTGGATTCATCAGGGCTTAGTGCTGTGGAAAGGCATATGTGTCCAAAAAATGTACATAAGCCCAAGGTACTTTGGAAGGATATTCTAGCAGGACAATGGAAAGGTCCTGACCCAGTAATTGTCTGGAGTCAGGGGTCTGTTTGTGTGTTTTCACAGGGAGAACAGCAGCCGATTTGGATTTCAGAGAGACTAACTAAAGCGATTTCTACAAACCAAAAAGAAGATGATTTGGCTCAAATCCATAACAGCTGATAGCCAGAACTCCAGTTTGGCTATTCTTACATCTATGACAGTGGTTCTCTCACACCTGGAGGCTAATGAATAATGAACATCATTAAGGCCTATTTCAAATGTAAAAAACCTTGAGGCTTACTTGTGGGAATACCTTCAAACCCATATGCAAGTTACAGGAAGATGGATGGGATATCATAAGAAAAGTCAAACCCAGGTGGTAACCAGGATGCTTTTTCAATCTATTTTATTATTGCCCCTTCCCACATTATGAAGTTCTATTTTATTTTTTGAGCTTATACAGACCTAGGTTAATGTTTCTCTGATCAGTTCTATTTTTTGACTGTGGAGTGTTTAAACAATGCAATGGAGATTTCACCTGTGAAAAGCTACAAGGCCTTTACTATTATGTATTGTATGTATTGTGTTATGTGTGCAGACTTGTATTCTGTGTTGTATGTCTGTATGTGCATATGTCCATATATCATATATGAGGAGCACTCATGAAAAAATGGATCCAAATATTTTTTGATTATTCACTTGATTTAAATGGTTTAATTTAAATTAGGTAAATAACTATTGAGGATTGTTAAAAAAGGAGGTTAACAGATCTGTTTTTTTACTTTCACCTTTCCTTTTAATTATATTTAATTCTATTCAGGATACTAAATTGTTTAGAAAATTTCTTTTTTTTAGTGCCTGCTGGAATGTTAGTTTTTTTTTTTTAAGCCATCATTGCCAGAATTTGTATCCTTCATCCCAGTGCCGGTGAAGACGAAGATAAAACCAAACTGTAGCTTCTGCGATAGCTATCACAACAAACTGTATAAACTGATGCATCAATGAATAATGTAACTCAACAATTGATGCTCAATCAAGGAGTCGATTTACTTTGGGAGGAAATGGATATATTAATGGATTCCTCTGCTTTGAACTGCTTGCAGAACTTGCATGAACTATGTATCACTTGTATGCATTGTGAACTATCTGTTGGTGCAGCGAATTGTGGTAGAGCTGGGGTATCTTTGCTGATGGTGTCTTTGGTTGTACAATTTTTCCAAAAAGAGCTGTCATTTGGCTTGTTGTTGTGGTATTTTGCATCCTCTTCCCTTCTGCTAACAAAGGCCAAATTTGGGGGCCAACGGAAGTGAGGCAAAGAAGCTCACCCCCCCACACACACTGGTGCAAGGCCTATTCACAAGTATGGCTGTATGCTGGACTGGTAGTCAATGACGGGTAAGATCCAATTGCAATGGTACCAACCTAAGACAGGAGGCTGACGCCTTGAGATCAGCTCATCCAATGATGGGTAAAAACCATATTTAGTATTGGACAACCTAAGGCAGGCACGGTCCCAAAGCCACATGCTTGTTGTTTAATTAAACAGAAGGGGAGAGAGTTGAGGGCCACAGCTGAGTCAGAATGATGCCTGGCATTTTGCCAGAGGGAATGGTTAAAAGATGATGCCAGTGAGCCATTGAGATGATGATGATGGTTAAGCTAAGCTGTGTATTCAGTTGTATATAGACTTTTGCTGTCTGGCAATAGGGCAGCTCTTGCTGCCTCAGGCGCCTGCTACTTTGGAGTTCCTGTTGAGTTCTCACGGGGTTCTGAGAGAGTTGGTGCGGAGCCTGGGAGAGTACCCGAGGAGGAGTGTGCGTGGAGTGCTGGTGGAGTTTGGGCAATAAAGTCTCCTGTTTGAACATACAAGTGCTTTGTGGTGGCTTGGTTATTTGTGCCCAGCCAGACTGCAGCACCCAATAACTCTTAGATTTGGTCTTTTGATGCTGTCCCATAATTCTTGGATTATGTTCATGGTTTCTAACTTTCTTCACTGTGTGATCAACTTCATTTTCCAGATTGTATACTTTGTCTTCATTATGTGACATTCTTTCTTCCAAGTGATGTAGTCTATTGTTTATGCTTTTTATTCAGTTTGTATTTGATTTATTGTATCCTTCATTTAAAGGATTTCTGACGTTTTTTTTAGTCTCTATTTCTCTTGAATTAATCTTTTGCTATCTCTTATCCCATTGTTGGAGTGATCAATTTTTGCTTGTATTTGCTCATTTAGTTCATTCTTTAATTCACATATCTTTTTAGTATGACCTTCTGAACTCCTTCTCTGACATTTTATCAACTTTGCTGTCCATGGGTTCTGTTATTATAGTGTCCTGATTTGTTTTTTCATGTTGTCTATGTGTCTTCCTTTCTTGCAGTGTGGATCTGAGATATTATAGTTTATTTCCTATATTCTTATAGTACCTGTGTAGATTGTGTGTAAATTACCTTGATGTTGGGCTTCCAGAACCTGCTGGTGTCCCTCAATGAATGCTACTGCATCCTGGATCTGGGTCCTGCATACATTGGAGTGGGTGGATATGGGCCACTGGGCTTGACCTCCAGTGGTAGTCTGCTGGTTGGAAATGGTGGTCCTGTGACAGAGGCTAGGCTCTGTTAGGTAGGCTCTGGGGAGAAGTGGACTGGACCTGTTGTGTGCCTGGGTCCAGCACAGGTGGGTGTGGGTGGGTCTGGGCCACTGTGTTGACTTCCCAAGGTAGTCTGAAGGTTGGAAAGGGCAGTCCTGTGCCAAAGGCTAGGCTCTGGCAGTGTCTGCCCCACTGGGGGAAGAGTGGACCAGGCCTTCTAAGAGCCTGGATCCCACAAGGGCTGGTGTGGGCAGTCTGGGCTGGATCTTGGCTCCCAAGGTAGTCCACTGGTCAGAAAGGGCAGTCCTACACCAGAGACTAGGCTCTGGTGAGTCTCTGCCCCACCAGGAAAGGGGTGGACCAGGCCTGCTGTGCCTGGGCCCTGCAGAGGCCAGTGTAGGTGGATCTGGGCTACTGGGCTTGATTGCCCATGGTATTCTGCTCATAGTGAGTTCTTTATAAATAAATGGAGGTCTTGGAAATTTTGATAACTTCAATTACATCTTAAGATATCCCAGTTTTTAGGATGGTTGTATGTCTGTGTCTTGAGAAAGAATTATTTGTTAGCTAAATCTAAACAGTGACCTTTCAGATTGATATCCAATATTTTGATCCTGGGGTGTTGAGCTTTTTGGCTTAGTCTTCATGGGAAGGCTGCAGCAGGATGTGTGAGTGGTGCGTGCGTGTGTGTGTGTGTGTGTGTGTGTGTGTGTAAAAACAAATACATCAGCTGAATGTTTTTACACAGCTTTTCTCTTCTTCCTCCCGCATTGCTGTGTTTCAGAAGTCTGGGTGCTGACCCTGATGGGTAGAGACTCTGCAAGTCCCTGATATGAGATGTGTGCTCTCTCATAGATTGGTGGACACAACAGTTTCAAGCCTGTGAGTGACTGTGTGCTTCTAGATGTTCCTCCTCTTGCCCTCATGGCTTCTGGCTTCTCCTTAAGTTCTCTGTGGTGATTCAGATGCTGGCATCAACAATGGTGTTGCTGTGGCAGAAGTGATGGTCGCAACACTGGTACTGGTTCTCAAGGGTCATGTCACATGTCTACCCCTAAATCAGTCTCTAGCTCTTTCTCCTGGTTGAGGATGTGGGCTTGAGTTACAAGACTCATATGTCAGGAGTCTTATCCCCTCCTCAGCTCAGGCAGCGATGTGGCTGTGAGGTGGTGGGTTGCTGTGTGCTTTGTCTTGGGGCAGGTGAGGACCTTGCATGATTGAAAATTCTCTCAACAGGACATGTCACTATGGATCCATGCTCTGCTCACCACTGTCTTTCTGTCTCTCATGAAAAGACATGTCTGACTTGGAAGGAGCCATGTGTGTACCATGATGAAAAATGCAGTGTTTTGGGACTTGAGAGCATCACATCAGGAATATGGTACTGGGAAGTGTAGATAGAGAATGGATAATTCAGCAGGTGGACTCTGGGACTCTGTAGGAAAGATGTGAGCAGAACAGGCTGGCACAAGGAATTACCAGATAGGGGGGTTTGGGTAATGGGGCAGTTTAACAATAGATATTTTTCCCAGACTTATCCTGTGACTTGGTTATCTTCTAGGCAGGATTCATGTAGAGTGGGGGTTTCCTGGACTACAGTGAAGGGGATGTCTCCTAATATAACATGATGAGTGGTTCTCACATTTTCTCTTTCCCTCCAGCTTTCTTCCCTGGAGCTCTCTTTCCATACTTCATGTTTATGGTAGGAGATGTGTCCATGACCATCTGTTCCAGGGCAAGTGGGTCTGAGGGGATCACTTTGCCCTTAACAATTCACATCCTTTGGAGGAGATCCTGGGGACCCCACGAGAGGGCTTCAGGTCCGACTGTGGTGTTTATAGTGCTCCCCCAGTGGCTGAATCTCCATTACTTCCATGATACTGCAAAGTTTTGTTCCCACATGTTCCCCTGCTGTCCTTGATCCCCTACTGTGGCCCTTCCTTTGGCTACAGACTCCTTGTGGAAAATCTCCTGAAGGCTCAGTGGGCTTGTCCTCCAAATCTTTGCTCAGACTTCAGATATGTGGTATAAGAGTTCTGTTCATGTCTTATATTCAGATAGCAGAAGATAAAAGTTGACTGTTTTGGAACTTGTTTAGGAAATGTGGAATTTAACTATGAGGATGGATAGACATATATCCCCTTGGAATTTTCTGATGAAGATATATATATATTGGCAGCACAAATATATATATATTGGCAGCACAAACTTGTAGTCCTAGCTACTGGGGAGGTTAAGGCAGGAGGATCACTTTAGTCCATATGTTTGAGACCATCCTGGGTACCTTAGTGGTACCTTATCTCAAAAAAAAATCAAACAAATGGGACACCACATTACTGGACTTGAATGTTTGTAGAGGAAACTTGAAGTTGAGAATGATACCCCGGTCTATTTTTGCAGATTTGTACTATCAGATGATAGAAAGTATAATGTCCAAAAATTTTTAGGGAAATGAATCATGTGTTAGTCACTTTTTTCCCCCTCTGTGAGAAAATCAACTCACAGTCTTAGAGGCTTCAGTCCAGAGTCACCTTCATTGTTTCTAAGGTAGAATGTCATGTGATGACAGGGAACAGGTGGTAGAGCAAGTGGCTCACCTCAAGGAAGACAGAAGGCAAGAAAGGAAGAGAGAGGGAGGGAAAGAGAGAGGGAGAGGGAGGGAGGGAGGGAGGGAGAGAGAGAGAGAGAGAGAGAGAGAGAGAGAGAGAGAGAGAGAGAGAGAACATAAACATGAGAGGGCAAGAGCAAGAGAGACATGGGACTGGGGATACCACATAGTCTTCAAAGACACATCCAAGTAACCTGCTTCCTTCCTGTTTTCTAGTCCCCACCTCTTAAGTTTCTACCACCTTCCAAAAGGGCCACCAGCTGGGGACCATGAGCCTTTGGAGGATATTTCAGTTCCAAACTACAATGAATGATGGAGTTTTAAGAGAAGTGTCCAACATTCTATGTTATCTGCTTCTTATTCTGGGATGAATAAAACATATCCATTTTTTCATATCTCAGTAAATTTCTACTACCATTCAGAATGTTGTGGTATGTTAATCCAGGGAATTACAGATAATGGAATGGATCCCCTCCTTAAAAAGCTAATAATACATATTCATTGTACAAAATATTGGGTTTTATTTTGACAATTTCATACATGCATATAATGTACTTTGATCATATCCACCCTTCCTGCAAGATGAATGCAGTAAGCTTTGACCATGAGCCTAGGTCCAGTTAATATATTTTCTCTTAGTACTTCAAAGTCTGATGTTAAGGGTAATGGAAAACCACAGAAAGAATAAGAGACAGGACCTTGAAGACTTAGACCCTGGAAGAATAAAGATGTGTCCACTCTACCAGGTGAAGAACTGTGACCAGTTGTTCTGACTGGGGGAAATATGACACAGAATGGGAATTGGAAGATAGAAAGTGCATATAACCACAGTCCTTCTATAAACAAGGACTGTAATAGCTTTGTTTTATTTCCTGTTTGTTTGTGGTATATATGTGTATATTTGTATATATTGACAATTTGTTTCCTCTCTCTTCTTATATTCATGATTTTGTATACAAATTGTTATCTTTTAGGTAACAGTATAGTCAATGTGACTGACTGAATTTGAAGAGTAAATAATATAGCAATGTAGTATACAGTGACTGGGAGTGCTTCTTTCCTTATGTGGGGGAACAGATGAGAACATCTTCATTTGTCAGGTGGCTTTGTCATGATAGATTTGTTGTTTTATGGAAGTTCAAATGGTTGTAAATGGTGTAACAGGTGTGCATACATAAAGTATAAAATCAAAGGTGTGGACAGAGTCCAGTATCATTTCATTGCATTTCTGCTCCAAATCCACTCCATGCTGGTCTTCTTTGTGTTATTGGATCTGGACCTTGTAAACACTTCTTTGCCATATGATGCAATGTGAGATTATTGGTACAATGCACTGGAAGGGCCACTGCAAGGCAACTTAATTATCTCTCTTCTTTCTTTCTTTCTTTCTTTCTTTCTTTCTTTCTTTCTTTCTTTCTTTCTTTCTTTCTCTCTCTCTCTCTCTCTTTCTTTCTTTCTTTCACCAGGGATTGAACCCATAGATGCTTAACCTCTGAGCCACATTTAAAAATATTTTTCTTTAGTTGTGGATAGACACAGTGCCTTTGTTTAATTTAGTTTATCTTTAAGTGTGGTGCTGAGGATCAAAACTAGTACCTCACACTTGTTTCACCACTGAGACAACCCCAGCACCCCCAACTCTTTTTTATGAGACACTTTTCCTTCATTGCTTAGGGCCTGGCTAAGTTGCTGAGGCTGGCTTGGAACTTGTGATACTCCTTCCTCAGGGATTACAGGCATGGGCTACTATACTGAGCAGTTTTTGCTTTTTGATGCACCTTCCAGTGGTGTGCAGTAGGCTCAGCTTTAGGTTACATAGTAAGGAATGTCTATATTGTTATATTTGACTCTGTTTTTAGTCTCTGCTCTAGGTTCCTGAAAATTGGTTCTTCTCCCTCATCCCTGAAAACAGCTCCTAAAATCCTTGGGATTTCCTGATGGAGATAAAAGGAGAGTCTGTTATTAATAATAACAAGCCCCTTTCAACCATATGAGTTTATATTAATAAGATACCTTTTAGAAAGCTTCTGGGTCACCTTAGGATGGGGGCAGGTTGCCAAAGGAACAAATTTTATGAGAAGAAAGTTGAAAGAGGGGAGAAAATAGGGACTAAGGTTGAGTTTATTAATTTCTAGCAGTCAATGATTTAATCTACCATAATGACACAGTGAAACCTCCATAAAAACGTTGAGGGTGCTTCTGACTTGATGAGCAACTAACACTGTATCCATGTGTCAGGGTGGTGCCTATGAAACTCCACCATAGGGACAGATACTCCTGTGCTTGATAGTTTTCTGGGCCTCATCCTATGTGAATGTTCATCTGGCTATTCACTGTATCCTTTATAAGATCTTTTATAATAAATTGATTAGTAAACATAGTTGTTTCTCTTGGTTTTGTGAGCCATTCTAAAAAAATGACTGTAGAAAATCATCCAATCTGAGGATGGATCTTTGGAATGGTGGATGGGCCTTGGTAATAAGGTAGAAATTTAGGGATACTAAGGAAAAAAACTCTCTGAAGGAGAAATGTGCCTTTTGGGATGTGGAAAATAACTTGTGAACTGCCTCTGTCCTGGACAAAAAAAAAAACTTAAGGGACCGAAAGAGACCAAAATATAAAAATTCACCAAATAATCCCATAAATTACTTTATAACTTTCCAGTTCTGCATAAATTTTCTGGAATGCAGCAAATCAGGAACAAGATATCAATAGCAAGAAACTACTAGCCTTATGAACCTAGGGGCTAACATATGACTGGATCAATCACCTGATCAATCAGCTGAAAACAACATATAAGACCAGATTCCCTGAAGGGAAAACATCTTGCTCAATATTTCCCAATCTCCAAGGAAGTCCTGTCCTTTTGGATCATATATTCTACCTTTGTACCCTAATAAAATAACATAACCTTAATCCCTGGTTGTGTATCTCTATTTGATCTTGAGATTATTCTCTAAGTGTTCCTATATTCACTTTTCACTTTCTAATGATGCTCTTTCTCTTCGATGAAGCCAAGCACATCCTTAAGTTCTTTTCTGAGGTATGGGCAAGGGTGTGAGAGGTCCGAGTAGAGGTTTTCTTTGCCACTGGAGAAACTTCACTGGATTTCCTTAAAGTGACAGAAACTTCAGAAAGAAACAGGTGGGTAATTTGAGGAGTCATCTTGTGATTGTCACTAAGTCATGGGGGGCATACTTTTAAGACTGTGGGGTTCACTTAACCTGTGGGGTCTCTGATCATTCCTTAATTGAAATTATCGATACCCAGATATGTGCAGAGAGTTGGAGAATAATTTGGTGTGCAAAACTCCAAACATTTGGTGTCAGAAGTGTTCTGGAGGGCATTATGAAAGAGGACACCTGTTTAGTTGGAGCATTACAGATCCTTTTCAACCTTCCAGTGGACCATAGTCCCATCTTTCCCAATGAGCTCTGTACCTCAATCTCACTGGGGACCCTATCATACATTGCTTCCTTCCTTTGCTACTCTTCCTCATCCCAAGAGGTAGTATCTGCTCACTATGTGTGCAATTTCATCATTCTTTGGAGACTTCTTTTACTTCTTTTAGTAGATAACCACCTTGTTAGTTCTCTTTTCTTTTTTCAATGCTAGGGAATAAACACAGGGCCTCAGGCATGAATATGTCTATATTAAATTTTCCTTATTGAAATAATTTAAGTGGTTTCTGGACTTTGATAGAAGCATCAAATTACTTAGTATCTTTTAAAGGTACTGAAATGTTCACAGCATGTGAGAAAGTGTAATTGAGGCATTAATCAAATTAGTAAAATGGTTAACTCCAATAATGACATTATATAAATATCTTTTTTGTGGATTTAAGTATTTTCTATATGTAAATATATTACTTGTCAGTTTGATGGAAATAGTGTCAGCAAAAGAGGAGGAAGGAAAGGAGAAGGAGGAGGATGGATTTAATAGTGTTTGTCTCCTTACTCCACAATTGTTGTGCCCTCATCTCACTCACAGTCTACTTCAGAATTATATCATCTGATTTAGAATGTGATGACATTAATGCTAGATAATGTTGCTCAGAATTGCTTGGACATACCATTGTCACTGTATTCACTTGTTTCATTGTACTGCTTCATCTTCCCTCTCAACTTACCTGTTGCTACTGGGAATATAGATTGGTTCATTATGATGCCAAGTGGCAACCTGAGGGTGTTTGATTCAACAGAAATACAAAATTGAGGTAAACCAAAGTCACTCATGAAAGAAGCCATGATGAAGATTCATTTCCATTTGCTTCTTTTCCACATGTTTCTTTATTATATTATGTTAGCTGTGATAAATGACTGAATCCAGAGAAACTGTGGTTGGAGTTAATATACACTACAGTGGCAGATGATCAACCCAAACTGAGTCATAGGACATACACAATTTCAACAGATCAATTTCAAGCAATGAATTAGATGACACCATCAAAAGCCTACCAAAAAAGAATCCTGAGACCAGATGGATTCACAGCTAAGTTGTACAGGACCTACAAGGAAGAATTAATACCAATACTCCTCAAATTATTCCATGAAATAGAATAGGAAGGAACCCTTCTGAAGTCATTTTATGAAGCCAGTATCATCCTGATACCAAAACCAGGCAGAGACACATCAAGGAAAGAAAATTTCAAACCAATATCCCTGATGAATATTGATGCAAAAGTTCCCAATGAAATTCTGGCAAATTGCATAAAAAACATATTTTAAAAGTAGACCACCATGATCAAGTGGCATTCTTTCCAGGGATGCAAAGTTGGTTCAACATATGGAAATCAATAAATACATTTGATTACATTAATAGACTTAAAGATAAGAATCATATGATTTTATCAATTGATGCAGAGAAAGCATTTGACAAAATATAGCACCCTTTCATGTTCAAAGCAGTAGGAAAACTAGGAATAGTTTTCTTCAACATTGTAAAAGCTATCTATGCTGAACCATCATTCTAAGTGTTAAAAATTGGAAGTATTTCCTCCAAAAACTGACACAAGACAGGGATGCCCTTTTTCACCACTTTTATTCAATATAGTCCTTGAAACTCTGGCCAGAGAAATTAGACAGATGAAAGAAATTAAAATGATATGAATAGAAAAAGAAGAACTCAAATTATTATTTGTAGGTGACATGATTCTATACTTAGAGGATCCAAAAAACCCCACCAGAAAACTTGTGGAATTAATGAAGGAATTCAGCATAGTAGCAGGATATAAAATCAATATCCATAAATCAAATGAATTTCTATACATCAATGATGAATCCTAGGACAGAGAAATTAGGAAAACTACCCCATACACAATGATATATATATATACTTGGAATCAACTTATCAAAAGAGGTGTGAAAGACCTCTATAAGGAAAACTATGGAACACTAAAGAAAGAAATTAATGGGGAACTTAGAAGATGAAAATATCTCCTAAGCTCTTGGATAGGCAGAATTAGTATTGTCAAAATGGCCACACTACCCAAAGCCCTGCACAGATTCAATGTGATTCTAATTAAATCCCAGTGTCATTCCTTATAGAAATAGAAAAAGCAATCATGAAATTTATTTGGAAAAATAAGAGACCCAGAATAGCCAAAGAAATCCTTAGCAAGAAGAATGAAGCAGGAGGCATCACAATAGTAGGCCTTAAACTATACTAAAAGCTATAGTAACAAAAACAGCATGGTATTGGCACCCATATAGACATGTAGATCAATGGTATAGAATAGCGGACACAGAGACAAATCCATATAAATATAGTTATCTCATACTAGACCGAGGTGCTGAAAACATGCATTGGAGAAAAGATAGCCTCTTCAACAAATGGTGCTGGGAGAACTGAAAATCCATATGCAGCAAAATGAAAATAAACCCCTATCTCTCTCCATGCACAAAACTCAACTCAAAGTGTATCAGTGACCTAGGAATTAGTCCAGAGACTCTGCACCTAATAGAGGAAAAAGTAGACCCAAATCTTAATCAGGTCATATTATGCCCCAATATCCTTAAAAAAGAGTCCTAATGTGCAAGAATTAAGATCAAGAATTAATAAATGGGATGGACTCAAACTAAAAAGCTTCTTCTCAGCAAAAGAAACAGTCAATGAGGTGAACAGAGCCTAAATTTTTGGAGCATTTTTTTTTTTTTTTGCCATACACACGTCAATAGAGCAACTAATCTCCAGGATTTATAAAGAACTCAAAAAACTTAACACCAATAAACCAAACAATCCAATTAACAAATGGGCTAAGGAGCTGAATGGATACTTTTCAGAAGAAAATATACATTCAATCAACAAATATATAAAAAATGTTCATCATTTTTAGTAATTAGAGAAATGCAAAACAAAATTACTCTTAAGGTTTTATCTCATGCCACTCAGAATGGCAGTGAAAAATAAATGTTGGCAAAGATGTGGGGGGAAAAGGCCCACTTGATGGGACTGCAAATTGGTGCAACCAATCTGGAAAGCAGTATGGAGATTCCTTAGAAAAGTTGGAATGGAACCACCATTTGAACTTCTCCATTGTCTATATTCAAAGGACTTAAAATCTGCATACTATAATAATGTAGCCACATCAATGTTCACAGCAGCTCAATTCACAATAGTTCAACTGTGGAAGCAAGCTAGTTGCTTCAAAAATGAATGGATCAAGAAATTGTTATATATATATATATACACACACACACACACACACACACACACACACACACACAATGGAATATTACTCAGCATTAGAAGGAAATAAAAATCATGACATGTTCGGGTAAATGGATGGAGTTGAAGAATATCATGCTAAGCGAAGTAAGCCAATCCCAAAAAAACAAAGGCTGAATGTTCTCTCTGATCAGTGGATGCTGATCCAAAATGGAGAGGAGGAGGCATGGGGAAAATGGAGGAAATTTGATTGGGCAAAGAGAAGAGAGGGTAGGAAGGGGGCATGGGAGCAGAAAAGATGGTGGAATGAGATGAACATCATTATCCTAGGTACATGTAAGACTGCATATAGAGTGTAACACTACATAGTGTACAACCAGAGAAATGAAAAGTTGTGCTGCAATGTGTATAATGAATCAAAATAAATTTTGCTGTCATATATACCTAATTAAAAAAAGACACATTACAGTGAACAATGGAGGAGCCAATGACTACTTACATTATCTTGAGAACCATGATAATAGCAGTATATATTTTTATATTTTAACAAGCTAGTATTTTTATCATATAAAAGTATTTAAAAACAACAGAAAAATATTACTTGTCATACCCTTCCTTCCATTTAGATTGTATATTTATAAACTATATTGTTTTTGAATGAGCTACAGGAACACTTCTTTTGAAACAGAAGGTATGGTATGCAAATAACATGATTTTATCCATAGAAAATAGAATTAATCTTTCTAAGTGAACCAGCTTTTTTATTTCTTTTTTAAAATTAATTTTTATTGTTGGTTGTTCAAAACATTACATAGTTCTTGATATATCATATTTCACACTTTGATTCAAGTGGGTTATGAACTCCCATTTTTACCCCGTATACAGATTGCAGAATCACATCAGTTGCACATCCATTGATTTACAAATTGCCATACTAGTGTCTGTTGTATTCTGCTGCCTTTCCTATCCTCTACTATCCCCCCTCCCCCCTCCCCTCCCTTCTTCTCTCTCTACCCCCTCTACTATAATTCATTTCTCCCCCTTATATTTTTGTCCCCTTTCCCCTCACTTCCTCTTGTATGTAATTTTGTATACCCCTGAGGGTCTCCTTCCATTTCCATGCAATTACCCTTCTCTCTCCCTTTCCCTCCCACCTCTCATCCCTGTTTAATGTTAATCTTCTTCTCATGCTCTTTGTCCCTACTCTGTTCTTAGTTACTCTCCTTATATCAAAAAGACATTTGGCATTTGTTTTTAAGGGATTGGCTAGCTTCACTTAGCATAATCTGCTCTAATGCCATCCATTTCCCTGCAAATTCTATGATTTTGTCATTTTTTAATGCAGAGTAATACTCCATTGTGTATAAGTGCCACATTTTTTTAAATTCATTCGTCTATTGAAGGACATCTAGGTTGGTTCCACAGTCTTGCTATTGTGAATTGTGCTGCTATGAACATGGATGTAGCAGTGTCCCTATAGTGTACTCTTTTTAGGTCTTTAGGGAATAGACCGAATAGGGGAATAGCTGGGTCAAATGGTGGTTCCATTCTGAGCCTTCCAAGAAATCTCCATACTGCTTTCCAAATTGGCCGCACCAATTTTCAGTCCCACCAGCAATGTACAAGTGAACCCTTTTCCCCACATCCTCGCCAGCACTTGTTGTTGTTTGACTTCCTAATGGCTACCAATCTTACTGGAGTGAGATGGTATCTTAGGGTGGTTTTGATTTGCATTTCTCTGACTGCTAGAGATGTTGGGCATTTTTTCATGTACTTGTTGATTGATTGTATGTCCTCATCTGAGAAATGTCTGTTCAGGTTCTTGGCCCATTTGTTGATTGGGTTATTTGTTATCTTATTGTCTAATTTTTTGAGTTCTTTGTATATTCTGGATATTAGGGCTCTGTCTGAAGTGTGAGGAGTAAAGATTTGTTCCCAGGACGTAGGCTCCCTATTTACCTCTCTTATTGTTTCTTTTGCTGAGAAAAAACTTTTTAGTTTTAGTAAGTCCCATTTGTTGATTCTAGTTATTAACTGTTGTGCTATGGGTGTCCTATTGAGGAATTTGGAGCCCGACCCCACAGTATGTAGATCATAGCCAACTTTTTCTTCTATCAGACGCCATGTCTCTGATTTGATATCAAGTTCCTTGATCCACTTTGAGTTAACTTTTGTGCATGGCGAGAGAAAGGGATTCAGTTTCATTTTTTTGCATATGGATTTCCAGTTTTCCCAGCACCATTTGTTGAAGATGCTATCCTTCCTCCATTGCATGCTTTTAGCCCCTTTATAAAATATAAGAAATTTGTAATTTTGTGAATTGGTTTCTGTGTCCTCTATTCTGTACCATTGGTCCACCCGCCTGTTTTGGTACCAGTACCATGCTGTTTTTGTTACTATTGCTCTGCAGTATAGTTTGAAGTCTGGTATAGCTATACCGCCAGATTCACACTTCCTGCTTAGCATTGTTTTTGCTACTCTGGGTCTTTTATTTTTCCATATGAATTTCATGTTTGCTTTCTCTATTTCTACAAGAAATGCCGTTGGGATTTTGATTGGCATTGCATTAAACCTATAGAGAACTTTTGGTAATATCGCCATTTTGATGATGTTAGTTCTACCTATCCATGAACAGGGTATATTTTTCCATCTTCTAAGATCTTCTTCTATTTCTCTCTTTAGGGTTCTGTAGTTTTCATTGTATAAGTCTTTCACCTCTTTTGTTAGGTTGATTCCCAAGTATTTTATTTTTTTTTTTTTGAGGATATTGTGAATGGAGTGGTTGTCCTCATTTCCATTTCAGAGGATTTGTCGCTGATATACAGGAATGCCTTTGATTTATGCGTGTTGATTTTATATCCTGCCACTTTGCTGAATTCATTTATTAGCTCTAATAGTTTCTTTGTAGACCCTTTGGGTCTGCTAGGTATAGAATCATGTCATCTGCAAATAGTGATAATTTGAGTTCTTCTTTTCCTATTTTTATGCCTTTAATTTCTTTCATCTGTCTAATTGCTCTGGCCAGTGATTCAAGAACTATGTTGAACAGAAGTGGTGAGAGAGGGCATCCCTGTCTTGTTCCAGATTTTAGAGGGAATGCCTTCAGTTTTTCTCCATTCAGAATGATGCTAGCCTGAGGTTTAGCATATATTGCTTTTACAATATTGAGGTATGTTCCTGTTATCCCTAGTTTTTCTAGAGTTTTGAACATAAAGGGATGCTGTACTTTGTCGAATGCTTTTTCCGCATCTATCGAGATGATCATATGGTTCTTATTTTTAAGCCTAGTGATGTGGTGAATAACATTTATTGATTTCCGTATATTGAACCAACCTTGCATCCCAGGGATAAATCCTACCTGATCATGGTGCACATTTTTTAAAATATGTTTTTGTATCCGATTCGCCAGAATTTTATTGAGGATTTTTGCATCTAGGTTCATTAGAGATATTGGTCTGTAGTTTTCTTTCTTTGAAGAGTCTTTGTCTGGTTTAGGAATCAGGGTGATGTTGGCCTTGTAGAATGAATTTGGAAGTTCTCCCTCTTTTTCTATTTCCTGAAATAACTTGAAAAGTATTGGTATTAGTTCCTCTTTAAAGGTTTTGTAAAACTTTGCTGTATACCCATCCGGCCCTGGGCTTTTCTTAGTTGGTAATCTTTTGATGGTTTCTTCTATTTCCTCAATTGATATTGGTCTGTTTAGGTTGTCAATATCCTCCTGACTCAATCTGGGCAGGTTTCCTGCATTTCCAGGATTTCTGTTTGTTTGTTTTTTATAACCTCTATCTCCCTGTATAATTGATCTTTTGCTTCTTGGATTTGTTTATGTAATTTATTGTCAAAGTGGTCAAAGTGGTCTTTCATTGTCTGATTTTGCTGTCTAATGTCTTCCTTGAGACTCCAGATCATCTGAAGCATGTATATCCTGAATTCTTTATCTGACATTCCATCTGCTGCAGATATTACCTCTTCTAAAGTTGAGTTGACCTGCATTGCTTGTGGTCCTTTCTTTCCTTGTCTTTTCATACTGATCGCGTTTCTTTCTGCTTGGTGAAACTGTTGTGTTATTGATTTTTCCCCCTATATATTTATATTGCTCTTGTATAGTTGCATAGTCTCCCTCGCAGGCTTTGGTGGTGGTTCTGCCCCTCCTCCAATTGGGGCAATGTGCCTACCACTCCAGCAGGCCGCTGGGCCTGTACTTTCGGTGGGCCTGTTCTTTCGGTGGTCACAGGTCCGCCTACCTTGCAGGCGCAAGCAGCGGCTCTGTCCCTCCACGGGCTGCTGGGCCTGTTCTGTCTGTCGGTTGCAGGTCTGTCTACCTAGCAGGCGCTGGTGGTGGCTCTGCCCCTTCCCCAATTGGGGCGATGGCGGGCCACTGGGCCTGTTCTGCTAGTGGGTTGCAGGTCTGCCTACCTTGCAGACGCAGGGGGCAGCTCTGCCCCTCCTCGTGTTGCTGGGTCTGCTCTGTCGGTGGGTCGCAGGTCCTCCTACCTTGCAGGCGCAGGGGTGGCTCTGCCGCTCTGCGGGTTTCTGGGCCTGTTCTGCTGGTGGGTCACAGGTCCGCCTACCTAGTAGGCGCGGCTGCTCTGCCCTTCCGTAGGTTGCTGGGCCTGACCTGCTGATGGGTCCTGGGTCTGCCTACCTTGCAGGCGCGCAGCGGCTCCTCCTCTCGCCCAACCAGGGGGATGTGTCTGGCGGGCCACTGGGCCTGTTGTGTCGGTGGTCACGGCTCCGCCTACCTTGCAGGCGCGTGGGGCAGCTGTGCCCCTCTGCGGGTTGCTGGGCCTGATCTGCTGATGAGTCACAGGTCTGCCTACCTTGCAGGCGCGCGGCGGCTCTGCCCCTCCCCCAACCGGGGCTATGTGTCTGGCGGGCCACTGGGCCTGTTGTGTCGGTGGTCACGGCTCCGCCTACCTTGCAGGCGCGTGGGGCAGCTGTGCCCCTCCGCAGGATGCTGGGCCTGACCTGCCGGTGGCAGTCCCGCCTACCTTCCAGATTTTTTATTTCCAGAGAGAGTGCTTAACATTCTCACTATTGGTAAAGTTTATTAACATTGTTTTGATTTATAAGTTACCTAGGTATACATATTGCAATGACTTTCTCTTGGAAAATTATACTAATCAAGGTTGTAAAGTACATTTATGAGTTTTTAAATTTTGTTTAAAGGGGAATGTTTGATTATACAGAAGGAAGACTTTTTTTTATCCTGGCTATGTTTATTACATCCAAATCCATGATGTAGATCCTTGAAACCCTACTGTCTTTGTTTTACAGCAGAGCTCACTTTTCTAAAAGATTTTTGATACTTCTCTACAGGCTCAGGTTCTGCAAAGCCCCCAGATTTCATAAAAGAGCATCAACTTAACCCCACAGGCCAGCTCCACTTCACTGTCCACATAGATTGGCCTCTGTAGGTCCTTGTTCAAGCAGTTCTACTCAGTCTCTGGTTGTCTTTGTCATGATTTATTCTTGTCTTAGTACTACCTCAATATTATTCATGGCATCCATTCTTTAAATATAAAGAATATAAAGAAAAATTATTTAAAACACAATAACATTAATAAGTTGGGTTTTATGTCCTTTCAGTGTCATATGGGAGCATTAATAAGCTAATACAAAGATTATGTATTACTGTAGATATATGTATGTGTGTGTTTATGTTTGTGTGTTTGTTCATATATTTTCTTTATCTATTCGTCGACCCATGGACCCCTAGGTTGATTCCATATCTTGGCAATTGTGAATAGTGTTGCAATGAACATGGGAGTGCAGACATATCTTTGCCACACTGAATTCTTTTCCTTTGTATATATTAATAGTTGTGGGATTTCTGGATCATAGCATATTTAATTTAAGTTGTATTTCTTGTTGCACAATAAACATCCTGTTCCTTAAAATACTCTGTGAATCAGCCTAGAGTAATACCAATTCAAATACTGATTCGTTAATTAAATAAGTTCTTTGATTTCTATACTTCTCCCAGAATCTTATTTATTTATTTACTATTTTAGTATCAGAAAAGATTCATAAAGAATTTCTTGCCCCTAAGTGCTGTGATCTGTGATACTGAACTAGCATCCATTAAAACTGGAGGGAGAAAGAAAGAAAAACATCCAAGTGAGTGAATGTGATTAGTTTGAGAAATAAAATACACACACACACACACACACACACACACACACACATATAGAATTTTCTTTTTTCCCATTTTTATTTGTGCATTATAATTATACATAACAGGGGAGTCATTGTTACATATTCATAATTGCATATAATATAAAACTTGGTCAGTATTGCTCCTCAGTAAGAAAGATATTTATGATTGTGGAAACTATACAGCATTTTATTGCTTTCAATAGATGATTTTATAAAAAAAATTACATTAATTGTAAGTAGAATATGAGTCGGCCTCCTTATATTAGGTGATTTTTACAATAAACACTTTACAAAATACCTTTTTATTAATTTGGAAATATGAAACATTGAAATATAAGTTGCAACATACCCAAATATTTTTTCCCCTGAAGAATTGACAAGAAGAGTAAAGAGAGGAAGAGACTTTTCTGGATCATCCCCACAGGACTAGAATTCAAATCCTTGAAAGCTGCTCATCTCATAACCGTGGACCCCCTTCTCATTTCCTTACCTTGGTTTTCCCTGTAGCTGAGTACCTTCCAGTTTCCACTTCATCACAAAGTCCTTTACTAATGTTTTCTTTGCCTGATTCTCTGTATGAACCTTTGCTGTTGTCCGTCACCTTTGTCACTCACCTTTCTGATTCTCTCTGCCTCAGTGAGGAGGACATTGATGGGAAGCAGAGTTCTTTAGCAGAGGGAGAGGGACTCTCAGAAAGGTGAAGGGATGTTTGGGAGAGTTAGTTTCTGTTCTCAAGAGTCATCCTCTCCAAATGGCTTTTCTTTTTTCATTAGTTGCTCATGACAATACAATGATCTTGACATATTATACATTTGATTCAAATGGGGTATGAATTCTCATTTTTCCACGTGTACAGATTGCAGGATCACATTGGTTACATGGCCATTTATATACATACAGCAATACTAATGGCTTTCCTTTTCCTTTTTTGGCACCTCCTACATGTATTCCCACTACACAATGCTCTGGAGAAACATCAGAGTCTCTTCAGTGAATTCCAGACTAGACATCTGATCATTAGTTCTGAGGAAGTTCATTAATGCTTCACTTATACTGTGTCCTTCATTTTTATTCCTTCTTTTTTCCTCTACTGTTCTTTTTTAAATTGATTTTTTTTAAAATACATGACAGCAGAATGCATTACAATTATTATTACCCATATGGAGCACTTTTTTTTAAAGAGAGAGAGAGAAAGAGAGAGAGAGAATTTTTAAATATTTATTGTATAGTTTTTGGCAGACACAACATCTTTATTTTTTGTATGTGGTGCTGAGGATGGAACCCAGTGCTGCGCACATGCCAGGCAAGCGTGCTACCACTTGAGCCACATCCCCAGCCCACAATTTTTCATATCTTTGTTTATAAAGAGTGTTCACAACAATTCATGTGTTTATACATGTAATTTGTAGGTATTTTTGCATTACAATTCTTATTACACATATATACCAATTTGTTCATATCTTTGTTTGTATATAAAGTTTGTTGACATCCAATTTGAGTCTTCATACATGTACTTTGTATAATGATGTTCATCACATTCCACTATCCTTGCTAATCCCCATTCCCACTCCTTTTCCCTCCCATTCCTCTTCCCTATCTAGAATTCATCTATTCCTCCTATGCTACCCTTCCCTACCACACTATAAATAAGCCTCCTTATATTAGAGAAAGCATTCAGCATTTGTTTTTTTTTTGGGGGGGGAGGATTGTCTAACTTCAATTAGCATTATCTTCCCATTTACCATCCATTTACCTGCAAATGCCATGATTTTATTCTCTTTTATTGCTGAGTAAAATTCCACTGTGTATATATGCCACATTTTTTTATCCATTCCTCAATGAAGGGTATCTAGGTTGGCTCCACAGTTTAGCTACTGTGAATTTTGCTGCTATAAACATTGATGTGGTGGTGTCTCTGTAGGTATGCTGTTTTTAAGTCCTTTGGGTATAGACAGAGGAGAGATATAGCTGGGTCAAATCGTGGTTCCATCTCAGATTTCCAAGGAGTCTCCATACTGCTTTCCATATTGGCTGCACCAATTTGCAGTCCCACCAGCAATATATGAGTGTACCTTCCCCCCCACCTCCCCAACACTTATTATTATTTTCTCTACTGTTCTACATTGACTAGCCACATGGCCTTTCCAGGGGGTTGGAGGGATGCTCTAATAATCCTATTATGATCAAGACTATTCTCTCCAGTACCACAGGATATTTTAACCAAGTTTCTCTGAACTGAGCATCATGAGGAAGGGCACACAGCCCACCTGTTCCTTTATCAACTTACCTATGAAGGAGCAAGGGCAGCAGAAAGTTAGGTTCCTGCTGCACTTATTCTCATTCCCCCTGGAGTTTGTTCCTTTGACCTGGACTTTGGCATTTTGCCCTGGTCCACACGAGGAAGTGTTAAAAAAGATGATCTCACTGGACTTATTGTTGAGTATATTGTGGGGATTTTGCTTGCTCTATTAAGTGCTGTGTATTTTTTCTGAGGAATGACAGAGGTAGGATCTCTCTGGTCTTAGTACCAGGAAACAATGGAGTAATACCATGCTACTATGGTTTGGTCTTAAATGTCCCCAACATTTAAATATTTGGCTTCCAGCTTGGTGGCAATGGGAGGTGGTGGAGCCTTTAGGAGGTTAGGTCTAGCAGGAGGTCTTTAGGTCATTGTGGGTGTCCCCTTGAAGGAAATTTTAGGACACTATTCTCTTAGTCTATTTCACTTCTTAGCCATGAGATGAGAGGTATTCCTCCTGCATGGGCTCCCACTATGATGAGCTGCATCACCCTAAAGTATCAGGGCAATTCATGTGATCAGTTATAGTCACTGAACAAATATTTATCAAGTAGCCATTATATTACAGGCTCAGTAATCCCAGGCTTTGGAAACACATGCATACCACCATGAAATTTATGTTTTAGAGGAAACTTGGGCATCAATCAAATAATGAAGATTAACTGTAAACTGAAAAAGCTTATGTATGCTTGATGTGTGTTATAAGGGTTATTTTGACCATATAGAAGTTGTATCTGCCTAAAAAAACTTTGTGTAAGGTGAATAGTATTTTTCTCTTCCCCTCTTCCATAAACCCTTTCCATATATATATATATATATATATATATATTTTTTTTTTTTTTTTCTAGTAGGGATGGAACCCAGGGGTGTTTACTCACTGAGGAACATTCCCAGCCCTTTTTATTTTTTATTTTGAGAAAGAGTTTTGCTCTGTTTATTTGCTTAGATCCTCACTAAATTGCTGAGTCTGGCCTCCAATTTGTAATCCTCTTGTCTCAGCCTCCTGAACTGATGTTTTTATATGTGTGCTTCTCTGTGATCAGCTTTTTCTTTTTTTAATGTTGAAAGTGAATGAATGCACTGATCTTTAGTTTCCAGTTACACAGTTTACATGTGTATATACCTGAGGAAGAGCCCCAGATTAAGATATGAAGCCTTCCCTCACCCCAGGAGGCACCCTGCTGTCTCTTCTTGTCTTACCTACCTCCTCAGCTTACCACAGAACTCCTCATATGACTTCTGTCATCAAAGATTCTGTCTGTCTATTCTTTAACTTTATATATTTGAAATCCTACAGCATCTGGCATTTTATGTCTGGTTTCCTTCAATATCTTCCACATTTTTAAGATTCCTTTTTTAAAAAAAAAAAACAAACTTGATTTTATTCACCTTTTTTTAATGTGATGCTGAAGGTAGAACCCAGTGCCTCGCACATGCTAGGTAAGCTCTCAACCGCTGAACAACAACTCCAGCTCCCCACAGATTTAAAATTTCTTGTCTGCACCTCCATACCCTCTCTGTGTCTTCCTTCTGGGAACTGCCCTTTCTCTCTGCCACATTCTAGCCACAAGGGGGCATCAGAGGCCGAGGAAACCTGGTAAGACTGCCTGGGTGGCCTTTCCATTGGCCAAAGAGTGCTTTGGCATCCATGGAGCACCCTCTTGTTGGGTGTTTGTCTTTCCTTCCTGTCTGGGAAGGAACTTCCAAATGGTTCTGGACATGCCCTCATTTTTTTTAATATTCTTTAGTTGTCAATGAACGTTATTTTATTTATTTACATAGAGTGCTGAGAATTGAACCAGGTGCCTCACACATGCTAGGGAAGCACTCTACCACTGAACCACAACCCAGCCCCACATGCCCTCCTTTAAAAGTTACGTATTTTGAAAATGCAGCTAAAAATATGTACATATTTATTCAGCTTATAAAAACAAATAGATGTAAGGGTAAAATTTTCATAATAGAAGTTCTGATGTACTCTTTTCCTTCCCTTTAGCCTCCAGGTCCCTGGAGCACCCCCAAGTACTGGTGGCCCCAACTCTTTTAGATTTAGGATGTGCCTTGGGGCACACCTGCTCCTTTCAGTGTCTGTCCACGTGACCCTATGACCTTGGATAGCTTCCAAATTTTGTAGAGGCTCCCTCCCTCAGCTCTAGAATGAGGACAGTGAGAACCACCTCATGGTATTGTACCAAATCATCATGGGAATGAAGTATAAAATGTTCCATGTAAAATGACCCTCAGTGAATGGTGTGCCTAAGTATTTCTTGGTGGTTATTAGAGAGCAGAGGCCCTGACTGTGCTTGAGGGGAAGAGTCTCTGAGACAGGAGAGGAACAGGATGTGCAGCATCCCAGGGACTGTTAGAATGTGCCTCTTGGGGCTGGACAGGGCCTCTCCTGTCCTAGGCCCCTCTCTATTTCTCTGAGGGGCAGAGGTCAACTGCCCCTTTGAGACCTCTAGGCCTTTTTCTTTGACCCAGTTCTGAAATCCCTCCACTGGGATGCCGCAGTCTCTGGCTGGGCACAAACCACGAGTCTCCACACAGCTTGTAGATTCAAACAGCAATTCTTTATTCCCGAACTCACACCGGCCGTCTACAAACACGTTCTGGGGGAATCCAAGTTCTCTGCCCAAATCCACTACTCTGCCCAAATCCACTCCACATGGGCTTCTGTCTCCCAAAATATACTGTCTGACCCTAAGAACTCAAGAGGAACTCAGCAGCAGGATACGCCCTATTCTAAAGGGGGAACACCCTAATCTCCTATTATGCTAAACCGCCCTATTCTAAAGGGGGAACACCCTAAACATGGATCCTGCCCTGGTCCTTGAGCAAGGTCACCTTTCAGAAGTCCTTCCACTAGACAGCATGGGAGTAAGCTGGCAAGAAATTTGTCATACCTACTTGGCTGATGGCTCCCAGCATCTCCCCCCTTCTGATTAATTAAACAACAAGTAATGTGGCTTAAGGACCGTGCCTGGTAGGTTGTCCAGTTCAACATATGGCTCTTACCCGTCATTGGAAAACTGACCTTTAGGCGTCAGCCTCCTGTCTTAGGTTGATACCACTGCAACTGGATCATACCCGTCACTGACTACCGGTCCAGCATACAGCCATACTTGTGGATAGGTCTATGCACCAGTGGGGGGGTGAGGTTCTTTGCCTCACCTCTGTTGGCCCCCAAATTTGGCCTTGGTGCCAGTGGGGGAGTGAGGTTAATGTGGCTTAAGGACCGTGCCTGGTAGGTTGTCCAATTCAACATATGGTTCTTACCCGTCATCGGAAAACTGACCTTTAGGCAACTGACCTTTAGGCGTCAGCCTCCTGTCTTAGGTTGATACCACTGCAATTGGATCATACCCGTCACTGACTACCGGTCCAGCATATAGCCATTGGCCCCCAAATTTTAGACCATCACTAGCAGAAGGGAGGAGGATACAGAAATGCCACGACACCAAGCCAATTGACAGTTCCTTTGGAAAAATTGCATCATTGGTAACACCTTCAGCAAAGATATGCCAGCATTACCACAATTAACATGTGGTGCGCTGGCAAGGAAATAAAAATTGCATCACTGGTGACACCATCAGCAAATATATGCCAGCATTACCACAATTAGCTGCACTAAATGTAGTTACATAGTCTAGGCAAGTTCTGTAAGCAGTTCAAAGTGGAGGAATCTATCAATCTGTCCGTCTCCTCCCAAAGTCCGTTTCCTCCCAAAGTCCGTTGACTTCTTGATTGACCATACTTGTTGAATTATATTCATTGGGATGAAGATAGGAATTCTGGCAATGATGCTAAAAAGACATTATCCTGAAAAGAATTATTAAATATAATGAAAAGGAAAGGTGAAAGTAAACAAACAGATCTGTTAACCTACTTAAAAAACAATCCTTAACAGCTGTTTACCTGATTTAAATTAGTAAACAAGCAGATCTGTTAACCACCTTTAAAAACAATCCTTAACAGCTGTTTACCTAATTTAAATTAAGCCATTTAAATCACGTGAATAAAAAATAAATAATTCGGATCCATTTTTTCATGAGCGCTCCTCATATATGATATATGGACATGCACACACAGACATACAACACAAAACACAAATGTGCAAACAAATGTACAACACATAAGATAATAATAAAGGCCTTGTAGCTTTACCTAGGTGAAATCTCCATTGCAATGTTTAAAAACTCCACAGTCAAAAAAATAAAACTGATCAGAAAAACATTAACCTAGGTTTGTATGAGCTCAAAAAATAAAAATAGAACCTTATGATGTGGAAAAATGCAATAATAAAATAGATATTGAAAAAAGCATCCTGGTTAATCACAGTCGCAGATGTAAGAATGGCCAAGCTGGAGTTCTGGATATCAGCTGTTATGGATTTGAGTCAAATCATCTTCTTTTCGATCTGTAGAAATCGTTTTGGTTAGTCTTTCTGGAATCCAAATCAGCTGCTGTTCTCCCTGTGGAAACACGCAAACAGAGCCCCGACTCCAGACAATCACTGGGTCTGGACCTTTCCATTGTCCTGTTAGAATATCTTTCCAAAGAACTTTAGGCTTATGCACATTTTTTGGATACATATGCCTTTCCACAGCACTAAGTCCTGATGAATCCAAATTTAAAAAGTTAGAGTAAAAAGCGTTATTTTAAGTTTATCTTTGGGGGATATATACCCCTTTCCAATTCCCTCTTTTTGCTTTAATAAGTACGTTTTAATAGTTTGATGAGCTCTTTCAACTATGCCTTGTCCCTGTGGATTGTATGGAATTCCTGTTATATGAGTAATACCAAATGATGAGCAAAATTGTTTAAAAGAGGTAGAGGTATAGCCAGGACTGTTATCAGTTTTTAACTGTTTAGGAACGCCCACAGTGGCAAAATTTTGTAAGCAATGAGCTATAACATCTTTAGTTTTTTCTCCATCATGAAGGGAGCCCATCAAAAATCCGGAAGAAGTATCAACTGTAACATGTAAATATTTTAATTTTCCAAATTCTGGCAGGTGTGTGACGTCCATCTGCCAAATATGGTTAGGTATCAGTCCTCTAGGATTGACTCCAAGATTAACTTGTGGTAAAAAGGTCACACAATTTTGACATTGTTTTATTATATGTCTGGCTTGTTCCTTAGTTATTTTAAAACGCTTTTGTAAAGTATTAGCATTAACATGAAATTTTTTATGAAAATTCATAGCTTCTTCTAGTGTAGAGAAAATATGTATGTCATGTGTAGTTTTATCTGCTAAATCATTGCCCAAACTAAGGGCTCCAGGCAATCCTGTATGTGCCCTAATATGTCCTATAAAGAATGGATCTTTTCTGTCCCAGATTAGACTTTGTATAGTGGAAAACAAAGAGAAAACAGTAGAAGAAGGGGAAATCCTACCAGCATCTTCAAGAGATACTATAGCATTAACTACATACTGACTATCAGAAAATAAATTAAATACAGAATCTTTAAACATTAAAAAGGCTTGTAAAACTGCATTAAGCTCTACCTTTTGAGCTGATTGTTTGGGTACTAAAAATGTAAAAGTTTGATCAGGGGTAACTACTGCTGCTGTACCATTATTTGACCCATCAGTGAATATATTTGGAGCATTCATGATAGGGGTTTTTCTTGTCATTTTTGGAAAAACTACAGGATGCTTAGACCAAAAAGACAACAAAGGATTAGATGGTAAGTGATTATCAAATGAAACATTAGATTTACACATGATTATTGCCCAAGTATTTAACTCATTAGCTAACTCATCAATTTGATCCATAGTATATGGAGTAATAATTTTATTGGGAGAAATTCCAAACACTCCCTTCGCTGCTTTTATTCCTTTGAGTATTAATTGTCCTACAGCCTCAGGATACCTAGTAAGAATAGTGTTAGGAGAATAAGATAAATGTATCCACAATAATGGACCTTCTTGCCAAAATACTCCTGTAGGAATATTTTTTGTTGGTAGTACAATAAATAATAAAGGCAAACTTATATCAATTCTATCCAAATGTATATTTTCCATATATGTTTCAATAATTTTTAATGCCTTTCTTGCTTTAGGAGTTAACATGCGAGGTGAGTTTGGATCTGATGGACCTTTTAGAATATCAAATAAAGGTCCCAACTCTCCTGTTGGTATGCCTAGATAAGGCCTTATCCAATTTATGTCTCCCAATAACTTTTGAAAGTCGTTAAATGACTTGAGTTGATCTACTCGTATTTGAATTTTTGGTGGATGGACCATGGTTGAGGATAATAGAACTCCTAAATAATTAATTGGAAAATTTAATTGTACTTTATCTATTGCTATCTCTAGATTATAATTTTTTAATAAGTTTGTAAGTGTGGCATAACATTCCAGCAATATGTTTTTATCTTTATGTGCCAATAATACATCATCCATATAGTGAAATATTTGTAGTTCAGGATTTTGATTTCTAAGTGGCTGGATTGCTTTATTAACATATATTTGACACATAGTTGGACTGTTAGCCATCCCTTGAGGGAGTACTTTCCATTCATATCTCTGATCAGGACCTTCATGATTTAATGCAGGGATAGTAAATGCAAAATGTGGACTATCCTCGGGATGAATTGGAATTGAAAAAAACAATCTTTAATATCTATGGCTAAAACATGCCAGGTTTTTGGCAAAGCAGACAATTGAGGAATCCCTGATTGAGCAGGTCCCATAATAACCATTTCATTATTAATGGCTCTTAAATCTTGCAATAATCTCCATTTACCAGATTTCTTTTTAATGACAAAAATGGGAGTATTATGGGGAGATATGGAAGGCTGTATATGTCCTTCCGCTAATTGTTGTTTGACCAGATCATGGGCTACTTGTATCTTTTCTTTAGTCAGGGGCCACTGAGGAACCCACACTGGTCTTTCTGATTTCCAAGTAATTTTTATTGTCTCAGTGGCCCTTTCTGAAAATCCAACCCATGTCTGTCTGTTCCTTGATCTATTTGAATTGGTGCTGCTATATCTTGTCCTTGTTTTCCTAATCTTTTTTCTTTCCTAAAACCTTGTCTAGCCCTAGTCGGCGCATTAGGATTGATGTTATTTGTTAACGTCAAACCTAATTGATCTAGGACATCTCGTCCCCATAAGTTTATAGGAAGATGATCCAATACATAGGGCTGTATAGTTCCCTCACATCCTTCAGGATCCTTCCAATCTAATATCATTGCACTTCTATGGGGATTAGTCGCCACTCCTAGGCCTCGAAGCGTTTGAGTGGCTTGTTGTAATGGCCAATGTTTTGGCCATTCCTTACTAGATATGATGCTAAGGTCTGCACCTGTGTCCAGTAGCCCATTAAAGTCGTGTCCTTGAATATTTAGTTTTAACATTGGGCGAGAATCTAAATTTAAAGACAACATAGCCCAATCTATACCTGTGGAGCCTAATCCCCTGGAACCTCTTTTTACACTATGTTTAGGAAATTTATTATGTAGGCTGGGTATTATTAACAACTGTGCTATTCTATCTCCAGGTGAAATTACTGATATACCTCTTGGAGAACTAGCTATAATTTTTATTTCACCTACATAATTGGGATCAATTACCCCGGGACTTATCATAAGTCCTTTTAATGTAGATGAACTACGTCCCAATAATAAGCCTACTGTCCCTTGGGGAAGAGGTCCTTTTATTCCTGTGAGAATGATTTGAACTCCCATCTCTGGAGTTAGTACTGCTCTGGCAGAGGCGCAGATGTCCAACCCTGCGCTCCCTCGGGTTTGTCTGATGAGGGATTTAATGGACAATGTGTCCTGGGCACTACTCTGATGGTGTTGCTGGGTTCCTCCACTGCCCCGTATATTTGTGGTTGTGGGCCCCGGAGCATTGGGCCCAGCTGTCCGTTTTTTGGCAATGGAGCCTGATGCCTTTCTCCACGATATCGTGGGTAAATACCTGGTCCTTGTCCGTTTTTTGATAAGGGAGTACGCTCTATGGTGGTTTGAGAACAGCATTCATTAGCCCATTGTCTCCCTCTACGGCATCGTGGGCAAATACCCGGTATTCTATTTCTTTGATACCTAGTTTTGTTAAATCCTCCTCCTATGGGGCAACTCCTTTTAAAATGTCCTGTTTGTTCACAATCATAGCATGTTTTTGGCCTGGCATCTAAAGCCTGTTGTACTGCAGCTGCCAAGACTTGCCCTTGTTCATTAATATCTCTACATAATTTAATATATGTGTTTAAATCTTCATGTCTCCATGGTCTAATAACCTCTCTGCAGCAACGATTTGCTTGGTCATAAGCCAGTTGTTTTATTAATGGCATTGCTTGTTCCGTATCCCCAAAAATTTTGGCAGCCGTTTGAATTAGCCTATCTACAAAGTCAGCGTAAGGTTCATTAGCTCTCTGTATTACCTTAGATAGCTGACCTTGTAAATCTCCATGTCCTTGTAAAGTCTTCCATGCCCTAACTGCGTCTGCAGCAATTTGTGCATATATAGCAGGATCATATTCAATTTGTTGCCGCTGACCCTCATAAGGTCCTTTCCCTAGTAACATCTCTAGATTTCTTTGAGGGTAACCGGCTGCTGCATTTCGCCTAGCTGTCTCTGCGCAAAATTCCTCATTGGCAACCTTCCATAACAAATATTGTCCTCCATTTAGCACAGATTTACACATGCTAGCCCAATCTGCTGGCGTCATGTCCAAGTTAGTAATGGATTCGACCATGCTCACCGTGAAGGGAGCTTGGGGACCATAGGTTGTTACAGCCTCCTTTAACTGCTTCACTGTTTTAAAATCTAAAGCACGGTGAATTCGCTGCCCTCCTACCTGTTCAAGTACAGGGCATGCTAATCTTTGAGGTCCTGTCTCAGGATTCCATTTATCAACTACGGGGTTTGAGGGCCACTCAGCTGTCTCTATCGGTGGGGCTGTTGGTTGAATTAAACCCTCTTGTGATAAAACGGAGTTAGTAACAGCCTCCTGTTGTGGCCTTTTTCCTAACAACCCCTTTTCCTTTAAATTTTCTTCCTCTGTCTGACTAGCTCGAGAGACCTTCTCTTTTGCTTGATCTAAAATGTCTTTCTCCATGTTCTGAACCTCTAACAATTTACTTAACATCTTTTCAGTTTGTTTTAATCTACTATAAAGATAACGCAACCCAATAAGGTAACACAAAACGAAACCGAAACTGAATGAAACAAAAACGGAATAAAAAATCGTTGTATCAATTTTCTCTTCCTCAGGGCCGACAAACTTCAAACCTTTAGTCAGCCATTTTTTCCAGTTTGCCTGAGAAATTTCTAGGGATACGCAGCTTGAAACAAAAACAAAATAAATCAAAAGAAGAACACATTGTTTTTTGAAATGGTCACCCATTCTCTCGCCTTTCCTCAGGGGCGAGCAATTTCACTTACCCCCAAGCTTCAGGCGTTCCGCGTACGAGCCACCAGATGCCGCAGTCTCTGGCTGGGCACAAACCACGAGTCTCCACACAGCTTGTAGATTCAAACAGCAATTCTTTATTCCCGAACTCACACCGGCCGTCTACAAACACGTTCTGGGGGAATCCAAGTTCTCTGCCCAAATCCACTACTCTGCCCAAATCCACTCCACATGGGCTTCTGTCTCCCAAAATATACTGTCTGACCCTAAGAACTCAAGAGGAACTCAGCAGCAGGATACGCCCTATTCTAAAGGGGGAACACCCTAATCTCCTATTATGCTAAACTGCCCTATTCTAAAGGGGGAACACCCTAATCTCCTATTATGCTAAACCGCCCTATTCTAAAGGGGGGACACCCTAAACACGGATCCTGCCCTGGTCCCTGAGCAAGGTCACCTTTCAGAAGTCCTTCCACTAGACAGCATGGGAGTAAGCTGGCAAGGAATTTGTCATACCTACTTGTCTGATGGCTCCCAGCACTGGGACTCACCTGTTTCACCCTTGACCATACATGGGCCTGACCTACCTGGGATTGGGGGTGTCAATAAATTCTTCCCAGGTCACTGATGGGTCCCACATATGGTCAGTGCCTGTGCTGGCTCTCTGCAACTGATCTGACATTGCTGTAACTGGGGAACATGTTTCAGATACTCTGGGCCAATGTGTCCATTCTGGTGTCTCATCTCCTAATAGGTCAGACCAAATGCCAGGTGGTTCCATCCTCCCTTTTCTTAAATAATATTTTTAGTTGTAGATGGACACAATACCTTTATTTTATTTACTTGTATGTGGTGAAGAGGATCAAACCCAGGGCCTCACATGTGCTGGGCAAGGGCTCCACCACTGAGCCACACCCACAGCCCTGCTCCTTCCTTTTTATGGCAGCTTTCTCTCAGTCTGCTGTCTTTCCTTTTAAATTGTTAGTTATTGTTTGATTTTCATTAGTCCTAATACATTTCAGTCAACTTTCTATAAGCATGTATATATATATTTTTTCCCTCTGGCCTCACTCCCTTACTCTGTTCTATCTCAGGGCTTGAGTGGGAGGGATATTTTATCTCCCCTGGAATCTCAGATGAGGAAGAGGGTGGATGCTCATGGAGAGGGTGGTGGGACAGGTGATACAGCCAGGAGGGCTCAGCTGCTGAATTCAGGGTTGGGCTGGGCTGGGCCCTGGCTCCACTAAGAGAGAGAGGCACAAGGAGGTCTGTCAGCCACTTCTGGTTGGATATTTGAGGATGTGTTCAATCCACAGTATGAACAGAATTGGGGGTTTGGGGGATTAACTACTTTATATCAACCATCACATTTTAAAAATATTAATGTATTTCATACATTTTACATTAACCATTGTTTTGTGGTTTAGGCATTTATCTGAAGCTATTTAGAAAACACTTAATATAGGAAAAAGAAGAGGTATTTATTACATGTTTGTCATAAAAAAAGTTAGTATTAACCTCATTACTATCAGGATCATTTAAGATTACACAAGAAAAATTATTTGTGATTTAGTGAATAATGTTTCTTGTCAAAGCAGATGAACTGCGATCCTGATGAGCTGGGAGAGGACAGTGCTGATGTCTGGTGTCCCCTGCCAGTGCTGGTCAAGGATCCTGCCAGTGTTCTTTAAGGAGACCTGACCTGCACTTTGTCACTGCTTCTACCCCTCCTCCCCAAATGGAGGACAAAGGGCAACCTTGGGAGGGAGAATGCTCAGGTCAGGGTGAGATAAGCTTTCTGACCATGTAATTGAGGCAATTGAGATTCCAAGGTCCCTTTCAAGATCTTGCTCACTTGAGTTACCTGGGGCAGGGAGCTGGGCTGGGCTGGAGATGTGATGGTGGGAGGCAGTCTCCTGGCACATATAACCTCTCTCTCCCTCCTCTAGGAAGTCATTACCTTGATGGCATGGCACATGGCTTTATCTCTGCAACTAGAAAATTGAAAGGGCATAAGTAAAATTTATGTAGCACAGTTCTTGATACATAATAGGGATTCAACATAATTTTGTTTTCTTCTTTTTTTCAGATTTCCCTTATGATTCTAGGCCTTGGGGAATCTGGGCAGTGATTGGTGGTGGCATTGTGGGGTGGTGATGGCATTTCACCTCTAAGTGCGGTTTCTCTGCAGTGTTGCAGGAAAATTGTGGATACCCTTTCTTGCTACTCTGCCCTGCTGCCTTCTTCCTGGTAAAGGGAGCGATGTCCAGAGGGCAGGGCACAATCTGCACAGGCTCCTTTTGCAAGTTTTCACTTTAGATATTGGAAGGAGCCAGAGAGGGATTGCTCCTCTGACTGGGAGGGCTTAGTGGGGGCCCCAGTGTCAGAGACTCTGCAGAGATCACTGCAACTTATATCCAGCTCTGTTTTTCCCCATTTCCTGGGGACCAACTGCCTCTTGGAAGTAAGGAATTTGGGCCCCCAGCATTGGACTCAGAAGCAGAGGATTGGGCTCTGAGAGTAGTTTGGGGCAGGTGCAAATTCTGAGGGCAGCTTTGGGGCCTTCTGGAGTCCTTGTGACTCTGATCTATCTCCAGCTGCTGTGTTTTGAATGCTTCAGGAAATCATAGCCTTTCATAGGTGGAAGAACAGAGAAACAGGTAAGTTGGATTGATGACAGTTCTGACCTGAGAGGAGGAAACCAGGCAGAAGCTGGTGGCAGGAATAAGCTGAGGAGCAGGTGGTGGGAGAGACAGTGGGGGTGGGTAGGTGGAACAATTTTGTTCTAGGAAGACCCAGCAGAAGCTTAATGAGGTTTGTTCCTTTATTCATTTGTTTTAATGGTATTTCTGTAACATTTTCTGTGACTAGGCCCTGTTCTAATTACATGTAGTGACTATAAATTCTCATCATTTTCAGTACAAACTTGGGATGTAGATGTTATAACTATGCCCATCATACAGATATGGATACTGAGGTGAAGAAGTTAATTTTGAGGGTGGCTGAGCCTGGAGGGCAGCCTAGAAGACATCTCCCAGAGTTTATTTTTCCTTTTACCACAGATTGCCTTCTCCCTGCTCCTTCCAAACAGTGGGTGATTTGGGGTCTTTTCTCTCACTAGGGCTCTTTTATCTCTATGCTCTGTCTCCAGGAAGGGTCCCTAACCTCTCAGGCAGAAATCTTTCTCAAAGAAACAGAAGGCAATGATAAATCTGTTGGTGGGGAAGTGCTTGGAACCTGCCAAATGAAAGTGCCATATCTGAGCCCACAGTGGAAGGGACTGGGCTGAGATTCAGGTTTAGGTGACTCCATATCTAAAAAGGCAAAATAAGGTTCAGGGCTCCTGTGATGGGACCACAGACTCCTTGAGGTCCAGTCCCAACCTGGGCATAATTATGGGGCAGAAGAAGAGGCAAGCAGGAGCTTGCATGTTCTTCATAATGGGGAACCTGGGTCTGGGCCCTCATTTCTGGGGGTCATAAGTAGTGTGTGAATAACAGAGAGAAAGAGGAATGGATTCCACCACAGAGCTCCAGGTATGGGAAGAGAAAGAGCCTGGTGTTCTGGGTCAAGTAGAGCTGTGGTTGGGGTGGGAAAGAAAGGAACAGTTTCTTATCAGGTAACTCTAATGGTTTCCTGATACCACAGTCTTCCCAGAAGAGCTGGAATGAGCCTAGCTTAGCTGTTTGTCAGTGTCAGGGTTGTGGGGGGCCCACCACCCTGTTAGTATGATGAACCAATAGGAAATTCTTTGCTCCAGCAGGAGACTGCTGTCCAGCCCTGAGCCCTGCTCTCTATGCTGAGGTGCTAGAGCTCTGGGCTGGACCTGCGTCCTGCCTGCAGGTCTTGGCCCTAATTCCCATCTCTCTCCCCAGCTCTAAAGATATGGAAGGGTGCTGCAGTTGCTCCTTGCTCTGTTGCCTCACTTACCTGCTTCTCCTTGTCCAGCTGTCCATGGGTGAGTGTCCCCATCTGTCTTCCTTTGTGGTTTTTAAAAGCAAGATATAAAAACATTTCAAAACATATTTTCCCTCATTCTTTTGTTTTCTTGCCTTTTTTTGGTGTGTGCTGCAAGCATTATTCATTCATTTCATTCCTGAAATATTAATGAAATTTTGATTGCTAGATGCTATTGTATGAAAGAATCAGACAGAAATCTTGTCATAAATTTTACTTTCTAGTAGGAGACAGTGATAATAATTGCACATAGTCAGAGAGGCCTAAGTGTGTTGGAGGAGGTGACCACAATGGGAAATGCAGCAGGGCAGGGTTTGGGCAGTCAGGGGCATGGGAGGCAGGTGTGGGCAGGCAGCAGTGTTCAGTGAGGTGGTGTGTAGATGGGAACATAACCCTGGAGAAGGAGGAGTGAGCTGTAGGACCATTTGGAAGGAGGGTGCCTGCAGGGGGAGAAGCTTGTGCAGAGCTGGCAGTGTGCTGAGGTGTGAGGAAGCAGAGAGGCCAGGGTTGGCTGGACTAGAGCCCATGGGGAGAGAAGCAGCAGATAAGTTGGGAAGGAAGGTCCACCTTGTCAGGCCTGGAGAGAAGTGGGGAGCCCTGTGGAGGCTTTGAGCAGGGCAGCAACATGGTTTAGCTCACATGTTAAAAGGATCACTGAGGTCAGGAATCCTAGTTATCCTCCCTTCGAGATTTAATTATGGGTGAGACCAGTGTGGAGCAGCACAGGGTTTGAGAGTAGCTCTTTGGAAGTGCCTTTAAGTGTGTCCTGCAGAGGAGTCATGTGGTAGCCTCAGAAGTCCAAGGGCACCAAGGGGGTTGAGAGTGAGGTGAACTTGCTTCTTGAACGTGCAATGATGGAGGGTTCCGTGAATGACGAGAGCAGGATTTTCACAGCAGTAAGTAGCATTTGACTCTGTGTGTTAATGTGTATATGTATCTCTCTCCTCCCTCAGTGGAGGAGAAAAATATAGACTGAAGTAAAAAAATTAGAATTGGAAGAGGGGAATTTCCTGTGTATGACTGAATGACCATAGTCTGACCTTGCTGCAGGTGTGCTCTTTGTCTGTTTTCAGGTTTGTTCTGAGTTAGGGCAGTTTAGGCTTTGTGTTCCCAAGGTGTGCTCCCCAGACTACCTTTGAAACTCCTTGTAAATGCACATTCGTTGGCCCACCCCAGATCTAGTGAATGAGATGGTCTGGATTGGGTTCAGTGATTTGTGCTCTATGAGGCATTCTACTGGTTCAGGTGCATAAATGTTGAGAACCACTGAATTAGAGATTACTTCATGGAAGGACCTGGGACCAGGAGCAGATTCAAGTAAGTGAGTGTCTTTGACATCATTTTCAGGCCACTTCATATGGTCAGATGATCTCTTCCAAATCCATCAAACCTTGGGTGTCATCTAATGTGGCCCCTGCTCCAGCTTTCCTGGCCTTCCCACCTGATAGTATGTGTTCTCTGTTTTTTGGTCCATGTTTTTCTAGCTTTTTCTTCCATGTCTGTGTTCACAGAGCAGTTCCAGGTTATTAGCCCTGATCGCCCCATTGTGGCAGTGCTGGGAGAGGATGCCATGCTGCCCTGCACCCTAGTCCCTGTCATCAATGCAGAGAAAATGGAACTGAGGTGGTTCCGCACCACATTCTCACAGGCAGTGTTCGTCTACTGGAACCAACGGGAACAGACTGAGGAGCAGATGGCTGAGTACAGAGGGCGGACCTCACTGGTGAGAAAGTTCCTCACCCTGGGGCAGGCTGCTGTGCATATCCACAAGGTCCAGGTTTCTGACAATGGAATGTACACCTGCTTCTTCAGACATGGAGGCTTCTCTGAAGAGGCTGATTTGGAACTAAAGGTGGTAGGTTAGTTACTTGATGCCTATTCTGGAGACCTTGGGTTTGGTGGGAATATCAGGAATCATCCAATTTAGCCTCACATTTAATAGGTGAAATAGAGGAAAAAAATGGCTCATTCATTTTTTTCATTGATCAATAAAAACACTGTATATGAGGCATCTAAAATATGGGAGGACTTGTTCTGTGCAGCAGAGATATATCAGTATAGCAGAGATCCCAGCAGTGAAGAGTTTACCTTCTAGAGACAAAGGAAGAATAATTATAATAAATAATTCAGTACTACATGTGATAAGGTGATAAGTACTTAAGACAAAAGGCCAAATAGAATTAAAAAAAGGGGCATAAGATGTGGGCTGGGAAGTTAGGACAAGCTGTAGTGTTACACAGAGACCAGGGCAGATCCTTATTGGCAGAACCTGAGCAAGGTTCAAAGGAAGTAGGTATTTAGCCAGGTGAATATCTGGGGGGCCAGAGTTTAATGCAGAGGGGGAACCTGGTATAAAACCTTTGAAGTAGGAGTATGGTTGATTATTCTGGGTATATGGAGGCCATCATGGTTGGTAGGAAGAGTGGTGGGGAGGATGGTAAGAAGTGGCAATACTGGAATAAAGAGATGGTCCTGGCTTAACACCAGTCACAGGTGTAAGGATGAGGTCATTAGGAGTGGACACCTGGGCTGGCACAAGAGCCCTGGATGTTAATAGGCTAGAAGGTGAAAAGCCAGAGGGCACACAACATGGTGATGGTGGCTACTTGACCAGGTAGTTCTTGGGGTTGAGTGTGAGGGCCCTGAGGGTCTCAGATGGTGGATTTGGGGAGAAGTGTTGGAGAGGAAGGCAGATACCAGAACAGTAAAGGCTTAGTGTGCTGTGTTATGAAGTTTGGATGTAGAGTAGGGGGAATCCTAAACAGAGCCATGCTGGGAATGCTCATGTGTGCATTTGTGAATTGGAGGATGGTAGGTGAGCAAGAGGGAGGCATGGAGTGCAATTATGATGTGGAGAGAATGAGTGCCTGTTCTGAGGCATGGCAGTGGGTTGGGAGAGGAGAGGTCAGACAGATTCAACAGAGTATATTTGTGAGCACAAAATTTGGAGGGGGAAGAGAAGACTTGAGAGACTTCCAGAATTTTATTTAAAGCATTTGTTGTTTCATGGCAGGACAATTGATAATTATTTGTCACTTCTACTGCTGTACTAATGCTATGTAACAAACAGCCACAATCTCAGGTGTATTTGGCAATAATATGTATTTAATTTAGGCACTGTGGGAATTCAACTAATTGGGGCTTAACTTGGCTAATAATCACCTGGGTTTACTTATGCATAATTGGTTATGTTTCAGAAATATAATTAAAAACATAATCTCCCATACTAGGAGAGAATACTTTTAATACTGAATAAGCATCAAACCAGAATGATACATATCATTCATGATCTCATAAAGAATTACACACCAGAAAGAAATTTCATCTTTCTTTTTATTGCCAAGCATATATAATCTCCTGAACACTTGTTTTTAAGATGAACAATAAGGAATTCTCTACTAAGAAGGCTCAAAGCAATTTGTTCTGCATATGTCATTCTAAATTTACCTGATACTTTGGGAGACCATCTGTGTCATATAAGAGGCTTTATCTGGAAGAAGAATAAACTCCTCCAGATTTATGACAGGAGGTTATTTTACAACTTGGAACAAGATGCCACATAAGTTTGACTCCTACCTTTACAAAGGAAAGGGGGGAAAGGGTTGGTATCTTCCCTGATGTTTACATTTCAAAGAAATGGTTCCCAGGTCTTTGAGAAAGACATTCCTGAGCCACAAAGCTGGCAAAATCCTAGCCAATTTTCAAAATCATGTATAAATATTTCAAAAGAGGAGAAAGTGCCCTTGTGTAATTGCAGTTTCTCAAAGCAAATGGTAGAAGAAAAATAGAAGAATCTTCTTTTATTCAAGAGGGAGAATTAAGATTTTCACTTTTAATGTTCATTTGTTCTTAAGTCACTGAAACGTTCACCAGGTGCACCTTGGTTGAGTGTGCTCACGTTTCAGGTGGTCATTTGACTGAACTAGGGCAGCTAAAGCAGGTGGACCAGGCAATGTCACATGAGTCCATCCTCCAATGGGTAGCCCAGGATTGTCCTCCGGTGGAAATGGCAGAGGGTAAAACCAAGGTTCAAGAGCTTTTCAAACCTCTGCAGTCACATTAGCTAACTTTTCATTGCAAATTTGAATCCCATGAATGGGTCCAGAGGCAAAAGGTAAAGGCAGTAAAAAGTCTGTGGAAATGGTAGAACTGGCTATAAATAAGGGTGAAGAAATGGGATATTTTAATAATAATTTTAACATAAGTGGTCCAAAGTATGAAGTCAGTTTTGGAGTTTTGAGTTTGAAATGTTTGTGAGGAAACCTGGTAAAGATAACTCTGGAACATGGGTGTAGGGGAAGAGAATTAAGGAAACTAGGGAGTCAGGCAAAACAATTTTGGCAGTTATATACACAGAGAGGCAGATGTCCCCGGAATGTATGTGAGGTGGGAAGACTGAGATTCATGGAGGGAGCCTTGGGACCAAATTCTTCCTGTTGCCTCTGGTATCACAGTAAGAGAGAAGAGCCCACTGCCATGTGTGGGTCCCTTTGCTCCTTCCTTTAATTCCCTCTGGTAGGTGACCCTTCTGATAGAACTCCCAGAATTCAACATGGAAAACCTTACCCCTGAAGTTGTGTAATATCTAGGAAACTCTGGGGTCTCAGGGCCCAAGGTGGCCTCCTGTTGCTCCACAGCTTCCTTCCCACAGGGATGGGCTCTGACCCCCAAGTGCACATAGAAGGGCCAGAAGAGGATGGAGTGCGTGTGATGTGCAAATCCTCAGGATGGTTCCCAAAGCCCCAGGTGCAGTGGAGAGACCTCAGTGGAAAGAAGTTCCCAGCACTTTCTGAGGCCCACACCCAAGACAGTGAAGAGCTGTTTAGTGTGGAGGCCACTCTGGTGGTGAGAGACAGTTCTGTGGGGAATGTGACCTGCTCTGTCCTCAACCCTGTCCTGGGCCAGGAGAAGGCCATGGCTATTTACATCCCAGGTCAGTGCTGCTGCCCACTCCCAGCAGAGCTGTGGGGAGGGGCTGGCCTCTCTGAGTGTGCTGGCTCTCCTGGGTGTGCCCCTGACCTGCTGTCTGCCTGGCCACAGAGCCCTTCTTCCCTCAGGCTTCTCCCTGGAAGCCAGCATTTGCTGTGGTCCTGACCATGCTGGGCTCCTACTCTTGGGAGCCTGGTATTTTTCAGAAAAGCACATTCCAGAAGGATGCAGGTGAGGCAGGTAAAGGAGCATCTGCGGCAGCTTAAGGATGAGCAACAGCAACCAAAGGAAGAGGCGCTGAAGGCCATTGGTAAGACTGCACACGCCAAATGCAGACCTATTGGTGAGTGGGACAGCTGACAGGGGCCAGAATCTGGGGTCCAGTTCTCTAGGGAGATCCAGGGTCCTGGGCCCAGAGAAGGTGACTTAGGAGATCATAGAGGACAGCTAGAGTCTGGTGGGATTAGGTGGGTTTGTAGTTAGAAATTCTAGTAATCAGAAACATTTTTCTGGGGTTTTTCAAGCATACAATCTTTCCTTTTCATGGGGATGGGCTTTCACACTGTTTTTTCATTTTTTTTCAGATGAACTCCAGGCAGATCTCAGCAAGTTCTGCTTTCCTGCCTGATTTTTGTATGTTTCTTTGTTAGCAGACGTTCTAGTTCCTAGCTTCCTAGACGTTCTAGTTCCTATTTCTTGGGTTGTTTTTCAGATCAGAGAAAAGCTGCTTATCTGTCAGGTACGTGACTCTCCAGGTATCTCTTGTTCCCTTATCCTACCTGGTGTCCCTTCTCCTTCTTTCTATCTAGGCAGACATGTGGGTCCCCGTCCCTGGGAAGCTGATTGGAAGCTAGTGGAAGCCAGAACCCTGCTCCCTGAGCTCTCCTAGATCTTGGCTGCTATTTATTTCCTACCTAGAACTTGGAAACTTGGGTGTGATGGTGACCCCTGGTCTGTCATGTATTCTGCATCTCATTTCAACCTTGGCTTGCCCACGTTATATAGTATGGAAAGCCATCCATGAATTATTTGAGGGTCTTCTTTAGTTTTGGCAGCCAGGGAGGTTTTAGTTAACTTTGGAAACTATCAGTGGTTCTCTCATGCAATAGATTGCCCAAGACACATAACCTTTATCCGCAACCTACTAGATACCTCAAGTAGCTGTGGAGGTGAGTGTAACCTGTTTGGAATTGAACAGCCCATCTATAACCATTTTTGATGAAGGATATTATATGGAAGGCCTTTGATGTTCCCTGATATAAAAAAAAGCAAGTGTGGGCTCCATTTTGCAATTTTAGAATAGAAGCTTGATCTGTATGATTGACTACCCTGTCACCCCTGTTTTCTAAAAATATTTTCTGTATCCTGTGGTGTTTTTTTTAATCATTTTATTTTTCATAGGTTTCATTTTGCAGCCAGCATATCCCACCGATGGGAACCACATTACCATCACCTGTGTGGGTCTCATGTGAGAATATGGATTTTTAGCTTTTAGTGCATCTAGCTGTTGGTCTTCATCTAGAAGCTTACAGGCAAATACTAAAAGTTCATTAAATGATATGTATAAGTAAATGAAGTCATTAAGTTTAGGAGTGTTACCTTGTGTTCATCTCCCAACAAATCACTATTGAGAGATTATGTTTTCTCCAGCTTCCAAAGGTGCCAATCCATGTAGGCTGCTTACTATAGGTGAGCATGTGGTGGAGTGAACCAAGTACTTCTTGAAATAGTGGTTCTTATTCTCTAGAAAAATTTCACTTGTGAAAAGTTGGGTTTTTAAAATTTGTTTTTATTTTTTAGTTGCAATTGGACACATTACTTTATTTATTTATTTATTTTTATGTGTTGATGAGGATAGAACCCAGGGCCCCACATGTGTGAGGTGAATGCTGTACCACTGAGCCACAATTCCAGCCCCCAAAGTTGGGTATTTTTACCGAAGAACTCACCTTACATTCGTTTCTTTAAATCATTCTTAATTTTTGGTAATTTCCAAAACTTATTTTTATTTTTATTTTTTTTATTTTGTGGTGGTGAGCTGTGAATCTGGCACCTCCTGAATGCTAGGCAAACCCTCTACCATTGGCTACATCCCTACCCCTGACCAAATATATCTTTGCCAGAGAAGGACTGGATATAATAATATCTCTGACAACTGTGGAGTGAATTATATTTTATCCTCTCAAATATTTTCACACATAGTATAACTTTTATCCTTAGCAGCAAAACTGAATAAATAGAGATAGAATATAGATTTTTAAGGCATAAGTTTTCTGACAGAGAGAAAGCAGTGGGACAGTGGTAGAAGTTGGCCTGTAAAGCAGCCGTCTTGATCTGTGGTGGAGGGGATTTCCCACAATACCCTGCGGTCCCTGTGTACTACAAGAGGCCATCTCCTTTCTGGCTCTCTCCTCCTGTGGGTAGTCTCATCTTTAGAATGGAGGGAGGCCAGGGCAGGTATATTCATGCTTAGCAGGTTTTATCTCTGTTCTCACCACTGTGTGTTCCCTTTCAGCCTGGAGGAAGGCCCCCCTATATGCAGGTAAGTGACTCTGATGTCCTTGGCCTTCCCCTCTCCAGGCTCCTCCTCTGCCCTTCTGTAACAGTGGCCTCCACTCAGAATGGATGGGTTTTCCTGCTGTCTGTTCTCTAAATTTTTCCCACCCTTCCAGTAAACAGTTTTAACTTCTCTTGTTTTTTTTCTTTCATAATTGTCACACATTAATCTGCCCCGTCTCGAAACTAACCAAAAGCCAAGTACAAAAGGAAAGCCAAATTCTCCTAAAAGTAGAGAAAAATGATTGTAACTTGCACTGGAAGATCACAGGGACTTCCCCTTGGGTTTGGACCACAGAACTCACCTCATATTTCTGTATTTTAATCATGCTTCATTTAATTTTTTTTTACTTTTATGTGGACACAATACCTTTATTTTATTTTTATTTGGTGCTGATGTTCAAATCCAATGCCACTCACATGCTAGGTGAACACCCTACTTCTGAGCCACAACCTCAGTCATAAATCATTCTTCATTTTTGGTAATTTCCAAAATGTCTTTTTTAAATTTTGATTTTAGTTTTTCATGTTGTGGAGCTGAGGAGTGAACATATTCTAGGCTCACCTTCTACTGCAGGTGAGTGTTAGTTGTAGATCTTGAAAATATCAGTTTCAACTGGTATTTGTTGTTGGTGTAGTGACACTGGAGAGTTCAGTTGTGAGGACAGCCTGGATGGAGCAGGATTGGAACTGTGGATAGGAATTGCTAGTCTCCATAAAATTTCAGAAGTCATATTTGACAGCTTAGGACTTACATCTTTCTAATGTGGGACCTTGGTTCTGTATTCCTTTGACTTCAGATTCCTACTGTTTAGGTCCAGGTTTGTTTTCTTCTTTCTTCTTGTTCCTCTGGATATTGGTCTCCTCTCAGCCACCTCATGCTCTGACTTGCTGTCCTAGCTGGATTTCTTCTAAGCGCCTTGATTGTTGAGAAATTAGTTTTTGGTGTTCTGAATTTGGGGTCCAGGATGCTTAGGGAGTCTGGAACCACTTGAAAGTATATGCAATGTTCCGTGTTTGTGTTTGTGTTATAGAAACAAAATGCAATTAATAATATTCATAAAAATTTCTTTGCTTTTAAGAGAATTTTGCTTTCCCCGTTGGGCTTGGTCTTGGAGATATATATATATATATATTTATATATATATATATAAATATATATATAAATAATATTTGTTATATATTATATACATTATAATATAATATATGATATATAAAAATATTTTATATTTATTATATATAATATATATTGATATATATATATTTTAATTTATGAAAATCATAAAAGGAAGAATCTGGAGATGTTAAAATTTTTTACCTGAGAAAAGGTGTGGAACAAATGAGAGAAGAAAAGATAATGTGAGAAGAGTGAGGAGTTGAGAAGGAAAGTAGAGTGCTCAAGATTCACATAGAAATTTTGGTTGTGCTGAAGCTGTGAGAGATGGAAAATCACATCCTAGGAGGTTTGAGTTGAGTGTGAAGCAGATTTGCAAGTTATTTGTGCACATGAAATGTAACCAACTCCTTGATATATCTTTGAGATATTTCAGTGAATATTGTGTGTGTGTGTGTGTGAATTCCATTAAGCCATTTCCAAGTGATTATCTCATTGAGTTTTCCTGTAATAATGAGACCACCTCAACCCTCCAGAGCAGTTAGAATAGGCACATGCTAAGGCAGTTTCCAAAGTAATGAAAGATTATCCAGAGGACTCTTTAACTCTGGGGGACCTGTGTCATCTGAATTTGTATAATATGCCCTTTTCCTGCTCTGGTTGTTTCTTTTTTATATCAGGGATATAGACTGTGAAAGTCAAAGGAGTGTGAGTCATGGCGTCAAGGAGGCTTTCGGATCAGATGTATGAGGAACACTCTTTGAGAATCTTAATGATTTTTCTGGGGACATGTTTATTAAAAAAGAAGGATCAAGTAGTCTTTTTTTTACCATCTCCCCATTTTCTGCTGAATTAATGTCTATATGTTTTCATGTATAACTTGCATGCTCTTTTATTTTGTAAGGATAAACACAATTACTGCACAAGAATGAACAATTTCATATCAACAGGTCCATAGTGTGAGGTGGACAAATGTCTGATCTCATCTTGTTCATGAAATTGTAACAGTGAGTTATAAATTAAAATTTTCTGTGGGAATTATGTGAAGAGTACATTAAGGCACATAACATAATACTTGATATACTGGAAAGTCTCAAAGTTTTTTTTTTTTACTCCTTGTCTTTTTCTCCCCTGTCTGCTTCCTTGTCCTCCCTTTGCTTCTGCTTTGTTAATCTCAGTCAGTTATTATATATAAAATTATATTTGGATTCCAACTAATGTCTTGGTGAAAAATGAGAAAAATTTTCTTTTCTCCAAAAATCATCTGGGTCTGCTCAGCCATTTTATATTATCTAGTTTCCATCAAGCAACTCAACAAAGATGGAAATACCAATGCATGTAATTGAACCTGTATGAGTGGAAATGGAGGGCACAAATTTAAACACAAATATTTAAGAAAGAAAAGATCTTGTTCATTTATTATTTTCATCATTCTAATCTTGTTCCTGTGGCTTTGGGATTTCTGCCCTGTTGGAGGCAAAAAGCTTTTCAAATGAAGTCATTTTGGAGTGTATGAAATATGTAGACTTTTCTTTGGTCAATGACCTTCCTATTCTCATCCCCAAAGGGAGTATAGAAGTTAGAGGAGACTTATGTGGCCTTGGGACAGTGGGGGAAGAGAAACATGTGTTTTTCTTTTAGTTATGTCAGGTCCTTATCATAGGATATTAGTGTGAACTGGTTTATAAGAACCTTGGGTTGGTGTCTCCTGAGAAAACGAAGGTCTCATCTCATTGCTTGGTCTCTCTTCCCTGACCCTGAGGTAAAGCCCAAAGTCTGTGTCACTTATTCCTGGTTGCCATTCGGTTTTTTTCTCTGATCTTCAGACCTTGTCTGGTTCACTGACTCACTGGGCACCTGTCTCTTTACCATCTAGTAGAGAATGTGAGATTTTCTGGGTCCTCAGCTTCTTGTGCTGGAGACAGCGAGGATTATGCTTTCTGCAAGCACATTTCTGTGCCGGTGTTTGTTTCATGTTGGGTGTGGCACCTATGTGGGCATATTAGTTTTCTATTTGCTGCCAAATTACTACAAAATTAGTGACTTAAACCATCACAAACATATTATCTTCCATATTTGTTGGTCAGAAGTCCAAGAAGGTGTGGACAGGCTGTGTTCCCTTCTGGAGGCTGTTGTCTTATGCAGTTTCTATATTCCTTTGTTTGGAGCCCTGTTCTTCCATCTTCAAAGCCAGCAGCACAGCATGTTTTTGACCCTATTTCTGTGATTCTATCTGCTTCTCTAACCACAGCCAAGAAAGGTCTCTGGTTACAAGGGTTCATGTGATTAGTTTGGACTGATACAGAGAATAATCTCCCCTGCTCCAGAAACTGAATCTTAAATCACATTTGTAAAGTTGCTAGTCATATTTTTAACATATTCCACACACTCTGGAGTTTAGGACTATGAGTTGTATTATAGCTGGAAGTTTTAAAACTCTTCAGGCAATTCTTGTGGGAAGCAAAATACTAGGTCCAATATTTTTGGGGTTCTCCCATATCTGTAAGGATACTTTTTTCCTATTGTTCTGTGAAAAGTGGAAGAAAAGTCACTAGTGTTGACCTCTAACAAGACATGTTTGTGTCTTGCTCTGAACTTCTTTCCCATTCTAAAACCCTCTTCATTGCCACCTAACTGGGCAAGATTTCTTTGAGTTCATTGCACTCATGATTTACAGTCATCCTCCAAGTTCATCTAAGCTAGATGTAATTCTATATTCATGGCTTAGAGGTAACCTTACAAGTTCAGCACAGTCAGTAAATGGAGGTCTTGGATATTTTGATAACCTCAATTCTATCTCAAGATAACCCAGTTTTCAGATGATTTTGTGTCTATGTTTTGAGAAAGCATTATTTGTTAGTTAAATCTGAAAGTGAACTTTCAGATTTATTTCAAGCATTTGATCCTGGAGTGTTAAGCTTTTTGGCTTAGTCTTCGTGGGAAGGCTGTAGCAGGATGTGTGAGTGGTGTGTGTGTGTGTGTGTGTGTGTGTGTGTGTGTGTGTGTAAGAAAAAATACAGCAGCTGAATGTTTTCACATAGCTTTTCCTTCAACATTGCTGTGTTTCAGAAGACTGAGTGCTGATCCTGATGTGTATAGACTCTGCAAATCCCTGATATGAGATCTGTGTTCTCTTGTAGATTGGCGGAAGGAACAATTCCAAGCCTGTGAGTGACTGTGTGCTTCTAGATGTTCCTCCTGTTGCCCTCATGGCTTCTGGTTTCTCCTTAAGTTCTCTGTGGTGATTCAGATGCTGGCATCACCAGTGGTGTTGCTGTGGCAGAAGTAATGGTGACAACACTGGTACTGGTTCCCAAGGGTTCTGTCTTGTGACTACCCCCCAAATCAGCCTCTGGCTTCTTCTCCTGATTGAGAACATGGGCTTGAGTTACAAGACTCATACCTAAGGAGGCTTATCCCCTCCTCAGCTCAAGCATCTATGTGGCTGTGAGGTGGTGGGTGGCTGTGTGCTTTGTCTTGGGGAAGGTGAGGACCTTCAATGATTGATAAATCTTTCAACAGGGCCTGTCACTCTGGATCCAGACTCTGCTCACCAATGTCTTTCTGTCTCTCATGAAAAGACATGTCTGACTTGGAAGGAGAAATGTGTGTACTGTAATGAAAAATGCAGTGTTTTGGGACTTAAAGGCATCACCTCAGGAAGATGGTACTGGGAAGTGGATATAGAGAATAGATTGTTCAGCAAGTGGACTCTGGGAGTCTGTAGGAAAGATGTGAGCAGAACAGGCTGGTACAAGGAAGCACCAGATAGGGGGTTTTGGGTCATGGGGCACTTTAACAATAGATATTTTGCCCTGATTGGTCCTATGACTTTGTTATTTCCTAGGCAGGATCTTTGCAGAGTGGGGGTCTTCCTGGACTACAGTGAAGGGGATGTTTCCTTCTATAACATGATTGATGGTTCTCACATTTTCTCTTTTCCCCCAACTTCCTTCTCTGGAGCTCTCTTTCCATACTTCATGTTTATGAAAGGAGATGTGTCCATGACCATCTGCTCTCTGGAGAGTGGGTCTGAGGAGCTCCCTATACCCCCTCTCAATTCACCTCTTTTGGAAGAGGTCCTGAGCACCCCAAGGGAGGGGTTCATCTCAGGCTGTGGTGTTGATGGTGCTCGCCCAGAGGCTGAATCTCCATTACTTCCCTGACAATCCAAGGTTTTGTCTTCATAGTGTCCCTTGCTGTCTGTGATCCTTTACTGTGGCTGTTCCTTTGGCTACGGATTCCTTGTGGCAAAATCCCCTGAGATGATGCCTAGGAGGCTCAGTGGGCATGTCCTCCTGTTCATTGTTCAGACTTCAGATGTGTGAGAGTTCTGTTCATGTCTCATATTCAGCTAGCACAAGATAAAAGTTGACTGTTTTGTAACTGGTTTAGGGAATGTGGAATTTAACTATGAAGATATATATATATATATATATGTGTGTGTGTGTGTGTGTGTGTGTGTGTGTGTGTATTTCAGATAGGTGTGGCAGCACATACATTTAGTCCCATCTACTGGGGAGGCTGAGTCAAGAAGATCACTTTAGCCCATAGGTTTGAAACCAGGTTGGGCCATAGTACTACCCTATCTCAAAAAAAAAATCAAACAAAGGGGGTACCACAATACTGGACTTGAATGTTTGTAGAGGAACCTTGAGGTCGAGAATGGTCCTCTGTTCTACTTTTGCAGATTTTGTACTATCAGATGATAGAAGCTTACCGTCGAGAAATTTCCATGGAAATGAATAGTCTGTTAGTCACCTTTTGTTCTCTGTGAGAAAATCAGCCTAAAGGAGGAGAGACTTATTTTCCTCACAGTCTTAGAGGTTTCAGTCCATAGTCACCTGGCTTCATTTTTGCTGACTCAGAATGTCAGTCTTATCATGACAGGGAGCAGGTGGTGGAGTGAGTGGTTAACCTCATGGCAGACAGAAGGTGTGTGTGTGTGTGTGTGTGTGTGTGTGTGTGTGTGGAGAGAGAGAGAGAGAGAGAGAGAGAGAGAGAGAGAGAGAGAAGAGAAGAGAGAGAGAACACGAGAGGGCAAGAGCAAGAGAGACAAGGAGCCCGTGACAAGACAGTCTTCAAAAACACATCCAAGTTTTCTACTTCCTTCCTGTTCCTAGTCCCCACCTCCTAAAGTTTCTACCACCTCCAAAAGGGACACCAGCTGGGGACCAAGCTTTTAACACATGGTCTTTGGAGAGTATTTCAATTCAAACTCCAATGAATGATGGAGTTTTAAGAGTCCAACATTCTATGTAATCTGCTTCCTATTCTGGGATAAATGGAACATACCTATTTTTACATAACTCAGTAAATTTCTGGTACCATTGAGAATGTGTGATATGTTCATCCAGGGAATTAAGAAAAAAATAGATCCCACCCCTCTTATAAAACTATCAGTACATATCCATTGTACAAATTATTTGGTTTTATTGTGACAATTTTATACATGCATATAATGTACTTTGATCGTATCCACCATTTCCTGCTATCCTCTTGACTTTTCCCTTCATTCCCCTTTTTCTCAATACTGCAACTGAAGAAAGAGAAGAAAACTAGAGTAAACATAAATGAAAATGAGAATTTTCAGATGCAAGGTGAATTGCAGATCAAGATCATAGGTTCAGTGAATATATTTCCTCTTAGAACTTCCACGTCTGGTGTATGGAAAACCAGAGTAAACAAAAAGAGACAGGACTATTGAGGTATTAGAACCTGCAGGAATAAAGGTGTGTTCACTCTACCAGATGTTCTGACTTGGGGAGAGAAGACACAGCATGGGAATTAGAAGATAGAAAGTACCTGTAACTACTCAGTCCTTCTAGAAATAAGGGCTGTAAAAACTTTGTATATTTTCTCTTTGCTTGTGGTTTATATGTGTGTATTTGTATATACTGACTATTTGCTTACTCTTTCTTCTTATATTCATTATTTTATACACAAATTGTTATCTTTCAGGAAACAGTATAGTCAATGAGACTGAGTGAATCTGAAGAGTAAATACTATAGCAGTAGTGTATACAGTGACTGGGAGTGCTACTTTCCTTATGTTGGGGAACAGATGAAAACCTCTTCATTTGTCAGGTGGCTTTGTCATGATAGATTTGTTGTCTTATGGAAGTTCAAATGTTTGTAAAATGTTATAACATGTAGGCATAGATAAATAAAATCAAAGGTGTGGATAGAGTCCATTATCATTTCATTGCATTTCTGTCCCAAATCCACTCCATGTTGTTCTTCTTTGTGTTCTTGGAACTGGACCTTGTAAACACTTCTTTGCCATCTGACACAATATGAAATTGTTGGTACAATGCACTGGAGGGGCCACTGCAAGGCAAGTTCGTCCTTCCTTCCTTCCTTCCTTCCTTCCTTCCTTTCTTTCTTTCTCTTTCTTTTTTTTCTTTCTTTCTTTCTTTCTACCAGGGATTGAAACCAGGTTTGCTTAACCTTGGCAGATTTGTACTATCAGATGATAGAAGCTTACCATCCCCAACCTTTTTTAAAAAAATATATTTTTCTTTAGTTGTGGATGTATGCAATGCCTTTATTTAGTTTATTTTTTAATGTGGTGCTGAGGATCTATGCCAGTGCCTCACACATGCTCCACCATGAGCTAAAATCACAGCAACCCCAATTCTTTTTAATTTTTATTTTGAGACAGTGTTTTGCTGTGTTGCTCAGGGCCTGGCTAAATTGCTGAGGGTGGATTTTAACATGTGATACTCCTGTCTCATACTCCTAAATTCTGTGATTGCAGTCATGGGCCACCATACTAGCCTAGCCAAGCTTTTAACACATGAGCCTTTGGAGGGTATTTCAGTTCCAAACTCCAATTAATGATGGATTTTTAAGAGTTCAACTTCCAGTGGTGTGCAGAGGGCTCAGTTTTTGATGACATAGTAAGAAATGACTATATTGATATCTTTATCTGTATTTTTAGTCTCTGCCCTGGGATCCTGAAAAGCAGATTTTCTCCCTGATCCTTGAAAACAGCTCTTAAACCCCTTGGAATTTCCGGATGGAGATGAAAGGAGAATCTTTTTGTTATCAATAACAAGCCCCTTTCAGCCATCTGAGTTTATGATAATAAGATAACTTTTAGAAAATCCTGGTCCCCTCAGAATGGGGTCAGGTTGCCAAAGGAACAAATTTTATGAGTAGAAAGTTGAAAGCAGGGAGGAAATAGGGCTGAAAGTTGAGTTAATTTAATTTACAGCATTCACTGATTTAATCAATCATAATTACACAGTGAAACCTCCATAACAGCTTTGAAGGAGCTTCTGACTTGATGAACAACAATGCATCCATGTGTGTGTTGGGGTGGTGCCTCTCTAACTCCACCATGGGGACTGTACCTCTGTGCTCAACTCATTTCTGAGCCTCACCCTATGTACATGTTCATCTGGCTAGTCACTGTGTCCTTTACAAGATCTTTTGAAATAAATTGTTTAGTAAACAAAGTTGTTTCTTTTGGTTTTTGTGAGTCATTCTAGAAAATCACTCTCGAAAATCATCTAATCTGAGGATGGATCTTGGGAATGGAAGATGGACCTTGAGAATGAGATAGAAATTTAGGGATACTAAGGAAAAAAAGTCTCTCAAGGAGAAAATGTGCCTGTTGGGATGTGGAACAATAACTTGTGAACTGCTCTTGACTTGGACTAAGAAGCTAAAGTGACAGAAAGAGACCAAAATATAAAAATGCACAAAACAATTTCATAAATTATTTTATAATTTTCCAATTCCGTATAAATTTTCTGGAATAGAGCAAAGCAGGAGCAATATTTCAATACAAAGACACTACTAACCTCATGAAGTTGGTGCTAACATTTATTGGATCAATTGTCTGACCAATCAGCTGAAAATAACACAGCAGACCAGATTCCCTAACGGAAAACCATCTTGCTGAATATTTTCCAATCTCCAGGGAAGTCCTTTCCCATTTGATCATATATTCTACCTTTGTACCCTAATAAAATAACCTGAACTTTATACCTGGTGGTGTGTCTCTTCTTGCTCTTGAGATTGCCAACTTTATTCTCTGAGTGTTCCTATATTTACTTTTCACTTTCTAATGATGCTGTTCCTCTCTTTGCTAAAGCCCAACACATCCTTAAGTCTTTTGTACAGTATGGGCAAAGGTCTGAAAGATCTAAGCAGTGGTTTCCTTTTCCACTGGAGAGACTTCATTGTACCTCCTTACAGTGACATAAACTTCAGAAATAGGTGGGTAACTTAGGGAGGCACCTTGTGTATGTCAACTGAAGTCATGGGGGGCATTCTTGCAAGAGTGTGAGGTCCACTTAACTTTTGGGCTCTCTGCTAATTCCTTAATGGAATTATAGGACACCCAGATATATGCAGAGAATTGGAGAATAACTTGGTGTGGAAAGCCCCATACATTTGCTGTTATAAGTGTTACGTGGGTTATTATAAAAGAGGACACCTGATTAATTGGAGTATTACATATCCCTTTCAAACTTCCAGTGGGCCATTATCCATTTTTCCCCAATGAGTTCTGCACTTTAGTCTCATTGGGGTCCCTATTGTACATTGCTTCTTTTCTTGGCTACTCTGCCTCATCCCAAGAAGTAGTATCTGCTCCCTATATATGCAATTTCTGTATTCTTCAGAAACTTTTTTTTTTAGTAATTATCCACTTTTTACTAGTTCATTCTTCTTCAGGCATGAATCAATCTATGTTAAGTTTTTCTTGGTGAAATGATTTCTGTGGTTTCTGGACTTTGATAGAAGCATCTAAACCACAATAACTTTGTACCTTTTCAAGGAGGTCACTGAATTGCTTACAGCATGCAAGAAAGTGTAATTAAGGCATTTATTAACTTACTAAAATGGTTAACTGTATCAATAAGGTTTTATAAATATCTTGAGGTTTTTGTGAATTTTAAGTATTTTCTACATGTAAATATGTTATTTTTTAGTTTAATGAAGGAGTGTCAGTAACAGTGGAGGAAGGAAAGGAGAAGGAGTAGGATGGAGGCAATAGTGTTGTTCTCCTCACTCCACAATTGATGTGCCCCTATTTCCCTCTCAGTCTACTTCAGAATTATAATGTGATGACATTAATGTTAGATCATGTTGCTCAGGATTTCTTTGTCATATGATTGTCACTATATTTTGCTTGTTTCATTGCACTACTTCATCTTCCCTCTCAACTTACCTGTTGCTACTTGGAATATAGATTGGTGCATTATGGTGCCAAATGGCAACATGGGAGTGCATTACAATTCTTATTCCACATATAGAGCACAATTTTTCATATCTCTGGTTGTATATATAGAAATACAAAACTGAGGGTAACTGAAGTCACACAAGAAAGAAGCCATGATCAAGCTTGGTTTCCACTTGCTTTGTTTCTTCATGTATCTTTTATGGTATGATTTTAGCTTTGATAAATGACTGAAGCCAGAGAAGCTGTGGTTGGAGTTAAGATAGACTTCAGTAGCATATGATCAACCCAAACAGAGTCAAGAGGACATACACAATTTAAACAGATCAATTTCAAGCAAGGAAATAGAAGACACCAACAAGGAATGTCTTGGGACCAGATGTGTTCCCAGCTGAGTTCCACAAGACCTGCAAGGAAGAAATAATGCAAACACTTCCCAGGTGTCCAGAACTCCAGATGCTGGACACCCCCTTACTAGTTTCTCACAAACATGTATCCAGTATAGTAGTTTGTAAAAATGAGAAAACAAGGCCTCTGGCCTTGAGCTGGGGCTTCACATGGAAATCTACAATCTAAGATAAGAGAAGTTACCAATTGGGCTCTGTGGTAATAGCTGGAGGGGAAAATTTTTTAAAAAATTTATATATAACAGTGGAATGCATTACAATTCTTATTACACATATAGAGCACAATTTTTCATATCTCTTGTTGTATACATAGTATATTCACACCAATTTGTGTTTTCATACCTATACTTTGGATAATAATGATCATCACATTACACCATCATCAATAACCCCATGCCCTCTCCCTTCCCCTCCAACCCCTCTGCTCTATCTAGAATTTGTCTATTCTTCTCATGTTCCCACTTCCTATCTCACTATGAATCAGCCTCCTTATATCAAAGAAAACATTCAGCATTTGTTTTTTGGGGATTGGCTAACTTCACTTAGCATTATCTTCTCTAACTCCATCCATTTACCTGCAAATGCCATGATTTTACTCTCTTTTATTGCTGAGTAATATTCCATTGTGTATATATACCACTTTTTTAAAATCCATTCATCTATTGAATGGTATCTGGGTTGGTTGCACAATTTAGATATTGTGAATTATACCAGCCATTTTTATTTTGAGATAGGGTCTCACTAAGTTTCTTAGGGCCTGGCTAAGTTGCTGAAGCTGACCTCAAACTTGCAATCTTCTTGACCTTGTAAATTCCTGGGATTATAGGTATATGCCACTATGCCCAGCATCATGGACTACTTTCTATTACTATAAATAAATAATTATTCTAGCTGAAGACTCATTTATTTTCAACACTACTTTTTTTTTCACATTCACCAGCATGTCTTCTGCTGTGGTGAATAAAGTTTTATTTTTTATTAAAAGCTTTTCCACATTATTCACATTTGTAGGGCTATTCTCCAGTGTGAGTTCTGTTTTGGTGAATAAGGCCTGTTTTATTGCTAAAAGCTTTGCAACATTCCATATATTTGTAAGGCTTTTCTCCAGTGTAAATTCTTCTGTGGCAAATAAGGGGTAAAATTTGAGTAAAAACTTTGTCACATACTTTGCATTTGTGAGGCTTCTCTCTAGTGTGAGTTCTGATGTGGCAAATAAAGCCTATTTTTTGAGTAAAAGCTTTGCCACATTCTTTACATTTGTAGGGCTTCTCTTCAGTGAGTTCTGCTGTGGTGAATAAGGTCTATTTTTTGATTGAAAGCTTTTCCACATTCTTTATATTTGTAGGGCTTCTCTCCACTGTGAGTTCTGCTGTGGTAAATAAGATGTGATTTTTGACCAAAAGCTTTGCCACAATCTTTACATTTGTAGGGCTTCTCTCCAGTGTGAGTTCTGCTGTGGTAAATAAGGTGTGATTTTTGACCAAAAGCTTTGCCACATTCTTTACATTTGTAGGGCTTCTCTCCAGTGTGAATTCTGCTGTGGTAAATAAGGTGTGATTTTTGACCAAAAGCTTTGCCACAATCTATACACTTGTAGGGCTTCTCTCCAGTGTGAGTTCTGCTGTGGCAAATTAGGAGTGATTTTAATCTGAAAGCTTTGCCATATTCTTTACATTTGTAAGGCTTCTCTCCAGTGTGAGTTTTGATGTGGCAAGTAAGGGATGATTTTGACTGAAAGCTTTGCCACATTCTGTACATTTGTAGGGCTTCTCTCCAGTGTGATTTCTGCTGTGGCAAATAAGCTCTGATTTTCGATCAAAAGCTTTGCCACAATCTGTACATTTGTAGGGCTTCTCTCCAGTGTGAGTTCTGATGTGGCGAATAAGGTGTGATTTGTGACCAAAAGCTTTGCCACATTCAGTACATTTGTAGGGCTTCTCTCCAGTGTGAGTTCTGCTGTGGTAAATAAGGTCTGATTTTTGACCAAAAGCTTTGCCACATTCTGTACGCTTGTAAGGCTTCTCTCCATTGTGGGTTCCTCTTTGGTAAATAAGACATTTTTTTTTTTTTTTTTTTTACTAAAAGCTTTCCAACATTCTTTATATTTGTAGGGCTTCTCTCCAGTATACATTATCTGGTGATGAACAAGGCCTGATTTTTTAATATGATTTCTGGTGTTCACTCTCATTTGTAGTTTTCCATATTTTCCTTTGTGGGAAATAGTCAAGATCACAACTTCTATATTTTGCACTTATGACTTCATGAAATATATGTTTTAGGCCCTTTTCTGGTGAATATTCTTGGATATGATTAGGAGTCATGGCCAGGAAGGCCAAGTTTCTATAGTTCTCTAGCATCACATCTCTATATAAATTTTTCTGAGCAGGCTGAAGGCATTCCCACTCCTCTTCAGTAAAATCAATGGCTATATCCATAAATGTTAAAAGTTCAGGTTATTATGTTTCACTTAGACGTCCATACAGCTGGAAAAACTGGAATTCATCTACACCAGTATCAATGTTGGTGCTTTTAAAAAGCAAATGAGTCCAGTCTAGTAATGGACAACTGTCGTTCCAGTGACATTAGTGTCCTTGGACGGACAGAGTTTCCTGATGGAGCCCGTCATCTACAGTCAGCGGTGGTGGTGGGCAGCACCAGCGAATCTCCTACACCCTGTTCTGTGGGGCGAGAGAGACGGTTCTGCGAGCCCCTCCTCCAGGTGACTGCCTCTTCCATGACCAGGTTAGGGAACTCAGGACTTTCAGATGTTCTGGCAAGCGTGCGGCCCGGGTTCGATCCTCAGCACCAACCCTAACCCTAACCCTAACCCTAACCCTAACCCTAACCCCTAACCCCTAACCCCTAACCCTAACCCTAACCCTAACCCTAACCTTCCCTGAGCGCGGCTTCCCCTGCTTCTGCCTGGACTTGTCTTGGGCTCCTGGAGCTCCGTAGCCCTCGGCAGCCTGGGCCCCCAGCTGCCCTTCCCCCCTCTGGGTAGCCCTCCTCCCCCTTCTCCCCCTGCCTCTCGGAAACTCTTTTTGCAGCCAGGTTGGTGCCTGCGGACCACCTGTCCAGGGTGGCCTCTTGGGGGGAGGGGGCAGTCCAGGCCGTCCCAGGCCGCTCCGGCGGCTGGGGGAGGCCCAGGGCACGCAGGGGCCCTGCCTGTTGCAATGCAGAAGCCGAGGGCTCCAGCGGCGGTCCTTGCAGCGAGTGGCCGAGCCCAGTTATGCAAAAAAAAAAAAACCAAAAAAACCAAAACTCAACACTACTTTTACAAATAAATTACTGTGGTTCATTTTAGGGAAAAGATAAATCATTCAAATGAATTTTAAGTTTAAATTGGGTAATATATATTTCATAAAGCTGCCTTTCCATCCAACCAATTTACATAAATTTAAGGTATTAAAATTTGAGATGGTGTATGATGGTCTAGGAATTGTTAACAACATCTGCTCATCATCACTTACTTAATTTTTTAAAGAAAATATTTACTAAATGAGGCATTTTTCAGAATCATTAATTTATTTAATCTTCCCTAGGACTCTATGAGGGAGATGCACGATTTTATAAGTAGAGAAATAGAGGCATAATTAATATAACTTTCCAATAATTAAACATTTACATGATAGAATTTGGATTTATATTGAATTTTCTTAACTCTATCCCTCCTTCCCTCTACCACATTATCTTTCATAATACATAGCATGATGCTTTAAACTCTTCAATTATCATGTGTTAGGAACAATATAGACAAAATTGTCTAAAGAATTAAACTTTTACAAGACACAGAAAGTACATAATTAACTGGTCCAACAACCTTAACCTCTATATTTAGGCTAGATACTTGAGATTCCTTGCTATTCCTAGAAAAATAACACACAACATGGTGCCTTTATATGGAATATATTCTCTGCTTAGAACTGTTTTTGCTTTATTTTTCTCCATATGAAGTCTTTTTATCAGGCTCAATCTCTTCTGGGTGTTCTTCCTTAACCATTCTTATCTAGGTCTATCCTTTCCAACTCCTGAAATAAACTGATTTAGCCTTGGTACTGTAGTAATGGGAATACACATCTTATGTGATAGAATGTGTCCCAGGGGGTATTTCTTTTGCTATGCAGGTGTCGACACAAGAGGAGGTCTCTCCATCTCTTATTTTTCTCCCCGAAACCCAATACAGTGACTAGAATATAATAAAGTTTCAAAAAAATGCAGTTATTCTTGGTGTATGAAACTCATGGTAGCCATTATTATATTTAGCTTCTATTTAGTTTTAAAAACATAATTTTGTCTCAATGCACATCCTTATGAAAAAATTATTTTCCCCTGTAATGAAAAATTATTCAAAACCATGATTTTTTTAAAAAAATATTTGTTTTTTAGTTGTACGTGGACAAAATATATTTATTTATTTATTTATGTAGATTCAAATGGGGTATAAATTCTTATTTTTCCACGTGTATAGAGTAAACTGAAAAAGCTTATGTATGCTTGATGTGTGTTATAAGGGTTATTTTGACCATACTTAAGTTTTACCTGCCTAAAATCTTTGTGTAAGGTGAATCGTTTTTTTCTCTTCCCCTCTCCCATAAACTCTCTCTCTCTCTCTCTCTCTCTCTCTCTCTCTCTCTCTCTCTCCCTCTCTCTCTCTCTCTCTCTCTCTCTCTCTCTCTCTATATATATATATATATATATATATATATATATATATATGTTTTCCTCTTCTTCTCTCCCATAAATTCATATATATATATATAAATATTTATTTATTTATTTATTTATTTCTAGTAGGGATGGAACCCACGGGTGCTTACTCACTGAGGCACATTCCCAGCCCTTTTTATTTTTTTATTTTGAGAAAGAGTCTTGCTCTGCTTGGTTGCTTAGATTCTCACTAAATTGCTGAGTCTGGCCTCCAATTTATAATCCTCTTGTCTCAGCCTCCTGAGCTCCTGGGTTTCTATGTGTGTTCCACTGTGCTCAGCTTTTTCTTTTTCTGTTTTTAATGTTGAAAGTGAATGAATGCGCTAATCTTTAGTTTCCAGTTACACAGTTTACATGTGTGTATTCCTGAGGAAGCACCCCAGATTAAGATATAAAGCCTTCCCTCACCCCAGGAGGCAGCCTGCTGTCTCTTCTTGTCTTAACTACCTCCTCTTCCTGCCATGGAGCTCCTCACATGACAACTGTCACCAAAGCTTCTGTCTGTCTATTTTTTAACTTCATATATTTGCAATCCTACAGCATCTGGCATTTTATGTCTGGTTTCCTTTGATCTCTTCCACATTTTTAAGATTCCTTTTTAAAAAAAAACTTGATTTAAACTTGATTTTATTCACCTTTTTTTTTTTTCTTCATGTGGTGCTGAGGATGGAACCCAGTGCCTTGCACATGCTAGGTAAGCTCTCTACCGCTTAGCAACAACACCAGCTCCCCTCAGTTTTAAAATTTCTTGTCTGCACCTCCATACTCTCTCTCTGTCTTCCTTCTGGGAACTGCCCTTTCTCTCTGCCACATTCTAGCCACAAGGGGGCAGAAGAGGCCGAGGAAACCAGGCAAGACTTCCTGGGTGGCCTTTCCATTGGCCCAAGAGTGCCCTGGCATCCATGGAGCATCTTCTTGCTGGGCGCTTGTCTTTCCTTCCTCTCTGGGAGGGAGTTTCCAAATCATTCTGGACATGCCCTCCTTTTTTTTAAAAATACTTTTTAGTTTTCAATGAACTTTTATTTTATTTATTTATATTTGGTCTGACAGTTGAAACAGGTGCCTCACACATGCTAGGGAAGCACTCTACCACTGAGCCACAACCCCAGCCCCACATGCCCTCCTTTAAAGTTATGTATTTTGAAAATGCAGCTAACAAATATGTATATATTTATTCAGCTTATAAAATCAAATAGATGTAAGGGTAAAATTTTTCTGATAGAAGTTCTGATGTACTCTTTTCCTTTCCATTTGCCCCCCAGGTTCCTGGAGCACACCAAGTACTGGTGACCTCAACTATTTTAGATTTAGACTCTGCCTTGGGCAGGACCTTCTCCTGTCAATGTTAGTCCTTGTGACCCTATGACCTTGGATAGCTTCCACATATTGTAGAGGCTCCATCCCTCAGGTCTAGAATGAGGACAGTGAGAACTACCTCATGGTATTGTACTAAATCATCATGGGGATGAGGTATAAAATGTTCAAGGTAAATGTCCCTCACTGAATGGTGTGCCTAAGTATTTCTTGGTGGTTATTAGAGAGCAGAGGCACTGGCTGTGCCTGGGGTGGAGGATTCTCTGTGATAGATGAGGAACAGAGTGTGCAGCATCCCAGAGATTGTTATAATGTGCCTCTTGGGGCTTGAGAGGGCCTCTCCTGTCCTAAGCCCTGCTCTATTTCTCTGAAGGGCAGAGGTCCACCTTTGAGACCTCTAGGCCTTTTTCCATGACCCAGTTCTGAAATCTCTCTGCTTGGACTCACCTGTTTCACCCATGACCATACATGGGCCTGACCTACCTGGGATTGGGAGGGTCAGTAAATTCTTCCCAGGTCACTGACAGGTCACACATATGGTCAGTGCCTGTGCTGGCTCTCTGCAACTGATCTGACATTGCTGTAACTGGGGAACATGTTTCAGATACTGTGGGCCAATGTGTCCATTATGGTGTCTCATCTCCTGATAGGTCAGACCAAATGCCAAGCCCTTCCAGCCTCCCTTTTCTTAAAAAATATTTTTAGTTGTAGATGGACACAATACCTTTATTTTATTTACTGTTATGTGATGCAGAGGATCAAACCCAGGGCCTCACATGTGCTGGCCAAGGGCTCCACCACTGAGCCACACCCCCAGCCCTGCTCCTTCCTTTTTATGGCAGCTTTCTCTCAGTCTGCTGTCTTTCCTTTTAAATTTTTAGTTGTTGTTTGCTTTTCATTAGTCTAATACACTTCTCTTTACTTTCTATAGGCATGTTTATTTTTTCCCTCTGGCCTCACTCCCTTATCCTTTTCTATCTCAGGGCTTGAGTGGGAGGGATACTTTACTTCCCCTGGAATCTCAGATGAGGAAGAGGGTGAATGCTCATGCAGAGGGTGGTGGGGCAGGTGATCCAGCTAGGAGGGCTGAGCAGCTGAATTCAGGGTGGGGCTGGGCCTGGCTGGGCCCTGGCTCCACTGAGAGAGAGAGGCACAAGGAGTTCTGTCAGCCACTTCTGGTTGGATATTTGAGGATGTGTTCAATCCACAGTATGAACAGAATTGGGGGTCTGGGGGATTAACTACTTTATTTCAACCATCACATTTTAAAAATATTAATGTATTTCATACATTTACATTAACCATTGTTTTGTGGTTTAGGCATTTATCCAAAGCTATTTAGAAATCACTTAATATAGGAAAAGGAAAAGGTATTTATTACATGTTGGTCATAAAAGAAAGTTAATATTAACCTCATCAGTGTTAGGATCATTTAAGTTTATATATGAAAAAATATTTGTGGTTCAGTGAATGGTGTTTCTTTTCAAAGAAGCTGAACAGTGATCCTGATGAGCTGGGAGAGGACAGTGCTGAGGTTCTGTGTCCCCTGCCAGTGCTGGTCAAGGATTCTGCCAGTGTTCTTTAAGGAGACCTGACCTGCACTTTGTCTCTGCTTCCACCCCTCCTCCCCAAATGGAGGGCAAAGGGCAACCTTGGGAGGGAGAATGCTCAGGTCAGGGTGAGATAAGATTTCTGGCCCTGTAATTGAGGCAACTGAGAGTCCAAGGTCCCTTTCAAGATCTTGCTCACTTGAGTTACCTGGGGCAGGGGCTGGGCTGGGCTGGAGATGTGGTGGTGGGAGGCAGTCTTCTGGCACATCTAGCCTGTCCCTCCTCTAGGAAGTTAGTACCTTGATGACAGGGCTCATGGCTTTATCTCTGCAACTGTAATAATGAGATGGCTTAAGTAAAATTTATTTAGCACAGTTCTTGATACATAGTAGGGATTCAATATAATTTTGTTTTCTTCTTTTTGTAAGATTTCCATTAGGATTCTAGGCCTTGGGGAGTCTTCCCTTAGGGCAGTGATTGGTGGTGGCATTGTGGGGTGATGGTGGCATGTCACCTCTAAGTGGGGTCATTCTGCAGTGTTCCTGGAAAATTGTGGGTAGCCTCTTTTTGCTGCTCTGCTGTGCTGCCTTCTTCCTGGTAAAGGGAGCGATGTCCAGAGGGCAGGGCACACTCTGCCCAGACTTCTTTTGTAATCTTTCACTTTAGATGGTGAAAGGAGTGAGAGAAGGGTTGCTCCTCTAACCGGGAGGGCTTAGTGGGGGTCCGAGTGTCAGAGACTCTGCAGAGTTCACAGCAACTTATGTCCAACTCTGCGTTTCCCCATTTCCTGGGGACCAACTCCCCCTTGGAAATAAGGAATTTGGGGCCTCAGCATTGGACTCAGAAGCAGAGGATTGGGCCCTGAGAGCAGCTTGGGGCAGGTGCAAATTCTGAGGGAAGCTTTGGGGCCTTCTGGGGGTCCTTGTGACTCTGATCTATCTCCAGATGCTGTGTTTCGAACACTTCAGGAAGTCACAGCCTTTCATAGGGGGGAGAACAGAGAAGCAGTTAAGTTGGCTTTGAATACACCTCTGACCTAAGAGGAGGAAACCAGGGAGAAGCTGGTGGCAGGAAGAAGCAGAGGATTAGGTGGTGGGAGAGGCAGTGGGGGTAGGTAAGTGAAACGGTTTGTTGTAGAAAGACCCAGGAGAAGCTTAATGAGGGTTCTTCCTTTATTCATTTGTTTTAATGATATTTCTGTAACATTTTCTGGGACTAGGCCCTGTTATAATTACATGTAGTGATTATAAATTCTCATCATTTTCATTACAAACTTGGGATGTAGGTGTTGTAACTATGCCCATCATACAGATAAGAAAACTGAGGCCAAGAAGGTCACATTGAGAGAGGCTGAGCCTGGAGGGCAGCCTAGAAGATGTCTCCCAGAATTTAGTTTTCCTTATACCACAGACTACCTTCTCCCTGCTCCTTCCAAACAGTGGGTGATTTGGGGTCTTTTCTCTGACTAGGGATCTTTTATCTCTATGCTTTGTCTCCAGGAAGGGTCCCTTACTTCTCAGGCAGAAATCTTTCTCAAAGAAGAAGAAGAAGGTAAGGAGAAACCTGTTGGTGGGGAAGTGCTTGGCACCTGCCAAATGAAGCCCCATATCTGAGCCCACAGTGGAAGGGACTGGGCTGAGATTCAGGTTTAGGTGACTCCATATCTAAAAAAGCAGGACTGGGTTCTGGGCTCCTGTGATGGGCACCACAGCCTCCTTGAGAATGTGTGTGTCTCTGACACTGCCCAGGCCAAACATGGGCATAATTAGGGGCAGAACAAGAACAAAGTAGAAAGTGGATGTCCTTCCTGATAGGGGCCCTGAATCTGGGCCCTCCTTTCTGGTGGAGTCATGAGTGGTGAATAACAGAGAGAGAGAGGTTTTCACCACAGAGCTCCAGGTATGGGGAAAGGAAAGGCCAATAGAGCTGCCCTGTGGTTGAGGTGGGAAAGAAAGGAACAGTTTCTTACCAGGTAATTCTATGGTTTCCTGTTCCACAGTCTTCCCAGAAGAGCTGGAAGAAGCCCAGGCTCAGCTGTTTGTCAGTGTCAGGGTTGTGGGGGGCCCAGCACCATGTTAGTATGATGTGCCAATTGGAAATGCTTTGCTCCAGCAGGGGAGTGCTGTCCAGCCCTGAGCCCTGCTCTCTATGCTGAGGTGCTGGAGCTGTGGGCTGGGCCTGCCTCCTGCCTGCGGGTCTTGACCCTCATCTCCATCTCTCTCCCCAGCTCTAAAGATATGGAAGGGCACTGCAGTTGCTCCTTGCTCTGCTGTCTCACTTCCCTGCTTCTCCTTGTCCAGCTGTCCATAGGTGAGTCTCCCCATCTGTCTTCCTTTGTGGTTTTAAAAAGGAAGATATAAAAACATTTGAAAATATATTTTCCCTCATTTTTTAAATTTTTCTTGCCTTTTTGTGTGTTTGTGTGCTGTAAGCATTCATTCATTCATTTTATCCCTGAAATATCAATGAAATGTTGATTGTTAGGTGCTATTCTATGAAAGAATCATATAGAAATGTTGTCATAAAGTTTACCTTCTAGCAGGAGACAGTGATAATAATTGCAAGTAGGCAGAGAGGCCTAAGTGTGTTGGAGGAGATGACCATGATGGGAAATGCAGCAGGGCAGGCTGTGGGCAGTCAGGGGCATGGGAAGCAGGTGTGGGCAGGCAGCAGTGTGCAGTGAGGTGGTGTGTAGATGGGAACATAACCCTGGAGAAGGAGGAGTGAGCTGTGAGACCATTTAGAAGGAGGGTTCCTGCAGGGGGAGGAGCCTGTGCAGAGCTGGCAGTGTGCTGAGGGGTGAGGAAGCAGAGAGGCCAGGGTTGGCTGGACTAGAGCCCATGGGGAGAGAAGCAGCAGGTGAGTTAAGAGGGGTCTTGGGAAGTGGGGTCCACCTTGTCAGGCCTGGGGAGAAGTGGGATCCCCGTGGAGGCTTTGAGCAGAGCAGCTCATGGTTAAAAGGATCACTGAGGTCAGGAATCCTAGTCGTCCTTCAGTTGAGATTTAATGGTGGCCAAGACCTGAATGCAATGGTACCAGATTTTAGAGTAGGTCTTTGGAAGCCCATTGCAGGGTGTCCTACAGAGGAGTCATGTGGTAGCCTCAGAAGCCCAAACTCCAATGGGTGGAGAGTGAGGTGAACTTGCTTCTTGAACATGCAGTGATGGGGGTTTCTGTAAATGATGAGAGCAGGATTTTCACAGAAGTAAGTAGCATTTGACTCTGTGTTTTAAAGTGCATATGTATTTCTCTCCTTCAGTGGAGGATAAAAATATAGACTGAAATAAAAAATTTAGAATTGGAAATAAAAAATTTAGAATTGGAGGATAAAAATATAGACTGAAATAAAAAATTTAGAATTGGATGTGGCTGAATGACCAGAGTGTGACCTAGGCCACAGGTGTGCTCTTTGTCTGTTTTTAGGTTTGTCCTGAGACAGGGTAAGTTAAATCTGGGGTTCCCAATGTGTGGTCCCCAGACCACCCTTGGAATTCCTTGTACATGCACATTCATTGGCCCACCCCAGATCTAGTGAATGAGACTCTCTGGAGTGGGGTCCAGTGATGTGTGCTCTATAAGGCATCCTAGTGGGTTCAGGTGCATCAAAGCTTGAGAACCACTGAATTAGATATTTCTTCATGGAAGAGCCTGGGACCAGGAGCAGAATACAATGAGGGAGTGTCCTTGACATCATTTCTGGCCACATCATTATGATCAGAAGACCTCTTCCAAATCCATCAGACTGGAGGGCTCATGTGGCACCTGCCCCAGCTTTCCTGACCTTTCCACCTGATGGGATGCATTCTCTGTTTTTTGGTCTGTGTCTCTCTAGCTTCCTTCCCACTATGTTTGTGTTCACAGAGCAGTTCCAGGTTGTGGGCCCTCGACACCCCATTGTGGCAGTGCTGGGCAAGAAGGCCATACTGCCCTGTGCCCTAGTCCCAGCCATGAATGCAGAGAACATGGAACTGGGGTGGTTCCGCACCACATTCTCACAGCCAGTGTTAATCTACTGGAACCAACGGGAACAGACTGAGGAGCAGATGGCTGAGTACAGAGGGCGGACTTCACTAGTGAGGGACTTCCTTTCTGAAGGGCAGGCTTCCATGCGTATCCACAAAGTCCAGGTTTTTGATAATGGAATGTACACCTGCTTCTTCAGACATGGAGGCTTCTCTGAAGAGGCTGATTTGGAACTGAAGGTGGCAGGTTAGTTACTTGACCTCTATTCTGGATACCTTGGGAGTACTGGGTTTGGTGGGAATATCAGGGATCATCTAATTTAGCCTCACATTTTATAGGTGAAATAGAGCAAACTTGGCTCATCTTTTATTTATTTATGTAATAAAAACACTGTATATGGAGCATCTAAAACATTTGGGAACTTGTTCTGGGAACCAGAGACACGTCAGTGTAAACGAGATCCCAGCCATGAGGAGTTTACCTTCTAGAGACAAAGGAAGAAAAATTATAATAAATTATTCAGTATAAAATGTTATAAGGTGATAAGTACTTACAACAAAAGACCAAGTAGAATTTAAAAAGGGGCACAATATGTGGGCTAGGAAGTTGAGACAAGGGTCTCCAGCAGAGCCTTATTGACAGTCTGAGCAAGGCTCAGAGAAAGTAGGTATCTAGGGGGCCAGAGTTTAATGCTGAGGGAGCACCTGGTATAAAACCTTTGAGTTGGAGTATGGTTAAATATTCTAGGTATAAAGAAGCCATCATGGTTGGTAGAAGGAGTGATGGGGAGGATGGTAAAAAGTGGCAATACTAGAACAAAGAGATGGTCCTGTATTAACAACAATGACAGGTGTCAGGATGAGGTCATTAGGAGTAGACACCTGGGCTGAAGCCCTGGATGTTGGTGGTCTGGAAGGTGAAAAGGCAGGGGGCATACAACATGGTGATTGTGGCTACTTGCATTTGACCAGATAGTTCTTAGGGTTGAGTGTCTGGTCCCTGAGGGTCTCAGGTGGTGGAGTTTTGGGAGAAGTGTTGGAGAGGAAGACAGTTACCAGGTCAGTAAAGGGTTTGTGTGCTGTGTTATGGAGTTTGGATGCAGAGTAGGGGGAATCTTAAACAGAGCCATGCTGGGAATGCTCATGTTGGCAGCTGTGAATGGATGGATGGGAGTGAGCAAGAAGGAGGCATGGAGTGCAGTTATGATGTGGAGAGAATGAGTGCCTGACCTGAGGCATGGCAGTGGGGTGGAAGAGGAGGGGTCAGACAGATTTAGAAATCAGATTCAACTGAATAGATTTGTGGGCACAAAGTTTAGAAAGGGAGAAGAGTTCAGAGACTTCCAGGGTTTTATTTGAACCATTTGTTGTTTTGTGGCAGGACTATTGATAATTATGTGTCAGTTCTACTGCTGTAATAATGCTGTGTAACAAATAGCCACAATCTCAGCTGCATCTGGTAACAACAATGTATTTAATGCAGGCACTAAGGGAGTTCAACTAATTGCGGCTGAACTTGGCTATTCTCACCTGGGTTTACTCACACATCTTTGGTCATGTTTCAGAAACATATTGAAAACCAGAATATCCCTTCCATGCTAGAAGAAATTACCAATTACACAACCAGAAAAAAATTTCATCTTTCTGTTTAAAGCCAAGCATATATAATCTCCTGTATACTTGTTTTCAAGATGACCAATGAGTAATCCTCAGCTAAGGTGGCTCAAAGCCCTATTTGTTGCACATAATATCCTAAATTTATCTGATAGTTTGGGAGACATCTGTGTCATCTAATAGGCTTTATCTGGAAGCAAAATAAACTCCTCCAGCTTTATGACAGGAAGCAGTTTTACAACTTGGAGAAAGAGCCCACATAAGTTAGGCTCTTACCTTTCCACAGAAAAATGGGGCAAAGGGTTGCTAGATAGTGTCCCTGATGTTTACATATCAAAGAAATGGTTTCCAGGGAGTTTGGGCCTCAGAGGCGGGAGGGTGGGTGTGTGTGTGTGGGACCTCTGGCCCAGGCATGGAGAGGAGGCCAGGGAATGGCCGGCTGCGGGTGGGCGGGAGCCACAGCTGGGGGGCAGTGAGAGCAGCATGGGGCTGCCCCTCCCCAGAGGCGGCGGGGGCACCCCGCGGGCATCCATGGAGCAAGCCTAGGGCCCGACAGGAATTGTGGGGGCACTCCAGTGAAGAAATGGATGAGTGTGTGTAATCATGGAATCTCTTTGCTGACCATCACCACCTGCTCTCCTTAATAAGTGAGAGAGTGGGTTAGGGGAGGAAGAAAAGAGGTCACTATGAAGCTTAAGCAGCGAGTTGTGCTGTTAGCAATACTCCCTGTCATCTTTATCTTCACCAACGTTTTCCTGATTGACAGCTTAGATACATCAGCTGCCAACCAGGAGGACCACAGGGCTTTTCACCGAATGATGACTGGCTTGTGGGTGGAGTTGGCACCTAAGCTGGACCACACCTTGCAGTCACCATGAGAGATTGCAGCCCCATGGGTGGAACCCCTAAAGTGTACCCTGAAGAGACACCAGAGCTGGGGGCAATCATGCATGCCATGGCCACCAAGAAAATTATTAAAGCCGATATAGGTTATAAAGGGACACAGCTGAAAGCCTTACTGATACTTGAAGGAGGACAGAACGTTGTCTTCAAACCTAAGCGGTATAGCCAAGATTATGTGGTAGAAGGGGAACCATATGCTAGTTATGATAGACACAATGCAGAGGTAGCAGACTTTCACTTGGACAGGATTCTGTGTTTCTGCAGAGCCCCCTTGGTGGTTGGCAGATTTGTCAATCTAAGGACAGAGATCAAGCCTGTTGCTACGGAGCAGCTGTTGAGCACCTTCCTAGCTGTAGGAAATAATACTTGTTTCTATGGGAAGTGCTATACTACTGAGAAACAGAGCCAGCTTGTGCAGATGGAGACACAATGGAGGGATCTGTCATGCTTTGGCTTCCAGATGTGTGACCTCTGCAGAAACACTGACTCTCCTGGGGCAGGACTTACCAAGAAGGCAAATTGGCCAAGTGGGAGTATGATGAGAGCTACTGTGATGCTGTGAAGAAAACATCCCCATATGACTCAGGCCCACACCTCTTGGACATCATTGACACCTCTGTCTTTGATTACCTGATTGGCAATGCTGACCACCATCACTATGAGAGCTTTCAGGATCATGAAGGTGCTAGTATGTTCATCCTTCTTGATAATGCCAAAAGCTTTGGGAATCCCTCACTGGATGAGAGAAGCATCCATGCACCTCTCTATCAGTGCTGCATCATTAGGGTTTCTACCTGGAACAGACTGAACTATCTAAAGAATGGAGTGCTAAAGTCTGCCTTAAAATCTGCCATGGCCCATGTTCCCATCTCCCCTATGCTCTCTGATCCTCACCTGAACACTATGGACCAGCGGCTCCTGAATGTCCTGGCCACCATGAAGCAGTGCACTGACCAGTTTGGGATGGACACTGTGCTGTAGAAGACAGAATGCCTCTGTCCCACTTGTAACTGTCAACCAAAAATAAGTGAAACACTTTTTACAAAGATAGAGAAACAGCACAATCAATTCCAAATGGTATGAGATGGCTTTGGAAGTGGCCAGCAGCAAGTTCTGTGGTGGAGGACAGGGTATCCTTGGGTGTCTTTGTTTTTTTCTGTAGTGGAAGCTAAAGCAAAGAACACAAGTGTCAGAGCTTGGGATGTTCCTGAAAAAACACCTTCCAGCATCCTCGGCAGTTGCCCATTTCTCCAGTGGTCATCAGCATTGGTCAGTCTGTGTTCCCATACCAAAGGACAAACAGGCGTGACATTTGGATAAGTGAATGCTGGGATTGCTTCAGAGTGTGTATTTTGAGGAGAACCTTGCAGTCCTTTCTCCACACCTGTGAATTGTGGAAATACTTTATGATCTCTTGTGTCTTTTTTACTGAGACTAGTCTAATTTGAAAGCTTACTGCCTCCTACAGACTGGCAGCAAATAAAACTTTGTCAATTGAGCCAAAAAAAAAAAAAGAAAGAAAGAAAGAAATGGTTTCCAGGTCCTTGAGAAAGGCATTCCTGATCCACAAAGCTGGCAGAAAACCTAACCAGTTTTCAAAATCATATATAAACATTTCAAAAGAGGAGAAAGTGCTTATTTGTAATTGACATTTCCTAAAGCTAATGGTAAAAGAAAAAGAAATAAAATCTTTTATTCAACAGGGAGAATTAAGCTTTTTACTTGTAATTTTTATTTGTTCTTAAGTCAGCTGGAAAGTTCACCAGGTGCATCTTGGTTGGATGTGCTCAAATTTCAGGTAGTCATGTGGCTGAACTAGGGCAGCTGTAGCAGGTTGACCAGGCAATGTCACATGAGTACATCCTCCACTGGGCAGCCCAGGATTGTCCTCCTGTGGAAATGGCAGACAGTAAAACCAAGGTGCAAGTGGTTTTCAAACCTCTGCACAAGTCACATTAACTAATTTCTCATTGGCTAAATCAAATCCCATGTCTGGGCCCAGAGGCAGAAGGTAAAGGCAATAAAATGTGTGTGGAAGTGGGAGAATTTGCTATACAGAAGGGTGATGAATTGAGGAAATTTTAATAATCATTTTATCATAAGTGGTGCAAATTTATGAATTCAGTTGTGGAGTTTTGAGTTTGAGGTGTATGTGAGGAAACCTGGTAAAGATAACTTATGGGAACATGGGTGTAGGGGAAGAGAATTCAGGAGACAAGGTGGTCACTCAATATAATTTTGGACATGATATACACAGAGAGGTAAATGTCCCAGGAGAGTGTGTGAGGTGAGAACTGAGATTCAAGGAGGGTGCCCTGGGACCCAATTCTTCTTGTTTCCTTTGGGTCTCACAGTTCAGAAGAAGAGCCCACTGCCCAGTGTGGGTCTCTGTGCTTCTTCCTTGTATTCCCTTTTCCCCATAGAACTCCCAGAATTGAACATGAAAACCTTCCCCCCTGAAGTTGTGTAATATCTAGACAACTCTGGGGTCTCAGGGTCCAAGGTGACCTCCTGGGGCTCCACAGCTTCCTTCCCACAGGGATGGGCTCTGACCCCCAAGTGCACATAGAAGGGCCAGAAGAGGATGGACTGCGCTTGGTGTGCAAAGCCTCAGGATGGTTCCCAAAGCCTCAGGTGCAGTGGAGAGACCTCAGTGGAAAGAAGTTCCCAGCACTTTCTGAGGCCCACAGCCAAGACAATGAGGAGCTGTTTAGTGTGGAGGCCACTCTGGTGGTGAGAGACAGTTCTGTGGGGAATGTGACTTGCTCTGTCCTCAACCCTGTCCTGGGCCAGGAGAAGGCCATGGCTATTTACATCCCAGGTCAGTGCTGCTTCCCACTCCCAGCAGAGCTGTGGGGAGGGGCTGGCCTCTCTGAGTGTGCTGGCTCTCCTGGGTGTGCCCCTGACCTGCTGTCTGCCTGGCCACAGAGCCCTTCTTCCCTCAGGCTTCTCCCTGGAAGCCAGCATTTGCTGTGGTCCTGACCATGCTGGGGCTCCTACTCTTGGGGGCTTGCTATTTTATCAGAAAAGAACATTCCAGAAAGATGCAGGTGAGGCAGGAAAAGGAGCATCTGCGGCGGCTTAAGGAGGAGGAACAGCAGGCAAAGGAAGAGGCGCTGAAGTCCATTGGTAAGACCACTCAAAGCAAGTGCAGACCTGGTGGTGAGTGGGACAGCTGACAGGGGCCAGAGTCTGGAGTCCAGCTCTCTAGGGAGATCCAGGGTCCTGGGCCCAGAGGAGGTGACTTAAGAGATCAGAGGAGAGTGAGTCTGGTGGGGTTGGGTGGGTTTGTAGTTAGAAATTCGAGTGAATAGAAACATTTTTCCTAGGGTTTTCCAGGCACACAGTATTTCCTTTTCTTGGGGATTGGTATTCATACTTTTTTTATTTTTTTATTTTTAGATGAACTCGAGGCAGATCTCAGTAAGTTCTTCTTTCCCTTCTAAATTTTCTGTTTCCTTGGTATCAGATGTTCTACTTCCTAGCTCCCTTATTTCTTGTTTTTTTTTTTTTTTTTTTTCAGATCAGAGGAAATCTGCTTATCTGTCTGGTAAGCGACTCTCCAGGTATTCCTTGTTTCCTTCTCTTACCTGTGTCCTGGTGTCCCCTCTACTTGTTTCTGTCTAGGTACAGACATGTGGGGCCCCATCCCTGGGAAGGTAGTGGAAGCCAGAACACTGGTCCCTGGACATTCCTTGATCTGGGCTGCTATTTTCTCCCTAGTGCATGGAGACCTGGGTGTGATGGTGACCCATGGTGTGTCATGTATTCTGCATCTTATTTCAACCCTGGCTTGTACATTATATTGGCTTTTTTTTCCCTTCAATGTATCTAGCTGTTGGACTGCACCTGGAAGATTAAAGGCAGATAGGATGATTTTATTAAATGATCTATACAAGTAAATGGTGTCATTAAGTTTAGGAGTGTGACCTTCTGTTTGTGTCCCTACAAATCATCATGGAGGGATTACATTTTCTCCAGCTCCTAAAGGTGCTAATCCAAGGGGGCTGCTCATTACAGGTAGAAATGTGGTAGAGTGAACCATGTACTTCCTAAAAAGTGGTTCTTTTTGTCTAGAAATATTTCACATGTGAAAAATTGGGCAGTTTTACCCCAGAACTCATTCCTGTTTCTATATCATTCTTCATTTTTGGTAATTTCCCAAGTGTCTTTTTTAATTTTAATTTTATTTTTTCATTTGTGGTGCTGAGGCATGAACCTGGAGCCCCGTGCATGCTAGACAAGCCCTCTACCATGGTGTATATCCCACCCCTTTTCAAATGTATCTTTCCTCAAAAAAGCCTGGATATAATAATACCCTTGACAATTGTGGAGTGAATTATATTTTATTCTCTCAAATATTTTCACACATCGCAAAATTTTTATCCTTAGTGGCAAAACTGAATAAAGACAGATACAATACAGATTTTTATGAGTTTTGAGGCAGACAGTTTCCTGACAGAGAGAAATCAGTGGGACAGTGGTAAAAGTTGGCCTGTAAAGCCGCTGTCTTCATCTGTGCTCCAGGGGATTTCCCACAACTCCCTGTGGACCCTGCATACTCCATGAGGCCATCTCCTTTCTGGCTCTCTCCTCCTGTGGGTAGTCTCATCTTTAGAATGGAGGGGAGGCCAGGGCAGGTACATTCATGCTGAGCAGGCTTGTTTCAGCTGTGGTCTCACCACTGTATGTTCCCTTTCAGCCTGGAGGAAGGCCCCCCTGTATGCAGGTAAGTGACTCTGATGTTTCCTTGGCCTTCCCTCCTCCAGGATCCTCCTCTGCCTTCTGTATCAGTGGCCTCCACCCAGGATGGGATGGGTTTCTTGCTGTCTAGTCTTTAATTTGTTTCCCACCCCTCCCAGTAAACACTTTAAATTCTCTCTTTTTTTTAACTTTCATAATCATCACACATAATCTGTCCTCTGCCCAAACTTACCAAAGCCAAGCACAACAGGAAAGCAAAATTCTCCTAAAAGGAGAGAAAAATGATTGTAACTTGCACTGGAAGACCACAGTGACTTCTTGTGTTTGGATCACAGAACTCAATTCATATTCGTATCTTTTAAACATTTTTCATTTTGTTAAACATTTTTTAGTTGTAGATGGACAGAATACCTTTATTTTGTTTTTATGTGGTGCTGAGGATCAAATCCAGTGCCTCATGTATGGTAGTTGAGCACTCTACTTCTGAGCCTCAACCTCAGCCCTAAATTCTTCTTCGTTTTTGGTAATTTCCCAAATGTATTTAAAATTTTTTTTTAGTTCTTTATTTTGTGGTGCTGAGGAGTGAATCATTTCTAGACTTATCCTCCCCTGCAGGTTAGGGTTAGCTGTACCCCCTGAAAACATCACGTTTAACGGGTATTTGTTCTTGGTGTAGTGACACTGGAGAGTTCAGTTGTGAGCAGAGCCTGGATGGAGCAGGGTTGGAACTGTGAATAAGAATTGCTGGTTTCCAAAAAATTTCAGAAATCATATTTGACAGTTTAGAAATTTCATCTTCCTAATGTGGGTTCTGTATTCCCTTTGCCCCAGATTCCTACTGTTTGGGTCCAGGTTTGGTTTTCTTGTTTTTTGTTTTTTTTGGTTTTTTTTCTGGGCCTCTGGATATTATTTTTCTCTCAGCTACCTCCTACTCTGACTCATTGTCCTAGCTGGGTTTCTTCTAAGCACCTTGGTTTTTGAGAAATGAGTTTCTGGTGTTCACAATTTGGGTCCAGGATACTTAGGGGATCTGTGAACCATTTGAAAGTATATACAAAGTCTGTGTTTGTGTTTCTGTTACAGGAATACAATGCAATTTGTGATGTTCACACCAATTTTCTTTGCTTTTAAGAAAATTTTCATTTGTATGTAGGTCTTTGATTTTTTTTTAATGTGTGAAATCATAAAAGGAGAAATCTGGATAGTTTAGTATTGTTTACCCGAGAAAGAGTATGGAACAAATCAGAGAAGAAAGGATGAGGTGGGAGGAGAGAGGAGATGAGAAGGAAAGTAAAGTGCCCAAGACTCACATAGACATCTTGGTTGTGCTGAAGCAGTGAGAGCTGGAAAATCACATCCAAGGTGGTTAGAGTTGAGTGTAAAGAGGATTTGCAGGTTCTTTACATGCATGAAATGTAACCAACTCCTTGATACATCTTTGAGAATTTTCTGTGAATACGTGTGTGTGTGTTTGTGTGTGTGTGTGTGTGTGTGTGTGTGTGTGTGTGTGTTCCATTAAGACATTCCTAAGTAATCATCTCATTGAGTTTGCCTGTGATAATGAGACCACTTCCACCTTCCAGTAGCAGTTAGGACAGGCACATGCTAAGGCAGTTTCCAATGCAATGAAAGATTATCCAGAGGACTCTTTAACTCTGGGGGTGAGTTTAAGATCTGTGTCCTCTGAATTTATGTAATATGCCATTTTCCTGATCTGGTTGTTTCTTTTTGGCATCAGGGATATAGACTGTGAGAGACAGAGCAGGGTGAGACATGGCTTCAAGGAGGCTTTGGATTCAGATATATGAGGAACACTCTTTGAGAATCTTAATGATTTTCCTGGGGACATGTTTATTAAAAAAGAAGAATCACATAGTCTTTTTTAACCATCTCCCCATTTTCTGCTGAAATAATGTCTATAAGTTTTCATGTAACACTTGCGTACTCATTTATTTTGTAAGTATAAACACCATTGCTATACTAGAATCAACACTGTCATATTGACAGGTGCATAGTGTGAGGAGACAAATCTCTATTTCATCTTGTTCATGAAATTGTAACAATGAGTTATAAATTAAAATTTTCTGTGGGAATTATATGAAGGCTGCATTAAGGTGCATAGCATGGTACTAGACACACTGGGAAGTTTCAAAATGTTTTCTTCATTTGTTCCTTCTCCTTTTCTCCCCTGTCTGCTTCCTTCTCCACTCTTTTCTTCTTCTTTGATAATCTCCGTCAGTTATTATATATAAAACTATAATTGGATTTCAATTAATGTCTTGGTAAAAAATTAGAAACGTTTATTTTTCTTCAAAGGTCATCTGGGTCTGCTCAGCCATTTTATATTATCTAGTTTTTATCAAGCAACTCAACAAAGATGGAAATACCCATGTAAGTGATTGAACCTGTATTAGTGAAAAATAGGGGGCGCAAATTTAAACACAAATCTTTAAGGAAGAAAAATGTTGTTTAGTTATTATGTTAATCATTCTAATCTTGTTCCTGAGGCTCTGCCCTGTTGGAGGCAAAACCTTTCCAGTTGAAGACATTTTGGAGTGTATGACATATGTAGACTTTGTGTTGGTCAATGACCTTCCTGACCTCTTCCCAAAAGGGAGTGTGGCAATATAGGAGACTTATGTGGCCTCGGGACAGTGGGGGAAGAGGGACCAGGTGTTGTTTCTTAGTTATTTCAGGTCTTCTCCATCAGGAGGCTAGTCTCAACTGGTTCATAAAACTTATGGGTTGGTGTCTCCTGAGACACCTCATTTCATTGCCTGGTACCCCTTCCCCTGACCCTGAGATAAAGTTCAAGGTTTGTGTCATTTATCCTGGTTGACATTGGACTTTTTCCTCTTATATTTTGACCTTTTCTGGTTCACAGACTCAACTGTCTTTTCACCATCTAGCAGAGCGTGTGAGATATTCCTGGTAGTCAGCTTTCTAAGTGCAAGAGATAGGGAGGTTCATGGTTTCTGTAAGCACATTTCTCTGCCAGTGCTTTGTTCCACATGGGGTGTGTCATCTATGTCGGCATATTAGTTTTCTTTTTTTTTCTTTCTTTTATTAGTTGCTCAAAACATTACAATGATCTTGACATATCATACATCATACATTTGATTCAAATTGGGTATGAATTCTTATTTTTCCCACATGTACAGATTGCAGGATCACAATTGTTATACAGCCACGTTTATTCATACTGCCATATTAGTGTCTGTTGTATTCTGCTGCCCTTCCTATCCCCTTCCTATCCTCCCTCCCCTCCCCTCCCATCATCTCTCTCTATCCCATCTACTGTAACTCATTTCTCTCTCTCTTTTTTCCCTTCCCTCTCATATCCTCTTATATGTAATTTTGTATAACAATGAGGGTCTCCTTCCATCTTCCGTGCAATTCCTTTTCTCTCTCCCATTCCCTCCCACCTCTTGTCCCTGTTCAATGGTCTTCTCATGCTCTTCCTCCCTCCTCTGTTTTGAGTCGCCCCCACCTTATATCAAAGAAGACATTCAGCATTTGTTTTTTAGGGATTGGCTAACTTTCTATTTGCTGCCAAAATACTACAAAATTAGTAGCTTGGGGCTGGGGTTGTGGCTCAGTGTTAGAGCACTCGCCTAACACATGCGAGGCCCTGGATTTGATTCTCAGCACCACATAAAAAAAATAAAGGTATTGTTTCTTTTGCTGAGAAAAAACTTTTTAGTTTGAGTAAGTCCCATTTGTTGATTCTAGTTATTAACTGTTGTGCTATGGGTGTCCTATTGAGGAATTTGGAGCCCGACCCCACAGTATGTAGATCATAGCCAACTTTTTCTTCTATCAGACGCCATGTCTCTGATTTGATATCAAGTTCCTTGATCTACTTTGAGTTAACTTTTGTGCATGGCGAGAGAAGGGGATTCAGTTTCATTTTGTTGCATATGGATTTCCAGTTTTCCCAACACCATTTGTTGAAGATGCTATCTTTCTTCCATTGCATGCTTTTAGCCCCTTTATCGAATATAAGATAGTTGTAGTTTTGTGGATTGGTTTCTGTGTCCTCTATTCTGTACCATTGGTCCACCCGCCTGTTTTGGTGCCAGTACCATGCTGTTTTTGTTACTATTGCTCTGTAGTATAGTTTGAAGTCTGGTATAGCTATACCGCCTGATTCACACTTCCTGCTTAGCATTGTTTTTTGCTATTCTGGGTCTTTTATTTTTCCATATGAATTTCATGATTGCTTTCTCTATTTCTACAAGAAATGCCATTGGGATTTTGATTGGCATTGCATTAAACCTATAGAGAACTTTTGGTAATATCGCCATTTTGATGATGTTAGTTCTACCTATCCATGAACAGGGTATATTTTTCCATCTTCTAAGATCTTCTTCTATTTCTCTCTTTAGGGTTCTGTAGTTTTCATTGTATAAGTCTTTCACCTCTTTTGTTAGGTTGATTCCCAAGTATTTTATTTTTTTTGAGGATATTGTGAATGGAGTGGTTGTCCTCATTTCCATTTCAGAGGATTTGTCGCTGATATACAGGAATGCCTTTGATTTATGCGTGTTGATTTTATATCCTGCCACTTTGCTGAATTCATTTAAGAGAGGTAAATAGGGAGCCTACGTCCTGGGAACAAATTTTTACTCCTCACACTTCAGACAGAGCCCTAATATCCAGAATATACAAAGAACTAAAAAAATTAGACAATGAGATAACAAATAACCCAATCAACAAATGGGCCAAGGACCTGAACAGAAATTTCTCAGAGGAGGACATACAATCAATCAACAAGTATATGAAAAAATGCTCACCATCTCTAGCAGTCAGAGAAATGCAAATCAAAACCACCCTAAGATACCATCTCACTCCAGTAAGATTGGCAGCCATTAGGAAGTCAAACAACAACAAGTGCTGGCGAGGATGTGGGGAAAAGGGTACTCTTGTACATTGCTGGTGGGACTGCAAATTGGTGCGGCCAATTTGGAAAGCAGTATGGAGATTTCTTGGAAAGCTCGGAATGGAACCACCATTTGATCCAGCTATTCCCCTACTTGGTCTATTCCCTAAAGACCTAAAAAGAGCACACTATAGGGACACTGCTACATCCATGTTCATAGCAGCACAATTCACAATAGCAAGACTGTGGAACCAACCTAGATGTGGCATTTATACATAATGGAGTATTACTCTGCATTAAGAAATGACAAAATCATAGAATTTGGAGGGAAATGGATGGCATTAGAGCAGATTATGCTAAGTGAAGCTAGCCAATCCCTTAAAAACAAATGCCAAATGTCTTCTTTGATATAAGGAAAGTAACTAAGAACAGAGTAGGGACGAAGAGCATGAGAAGAAGATTAACATTAAACAGGGATGAGAGGTGGGAGGGAAAGGGAGAGAGAAGGGAAATTGCATGTAAATGGAAGGAGACCCTCAGGGGTATACAAAATTACATACAAGAGGAAGTGAGGGGAAAGGAGGAAAAATATAAGGGGGAGAAATGAATTACAGTAGAGGGGGTAGAGAGAGAAGAGGGGAGGGGAGGGGGGAGGGGGGATAGTAGAGGATAGGAAAGGCAGCAGAATACAACAGTCACCAGAATGGCAATATGTAAATCAATGGTTGTGCAACTGATGTGATTCTGCAATCTGTATATGGGGTAAAAATGGGAGCTCATATCCCACTTGAATCAAAGTGTGAAATATGATATATCAAGAACTATGTAATGTTTTGAACAACCTACAATAAAAATTAATTTAAAAAAAATAAAGGTATTAACAACTAAAATAAAAAAAAATAAAATAAATAAAGTACAACTAAAAATAAATATAAAAAAATAGTAGCTTAAACCAACACAAATACATTATCTTACATGTTTGTAGGACAGAAGTCCAAGAAGGTGTGGACAAGGCTATGTTCCTTTCTGGAGGCTGTTGTCTTGTGTGGTTTCTAGAGGCCATCTGTATTCTCTCATTTGGGGGCCTGTTCTTCCATCTTCAAATCCAGCAGCACAGCATGTTTTTGACCTTGTTTCTGTGATTCTATCTGCCTCTCTGAAACAGCCAAGAAAGATCTCTGTTCACAAGGATTCATGTGATTAGTTTGGACTCACACAAGAATCCAGAATAATCTTCACACATTCACACTTTATGGAGTTTAGGACTTTGGTTTCTATCATAGCTGGAAATTTTAAAACTCTTCAGGCAATTCTTATGGTAGGCAAATGACTAGGTCTAATTTTTTTGGGTTCTCCCATGTCTGTAAGGATGTTTTTCTCCTATTGGTCTGTGAGAAGTGGAAGAAAAGTGTTGACCTCTCACTGGATATATTTGTTTCCTGTTTTGAACTTCGTTCTCTCCAATCTTAATATCCTTTCCATTGCCATCTAACTAAGATTTCTCTGAGTTCCCTGCACTCATGATTTACAGTCATCCTCCAAGTTCAGCTAAGTTAGATGTAATTCTCTACTCATGGCTTAGAGTTAACCTTACAAGTTCAGCAAAGTCAGTTCTTTATAAGTAAATGGAGGTCTTAGAAATTTTGTTAACCTCAATTATATCTCAAGATAACCCAGTTTTCAGGATGGTTGTGTGTCTTTGTCTTGAGAAAGTATTGTTTGGTAGCTAAACCTGAACAGTGACATTTCAGATAGATACCTAGCATTTTGATCCCAGGGTGTTAAGCTTTGGGGCTTAGTCTTCATGGGAAGGCTGCAGCAGGATGTGTGAGTGATGTGTGTATATAGGTGTGTGTGTGTGTGTGTGTGTGTGTGTGTGTGTGTATGAAACAAATACAGCAGCTGAATATTTTCAAACAGATTTTCCCTTCTTCCTTCCACATTGCTGTTTCATAAGACTGGGTGCTGACCCTGATGTGTACAGACTCTGCAAATCCCTGATATGAGATCTGTGTTCTCTTGTAGATTGGCGGAAGGAACAGTTCCAAGCCTGTGAGTGACTGTGTGCTTCTAGATGTTCCTCCTGTTGCCCTCATGGCTTCTGGCTTCTCCTTAAGCTCTCTGTGGTGATTCAGATGCTGGCATCATCATTGGTATTTCTGGATCAGAAGTGATGGTTACAAAACTGGTACTGGTACTGTGTCACAAGTCTATCCCTCAAATCAGATTCTGGCTCATTTCTCCTGGTTGTTGACGTGGGCTTGAGTTATAAGACTCATATCTCAGGAGGCTTATCCCCTCTTAAGCTCAGGCAGCTCTGTGGCTGTGAGGTGGTGGGTGGCTGTGTGCTTTGTCTTGGGGAAGGGGAGGACCTTGCATGATTGATAACTCTCTCAACAGGGCCTGTCACTATGGATCCAGACTCTGCTCACCACAGGCTGTCTGTCTCTCATGAAAAGATGCGTCTGTTCTGGAAGGACCCTGATGTGTACCATGTCAAAAAATGCAGTGTGTTGGGTCTTGAGGGCATCACATCAGGAAGATGGTACTGGGAAGTGGAGATAGAGAATGAATTACACAGCAAGTGGACTCTGGGAGTCTGCAGGAAAGATGTGAGGAGAAAAGGCAACTACCTGGAATCATCACAAAGGGGATTTTGGGTCATGGGAAAAGGTAACAATAGTTATTTTGCCCGAACTGATCCTGAGACTTGGTTATATCCTAGACAGGATCTTTACAGAGTGGGAGTTTTCCTGGACTACAGTGAAGGGGAGGTCTCCTTCTATAACATGATTGATGGGTCCCACATTTTTTCTTTCCCTCCTGCCCTCTTCTCTGGAACTCTCCATCCATACTTCATGCTTATGTATGGAGATGTGTCCATGACCATCTGCTCCATGGAGAGTGGGTCTGAGGGGCTCCCTGTATCCCTTAACAATTTTCCTCCTTTGGAGGAAACCCTGAGCACCCCAATGGAGGGGTTCAGCTCAGGTTCTGGTGTTGATGGAGCTCCCCCAGAGGCTGAATCTCTGTTACTTCCCTGACATTCTCAGGTTTTGTCCACATAGGGTCCCTTGCTGTCTGTGATCCCTCACTGTGGCTCTTCTGGGGTATAGACTTCCTGGGTCAAAAGCCTGTGATATGAGACTTGGACTGTTCAGTGGGCTTGTCCTTACTCTCTGTGTTAAGACTTTAGATAGATGTGTGGTTATGATAGTTCAGTTCACATCTTATATTCAGATAGCAGAAGATGAAATTTTGTAACTGGTTTAGAGAATGTGCAATTTAACTGAGGGGCCCTATTTTTTGGTATTAAAAGGTATTTCAAGCAGCTGTGGCAGCACATACCTATAGTCCCATCTATTGGGGAGGCTAAGGCACGTGGATCAATTTATCCCATAAGTTTGACACCGGCTTGGCCAACATAATGGCACTCTGTTTCCAAAAACAAAACAAAACAAAAAAATCAACAAAGGAGGGATTACATTACTGCACCTGCATGTGTGTAGAGGAACCTTGAGGTTGAGCCTGATTCTCAGTTCTATTTTTGCAGATTTGGATTATCAGATGACAGTTCATTTTCCAAAAATTTCCAGTGAAATGGAGAGGTGTGTTATTCATTGATTTTTGTCTCTGTGACAAAATACTGAGAAAATCAACCTAAAGGAGGAGGGATTTATTTTCCTCACAGTTTCAACCCATAGTCACCTGGCTGCATTGTTTCTGAGGTAGAATGTGAGGGAGCAGGTGGTGGAGTGAGTGGCTCACCTTATGGCAGACAGAAGGCAAGAGAGGGAGAGAGAGAGAAAGTGAGGGGGAGAGAGGGGAGGGAAGGAGAAAGAGAGGAGAAAGAATGAGAGAGACAGAAGAGGGAGGGAGGGAGGGAGGGAGAAAGAGAGAGAGAGAGAGAGAGAGAGAGAGAGAGAGAGAGAGAGAGATAAGTAGATAGATAAGGGGGCAAGACACAGTCTTCAAGGACACAGTCACAGTTACCTACTTCCTTCCTCTTTCCTAGTCCCCACCTATTGAACTGTCTACCACCTCCCAAAGGGCCACCAGCTGGAGACCAAACTTTTAACACATGAGCCTTTGGGGGATATTTCAGTTCCAAACTACAATGAATGATGGAGTTTTAAGAGAAGAGTCCAACATTTTATGTTATCTGCTTCCTATTCTGAGATGAATATAACATGCCTATTTTTCCATAATTCAGTAAATTTCTGGTACCACTGAGAGTGTTGTGATATGTTAATTCAGTATAAGATAATGGGTCCCCTCCTTAAAAAGCTATTAATACATATTCATTGTATAAAATATTGGTTCTTATTGTGACAATTTCATACACACATATAGTGTACTTTGATAATATCCTCTTTCCTGCTACCCTTTTTGACTTTTCCTTACATTCTCACTTTGTGTCTATACAACAACTGCAAGAATAAAGGTGTCTTCACTTTACCAAGAGAAGAATCATGACCAGTTGTTCTGACTGGGGAAGATACAACACAGTTTGGGATTTGAAAGATAGATAGAAAGTACATATAACTACACAGTCCTTCTAGAAACAAGGACTTTAATAGCTTTGTGTATTTTCTCTTTGCTTGTGGTATATATGTGTATATTTGTGAATATTGACCATTTGCTTTCTCTCTTCTTATATTTATGATTTTCTATATAAATTGTTATCTTTTAGGTAACAGTATATTCATTGAGACTGACTGAATCTGAAGAGTGGATAATATAACAGTGTAGTGTACAGTGACTGGGAGTGCTTCTTTCCTCATGTGGGGAACAGATGAGAACCTCTTCATTTGTCAGGTGGCTTTGTCATGTAGATTTGTTGTCTTATGGAAGTTCAAATGTTTGTAATATGGTGTAAAATGTATGCAAACATAAAGAATAAAGTCAAAGGTGTGGACAGAGTCCAGTATCATTTCATTGCATTTGTGTTCCAAATCTACTCCATGGTGGTCTTCTTTGTATTTTTGGAACTGGACCTTGTAAACACTTCTTTGCCATCTGAGGATGTGGGGGGAAAGGCATACATTGCAGGTGGGACAGCAAATTGGTGCAACCACTATGGAAAGCAGTGTGTATATTCCTTAGAAAACATGGAATGGGACCATCATTTGACCCAGCTATGCCACTTCTCAGTCTATACCCCAAAGACTTAAAATCAGCACACTACAGTGACACAGCCATATCAATGTTCATTAGCAGCTCAATTTATATCTAAACTATGGAAGAAACCTAGATGCCCTTCAATAGATGAATGGATGAATAAACTGTGGTATATACACACAATGGAATATCACTCAGGATTAAAAGGGAATAAAATCATACATTTGAAGTAAATGGATGGAGTTGGAGAATATTGTGCTAAGTGAAGTAAGCCAGTCCCAAAAAAACCAAATGTTGAATGTTCTCTCTGATAAGTGGATGCTAATCCAAAACAGGGACGGGGGAGACATGGGGAAATGAAGGAAATTTGATTGGGCAAAAGGGAGGGAGGGTTGGGAGGGGTTATGGAGGCAGGAAAGATTGTGGAGTGAGATGGATATCATTAACCTAGGTACATGTAACTGCACTTAAGGTGTGACGCTACATTGTGTGCAACCAGAAAAATGAAAAGTTGTGCTGCAATGTGTTCAGTGAATCAAAATGCATTTTGCTGTCATATATACCTAATTAAAATTTTTAAAAAAGGATACACTACAGTGAACAATTGAGGAGTCAGTGACTACTTACATTGTCCTGAGAACCATGACCATAGCAGTATATAATTTAGTATTTGAACAAGATAATATTTTTACCATATAAAGTGTTTAAAAAACAACAGAAAAAAATATTACTTGTTGTTGGGGTTTTTAGCCCTCCCGCCTGCTGTTTCCTCCTGACCTGTGGGAGGGATGGGGAAAGCCTGCCCTAACAAGGACGAACCAAGAAAGGAAAAGGTCACCCAGCCCTCCCTCACTGGAGGACAATCAGAGGCTCCAGGGACATCAGTCAGAGCAGGATCTCATTTAATGAGAAAACACACACAGCTAATATAATGTACAGGAGCCAATCAGGATAAAGGTCAGCAGTGTGGGAAGAGTTCATGTGTATACCCATTCTACAGGCAGTAATGGGAGCCATAAGCTGTCCACGAGGGTGGAAGGTTTCTGAGCCTATCCTAGAGGTTATCTGATTTTTCATCACCATCCACAGCACCGCCTCCTGGCTGGTTTCCAAGTGCTATCTTAGCCACATGTGGCCCCAGGACAGGGAAGCATTCTTTTCTGATGTAACATGCCCCACATATTACATCATGTCCTACAACTTGTTATATCCCCCCCTTCCATTTAGGATTTATCTTTATGAACTACATTATTTTTGAAGGAACTACAGGCACACTTCCTTTGAAACACAAAGGATGGTATGCAGATAACATGATTTTATCCATACAAAATAGAAGTAATCTTTCTAACAAGTGGACCAGCTACCCAATCCCAGAGAGAGTGCTTAACATACTCACTATTGGTAAAGCTTTGTTAACATTGCTCTGATTTATAAGTTACCTAGGTATATACATTGCAATGAGTTTCTCTTGGAAAGTTATACTGATTAAGGTGTCAAAGTGTTTTTCTGAGCTTTTTAGTTTTGTTGTAGGGGACATGTTTTATTTTACAGAAGGAAGACTTTTTTTGGCTATATTTATTATATCCAAATCCATGGTGTAGATTCTTGAAAACCTGTTCTCTTTGTTTTAAAGCAGAGATCACTTCTCCAGAATATTCTTGGTGCTTTTCTACAGGCCCAGTTTCTTCAAAGTCTCCCAGATTTCAGAAGGGAGTGTGAACATAACCCCTCAGACCAGCTCCACTTCACTGTCTACATAGATTGGCTGCTGTAGGTCCTTGTTTGAGCAGTTCTACTCAGTCTCTGGTTGTTTTTGTCAGGGTTTATTCCTATCTTAGTACTACCTCAGTATTATTCAAGGTATCCATTCTTTGTGTTGTCAAGGAAAATTATTTAAATCATAATAAGTTTAATAAGTTGGGGTTTTTTGTCCTTTCAGTGTCATACTGGAGCATTAATAGGCTACATGTATTACCTATATGTATGTGTACATGTGTGTTTATATTTGTACATATATTTTCTTTATCTATCCATCCATCCATGGACACCTAGATTGATTCCATATATTGGCAATTGTGAATAGTGTCGCAATGAACATGGGAATTCATATATCTCTTTGCCACACTTATTTCCTTTCCTTTGGATATATTACTAGTTATGAGATTGCTGGATCATAGCATCTTTAATTTAAATTGTATTTCTTATTGCACAATAACAATTTGTTCCTTTAAATACTCTGTGAATCAGCTTAGAGTAATACTGATTCTAATACTGATTATATAATTAAATAATTTATTTGATTTCTATACTTGTCCCAAAGTCTTATTTATTTAATATTTTAGTATCAGAAAATATTTATTAAAAATTTCTTGCCCCTAACTAGTGTAGTATGTGATACTGAATGACAATTCATTAAAACTGGAGGGAAAAAGAAAGAAAAACATCTAAATGAGTAAATGTGGTTTGATTGAGGAATAAAATACATATATCTACAATTTTCTTTTTTCCCATTTTAATTGGTGCATTATAATTATACATAATAGTGGGATTCATTGTTACATATTCACAAATGTATGTGATATAACTTGGTCAGTATGGTTCCTCAGTAAGAAAGATATTTATGGCTATGAGAACTATACAGTATTTTATTGCTTTCAATAGATTGATTTTATACTAGTTGTAAGTAGAATATTTTTATATTAGGAAATTTTTATGATAAGCACTTTACAAAATACCTTTGTATTAATTTGGAAATATGAAACATTGAAATATAAGTTGCAACATACCCAAATATTTTTTAGCCTACAGAATTGACAAGAAGAGTAAAGAGAGCAAGAGACTTCTCTGGATCATCCCCACAGGAGTGGAACTCAGATCCTCTATTCTAACTTGAAAGCTGCTCATCTCATAACCGTGGACCCCCTTCTCATTCCCTTACCTTGGTCTTCCCTACAGCTGAGTACCTTCCAGTTTCCACTTCATCACAAAGTCCTTGGCTAATGTTTTCTTTGCCTCATTCTCTGTATGAACCTTTACTTGTTGTCCGTCACCTTTTCCACTCACCTTTCTGACTCTCTCTGTCTCAGTGAGGGGGACATCTGATGGGAAGCAGAGTTCTTTACCAGAGGGAGGGGGACTCTCAGAAAGGCCAAGGGAAGTTTGGGAGAGTTAGTTTCTGTTCTCAAGAGTCATCCTCCCCAAAAGGCTTTTTTTTTTTTCCTTCTTTGGCATCTCCTATGTGTCCTCCCACCACACAAAGCTGCAGAGAAACATCAGAAACTTCTTGGGTGAAGTCCAGACTAGACATGAAATCATTAGTTCTGAGGGAGTTCATTAATCTTTCACTTCCACTGTGTCCTTTATTTTTTCCTTCTTTCTTTTCTCTACTGTTATTTTTTAATTGATTTTATTTTTTTAAATTACATGACAGTGGTATGCATTACAATTCTTATTACACATATAGAGCACAATTTTTCATATCTTTGTATATAAAGTGTGTTCATGCCAATTCATGTGTTTATATATGTACTTTGTTTTTTTTTGTATTACAATTCTTATTACACATATATACCAAAATTTTCATATCTTTGTTTGTATATAAAGTATGTTGACCCCCAATTTGAGTGTTCATCCATGTTCTTTGTATAATGATGTCCATCACATTCCACCATCCTTGCTAATCCCCTGCCCCCTCCATTTCCCTCCCACTCTTCTTCCCTATCTAGAATTCATCTATTCCTCCAAGCTCTCCCTCCCTACCCCACTATGAGTCAGCCTCCTTATATCAGAGAAAGCATTCAGCATTTGCTTTTTTGGGATTGGCTAACTTCACTTAGCATTATCTTCCCCATCGCCATCAATTAACCTGCAAATGCCATGATTTCTGAGTAAAATAACATTGTATATATATATGCCACATTTTTTTAATCCATTCCTCCACTGAAGGGTCCACAGTTTATCTAATGTGAATTTTGCTGCTATAAACATTGATGTTGCTGCGACCTTGCAGTGTGATGTTTTTAAGTCCTTTGGGTATAGACCAAGGAGAGGCACAGCTGGGTCAAATGTGGTTCCATCCCAGATTTCCAAGGAGTCTCCATACTGCTTTCCATATTGGCTGCACCAATTTGCAGTCCCACCAGCAATGTATGAGTGTACCTTTCCCCCACATCCTCCCCAACACTTATTATTGTTTCCTTTACTGTTCTACATTGAGTAGCCACATGGATTTTCCAGTGGGGTCGGAGGGATGCTCTAATAATCCTATTATGATCCAGACTATTCTCTCCAGTACCACAGGATATTTTAACAAGGTTTCTCTGAGCTGAGCACCATGAGGAAGGGCACACAGCCTACCAGTTCCTTTATCAACTTAAATCTGAAGGAGCAATGGCAGCAGAAAGTTAGGCCCCTGCTGCACTTCTTCTCATTCCCCCTGGAGATTGCTCCTTTGACCTTGACTTTGGCATTTTGCCCTGGTCCACACCAGGAAGTGTTACAAGGATGATCTGACTGGACTCATTGTTGAGTGTATTGTGGGGATTTTGCTTGCTCTATTAAGTGCTGTGTCTTTTTTTCTGAGGGATGACAGGGGTGGGATCTCTCTGTTCTTACTACCAGGAAACAATGGAGTAGTACCATGCTACTGGTTTGGGTCTTAAATGTCTGCACATTTAAATGTTTGGCTCCCAGCTTGGTGCCAATGGGAGGTGGTGGAGCCTTTAGGAGGTCTTTAGGTCATTGGGGGTGTGCCCTTGAAGGAGATTTTAGGACACTTTTCTCTTAGTGTTTTTCTCTTTTTAGCCATGAGATGAGAGGTATTGCTCCTGCATATGTTCCCACCATAATAAGCTGAGTCATCCCAATATATCAGGGCAATCTACGTGATCAGTTATAGTCACTGAACAAATGTTTATTAAGTAGCCATGATATGACAGGCTCATATTATGTAATCCCAGGCTTTGGGAAAACTTGCACATCACCATGAAATTTATATTCTAGAGGAAACTTGGGCATCAATCAAATAATGAAGACTAACTGTAAACTGAAAAAGCTTATTTTTGCTTGATGTGTGTTATAAGGGTTATTTTGACTATGCATAAGTTTTACCTGCTTAAAACTTTGTGTAAGGTAAATATAGATTTTTTCTCTTCCCTTCTCCCATAAACTCTTTATATATATATATATTTCTAGTAAGGATTGGACCCAGGGGTGCTTACTCCCTGAGGCACATTCCCAGCCCTTTTTATTTTTTATTTTGAGAAAGAGTCTTGCTCTGCTCAGTTGTTTAGATCCTCACTTAATTGCTGAGTCTGGCCTCCACTTTATAATCCTTTTGTCTCAGCCTCCCGAGCTGCTGTGTTTACATGTGTGTTCCGTTGTGATCAGCTTTTTTTTTTTTTTAATGTTTAAAGTGAATTAATGCACTGATCTTTAGTTTCCAGTTACACAGTTTATATGTGTGTATACCTGAGGAAGCATCCCAGATTAAGATATGAAGTCTTCCCTCACCCCAGGAGGCACCCTACTGTCTCTTCTTGTCTTAATTACATCCTCAGCCTGCCAGGGAGCTCCTCATATGACTTCTGTCACCACAGCTTCAATCTTTCTATTCTTTAACTTCATATACTTGGAATCCTATAGCATCTGGCATTTTATGTCTGGTTTCCTTCAATGTCTTCCACATTTTTAAGATTCTTTTTTTAAAAAAACTTGATTTAAACTTGATTTTATTCACCTTTTTTTAATGTGGTGCTGAGGATCGAACCCAGTGCCTCGCAAATGCTAGGCGAACTCTCTAAGGCTGAGCAACAACCCCAGCTCCCTTCAGTTTTAAGATTTCTTGTCTGCACCTCCATACCCTCTCTCTGTCTTCCTTCTGGGAACTGCCCTTTCGCTGTGCCACATTCTAGCCACAAGGGGGCAGCAGAGGTCAGGGAAACCAGGTGAGACTGCCTAGGTGGCTTTTCCATTGGCTCAAGAGTGCTCTGGCATCTATGGAGCACCCTCTTGCTGGGTGCTTGTCTTTCTTTCCTCTCTGGGAGGGAGTTTCCAAATCATTCTGGATATGCCCTCCTTTTTTTTTTTTTAATAGTTTTTAGTTGTCAATTAACTGTTATTTTATTTATTTATATGTGGTGCTGACAGTTGAACCAAGTGCCTCACACATGCTAGGCAAGTGCTCTAACACTGAGCAACAACCCCAGCCCCACATGCTCTCCTTTTAAAGTGATGTATTTTTAATATGCAGCTAACAAATATGTATACATTTATTCAGCTTATAAAACCAAATAGATGTAAGGGTAAAATTTTTATGATAGAAGATCTGATGTACTCTTTTCCTTCCCTTTTGCCAAGTACTGGTGACCCCAACTCTTTTAGAGTTAGACTGTGCCTTGTGGCAGACCTGCCCCTGTCAGTATTTGTCCACATGACCCTATGACCTTGGATAGCTTCCAAATATTGTAGAGTCTCCATCCCTCAGCTCTAGAATGAGAACAGTGAGAACCAACTCATGGTACTGTACTAAATCATCATGGGGATGAGGTATAAAATGTTCAAGGTAAAATGACCCTCGGTGAATGGTGTGCCTAAGTATTTCTTGGTGGTTATTAGAGAGCAGAGGCTCTGGATGTACCTGGGGGGAGGAGTCTCTGTGACAGGAGAGGAACAGGGTGTGCAGCATCCTAGGGACTGGTAGAATGTGCTTCTTGGGGCTGAATAGGGCATCTTCTGCCCTAGGCCCCCCGTCTATTTCTCTGAGAAGCAGAGGTCCACCTTTGAGACTCTAGGCCTTTTTCCATGACCCAGTTCTGAAATCTCTCTACTTGGACTCACCTGTCTCACCCTTGACCATACATGGGCCTGACCTACCTGGGATTGGGAGGGTCAGTAAATTCTTCTCGGGTCACTGTTGGGTCACACATATGGTCAGTGCCTGTGCTGGCTCTCTGCAACTGATCTGACATTGCAGTAACTGGGAATATGTTTCAGATATTCTGGGCCAATGTGTCCATTATGGTGTCTCATCTTCTGATAGGTAGACCAAATGCCAGGTCCTTCCAGCTTCCCTTTACTTAAAAAATATTTTTAGTTGTAGATGGACTCAATACCTTTATTTTATCTATTTTTATGTGGTGCTGAGGGATTAACCCAGTGCCTCACATGTGCTAGGCAAGAGCTCCACCACTGAGCCACACCCCCAGCCCTGCTCTTTCCTTTTATATGGCAGCTTTCTCTCAGTCTGCTGCCTTCCTTTTAAATTTTTAGTTATTGTTTGCTTTTCATTAGTCTAATGCATTTCACTCAATTCTCTATAGGCATGTATATTTTTTTCCCTCTGGCCTCACTCCCTTACTCTGTTCTATCTCAGGGCTTGAGTGGGAGGGATACTTTACCTCCCCTGGAATCTCAGATGAGGAAAGGGGTGGATGCTCATGCAGCGGGTGGTGGGACAGGTGCCTCAGCCAGGAGGGCTCAGCTGCTGAATTCAGGGTGGGGCTGGGCCAGGCCCTGCCTTCACTAAAAGAGAGAGGCACAAGGAGGTCTCTCAGACACTTCTGGTGGGATATTTGAGGATGTGTTCAATCCGCAGTATGAACAGAATTGGGGGTCTGGGGGATTAACTACTTTATATCAACCATCACATTTTAAAAATATTAATGTATTTTATACATTTTACATTAACCATTGTTTTGTTGTTTAGGCATTTATCCGAAGCTATTTAGAAAACACTTAATATAGGAAAAAGAAAAGGTATTTATTACATGTTTGTCATAAAAAAAGTTAATATTAACCTCATTAGTATTAGGATCATTTAAGTTTATACATGAAAAATTATTTGTGGTCTAGTGAATAATGTTTCTTGTCAAAGCAGGTGAATGGTGATCCTGATGAGCTGGGAGAGGACAGTGCTGATGTCTGGTGTCCCCTGCCAGTGCTGGTCAAGGATTCTGCCAGTGTTCTTTAAGGAGACCTGACCTGCACTTTGTCACTGCTTCCACCCCCTCCTCCCCAAATGGAAGGCAAAGGGCAACCTTGGGAGGGAGAATGCTCAGGTCAGGGTGAGATAAGCTTTCTGGCCATGTAATTGAGGCAACTGAGAGTCCAAGGTTCCTTTCAGGATCTTGCTCACTTGAGTTACCTGGGGCAGGGGCTGGGCTGGCCTGGAGATGTGGTGGTGGGAGGCAGTCTCCTGGCACATCTAGCCTCTCCCTCATCTAGGAAGTTACTAGGTTGATGTTCCCAGATGGCAAGGCTCATGTCTTTACCTCTGCAACTGTGATAATGAAATGGCATAAGTAAAATTTATGTAGCACAGTTTTTGATACTTAGTAGCGATTCAATATAATTTTGTTTTCTTCTTTTTGTCACATTTCCCTTATGATTTTAGGCCTTGGGGAGTCTTCCCTTAGGGCAGTGATTGGTGGTGGCATTGTGGGGTGGTGGTGGCATTTCACCTCTAAGTGTGTTTTTTCTGCAGTGTTCCTGGAAAATTGTGGGCACCCTTTCTTGCTGCTCTGCTCTGCTGCCTTCTTCCTGGTAAAGAGAGTGATGTCCAGAGGGCAGGGCACACTCTACCCAGGCTTCTTTTGTAAGCTTTCACTTTAGATATTGGAAGGATCCAGAGAGGGGTTGCTTCTATCACTGGGAGGGCTTAGTGGGGGTCCCCGTGTCAGAGACTCTGCAGAGATCACTGCAACTTATGTCCAGCTCTGCCTTTTCCCCATTTCTTCAGGACCAACTGCCTCTTGGAAGTAAGGAATTTGGGGCCTCATCATTGGACTGAGAAGCAGAGGATTGGGCTCTGAGAGCAGCTTGGGGCAGGTGCAAATTCTGAGGGCAGCTTTGGGGCCTTCTGGGGTCCTTGTGACTCTGATCTATCTCCAGATGCTGTGTTTCGAATGCTTCTGGAAGTCACAGCCTTTCATTGGGGTGGAGAACAGAGAAGCAGGTAAGTTGGCTTTGAAGACACCTGTGACCTAAGAGGAGGAAACCAGGGAGAAGCTGGTGGTAGGAAGGAACAGAGGATCCGGTGGTGGCACAGGAAGTGGTGGGTGGGTAGATGGAACAGTCTTATTCTAGGAAGACCCAGGGAAGCTTAATGAGGGTTCTTCCTTTATTCATTTGTTTTAATGATATTTTTGTAAAATTTTCTGGGACTAGGCCCTGTTCTAATTACATGTAGTGATTATAAATTCTCATCATTTTCATTACAAACTTGGGATGTAGGTGTTGTAACTATGCCCATCATACAGATAAGAAAACTGAGGCCAAGAAGTTCATTTTGAGAGTGGCTGAGCCTGGAGGGCAGCCTAGAAGATGTCTCCCAGAATTTAGTTTTCCTTATACCACAGACTGCCTTCTCCCTGCTCCTTCCAAACAGTGGGTGATTTGGGGTCTTTTCTCTGACTAGGGCTCTTTTATCTCTATGCTCTGTCTCCAGGAAGGGTCCCTTACCTCTCAGGCAGAAATCTTTCTCAAAGAAACAGAAGGCAAGGAGAAACCTGTTGGTGGGGAAGTGCTTGGCACCTGCCAAATGAAGCCCCATATCTGAGCCCACAGTGGAAGGGACTGGGCTGAGATTCAGGTTTAGGTGACTCCATATCTAAAAAAGCAGGACTGGGTTCTGGGCTCCTGTGATGGGCACCACAGCCTCCTTGAGAATGTGTGTGTCTCTGACACTGCCCAGGCCAAACATGGGCATAATTTGGGGGAAGAACAAGAGCAAAGTAGGAGCAGGATGTCCTTCCTGATAGGGGCCTGAATCTGGGCCCTCCTTTCTGGCGGAGTCATGAGTGGTGAATAACAGAGAGAGAGAGGTTTTCACCACAGAGCTCCAGGTATGGGGAAAGGAAAGGCCAATAGAGCTGCCCTGTGGTTGGGGTGGGAAAGAAAGGAACAGTTTCTTACCAGGTAATTCTATGGTTTCCTGTTCCACAGTCTTCCCAGAAGAGCTGGAAGAAGCCCAGGCTCAGCTGTTTGTCAGTGTCAGGGTTGTGGGGGGCCCAGCACCCTGTTAGTATGATAAAACAATAGGAAATGCTTTGCTCCAGCAGGGGACTGCTGTCCAGCCCTGAGCCCTGCTCTCTATGCTGAGGTGCTGGAGCTCTGGGCTGAATCTGAAAATATATTTTCCCTCATTTTTTGTTTTCTTGCCATTTTTTGTGTGTGCTGCAAGCATTCATTCATTAATTTTATCCCTGAAATATCAATGAAATGTTGATTGTTAGGTGCTATTCTATGAAAGCATCAAACAGAAATCTTGTCATAAATTTTACCTTCTGGCAGGAGACAGTGATAATAATTGCAACTAGCCAGAGATGGCTATGATGGGAAATGCAGCAGGGCAGGGTGTGGGCAGTCAGGGACATGGGAGGCAGGTGTGGGCAGGCAGCAGTGTTCAGTGAGGTGGTGTGTAGATGGGAACATAACCCTGGAGAAGGAGGAGTGAGCTGTAGGACCATTTAGAAGGAGGGTTCCTACAGGAGGAGCCTGTGAAGAGCTGGCAGTGTGCTGAGGTGTGAGGAAGCACAGAGGCCAGGGTTGGCTGGACTAGAGCCCATGGGGAGAGAAGCAGCAGGTGAGTTCAGAGGGGTCTTGCCTTGTGTGGCCTGGAGAGTAGTGGGGAGCCATGTGGAGGCTTTGAGCAGAGCAGCAACATGGATTACCTCACCTGTTAAAAGGATCACTGAGGTCAGGAATCCTAGTCATCCTCCAGGTAAGATTTAATGGTGGCTGAGACCAGAGTGGAGTGGCACAGGGTTTGAGAGTAGCTCTTTGGAAGCCCATTGCAGATATCTGACAGAGGAGTCATGTGGTAGCCTCAGAAGCCCAAGAGGGGTGGAGAGTGATGTGAACTTGCTTCTTGAACATGCAGTGATGGGAGTGTCCATGAATGAGGAGAGCAGGATCTTCACAGCAGTAAGTAGCATTTGACTCTGTGTTTTAAAGTGCATATGTATTTCTCTCCTCCCTCAGTGGAGGAGAAAAATATAGAATGAAATAAAAAAATCAGAATTGGAAGAGGGGAATTTCCTGGGTGTGGCTGAATGACCACAGTCTGAACTCAGCGCAGGTGTGCTCTTTGTCTGTTTCCAGGTTTGTCCTGAGACAGGGCAATTTAGGCCTGGTGTTCCCAAGGTGTGCTCCCCAGACCACCCTTGGAACTCCTTGTAAATGCACATTCGTTAGCCCAGCCCAGATCTAGTGAATGAGACGGTCTGGATTGGGCCCAGTGATGTGTGCTCTATAAGGCATCCTAGTGGTTCAGGGGCATGAAAGCTTGAGAACCACTGAATTAGAGATTACTTCATGGAAGGACCTGGGACCAGGAGCAGATGCCAGTGAGGGAGTGTCTTTGGCATCATTTTCGGGCCACATCATATGATCAGAAGATCTATTCCAAATACATCAAACCTTGGGTGTCATCTCATGTGGCCCCTGCCCCAGCTTTCCTGGCCTTCCCACCTAATAGTGTGTGTTCTCTGTTTTTTGGTGTGTCTCTCTAGCTTTTCCCCCCATGTCTGTGTCCACAGAGCAGTTCCAGGTTATTAGCCCTGATTGCCCCATTGTGTCAGTGCTGGGCAAAGATGCCATACTGCTCTGCGCCCTAGTCCCAGGCATCAATGAAGAGAACATGGAACTGAGGTGGTTCTGCATCAATTCTCACAAGCAGTGTTCATCTACTGGAACCAAAGGGAACAGACTGAGGAGCAGATGGCTGATTATAGAGGGTGGACCTCACTGGTGAGCAAGTTCCTCACCCAGGGGCAGGCTGCTGTGCACATCCACAAGGTCCAGGTTTCTGACAATGGAATGTACACCTGCTTCTTCAGACATGGAGGCTTCTCTGAAAAGGCTGATTTGGAACTAAAGGTGGCAGGTTAGTTAATTGATACCTATTCTGGAGACCTTGGGAGTACTGAGTTTGGTGGGAATATCAGGGATCATCTAATTTAGCCTCACATTTAATAGATGAAATAGAGAAAAAAAATGGCTCATTCAGTTTTTCATTGATCAATACAAACATTGTATATGGGGCATCTCAAATATGGGGGGACTTGTTCTGTGCACCAGAGATATATCAGTATAGTATAGATCCCAGCAGTGAGGAGTTTACCTTCTAGAGACAAAGGAAGAATAATTATAATAAATAATTCAGTACAAAATATGATAAGGTGATAAGTACTTAAGACATAAGACCAAGTAGAATTTAAAAAGGGGCTCAGGATGTGGGCTGGGAAGTTAGGACAAGCTGCAGTGTTACATAGAGTTCAAGGCAGAGACTTACTGACAGTCTGAGCAAGGTTCAAAGGAAGTAGGTATTTAGCCAGGGGGCTATCTGGGGGGGCATCTGGTATGAAATCTTTGAGTTAGAAATATTGTTGATTATTCAGGGTTTAACGAAACCATCATGGTTGGTAGGAGGAGTGAGGGGGAGGATGGTAAGAAGTAGCAATGCTGGAATAACGAGATGGTCCTCTAATAACACCACTCTCAGGTGTCAGGATGAGGTCATTATGAGTGGACACCTGGGCTGACACAAAAGCCCTGGATGTTTATGGGTTGGAAGTTAAAAAGGCAGAAGGCATACAACATGGTGATTGTGGCTACTTGCATTTAACCAGATAGTTCTTGGGGTTGAGTGTATGGGCATTGAGGGTCTCAGATGGTGGAGTTTGGGGAGAATTGTTGGAGAGAAATGCAGTTACCAGGTCAGTAAAGGCTTTGTGTGCTGTGTTATGGAGTTTGGATGCAGAGTAGGGGGAATTCTAAGCAGAGCCATGCTGGGAATGCTCATATTGGCAGCTGTGAATGGATGGATGGGAGGTGAGCAAGAAGGAGGCCTGGAGTGCAGTTATGATGTGGAGAGAATGACTGCCTGACCTGAGGCATGGCACTGGGGTGGGGGAGGAGGGGTCAGACAGGTTTAGAAACCAGATTCAACTCAGTAGACTTGTGAGCACAAAATTTGGAGGGGGAAGAAAATACTTGAGAGACTTCTAGAATTTTATTTAAAACATTTGTTGTTTCATGGCAGGACTATTGATAATTATGTGTCACTTCTACTGCTCTAATTATGCGGTGTAACAAACAGCCACAATTTCAGGTGTGTTTGGCAATAAAAATGTATTTAATTTAGGCACTAACCAAATTCAACTAATTGGGGCTGATCTTGGCTAATAATCACCTGGGTTTAGTTATGCATACGTGGTTATGTTTCAGAAATATAATTAAAAACAAAATCTCCCATACTAGGAGAAAATACTTTTAATACTGAATAAGCATCAAACCAGAATGATACATATCATTCATGATCTCGTAAGGAATTACACACCAGAAAGAAATTTCATCTTTCTTTTTATAGCCAAGCATATATAATCTCCTGAATACTTGTTTTTAAGATGAACAATAAGGAATTCTCTACTAAGAAGGCTCAAAGCAATTTGTTCCGCATATGTCATTCTAAATTTACCTGATACTTTGGGAGACCATCTGTGTCATATAAGAGGCTTTATCTGGAAGAAGAATAAACTCCTCCAGCTTTATGACAGGAGGTGATTTTACAACTTGGAACAAGATGCCCACATAAGTTTGATTCCTACCTTTACAAAGAAAAGTGGGGAAAGGGTTGGTATCTTCCCTGATGTTTACATTTCAAAGAAATGGTTCCCAGGTCTTTGAGAAAGACATTCCTGAGCCACAAAGCTGGCAAAATCCTAGCCAATTTTCAAAATCATGTATAAATATTTCAAAAGAGGAGAAAGTGCCCTTGTGTAATTGCAGTTTCTCAAAGCAAATGGTAGAAGAAAAATAGAAGAATCTTCTTTTATTCAACAGGGAGAATTGAGATTTTCACTTTTAATGTTCATTTGTTCTTAAGTCAGCTGAAACATTCACCAGGTGCACCTTGGTTAAGTGTGCTCACGTTTTAGGTGGTCATTTGACTGAACTAGGGCAGCTGAAGCAGGTGGACCAGGCAATGTCACATGATCCATCCTCCACTGGGTAGCCTAGCATTGTCCTCCTGTGGAAATGATAAGGTTCAAGTGCTTTTCAAACCTCTGCAGTCACATTAGCTAATTTTTCATTGCCAATTTGAATCCCATGACTGGTCCCAGAGGCAAAAGGTAAAGGCAGTAAAAAGTGGAAGTGGAAGAACTGGCTATAAATAAGGGTGAAGAATTGGGATATTTTAATAATTATTTTATCACAAGTGGCCCAAATTATGAAGTCAGTTTTGAAGTTTTGAGTTTGAAATGTTTGTGAGGAAACCTGGTAAAATAACTCACGGGAACATGGGTGTAGGGGAAGAGAATTCAGGAAACTAAGTAGTCATGCAATACAATTTTGGAAGTGATATACACAGAGAGGCAGATGTCCCGGGAGAGTGTGTGAGGTGAGAAGACTGAGATTCATGGAGGGAGCCTTGGGACCAAATTCTTCCTGTTGCCTCTGGCCTCACAGTTTGGGAGAAGAGCCCACTGCCCTCTGTGGGTCATGCTCCTTGCTTTAATTCCCTTTGGTGACCCTTCTGATAGAACCCCCAGAATTCAACATGGAAAACCTTCCCCCTGAAGTTGTATAACTTGTAGGCAACTCTGGGGTCTCAGGGCCCAAGGAGGCCTCCTGGGGTTCCACAGCTTCCTTCCTTTCAGGGATGGATGCTGACCCTCAAGTGCACATAGAAGGGCCAGAAGAGGATGGAGTCTGGGTGGTGTGCAAAGCCTCAGGATGGTTCGCAAAGCCCCAGGTGCAGTGGAGAGACCTCAGTGGAAACAAGTTCCCAGCACTTTCTGAGGCCCACACCCAAGACACTGAGGAGCTGTTTAGTGTGGAGGCCACTCTGGTGGTGAGAGACAGTTCTGTGGGGAATGTGACCTGCTCTGTCCTCAACCCTGTCCTGGGCCAGGAGAAGGCCATGGCTATTTACATCCCAGGTCAGTGCTGCTTCCCACTCCCAGCAGAGCTGTGGGGAGGGCTGGCCTCTCTGAGTGTGCTGGCTCTCCTGGGTGTGCCCCTGACCTGATGTCTGCCTGGGCCACAGAGCCCTTCTTCCCTCAGGCTTCTCCCTGGAAGCCAGCATTTGCTGTGATCCTGACCATGCTGGGGCTCCTACTCTTGGGCCCTAGCTATTTTATCAGAAAAGAACATTCCAGAAGGATGCAGGTGAGGCAGGAAAAGGAGCACTGTGGCAGCTTAAGGAGGAGGAACAGCAGGCAAAGGAAGAGGCACTGAAGGCCATTGGTAAGACCACTCAGAGCAAGTGCAGACCTGGTGGTGAGTGGGACAGCTGACAGGGAACAGAGTCTGGGGTCCAGCTCTCTAGGGAGATCTGGGGTCCTGGGCTAGAGGAGGTGACTGAGGAGATCAGAGAGGACAGCTAGAGTCAGTGGGTTGGGTGGGTTTGAAGTTAGAAATTCAATAAACAGAAACGTTTTTCTGGGGTTTTCCAGGCCCACAGTCTTTCCTTTTCTTGGGGATGGGCGTTCATGGTGTTTTTCATTTTCTTTCAGATGAACTCCAGGCAGATCTCAGCAAGTTCTGCTTTCCCGCCTGAATTTTGTATGTTTCTTTGTTAGCAGACGTTCTAGTTCCTATTTCTTGGGTTGTTTTTCAGATCAGAGAAAAGCTGCCTATCTGTCTGGTACGTGACTCTCCAGGTATCTCTTGTTCCCTTATCCTACCTGGTGTCCCTTCTCCTTCTTTCTATCTAGGCAGACATGTGGGTCCCCATCCCTGGGAAGCTGATTGGAAGCTAGAGGAAGCCAGAACCCTGCTCCCTGAGCTCTCCTAGATCTTGGCTGCTACTTCCTACCTAGAGCTTGGAAACTTGGGTGTGATGGTGGCCCCTGGTCTGTCATGTATTCTGCATCTCATTTCAACCTTGGCTTGTCCATGTTATATTGTGTGGGAAGCCATCCATGAATTATTTGAGGGTCTTCTTTAGTTTTGGCAGCCAGGGAGGTTTTAGGAATAACCTTGGAAACTATCTGTGGCTCTCCCATGCAATAGATTTCCCAAGACACATAACCTTTATCCACAACCTACTAGATAACCTCATAGTAGCTGTGGAGTTCGGTGTAACCCGTTGGGAACTGGACAGCCCACCTATAACTTTTTTTGGTGAAGGACATTCTATGGAAGGCCTTTGATGTTCCCTGATATAAAAAAAGCTAGCGTGGGCTCCATTTTGCAGTTTTAGTAAAGAAGCTCGATCTGTATGATCCACTATCCTGTCCCACCCCTGGTTTCTAAACATATTTTCTGTGTCCTGTGTTTTTTTTCGTCATTTTATTTTTCTTAGGTTTAATTTTGCAGCCAACATATTCCACTGATGGGAACCACATTACCATCACCTGTGTGGGTCTCATGTGAGAATATGAATTTTTAGCTTTCAGTGCATCTAGCTGTTGATTTGCACTTAGAAGCTTAAAGGCAAATACTAAAAGTTCGTTAAATGATCTGTATAAGTTTAGGAGTGTGACCTTGTGTTCATCTCCCAACAAATCACCATTGAGAGATTATGTTTTCTCCAGCTCCCAAAGATGCTAATCCAAGTAGGCTGCTCACTACAAGTGAGCATGTGGTGGAGTGAACCAAGTACTTCTTGAAATAGTGGTTCTTATTCTCTAGAAAAATATCACCTGTGAAAAGTTGGGTTTTTAAAATTAATTTTTATTTTTTAGTTGTAGTTGGACACAATACTTTTATTTTATTTATTTATTTTTATGTGTTACTGAGGATCAAACCCAGGGCCCTGCATGTGTGAGGTGAATGCTGAACCACTGAGCCACAATCCCAGCCCCCAAAGTTGGGCATTTTTACCAAATAACTCACCTTACATTCCTGTCTTTAAATCATTCTTCATTTTTGGTAATTTCCCAAGTGTTTTTTTTATTTTTATTTTTATTTTTACTTTGTGGTGGTGAGCTGTGAATCTGGTGTCTCCTGCATGCTAGGCAAGCCCTCTACCATGGGCTACATTCTCACCCCTTTCCCAAATATATCTTTGCCAGAGAAGGCCTGGATATAATAATATCTCTGACAATTGTTGAGTAAATTGTATTTTATCCTCTCAAATATTTACACACATAGTACAGCTTTTATCCTTAGCAGCAAAACTCAATAAAGACAGATAGAATATGGACTTTTATGAGTTTTGAGGCAGATGGTTTTCTGACAGAGAGAAAGCAGTGGGACATTGGTAGAAGGTGGCCTGTAAAGCAGCCGTCTTGATCTGTGGTCCAGGGAATTTCCCTCAATACCCTGAGGTCCCTGAATACTGCAAGAGGCCATCTCCTTTCTGACTCTCTCCACCTGTGGGTAGTCTCATCTTTAGAATGGAGCAGAGGCCAGGGCAGGTACATTCATGCTGAGCAGGCTTGTTTTAGCTGTGGTCTCACCACTGTGTGTTCCCATTCAGCCTGGAGGAAGGCCCCCCTGTATGCAGGTAAGTGACTCTGATGTTTCCTTGGCCTTCCCGTCTCCAGGCTCCACCTCTTCCCTCTGTATCAGTGGCCTCCACCCAGAATTAGATATGTTTTCCTGCTCTCTCTTCTCTAATTTGTTTCCCACCCCTCCCAGTTAACACTTTAAACTTCTCTTGGTTTTTTCTTTCATAATCATCACACATCAATCTGCCCCGTCTCCAAACTAACCAAAAGCCAAGAAAAATAGGAAAGCAAAATTCTCCTAAAAGGAGAGAAAAATGATTATAACTTGTACTGGAGGATCACAGGGACTTCTCCTTGGGTTTGGACCACAGAACTCACCTCACATTTCTGTATTTTAATCATGCTTCATTTATTTTATTTTATTTTTTACTTTTAGGTGGATACAATATCTTAATTTTATTTTTATGTGGTGCTGAGGTTTAAACTTAATGCCTCTCATGTGCTAGGTGAGCACTCTACTTATGAGCCAAAACCTTAGTCATAAATAATTCTTCATTTTTGGTAATTTCCAAAATGTCTTTTTTAATTTTGATTTTAGTTTTTCATGTTCTGGAGCTGAGGAATGAACATATTCTAGGCCCACGATCTACTGCAGGCTAGTATTAGTTGCAGATATTGAAAACATTGGGTTCAACTGGTATTTGTTGTTGGTGCAGTGACACTGGAGAGTTCAGTTGTGAGGACAGCCTGGATGGAGCAGGGTTGGGACTGTGGATAGGAATTGCTGGTCTCCATGAAATTTCAGAAATCATATTTGACAGCTTAGGACTTACATCTTTCTAATGTGGGACCTTGGTTCTGTATTCCTTTGACTTCAGATTCCTACTGTTTAGGTCCAGGTTTGATTTTCTTCTTTCTTCCTGTTCCTTTGGATATTGGTCTCCTCTCAGCCACCTCATGGTCTGACTTGCTATCCTAGTTGGGTTTCTTCTGAGCACCTTAATAGTTGAGAAATTAGTTTTTGGTGTTCTGAATTTGGGGTCCAGGATGCTTATGGTGTCTGGAACCACGTGAAAGTATATGCAATGTTCTGTGTTTGTGTTTCTGTTATAGGAACAAAATAAAATTAATAATGTTCACAAAAATTTCTCTTAAGAGAATTTTACTTTGCCTGTTGGGCTTGGTCTTGGAGATATATATATATATATATATGTATATATATATATATATATATATATAGAGAGAGAGAGAGAGAGAGAGAGAGAGATACACACACACACACACCCCTTTATTTTATTACATATTTATTATATATTATATACATTGTAACATATAATGGGATATATAACTATATTATATATATTTATTATATATTATATATATATTTGATTTATGAAAATCATAAAAGAAAAAATCTGGATATGTTAAAATTATTTACCTGAGAAAGGGTGTGGAACAAATGAGGGAAGAAAAGATGTTGTGGCAAGAGTGAGGAGGTGAGAAGGAAAGTAGAGTGCTCAAGATTCACGTAGAAATTTTAGGTGTGCTGAAGCAGTGAGAGAAGGAAAATCACATCCTAGGTGGTTTGAATTGAGTGTGAAGAGGATTTGCAGGTTATTTGTGTGCATGAAATGTAACCAACTCCTTGACATATCTTTCAGAGTTTTCAGTGTATACATTGTTTGTGTGTGTGTGGGTGTGTGTGTGGGTATGTGTGTTAAGACCCTTGGTTTGTTGTCTTCTGAGAAAAGGCAGGTCTCACCTCATTGCTTGGTCTCCTTTCTCTTGACCCTGAAGTAAAGTCCAAGGTCTGTGTCACTTATTCCTGGTTGCCATTAGGCTTTTTCCTATGACCTTCAGACCTTTTCTGGTTCACTGACTCACTGGACACCTATATGTCTCTTCATCATCTAGCAGAGTATGTTATATTTTCTGGGTCCTCAGCTTCCTGTGTGCAGGAAACAGGGAGTTTCATGTTTTCTGCAAGCACATTTCTCTGCCAGTTCCATGTTGGGTGTGTTCTACCATGCGGCCAGCGCAATGGTTTCATTAATGAGGTTCTTGGCATAAAAGTTAGCTAGTGAGATCGAAATAAACACACAGACTCAGTTACCTTTTTCTATGACCAGGTCCGAGACGGCTCCCCTCTCTGGTTCCCTTCTCTAACTGCCCGGCAGGGCAGCAAGGATTACTCAGGGCTAGCAGGAGAGAGAGAGCGAGCACGCCAGGGAGTAGCCTTTTATTGGGGAGCAAGAAATTCAGGGGAGAATTCCATCGAATGAAGGTTGAAGGGGGGGCTGCACTCCAAGGTCAGGGTCAGTGATTGGTCCTTCGGGGTCAGTGGTCAGTTACACCCCCACACGGACAGGTTCTCTCAACAGGAGAGGGCCGGGAAAGCTCCGACACAGCCAGAGCGCCTCAGACCCTAACCGGGAGTCACCCAGTCACGTGTGAGAATGGCTCCCGACATATTCCCCCTTTCTTTTCGCAAAAATGAGGCGGCGGTTCACTCTCTGGAATTTCTGTATTCTTGTTCTGAAGACTCGCCATCCTACAATTATAATGCAATAGAGAATTAGCAGCAAAGAGAATAATCTAATATGTACCAGGCCGAGTGTTTAAGAATATTTCCAGGGTTGAATCCATTTAACTCCTTTAATATTTGGTTAGCCAAAGAAGAAGGATCTGAAAAATCAGCTCTATTATTTTGAATGTCTTGGATATGGTGATGAAGTTCCAGAATATCCAAGCTACTATTACTATTTTGCCAAATACCTAACAAATGGTTTTTAACCTTCTCCCAATCCCAGAGAGAAGCATTGTACTTGGCAGCTGTAACACACACATACTTATAATTAGCATGGCATTTAAGCCTTTCTTTAAATTTTAAGGCTGAAAGTTCATTACCTATGTCAATAACAGTTGCCTCTAAGGCGTTTAATTTAGTTTCAATCTTTTCATCAATATTTACTTGATTACGCAGAGCCTTGGAAGTATTTTGAGCTAAATTATTAAGAAATTTTGCATGCTGAATATTTTGAGACAATGTCAGAGACGCAGAGACAGTTGATGCAATAAAAGAGACTAGCGCCAAAACACCAACAATTATAACTCCAATAGCATGTTTAGGTCTTGCCAGCTGGGCATGAATTTGCTGTAAGACTTGTAAACCAGCATCAGCATACCATGGCTCTGAAATATTAGCAGGTAATAAAACGAAAGAGGGCTGATGAAGTATCAGCACTCCCTTTCCTCCATTATACCTAGTAATGCAATTGGTTAGGTTACATTTTTTACAAGTAACAATATATCTGTCATCTATCCATTTAACTTTTACATTTCCAATAATTAAAACATAAGGAGATTGGACACAAGCTCGTAAGCCATAGCAAGATCCCTCTTTACAGTTCTTGCCAATAAATCTTGGTAAGGGTTTGTCTGTAAAATGTAAGAATTCTGAGGCAGCAATTAAACACCAAATATCTTTTTGAACACCACCTTTACTATAAGTCAAAATATTACTAACAAATCCTGCAGGTGTCATAGCAGAATTTCTTCGTAATTGTCTCTTATCAATTTTTGGAGACCAGTCTAAAATATACCCACTATCTTTAGACACCTTATGTTGTACAGGAAAGGGATTTATACAATCCATCCATTTAGGAAAGGTGCCAATCTCAATTGTAGAACTATTTGGACAGTGGTGTATCTGTGGAGGCTTTGCAGAAATGACTGGCTTATTATGGGAAAGTCCCATCTTAATTACTGATCTAGTATTAGGTTTTAAATCTCCATAAATGGAATTATTTGTCAGTCTAGGTCTACCAATCGCTGTCTTTTCTTCGAATGATACTTTCAGACAGCCAGCATGTTTATCGTGGGACCAACACAAGGGTAATTGGGCACTATAGCCAGAATAATTAAATCTAGTCACATGATTGGGAGTAATATGAGTATCTGTAAATCCTCCCATCATGAATGAGTCATTAGTAAATACTGGAATAGATTCTCCAGTCCACACAGCTGGGTGTACCAGGGGTGGATCTGGGAAATATGTCCAGTAAGTGTCTACTTGATCCCCCTTTACCTGACAGCCCAGTAGGGCAATTACTGTTGTTACCATCATCATTGGGGTCCTCTTTTCTCCTAGGTCTCGAAGTATTCGGGAAGCCTAGGTTGTTAGCTTCTTTACGTCTTTCCATGAAATCAGCTTTTCGGCTGGGTCAATCTGGTCTTTCTTCATCCTTTTCCAATATCTCCTCCTTCTGGATGGGGGTTCCTCTGGGTCCATCCTCAGTCGCTTGGATCTGGGTTCTATCTCTTCCATGTCTGATAGCACGTTCAGGCACCCAAATAGGACGAGAAGAATTTTCTGGGAAAATACAAGCATGCCCTCTGCCCCATATAAGCACCGGGTCTGGGCCCTTCCACTGACCGGTCTGTAAATCTTTCCACAAAACTCTGCCTAAAGGGCCTGTTACTGAGGGAGACATTTGTCTCTCAGCAGCAGTGTGACCTTCTGCGTCACAGTTTAAAAAATGTAGAACAAACAAGGCATGATTAAGGCTATTTTGGGGAGTCATAAGCCTATCCCCCCTTTTTAATTTTTGTAATTGAAGTTTAATAGATAAATGAGCTCGTTCTACAATGGCTTGACCTTGGGGGTTATAAGGAATTTCTGTTTTATGATTAATTTTAAACTCTTGACAAAATTGTTGAAAAGAAGAGCTCACATAAGCTGGAGCATTATCTGTTTTAATCTGCATAGGGCATCCTAAAACAGAAAAAGCTGCTAGGCAATGAGAAATTACATTTTGAGAATTTTCCTTAGTACGTGCTGTGGCAAAAATAAATCTAGAATAAGTGTCCACTATGCCATGCACATAACACTGCTTACCAAATTGAGGAATATGAGTTACGTCCATTTGCCAGATTTGATTTGGTTTTAATCCATGGGGATTTACCCCTGATGGCAGAGATGGAGTGTGAATAACACACTTAGGGCATTGGCTTACAATCTGACGAGCTTGTTCTCTAGTAATATTAAATTTTTTACGTAAGGAAGAAGCATTTTGATGATGTAAGGAATGGGAAGCTAGTGCACAGTCATATGAAGACATCTGTTGACAAAAAGCTACGAGTCTGTCAATTTTGTTATTACCTGAAGCTAAAGGTCCTGGAAGATTAGTATGAGCTCATATATGTCCTATGAAACATGGATATTTCCGCATTAGCACTGCCTTTTGTAAATTATGAAATAATTCAAATAACTCTTGTGATGAAGTATACCCAATAACTGAAGTTTCAATATTTTTAGTAACTCCGACTGCATATAAGCTGTCAGAATAAATATTAATAGGCTCATTTGCAAAGTAAGTTAAGGCACAAATCAGAGCTTGAAGCTCTGCTCTTTGGGCAGAAGTATAAGAAGTTTGCATTACCTCTGTGTGAACACGACTATAAAATCCTGCTTTACCTGAACTTGATCCATCAGTGAACACTGATAAGGCTTCATCTATAGGATGGGCACGTACAATCTTTGGAAAAATAAGTGACGTTAATGATGCAAATTGTATCATCTTATCACGAGGATAGTGACTATCTATCTGGCCAGGAAAATCAGCAAAAGCTATTTGCCATGAGCTACAAGTTTGAAAAAGCCAATTAATCTGTTGAACAGAAAATGGAATAATTATGATATCAGGTTCAGATCCAATTAATTGTAAAATCCTAGTTCTACCCTTAATTTCTAACTGAGCTATAGAATCATGAAAAGGAATTAATGTTTTTTGAGGGGAGTGGGATAAATAAATCCACTCAATAACTCCTAATTTTTGCCATATGGCTCCTGTTGGTGTATGTTCAGTTGGAAATATTAATAAATACACCATTTCCTTAGGATCAACTCTAGTAAGCTGTGCATTTTTAATTGCATTTTCAACTTTCCTTAAAGCTGTTTTAGCCTCTAAAGTTAGCTGACGTGGAGAGGTTGGAGAAGGATTTCCTTGTAATATCTGAAATAAAGGACTTAACTCAGAAGTAGTTAGTTTTAAGGATGGCCTCAGCCAATTAATATCTCCTAATAGCTTTTGAAAATCATTAAGGGTATGTAACTCCTTAATTCTTATCTGAAGATTTTGAGGACGGATTGTACGTCCTTGAATTATCTGACCTAGATATTGAAAAGGTGACACTTTTTGAATTTTTTGAGGAGCTATGCATAAACCCATTGCTGCAAGCGAAGTCTCTAACTGAGTAAAAATTTCTGAAAGTACCTCAGGATTAGCATGAGCCAATAATATATCATCCATAAAATGGATAATATATGCATCAGGAAAGCTATTTCTTATGGGATCTATCGCCTGGTCTACGTATTTTTGGCACAGAGTAGGACTATTACGCATTCCCTGTGGGAGTACTTTCCAGCAATATCTTTTAACAGGTTCCTTAAAATTAATTGTTGGGACAGTGAAAGCAAATCTCTCACAATCTCCAGGATGTAACCTTATAGAGAAAAAACAGTCTTTTAAATCTATTACCATCAAGCTATAATCTAAAGGAATGACTGTGGGAGAGGGAAGTCCTGGCTGTAAGGATCCCATAGGCTGAATTGCATGATTTATTGCCCTTAAATCCTGCAGCAATCTCCAATTTCCTGACCTTTTCTTAATAACAAATATAGGTGTGTTCCAAGGACTAAGCGTTGGCTCTATATGACCAGCCTGAAGTTGTTTCTCAACTAGCCTATGAATTATTTTAAGCTTTTCCCCTGAGATGGGCCACTGAGAAATCCATATAGGCTCCTCTGTGAGCCAGGTGATTTTTTCAGCTGTCTTAGGGATCGGGGAAGTACTCAGGGCCCCTAATAAAAATTTTGGCTTTGAGCATTTACTAATCTTTGTCGTGGAGACTGGTTTGTAAACAGATACTTTTCCTGAAGGGTCTCCTTATCATCTCCAGGAAAATACCTCTGACTAACTTCCTCAACTGATCTCATAGAATTAGGAGTAACTAATAATAATCTAATTTTAGCTAAAATATCTCTCCCCCATAGATTAGCTGGTAAAGGTTCTGTGCTGTTGCCATTTTGAAATTGGGCTTTTAAGTCACGTGGCTGAGAAGAACTCTGAGCCCCTCTAGGAATCTCTTCCGCATTTTTTTCTCCAGGAAGATCGTTTACCTCCTCTGGAAGACTCTCTAGGACCTCGGAGGTATCTCCTTTCTGATATTGCTCTCCATAATCTCCTTGCGGAGTAGCCTGATTTTGCAAATTTAAATTTACATTTTTAACTTTGGACCTGGCCCCTAGTGCTTTTGTTTTTAGGAGGCTTAAAGGAAAAGAAATTAACGTAGTATTTTCCATTTGAATAGACTTGATAGCCCATTGAATGCCTTTTAGCAGGTCTTCAGGGGGCCACGAATTCTGGCCCATATATTTAAAAAGACAAACTTCCAAAGCCGTCCAAGTTCTCTGAATATTATCTATGCCTCCAGGTAATTCATTTGAAAGACAGACCTTTTGTAACTTTCTTCCTAATTTTTCCCAAGTAAGTAAATTTGGAGATTCTTGTTCACAAAACCAAGGACAATATTTACCTACAATCTCTAAGAATTGTAATAACTGAGCTTTCTTTATCTGTTTTCCTTTCTGATTAATTATACTGTCTAAAATAGTCAGATACATTTCCTTATCCGTAGAAGTTGAATTTCCCATTTTAATTAATTTAACGTCTCTTTCCTTCAATATCTTAAGGTACTTTTGTGACCCAAATTGTCACCACTTCCTTTTGTGACCCAAATTGTCACCACTTCCTTTATCTTTTACTTTTTTCTTTATCTTTATAGCGCGCGCTCCCACTCAATCTAGCTAATCTAGAATGCCCCCCTCGTGGGCGCCAATTCTACCATGCAGCCAGCGCAATGGTTTCATTAATGAGGTTCTTGGCATAAAAGTTAGCTAGTGAGATCGAAATAAACACACAGACTCAGTTACCTTTTTCTATGACCAGGTCCGAGACGGCTCCCCTCTCTGGTTCCCTCCACTAACCGCCCGGCAGGGCAGCAAGGATTACTCAGGGCTAGCAGGAGAGAGAGAGCGAGCACGCCAGGGAGTAGCCTTTTATTGGGGAGCAAGAAATTCAGGGGAGAATTCCATCCAATGAAGGTTGAAGGGGGGGCCGCACTCCAAGGTCAGGGTCAATGATTGGGCCTCCGGGGTCAGTGGTCAGTTACACCCCCACACGGACAGGTTCTCTCAACAGGAGAGGGCTGAGAAAGCTCCGACACAGCCAGAGCGCCTCAGACCCTAACCGGGAGTCACCAGTCACGTGTGAGAATGGCTCCCGACAGTGTGTCACTTATGTAGGCATATTAATTTTCTATTTGCTGCCAAATTACTACAAAATTAGTGACTTAAACCAACACAAATATATTATCTTACATGTGTGTAGGTAGGAAGTCTAAGAAGGTGTGGACAAGGCTGTGTTTCTTTCTGGAGGCTGTTGTCTTGTGCGGTTTCTAGAGACCATGTGTATTCTCTAATTTTGGGTCCCGTTCTTCCATCTTCAAAGCCAGCAGCACAGCATGGTTATGAACCTTGTTTCTGTGATTCTATCTGCTTCTCCAACACAGCCAAGAAAGGTCTGTTTTACAAGGATTCATATGATTCATTTCGATTGATCCAGAGAATCTAGAATAATCTCCCCTTACTCAAGAACCTGAATCTTAATCACATTGGTAAAGTTGCCTAGTCATGTATTTAACATATTCACACACTCTGGAGTTTAGGACTATGGGTTCTATCATAGCTGGAAGCTTTAAAACTCATCAGGCAATTCTTATGGTAGGCAAATGATTAGGTCCAATATTTTTGGGTTCTCCCATATCTGTATGGATGTTTTTCTCCTATTGGTCTGTGAGAAGTGGAAGAGAAGTCACTAGTGTTGACCTCTCACTGAATTGTTTATTTCCTGCATTGAACTTCTTTCTTTTCCATCTTAAAACCCTCTCAATTGCCACCTAAATGGGTAAGATTTCTCTGAGTCCCCTACACTCATGATTTATTGTCATCCTCCAAATTCAGCTAAGCTAGATGTAATTCTCTACTCATGGCTTAGAATTAACCTTACAAGTTCAGCACAGTCAGTACTTTATAAGTAAATGGAGGTCTTAGAAATTTTGATAACCTCAATTGTATCACAAGATAACCTAGTTGTTAGGATGGTTGTGTGTCTGTGTCTTGAGAACATATTATTTGGTAGGTAAATCTGAACAGTGACCTTTCAGATTGACATCCAGCATCCAGGATGTGTGAGTGGTGTGTGTGTGTATGTGTGCATGTGTGTGTGTGTATGTGTATGTGTATGTGTGTATGTGTATGTTTGTGTGTAAGAAATAAATATAGCAGCTGAATGTTTTCACACAGCTTTTCCCTTCTTCCTCCCACATTGCTTTTTCAGAAGACTGCATGCTGACCCTGATGTGTAGAGACTCTGCAAATCCCTGATATGAGATCTGTGTTCTCTTGTAGATTGGCGGAAGGAATGGTTCTAAGCCTGTGAGTGACTGTGTGCTTCTAGATGTTCCTCCTATTGCCCTCATGGCTTCTGGTGTCTCCTTAAATTCTCTGTGGTGATTCAGGTGCTGGCATCACCAATGGTGTTGCTGTGGCAGAAGTGATGGTCACAATACTGGTACTGTCACAAGTCGAACCCCCAAATAAGCCTCTGGCTCCTTTCTCCTGGTTGAGGATGTTGGCTTGAGTTATAAGACTCATATCTCAGGAAGCTTATCCCCTCCTCAGCTCAGGCAGCAATGTGGCTCTGAGGTGGTTGGTGGCTGTGTGCTTTGTCTTGCAGCAGGTGAGGACCTTGCATGTTTGATAACTCTCTCAACTGGGCCTGTCACTCTGGATCCAGACTCTGCTCACCACAGGCTGTCTGATTGTCATGAAAAGACGTGTCTGACCTGGAAGGACCCCTGTGTGTACCGTGATGAGAAATGCAGTGTGTTGGGTCTTGAGGGCATCACACCAGGAAGATGGTACTGGGAAGTGGAGATAGAGAATGACCTCATAAGCCAGTGGACTCTGGGAGTCTGTAGGAAAGATGTGAGCAGAACAGGCTGGCACAAGGAAGTACCAGATAGGGGGTTTTGGGTCACAGGGCAGTTTAACAATAGATATTTTGCCTGGACTGGTCCTATGACTTTGTAATCTCCTAGGCAGGATCTTTGCAGAGTGGGGGTCTTCCTGGACTACCGTGAAGGGGGTGTCTCCTTCTATAACATGGTTGATCGTTCTCACATTTTCTCTTTCCCTCCAACTTCCTTCTCTGGAACTCTCTTTCCATACTTCATGTTTATGTATGGAGATGTGTCCATGACCATCTGCTCTATGCCAAGTGAGTCTGAGGGGCTCCCTATTCCCCTTCACAATCCACCTCTTTTGGAGGAGGTCCTGAGCACCCCAACAGAGAGGATCAGCTTGGGCTGTGGGGTTGATGGTGTTCCCCCAGAAGCTGAATCTCCATTACTTCCCTGACATTCCAAGGTTTTATCTTTATAGTGTCCCTTGCTGTCTGTGATCCTTTACTGTGGCTGTTCCTTTGGCTACGGATTCCTTGTGGCAAAATCCCCTGAGATGATGCTGAGGAGGCTCAGTGGGCTTTTCCTCCTGTTCTTTTTTAAGACTTCAGATGTGTGAGAGTTCTGTTCATGTCTTACATTCAGCTACCAGAAGATAAATGTTGACTGTTTTGTAACTGGTTTAGGGAATGTGGAATTTAACTATGAGGAGATATATATGTATCAGACAGGTGTGTCAGCGCATTCATGTTGTCCCATCTACTGGGGAGGCTAAGGCAAGAGGATCACTTTATCCCATACATTTGAGACCAGGTTGGGCACTTACTGCTACCCTATCTAAAAAATCAAACAAAGGGGATACCACAATACTGGACTTGAATGTTTGTAGAGAAATCTTGAGGTTGAGAATGGTCCCCTGTTCTATTTTTTGCAGATTTGTACTCTCAGATGATAGAAGTTTATTATCCAGAAACTTCCAAGGAAATGAAAAATCTATTAGTCACCTTTTGTTCTCTGTGAGAAAATCAACCTATAAGGAGGATTCAGTACATAGTCACCTGGCTTCATTGTTGCTGATGCAGAATGTCAGTCATATCATGACATGGAGCAGGTGGTGGCGTGAGTGGTTTACCTCATGGCAGACAGAAGGAGAGAGAGAGAGAGAGAGAGAGAGAGAGAGAGAGAGAGAAAAGAAGTGAGAGAAGAGAGAAGAGAGGGGAAAGAGGAGAAGAGAGGGGAGAGGGGAGAGGGGAGAGGGGAGAGGGACAAGGTGCCAGGACAAGACAGTCTTCAAGAACACATCTAAGTTTTCTAATTCCTTCCTGTTCCTAGTCCCCACCTCTTAATGTTTCTACCACCTCCAAAAGGGCCACCAGGTGGGGACAAAGCTTTTAACACATGACTTTTGGAGGGTATTTCAGTTCAAACTCCAATGAATGATAGAGTTTTAAGAGTCCAACATTCTATGTAACCTGCTTCCTATTCTGGGATGAATGGAACATACCTATTTTTACATAACTCAGTAAATTTCTGGTACCATTGAGAATGTGTGATATGTTAATCCAGGGAATTAAGGAAAGGAATTGATCCCACCCTTCTTATAAAACTATTAGTACATATCCATTGTACAAAGGATTGTGTTTTATTGTGACAATTTTATACATGCATATAATGTACTTTGATCATATCCACCATTCCTGCTACCCTCTTGACTTTTCCCTTCATTCCCTTTTTGTGTCAATACTGCAACTGAAGAAAGAGAAAAAATACTAGAGTAAACATAAATGAAAATGAGAATTTTCAGATGCAAGATGAATTGCAGATCATGAGCATAGGTTCAGTTAATATATTTCCTCTTAGTATTCCAAGTCTGATGTTAAGGGTGTATGGAAAACCATAGCAAACAAGAAGAAACAGGACGATTGAGGTCTTAGACCCTGCTCCTGCAAAAAGGTGTGTTCACTCTACCAGTTGTTCTGACTGGGGGAGAAAACACACAGAATGAGAATTGGAATATAGAAAGTAGATGTAACTACACAGTCCTTCTAGAAATGAGGACTGTAAAACTTTGTATATTTTCTTTTTGCTTGTGGCTTATATGTGTGTATTTGTATGTATTGACCATTTGCTTCCTCTCCCTTCTTATATTTATTACTTTATACACAAATTGTTATCTTTCTGGTAACAGTATAGTCAATGAGACTGAGTGAATCTGAAGAGTAAATACTATAGCAGTAGTGTATACAGTGACTGGGAGTGCTTCTTTCCTTATGTGGGGGAACAGATGAGAACCTCTTCATTTGTCAGTTGGCTTTGTCATGATAGATTTGTTGTCTTATGGAAGTTCAAATGTTTGTAAAATGGTGTAACATGTAGGCATAGATAAATAAAGTCAAAGGTATGGACAGAGTCCATTATCATTTTATTGCATTTCTGTTCCAAACCCACTCCATGTTGGTCTTCTTTGTGTTCTTGGAACTGGACCTTGTAAACACTTCTTTGCCATCTGACACAATGTGAGATTGTTGGTACAATGCACTGGAGGGGCCACTGCAATGCAAGGTATTTCTGTTTCTCTCTTTCTTTCTTTTATATCTTTTTTTTTTTTGGTACTAGGGATTGAACCCAAGTGTGTTTAACCAATGAGCTCTATCCCGAACCTTTTTTTTAAAAAAAATATTTTTCTTTAGTTGTGGATAGATGCAATGCCTTTATTTAGTTTATTTTTAATGTGGTGCTGAGGATCTAAGCCAGTGCCTCATGCATGCTTCACCACTGAGCTACAATCACAGCAACCACAATACTTTTTAGTTTTTATTTTGAGACAGTGTTTTGCTGTGTTACTCAGGGCCTGGATAAATTGCTGAGGCTAGCTTTGAAGATGTGATACTCCTGCCTCAGCCTCCTAAATGCTGTGATTGCAGTCATGGGCTACCATACTAGGCTAGGGTCCAAGCTTTTAACACATGAGCCTTTGGAGGGTATTTCAGTTCCAACCTCCAATGAATGATGTATTTTTAAGAGTCCAACTTCCAGTGATGTACAGAGGGATCAAATATAGAAATGACTATATTGATATCTTTATCTGTATTTTTAGTCTCTGCCCTGGGATCCTGAAACGTAGTTTCTCTCCATGATCCCTGAAAACAGCTCTTAAACCCCTTAGAATTTCCTGATGGAGATGAAAGGAGAGTCTTTTGTTATCAATAACAAGCCCTTTTCAGCCATCTGAGTTTATGATAATAAGATAACATTTAGAAAATCCTGGTCCCCTCAGGATGGTGGCAGGTTGCCAAAGGAACAAATTTTATGAGTAGAAAGTTAAAAGAAGGGAGGAAATAGGGCTGAAAGTTGAGTTAATTTAATTTACAGCATTCACTGATTTAATCAATCATAATTAGCAGTGAAACCTCCATAACAGCTTTGAAGGAGCTTCTGACTTGATGAACAACAATGCATCCATGTGTGTGTTGGGGTGGTGCCTCTCAAACTCCACCATGGAGACTGTACCTCTGTGCTCAACGCATTTCTGAGCCTCACCCTATGTACATGTTCATCTGGCTATTCACTGTGTCCTTTACAAGATCTTTTGTAATAAATTGGTTAGTAAACTAAGTTATTTCTCTTGTTTTTCGTGAGTCATTCTAGAAAATCACTCTCAAAAATCATCTAATCTGAGGATGGATCTTGGGATTGGAGGATGGGCCTTGGGAATGAGATAGAAATTTAGGGATACTAAGGAAAAAAATCTCTCAAGGAGAAATGTGCCTGTTGGGATGTGGAACAATAACTTGTAAACTGCTTTTGACTTGGACTAAGAAGCTAAAGGGTCAGAAAGAGACCAAAATATAAAAATGCACCAAACAATTCCAAAAATTACTTTATAATTTTTCAGTTCCATATAAATTTTCTGTAATAGAGCAAAGCAGGAACAAGATTCCAATACAAAGACACTACTAACTTCATGAAACTTGTTGCTAATATTATTGGATCAATGTCTGGCCAATCAGCTGAAAACAACACAGCAGACCAGATTCCCTAACGGAAAACCATCTTGCTGAATATTTTCCAATCTCCAAGGAAGTTCTTTCCCTTTGGATCATATATTCTACCTTTGTACCCCTAATAAAATAACCTGAACTTTATCCCTAGTAGTGTGTCTCTTCTTGCTCTTGAGATTGCCCACTTTATTCTCTGAGTGTTCCTGTATCCACTTTTCACTTTCTAATGATGCTGTTCCTCTCTTTGCTAAAGCCCAACACATCCTTAAGTCTTTTCTACAGTATGGGCAAAGGTCTGAAAGGTCTAAGCAGTGGTTTCCTCTTCCACTGCAGAGACTTCATTGGACCTCCTTATAGTGACAGACACTTCAGAAATAGGTGGGTAAATTAAGGCAGCATCTTGTGTATGTCATCTGAAGTCATGGGGGACATTCTTGCAAGAGTTTGGGGTCCACTTAACCTGTGGAGTCTCTGCTAATTCTTTAATGGAATTATAGGACACCCACATGTATGCGGAGAATTGGAGAATAACTTGGTGTGGAAAACCCCATACATTTGCTGTTATAAGTGTTCTGTGGATTACTATGAAAGAGGACACCTGGTTAGTTGGAGCATTACAGATCCCTTTCAAACTTCCAGTGGGCCATGATCCATTTTTCCCCAATGAGTTCTGCACCTTTGTCTCATTGGGGTCCCTATTGTACATTGCTTCTTTTCTTGGCTACTCTGCCTCATCCCAAGAAGTAGTATCTGCTTCCTATATATGCAACTTCTGCATTCTTCGGAAACTTCTTTTAGTAGTTAGCCACCTTTTACTAGTTAATTCTTCTTCAGGCATGAATAAATCTATGTTAAGTTTTCCTTGTTGAAATGATTTCTGTGATTTCAATACTTTGATAGAAGCATCTAAACCACAATAACTTAGTACCTGTTGAAGGAAGACACTGAATTGCTTACAGCATGCAAGAGAGTGTGATAGAGGCATTTATCAACTTACTAAAATGATTAACTACATCAATAAGGTTTTATAAATATCTTGAGTTTTTTGTAGATTTTAAGTATTTTCTACATGTAAATATGTTATTTTTCAGTTTGATGAAGGAGTGTCAGCAACAGCGGAGGAAGGAAAGGAGAAGGAGTAGGATGAAGGCAGTAGTGTTGTTCTCCTCACTCCACAATTGATGTGCTCCTATTTCCCTCTCAGTCTACTTTAGAATTATATTATCTGATTTAGAATGTGTTGACATTAATGTTAGATCATGTTGCTCGTGATTTCTTGTTCATATGATTGTCACTGTATTTTGCTTGTTTCATTGCCCTGCTTCATCTTCCCTCTCAACTTACTTGTTGCTAGTTGCAATATAGATTGGTTCATTGTGGTGCCAAATGGCAACATGGAATTTTTTGATCCAACAGAAATACAAAACTGAGGGCAAATGAAATCACATATGAAAGAAGCCACGATCAAGCTTGGTTTCCACTTGCTTTGTTTCTTCATGTATCTTATGGTATGATTTTAGCTTTGATAAATGACTGAAGCCAGAGATGCTCTGGAGTTAGGATACACTACAGTAGCAAAGGATCAACCCAAATGGAGTCAAGAGGACATACACAATTTAAACAGATCAATTTCAAGCAAGGAAAAAGAAGACACCATCCAAAGCCTACCAACCAGGAATATCCTGGGCCCAGATGGGTTCACAGCTGAGTTCTGCAAGATCTACAAGGAAAAAATAATGCCAACACTTCTCAGGTGTCCAGAACTCCAGATGCTGGTCACCCCCTTTCTAGTTTCTCACAAACATGTATCCAGTATAGTAGTTTGTAAAAATAAGTAAACAAGGCCTCTGGCCTTGACCTGGGGCTTCACACAGAAATCTACATTTCTGAGATAAGAGAAGTTATCATTTGGGCCCTGTGGTAATAGCTGGCAGGGGAAGGAAACTGTTTAAAAATTTATATATGACAGTGGAATGCATTACAATTCTTATTAAACATATAGAGCAAAATTTTTCGTATCTTTTTTGTATACATAGTATATTCACACCAATTTGTGTCTTCATACCTGTACTTTGGATAATAATGATCATTACATTTCATCATCATCAATAACCCCATGCCCTCTCCCTTCCCCTCCAACCCCTCTTCCCTATCTAGAATTTGTTTATTCTTCGCATGTTCCTGCTTCCTATCTCACTATGAATCAGTCTCCTTATAGCAAAGAAAGCATTCAGAATTTCTTTTTTTGGGATTGGCTAACTTTGCTTAGCATTATCTTCTCTAACTCCATCCATTTACCTACAAATGCCATGATTTTACTCTCTTTTATTATTGAGTAATATTCCATTGTGTATATATGCCACATTTTTTATCCATTTATCTGTTGATGGGTATCTAGGAAGCTGGCCTCAAACTTGCAATCCTCTTGTCTTGACCTTCTAAATTCCTGGGATTACAGGTATATGCCACTGTGCCCAGCATCATGAACTACTTTCTATTACTATAAATAAATAATTATTCTAGTTGAAGACTCATTTATTTTCAACACTACTTTTACAAATAAATTCCTGTGGTTCATTTTAGGGAAAAGATAAATCATTAAAATGAATTTTAAGTTTAAATTGGGTAATATATATTTCATAAAGCTGCCTTTCCATCCAACCAATTTATATAAATTTAAGGCATTAAAATTTGAGATGGTGTTATGATGGTCAGGAATTGTTAAAACATCTGCTCATCATCACTTACTTAATTTTTTAAAGATTATATTTATTAAATGAGGCATTTTTCTGAATTATTAATTTATTTAATCTTCCCTAGGACTCTGAGGGAGATGCACTATTTTATAAGTAGAGAAATAGAGGCATAATTAATATAACTTTCCAATATTTAAAAATTTACATGATAGAATTTGGATTTATATCGAGCTTTCTTAACTCTATCCATCCTTCCCTCTACCAAATTATCTTTCCTAATACATAGAATAATGCTTTAAACTCTTCAATTATCATGTGTTGAGAACAATGTAGACAAAATTGTCTAAAGAGTTAAACTTTTACAAGACACAGAAAGTACATAATTAACTGGTCCAACAACCTTATCCTCTACACTTAGGCTAGACATTTGGGATTCCTTGCTATTCCTAGAAAAATAGCGCACAACATACTGCCTTTATATGGAATGAATTCTCTGCTTGGAACTGTTTTTGCTTTATTTTTCCCCACATGAAGTCCTGTTATCAGGCTCAATCTCTTCTGGGTGTTCTTCCTTAAGAATTCTTATCTAGGTCTATTCTTTCCATTCCTGAAATAAACTGATTTAGCCTTGGTACTGAAGTAATGGAAATACACATCTTATGTGAAATATGTGTCCCAGGGGGTATTTATTTTGCTATATAGGTGTCTACACAAGAGGAGGTCTCTCCATCTCTTATTTTTCTCCCCCAAACCCAATACAGTGACTAGAATATAATAAAGTTTAAAAAATGCAGTTATTCTTGGTTTGTGAAAATCATAGTAGTTGGGCTGGGGATGTGGCTCAAGCAGCAGCACACTTGCCTGGCATGCGTGTGACCTGGGTTTTAACCTCAGCACCACATACAAATAAAGATTTTGTGTCCGCCAAAAACTAAAAAAATAAATATTAAAATTTTCTCTCTCTCTCTCTCTCTCTCTCTCTCTTAAAAAAATCATGGTAGCCATTACTATATATAGCTTCTATTTAGTTTTAAAAATATTATTTTATCTCAATGCACATCCTTATGAAAAAAATTGAATAATTTTTATTTTATAGATTTTTCAGATCATTGAAAGTTCAGAATGATTTAGCAAGTTGGTAAAATTCATATTGTCCTGTGGACATTTTCCCCTGTAATGAAAAATTATTCAAACCATGATTTTTTTAAAAAAAGTATTTATTTTTTAGTTGTTGGTGGACAAAATACATATATTTATTTATTTATTAATTTATTTAGATTCAAATGGGGTATAAATTCTTATTTTTCCAGTGTACATATTACAGGATCACATTGGTTATACAGCCATGTTTATACATACTGCCATACTACTGTCTGTTGTATTCTGCTGCCCTTCCTATCCCTTCTCCCCTCCCCTCCCCTCCCATCACCTCTCTTTACCCCATCTACTGTAACACATTTCTCTCTCTCTTTTTTTTCTTCCCTCTCACACCATCTTATATGTAATTTTGTATAACAATGACGGTCTCCATCTATCTTCTGTATAATTCCGCTTCTCTCTCCCATTCCCTGCCACCTCTGGTTCCTGTTTAATGGTAATCTTCTTCTCATGCTCTTTCTCCCTGCTCTGTTTTCAGTTGCCCCTCTTATATTAAAGAAGACATTCAGCATTTTTTAGGGATTATCTAACTTTACTTAGCATAATCTGCTCTAATGCCATCCATTTCCCTGCAAATGCCATGATTTTGTTATTTTTTACTGCTGAGTAATATTCCATTATGTGTAAATGCCACATTTTTTTAATCCACTCATCTATTGAAGGGCATCTAGGTTGGTTCCACAGTCTAGATATTGTGAATTGTGCTGCTATGAACAGTGATGTAGATGTATCCCTGTAGTATGCTCTTTTTAGGTCTTTTGGGTATAGTCCGAGAAGGGGAATAGCTGGGTCAAATGGTGGTTCCATTCCCAGCTTTCCAAGGAATGTCCATACTGTTTTCCAAATTGGCTGCACCAATTTGAAGTCCCACCAGTAATGTACAAGTGTACCCTTTTCCCCACATCCTTGCCAACACTTGTTATTGTTTGACTTCATAATGGCTGCCATTCTTACTGGAGTGAGATGGTATCTTAGAGTGGTTTTAATTTGCATTTCTCTGATTGCTAGAGATGGTGAGCATTTTTTCATGTAATTGTTGTTTGATTGTATATCCTCCTCTGAGAAATGTCTGTTCAGATGCTTGGCCCATTTGTTGATTGGGTTATTTGTTTTCTTGTTGTTTAACTTTTTTAGTTCTTTGTATACTCTGGATATTAGTGCTCTATCTGAAGTGTGAGGGGTAAAAATTTGTTCCTAGGCTGTACATTCCCTATTTACCTCATTTATTATTTCTCTTGCTGAGAAAAAAAACTTTTTAGTTTGAATACGTCCCATTTGTTGATTCTTGATTTTAACTCTTGTGCTATAGATTTCCTATTAATAGTGGAGCCTGACCCACTAGATGGAGATTAGGGCCAATTTTTTCTTCTATTAGATGCAGAGTTTCTGGTTTGATTCCTAGCTCCTTGATCCATTTTGAGTTAACTTGTGTGCATGATGAGAGAAAGGGATTCAATTTCGTTTTGTTGCATATGGATTTCCAGTTCTCCCAGCACCACTTGTTGAAGATGCTATCCTTTCGCCATTGCGTGCTTTTAGCACCTTTGTCTAATATAAGGTAGTTGTAATTTTGTGGATTGGTCTCTGTGTCCTCTCCTCTGTACCATTGGTCCACCCGCCTGTTTTGGTACTAGTATCATGCTGGTTTTCTTACTATTGCTCTGTAGTATAGTTTGAAGTCTGGTATCGCTATATTGCCTGATTCACACTTCCTGCTTAGAATTGCTTTTGCTATTCTAGGTCTTTTATTTTTCCAGATGAAATTCATGATTGCTTTATCTATTTCTGTGTGAAATGCTGTTGGGATTTTGATTGTCATTGCATTAAACCTATAGAGTACTTTTGATAATATGGCTATTTTAATGATATTAGTTCTGCCTATCCATGAACAAGGTGTATCTTTCCATCTTCTAAGGTCTTCTTCTATTTCTCTCTTTAGGCTTCTGTAGTTTTCATTGTATAGGTCTTTCACCTCTTTTGTTAGGTTGATTCCCAAGTATTTTATTTTTTTTGAGGATATTGTGAATGGGGTAGTTGTCCTCATTTCCATTTCAGAGGATTTGTCACTGATATATAGGAATGCCTTTGATTTATGCATGCTGATTTTATATCCTGCCACTTTGCTGAATTCATTTTTCAGCTCTAGAAGTTTCTAGGTAGAACCTTTTGGGTCTTCTAGGTATAGGATCATGTCAGTCGCAAATAGTGCTAATTTAAATTCTTTTTTTCCTATGTTTATGCCTTTAATTTCTATTGTCTTTCTAATTGCTCTGGCCAGTATTTCGAGAACTATGTTGAATAGAAGTGGTGAAAGAGGGCATCCCTGTCTTGTTCCAGATTTTAGAGGGAATGCCTTCAATTTTTCTCCATTCAGAATGATGATAGCCTGAGGCTTAGCATAGATAGCTTTCACAACGTTGAGTTAAATTCTTGTTATCCCTAGTTTTTCTAGTGTTTTGAACATAAAGGGATGTTATACTTTGTTGAATGGTTTTTCTGCATCTTTTGAGATGATCATATAGTTCTTATCTTTAAGGCTATTGATGTGGTGAATAGCTTTTATTGATTTCCATATATTGAACTAGCCTTGCATCCCAGGGATGAATCTTACTTGATCATGGTGCACAATCTTTTTGATTTGTTTTTGTATCTGATTTGCCAGTATTTTATTGAGGATTTTTGCATCTATATTCATTAGAGATATTGGTCTGTAGTTTTCTTTCTTTGAAGTGTCTTTGTCTGGTTTAGGAATCAGGGTGCCGTTGGCCTCGTAGAATGAATTTGGAAGTTCTCCCTCTTTTTCTATTTCCTGAAATAGCTTGAAAAGTATTGGTAATAGTTCTTCTTTAAAGGTTTTGTGAAACTCTGCTCTATACCCATCTGGTCCTGGGCTTTTCTTGGTTGGTAGTATTTTGATGGCAGATCATATGACTTAAGAAATTTATCGATCCTTCACTATCTTTTATTTTATTGAAATATAAGGTTTCAAAATAATTTCTAGTCATTTTCTTTATTTCTGTAGTGTCTGTTGTGATATTGCCTTTTTCATCCCGTATGCTAATAATTTGAGTTCTCGCTCTTCTTCTCTTCATTAGCATGGCTAAGGGTCTGTCGATCTTATTTATTTTTTCAAAGAACCAACTTTTAGTTTTGTCAATTTTTTCAATTGTTTCTTTTGTTTCAATTTCATTGATTTCAGCTCTGATATTTTGCCTTCTACTACATTTGCTGTTGTTTTGCTGTTCTTTTTCTAGGGTTTTGAGATCAAGTGTGAGATCATTTATTTGTTGGTTTTCTTTTCTTTCTTTCTTTCTTTTTTTTTTTTTTTTTGCGGACTGAACTCCAAGCAATGAATTTTCCTCTTAGAACTGCTTTCATTGTTTCCCATAGATTCGAATATGTTGTGTCTTTTTTTTTTCATTTATCTCTAAGAATTTTTTAAATTTTATCCTTGATGTCTTCTGTAACCCATTGATCATTCAGTAACATATTGTTCATTCTCCAAGTGATGTAGGATTTTTCCTTCCTTCTTTTATCATTGATTTCCAGTTTCATTCCATTATGATCTGATCAGATGCATGGTATTATCTCTACTCTTTTATAATTTCTAAGGATTGCCCTATGGCATAATATGGTTTATTTTTGAGAAGGATCCATGTGCTACTGAGAAGAAAGTATATCCACTTGATGATGGTTGATATATTCTATATATGTTGGTTAAGTCTAGGCTATTAATTGTGTTATTGAGTTCTATAGTTTCTTTATTCAACTTTTGTTTTGAAGATCTGTCCAATGGTGAGAGAAGTGTGTTTAAGTCACCCATAATTATTATGTTGTGGTCTACTTGTCTCTTGAACTTGAGGAGAGTTTGTTTTATGAATGTAGCAGCACCATTGTTTGGGGGCATATATATTGATAATTGTTATGTCTTGTTGGTGAATGGTTCCCTTTAACAGTATATAGTGTCCTTATTTATCCCTTTTGATTAACTTAGGCTTGAAGTCGATTTTATTCAATATGAGTATGGCCACCCCTGCTTGCTTCCAAAGTCCATGTGAGTGGTATGATTTTTTCCAACCTTTAACCTTTAGCCTATGTATGTCTTTTCCTATCAGATGAGTCTCCTGAAGGCAGCATATTGAACAAACTGTTTTTTTTTAATCCAGGTTACCATCCTATGTTGCTTAATTGGTGATTTTAAGCCATTAACATTTAGGGTTACTATTGATATATAGTTTGTACTTCCAGTCATGTTTGTTTGTTGATTTTATTTTTAATTTGGTTTGTTTTTCCCTCTTTGATTAGTTCCCCCCCCTTTCCTGAGTTACTTCCCACTGTTGGTTTTGGCTGTTGTTTTTCATTTCCTCTTTGTGTAGGGTTTTGCCCAAAATGCTTTGCAGTGCTAGTTTTCTGTCTGCAAATTCTTTTAACTTTTGTTTATCGTGAAAGATTTTTATTTTGTTGTCAAATCTGAAGCTTAATTTTGCTGGATACAATATTCTTGGTTGGTACCCATTATCTTAGAGCATTTGAAATACATTGTTCCAGGATCTTCTCACTTTCAGCATCTGTAATGAAAAATCAGCCATTAACCTAATTGGCTTACCCCTGAATCTAATCTGCCTCCTTTCTCTTGTAGCTTTTAATATTCTTGCCTTGTTTTCTATGTTGGATATCTTCGTAATAATGTGTCTTGGTGTTGGTCTCTTGTGGTTTTGTAAATTCAGCATCCTTTAGGCTTCTAGGATTTGGACATCTGTTCATTTTTCATGTCTGGAAAGTTTTCTAAAATTATTTCATTTAACAGATTGCTCTTTCCTTTTATTTGGACCTCTATACCTTCCTCTATCTTATGTTTGGATTTTTTTATGATATCCCTTATCTCTTGGATATTTTGCTCATGGTTTCCTACCAGCCTTTCTGAGTTGACTAGACTCTTTTCAAGATGATATATTTTGTCTTCATTGTCTGATGTTCTGACTTTTACTTGATCTACTCTACTGGTAATACTCTCATTTGAGTTTTTAATTTGGTTTATAATTTTCTTCATTTCTAAGATTTCTGTTTGATTTTTTTATAACCTCTATCTCCCAGCAGAGTTGTTCTTTTGCTTCTTGAATTTGTTTATGTAATTCATTGTTGAAGTGATCTTTCATTATTTGCATTTTCTGTCTAATGACCTTTTTAAGATTCCATTCCATCTGAATCAGGTATGCTTTGAGTTCTTTATCTGACCATTTCTCTGATGCCTCTAGGTTCTGCTGTAAATTTAAGCTGTCCTTCATTGTTTGTGTTCCTTTTTTCCTTTTTTTTTTTTTCATGATGCTCACGTTACTTTGTTACATTCCAGCTCTGTTTCACTGCTGTGTTACTATTTTCTCCTATAAATTGTTTTGGTTTTGTATAGCTCTGGGATCTCTCCTTTGTGATGGGAGACAATATCTAGAGATGTTGGGTTTCATTGTAATTTAAAGTAAATTCATTTTTTTCATAAAAGGCATAGGGATTCTGGTGGCATATAGAGAACTGCGGTTTGGTCTTAGGACTTAATGTTTAAGTCAGGTGATGTGATGGTATGAGGGTTAGTATATCTTAGATACCTTGGAAGATTTCTCTACTGAAGGAGGATACTAACAGGAGAATAGACAGGAATATTCAGGGTAGCTAGGAATGTGGGAGCACTATAGAAAGCCTCGGAACATTCACCTATTTGTATTTAATAAAATACATGTAATAGAAGTTGTAATGCTTGGGAGGAAAGTTAGGGGAAGGGGAAGGAAGAAATCCATAAAAAGAGAGAGAGAGAGAAAAAGAGGTAGAAAAAAAGAAAAGGAAAAACTAAAAATTAAAAAAGAAAAAAAAAAGAAAAATGCCGCTCCTGGTCTCCAACCCGCTGCTTCTCCTGCCAGCCAGGCCCCACTCACTGGTGCGTTTCTCCAGAGATATAGCTACACTCTGGGCCTAGAGCCTCCTGGACATCCTGCTCTCTTGAATGACTGGGCACTCTCTCTGTTTGCAATTCACACAAACCCCAAGTTTGTGGAGCATGGGAGTTGGGGAGGACAGCTTATTCTGGCCTATTCCCTCTGATAGCCATGCCCCCAAGAGGTGGTGAGAAAGGTTTAGGTTTTCATCCCTGGTGGGAGAGGGAGTTGGAGGACAGGTGCCTTTCCTGTTTCCCTTGGCTCCTATAATCATGCCCACAGAGAGCTGGGGGAGATTTTTGAGTTTTCCCAGCTGTATAGATATGGTGGGCTGAGGGTCACACACCTGTTGTTGCCAAATTCGCTGTGAAGCAATCCCATCCGCCAAACTCTGATGACTTCAGTTCTCTGCTATGGTGGATGCCTGTTTCCTTCCCAGGGTGTCCGATGGGAAGGGTGAGTCTGGGCTGTTTCTCTCTGATTCACCTGTGTCTGACCACGCTGCAGCCTCTGAGATGTTCAAACATCTCCCCTAGGTTTCACTGTAGCCCAACTCCGTTGAACATTCGTGACAAGACAGCATTCAGTCATTCTGAACTCGCTCTCTGCCAGTGCAGTGGAGCAGGTCATGGGAGTGCCACCTCCCCACTGGCCACCATGCTGAATCCCCCCTATTTATTTATTTATATGGTGCTGAGGATCAAACCCAGAGCCTTGCATGTGTTAGGTGAGTGCTCTACTGATGAGCCACAACCCCAGCCCTCAAAACCATGATTTTTTTACTAATATAAAATTTTATGGTGTGGACCTGCTGTAATTTAATCTCTTATTTATTGTTGGGAAGTACTTGCTTAATCTGCTTTTACTGGGAATTTGGTTGCTTAAAATACTCTTGTTATAAGTAAGTACAGTAAACAATTTAAGCCTATATATGTGTGCTTCAGTTTTCTTTCAGAAATTTATAAATTATAAGAGTACTTACCTCAAAGAATTATAGCATCAGATAAAATGCTTTGCTGTTGCCAGTGCATATCTGATACCATCTAGATACCTTGCTGTTAGTGCAGATGTGGCTATTGGAAGTTCCACAATTAACATGGGCTTATAAACTAATTAAATAAATAAATGGAAATCTGCATAATACCCTTTTTTGGGAAAAGGATTTCACATCATGGCCCAATGAACCCCCAGGTGTTGTATCCAGGAGCCATCTTGAGAAAAAAACTATAATCTGAATTTGAACTACTGTAGGGTCAGACACCCCTCTGCACATTCCTATCTCTGGGACTTCACAGACATTTCACTGCAGTGGCTCAGTGGGTAACTGTCTCATGAACCAAACTTGGTCCAGGAGAGTGACTGACTCAAGCCCTCTAGCTTCCCTCTGTTGGGGAAGGATGTTTCAAGATGGAGAGTAATGAAGGACACTGCCCTCAAGTACCAGGAGATTAGGGAGCTTGCATTCTAAGACCAGGGACTTGTTCAGTTATGTGCAGATTCACACCGGTGTCAGGTCTGAAGGCAGTAACCTACTACTAGTCCCTCCCAGATCCACACACAGTTTTTTCCCTGTTTATGGGGAAAGAACTCAGTGGTTCCACTGTTACCCTGACCACAGTGGCCTGCTGGAGTAATTTGGAACAAACCCTGCTTCAGCTGTTGTCCTGCCTCTGGGTTGCTTAGCCTAAAACTTTGTCCAGTGCTGACCATGTCCCACTCTCAGTCACTGCTGCAAGCAGTTCAGCTGAAGGAGTCGGGAGTTAGGAAGAAACATGCTGAGCATCACCCTTCCCCTGGATTCACACAGCAAAGGGAGGCCCTGAGAGGAATTTTTCCTGGCTCTGGCCATATCTTACTCCTGCTTGTTCCATGGTGGGCACAAAAGCTAAAGGAACTTATTGGGGGGTAAAAGCCTTAGCCATTGTCTTATTCCTAGGTGTGCAGAGCTAGGGATCCCAAGGTACCACTCCTGAGATAGCACTCCTTCATAGCAACAGAGAGAAATACAATAGTTCCTGCACCCACCACACCTATTGGTTTCTGACTGTTGTCACCCCAGCACCTTGTCTGACCACTTCTGTCATGACTGAGTGAGCTCCACAGAGGGGATGGTGTGTTTTTTGCTATTGCCTTTTCCTATGATGCCCCTGAGTTTGCAGCACTGATTAGTCAGAGGGCAAGTGCTTCAGGTCACTCACTATTACGGGTTGCTGGGCCTGACCTGCCAGTGGGTGCCAGGTGCGCCTACCTTGCAGGCAGGGGGGGGGGTGGCTCTGCCGCTCTGAGGGTTGCTGGGCCTGATCTGCTGATGAGTCACAGGTCTGCCTACCTTGAATAATTTCTAATTATCTTCTGTATTTCTGAATTGTCTGTTGTGATGTTGCCTTTTTCATCCCATAAGCTAGTAATTTTGGTTCTCTCTCTTCTTCTCTTTGTTAGCGTGGCTAGTGGTCTATCAATCTTATTTATTTTTTCAAAGAACCAACTTTTAGTTTTGTTAATTTTTTCAATTGTTTCTTTTGTTTTGATTTCATTGATTTCAGCTCTAATTTTAATTATTTCTTGCCTTCTACCATATTTGATGCTGATTTGTTCTTCTTTTTCTAAGGCTTCGAGGTGTAGTATGAGGTCATTTATTTGTTGGCTTTTCCTTCTTTTAAGGAATGAACTCCATGAAATGAATTTTCCTCTTAGTACTGCTTTCATAGTGTCCCAAAGATTTCAATATGTTGTGTCTGAGTTTTAGTTTACCTCTAAGAATTTTTTAATTTCCTCTTTGATGTCTTCTGTAACCCTTTGTTCATTCAGTAGCATATTGTTTAATCTCCATGTGATGTAGGGTTTTTCTTTTCTCATTTTATTATTGATTTCCAATTTCATTCCATTATGATCAGATAAAATGCATGGTAGTATCTCAACTCCTTTGTAATTGCTAAGATTTGCCCTATTGCATAATATATGGTCTATTTTTGAGAAGGATCCATGTGCTGCTGAGAAGAAAGTGTATCTGCTTGATGTTAGGTGGTAGATTCTGTATATATCAATTAAGTCTAGGTTATTGATTATATTATTGAGCTCTATGGTTTCTTTATTCAACTTTTGTTTGGAAGATCTGTCCATTGGTGAGAGAGGTGTATTAAAATCTCCCATGATTATTGTGTTGTGGTCTATTAGACTCTTGAACTTGAGAAGAGTTTGTTTGATGAACGTAGCTGCACCATTGTTTGGGGCATATATATTAATGATCGTCAAGTCTTGTTGGTATATGGTTCCCTTGAGCAGTATGTAGTGTCATTGTTTATCCCTTTTGATTAACTTTGGCTTGAAGTCTGTTTTATTTGATACAAGTATGGACACCCCTGCTTGCTTCTGGGGTCTGTATGAGTGATATGATTTTTCCCAACCTTTCACCTTCAGTCTGTGTATGTCTTTTCCTGTAGGCAGCATATTGTTGGATCTTTTTTTTTAATCCATTCTACTAGCCTATGTCTTTTGATTGGTGCATTTAAGCCATTAACATTTAGGGTTACTATTGAGATATGGTTTATATTTCCAGCCATATTTGGTTATGTATGATACTTAACATGATTTGTTTTTCCTCTATGCTTAGTTTTTCCTTTACTGTACTACCTCCCACTGTTGGTTTTCATTGTTATTTTTCATTTCCTCTTCCTGTAATGTTTTGCCAAGGATGTTTTGAAGAGCTGGTTTTCTAGCTTCAAATTCTTTTAACTTTTGTTTTTCATGGAAGATTTTTATTTCATCTTCAATCCTGAAGCTTAATTTCACTGGATACATGATTCTTGATTGGAACCCTTTTTCTTTCAGTGTTTGAAATATGTTGTTTCAGGATCTTCTAGCTTTCAGAGTCTGTGTTGAAAGATCAGCAGTTATCCTGATTGGTTTACCCCTAAATGTAATCTGCTTCCTCTCTCTTGTGGCTTTTAAGATTCTCTCCTTATTCTGTATGTTGGGCATCTTCATTATTATGTGTCTTGGTGTGGATCTCTTATGATTTTGCACATTCGATGTCCTGTAGGGTTCTAGTATTTGGATTTCTTTTTCATTCTTTAAGTCTGGGAAGTTTTCTAGTATTATTTCATTGAATAGATTGCTCATTCCCTTGGTTTGGACCTCTGTACCCTCTGGTATCCCAATAACTCTTAGGTTTGGTTTCTTGATGTTATCCCATAATTCTTGGATGTTCTGCTCATGATTTCTTAACATTCTCGCTGAGCTGTCTATGTTCTTTTCAAGTTGAAAAACTTTGTCTTCGTTGTCTGAAGTTCTATCTTCCAAGTGTTCTACTCTGCTGGTAATACTCTCATTTGAGTTTTTAATTTGGTTTATTGTTTCCTGCATTTCCAGGATTTCTGTTTGTTTGTTTTTTATATCCTCTATCTCCCTATAGAGTTGATCTTTTGCTTCTTGGATTTGTTTATGTAATTCATTGTCAAAGTGATTTTTCATTGTCTGAATTTGATGAATAATGTCTTCCTTGAGACTCCAGATCATCTGAAGCATGTATATCCTGAACCCTTTGTCTGACATTCCATCAGCTGCAGATATTACCTCATCTAATGTTGAATTGACCTGTATTGTTTGTGGTCCTTTCTTTCCTTGTCTTTTCATACTGCTCATGATTCTTTCTAGCTTTGTGAAACTGTTGTGCTAATGTTTTTCCCCTTATATATTTGTATTGTTCTTGTATAGCTCCAAAATCCCTCTTTTTTGCAGAGAAAGACAATGTTAACAGACCCAAATATCAATAGTACATTATCTAAGCACACGTTTTCATTATTAATACATTTATAGATAGATTCTAAGACTATAGATATTGGTTTTAATTATTACTTAAGAATATATTCCTTAGTTTCATAAAAGGCGTATCATAACTGGTGGCATATAGAAAACTTAATTTCAGATGAAGGATGTTATACTTAGAGGGAAAGGAGTGAGGGTATGAGGTTAAACTAACTTAGCACCTTTGGAGAACTCTAACCACTAGACTGGTAATTTATGGAAGAATGTATAGACACAACCTCCTATCTATTTAGATAGTTACCCTATGTATAGATAGCAAAAGTTAGGAGATTGAAAGTAGGATAGAGAGAATACAAATTTAAAAAAAAGAAAGAAAAATAACAAGGAAGAAAAGAGAAATAAGAGAAGGGAAAGGGAAGTAAGATAGAAATAAAGAAAAAAATGGGGGGAGATGGGGTATATTACTTTGGTAATTACTTTGGTAATTCGGTTATTCATGCACAGTTCTTGGTTTCACATATGCTGAAGTTGTGGAAGAGAGAGAAGAAAAGAGAAAGAGAGAGAGAGAAAAAAAAAGTGTCTCAGAACACTGTTTTCCTTGCTTCCAGTAGGTGGCGTTGTCTATTCCTAGCTTGAGCCTCTGTATTCAGGGTGGTGGGTATAGCCAGTGTGAAAGGAAATGAGCTTCCACCTGTATCTTCCCTACTCTAGTCTCTGAGGTAGAAACCAGGTGCCTGTACAGTTGTTGTTTTGGGTTGATAGTTTCAACCCCCAAAAGCTTGTGGGAAATATTTTGAGTTATCGCAGCTAAGGGTGGGGGAGTTGGAAACCGGGTACCTGGATCAGTCGAAGAACCGTGCTAGTAGCCACACCCCCTTTGATGGGTTTTAAGGGTTGATGGGCTTCCTTAGGACTAGCACTTGGGGCGGGGCAGGACTTTCTCCTCTGGTCTGGCTGGGCGCCTGGTATCTTCCTCCTCCGGTCTGGCTGGGCGCCTCCATTCCTGTGGTTTTGCCACTCCGTTTTCGCTCTTTGCAGAGGCTGGTTTTGCCTCTGCCACTCCTGTGTCACTCTTTGCAGGGGCTGGCTTTGCTTCTGCCCCTCTGGAGTCCCTCTTTGCAGGTGCTGGCTTTGCTTCTGCCTCTCGTGAGTCACTCTTTTGCAGGGGCTGGCTTTGCTTATGCTACTCTGATGTCACACTTTGCAGGGGCTGGTTTTGCTTCTGCCCCTCTGGAGTCCCTCTTTGCAGGGGCAGGCTTTGCTTCTGCCTCTCCTGAGTCATTCTTTGCAGGGGCTGGCTTTGCCTCTACAACTCCGGTGTCACTCATTTCAGGGGCTGGCTTTGCCTCTGCCACTCTGGAGTCACTGTTTACAGGAGCTAGCTTTGATTCTGCTACTCTGGAGTCCCTCTTTGCAAGGACTGGTTTTTCCTCTGCCACTGCTGTGTCCTTCTTTGCAGGGGCTGGCTTTGCTTCTGCCCCTCCCGCGTCACTCTTTTTCTGCTTTGGTGTCAAGGATTCATCAGAATCCATACGTATATCCCTTTTTGTGCTTCTTTTTGGTTTATCGAAGGTTTTAAAATAGAGGTTTTGAAAATTGGTGGTTTTTCAGATTCTTCATCCTCATAACCTGGAAACATGACTGAGCACACAACAAAAATGCATGAATCAGATATCAAGTGTTTTCACTTTATTCCTTTTCCCTTCTCCCCTGATATTTTTTTTTGTCTTAAAACTGAAAAGAACTGGGGTTAGCTTGAGATTTTCCTGAAATTATAAAATGGTGGAATCACCTAAGAGCATAGAAGTATTGATGAAACTCAAGGCTTTTCAATAAAATGGAAAACTAATGAGAGAAAAGGTAAAATGTGATATAAATGAACTGACATTTGTTCAACAGGTTATGACCAATAAATAATGTGTAAGAGCTAATGGAATATGTATCCTGAAAGGAATGGGATTTAAACGAAAAATTATGACAAGAAGCAATAATTATTTCTTAAACTAGATAAAAGAAAATTCAAATGTGATTTACATATTGAATAAAAGTATGTTTCATTATGCAACATAGTAGGAGCTATAATTATTGTGATTACTATATACCACTCACTTTTCTGAACACTTTACATATTGAATCATTTAATCTTAACAACAACCATAAAGATAGTATTATTATTCCAGCTTTACAGATGAAGAAATTGAGGCACAGAAACACTAACGGAAGATAAATCATACAATTGGTAGGTGGTAGAGCTGAGAATTGAACCCATCTAGTCAGACTCTAAAATTTTAATCATCTTCTTAAAACTGCTTCTTGTAATATCTGCTAGTTGTCTTTGCCAAAATTTCCAGTCCTTCCTATCATGTACAGGTAAATCAACTCTATAAATTTCTGTGATCTAATATTCTTGAATTCATTAGCTTCTGCTAAGTATTTCTGTTTTCTTGTTTTTTTCTTCTATTTTAGTAATTTGGTTCCCTGAAATTAAGTAAAAAAAATCTAGGCTACCAAAGAGAATTGTGTGGATTCTTACTATGCAGCAGAAGCACATCTTGTTTGAGGAAACCTAATGTGTAATATAGTAGAAAGAGTACTGAACATAAAAGCTGAATCAGAAAACCTGGGTTTACTAACTCTGCTAGCTGGGTTAATTTGGGCAAACCAATTAATCACCCCAATCTCACTTTCCTTATAGTCTGCTCTGCTCACTTTTCAGAATTACTTAAGTAGACAAAAGAGCATAGTCTTGGAGACACAAATGTCAAATCCCGGCTTCAAACCTAAGTAGTTGGTAAACTTCATGTTCTTGTCTGTAAATTGGGGAGACAGTAGTTTCTATCTTGTGCAGGTGTTATGAGAATTAAATAATGTTATTTAAGTAAAACATTTGATGCAGTACATGGAACTTACTATGTAGTCAATAAATATTTGCAGGGTCTGGGTTTGCTTCTGCCCCTCCTGCATAACTCTTTTTCTGCATTGGTGTTAAGGATTCTTCAGAATCCATTCGTATATCCCTTTTTTTGTGTGTTTCTTTTGATTTTTCGGAGGTTTTAAAATTGAGGTTTTGGAATCTTATATCTTTACTTATATCCAGTGCTGAGGATCAAACCCAGTGCCTGACACATGCTAGGTAAGTGCTCTACCTCTGGATCATAACCCCAGCCCATAACTTTAGAATTTTATCAATTATAAAATAAAGCTCACCCATATTAGGTAAGACGCTAATTATAAATCAAAAGTAGTATTATAGTTTAATGTTTTCTATGTATTTAAGTTTTTGACACTCAAATAAGTATAACATTAAAAATGTACAGTAATGTCTGAACTATTTTATGAATTTTCTCTCTTGCTTTTTCTTCATTAAGTTATGAGTATTGACATTTTATTATAGATAAACTCATTTCCAATTTTCTAATGAAGATCAGTAGTAGTGTATCCCAAGACTTGATGAATTTCGAGGAATATTCCAGTATATTTTAATCTTTGACAGTGCTGCCGGTGGACTATTTCATTTTGTTTGGTGTGTGGTGGGAGTTGGAATGATATGGAGAAGAGTGAACTTTTTCATTGATGCTTGTAATCTTAAGAATTCTATGTAATATATCTCTCAAGAAAGCTGGTTCTTTTTAATCTTTCAACATTTTTAGTTTTACTATCTCTTGGGGATAATTGCTTTCTATTGTTTATAATACTGTATGACCCATTTTGAAACCTAAATCGACCTTTTAAATTATACAATTTTGTTAACCAAATTAAGTATTTTAGGATTTAATGAAGTAGTTAGTCATTGTTTATTCTACCTTTGCCCTTCCAAATTTCATAGAATTTTAAAAAATGTCAGTATTTTTCTCACCACACTGAAAAACACCTTATCACTCTTAAAAATATCTTTAAACTATTGATTATTTTAATATCTTTGCTGTTCCTTTTCTATCTTGAGCTTGATTAACAAAAATAGTTTCCTAGGATTTATTTTTTGGGATCTAGTTATACCATAAGTGATGTCCTTTTAAATTTCAACATTGCATTGAAGAAGTAAGCCACAGATCATTATTCTACCATATTCCAAGTCTCCCTAATCCCATATTTTAAAATAGTACAGAAATATTTTCTTTCACTTCATGATACTCTTTTAGTTGAAATGAAAAGCTTCATAATAAAGATTTGCAAACTTTAGCTGAAAGTTCATTCATTGCACATACAACAAAATTATAATACAATAAAAAGATTTAAAGACTTTGGGGATTATTGTGATGTACTCAGATTAAAAATTTTAAATTGGATTTATTTTTGCTAGAGATGAAAGACATGAAATAGTTATCACATTAACCTAATTTTTTGTATTTAATATGTAAAATAGAATATTGGCTGTTTTTGGACATTTTTCTTTTTCATTGTTCTTTGAACAATACAGTATAACAACTATTGCATAAAATTATGTTTTATTAAGTATTATTTAAAGTGTACAGAAGGGTGTGTATATGTATTTTTTTTGTCTTGCTAATTCCATTGCCATTTAATGGGACTTGAGCATCTGCAGCTTTTGATATCTGAGGAAGGTCCTAGAACCATTACCCAGTGGATACCTAGGGATGACTGTACAAATATACATCTTTCACATTTTTGGTAATCATTTACAGGGTGAGGGAGGGTGTAATAAAGGCTTGGAGAGTAGGACCTTTGTGATTATACCAGTTAACTGGCCAAGAATAAGAATATGGGCTTTATTAGGAAACTAATTTTAGGTTCTTAATCTATTGGTAGGAAGAGCATAATCATATCTAGACTCTGAAAGATCTGTTAAGCATCAGAGGGGTGAATCCTTAGTTCTCTGTCAGTTGATTGAATTAGAAAAGATAATATAGTTATTAGGTAATTGTGGAGGTGAGATGTAAGAGACTGAGAGAATGATGGTACTTATTTGATGGTTTGGTTTGTCTTAAATATTCCTTTGTATATTGAATTAAATTTTAAACTCCTTTTTCAAAAATATAAATTGTGTTTGAAAGATTGTATCAATAAGAATATACATTATAAGCAAACATTTTAAAAGACCAAATTGATTTTTTTTCTGGCAACTTTAGAAAATTTATTCACTAAAAACTATTCACCTCAGGAAGAGGCTTGGTCTGTGATCCCTTCTCAGAGCCCTTTATCACTCAGGGGTCTTCTGAGTAAAGCTAACACATAAAAGCAACCAACACAGATGAAACTCTTTTTATAAGAGAAAAACACAAGATCCTATCACAAGGTCCTGTGACCTCCTGTATATGGAGGAGGCATTTTAAAATGTAGGCACACAGTGATGGCTCTGAATGCATATTGCCCCTTTCAGCTTCCTCTCCTGTCCTTTTTTCCCCCTGACACACTGTCTTTGTAGAAAGAATGAGGTTTAAATATAATTATAAAGACATATTTTGACTTTGTGTTTGGAATGTTTTAAATGCTTGAAATGTGTCTTGTTAGATTGCATCTTATGAATATATATATATATATATATATATATATATATATATATATATATATTTGTAGTGTTTGGAAAATTATAATTCTATTTTGTTTTATATGGTTTCCTTGAAGAGATAAGTCATGCATTAAATTATTCCAGCGTGGAGAAATCTGAATTTAGAATACCAAAAGTAAAACATTGATTTAAATGGGAACCCTTCTATTTTTAAAAGAATTCTTTTATATACATTTAATTTCCAACTTCTTTAGTAGATGTATATTTGTACTACTAAATACTTGATTTATAGATAAGGTTTTATTAATAATCACACAAAAGGCATTTGAGACACTATATTGGAGGCAGTGTTTTGGTATAGAAAGATTGTATACTTCAGAGATAGAAAGTCTTGGATTTGAATTCTGACTCTGCTGTTTTCCAACTCTTAAACCTTGTATGCAAATACCTGAGCTTATCTGTAAAGTGGGGTTAATTATTACCAGGCAGGACTATGATAATTGCCTAGTATAAAGCAGTTTCTCAGGACCTATTTTCCCTTAGAGGAAAGTTATCTAGAAGGTAGTAGATGAGATTTTGTTCTTAACTAGTATTTTTCCCTATTATTATGATTCAGAGGACATTTTGGATAACTAAAGGAGTTCTAAATTACCATCAAAGAATCAATGCAGTTCAAAAATCAATATTCCATTATATTTTGCTGGGAGTAACTGAGGATATGTTTTCTAGACCCTAGATGACAACCAGAGATTATGGCACCCTTTTGTATGAAATTCATGTCTTCTACAGCAATATTTATAAAAGTAGATGTTTAAAATCTTAGAAGATTCGGGGCAACAGGGACATTTAAAATGATCTTAGAAGCATAAGTCTGTATTTGGGGAGTAGAAACAGCCAGGCCAGAAAATAAGGATACACAATATAAAACATCACAGCTGAAAATAGTTAATGAACTTATCTATAGGAGATAGTCCTAATAACACACAAAAGAAAGATCAGTGGGAATTTTTTAACTATAAGAGAACCTATCTTCTAATGATATCCTGTCTAGGTATATTCAGAAACAGAATCTCTAGGGAGTTACAAGTCTGTTTTAACTTCAGGAGTGTTGCTGGTCAAAGCTCCACATCTACTCCTCAAAGAAGGTTCTTTTGTGTTTCTCATCCTACCTCACAGTTTTCTTTAGTTAAGGTAAAGATTTTTTTGAGGTGCTGGAATGCATGGTAGGCATGTTCTCTACCATTGAGTTAACAACCCAGTTAATGTAAATATCTGTTTTTATAGCTTTATTTTATTTATTTATTTTTATGTGGAGCTGAGGATGGAACCCAGGGTCCTGCATGGGCTAGGCAAGCGCTCTACTGCTGAGCCACAACACCAGCCCAATGTAAAGATTTTAATCCTTGAGTAAATAATATCAATTCTACTGAAATTCGAACTACTGAATTTCTAACCTTTCTTTGTTCTTTCACAAGTCAGTTTTTTAAAACCCATTTTCCTGATCAGTTTGAAAAATGTGTCTTGTTAGTTATCATAATCACCATCTCATCTTGACATCTATTCTCTGTCAATCTTAGAGGATTTTCTTTTGTAGTAAAAATTATCAGTTGATTGTGTAGGACCCAGAGAAAATAAGCTACCTGGGAATGCATGCTTTCAATAATCTTTGGTAATAAATAACTAGAATTGGATAGAAAACCCTTATATATTGTAACAAAAGGGAAATAGATCAAAGTGAATGAAAACTGAAATATGAGGAAATCACTTAAGCAATAATGACAATTTTAAGGGAGAAAAACTTGTAATTCATGAAAGTGGGGGAACAAAAACTCAAAGGTTCTCATCACAGAAATAGATAAGTCAAGCAAATGATCCACACTTACCATATTTTCCAGAACCGCCGCCTGAAAGAGAGAAAGGCAACACATCAGTAGGTATTGGTCTTTCCCTTCTTTCCAACCTTCAAACCTCTGCATTGGAAGGAATCTGTGTCATTAATAACTAAGTTTCATTTGGTTTAATGTGGGAAACATTTCTTTCTTTTCCTCCTTCTCTTGGCTCGTTGTAGTATAGAAAGACCTTGTGATAAGCTATTTTTAAGCACCTTAATAATTAGCAAGTTTGTCTAGAGTTTCAAGGTTATAATTTATAAAACATGAGAAGTATAATGATCTTGCTTGGAAGGTATGTCTAATATATTACTTTATATAAATTATTTAAGTTATAATGTTCCTAGGTACTGAAATATGGGTGTATCTGTTGGGCTGATGTATTTAATATATATTATGTGAAAAACACAAAATAATAAACATGATATTGTGAGGAACACAATGACAGGATTATTTATCGAAGTTAGAGTATTTAAACCCTAGAAGAGGGGTTGTCAAAGTATAGCCCATGGAACAAAACCAACTTGCTGCCCATTTTTGTATGTTTTGGGAGTTACAATTGAATTTTACATTTTTAAATGGTTGTAAAACAAGAATGATAATATTTTGTGGCATGTGAAAATTATATAAAATTCAAATTTCAATGTTTGTTACATAATTTTATGTGTTTTCTATGATTGATTTTGTGCTAAAACAGAGTTGAGTAGTTGTGACAGAGACCTCATGGCTTATAAAACTTAAAATATTTATTATCTGGCCCTATATAAAAATTGTTTGCCTACACTATCTCTAGAGGAAAGGAAAGTGCTGTAAACAGATTAGGAATTTACTAATAATACTTGAGTTATTCCTGAAACTTCAAACAAGATGATAGGTTAATTGTAGAATTTTGGGATTGAAGAAATATTGTTTTTTTAAGAGAGAAGAGAGAGAGAGAGAGAGAGAGAGAGAGAGAGAGAGAGAGAGAGAGAGAGATTTTAATATTTTTTTTTTTAGTTTTTGGTGGACACAAAATCTTTATTTTTTTCATTTTTATGTGGTGCTGAGGATCGAACTCAGCAGCCTGCACATGCCAGGCAAGTGCGTTACTGCTTGATTCACATCCCCAGCCCCAGAAATATTGGTTTTTGCCACTCCCATTTCCCCAATTCTTTTTTTTTTTTTTTAAAAACTGGGGATCGAACTCAGAGGTGCTTAACCACTGAGCCACATCCTCAGCCATTTTTATTTTATTTATTTTGAAACAGAGTCTTGCTAAGTTGTTGAGACTGGTTCAAACTTGTAATCCTCCTGTCTCAGCCTCCCCAGTGGCTGGAATTCTAGCAGTGCACCACCAGTTTTTTCCTATAGGTTCCATTGACATCTAGCAGGGTATAATTAACTTTGGTAAAATAGCAGATTCCTTAGTGTGTTGGTATATTTTTCACCACCTTTATAACTCACTGTGGCGAAGTGACTGTGTTTTAAATGCTCTCTCTGCTTTCATTAATGGAGAGGCTGTCTATAGATGGTGACCTCTGAAACTGTGAGCCCCAAATGAACTTTTCCTCTTCTAAAATTTTTCATGTCAGGTTTTTCAGTCAGAGCAGTGAAAAAGCTAACTAAAGCACTATGTAAACTGTAGGTGACTGGAGTGATAGGGAATAACCTGCAGTATTAGGAATTATTAGTATTTAGTATTAGCTTTCAGTATCAAATATTAACTTCATATAATTATAACTGAGTTATGAGCTAATAATGACAGTACAGGTTGTTACTACAATGGTTAAAACATTGTTTGCTGTTAGGTCATTGAGGAAATAGTTGGATTATAGTCATCTGATAAAAATGGTTGGCTTTATGTGGGGGTTGGAGGAAATATGGAAAGTTGCTGAAAGATTATATTTATCAGAATCCCAAACAAATCAGTCATATCTCTACTGAGTGTCTTAACCAGAATTTGTTTAAGAGCTAATTTTCCTAAAAATAGTGCAACAGACAGAGATTTTTGCATCTGATAAAATATCTACCTCTTTCACAACATGTAAATTGCTTGGATTAACCAATGTCAGTTTAGAAGAATATCTTCTTGATTGATTGCCAAAAGGCCTAAAATATTAGAGGCATTTCAGAATCTGGTATCAAAAAATATAGAAGTGGGTCCTCTCTGGGATATTTTGAAAGAGTAATTAACACAGCCTAATTTTATGATAGAGTTGGTGAGGCAATCACATCACAATAACTAGAACATGAAAACTTTAAGTCCATTCTAAGAGGAACAGGCAAAGAAGGGAAAAGTATATACATACATGTTTCTTTGGAAATGTGGGAAAAACCAAAATTCCATATTCATTGATGAATTATTTCTCATGAAAATTCTCCACTGAAAAGTATGCAAGGACAGACTCTTGAAACATAGGAGGAGGAAGGATTTGATGGTGCCATTTCCACACTTAGATTTTATGACTTTCCTGCCTTCTGTCTTTTATCTTAGAGACCCATTTCTCCACTTCCTCTTTCTCCTCATCTTTAGATTTCTTTTGTGCCTTGCTTGGTTGTTGATATAATGTTTAAACTGTTGGCAACACATGTTCTCCTCTCTGTTTTTTCTCTACCCATTGGAATTTATCCTTCACACCAACTTATAATTAATCAGTTGTTCCCATAAAATGGAGGAGGGAGAATGAGAACATCAGATTTATAAGTAAGTGATTACAAATAATACCATACAGGGATAATAAAAGTTAAAATTTTAGAGAGATTAAATAATTTACCCAAAGCCACCTAGCTGATGTTTTAGCGGAAATTTAAACCTGTATGTGGCTGATTCCTTCCTTAACCATCATAATATATAGCCTTTACATCTTTACACTGATTAATATAATGTAAATGGTTTTATCCCATATTTAGAATTATTCTTTAGAGCATATCTCTAGGAAAGGAATTATTGGTTTAAAAGATTCTTCTTGTTTATGAATCTGGTAGCAAACTGCAAATTTACTCCTTAAAAGAGTTATGTTAATGTAATTGTGCCAGTATTATATGAAAGTATATTATTTACCAAAACTTTGCCAGCATTAATTATATTTAAATTTTCTTCTTCATTATGTGAAAAACAATATCTCAGGGTCTTAATTTTTCTATCCTTTACTCTTAATCCTATTTATTTTTTGTTAATCCTTGTGTGTATTTTAGTTTCTAAATTCATCAGCAGTTAAGGAAATAGTAGATGATAAGGAGGCATTATTAGGTATCATTAAAATGTGTACAGAGAGCATGGTTCTCATTGACACTCTTCAGTGAGTGAGGAGAGAAATATCTAAATTATTTGTCAGATGTGAGAGCTCCATTTCCAGAAGAAGAATAAATGAATTACTTCTACCCTGCACCCTGAACCCCATTTTCCTCAACATCTCTGGATATAAAACATATCAGGAATTATAATTTCATATGCAAATTTAGAAGGGTAATATCTTTTTCTATAGTATCCCTGTTGCATTCCCACTGCCTAGTACATGGCCCTTAATAAAAAAATTTTGAGTAACATCTCAATTTAACTTTGCCAATTCAGTTGGATTTCTGCCATCTCCTACTTTTTTCCCTTTTCTACCAAATCATTTATAAGCTCTGATAATAAAAATATCAGGTAGCATTTTCCCCCATAAGTGACAATTTTTAAAAAATGTTCAAAATAGGAGGAATAAGTTCTTGTGTTCAATAGCACAGTGGGGTGACTACAGTTCACAATGCTTCATTAGATATTGTATCAAGAATTAGAACAGAGGAACTCATTATGCCCTAAACACAAAGAATTGGTGAATGTTTTAAGAGTTGGACATGCTAATTACCTTAATTTGGTTACTACATGTTGTGTGTGTATATATATCTATGTCTGTTTCTGTATCATATCACACAGTAGCCCATAAGCATGTATATTTATTGTGTTAATTTAAAACATACATTTAAAAATGAATTAAAATAAGTAAACTGATTTAAAAAATGTTAAAAATTATTATCTTTGGTTCAGGACACTGTTAGCCAGCTCATTATTTGATTTGTCATTCATATGTTTTTTACTTCTAAAACATTTATCAGAAACTTTAGAGAAAGTTGTTCAATTTAAAACAAAAGAGACTGAAAAAACCTTGAATGTTGAGGTATTTCATGCTCTGTCACCTCTCAGGCAGAAATCTTTCTCAAAGAAAAAGAAGGCAAGGACAAACCTGTTGATGGGGAAGTGCTTGGCTTGGCACCTGCCAAGTGCAGCACCATGTCCTGAGCCCACAGTGGAAGGGACTGGGCTGAGATTCAGGTTTAGGTGAACTCCACATCTAAAAAGGCAGGACTGGGTTCTGGGCTCCTGTGATGGGCACCACAGCCTCCTTGAGGATGAGTCTGTCAACGACACTGTCCAGGCCAAACCTGGGCATAATTAGGGGGCACAACAAGAGGGAAACAGGAGCTGAATGTCCTTCCTGATGGGGGCCCTGAATCTGGGCCCTCCTTTCTGGGGGTCATGGGTGGTGGGTGGATAACAGAGAGATAGAGGAATGGCTTCCACCACAGAGCTCCAGGTATGGGGAGGGAAGGATCTTAGTGTTATGGGCCAAATAGAACTGCCATTTGGTTAGTGTGGGAAAGTAAGGAACAGTTTCTTACCAGGTAATTCTAATGGTTTTCTGATACCAGAGTTTTCCCAGAAGAGCTGGAAGGATCCCAGGCTCAGCTGTTTGTCAGTGTCAGGGTTGTTGGGGGCCCAGCACCCTGTTAGTATGATGTGCCAATAGGAAATGTTTTGCTTCAGCAGGGGTCTGCTGTCCAGCCCTGAGCCCTGCTCTCTATGCTGAGGTGCTGGAGCTCTGGGCTGGACCTGCCTCCTGCCTGCAGGTCTTGGCCCTCATCCCCATCTCTCTCCCCATCTCTAAAGATATGGAAGGGCGCTGCAGTCACTCCTTGCTCTGCTGTCTCACTTCCCTGCTTCTCCTTGTCCAGCTGTCCACAGGTGAGTGTCCCCATCTGTTTTCCTTTGTGATTGTAAACAGCAGGATATACAAACATTTGAAAATATATTTTCTCTTATTTTTTGTTTTCTTGCCTTTTTTTCATGCTGCAAGCTTTCATTCACTCATTTCATTCCTGAAATATTAATGGAATATTGATTGTTAGGTGCTATTCTATGAAAGAATCAGACAGAAATTCTGACATAAAGTTTACCTTCTAGCAGGAAAGAGTGAGTAATAACTGCAACTAGGCAGAGAGGCCTAAGTGTGTTGAAGGAGATGACCGTGATGGGAAATGCAGCAGGGCAGGGTGTGGGCAGTCAGGGGCATGGGAGGCAGGTGTGGGCAGGCAGCAGTGTTCAGTGAGGTGGTGTGTAGATGGGAACATAACCCTGGAGAAGGAGGAGTGAGCTGTAGGACTAGTTGGACGGAGGGTTCCTGCAGGGGGAGGAGGCTGTGCAGAGCTGGCAGTGTGCTGAGGTGTGAGGAAGCACAGAGGCCAGTGTTGACTGGACTAGAGCCCATGGGGAGAGAAGCAGCAGGTGAGTTCAGAGGGGTCTTGGGAAGGAGGGTCCACCTTGTCAGGCCTGGGGAGAAGTGGGGAGCCATGTGGAGGCTTTGAGCAGAGCAGCAACATGGATTAGCTCATGTGTTAAAAGGATCACTGAGGTCAGGAATCGTAGTCATCCTCCAGTTGAGATTTAATGGTTTCTGAGACCAGAGTGGAGTGACACAGAGTTTGAGAGTAGCTCTTTGGAGGCCCATTGCAGAGTGTCCTGCAGAGGTGTCATGTGGTAGCCTCAGAATCCCAAGAGCACCAAGGGTGGAGAGTGAGGTGAACTTGCTTCTTGAACATCTAGTGATGGGGGATTCTGTGAATGATGAGAGCAGGATTTTCATAGCAGTAAGTAGCATTTGGCTCTGTATTTTAAAGTGCATATGTATTTCTCTCCTCCCTCAGTGGAGGAGAAAAATATAGACTGAAGTAAATATTTTAGAATAGGAAGAGGGGAATTTCCAGAGTGTGGTTGAATGACCAGAGTGCTGACCTAGGCCGCACGTGTGCTCTTTGTCAGTTTCACATTTTTCCCGAGACAGGGGTTTGTTAGACCTGGGGTTCCCAACCTGTGCTCCCCAGACCACCCTTGGAACTCCTTGCATATGTATATTCATTGGCCTACCCCAGATCTAGTGAATGAGATGCTCTGCAGTGGGATTCAGTGATGTGTGCTCCATAAGGCATCCTAGTGGCTCTCGTTCATGAGAGTATGAGGATCACTGAATTAGAGATTTTTTCATGGGAGAGCCTGGGACCAGGAGCAGAAGCCAATGAGGAAGTGTCTGGCTTCATTTTTGGCTACATCATAATGATCAGAAGATCTCTTCCAAATCCATCAGATTTCTGGCTCCTGTTCCAGCTTTCCTGGCCTTCCTACTTGATGGTGTGTGTTCTTGTTTTTTGGTCTGTGTCTCTCTAGCTTTCTCCCCATTATGTCTATGTCCACAGAGCAGTTCCAGGTTGTTGGCCCTTGACATCCCATTGTGGCAGTGCTGGGTGAGGATGCCCTACTGCCCTGCTCCCTAGTCCCAGCCATGAATGCAGAGAACATGAAGGAAAGGCTCAAAGGGAGTAGACATTTAGCCAGGTGAATATGTGGGGGCCCAGAGTTTAAAGTTGAGGGAGCACCTGTTATGAAACCTTTGAGTTACAAGTATGGTTGATTATTCAGGGTATAATGAGGCCATCATTGTTGGTAGGAGGAGTGAGGAGGAGGATGGTAAGAAGTGGCAATACTGGAATAAAGAGATGGTCCTGTATTGACACCACTCTCAGGTGTCAGGATGAGGTAATTAGGAGTGGACACCTGGGCTGGCACAAGAGCCCTGGATGTTGATGGGCTGGAAGGCAAAAAGGCAGAGGGCATACAACATGGTGATTGTGGCTACTTGCATTTGACCAGATAGTTCTTGGGGTTGAGTGTGAGGGCCCTGAGGGTCTCAGATGGTGGAGTTTGGGGAGAAGTGTTGGAGAGGAAGGCAGTTACCAGGTCAGTAAAGGCTTTGTGTGTTGTGTTATGGAGTTTGGATGCAGAGTAGGGGGAATCCTAAACAGAGCCTTGCTGGCAATGCTCATGTTGGCAGCTGTAAATGGATGGATGGGAGGTGAGCAAGAAGGAGGCATGGAATGCAGTTATAATGTAGAGAGAATGACTGCCTGACCTGAGGCATGGCAGTGGGGTGGGAGAGGAGGGATCAGACAGGTTTAGAAACTAGAGTCAACTGAGTAGATTTGTGGGCCCAAACTTTGGAAGGCCAGTAGAAGACTTCAGAGACTTCCAGGGTTTTATTTGAACTATTTGTTGTTTGTGGCAGGTCTATTGATACCTATGTGTCAGAAAGGAATTTCCAGAAAGGAATTTCATATTTCTTTTTATAGCCAAGCAAATATAATCTCCTGTATACTTGTTTTGAAGATGAAGAATAACAAATCCTGAACTAAGAGGGCTCAAAGCTGTATTTGTTTCACATAACTCATCCTAAATTTACATGGTAGTTTTTGGATCTGTGTCATCTAGTAGGATTTATCAAGAAGCAAAATAAACTTCTCCAGCTTTATGACAGGAAGTAGTTTTACAACTTGGAGTAAGATTTCCACCCAAGTTAGGCTCCTATCTTTCCACAGAAAAGGGGGCAAAGGGATGCTATCTTCCCTGATGTTTACATTTCAAAGAATTGGTTCCCAGGTTCTTGAGAAAGGCATTCCTGAGCCAAAAATCTGGCAATAAACCTAATCAGTTTTTAAAATCATATATCAACATTTCAAAAGAGGAGAAAGTGCAGTTCTGTAATTGAAAGTTCCTAAAGCAAATGGTATAATAAAAAGGAATAGCGTATTCTTTTTTTCAACATGGAAAATTAAGGTTTTTACTTGTAATTTTTATTTGTTCTTAAGTCAGCTGAAAAGTTCACCAGGTGCATCTTGGTTGGGTGTGCTGATGTTTTAGGTGGTCATTTGGCTGAACTAGAGCAGCTGTAGCAGGTTGACCATGCAATGTCACATGAGTCCATCATCCACTGGGTAGCTCACTACTGTCCTGCTGTGAAAATGGCAGAGGGTAAAACCAAGGTGCAAGTGCTTTTCAAACCTCTGCACTAGTCACATTAGCTAATTTCTCATAGGGTAAATCCAATCCCATGCCTGGGCCCAGAGGCAGAATGTAAAGGCAATAAAAAGTTTGTGGAAGTGGGAGAACTGGCTTTGAAGAAGGGTGAGGAATTAGGGAGATTTTAATAATCATTTTATCACAAGTGGTCCAAGTTTATGAATTCACTTCTGGAGTTTTGAGTTTAAAGTGTACGTGTGGAAACCTGGTAAAGATAACTCATGGAAACATGGGTATAGGGGAAGAAAATTCAGGAAATAAGGTGGTCACACAGAGAGGCAGATGTCCTAGGAGAGTGTGTGAGGTAAGAAGATAGGAGGTTCAAGGAGGGAGCCCTGGGACCAAATTCTTCCTGTTTCCTTTGGTTCTCATGATTGGGAAGAAGAGCCCTCTGCCCTGTGTGGGTCCCTGTGCTCCTTCCTTTTCTTCTATCTTCCCATAGAACTCCAAGAATTCAACATGATAATGACCCCTCTAGATGTGTAACCTGTAGGCAACTCTGGGGTCTCAGGGCCCAAGGAGGCCTTCTGGGGTTCCACCGCTTCTTTCCCAGAGGGTAGGGCTCTGACCCCCACGCGCACATAGAAGGGCCAGAAGAGGATGGAGTGCGTGTGGTGTGCAAAACCTCAGGATAGTTCCCAAAGCCTCAGTGGAAAGAACTCAGTGGAAAGAACTTCCCAGCACTTTTTGAGGCCCACACCCAAGACAGTGAGGAGCTGTTTAGCGTGGAGGCCACTCTGGTGGTGAGAGACAGTTCTGTGGGGAATGTGACCTGCTCTGTCCTCAACCCTGTCCTGGGCCAGGAGAAGGCCATGGCTATTTACATCCCAGGTCAGTGCTGCTTCCCACTCCCAGCAGAGCTGTGGGGAGGGCTGGCCTCTCTGAGTGTGCTGGCTCTCCTGGGTGTGCCCCTGACCTGTGTCTGCCTGGCCACAGAGCCCTTCTTCCCTCAGGCTTCTCCCTGGAAGCCAGCATTTGCTGTGATCCTGACCATGCTGGGCTCCTACTCTTGGGGGCTTGCTATTTAAGCACCAAAGAACATTCCAGAAGGATGCAGGTGAGGCAGGAAAAGCAGCATCTGCAGTGGCTTAAGGAGGAGGAACAGCAGGCAAAGGAAGAGGTGCTGAAGGCCATTGGTAAGACCCCACAGGGTAAGTGCAGACCTGGTGGTGAGTGGGACAGCTGACAGGGGACAGAGTCTGAGGTCTAGCTCTCTAGGGAGATCCAGGGTCCTGGGACCAGTGGAAGTATTTGAGAAGATCAGAGAGGACAGCTAGAGACTGGTAGGGTTGGGTGCATTTGTAGTTAGAAATTCTAGTAAACAAAAAAAGTTTTTCTGGAGTTTTCTAGGCACACAGTCTTTCGTTTTCTTGGAGATGGGGGTTTATGCTCTTTTCCATTTTCTTTCAGATGAACTCAAGGCAGATCTCAGTAAGTTCTGCTTTCCCTCCTGAATTTTGTATGTTTCCTTGGTAGCAGATGTTTTAGTTCCTAGCTCCCCTATTTCTTCTTTTTCATAGTAGAGGAAAACTGCATATCTATCTGGTAAGTGACTTTCCAGGTATCTCTGATTTCCTTCTCCTACCTGTGTCCTGGTGTCCCTTCTCCTGTCTCTATCTAGGAACAGTCATGTGGGTCTCCATCGCTGGGAGGCTCATTTGGAAACTTGTGGAAGTCAGAACCCTGATCCCTGAGCTTTCCAAGATCTGGGCTGCTATTTCCTACCTACAGCTTGGAAACTTGGGTGTGTAATAAGATGCAGAATACTATACAGACAGACCTTTTGTCTGTCTAGTATTCTGCATCTTATTTCGACCTTGGCTTGCCCACCTTATATTGTGCAAAATGCTATCCATGAATTACTTGAGGGTCTTCTTTAGTTTTGGCAGCCAGGGAGGTTTTAGGTTTAACTTTGAAAACTATGTGTGGCTCTACCATGCAATAGATTGCCCAAGACAAATAACCTTTCTCTCTACTCTACTACAAAGATACTTCATAGTAGCTGTGGAATTGGATGTAACCCGTTGGGAATTGGAAAGCCCACCTATAACCTTTTTTGGTGTAGGAGATTCTATGGACGTCCTCTGATATTCCCTGATATAAAAAAGCAAGCGTGAACTCCATTTTGCACTTTTAGTATAGAAGCTCGATCTATATGATTGACTACCCTGCCCCACTCCTGATTTCTGAAAATATTTTCTGTGTCCTGTGGTCTGTTTCATTGTTTTATTTTTCCTAGCTTTTATTTTGCAGCCAGCATATTCCATTGGTGGGAACCACATTACCATCACCTGCGTGGGTCTCATGTGAGAATATGGATTTTTAATTTTCAATGCATCTATCTGTTGGTCTGCACCTAGAAGTTTAAAGGCAGATACTAAAAATTTGTTAAATGATCTATATAAGTAAATGGAGTAATTAAGTTTAGGAGTGTGGCTTTCTCTTCATCTCCCAACAAATCATCATCCAGGGATTTTGTTTTCTCCAACTCCCAAAGGTGCTAATTCAAGTGGGCTGCTCACCACATGTGGGAATGTGGTGGAGTGAACCAAGTACTTCCTAAAGAGTGGTTATTATTCTCTAGAAATATTTCACATGTGAAAAGTTGGGTAGTTTTACCCCATAACTCATTTCTGTCTTTAAATCATTCTTCATTTTTGGTAATTTCCCAAATGTCTTTTTTAATTTTGTTTTTTCATTTGTGGTCCTGAGTTGTGACCCTGGTGCTTCAGGCATGCTCTGCAAGCCTTCTACCACGGGCTACATCCCTTCTCCTTTCCCAAATATATCATTGCCAGCAAAAGCCTGGCATATGTATATAATATAATGCCTTCTGACAATTGTGGAATGATTTATATTTTATTCTCTCAAATATTTTAACACAGACTATAATTTTTATCCTTAGTGGCAAAACTGAATAAAGACAGAATATGGATTTTTATGAGTTTTGAGGCATATGTTTTCCTGACAGGGAAAGCAGTGGGACAGTGGCAGAAGTTCGCCTGGAAAGCAACTGGCTTGATCTGTGGTTCAGGGAATTTCCCACAACACCCTGTGGACCTTGCATACTGCAAGAGGCCATCTCCTTTCTGGTCTCTGTCCTCCTGTGGGTAGAATGGAGCAGAGGCCAGGGCAGGTACATTCATAATTATTGGGCTTGTTTGAGCTGTGGTCTCACCACTGTGTGTTTCCTTTCAACCTGGAGGAAGGCCCCCTGTATGCAGGTAAGTGACTCTGATGTTTCCTTGGCCGTCCCTCCTCCAGGGTCCTCCTCTGCCCTTCTGTATCAGTGGCCTCCACCCAGGATGGGATGGGTTTTCCTGCTCTTTCTTCTCTAATTTGTTTCCAACCTTCCCAGTAAACACTTTTAATTTCTCTTGAGTCTTTTTTTTCATAGTCCATGCACATTATTCTGCACCCCTCCCTGTCCAAACTAACCAAAGCCAAGTACAACAGGAAAGGAAAATTCTCCTAAAAGGAGAGAAAATTATTGTCATTTGCATTGGAAGACCACAGGGACTTCTCCTTGGGATTGAACCACAGAACTTACCTCACATTACTGTATTTAAATCATTCTTCATTTTTTAAACATCTTTTTAAGTTGTAGGTGGACACAATACCTTTATTTTATTTTTATATGGTGCTGAAGATGGAACCCAGTGCCTCATGCATGCTAGGTGAGCACTCTACATCTGAGCCACAACCTCAGCCCTAAAACATTCTTCAATTAATTTACCAAATGTCTTTTTAAAAATTCTGATTTTAGCTTTTCATTTTGTGGGGGTGAGGAGTGAACACTTTTTAGGTTTATCCTCTACTTCAGGTTAGGGTTATCTGTACCCACTGAAAACATCATGTTCAACTGCTGTTAGTTGGTGGTGCAGTAACACTGGAGAGTTCAGTTGTGAGGAGAGCCTAGATGGACCAGGGTTATAACTGTGGATAGGAATTGCTTGTCTCCATAAAATTTTAGAAATCATATTTGACAGTTTATGACTTTCATCTTTCTAATGTGGGGACTTGGTTTTATATTCCTTTTACCTCAGATTCCTACCCTCTGGGTCAAGGTTTGGTTTTGTTGTTTCTTCCTGGTCCTCTGGATATTGGTCTTCTCTCAGCCACCTCCTACTCTGACTTGCTGTCCTAGTGGGGTTGCTTCTAAGCACCTTAGAAGCAACTTGGTTGCTGAGAAATGAGTTTCTGGTGTTCTAAATTTGGGGTCCAAGATGCTAAGGGGGGGTATGTGAACCACATGAAACTATATGCAAACTATTCTCAGGAACAAAATGCAAGTTAATGTTCACAACAATTTTTTCTGCTTTTAAGAGAATTTTGTTTTGCCTGTTGGGCTTGGTCTTTGATTTGTTTTAATGTATAAAGATAATAAAAGGAGGAACCTGGGGAGTTTAAAATTGTTTACCTGAGAAAGGGTATGGAACAAATCAATGAAGAAAGGATGAGGTGGGAGGAGAGAGGGGATCAGAAGGAAAGTAGAGTGCCCGAGATTCACATAGACATTTTGCTGAAGCAGTGAGAGCTGGAAAATCACATCCAAGGTGGTTTGAGTTGAGTGTGAAGAGGATTTGCAGGTTCTTTGTGTGCATGAAATGTAACCAACTCCTTGATACATCTTTGAGAGTTTTCAGTGAATATATATATTGTGTGTGTGTGAGTTTGTGTGTGTGTGTGAATTCCATTAAGCCATTTCTAAGTAATCATCTCATTGAGTTTGCCTGTGATAATGAGACCACTTCCCCCTTCCAGTAGCAGTTATGAAAGGCATATTCTAAGGCAGTTTCCAATGCAATGAAAGATTATCCAGAGGACTCTTGAACTCTGGGGGTGAGTTTAGGACCTTTGCCATATGAATTTGTATAATATGCCCTTTTCTTGCTCTGGATATATTCACTGCAATTTGTGTCTTCATACTTGTACTTTGGATAATAATGATCATCACATTCCACCATCATTTATAACCCCATGTCCCCTTCATTCCCCTCCAACCTCTCTGCCTTATCTAGAGTTCCTCTATTCATCCCATGCTCTCTTTCCCTATTCCACTATGAATCAGCCTCCTTATATCAAAGAAAGCATTCAGTATTTGTTTTTTGGGGGGGATTGGCTAACTTCACTTAGCATTATCTTCTCTAACTTCATCCATTTACCTGCAAATGCCATGATTTTATTATCTTTTATTGCTGGGTAATATTCCATTATGTATACATGCCACAGTTTTTTTTTTTATCCATTAATCTATTGAAGGGCATCTATATTGATTCCACAGTTTAACTATTGTGAATTCTGCTGCTATAAACATTGATGTGGCTGTGTCCCAGAATACCACAGGGGTGGTATTCTGTTTTTACATCCTTTAGATATAGACCAAGGAGAGGGATAGCTGGATTAAATAGTGGTTCCATTCCCAATTTTCCAAGAAGTCTCCATACTGCTTTCCAGATTTGCTTCACCAATTTTCAGTCCCACCGGCAGTGTATGTATCATTTTCCCCATGTTCTCACCAACACTTATTGTTGTTGGTCTTCATAATAGCTGCTATTCTGACTGGAGTGAGATGAAATCTTAGAGTGGTTTGACTTTCATTTCTCTAATTGCTACTGATGATGAATATTTTTTCATGATTGATTGTATATCATCTTCTGAGAAGTGTTTGTTCATGTCCTTGGCCCATTTATTGATTGGGTTATTTGTTGTTTTTTTTTGTGCTTAGCTTTTTGAGTTCTTTATAAACCCTAGAGATTAGTGTTCTATCTTATGTCTGAGGGGTAAAGATTTGCTCCCAAGATGTAGTCTCTCTATTCACCTCACAGATTGTTTCTTGTGCTGAGAAGAAACTTTTTAGTTTGAGTTCATCCTACTTATTGATTCTTGATTTAAATTCTTGTGCCACAGGAGTCGTATCAAGAAGTTGAATCTAACCCCACATTATGGAGATTAGGGTCTATTTTTTCTTCTATTAGACACAGGGTCTCTTGTTTCATTTCTAAGTCCTTGATCCATTTTGAGTTGAGTTTTGTGCATGGTGAGAGATAGGGGTTTAACTTAATTTCCAGTTTTCCCAGCACCATTTGTTGAAGAGGTTATCTTTTCTCCAATGCATGTTATTGCACCTTTGTCTAAGATAGGGTTAGTCTTTGTGTCCTCTATTCTGTACCATTGACCTACCAGTCTGTTTTGGTGCCAATACCATGCTGTTTTTGTTACTATTGCTTTGTAGTATATATATAGTTTAAGGTATGGTATTGTGTGTGGTCTGGTTACTGGTGTGACCAATTGGTCTCTCTGCTACCTCAATCATGGGGAGTAGCAGCAGCAGAGTCAACACACAGACAGTGGGAGCTGGTGAGAGCTGGCAGGTGACAACCATTGTCGAATTCCAGGCAATCTTGTTTAATGTGGAAGTGATTACAATTGCTATAGAATGCATCTTCCAATCATACTTAAGCAATCAGGTTATACAACATGTAGAAACCAATTATCTTATGATTAATGTAGCCACACTATGAGGAAGCTGTAAATATTGCTATATGATGAAAGGCAGACTGGAAGGATTATTGTCCCTAGGGGAGGGGACCTTATTAGTCAGGGGTTTCATGCCCTGACACACCTAACTCATGGTTTCCTAGCCTTGTAGCTTGGCAATGCTGACCTCAAGCACTGAGGATATGGTTTCACTGACAGCTTGCTAGAGCAGAGCGCCCCCTCCTGCAGGTGTTTCTGTAAAAGCGTAGGTCCTCCTAGCACTCTGAGCTGCCCGTATCTGCTAGCTGTAAACCAAAAGTTATTCTAAAATGGTATAGTGATGCCACCTGCTTCACTGTTCCTGCTAAGGATTGCTTTAGCTATTCTGGGTCTCTTATTTTTCCAGATGAATTACAAAATTGCTTTTTTTATTTCTATGAGGAATACAATTGGAATTTTGATCAGAATTGCATTAAATCTTTGTAGTGCTTTTGGTAGCATGGTCATTTTGATAATATTAATTCTGCCTATCCAAGAGCAAGATAGATTTCTCCATCTTCTAAGGTCTGCTTTGATTTTTTTAGGGTTCTTTAATTTTCATTATATAGATCGTTCACCTCTTTCTTTAAATTGATTCCCAGGTAATTAATTTTTTGGAGGCTATATAAAATGGGGTAGTTTTCCTCGTTTCCCTTTCTGTGGATTTGTCACTGATATACAGAAATGCCTTTGATTTATGGGTGTTGATTTTATATCCTACTTTGGTGAATTCACTTACTAGTTCTAGAAATTTTCTGGTGGAACTTTTAGGGTTTTTCAAGTATAGAATCATATCATCAGCAAATACTGCCAATTTGATTCTTCATCTTTGTGTGTGTGTGTGTGTGTGTGTGTGTGTGTACCCCTTTAATTTCTTTCATCTAATTGTTCTGTCCAGTGTTTCAAGAACTATGTTAAATAGAAGTGGTGAAAGAGTGCATCCCTGTCTTGTTCCAGTTTTTATTTTTTATTTGATTAAATTGATTTTATTATTTTTTTAAAGTACAGACAACAGTGGAATGCATTATAATCCTTATTACACATATATAGCACCATTTTTTGTATCTCTGTATTTAAATATGTGCACAACAATTTATGCGATTATACATATACTTTTTTTTGCATTACAATTCTTAATACACATATATACCAAATTTTTATATCTCTGTTTGTATATAAGGTATGTTGCCACCCAATTCAAGTCTTCATACGTGTACTTTGTATAATGATGACCATCACATTCCACCATCCTTGCTAATCCCCTTCCCCTTCCCTTTATATATCCTAGAGATTAGTGCTCTATATGATTTGTGAGGGGTAAAAATTTGCTCCCAGGATTTGGGCTCTCTGTTCACCTCACCGATTGTTTCTCTTGCTGAGAAAAAAACTTTTTAGTTTGAATTCATCCAATTTATTGATTCTTGTTTTTAATTCTTGTGCTATAGGAATCTTATTAAGGAAGTTGGGACCTAATCCCACATGATGAAGATTAGGGCCTAATTTTTCTTCTGTTAGATGCAGAATCTCTGGTTTTATTCCTAGGTCCTTGATCCATTTTGAGTTAAGTTTTGTGCATGGTGAGAGGTAGGGGTTTAATTTCATTTTGTTGTGTATGGATTTCCAGTTTTCCCAGCACCATTTGTTAAGATGCTATCTTTTCTTCAGTGCATATTTTTTTGGCACCTTTGTCTAATATAAGGTAATTGTAATTTTGTGGATTAGTCTCTGTGTCCTCTATTCTGTACCATTGATCTACTGGCTTGTTTTTGGTGCCAATACCATGCTGTTTTTGTTACTATTGATCTGTAGTATAGTTTAAGGTCTGGTATAACAATACCACCTGGTATTACAATTGATTTAGCTATTCTGGGTTTCCTATTTTTCCAGATGAATTTCATGACTGCTTTTTTCTACTTCTATGAGAAATTCCATTGGGATTTTAATAGGAATTGCATTAAGCCTGTATAGTGATATGGTAGTATGGTCATTTTGATAATTTAATTCTGCCTATACATGAGCAAGGTAGATCTTTCCATCTTCTAAGATCTTCTTTGATTTCTCTCTTTAGGCTTCTGTAGTTTTCATTGTACAGATCTTTCACCTCTTTTGTTAAGTTGATTCCCAAGTATCTTATTGTTTTTGAGGATATTGTGAATGAAGTAGTTTTTCTCATTTCCTTCTCAGAGACTTTGTCACTGACATACAGAAATGCGTTTGATTTATGGGTGTTGATTTTATATCTTGCTACTCTGCTGAATTTAGAAGAGTTCTAGAAGTTTTCTGTTGGAGTTTTTTGGGTCCTCTAGGTATAGAACCATATCATCAGCAAATAGTGTTAGTTTAAGTTCTTCTTTTCCTATACTTATTCCTTTAATTTCTTTCATCTGTCTAATTGCTCTGGTCAGTGTTTCAAGAACTATGTTGAATAAAAGTGGGTGAGAGAGGGCATCTCTGTGTTGTTCCAGATTTTAGAGAGAATGCCTTCAACTTTTCTGTTTAGAATGATGTTGGCCTGAGGCTTAGCATAGATAGCCTTCAGCATGTTGGGACATGTTCCTGTTATCCCTAGTTTTTCTAGTGTTTTGAACATAAAGCGGTGTTTGTATTTTGTCAAATGCTTTTTATGCATCTATCAAGATTATCATATGATTCTTATCTTTAAGTCTATTGATGTGATGAATTACATTTATTGATTTCCATATGTTGAAATAACCTTGCATCCCTGGGATGAATCCCACTTGATCAAGGTGTACAATCTTTTTGATATGTTTTTCTATATAATTTGCCAGAATTTTATTGAGGATGTTTGCATCTATGCTCATTAGAAATGTTGTTCTGAAGTATTCTTTCTTTGAAGTGTCTTTGTCTGGTTTTGAAATCAGGGTGATATTGGCCTCATAGAATGAGTTTGGAAGTACTCTCTCTTTTTTGATTTCCTGAAATAAATTGAAGAGTATTGGTATTAGTTCTTCTTTGAAGGTCTGATAAAACTCAGCTATGTATCCATTTGGTCCTGGGCTTTTCTTGTTTAGTAGTCTTTTGAAGGCTTCTTATATTTTCTCATTTGATAGTGGTCTGTTTAAGTTGTGTATGTCTTCCTGACTCAATCTGGGCAGATCATATGAAGTAAGAAATATATCAATGCCTTCACTATCTTCTATTATATTAGAGTATAAGTTTTCAAAATAATTTCTAGTTATTCTCTATATTTCTGTAGTGTCTATTGTGTTATTGCCTTTTTCATCACATATGCTGGTGATTTGAGCTCTCTTTCTCTTCATTAGCATAGCTAAGGATCTGTCAATTTTATTTATTTTTTCAAAGAACCAACTTAATTTTTGTCAATTTTTTCAATTGTTTCATTTATTTTGATTTCAGCTCTGATTTTAATTATTTCTTGCCTTCTACTTCTTATGATACTGATGTTTTCTTCTTTTTCTAGGGCTTTGAGATGTAGTGTGAGGTCATTTATTTGTTGACTTTTTCTTCTTTTAAGGAATGAACTCCATGAAATGAATTTTCCTCTTAGTACTGTTTTCATAGTGTCCCAGAGATTTGTATATGTTGTGTCTGTGTTCTCATTTACCTCTAAGAATTTTTTAATCTCCTCCTTGATGTCTTCTGTAACCCATTGTTCATTCAGTAGCATATTGCTCTGGCTCCATGTGATGCAGAAATTTTATTCTTTATTTTGTCATTGATTTCCAACTTCATTCCATTATGATCTTATAAAATGCATGGTAGTATCTCTACTCCTTGGTATTTGCTAAGAGTTGCCCTGTGGCATAGTATATGGTCTATTTTTGAGAAGGATCCATGTGGTGCTGAGAAGAAAATGTATCTACTTGATGCTGGTTGGTATATTTCCATATATGTCAGTTAAGTCTAAGTCATTAATTGTGTTATTGAGCTCTATTGTTTCTTTATTAAACTTTTGTTTGGAAGATCTGTCCAGTGGTAAGAGAGGTATATTAAAGGCACACATGATTATTGTGTTGTGGTCAATTTGACTCTTGAACTTGAGAAGTTCCCTTGAGCAGTATGTAATGTCCATCTTTATCCCTTTTGATTAACTTTGGCTTGAAGTCTGTTTTATTTGATATGAGTATGGAGATTCCTTCTTGCTTTTGCAGTCCATGTGAGTGGTATAATTTTTCCAAACCTTTCCCCTTCAGTCTGTGTATGTCTTTTCCTATCAGATGAGTTTCCTGGAGGAGAATATTGTTGGATATTTTTTTAAAAAATACAATCTGCTAGCCTATGTCTTTTGATTAGTGAGTTTAAGCTATTAATATTTAGAGTTACTATTGAGACATGGTTTGTATTTCCAGCCACATTTGTTTATTTTTGTTATTTTACTTGAACTGATTTTCTTCTTTGATTAGTTTTTCCTTTAGGTTACTACCTACCATCTGCTGATTTTCATTGTTGTTTTTCATTTCCCCTTCATGAAATATTTTGCCAAGGATGTTTTACAGTGCCAGGTTTCTAGCTGTAAATTCTTTTAACTTTTGTTTATTGTGGAAAGTTTTTATTTCATCTTGAAATCTGAAGCTTAGTTTTACTGGATACAAGATTCTTGGTTGGCACCCATTATCTTTCAGAACTTGCTATATATTGTTCCAGGATCTTCTAACCTTCAGAATCTGTATTGAAAATCTGCCTTTATCCTAATTGGTTTACCCATATATGTAATCTGTTTCCCTTCTCTTGTGGCTTTTAAAATTCTCTCCTTATTCTGTATAATTCAGAAGTTGGGCATTTTCATTATAATGTGTCTTGGTGTGGATCTGTTTTGATTTTGCACATTTGGCATCCTGTAGGCTTCTTGGATTTGGATTTCCATTTCATTCTTCATGTCTGAAAAGTTTTCTGATATTATTTCATTGAACAGATTGCTCATTTCTTTGGTTTGGACCTCTATGCCTTCCTCTATCCCAATAACTCTTAAATTTGGTCTTTTTATGCTATCCCTTATTTCTTAGATGTTCTGCTTGTGATTTCTTATTATTTTCACTGTGCTGTCTGCATTCTTTTCAAGATGTTATACTTTGTCTTCGTTGTCTGATGTCCTGTCTTCTAAGTGGTCTATTCTTGTGATGCTCTCATTTGAGTTTTTAATTTGGTTTATTATTTCTTATATTTCAAGCATTTCTGTTTGGTTTTTGGTATAACCTCTATCTCCCTGTAGAGGTGACCTTTGCTTCTTGGATCTGTTTATGTAGCTCATTGGCAAAGTGATCTTTCATTTTCTGTATTTGTTATCTAATGTCTTCTTTAAGATTCCAAATCATCTGATTCATGTATAATCTGAAATCTTTCTCTGTCACTTTTTTCTGCTGTAGCTGTTAATTTTTTGTGTTGTCTTAAATTGTTTGTGCTACTTTCTTCCCTTGTCTTTTCATGTTGTTTGTGCTTCTTTCCGGAAACTGTGGAACTGGGGTGTTTTTGCTCATATTCTATAGACTTGTAGTGCTCTTGTGGAGTTCCAAGATCCCTCCTTTGTGGGGAATGACAATGTTGACAGTTCCCAATATCAACAGTACATCACCTATGAACAAATTATTGTTATTAAGACATTTATAGTTAATTTCAATGTCTAGAAATTTTGGATTCAATTATTATTTAAATATAATCAGTAGTTTTATAAAAGTTGTACAGTTTCTGGTGGCAGACAGAGAACTGGGGGTTGGGCATATGACATTATATTAAGGGGGAAAGATATGAGGGTATGGGATTAACATAATGTAGGAAATTTGGAGGAGAACTCTAATGAAGAGGGTTAGTAGCAGGGGAATAGACAGGAGGGTAGACAAGTACATAGAAGCACAGTAGAATGCGTAAAAACAAACACATATATGTATTTAGGAAATTACAAGAAGTGAAAATAATAAAAATTAGTAGGTTGAAAGAGGAACAGAGAAGGAAGAAAAATAAAAAGGAAAGAAGGAAAGAGAAAATAGAGAGAGAGAAAGAAAAGAGGGGGTTCTTATGCAAATCCTCTATATTATATTATTCTGGTGACTCAATTCTTAAAGTTCTATTTCATGCAATATTCTTGGTTTTATATATGTGGAGGTTGTGAGGACCAGAGTAGGAAAGGTAGAGGAGAAAGAAAGATGGTAAAATAGAAGAGAAGAAAACAAACAAACATAAAACAAAAAAAGAAGATATAAACAAACAAATAAAAATACTCTTAGAATTCTGTTTTCTTCTCTTTTCTTCCAGTAGTTGGAGCTGTCTATTCAATGCTTGAGTCTCTGCCCTTACGGTGGTGTTGATAACCAGTGTGAGAAGACTTGAGCTCTCCCTCTCTTGCCTGGAACTTCCCTAATCTTGGTTTCTCTGAGTTGCTCCCAGTTTTTAGATCCCTCCCCTCTATTGCTTATCAGGTCTCAACTGAGGGACTTCTTGCTCTTCGCCCTTGGTTTGCACCAGGTGGGCAGCGCCCTAGTTGTACTGCACACCTGTTCAATTGAGAGCTGTTTTTGTGTTGGAAAGTAACTGTGCCAAATTATCACAGCTGGAGGGAGGGAGAGTTGGAAAACAGATACCTGTTCAGTTGCATATCCATCCACACTGGTAGCCATGCCCACCAAACAATGGCGAGAAATATTTTCCAAGATGAAGCCACGTCTGTTTCCTGCATAGGGGTGTCTGGTGGGGGTAGCTGGGATGTCCTTTTGCTGTTGCTAGAAAGTTGTCTGGTGACCTGCTTTGGAGCACAGTGTAGTCTGGAGTTCTGTAGCTCTGCAGAGATGCTGATTTGGTGTTTCTACTTCGCTGCTTGAGAGCTGCGCTTGTGCTCAAACTGCAGGATTTGGGACCAGAGTCTGGAGTCTTACCGGAAGACAGAGTCTCTGAGTTCTGTGTGGTGTTCGCAGCTCTGGTGGATTCCGTGAAAATCCACGTATGTGGTCCTGTCACACACTCTGAAATGCTGTATTTTGTCAAGGCGAGTCCCTATGGAGAAGCTACCCATAGCTGCAGCACACAGCAGCCAGAAACGGTATCTCTTCTACTCCACCATCTTGGATCCTTCGTGTTCCAATTTGTAGAGGGAATGCCTTCAAGTTTTCCCCATTTAGAATGATGTTGGCCTGGGACTTAGCATAGGTAGCCTTTATGATGTTGAGATATGTTTCTGTTATCCCTAGTTTTTATAGAGTTTTTGAACTCTGTATTTTGTCAAATGCTTTTTCTATGTCTATGGAGATGATTCTTTAAGTCTATTGATGTAATGAATTACATTTATTGATTTTTGTATGTTTAACTAACCTTGTATTCATGGGATGAATTCCACTTGATCATGGTGCATGATCTTTTTGATATGTTTTTTGTATTTGATTTTCCAGAATTTTATTGAGAATTTTTGAATATATGTTCATTAGAGATATTGGTCAGAAGTTTTCTTTTTTTGTTGTGTCTTTGCTTGGTTTTGGAATCAGAGTGATATGTCTTTTTCTATAAGATGAGTCTTGTAGAGTGAGTTGTGAAATGCTGCCTTTTTTTCTATTTCTGAAATAAATTGAAGAGTACTGGTATTAGTTATTCTTTAAAGGTCTTGTAGGACTTGACTGTGTATATGGTCCTAGGCTTTTCAAGGTTGGTAGACTTTTGATGGCATCTGCATTTTGTCACTTGAAATTGATTTGTTTAAATTGTGTATATCATCCTGATTTAATTTGGGCAAATTATATGAATCCAGAAATTTGCCAATGCCTTTGATAGTTTCTATTTTATTGAAGTACAAGATTTCAAAATAATTTCTGTTTATCTTCTGTATTTATGTAGGGTCTGTTGTGATATTTCCTTTTTCATCATGTATGTTAGTGATGTGAATTTTCTCTCTTCTCCTCTTTGTTAGCATGGCTAAGGGTCTGTCAATACTATTTATTTTTTTTTTTAAAGAACCCACTTTTTGTTCTGTCAATTTTTTCAATTGTTTCTTTTGTTTCAATTTTATTGCTTTCAGCTCTGATTTTAATTATTTCCTGTCTTCTGCTGATTTTGGTGTTGATTTGTTTTTCTTTTTCTAGAGCTTTGAGATCTAATGTTAAGTAATTTATTGTTGACCTTTTATTCTTTTAAGGAATGAACTACATGCACTGAATTTTCCTTTTAGAACTGCTTTCATAGTGTCCTAAAGATTTTGATATGTTGTATCTGTTCTCATTCACTTCTAAAAATTTTTTAAATCTCTTCCATGATGTCTTCTGTAACCCATTGTTCCTTCAGTATCATACTATTTATTCTCTAGGTGCTGGATTGGATCTACCTTGCTCTTGGATAGGCAGAATTAATATTATCAAAATGACCAGATCTGTTGTAATTTTTTACATTTGATGTCTTGTAAGTCTCTTGTATTTGATTTTCCAATTCATTCTTCATGCTTGGAAAATTTTCTGATATTATCTCATTAAAGAGATTGTGCATTCCTTTGGTTTGAAACTCTGTGCCTTCCTCTATCCCAATAACTCTTAGATTTGGTCTTTTGATGCTGTTCCATGATTCTTGGATGTTCTGTTTATGGTTTCTAAGTTTCTTCACTGTGTGATCAACTTTATTTTCCAGATTGTATACTTTGTCTCCATTATCTGATGTTCTTTCTTCCAAGTGATCTAGTCTGTTGGTTATGCTTTCTATTGAGTTTTTTATTTGATTTATTGTATCCTTCATTTCAAGGATTTCTGACTGTTTTTTTTCATGGTCTGTATCTCTCTCTTGAAGTAATCTTTTGCTACCTGAATTTGCTCTCTTATCTCATTATTGGAGTGATCAATTTTTACCTGTGTTTGCTCATTTAGATCATTCTGTATTTCACAGATCATTTTAATTATGAACCTTTTGAACTCCTTCTCTGACATTTCATGAACTTTGCTGTCCATGGGTTCTGTTATTATAGTATCCTGGTTTGTTTGGGGAACCTTCCTCCCTTGTTTTTTCATGTTGTCTTATGTGTCTTCCTTTATTGCAGTGTGGATCTGAGATATTATATTTTCTTCCCTATATTCTTGTAGTACCTGTGAAGATTGTCTTATCTTACCTTGATTTTGGGCTTCCAGACCCTGCTGGTGTTCCTCAATGAATGCAACTGCATTCTGGATCTGAGTCTGCAGTGGGTGGATATAGGCACTGGACTTGACCCCCCAAGATTTTCTGCCAGTCAGAAGGGGCATTCCTGCACCTAAGACTAGGCTCTGCCAGTGCCTGCCCCACCTGTGGAGGGGTGGACTGGACCTTCTGAGAGCCTGGATCCCTTGTGGACTTGTGTGGGCAGTCTGGGCTGGCTCTTGGTTCCCATGGTAGTCCACTGGTTAGAAGGGGCAGTTCTGCACCAGAGGCTCAGCTCTGGCGAGTGTCTGCCCCACCAGGAAAGGCATGGACCAGGCCTGCTATCCCCCTGAGCCCCACAGATGGTGGTGTGTGTGAATCTGGGACTCTGGACTTTATCTCCCATGGTAGTCTATTCACAGCCAGTTCTTTATAAGTAATTGGAGGTCTTGGAAATTTTGATAACCTCAATTAAATATCTTGATAACCCAGTTTTTCGATGGTTGTGTGTCTGTGCCTTGAGAAAAGCATTATTTGGTAGTTAAATCTGAACAGTGACCTTTCAGATTTATATCCACTGTTTTGATCCTGGGATGTTAAGCTTTTGGGCTTAGTCTTCATGGGAAAGTTGCAGCAGAATGTGTGAGGTGTGTGTATGTGTGTGTGTGTGTGTGTGTGTGTGTATAAAAATATACAGCAGCAGAATGTTTTCACATAGCTTTTCCCTTCTTCCTTCCACATTGCTGTGTTTCAGAAGACTTGGTGCTGACCCTGATGTGTAGAGATTCTGCAAATCCCTGATATGAGATCTGTGTTCTCTCATAGATTGACGGAAAGAACAGTTCCCAGCCTGTGAGTGACTGTGTGCTTCTAGATGTTCCTCCTGTTGCCCTCATGGCTTCTGGCTTCTCCTTAAGTTCTCTGTGGTGATTCAGATGCTGGCATCACCAACAGTGTTACCATGTCAGAAGTGATGGTCACAACACTGGTACTGGTTCTCAAGGGTCCTGTCACAAATCTACCCCCCCCCCTCAAATCAGCCTCTGGCTCCTTCTCCTGGTTGAGGATGTGGGCTTGAGTTACAAGACTCATATCTCAGGAGGCTTATTCCCTCCTCAGCTCAGGCAACTCTGTGGCTGTGAGGTGGTGGGTGGCTGAGTGCTTTTTATTGGGGCAGGAGGGGACTTTGCATGATTGATAACTCTCTCAACAGGTCCTATCACTCTGGATCCAGACTCTACTCACCACAGGCTTTCTGTCTCATGAAAAGACGCATCTGACCTGGAAGGACCCCTGTGTGTACCGTGATGAGAAATGCAGTGTGTTGGGTCTTGAGGGCATCACACCAGGAAGATGTTACTGGGAAGTGGTTATAGAGAAAGGATGGTTCAGCAGGTGGTTTCTGGGAGTCTGAAGCAAAGATGTGAAAAGAATAGGTTTGCATGAGGAATTACCAGGTAGGGGGGTTTAGGTCATTGGGAAGTTTAAGGATAGATATTGTGCCTGGACTGATCCTGTGACTTGGTTATCTCCTAGGCAAGATCCCTGCCAGGGTGGGGGTTTTCCTGGACTACAGTGAAGGGGATGTCTCCTTCTATAACTTGATGGATGGTTTTCATATTTTCTCTTTCCCTCCAGTTTCCTTCTGTGGAACTCTCTTTCCATACTTCATGTTTATGTATGGAGATGTGTCCATGACAATTTGCTCCATGGAGAGTCTGAGGGGTTCCCTATACAGCTTGACAATTCATTTCCTTTGGAGGCAATCCTGAGCACCTCAATGGAGGGGTTCGACTCTGGCTGTGGTGTTGATGGTGCTCCCCCAGAGGCTGAATCTCCATTACTTCCCTGAAACTTTCAGGTTTTGTTCCCACAGGGTCCCTTGCTGTCCTTGATCCCCCACTGTGGCCTTTCCTTTGGCTACAGACTCCCTGTGGCAAAATCTCCTGAGATGATACTTGGAAGGCTCACTGGGCTTGTCCTCCTGCTCTGTGCTCAGATTTCATATGTATGGTTATGAGAGTTCTATTCATGTCTTATGTTCAGGTAGCAGAAGAAAAAATTTGACTGTTTTGGAACTGGCTTAGGGAATGTGGAATTTAACTATGAGGAGCCATTTTTTTGGTTAAAATGTATTTAAGACAGGTGTGGCACCACATGCCTGTGGTCCTAGCTTCTGGGGAGGCTAAGGTAGGAGGATCACTTTAGCCCATAATTTTGAGACCAGCCTGGGCAGCATAGTGGTACCCTATCTCAAGAAAAAAAATCAAACAAATGGGACACCACATTACTGGACTTGAATGTTTGTAGAGGAACCTTGAGGTTGAGAATGGTCACTTGTTCTATTTCTGCAGATGAAAGAAAGTTTATCATCCAGAAATTTCCAGAGAAATGAATAATGTGTTAGTCACCTTTATTTTCTCTGTGGGAAAATCAACCTGAAGGAGAAGAGATTTATTATCCTCACAGTCTTAGAGGTTTCAGTTCATAGTCACCTGGCTTCATTGTTTCTGAGGCAGAATGTCATGTGATGACAGGGAACAGGTGATGGAGCAAGTGTCTCACCTCATGGCAGATAGAAGGCAAGGGTGCGGGGAGGCAAGAGCAAGAGAAACAGGGGGCCCAGGACAAGACAGTCTTCAAAGACACAGCCAAGTTACCTACTTCCTTCCTGTTTCCTAGTCCCCACCTCCTCAAATTTCTACCACCTCCTAAAAAGGCCACCAGCTGGGGACCAAGCTTTTAACACATGATCCTTTGGAGAATATTTCAGTTCCAAACTCCAATGAATAATGGAGTTTTAAGAGAAGAGTCCAACATTCTATATTATCTGCTTCCTATTTCAGATGAATAAAACATACCTCTTATTCCATAACAAGGTAAATTTCTGGTACCATTGAGAATGTTGTGATATGTTAATCCAGGGAATTAAAGAAAAGGCAATAGACCCCCCTCCTTAAAAAAGCTATTAGTACATATTCCTCGTACAAAATATTGGGTTTTATTTTGATATATTCCATGCATGCATATAATGTACTTTGATCATATCCACCCTTCCTGCTACACTCTTTGACTTTTCTCTCCATTTCCCTTTTGTGTCAATACTACAACTGAGAAAAGAGAGTATTACTTGAGTGAACATAAATAAAAAAGAGAATTTTCAGATGCAAGATGAATTACAGCAAGCTTTGACCATAAGCTTGGAAAGTGATACTCCTGCCTCAGGGATTACAGGCATGGGCCACCACAGTGGGCTGTTTTTCTACTTACGGTGACAGGAATTTCAGAAACAGGTGAGTAAATTGAGGAGTCATCTTGTGATTGTCAGTAAGTCGTGTGGGCATACTTTTAAGACCAAGGGGTGCACTTAATCTGTGGGGTCTCTGCTCATTCCTTAATTGAATTATAGGACACCCAGATATGTGCAGAGAGTTGGAGAATAACTTGGTGTGGAAAACTCTAAACATTGGTGTCAAAAGTGTTCTGGAGTATATTATGAAAGAGGACACCTGGTTAGTTGGAGCATTACAGATACCTTTCAACCTTCCAGTGGACCATAGTCCCATCTTCCCCATTGAGTTCTGCACCTCAGTCTCACTGGGGACCCTACCGTACATTGTTTCCTTCCTTTGCTACTATGCCTCATCCCAAGAGGTAGTATATGCTTTCTATATACCATTTCTGCATTCTTTGGAGCCTTCATTTACTTCTTTTTGTAGAAAACCACCTTTGATTGTTAATTCTTTTTACTTTTTCAGTGCTAGGGATTAAACCCAGGGCCTCAGGAATGAATAAGTCTATATTAAGTTTTCCTTATTCAAATGATTTATGTCGTTTCTGGACTTTGATGGAATCATCTAAACCACAATAACTTAGTACCTGTTAAAGGAGGGTGCTGAATTGCTCACAGCATGTGAGAAAGAGTAACTGAGGCATTAATCAATTTAGTAAAATGGTTAACTCCAACAATAAGGAAAGGAGAAGGATGAGGATGGAAGCAATAGTGTTCATCTCTTCACTCCAAAATTGTTGTGCCCTCATCTCCCTCTCAGTCTACTTCAGAATTATATCATCTGATATAGAATGTGATGACATTAATGCTAGATCATGTTGCTCAGAATTTCTTGGTCATACCATTTTCAGCATGTTTTGCTTGTTTCACTTAACTGCTTCATCTTTCCTCTCAACTTACCTGTTGGTACTCGGAATATACATTGGCTCATTATGGTGCCAAGTGGCAACATAGGGGTTACAAAATTGAGGTCAACTGAAGTCACATATGAAAGAACCCATGACCAATCTTTGTTTTCACTTACTTCATTTCCTCATGTATTTTTATAATATGATTTTAGCTGTGATCAATGACTGATGCCAGAGAAACTGTGGTTGGAGTTAATATACACTACAGTGTCATATGATCAACCCAAACTGAGTCATAGAACATACATAATTTATACAGATCAATTTCAAGCAAGGAATTATATGACAGCATCAAAAGCCTATCAAAAAAAATCCTGAGACCAGGCAGATTCACAGGTGAGTTGTACAGGACCTACAAGGAAGAATTAATACCAAATACTCCTCAAATTATTCCATGAAATAGAATAGGAAGTAGTCCTTCTGAACTCACTCTACAAAGTCAGTATCATCCTGATACCAAAATCAGGCTGAGATACATCAAGGAAAGAAAATTTCAGACCAATATCCCTGATGAATATTGAGGCAATAATTCCCAATGACATTCTGGCAAACTGCATACAAGAGCATATTAAACAAGTAGTACACCATGATCAAGTGGGGTTCTTTCCAGGGATGCAAAGTTGGTTCAACATACAGAAATCAATAAATATAATTGATCACATCAATAGACTTAAAGATAAGAATCATATGATTTTATCAATTGATACAGAGAAAGCATTTGACAAAATACAGCACCCTTCCATGTTCAAAACACTAGAAAAACTTGGAACAGTAGAAGCATACCTCAACATTGTAAAAACTATCTATGTTAAACCCTAGGCCAACATCATTCTAAATGGCAAAAAATTGGAAGCATTGTTTCTAAAAACTGGAACAAGACAGGGATGCCCCCTTTCACCACTTCTATTCAATATAGTCCTTGAAAAACTCTGACCAGAGCAATTAGACAGATGAAGGAAATTAAAAGGATACAAATAGAAAAAGAACTCAAATTATTATTTGTTGGTGACATGATTCTATACTTAGAGGGTCTAAAAAACTTCCCCCAGAAAACTTGTGGAATTAATGAATGAATTCAGCAAAGTAGAAGGATATAAAATCAATAGCCATATATCAAATGCATTTCTGTACATCAATGATGAATTCTTTGACAGAGAAATTAGGAAACCTATCCCATTTGCAATGGCCTCAAAAAATATATAAAATCATTGGGAATGAATTTATCCAAATACGTGAAAAACCTCTACAATGAAAACTACAGAACACTAAAAAATGAAATTGAAGGAGATCTTAGAAGATGAAAAAAATCTCCCATGCTCTTGGATAGGCAAAATTAATATTGTCAAAATGGCCACACTACCCAAAACACTATACAGATTCAATGCAATTCCAATTAAAACTCCAATGTCATCCCTTATAGAAATAGAAAAAGCAATTATGAAATTTATTTGGTAAAATAAGAGACTTATAATAGCCAAAGCAATCCTTATGAAGAAGAATGAAGCAGGAGGCATCACAATACCAGGCCTTAAACTATACTACAAAGCTATAGTATCAAAAACAGCACGGTATTAGCATCTATATAGACATGTAGACCAATGGTACAGACACAGAGACAAACCCAAATAAATATAGTTATCTTATACTAGAAAATGGTACTGAAAAGATAGCCTCTTCAACAAATGGTGCTGGGAGAACTGGAAATTCATATGCAGCACAATGAAAATAAACTCCCAACTCTCTCCATGCACAAAACTCAACTCAAATGGATCAAGAACCTAGGAATTAGTCCAGAGACCCTGCGCCTAATAGAGAAAAAAGTAGGCACAAATCTTAATCAGGTCAGATTAGGCCCTGACTTCCTTAAAAAAGAGTCCTAAAGCACAAGAAATAAATTCAAAAGTTAATAAATGGGATGGACTCAAACTTAAAAGCTTCTTCTCAGTAAAAGAAACAATCAATGAGGTGAAGAGAGCCTATGTTTTTGGAGCAAATTTTTGCCATGCACACGTCAGATAGAGCACTAATCTCCAGGATTTATAAAGAACAAAAAATTAAATTACAAAAATTAAATTACAAAAAATTAAAACAAACAAACCAGACAATCCAATCAACAAATGGGCTAAGGAGCTGAATGGATACTTTTCAGAAGAAGATATACATTCAATCAACAAATATATAAAAAATGTTCAATATTTCTAGTAATTAGAGAAATGGGAATCAAAACTACTCTAAGATTTCATCTCACACCAGTCAGAATGGCAGTTATCAAGAAACAGACAATAATAAATGTTGGTGAGGATGTGGGGGGAAAAGGTACACTCATACATTGCTGATGGGACTGCAAATTGGTGCAACCACTCCACAATAGGTAAACATCTAGCCAACCTAGATGCCCTTCATTGGATGAATGGATAAAAATTAAATGTGGCATATATACACAATGAAATTTTACTCAGCAATAAAAGAGAATAAAATCATGGCATTTGCAGGTAAATGGATGGCGTTGGAGAAGATATTGTTAAATGAAGTTAGCCAATCCCCCCAAAAAACAATGCCAAATGTTTTCCCTGATATAAAGTGGCTGACTCATAGTGGGGTAGGAATGGGGAGCATGAAAGGATCAGATGAATTCTAGATAGGGGAGAGGTGTGGGAGAGAAAGAGAGGAGGCAGGGGATTAGCAAGGATGGTGGAATGTGATGGACATCATTATCCAAAGTACATGTATGAAGACACAAATTGTGTATCAACCTACTTTATATACAAACAGAGATATTAAAAAATGTGGTATATATGTGTAATAAAAATTGCAATGCAAAAAACAAAGTACATGTATAAAGACATGAATTGGCATGAACATAGTTTATATACAAAGATATGAAAAATTGTGCTCTATATGTGTAATAAGAATTGTAATGCATTCCATTGTTGTGTATTTAAAAAATAAAATCAATTAAATAAAAAAATTGGTGCAACCAATCTGGAAAGCAGTATGGAGATTACTTAGAAAACTTGGAATGGAACCACCATTTGACCCACTCCTTTGTCAATACTCAAAGGATGTAGTAACATAGCCACATCATATTCATAGCAGCTCAATTCACAATAGCTCAATTGTGGAAGCAACATAGATGCCCTTCAATTGATGAATGGATGAATAAACTATGGCATATGTACACAATGGACTATTACTCATATTAGAAGAGAATAAAATCATGGCATTTGCAGGTAAATGGATGGAGTTGGAGAATATCATGCTAAGCAAAGAAAGCCAATCCCACAAATCCAAAGGCTGATGTTCTCTCTGATACGTGGATGCTGATCCAAAATGAGGAGGGAGAGGCTTAGAGAAAGTGGAGGAAATTTGATTGGGCAAAGATGAGAGAGGGTGGAGAGGGGCCATGGGGGCAGGAAAGATGGTGGAATGAGATGGAAATCATTACCCTAGACATATGTAAGACTGCACATAGGGTGTGAGGCTACATGGTGTACAACAGAGAAATGAAAATTTGTGCTGCAAGGTGTATAATGAATTAAAATGAATTTTGCTGTCATATGTACCTAATTTAAAAAAAAGATACACTACAGTGAACAATTGTGGAGCCAGTGACTACTTACATCATCCTGAGAACCATGACCATAGCATTATATAATTTTGTATTTGAACAAGATACTATTTTTACCATATAAAGTATTTTAAAAACAACAGAAGAATATTACTTGTAATATCCTTCCTTCCATTTAGCTTGTACATTTGTGAACTATATTATTTTTGAAGGAGCTACAGGCACACTTTTTTTGAAACAGAAAAGATGGTATGCAGATAACATGATTTTATCCATACAAAATAGAAATAAATCTTTTTAAAAAGTGGACCAGCTTCCTAATTCCAGAGAGAGGACTTAACATCCTCACTATTGGTAAAGTTTGTTAACATTATTTTGATTTATATGTTACCTAGGTATACATATTGCAATGAGTTTCTCTTGGAAAGTTATACTAATCAAGGTTGTAAAGTGCTTTTATGAGCTTTTAAATTTTGTTTAAAGGGAAATGTTTGATTATAAAGAAGAAAGACTTTTTTCCTGGCTACATTTATTACATCCAAATCCATGGTGTAGATCCTTGAAATCCTACTCTCTTTGTTGTACAGCAGAACTCAATTCTCCAAAAGATTTTGATGCATCTCTACAGGCTCAGGTTCTGCAAAGCCCCCCAGATTTCATAAGAAAGCATAAACTTAACCCCTCAGGCCAGCTCCACTTCACTGTCCACATCAAATGGCTACTGTAGGGCCTTTTTTGAGCAGTTCTACTCAGTCTCTGGTTGTTTTGATCATGGTTTATTCCTATCTTAGTACTACCTCAATATTATTTATGGTATCCATTCTTTATGTTGTCAAGGAAAATTATTTAAAACATAAAAACATTAAAGAGTTGGGTTTTACGTCCTTTCAGTGTCATACTAGAGCATTAATAGGCTAATACAAAGATTATGTATTACTTGTGATATATGTATGTGTGTGTTTGTGTTTGTACATATATTTTCTTTATCTATCCATCCATCCATGGACACCTAGGTTGATTCCATATCTTGGCAATTGTGAATAGAGCCGTGATGAACATGGGAGTGCAGACATCTCTTTGCCACACTGATTTCCTTTCCTTTGAATATATTACTAATCATGGGATTGCTGGACCATAGCATCTTTAATTTAAGTTATATCTCTTGTTGCACAATAAGCATCCTATTCATTAAAATACTCTGTGAATCAGCCTACAGCAATACCAATTCTAATACTGATTAAATAATTAATTAAGTTCTTTGATTCCTATACTTGTCTATACTTTCTATACTTCCTATGTTAGTATCAGAAAAGATTTATAAAAAATTTATTGCCCCTAACTGGTGTAGTATGTGATACTGAACTAGCATTCATTAAAACTGGAGGGAGAAAGAAAGAAAGAAAAACATCTGAATGAGTAAATGTATTTTGTTTGAAAAATATAATACACACACACACAGAATTTTCTTTTTCCACATTTTTAATGTGTGCATCATAATTATACATAACAGTAGAAGTCATTGTTACATATTCATAATTGTGTGTAATATAATATTTTGTCAGTATTGCTCCTCAGTAAGAAAGATATTTATGAAAATTATACTATGAAAACTATACAGTATTTTATTGGTTTCTTTTTTTTAAAGAGAGAGAGAGAGAGAGAGAGAGAGAGAGAGAGAGAGAGACAGAGAGAGAGAGAGAGAATTTTAATATTTATTTTTAGTTTTTGGTGAACACAACGTCTTTGTTTTGTATGTGGTGCTGAGGATCGAACCCGGGCCGCACGCATGCCAGGTGAGCGCGCTACTGCTTGAGCCATATCCCCAGCCATATTTTATTGGTTTCAATAGATTGATTTTATAAAAAATTTATATTATTTGTAAGTAGAAAATTTTTATATTAGGCGATTTTTACGATAAACACCTTACAAAATATCTTTTTATTAATTTGTAAATATCAAACATTGAAATATAAGTTGCAACATACCCAAATATTTTTTACCCTGAAGAAGTGACAGGAAGAGTAAAGAGAGCAAGAGACTTCTCTGGATCATCCCCACAGGAGTGGAACTCAGATCCTCTATCCTAACTTGAAAGCTTCTCATCTGATAACCGTGGACCCCCTTCTCATTCCCTTACCTTGGTCTTCCCCACAGCTGAGTACCTTCCAGTTTCCACTTCATCACAAAGTCCTTGGCTACTGTTTTCTTTGCCTCATTCTCTGTATGAACCTTCCATTGCTGTCTGTCATGTTTTCCACTCACCTTTCTGACTCTCTCTGCCTCAGTGAGGAGGACATCTGATGGGAAGCAGAGTTCTTTACCAGAGGAAGATGGACTCTCAGAAAGGCCAAAGGAAGTTTGGGAGAGTTAGTTTCTGTCCTCAAGAGTCATCCTCCCCAAATGGCTTTTGTTTTCCTTCTTTAGCACCTCCTGTGTGTCCTCCCACACAAAGCTCTGGAGAAACATCAGAGTCTCTTGGGGGAGGCCCAGAGCAGACATCTGATCATTGGTTCTGAGGGAGTTCATTAATCTTTCACTTCCACTGGGTCCTTTATTTTTTCCTTCTTTCTTTCCTCTACTGTTCTTTTTTTAATTGATTTTATTTTTTTAAATACACGACAGTGGAATGCATTACAATTCTTATTACACATAGGGAGCACAATTATTCATATCTTTTTATAAAGTATGTTTATGCCAATTCATGTCTTTATACATGTACTTTGTTTTTTTGTGTTACAATTCTTATTACACATATATAGCAAATTTTTCATATCTCTGTATATAAAGTATGCTGACACCCAATTCATGTCTTCATACATGTACTTTGGATAATAATGTCCATCACATTCCACCATCCTTTATAATTCCCTGCCCCCTCCTTTTCCCTCCCATCCCTGTACCCTATCTACAATGCATCTATTGCTCCCATGTTCCCCCTCCTTACCTCACTATGAGTCACCCTCCTCATATCAGAGAAAACATTCAGCATTTGTTTTTTTGGAATTGGCTAACATCACTTAGCATTATCTTCTCTAACACCATCCATTTACTTGGAAATGCTATGATTTTATTCTCTTTTATTGCTGAGTAATATTCCATTATGTATATATGCCACATTTTTTTAAACCATTCGTCCACTGAAGGGCATCTAGGTGGACTCCACAGTTTAGCTAATGTGAATTGTGTGGCTATAAACATTGATGTGACTGTGTCTCTGTAGTATGCTGTTTTTAGGTCCTTTGGGTATAGACCAAGAAAAGGGATAGCTGTGTAAAATGATGGTTCCATTCCCAGATTTCCAAGTTATTTCCATACTGCTTTCCATATTGGCTGCACCAATTTGCAGTCCCACCAGCGATGTATGAGTGTATCTTTTTCCCCACAACCTTGCCAACACTTATTGTTGTTTCCTCTACTGTTCTACATTGACTAGCCACATGACCTTTCCAATGGGGTCAGAGGGATGCTGTAATAATCCTATGATGATCAAGACTATTCTCCATGTTCACCATCCTCTCCAGTACCAGCAGGATACTTTAACAAAGCTTCTCTGAGCTGAGCACCAGCCCACCTGTTCCTTTATCAACTTACCTCTGAAGGAGCAAGAGCAGCAGAAAGTTGGGTCTCTGGTCCACTTATTCTCATTCCCCCTGGAGAAACAATCTCCTTTGAACTGGACCTTGGCATTTTGCCCTGGTCCACACAAGGAAGTGTTACAAAAGATGATCTGACTGGACTCACTGTTGAGTGTATTGTGGGGATTTTGCTTGCTTTATTAAGTGGTGTGTCATTTTTCTGAGGGCGAACAGGGGTGGGATCTCTCTGGTCCTAGTACCAGGAAACATGGAGTAGTACCCTGCTACTATCATTTGGGTCTCAAATGTCCCAACATTTACATTTAAATATTTTTCCTCCCAGCTTGGTGCCAGTGGGAGGTGGTGGACCCTTTAGGAGATGGGGCCTAGCAGGAGGTCTTCAGGTCATTGTGGGTGTCCCCTTAAAGGAGATTTTAGGAACCTTTTCTTTTAGTCTCTTTCACTTCTTGGCCATGAGATGAGAATTTTTTTCTTTTCTTTCTTTCTTTGTTTTTTTTGACTAGAGACTGCTCTGTTAGAACAACTCAGCAAAATAAAATTCCGGTTTATTATTGGACAACATTGAACATTGTTTCACACTTACATCAAACAGGCCAAAAAAATAAAACAGCAACTTCATAGACAAAAAAAGGAAAAAAAAAAAAAGAAACGTTTATATCTTTGGCCTTTTTAACCATCTCATATAAAACCAACTACTTATAGTACAGCTAAAGTACATACACAAAAAAAACTTACTGGAATGCTCGGAATAAGATTTTTTTTTGCTGTTGTTGTTTTTGCTTTTTTTTTTTTTTTTTTTTTACAATTTTTTTTTCTCCTTTGAGATTATAATGAACATGGTCACATCACAAGTAAAGTCAGAATTAGGACAGAGAACACTCCAAAGGCTGGTTTGGTCATCCGAGATCATTAAAAATAGCTCATCCCTAACAATATGTACAAAATTATAAAATGTAAATAAAAAATATAAACAAGTTTTCCTTTTTCAAAGTACTTTTAAGGAAAAAAATCAGGGCCTTGGAAGTATTGGTTCTGTTTTCCTCCCCTGTTGCAAATTCACGTGGTGGTTTTGGTTGGGTGGTGAAGAGCGCATGTCATCTGCTGGTGGCACTGCCCGAGGTGGGCGAGCGGGTGGGCGGGTCTCTCTATTTGAAGGGACCACATTTAGATTCTGAGACGGAAGCGGAGGGTGAAGAGGTCACAGTGGCCTTTTATTTTTAGTTTAACTTTTCCTTTTTTGCTGTCTAGTCATCCTCATCGGTCTTCTTCTTGGTATCAATATCATCCACCTCCTCATCTTTAGTTGCTCGTTTGCCCGTAGCTGCCTCAGCCTCCTCATCTTCATCTGCATCCTCTTCCTCACCATCACCTTCCTCCTCCTCCTTTTCCTCACCACCCTCTTCCTCTTCTTCATCTACCTCATTGTCAGCCTCCTGCTCCCCATTTTCCTCTTTAGCATTCCCATTAGCAGGGAGTCACTTCCATTCTCTGCCTCCTCCACAACTTCCTTCTTCTCCTTTAAGTACTTGGTGGTGATTTCAGAGCTAGTGTCCACGCCACGTCCGACATGGTGGGGCATGCCAGTGATCCCATACAGTGGGTTAAAAAGGAAATTAGAGCGCAGGGACTGTGGCTATAAAGCTGACGGAGTCCGTGGCTGCGCGCGCGGAGGTGGTTGCGCTGTGGAGAGCTGGACCCAGGAACAATGCAAAGATGGCTTTTCAGAGCAGCCAGTTGAGATGAGAGGTTTTTCTCCAGAATGTGCTCCCCCATGATGAGCTGAGTTGCCCCAAAGCATCAGGGCAATCCATGTGATCAGTTATATTCACTGAACAAATATTTATTAAATAGCCAGGATATGACAGGCTCAGCAATCCCAGGCTTTGGGAACACATGCACACCACTATGAAATTTATATTCCAGAGGAAATTTGGACATCACTCAAATAATGAAGACTAACTGTAAGCAGAAAAAGCTTATGTATGCTTGATGTGTGTTATAAGGATTTTCCAGGGACTTTTACCATACACAAGTTTTACCTGCCTAAAAACTTTGTGTAAGGTGAATAGCTTTTTTTCTCTTACCCTCTCCCCAAAACTCTTTATATATATATATATATCTCACACTGGGAATGTGCCTCTGTGATTAAGCACCCATGGGTTCAATCTCTACTTCAAATATATATATATATATATATATATATATATATATATATATATATATATATATATATCCATTCTGGTGTCACATCTCTCTCTCTCTCTCTCTCTAGAGAGAGAGAGAGAGAGAGAGAGAAAGAAGAGAAAAAAAAACTATTCACCTTACACAACGTTTTTAGGAAGGTAGAAATATTTTTCTAGTAGGGATGGAACGAGGGGTGCTTAATCACTGAGGCACATTCCCAGCCCTTTTTATTTTTTTATTTTGAGAAAGAGTCTTGCTCAGTTGCCTAGATCCTCGCTAAATTGCTGAGTCTGGCCTCCAATTTGTAATCCTCTTGTCTCAGTCTCCTGAGCTGCTAGGTTTATATGTGTGTTCCACTGTGCTCAGCTTTTTCTTTTTCTTGAATGCACTGATCTTTAGTTTCCAGTTACACAGTTTCCATGTGTGTATACCTGAGGAAGCACCCCAGTTGAAGATATGAAACTTTCCCTCACCCCAGGAGGCACCCTGCTACCTCTTCTTGTCTTAACTACCTCCTCAGCCTGCCAGAGATCTCCTCATATGACTCTGTCACCACAGCTTCCATCTGTCTATTCTTTAACTTCACATATTTGGAATCCTATAGCATCTGGCATTTTATATATGTCTTGTTTCCTTTAATCCCTTCCACATTTTTAAGATTCCTTTTTTTTAAAAAACTTGATTATATTCACATGCTTTTTTAATGTGGTGCTGAGGATTGAACCCAATGCCTCACACATGCTAGGTAAGCTCACTACCCCTGAGTCACAACCCTAGCCCCACAGTTTTAAGATTTCTTGTCTGCACCTTCATACCTTCTCTGTCTTCCTTCTGGAAATTTCCTTTCTCTCTGCCACATTCTAGCCACAAGGGGGCAGCAGAAGCCGAGGAAACTGGGTGATACTGCCTTTCCATTGGCCCAAGAGCACTCTGGCATCCATGGTGCACCGTCTCACTGGATCTTGTCATTCCTTCCTCTCTGGGAGGGAGTTTCCAAATGGTTCTGGACATGCCCTCCTTTTTTAAAAAAAAAAAAAAATCTTTTTTTTATTTGTCAATGAACTTTTATTTTATTTATTTATATGCGGTGCTGACAGTTGGAGTAGGTGCCTCACACATGCTAGGCAAGCGCTCTACCACTGAACCACAGCACCAACCTCACATGCCCTCCTTAAAAGTTATGTATTTTGAAAATGCAGCTAACAAATATGTACACATATTATTCAGCTTATAAGAACAAATAGATATAAGGGTAAAAGTTTTTTGATAGAAGTTCTGATGTACTCTTTTCCTTCCCTTTTGCCCCCCTCCAGGTCCCTGGAGCATTCCAAGTGCTGGTGCCCCCAACTCTTTCAGATTTAGACTGTGCCTTGGGGCAGACCTGCCCCTGTCAGTGTTTGTCCATGTGACCCTGTGACCTTGGATAGCTTCCACATATTGTAGAGACTCCATCCCTCAGCTCTAGAATGAGGACAGTGAGAACCACCTCATGGTATTGCACTAAATCATCATGGGAATGAGGTATAAAATGACCCTCAGTGAATGGTGTGCCTAAGTATTTCTTGGTGGTTATTGGAGAGCAGAGGCCCTGTCTGTGCCTGGGGGAGGAGTCTCTGTGATAGGACAGGAACAAGGTGTGCACCATTCTAGGGACTGTTAGAATGTGCCTCTTGGGGCTGGACAGGGCCTCTCTTGCCCTGGGCCCCCCTCTACTTCTCTGAGGGGCAGAGGTCAACCTTTGAGACCTCTAGGCCTTTTTCCATGACCCAGTTCTGAAATCCCTCCACTGGGACTCACCTGTCTCACCCTTGACCATACATGGGCCTGACCTACCTGGGATTGGGAGGGTCAGTAAATTCTTCCCAGGTCACTGTTGGGTCACACATATGGTCAGTGCCTGTGCGGGCTCTCTGCAACTGATCTGACTTAGAGTAACTGGGGAACATGTTTCAGATACTCTTGGCCAATTTGTCCATTCTGGTGTCACATCTCCTAATAGGGCAGATCAAATGCTAGGTCTGACCTTCCAGCCTCCCTTTTCTTAAAAAAATATTTTTAGTTGTAGATGGACACAATACCTTTATTTCATTTACTTTTATGTGGTGCAGAGGATTGAACCCAGGGCCTCACATGTGCTGGCCAAGGGCTCCACCACTGAGCCACACCCCAGCCCTGCTCCTTCCTTTTTGTGGCAGCTTTCTCTCAGTCTGCTGTCTTTCCTTTTACATTTTAATTCATTGTTTGGTTTTCATTAGTCTAATACATTTCACTCAATTTTCTATAGGCATGTATATTTTTCTCCCTCTGGCCTCACTCCCTTACCCTTCTCTATCTCAGGGCTTGAGTGGGAGGGATACTTTATGTCCCTGGAATCTCAGATGAGGAAGGGGTGAAACGCTCATGCAGAGGGTGGTGGGGCAGGTGCTTCAGCCAGGAGGGCTCAGCAGCTGAATTCAGGGTGGGGCTGGGCCAGGGCCTGGCTCCACTAAGAGAGCGAGGCATAAGGAGGTCTCTCAGATACTGGTGGTTGGATATTTCAGGATGTGTTCAATCCACAGTATGAACTGAATTGGGGGTCTGGGGGATTAATTACTTTATATCAACTGTCACATTTTTAGAATCTCAATGAATTTAATACATTTTACATTAACCATTGTTTTATGGTTTTGGCAATTATCCGAAGCTATTTAGAAAACATTTAATATGGGAAAAGATAAGAGGTATTTATTACATGTTGGTCATAAAAGAAAGTTAATATTAACCTCATTAGTATTAGGATCATTTAAGTTTATACAAGGAAAATTATTTGTGGTTTACTGAATAGTGTTTCTTGTCAAAGCAGCTGAATGGTGATCCTGATGAGCTGGGAGAGGACAGTGCTGAGGTTCTGTGTCCCCTGCCAGTGCTGGTCAAGGATTCTGCCAGTGTTCTTTAAGGAGACCTGACCTGCACTTTGTCACTGCTTCCACCCCCTCCTCCCCAAATGGAGGACAAAGGGCAACCTTGGGAGGGAGAATGCTCAGGTCAGGGTGAGATAAGCTTTTTGGCCCTGTAATTGAGGCAACTGAGAGTCCAAGGTCCCTTTCAGGATCTTGCTCACTTGAGTTACCTGGGGCAGGGGCTGGGCTGGGCTGGAGATGTGGTGGTGGGAGGCAGTCTCCTGGTACATCTAGCCTCTCCCTCCTCTGGGAAGTTACTAGATTGATGTTATCAGATGGTAGGGCTCATGGCTTTATCTCTGCAATTGTAATAATAAGAACCATAAGTAAAATTTATGTAGCACAGCTCTTGATAATTAGTAGGGATTCGATATAATTTTGTTTTCTTCTTTTTGTATCATATCCCTAATATTTCCAAGTTAGAGTTTGCCCTTAGGGCAAGGATTGGTGGTGGCATTGTGGGGTGGTTGTGGCATTTCACCTCTAAGTGGGTTGTTCTGCAGTGTTCCAGGAAAATTGTGGGTACCCTCTTTTTGCTGCTCTGCTGTGCTGCTTTCTTCCTGGTAAAGGGAGCAATGTCCAGAGGGCAGGGCACACTCTGCCCAAGATCCTTTTGCAAGCTTTCGCTTTAGATGGTGGAAGGAACCAGAGAGGGATTGCTCCTCTAACTGGGAGGGCTTAGTGGGGTCCCCGTGTCAGAGACTCTGCAGAGATCACTGCAACTTATGTCTGGCTCTGCTTTTTCCCCCCTATTCCTGGGGACCAACTGCCTTTTGGAAATGAGGAATTTGGGACCCCAGCATTGGATTCAGAAGCAGAGGGTAGGGCTCTAAGTGCAGTTTGGGGCAGCTGCAAATTCTGAGGACAGCTTTGGGGCTGCTGGGGTCCTTGTGACTCTGAACTATCTCCAGCTGCTGTGTTTAGAGGTGCTCCAGGAAGTCACAACCTTTCATAGGTGGGAGAACACAGAAGCAGGTAAGTTGGCTTTGAAGATACCTCTGACCTAAGAGGAGGAAACCAGGGAGAAGCTGGTGGCAGGAAGAAGCTGTGGATGAGCTGGTGCGAGAGGCAGTGGGGGTGGGCAGGTGGGACAGTCTTGTTCTAGGAAGACCCAGGAGAAGCTTAATGAGGGTTGTTCCTTTATTCATTTGTTTTAATGATATTTCTGTAACATTTTATGGGCCCAGGCCCTGTTCTAATTACATGTAGTGACTATAAATTCACCTCATTTTCATTGTAAACTTGGGGGGTAGATGTTGTAACTATGCCCATCATACAGATAAGGAAACTGAGGGCAAGAAGTTCATTTGGAGAGTGGCTGAGTCTGGAGGGCAGCCTAGGAGTTGGCTCCCAGAATTTGTTCTTCCCAATACCACAGACTGCCTTCTCCCTGCCACTTCCAAACAGTAGGTGATTTGGGGTCTTTTCTCTGACCAGGGCTCATTAGCTCTATGCTCTGTCTCCGGGAAGGGTCTCTTACCTCTCAGGATGAAATCTTTCTGGAAGAAACAGAAGGAAAGGAGAAACCTGTTGGTGGGGATATGTGCGGGCAATGAAGCACCATGTCCTGAGCCCACAGTGGAAGGGACTGGGCTGAGATTCAGGTTTAGGTGACTCCACATCTAAAAAAGCAGGGCAGGGTTCTGGGCTCCTGTGATGGGCACTACAGCCTCCTTGAGGATGTGTGTGTCTCTGACACTGCCCAGGCCAAACCTGGGCATAACTAGGGGGCAGAACAAGAGAGAAGCAGGAGCTGGATGTCCTTCCTGATGGGGGCCCTGAATCTGGGCCCTCCTTTCTGGGGGGTCATGAGTGGTGTGTGAATAACAGAGAGATAGAGGAATGGCTTCCACCATAGAGCTCCAGGTATGGGGAATGGAAGAGCCTGGTGTTCTGGGATGAGTAGAGCTGCCCTGAGTTGGCCTGGGAAAGAAAGGAACAGTTTCTTACCAGGGAACTCTAATGGTTTCCTGATACCACAGTCTTCCCAGAAGAGCTGGAAGGATCCTGGGCTCAGCTGTTTGTCAGTGTCAGGGTTGTGGGGGGCCTAGCACCCTGTTAGTATGCTGTGCCACTAGGAAATGCTTTGCTCTGGGCTGGACCTGCCTCCTGCCTGCAGGTCTTGGCCCTCATCCCCATCTCTCTCTCCAGCTCTAAAGATATGGAGGGGTCCTGCAGTCGCTCCTTGCTCTGCTGTCTCACTTCCCTGCTTCTCCTTGTCCAGCTGTCCATGGGTGAGTGTCCCCATTGGTCTTACTTTGTGGTTTTAAGCAGCAGGATATAAAACATTTGAAAGTATATTTTCCCTCAATTTTTGTTTTCTTGCCTTTTTTTGTGTGTGTGTGCTGCAAGCGTTAATTCTTTCATTTTATTCCTGAAATATTAATGAAATGTTGATTGTTAGGTGGAATTCTATGAAAGAATCAGACAGAAATTCTATCATAAAGTTTGCCTTCTAGTTGGAGAGAGTGAGTAATAGTAGGTAGAGAGGCCTAAGTGTGTTGAAGGAGATGACCGTGATGGGAAATGCAGCAGGGCAGGGTGTGGGCAGTCAGGGGCATGGGAGGCAGGTGTGGGCAGGCAGCAGTGTTCAGTGAGGTGGTGTGTAGATGGGAACATAACCCTGGAGAAGGAGGAGTGAGCTGTAGGACCATTTGGAAGGAAGGTTCCTACAGGAGGAGCCTGTGCAGAGTTGGCAGTGTGCTGAGGTGTGAGGAAGCACAGAGGCCAGGGTTGCTGGACTAGAGCCCATGGGGAAGAAGCAGCACATGAGTTCAGAGGGGTCTTGGGAAGCAGGGTCCACCTTGTCAGGCCTGGGGAGAAATGGGGAGCCACGTGGAGGCTTTGAGCAGAGCTGCAGCATGGATCCGCTCACATGTTAACAGGATCACTGAGGTCAGGAATCCTACTCATCCTCCAGTTGAGATTTAAAGGTGGCTGAGACCAGAGTGGAAAGACACAGGGTTTGAGAGTAGCTCTTTGGAGGCCCATTGCAGCGTGTCCTGCCGAGGAGTCATGTGTTAGCCTCAGAAGCCCAAGAGCACCAAGGGTGGAGAGTGAGGTGAACTTGCTTCTTGAACATGCAGTGATGGGGGTTTCTGTGAATGACGAGAGCAGGATCTTCACAGCAGTAAGTAGCCTGTGACTCTGTGTTTTAAAGTTTATAGTATTTCTCTCCTCCCTCAGTGGAGGAGAAAAATATAGACTGAAGTAAAAAATTTCGAACAGGAAGAGGGGAATTTCCTGGGTGTGGCTGAATGACCAAAGAGTGCTGACCTTTGGTCAGGTGTGCTCTTTGTCAGTTTTGAGGTTTGTCCTGAGGCAGGACAAGTTTGACGTGGGATTCCCAATGTGTGCTCCCCAGACCACCCTTGGAACTTCTTGTACATGCACATTCATCTGCCCATCCCAGATCGAGTGAATGAGATGCTCTGCAGTGGGGTCCAGTGTTGTGTGCTCTATAAGGCATCCTAGTGGTTCAGGAGCTTGAAATCTTGGGAACCACTGAATTAGAAATTACTTCTGGAAGGGCCTGGGACCAGGAGCAGAAGACAATGAAGGATTGTCCTTGACATCATTTCTGTCCACATCATTATGATCAGAAGACCTCTTCCAAATCTATCAGACTAGAGGGCTCATCTCATGTGGCCCTGCCCCAGCTTTCCTGACCTTCCCACCTGATGTTGTGTGTTCTCTGTTTTTTGGTCTGTGTCTCTCTAGCTTCCTTCCCACTATGTTTGTGTTCACAGAGCAGTTCCAGGTTGTTGGCCCTCGACACTCCATTGTGGCAGTGCTGGGTGAGGATGCCATACTGCCCTGTGCCCTAGTCCCAGCCATGAATGCAGAGAACATGGAACTGGGGTGGTTCCGCAGCACACTCTCACAGGCAGTGTTCATCTACTGGAACCAACAGGAACAGACTGAGGAGCAGATGGATGAGTACAGAGGGCGGACCTCACTGGTGAAGGACTTCCTTTCAGAAGGGCAGGCTTCTGTGCACATCCACAAGGTCCAGGTTTCTGACAATGGAATGTACACCTGCTTCTTCAGACATGGAGGCTTCTATGAAGAGGCTGATTTGGAAGTGAAGGTGGCAGGTTAGTTTCTTGATGTCTATTCTAGAGACCTTGGGAGGACTGGGTTTGGTAGGAATATCAAGAATCATCCAAATTAAGCCTCACATTTTATAGGTGAAATGAAAGAAAAAAGTGGCTTTCTTTTATTCATTGATTCAATACAAGCACTGTTTAGGGGCATCTAAAATATGTGAGGACTTGTCCTGTGCCCAGAGATATATCAGTGTAACAGAGATCCCAGCCATGAGGAGTTTACTTGCAAGAGACAAAGGAAGAAAAATCACAATAAATAATTCAGTATAAGATGATAATTACTTAAGACAAAAGACCAAATAGAATTAAGAAAGGGGCACAGGATGTGGGCTGAGAAGTTAGGACAAGCTGTAGTGTTACATAGGAGCTTGGGCAGAGCCTTATTGATAGTCTGAGCAAGGCTCAAAGGAAGTCGGTATTTAGCCAGGTGGATATCTGGGGGGCCAGAGTTTAATGCAGAGGGAGCACCTGGTATGAAACCTTTGAAGTAGGAGTATGGTTGATTATTTTGGGTATAAGGAGGCCATCATGGTTGGTAGGAGTGAGGAGGAGGATGGTAAGAAGTTGTAATACTGGAATAAAGAGATGGTCCTGTATTAACACCACTCACAGGTGTCAGGATGAGGTCATTAGGAGTGGACACCTGGGCTGGCACAAGAGCCCTGGATGTTGATGGGCTGGAAGGTGAAAAGGCAGAGGGCATACAACATGGTGATGGTGGCTACTTGCATTTGACCAGATAGTTCTTGGGGTTGAGTGTGAGGGCCCTGAGGGTCTCAGATGGTGGAGTTTGGGGAGAAGTGTTGGAGAGGAAGGCAGTTACCAGATCAGTAAAGGCTTTGTGTGCTGTGTTATGGAGTTTGGATGCAGAGTAGGGTGAATCCTAAACAGAGCCATGCTAGGAATGCTCATGTTGTCAGCTGTGAATGGGAGGATTGGAGGTGAGCAGGAAGGAGGCCTGGAGTGCAGTTATGATGTGGAGAGAATGAGTGCCTGACCTGAGGCATGGCAGTGGGGTGGGAGAGGAGGGGTCAGACAGGTTTAGAAACTAGAGTCAACTGAGTAGATTTGTGGGCACAGAGTTTGGAAGGGGAGGAGAAGAGTTCAGAGACTTCCAGGATTTTATTTGAACCATTTGTTGTTTCATGGCAGGACTATTGATAATTATGTGTCAGTTCTACTGCTGTGATAATGCTGTGTAACAAACAGCCACAATCTCAGGTGTATTTGGCAATAAAAATGTATTTAATTCAGGCACTAAGTGAGTTCAACTAATTGGGGCTGAACTTGGCTTATCTCACCTGGGTTTACTCACATCTTTGGTCATATTTCAGAAACATAATTACAACCAGAATATCCCTTCCATGCTAGGAGAAAACACTTTTATTACTGAATAAGCATCAAACCAGACTGTGATACATAGTATGGTGATCTGTGAATGGATTACACAACCAGAAAAATAATTTCATCATTCTCTTTAGAGCCAATCATATATAATCTCCTGTATATTTGTTTTCAAGATGAACAATGAGTAATCTCAACTAAGATGGCTCAAAGCACTGTTGTTCCATATAACTCAGCCTAAATTTACTTGGTAGTTTGGGAGACCATCTGTGTCATCTAATAGGGTTTGTCTGGAAGCAAAATAAACTCCTCCAGCTTTATGACAGGAAGCAGTTTTACAACTTGGAGCAAGATACCCACATATGTTAGGCTCCTATCTTTCCACAAAAAGGGGGCAAAGTGTTGCTATCTTCCCTGATGTTTACATTTCAAAGAAATGGTTCCCTGGTCCTTGAGAAAGGAATTCCTGAACCACAAAGCTGGCAGAAAACCTAACCAGTTTTCAAAACCATATATAAACAGTTCAAAAGAGGAGAAAGTACCTATTTGTAATTGACATTTCCTAAAGCAAATGGTATAAGAAAAAAGAATAAAATCTTTTATTCAACAGGGAGAATTAAGCTTTTTACTTGTAATTTTTATTTGTTCTTAAGTCAGCTGAAAAGTTCACCAGGTGCGTCTTGATTGGGTGTGCTCATGTTTTAGGTGGTCATTTGGCTGAACTAGGGCAGCTGTAACAGGTTGACCAGGCACTGTCACAGGAGTCCATTCTCCACTGGGCAGCCCAGGATTGTCCTCCTGTGGAAATGACAGAGGGTAAAACCAAGGTGCAAGTGCTTTTCAAACCTCTGCACTAGTCATGTTAGCTAATTTCTTATTGGCTAAATCAAATCCCATGCCTGGGCCCAGAGGCAGAAGATAAAGGGTGTAAAAAGTGTGTGGAAGTGGGAGAACTAGGTATAAAGAAGGGTGAGGAATTAGGGAGATTTTAATTTTTGTTTTATCAAAAGTGGTACAAATTTATGAATTCAGTTTGGAGTTTTGAGTTTGAGGTGTATGTGAGGAAACTGGGTAAAGATAATTCATGGGAACATGGGTGTAGGAGAAGAGAATTCAGGAGACAAGGTGGTCACTCAATATAATTTTGGACATGATATGCAGAGAGGCAGATGTCTCAAGAGAGTGTGTGAGGTGAGAAGAGTGAGATTCAAGGGGGGAGCCCTGGGACCAAATTCTTCCTGTTTGCCTTGGCCTCACAGTTGGGGAGAAGAGCCCACTGCCCTGTGGGGGTCCCTGTGCTCATTCCTTTTCTTCCCTCTTCCCATAGAATTCTCAGAATTCAACATGAGATCCTTCCCCCTGAAGTTTTGTGATATCTAGGCAACTCTGGGGTTTCAGGGCCCAAGGCGGCTCCTGGGACTCCACAGTTTCCTTCCCACAGGGATGGGCTCTGACCCCCAAGTGCACATAGAAGGGCCAGAAGAGGATGGAGTGCGTGTGATGTGCAAAGCCTCAGGATGGTTCCCAAAGCCCCAGGTGCAGTGGAGAGACCTCAGTGGAAAGAAGTTCCCAGCACTTTCTGAGGCCCACAGCCAAGACACTGAGGAGCTGTTTAGTGTGGAGGCCACTCTGGTGGTGAGAGACAGTTCTGTGGGGGATGTGACCTGCTCTGTCCTCAACCCTGTCCTGGGCCAGGAGAAGGCCATGGCTATTTACATCCCAGGTCAGTGCTGCTTCCCCCTCCCAGCAGAGCTGTGGGGAGGGGCTGGCCTCTCTGAGTGTGCTGGCTCTCCTGGGTGTGCCCCTGACCTGCTGTCTGCCTGGCCACAGAGCCCTTCTTCCCTCAGGCTTCTCCCTGGAAGCCAGCATTTGCTGTGATCCTGACCATGCTGGGGCTCCTACTCTTGGGGGCTAGCTATTTAAGCACCAAAGAACATTCCAGAAGGATGCAGGTGAGGCAGGAAAAGGAGCATCTGTGGCGGCTTAAGGAGGAGGAACAGCAGGCAAAGGAAGAGGCGCTGAAGGCCATTGGTAAGACCCCACAGGGCAAGTGCAGACCTGGTGGTGAGGGACAGCTGACAGGGGCCAGAGTCTGGAGTCCAGCTCTCTAGGGAGACCCAGGGTCCTGGGCCCAGAGGAGGTGACTGAGGAGATCAGAGAGGAGAGCTAGAGACTGGTGGGGTTGGGTGGGTTTGTAGTTAGAAATTCTAGTGAACAGAATCATTATTCCTAGATTTTTCCAGGCACAGTCTTTCCTTTTCTTGGGGATGGGTGTTCATACTTTTTTTCATTTTTTTTTTTAGATGAACTCAAGGCAGACCTCCGTAAGTTCATCTTTCCTTTCTGAATTTTCTGTTTCCTTGGTAGCACATGTTCTAGTTCCTAGCTCCCTTGTTTCTTGTTGTTTTTCAGATCAGAGAAAGGAAGCTTATCTGTCTGGTAAGTGACTCTCCAGATAATGCTTGTTTCCTTGTCTTACCTGTGTCCTGGTGACCCTGTACTTGTTTCTGTCTAGGCACAGACATGTGGGGCCCCATCCCTGGGAAGCTAGTGGAAGGCAGAACACTGGTCCCTGAACTTTCTTTGACCTTGGCTGCTATTTCCTACATAATGCTTTGAAACCTGGGTGTGATGGTGACCCATGGTGTGTCATGTATTCTGCATCTTATTTCAACCCTGGATTGCCCATTATTTTGTTTTTTTTTTCCCTTCAATGCATCTAGCTGTTGGACTCCACCTAAAAGATTAAAGGCATATAGTATGATTTTATTAAATGATCTATGTAAGTAAATGGTGTCATTAAGTTTAGAAGTGTGACCTTCTGTTTGTGTTCCTACAAATTGCCAGTGAGGGATTATGTTTTCTCTAGCTCCTGAAGGTGCTAATTCAAGGGGGCTGCTCATCACAGGTGGAAATGTGGTAGAGTGAACCAAGTATTTCCTAAAAACTGGTTCTTATTGTCTAGAAATATTTACCAAAGTGAAAAATTGGGCAGTTTTACCACAGAACTCATTGCTGTCTCTAAATCATTCTTTATATTTGGTAATCTCCCAAGTGTCTTTTCAAATTTAAATTTTATTTTTTTCATTTTGTGGTGCTGAGGCATGCACCTGGAGCCTCATGCATGCTTGACAAGCCCTCTACCACGGTGTACATCCCCACCCCTTTTCAAATATATCTTTGCCAGAAAAAGCCTGGATATAATAATAATACCCCTGACAATTGCTGAGTGAATTATATTTTATTCTCTCAAATATTTTCATACATAGCATAATTTTTATCCTTAGTGGCAAAACTGAATAAAGACAAATAGAATATGGACTTTTATGAGTTTTGAGGCAGATGGTTTTCTGACAGATAGAAATCAGTGGGGCAATGGCAGTAATTGGCCTGTAAAGCAGCTGTCTTCATCTGTGGTCCAGGGGATTTCCCACAACACCCTGCAGACCCTGCATACTGCATGAGGCCATCTCTTTCTGACTCTCTCCTCCTGTGGGTAGTCTCATCTTTAGAATGGAGGGAAGACCAGGGAAGGTACATTCATGCTGATTGGGCTTGTTTTAGCTGTGGTCTCACCACTGTGTGTTCCCTTTCAGCCTGGAGGAAGGCCCCTCTGTATGCAGGTAAGTGACTCTGATGTTTCCTTGGCCTGCCCTCCTCCTGGCTTCACCTCTGACCTTCCTTATCAGTGTCCTCCACCCAGGATGGAATGAGGTTTCCTGCTCTCTCTTCTTTAATTTGTTTCCCACCCCTCCCAGTTAACACTTTTAACTTCTCTTGTTTTTTTTTTCTTTCATAATCATCACACATTAATCTGCCCCCTGCCCAAACTAACCAAAGCCAAGCACAACAGAAAAGCAAAATTCTCCTAAATGGAGAAAAAAATGATTGTAACTTGCATTGGAAGACCACAGAGACTTCTTCTGTTTGGATCAAAGAAGTCACCTCATATTTCTATCTTTTAAACACTCTTCAGTTTTTTAAACTTTTTTTTTTTTAGTTTTAGATGGACACAATACCTTTATTTTATTTTTATGTGGTGCTGAGGAAAAAACCCAGTGCCTTATGCATGGTAGGTGAGCACTCTACTTCTGAGCCACAACCTCAGCCCTCAATTATTCTTCATTTTTTTGTAATTTCCCAAATGTCTTTTTAAATTTTGATTCTAATTTTTCAATTGCATTTAACTGTTGGCACAGTGACACTGGAGAGTTCACTTGTGAGCAGAGCCTGGAAGGAACAGGATTGGAACTGGGGATAGAAATTGTTGGTCTCCAAAAAACTTCAGAAATTATATTTGACAGTTTAGGAATTTCATCTTCCTAATGTGGGGCCTTGGTTCTCTATTCCCTTTACCCCAAATTCCTACTGTTTGGGTCCAGGTTTGGTTTTCTTGTTTTTTTGGTTTTTTTCTGGTCCTCTGAATATTGGTCTTCTCTCAGCCACCTCCTTCTCTGACTCGCTGTCCTAGCTGGGTTTCTTCCAAGCACCTTGGTTTCTGAGAAGTGAGATTCTGGTGTTCTGAATTTTGGTTCCAGGATGTTTAGGGGATCTATGAACCATTTGAAATTATATTCAAAGTCTGCGTTTGTATATAAGGAACACAATGCAATTTATGATGTTCACTATAATTTTCTTTGCTTTTAAGAAATTTTTCATTTGTGTGTTGGTCTTTGATTTTTAAAAATGTGTGAAGATCATAAAAAGAGAAACCTGGAGAGTTTAATATTGTTTACCTGAGAAAGGGTTGGAACAAATCAGAGAAGAAAGGATGAGGTGGGAGGAGAGAGGAGGTGAGAAAGAAAGTAGAGTGCCCAAGATTCACATAGACATTTTGGGTGTGCTGAAGCAGTGAGATATGGAAAATCCCATACAAGGTGGTTAGAGTTGAGTGTGAAGAGGATTTGTGGGTTTTTTGTGTGCCTGAAATGTAACCAACTCCTTGATACATCTTTGAGAGTTTTCAGTGAATACATTGTGTGTGTGTGTGTGTGTGTGTGTGTGTGTGTGAATTCCATTAAGCCATTTCTAAGTAATCATCTCATTGAATTTGTGATAATGAGACCACCTGTTATAATGAGATTACCTCCACCTTCCAGTAGCAGTCAGGACAGACATATGCTAAGGTAGTTTCCTATGCAATGAAAGACAATCCAGATGACTCTTTAACTCTGGGGGTGAGTTTAGGACCTGTGCCATCTGAATTTGTATAATATGCCCTTTTCCTGCTCTGGATGTTTCTTTTTGGCATCAGGGATATAGACTGTGAGAGACAGAGAAGGATGAGTCATGGCATCAAGGAGGCTTTGGATTCAAATATCTGAGGAACACTCTTTGAGAATCTTAATGATTTTCCTGGGGACATGTTTATTAAAAAAGAAGTATCACATAGTCTTTTTTTAACCATCTCCCCATTTTCTGCTGAATTAATGTCTATAAGTTTTCATGTAACACTTCATACTCTTTTATTTTGTAAGGGTAAACACCATTGCTATACTAGAATCAACACTGTCATATTGACAGGTGCATAGTGTTAGGTGGACAAATCTCTATTTCATCTTGTTCATGAAATTGTAACAGTGAGTTATAAATTAAAATTTTCTGTGGGAATTATATGAAGGCTGCATTAAGGTACATAGCATGGTGCTTGACACACTGGAGAGTCTCAAAAGGTTTTCTCTTTTAGTCCTTCTCCTTTTCTCCCTCGTCTGCTTCCTTTTCCTCTCTTTTCTTCTTCTTTGATAATCTCAGTCAGTTATTATATACAAAATTATAATTGAATTTCAACTAATGTCTTAGTAAAAAATGAGCAAAGTTTACTTTTCTCCAAGGGTTATCTGGGTCTGCTCAGCCATTTTATATGATCTAGTTTCTATCAAGCAACTCAACAAAGATGGAAATACCCATGTAGGTGATTGAACATATATTAGTGGAAATGGGGAGAACAAATTTAAACAAAAATCTTTAAGAAATAAAAATGTTGTTTAGTTATTATGTTAATCATTCTAATCTTGTTCCTAAGGCTCTGCCCTGTTGGAGGCAAAAGCTTTCCAGTTGAAGACATTTTGGAGTGTATGGCATATGTAGACTTTGCTTTGGTCAACTACCTTCCTGACCTCTTCCCAAAAGGGAGTATGGTGGTTTTAGGAGACTTATGTGGCCTTGGGACGGTGGGGGAAGAGGGAGCATGAGTTTTCTCTTAGTTATTTCAGGTCCTCTTTATCTGGAGGCTAGTCTGAACTGGTTCATAAGACTCTTGGGTTGGTGTCTCCTGAGAAAAGGCAGGTCTCATCTCATTGCTTGGTCCCCCTTTCCCTGACCCTGAGGTAAAGTCCAAGGTCGGTGTCACTGATTCTTGGTTGCCACTGGACTTTTCCCTCTGATCTTTAGACCTTCTCTGGTTCACGGGCTCACTGGGCCCCTGTCTTTTCACCATCTAGCAGAGCGTGTGAGATTTTCCTGGCACTCAGCTTTCTAAGTGCAGGAGACAGGGAGGTTCATGGTTTCTGTAAGCACATTTCTCTGCCAGTGCTTTGTTCCTCAAGGGGTGTGTCATCTATGTGGGCATATTAGTTTTCTATTTGCTGCCAAGTTACTACAAAATTAGTAGCTTGAGTCTGGGGTTCTGGCTCAGTGGTAGAGTGCTCGCCTAGCACGTGCGAGGCTCTGGGTTCAATTCTAAGCACCACATAAAAAAAATAAAGGTATTGACAACTACAACTAAAAAATAAATATTAAAAACAGTTAGTAGCTTAAACCAACACAGACATATTATCTTACATGTGTGTAGTCCAGAAGTCCAAGAAGGTGTGGACAAGGCTGTGTTCCTTTCTGGAGGCTGTTGTCTTGTGGAGTTTCTAGAGGCCATCTGTATTCCCTCATTTGGGGGCCTGTTCTTCCATCTTCAAATCCAGCAGCACAGCATGTTTTTGACCTTGTTTCTGTGATTCTATCTGCTTCTCTGATACAGCCAATAAAGGTCTCTCTCTATTCACAAGGGTTCATGAGATTAGTTTGGACTGGCCCAGAGAATCCAGAATAATCTCCCCTGCTCAAGAACCTGAATCTTAGTCACATTTGTAAAGTGGCCTAGTCATGGATTTCACACATTCACACACTCTGGAGTTTAGGATTATGGGTTCTATCATAGCTGGAAATTTTGAAACTCTTCAGGCAATTCTTTTGGGAGGAAAATGAGTAGGTCCAATACTTTTGGGTTCTCCCATATATGTAAGGATGTTTTTCTCTTATTGGTCTTTGCGAAGTGGAAGAAAAGTCACTAGTATTGATCTCTCACTGGACATATTTGTTTCCTGCTTTGAACTTCTTTCTCTCCCATCTTAAAACCCTCTCCATTGCAACCTAACTGGGTAAGATTTCTCTGCACTCATGATTTATTGTCATCCTCCAAGTTCAGGTAAGCTAGATGTAATTCTCTACTCATGGATTAGAGGTAACCTTACAAGTTCAGCACAGTCAGTTCTTTATAAGTAAATGGAGGTCTTTGAAATTTTATAACCTTAATTGTATCTCAAGATAACCCAGTTTTCAGGATTGTTGTTTGTCTTTGTCTTGAGAAAGCATTATTTGGTAGCTAAATCTGAACAGAGACTTTTCATATTGATATCCCGAATTTTGATCCTGAAGTGTTAAGTTTTAGGCTTAGTCTTCATGGGAAGTGTGGGTGGTGTGTGTGTGTGTGTGTGAGTGTGTGTGTGTAAGAAACAAATACAGCAGCTGAATGTTTTCAAACAGATTTTTCCCTTCTTCCTTCCACATTGCTGTTTCAGAAGACTGGGTGCTGACCCTGATGTGTACAGACTCTGCAAATCCCTGACATGAGATGTGTGTTCTCTCGTAGATTGGCGGAAGGAACAGTTCCAAGCCTGTGAGTGACTGTGTGCTTCTAGATGTTCCTCCTGTTGCCCTCATGGCCTCTGGCTTCTCCTTAAGTTCTCTGTGGTGATTCAGATGCCGGCATCACCAATGGTGTTGCTGTGGCAGAAGTGATCGTCACAACACTGGTACTGGTTCTCAAGGGTCCTGTCACAAGTCTACCCCTGAAATCAGCCTCTGGCTCCTTCTCCTGGTTGTTGATGTGGGCTTGAGTTACAAGACTCATATCTCAGGAGGCTTATCCCCTCCTCTGCTCAGGCAGCTCTGTGGCTGTGAGTTGGTGGGTGACGGTGTGCTTTGTTTTGGGGCAGGGGAGGACCTTGCACAACTGATAATTCTCTCAACAGGTCCTGTCACTCTGGATTCAGACTCTGTTCACTACGGGCTTTCTGTTTGTCATGAAAAGATGCATCTGACCTTGGAGGACCCCTGTGTGTTCCGTGATGAAAAATGCAGTGTGTTGGGTCTTGAGGGCATCACATCAGGAAGATGGTACTGGGAAGTGAAGATAGAGAATGCATTATCCAGCAGGTGGACTCTGGGAGTCTGCAGGAAAGATGTGAAGAGAAAAGGCAACTACCCCGAATCATCACAAAGGGGATTTTGGGTCATGGGGAAAGTTAACAAGAGTTATTTTGCCCTAACTAATCCTGAGACTTGGTTATCTTCTGTGCAGGATCTTTTCAGGGTGGGGGTCTTCCTGGACTACAGTGAAGGGGAGGTCTCCTTCTATAACATGATTGATGGGTCCCACATTTTCTCTTTCCCTCCAGCCTCCTTTTCTGGAGCTCTTTTTCCATACTTCATGATTATGTATGGAGATGTGACCATGACCGTCTGCTCCAAGGAAAGTGGGTCTGAGGGGCTCCCTGAACCCCTTAACAATTTTCCTCCTTTGGAGGAAACCCTGAGCACCCCAATGGAGGGGTTCAGCTCAGGTTGTGGGGTTGATGGAGCTCCCCCAGAGGCTGAATCTCTGTTACTTCCCTGACACACCCAGGTTTTGTCCACATAGGGTCCCTTGCTGTCTGTGATCCCTCACTGTGGCTCTTCTGGGGCTATAGACTCCTGTGTCAAAAGCCCATGATATGAGACTTGGACTGTTCAGTGGGCTTGTCCTTCTGCTCTGTGTTAAGACTTTAGATGTGTGGTTATGAGAGTTCAGTTCACATCTTATATTCAGATAGCAGAAGATAAAATTTGGCTATTTTGTAACTGGTTTAGAGAATGTGCAATTTAACTGAGGAGCCCTATTTTTTGGTATTAAAAAGTATTTCAAGCAGCTGTGGCAGCATATACCTATAGTCCCATCTCCTGGGGAGGCTAAGGCAAGTGGATCAATTTATCCCACATGTTTGAGACCAGCCTGGCCAACATGATGATACTCTGTTTCCAAAAACAAAACAAAACAAAACAAAATTAAAAATTCAAACAAATGAGAGATTACATTACTGCACCTGCATGTGTGTAGAGAAACACTGAGGTTGAGCATGGTCCTCAGTTCTATTTTTGCAGATTTGGACTATCAGGTGACAGTTTATTATCCAAAAATTTCCAGTGAAATGGAGAGGTGTGTTATTCATTTTTTGTGTGTGTGTCTCTGTGACAAAATACAGAGAAAATCAACCTAAAGGAGGAGAGATTTATTTTCCTCACAGTTTTACAGGTTTCAGCCCATAGTCACCTGGCTGCATTGTTTCTGAGGTAGAATGTATGGGAGCAGGTGGTGGAGTGATTGGCTCACCTTATGGCAGACAGAAGGTTAGAGAGGGAGAGAGAGAGAGAAAGTGAGGGGGAGAGAGGGGAGGGAAGGAGAAGGAGAGGAGAAAGAATGAGAGAGAGAGAGAGAGAGAGAGAGAGAGAGAGAGAGAGAGAGAGAGAGAGAGTAATATATAGATAAGGGGCCAAGACAAAGTCTTCAAGGACACAGTCACAGTTACCTACTTCCTCCTCTTTCCTAGTCCCCACCTATTGAAATTTCTACCACCTCCCAAAGGGCCACCAGCTGGAGACCAAACTTTTAACACATGAGCCTTTGGGGGATATTTCAGTTCCAAACTACAATGAATGATGGAGTTTTAAGAGAAGAGTCCAACATTTTATGTTATCTGCTTCCTATTCTGAGATGAATATAACATGCCTATTTATCCATAATTCAGTAGATTTCTGGTACCACTGAGAATGTTGTGATATGTTAATTCAGGATAAGACAATGGGTCCCCTCCTTAAAAAGCTATTAGTATATATTCATTGTATAAAATATTGGTTCTTATTGTGACAATTTCATACATGAATATAGTGTACTTTGATCATATCCCCCTTCCTGCTACCCTCTTTGACTTTTCCTTACATTCTCACTTTGTGTCTATACTACAACTGCAAGAATAAAGGTGTGTTCACTCTACCAAGTGAAGAATCGTGACCAGTTATTCTGAATGGGGAAGAGACAACACAGTTTGGGATTTGAAAGATAGATAGAAAGTACATATAACTACACAGTCCTTCTAGAAACAAGGACTTTAATAGCTTTGTGTATTTTCTCTTTGCTTGTGGTATATATGTGTATATTTGTGAATATTGACCATTTGGTTTCTCTCTTCTTATATTTATGATTTTCTATACAAATTGTTATCTTTTAGGTAACAGTATATTCATTGAGACTGACTGAATCTGAAGAGTGGATAATATAACAGTGTAGTGTACAGTGACTGGGAGTGCTTCTTTCCTCATGTGGGGGAACAGATGAGAACCTCTTCATTTGTCAGGTGGCTTTGTCATGTAGATTTGTTGTCTTATGGAAGTTCAAATGTTTGTAATATGGTGTAAAATGTATGCAAACATAAAGAATAAAGTCAAAGGTGTGGACAGAGTCCAGTATCATTTAATTGCATTTGTGTTCCAAATCCACTCCATGGGGTTTTCTTTGTGTTCTTGGAACTGGACCTTGTAAACACTTCTTTGCCATCTGACACAATGTGAGATTGTTGGTACAATGCACTGGAAGGGCCATTGCAAGACAAGTTATTTCTTTCTTTCTTTCTTTCTTTCTTTCTTTCTTTTCTTTTCTTTCCTTCCCTTCCCTTCCCTTCCCTTCCCTTCCTTTCCTTTCCCTTCCCTTCCCTTCCTTTCTCTTCCCTTCCCTTCCCTTTTTTCCCCTTTTCTTTCCTTTTTTTCTTTTTTGTTACAAGGGATTGAATCCAGGGATGCTTAATCACTTAGCAACAATCCCAAACTATATTGTTTAAAAATAGTTTTCTTTAGTAGTGGATGAACACAATACCTTCTTTAGTTTATTTCTTAATGTGGTGCTGAGGATTAAAGCCCGTTCTGCACATTTGCATCAACAGTGAGCTACAATCCCAGCACCCAACCCCTGCCTTTAAAAATTTGAGACAATCTTATCCTACATTTCCTATGTTGCTTAGGGCATGGATAAGTTGCTGAGGCTGGCTTTGAACTTGTGATACTCCTGCCTCAGCCTAGAAAATGCTGGGATTACAGGCATGGGCCAGCATATTGGGCTGTTTTCCCTTTTTGTTGCAACTTCTGGTGGTGTACAGAAGGCCCACCTTTTGGTGACATAGTAAGAAATGTCTATATTGATGTATTTATCTGTATTTTTAGTCTCTGTCCTAGGTTCCTAAAAAATGATTTCTCTCCCTGATTCCTGAAAACATCTCTTAAAAACCTTGGAATTTTCTGTTTAGATGAAGGGAGAGTCTATTGTTTTTAATAATAAGCCCCTTTCAGCCATCTGAGTTTATGTTAATAAGACAATTTTTAGAAAGCCCCTGGGTCACCTCAGGATGGGGGCAGGTTACCAAAGGAACAAATTTTATGAATAAAAAATGAAAGAGGGGACAAAATAGAGCTAAAGGTTGAGTTAATTAATTGCAAGCAGTCAATGATTTGGTCAATCTTAATGACACAGTGAAATATCCATAAAATATTGAGGGAGCTTCTGAGTTGATGAACAACAATGTATTCATGTTTCAGGGGGTGCTGCCTCTCAAACTCCACCACAGGATAGGTATTCCTGTGATCAAGGCTTGTCTAGGCCTTACCCTATGTGCATTTCATCTGGCTATTCACTGTATCCTTTACAAGATCTTTTATAATAAATTGGTTAGTAAACAAAGTTGTTTCTGTTGATTTTCTGAGCCCGTCTAGAAAATGGATGTAGAAAATCACCCAATCTAAGGATGGATCTTGGGAATGGAAGATGGTTATTTGGAATGAGATAGAAATTTAGGATACTACAAAAAGGCTCTAAAGGAGAAATGTGCCTGTTGGGATGTGGAACAATAACTTGTGAACTGCTCCTGACCTAGACAAAGAATATTAAGGGACAGAAAGAGACCAAAGGTAAAAATGTACCAAACAATCTCAAAAATTACTTTGTAAGTTTTCAGTTCTGTATAAATTTTCTGGAATGCAGCAAAGCAGGAAGAAGATTTCAAAAGAAAGACACTACTAACCTCATAAAGCTAGGGGCTAACATTTGATTGGATCAAATGCCTGATCAAATATCAGATAAAAACAACATGGCAGACTAGATTTCCTAATGGGAAAACATGTTACTCAATATTTCCCAGTATCCAGGGAAGTCCTGTCCCTTTGGATCATATATTCTACCTTTGTACCCTATAAAATAACCTGACCTTAATCCCTGGTGGTGTGGTTCTTCTTGCTCTTGAGATTGCCCACATTATTCTCTGAGGGTTTCTATATTCACTTTTCATTTTCTAATGATGCTCTTCCTCTCATTACTAAAGCCAAACACATCCTTACATTCTTTTCTGTGGTATGGGCAAGGGTCTGAAAGTCCTGAGTAGAGGTTTTCTTTGCCACTGTAGAGACTACATTGGAACTCCTTACAGTGAGAGGAACTTCAGAAACAGGTGGGTAACTTGAAGAACCATCTTGTGATTGTCATCTGAAGTCATGGGGGCATACTTTTAAGACTGTGGGGTCCACTTAACCTGTAGGACTCTCTTGTAATTCCTTAATTGAATTATAGGACACCCAGATATATGCAGAGAATTGGTGTGGAAACTTCCAAACATTTGGTGTCACAAATGTTGGGGCGGGGTATTATGAAATAGGACACCTGGTGAGTTGGAGCATTACAGATCCATTTCAACCTTCCAGTGGGCCATGGTTCCACCTTCCTCAATGAATTCTGCACCTCAGTCTCATTGGGGACCCTGTCATACATTTTTTTCCTTCCTTGGCTATTCTGCCTCAATTTAGAGGTACTACTATCTTTTCCCTATATATGCAATTTCTGCATTCTTTTGAGGCTTCTTTTACTTCTTTTAGTAGTTAACTCCTTTTTTTATTTGATTCTTTTTCTTTTTTCTCTGTGCTGGGGATTAAATTCAGGGCCTCAGCCATGAATAGGTCTATGTTAAGTTTTCCTTGTTCAAATGATTTATGTGGTTTCTAGACTTTGAGAGAAGCATCTAAACTACAATAACTTAGTACTTGTTAATGGAGGGAGCTGAATTGCTCACAGCATGTCAGAAAGAGTAATTGAGAAATTAATCAACTTAGTAAATGCTTAACTCTAACAATAATGTTATATAAATATGTTGATTTTTGGTGTTTTTTAAGTATTTTCTACATGTAAATATATTACTTGTCAGTTTGCTTCAGAATTATATTGTCTGAATTAGAATGTGATGACATTAATGCTAGATCATGTTGCTCAGAATTGCTTGGCCACACCATTGTCACTGTATTTTTATTATTTCATTTAACTGCTTCATCTTCCTTTTCAATTAACCTGTTACTACTTGGAATACAGATTGGTTCATTATGGTGCCAAATGGCAATATGGGGGTGTTTGATTCAACAGAAATACAAAATTGAGGGCAACTGAAGTTGTTCATGAAAGAAGCCTTGATCAAGCTTGGCTTTCTGTTGGGAGCTACCATTTAGGAATTGAGTGCCCCTTGACCTTGAATGATGAGAATGTGGAGATGTGGCAAGCCAGCCATGGGCTGTGTGTGTGAACTATGAGCACTGAGCACACAAAGTGGACTGAACCAACATTGCCCAGCTGTTTGGGCTGGCCTTGCTCTGGTCTTTTTGCTTGCTCTGCCATGATTCCTATACAGCTTATGAGATGGGCATGTCCTTCCCAGATGTCAATTACCTGCTGACAGCAGACATCACATAGGTAGACTCAATCCCTGAAATCTGACCCCTTGCCTCATTTGAATGGCTTTTTCCCAATAAAAGTGTTCAGCATGCTCTCTCTCTCTCTCTCTCTCTCTCTCTCTCTCTCTCTCTCTCTCCATGGACCCCCTAAGGTTGGAGGAGCTGTCACAAGACCTAAGGTATTTCTCTGTCTCTGTGTGATTATTTCATGCAGCCCAGTTCACCTGGAGTGACCCTAAGTGTTTAGTCATGAAATGCAACAGTTTCCATTTGTTTTGTTTCTTTATGTATCTTTAAAGTATGATTTTTAGCTTTGATAAATGTCTGAAGGCAGAGAAACTGTGGTTGGAGTTAAGATACACTACACTGGCATATGATCAACCCAAACTGAGTCAAGAGGACATACACAATTTATACAGGTCAATTTCAAGCAGAGAAATAGAAGACACCATCAAAAGCCAACTAACGAAAAAAATCCTAGGACCAGACTGATTCACAGCTGAGTTCTACAAGACCTACAAGGAATAATTAACATCAACACTCCTCAAATAATTCCATGAAATAGAAAAGGAAGGAACTCTTTCAAACTCATTCTACAAAGGTGGTATCATCCTGTTACCAAAACCAGGCAGAGACACATCAAGGAAAGAAAGCTTCAGATCAATATCCTTGATGAACATTGGTGCAAAAATTCTCAAAAATGGGACCGGGGTTGTGATTCAGTGGTAGAGCACTTGCCTAGCATGTGTGATGTACTGGGTTTGACCCCTGGCACCACATAAAAATAGACAAATAAAAAATAAAGGTATTGTGTCCATCAACAATAAAAAGAATTTAAAAAAATTTCAATAAAATTTTGGCAAATTGCATACAAAAACGTATTTAAAAAATAGTGCACCATGATCAAGTGGAGTTTATTCCAGGATCGCCAAGTTGTTTCAACATACGGAAATCAATAAATATAATTCATCATATCAATACACTTCCAGATAAGAATCATATGATTATATCAATTGATGCTGAGAAAACATTTGCCAAAATACAGCACACTTTCATGTTCAAAACACTAGAAAAATGAGGAATAGTAGGAACATACTTCAACATTGTAAAAGCTATCTATGCTAAACTGAAGACCAACATCATTCTAAATGGCAAAAAGTTGGAACAAAAAACTGGAACAAGACAGGAATGCCCTCTTTCACCACTTCTATTCAATATAGTCCTTGAAAAACTCTGCCCAGAGCAATTAGACAGATGAAAGGAATTAAAAGGATACAAATAGAAAATGAAGAACTCAATTATTATTTATTGGTGACATGATTTTATACTTAGAGAATCCAAAAATTCCACCAGAAAACTTGTAGAATTAATTAATTAATTGAGCAAAGTAGCAGGATATAAAATCAATACCATAAATCAAATGCATTTCTATATATCAGTGATGAATCCTGACAGAGAAATTAGGAAAACTACCCCATTCACAATAGCCTCAAAAAATATATACTTGGGATTTAACTTAATAAAAGGTGAAAGACCTCTACAATGAAAACTACAGAACACTAAAGAAAGAAATTGAAGAAGACCTTAGAGGATGGAAAGATCTTCTGTGTTCTTGGATAGGGAAAATTAATATTGTCAAAATGGCCATACTTCCCAAAGAGTTATACAGATACAATGCAATTCCAATTAAAATCCCAACATCATTTCTTATAGACATAGAAAAAGCAATCATAAAATTCATTTGGAAAAATAAGAGACCCAGAATTGACAAAGCAATCCTTATCAAGAAGAGTGAAGCAGGAGGCATCACAATAACAGACCTTAAACTATACTACAAAGCTATAGTAACAAAAATGGGATGGCATTGGCACCAAAATAGACATGTAGACCAATGGCAAAGAATAGAAGACACAGAGAAAAACCCATAAAATACAGTTATTTTATACTAGACAAAAGTATCATAAAAACATTGGATAAAAAATACCCTCTTCAACAAATGGTACTGGAGAACTGGAATTTCATATGCAGCAAAATGAAAATAAACTCCTGTCTCTCACCATGCACAAAACTCAACTCAAAGTGGATCAAGGACCTAGGAATTAGTACAGTAACCCTGCACCTAATGGAGAAAAAAGTAGGCCCAAATCTTAATCAGGTTGGATTAGGCTCTGACTTCCTTAAAAAGAGTCCTAAAGTGCAAAAAATAAAATCAAGAATTAATAAATGAGATGAACTCAAATGAAAAACCTTCTTCTCAGAAAAAGAAATAATCACTGAGGTGAACAAAGAGCTTTCAATTTGGAACCAAATTATTCCCACACACATGTCAGATAGAACACTAATCTTCAGGATACATAAAGAACTCAAAAAACTTAATACAAAAAAAAACAAAACAAAAAAACAAACAACCAAAAAACCAAATCAACAAATGGGCTGGAGCTTAACAGACACTTCTCAGAAGAAGATATACCTTCAATGAGCAAATATGTAAAAAATGTTCAACATCTGTAGTAATTAGAGAAATGAAAATCAAAATTAAGATTTCATTTCACACCAGTCAGAGTGGCAGTTGTCAAGTATACAGACAACAATAAATGTTGATGAGGATGTGGGGGGAAAGGCACACTCATACATTGCTGGTGGGACTGCAAATTGGTGCAACCACTACGGAAAGCAGTGTGGAGATTCCTTAGAAAACCTGGAATGGAACCATCATTTGACCCAGCTATGCCACTTCTCAGTCTATACCCCAAAGACTTAAAATCAGCACACTACAGTGACACAGCCATATCAATGTTCATTAGCAGCTCAATTTATAACTAAACTATGGAAGAAACCTAGATGCCCTTCAATATATGAATGGATGAATAAACTGTGGTATATACACACAATGGAATATCACTCAGGATTAAAAGGGAATAAAATCATACATTTGAAGTAAATGGATGGAGTTGGAGAATATCATGCTAAGTGAAGTAAGCCAGTCCCTAAAAACCAAAGGCCAAATGTTCTCTCTGATAAGTGGATGCTAATCCAAAATGAGGAGGGGGGAGGCATGGGGAGAATGGAAAAATTTGATTGGGCAAAGGGAAGGGAGGGTGGGGAGGGGTTATGGAGGCAGGAAAGATGGTGGAATGAGATGGACATCATTAACTTAGGTACATGTAAGACTGCACTTAGGGTGTGATGCTACATTGTGTACAACCAGAGAAATGAAAAGTTGTGCTGCAATGTGTACAATGAATCAAAATGCATTTTGCTGTCATACACCTAATCAAAATTAAAAAATTGATACACTACAGTGAACAATTGAGGAGTCAATGACTACCTACATCATCCTGAGAACCATGACCATAGCAGTATATAATTTAGTATTTGAACAAGATAGTATTTTTACCATATAAAGTATTTAAAAAACAACAGAAAAATATTACTTGTCATATCCCCCTTCCATTTAGCCTCTATCTTTATAAAAATAATATATTATTTTTGAATGAGCTACATACACACTTCCTTTGAAACAGAAAGGATGCTATGCAGATAACATGATTTTATCCATACAAAATAGAAGTAATCTTTCTAACAAGTGGACCAGCTGCCCAATCCCAGAGAGAGTGCTTAACATCCTCACTATTGGTAAAGCTTTGTTAACATTGCTCTGATTTATAAGTTACCTAGGTAGACATCTTGCAATGAATTTCTCTTGGAAAATTATACTGATCAAGGTTGCAAAGTGTTTTTCTGAGATTTTTAGTTTTTTGTAGGGACATGTTTGATGTTATAGAGGAAGACTTTTTTTAAAATTTTTATTTTGCTACATTTATTACATCTAAATCCATGGTGTAGATCCTTGAAACCTTGTTCTCTTTGTTTTAAAGCAGAGATCACTTCTCCAGAAGATTCTTGGTGCTTCTGTACAGGCGCAGGTTCTTCAAAGTCCCCCAGACTTCAGAAGGGAGTGAGAACATAACCCCACAGGCCAGCTCCACTTCACTGTTCACATAGATTGGCTGCTGTACGTCCTTGTTTGAGCAGTTCTACTCAGTCTCTGGTTGTTTTTGTCATGGTTTATTCCTATCTTAGTACTATCTCAGTATTATCCAAGGTATCCATTCTTTATGTTGTCAAGGAAAATTATTTAAAACATAATAAGTTTAATCAGTTGGGTTTTATGTCCTTTCAGTGTAATACTGGAGCATTAATAGGCTCTATGTATTACCTGTATGTATGTGTACATATGTGTTTATGTTGTGTGTTTGTTCATATATTTTCTTTATCTATACATCCATCCATGGACACCTAGGTTGATTTGCCGCAGTCTGGCTGGGCACAAATAACCGAGCCGCCACAAAGCCTTGTAGATTCAAACAGCAACTCTCTATTCCCCAACTCTCACCGCACTCCTCACACCACAAGGGACCACACTCCCTCCACCAGGCTCTATCCAATCTCTCTGAAACCCGGTGAGAACTCCATGGGAACTCCAAAATAGCGGGTGCTGGAGGCAGTAAAGGTCAAATATACAATACAATCAATCCAGCATCACAGAAATGATATATATCTTATTTAAATCATCATCTCAATGGTTCGCTGGCATCACCTTTCAACCATTCCCTCTGGTAAATGCCAGGCATCATTCTTACTGGGCTGTGGCTCTCAACATTGATTCCATATCTTAGCAATTGTGAATAGTATCACAATGAATAGAAGTTCAGATATCTCTTTGCCACACTGATTTCCTTTCCTTTGGATATATTACTAGTCATAGGATTTCTGGATCATAGCATCTTTAATTTAAATTGTATTTCTTGTTGCACAATAACAATTTGTTCCTTAAAATACTCTGTGAATCAGCCTAGAGTAATACTGATTCTAATACTGATTAATTAAATAAATAATTTCTTTGATTTCTATACTTGTCCCAGAGTCTTATTTATTTAATATTTTAGTATCAGAAAATATTTATTAAAAATTTCTTGCCCCTAACTAGTATAGTATGTGATACTGAATGACCATTCATTAAAATTGGAGGGAAAAAGAAAGAAAAATATCTAAATGAGTAAATGTGGTTTGATTGAGGAATAAAATACATATATAAATAATTTTCTTTTTTCCCATTTATAATAGTGGGATTCATTGTTACATATTCACAAATACATTTGATATAACTTGGTCAGTATTGTTCCTCAGTAAGAAAGATATTTATGACTATGAGAACTATACAGTATTTTATTGCTTTCAATAGATTGATTTTATAAACTTTTATACTAGTTGTAAGTTGAATATTTTTATATTAAGGGTTTTATGATAAACACTTTACAAAATATCTTTTTATTAATTTGTAAATATCAAACATTGAAATATGAGTTGCAATATACCCAAATATTTTTTTTCGCTGCAGAATTGACAAGAAGAGTAAAGAGAGGAAGAGACTTCTCTGGATCATCCCCACAGGACAGGAACTCAGATCCTCTATTCTAACTTGAAAGCTGCTCATCTCATAACCGTGGACCCCCTTCTCATTCCCTTACCTTGGTCTTCCCCACAGCTGAGTACCTTCCAGTTTCCACTTCATCACAAAGTCCTTGCTAGTGTTTTCTTTGCCTCATTCTCTCTATGAGCCTTTGCTTGTTGTCCATCACCTTTGCCACTCGCCTTTCTGACTCTCTCTGCCTCAGTGAGGAGGACATCTGATGGGAAGCAGAGTGCTTTAGCCAGAGGGAGGGGGAATCTCAGAAAGGCCAAGGGATGTTTGGGAGAGTTAGTTTCTCTTCTCAAGAGTCATCCTCCCCAAATGGCTTTTTTTTTTTCCTTCTTTGATGCCTCCTGTGTGTCCTCCCACCACACAAAGCTCTGGAGAAACATCAGAGTCTCTTGGGTGAAGCCCAGACCAGGAAATTTCAACACTGGTTCTGAGGGAGTTCATTAATCCTTAACTTCCACTGTGTGCTTTATTTTTTCCTTCTTTCTTTCCTCTACTCTTCTTTTTTAAGTTGATTTGATTTTTTGAATACATGATGGTGGAATGCATTACAATTCTTATTACACATATGGGGCAAAATTTTTTATATCTTTGTATATAAAGTGTGTTCATGCCAATTCATGTGTTTATATATGTACTTTGTTTTTAATTATAATTCCTATTACACATATATACCAAATTTTTCATATCTTTGTTTGTATATAAAGTATGTTGACACCCAATTTCAGTCTTCATACATGTACTTTGTATAATGATTCCATCACATTCCACCATCTTTTTAAATCCCCTGCCCCCTCCTTTTTCCCTCCCACTCCTATTCCCTATCTAGAATTCATCTATTCCTCCAAGCTCTCCCTCCCTACCCCACTATGAATCAACCTCCTTTTATCAGAGAGCATTCAGCATTTGCTTTTTTGGGATTGGCTAACTTCACTTATTATCTTCACCATTGCCATCCATTTACCTGAAAATGCCATGATTTTATTATCTTTTATTGCTGAGTAAAATTCATTTGTATATATATGCCACATTTTTTTTTTATCCATTTCTCCGCTGAAGGGTATCTAGGTTGGCTCCACAGTTTAGCTACTGTGAATTTTGCTGCTATAAACATTGATGTGGCTGCGCCCTGTAGTATGCTGTTTTTAAGTCATTTGGGTATAGACCAAAGAGAGGCATAGCTCGGTCAAATGTGGTTCCATCCCAGATTTCCAAGGAGTCTCCATACTGCTTTCCATATTGGCTGCACCGATTTGCAGTCCCACCAGCAATGTCTGAGTGTACCTTTCCCCCACATCCTCCCCAACACTTATTATTATTTCCTTTACTGTTCTACATTGACTAGCCACATGGCTTTTCCAGTGGGGTCAGAGGGATGCTCTAATAATCCTAATATGATCCAGACATTCTCTTCAGTACCACAGGATATTTTAACAAAGTTTCTCTGAGCTGAGCACTATGAGGAATGGCACACAGCCCACCTGTTTATCAACTTACCTATGAAGGAGCAAGGGCAGCAGAAAGTTAGGCCCCTGCTGCACTTCTTCTCATTCCCCCTGGAGATTGCTCCTTTGACCTAGACTTTGGCATTTTGCCCTGGTCCACACCAGGAAGTGTTACAAGGATGATCTCACTGGACTCATTGTTGAGTGTATTGTGGGGATTTTGCTTGCTCTATTAAGTGCTGTGTCTTTTTTAGTGAGGGATGACAGGGGTGGGATCTCTCTGTTCTTACTACCAGGAAACAATGGAGTAGTACCATGCTACTATGGTTTGGGTCTTAAATGTCTGCACATTTAAATGTTTGGCTCCCAGCTTGGTGCCAATGGGAGGTGGTGGAGCCTTTAGGAGGTGGGGACTAGCAAGAGGTCTTTAAGTCACTGGGGATGTGCCCTTGAAGGAGATTTTAGGACACTTTTCTCTTAGTCTTTCTCTCTTCTTAGCCATGAGATGAGAGGTTTTGCTCCTGCATATGCTCCCACCATGATGAGCTGAGTCACTCCAAAGCATCAGGGCAATCCATGTGATCAGTTATAGTCACTGAACAAATATTGATTAAGTAGCCATGATATGACAGGCTCATATTATGTAATCCCAGGCTTTGGGAACACATGCACACCATCATGAAATTTATATTCTAGAGAAAACTTGGGCTTCAATCAAATAATGAAGACTAACTGTAAACTGAAAAAGCTTATGTAAGCTTGATGTGTGTTATAAGGGTTATTTTGACCATACTTAAGTTTTACCTGCCTAAAAACATTGTGTAAGGTGAATAGTTTTTTTCTCTTCCCCTCTCCCATAATCTCTTTCCATATGTATGTATGTATGTGTGTGTGTGTGTGTGTGTGTGTGTGTGTGTGTATATATTTCTAGTAGGGATGGAACCTAGAGGTGCTTACTCCCTGAGGCACATTCCCAGCCACTTTTATTTTGAGAAAGAGTCTTGCTCAGTTGCTTATATCCTCACTAAATTGCTGAGTCTTGCCTCCAATTTCTAATTCTCTTGTCTCAGCCTCCTGAGCTGCTGGGTTTATATGTGTGTTCCACTGTGCTCAGCCTTTTCTTATTTTTTTTAATGTTGAATGTGAATGAATGCACTGATCTTTAGTTTCCAATTACACAGTTTACATGTTTGTATACCTGAAGAAGCACCCCAAATTAAGATATGAAGCCTTCTCTCACCCCAGGAGGCACCCTGCTGTGTCTTCTTGTCTTAACTACCTCCTCAGCCTGCCCTGGAGGTCCTCATATGACTTCTGTCACCACAGCATTCGTCTGTCTATTCTTTAACTTCATATATTTGCAATCCTACAGCATCTGGCATTTTATGTCTGGTTTCCTTTGATGTCTTCCACATTTTTAAGATTCCTTTTTTTAAAAAAAAGAAACTTGATTTAAACTTGATTTTATTCACCTTTTTTATGTGGTGCTAAGGATCAAACCCAGTGCCTTGCACATGCTAGATAAGCTCTCTACTGCTGAGCAACAACCCCAGCTCCCCTCAGTTTTAAGATTTCTTGTCTGCACCTCCATACCCTTTCTCTGTCTTCCTTATGGGAACTGCCCTTTCTCTCTGCCACATTCTAGTCACAGGGGGGCAGCAGAGGCCGAGGAAACCTGGTAAGACTGCCTGGGCGGCCTTTCCATTGGCCCGAGAGTGCTCTGGCATCCATGGAGCACCCTCTTGTTGGGTGTTTGTGTTTCCTTCCTCTCTGGGAGGGAGTTTCCAAATGGTTCTGGACATACCCTCCTTTTTTTAAAAAAAGTATTTTTTAGTTGTCAATGAACTTTTATTTTATTTATTTATATGTGGTGCTGAGAATTGAACCAGGTGCTTCACACATGCTAGGTAAGCGCTCTACCACTGAGCCACAACCCCAGACCTGCATGCCCTCCTTTAAAGTTATGTATTTTGAAAATGCAGCTAACAAATATGTACACATATTATTCAGCTTATAAAAACAAATAGATGTAAGGATAAAATTTTTATGATAGAAGTTCTGATGTACTCTTTTCCTTCCCTTTTGCCCTCCATGTCCCTGGAGCACCCATAGCGCTGGGCCCCCAACTCTTTTAGATTTAGATTTTGCCTTGGGGCAGACCTCTCCCTGTCAGTGTTTGTCCTCATGACCCTGTGACCTTGGATAGCTTCCACTATTGTAGAGGCACCATCCCTCAGCTCTAGAATGAGGACAGTGAGAACCACCTCATGGTATTGTACCAAATCATCATGGGAATGAGGTATAAAATGTTCCATGTAAAATGACCCTCAGTGAATGGTGTGCCTAAGTATTTCTTGGTGGTTATTAGAGAGTAGAGGCCCTTGCTGTGCCTGGGGAGAGGAGTCTCTGCGACAAGAGAGGAACAGAGTGTGTAGCATCCCAAGGACTATTAGAATGTGCTTCTTGAGGCTGGACAGGGCCTCTCCTTCCCTAGGCCCCCCTCTACTTCTCTGAGGAGAAGAGGTCCAATTTTGAGACCTCTACGCCTTTTTCCATGACCTAGTTTTGAAATCCCTCCACTGGGACTCACCTGTTTCACACTTGACCATACATGGGCCTGACTTACCTGGGATTGGGAGGGTCAGTAAATCTTTCCTGGGTCACTGATGGGTCACACATATGGTCGTTCAGTGCCTGTGCTGGCTCTCTGCAACTGATCTGACATTGCAGTAACTGGGGAACATGTTTCAGATACTCTGGGCCAATGTGTCCATTCTGGTATCACATCTCCTGATAGGTCAGACCAAATGTCAGGCCCTTCTAGCCTCTCTTTTCTTAAAAAAATATTTTTAGTTTTAGATGGACACAATATCTTTATTTTATTTACTGTTATGTGGTGCAGAGGATCAAACCCAGGGCCTCACATGTGCTGGCCAAGGGCTCCACTACTGAGCCACACCCCCAGCCCTGCTCCTTCCTTTTTATGGCAGCTTTCTCTCAGTCTGCTGTCTTTCCTTTTAAATTTTTAGTTATTGTTTGCTTTTCATTAGTCTAATACACTTCACTTAACTTTCTCTAGGCATGTTTATTTTTCCCTCTGGCCTCACTCCCTTACTCTGTTCTATCTCAGGGCTTGAGTGGGAGGGATACTTTACCTCCCCTGGAATCTCATATGAGGAAGGGGGTGGATGCTCATGCAGAGGGTGGTAGGGCAGGTGATCCAGCTAGGAGGGCTCTGCAGCTGAATTCAGGGTGGGGCTGGGCCAGGCCCTGGCTCCACTAAGAGTGAGAGGTATAAGGAGGTCTCTCAGACACTTCTGGTTGGATATTTCAGGATGTGTTCAATCCACAGTATGAACAGAACTGGTGGTTTGGGAGAGTTGAATACTTTATATCAACCATCACTTTTTAAAAATATTAATGCATTTAATACATTTTACATTAACCATTGTTCTGTGGTTTAGGCATTAATCTGAAGCTATTTAGAAAACACTTAATATAGGAAAAAGAAGAGGTATTTATTGCAGGTTGGTCATAAAAGAAAGTTAATATTAACTTCATTAGTATTAGGATCATTTAAGTTTATACAAGAAAAATAATTTGTGGTTTAGTAAATAATGTTTCTTGTCAAAGCAGCTGAACAGTGATCCTTATGAGCTGGGAGAGGACAGTGCTGAAGTATGGCGTTCCCTGCCAGTGCTGGTCAAGGATTCTGCCAGTATTCTTTAAGGAGACCTGACCTGTACTTTGTCACTACTTCCATGCCCTCCTCCCCAAATGGAGGGCAGAGGGCAAGCTTGGGAGGGAGAATGCTCAGGTCAGGGTGAGATAAACTTTCTGGCCATGTAAATGAGGCAACTGAGAGTCCAAAGTCCCTTTCAGGATCTTGCTCACTTGAGTTACCTGGGGCAGGGGGCTGGGCTGGGCTGGAGATGTGGTGGTGGGAGACAGTCTCCTGGCACATCTGGCCTGTCCCTCCTCTAGGAAGTTAGTAGATTGATGTTCACAGATGGCAGGGCTCATGGCTTTATCTCTGCAGTTGTAATAATGAGATGACATAAGTAAAATTTATGTAGCACAGCTCTTGATACTTAGTAGGAATTCCATATAATTTTGTTTTCTTCTTTTTGTAAGATTTCCCTTACAATTCTAGGCCTTGGGGAATCTGCCCTTAGGGCAGTGATTCATGGTGGCATTGTGGGGCTGTGGTGGCATTTCACCTCTAAGTGAGGTTGTTCTGCAATGTTCCAGGAAAATTTTGGGTAACCTTTCTTGCTGCTGTGCTCTGCTGCCTTCTTCCTTGTAAAGGGAGCGATGTCCAGAGGGCAGGGCACACTCTGCCCAGGATCATTTTGCAAGCTTTCACTTTAGATATTGGAAGGAGCCAGAGAGGGGTTGTTCTTATGACTGGGAGGGCTTAGTGGGGCCCCCAGTGTCAGAGACTCTGTATAGATCACTGCAACTTATGTCCAGCTCTGCTTTTTCCCCATTTCCTGGGAACCAACTGCCTCTTGGAAGTAAGGAATTTGGGCCCCCAGCATTGGACTTAGAAGCAGAGGATTGGGCTCTGAGAGCAGCTTGGGGCAGGTGAAAATTCTGAGGGCAGCTTTGGGGCCTTCTGGGGTCCTTGTGACTCTGATCTATCTCCAGCTGCTGTGTTTCAAACACTTCAGGAAGTCACAGCCTTTCATAGGGGGGAGAACAGAGAAGCAGGTAAGTTGGCTTTGAATACACCTGTGACCTAAGAGGAGGAAACCAGGGAGAAGCTGGTGGCAGGAAGAAGCTAAGGATGAGGTAGTGGTAGAGGCAGTGGGGGTGGGCAGGTGGGACAGTCTTGTTCTAGGAAGACCCAGGAAAAGCTTAATGAGGGTTCTTCCTTTATTCATTTGTTTTAATGATATTTCTGTAATATTTTCTGGGCCCAGGCCCTGTTCTAATTACATGTATAGTGATTATAAATTCTCATCATTTTCATTACAAACTTGGGGGGTAGATGTTGTAACTATGCCCATCAAACAGATAAGGAAATGGAGGCCAAGAGGTTCATTTTGAGAGTGGCTGAGCCTGGAGGGCAGCCTAGAAGATGTCTCCCAGAATTTATTTTTCCTTATACCACAGACTGCCTTCTCCCTGCTCCTTCCAAACAGTAGGTAATTTGGGGTCTTTTCTCTGACTAGGGCTCTCTTATCTCTAAAAGATAAAAAAATGTGGAAGGGAATGGGCTGAGATTTGGGTTTAGGTGAACTCCACATCTAAAATAAAAGCAGGACAGGGTTCTGGGCTCCTGTGAGGGGCACTACAGCCTCCTTGAGGATGTGTGTGTCTCTGACACTGCCCAGGCCAAACCTGGGCATAATTAGAGGAAGAACAAGAGAGAAGCAGGAGCTGAATGTCTTTCCTGATAGGGGCCTGAATCTGGGCCCTCCTTTCTGGGGGAGTCTTGAGTGGTGAATAACAGAGAGAGAGAGAGGAATGGCTTTCACCACAGAGCTCCAGGTATGGAGAAAGGAAAGGCCAAGTAGAGCTGCCCTGTGGTTGAGGTGGGAAAGAAAGGAACAGTTTATTACCAGGTAATTCTATTGTTTCCTGATACCACAGTCTTCCCAGAAGAGCTGGGAGGAGCCCGGGGCTCAGCTGTTTGTCAGTGTCAGGGTTGTGGGGGGCCCAGCACCCTGTTAGTATGATGAACCAATAGGAAATGCTTTGCTACAGCAGGGACTGCTATCCAGCCCTGAGCCCTGCTCTCTATGCTGAGGTGCTGGAGCTCTGGGCTGTACCTGCCTCCTGCCTGCAGGTCTTGGCCCTCATCCCCATCTCTCTCCCCAGCTCTAAAGAGATGGAAGGGCACTGCAGTCACTCCTTGCTCTGCTGTCTCACTTCCCTGCTTCTCTTTGTCCAGCTGTCCATGGGTGAGTGTCCTCACTAGTCTCCCTTTGTGGTTTTAAAAAGTAAGATTGAAAATATATTTTCCCTCATTTGTTGTTTCATTGCCTTTTCTTGTGTGTGTGATGCATGCATTCCATTCATTCATTCATTTTATTCCTGAAATATTAATGAAATGTTGTTTGCTAGGTGCTATTCTATGAAAGAATCAGACAGAAATCTTGTCATAAAGTTTACCTTCTGGCAGGAGAAAGTGATAATAATTGCAAGTATGCAGAGAGGCCTAAATGTGTTGGAAGAGGTGGCCACAATGGGAAATGCAGCAGGGTAGGTTGTGGGCAGTCAGGGGCATGGGAGGCAGGTGTGGGCAGGCAACAGTGTTCATTGAGGTGGTGTGTAGTTGGGAGCATAACCCTGGAGAAGGAGGAGTGAGCTGTAGGACCATTTGGAAGGAGGGTGCCTGCAGGGGGAGGAGCCTGTGCAGAGCTGGCAGTGTGCTGAGGGGTGAGGAAGCACAGAGGCCAGGGTTTGCTGGACTAGAGCCCATGGGGAGAGAAGCAGCAGGTGGGTTCAGAGAGGTCTTGGGAAAGGAGTCCACCTTGTCAGGCCTGGGGAGAAGTGGGGAGCAATGTGGAGGCTTTGAGCAGAGCAGCAACATGGATTAGCTCACCTGTTAAAAGGATCACTGAGGTCAGGAATCCTAGTTATCCTCCAGTTGAGATGTAATGGTAGCTGAGACCAGAGTGGAGAGGCACAGGGTTTGAGAGTAGCTCTTTGGAGGTGTTGCAGCATATCCTGCAGAGGAGTCATGTGTTAGCCTCAGAAGTCCAAGAGAACCAAGAGGGTGGAGAGTGATGTGAACTTGCTTCTTGAACATGCAGTGATGGGGGTTTCCATGAATGACCGAGAACAGGATTTTCACAGCATTAAGTAGCATTTGACTCAGTGTTTTAAAGTGCATATGTATTTCTCTCCTCCCTCAGTGGAGGAGAAAAATATAGACTGAAGTAAGAAATTTAGAATTGGAAGAGGGGAATTTCCTGGGTGTGGCTGAATGACCAGAGTCTGATCTCACCACAGGTGTGCTCTTTGTCTGTTTTCAGGTTTGACCTGAGACAGGGCAATTTAGGCCTGGTGTTCCCAAGGTGTGCTCCCCAGACCACCCTTGGAACTCCTTGTAAATGCACATTCGTTAGCCCAGCCCAGATCTAGTGAATGAGACAGTCTGGATTGGGCCCAGTGATGTGTGCTCTATAAGGCATCCTAGTGGTTCAGGGGCATGAAAGCTTAAGAACCACTGAATTAGAGATTACTTCATGGATGGGCCTGGGACCAGGAGCAGATGCCAGTGAGGGAGTGTCTTTGGCATCATTTTTGGGCCATATCATATAGTCAGAAGATCTCTTCCAAATCTATCAAACCTCAGGGGTCATCTCATCTGGCCCCTGCCCCAGCTTTCCTGGCCTTCCCACCTGATGGTATATGTTCTCTGTTTTTTGGTCTGTGTCTCTCTCTAGGTTTTTTTCCCCATGTTGTGTCCACAGAGCAGTTCTAGGTTATTAGCCCTTATCGCCCCATTGTGGCAGTGCTGGGCAAAGATGCCATACTGCCCTGCTTCCTAGTCCCTGGCATCAATGCAGAGAACATGGAACTGAGGTGGTTCCGCACCACATTCTCACAGGCAGTGTTCATCTACTGGAACCAACAGGAACAGACTGAGGAGCAGGTGGCTGATTATAGAGGGTGGACCTCACTGGTGAGCAAGTTCCTCACCCAGGGGCAGGCTGCTGTGCACATCCACAAGGTCCAGGTTTCTGACAATGGAATGTACACCTGCTTCTTCAGACATGGAGGCTTCTATGAAGAGGCTGATTTGGAACTAAAGGTGGCAGGTTAGTTAATTGATATCTATTCTGGAGACCTTGGGAGTACTGGGTTTGGTGGGAATATCAGGGATCATCTAATTTAGCCTCACATTTAATAGATGAAATAGAGGAAAAAATGGTTCATTCAGTTTTTCATTGATCAATACAAACACTGTATATTGGGCATCTCAAATATGGGGGGACTTGTTCTGTGCACCAGAGATATATCAGTATAGCATAGACACCAGCAGTGAGTTTACCTTCTAGAGACAAAGGAAGAATAATTATAATAAATAATTCAGTACAACATGTGATAAGGTGATAAGTACTTAAGACAAAAGACCAAGTAGAATTAAAAAAGAGGCACAGGATGTGGGCTGGTAAGTTAGGACAAGCTGCAGTGTTACATAGAGACCAAGGCAGAGCCTTACTGACAATCTGAGCAAGGTTCAAAGGAAGTAGGTATTTAGCCAGGGGGCTATCTGGGGCGGGTGGCGCAGAATTTAACACTGAGGGAGCACCTGGTATGAAACCTTTAAGTTAGAAATATTGTTGATTATTCAGGGTATAATGAAACCATCATGGTTGGTAGGAGGAGTGAGGAGGAGGATGGTAAGAAGTAGCAATGCTGGAATAAGGAGATGGTCCTGTATTAACACCACTGACAGGTGTCAGGATGAGGTCATTAGGAGTGGACACCTGGGCTGACACAGAAGCCCTGGATGTTGATGGGTTGTCAGTTAAAAAGGCAGAAGGCATACAATATGGTGATTTTGGCTATTTGCACTTAACCATATAGTTCTTGGGGTTGAGTGTATGGGCCTTGAGGGTCTTAGATGGTGGAGTTTGTGGAGAATTGTTGGCGAGAAAGGCAGTTACCAGATCAGTAAAGGCTTTGTGTGCTGTGTTATGGAGTTTGGATGCAGAGTAGGGTGAATCCTAAACAGAGCCATGCTGGGAATGCTCATGTTGGCAGTTGTGAATGGATGGATGGGAGGTGAGCAGGAAGGAGGCCTGGAGTGTAGTTATGATGTGGAGAGAATGACTGCCTGACCTGAGGCATGGCAGTGGGGTGGGAGAGGAGGGGTCAGACAGGTTTAGAAACCAGATTCAACTGAATAGACTTATGGGCACAAAATTTGGAGGGGTAAGAAAATACTTGAGAGACTTCCAGAATTTTATTTAAAACATTTGTTGTTTCATGGCAGGACTATTGATAATTATTTGCCACTTCTACTGCTGTAATAATGCTGTGCAACTAGCAGCCACTATTTCAGGTATGTTTGGCAATAAAAATGTATTTAATTTAGGCACTAACCAAATTCAACTAATTGGGGCTGATCTTGGATAATAATCATCTGGGTTTAGTTTTGCATACTTGGTTATGTATCAGAAATATAATTAAAAACAAAATCTCCCATACTAGGAGAAAATACTTTTAATACTTAATAAGCATCAAACCAGAATGATATATATCATGCATGACCTCCTAAGGAATACATGACCAGAAAGGATTTTCATCTTTCTTTCTATAGCCTGTATACTTGTTTTCAAGATGAACAATAAGTAATTCTCTACTAAGAGGGCTCAAAGCAATTTGTTCTACATATGTCATTCTAAATTTACCTGATACTTTGGGAGACCATCTGTATCATATAACAGGCTTTATCTGGAAGAAGAATAAACTCCTTCAGCTTTATGATATGAGGTGGTTTTACAACTTGGAACAAGATGCCCATATAAGTTTGACTCCTACCTTTACACAGAAAAGGGGCAAAGAGCTGGTATCTTCCCTGATGTTTACATTTCAAATAAATGATTCCCAGATCCTAGAGAAAGAAATTCCTGAGCTACAAAGCTGGCAAAATCCTAGCCAGATTCCAAAATCATGTATCAACATATCAAAAGAGGAAAAAGTTCCATTGTGTAATTGCAGTTTCTCAAAGCAAATGCTAGAAGAAAAAGAGAAGAATCTTCTTTTATTTAGCAGGGAGAATTGAGATTTTCACTTTTATTTTCATTTGTTCTGAAGTCAGCAGAAACATTCACCAGGTGCACCTTGGTTAAGTGTGCTCACGTTTCAGGTGGTCATTTGACTGAACTAGGGCAGCTGAAGCAGGTGGACCAGGCAATGTCACATAATCCATCCTCCACTGGGTAGCCCAGCATTGTCCTCCTGTGGAAATGGCAAGGTTCAAGTGCTTTTCAAACCTCTGCAGTCACATTAGCTAAATTTTCATTGCCAATTTGAATCCCATGACTGGTCCCAGAGGCAACAGGTAAAGGCAGTAAAAAGTGGAAGTGGAAGAACTGGCTATAAATAAGGGTGAAGAATTGGGATATTTCAATAATCATTTTATCACAAGTGGTCCAAATTATGAAGTCAGTTTTGGAGTTTTGAGTTTGAAATGTTTGTGAGGAAACCTGGTAAAGATAACTCATGGGAACATGGGTGTAGGGGAAGAGAATTCAGGAAACTAAGTAGTCATGCAATACAATTTTGGAAATGATATACACAGAGAGGCAGATGTCCCGGGAGAGTGTGTGAGGTGAGAAGACTGAGATTCATGGAGGGAGCCTTGGGACCAAATTCTTTGTGTAGCCTCTGGCCTCACAGTTTGGGAGAAGAGCCCACTGCCCTGTGTGGGTCATGCTCCTTGTTTTAATTCCCTCTGGTAGGTGACCCTTCTGATAGAACCCCCAGAATTCAACATGGAAAACATTCCCCCTGAAGTTGTATAACTCATAGGCAACTCTGGGGTCTCAGGGCCCAAGGAGGCCTCTTGGGGCTCCACGGCTTCCTTCCTTCCAGGGATGGGTGCTGACCCTCAAGGGCACATAGAAGGGCCAGAAAAGGTTGGAGTGCATTGATGAGAGCCATTGCCAAGTAGGAATGAAGCATGGCAATTTCTTTGTCAGCCTACCCCTGTTGCTTAGAGGAACATATTGGACCCAGGTCATTTGCAGTGACATTGCATGTAAGGTGACCTTGCTCAAGGACCAGGGCAGATCCGGGTTTAGGTCGGATCAGGGTTTAGGTCTCTCCTTGGGTTTAGGGTGGTTCCAGGTTTAAGGTGTACCCTGCTGGGAATAGGGCGTAACCTGCTGCCTCAGGCGCACCCACTCCTTGAGTTCCCCTTGAGTTCCCGTTGAGTTCTTGAGGGATTCAGAGAGTATTTGGGATTCAGAGCCTGGTGGAGTACGTGGATTTTGCCCAGAATGTGGATTTCCCCAGAACTTGATTGTAGAGTGCCGGTGTGAGTTCGGGAATAAAGAATTGCTGTTTAAATCTACAAGGCTGTGAGTTGCTCGTGATTTTGTGCCCAGACAGACTTTGGCAGTGTGTGTGGTGTGCAAAGCCTCAGGATGGTTCCCAAAGCCCCAGGTGCAGTGGAGAGACCTCAGTGGAAAGAAGTTCCCAGCACTTTCTGAGGCCCACACCCAAGACACTGAGGAGCTGTTCAGTGTGGAGGCCACTCTGGTGGTGAGAGACAGTTCTGTGGGGAATGTGACCTGCTCTGTCCTCAACCCTGTCCTGGGCCAGGAGAAGGCCATGGCTATTTACATCCCAGGTCAGTGCTGCTTCCCACTCCCAGCAGAGCTGTGGGGAGGGGCTGGCCTCTCTGAGTGTGCTGGCTCTCCTGGGTGTGCCCTGACCTGCTGTCTGCCTGGCCACAGAGCCCTTCTTCCCTCAGGCTTCTCCCTGGAAGCCAGCATTTGCTGTGGTCCTGACCATGCTGGGGCTCCTACTCTTGGGGGCTAGCTATTTAAGCACCAAAGAACATTCCAGAAGGATGCAGGTGAGGCAGGAAAAGGAGCATCTGTGGTGGCTTAAGGAGGAGGAACAGCAGGCAAAGGAAGAGGCGCTGAAGGCCATTGGTAAGACCCCACAGGGCAAGTGCAGACCTGGTGGTGAGGGACAGCTGACAGGGGCCAGAATCTGGGGTCCATCTCTCTAGGGAGATCTGGGGTCCTGGGCCAGAGGAGGTGACTGAGGAGATCAGAGAGGACAGCTAGAGTCAGTGGGGTTGGGTAGGTTTGTAGTTAGAAATTCAATAAACAGAAACGTTTTTCTGGGGTTTTTCAGGCCCACAGTCTTTCCTTTTCTTGGGGCTGGGCGTTCATGCTGTTTTTCATTTTCTTTCAGATGAACTCCAGGCAGATCTCAGCAAGTTCTGCTTTCCCGCCTGAATTTTGTATGTTTCTTTGTTAGTAGACATTCTAGATCCTAGCTCCCCTATTTCTTGGGTTGTTTTTCAGATCAGATAAAAGCTGCCTACTTATCTGGTACGTGACTCTCCAGGTATCTATTGTTCCCTTATCCTACCTGGTGTCCCTTCTCCTTCTTTCTAGCTAGGCAGACATGTGGATCCCTGTCCCTGGGAAGCTGATTGGAAGCTAGAGGAAGCCAGAACCCTGCTCCCTGAGCTTCCCTAGATCGTGGCTGCTACTTCCTACCTAGAGCTTGGAAACTTGGGTGTGATGGTGGCCCCTGGTCTGTCATGTATTCTGCATCTCATTTCAACCTTGGCTTGCCCACGTTATATTGTGTGGGAAGCCATCATGAATTATTTGAGGGTCGTCTTTAGTTCTGACAGCCAGGAAGGTTTTAGGAATAACCTTGGAAACTATCTGTGGCTCTCCCATGCAATAGATTTCCCAAGACACATAACCTTTATCCACAACCTACTAGATAACCTCATAGTAGCTGTGGAGGTGGGTGTAACCCGTTGGGAACTGGACAGCCCACCTATAACTTTTTTTGGTGAAGGACATTCTATGGAAGGCCTTTGATGTTCCCTGATATAAAAAACGCAAGTGTGGGCTCCATTTTGCAGTTTTAGTATAGAAGATCGATCTGTATGATCCACTACCCTGTCCCACCCCTGCTTTCTAAAATATATTCTGTGTCCTGTGGTTTTTTTCGTCATTTTATTTTTCTTAGGTTTCATTTTGCAGCCAGACTATTCCACTGATGGAAACCACATTACCATCACCTGTGTGGGTCTCATATGAGAATATGAATTTTTAGCTTTCAGTGCATCTTGCTGTTGGTTTGCACCTAGAAGCTTAAAGGCAAATACTAAAAGTTTGTTAAATGATCTCTATAAGTAAACGGAGTCATTAAGTTTAGGAATGTGACCTTGTGTTCTTCTCCCAACAAGTCACCATTGAGAGATTATGTTTTCTCCAGCTCCCAAAGGTGCTAATCCAAGTAGGCTGCTCACTACAAGTGAGCGTGTGGTGGAGTGAACCAAGTACTTCTTGAAATATTGGTTCTTATTCTCTAGAAAAATTTCACCTGTGAAAAGTTGGGTTTTTAAAATTTATTTTTATTTTTTAGTTGTAATTGGACATAATACTTTTATTTTATTTATTTATTTTTATGTGGTACTGACGATCAAACCCAGGACCCCACATGTGTGAGGTGAATGCTGAACCACTGAGCCACAATCCCAGCCCCCAAAGCTGGGTATTTTTTAACCAAAGAACTCACCTTACATTCCTGTCTTTAAATCATTCTTCATTTTTGGTAATTTCCCAAATGTTTTCTCTCTTTTTTTTAATTTTCTGGTAATGAGCTGTGAATCTGGTGCCTCCTGCATGCTAGGCATTCCCTCTACCACGGGCTACATTCTCACCCCTTTCCCAAATATATCTTTGCCAGAGAAAGTCTGGATATAATAATATCTCGGACAATTGTTGAGTAAATTATATTTTATCCTCTCAAATATTTACACACATAGTATAACTTTTATCCTTAGTAGCAAAACTGAATAAAGACAGATAGAATATGGACTTTTATGAGTTTTGAGGCAGATGGTTTTCTGACAGAGAGGAAGCAGTGGGACATTGGTAGAAGTTGGCCTGTAAAGCAGCCGTCTTGATCTGTGGTCCAGGGAATTTCCCTCAATACCCTGAGGTCCCTGAATACTGCAAGAGGTAATCTCCTTTCTGGCTATCTCCTTCTGTGGGTAGTCTCATCTTTAGAATGGAGGGGAGGCCAGGGCAGATACATTCATGCTGAGCAGGCTTGTTTTAGCTGTGGTCTCACCACCGTGTGTTCCCTTTCAGCCTGGAGGAAGGCCCCCCTGTATGCAGGTAAGTGACTCTGATGTTTCCTTGGCCTTCCCTCCTCCAGACTCCTCCTCTGCCCTTCTGTATCAGTGGCCTCCACCTCAGGATGGGATGAGTTTCCTGCTCTCTCTTCTCTAATTTGTTTCCCACCCCTCCCAGTAAACACTTTTAACTTCTCTTGGTTTTTTCTTTCATAATCATCACACATCAATCTGCCCCGTCTCCAAACTAAATTCTCCTAAAAGGAGAGAAAAATGATTATAACTTGTACTGGAAGATCACAGGAACTTCTCCTTGGGTTTGGACCACAGAACTCACCTCACATTTCTGTATTTTAATCATGCTTCATTTATTTTATTTTATTTTTTAACTTTTAGGTAGACACAATATCTTAATTTTATTTTTATGTAGTGCTGAGGTTCAAACCCAGTGCCTCTCACATGCTAGGTGAGCACTCTACTTCTGAGACACAACCTCAGTCATAAATAATTCTTCATTTTTGGTAATTTCCAAAATGTCTTTTTAAATTTTGATTTTAGTTTTTCATGTTCTGGAGCTGAGGAATGAACATATTCTAGGCCCACCATCTACTGCAGGCTAGTATTAGTTGCAGATCTTGAAAACATCATGGTCAACTGGTATTTGTTGTTGGTGCAGTGACTCTGGAGAGTTCAGTTGTGAGCAGAGCCTGGATGGAGCAGGGTTGGGACTGTGGATAGGAATTGCTGGTCTCCATAAAATTTCAGAAATCATATTTGACAGCTTAGGACTTGCGTCTTTCTAATGTGGGGCCTTGGTACTTATTCTCTTTACCCCAGATTCATACTGTTTAGGTCCAGGTTTGGTTTTCTTCTTTCTTCCTGATCCTTTGGATATTGGTCTCCTCTCAGCCACCTCATGCTCTGACTTGCTGTCCTAGCTGGGTTTCTTCTGAGCACCTTCATTGTTGAGAAATTAGTTTTTGGTGTTCTGAGTTTGGGGTCCAGGATGCTTAGGGGGTCTGGAACCACTTGAAAATATATGGAATGTTCTGTGTTTGTGTTTCTGTTATAGGAACAAAATGAAATTAATAATGTTCACAAAAATTTCTCTGCTTTTAAGAGAATTTTGCTTTGCTTGTTGGGCTTGTTCTTGGATATATATATATATATATATACATATACACACATACACACACCTTTATTTTATTATATATTTGTTATATATTATATACAATATAATATATGATATATAAATATATAATGTATATATATATATATATATATATATATATATATATATATATTTATGAAAATCATAAAAGGAAGAATCTGGAGATGTTAAAATTTTTTACCTGAGAAAGGATGTGGAACAAATGAGAGAAGAAAAGATGATGTGGGAAGAGTGAGGAGGTGAGAAGGAAAGTAGAGTTCTGATTTCACATAGAAATTTCACATAGAAATTTTAGGTGTGCTGATGCAGTGAGAGATGGAAAATCACATTCTAAGTGGTTTGAATTGAGTGTGAAGAGGATTTGCAGGTTAATTGTGTGCATGAAATATAACCAACTCCTTGACATATCTTTGAGAGATTTCAGTGAATACATTGTGTGTGTATGTGTGTGTGTGTGTGTGTGTGAGAGAGAGAGAGAGAGAGAGAGAGAGAGAGAGAGAGAGAGAGAGAGTGTGGATGTGAATTCCATTAAGCTGTTTCCAAGTGATTATCTCATTGAGTTTTCCTGCAATAATGAGACCACTTCAACCTTCCAGAGCAGTTAGGACAGGCATATCCTAAGGCAGTTTCCAATGCAATGAAAGATTATCCAGAAGACTCTTCAACTCTAGAGGTGAGTTTAGGACCTGTGCCATCTGAATTTGTCTAATATGCCCTTTCTTCAATTGTTGTATCTTTTTTACATCAGGGATATAGACTGTGAGAGACAGAGAAGGGTGAGCCATGGCATCAAGGAGGCTTTGGGATCAGATGTATGAGGAACACTCTGAGAATCTTAATGATTTTTTCTGGGGACATGTTTATTTAAAAAAAGGATCAAATAGTCTTTTTTTTAACCATCTCCCCATTACCTGCTGAATTAATGTCTATATATTTTCATGTATAATTTGGATACTCTTTTTATTTTGTAATATAAACACCATTACTATATTTTGTAAGGATAAACACCATTGCTATTCTAGAATCCACACTTTCATATTGACAGGTTCATAGTGTGAGGTGGACAAATGTCTGATCTCATCTTGTTCATTAAATTGTAACAATGAGTTATAAATTAAAATTTTCTGTGGGAATTATGTGAAGAGTGCATTATAAGGCACACAGTATAGTACTTGATACACTGGGAAGTCTCAAAGTTTTTTTCTTTCACTCCTTCTCTTTTTCTCCCCTGTCTGCTTCCTTGACCTTCCTTTGCTTCTCCTTTGATAATCTCAGTCAGTTATTATATATAAAATTATAATTGGATTCCAACTAATGTGTTGGGGAAAAATGAGAAAAATTTACTTTTATCCAAAAATCATCTGGGTCTGCTCAGCCATTTAGTATTATCTAGTTTCTATCAAGCAACTCAACAAAGATGGAAATACCAATGTATGTGATTGAACCTGTATTAGTGGACATGGAGGGCACAAATTTAATCACAAATCTTTAAGAAAGAAAAGATCTTGTTCATTTATTATTTTCATCATTCTAATCTTGTTCCTGAGGCTTTGGGATCTCTGACCTGTTGGAGGCAAAAGCTTTTCAAATGAAGACTTTTGAAGTTTATGACATATGTACAATATGCTTTGGTCAATGACCTTCCTATCTTCTTCTCCAAAGGGAGCATGGAAATTGGAGGAGACTTATGTGGCCTTGGGACAGTGGGGGAAGAGGGACCATGTGTTTTTTCTTAGTTATTTCAGTTCCTCACCATCAGGATGCTAGTGTGAACTGGTTCATTAGACCATTGGGTTGGTGTCTCCTGAGAAGAGGCAGGTCTCATCTCATTGATTGGTCTCCTTTCTCCTGACCCTGAAGTAAAGTCCAAGGTCTGTGAAACTTATTCCTGGTTGCCATTAGGCTTTTTCCTATGACCTTCAGACATTTTCTGGTTCACTGACTCACTGGACACCCATATATCTCTTCATTATCTAGCAGAGCATGTTATATTTTCTGGGTCCTCAGCTTCCTGTGTGCAGGAAACAGGGAGTTTCATGTTTTCTGAAAGCACATTTCTCTGCCGGTACTTTGTTCCATGTTGGGTGTGTCACCTATGTAGGCATATTAGTTTTCTATTTGCTGCCAAATTACTACAAAATTAGTGACTTAAACCAACACAAATATATTATCTTACATGTGTGTAGATCAGAAGTCCAAGAAGGTGTGGACAAAGCTGTGTTTCTTTCTGGAGGCTGTTATCTTGTGCGGTTTCTAGAGGCCATCTGTATTCCCTCATTTGGGGGCCTGTTCTTCCATCTTCAAAGCCAGTAGCACAGCATGTTTTTGACCTTGTTTCTGTGATTCTATCCTTCTCCAACACAGCCAAGAAAGGTCTGTTTTACAAGGGTTCATGTGATTCCTTTGGATTGATCCAGAGAATTCAGAATAATCTCTCCTTACTCAAGAACCTTTATCTTAATCACATTGGTAAAGTTGCCTAGTCATGTATTTAACATATTCACACACTCTGGAGTTTAGGACTATGGGTTCTATCATAGCTGGAAGCTTTAAAACTCTTCAGGCAATTCTTATGCTAGGCAAATGATTAGGTCCAATATTTTTGGGATTCCCCATATCTGTATGGATGTTTTTCTCCTATTGGTCTGTGAGAAGTGGAAGAAAAGTCACTAGTGTTGACCTCTCACTGGATATGTTTGTTTTTGTTTTGAACTTCTTTTTCTTCCATCTTAAAACCCTTTCCACTGCCAACTAAATGGGTAAGATTTCTCTGAGTTCCCTTCACTCATGATTTATTGTCATCCTCCAAATTCAGCTAAGCTAGATGTAATTCTCTACTCATGGCTTAGAACTAACCTTACAAGTTCAGCATAGTCAGTTCTTTATAAGTAAATGGAGGTCTTAGAAATTTTGATAACCTCAATTGTATCACAAGATAACCTAGTTGTTAGGATGGTTGTGTGTCTGTGTCTTGAGAACATATTATAAATGTGAACAGTGACCTTTCAGATTGACATACAGCATTTTATTCCTGGGGTGTTAAGCTTTTTGGCTTAGTCTTCATGGAAGGCTGCAGCAGGATGTGTGAGTTGTGTGTGTGTGTGTGTGTGTGTGTGTGTGTGTGTGTATGTATATGTTTGTGTGTAAGAAATAAATACAGCAACTGAATGTTTTCACACAGATTTTGCCTTCTTCCTCCCACATTGCTTTTTCAGAAGACTGCATGCTGACCCTGATGTGTAGAGACTCTGCAAATCCCTGATATGAGATCTGTGTTCTCTTGTAGATTGGCGGAAGGAATGGTTCCAAGCCTGTGAGTGACTGTGTGCTTCTAGATGTTCCTCCTGTTGCCCTCATGGCTTCTGGCATCTCCTTAAATTCTCTGTGGTGATTCAGGTGTTGGCATCATCAGTGGTGTTGCTGTGGCAGAAGTGATGGTCACAATAATGGTACTCATTCTCAAGGGACCTTTGACAAGTCTAACCCCCAAATAAGCCTCTGGCTCCTTTCTCCTGGTTGAGGACATGGGCTTGAGTTATAAGACTCGTATCTCAGGAGGCTTATCCCCTCCTCAGCTCAGGCAGTGATGTGGCTCTGAGGTGGTGGGTGGCTGTGTGCTTTGTCTTGGGGCAGGTGAGGACCTTGCATGTTTGAGAACTCTCTCAACAGGTTCTGTCACACTGGATCCAGACTCTGCTCACCACAGGCTTTCTGTTTGTCATAAAAAGACGTGCCTGACCTGGAAGGACCCCGGTGTGTACCGTGATGAAAAATGCAGTGTGTTGGGTCTTGAGGGCATCACACCAGGAAGATGGTACTGGGAAGTGGAGATAGAGAATGACCTCATAAGCAAGTGGACTCTGGGAGTCTGTAGGAAAGATGTGAGCAGAACAGGCTGGCACAAGGAAGTACCAGATAGGGGGTTTTGGGTCACAGGGCAGTTTAACAATAGATATTTTGCCTGGACTGTTCCATGACTTTGTAATCTCCTAGGCAGGATCTTTGCAGAGTGGGGGTCTTCCTGGACTACAGTGAAGGGGGTGTCTCCTTCTATAACATGATTGTTCGTTCTCACATTTTCTCTTTCCCTCCAACTTCCTTCTCTGGAACTCTCTTTCCATACTTCATGTTTATGTATGGAGATGTGTCCATGAAACTCTGCTCTATGCCAAGTGAGTCTGAGGGGCTCCCTATACCCCTTCACAATTCACGTCTTTTGGAGGAGGTCCTGAGCACCCCGACAGAGAGGTTCAGCTCAGGCTGTGGGGTTGATGGTGCTCCCCCAGAGGCTGAATCTCCATTACTTCCCTGACATTCTAAGGTTTTATCTTCATAGTGTCCCTTGCTGTCTATGATCCTTTACTGTGGCTGTTCCTTTGGCCACAGACTCCTTGTGGCAAAATCCCCTGAGATGATGCCTAGGAGGCTCAGTGGGCTTTTCCTCCTGTTCTTTGTTCCGACTTCAGATGTGTGAGAGTTCTGTTCATGTCTCATATTCAGCTACCAGAAGATAAATGTTGACTGTTTTGTAACTGGTTTAGGGAATGTGGAATTTAACTATGAGGAGTTATATATATATTTCAGACAGGTGTGGCAACATATTCATGTAGTCCCATCTACTGGGGAGGCTAAGGCAAGAGGATCACTTTAGAATATATGTTTGAGAGAAGTTTGGGAACATAGTGCTAACCTACCTCAAAAAACACACACACACACACACACAAAACAAAACAGAAACAAACAAACAACAACAACAAAAAAACAAACAAACAAAGGGGATACCCCAATACTGGACTTGAATGTTTGTACAGGAACCTTGAGGTTGAGAATGGTCCCCTGTTCTATTTTTGCAGATTTGTACTCTCAGATGATAGAAGTTTATTATCCAGAAATTTCCAAGGAAATGAATAGTCTGTTAGTCACCTTTTGTTCTCTGTGAGAAAATCAACCTATAAGGAGGAGAGATTTATTTTCTTCACAGTCTTAGAGGTTTCAGTCCATAGTCACCTGGCTTCATTGTTTCTGAGGCAGAATGTCAGTCATATCATGACAGGGAGCAGGTGGTGGAGTGAGTGGTTTACCTCATGGCAGACAGAAGGTGAGAGAGAGAGAGAGAGGGAGGGAGGAGAGGGGAGAGAGGAGTGAGGAGAGAGGAGAGAGAGAGAGAGAGGTCTTGCAAGACACAGAAAGTACATAATTAACTGTCCCAACAACCTTATACTCTATTTAGGCTAGACACTTGGGATTGCTTGCTATTCCTAGAAAAATAGCATACAACATGCTGCCTTTATGTGGAAAGAATTCTCTGCTTAGAACTGTTTTTGCCTTATTTTTATCCATATGAAGTCCTCTTGTCATTCTCATTCACTTCTGGGTGTTCTTTTTTAACAATTCTTATCTAGGTCTATCTTTTCCACTCCTGAAATAAACTGATTTAGCCTTGGTACTGTAGTAATTGAAATACACATCTTATGTGAAATCATGTGTCCCAGGGGGTATTTCTTTTGCTATATAGGTGTCTACACAAGAGGAGGTCTCTTCATCTCTTATTTTTCTCCCCCAAACCCAATACAGTGACTAGAATATATTAAATATTCAAAAAATGCAGTTATTCTTGGTGTATGAAAATCATGGTATTTGGGCTGGGGATGTGGCTCAAGCGGTAGCGCTCTTGCCTCGCATGCGTGTGGCCTGGGTTCAATCCTCAGCACCACATACAAATAACGATGTTGTGTCCACCAAAAACTAAAAATATAGATATTAAAATTCTCTCTCTCTCTCTCTCTTAAAAAAATCATGGAAGCCATTACTATATGTAGCTTCTATTTAGTTTTAAAAACATTATTTTATCTCAATGCACATCGTTATGAAAAAAATGAATAATTTTTATTTTATAGACTTTGCAGAACATTTAAAGCTCAGAATGATTTAGCAAGTTGGTAAAGTTCATATTGACCTGTGGACATTTTCCCCTGTAATGAAAAATGATTCAAAACCATGATTTTTTTAAAAAAAAATGTTTATTTTTTAGTTGTAGGTGGACAAATACATATATTTATTTATTTATGTATTTATTTAGATTCAAATGGGGTATAAATTCTTATTTTTCCAGTGTACATATTACAGGATCACATTGGTTATACAGCCATGTTTATACATACTGCCATACTAGTGTCTGTTGTGTTCTGCTGTGCTTCCTATCCCACCTTCCCTCCCCTCCCCTCCCATCACCTCTCTCTACCCCATCTATTGTAACACATTTCTATCTCTCTTTTTTTTTCTTCCCCCTCACACCATCTTATATGTAATTTTGTATAACAATGACGGTCTCCTTCCATCTTCTGTGCAATTGCCCTTCTCTCTCCCATTCCCTCCCATCTCTTGTCCCTGTTTAATGGTAATCTTTTTCTCATGCTCTTCCTCCCTGCTCTGTTTTGAGTCACCACCTTATATCAAAGAAGACATTCAGCATTTTTTTTAGGGATTGACTAACCTCACTTAGCATAATCTGCTCTAATGTCATCCATTTCCCTGCAAATTCCATGATTATGTTATTTTTTACTGCTGAGTAATATTCCATTGTGTATAAATGCCACATTTTTCAAATCCATTCATCTATTGAAGGGCATCTAGGTTGGTTCCACAGTCTAGATATTGTGAATTGTGCTGCTATGAACAGTGATGTAGCTGTATCCCTGTAGTATGCTCTTTTTAGGTCTTTTGGGTATAGTCCGAGAAGGGGAATAGCTGGGTCAAATGGTGGTTCCATTCCAAGCTTTCCAAGGAATCTCCATACTGCTTTCCAAATTGGCTGTACCAATTTGAAATCCCACCAGCAATGTACAAGTGTACCCTTTTCCCCACATCCTCACCAACACTTGTTATTGTTTGACTTCATAATGGCTGCCATTCTTACTGGAGTGAGATAGTATCTTAGAGTGGTTTTAATTTGCATTTCTCTGATTGCTAGAGATGGTGAGCATTTTTTGATGTAATTGATGATTGATTTTATATCCTCCTCTGAGAAATGTCTGTTCAGATCCTTGGCTCATTTGTTGATTGGGTTATTTGTTTTCTTGTTGTTTAACTTTTATATTTCTTTGTATTCTCTGGAAATTAGTGCTCTATCTGAAGTGTGAGGGGTAAAAATTTGTTCCTAAGCTGTAGGTTCCCTATTTACCTCACTTCTTATTTCTCTTGTGGAGAAAAAACTTTTTAGTTTGAATACGTCCCATTTGTTGATTCTTGATTTTAACTCTTGTGCTATAGATGTCCTATTAAGGAATTTGGAGCCTGACCCCACTAGATGGAGATTAGGGCCAATTTTTTCTTCTATTAGATGCAGAGTTTCTGGTTTGATTCCTAGCTCCTTGATCCATTTTGAGTTAACTTGTGTGCATGGTGAGAGAAAGGGATTCAATTTCATTTTGTTGCATATGGATTTCCAGTTCTCCCAGCACCATTTGTTGAAGATGCTATCCTTTCTCCATTGCATGCTTTTAGCACCTTTGTCTAATATAAGGTAGTTGTAATTTTGTGGATTGGTCTCTGTGTCCTCTCCTCTGTACCATTGGTCTACCCACCTGTTTTGGTACCAGTACCATGCTGTTTTTGTTACTATTGCTCTGTAGTATAATTTAAAATCTGGTATCGCTATACCAACTGTTTCACTCTTCCTGCTTAGAATTACTTTTGCTATTCTGGGTATTTTATTTTTCCAGATGAATTTCATGATTGCTTTTTCTATTTCTGTGAGGAATGCCATTGGGATTTTGGGTTGCATTGCATTAAACCTGTAGAGTACTTTTGATAATATGGCCATATTAATGATATTGGTTCTGTCCATCCATGAACAAGGTATATCTTTCCATATTCTAAGGTCTTCTATTTTTCTCTTTAGGGTTCTGTAGTTTTCGTTGTATAGCTCTTTCACCTCTTTTGTTAGGTTGATTCCCAAGTATTTTATTTTATTTTATTTTTTTGAGAATATTGTGAATGGGGTGGTTGTCCTCATTTCCATTTCAGAGGATTTGTCACTTACATGCAGGAATGCCTTTGATTTATGTGTGTTGATTTTATATCCTGCCACTTTGCTGAATTCATTTATCAGCTCTAGAAATTTCTTGGTAGAACATTTTGGGTCTTCTAGGTATAAAATCATGTCATCCGCAAATAGTGCTAATTTAAGTTCTTCTTTTCCTATCTTTATGCCTTTAATTTCTATTGTCTGTCTGGCCAGTGTTATGAGAACTATGTTGAATAGATGTGGTGAGAGAGGGCATCCCTGTCTTGTTCCAGATTTTATAGGGAATGCTTTCAATTTTTTTTTCCATTTAGAATGATGCTAGCCTGAGGCTTAGCATACATAGCTTTTACAATGTCGAGGTAAATTCATGTTATCCCTAGTTTTTCTAGTGTTTTGAACATAGAGGTATGTTGTACTTTGTTGAAAGCCTTTTCTGCATCTATTGAGATGGTCATGTGGTTCTTATCTTTAAGTCTTTTGATGTGGTGAATAACCTTATTGATTTCTGTATATTTAACCAGCCTTGCATCCCAGGGATGAATCCTACTTGATCATGGTGCATGATCTTTTTGATATGTTTTTGTATTTGATTTGCCAGAATTTTATTGAGGATTTTTGCATCTATGTTCATTAGTGATATTGGTCTGTAGTTTTCTTTCTTTGAAGTGTCTTTGTCTAGTTTAGGAATCAGGGTGATGTTGGCCTCATAGAATAAATTTGGAAGTGCTCCCTCTTTTTCTATTTCCTGAAATAGCTTGAAAAGTATTGGTATTAGTTCTTCTTTAAAGGTTTTGTAAAACTCTGCTATATACCCATCTGTATACCCATCTGGTATTAGTTCTTCTTTGAAGGTCTGATAGAACTCGGCTATGTATCCATCCAGTCCTGGGCTTTTCTTGGTTGGTAGTCTTTTGATGGCTTCTTCTATTTCCTCAATTGATATTGGTCTGTTTAAGTTGTATATATCCTCCTGCTCAATCTGGGCAGATCATATGACTTAAGAAATTTATTAATGCCTTCACTATCTTTTATTTTATTGGAGTATAAGGTTTCAAAATAATTTCTAATTGTTTTCTTTATTTCTGTAGTGTTTGTTGTGATATTGCCTTTTACATACCATATGCTAGTAATTTGAGTTCTCTCTCTTCTTCTCTTCATTAGCATGGCTAAGAGTCTGTCGGTCTTATTTATTTTTTCAAAGAACCAACTTTTAGTTTTGTCAATTTTTTCAATTGTTTCTTTTGTTTCAATTTCATTGATTTCAGCTCTGATTTTAATTATTTCTTGCCTTCTACTATATTTGCTGTTGTTTAGATCTTCTTTTTCTAGGGTTTTGAGATGAAGTGTGAGATTATTTATTTATTTATTTATTTATTTATTTTGAGGACAGAACTCCAAGCAATGAATTTTCCTCTTAGAACTGTTTTCATTGTGTCCCATAGATTTGAATATGTTGTGTCTGTGTTTTCATTTATCTCTAAGAATTTTTTAATTTCCTCCTTTATATCTCCTGTAACCCATTGATCATTCAGTAACATTGTTCATTCTCCAAGTGATGTAGGATTCTTCCTTCCTTCTTTTATCATTGTTTTCCAGTTTCATTCCATTATGACCAGATCAGATGCATGGTATTATCTCTACTCTTTTATAATTTCTAAGAGTTGTCCTATGGCATAATATATGGTCTATTGTTGAGAAGGATCCATGTGCTGCTGAGAAGAAAGTATATCCACTTGATGATGGTTGGTATATTCTATATATGTCAGTTAAGTCTAGGCTATTAATTGTGTTATTGAGTTCTATAGTTTCTTTATTCAACTGTTGTTTCGAAGATCTGTGAAATGGTGAGAGAGATGTATTGAAGTCACCCATAATTATTGTGTTGTGGTCTATTTGTCTCTTGAACTTGAGGAGAGTTTGTTTTATGAATGTAGCAGCACCATTGTTTGGGACATATATATTGAAAATTGTTATGTCTTGTTGGTGAATGGTTCCCTTTAACAATATATAGTGTCCTTATTTATCCCTTTTGATTAACTTAGGCTTGAAGTTGATTTTATTCAATATGAGTATGGCCACCCCTGCATGCTTCCAAGGTCCCTGTGAGTGGTATGATTTTTTCCAACCTTTCACCTTCAGCCTATGTATGTCTTTTCCTATCAGATGAGTCTCCTGAAAGCAGCATATTGAATGAACTGTTTTTTTTTTTTTTTTTTAATCCAGGTTACGATCCTATGTTGCTTAATTGGTGAGTTTAAGCCATTAACATTTAGGGTTACTATTGATATATGATTTGTACTTCCAGTCATGTTTGTTTGTTTGTTTGTTTGTTTTTAATTTGGTTTGTTTTTTCCTCTTTCATTAGTTTCCACCCCCCTTTACTGAGGTACTTCCCACTGTTGGTTTTGGCTGTTGTTTTTCATTTCCTCTTTGTGTAGAGTTTTGCCCATAGTGCTTTGCAGTGCTGGTTTTCTGTCTGTGAATTCTTGTAACTTTTGTTTATCGTGAAAGATTTTTATTTCATTGTCAAACCTGAAGCTTAACTTTGCTAGATACAATATTCTTGGTTGGCACTCATTATCTTAGAGTGTTTGAAATACGTTGTTCCAGGATCTTCTCACTTTCAGCATCTGTGATGAAAAATCAGCTGTTAATCTAATTGACTTACCCCTGAATCTAATCTGCCTCCTTTCTCTTGTAGCTTTTAATATTCTCACCTTGTTTTCTATGTTGGATATCTTCATGAAAATGTGTCTTGGAGTTGGTCTCTTGTGGTTTTGTAAATTCAGCATCCTGTAGGCTTCTAGGATTTGGATATCCATTTATTTTTGATGTCTGGAAAATTTTCAAAAATTATTTCATTTAACAGAATGCTCATTCCTTTGTTTTGAACTATATACCTTCCTCTAGCCCAATGACTCTTAAGTTTTTTTTTTTTATGATATCCCATATCTCTTGGATGTTGTGCTCATGGTTTCCTACCAGCCCCTCTGAGTTGACTAGACTATTTTCAAGATGATATATTTTGTCTTCATTGTCTGATGTTCTGACTTTTACTTGATCTACTCTACTGGTAATACTCTAATTTGAGTTTTTAATTTGGTTTATAATTTCCTTCATTTCTAAGATTTCTGTTTGATTTTTTATAACCTCTATATCCCAGTAGAGTTTTTCTTTTCCTTCTTGAATTTGTTTGTGTAATTCATTGTTGAAGTGATCTTTCATTGTTTGCACTTGCTGTCTAAATGACCTTTTTAAGATTCCATTCCATCTGAATCAGGTATGCATTGAGTTCTTTATCTGACCATTTCTTTGATGACTCTAGGTTCTGCTGTAACTTTAAGCTGTCCTGCATTTTTTGTGTTCCTTTTTCCCGTGTTTTTTCATGATGCTCACGTTACTTTCCAGCTGTGTTTGACTGCTGTGTTACTATTTTCTCCTATAAATTTGTTTTGGTTTTGTATAGCTCCGGGATCTCTACTTTGTGATGGGAGACAATGTTTAGAGATGTTGGGTTTTATTTTAATTTAAAGTAAATTCATTTGTTTCATAAAAGGCATACGGATTCTGGTGGCATATAGAGAACTGTGGTTTAGTCTTAGGACTTTGTGTTTAGGTCAGGTGATGTGATGGTATGGGGGTTAGTATATCTTAGATACCTTGGAAGATTGCTCTACTGAAGGAGGATATTAACAGGAGAATAGACAGGCGTATTCAGGGTAGCTAGGGACTTGGGAGCACTATAGACATCCTCGGAACATTCACCTATTTGCATTTAGTAAATTACATGTAATAGAAGTCATAATGCTTGGGAGGAAAGGTAGGGGAAGGGGAACGAAGAAATCCATAAAGAGAAAGAGAGAGAGAAAAAGAAGTAGAAAATAGAAAATTAAAAAATAAAAATTAAAAAAGAAAAAAAAAAGAAAAATGCACTCTTAGAGTTCTATTATTTTTTCTTCCAGTAGGTGGATACTGGCTTAATTGGATGAATTTGGGAATGTTCCTCCCATTTTTAATTAACATAAAAATTTGAGAAGGCTTGACACTAGTTCTTCTTTACAGGTCTGGTAGAATTCAGGTGACAATCCATCTGGTCCTAAGGTTTTCTTTGTTGGATGACTTTTTATGGTTTTTGGTCTGTTTAGATTTTCTATTTCCCAGTGGTTCAATTTAGGTAGGTCTTATGTGTCTATAAATTCATCAGTGTCTTATAGGTTTTCCAATTTATTGGAATAAAAATTTTTGTAATAAATCCTAATGATCTTCTGAATTTCAGAAATGTCTGTGGTGATATATCCCTTCTTATCTTTGATTTGTTGATTTGGGTCTTCTGTCTCTTGGTTAATTTAACTAAGGGCTAATTAATTTTGTTTACCTTTTCAAATAACCAACTTTTTGTTACACTGCATTTTTTATTTTTCTATTTCATTATTATGATTATTATTTTTTGAGTACTGGGGATTGAACTCAGGGGCACTTGACCATTGAGTCACATCCTCAGCCCTATTTCAAATTTTTTTTATTTAGAGACAGGGTCTCACTGAATTGCTTAGCACCTTGCTTTTGCTGAGGCTGGCTTTGAACTCATGATCCTCCTGCCTCAGCTTCCTGAGTCACTGGGATTACAGAAGTACTCCACTGTTCCCAGCTCAGTTCATTAATTTTGACTCTGATTTTTACTATTCCTACTGGTTTTGAGATTAGTTTTTTCTTTCTTTTCTAGGGCTCTGAGCTGTAAAATGGGCAATGAGATAAACAGGCTTTTCTATAAAGAAGACATGCAAATGACTAAAAAATATATGAAAAAAATGTTGAGCATTATTACCATTTGAAGATGCAAATCAAAGCTACTCTGAAATTTCATCTCATCCCAGTTAGAATGACAAACATTAAAAATGTAAATAATAATAAATTCTGGTAAGAATATGAGAGGAAAGAGACAATTTTACATTGTTATGGGACTACAAATTAATACAACCACTATGGATATCAGTATGGAGATTTCTCAAGAGACTGGAAATGGAACCACCACATGACTTAGCTAATCAATTCCTTGGCATTTATCCAATCAGTATACTATAGTCATACATTCATTTCATTGTTTATGGTAGCACAATTCACAGTAGCTAAGTTATGAAACTAGCCTAGGTATCCCTCACAGAAAATGGATAAAGAAAATTTGACATATAATACACAATGGAGTTCTACTTAGCCATAAAGAAGAATGAAATTCTGTCATTTTCTGGTAAATGTATAGAACTTGAGAACATGAAATTAAATAAACCAGATTCAGAAATTCAAGAATGAAATGTTTTCTCTCATATGCAGAGGCTAGAGAGAAAAAGGAAAGAAAAAAGTGAGATTCTCATAAAAAAATAGAAGGGATGTCAGTAATGTAGAGGGAGGGAGGAGTAAAGGGAATAAAAAAAACTGGGGAATGAAATTGACCAAATTATGGTATCTGTATGTATGAACTTATCACAATGAATTGTACTTTTATGTATAATTATAATGCAGTGTTTTAGACAGCTTTTTTGCTGCTGTGACTAAAAGACTTGACCAGAACAATTTTAGAAGAGAAAAAAGTTTATTTGGGGGCTCATGGTTTCAGAGGTCTCAGTTCATAGATAGCTGGTCCTCACATTGATGCTCAAGGTGAGGCAGGATATGGCAGGATATGGCAGCAGAAATGTGTGGTGGAGGAGAGAAGCTCACATTATGATCAGAGTGCAAAGAGACAGGGAGAGTTCTATTTGCCAAATACAAATATATACCCAAAGCCATGAATTCGATGACCCCCCCTCCTTTAGCCACACTCCTCCTGCTCCAGTTACCACTCAGTTAATCCTATTGGGGATTAATTCACTGATTGGGTTAAGTCTCTTACAACCCAATCATTCTCTGAACCCTCTCTTCTTATCTCACATGTGAGCTATTGGACACCTCACATCAGATTATAACATGTACTAATTAAAAGCATATATAAATAAATAGAAAGGATATCAATAGAATAGAGGGAGAGGACCAGGGGAAGGAGGAAGGAAAAGGGAAGGGGAAATACTGGAGAATAATATGGAACAAATTATGTTATGTGCATATATGAATATGTCACAATAAAATCCACTATTGGATATATATATATATATATATATATATATATATATATATAATGTACCAATAAAACAAAAAAAGGTTTCATTGAACCTCATTTTAATTTTCTAATAAAACAGAATCAAACGTTATCAATACAGTAAAACTGCCAAATTATAAAGATGAACAAAAATGGGAAAAGCATTCAAAACAACTGGAAGAAAATTAACAGAATGCAGGAGGAAATCCTTACCTATCAATAATAACCTATCAATAATAAATGGACTAATCTCTCCAGTGAAAAGATATAGGTTAGCAGAATGAATAAAAAGATGGAACTCAACAATATGCCCCCCATAAGAAACTCACTTCATCAGTAAAGACATACAAATTGAAAAAGAAAGACATTCTAAGCATATGGAAACCTAAAACAAGGAGTAGTAGCAATAACTATATCTGATAAAATAGATTTTAGGACAAAAAGTATAAGTACTGTTTATGGTAGCACAATTTACAGTAGCTAAGTTATGAAACTAGCCTAAGTATCCTTAATCTTTTTATTTTTTTCATATATTTGTTTGTCATTTGCATGTCTTTTTTATAGAAAAGTCTGTTTAGCTCACTGTAAATTTTACATCTCAGAGCCCTATAAAAGAAAGATGACCCTTCATCATTATATAATGACCTTCTTTGTCTCTTACAGTTTTTATCCTAATGTCTATTTTATCAGATAATATAATAATTCAACAGATGATATAATAATTATGAATCTATATTCACCTAGTATTGGAGCACCTAGTATTACCCAATATATGCTATTAGACCTAATAGAGGGATATGGACTCCAACCTAGTAATCACAGAGGACTTCAACACCTCACTTTTATCAATAAAACATCCAGACTAAGAACAAACAAAAAAAGCAAAACAAAACAAAACAACAGAATTGGGGTTGTGGCTCTGGCAGAGCACAAGCCTCTCACATGTGAGGCACTGGGTTTGATCCTCAGCACCACATAAAAATAAAACAAAAATAAAGATATTGTGTCCATGTATAAATAAAAATATTAAAAACAAAACAACAATAACAACAACAAATATCAGGTTGAACTACATTGTACACCAAATGTACATAACAGACATTTATAAATCATCCCATTCAACAGCTACAGAATACACATTCTTTTCATTGGCACATGGAACTTGATCTAGAACAGGTTATATATTAGGCCACAATATAAGCCTTGACAAATTAAAAAAAATGGAATCACATTATGTATGTTTTCTGATTATAATGGAATAAAACTAGAAGTCAACAAAAAAGAAAATTTTGAACTGGGTTGTGCATGCCTGTAATCCCTGCAGCTTAGGAGGCTAAACCAGGAGGATAACAAGTTCAAATCCAGTCTCAGCAACTTAATGAGGCCATAGGCAACTTATCAAGATCCTGTCTCAAAATAAAAATAAAGAATGAACTGGGATGTAGTTCAGTGGTTAAGTGTCCTTGGGTACACACACACACACACACACACACATATGTATGTATATATATATATATATATATGAAATTATACAACTGCATGGAGACTGCATAACACACTTTTGAATGAACAAAAGATAATTGAGGAAAAAAAGATTGAATTTTTTTGAAAGAACAGAATACACCAAAACTTATGGAATATAGCAAATGCGGTACTAAAAAGGAAGTTTATAGCAATAAGTGACTATATAAAAATAGAAAGATTTCAAATAAACAACGTAATGATGCATCTTAGTGATTTAGAAAAACAAGAAAAACCAAACTCCAAATTAGTAGAAGAAAAGAAGAGCCTCAAAGACTAGAGCAGAAATAAATGAAATATAGAAAAAAGTCCAATAGAGATGATCACTGAAACAAAGACTTGGTGTTTGAAAACATAAACTAAGTTGACAAACCTTTAGGTAGACTAACAAAGTAAAGATCCAAGTTAATCAAAGATGAAAAAAGAGACATTATAACTTACTTCACAGAAATACAAAGGGTCATTACAGATTATTATGAGAAACTATATAAAACAAATTGGGAAACCTAGAGGAAGTGTACAGGTTTCTATACACTTAGGACTTACTAAAACTGAACCACAAGGACATAACAAACTTGAATAGATGAATAACAAGTAATGAGATAGAATCAGCAATAAAATAATCTCCCAACCAAGAAAAGCCTAAGACTGGATGGCTTCATTGCCAAAATTTACCCAAATTTTAAAGAACTCATGTCAGCTTTTCTGAAATTATTTCAAAGAAATTAAATAGAAGCAACTCTTCCAAACTCATTCTATGAGGCTAGTGCTACTCTATTACTAAAGCAAGAGAAAGACAAAACAACAACAAACGAAACTATAGACCAATATTCTTAATGAACATAGATGCAAAAATTCTCAATAAAATGCTAGCAAATTGAGTTTAGCAGTTCAACAGGTCATCAAAAAGATTATTCACCATGAACTAGTTGGTTTTATCCTGGGGATACAAGGATGATTCAACATATACAAATCAATAAGTAACATAGCAGATTAACAAAATTAAGGATAAAAAAACCACACGATCATCTCAATACATACAGCAGATGCATTTTAATAAGATTTAATATATCTTTATGAAAAATACAAGAACAAATTTGATATAAAAGGATTGTACCTTAACAATTAAGGTACAATCTTAATAAGTATATATGATAAACTTAATGAGTATATATGACAAACTCACAGCTAACATTGATGCATGGAGAAAAGCTGAAAGCATTTCCTTGAAGATCAGGAACAAGCCAAGTGTGTAGAAGATTACTAGTCTTATTCAATTATGACTAATTTTATTTGTTGCCAGAGCAATTAGGGAAAGAAAGAAAGAAGGAAAGAAAGAAAGAAAGAAAGAAAGAAAGAAAGAAAGAAAGAAAGAAAGAAAGAAAAGATATATGAGTACAAAGGGAGGAATTCAACTTATCCCTGTCTGCAGGTGAGAATTCTGAACATAGAAATACTTTTTGATGTGTCTGCCTGGTTTTGGGATCAAGGTGATATTGGCCTCATAGAATGAGTTTCGAATGAGTGCCTCTTTTTCTATTTCCTGAAATAAATTGAACAGTATTGGTATTAGTTCTTCTTTAAAGGTCTTGTAGAACTCAACTGTGTTATCCATTCAGTCCTGGCATTTTCTTGGTTGGTAGGCTTCTTATGGTGTCTTCTATTTCATCACTTGATATTGGTCTGTTTAAATTGTGTATATCATCCTGACTCAATCTGGGCAAATCATAGGAATTAAGAAATTTGTTGTTGCATTTAATGTCTTCTATTTTATGGGAGTATAAGGTTTCAAAATAATTTCTAATTATCCTCTGTATTTCTGTAGTGTCTGTTGTGATATTACCTTTTTCATCATGTATGCTGGTAATTTGAGTTCTCTTTCTCCTTCTCTTCATTAGCATGGCTAAAGGTCTGTCAATTTTATTTATTTTTTCAAAGAAAAAAGTTTCTTCTCAGCAACAAAAACAATCTATGAGGTGAACAGAGAGCTACATGCTGGGAGAAAACCTTTACCCCTCACACATCAGATAGAGAATTAATCTCTAGGGTATATAAAGAACTCAAAAAACTAAGCACCAGAAAAACAAATAACCCAATCAACAAATGGGCCAAGTACCTCTACAGACAGTTCTCTGAAGAGGATATTCAATCAATCATCAAATATATGAAAAAATGTTCATCATCTCTAGCAATCAGATAAATGCAAATCAAAACTACTCTAAGATATCATTTCACTTTAGCCACAATGGCAGCTATCATGAAGACAACAGTAAGTGTTGGCGAGGATGTGGGGTAAAACATACACTCATACATTGCTGGTGGGGCTGCAAATTGATACAGCCAATAAGGAAAACAGTATGGAGATTCCTTGGAAATCTGGGAATGGAACCACCATTTGATCCAGCTACCTCTCCTCGGACTATAAACAAAGGACTTAAAAAGAGCATACTACAGGGTCACAGCCACATAAATATTTATAGCAACACAATTCACAATAGCTAAACTGTGGTAAAAATCTAGATGCCCTTCAGTGGATGAATGGATAAAAAAATATGGCATACATACACAATTGAATTTTACTCAGCATTAAAAAAGAACAAGGGCATGAGTTGTGGCTGAAGCAGTAGCGTGCTCACTTGGCATGCATGGATTGCTGGGTTCATTCCTCAGCACCACATAAAAATAAAATTAAGATATTGTGTCCACTGAAAACTAAAAAAGAAATATTAAAAAATTCTCTCTCTCTCTCTCTCTCTCTCTCTCTCTCTCTCTCTCAACAAAAAAGAACAAAACCATGGCATTTGCCGGTAAATGGATGGCTCTGGAGAAGATAATGCCAAGTGAAGTTAGCCGATCCCCCAAAAAACAAATGCCAACTGTTTTCTCTGATATAAGGAAGATAACTCATAGTGGGGTAAGTAGGGGGAGCATGGGATGATTAGATAACTTCTAAATAGGGAAGAGGGGTGGGAGGGAAAGGAATGGGACAGGGGATTAGCAAGGACAGTGGAATGTAATGAACATCATTATCCAGAGTACATGTATGAAGACTCAAATTGGGTGTCAACATACTTTATATATAAACAGAGATATGAAAACTTATGATATATATGTGTAATAAGAATTGTAATGCAAAAAAAGTACATGTAAATGCATAAATTGATGTGAACATACTCTATATTCAAAGATATAAAAAATTGTACTCTATATGTGTAATAAGAATTGCAATGCAATCTGCTATCATTTATTTAATAAAATAAAATCAATAAAAATTATTTAAAAAAATTCAAAGACTTCACCAAAAGTAAAGTAGAATTGGTTAATAAATTTGGTGAGTAGCAACAGACATCAACAAAATCAAGTAACAAAAATTAATAGCATTTTTATACATATAATGAATTTGCTGAAAATAAATAACAAAAGCAATCCCATTCACAATAGCAAAAACCCCAAACCAACCAAATAAATAGGAATAGGAATAAAATTAACCAAGGAAATGAAATTTCCCTCAAATTAGAAGTACAAAATACTGATGAGAGAAAATGAAAATGACACAAAAAGGTAGAAAGACCTCCCATGTTCATGAATTGAAAGAATTAATACTGTGAAAATATTCATACTATTCAAAACAATCTGCAGATTCATTTTAGTCCCCATCAAAATACCAATGACATTTCTCACAAAACTAGAAACATCAGTCCTAAAATTCATATGGAACACAAAAGATCCCGAATAGACAAAACAGTCAAGGAAAAACAACAAAGCTGGAGACATCATAATACATGCTTTTAAGACATACTTCAGAGCCATAGTGACCAAAACAGCATAGTACTGGTATACAAACAGGCATATAGACAAAGGAACATAATAGATATTTCAGGAATAAACACATCTATCAACAGTGTTCTTGACAAAGGCAGCAAAACATACATCCAGAGAGGGCAGCTTTTTCAGTCAGTGGTGCCAGGAAGACTCGATGTCCACACACAGAAAACTGAAACTTGATCTGTCTCTTACCCTGTACAAAAATAAACTCAATATGGATTGAAGATCTATATTTAACTATCTATGAAATTACTAAAAGAAAGCATGGGAGAAAATTTTCAAGGCATTAATTTGGGCAATGATTTTCTGGATAGAACCCCCAGAGCACAGGAAGCCAAAGCATAAATTGACAAATGAAATTACATCAAAAAATAACATTCTGCACAGCAAAGGAAATAATCAACAGAGTACAGAGACAACTTACAGAATGGGAGAAAATGGGTGCCAACCAATAATCTTGTATGCAGCAAAATTAAGCATTATACTTGAAGATGAAATAAAAACTTTCCATGATAAACAAAAGATAAAAGAATTTATAGCTAGAAAACCAGCACTGCAAAACATCCTTGGCAAAATATTCCATGAAGAGGAAACAAAGACAACAATGAAAGTCAGCAGAGGGAGGTAGAACTCTAAAGGAAAAATTAATCAAAGAGGAAAATCAAGTCAAGTTAAATAATAAAAATAAACAAATATGTCTTGGAATACAAACCATGTCTCAATAATAACCCAGAATGTTAATGGCTTAAATCCACCAATCAAAACACATAGGCTAGCAGATTGGATTAAAAAAAGACCCAACAATATACTTCCTCCAGGAGAGTCATCTGATAGAAAAAAAATACACAGAAGGTAAAAGGTTGGGAACAATCATACCACTCACATGGACAGTGGAAGTAAGCAGGGGTTTCTATCCTCATATCAAATACAGTAGACTTCAAGCCAAAGTAAATAAAAAATGATAAAGATGGACATTACATACTGCTCAAGGGAACCATACACCAACAAGACATAGCAAGCATAAAATATATGCTCCAAACAATGGTGCAGCTATGTTCATCAAACAAACTCTTCTCAAGTTCAAGAGTCAAATTGACCACAACACAATAATCATGGGTGACTCTAAAACACCTCTCTCACCACTGGATAGATCTTCCAAACAAAAGTTGAAAAAAGAAACTATAGAATTCAATATTACAATTAATGACTTAGTCTTAACTGACATATATAAAATATTTCAACCTGCATCAAGCAGATACTCTTTCTTCTCAGCAGCACATGAATCCTTCTCTAAAATAGACCATGTAATAAGCCACAAAGAAACTCTTCACAAATATAAAAAAAGTAGAAATAGTACCATGCATTTTATCAGATCATAATGGAATGAAATTGGGAAATCAATGACAAAATAAAGAAAAAAAATACTCCATCACCTAAAGACTAAACAATATGCCACTGAATGAACAGTGGGTTGCAGAAGACAACAAGGAGGAAATTTTAAAAATCTTAGAAGTAAATAATTAGATAGACACAATGTATCAAAATCTCTGGGAGAACATGGAGGTGGGTGCAGAGAGATCAAGTCTCTGACCTCTTCAGCTGTGCGGGCATAGGGAATCATAAACCGTCTAAATGCTGTTTGCTCAGGATCACTAGGCAATGCTGAGCTGATGAGGATCTGGGGCGAACAGTCTGGGCCTCTCAAAACGCACACCGAGTCCGGATCGGCTGAATTCAAGCTCCTGTTCGCCTGCGTCTCGCAGACAAACCACAGTGACTCAGCACTATACGATCCCGCTGAAACAACTGGTAGGCCCTTATGAACCTGCGGAGGTTAATACCAACTGGGACTTGGGAGAGCCAGTCAGGACCCACCCATTGCATTGGTCACCCAGCAAAGGGAACGAACTGTTGCCATTTGCATGGGATAACACCATGGCAGAGAACTGACATCACAAGAATGCGGCGGAGGAGATAACTTCATTGAAACCGGCGGCGACAGTGACTTTTTTTTTCTTCCCTTCCCTTCTAATACCTTTCCTCCCAAGCATCAAATAAATTTATAGGAGTAAACAGTAACTCAGCAGTCAAACAGGACAAGAAGTAACATGAGCAGCATGAAAATGCAAGGAAGAAAAGGAGTACAAACAATGCAGGACAGCCTAAATATTCAGAAGGACCTAGAGGCATCAGAAAAATGGTCAAATAAAGAACTCAAGGAATACCTTAGACAGATGGAATGGAATCTTAAAGAGGATATGAGACAGCAAATTCAAACAGTGAAAGAACACATTGAAAATGAATTACATAAACAGATAAAAGAAGCAAATAAGCATCTTTATCAGGAGATAGAGATTATTAAAAAAATCAAACAATAATTCTAGAAATGAAGGAAACTATAAACCAAATTAAAAACTCAAATGAGAGTATCACTAACAGAATGGAGCAAGTAGAAGCCAGAAAGTCAGATAATGAAGACAAAATATATCATCTTGAAAAGAGTCTAGCCAACACAGAAAGGCTGGTAAAAAATCATGAGAAAAACATCCAAGAGATATGGGATATCATAAAAAAAAACAAACTTAAGAGTCATTGGGATAGAGGAAGGTATAGAGGTTCAAACCAAGGGAATGAGCAACCTGCTGAATGAAATAATTATAGAAAACTTTCCAGAAATAAAAAAGGAAACAGATATACAAATTGTAGATGCATACAGGACACCGAGCATACAAAATCACAGTAGACCAACGCCAAGACACATTGTTATGAAGATGTCCAATATAAAGAACAAAGAGAAAATATTAAAAGCTACAAGAGAATGGAGGCAGATTACATTCAGGGGTAAACCAATAAGTTTAACAATGGATTTTTCATCACAGACGCTGAAAGCGAGAAGATCCTGGAACAACGTATTTCAAACACTGAAAGACAATGGATGCCAACCAAGAATTTTGTATCCAGCAAAATTAAGCTTCAGGTATGACAATGAAATAAAAATCTTTCATGATAAACAAAAGTTAAAAGAATTTGCAACAAGAAAACCAGCATTGCAAAGCATCTTGAGCAAAACACTACACGAGGAAGAAATGAAAACAATAACCAAAACCAACAGTGGGAAGTACCTCGGTAAAGCCAAAGGGTGGGGGGAAAGTTAATCATGGAGAAACAAACCAAATTTTTAAAAAAGATAAATCATTAAACATGGCTGGAAGTACAAACCATATATCAATAGTAACTCTAAATGTTAATGGCTTAAACTCACCAATAAAGCGACATAGGCTGGTAACATGGATTAAAAAAAATCCAACAATATGCTGCCTCCAGGAGACACATCTGATTGGAAAAGACATTCACAGGCTGAAGGTGAAAGGTTGGGAAAAAATATACCACACACACGGTCCTCGTAAGCAAGCAGGGGTGGCCATCCTCATATCGAATAAAATCGACTTCAAGACTAAGTTAATCCAAAGGGATAAGGAAGGACATTATATAATTTTTAAAGGAACCATTCACCAACAAGACATAACAATTATCAATATTTATGCACCAAATAAGGGTGCTTCGACGTTCATAAAACAAACTCTCCTCAAGTTCAAGAATCAAATAGACCACAACACAATAATTATGGGTGACTTCAACACACCTCTCTCACCATTGAACAGATCCTCCAAACAAAAGTTGAATAAAGAAACTATAGAACTCAATATCACAATCAACAACCTAGACTTAAGTGACATATATAGAATATATCAACCATTATCAAGTGGATATACTTTTTTCTCAGTAGCACATGGATCCCTCTCAAAAATAGACCTTATAGTATGCCATAGGGCAACCCTCAGCAAATATAAAGGGGTGGAAATAATACCATGCATTTTATCTGATCATAATGGAATGAAACTGGAAATCAATGATAAAAGAAAGGAAGGAAAAATCCTACATCACCTGGAAAATGAACAATATGTTACTGAATGAACAACAGGTTACAGAAGACATAAAGGAGGAAATCAAGAAATTCTTAGAGATAAATGAAAATACAGACACAACATATTCAAATCTATGGGACACAATGAAAGCAGTTTTAAGAGGGAAATTCATCGCCTGTAGGTCATTCCTCATTAAAAGAAAAAAAAAAACAACAAATAAATGAGCTCAAACTTCATCTCAAAGCCCTAGAAAAGGAAAAGCAAAACAACAGCAAATGTAGCAGAAGGCAAGAAATAATTAAAATCAGAGCGGAAATCAACTAAATAGAAACAAAAGAAACTATTGAAAAAAATTGACAAAACTAAAAGTTGGTTCTTCAAAAAAATAAATAAGATCGACAAATCCTTAGCCATGCTAACGAAGAGAAGAAGAGAGAGAACTCAAATTACTAACATACGGGATGAAAAAGGCAATGTCACAACAGATGCTACAGAAATACAGAAGACAATGAGAAATTATTTTGAAAACCTATATTCCAATAAAATAGAAAATAGTGAAGACATGGATAAATTTCTTAAGTCATATGATTTGCCCAGTCTGAGTCAGGAGGATACACACAATTTGAACAGACCAATATCAATGGACGAAATAGAAGAAGCAATCAAAAGACTACCAACCAAGAAAAGCCCGGGACCGGATGGGTATACAGCGGAGGTTTACAAAACCTTTAAAGAAGAATTAATACCAATACTTTTCAAGTTATTTCAGGAAATAGAAAAAGAGGGAGCTCTTCCAAATTCATTCTATGAGGCCAACATCACTCTGATTCCGAAACCAGACAAAGACACCTCAAAGAAAGAAAACTACAGACCAATATCTCTAATGAACCTAGATGCAAAAATCCTCAAAAAAATTCTGGCGAATTGGATAAAAAAACACATCAAAAAAATTGTGCATCATGATCAAGTAGGATTCATCCCTGTGATGCAAGGGTGGTTCAATATACGGAAATCAATAAATGTTATTCACCACATCAATAGACTTAAAGATAAGAACCATAAGATCATCTCAATAGACGCAGAAAAAGAATTCCACAAAGTACAGCATCCCTTTATGTTCGAAACACTAGAAAAACTAGAGATAACAGGAACTTACCTCAACATTGTAAAAGCTATCTATGCTAAGCCTCAGGCTAGCATCATTCTGAATGGAGAAAAATTGAAGGCATTCTCTCTAAAATATGGAACAAGACAGGGATGCCCTCTATCACCACTTCTATTCAATATAGTTCTCGAAACACTGGCCAGAGCAATTAGAAAGATGAAAGAAATTAAAGGCATAAAAATAGGAAAAGAAGAACTTAAATTATCACTATTTGCGGATGACATGATTCTATACCTAGAAGACCCAAAAGGTTCTACAAGGAAACTACTAGAACTAATAAATGAATTCAGCAAAGTGGCAGGATATAAAATCAACACACATAAATCAAAGGCATTTCTGTATATCAGTGACAAAACTTCTGAAACAGAAATGAGGAAAAACACCCCATTCACAATATCCTCAAAAAAAAAAATACTTTGGAATCAACCTAACAAAAGAGGTGAAAGATTTATACAATGAAAACTACAGAACCCTAAAGAGAGAAATAGAAGATCTTAGAAGATGGAAAAATATACCCTGTTCATGGATAGGCAGAACTAACATCATCAAAATGTTGATATAACCAAAAGTTCTCTATAGGTTTAATGCAATGCCAATCAAAATCCCAATGGCATTTCTTGTAGAAATAGATAAAGCAATCATGAAATTTATATGGAAAAATAAAAGACCCAGAATAGCAAAAGGAACTCTAAGCAGGAAGTGTGAATCAGGCGGCATTGCAATACCAGATTTCAAACTATACTACAGAGCAATAGTAACAAAAACAGCATGGTACTGGTACCAAAACAGGCGGGTGGATCAATGGTACAGAATAGAGGACACAGAGACTAATCCACAAAGTTACAACTATTTTATATTTGATAAAGGGGCTAAAAGCATGCAATGGAGGAAGGATAGCATCTTCAACAAATGGTGCTGTGAAAACTGGAAATCCATATGCAACAAAATGAAACTGAATCCCCTTCTCTTACCATGCACAAAGGTTAACTCAAAATGGATCAAGGAGCTTGATATCAAATCAGAGACTCTGCGTCTGATAGAAGAAAAAGTTGGCTCCGATCTACATATTGTGGGGTCGGGCTCCAAATTCCTTAATAGGACACCTATAGCACAAGAGTTAATAACAAAAATCAACAAATGGGACTTACTTAAACTAAAATTTTTTTCTCAGCAAGAGAAACAATAAGAGAGGTAAATAGGAAGCCTTCATCATAGGAACAAATTTTTACTCCTCACAATTCAGATGGAGCCCTAATATCCAGAGTATACAAAGAACTCAAAAAATTAAACAATAAGATAACAAATAACCCAATCAACAAATGGGCCAAGGGCCTGAACAGACAGTTCTCAGAGGAGAACATACAATCAATCAACAAGTACATGAAAAAATGCTCACCATCTCTAGCAGTCAGAGAAATGCAAATCAAAACCACCCTAAGATACCATCTCACTCCAATAAGATTGGCAGCCATTATGAAGTCAAACAACAACAAGTGCTGATGAGGATGTGGGGAAAAGGGTACACTTGTACATTGCTGGTGGGACTGCAAATTGGTGCGACCAATTTGGAAAGCAGTATGGAGATTCCTGGGAAAGCTGGGAATGGAACCACCATTTGACCCAGCTATTACGCTTCTCAGACTATTCCCTGAAGACCTTAAAATTGCGTACTGCATGGATACTGCCATATCGATGTTCATAGCAGCACAATTCACAATAACTAGACTGTGGAACCAACCCAGATGCCCTTCAATAGATAAATGGATTAAAAAATGTGGTATTTATACACAATGGAGTATTACTGAGCACTAAAAAATGACAAAATCATGGAATTTGCAGGGAAATGGATGGCATTAGAGCAGATTATGCTAAGTGAAGCTAGCCAATCCCTAAAAAACAAATGCCAAATGTCTTCTTTGATATAATGAGAGCAACTAAGAACAGAGCAGGGAGGAAGAGCAGGAGGAAAGGATTAACATTAAACAGAGTCATGAGGTTGGAGGGAAAGGGAGAGAAAAGGGAAATTGCATGGAAATGGAAGGAGACCCTCATTGTTATACAAAATTACATATAAGAGGTTGTGAGGGGAATGGGAAAAAAAAAACAAGGAGAGAAATGAATTACAGTAGGTGGGGTAGAGAGAGAAGATGGGAGGGGAGGGGAGGGGAGGGGGGATAGTAGAGGATAGGAAAGGTAGCAGAATACATCAGTTACTAATATGGCATTATGTAAAAATGTGGACGTGTAACCGATGTGATTCTATAATTTGTATTTGGCGTAAAAAATGGGAGTTCATAACCCACTTGAATCTAATGTATGAAATATGATATGTCAAGAGCTTTGTAATGTTTTGAACAACCAATAAAAAAAAAAGAAAAAAAGAAGGCATGTGACTGCATGACCAATATGATTTTATAACATGTACACTCAGAAAAATGCGAAATTATATCTCATCTCTGTATGATATATCAAAGTGCAAAAATGCATTCTAATGTCATGAAAATAAAAGAAATCTCTGGGAGACTATGAAAACAGTAATAAGAGGAACATTCATTGCATGGACTTCATTCCTTAGAAGAAGAAAACCTCAACAAATAATGACCTCACATTACATCTCAAAGCTCTAGAAAAAGAAAAACACATCAGCAGCAAAAGCAGCAGAATGCAAGAAATAATTAAAATTAGAGCTGAAATCAATGAAATTGAAACAAAAGAAACAATCGAAAGGTCGACAAAACAAAAAGTTGGTTCTTTGAAAAAAATAAATAAAATTGACAGCTATTTAGCTACACTAATGAAGAGAAGGAGAGAGAAAACTCAAATTACCAGCATACATGATGAAAAAGGTAATATCATAAGAGACACTATAGAAATACAGAGGATAATTAGACATTATTTTGAAAACTTATATGCCAATAAAACAGAAGACATTGAAGGCATTGACGAATTTCTTAAATCATACAATTTACCCATATTGAATCAGGAAGATATACACAATTTAGACAGACTAATATCAAGTGATGAAATAGAAGACATCATCAGAAGGCCTACCAACCAAGAAAAGCCCAGGACCGGATGGACACACAGCTGAGTTCTATAAGACCTTTAAAGAAGAAATAATACCAATACTCTTCAATTTATTTCAGGAAATAGAAAAAGAAGCAGCACTTCCAAACTCAGATTCTATGAAGCCAATATGACCCTGATTACAAAACCAGGCAAAGACGCATCAAAGAAAGAAAACATAAGACCAATATCTCTAATGAATATAGCTGCAAAAATTCTCAATAAAATCTGGCAAATCTAATACAAAAACATATCAAAAAGATCATGCACTATGATCAAGTGGGATTCATCCCAGGGATGCAAGGTTGATTCAACATATGGAAATCAATAAATGTAATTCATCACATCAAGAGCCTCAAAGATAAGAATCATATGATCAACTCAATAGATTCAGAAAAAGCATTTGACAAAGGACAGCACTTTATCTCTAGAAAAAACTAGAGATAACAGAAGCATATCTCAACCTCATAAAGGCTATCTACACTAACCCTCAGGCCAACATCATTCTAAATGGAGAAAAATTAAAGGCATTCTTTCTAAAAACTGGAACAAGGCAGGGATGCCCCCTTTCACCACTTCTATTCAACATAGTTCTTGAAACAGTGTCTAGAGAAAATAGACAGATGAAAGAAATTAAAGGAATACATATAGGAAAATAAGAACTTAAATTAGCATTATTTGCTGACAATATGATTCTATACCTTATGGACCCAAAATATTCCACCAGCAAATTTCCAGGACTAGTAAATGACTTCAGCAAAGTAGCAGGATATAAAATCAACACCCATAAATCAAAGGTATTTCTCTATACCTGTGACAAATCCTCTGAGAAGGAAATGAGGAAAACTACCCCATTTTCAATAGCCTCAAAAATATTGAGAATCAACTTAAAGAAAGAGGTGAAATATCTATACAATGAAAACTCCAGAACCCTAAAGAAAGAAACCAAAGAAGACCTTAGAAGATGGAAAGATCTACCTTGCTCTTGGATAGGCAGAATTAATATTATCGAAATCACCATACTTCCAAAAGCCCTATACAGACTTAATGCAATTCCAATCAAAATTCCAATGACATTCCTCATAGAAATAGAAAAAGCAATCATGAAATTCATCTGGAAAAATAAGAGACCTAGAATAGCTAAAGCAATCTTTACCAGGAAGAGTGAAGCAAGTGGCATCTCTATACCAGATCTTGCACTATACTACAGAGCATTAGTAACAAAAACAGCATGGTATTGACAACAAAACATACTGGTAGTCCAAGGGTACAAAGTAGAGGGCACAGAGAGTAACTCTCAAAATTACAATTATCTTATATTAGAAAATGTGCCAAAAACATGCATTGGAGTAAAATTTTTACCTAGGAAACTTACTTTTCTTGGGGTAAGATTAGCATTTTAATATTTCTCTGTATGTTTGTGTTTATTTTTTGGGGAGGTGGGTGGGCGTCCATTTAATTATGGTGTAACATCTAAACTTGGCTAGAATTGTTAACCTGTGCAGATCTATTGGAATGTTTAGGGTTAACTGGATGATAAACTCATCTTTTGAAAATGGGTGGTCCCCTATAAATGTAGGGTGCTGTATTGTCTCTTTAATTCTCTATGAAAATAGAAGGATTTTTAAAAGTCTTACTAAAATTATTTTTTTAGGCATTCTGTTTGCCCTTAGGATTCTATGTGTCTCTAGGGAATTGTCTATGTCCCAGAAAAACCATCAGGCCTGTTCCCATTTGTGTCATTGGGCCAAGATAAATTTCCTTTAAACTGATTTTAAGATAGCCCTCTATTTTAAAGTTTAGGTAAGTAATATCATAATACCTCTCTAGATAAGATTAGACATCTAGCAGAAATTTTGAAATATATATGAATTTAGATCCCTTGAAAATCTCCCTGTTTTTGTTTTGGTCTATATTAAGTTTGAGAGGTCCCCTTTGATTTTAGTTTCTACTAGTCAATTTTCTAAGGCCTTTTTTGTTAATGGTAATTGAGGCAGTTATGAAGATGAGATAATTTTTATTGATTATTGTAATTTTCCAGTATATAGACTAGTTGATCCATCCTAGTAATTTAAAAAGAACCCTCAATTTCTTTTTGAGAAAAGGTCTCAAAGTATCTCTCTATCTCAGAATATTATCATTTAATTAGGTGTCTCTTAACTCTCTTTCAGAAAATATAATTCAGGTTACTTCCCAGTGTAGGGAGTAGTACATAAATTTACCATAGTTTTTTATGAATAATAGGTCCAGTCAGAGAACTTATATAATACCAATGAATTTCCAATAAAGTTTCTAATTTTTATTGATCAAAACAAACATATGACTTTAATTTGGAGAACATCAATCCTAATAAAATGTTCTCCCAAATCTCATAACCATCCAACAAACAGAAGTAATATGCAATAATCAAATTTAGACTCCAAGGAGAAATGTCAAAATTGGAATTTAGTCAGTTGTTTAAAATATTTATTGTTTAATTAAGGTTGTTAATTTATTCACTAAAATTAATCCTTGCTTAAACATTAAGAATAGAGTAGGCAAATAAAGACCTTCTTAAATGAAATAAATGTAACATTTAATAGGTCTTCATCGTGTCAAAATCTTAGTTCACATCAGCAAAGTAAAATCAAGGAAATAGCCTGAAATATCCTTGAATTAATCAGTTCAAATTTTTATAATCCGTCCAGTTACATATAAATCTCTTTTTCAATTGTTTTGACTTTCTAAAGCATCTGTCTAGATAATTATATAAAGATTTTCCTATTTAGGAAAATACTTTTATTATTAAAATCTAGAACATAAAGATCTTGTTTTACCCAAAGACGATTTTCTTCTGCTTAGGACCACCAATGTGGGCTTCCTCTCGGTGGAAGTGCCTTCTTTTCCTTTAGAATTTTTTCTTTTGGTTATACTAGGGAATAATTTCTGTAAATCTTAGAATCTAAACAAATTATTGTACCTTGCTAAGAAGAAATATCTTAATGAAAATATAGTTAAAGACCTTGGATATTCCTGTAGACAGAATTTTACTTGTTTATCATCTTATAAAATTTGTACAATAATTTGAGAATGAAAGATTACTTTATTATCTCTTGAAAGTAAATTTATAGTAAAATACATTTATCTTAAATATTCCTAATTACAAAAAGCAGAGCATCAGATAAATGTATACATAAATTATAGGTTTTCTGTTTAAGAAAAATGATTATATAAATATATGTTAATTAAACAATTAGACATATATGTTAATTATTTTATGAATTGACAATAACAGGTTATTCAAATACCTAGAAAATTATGTATTATGAATTAGGCATAACTCATAATTGTATTAACTTTATGTTAATAAAGTGGTTCTTAAGATATTTGAATCCACTTTAATTTTCCTTGCATTAGTAGTGAACTTTTTTATATTTGTGACATCACATAATAAGATCCTTGGGTATACATTTATTTATGTATTGTAATTATATAATCAGGAATGAGGATAAGGATTTTTTGTTCAACCACCTTTGTTCCTGTGGCAAGCAAAATGTATCCTTATAACCTCCAAAGTTAAAAGCAAATTACAAAGAAGAATGTGTTTGATACCTTTCATCAATAGAACTTTTATTTACTGATATTACCATAAAGAGGAAAAGGAAAGATTTTAAAGGAAGCTGTTGAGGGATAAAAAAAAATCAAGTTATTTAACTTTGAGAACAAGTGAGGATTAGGTCTGCAATATAGAAATCTGTGGAATCAATTGCCTGAAAAAGATATCTTTCATTAGTCTTTACAGGTGGGCATTCTTAAAAACGCAGGCTCTGTGTGGTTTTAGTTGCAGGTCTGTGTGAAAAAGGAAGTACAGGTTAGTGGCTAGAAGGCTAGATCAGAAGTCCTGTCTGAATGACAGTGGGAGGATCAATGGGAAGCCTGCAAAATTGCAGGAGGCAGGACCAGGAAGCTGGTCAGTCCTTGGTGGTTACCATGGTGATGGAAACAACAAGGAGCCCACTGCATATTGTAGGGAACAAGGGGCTCCCTGGAGCCTGAGGCTTTCCATTACAGCATGCAGTAGTTTACCTTGTCTCTAAGAACTGTACTTGCAGCGCTTGTTCTCCTGTCTTTTGTACTTTCCCTTGCAGCACATGGGTGATTTAAAAGTGAGTTTTAATGGCAGATGCCAGTGTTAATATCAAATCTTAAAGCAGTTGGCCTTTGGCAACCAGGCCGGGTTGTTTGCTGGTAGTGGGTCTAGCTACAGATCCCATAGGGAACAGAGGCTAAAGTCTTTTGTCCACAGCAGCCAAGTTACAGTCATTCTGATCCAGCAGGACAAGAATTCAGTGAAAAGGTTGAATATAAATTGTTTGAGCACCTTTAAAAAACAGCAGAAAAATTTGCCTCTCTAGCAGTAGGAAATCTCCTGTATTAACTCTCATCACAAAAATTTTTTCCTTTTTCTTTTTCAATTCTCCAAGCACAGATTTCTAGCATATACCCCACCCCATCTTTACCTGATATTTTAAAATATAAAGATTCATAAAAACAATCCAAAAAAGTCAATAAAAGCACTTTTTCCATGGGAGAGGACTGCTGAACTTAACAACATATCTCATTAATCATCTTAATAATTCTTCATATTTATTTAGGGTTTTTAGAATTGCAAAAATAATTTTTTTTTATCTTTCTGAAGATGAAATATTCCCAGATATTAAAAAAACTTAAAGTCACAGATTTTTCTTCTAATTCACTTGTTTTCTACAATTCAGCCCACAATACACTGAAATCCTAAGCAACCTTAACTTCTGTAGAGAAATTCCGGACCCACTAAATTTCTAAAATTCACCCTGGAGTCTCTATACTGGCCACTGACTGTTGTATTTCACTACCAAACACTCAAGGTCATTCCAGGTGAACTGAATTGCAGGAAATAATCACACAGAGACAGAGAAATACCTTTTTCTTTGGGTCCTGTGATGACTCCTCTAACCTTAGGGGTTCATGGAGAAAGAGAGAGAGAAGCATGTGCTGAACCCTTTTATTGGGAAGAAGCCATTCAAATGAAGCAAGGTTAGGATTACAAAGGAATGGGTGAGTGTAGATCAACACCACCCCCCACTTGGGTGATGCCCACACCTGGAGCCACACCTTGCTATCTGAGCTGGGGACAAAGCCCAAGTCACCAGGAAATATAGTGACTGGTCAGAGCCCCATGCTTCAGGACTGGAAGGGGTGGTCATTCAGATTGGCTTCCCACAAACAAACTTCAAGAAATCATGGCATAACAATATGAAAGTTTTCTTGAGAAACATTTAGTTAGTTCAAATAAATTTATACTTTGAATTATAGACTCTCACATTTGGAAGGAACCATAAAATTTATTTATTCCAAGTACTCAGTTGCTTCCTAAGATACATTCTATAGCATTCTCACTAAATGATCATGAAAGCCTAAACTCTTTTAAGAGCCCCACTTATAATACTTACAATAGCAATAGAATTTGTTACCTTGTACTTTCTACTCACTGGTTTTATTTTCTTGCAGCTGTACCAAACATTCTAATCTATGATGGATGCTCATGTATTTGAAAACAATTCTCACACTTTTTCCCTAGGTGAATTGTGCAACTTCCTGTTTTACTAGAGTTTTTCTTCTCCAAAAGGCATTTTAGTTTATGCACATCTCATGACAGAACTAAATATAACATTCAGGATATATTAGGTTAATAAGCACAGAATTAAAAGTAAAATCTGTAGCTTGGCATGGTGGAGCATGCCTATAATTCCAGTGACTTGGGAGCTGAGGCAGGATCAGTGAAAGTTAGAGTCCTGACTCAGCAACTTAATTATGTCCTAAGAAACTGAGACCCTGTATCAAAATAAAAAATAAAAAGGGCTAGGGATGTAGCTCAGTGGTAATGTACGCCCATCTGTGGGTTCAGTCCCAAGTACAAAAAAATAAAAGTCCTAAAACTGTATTTTTAAAAAGGACTAAAATTAAATTTTTTGAAGACACACTCCATAGTACCTGCTTGTATTTCTGTATACTGAATGCTTAACTTTCTTTTCCTATTTTTTTTTCTTTGGAAAGTGCTCTTTACAAATTGATCAGTTACCTCCAACTACAGTGATCACTTTCAGTCCTTAATTCCCTTGAAATCTTGGCTATTCTGTAATCATTCTTTCATTCTTGAAATTCTCATCTTTCTTAATTATTGGAGCATTCCAATAATTAAGATATAAGGTTTTGCTTATGAGAAGATATAAGCAAAACCTTATATCTTAATTATTGGAATCTTATATCCTTCTGTTAACTTCTGTTAACTTATATCTTATATCCTTCTGTAATCTTTCTCCTTCAACCTGTTACATATTACTAATTTCAGTTCTTGGACTTTTGCTTTTGCTGGCCCTGTATACATTCTCTTTTGGAGAGGTTATTTCATTTACTTATATGACTTTCATTGTTATCTCTACTTGACTAACTGTAGATATCTCTCGAATGACAAATGTTACTGTTCTTTGCCCATGAAGCCAGTATCCCTTTTACTTTCTCATTGCAAAATAATTCTGAATTCTTATTTTATTGTCCATTTAAAGTACTTTTTGGACACCCTTTAAAATAGACTTTTTAGAAACTATTGTACATACATATGTCACTATATTAACAGGCTACTTGATTTCAGGGATTCTGACTTGTGTTTTTCAGTATACACTTATTGCTAGTAGGGTATCTTGTGATCATTAGGCCCACCATGAATAGTTATTGATTAGTTGGATAAGCTAGAGAGAGGACACTTGTCAAAGGAATTATTTTACATTTCTCCAATAAAAATGTTTTATTTCAGAAAGTACACAGTCTTTATTGACTATATATATAAAGAGAGAGAACATTTGAAAGTCTAAGAGCCAAAGTTTGTGGCTGAGGCAAAAAAATGGTGAAACTTCTGAAGAGCAGAAACTGCAGATAAATATTTTAATTCATTCAGGCAATGACTGGGCCATGGGTTGTATCTGAAGTATGATCAATTGTCTTATGGGTCTTCCTTTTAGTTACTTATTTTCTTCCACCTTTTTGTTGTACTTCCTTTTATACTTGCCTTTGCCCTTGGCTTCTGATTCATTTTCTTTAATTTTGCTCTTTATCATTTTTCTTATTGGCATCTTGTCTTTTTAAAAATCTTGGTTTGTCTCTGCATCTCCCTTCTTATCATCAGGACTCTATTTCTTTTCTTCGGCTTTTGGTTCTTCCTTCTTATCTTTTTTCCCCTGGGGTTTCTTTCTTTTTGAGGTTTTAGGTTCTTTTCCCGCTTGTGTTTCCCTCAGGGATTCCTGTGGTTTTGCCACTCCTGTGTCGCTCCTTGCCTTGTCTAGCTTTGCCTCTGCCACTCTGGTGTCACTCTTTGCAGGGGCTGGTGTTGCCTCTGCCACTCCTGTGTCGCTCTTTGCAGGGGCTGGTGTTGCCTCTGCCACTCCCGTGTCGCTCTTTGCAGGGGCTGGTTTTGCCTCTGCCACTCCCGTGTCGCTCTTTGCAGGGGCTGGTTTTGCCTCTGCCACTCCCGTGTCGCTCTTTGTAGGGGCTGGCTTTGCTTCTGCCACTCTGGAGTCTCTCTTTGCAGGGGCTGGTTTTGCCTCTGCCACTCCTGTGTCGCTCTTTGTCTGGTCTAGTTTTGCCTCTGCCACTCCTGTGTGGCTCTTTGCAGGGGCTGGCTTTGCTTCTGCCACTGTGGAGTCTCTCTTTGCAGGGGCTGGTTTTGCCTCTGCCACTTCCGTGTCGCTCTTTGCATGGACTGGCTTTGCTTCTGCTACTATAGAGTCTCTCTTTGCAGGGGCTGGTTTTGCCTCTGCCACTCCCTTGTCGCTCTTTGTCTGGTCTAGCTTTGCCTCTGCCACTCTGGTGTCGCTCTTTCCAGGGGCTGGCTTTGCCTCTGCCACTCTGGAGTCCCTCTTTGCAAGGGCTGGTTTTGCCTCTGCCACTCCCTTGTCGCTCTTTGCCTGGTCTAGCTTTGCCTCTGCCACTCTGGTGTCACTCTTTCCAGGGGCTGGCTTTGCCTCTGCCTCCCCAGAGTCACTCTTTGCAGGGGTTGGCGTTGCTTCTGCAACTCTGATGTCACACTTTTCAGGGACTGGTTTTGTCTCTGCCTCTCCTGAGTCACTCTTTGCAGGGGCTAGCTTTGATTGTGCTACTCTGGAGTCCCTCTTTGCAAGGGCTGGCTTTGCTTCTGCCACTCTGGTGTCACACTTTGCAGTGGCTGGATTTGCCTCTGTCACTCCTGTGTCACTCTTTGCAGGGACTGGCTTTGCCTCTGCCTCTCCTGAGTCACTCTTTTCAGGGGCTGGCTTTGCTTCTGCCATTCTGGTGTAGCACTTTGCAGGGCCTGGTTTTGCCTCTGCCACTCCCGTGTAGCTCTTTGCATGGGCTGGCTTTGCTTCTGCCACTCTGGTGTCGCACTTTGCTGGTTTTGCCTCTGCCACTCCAGTGTAGCTCTTTGCAGGGACTGGCTTTGCCTCTGCCTCTCCTGAGTCACTCTTTTCAGGGGCTAGCTTTGCTTCTGCCATTCTGGTGTCACACTTTGCAGGGGCTGGTTTTGCCTCTTCCACTCCAGTGTAGCTCTTTGCAGGGGCTGGCTTTGCTTCTGCCACTCTGGTGTCACACTTTGCAGGGGCTGGTTTTGCCTCTACAACTCTGGTGTCGCACTTTGCCAGGGATGGTTTTGCCTCTGCCACTCCTGTGTCGCTCTTTGCAGGGGCTGGCTTTGCTTCTGCCACTCTGGTGTCGCACTTTGCAGGGGCTGGTTTTGTCTCTGCTACTCCAGTGTCGCTCTTTGCAGGGGCTGGCTTTGCTCCTGCCCCTCCCGCATCACACTTATTCTGCATTGGTATCAAGGATTCATCAGAATCCATACATATATCCTTTTTTTGTGCTTCTTTTTGGTTTTTCGGAGATTTTAAAATCGAGGTTTTGGAAACTGGTGGTTTTTCAGGTTCTTCATCCTCAAAACCTGGAAACATGACTGAGCACACAACAAAAATGCATGATTCAGCTATCAAGTATTTTCACTTTATTCCTTTTCCCCACTCCCCTGATATATATTTTTTTGTCTTAAAACTGAAAAAAAAAAAAAAAACTGGGGTTAGCTTGAGATTTTCCTGAAATTGTAAAATGGTGGAATCACCTAACAGCATAGAAGTATTGATAAAACTCAAGGCTTTTCAATAAAATGGAAGAGTAATGAGAGAAAAGGTAAAATGTGATATAAATGAACTGACATTTGTTCAACAGGTTATGACCAATGAATAATGTGTAAGAGCTAATGGAATATGTATCCTGAAAGGAATGGAATTTAAAGGAAAATCATGACAAGAAGCAATAATTATTTCTTAAACTAGAAAAAGAAAATTCAAATATGATTTACATATTGAATAAAAGTATGTTTCATTATGCAAAACAATAATAGTAGGAGCTGTAAGTATTGGGCTTAGTATATACCACTCACTTTTCTTAACACTTTACATATTGAATCATTTAATCTTCATAACAACCATAAAGATAGTATTATTATTCCAGCTTTACAGATGAAGAAATTGAGGCACAGAAAGCCTAAAGTAAGATAAATCATACAATTGGTAGGTGGTAGGGCTGAGAATTGAACCCATCTAGTCAGACTCTAAAGCTTTAATCATCATCTTAAAACTGCTTCTTGTAATATCTGCTAGTTCACTTTGCCAAAATTTCCAGTCCTCCCTCTCATGTGCTGGTAAATCAACTCCATATAAATTTCTGTGATCTAATATTCTTGAATTCATTAGCTTCTGCTAGGTGTTTCTGTTTTCTTGTTTTATTCCTCTCTTTTAGTAATTTGGTTCCCTGAAATTAAGTTAAAAAAATATCTAGGCTACCAAGGACAATGTGTGGATTCTTACTATGGAGCAGAAGCACTTCTTGTTTGAAGAAACCTATTGTGTAATATAGTAGAAAGAGTACTGAACATAAAAGCTGAATCAGAAAACCTTGGTTTACTAACCCTGCTAGCTGGGTTAATTTGGGTAAACCAATTAATCACCCCAATCTCACTTTCCTTATAGTCTGCTCTGCTCACTTTTCAGAATTACTTAAGTAGACAAAAGAGCATAGCCTTGGAGACACAAATGTCAAATCCTGGCTTCAAACCTAAGTAGTTGGAAAACTTCATGTTCTTGTCTGTAAATTGGGGAGATATTAGTTTCTATCATGTGGAGGTGTTATGAGGATTAAATAATGTTATAAATAACATTATAATAACATTATAATTTCACTTAAAAGTAAAACATTTGGTGCAGTACATGGAACTTATTATGTAGTCAATAAATATGTGCAGGGTCTGGGTGTGCTCCTGCCCCTCCCACATAACTCTTTATCTGCATTGGTGTCTAGGATTCATCAGAATCCATACGTATATCCCTTTTTTGTGTTTCTTTTTGGTTTTTCAGAGGTTTTAAAATTGAGGTTTTGGAATCATATCTTTACTTATATGCAGTGCTGAGGATCAAACCCAGTGCCTGACACATGCTAGGCAAGTGCTCTACCTCTGGGTCATAACCCCAGGCCATAACTTTAGAATATTATCAGTTATAAAATAAAGCTCACCAATATTAGGTAAGAAGCTAATTATAAATCAAAAGTAGTATTATAGTTTAAAGTTTTCTCTGTATTTAAGTTTTTGACACTCAAATAAGAATAACATTAAAAATGTGCAGTAATGTCTGAACTAATTTATGAATTTTCTCTCTTGTTTCTCTTCATTAAGATAGGAGTATTGACATTTTATTATAGATAAACTTATTTCCAATTTTCTAATGAAAAGCAGTGATAGTGTATCTCAAGAATTGATGAATTTAGAGGAATATTCCAGTATATTTTAATCCTTGACAGTGCTGCCAGTGGACTGTTTTGTTTTGTTTGGGTTGTGGTGGGAGTCGGAATGATATGGAGAAGAGTGAATTTTTTCATTGATTCTTGTAACCTTAAGAATTCTGTGGAATAAATCTCTCAAGAAAGCTGGTTCTTTTAAATGTTTGAACACTTTTAGTTTTACTATCTCTTGGGAATAATTGCTTTCTATTGTTTATAATACTGTATGACTTATTTTGAAACTTAAATCGACCTTTTAAATTGTACAATTTTGTTAACCAAATTAAGTCTTCTAGGATTTAATGAAGTAGTCATTGTTTATTCTACCTTTGCCCTTCCCAATTTCATAGAATTTCAAAAAATATCAGTATTTTTCTCACCACACTGAAAAATACCTTGTCACTCTTAAAAATATCTTTAAACCATTGATTATTTTAATATCTTTGCTGTTGCTTTTCTATCTTGAGCTTGATTAACAAAAAAATAGTTTCCTAGGATTTATTTTTTGGGATCTAGTTATACCATAAGTGATGTCCTTTTAAATTTCAACATTGCATTGTAGAAGTATGCCACAGATCATTATTCTACCACATTCCAAGTCTCCCTTTTCCCAGATTTTAAAATAGTACACAAGTTTTTTCTTTCCCTTTTACTTCATGATACTCTTTTAGTTAAAATGTAAAGCTTCATAACAAAGATTTTCAAACTTTAGCTGAAAGTTCATTCATTGCACATACAACAAAATTATAATACAATGAAAAGATTTAAAGACTTTGGGGATTATTGCAATGTATTCAAAGTAAAAATTTTATATTGGATTTATTTTTGCTACAGATGAAAGATATGAAATAGTTATCACATTAATCTAATTTTGTTGTACTTAATATGTAAAATAGAATATTGGCTGTTTTTGGACATTTTTCTTTGTCATCGTTCTTTGAGCAATACAGTATAACAACTATTACATAACAATTATGTTTTATTAAGTATTATTTAAAGTGTACAGGAGGGTGTGTGTAGATTTCTTTGCTAATACATTGTCATTTTATGGGACTTGAGCCTCTGCAGCTTTTGATATCTGAGGAAGGTCCTAGAACCATTACCCAGTGGATACCTAGGGATGACTGCGCAAATATACATCTTACACAGTTTTGGTAATCATTTACAGGGTGAGGGAGGGTGTGATAAAGGCATGTATAGTAGGACCTTTGTGGCTACACCAGTTAACTTTGACCAAGAGTAAGAATATGGGCTTTATTAGGAAACTAATTTTAGGTTCTTAATCCATTGGCAGGATGAGCACAATCATATCTAGACTCTAAAAGATCTGTTAAGTTTCAGAGGAAGGAATCCTTACTTCTCAGTCACTGATTGCGTCAGAAAAGATAATATAGTTATTAGGTAATTGTGGAGGTGAGATGTAAGAAAGAACGTTGGTACTTATTTGATCGTTTGGTTTGTCTTAAATATTCCTTTGTATATTGAATTAAATCTTAACCTCCTTTTTCAAAACTATCAATTGTGTTTGAAAGATTATATCAATTATATATATATATATATATATATATATATATATATATATATATATTGTAAGCAAACATTTTAAAAGATTAAATTGATTTTTTCTGTCAACTTTAAAAATTTATTCACTAAAAACTATTCACCTCAGAAAGAGGCTTGGTCTGTGATCCCTTCTCAGAGCCCTTTATCACTCAGGGGTCATCTGAGTAAAGCTAACACATAAAATCAACCAACACAGATGAAACTCTTTTTATAAGGGAAAAACATAAGATCCTATCACAAGGTCCTATGACCTTCTGTATGTGGAGAAGGCATTTGAGAAATGTAGGTACACAGAGATGGCTCTGAATGCATATTGTTTCTTGTACCATGAGTCAAAAGAAAATGATTGCCCCTTTCAGCTTCCTCTCCTGTCCTCTTTCCCCCTGACGAACTCTCGTTTTAGAAAGAATGAGGTTTAAACATAATTATGAAATGCTGGGAGCCATTAGCCAAGTAGGTATGACAATTTCCTTGCCAGCGTACCCCATGTTGCTTAGTGGAAGGACTCATGGAAATAGGACATTTTGCAGTAACATTGCATGTAAGGTGACCTTGCTCAAGGACCAGGGCGGATCCAGGTTTAGGGAAGTTCCAGGTTTAAGATTATTCCTGCTGGGAATAGGGCGTATCCTGCTGCCTGAGTTCCCCTTGAGTTCTCACGGGATTCAGAGAGTATTTTGGGAGGCAGAGGAGGTGGATTTGGGCAGAGAACGTGAATTTCCCCAGAACGTGTTTGTAGAGGGCCAGTGTGAGATTGGGAATAAAGAATTGCTGTTTGAATCTACAAAGCTGTGAGTGGCTCGTGATTTTGTGCCCAGCCAGACTGCAGCATTTGGTGGTCCGTATGCAGAACATCTGAAACTTGGAGTTAAGTGAAATTGCTCGCCCCTGAGGGAAGGCGAGAGAATGGGTGACCATTTCAAAAAACAATGTGTTCTTGTTTTGATTTATTTTGTTTTTATTTCAAGTTGCCTGTTCCTAGAACTTTCTAAGGCAAACTGGGGAAAATGGTCGACTCAAGGTTTAAAGTTGTTTACCCCCGAGAAAGAGAAATTGTTAGAGAAAGGAGGCACCCCAGTAAGACCAAGAATAGTTAGGACATATGTTGATACAATACAAAAATGTAGCCCATGGCTTTTTAAAGATGAGTTATTAAGTATATCAATGGGACCATTATGGTATCCTGTAGAAGGACTTTTCTTCAACAAGAAAGAGATGGCTAGTTCTGTTTACTACATTTGTCTAAGATCTTGGTTTTTACAGACATCTGATTAATTTACAAAGCTAAAGTGTTAAAATATCAACCACTAAATATAAAATCAAGTACTCTCTACTTATTAAGTTCCATAAGGTAATATATTTAAACATTATGTGTGTTTTCATAAATTGGTAAATTGAAAAAAAGTTTAATATTGCTTTGGTCTGTGTCTTTGCTGAAACAAGGTTACTAAGTGTTAAGATTCTATCAGGTGTAATTTATATACAAAGAGTATAAGAAGTTTCAGTTGGGTTTCAATTACAGTATGATAGTACCATAAAAAACATGAAAGTATTTCATCCTATTAAAGTGGAGTAATTTGTCTAAATCAGAAATTTTATAAGAGTTGTTTCAAAATGTGAATTTATAAAAAGGGTTAACGGTTAAAAAAGAGATAGAAGAAGATTTAAGATGTGGAAATATATTTTAATATAAGAGGTTAAAGGAAAAAGAAGTGTTTCTAGATGAGATAATCTCTGTGTGGTAAAGTAAAAGGTTGAAAAATGCCATTTAAAAAGATTTTGAGGAAACTAGACTTACTTTAAAAGCTTGAGAAAGGAAGAAAGAAGAAAAAAGGTATTTGTACATGGCAGATTGAGACAAAGCTTCTTAATGGAGTAAAAAAGAGCCTTTAGTTGAAGGGCAGCCATGTAAACTAATATTAAGCAATTTAAACAGAATCTAAGCCTCGTTTAAAAGAGTGAAGCTGTAGGTGGTGAAAAAGTACATTTAAAAGTACAGTATAGATGATAATTGGAAGGCTTTAAAAGGTTAAATTGAAGGTGGTTAAGATGCCTTCATGATGGAGGAAAGATTGTGTCATTCAAAGCCTAGTCAATCTTAAAAGCATTACTTAAAAAAAATGAAAATGGGAAGATAATAGGAAAAAAGATATTTAGATAAAGAAGATTAAAAAATTTGAAGTGAAAAACTTTAAAGACAGAAGTATAGAAAGTTAAAAAGAAAAAAAGATAGAGAAGATGTAGAAAGATTAAAAAAGATGTAGGAAGACAAGAATTTGAAACCCACAAAATTGGAAACAAAAGAAAACTAGGAGGAAAAAAAAAGCAACTAAGGGTGAATGTACAAACCTTAGGGAAAAAAAAACTAGAAGTTAGAAATAAGATAGAAAATGGTTGAAAATGTCAAGTAAAGATATTTCAGTTAGAAAATGCAAAAAGCTAAGACAACTATTAAATACAGACATTCTAGATAGAAAAAGGTAGAGGAGAAAAGGTTAAAGTCAAATATTGGATAAAATAGAAGATTAAAATGTACTTATTAAAACAAAAAGAGGGAATTGGAAGGGGGTATATATCCCCCAAAGATAAACTTAAAATAACGCTTTTTACTCTAAATCTTTTAAATTTGGATTCATTAGGACTTAGTGCTGCGGAAAGACATATGTATCCAAAAAATGTACATAAGCCTAAAGTACTTTGGAAAGATATTCTAACAGGACAATGGAAAGGTCCTGACCCAGTGATTGTCTGGAGTCGGGGTTCTGTTTGTGTTTTTCCACAGGAAGAACAGCAGCCGATTTGGATTCCAGAGATTAACTAAAACAATTTCTACAGATCAAAAAGAAGATGATTTGACTCAAATCCATAACAGCTGATATCCAGAGCTCCAGCTTGGCTATTCTTACATGTGCGACAGTGATTAACCAGGGTGCTTTTTTCAATATCTACTTTATTATTGCATTTTTCCACATCATAAGGTTCTATTTTTATTCTTGAGCTCATACAAACCTAGGTTAATGTTTTTCTGATCAGTTTTATTTTTTGACTGGAGTTTTTAAACATTGCAATGGAGATTTCACCTAGGTAAAGCTACAAGGCCTTTATTATTGTCTTATGTGTTGTACATTTGTGTGCACATTTGTGTTTTGTGTTGTATGTCTGCGTGTGCATATGTCCATATATCATATATGAGGAGCGCTCATGAAAAAATGGATCCGAATTATTTTTTTTCTATTCACGTGATTTAAATGGCTTAATTTAAATTAGGTAAATAGCTGTTAAGGATTGTTTTTAAAGGTGGTTAACAGATCTGTTTGTTTACTAATTTAAATCAGGTAAACAGCTGTTAAGGATTGTTTTTAAAGGAGGTTAACAGATCTGTTTGTTTACTTTCACCTTTCCTTTTCATTATATTTAATTCTTTTCAGGATAATGTCTCTTTAGCGTCATTGCCAGAATTCCTATCTTCATCCCAGTGCCGGTGAAGACAAAGATAAAACCAAACTACAGCTTCTATGATAGCTAACACAGTAAACTGTATAAACTGATGCATCAATGAATATAACTCAACAAGTAATGCTCAATCAAGGAGTTAACTTACTTTGGGAGGAAACGTACTTTGGGAGGAAACGGACATATTGATAGATTCCTCCCCTTTGAACTGCTTGCAGAACTTGCCTGGACTATGTAACTATCGTTTGGTGCAGCGAATTGTGGTAGTGCTGGCATATCTTTGCTGATGGTGTCATCAGTGATGCAATTTTTATTTCCTTGCCAGCGCACCCCATGTTAATTGTGGTAGTGCTGGCATATCTTTGTTGATGGTGTCACCAGTGATGCAATTTTTCCCAAGGAGCTGTCAATTGGCTTGGTGTCGTGGCATTTCTGTATCCTCCCCCCTTCTGCTAGTGATGGTTAAAATTTGGGGGCCAATGGCTATATGCTGGACCGGTAGTCAGTGACGGGTATGATCCAGTTGCAGTGGTATCAACCTAAGACAGGAGGCTGACGCCTAAAGGTCAGTTTTATGATGACGGGTAAGAACCATATGTTGAATTGGACAACCTACCAGGCACGGTCCTTAAGCCACATTACTTGTTGTTTAATTAATCAGAAGGGGGGAGATGCTGGGAGCCATTAGCCAAGTAGGTATGACAATTTCCTTGCCAGCGTACCCCATGTTGCTTAGTGGAAGGACTCGTGGAAATAGGACATTTTACAGGGCCGGTGTGAGCTTTAGATTTCTTATTTTTAAAGTGGGGGATAATTATTACCAGGCAGGACTATGATAATTGCCTAACAGTTGCTCAAGACCTATTTTCCCTCAGAGGTAAAGTTATCTAGAAGGTAGTAGATGAGATTTTGTTCTTAACTAGTATTTTTACCTATTATTATAATTCAGAGGACATCTTGGATAACTAAAGGAGTTCTAAATTACCATCAAAGAATCAATGCAGTTCAGAAACCAATCTTTCATTATATTTTGCTGGGAGTCACTGAGGATATGTTTTCTAGACACTAGATGACAACCAGAGATTATGGCACCCTTTTGTATGAACTTCATGTCTTCTACAGCAATATTTATAAAAATAGATGTTTAAAATCTTAGAAGATTTGGGACAACAGGGACATTTAAAATGATCTTAGAAGCATAAGTCTGCATTTTTGGAGTAGAAACAGCCAGGCCAGAAAATAATGATACACAATATAAAACATCACAGCTGAGAATAGTTAATGAACATACCTATAGGAGGTAGTGCTAATAACACACAAAAGAAAGATCAGTGGGAATTTTTTAAGTATAAGGGAAGCTACCTTCTAATGATATCCTGTCTAGGTATATTCAGAAACAGAATTTCTAGGGACTTAGAAGTCTGTTTTATCTCAGGAGTGTTGCTGGTCAAAGCTCCACATCTACTCCTCAGAGAGGGTTCTTTTGTGGTTCACATCCTACTACACAGTTTTCTTTAGTTAAGGTAAAGATTTTTTTTGATGTGCTGGAATGCATGCTAGGCATATGCTCTACCATTGAATTAACAACCCAGTTAATGTAAAGATCCTTTTTTATACCTTTATTTTATTTATTTATTTTTATGTGGTGCTGAGGATGGAACACAGGGCCCCACACCTGCTAGGCAAGCTACCTTTGAGCCACAACCCCAGCCCAATGTAAAGATTTGAGTAAATAATATCAATTCTACTGAAATTTGAACTACTACATTTCTAACCTTTCTTTGTTCTTTCACAAGTCAGTTTTTTAAAACCCACTTTCCTGATCAGATTGAAAAATATGTCTTGTTAGTTATCATAATCACTATCTCATCTTGACATCTATTCTCTGTCAATCTTAGAGGATTTTCTTTTGTAGTAAAAATTATCATTGATAGTGTAGGACACAGAGAAAATAGGCTACCTGGGAATACATGCTTTCAATAATCTTTGGTAATAAATAACCAGAATTGGATAGGAAACCATTATATTTGGTGACAAAAGGGAAATAGATCAAAGTGAATGAAAACTGAAATATGAGGAAATCAATTAAGCAATAATGACAATTTTAAGGGAGAAACACTTGTAATTCATGAATATGGGGGAACAAAAACTCAAAGGTTCTCATCACAGAAATAGATAAGTCAAGGAAATGATCCACACTTACCATATTTTCCAGAACCGCCGCCTGAAAGAGAGAAAGGCAAACACATCAGTAGGTATTGGTCTTTCCCTTCTTTCCAATCTTCAAACCTCTGCATTGGATGGAATCTGTGTCATTAATAACTAAGTTCCTTTTAGTTTAATGTGGGAAACATTTCTTTCTTTTCCTCCTTCTCTTGGCTCGTTGTAGTATAGAAAGACCTTGTGATAAGCTATTTTTAAGCACCTTAATAATTAGCAAGTTTGTCTAGGGTTTCAAGGTTATAATTTATAAAACATGAGAAGTATAATGATCTTGCTTGGAAGATATGTCTAATATATTACTTTATACAAATTATTTAAGGTATAATGTTCCTAGGTACTAAAATATGGGTGTATCTGATGAGCTTATGTATTTAATATATATAATGTGAATAACACAAAATAATAAGCATGATATTGTGAGGAACACAATGCCAGGATTGTTTATCAGAGTTAGAGTATTTAAACCCTAGAACCAGGGGTTTTCAAAGTATAGCCCATGGAATAAATTCAACTTGTTGCCTATTTTTATATGTTTTGGGAGGTACAATTGAATTTTACAATTTTAAATGGTTGTAAAACGAGAATGATAATATTTTGTGGCATGTGAAAATTATATAAAATTCAAATTACAATGTTTGTTACATCTCTTTTATGTGTTTTCTATGATTGATTTTGTGCTAAAACAGAGTTGAGCAGTTGTGACAGAGACCTCATGGCTTATAAAACTTAAATATTTATTATCTGGCCCTATATAAAAAGTGTTTGCCTACACTATCTCTAGAGGAAAAGAAAGTGCTGTAAACAGATTAGAAATTTATGAATGGTACTTGAGTTATTCCTGAAACTTCAAACAAGATGATAGGTTAACTGTAGAATTTTGGGATTGAAAAAATATTGTTTTTTGCCCACTCCCTTTCCCCAATTCTTTTTTTTTTTAGAACTGGGGATTGAACTCAGAGGTGCTTATCCACTGAGCCACATTCTCAGCCCTTTTCATTTTTTATTTTGAAACAGAGTCTTGCTAAGTTGTTGAGGCCAGCTTCAAACTTGCAATCCTCCTGTCTCAGCCTCCCCAGTTGCTGGGATTCTAGCAGTGCACCACTAATTTTTTCTTATAGGGTTCCAATCACATCTAGAAGAGTATAATTTACTATGGTAAAATAGCAGATTCCTTAGTGTGTTGGAAGAACCTTATATTTTTCACCACATTTATGACTCACTGTGGTCGAAGTTACTGTCTTTTAAATGCTCTCTCTGCTTTCATTAATGGAGCAGGCTGTCTATAGTTGGTAACCTCTGAAACTGTGAGCCCCAAATGAACTTTTCCTCTTCTAAAATTGTTCATGTCAGGTTTTTCAGTCAGAGCAGTGATAAAGCTAACTAAAGCACCATGTAAACTGTAGGTGACTGGAGTGATAGGGAATAACCTGCAGTATTAGGAATTATTAATATTTAGTATTAGCTTTCAGTATCAAATATTAATTTCATATAGTTATAACTGAGTTATGAGCTAATAATGACAGTACAGGTTGTTACTACAATGGTTAAAACATTCTTTGCTCATAGGTCATTGAGGAAATAGTTGGATTATAGTCATCTGATAAAAATGGTTGGCTCTATGTGGGAGTTGGAGGAAATATGGAAAGTTGCTGAAAGATTATATTTATCAGAATCCCAAACAAATCAATCATATCTCTACTGAGTGTCTTAACTAGAATTTGTTTAAGAGCTAATTTTCCTAAAAATAGTGCAACAGACAGAGATTTTTGCATCTGATAAAATATCTACCTCTTTCACAACATGTAAATTGCTTGGATTAACAAATGGCAGTTTAGAAGAATATCTTCTTGATTGATTGCCAGAAAAAGGTCTAAAGTATTAGAGGCATTTCAGAATCTTGTATCAAAAAATATAGAAGTGGGTCCTCTCTGGGATATTTTGAAAAAGTAATTAACACAGTTTAATTTTCTGATAGAGTTGGTGAGGCAATCACATCACAATAGCTAGAACATGAAAACTTTAAGTCCATTCTAAGAGGAACAGGCAAAGAAGGGAAAAGTATATACATATATTTTGCTTCAGAAATGTGGGAAAAAACAAAATTCCATATTCATTGATGAATTATTTCTCATGAAAATTCTTCACTGAAACGTATGCAAGGACAGACTCTTGAAACATAAGAGGAGGAAGGATTTGATGGTGCCATTTCCACACTTAGATTTTATGACTTTCCTGCTTTCTGTCTTTTATCTTAGAGACCCATTTCTCCACTTTCTCTTTATCCTCATCTTTAGATTTTTTTTGTGGCTTGGTTGGTTGTTAATATAATGTTTAAAATTTTGGCAACACATGTTCTCCCCTCTCTGTTTTTTCTCTACCCGTTGGGATTTATTCTTCACACCAACTTATAATTAATCAGTTATTCCCTTAACATGGAGGAGGGGGAATGAGAACATCAGATTTATGCGAAGTGATTACAAATAATACTATACAGGAATAATAAAAGTTAAAATTTTAGAGAGATTAAATAATTTATCCAAAGCCACCTAGCTGGTGTTTTAGGGGAAATTTAAACCTAGATCTGACTGATTCCTTCCTTAACCATCATAATATATAGCCTTTGCATCTTTACACCAATTAATATAATGTAAATGGTTTTATTTCATATTTAGAATTATTCTTTAGAGAATATCTCTGGGAAAGTAATTATTGGTTTAAAAGATTCTTCCTTTTTATGAATCTGGTAGCAAACTGCAAATTTACTTCTTAAAAGAGTTACGTTAATGTAATGGTGCCAGTATTATATAAAGTATATTATTTACCAAAACATTGCCAGCATTAATTATATTTAAATTTTCTTCTTCATTATGTGAAAAACAATATCTCAGGGTCTTAATTTTTCTATCCTTACTCTTAATCCTATTTATTTTTTGTTAATCCTTGTGTTTATTTTAGTTTCTAAATTCATCAGCAGTTAGGGAAATAGTAGATGATAAGGAGGCAAAAAGAGGTTGGAAAATATGCATGCAAAAGTCCTTTAATTAAGGAAAAAAATTTAAAGGATACTGGAATTAAGATGTATACAAATAATAGCTTACCAATAGGTATAGGAGTAACTGGCAGAATAACATGAACCAAAAAAATGTTCTAGCAAGAATATAGTTTCCTGCCTTGATTTTTCCAAGGAGTTAAACAAAGACATCTTTGGAAGATACCAAACCTCCCCCAGAAAGATATCTATAGTGGAATAAGAGGCATTAACATTTACTAAAGGAATAGTTACAGTCTGATGTGACTGGCTCTGGTATATTCTTTTCTGGTTCATCTAGTAAGAAGGCTTACTGCAGAGAACTTTTAAATAATGCAAATTTGAATGTTAATTGCAGTTATTCTCTTTCCTCTCCCTATACTACTTAATCTACTTTTCCTTTATTCCTATTTGGGACCTCCATACTTGTTATATCTCACCCTATTTTTTTTCCTTGATACAGTATGGAATGTTTTGTTTGTTATTAAAAGCTGTTTGAAATTTTTCGAAAACAAAATGTTTCTTTTCTGTGCAATCTTTTAGTCCAATGTTTCTTCTTTCCACTGAATAATTAATATCTCAGGAAATTGCTGTGTGAGAGGGAATATTCATCAATAAAAGCACTAAGTGAAATTTAGGTCAGAGTTAGGGAAATTTTCTCCTCATTTTGGGATCCCAGTTTGTACAAGATTTATGAAAAGAAATGGAACTTACTGATGGGTACTCCTACATATGCTAAAATCCAGATAGAAATTATTAGAATGAGTTGATACTGATAACAAAGTTGACATTGATAATAGAATTCTTATAGGTATTGTTTTGACAGGAATTTCTGGGATGAAAGGAAGGGCAAAAGCTCTAAGCCTTTAATAATGAATTACTTGAGGCTTTTAAAAAAACCTGTATTAGTTATTTTGAAAGGGTGAAATATTTTCCTTTTATTGGCTAATTTCTCATGGAAAATAAAATAACGCATAGTTGGCAACCTCTTTTCCTTAAAATTTTGCTTCATTTTTTTCCTCGCTTTTCATTGCTCATGAGTTATTCCACTTTTCTCTACCATTTCTACCATGCATTTAATTGGACAATTATTATTCTTTTTGTTGAAAAGTTATTAGAGCCAATTCACAAGATTTTTTTTATCCCACCCTAAATTATTTGTTAGTTTCATTTTCCAGACACTTAGGAGCCAATGGGGAAGAACTTAGTCAATTAAATATAAAGAAACACAGGTGGGTCTAGCACAGTGGACTTCACTCTATGAAAAAAAGGAACTTACTGAAAGGTACTGGTACACGTGCTAAAAGCCAAATCCAAATAATGAGTTTGGGTTAACACTGATAACAGAATTGACAATGATCATAGAATTCTTACAGATATTGTTTCTGGACAGGAAAGAATTGCTGGGGTGAAAAGGAAGGGAAACTTCAACCTTTTAATAATGAGTTGCTTTAGTTTTTCCCCCCTCAAGAGTAATATAGTCATTTTGAAAGCGTAAAAAAACAAGTGAGTTATTTTTATTTTATTCTCTTCAGGCAGTAGTGTATGATCCCTATTATAGCCTCATAATAGTAGTAGTGGCATGATTATTTAGTAGTGTATGATCTCTATTATAGCCTTACAAGTCTAAGTATGTAAAAATGTCTTATTTTGCTCTTAACAAGACACTTTAACTTCCTAGAGAAAAAAAATATCATTTTTATTTTTCCATTTATCTTTGTGATCTCTTTTCTATAAAATCATAAACATTCCAATGGAATTCTGGTAATTGGGAAAGGGTGTGAGAAATATAAATATCAATATTCCATTAAAATGGAAATAGCCACATTTAGGAAAAACCCATAGCAAGAATATTTCATATATATTACCAGGAAGGGAATTTCTTAGATATGTAGGTATCATTAAAATGTGTACAGAGAGCATGGTTCTCATTGACACTCTTCAGTGACTAAGGACAGAAATATCTAAATTATTTGTCAGACGTGAGAGCTCCATTTCCAGAAGAAGGACAAATGAACTACTTCTACTCTGCACCCTGAACCCCATTTTCCTCAACATCTTGGATATAACACATGTCAGGAATTTTAATTTCATATGTAAATTTAGAGGGTTAGTATCTTTTCCTGTAGTGTCCCTGCTGAATTTCCACTGCCTAGTACATGGCCCTTAATAAAATTTTTTTTGGAGTAACATCTCAATTTAACTTTGCAAATTCAGTTGGATTTCTTCCAACTCCTACTTTTTTCCCCTTTTCTACCAAATCATTCATAAGCTCTAATAATAAAAATAACAGGTAGCATTTTCCCCATAGGTGACAATTTGTGAAAAATGTTCAAAATAGGAGGAAAAAGTCCTTGTGTTCAATGGCACAGTAGGGTGACTGCAGTTCACAATGCTTCATTAGATATTGTATCAAGAATTAGAACAGAGGAACTCATTATGCCCCAAACACAAAGAATTGGTGAATGTTTTAAGAGTTGGAAATGCTAACTACCTTAATTTGATTACCACATGTTGTGTGTGTATATATATCTGTGTCTGTATCTGTATCATATCACACAGTAGCCCATAAGCATGTATATTTATTGTGTTAATTTAAAACATAAATTTAAAAATGAATTAAAAATAAGTAAACTTATTTTAAAAATGTTCAAAATTATTATCTCTGATTTCAGGTCACTGTTAGCCAGCTCATTATTTGATTTGTCATTCATATGATTTTTACTTCTAAAACATTTATCAGTAACTTTAGAGAAAGTTGTTCAATTTAAAACAAAAGAGATTGAAAAAACCTTGAATGTTGAGGTCTTCCATGCTCAGAAAGAATATAATCCTGTAGGAACTAACCTCAGAATTGATGGATATAACTTACCTGGCTTTTGCTTTTCTGTGAAAAAGAAATCAAGTAAATAAATTAATGAGAGATTTCTGGATGAAGAATATAATTACTTCTCAAACTCTGCCAGAATTTTTAGAAATAGGATTTTGAGAGACCACCAAACTCTCTTTAGAATCAGTCCAATATAGTGGGAGAATAAATATCTTCAGGTTGTGCTGTTCAAGTCTCTCTTAATTTGGGTTACTTTCTGGAAAAAAAAGGCTAAGCATGGAATCATTGGGAGAGGCTATTTCTGCTTCCTTGTTGCTTTTTGCCAATTCAAAGTTTCAAAATTCATTGGTAAGATTTTTTTTTTTTGGTAAGATTTTATGTCACTTTGTTACTTTCTTATTTCTCTATTTCCCTTTACTTCTTTGGAATGATGGTGTTGGTTCATCATGATCATTATAGTATAACTTGATTGCTAATCACTTTTTTAAGGTTAATTTTTAGAAATTTTTTCCCTTTTTCCTCCATAAACATAAATGTCTTATAAATGGGAGGTTATACTTCTTACCATTTGGTTAGATGGAGGCACTGCTTGATGCTACAGTGGGGAGTACTGGTACTTGGAATTGTGGGATCATGGACAATTTACCTAGTCTCATAATTTTTTCTTTGTGTAGTAGGAATAATAATACTTATTTGATATAATGTGTATGCCTATGAAAAGCCCTGAGTATAGTGCCTGCCACATTTTAAGTACTTGATAAATACTTATTATCATAGCATCACATTAGGTACTAATCAATTCAATTGTAGCCTCCAGTTATGGCCACCGATAGCTGCAAATGGAGCACACCACTGGAAGTAGGAATAAGAAACTGAAGCTATAATGTTAGGAGTACTAAAAAATTACCAAAGTATCAGAAACACAAATTGCACCTCTTGGTACATTCATACTAAAAGGGACTCTACATATATAACATAAGAAATTAATAACAGTAAAATTGAGAGAAACATAAAACTTACTTGTAGACATCATAGATTTTGCTTCAATAAAAAAGAAAAAAAATTAGTGTGTTTATATGATAAAAGAGAAATAGTCTTTCACTGATGTCATTTCCAGGGTAAGTGTCAGATACTGAATGAGAGTAAGCAGGAAGGAGATTCTATATGGCAGATTAGAGGAAGGCTGCATTTTCAGTTGCTTCATGGCTTCTCCGTGAGGTGGGTGAAAGAGAGATTTCACTAAAATTCAATATTGGACAGTCAGAGTATCTTACTCAGAAAATTGAGTGCATTGAACAAAGAAAAAGAGTGTATTGGGCAAGATGGCTTGTTTTCCTGGCTCCATCATGGTATGAAACCAAGAAAGTAGATAGGCAGCTTCTCAGCTAGGTGGGTGAACAATAAAAAAAAAAAAAAGCAGGAAATTTACTGGAATTGAATACTGGACATTCAAAGCAGATTGGGGACTCAGGAGGTTGGATATAATAAGGAAGAAATCTCCAGTCCTCCAGCTGCTGCTGCCAGCAGAGATGCCAGCTAGAGTGGTCCCTCCATGAACAAAGTGGAAGGATAAGGGAATTAAAGGAACCCACATTTTTTAGGAGGCCTGCGGTGTGCCTGGGTATGGAGAGTCTATAGATCAAAGACTCTGCCTGACTAAACTGAAAGGTGTGCTGCATAATACCCTTGTTTGAGCAAGAAGCCCATTCTTTCCAAATGCCCGGGTGTGGAGGACAGAGGAAGGACCATTTTGCAATTTCTGTGCAGGGGTGGCAACTAAGGAAGCTGATTCTTGGTAAAACTGAGTTTGGCTTGAAAAACAGGCCTGGCAAACCCACATAGCACAACAAAGAGTATGTCTAAATGACCAGGAGAAAATCAAACAGGGAGAGAGGTTTACCCAGGGGACAACTGATTGTGGAAACCGGTGCTCCTCCCCCCTCCCCACTAAATCAGGCTGCTTGCAGGATCTGCTAGGGGAGAGGCACCTGGCCAGGACTTGGAAAAGGACAGGGAGGGAGAGGTTGAGTTTGGAGACTGAACTTGAAACTAGGAAACAAGATGCCCAGGGACTAAGAATTGGTTTTTCCAGCACATGAGTAGAACCAAGGGGAGATGCTGAAATCCCTGGGGATATTTCAGTATGGACCAGCAATTGCTGGTCCCTGGAGATATGCTGATTTAAAATCTCTAGGCCAATTGGCATTCAGTGTAGATCCCGGAACATACCTGAGCCTAAACCCTGCCTCCAGAAGTTTGTCTAAGACTTACCTCTCAATCTAGCAACCCCACCCTGAGAGTGGAGCATGTATCACACTCCAGATGACCCACCTAATATTGAAGTTTTGTTTTGTATTCTTTTATATTTATTTTTAATTTTTTAAACTTTTACTACACACACACACACACACACACACACACACACACACACGTATATTTTCCCACCTCACTTATCTGTTTCCCTCTATCCTCTTTCTCTTTGTGTCCAATCTCTATTGTGCTCTTTCACTCATTCTTTCATTTTTTACTTCTATCTTCTCTCCTCCCTCATAATCATCACATCCTATATTATTTCTGTTCTCTCCCTGTTCACCACTCAAAATTGTAAATTCTTCTGCAAACTTACTGTTTTTATTGTAGGCAATAACTTATTCAATCATTTCTGTTTATTGTGACAATTAACGTTGTAAACATCATAGCAGGAACTATTTGGTTTAATGCTCTACATTGTTTGCATTGTTGTTATTAATTGGTGAACTACTAGAAATCGTAACCACTTCAATTGGTAGCTTGGTGAGCAACATAAAAAGGGGAAAGGATTAATAACTCTCAACCCTTGCTGTTATGGTTTAGATGTGAGTTGTCTTCCAAAAGCTCTCTTGTGAGACAGTGCAAGAAGGCTCAGAGGAGAAATGATTGGGTTGTAAGAGTCCAACCCAATCAGTGATTTAATCCCCTGACAAGTATTAACTGAGTGGTAACTGAAGTGGTAGGATGTGGCTGGAATAGGTGGGAGTTGGGGCGTGACTTTGAGTCTATATTTGTATCTGCCAAGTGAACTCTCTCTCTCTCTGATTCCTGATGTGAGCTACTTTCCTCTGCTACACTCTCCTACCAAGACATTCAGCCTCACCTTGAGCCCCAAGAAATGGAGCTGGCCTTCTATGGACTAAGACCTCCGAAACCATGAACCCGTGAGTTAACAGCCACATACTCTTGTTCTTTCTCACTTTACTTCCCTAGTTTTTCTCTTCCTTCTTCTCTACATCTGTTCTGCATGTTCTCTCTTTACATTTTGAACATTCTAAACTCTCTTTTACATTATCACACTTTTTACCTTAATGAGCTATTTTAAACCATCTTTTAGAAATATTTGTTTCATGTAATTCCTGCCATTCATGTTGTTGCAGTTATTACTGCTGAAGATGATATTTTTAACTTTGACATTTTTGCTGTTGGCAGTTGCTGATATTATCATTCCTATTTCTGTGGAGAGTAGTATTGTAGATATCATAGTAGGCACAGGGTATTTATTTTATTGCTATTTATTGTTTGAATTGGTTGTTGCTATTATTTATTTTCTCTTTTTCTGTGAAGTACTAGAAATCTGTAGGGACACTACACATTCACAGGGTAGAGACATTGCTGCTGAACTAAACTTAGCCAAAAGATGGTGCATTTTGCTTCACACAGAAAATAATGACACTCAAACTTTATCTATACTTTAATACAAAGAATACAAGAGGCAAAAATTTAAAGTAATAACCAGGTCCTAAGTAGGAATGGCTAGTGGTGGGCCCTTAGGTCCCACTTATGCACATTTACTCCTGCAGGAAAAACAAAGAATTAACACAAAGCCTGTGAATTCTATGAGGGGGTCTCAATCTAGATCTTTCTAGGCACTCTGGCAAGAGAAAGCCATGCCCTAAAAAGGCCCAAAGAAAGTAATGGAAGGTAAATCCATCCAACAGATGCACAAAACTCAACACAGGAATACACAAATTATGAATAGAAAATGTGACATTGAGACCAGGTCAAAGAACAGGTAGCCAATTATAAAAAAAGGAAAGAAAAAGAAAGAAAGAAAGAAAGAAAGAAAGAAAGAAAGAAAGAAAGAAAGAAAGAAAGAAAGAAAGAAAGAGATAACACTTCCTGTAACCTGGTTGCTAACAGTCTCTGCAGAGAGGACTACACTTTACATCAGTAGCAATCACCCTCTACAGCTCCCTTCCTTTGGGTAACCTTTCCATCATATAGAGTGGGAGGAGAGGTCATGAGAAGAAAGAAAGCCCAAAATCTAAAAAAGGTGCAGGAAACCCCCACTCTTTCTGACACCAGCTCTGGACCTCCTCTTCTTTGAAGGAGTGTCTCCCCATGCACACATACACTCTGTTATATTTCTTAAATAAAATTCACTTTTTGCTCTTGCCTCAGCATTTCTTGGGTGTTTAATCTTCAATGCTGGGTGAATGGGGACCCTATCCTGATTTTCAAGACTGGTTTCAGATGGGGGCTTTGCTGGGATTGCCACTGAGGTAAGCTTCTCTGCACCCCACAGTTTTTTGAAGTGTGTTCTCTCTCTTTCTGGCAGACAATGATGGGCAGACAATAATTGAATGCAGTTAGTGTAAGCCACCATTCTATAAGACTCTGGTGACAGGATTCATGGACTAGGTGGCTTTTAACCAACTGTCCTGTGGGTCAGGCAGGTTGGGTTCTGCCAAAACTGTTTCTCACTATCCTATCCAGGCTTATAGAGTATCTGAAATCAGTAGACAATGTCCCTAATCCCAGTTTGCCTTTGGAAATTTGGAAAGGAACAAAGGGTTGAAACAAAAGGCCAGGGCCACTGTCCAGTAAATCTGAAAGGTTTCTTTTCTGACCTCCTCTCCCAACAGCCCTGATGGGATATTCTGTGGCTTCTGGTCAGTCAAGTGATGCTGAGTGAAAATCTCAGTGACATACACTTTGGGATGAGCCAATCTTCACTCTCCCAAGCGAGCTCCTCTCAAGCAACTCCCCTCCCTTCCCTGATCAGACTCTAGCCATTGAGAGAGAGACATTTTACATGAAGTGGTTCATAAATAATTGCTTGGGTTCCTTTTGTTTGCATATTAAGTCTTTACAAGCCTGTAGAGATTCCCATTGTTGTTTCTGTCTCCTGTGTGCTGCACCAGCTTCTTTGACTGCAAAAAGGGAGATTTATACCCACAGTTTTTCAATTCACCTTTGGCTTAGATTCCTTGGGGAAAAAGGGCATTAAGCATGTAGCAAACACTAGATGCCCTCCTCTCCTTCTGGAATTCCTTCAAATCATAGTGACCATAAACTTTTTATTCTAGCCTTTACACCTAATGTTCTGCTACTGCCAAACATGGTCTCAATACAAACTCACTGATAGAGAACCATGGCCATAAGAGTGAAATATAAATTCGAATACTATTCTACAGCTTTTGGTCTGTTCTGTAAATAGAAGGAAATAGTCTGAGATTCCTATGTGCAGGCCTAAGGACTTCTCAAACCTTGTTTAAAAAACCCAAATTATGCCAAAAATGTAATATAGATTCAACTATGATCCTCCATTCTAAGTGAGGCCCAGTCCTCCCCTTCAAAAAAAGTTTATTAAATAATGGTAGGATTAACACAGATGAAGATTTATTACAAAAAAGGGGTCCCGTGTTCTCCCAGGGATTATAAATCCCATGGTAAGGGTGGATAATCTGGAGGCTTGTATCTTTTTTATGGCCACCCATGAAAAAAGCAGAGGTTATGACCACACTGGTGAGGCAGCAGTTAAATCCAGAGGTCATGCATGGAAGGAGGGGCAGAAACTTTTGGCCATTAGAAGCTTCAGGAGCTAGAGGCTCCAATATTGGAAAGATGTCCCCTAGCCAAAGAGATAGTTCATTGGTGCTTCTGTTTTTTCATTCAGTTCATGTTGTTCAGAGGGGAGAGTCTCATCCTCAAAAGTAATGGGAAATGATGTCTCACAATTTTCTTCACCCAAACCTGGCCTGATTACCAACTGGGGAATGAAAAGGGGTCTTCAGAGGAAACATAAACTACAGCACCATACCTTAAGAGATTGATCTTACAAAAGAAACCAATGGTTAAAATGCTCTATGTATGAGGTTTTGCCTCTCAAGCTCAGAGCAGTAGCTTTCCTTACTTCTTAGATTCTGTCATATCTCTATCTCTCCAAGATGTGCATCTGAAATGTCAATTGCATAGAGGATTGACCAAAACCAGTTTGAGATGAAAGATACAAGGTGTCACTTTTAAATTCAAGTCACGGTGGGACCTAAATGGCTGGCTATCTTATCTGCTCTCACACTTTACTATCCTGCTTTCTTAACAAGTTCTTCCCTAAATGCTACAGCACAGGGAAGAAAAGTGGAATTATCTCATATATACAAGTCGTCTTTTCCTTGAGAATCTTTACCTGAGGATTTCAGGACTTTCATATTCTTCGAATATCTGAACTGAGTCTAATCTGACCTAAAAGTGCACTCTGACCTGATAAAGATGTTCTTGCATGCTCCTTTACTAGAATAATTATAACTGTTTCATTTTTTAGAACTCCTTTGTTTAAAAAAAGTTCTATAATTTTGAGCTCATTATATTATGGTGAATTTACATTTGATTCTGCATGCCCAATTAGTATATTTTTCTGATCAGTCTTCTTTTATCTAACTATAGAGGTTTTTACACTCTTTGTTAAGAGGTCAAGTTTCAAGGATTTGCTCTCAAATGCATTGGAAAAAATCTCCTTCATAAAATCCTAAGAAGGACATAGACATGGGGATTTGGGGAATAAATCTGATATTTATCGAGGACAACTGGCAATCTGAATCTTTGATTTTAGTGTCCACTGACTGTCAGACGTTACACCTAACATTTCCAAGTGTACATGCCTGCCCTATATTTAAGTCATAATGTAAAAGTCTGATAGGCTTTATTTTAATTTCTAACAGATTAGATCTAATATAAGTTTTAATAAGCATCTATAGTGATTTCTCCCACTTGTGGAGATTTACCTGCAAAAAGCTACAAGATCTTTGTTTCCTGTCTGTCTTATATATGTGCGCACACCCATGTATTGTATTTTTGTGTCTACATATGTACCTTGTGTCTATATATCACATACATGGTATCAAAGTTGACATATAGATAAATGAGTGCTCATAAATTAAAATTTAAATGGGAAATGGATCCAAATTCCTTTTAGTTCACGAGACTTAGAAAAAAAGTTCAATTGAAATTAGGTAAATAGATGAGAGGAAAAATGTCTTTAATATTACTAACTCAATTTTTTCTAGGTTGTCAGAGTATTGGTTTTTATAACATGTCTAGAATGTAATATCCATTGCTTCTGGTATTTTTCTTCAATAGGGAAGATATGGCTAATACTGTTGACCATATCTGTCCAATATCTTGGTTTTTATAGTTAAAATGAGTAAATTATATTTAACATAAATGCAATTAATCTTCATAAATGTGTTAGAGGATACATTTGATTAATTTATGAAGTGCTAAAATATCAATTGCTAAATATAAAATCAAGTACTCTTGCTTCTTAAATTCCATGAGGCCATATATTTAAGCATTAAATGTGTTTTCACAAATTGGTAAATGGAAAACATTTAAGATTGTTTTATTTCTGTGTCTTCACTAAAAACATGAGCTAAGATTCTTTTTGTGTGTGTGTGGTGGTGGGGATTGAATCCAAGGCTTTAGTGCATGTGAGACAAGCATCTACCAACTGAGCTATATATACATCCCCAGCATAGGGAGAAGTCAAATTGTTACTGCAGATGATATGATCTTATATTTAGAATTTCCTATAAGTTTCACCAAAAGACAGCTAAAGCTAATAAGCAAATTTGGCAAAGCAGCAGGTTACAAAATCTACATTAAAGACCAATATCTTTCCTATACATTAATAATGAATCTGCTGAGAAAGAAATCAGAAAAACAATTCCATTTACAATAGTCTCAACAAATAACCTCTCCTTGCCACCAAACAAACAAACAAACAAAACAACAACAACAACAACAAAACTAACCTAGAAATAAATATAACCAAGGAGGTGAAAGACTTCTACAATAAAAACTATAGAATATTGAAGAAATTGAAGAATACACAAGAAAATGGATAGACAGAATTAACATTGTTAACATGGCCATACTACTAAAATAAATATTCACATTCAATGCAACCTGCATCAAAATACCTATGACATTCTTCACAGAACTAGATAATCCAGTCCTAAAATTTATTTGTAAAAACAAAAGACCCAGAATAGCCAAAGCAATTCTCAGCCAACAGCACAATAATGAAGCATCACAATACCTGACTTGAAAGTATACTATAGAGCCACAGTAACAAAAACTGCATGGCACTGAAATAAAAACTGATACATAGACCAGTGGTACAGAATAAAAAGACATACAAACAGACCCATACATCTACAGTTATCGGATCCTTGACAAAGGTCCTAAAAATATTGGAGAGCAGACAGCCTTTTAAACATATTGATTATCCATATGTAGGAGAACAAGATTAAAAACTTCTCTATAACCCTACAAAAAAGTAAATTCAAAAGGAATCCAAGACCTAGGAATTAGACTACAAAGTATGCAACTCCCAGAGGAAAACATGGCATCAACACTCCAGCATATAGGCACAGGTAAGGACTTTCTCAATGGAACCTATAAAGCTCAGGAAATAATTCCAAGAGTTAATAAATGGGATGGCATTAAATTAAAAACTTCTTCACTACAAAGAAAATAATTAAGAATGTGAAAAGAGAACCTACAGAGTGGGAGAATATCTTCACTTGCTAATCTTCTGATAGAGGATTAATCTTCAGAATACATAAAGAACTAAAAAAAAAATCAATCCCTCTACTCCAATAATCCAATTAATAAGTGGACAAAAATTAAACAGAAATATCTCGTAAATTTCACTCCAGTCAAAATGGTAGCCATCAAGAATAGAAATAATAATAAATGCTGGAGAGGATGTACAGAAAAAGGAATACTTTTATGTTGTGGTGGGATTATAAATTAGTACAACCACTACTAAAATCAGTACAGAAGTTTCTTAAAAGAATAGACATGGAACCACTATATGACTCAGCTATACTACTACTTGGTATTTATACTAAAGAACTTACTCATCATAGTACCCATATTTATATACTATTCACAATAGCAAAATTATGAAATGAGTCTAAGTGTTTATCAATGTATGAATGGGTAAAGAAAATGTGGTAAGTATACACAGTGGAGTTTTATTCAGTCATAAAGAAAAAAACCAAAATTGTCATTTATAGGAAAATGGAACTTGAGAAAACTATGTTAATGAGAATAAGCCAAACTCAGAGTCAAAGGTCATATGTTTTCTCTCATTTGTGAAAGCTAGAGAGGAAAATGGGAAAAAATGTGGGGAATCTCATTAAAATAGAAAATAGATTAGTGGAGTAGAGGAAAGGGATCAGGAGTAGGAAGGAGGAGAAATTTATAACAAACCACATACAATATATACAACTGTAAAGCAGTAATAAATGAATATGGAACAAAAACAGCAAAAAAAAGATTAATCAGGGACCACTTTGACTGTGGAATGTTATGGAAGGTAGGGTTCATCGCTTCCCTCACCCATATTGGACTTGATTTATTACATGAGGAAGGCTGTCATTTCCCAACCTATTTTAGTTGAGATATTTTCTTGGCCCTAATTTCCCTCTCCCAATCCACATGATTTATTTCTGCATTCCTCATTGCTGTTCCTCATTTGATTTGCTCAGGTTGTTTCTACTTTCTCTGAGAGCAAAAGTTATCTATATGCCCTTCATCAAACCTTACACTTGGTATAGTCCTTGTGGTGATAGGCATTTTTTATATTATGAATCAGTGAAGAAATTCTCCCTACCATGACTAACATCAGGATACTCCTCCTTTGCCTCTTCTCACACCCATTAGACAGAAAGATTTTGTGCCTTACAAATGAAATATATCTTAGGGCATAGGAAGACAGGCAGTGTCAGGGTGAACAAACATGTCACAAGATGTGGGAGAATGAACAAAAAGATTGCTAGGGAAAGAGGTGAACAGAACGTGTTTTGTGCCTAAGCCCTAGAAGAATTTTAGCTGTAATATTCTGAAAACTAATGAGATTATAAATAATGCTTTCAAAGTAATAAGAAGTTTTCTAAGTATAATTTTGGTTGTATAAGTATCGAAAAAATCTTGAGTGCGTGCATATGTGTTTTTGCTCATAGATGAGTAAATATCAATTTTTTTGAGTAGTGTTAATGAGACTGTGTTCATTTTCCATTTGGGGGCTTAAGAAACATTCATTCACTGTGGGTTAAGAAATCTTCATTCCTTGTGGAACCCAAGTACTATAGACACTTTAAGGATCAGTGGCTTTTTCATCATCTAAGATCTGTATCCTTGATAAAGAAAGGCTTTAAACTTCAAAGTGAGTGGATGCCTTTACATAGCCTCATGGACAGTGGATAGAACAAAGATAACTAGAGGAGGTTTGTTCAAGTGGGTGAAGGCATGTGGTCATTTCCTTAGAGATTCTCAGAAATGCTTAAAGGGTTAGGACACATTATGAGATGAGTTGGAGATTTGGTTGGTGGCCAAATTTGCCATAATGTCCTGTCTCCCTAGGACTTTACATTGTAGTTGTTTTACTTACTGTCTTTTAACTTTGAGATATTAAAAATATATAAAGAATAACAAGCATAAATAGTAATACCACCTATAATATAATATTTGCCACTTTTGCTCCCAATTTTTCTTTTAAGAAGGAAAATTTAGAGACAGCTAAAATATCTTTGGACCACAAATGCCCAGGCTCATTCTCTTCCATCTGCTCTTTGGAGGCTATTTTAAGTTGCATGTGTACCCAGTAATTTTGAAAAATATGCTTCTATATTTACATGGGCCCTTAAGAAAGATGGTGGGTTTAAAAAATTTGCTTTAACTTGTGTCACATCTTTTAACATCACCTTAATATAATTTTATACTTTATTTCAATTGCCTTTGCTTATTTCAGTCAATCCTACGGTTTGAGATTTTTTCCTCATATTATATACACATGGACACATAGAGCTAGTCAATTTTAAACTGTTTAGTTTATTTTTTTTATTTTCTCTTGTTTAAAATGTCAAGGGGGAAGGAAGATGCTGGAATAGTGTGAGGCAGCATTATTTCTCTTAGCTTGGCTACCCAGAACTCAGACAGTGGGAATATCACATCTCCCTGAGGCTTAGAGTGAAAAATCTTTAGACTGGAGGGGCAATCTGCTCTAGCTGAACCACACACTGCTTAATTGATTGATTAGATTAAAAAATTAAAAAACGCTTTCCACTGGAGTTTATCAACCATCCACAATCCAGGAACTATCTTGGGACTCAATGTGATGGAGCCTATGAAACTGAAACCCAGATTCATGAGTTTTCAGCTAGTTCTGCATGGGCCTGTCTGAGCCTAGCAATCCTGTGAAAAGTTCGAAACTGGGAGAATTTGCCTGGGGAACACAGCTAAAAGAGGCTGCTCTCTCCCCAACTCTTCATGTCCTGAAGCTTGTAGGGACTGACAGGGCAGGCCACAGTGGGTTGGAAGGTTGGAAGAGGGTGTGAGCTCATCTTTCTCTTGGCTCACCTGGCCAGCCAATTCAGCACCACTATGTTTCCAGGGCACACTTGGGTCAGCACTTGGGGGTCCTGGCACCAGCCTGGTCCCTGACTCCCTCCCCAGTCTGGTATCCATCAACCCACTGGTCCTGGCAGAACTGGCATCATTCTGTCACTCAACAGGGTCCTCCAGCTCCCCAGTCCCCAGTCTCCTAACCCCTACCTAGCCCCCCAACCTGGCCCATCATTTGCAGCTATGTAGCTGGCCTGCAGGTTTCAGTGCCTGGACTTGATACAGAATAGTTGTCTGTGACTGGCACACAGATTCTGGTGCCCAGGTCTCAGGACTGACTGGCAGAGAAGTAAGAATAAGAGTAGGGTGGAGAGATGGAGTTTGGAGACTAAGTCAGAGGTCAGGAATTGTGAGGTCTGCAGTCTACTTAGGGGCTACGAACAGGTTCCTATGATACATTAGTGGAACTCAAAGGAGATTCCTGTGATGTAGTCTTCAAATGTTGGCTGTCAATTGCTGGGCCCCAGAGGAGCACTGATGCATAATCTCCAGACCAATTGGCACACAGCAAAGAAATCAGAGCATAACTAGCCTTCACCCTACCTCCAGGAATTCTGCCTCTAGGACTAACCCTCCCACCCTAGGAACCCTCACCATCATGAGGGTGGATCTGCCAAACTCTAGACAACTCCACATTTCTGCTGAGAAGAGAGGCTGAGAAACTATTGAACTTTAATGGAAATAATTTTTCAATTTTCCATTGAGATCCTTTGTTTTTCTCTCTAATATCTTACTATTTTAAAAAAAAACAAATATTTTCCATGCATCAGTTTATTGAGGATTGGAATGTTTGAATAGTATATTATAGCTTTGTTGTATATTCTTTCATTTTCTAATATATATATATATATATATATATATATATATATATATATATATATATATATATCACTTATCTCTTTCCCTAGATTTTCTTTCTTTTCTCCTGCTAACAGCCAACCTCTATTAATTACTCTTTAACTTTTCCTATATTTTTTCCTTCTATCTTCTCTCCTCCTTCCTCATAAACATCACATCCTTTACTACTTTTCTCTCTTTTCCCATCATCTGAAATTATGAAAACTTTTGCAAACATACTATTTATATTATAGAAAATAATTGAACACATCATTTCTGTTTATTATGACAAAACTGTAGACACCTTAATAGAAGCTATTTGGTTTAATGCTGTATATTGTTTTCATTTGGGTGCTATAAATATTGGTTTCCTCCTTAAAGATGAGGTACTAGAAGCTCAGGGTTACTATTATTCTACAGGGTAGAAACTGAACTGCCTCAGATTCATACTGTTAGATGGGAAGACACACAAAGAACATGAAAAAGTAAGGGAAAAAATTTCTCCAAACAAACCAGGATGTTCCAATAATAGAAGCCATTGATAACACAGTAGAAGAAATGACAGAGGAGTTTAGAATGTACATAGTTAAAGTGATCCATAATGTAAAGGATAATGTAAGGAGTGATATCTGAGATAGAATTCAGGAGGTGAAAGATTACTTCAATAAAGAGACAGAGATTGATTCTGAAAATAAATCAAGCAGAAATCCTCAAAATAAAGGAATCAATAAACCAAAATAAAAATTCAAAGGAAAGCATCACCAATAGACTAGACCACTTGGAAGACAGAATCTCAAGCAATGAAGACAAAACTTATAATATTGAAATTAAAGTTGACTATGGAGTAACAATGTTAAAAACCTCGAACAGAATTTCCAAGAATTATGGGATAATATGAAAAAGCCAAATTTAAGTGTTATCAGAATAGATGAAGGAGCAGAGATATAAACCAAAGAAATGCATATATCTTTTCAACGATATAATAGCATAAAATTTCCCAAACCTGAAGAATGTAATGGAAAATCAAATATAAGAGGCTTACAGGACCCCAAATATGCAAAATCACAGCAGACCCATATCAAGACACATTATAATAAGAATGACTAACACAGAGAATAAAGATAAAATCTTAAAGAAAGGCTGTGAGAGAAAAAAAATCAAATTATGTATAGAGGGAAATCATTTTGGACCTCAGATGATTGCTCAGTCAAGACTCTTAAAGCTAGGAGGTCTTAGAATAAAATATACCAACCTCTGAAAGAAAATGGGTGCCAGCCAAGAATCCTATATACAGCAAAACTGAGATTCATATTTGAGGATGACATAAAAACTTTCAATGATAAAGAAAAGTTAAAAGAATTCACAACTAAAAAGCCTGCATAACAGAAAATTTTCAACAAAATATTCCATGAAGATGAAATTTAAAAAGTGAAAGCCAGCAAAGGGAGGAGCCACACTAAAGGAGTAATCAATCATTGGAGAAAACAATTCAAATTAACAACAACAAAAATGACTGGGAATACAAATTATATCTCAGTAATAACCTTGAATGTTAATGGCTTAAACTCATTATTCAAAAGACATAGACTGGCAGATTAGATTAAAAAACAAAAACCAACAATAAACTATCTCCAAGAGACTCACCTCATAGGCAAAGAAATCCACAGACTGAAGGTAAAAGAATAGGAAAAAACACTTATATGGATCTTGTAAAGAAGCAAGCGTTTCTATACACATATCAGATAAAATTAATCATAAGGGACAAAGACGGACATTCCATACTGCTTAAGGGAATTATACATCATCAAGACATAACAATCATAAATAATTATGCCTCAAACAATGGAGCATCTATGTTCATGAAACAAACTCTTCTCAATTTTAAGAATCAAATAGATCACAACATAGTAATACTGGATGCCTTTAACACACCTCTATAACTACTGGATAGATCCTCCAAACAAAAACTAAACAAAGAAACTATATAACTAAATAATACAATCAATAATCAATAATTTAGACTTAACAGACATATAGAATACTTCATCCATCAATGAGTGAATATGCTTTCTTCTCAGAATCACATAGATCCTTCTCTAAAATAGATCATATCATAGGTCACAAAGCAACTTATAACAAATATAAAATTTAAAAAGTAGAGATGGTACCCTGTATTCTATCAGACTATAATGGAATGAAATTAGAAATCAATGATAAAATAAGAAATAGAAGGCACTCTAACACCTGGAGACTAAATAATATGCTATTGAATGATGAATGGATAGCAGAGAAAATCAGGAATGAAACAAAAAAAATACTTAGAGGTAAATAAGAATACTGATAAAAAACATATCAAAGTCTCTGGGATACTATAAAGGCAATGCTGAGGAAAGTTTATTGCATTGAACTCATTCATTAAAAGAGTAGACAGTTAAGGATTAAATGACATTACACTACAATGGAAAGCCCTAGAAAAAGTGGATTTTCTGAGTGAGATATTATAAAAATTTCCCCATTTATTTATCAATGTGTTGATTTCCTCTGTGCTATAATGTCAGTTGTTGTTTTATATATCTCAAAAACTATCATATGAAGTTATCGCTATTACAGTCTTTGTTAAAATTTTCTTTTATGAAATATCTTTTTCCTTTTATTTGTCTCTGTTTTATCTGATATTTTCATGGTTACATCAGCTTTTGTTGATAATTACTTGACATGTTTTAAAATTTCCTCATTTTTTTCTGTGTCATCCTATTTTAGGTTTATTTCCTGTTAACAGAATCTAGCAAATTTTTATTATGTTTCTTACATAGAAATAAAAAAATTCTCTTTTTGTTAGGACATCTAAGAAATTTTGGCTTTTAATCTGTGAGTTAAACCTATTATTATATTTATCTTATTGTGTTAAGAGATTATTTTGACTTTTTTTTCTGCCCCTCATTTTGTTCTATTTTTACCTCCTGGCATCAGGTGGGCCATTGGTGTTGCCAGTACTGTCCACAGTGGCACCTGCAGCTGCTCCTCATTCTTTTAAAATCTGTGTTACATTTGCCTTATTTTTTTAAAAAATATTTTATTAGTGAATTGTAGTTATACATAATAGCAGGGTTCATTTTGACATAATCATATATGCATTGAATACAGTTTGCTCCATTTCAGTTTCCAGTACTCCCTCCCCACCCCACTCCCCTGTCTGTGTTCCTTCCTCTATACTACTGGTCTTCCATTTATATATTTATAGTTTTAAAATTGCTGCCTTATATATATAAAGGTGAAATTTACTGTGGCATATTTGGATATATATTATATAATATAAATTAATACAATATAAATATATTTAAAAATAAATGTTAACATAATAATATATGTATGTACTATTACTATTATATCATATATATACTATTATTTATTTATATATATATAGTATAATTTGGCCAGTTTATTCTGTAGTTACTTTATTTTCCTGTCCCTCTCTTCTTCCTCTCACTTTATATTTTCCTTCTTTAAAAAAAAATCTTTTTTTTTGTTTTCTTTTGGATTAATAAAGGTTTCTTTATTTTTTAGATTTTCCCTACAGGTTCAGAAAGGATGTTGCCTTTCTTTCTTTCTTTCTTTCTTTCTTTCTTTCTTTCTCATTTTAGTTATAAATGGACACAATACATTTATTTATTTAGTTATTTTTATGGGTGCTGAGGATAGAAACTAGTGCCTTACATTTGCTCAGCAAGCACTCTTTCTATTATAATAATGGTTGTCTTTTATTTTTTGCTTAAATATTCAAATTAATGTTTTCTTAATCAAATATAAAGTTAAAATTCTATCCTTTTGTCAAATTTTCTTCATTCATAATCACTAGACTCATTTCTATTTTCAAATGCTTTAGGTCTGTCCATGTGAAAACACACTAATAAATGTTTTCTCCTTTATTTCCTTCTCCTTTCTCTTCTCTTCCTCTTGTTTCTTTTCCTTCTTTTCTTCTCTTTTACTTCTGTGTAGTCAACACTTAGACTTTCTATAATGTTTTGTTAGCTTATTAAATGTTTCTTGATTTCAATGCCCCTTTGAGCTGTTTTTCCCCAGTGAAGTATGTTCTTTCAACAACTGTGTTTAATGACTTTCTGAATTTTTAAATATATGTAAAGGGCTTCTTTTTATTCTCATTTGTAAATGATAATTTGATTGTATCACATAGGTTTCTAGTAATTTTCCTTTAGTTCATTGATGATATTGTTATTGATGATTTTGATATTGATGTTCATTGATGATATTGATGATATTGTCACATATTATTACTAATGAGAAGTCTTGTGTTAACATGAGTTCTTGTGGATGCTCTGTTTCTCTACTAGTCTTTATGATTTTCTTTTTATGTCTGTCAATTTACTGTGGGGAGTGTGAGCACCTGAGTGTGTGTGTGTGTGTGTGTGTGTGTGTGTGTGTGTGTCTGATTTAAAGCCATCTAAATTTAGCTCTCAGTGAATCATTTTAATCTGAGGACTTAAGTCTCTTTTCTTCTGGAATGTTACCAGTTATTATATTATCTGACATTTGTTCTCTGAATTCTCTCATCAAATTCATATTACATTTGGTCTCCTTCTTCTGTTAAATTTCTCTTGATTTCTGCTCTTATTTCTCTTCCATATTAAAAAAAAATTTTTCTCTCTGTACTATTTGAGATACTTAGTTTTAACTTCCAATTCACTATTTAACTGTGATGAATATATATTTGGCGTATTTATTGAACCATGTGTAGCACAGATACAATTTAAATCAGTAACTAGTTTTCATTTTCAAGATCTCAGCTTGTTTCTTTTCCATATTTGTTGTTCTTTAAAAAAATCTTAATATACAATTTAAAAAAATATTTTTAAAGATAGCATACTCTTTATTTTCAATGAAGGAATCCATGACCTGTCAGAATTCCAGCTTTTATTATTCTTTTCTCTACCACATGCCATATGCTTTATTAACTGGCTTACCTTTCTAAAATTTTAATACTTCTTTAATTACTTTAAGTTAGACTCTTGTTACCTCTTATTTTTTTTTCCTTTCAGTACTTGGAATTAAACCCAGAGGTGCTCTGCCACTGAGCTATATCCCCACCCCAGTTTTTGTGACAAGGTCTTATTAAGTTGCTGAGGCTGGCCTCAAATTTGTAATCCTTCTGTGGAAGACTTCCAAGTTGGGATTATTGGAGTGATCCATCAGGCCCAGCTTGTTTCCTCTTATCCTATCAAAGTTACTAATGATCTACATTTTGCAAAATACATTGTCAATTCTTCATCCAGAACTTTCTTAGTAGTTTCCAGGGCATTTGTTTATTATTCTTTCCATCTTGAAGTACTTTGTTACCTTGAGTTCTATGAGACCCCCCCCTTCCTCATTCAGCTTCTTTCCCCTTGCTCTCTCTTCTCTATGTACTTCCCCTAGATCTTTAACTACTTGTAAATGTCTAAAACTGATGTTTTTGATTCTAATCCTTAGCTCTCTATCTTTATATGTACCTTTGGTGATGTAATTAAGTCCAATGATTTTAAATGTTATTTGCTGTCAGGTCTATTATGTACTTGATTTTTCTTTAAATCTTCAGACTCAAATATTTGTCTTTTCATCCACAGTATGTGCTTGGATAGGGAATATGGTGCTGAGTAGAACTTGATTTTTGGAGTTGTGCAAGGTGTTATTTTGGGGCCTTAGCAATTGATGGCCAAATTAGTTGTCCTCTCCCAAGCATTGCCCTTTTCTGAGCTTACATAAGGACATGACTATAGGGAGAAGGAAATTTAAGGCAGTCTTTAGAGGTGTGAGTAGTTGACTAAGGAGTAGTATGGAGGAGGAAGAGGTACTTTATTTTCTGAAGGCAAAAGAGAACTTCCAGATTTGCTTATAAAGATTGGGGGTGTCTCTGGGACAGGATATGTGGCAACCAGTCTTCTGGTTGAATGTCTGTTTGGTGGATTTGTTGATTTGTTTTTTACCTATCTAACAAAAGAAAAATAAAATTGGAGAAATAGTAGTGCTCAGTGTCCTTTTTTATGTGACAAGGATACCTGAGATTTCCAAGGGTCAAGTGGGCATTGTAAAAGCATTCAGGCTTGAGCCTTCAGGCTGGTTCCTCACTCAAATGGGTAGCCTACTTGGTAAGGGCACCTCTATAGTGCAGGCTACGAAGTATGTTGTTGGGGAGGGTGTTGAGGCCCTCTGCAGTGGAGATTTCAGAACTGGTTAAGCTCTTGTAAATTCCTTCAAAAGAACTCAAATATGTATTCCACCAGATATTTGGGTGACTGCCATGGATGATATCAAAAGGAAGTCAGTCTTAAATCCTCAGGAAAAAAGATCCTTAACTAAGAGAAAAGGGAAATTTTATGTCCCAGATACATCCTCTAAGCCTCAACTCAGTTGGAACTATAACAGGAGAGTGAGAAGGAAAGAGAATAAAACTGGACCTTCTCTTTATTCTGAGTCAGTAAGCCTAAGAATAGTTGCTAAGGGAGCAGAATATTTTAAGGAGGGGGGCTTAGTGTTCTTAATAATTTAAAGTGACTAGAAAATTATGGTTCTAAGACATTGTTAATGGATAGAAAAGAGAGATGTGTCACAGAACATTGATTGAAACCTGGTAAGTTCAACTATTCAATAAATTAATCATAATGTCCAATGTATGTAGAACTTAATATATGCAAAACTGAGCTGTAAACTTTCATGTTTCTCCTTGATCAAGTAAATGATCCCATTTGTCGAGTTGCTTAGGCCCTAAACCTAGGAGAAAACCTTGGATAACTCTTAAATCCACATTGAATGTAATAGCAGACTTCTTAGCTCTCCCCATTCCCTGAATAAGTGGAATCTGACCTCAGAAATCTTGGAATGGAACCTCTATTTGACACAGTTACCCCACTTCTTGATTTGTACCCAAAGGACTTAAAAGCAGCATAGTGCAGTGACACAGCCACTTCAATGTTTATAGCAGCTCAATTCACAACAGCCAATCTATGTAACCAACATAGATGCCCTTTAACAGATGAATGTATAAAGAAAATGTGGCATAAATACACAATGGAACATTACTCAGCCATAAAGATGAATCAAATGTTATGGCATTTGCTAATAAATGGATGGAACTGGAGACCATTATGCTAAGAGAAATAGGCCAATCCCAAAAAAACAAAGGCTGAATGTTCTTTCTGATATATGGATGCTAACACATAATAAGGGGTTGAGGAGAGGAAAGAATACAAGTTCACTGGGTTATAAAAAGGGGAATGGAGGGAAGGGATGGGGAATGAGAATAAGAAAGACAGTAGAGTAAATTGGACATAACTTTCTTATGTTCATATATGATTACATGACCAGTGTAACTCCACAAGATTGGGAATTTATAATCTAAGTATGTATAAAACATCAAAATACATTCTACTATCATGTATAGCTAAAAAGAACAAATAAAAAATTTTAAAAAGGAATATGTACAGGAAAAAAATAAATGGAATCTGAAGACTTCTATCCACTTCCATTCTGACCACTTTTCTCCTTGCCATACTCACCTTCAGGTTTAGGCCACTTACTAGGTCTTCCTTCTTCCTCTCTACCCTTATCAGTCTACACCCCATTTAATCCACTCCAGAAATAGACGAAGATCTTTTAAAATGATAAAGAAGACCCTATCACTTCCCTTTTCAAGCCCTCAATTACGTCTCATCAGACCTAGAATAAAACTGCAGTTTTTTCCAAGGACTGCAAGGTTCTACATGGTATAGCTCTCGTACCTCCAACCCAATCTTCTATTGCTCCTCCTCCTTTCTAATCTGACTGGCCATTTTATATCTACATAGCAAGAGCATTATTCTAGTGTCTGGAGTCCACTTTTTGCCCTTCCTACATCATATTTTTCTAGTTTGATCTGTTACTCTTCTGATTTTTCTTCAGAATATTTATTTGACTTTTATTATATGCTTATTTGCTATTATTTGCCTGTTTTTAATTTCAAAACATAAATTCCTAGGCGCAGGATTTTTGTCTTGTTTGCTGCTATATTCCAGTGCTCAGGATAATTACTGGTATAGAATATGTATATTGGTTCAGAGTGTTAATAGCATTGATGATTTTTAAATTTGTCTTGGGGTTGGAATTTTCTAATTTATTGAGACGTGTGAATTGTCGTTAATATGGTACTGGATTTCTTCATAGATTCCATAATGTTTTGCAGTTTCTTATTCCTTGGGAGTTATCTTTGTGGATGGTTTTGTTATATAGATACCCTGATTATAGATTACTTCTTGTGGGGAATTTCATGGTTGTTGCCGCCCTAGCTCCTTGGTACAACATTGTTGAACTAGATCTTAGCTATTTTGACTTGGAATATGCACTCTGCATGGAAATACACTCCCAGCAGGGTTCAGTACTCTGGGAAGATCTAGGTCTGAACTCTGTGTGGGCAGCTCTGTTTTCATTCCTGAGAGGACAGGTGATTATATTTTGATTTTTGTTCAGTTCATATGTTTTCTGTTCTCAGCTTCACTCAGAACAGTGTAATTCCAATTCTCTGATGTGTTGGCTACCATTTTGGAACAGGTCTTGAAACTCCAGCTGTGTTCTTGAGGCAAAGTTTCTACATCAGTTTCCTCATCCTTTCAACTTTTCTAACAAGAACTTAACTTTTAACTTCTTCTCACAGTGTATTTTTTTATTCAGGTTTTGCATCCTGGAAATCATTCTACCCTTCAGTTTTATGCTTGAGCTTGGCTGTGTTTTATTAAAAAAAAAAAGCCAAGACTATGCCAGCAAAAAAGAAGGTGGCATGGTCCCCATTACTTTGGCCTATATTTTTTCTTCCTCTCAACTACTTAGGTCATGGATTTTTACATCTGTTTCCTTCCATCCTCTCTGATTTCTCAGTCAAAAAGGATACTTATTCATTCAGTTTGGATTCTGCCTTGTAATTTCTAGGTGCAAGACCTGTAATCCCTATGCTGACATAAGGTGGACCTTTGCTCCTATTCCCAATTATAGGGCCTGCACTCAAACATGAACATCTGGAGTTTCTACCTCATCCTTGGGTCTGAACAATGTACTCTGTAATTTTATCTGTATAGTGACAATACTTAACTGAACAGTTTCTTTGCTCAGAACTCAGGAAGGGTTTGTGTTTGGGAACTTCAGAGGGACACTAGCTCATTCTATGTTAACAGCTCCAATTCTCTTCCCTCAAATACCAATTCCTTTGTCATAACATTGAACTCACTAAAATGCTATTATTATAAAAATTATATTCAGAATACGCTTAGATGGAAGTAGAGGTGTTTATTTAAACATATTTGCAATCCTATTCAGAGTGATCTAGATTTGAAATTTTACCCAAAATTTAGATAAAGTGAGATGCTTTTGAAACTCTAGATCTGAATTCTTTCATGGATAAATAGGCTGGAGTGGAGTAGCAGCAACCTCTTCAGACACCACCTGACCTCCCAGTTCTCCACTGTTTTTAGGAGACTTACCTCTCCTCACTCATTTACAGTAACTGCTTAGGCTCTGTCAGCATCCAGACTTTTTAATCTTGATGGTAACTTTGAGTTTTAATATTAACGTGATATAAGGTCAGTTTGAGGCATCCTCGGGAATATTGTGATTGCTTAAAATTCATTTCTATTCTGGGTATGAGAACCAGTTTTGCATCCTGGAAAGCTAAGACATAGTGTCTTAGTTAAGAATGGTTTCATAAATTCTATACTAAATATCACCATTGTCGGTGTTTGATCTTGTTTAAGTATTGCATCACTGTTGGCATTTAGAAAATTGGGTTAATAACTGAAATGATGGTAAACCCTATAGTTTTCAATCAAAATAGTGGTGTTACAGTAAAGCTGGAGGCCCTTTTTGTCATATGAAAGGAAATAAATGAATATGAGAAACGTGAATCTTAATATTTTGGCATTCAGAAATAGAACCATCTAGGCTAAGGAGAAGTCTCCATATAGGACCAGCTGAGAACCAAAAATTTACTTGTGATTCTCTGTGAAATTGCTAAAATAAAACAAAACAAAAGAAAACAAAATGAAGTCCATTTATTTTTTCTTAAATGAAAACACCATAGTATTGTCTAATATATTTTACTGTTCTTTTTCTTTTTGTGGTAGAATACTTGGGATGGCATTAGAAGAAGCATCCCAAACAACCCTATAGATAAGTAGCAGTTCAACCTTAGATGTAAGATTAAGCAGTGATATGATGATGAAGTTAAAAGTAGGATTTCCTATAGGGCCTTCTTTATTTATTGGACTTAAATAATTTGGGGGCATAGTATTTTTAAAGACCATTGGATCTGTTTCCTTCGAATAAGACTGTAATCTTTTAGGGAAAAGGCCTCTCTCCATCTAAACATCATTGTGGACTTTATATCTATCTATCTCAAAAATTCTGCCTATCTCTATTGTTTCATAATATTCTTCAGGTTTTTTTGTCAAAAAATACTAGGTTAGTCCTTCTTTTAACCAGAATATTTTTTAAAAATTATCTACAATGTAGGGTATAGATTCTTAATAACTTACAGTGTAGGGTAATAAGAATCAGAGAGAAGTGAAATGAAGAGAACCAAAGAGAACCAAAGCAGAGAAACAGACGTAATACTTACCTAAGGGTGCCCATTGTGGACCTAAAAAATCAAATTAAATATCAGTGATTGTACGAAAGGAAGAATGTTCTTTTGGGGAGGATATTTGTATATGGGGAAATATTGGTAGTTACACAGTGCTGTGTTTGAATTATGTTTCTATAATTATATATATTTTATTGATTGTTTTTACTTATTCATAGCATCAGGATTCATTTTGACATAATTATAAAAGCATGGAATAAAATTTGTTCTAATATTGTCCCAGACTTAGTCTTTCCCTCCCTGTCTCCCTCTACTGATATTTATGTTATTTAGTTGATTTTCCATTTTTAGAAATCAGTGTCTTGTGATGAACATGATGATTAATTCACTATGGCATATTTATATATGTACATAGGAAAGTTAGGTCAGATTCATTCCACTGTCTATGACTATATTTAGAACAATGATTTTTCCTCAATTTCTTATCCTTTACAAAGAGATTAATGGATTTACTGTAAGGATTAATTGGGGGTAATGTAATTAAGGCACCTATATATTTCTTTCAGGAAGTCCAAGGTAAATATATGTTTGAAATTAAGTAAGTGTAAACTTCCCTTTACAGGTGGATGAGCAAAGGCAAAGGAAATTGGAAGTCACGTGTCTCAGGTTACTGCACACAGGTTAGAGATGATCGGGGCAGAGACAAGTCCCTAGGCCTTGCAGACAACAACAACAACAAGAACCACAACAACAACATAAAATGGTAGAAAAACAAACAGAACTTACCAGTGGATGTTGAAGATTGACCACCTGAAAAACAAAGAAGTATCTTAGCAACTTTTTTCTCTCCTACTCTTTTGTTCTTTCTATTTAGAGAGTTCCTTCTTGGTAGGTCATTCTAAAAATAGGAAAAGTTTCCCTTTAGTATTTATTTACTTTAAATGTGAATCAGCAGAGATTGAGCTTTCCTATATATACAAAATGCATCAATTTCTATGTATATCATATGTAACTTGATGGAATTTTGATAATGGAAAGGTACATGGTTAAAATAGAATGTACCCCAAGCCTAGAAATCCTAGCACCACCAGGGAAAGGCGATATTTTGGGACCTCACAGTGTTGGAAAAATGGAGTTACTGAGGGCAGATGGGGTTGGTACAGAGGAAATTGCTATCTTCATTTTCTTTCTTCCTTTTCAATTTATGTTTCATTTTGTCAAGTTCATTGTAACATTATTTTAAACCGCTGAGAAAGTTTCCTCACTGTATTTCATATTTTATATAAGTCAATAGAGTTAATTTTTTCCTTAAAATTATTAAAAATCTGAAAGAATTATGGATAATTTCAAAGAAAGATATTAAGAAAATAGAAACTTTTAGCTCCTAAAATTCCAATATGATCAGGGAATTTTTCCTCATATATTTTGGAATTCAAATATAGGACAGACCAAGCGTGGCATTCAAATGATTCAATTATTCAAACTTCCCATCTCCTCTTTTGTCTCTTATCATTGTTCCTTGTTTGTGTCTTTTGTTGATAACTATATAACATTTTATATAACTTTGTAATTTTATTATATATAACTTTATAATTTTTTTGCTTTTCATATTTTTGTAAATCAGTAGTTATAACTTTCTAGTACATCATTTATGATTCACATGCCTTTTGATAATAAGATAGCAAGGGGCCAAGATGTACCTGAATCCCTTTGTACCCCAAAGACTGTTGGACCCCACTAGAGGCCAATCAAGTCCTGTGGGAGAGAATTAACTGAACATAGAGACTTACAGGTGGCATAAGGAGATGAGTCAGCTGAAAAACAAGCAGAGAGATTTCTTATTACCTACTTCTCATTTTCACTTTTACTATTTTTTTCTATTGAGAAATTTTCTAGTGATATAAATGCTTGAAAAGGTTTTCTAATTGAAGAGATTTGAATTTTCCAGAAAATTAATAGTCAACTAGTGGAATTCTGGATATTGGAAAAGCAAAAGGCTAATATAATAGAAGTTTCGAGTTCCTTTGTTACAACTCAAGTTCCAATGGACACTGAAGGACTGTGATAAGTACACAGCAGAGAAACAGACAACTTAGTACTTGACTATACAGATGACCCAGCTTGAAAACAGAAATATTATGTGTATAATTTTTCTGTAATGTATTTTTTTCCTTCTGTATGGAAAGTTCCTATCATAGTCTTTAGAAGCATGGAGAAACTTTTTTCCCCTGATCTTTATATTTTATGTTCTTCAGTGAACATTCTAGAAATTTGGTTATAATAAAGTGGAGTTCTGTGCAATGGAAAACTAAGGGGTCAAAGAAACTGGAGTTTTAAGCCTTTGCATCCTAACATGGGTAGATAAATTTTGGCTCATGATCTATCCAACTCTGATGGAGTTCCATCATGAAGGGAAATAGTCAAACTTACAAGAGGAATCGGAACCTGAAAAAAAAGAGAGAAATCAATATGGATAGGCTGGTAAAGACAGTTTTCCTGCTAATCTTTTGAGAGGGAATAGTAATGGCAATGGAGGGACTAGCTTTCTCAATACAGGGGCATAGAGTGTTGTGCTGAGGAATACACCTGCCAATCATGTCGTTGGGGGGGGCGGGTGGAATTCTGCCTCTTAGTCTCTCAGGAAAGGGAGATTTATTTCTTCCCTTTTATTTTCAGTGACTGAAAAAAGCTTGAAATCCTGCAGGCGATTGGTATCTTCTTTAAATTATGCTGCCTGCACCTTTCTTCTCCTTCACCGTCAACCATCAATACCAGTATTTTTCCTCTCTTGTTGACAAGTCACTATAAACTTTGGATAGTTTCTTCTGATAACTATACTTTGGATTCATCATTGGGATTTGTATTCTTCTAAATTCATTAATCCTCTGTGGGGGGAACATACCATAGAATAATGGCATAAGCAAAAGAGATGGAGGACTGTAAATTTCCACATTGACAAGAAAGAAACAGGCAGAAAAGGGAAGGAACCCAGACCCTGTAGGAAGCCAAAGATAACCATCATCTTAGAACATGTATGGAACTTACCTGAATTTGAATCTGGTGGAAAAACAGATGAGAATAAAGAGGAGAAATCAGTATCTGTAGAACCAAGACAACTCTGTTATCCATTTGATAGACTTAAAAAGAGTGATTGCAGACAGGCTGCAGGGTCTCTTAACCCTGTCTGTTAGCTCAGTGTCTGGGCTTAAGTGTGCTCCTTTGTGCTTTGTAACCTCAGCTCTGCTTCTGTTGGTCTGAAACAGGAGAAATGGCTGTAGAGTGATAAAGTGAGACTTTATTCATACTTCTCCCTTTATTGAGGAATGATAAGTGCTTTGAATATTTCTGGAGGTTAATAATGTCTTATAAACCTATACCTCTGTGTACTTTCATCATTCTCATTTTCTTTGAACTTTCTACCTAAACTTTTAGTCGATTGAAAACATCCCCCACCCCCCGCTTTACTTGGCTTGTTAGGAACCAATAATTTTTTTTAATCCTCTTTTTTTAAAAAAAAATTTAAATTTTTTAAAAAATTAATTAGTTACACATGAAAGTACAATGACCTTGACATATCATATATTTGAATCAGATGGGATATAATTTCTCATTTTTCTGAGTGTACAGGTTGCAGAATCACATTGGTAATGCAGTCAAATATGTAAACACAGTAATATGATGTCTCTTTTATTCTAATATCCTTCCTTTCCCCCCATCCCCTCCCCTCCCCTCCCATCACTTCTCTCTACCCAATCTAAGGTGATGCTATTCTTTTTTTTTTCTTACATCTTCAAACATGTATTTTGATTACCAATGAGGGTCTCCTTCCACCTTCCATGCAATTCCCCTTCTCCCTCCCATTCCCTCCCACCTCTCTTCCCTATCTAGAGGTAATCTTCTTCCCATGCTCTTCCTCCCTACCCCATTTTGAGTCAGCCCCCTTATATCAGAGAAGACATTCGGCATTTGTTTTTCTGGGATTGGCTAACTTCACTTACCATAATCTGCTCTAATGCCATCCATTTCCCTACAAATGCCATGATCTTATTATTTTTTAGTGCTAAGTAATATTCCAATGTGTATATATACCACATTTTTAAAATTCATTTATCTATTGAAGGGCATCTAGGTAGAATCACTAATTTTTACTAAATTTTTTGAATTTTATTTAGTTTACTTTTTACTTTCTCCAAGTCACCTATTAATTCATAGGAAAGTTGGAAGTACTAAAAATAGCAATGTGATTTTCATTTATGTATTACTATATTTTAAGTGTTTACATATAGGGTGTCAAGGGAGTCAAACTGGGGAGAAAAGAAGGGAGAGGTAGTCCATTTACCCATATAGATTCTCTGGCACAGAGTAACTCTTAGGATACACTGGCCACATGTTAACCATTCCTTTTAGCCCCTATTAGATCTCTTGAGGTAGACTGGCTCATTTTTGCCCCTATGAGAATTTTGAGAGGTTCTTAGGTGTTACGTCTTGGGAATAATTACGAATACTGACCACAGTAACCTTGATTAGGGGAAATACTTAGTGATGACTTTTATTCACTCACAAAACGATATCCAGAACTAAAATTTAGGATAGGAAATATCCAGTTTAAGTGGTCATAGTGGTCATGATTGCAAGGGATGTTGCTTGTCCTCTTTGTGGGTTGTTTTCCTAAATTATCTTGCAGGACAGTTTACAGCACCAGAGATCAACCACAGGTTTCTCTCTCTCTTTCTCTCATTCATGCCTTATACCCAGTGATCAGCCTAGTACTTGGTAGGAGCAGGAATACCTGGTAGGAGCTTAGCTATTTGAAGGAATGCTTGTTTGAATATACCCAATTTGCCTTCTGATAATTTCCTCTTGTTTGGCTTAAACTTAATGCCATCAATTTCTAGACTGAGAATTTACCATGTTCTGTGAGTGGTTTTGACATCCTAGATTTTGACCTGGTATTTCCCTAGCTAGTCATAACATGAACTTTCTCTTTACTCTTTTCCACATGTGTTTTGTGATTGCCTGATGCGGTTTACCAGTTCCTGCAACTGTGGTCTAACTGTTGTCATATCCTGTTCCCTGACGTGGGTTTTGTCTCTCTCTTTCTCTGTGCCCAGTTGAAGGGTATTTGGGACTAGAGGGCAGGAGAGGACTTGAGGAAGAAGGAAGGCTTTGGGGAAAAGACTGGGGAACTCAGGGCACACTGGACTTTGAGTAGTATTTCCTCACAAACTTGCTTAGAAAACTGACAAAATGTAAGTCTGTTTAAATTTTAGTCTTTGCTTCCTTTTACACTCCTTCTAAAAATGTGCTTTCTTTTTGTCATTTCTCTGTATGGTCTCTAGTATTTCTGAGTAGACCCTTTATAAACTACAAAGCATTTCAGAACTAGAAAACTAGAAATCAATCTTTCTCTAGTGCTTTAGAAATTTCTATATTGTTATAGAAGCCATCACAACTCTTACTGGGGGAATTATCTTACTTTTTTTCCTCTGGAGAATTCTCAGCAGGTGGAAATGGGAAACATTAAAATATGTCTAAAAGTACTATTCTTCTGGCAACAGACACACTTAAGACAGAGAATAGGCCCTGTAAACAGATCAAGGAATACCAGAGAGGAAAAAAACAGAATAGACTAGAGACTTACCACCACGTCCCGGATATTGTACTAAAAATAGAAAGAAAAAAAAAAAACTACTGTGGTTGTTGAACATAAAAACACATATACCATTGATATTTTCTAAAGGAGAGCAGTAAAAATCATTTTTCCAGGAATTATTAAATCTAAATATTCAGGATTCTATTTTCTTTTGCTCTGGTGCTGTATATAACCTCTTCATAAGAACTAAACCTTCCTCTAGGAGAGTTCTAACCCTGTTTTAGTTAGACTGAAGGATAGTGATTTAATTCTTACCTTTAATTATAGGTATTAGATGCAAAATTCTTAATTTTATTCCTTTTTCTACACACCCCCATATCATTCTTGCTTCATCTCTCATCTGTTTCTATTTTGTCTTCTTGCTCATTTCTTACATCCTCTCCCAGATTCTCTCTATTGAATCTTTGCTTTGGAAGCCTTCTAATGATTATTGACACATGATTACAATTGTTACCAGAAGAAGTGGTATGCTGTTATGAATTTTATGGCAATTGGATTTTCATTTTCTAAAGTATGATTGGTTATTTAGAGAGATGGCCAAAATACGGGGAAAATGAAAGGCTGAGAAATATGATTTTTAGCTCCTTTAACACAGAAATGTAAATGGTTGGAACCAAATTCCTTCATACATAGTAGAAAGTCACCAGGGATGAGTATACACACATATATGTACACATACACAGATTTATTATAAACACACACACACACACACACACACACACACACACACACTTACCAATAGGTCCTGGAGTTTGCACTAAAAAAGAAATCCAATTTGGCATATTAGTATGGTTATTTGTTTGAAGAATATATTTTTATTAATTTCATTTTAGGAATGGAGCTTTGGGAGGTAGTGTAGGGAAGAAGAAGTGATATCAGTTATGAGATTATTAGAGAACTAATCCAACTGTGTTAGCTATAGAGCAAAAGGGATACATGGCATTTACTGCAATATTTTAGCCTGCAGTGAGGGATTTTTGTAGGATTCTTGTCAATATAGGAGACATTAGAGAAAGGTGAAACTACTTTTACTTCCTGTTAGTAACAGAAGATACTGATTTCTCAAGGGACCATCCTTGTACTAAAATCTTTATTTCTCACTAGCTAATATGAAGGTAGAAGGTAAAAGCACAGTTCCCTCTTCTGAAAGATTTCAGCTTTGGGGGGACTAATAAAGTAATGACTACTGTTTAATTTACTTTACAATCTGTGAGCAAAGGGTCAACAAAACTTTCAGCTTTTAGTGAGAATTTGGCCTTCAGTTGATTTTCTAGCTTTGATCCCATGGTGACATGATAAAGATTGGAAGACTGTGAAGACTTAGCAACATTATATAAGAATGATCCTTAATTGGCAAATTGCCTCCAGATTGGGAGAACTATAAATGCTTGCTAAGAAGCCAAGCCATAGCTTTGATTTCTTTGAGTGTAGTGGCTCACATATTTGGGTACATTCTTTATGGGATCCCTCCATGTTATATATCTGGAGTTCTAATAGATCTTGGCTTTTAAGGGACCCATGGGGCTTCTAACCCAGGGAGCTCTCATAGTTATTTGATGGCAGGTCAAAGAGAAGAGTTCCCACTGTGAGGACTACTCTCATAGAAGAGGTTTTGTTGATGCTGCCTTGCTGGCAAGCTGTGTTGCTCCTGTCTTAGGTCCTACTGGGTAGATTGGTACCAGATGAGGGCTATGGTAACTTGTGGGTCTGCATGATAAGGTCAATCTACAAAGATCCCTGTCCCCCGAGGGCATCACAGTGGCTTTCTTTTCCATGGCTTCTCACTGAATGGTACTCATTATGGAAAATATTGCAAGTCTGATTCATAAGTCTCAAATATTTAACTGATTTTTTTCTGTAAAAACAGCTAGAAGATGATTTTCTAGATCTGTATAACCTGAGTTATGAGCAGTAGACAAGCTAGAAATTTAACTGTTTTGCAAAGTAATTTAATATTTGGGTTGACTTGTTAAAAAAAATAAACGTGCCCTGGGTTCTGCAATAGAACTTAGAATGCCTGCTTTCTCAACGTAAATCAGTAAATCTTTGGATAGATGAAAACTTCAAATTCCATTTTGTTTCTTCAGTTTTTCTATATATTTCTTTCCCCCTTTCCATTCTTAATTTGTGACTTCTTTACCCCTTTCATTTTTTCCTTTTCTCAACTTCATTTATATTCAGTTACTCTTTTTCCTTCTCTCATCTACCAATTTGTTTTAACTTTCTTCTTTCAGTTTTTGTTCACCTTTTGTTCTTTTTATTTCCTTACATTTTTAGCCTCTTCCTTTTACTTTTTATGTTCATCATTCCCTCGTTTTCTCCTTCCTTAAGCACTTTTCTTTTGAATTTTAATATTAGAAGTTCATTTTATTATCTTATTAATCCACTATAACACTAAAAAATGATAGTGGAAAAAAAAAACCCTAAGAATTAGTACAGATTTAGTCCTAATTTCGTCGTTAACCACACTAAATATGATACTTACCTTGCCCATTGTTTTTAGAATGTTGTATAGATTAAACACAATAATGCAAATGAGTATTAGAAAAACTATAAGATATTATAGGAATTACCTAAAGAATGAGACAAGTATTGGACTCATATTCACTCTATTACATGAATATAGAACAACCTCAAATCACATTTCTTTCATTTTATAATTCAGAATATTCTTAATTTATGATAGAAACACTATAATGCAGTGTGTGGAACAAACTATTTGTACATGGCCAGGTCTTAGTTTACAAACACGTAAATATGGACAATTGTATCTTGGAACCTAACAATTATTTATGCTTCTATGGAAAAATAGGGCAGATTGTTAAAAGTAGTGAAATAGAACCTCACATTCCTGAAGAGAGAATATCAGAGAAATTAGAAATGAAAGGAAACCTAAAATTGGCATTACTTTACAAATTGAAGGTAATCTAATAAGGAAAAAAATATTTGCATGGAAAGCAAGAAGTTTAGGTGCTATATTCTAGATCTTTATTACATATTGGCTCTAAAGAGCTAAATTATACAATTAAGTGGGCATAGGTCAGGAATGACCGTACATTTTTCCAATTTGTATTTCAACTTCATAGTTAATATCTTTTTATTGCAGAACCTGGGCAAGTTCAACCTACGGGACTTCTGGGTGGGATAATGATGCACCGGAAGCACTTGGTCTTTGAATCTGTGGGCATAAATCATTGACATGAAAATAGATGGCATTTAAGTATTGTAAAAGACCAGAAGGCATTATAATTGAGATTCAGACAACTTACCAATAGTTTTTTGAGAAAGTCCTGAAAGAAAAAAAGAAAAGAAGAAAGAAAGAAAACAAGAAAGAAAATCAGTAGGTTCTTTCAGGCTCTGGAGACCATAGTTCTCATTTATATGCATTCCTTAGTAAGATCTGTGCCACTAAACTCTAGGTCAGCTGCTGTTGAATAGTAGATTTTCTTGCAGTCTCTTTCTATCTAATGCACCCATTGATAGTGTAGGTAGCAACTGTACTAAGTAGAAGTCATCCCTTGGTTCGTTTAATTGTTGTAGGAGATTAGAAAAGTTCTTCTCAATATAAACTTCCTTTCCTCTCTCCCATTATTTCACTTATTCTCATTTCTGTTTTTAGATGTCATTGTGTGATGTTCATAAGCCATTTGAAACCTATTTTATAGTTTGTGTGTATCAGTGAAATGTACACAGACTCACTAATAATACCTTATTGGAGTGCCACGCAGAAGACACCGAAAAGTCCAAGAAAATGTGGACTCTAAACCTTTGAAATCCCAACGTGGAGACCAGAAAAATATCTCTGAGATACTGGAGAAAACTGAAATGTTACCCAATGGAGAATCAGTCAGCAAACTTACTGATAGGTCCTGTAGCTCCAGCTGGGAGAGGAGAGACCAGTGTGCGGATGGCGGAGGTCCAGGGGATGGGGGAGAGAGAGAGAAAGGGAGAGAGAAATCATCATGTCTGTTTCACCATTGTGGAGGAAATAACTGTTCTCCAACACTGACTCTAGAAGGACTACCATTAATGGAAACTCTGGGGACATAAAAAATTGCTTGTATGATGAGCTGGGGGCAGGCCTCCTATTATACAATACAGGGGACATGTAAAATTGGAGGGCTCTCCTTGTATTCAATGATGATTGAAACCGTTTAAAGGGTTAAGAAAGAATTATTCCATATTAATTTGTAATGCATGTTTTTCATCTACAATTTTCTTTTTTTCTCATTTAGAGACTTATTCTTTGAAAAAATATACCTTCACTTGCTGATGGGTCATTATGACTGAATTCACGAGGGATCTTTTCTCATTTCTATTTTTTTTCATGTTGACCTATGGGATTTGTGGTTATTTCACTTAATGCATGGCTTCTTGAAAATTGAGTAATAAGTATATTGAGAAACATGGAGTCAAGAAAGCAGAGAAGATCAAGCTTTAAGACCTTCTGGGTCAGATATCAAAGGGGCCAAAATGGAGAAACATACTTGATACTTACGGATAGGTGCGGTAAATTGCACTGAAATTTAAAAAAGGGTGGTGATGGAGAAGATCAATGTGGTTTGACATTAATAAAATTCTTATGCAACCAATATTCTTTCTAAAGAAACTTAACCCAAGGGAGACAACTAATGCAGGATTGCAGATAATTTTAGCCGAAACTTCATAGCCTTCCCGCCAGATGAAATCTTTCTACACCCATCTTAAATAAATAATTTAACTATTTCACAAACAAAATAAAATACAAATAATGAAAATGAAATAAAATAAAAAATTAAATATAAATTACTTGGCTTTCCTTTGTCTTAAACTCAGTGACAGTTCAGGGCAATTTGATATCTTGGGCATCAGGATGTGTCAGGAAATTTGAACATAATCAAGATTAGTGGGAAATCATGATATAGAAATGGAATCAGGTATAGAAATAGAAATCAGATATAGAAATGGAAACAGGTAATGTATAGAGGGATCCCTAAATCCTAAGGAAAAAGAATGTTAAGAATTAGGAAATAGAGGAGGAACTCACTTATAGGTCCAATAACTCCACCTAAAATATGGAAAAAACAAAGCAGAACTGACTAGAATAGTTCTTTAGCATAAGAAAATCTGAGACTCAGGTCTTTAACCTCAAGACTACTTTACACCTGTATTTACATTGAAATATTTTATAGGAAAACATAAAACATGTAGACAATAGGAGCAATGTTTCCACTTTGTGGAGGAACAAATAAAATTCATAAGTGTTTCATTCTTCACTTTGGGGGACCCTAGTTGCTTCTGGAATCTAACAGCTGGGGCTGCAGGGATACAGTAGTCAGCACCCTTCCGTGACGGCTCTCTTGTTTGGATCAGGATTGCACTGGCTATTGTTTTTCTTCCAGCTGGGCTACTTTAAACTTTTTTTTAGTAGAATCTGTGGCTTCATCTTTTGAATGAGGCAGTGGGAATTCCTGTCTTTGTCTGTGGAGTACCTCGATGTGCAGTACCTTTTTATAGGAGGGGATAGTAACTACTAGATAGATTCAAAGTATTCATAGAGGAAAAGGAATTAGGACACTAGATCCACATACAGTTCTCTACATCTCATAGGCTATATATGCTTTTGTGATATTTCCCCAATGTTTGCCCTTTAAGTTGACTCAATTATTTTTCAATCATATTTTCTGTGTATGAATACTAGAAGAAGAATAGACATGGGTGAGCTATGCCATGAGCCTCACCTTCAAATCTTTCTTTGGAACTTCAGGGTTACCCCTGCCCTAATGACTCAAGGTCTGAACATCCTTAGACACAATAGATGGAAGTATCTTAAAAAATTACTAAACTCTGATTAGTTTTACCTTGTCACTGGCTTTAAGGCTACTCTTCTATTTATAGATTCTGCAGGGATGAAAAGCTAGCTTAACTTGGACAAAGAGCACTAACTTTTTCTTTCACTTTCTAAGTGGACAGGATTGAAATTTGAAGAGCTGTAATCTTCAAGTCTTTTTGCTGAGAATCTATAGAATGAAGAGTCTGATTAGTAGATCAGTGAAGAGTGTTAAGCTGAGAGTCTACATCTCTAATAAATCCAAGGTGGTGTCAATGTAAGTCCTTAGATTCACTTTAAGCAATAAGGTCATAAAAGGCTGATATAATTTCCCTTCATTTATATGTCACTTTTCATTTGCCATTTTTTTCTTTCCAAATCAACTGCCTTTCACCTATCCCTCACTATTTTCTCCCAGTGCTTCTGCCAAAGATATTTTTTGTAATATCATTTAACATTCTATCTGGACCCCTCTTTCCAGATGTATTCTTTGTTCATATTAGGGCATACACATTCCATATAACTGTCACTGACAGCTTAGGGACCCTTAGTCTGTGAGATGTGATTCACTGGATGCCATTGTATTCCATTCTTGAATGGAATGGCTACCACCAGTCCTCTTCCTCTGAGTGTTATTGGGACTTCAAACAGGAACCTTCCTTTTATTTGACCACATTTGTTCTTAACATTTTCCCCTTTGCTTATGAATCTCAAGATTTTGGGAAAATCTTTCTGACAGTTGATTTATAAAGAACAGAGAATGAAAAAGGAGAAAACTGACAATTTGTTTAGGAGGAAATAAAAAACTTCCAGGAATATGAATGTCTTACACAGTCTCACAATGTAGGTAAAGCAAAGCCTAAAAGGATTAAGGCACAGAAAAAGCAAAACTTACCAATGGGTTCTGAAGTAGCAGCTAAAATACAAACACAAAAATTAAGTTAAAGAGAGCATGATTGAAAGATGCTCATTTCAGGGAGTTTCAGATCAAGCACATGTTAGGTTTACATGGAAAGGCAGCAAGAAGGCATCTGTATTTTTTGATTATACTCATGCAGTTATTTTCTTGTTCTCAATTTTTACTTTTGTTAAATCTGGATAAGCCATTTCATACAGCCCCCAGCATTTTCCTTATACCTTTTAGTAAATTCATTTAGTTTTTATTGTAGAGTTTTTCCACTATGCTAAAAAATTTTTTGTAACTTAGGAAATCTTGAAAGAAGCTTCAAGTTCCTCCTGCTGCTAAAGGAAAGAAAGGGAAAACAGTAAAATAGTAAGTTTTGCTCCTTTCCTCCATATTTATGTGCTTTCTCTTCACCACCCTCCCCCAGCCTTCCAATAGTTGGCATTTATAGAAGACCGGAAAGAAGAACTGAGTTATAATGTGGGAAACTTACTCAAATCTTGTTTAGCTGCTTTTAAACTTTTTGATTCGGCTATAATAAAAATTGACAAATATAATCTTACAGTTTAGAACACAGTAGACATGGAGGGTAAATAGTCCCATTCCCTCCTCCCCAGGTGTAAAGTACAAATAGTCTTGAGGTTAGAGACCTGAGTCTCAGATTGCCATTCTCTAGCTCTGACTTTGGACAAGACACTAAATATTTTGATCATTAATTTTCTCATCTGTACAATATAAATTCTATTCACTCTCTTATACTGTGAAGTTTCATTAAAAATGAGTACTAATAGATGAAAAAATTCCTATCAGAAATGCTGTGGAGAGAAACATTCAGTGACTATAGATAGGACAGTGAAAGGTATTCAGAGTGGAAAAGCAGATTAAAAAATAAGATTTAAGGCATCTTGCCAAAATTCTAAATATATGTGTTTGGAATTGGGGTTACAGTTTCTATGGGTATTCTTCATGAGAACATAATTAGTTTTTTTAAAGTGAAGCAGCAACTTCTTCCTAAGATGTTTCTTTCTATCTCTGTTAATAACTACAATCTGGTAATTTCTGCTTCTATAATCATGCTTGTTCAGAGGCTATGGCAAGAACCATAGCTGCCTGGAGAAAGGGAGAGACATCGAGCCTACTTGCATGAGAAAGTCTTGAAACCCAGAAGTCTGTACTGCATAAAAGATACTGAGAACAAAAGGCTATGCTCAGCTTTCAGAGAGGACTCTGCTGAGCCCACACCTGTGCTGAATAAACCTTGCTCTTCTCTATCTCCAAGTGCCACTTGTTTTTTTTTTCCAGTGCCATAATTTCCCATAATGAAAGAGTACTACGTTTTTCATACCACAAAGAAATTCTGCACCTTTTCATGGGGATCAAAACTCGATTGTATTCATGGGCTCAGAAGTTCTCAGGATTATGAATCTCCTAGTTATAAGGGATAGTGGGGATGTAGGCCATTTGAAAGTGAATGGCCTAAGAAGCATTAACATTTAATATTTAAAATAATGCTATGATGGCCAAATGAAGCATACCTGCAGATGGCATGGGTCAGCAGTGGTTAATTTGGGAGCTACTTTGAGATAGAAGAAATCTAAGTGGGAACCATACATGCTCCAACAACAGTGCAAGATGAATGACATCAGCATCGTATGGGTTATGGCCTGATGTGGGATAGGTCCAAGAAATCTTTATCATTGTTTTTAGGATAGGTTAGGTATTAGTTGGATCACATTTAATTAAGACTTGTGATCAATAAATCTGTTTAAGTTGAAAAGCATCTGTAAATTATGATTCTTTTTTAGGGAAAATTATGAAATATATTTAGTTCCATCTTTGAAACAATTTTACTACTTGGAAGTACAGTCATATTATGCAACAAAAAATATAATATTCAAGATTTAATTTTGTACCTCACATACATGCTCAGAAAAAAGAAACTGTTCAAGCAGGATTATCCATTTCTGATTTATCCCGGATTTCCTCACTTTTCAGCTCTTAACTCCTCTTTCAATATTTCCTTTATTTAGAAAATGTGTTTATTTTGCTCTGACAATTAATTAAAGTAAGTTTCAGAATTATTTCAACTTTACCACCTCATTCAGTCTTCCTTCACCATTCATTTCTTCCAGCTTCCCTAACTTCTCTGTTCTTCCATCTATTTGAATAGTTTTCAAATGGTTGGTGAAATTAATTATGTAACTCATTAAAAAAAACTTAATGAGAGATTGAATAACTTGCTTAGGTTCAAACAACTATTAAGTAAGGAGTTGAGATGCAACTCCAGGCAGCCTGACTCAGAGCCTGTGTGCTTAACTCTGCTAGGGCAATAGTTCTCTGTATATTGAAAATACTTTAGTTAATAAACAAACTTATTTTGAAAGTGTTTTTTAGTAGGCCTTATTATACTACTTTTACTTCATTTAGAAATATTGTTTAATTCAGATAGAGCTGAGCAATATCTTTTTCCCAAGCCCACAGCCAGAGTGAAGAAGCATGACTTACTCCTTTTAGGGTGAGCTGTATTGAGGGAGCTGGTCGAGGGAAGATCTGTTGGGATGGAAGAAAATCAAAGCTGTTTAGATCTCGAGGAGAAGGAATTATAAAGAGAAAATGTAAAGGTACAGAAGGTAGAAGTGATGACTACTAAGGAAGATAAGGTAGGGTAGGAATGGTGTGGTTAAAGACATGAGTATAAGAATTTGCTTAAACAAAGAGAGGCGTCTCATTGTTTTAGGGAGAAAAATGGTAAAGGTGAGCCTGATTATAGTTAGAAAGGCAGAGAATATTGAGCGTTAAGTCCTTTATCCTGAGTAGGAAACAGATAAGACAGGAAGAGGTCCTTTTCCTAGCCTAATAATACCCAGATTTTTGAAATTAGAAGAAAAACTTACTTGTGGATCCTTGACGTGAAACTAAAGAACAGTAAGAAAAAAAAATTAAGAGTTAGTGCAGAGTTAATGGTTTAAATAACCAATCCATTTCCCAAGGGTCTTTCCAAAAAATATATACTATAGATACATTAGACCCTCCATTTCCCAGTAGGAAAAGTCATTATGTCACACCTGCAGGTGGTCTCATATCTACCTCCTGGTGGACACTATCCAGGAGTGAATGTTTCCAGGTGAGTAGAGTTTGACAATATTTCATTCACCACCATATCTTTCCTTATCTTTTCCATCTTTATCTCCCTCTTTTTTTCAGGTTGGAAAGTTTTCTCCCCACAATGTGATAGCTTTAAGAACAAAATAAAGGTAATATGAGAAAAGTTGTAATCTTATAAAAGAAAAGACAACTGAGACTGAAGGAGGGACATGCCGTGCCAGAGGTTGCAAAAGAAACATAGGCAGTTTTAGCTTCTAATTTTCCGAACTCAGTGAACTTTATTCCATATTCCCTGCAAATTGTCCCTCTTTTTTTTTTTTCTGGAATATTCCTTTAAAAAGCGGTTTAACTTCTTTATTACATATGGCCCCTCTTCCTTTCCCACATTTTTTCCTGTTTTTTTAATCACCTCTGGAATGTTTCTCTTTAAAAATGATCTAAATTCTAAAGCAAGCCTGTATAACCTTTAATAATATTAATTTCAATAAATAATTGTATTTAAACAAGCATGGAATGAGCCCCTCTTATATTCAGTGGAGAAAGACTGGACATGAGTTTGATTTGTCTTATATTGGTTGTTAGATGGCTATGCAGAGTTTGATAATTATAATCTTTGGGGATGGTATTTACTCTCTAAAATGATGGGGATTAATGATATTTTTTCAGCACAACCTCTAATGATTCAATGAGTCTAAAGTCACAAAACGAAGTCCTGTGTTCTTGGGGGCTCTTTGGCCTTATCAAATCTAGGATAAGTTTTGCAAAGTGTAGCAAAAAGACTGACATTTTAGAATTATGGCCTGCCAAGAAAGAGGCAGACAGGGAGGACAAGGCCCCCGAACACCAATGGCTTATTGTGGAGAAGCAAAAGAGAATGTGTTCAATTCCTTTGTGAGCTATGCTAACTGGACACACCTATAAATGAATGAGGTGAACCACTTGAAACCATGAGAGTTTTGAAGAGAAGGATTAGAAAGAACCCCTCAGACCTGCTTTACCAGAGAGCATCAGATTGACTATGCTAGTTGCACTATGACAACAATCAGTTTAAGTATCCCACACTTTGGTACTGTGGCCAAAGCCCAGAAAGACATGTAGGACTGGGAATAAACAGAGAAGTCCATTTCCTCTTGCTTTTCTTCTCAGCCTTTCCAAAGGTCAAAACTCTTAAAGGAACTTAGAAGATCTTAGTCTTGATTAAATTCTACTTAGTTTCCAAATGTACTCTTTTTTCCCTTTTTATCTGCATAGTCTCATTTCTCCTTTTTTAAATTGAGAAACTGGAAACAAACTATGACTATTTGAATTGACACTGAGAATAATCACAAAAATTTATATCATTTTGAATTAGTACTTTTAGAAAGTATATATCTCAATGAATTTATATTAGAAAGGGAACCCTAATTAGGTCTCATTATGTACAATGGGCAATCACACTCTAGGGTTTGAATCCTTGTTCCTCTGCTTATTAGTGGTGCCACTCTGTTACTTTTTTGTGCCTGTTTATTCATTTAAAAAACAGGATTATACTATCTATTTCATAGGATTGCTACAAAGAGGTAAAGTTCTTAGGACAGAGCCTAGAACATAATGCTGAATGCATATTACCATATCATTATTTCAAGTTGCAGTCTTAATTTGTATAAACTTGTAGGGGAAATGGACCACAGCTCCCTCTGCCTCTTGATGGCTTTTTAGGATTTTCAAGTTATAGAATCGGCTCTTTAAGCACCCAATTTGAGTTCCCCTTCCCCAGGTAACCACAGTTCTGTGAACTGCCTGTGAGAATGGCCTCTCAGGAATGTCTCACCCATTTTTTCCAGGCCACATATCATCTTGAACTTTAGTGATGAACAGGTTTCTACTGGTCCCATAAAGCTTTCGGCTAAATACTTTGTATAATAACTGTTCAACTTCCATTGAGTTTAACCCCAATGTGTCATAGACTCATTTAATTCAATTTACTCACCATCAGAGGATAATCCTCATCTGAAGGATGTTTATTATCATAATGCTTGGTATAACTACTAATCTGATGTTCCTTCCACTTCTCCTTATTCTCTAAAATCCTTATTCTCTGAAACACATTCTGCAGATGGGAAATTTACTCTGTAAAACACATTGTGCTGTCTGGAATGCATTTTAGTAAACTCCCCTACATATTTAATTTCTCTCACGGTTCTCTTCACCATCTTCCTTTAACTAGCTGGACAGTCCTTTAAAAATACTGTGTTTTTTGGGGCTGGGGATGTGGCTCAAGAGGTAGTGTGCTTGCCTGGCATGCACACAGCACTTGGTTCGATCCTCAACACCACATAAAGATATTGAGTTCACCGAAAACTAAAAACAAATATTAAAAATTCTCTCTCTCTCCCTCTTCTCTCTCTCTCTCTCTCTCTCTCTCTCTCTCTCAAAAAAAATACTGTGTTTCCTATGGTGATCAAAGTATATAAAATTTTAATTGGATAGAAGTAGTGAATTCAGAAAATCTATTATACAACAGTGATTATAGTTAATCACAATGTGTTGTATATTTGAAAATTAGATGAGAGTACATTTGAAACATTCTCACCACAAAAACATGCATTGGTAATGTATATACTAATTAGCTTTCTTTGGCCATTCTACAATGTCTACCTATATCAAAACATCATGTTGTACACCACAAATATGTACAATTTTTGTCAATTAAAATAACGATAACTATAGTTAAAAATACTGTCTTTTTCAGCCCTTTGACTAATGGATTTTTTTAAATTTTCTTTATTTTATTTTAGTTTTTGGTAGTGGGGGTTGAACCCAAGGGTTCTCTACACTGAGCTAAATTGCCAGTCCTTTTTAAAATTTTGGACAGGGTTTTACTAAAATGCTGAGGTTAAATTGCTGAGGCTGGCCTTGAACTTTGCCCAGTACTCCTGCCTCAATCTTCCACATCAGTGATGGATATTTTTAAATTGTACATCTCTATACCACTGAACCTGAATGTAGGTCTATGTAACCCTTGCTGTTTCCAAACAATTTCTCCTCCTTTAGAGATTCTATTGTCTTTGAAGCACATGAGACTTTACATTTACCTCCTTGTTGCTATCATCTATCAACATGCTGTACTTTTCCAACCATTTCATTCTCTACATATAAAAGGAGAAAACAAACAACAATGACAACACAAAGATAAACCAGATACAGAAACACACTAGAAGCCTAAAGACAACAACTATATCATCAATAACAATAGAGACCAGACAAAATCATAGGATAAACTAAAAAGTTAAACATTAATAAAATTAAAACTAATTTTAAAAATAATGAAAAGGAAGAAAAAAGCATGATTTAAGGTGAGGAAAAGAAAGTGAGAAAAAGGAGGGGAAAGGGTGAGAGATTTTTTTAAAAGTACCATTAAGGAATAAAAAACAAAATAAATAAAACTGGATAAAAGTAAAAAAGATGAAAATGAAATGAGTCCAAAACGTTCCTTTTAGCCAAGATGCTTAGCTTAGAGACGGCCTTCTCCCCTTCATTCCCCGCTTCCTTTCCTCTCTCCTTCCCTCCCTTTCTCCCTTCCTTCCTTCCTTTGGTTTGAACCTAGGGGCACTTTACCCTGAGCCACCTTACCAGCCCTTTTTTATCTTTGAGACAGGGTCTCACTAAATTGTTGAGGTTGGCTTTGAATTTGCCATCTCCTGCCTCAGCCTGGGGAGGCTGGGAGCCACTGGGATTACAGGCATGTGCCCCCATGTCATGCCTGGCTGGAGAAACTCCTGAGTCTTCTAATATTGGGATTCTCTATACGAGGAATATAGTGAGTTGCAACTAGACCCTGTTGTCATTCCTCTTTGCTTCCACCACATGACACTTTATGTAGGGTAAACCCCTGCTCCATGTTTTAAACAACTGCAGAGGCTTTTTTTAAAATGTGAACTGGGAGCCACTGCTAGTGGTGTAGCATGTGGGCTGGGCAGGTACCCATTCACCTCAGAGGTCCCCATCTCTCTAGTTGGGGGCGTGGCAAACATTAAGCCAGAGTTTATTCCCCAACGCAGAGAGAGTGAGGGAAGCAAACAGACCACGGAGTATTGGAGTGGGGAAGCTGCCAATCTGTCCCCCTCAGTCTTGGCACTCTCAAACTTAGGCCCCCTCAGTAAATCACACACAATGGGTCTCCTTCCTCATCACAGAAGTTGGTGCCATCAGCTATCGTGCTGTCTACAACCTGAGCTCATTGCTTCCCAGTGGGTCTGAGGCTGACCTTCCTTCTCTCCACAACTGTCTGTCATGGCCATCTCCCACGCAGTCACTGCAGCAGAATGACCCCCATGATTTTTCTATCTTTTTTTGATATCTATTTTTCTGATCTTCAGAGTAACTCATCCCAAACTATGGGCTTCCTTCTTAAATGGCTACTGGTTATAGCATTGAAATATGGTGAAAAATGTGATGAATTTCTTCTCCAAAGCTAGCCTACTCTGCAGGAGGAGTCACTTTCAACTCAGATCCCCACACTGAATTGAAAGCTTCCACGAATGGTGAGTGTTTTCCCTGTGGCTACACTGCTGGTTCTTTATTTTTATATCCAGGTTTATCTTGTGTTTTGTGAATTCCTCTCTACCTGGGGAGCCAGGATTGGGTTTGCAGACTGCTTTATAATCTTCTCTGAGTTACCTTTCTGCTTTGAGCTATTTAGCTTTCCTCTTACCTCATTCTGTATTTTTAATCCTTAGAGTACAGTTTCTCCTTTGTTACCCTGACTCTTCTCAGTCAGAGAATCATGTGAAGAATAGCGCTATTCTGCTCTCTGACCTGGGACTCTTTATTGCTTTAAATTTCTTTCTATTTTTTAGTTTGTTTATTTATTACTGTGGTAAAAATATACATAACATAAAAGTTACCATTTTAATCACTTTAAAGTGTACAATTCAGTGGCATTAATTATGTTCACAGTATTGCTAATTCCTACAGTATTAATGGGGGATTATTCTGGTTTCCAGGTAAACCCTAAACCTAGTTACATTGTCTTAGCCATAGCAGTTACAACTGAGTTATAGCAGCTCAATTCACAATAGCTAAACTATGGAACTGATCTAGGTGCCCATCAAGAGATGAATGGATAAAGGAATTGTGGCATATATATATACAATGGAATACTACTTAGCCTTAAGGAAAAATGAAATGATTTACCAGTAAATGGATGGAGCTGAAGAATATAATGCTAAATAAAAGGAGCTAATCCCCCCCAAAATCAAAGGCTGAATGTGTTCTCTGGTATGTGGATGTTAATTCACAATAAGTGGGGTGGATAGGGAAGAATAGAGTTATTTTGGGTTAGGCAGAGGAGAGTATAGAGAGGGGAGGGAATGTGGGAGAAGGATAGTGGAATGAATTGGTCATTATTACCCTATGTACATATATGACTACATGACTGGTGCGATTCTACATCATGTATAACCAGAAGAATGAGAAGTTATACTCCATTTATGTATGATGCTTCAAAATGTGTTCTACTGTCATGTGTAACTAATTAGAACAAAATAAAAGCCCACTCTTTTCTTTTCTCTCATTTCTAAGTTTAAAAAGTTAATATTGTTTTGCTATTACTTGTATTGCTGGCTAAAGCCATTTAAATTATCTATACTTTTGTTAATCAGTGGCCTTCTTATTTTCCTAAGCTCTCATAGATAAGAAAGAGAAGAAGAGGAACAAAAATTTGCCAGATTTAAGAAAATGTTTCCCAACTCTCTGACTCACCAGAATTATAATGTGAAAAAAAGAGAGGAACTTACTCCTTTGTTCTCTTAAAAATAAATACAAACAATAAAGGACTTGTGGTTGTGTGGCTCAAGAGCTACTTATTCCTTCCTCTTTTTTGGAGTTAGGTCAGTATGGGAACATGGAGATCCTGGGAGCACCAGATACTGAGTGTCAATGCAACTCAGAGTCATGGGGGATTAGGCATCTCATCCACTGCTGCCAGCCTGATTTCCACCTTAGGTGGGGTGGGCTGCACTTTCTTCTCAGCAATACAAAAATTTGAAATTCTCAGGAGACATGTAACACTCTCCCTCACACTATATCATCTCTATTCTCATCTCTTTTTTCTTACTTTCTACTCTCTTCTCTATTTATTCTGTTTTCACACTGCAGGTTTGGAGATTGGTCTGTTGCTTGCTGATATGCCATTATTTTAAGTCATTGGAAAATTTGATTTACTTTCTGTACTTTTGACTGTTTACTGAAGTGTCTGGTTATGTAAAATAGAAAGTTGGAGAAAAGTGAAGCTTAAGTTTCTGTTCTTCAATGGAATAAGATTGGACAGTTCAGGAAAATGTTTCTATGTCATTCAGAATTAAAGAAATGTAAAGGAACTTACCAATACTCGTTCCAGACTGTCCTAAAAGAAAACAACAACAAAACAAGAATGATTCCTACATATCCCAGGTCCACGGGCATTGCATTGCTGCAGGGTTGTGGGAAAGAGGGCAAAAATGAGCCATATCTCTCTTTCTTGCTCTGTGATAAGCAGCTGGATAACTATTTGTGGATTACCTTTCAGGTACAAACGTCAGAACTTGGTATATTTACCAAAGTAATACTCTTGTAGTAGTATGGAATAAGATCTATGACACAACCTTTAATTTTTGTAGAGAATAAGAATATTTGGGGAGACTGCTAGTTTCTTAGAACTTGAGAGATTTTTCTAACTCTATGTCTTTTTTCATTTTTATTCTGCTGCTCTTTTTCTTCTCTGCTTACCCTCCTTTTTAGTTGTATTTCTTGTTTTTACCTTAAAAGATCCATTGTTACATAAATTATTACTGCATAACTGCTTGAACAAAGAGTTTCCACTTTTCATAAATCACCTATGTCCTAGGTAGATGAATAGCAGGAAAGCAAAATCAGGAAGTTGTTACTAGAAGATAAAGAGTCAAAGCTGCCCTCAAGATGGATATTTCACATTCTCTAGTTACTTGGAAAAGTTAGACACAATATTAGGGTTTTTTTTTCAAGTTTTAAAATGCATAGATGAGTTAAGAGAAAAATCTCAATAAACATTCATTTAATGACAATTGTTAAATTACTGAGTAGATTTTTGTCAACAGTAATAAATGTAAAAGAAAATGGATGATTCCTTAAAGCACTGAAGGAAAGTAATTGTCAATTTTATATTCAGCTAAACTGTATTTAAGACTGAGAGTGAAGTAAAGCTATTTTCAGCCAAAAAAATTAGAAAAAAAATTTGTATACATATAGGACTTAAAGAAGCACTATAAGATTTTATTGGTGCAAAAAACAAAATAGGAAAGGCAAAGAATAAAGCGAACTATAATGAAGAATTAATATTATTATAAGTCTAATTATTACCTATAAAAAGTAAATAATTATTTTATTTTATAAATGATATCATAAAACAGCATATAAGATGTGAAAATAGTCTAAAGGGAGATTGTCAAAAAGTTATTTTCTATTCTTGTAAGAAGGTACTAATTATTTTTAGATATTTTAAAGAAAAATTAAATGGTATTCATGTTACAACCATAAATATGAATAAGATAAAATCGAGAAAAACAAAAGAAACAAAGAAATTCAGTAATATAGCAGAAGGCAATAAAGAAGAAAAAGAAATCCCAGAACAAAAAAGCCTGAGAAATAGGAAACACAATTTAAATTGGATGAATTTAGATAAAATATAACAGCAGTTTATAATAAACAAGAAAATATCATATTAAGATACACACACACAGACACACACACATATATCACAACTATACACACACATACATATAGTGTGTGTGTGTATACATATATATATAATATATATATATATATATATATATATATATATATATATATATATATATATATATAATCTCAGGCAAATAACAAGTAAAACAAATAGGATGCAGCAATAGGATGCAGCAATATTAATACTAGTGTATAATTTAAGCCAAAAAATATTCATGAGGATATTAATGGTTATTGTATCAATTATTGTATCAATATATAAGGCAGAATATAAAAGTAAAGACCAATTTTGTTTATCTATAACAATAAATAATCAAAATATTCAAAGGAAATAAGGGCGATATTAAAAAGAAAAATGATATCAGACTACCAAAAGGAGACAAATATAGCTGTAAATTTAAGTGTACTTCTCTGAAACTAATGTATCATGCAAAAACATAACAATAGAGCACATTTAAATGAAATAGTTTATAATTTCGGGCTGATAACTATATCTATGGCTAAAACTCTGAACCCAACCTATAAAAATTGTTCTTTTCAAGTTTATTTACTAGATTTAAAAACTCTCAACACATTTAAAAGAATATATGTTACACAAATAACACTTTTGTATCATAAAGTAACAGAACTTGAAATAATAAATAACACAAAGGTAAAACATTAAACCAGAACAGATATAATGATTTATTTGTTAAATTCATGATGGAAATATGAAATATTTAAATTGAAGATCAAGAAAAACACTATATGTCAAATTTGTAGAGTTGAGTTTCAGTAGCATTTAGAAGTTACTTAAATACTGATGCTAGAAAATTAAAATCGGTTGTTTTTCACATAGCAAGCAAGGTAAAGGACCAAGAGTAAAGTAAAGAGAAGAACATACCAATTATGAAAGCAGAAATAAATGAAATGCATAATTTAAAAAGTAGATGTTCCATAAAGCCAAAATATACTTTTGAATAGATTAATAAAAAAAATCTCTGGAGTAAATGGTAACAATAAGAGAAAATATCCATAGATTAGAGTACAAACTTTTAAACCATGAAATAATTTTATGAAAGTAAATATATAAAATAATGAGTAAAAATTCATCCAGTACTTGTTTTTAATGAGATTTTGTTAGCTAGCCAGAAATAGAAAAGACTTTCCTTGGCCCCATAAAAGGAAACTGCCAAAAGGAAGAAAGCGGACACTGGTGAAGCCAGAGGTTGCTAAAGCTAGGCACCAAGAGAATGTCTGTGATTATTGCTGGTGTTAGCATTGTGCTGGAATATTGGGGGGGGGGGGCAGAAAAGTAACGAAGAGAAATTATAAGAAAATGATTTTAAGCATTGGAAAAAAAGAATAAAGAATACAAGAGATCTGAAATGTTTTTAGAACTTCAAGATCTGTAGAGCAAGGCTGGTAAATACAAAATATATATTCAGAGACACAATATATAACTTATATACCAGCAACAATTATTTGTAATATCCAATAGAAACACAGACATTATTCACAACAGACACAAAAACCAAAATGGAGATGTTGCTTAGTGGTATGTTTGAGGCCCTAAATTCAATCTGCAGGACCAAAACAAAACAAAACAAAAATACCACACAACCCCCGACTATGTGCATAGGAATTAATCTAAGAAAAGATATGCCAGAACTTTCTGAATAAAATTATATTACATTTCTGAAGCATATATAAGAAAATTTGAATAACAGGTTACCATATTGATGCACATTTGTAAATTAGTTTACATAGAATGAAATTCCAGTGAAATCCCAAGGTGATTTTATGGGATATGAGAAGTTCTGAAATTCTTGGGCAAGAGTAAATGCCCCCAAATAGTAAAAGTAGTTCTGGAAAACAACAAAATTACAAACCATTCCTTATAATAAATGTAATAATAAACCTCTAGCAATGATATGAAAAAAAATGCTCAACATCTCTAGAAATTAGAGAAATACAAAATAGAATGACACTGAGATTGTACCTCACTCCAGTCAGAATGGCAATTATCAAGAATACAAGTAACAATAAATGTTGGTGAAGATGTGAGGATATACACTTATACATTGATGGTGGGACTGAAAACTGGTGCAACCACTCTGGAAAGCAGTATGGAGATTCCTAAAAAATCTAGGAATGGAACCACCATCTGATCCAATTTCTCATTCCTCCAAATATTTAAATATCAGCATACTACAATGACACAGCCACATCAATGTTTATTGTGGCAGATTTCACCATAGCTAAGCTTAGGAACCAACCTAGGTGTCCTTTAACAGATGAAGAGATAAAGGACATGTGGTATATATACCCAATGGAATATCACTCAGCCATAAAGAAGAAGAATTTTTATCATATTTGCTGGTAAATAGAAGGATGAGGAGACTATTATGCTGTGTGAAATAATATAGTCCCTAGAGTCCAAAGGTTGAATGGTCTCTCTGATATGTGGAGGCTAATATACAACAAGGTGGTGGTGGGGAGTGGTTTAGACAAAGGGGAATGAAGGGAAGGGAGGGAGGAGAGGAAAGGAAAGACATTGAAACAAACCTGACATAAATTTTCTATTACATATATAAATACAGCACAGTGAATCTCAACATCATGTACAACTACAAGACTGGGATCCTAATTAAAATAAGATATAGACCATGTTTTTGTAAATATGTCAAAATAGACTCTACTGTCATGTATAGCTAAAAATCTCAAAACTACTCTAAGATATCATCTCACTCCAGTAAGAATGTCAGCTATTATGAAGACAAACAATGATAAGTGTTGGCGAGGATGTAGGGAAAAAGGCACACTCACACATTGCTGGTGGGACAGCAAATTGGTGCAGCCAATATGGAAAGCAGTATTCCTTGGAAAACTGAGAATGAAACCACCATTTGACCCAGCTATTCTTCTCCTCGTCTATACCAAAGGACTTAAAAACAGCATACTACAGGGACACAGCCACATCAATGTTTATATCAGCACAATTCACAATAGCTAAACTGTGGAGCCAACCTAGATGCCCTTCAGTAGATGAGTGGATTAAAGAAATGTGGAATATATACACAATGAAATATTACTCAGCAATAAAAGTGAATAAAATCATGGCATTTGCAGGTAAATGGATGCAGTTGGAGAAGATAATGCTAAGTGAAATTAGCCAATCCCCAAAACCCAAATGCTGGATGATTTCTCTGATATAAGAGGCTGATACATAGTGGGATAGGGATAGGGAGCATGTGAGGAATAGACAAACTCTAGATAGGGCAGAGGAGTTGGAGGGGAAGGGAGGGGGCATGGGATAACTAATGATGGTGAAATGTGATGATCATTATTATCCAAAGTACAGGTATGAAGACATGAATTGGTGTGAACATACTTTATATAAACCAGAGATGTGAGAAATTGTGCTCTATATGTTTAATAAGAATTGTAATGCATTCTGCTGTCATGTATTTAAAAATTAAAATCAATTTAAAAAAATAACATAAAAAAACCAAAATTTAAAAAATCCTCTAGCAATGGAGGCAATGTAATAATGGTCCATTAAAAGACAAAAGATCACTCGATATAGTGATGAGAGAGGTGTGCTAAAGTCACTTATTGTGATGTGGTCAATTTGATTCTTGAAATTGAGAAGGGTTTATTTGATACATGTAGGTACTTCACTGTTTGGGGCATAAATGTTTATGATTGTTATGTATTGTTGCCACATAATTCCCTTAAGCAGTATGAAATGACCTTCTTGGTTCATTTTGATTCACTTTGGCTGAAGCCCACTTTGATATGATAGAAACCCTTGCTTATGAGATCCATGTGAATGATGGTTTTTTTCCCATTTTTTTTACCTTCCATCTGTGGATGTCTTTGCTTATGAGGTGAGTGTCTTGGGGACAGCATATTGTTGGGTCTTGTTTTTAAATCCAATCTGCCAGTTTATGTTTCTTGATTGATGAGTTTAGGCCACTTACATTCAATGTTATTATTGATATGATTTTTATTCTCTGTCATTTTGATTTGTTTGTGATTTTTAATTTTAATTAGTTTCTTCTTTGATTATTCTTCTAATGTAGCTCTTTCCTTTGCTGGTTTACACTTTTGTTTTTCATTTCTTCTTCATGAAAAATTTTATTGAGTATGCTTTGTGGAGCAGGCTTTCTAGTGTGAATTCTTTTAACTTTTATCATGGAAGGTTTCTTTATTTCATCTTCAAATATAAAGCTTAATTTTGCTGGGTATACGATTATTGGCTGACATCCATTTTTATTCAGAGGTTGGTGTATATTATTCTAAAACCTCCTAGTTTTGAAGGTTTTAGTTGAGACATGAGCTGAAATTCAGATTGATTTTCCTCTAAGTATTACCAGTCACTCTTCTTTGGCAGCCTTTAAAATTCTGTTCTTATTCTGTATATTAGGCAATTTAATGTGCCTTAGTGTGGATCTGTTATAATTTTGTACATCTGTGGTCATGTAAGCTTTTTATATTTGGTTTCCCATTTTATTCTAAGGTTTGGGAAATTTTCTGATATTATTTCATTGAAAATATTGTGCATTCCTTTGGTTTGTATCTCTGAGCCTTTATATATCCTGATAAATCTTAAATTTGGTCTTTTCATGCTATCCCACATTTCTTGGAAGTTCTGTTCATGGTCTCTGAATATCTTTTCCCCATGGTCAACTTTATTTTTCTAGATTATATATCTGTCTTTCAAGTGATCTAATCTATTGGTCATACTTTCAATTGAATTTTTAATTTGGTTTATTTATTCCTCTATTCTTGAAGATTTCTCATTGATTCTTCTTCAGGATCTCTATCTCCTTATTGAAATAATCTTTCACTTGTTGTATTTTTTCTTTGATTTCATTTCTTACACCATCGGTTACTTTGTAGATAAGTTTAACCACAAAATTTCTGAATTCTATCCCTGACAATTTCTCCCCTGTTCTGTCAATGGGGTCTACTGTTGATGTGATCTGGGTTTTTGGGGATGGTTTGTTCCCTTGCTTTTTCATGTTGTTTGTATATCTACATATCTATATGAATGATGCTGTCGAGTTTCTATCTTGTGGGTTCATAGTGTCCTTTTATGTTACTAGTATCTCACAGATGGAGGGGGAAGCCAAATGATAGCAACAATGCATGCACACAATATTTCTGTATACTAGGTTCTTATTCCTATTTTGATATCTATTGTTGGTTGATACGACATGTAGAGATATTAGGATCAGCAATTTCCATCAGTAAAAACAGTACATAATCATGTATTATGTCTGGCTTAAAAGAAGCTATAGAACCAATGAATACAATTAATTATTTAGATTTTTCAGACATATAGAATATTTCATCTATCAATGAGTGAATGCACTTTCTTCTCAGCAGCACACAAAATTTTCTCCTTAGGCCACCAAGCAACTCTTAGAAAATACAAAATATTTTTGTATTTGCTAATATAAAAAACATATAAAAAATAGAGGAAATACCTTTCATTCCATCAGCTCATAATGAAATGAAATTAGAAATCAAAGATAAAACAAACAAAAATAAATAAAAGATACTCTAACACCTGGAAACTCAATATACACTATTGAATGACAATAGTAGTAGAAATCAAGGATGAAATAAAAAATACTTAGAGGTAAATGAGAATCATGACACAACTTATCAAAATTTCTGGGAAACTATGAAGGCAGTTCTAAGATGAAAGTTCTTTGCACTGAGTGCATTCTTTAAAAGAATATAAAGTCACCAGTGAATAATCTAAAATTACATCTCAAAGCCCTAGAAAAAGAAAAAGAAATCAATATTAAAAACAACAGAAGACAGGAAATAATTAAAATCAGAGTAAAAAATTAATGATATTGAGACAAAGAAAAATTTTAAAAATAGATGAAACGAAATGCTGATTCTTTGAAAAAAATAAATACAATTGATAAACCATTAAGTCAAGATAATAAAGAAAAAGAGAATTCAAATCACTAAAATTTATGATGAAAGAGGAAATATCATTATGGACATAATTGAAATACAGACAATAATCAGAAACTGCTTTGAAAATCTATTCTCAATAAAATAGAGAATCATGTTGATATTGACAAATTTCTAGAGACATATGACCTACCCACATTGAACCAGGAAGATATAAAAAATAAACAGATCAATTGAAAATTGAAATTGAAAATGCCATCAAAAGCCTACCAACAAAGAAAGTCCAGAGACAGATGGATGCTCAGCTGAGTTCTATCAGACCTTCAAAGAAGAAGTTACACCAATCCTCCTCAAGTTATTCTGTGAAATAGAAAATAAGGCAACCCTTCCAATCTTATTTATGAAGCTGATATCATCCTGATACCAATCAGACAAAGACACATTAAGGAAAGAAAACTTCAGACCAATATCCTTGATAAATATAGATGCAAAAATTCTTAATAAAATCCTGGAAAATTGCATACAAAGGCATATTAAAAATGTAGTGCACCCTCAAAAACCTTAACACTAAAACAAACAAACAAACAAAAATAACCCAACCAATAAATGGGCCAAGGAAATGAACAGACACTTCTTAGAAAAGGATATACAATCAATCAATAAATATTTGAAAAAGTGTTCAACATCTCTAGCAATTAGAGAAATGCAAATAAAAACTACTCTAAGATTTTATCTGACTCCAGTCAGCATGACATCTATTAAGAGTACAAACAACAATAAATTTTGGCGACCATGTGGGGAAAGAGGCACACTCATACGTTGTTGGTTGGACTGCAAATTGGTGCAGCCAATATGGAAAGCAGTGTGGAGATTCCTTGGAAAACTTGAAATGGAACCACATTTGACCCAGCTATCTCACTCCTTGGTTTATTCCCAAAGGACTTAAAAACAGCATACTACAGGGACACAGCCACATCAATGTTTACAGCAGGACAATTCACAATAGCTAAATTGTGGAACCAACCTAGATGCTCTTCAGTAGATGAGTTGAAAGGGAAATTTTGATATGTATACACAATGGAATATTTCTCATCATGAAAGGAGAATAAAGTCATGGCATTTGCAGGTAAATGGATGGAGTTGGAGAATATAAGGCTAAGTGAAGTTAACCAATCCCTCAAAACCAAAGGTCAAATGGTTTCTTTGATTTGAGGATGCTGACTCATAATGGCAATGATATGGGTAGCATGGGAGGAATGGAGGAACTTTAGATAGGGAAAAGGGGAGGAAAGGGGAGGGGGAAATGGGGGGTAGGGAAGATAGTGGAATGAGTTAGACATCATTACCATAAATACTCAAGTGAAGACACAAATGGTGTGAAAATACTTTGTGTACAACCAGACTTGAAAAATTGTGTTCTATATGTGTAATATAAAATGAATTGCATTGTGCCATCATATATAACAAATTAGGATATATAAATAGTTTAATAAAATAAAAAGAAAAGATAGTGCACCATGATCAAGTGGGGTTCATCTCAGGGATGCAAGTTTGGTTCAGCATAAAAAAAATCAATAAGTGTAATTCATAACATCAATAGACTTAAAGACTCAAGAGTTATATGACTATCTTAATAGATGCGGAAAAAGCATTTGACAAAATTTAGCATCCATTCATACTCAAAACACTATAAAAACTAGGGATAGTAGGAACATACCTCAACACTGTAAAAGCTATATTTGCTAAACCCAAGACCAATATTATTCTAAATGGAGAAAAATTGGAGCACTCCCTCCAAAAACTGGAACAAGGCAGAGATGCCCTCTTTTACCACTTCTATTTAACATCATTCTTGAAACTCTAGCCAGAGTAGTTCAAAAAAAGAGAGAAATTAAAAGAATATGAATAGGAAAAAGAGAGCTCAAACTATGCCTATTTGCCTATGACATGATTCTACATTTAGAAGACCCCAAAAAAAATTCACCAAAAAGCTTCCTGAAGCTCATAAATGAATTCAGGAAAAGTAGCAGGATATAAAATTAACATGCATAAATCAATTGTGTTCCTATACACCAAAGATGAATTAACTGAAAGGGAAATTAGGAAAACTATTCCATTCACAATAGCCTCAAAAATATTTGGGAATCAATCTAACAAAATAGATGAAAGACCTTTACAATGAACTCTACAGAAGAGTAAAGAAGAAAATTGAAGACCTTAGATGATGGAAAGATCCCATGTTCTTGGATAGCCAGAATTAATATTGTCAAAATGGCATAATATCAAAAACACTATACATATATAATAAAATTCCCATTATAATTCCAATGAAGGTCTTTATAGAAATAAAAAAGGCAGTCATTAAATTTATTCAGAAAAATAAGACCCCCAGAATAGCCAAAGCAATCCTCAGCAAGAAAAATGAAGCAGGAGGCATCACAATATCAGACCTTAAATTATACTACTGAGTATAAATTATACTACTGAGTAACAAAAGCAGCATGATGTTAGCACAAAAATAGAACTGAAGACCAATGACACAGAATAGAAGACATAAAGACAAACCCACACAAACACAGTTATCTCATACTAGACAAAGGTGCCATAAACATACATTGGAAAAAAGATAGCCTCTTCAACAAATGGTTCTGGTAAAACTGGAAATCCATATGTAGTAGATTGAAATTAAACCCATATGTCTCATCCTGCACAAACTCAACTCAAAGTGGACCAAGGACCTTGGCATTAGACCAGAGACACTGCATGTATTAGAACAAAAAGTAGGCCCAACTTTCCATCATATCAGCTTAGGAACAGACTTCTTCAATAAGACTCTGAAAGCACACGAAGTAAAATCAAGGGGCTGGGGTTGTGGCTCAGGGGTAGAGCACTTGCTTGGCATGTATGAGGCACTGGGTTAGATACACAGCAACACAGAAAAATAAATAAAAATTTAAAAAATCACAAAAATCTCCCCAAAGTTATTGTGTCCATCTACAACTAAAAAAAAAATAGTGAAGAAGTAAAATCAAGAATAAATGGGATGCTATTAAATTAAAAAGCTTCTTCACAGCAAAGGAAACAATCAAGAGCCTGAAGAAAGAACCTACAGAATGGGAGAAAATCTTTGCCATCTGCACCTCAGAGCATTAGTCTCCAGGATATACAAAGAACTAAAAAAAGATTTAGCACCAAAAAACCTCAAATAACCCAATAAATAAATGGGTAAAGGAAGTGAACATGCACTTTACAGAAAAAGAAATACAAATGGTCAAAAAATATATGAAAAAATGTTCAGCATCTCTAGAAATTAGAGAAATGCAAATTAAAAGTACACTGAAATTTCATCTCACTCCAGTCAGAATGGCAATTATCAAAAAAACAAGTAACTAAAATGTTAGCAAGGATGAGAGAAAAAGGTATGCTCATACATTGCTGGTGGGACTGTAAACTGGTGCAACCACTCTGGAAAGCAGTACGGGGATTCCTCAAGAAACTTGGAAAGAAACCACCATTTGACCCAGTTACCCACTCCCCAGCTTATATACAAAGGACTTAAAATTAGCATACTACAGTGGCAAAGCCACATCAGTGTTTATAGCAGATCAATTCACAATAGGCAATCTTATTATATATAAGCATATTATATATAAGGTGAAGCCTAAGTAGCTAGTAAACTATGAGATTTCAGTAGTGATTAGGTTAGTGAAAATTTTTAAAGTTTTGTACTTAACTCAAATGGCAATAATATAGAAGTATGAAAAAATCTGGAATTGTTATTAATACAGGGAAATATTCTATTTCAGGGTATATACCCAGAATAAACTGTTTTCCAATTACTTAAGGACAACCTTTGCAGTATTATTTGTGATGCCAGACATAGGAATCACAGAGAATGCATTGGTAGGGGAAATCAGAGAAAACATGCCATATATTCATAAATATTATTGAAATATTATTCAGAAAAGTGTATGACCTGAGTTTCTATATATTTCAACATTACATTTTGGGGGAAAATTCAAGTTGTAATGATACCTTCAGAATGATATATTTCAGTAAAAATTTAAAAATAACAAAAATACTGTATTTCATTCAGTGATAGAGATTACATAAATATATAAAATTAGACTTTAAATATTTATAATTTATTTAGAAATCTTTAGGAAGAGGACAGTGGACTGGGTCTGGTGATGGGAATCAAAGAGATTTCAACATGGCCTATAACTTGAGAAATAGGACAAAATATCAATTGTCATGCTTGAGGATATGGATATACAAGTGTTAATTATTTTTGTACTTTATTTTTAAAACTTCTTTGAAAAACAAACAAACAAACAAACAAACCAGAATCAACCTTCAAACCTGGTGATAGTAGAATTGATAGAAAGCCACTAAAAACTTAGCTAAGGAGTTGGCCGATGATTGTGCTAAAATACATACACAGGAAAATATGAGTGAATCATCAGAATTTGGATAACTAATATTTGCATATCAGCTTCATTCATTGTCACTCCCTTTTCAGGAATTGAAGTCCAGTCCCAGGAAGGCATTATTGACCAGGTCTGGGTATTTGCAGGACACTCCCACCAGCTGTCTCTCTCTCTCTCTTCAATTTCTATAAAGCGTTCCCAATTTAGTAAACAGGCCCTGTTCCTATAAAACTTTGTCGATTATGTCTTTCCTTGTCCTCATCTTTCCCTCTCTCCTTTTCCCATGTTTTTTCTTATCTTTCCTCCTTTTTTCTTATTTATTATTTCCCCTGTTTTCTTTCATCCTAGATAATTTGGAAACTTGTTATTAACAGATAATTCTAAATCAACTTTAGGAGAGTTCATTAAGTTTTCATATGGTTCTGAAAGGATTTCCTATTCCTGAAAACATTTACAAATTAGGGAAGTATTACTAATAAGAATCAAATTTTTATTGAGAAACATGAGAATACTTACTGCAGTCTCCTTTGGAGCCCCCTGAAAACACACACCCACAAACCAATAACAACAACAACAAAAATGAATACCACCACTACAAATAAAAATCAGTTTGTGTTTTCTATTTCTGTAATTTTGGCATCCAGAGAATTACTACATTCTCAAATATCGGGTGGGCTAGAAACTGGAGGCTTAATTTATGAGTTAAATAAAAAAGCAGGCAAAGGTCAAAGTAAATGTATGTAGTGGGAAGAAATGAACTATGCATGGGAACATTAAAACAGAATAATATATAGAATATATATAGCTATAAATTGAATATATACAGCAACAAATATACAGAATATATTTAGCTATGATATATAGAATATATATAGCTATAAATATTTATAGCTATAGAATATATATAGCTATAAATTGAGGCCAGATAAAGAGAAGGGATGGTAAAATACTCAGTTGATCAAAAATTCAAGTTAATTGAAAACATGGCAAATTTTTAACAAATACATGTGTGTATATTCATTGTGATTGGATGTGTGTTCTGATTGAAAACTTGTTTCTTAATGATGTCATGGGGACAGAATTTCTAAAAGATCTACAGACAAAGCAAATTATACAAAACTAGCATATTATCACATGAAAGCATAAAAATAAATAGTAATATTGGTACTGTAGTTATTTAAATTATGTTGCATGGCACTATCATTTGATAGTTTACTAAAGAATAGTTAAAGATGTACCTAGACAGCTTTTATTTTTTCTCAATTCCTTTTCTGAAAATGAGTGTGTTTCCTTTTATATTTAGTTGTTATGATGGAAATTAAGTTCAAAAGACATGAAACATTCTGCTTTATATTGTTACTCATTTTTCATAATTTTATGGGGATTTAAAAAATGGAAAATATTAGCTGCTGGACACTTTCATGTGCTGTGCTTGAAATTTGTTATAGACCTTTTTGTGCTATACTTATATCTGTTATAAAGTTTATGTAAAGAAAACATTCAGTTAAATTTCAGGATTTTTGAATTATCACAACCTTAGTATGTTTTTGTTATCTCTCAATTCAACTAAGCTTTAAATTTCATGTACCTAAACTAACATAAAAGCCTTAGTGAATATTTTCCTTCCAGAAGACTTTCATAGTTTGTTTGACCAGCAAACTTCTATTTCCATGATAAAGAGGAGAATAGTAGAACTTGGAAAACTTAGAATGATTAAGATTTTTAGAGTTACCATGGAGGTGACTAGAAAGTCAGTGAAACAGTCATTTGACTTTATGAATTTTAAATTTTGGCTTATTCAGATAATAATAAAATGCTTACTGATTAAAGCGGAATTAAAATGGAAACATCCGCAACCAGGAATTAGTAATTAAGATATTAGTAAATTCTATACAAATATACTCTCTACATGAAATTTGGAGTAACAATTTTAAGTTCATATCCAAATTGAGTCATTTGCAAGGTCTGTAGCTTTGGGCAAGTAATTAACATTTCTCATGCGTAAGTTTCTCTTCTGTAAGTTAGGGATACAAATGTATAATGAAGTAATTTATTTACTTAAAATTGCTTATTAAGAATCTCCCTGACCGTATTGAGGAGAGTAGACTATAAAAGAGGGGAAAAGGAAAAGCAAGAGTCAGGTAGGAGGCAGTTGGAGTAGTAGTACATGTAAGAGATATTGGTGCCTGGAATGAGATTGTTATGATTGTGAAAAGTGATCTGATTTGAAATAACATTTGAAAGAATCAGTGATAGCATTTGCTGGTGAGTTGTATGAAGAGAATGAGAGAAAAGAGTTAAAGATGACTCCAAGATATACGGAGTAAGCATTTGGGTGAGTATAGGTGTCAGTACCTGTGTATAGAAGGGATCAGAACCTGGCTTTTGTATGTAAGCATAAGATGCCTTTAATATACCTTTAAAACCACAATATTATGATTATATAAGTGTTGATGGCACAAAGGATTATGACAACTGAAATCCTCAACAAGTGTCCCTGGTGTGGGGCTGCATAAACAAGGATGAAAGCACCTTTTCTTGACATGCAACTCCAAGGCTAATGGAGGCCTTGGACAGCCGAGGAGGGATTTTTGTATATTTCATCTATGTGCAGCTATCATGGTTGTTTGTAGTTATAAAACAGAATAAAATGAAAAAGGCCATTAGAGTGACTAACAAGAACATAGTAGGTTCTGAGTACATTGATTATCTTCCCTTCCTATTGTGGGTAGTTTTATTTTGCTTATCTATGAATATTTAAATTCTTCACCTTGAGGTAGATTATTGCACTGGTCAAATATGTTCTAAGATGAACTATTACTTGAATTTTTTTCCCAAGAAACAGGAGATGTAAATGGCAACTTGAGATTAATAGCCATAGTTCTTTGTGCTCAATTTTATTGCTCAAGTCATGCCATAATGTGATGAATTTTCAAGGATTTATTCCTCCATATCTTAACATTTATATTAAGAAAGAAAAATTGAGTGGTTAGCATTTGTATGATCAATTTTCTGTGAGTACTCAAGATTATTTCTTTACTTTTTACCATTATTAGGGTAGAATTCACACAAAATTGTAGCTATTCATGATGTGTTATGAAATGTGATATTTTCATATACATTATGAAATGATTGCCATAATCGAGTTAGTTTACATATTTACCTTTTTTCTTTTCATGAGAATACCTAAATATATTCTCTTAATAAATTTTGAGTATGTAATACATTATTATGAACTATAGTTATCATTCTATACATTGGATCTACTAGCATTTTTAATCTTATAACTGCAAGTTTGTTCCTTTGTCAATGTCTGTCTGTTCCTTCATCTGCTCTGTTTCCATGAGTTTGATTTTTTTGAGATTTCACATGTATGAGAATCCATGCAGTGCTTGTCTTTTGGTGTCTGTTAAATTCATTTAGCACAAAGTCTTCATTTTCATTCATATGGGTAGCAAATGACAAGCTTTCCTTTGCTTAAAGCTGAATAATATCCCTCTTTTATTCTTTTATTTATTATTTTTATCAGTTGATGGGTATTTGTATTGTTTCCAGCCTAAGTGAATAATACTGCAATGCTCATGGGAATACAAATATCTCTTTAAGATAATTATTTTATTTCTTTGGCTATATATCCAGAAGTGGCATTGTTGAATCATGCCATAGTCCTATTTTTAGTTATTTTTTTTAAGAACCACTGTATTACTTTATGTAGTGGCTGTATGGATTTGTATTTCCAACAGTGTACAGGTTTCCATTTTCATCACATCCTTGCCAAAATGTTATCTCTTGACATTTTGAAAACTTCTTGCCACGTGTAAGGTGACAATTTTATGGTTTAGATTTGAATTTTCTTGATGATTAGTGAGGTAGAGCACCCTTTATACGTATGAGTTGGTAATTCTATGTATTCTTTAGAAAAATTTTTATTTAAGTCCTGTGCTCATTTTAAAGTCAGATTTTTTTGCTATGAAATTATATATGTTCCTTGTTAAATTTTGGATATTAACCCCTTATCAGATACACAATTTGTAAATATTTTCTTCCATTTGAGGATTGACTTCTCATTTTGGTGATTCCTTTACCTTGTAGAAACTTGTTTATTTTCGCTTGCATTGCTGTGCTTTTGGTGTCATATCCAAAGAATCATTGCCAAGACCAATGTCAATGAGAATTTCCCCATTTTCTTATAGTAATTGAAAGTTTCAAAACATACACTTAAGTTTTTAAGCATTTTTAGTTATTTTTGATCTTTTTAGATATACGTGACAGTAGAGTGTATTTTGACATATTATACATACATGAAGTATAACTTAGTTTGATTTGGATCCCATTCTTGTGTTTGTACATGTTATACAGTTTCACTGATTGTATATTTATATATTAACATAGGAAAATTATGTCTGATTCATTCTACTCTCTTTGCATTTTGGGTTATTTTTGTGTATGTTGTAGATAAGGACCAACTTCTCTTTTTTGTTATTTTTGTATATGGATATCCAGATTTCCCAACACCATTTATTACAGATACTATCATTTCCCTATTGTGTGTTGAAAGTTAGCTGACTGTATGCATGTGTGGGTTTGTTTCTGGGATTTTTATTATGTTCCTTTGGTCTTTATGCCTGATTTTATGCCAGTATCATACTGCTTTGATTGGCTGTGGCTTTGTAGTATATTTTGAAGTCAGATAATGTGATGCTTCCAGTTTTTTTTTCTTTTCAAGATAATTTTGGCTATTCAAGATCTTTTATGGTTCGATGTGAATTTCAGGAGTTGGCAAGCAATCTTGGGCAGTTAGGTGAGGTGAAACTTTTGGAGGGCCTGTTTTGGAGGTTGAAGGTATCTCTAGTGCTTCATGGGTAAAGCTTCCTGATGGGGTCTGTAGAGAGGTTAATAGGTTCTGTAGCCTTTCTTTCCTGCTCTCAGCTTTTCACAGCCACTCAGCTGTACGGATCACCTGTGTATTCTAGGTAGGATGCTAGAGAAATGGGCCTATCAGGGAGCACTGGAGGATCTAAGCACTTAGTCACCATGCTCTCACTTTTCCTTTTGGGAGAAATCATGGCCCCATGGCCCCGAGGGGATTCTCCTGGCTTTGAGTTGTGCCCCCGTGGGGAGGTGATGTGTGTAAAATGAAGCTATTTCTCTTCCCCTTTTTAATGTCTTTAAGATTTTAAGATCCAACAATGTGCTGGAATTTCTCCACAGGACTACTGGACTCCCATGAAGCTACTCTGTCATCCATGGTTAGCTGTTTAAACCTATGATTTGGGAGTATTGAAAGTACAAAATCCTATTCGACAACCTTGTTGATGTTGCTGTCTCTGATTATTTTCTAACTGATCAGGAGGTGACTAGGAGAGGAATTGGATAGCACTGAATAAAAAGGTACCTATCAAAATATTTGTTATACTACTTTGATTTCTTATCTTTTTTATCTTGGTAGGTGTTATAATTTGGATCCTCAACACTCCACAAAAGCCCATATATTGAAGGGGTTAGTCCTCAATGCAGCAGTATTCAGAGCTTTGGCTGTTGGGAGGTGTTTGGATCATGAGGGCTCTGACCTTAAGAGGATTAAACCGTTTGTGTTATTATGCTTAATGAGTTTTGGGAAAAAGCCTTGTTTTAAAATCTTTCTTTGCTTCTAGGTTCTTATGAGATGAGCAGCTTTCCTCTGCCACGTTCTTCCACCATGATGTACTGCCTTGTCACAGGCCTAAAACCAATGATTGATTTTTAAGCAATAATGGCCTGAAACCTATTAAACCATAAGCCAAAATAAATCTTTCTCATTTTAAGTTTTTTTTTTGAATATTTTTTCCAACAACAGAAAGGTGATTAACTAACACATAAAATTGAGGTCATTTTTAACAATAAATGAGGTCATTGCTATCACTATACATTATCTTGTAGTTCAGAAGCCTTTGGAACTTGTTTGGAGGACATTTGGAAAAGTGAAAAAGCAGGCTAGAAAAAAGCTGAGAATTCTATAAGCAGAGCTTAGTATGTGATTCCGGTGGGAATTCACAAAACCAGAATGCTGGTAGAAACCTGGACAGTAAAGGCTGTGTTGTTGAGGTTTCAGATGGAGGTGAGGACTCTACTGGAAGTTGAACTAAAGTTCATTCATGTTACATTCTGGCAAAAAAAAAAAAAACAACTTCTCTACAGTTTGTCCATGCCCTGAGACTTTGAGAGACTAAGTTTAAAAATGAGGAACTAATCTGGTAGAGGAAATTTCATGGCAGCACAATATTCTGGCTGTGGCATGGATGTTGCCGGCTGCTTTTATCTAGATTAAAAACAAACAAACAAATAAATAAATAAATAAATAAATAAATAAACAAACAAACAAACAAATCAGAGCCAAAAGATATGAAAAATTTGCAGTTGACCAGAAAAAAAAAGTGCATGTGCACTTTCAGCCAAGAGGGTTGTTGCTAAAGAGCCTAGTACCAAGTACTTCAGCCTGGGACATGAGGAAAGATGCCCTGAGGGCATTTCAAATATCTGCTATATTCCGTTCATTGCAGGATAAATGTCATAAAAGTGTAAACTCAATTAAAAGAATTTGCTTTGAAAAGAGAGCACCAGGTACCATGCTTGCACACAGCTGCTTAGGAAATTTAATGCCCTAGATATATTTTCTTATGCTCAGCCATCCAGACACTCAGAGGCCACTGCAGCTGTGGTCCAAGGGATTCTAAAATCTGCTCTCACTAGAAGCAGACCTTGGCTTCATTTACATGGTGCTGAGTTTGTAGGCATTCAGAGTGAACAAGCTATGGGGCCATGGTAGCTTCCACTGAGATTTCTCAAGGAAGCATGGAAGCCAGGGGCTATATAGCAGACTTAATGTTCCTGAAAAAAGCTCCTAAGAGGATGACATTTGTGAGAATGAAGCTGAAACTGCAATGGAGATCCCAGAAGTTGGAGGGGTCAGGAATGTAGACTTCCTACTAGGGGAATCTGCAGGCAGTGAATAGAGCACCAGGACAAGAGAGAGGACATGGGCATTGAAGCCAGCAAGGCTGTAGGGGCAGGATTGTCCAAACCCTTTGGAGCTTACATCATGCCATGTATCCTGGATGACAAATATAGAGCTGCAGGATTTAATGTTTGCCCCATTGAGTTTTGGTCTTACTTTGGTCCAGTTCCTCCTTTCTATGCCCCTAGACCTCCTATTGGAATGGGAATATTTACCTTGTGCCATGGTATGTTGGAAGTTGTAACTTACTTTTTGATTTTACAGGGACTTGCATCTAAGAGTTTGCCTTGAGTCTCAGGATTCAAAGTAGACTGTGGATTGATTTTTGAGAAATGCCAGAACTGTTAAGAGTTTGGTGATTCTTGGAGAGGGATTAAGTGAATTTTGCACTGTGAGATCCACATGAGACTTTGAGGACCAGGGAAAGAATATTATGACTTGGATCTTAAATGTATCCCAAAATTCATGTATTGAAGGCTTGATCCTCAATAGAGCAATGTTCAGAAGTAGGTTCTTTGGAGGTGATCATATCATGAAGGTTCTGAGCTCATGAATGGATTAATTCATTTATGAATCCATAGCTTAATGGGTTTTGGGGAAGGGATTTTCTTATAAAATTTAGCTCTCTCTGCTTCCCATCTACCACGAGGTGAAACAGCTGTCTCTGCTATGCACTTCCACCACTATATACTGCCTTACCACAGGTCTTAGGTTGACTAGACTAAGAAACCATGGACTGAAATCTCTGAAACCATGAGCCAAAATAGTTTTCCTCCTCTTTTTATTTGTTGTTTTTAGATACACATGACAGTTGGGTGTATTTTGACATACTTATATGGAGTGAAATCCACTACATATTTGATCCCATTCTTGTGGTTGAACTATTTTTCACAGATATTCTGTGACAGTGAATAAAATATGACTAATAGATTATACAGCCCCTTATATTGTGATAAGAAATATACTTACCTCGATCATCATTTGAAAAGTCTAGAGGATTAAAGAAAAAAATGAGATTCTTAGTTTCTTATAAACTGATTTGTAATAATTTATTAGCCAATTCAATATCTAATTTATTTACCACTTTCTGTTGAATATGAATGTCGGGATCCTAAAAGAAGATAAAAAAAAAGCATACTGAGATTCTACCTAGAGAGGTATAATTGCATTGCTTTCTAATTAGATGAGAATCTGTTTACCTTTTCCTTTTTTAGTTCTCTTAGAGTAAGAACCTTTTGGGAAAGAAAAAAAAGAATTTATTTTACCAATAGGTGACCAGGAAATAAATTTACCATCAGTGTATATCTAACTAAGGGATTTGCTACTTTACCAAATATTCCCTTTTTTTGGTTGCATTTTATAAAAGAAATCCTTTGCTCCTCCACTTTTTTGTTCATGATAGATGAATCGTGGAGATGAGAAGGAGAGAATGGACCATAAGTCCAAGTATGAGCATGGACAGAAGCATACACTTGTGTGTGTGTGTGTGTGTGTGTGTGTGTGTGTGTATGTGTATGTGTGTGTGTGTGTGTGTGTGTGTGTGTTTTCATGTTCACAACCTCAGAAACTATAGTTCTAGTTAGTTATAGTTTAGTTCAGTGGCTTCAATCAGGAATGAGAGGCACTCTAATGGCTGTTGATGAGTTGTGAAGATAGAAGTGGTCAGACAAAGAGCAGAGGGTACATAAGTAGGCAGCCCTCCTGAGTAGATTTTGAGAAAAAAACAGTGAATGTTGAGTTGTGAGAGTTAAGGACATTAATGGTACATTGAAATTAGTGGTAAGTGTGAGTCCCTGAAAAATACTAATGCCTTGAAGTTCCCTTTATAACCATCAAATTTCTGAAGAAGTTTTATTTCAAATAAACTTTATCATCCCATATTCATATCAGAGCACATGTTCTAATTTGAGGGACAATTTGTAACTATTTTAATAGTAGTAAATATTGAAATTTAGTATAAAATGGACCTTTTCTTGGCCTTAAGTCAAGTGGGGAGGGTAGTTTGGTGTTAGAATATGAGTACCAGATTCAGAGTCACAAAATCTGAGCACAGTATCCAGCTCCTTCTGTAGTTAGTTTAACTTGGGTAAACATGAACCTTTGTGAGCATTAATTTGCTCTTCCAAAGTGGAGATAATATGTTTTTCCTCTTTTGTTGTATGGTTTCCAAAATGTCTTTTCTTTTTTTAAAAAAAAATATATTTTTTTTTATTTATACACGATGTATTTTGACATATTATACATACACGGAGCATAACTTCTTTTCATATGTACTGTTTTATTTAATTTTCACAACAATTCATAAATTATATGTTTTATCTCCACTTAAACATCTAAGAAACTATTTCAGGGAGATTCTAAAGAACTTTTCTAAGATCTTGGGGATAAAATAAAGCTGGAATTAAATGATTTCAATGGTCTTCAGAAGGAAAAATATTTTCATTTTCTGAGAATGCACAGTTCTTTTGTATTTGCATATGCACATGTATAGAGAGATTGATAAGCAGTTGGATATATAACAGCAAAAGATATGCTGTTTTAACAAATCATGCTCAAAGAGGGATAAGTCCTTTGTTTATAAAAATAAATCCTTTTATCAATTCTCTGGTAATTTGTAATCTAGTTACCTGAATCATCCTCATAGTCTAGAAGCCCAGTACCTAGGGAAAAAGGAGAGTTCCATGATTTTGATTCTTGATTATTAGTGGGGCTTTATTTAAGATTCTGAGAGTTTATGTAAGCATATGTTTCCAAAGGTGAATAATGATGTGAATTAATTTACCTTGTAGAAATTATGGATTGTGCATAAGTATCAGTAGTAGATGATGATAAGTGACTGTGTGAGTCACCAGTTTTGAAACATTAGCTAGGCTAAATAACAGAGGGTATTACAAAGTTGATTTCACTCTAGTGCATACCTCTCATTTCTCCCATTACCAATTCTCGGCTCTTTGTTAGAAACTTTGGCATCTCTCTATATCTTGCTATGGAAAGTCTACTTTACCTTTTCATATCTTGAACTTGTACGCTTCCTTTCAGTCATAATAACACATTATTATGTTCACTCTCATTATTCATGGCTACATTAGGTTATTCTACCTAGTTATCTTAATGAGATCTTCTTCACTACAGATTTAGACCTTCCACTGAACCATCTACTCCAGTGCTATTTCCAAGGCTTGGTATCTGTGTTACTGCCCTCTGAAAGGAAACTCAGAATCGTGTAGGCCCATTTACTATTAATCACACTGGCCTACTTCTCAATAAAGTTTGGCATTCAGTGCTCTAAGAAAGCTCTGGTAGATTTCTCTTAATGATTTAGAAGTTCAACTCATGAAATGATCTACTCTACCAGGTGCAGGAAACCTAGTGGTAAACTTAGATTTTGTTCCTGCTTTATGAAAAATCTATAAATGCTTATTGTATTTCTTTTTTCCCCATGGGTATAAGTACTTACTTTGTTCTGAACTGTATCTGGAGACATCTATTTCTGTGGAAGAATTAGGCAAAAATATTTCTATTAGCTCCTTGTGAGAGATATTCTTCCCCTGACCTAACTCTCCTCGCTCTAGCTTCTTTGTTCCCAATTGTGGTCCTCCTGATAGAATGCATTACCAATTCTCACCTCTTTACAGCATCCCCAGCTGTCCCTATTGCACTTATCTTTTCACGCTACTCATTTTCTAGGGTTTATAGGTACTGGTGATGGTAAATAAGGAGGGAACATAGATGATTAGTAGGGAGGGGGTGAGATAATGAAAAAAATCCTGGAGAGGAAGACCTTATGACAGAAATGTCTTTGCTTTTATGAGCCCCATCTCTATTTTCATTGACAAGTAGTATTCTGTATTTGTCTTATTTTATTATCTCCTCATGGCAAGTCACTAAAAGTCTCCAGTTATTTCCATATATTAGATATTGATGAGTGCTAGCATACTGTCATCTCACTTCCAGTTTTAAAAATTAAAGTAATTTTCTTTGGAGCTCAGATAAGTTTGTTTTAATTACTCTTGCTAAATTGCTATTTTTCTTGTTGACAATGTTGATAACATAAGCTTCAGGGGTTTTAACAATGCAAAGAGAATTACTACCAAGTCAGAGATTCTTAATTTTATTGGTTCTGTCTAGTTATATACAGACTCATGTATTGAAACAAATTGTCAAAATATTGCTAAAGTCTCTAGCTACTTGGTAAATAGAGACAAACTTAAACTGTTTATTGGCATCCCTCTTCTGTGACTTCTACAGGAAATCTCTGTTTTGACTCATTATTACTCACCATTTTGCTTGCTTCGTGTCCATCTTGTTAACAAAATAGCCAGAATGGCAAGTCCCAGTAGAATCAGGATGACACCCAGAGTTATTTCTGAAACAAAAACTCATCTGTAGGTCTGCTTATTTGGGCCAGTTTATTATTAGAAACAACTTCTGATTAACAGACTGTTTTTCTCTTTTCTGTGTCCTTCTTTATTTCTTCATCTTCCTAATTTTAATGCCCCTACATTCCTGCACCTGCCCATTTTTAGCTCTTTTATTGGTTCTTTGGGTTATATGCTAAGAACATCAGAATTTTTACATCCTTGCTTTGGAGTGAGCAGTCTGAAAGATTTTTTTCCTCAATGAACTCCTTAATAGGAGGCAAGAGAAAGTTAGAGGGAATCAGTGGTCTGAAAAGCAATATTCTGGGGTTTGAGAAAAACATTAGAATTTCTATTTTATAAAATTTTATTTTATAATTATAAAATTTATAATTTTCTATTTTACAAGGTACATATTAGCATAATTGTACATTCATAACACTTATAAATATATGTAAATATACATACATATGGAATGTTTGCTCACAGTTTTTTGTTTGTTTGTTTGCAGAGATGAGCAATCAAAAAGCTTGAGAGTCCCCTGAAGGATACTGATTGAACTTCTTATCAAAAGAAAGAACTTTCAGTCATCACCCACCAAGTCCCTTATGATAAGATAGATATTTATGAGGTTTGTTACTGAGGTTAACATGATAAATCACCCTGGGACTGTTAAGCCTATGTTTGTTTATGTGTCATTGATTTGCATCTGATTGATATTAAGATATTATATCCCATCTGATTCAAATGTATGATATGTCAAGGTCATTGTACTTCATGTGTAACATAGCAAGTCATTAAATTAAAACAAAAAAGATTTTTGCAAAAATTGTAGGAGACACAGTGTGCTATGGTTATAAGAAACAGGCTATGTGAGATGGTTTTAGGAGAAGAGGAGAGAGAGAGAGGAATAAGGAAGAAAAGAAGGAAGAAGAGAGGAAAAGAAAAGGGGGAAGGAGGAGGAAAGAAGGAAGGAATGAACCATATATCTGCCTATGACAGTGAAAATGCTGAAAATGGATTATCCAACTTTGAAAGGCTAAGAGAAAAGATTACACCAAAATTAAGGCTACTTCAAAAAAATCAATAGGTGAATCCACTTCAAGATGTAACAACAACATACCTCCAATCAGGGTGGATTAAACACATGTCCATGTAGTCATTTAAGGATTTGGTTATGTGAAAAAAAAATTCTCCTGCAATTTGACCTAAAGATTTATTACTGATGCACCTCTAAATTGAATAGTAAATATTCAGTCTGGCCTCTATCTTTAAAATCAGGGTTTTATTTATTTATTTATTTATTTTTTTGACTAATGTGACTTTTCCCTTAGGGGATAAAGCGATAGCTAGATTTTGAACTCAGATTAAGTCTTCACATAGTAATACCTCCTTTGAAATGCTCTGGCTAAAAGGCAGTCCACCTTAGAAGATGAATCCACTCCACATTTTTTATGAGGAAAACAAGAGGATGTCCTTATTTATCATAGTTGAGGCAAATCATAAAGTGAACAGTAGTACACAAAGGGCAATAATAGGCTAAGGAGTTTTCCCAGTGCTATGGAGAATGTTTATTTTCTTAGATCAGTTCAAATTCTAGAAACCAAAGAAGAAACCATTTCTATCACTCTACAGCAGAGTTGACCATGGGCTGTTTTCCCCCATGTTCCTAGAGGAATCAATGAAAATGAAATAATGGATACTGAACTTGAAAGGAGAACAGGCGAGGACTGTAAATCAGTTGTATTAACATCCCTAAGAAAGGTTTCTGAGCAAGTGTTAAAGAAACATCAGAGAGGAAGTTGGATCATACCCAAGGCTGCCATTTTCCTGGTATTGTCTTCAGTGGGTTCCAAGTCATCTGGATTCCTTTGTCAGAGGCAGATTAAGAGAAAATAAACAACTTAAAGTCACTGTTTCTGAGTAGTATAAACTTGGCTGTCAGGGATGTCCTTATAGACAAAGATACAGAGGATCTCTGAGGAATTGTGTGGCTCAGGTTAATCAGACCTAAGCAGGCTATGTGAGTGTGATCTATGAAGATTCCAGAATCTATGTCATAAGAAAGCATTAGAACTTCAGAGAGGTAAGAGGAAAGGAAGAAGAGGAACAGAAGGCTGAGAAGACGTAAAAATACTTTGGTGAATCTTGGAACTCATATAGGATATTGGAAGAGAACTTATTCTACTGGGCTCTAGAATAATTTCTAAGTTTTTGGAGATTTTGAGTCCAGAGATTATGTCTTATTCAATGATGAAAACCTTTCATAGGATAGGAACTTTTAAAATGTTTGATGATTAAAGTGAAAAAAATTCCTGTATTTAAAAATAAAGGCTTTGAAATAAATGAGAGTGAACTGAAGAAACAAGGACTTGGAGTTTGATGACAAGAGGTAAGGAGTCTGGGATGCAAAAGAGTGAGTCAGTGAATGGGATTCATAAGGCAATGTAATAAAGAGAAATAGATACTTTTTATTGAGTGTCTATTGACTACAAAGCTCTGTAGTAGGTAATTTATAAGCACAAACACATCATAATCCCCAATATCTTTATAATGAAATTTTTCAAGATGGAGACACCTGAAGTCAACCATCTAACAAATGGCAGAGTTTCTGAATCCAAAGCTCATACCATATGCACAAAGCTATATTTTGTTTCAGTATTGGAACAGCTCTGGACTATTTTGTTTTTTAAAATCAACCTTGATGGTTATAAATTCTTATTTTGTCTAGTTTTATAATTTAGGTTGATGAGAGAGGAGCCATTTAAATTTTTTACATTGAATTTTAAATTACTAGGGTTTCAATAATCATTACATATTTTAATTTTATTAAAATTTATCTATTGACACAAATTCATTCTTTTTTTGTTTGGTACTAGGGATTGAACCCAGTAGTCCTTTACCATTGAGTTATACCGCTAGCCCTTCTTATTATTTTTTTTTTATTTTGAAACAGGGTCTCACTAAGTTGCAGAGGCTAGCATTGAACTTAAAACTTCCAGCCTCAGCTTTCTAAATCGCAGGGATTATAGGTGTACACCACCACACGAAGGTACAGATTCCTTCTTTTATAAAAAAATACTTTTGTTGGTATATTAAAATTATACATAGTGATGGAATTTATTGTGGTATACTAAAATATGCATATAACATAATTTGGTCATTTTCATTCTCCAGTACCTCCCCTTTCCTTTTATTCCTCTTTCCCTCTGATCTCCATCCTCTGCTTTCTGGTCTCACTTCTATTTTTATGAGAGCTCCTATTTTTTTCTCTAATTCTAAATATGACAGAAAATGTATGACCCTTGACTTTTGAGTTTTTTTGCTTAACATGATATTATCCAGTTTCATACATTTTTCTGCAAATGTTATAGTTTCATTTCTCTTTATGACTAGTACTCCATTGTGTGTGTGTGTGTGTGTGTGTGTGTGTGTGTGTGTGTGTATATATATATATATATATATACACATATATATTACATTTTCTCTATCCATTCATCTGTTGATGAATACCTAGACTGGTTCCATTACTTGGCTGATGTGAATTGTGTTGTTACAAACGTGGATATGCATATACTGTTACAGTGTTCTGCCTTTAGTTTTATATCACTGAGGAATGATATAGCTGAGTTATTATATTGTGGCTCCTTTACTAGTATTTTGAGGAACCTCCATACTTATTTTTAAGTGGTTTTGCTAATTGATGAAATCTCAGTGCAGTTTGATGTGCATTTCCTTGACTGCTAAAACTGTTGAACATTTTTCATATATTTGTTGGCTATTTGTTCTTTTTTTTCTTTCTTTTGTTCTATTTGATTCTAAACTTAGAAGATAACATAAACTATACCAGAAGACATCTAGAGCTGGTAAACAAATTCAGCAAAGAAATAAGATAACAAAAAACTTTGGCAGTTACTCCTCTAACAGAGGATTAATATCCAATATATTATATCCAGAAATATCTTATCTTGATGTTAGTTTTGGTGGACCCTACATGAATTCTGGAGACTATGACCTTCTATTTGTACCAACATTGGTCTTCATATAGAATATCTGGTTTTAACCAGTGAATAAAACAATAATAGAATGATATTATCAGGGTTCTCTTGTGAAAATTTATTTCTTTACAAACATTACAAAAACCTATATAAAATTTTATGGTACTATTCAGAACTCTAGTGCCAAAAATATTTAGAACTGTGACTTCACCCGTTAACTTTTTTTTTACATTTTTTAAAAATTGATTTTCTAAAAAAATAAATGACAGTGAAATGCATTACAATTCTTGTTACACATATACAGCACAATTTTTTTCATATCTCTGGTTGTATATAAAGTATGTTGACACTAATTCATGTCTTCATACATGAACTTTGGATAATGATGTCTATCACATTCCACCATCCTTGCTAGTCCCCTGCTGCTTCCCTTTTCCTCCCTCCCCTATGCCCTATCTAGAATTCATCTATTCCTCCCATGTTCTTCCTCCCTACCCCACTATGAGTCAGCCTCCTTATATCAGAGAAAACATTCAGCATTTGTTTTGGGGGGATTGGCTAAATTCACTTGGCATCATCTTCTCCAACGCTATCCATTTACCTGCAAATGTTAAGATTTTATTCTCTTTTACTGCTGAGTAAAATTCAATTGTATACACAATTTTTTATGCCACATTTTTTTATCCATCATCCACTGAAGGGCATCAAGGTTGGCTCCACAGTTTAGCTATTGTGAATTGTGCTGCTATAAATATTGATGTTGCTGTGTTTCTGTAGAATGCTGTTTTTAAGTTTGGGGGGTATAGACTAAGGAGAGGGATAGCTGGGTCAAATGTTGGTTCCATTCCCAGATTTCCAAGGAATCTCCATACTGCTTTCCATATTGGCTGCAACAATTTGCAGTCCCACCAGAAATATATAAGTGTGCCTTTTTCCCCACATCCTCGCCAACACTTATTGTTGTTTATATGCATAATAGCTGCCATTCTGACTGGAATGAGATGATACCTTAGAGTAGTTTTGATTTACATTTCTCTAATTGATAGAGATTATGAGAATTTTTTCATATATTTGTTGATATATTGTGTATCCTCTTCTGAGAAGTGTCTGTTCAGATCCTTGGCCCATTCATTATTGGGTTATTTGTTTTTTCAGTGCTTAGCTTTTTGAGTTCTTTATATACCCTAGAGATAGTGCCCTATCTGATGTGTGAGAGGTAAAAATTTGCTCCTAGGATATAGGCTCTCTGTTTACCTCACATATTGTTTCTTTTGCTGAGAAGAAACGTTTTCATTTGCTTCCATCCTATTTATTGATTCTCAGTTTTAATTCTTATGAGAGTCTTATTAAGGAAGTTGGAGCATAATCCCACATGATGAAGATTAGGGCCTACTTTTTCTTGTATTAGATGCAGAGTCTCTGGTTTAATTCCTATGTTCTTGATCCGTTTTGAGTTAAGTTTTGTGCATGGTGAGAGATAGGGGTTTAATTTCATTTCGTTGCATGTGGATTTCCAGTTTTCTCAGCACCATCTGTTGAAGATGCTATGTTTTCTCCAGTGCATGTTTTTGGCATCTGTGTCTAATATAAGATAATTGTAATTTTTGGGTTAGTCTGTGTGTCCTCTATTCTGTACCATTGGTCTACCAGTCTGTTTTGGTGCCAATACCATGCTGTTTTTGTTACTATTGCTTTCTAGTATAGTTTAAGATCTGGTATAGCGATGCCTGCTAAGGATTTCCTTAGCTTTGCTGTGTCTCTTATTTTTCCTGATGAATTTAATGATTGCTTTTCTATTTCTATGAAGAATGCCATTGGGATTTTGGTCAGAATTGCATTAAATCTGTATAGTGCTTTGGAAGTATGGTCATTTTGATAACATTAAATTCTGCCTATCCAAGAGCAAGGTAGATCTTTTCACCTTCTTATGTATTCTTTATTTCTCTCGTTAGGGTTCTGTAGTTTCTATTGTTTAGATCTTTCACCTGCTTTGTTAAATTGATTCCCAAATATCTTATTTTTTTGAGGTTTTTGTGCATGGGGTAGGGTAGTTTTTCTCATTTCCTTCTCAGAGGCTTTGTCACCAATATACAGGATTGCTTTTGACTTATGGGTGTTAATTTTATATTCTGCTATTTTGATGAATTCATTTACTAGTTGTAGAAGTTTTCTGATAGAGTTTTTTTGGGTCCTCTAGGTATAGAATCATATAGTCAGCAAATAGTACTAATTTAAGTTCTTCTTTTCCTATACATATCCCTTTGATTTCTTTCATCTGTCTAATTGCTCTGGGCCAGTGTTTCAAGAACTATGTTGAATAGAAGTGGTGGAAGAGGGCATCCCTGTCTTGTTCCAGTTTTTAGAGGGAATGCCTTCGATTTTTCTTCATTTAGAATGATGTCGGCCTGAGGCTTAGCATAGAGCATACATAGCCTTTATAATGTTGAGATATGTTCCTGTTATCCCTAGTTTTTCTAGTGTTTTAAACATAAAGGAGTGCTGTGTTTTGTCAAATGCTTTTCCTGCATCTATTGAGATGATCATATGATTCTTATCTTTAAGTCTAGTAATGTGATGTATTACATTTATTGATTTTTATATGTTGAACCAACCTTGCATCCCTGGGATGAATTCCAATTGATCATGGTGCACAATCTTTTTGTATTCAATCTGCCAGAATTTTATTGAGAATTTTTGTATCTATGTTCATTAGAGATATTGTCTAAACTTTTCTTTCTTTGATGTGTCTTTGTCTGGTTTTGGGATCAGGGGGATATTCATCTCATAGAATGAGTTTGGAATTACTGCCTCTTTTTCCATTTCCTGAAATAAATTGAAGAGTATTGGTATTAGTTTTTCTTTAAAGGTCTTGTAGAACTCAGCTGGGTATCCATGTGGTCCTGGGCTTTTCTTGGTTGGTAAGCTTTGGATGGCTCCTTCTATTTCCTCACTTGATATTGGTGTGTTTAAATTGTGCATATCTTCCTGATTCAATCTGGGCAAATCATATGACTTAAAAAATTTTTTCAATGCCTTTAATGTCTGCTATTTTAAAGGAGTATAAGATTTCAAAGGAATTTCTAATTATCCTCTGTATTTATGTAGTGTCTGTTGTTATATTACCTTTTTCATCATGTATGCTGGTAATTTGAGTTCTCTCTCTTGTTCTCTTCATTAGTGTGACTAAGGGTCTGTCAATTGTATTTATTTTTTCAAAGAACCAACTTTTAGTTTTGTCAAATTTTTCAATTGTTTCTTTTGTTTTGATTTCATTGATTTCAGATCTAATTTTAATCATTTCTTGCCTTCTCCTACTTTTGCTGCTGGTTCATTCTTCTTTTTCTAGGACTTTGAGATGTAGTTTGAGGTCATTTATTTGTTGACATTTTTTTAAGGAATTAACTCCATGCAATGAATTTTCCTCTTAGTACTGCTTTCATAGTGTCCCAGAGATTTTGATATGTTGGGTCTATATTCTCATTTACCTCTAAGAATTTTTTGAACTCCTCCTTGATGTCTTCTGTGACCCATTGTTAATTCAGTAGCATATTTTTTAGTTTCCAGATGATGGAGAAATTTTTATTTTTTATTTTGTCATTAATTTCCAATTTCCTTCCATTATGGACTGATAAAATGCATGGTACTATCTCTACTTTTTAAATATTTGCTAAGAGTTGCTTTGTGGCATAGTATTTGGTCTATTCTAGAGAAGGATCAATATGCTGCTGTTATCAATATGCTATCTATAGTTTCTTTAATCAACTTTTGTTTGGAAGTTCTATCCAGTGGTGAAAGAGGTGTGTTAAAGTCACCAAGATTATTGTGTTGTAGTCAATTTGACTCTTGAACTTGAGAAGAGTTTGTTTGTTGAACATAGCTGCACCATTGTTTGGGGCATATATATTTATGATATGTCTTGTTGGTGAATGGTTCCCTAGAGGAGTATGTAATGTCCATCTTTATCCCTTTTGATTAACATTGGCTTGACGTCTACTTTATTTGATATGAGTATGGAAACCTCTGTTTGCTTCCATTGTCCATGTGAGTGGTATGATTTTTCCCAACCTTTCACATTTAGTTTGTGTATATCTTTCCCTATCAGATGAGTCTCCTGTAAGCTGCATATTGTTGCGCCTTTTTTTAAAATACAATCTGCTATCCTATGTCTTTTGATTGGAGAGTTTAAGCCATTAACATTTAGGATTACTATTGAGACATGTTTTGTATTTCCAACCATCTTTGTTTATTTTTGTTATTTTACTTGGTTTTACTCTTTGATTAGTTTTTCCTTTAGTAAATTATCTCTCTCTCTCCTGATTTTCATTGCTGTTTTTCATTTCCTTTTCATGAAATATTTTGTCAAGGATATTTTGTTGTGCCATTTTTCTAGCTATAAATTCTTTTAACTTTTGTTATTTCATCTTCAAATCTAAAGCTTAATTTTGCTTGGTACAAGATTCTTGGTTGGTACCCATTATCTTTCAGAGTTTGATATATGTCGTTCCAGGACCTTCTAGTTTTCAGGGACTCTGTTGAAAAATCTGCCATTATTTTAATTGGTTTACCCCTGTATGTAATCTTATTCCTTTCTCTTGTGGCTTTTAAAATTCTCTACTTAGGGGCTGGGGATGTGGCTCAAGCGGTAACATGCTTGCCTGGAATGCACTGGGCACTGGGTTCGATCCTCAGCACCACATAAAAATAAAATAAAGATGTTGTATCCACCAAAAACTGAAAAATAAATCTTAAATCTCTCTCTCTCTCTCTCTCTCTCTCTCTCTCTCTCTCTCTCTCTCTCCTTAGTCGGTATGTTGGGCTTTTTCATTATAATGTGCCTTGGTGTGGGTCTGTTGTGATTTTGTACACTCAGTATTCTGTAGGCTTTTCATGTTGCTCACCTTCCTTTTCAGCTCTATGGGTCTGGTGTGTTACTGTTTTTACCCTATAGATTTGTAGTGCTCCTTTAGAGTTCTATGATCTCTTCTTTGTGGGAAAGGACAATGTTAACAAGTCCCAATATCAACAATATATAACCTACATTATTAAGACATTTACAGTTTAGTCTTAATGTCCAGAAATGTTGGTTTTCAATTATTATTTAAAATATAATGAATAGTTTCATAAAAAAAGATTTACAGTTTCTGGTAGTGGACAGTGAACTGGGGGTCAGGCATTGGATGATATGTTGACGGGAGAAGATGTGAGGGTATAAAGTTAATATATCTTAGGAAATGTGAAGAAGAAATATAGTGAAGAGGGCGAGAAGCAGGAGAATAGATAGGAGGCAATTTGTGGTAGATAATTATATGGGTAGACAGGAGAGTACATAAAACAAACACACATACATATTTAGAAAAATATAGGATGTTAAAATAGTATAATTTGGAGGATGAAGGAAGAAAAAAGAGAAAAAAAGGAAAGAAAGAAAGAAAAAGAAAAAGAATGAAAAAAGCAAAAAAGAAAAAAGGACTTATGCAATTCCTCTATATGATATTATTCTGGTGATTCAGTCCTCAAAGTCCTATTTCATGCAAAGTTCTTGGTTTTACATATGTTGAGGATATGAGGGCCAGAGGATAGAAGGGTGGAAGAGGAAAAAAAGAGGAAAAAAATACTCTTAGAGATCCATTTCTTTCTTTTCTCATCTAGTAGATGGGGTTGTCTCATCCAGTAGGTGTCTCTGCCCTCAGGATTGTTTAGGTAACCAGGGTGTGAAGATTGGACATGATATGGAATGTCTGGAAGCGGGGAGTGCTCACCCCCCCAGTTCCAGTAGGGAAATAGCACCATGGCCCCCAGTATTATCTCCCTCTCTTGCCTGGAGATTTCCCAGATCCTAATCTCTCTGTTATGCTCCAGACTTTAGTCCCCTCCCCTCTCTTACTTATTAGGTCCCAACTGGGGAACCTCTCTCCCCCAGGTGGGCAGCGCCCTGTTCACACTGCACTCCTGTTCAACTGAGACCTGTTGTTGTGTTGGGTGGTGACTTGCCAACATAACACCATTGGGGAGGGGGAGAAATTGGAAATCAGGTACCTGCTCGCCATGCCCACCACAAAATGATGAGGAAGGTTTTCCAATATGGAGGCAGTCTGCTTCCAGCACTGAGGTGTATGGTAATGTGGGAGGAACTGGATGATGGCCTTGTACTGTGGGTAGGTAGCAGCTGAGTGACCTGTGTGGGAGCAGCACACAGTCTGGAGTTCTGCAGAGGTGCTGATAGGTGTTTCTGCTAAGCCACTTGTGAGTCATGCATGAGCTACAACTGCTTGTTTGGGACTGGAGCTGGAGACTTATTCAAGCCCAGAGGCTCTGATTTCTGTGTGGGTGGTCGCAGTGCTGGTGATTTCTGTGAAAATCCACTGGCCCCTGGAGATTCAATCTGGGAATTGTCCCCACCTAATATGGTGAGAATGTTGAGTCAACATGGTGGAGGTCTGCTTTCAGCACCATGGTTTCTAGTGAGGTTGGGGGTGCTGGGCAATGGCACTGTGCTGTGGGTATGTAGCAGCTGAGTGACCTGCATGGAAGCAGAGTGAAGTCTTGGCGATCTGCAGATGTGTTCATAGGTGATTCTGCTAAGGCACTCCCCAAGCCTTGCATGGGCTAGAACTTTGGGCTTTGGGTCCTGCTCGAATTCCAGGTGTTGTACTAGAATGCTGAGACCTATAGCCCTGTGAGGGTCACAGCTCTGGTGATTTCTGTGGAGAGCAGCTGTATAGGGGTCCTCTAACACTCAGAGATGCAGTATTTCAACTAGGTGAGATCTGGATCACAGAGCAACACAGAATGCTGCCTTCCCTCTGGTCCATCATCTTGAAGCTTGGTCAGTTTCATTCCACTGTTTGAAGTTGATGCATTTTTTTTAAGAGAAAAAAAAAATATATATATATATATTTCCTCTAAAACTATATATATATCCTCTTAAAAAATACATCAAGCTTCAAGATATATATATATATATATATATATATATATATATATATATATATATAATGAATTACACGGAGAAAAAAAAATGTAGACTTGGAATTATCTCCCAGTTTGTAGAAGCACACGTCCATCTCAGAATAATGAATTTTCTTTTTTTAAGCAATAAGTTCCCATATTGCACTGTGTCTACAATTCCAATTCCTATTATCAATAATTTGATTACAAATTATGAATTATGCCATGATTCTTGTTCAGTTCTCAGTAGTTCTCAGATTTAAAGTTTGTTTTAAATGCTAAAGAAAGACTTTAGCATTTAAAACTACATGTTGTTTTATGATTCTTCAACATATTCTTTACTCAGTTAAAATTCTAGTTCTATTCATCTTTTCCCTCATAAATATTATTTCCTTTATTTTAGTGGCTTTTCTATTCTGTAATTTTCTTCTCCATATCTCTCTGGTTATAAAATTCAGAATTGAATGTAACTTCCCAATTGGTGATAAAAGGACATTTTATTATTTGCTCTGACTCTCAGATTTTATTTTTATGTAATTTTTTAGAATTTATATATGACAGCAGAAGGCATTACAATTCTTATTACGTATATAGAGCACAATTTTTCATATCTCTGGTTGTATACATAGTATATTCACACCAATTCATGTCTTCATACCTGTACTTTGGATAGTAACGATCATCACATTCCACCATCATTAATTACCCCATGTCCCCTCCCTTCTTCTCTAACCCCTCTACCCTATCTAGAGTTCATCTATTCGTCCCGTGCTCCTGCTCCCTATCCCACTATAAATCAGTCTCCTTATGCCAAAGAAAACATTTGGCATTTGGTTTTTTGGGATCGACTAATTTCACTTAGCATTATTTTCTCTAACTCCATCCATTTACCTGCAAATGCCATGATTTTATTCTCTTTTATTACTGAGTAATATTCCATTATGTATATATGCCAAATTTTTTATCCATTCATGAAGTTGATGTATTTTCTATAGCAATAATATAACACTTTAATGGGTAATTAGAAAAAAAATGATACAAACAAATTCTGATTGATTCAGAATAATTAAACAACAGACCATTCTTATTAACCTAAGGGCCTGATTATTTAATTTTTAAGTACAAATAATATACTTTATTTCATCCCTGAAAATGAAAACAAGAAGCAAAACTGTCCACATCTTGCCAGAGAGACCAATTATTTCAAACTTCACCTGGCAATGGTATATAATTAATTTCTTCACGTAAAGGTACAGAAAATACAGTTTGGAAATTATATTTAATGGAATAATATTTTGATTATTTAAATTGCAAGTGACTTACTGAAAACTCAAATATTGTTAAGCAAAATTTAATCTTTGACAGTTCATCAGACATAACTTTCCTATGTTCATATATGAATACATGACCAGTGAAACTCCGTATCACATACAACTGCAAAAATGGGGTCCTAATTAGAATAAGTTATACTACACATATGTATAATATGTAAAAATATATTCTATCATGTGTATCTAAATAGAACAACAAGAAAAGCATTCTGTAGCTCAAATGTATCCCATTGATAGCAATGTAGAACAAAAGCAGAATGACTTCCCATTTTTATTGATTGAAAGACTTTATATTGTTAATATTGCATTAGTCCTGAAAATTATACACAGGTTTAATGTGAATATATTGTTCAAATGTGTTCTGGCTCTTAGTAACTTAACAGATATCACAGTCCTGACAGCTGAATGGTTAAACACTTGCAACTGAGTGTTTTTAATAAATTCTCACAGAATAGGGCTTTCCGGAGGAAGCATGTTCTGAGCTAGGTCAAATTATGATAATACCCTGTGAATGGTGATTCAGGGAGCTGTAAAACAGGTCAAATATGACAATGTTCAGGTTGCTCACGGGTGTCTAAGTTTTTCACCTACCATGGTTTCAAGACTTTTAAAGGCAACCATGGAGTTGGAGAGCAAGTGATGGGAGTAGACTAAGTTGAAATGTACAAATGCATATTGTTTTTATAGAAAGTCAGCAAGTTTGTTGAATAAATTAATTGGATAGCTACAGATATTTTGTTAATTTCCAGAGTTCAAATTTGAGAATTTTGTCAGTACCTTGCTTTTATGGAGACCTTCACTATTCAAGAAGTTCTGCCCTTTTTGCAAATTTATACAGTGACATTTGAATATTTCTCTGACATTTCTAAATAATGACAGTGAGACATACCAAGAATAGGGCCATTCTTTGTTTTGGGTTTTGAGCAACTTGCCCATGAAGCCAGGCCATCCTGAGCACATGCATTCCATGGGGGAATGGAATTCCATGCTTCGTATATATGAAGCATGTCAAAGATTAATGTAAAAACACATCAATATGATAGGTGGAGTGTTACATCTGAGCCTACCACACAGAATTGGCATTCTGTAGCTGTCAATATTTTCCATTCCAAAGTTACAATTCTTTCCATATGCAAGAGTCACAAAAAGAAACCAAGTCTGTTTTTTTTGTTTTGTTTTGTTTTTTGTTTTTTGTCTTTTTTATCAGCTTGAAACTAGGATGGCTGTTGCGTGCTCTATAATGATCGTCAGCTAAATATTTTCTTTTCTTTTTTGTTACCAGGGATTGAACTGAGGGGTGCATTACCACTGAGCCACATTCAGCAGCCTTTTTAAATATTTTATTTGGAGACAGGGTCTTGCTAAGTTGTTTAGGGCCTTACTAAGTTGCTTGATGCTGCCTTGAACTTGAGATTCTCCTACCTCAGCCTCCTAAGCTTTTGGGATTATAGTCATGCACCACCTTGCCCAGCTCAATGAAATAGTTTCAATTAATGTTGACATAATATGGTATCCGAATTCCTTAAATTTTGTTGTGTGGCTTTGTGCTTTGTAGCCAATTATAATGGTATATTGTTTGCTTTAAGTATGATTAGGAACTCCAAAGGATATTTGTTCAAAGTTTGCTTCCCATTTTTTACCAACTTTTGCTTTGGATTTCACTGTATGTTAATTTAAATTGAGTTTTAGGTTTTTATTAGTTTTATATAATATTATTTATTTAAATTCAATGTTCTTAGTTTTTTGAGAATAAATTTCACTTCATGAAATAATTCATCATTAATCATTAACTCTTAGTTCTTTCTAAGAATCTATACTGAAAAAACACCATGTATTTACATATTTATGTACCTTTAGGATTTTTAAATTTGTAGGTGCTGCATTTTTTTCTTTTTATTTTAAGGATATGAAGGGATATTTATATTAAGGATACTTTATATTAAGGATATGAAAAGTTGTTGTCAGCAAACCAACTTTAAATATTGTAAAAATGTGTGGTAAAATTTCTTAACATTATTCCATAAATTTTGGTTGAGAATTTACTATTTTACTCTTGCACATTCTTTATGAGGAAATGCAATTCAAGATTGTACTTAGAAACCTACATTTCTAACAACAGAGTATGAGGGTTCTCTTTTCTCTGGACCCTTGCCAAACATTTGTTATCTCTCTTCTTTTTTTTTAATGATATCCATTCTTATAGATGTGAGGTAGTTTCTGAGGTAGTATCTCATTGAAGTTTTAATTTGTATTTCCATGATATTCCCTTTTGTATACATGTGATGTTAAGCACCTTTTCATATACCTTTTGGTCATTTTTATGCTTTGTTGGAAAAATGCCTGTTTAAGTCTTTGTCTATTTTTTCTGAGTTTTAACAGTGTTTTAAAAATTTTGGATACTAAATATGTGATTTCCAAATATTTTTTTCCTAGCTTGTAGGTTCCTTTTACATTTTGTTGACTATTTCCTTTTCTGTGTAGAAAATTTTCAGTTTGATATAGCTTGAGCTTTCAGTCTGATGACTGAAAAAAGCATTAATAAGGCCGATGTCAAGGAGCTTTCCCACTATAGACATTGTTGGTAGTAATGTAGATTGATGCAGATATTATGGAAAGCAGTATGGAGATTTCTGAAGAAGTTTAAAAGAGAACTAACATATGATTCAGCAATCACATTTTTGGGTACACACCCAAAGGAGATAAAATCTACACCTCATTAAGTATATCTGCAGCCCCATGGTTATTGCAACATAACTCATAATATCCAAGAAAGAAAATGTAGTGTGTGTGTGTGTGTGTGTGTGTGTGTGTGTGTGTGTAAAAGGAGATCCTGCCATTTGCCATCAAGGAATGGACTTGGAGGACATCATGTTAGGTAAAATCATCCAAGACAAAGAAAGAAAGATATTGCATGACTTCACTTATCTGTGGAATCTAAAAAGAAAAGAGAGATAGGGAATAAAATAGTGGTTACCATGGATGACACAGGTAGGGATGAAATAGGAAGACTTAGATCAAAAGACAAAAAAAAAACAGCAGATGGTAAGATGAACAGGTCTAGTGATCTAATTTTCAACCTTAAGACTACAGTTAATAAAAGTGTATTAAATTGTAGCTGCTCTTGACATAAAAAAGTAAGATGTGAGATGATGGATGCACTAATTCACTGCACTATAGTAATCATTTTAATATCATGTAATATTTAATATGTTGTAAAACTCACATGTATCCGATAAAATTTATTATTATTAATTATGATGATAGTTTAAGAATCTGACCTCTAATGTAAGGGAAGTAATTTTTCTATGAGAAGATTTTTAAAAATGCTTCAGTGGCAGTGAACTCATGAACTCTTTGCAGGCATATTCAATATTGAGAACAGGTCTTATCATTAAATTACTTCCATATATAGACTCAAATATGACCCTTCAACTTCAATCAGTTATTTCTAATCCTTAACAACTGAAATAACTGAAGACAGATAGATACTAGTTTCTACTATGAATTTTAAATAAGAGCATTCAGAACTTTTATAATTTGGGGAATTGTATACTTGATGGACTGCAGTTTCCCAAAATTGCTCTTAAATGGTGTTGCCTAGAATTAAATGAATGAGTTCCCATCAGAAATAAACAGTAAACAATAGTGTGAGACTCACATACCTTTGTCTTCGATTCTGATACTACAATTGGAGGGCAGATCCTGCTCATCTCTGTTTTTTATTGCTATTCAGGATCCATGTCAAAATCCATTACAATAGTAGACAGTTCCCTTAAGATATCATGACTTTACATACTTACAACATACTACTTTCATGATGTTCCCTTTTGAATACATAAATAATGAAGAATACCATACAGCATTGGAGAAAGATATCTGCAATGACAATGTCTACATTTTCTACTTTGATATGGGATTCTGAACAATTAATGCCAGAGAATTTCCTTGTTTAACATCCAGGCCAGCATTATTTTGGTTTCAAAGTGGGAGTTTTATTCATAACATCAAGTAAAATTTAAGCATAGAACTATATTTCAGTCTGTGTAGATGGAGTTGAGGACCTCATTATTCCTAAGTAACACATGGAGGTAGATTATAGCAGTCACTTATAGAATTGAATATTTCAGGTTCAGATCGAGGTTAGAGAGGTACTTCTTACATGGATTGTAAGGGATTTCTGGGTGTGGTCATCTCATGGTAAATGCAGGAGTTCATCTCAAGCTTTAGATCTGCTGTAGTCATTTTGCTGTTTTCTGGGCAGAGATTAGAAAGGTAGGTTCTCAGACCAAATCACGTGCGGTATGTATTTTTAGAGTGTCTGTGATTTCAGAATGAATTTTATATTTTTAAATCATTGAAGAAATGAGAACAAGAGGAATGTTTCATAGTAAAAATTATATGAAATTCAAATTTCTTTAATTCAGTTGTGCTCACTCATATGTGTATGGTCTAAGACCACTTTTGCACTAAAACAGCAGAACTGAGTAGTCGCAGCCAAGATTTCTATAGTACAATGATACAATTATAACTCAACATTATTTTGAGTAGCTCAACTGTGTGGCACCCCAACATCTGTTCTTATATCTTTGTCTTCTTATTACCACAGAATTCCAACCATGTCAAAACAAGAAGTTAAAATTGGACTTTCTAAGGGTATATTGGAGTTCGGATTAATCTATTTCTGTGTTAATTGTATTTTTTATGCAGTGGCACTGTGACTAAAGAATATAATAAATGCTCATCACAATATTCTCAAATTATTGTGAAACAACAATAAAAAGTAAGAAAAATTATAAAATTGGCAGAATTTCTTCATGAAAAGGAGGCTGCGGTAAAAGTAAATTTTTTGCCTCACTTTTTAAACAAACTAAGCCACTGACCAGTGGTGAGTTAAAATGTGTTTGATTGAAGAAATATCTCCTGAGAAAATAAGCTTTAGTTTTTTAATGAGAACATTGTTTTTCCAGTTGAAGACTTTGGGAGAAATGTCATTAATCAATGAAGAAATCAAGGCATCATTTTTCTCACCTCTGATTCTGATCTTTAACTTGTAAAGTCTACATACAAATATCTTTAATATAAATGCTGCACATTTAAAACAGATTTTTTTCTTCCGAAAACAATAATGTGCTTTTATGTGATATTCAGATTATTTAGTTTGAAGGAAAATTGATATAAATAATTGCAATAAATTCCAAGAACTAAAGTAATGGAGATGAATCTTTATTTCATCTGTCTGTAATATTACTCAGTAGTCTCTACTGCTTTCACTTATATTTTATCTTTCTTCTGTATTCAGACCAACAATTCTCTATTTCTTGGCCAAATTTCTGATGGGGAAAACTGAAGTTGCTTACATAATCACTGTTGGTACCATTTGAGATGGAGTCTGCTAGTCCTTCAGGTGTCCTCCTAGTGAAGGGTCCCCTCATAGATTGGTTTCTTTGGTTTTAAACCCAATCTCCTCCCTCCAAAAGTAACCAGATCTTATCTCTCAAGTACAGTAAATTTTTTCTCCCAGTATCATACTATAAATGATCTGGTAAAATTCAACAACAATGATCTATTGCTAATTCAGAAGCTCATTATTCAATTAGTATTCTTGAAATTTCTAAAGCAGTTGTAGCATTTACCACTCCATTCTTCTTTGAGTGTAACATGATTTGTTTCTTTTCTACATTTCCTCTTACCTACCTAACTCGCATTTCTATGACTTATTTTTTCTACTTCTATTTTTTTCTACTACTGAAAATAACTAACTTTGCCATTGAACACAATGAGAAAATTTTTATTAATCTTTAAAATCAATATTTGCAATTGTTTTCAATCTCCAAACAATATATAATCATCACTGAGGAAGATAACATGGTGATTCTATTTCATTTCCTATTATGTTTTTATATATACGTACACACACACACACACACACACACACAAACACGTACTTTTAGATTCAAAAGAGATTGATTAAAAATAGAAAGATGCCTCTGTATAGGACATGGTCTTCGTACAAAAGAATAACACAAGAGAAACTTGCCTCTAGACTCCAACTGTTCTCCTGAAACAAACAAACAACAACAACAAAAAACCCAAATGTTCTTTTCTTTACCCCAAATTTACAATTCTCTCTTAAAATAGTCTACTTCCATCCTTTTCCATTTGTCATTAGAAAGTCATTTACTTTAAAAATATAACCAGAAATTGGTACTTGAGAAATGTGATATTGACTTTTTTTTAAAAAAGAAACTACTTATCTTTTAAACTGAGCTCCAGTACCAAGCAGTTCTAGATCCAGTGTGATCAAAGAAAACTACAGATTCACCCCTTCCTTGGAAATTGTTTCTGTATTGAGAAGCTCAAATATGGTCCTTATTATTCTTAACACAATGATAAAATGTTTTAGGAGGGGAAAGGTCCCTTGAGATCATATAGAGGCTTATCATTTTCATGTGGTTCATTCGAGATGAAATAATAAAAAATGATCATGATCATAATTGCAATACTGATCGGGCATAATTTATTCCAAGGTGTATATTTGAAAAAGAAAGCCTAGAAATTTTTATGGTTGATTCAAAGACCAAAATTATCAACCCAGATTCCTGTTAATGGGTGAATGGACTACACACACACACATACACACACAATGGAGTTCTACTCCACCATAAAAAAGAATGAAATTATGGCATTTGCCAGTAAATGGATGGAAACGGAGAATATCATGCTAAGTGAAATAAGACAAACTCAGAAACTCAAAGGTCAAATAATTTCTCTTATATGCAGAAGCTAGAGTAAAATAAAGGAAAGGGGGCAGGAAGAATAGGATAATATAAAGAAGCAATCAAATGTAAACTAACAGATGAGTGAAAGGAAGTTTGAATAGAGGAAGAATTGGAAAGGAGAAGTAGAATGGGAGGGAAAGAGGAGATCATTAACTCTGAAATTAATTTCCAGTCATGCGTGAGTTTGGATGAATCCAACTATTATGTATAAATATAAAGCTCTAATGAAAAAAAATCAGTGCTGCTCTTGTTAGTTTTTCCCTTTCAAATGCTACACATACAGCCAAACTCAGGTCTACTCTGAAGACCAGAAGTCCTCCATCTCTTTTGAGAGAGGGAACACTGAGGTGATTCTGTGAACAGCTTGGGAATTGACTTGTGACTTGGTGAGGTTGAGAAGGATCTCTTTTCCTGGGGTAGACAATGACCAGAGTGAGAAGAGACAGGTGTTTTTTCTCAGAGGAAGCTGTGAAACTACAAGCAATTGAGAGTTCGAATATCTAGGGAAGAATTCTGTGAAATCGTATGCTACTCTGCTTGATGGCCAGAATTAAACTTCCCTCATTCATAAGGTACATCTTATGATTTCGTCAAATGATGATTTATTTTCCAAACACAAAAGTCTAATAGTTTACTCACAGTTTCATATATCAGCTTTTTCAGTACTTACTTAGAAGCATAATCACTATAGACTGGAGCTCTACTTTACTCCTAAAATTTCACTTTAAAATGTTTTTATTAGTATTAATAGTATTAATAGTCTTTTAGAATTCCACAGTAATGTGTTCTTTAAAATAAGCTCTGTTTTATCATTCTTCATGTTTGCAGCAGGTACAAGGGTGTCTGTTTTCAATCCTAAAATGTCATTTTCCCCTACCTTTGGAATGTCAATATCACAGTCCTCAAGTGCCAATTTCTGGTTATATATTTAAAAAAATGACTTTCTAATGACATATGGAAAAGGATGGAAATATTATTACTTTAAGAAAGTCAGAATTGTGAAGTTGGAGTAGACAAAAGAACAAAATTCAGATTATGCACGAAGCATCAAAGAGAGGAAGAGGAGAAAAATATCATATATATTTTCATGTATAAATTATATATAATATATAAAAGCAAAGATGCTTCTTATCTTTGACACTATATTTTTGTGTATGTGTATGTATGTGTATATATTCTATACACACACACACACACACACACACACACACACACACATATATATATATATATATATATATATATATATTATATGTATTCAAAAATTAGAGTGCACTAGTAGAAGTGAGGAAGGAGAGTAAGGTGGAAGAGAAAGCACTATCTTATGGGAGACCACTTAGTGAACAAACAATTCAGAGACAGCTAAGAGAATGAAAATAAATAAGATGTCACATTGACAGGATTGAGAATGACAGATTCAGCTCTCAAGTTCTGTACCTGGGATCTGCTCTTTGTGGTTTAAAAGCTTTTCTTAGAGGTACTGGACATATAGGCTCATATATGCCTATACACAAGCACACAAGTAATAGAACTAAAAACTCATCTTCATATTTCCCATGCTTCATGGATAATTTCTGTGGTGACCTTTCAGCTGAGTCACCATCCCTGGAAGGAATCAGTGTTGCCCCTGGCGCTCAAGAAATTCCCACCTATGTTCTTATCTGTGTTCCCAGAGAGGGGAATATCTGTGCTCTCTGTACAAGCAGAAGGAAGACCTCAGTGGCAATATCTCTGGGCCAGAAAAAAGCTCAGTCTCACAATCCAGGCTTTGCAGCCAAATGAAGTAAGGAATTAACCCACAAGCAGGGAAGGAGACTCTGGATTCTGGAATTCACAGGTCATCCTATTTAGTTTGAAGGATTTATTTGCTCATTTAAATGCATGTGCAAATAATCACACACACACACACACACAGAATTCTCAATACATAAATGATAGATTTCTATGTTGTCTTTTTAATCTCCATGCAAATTAACCTTAATGATAATGTCTAGTGCTGAAAGGAGAATTTTTATGTTCACTTTACCAATTATGTGGACCTATAAAATCAAGATATGGTTCTATAGAGTAACCAATTGATTCTGGATTATTTCTTTTTTCTCAAAATGTCATCCACTGATTCAATTCCCCTTGCTCCAACACTACTCTTCTGCAGATTCTTTGACCTTCTATACCCTGATGATTTAGTGATCTTTTTTATATACGTTCTGTGTTGAACCTAGATTGTGCCTCTGGGTGCTGTTTTTATCTTTCTAATCCTTACATTAGTCTATGTGGCTCTTCAGTGGAATCTTCTACTACTTACCATTTGATTACCTGCTTTAACCAAACCAGCCTTCTTGTCATTCCATGAATATACCACGTTCTTCGTGCTATCCTTTCCCTCTGCTTTGAACACTCTTCTTCCAGAATTTGCACAACTCTTCCCTGAGTTCTCTTGGTCTTTATCCAAGATTTTCTCTGGACAAGAGGTCCAAAGTTGCCACCCTTTTTCAATCCTTGTACTACTGTAATTTTTTTCTTAGTGTTTGTCATCCTTTAATTCTTTTCATAATTAACTTATTTAAAAATTTTTTTGTCCTTTTCCTTCCATGAGAATTCCTTAAATGTTGGAATTTGGATCTGCTTCCTTCACTTTTCCATACTCACAGTCCCTTTATAGAGCATGACTCAATACATTTTTATTAATTTTTATTAATTTTTATTAATTATTTTTATTAATCCAAAATATTGGATTAATTTTAATTAATTTTTTTTTATTTACTGATCTAGTCAGAACCTCTAATAGACTTTAGAATAGATAAGTCAATATTTGCAAACTTAATCTGTTTTTTGTTGTTTTTGTTATTCGCATCTGGCTTATTCTTTTGGCCTTTGAGTTTTCTGCTGCATTAAGTAAAGATTCCAAGCTCCAGAACTCAGGTCTTCTTTCCTTTCCAGCCAATCACAATCACGTTCGAGGGGCAAATTATAAAGGGCACTTAACACAGTGATGTTACAGAGCAATATCTCACAAAAATATTTGTATTTGTTAATAGAATTATGTGCATATCATATTGTGCTTGCTTATTTATTAGTATCTTTCTTATTATTCTTAGCCCCATTTTAATTTCAGTGGATTTTACAGTGCCTAAATTAATAGTTACTTAAAAATAATAATTTTATTAATGACTTCTCAATTAATGAAGGGTAAATAAAAATGCTCACATCAGATTTTTTCTGTTTCTTTTCTTGGTCTCTCATAAATCATGCTTATATCCATCTGTTCTCAAGGAAATTAAAAATAATCATGATGACCATCTGAGGACTCTAATGTTTTCATGTTGTCATGGTCAGTGTACTGAAGCTAATTACAAGTTCCTGCCTCTTTTCTCTCCTTTTCAATGTTTTTTTCTCATATTTTCTTGCTTCTGATTTTGTTCAGTGATCCTGGAAAACAAGCAATTGTTATATCTGTGAAATTAAAAATATCAAGTGTAAATGAAGGATTGGCCAGAGAGGGGTAGTTATGCCTTAGAAATGTTGATCTTTTTCACTCTATAATTCTGTTTCATGTAAATAGTACACACCCTTGAAATGAGAACATAAAATTTCTGTTGCAAACATAAAAAATTGTAAGTAGAGTTGTCCATCTCTTCAGTGACAATCAAGGGAAAGATTTAAGGAGAGGGTCAAACAATGTAGAGGAAAGATAAATTCTTAAATTTTGTAGGAATGTTGAAGGAATTTTCTTTCAGCCCTCCATGTGTTGTGTTTTAGCCCTCTCAGTTCTCCTCCATATTTCCACATAGAGAATAACCACTCTTCTGATCTTTTGGAGTTTTAATGTAGTTTGTTACAGAGAATTATTTTTATAATAGAAAACTACCAGAGACAGAGGACCCCACAAAACAAGTTTTGAATCCTTGAATAGTTTTCTATGAAGTCAGGTTTTTTTGGGGGGTGGGGTACCAGGGACTGAACTCAGGGGCACTCAACCACTGAGCCACATCTCCAGCCCTATTTTGTATTTGGAGACAGGGTCTCACTGAGTTTCTTAGCGCCTCACTGTTGTTGAGGCTGACTTTGAACTTGTAACCTCCTGCGTCAGCCTCCTGAACCTCTGGAATTACAGGCATGTGCCGCTGTGCCTGGTTTATTAAGTCAATTTTGATGGAAATTTTCATATTACCCCCAAATTAAAAATATTTTAGTTACAAATTCCTCATTCTTATATATACTATCTCTTTCCTTACCATGATAGTGGTTTAGTTGGGTTTAACTTTGTATATTTTATTTTTTATTTTTGGCACCAGGGGTTGAACCAAGGTGCTTAACCATTGAATCACATCCCCAGATCTTTTAAAAATTTTTTGAGTCATGGTCTTATTAAGTTGCTTAATGCCTTGCTAAATTGCTGGGGCTGGTTTTGCACTTGTAATCCTCCTAGTTCAGTCTCCCCAGCCACTGGGATTACAGATGTGTACCACTGTTCCTGGCTTAACTTTTTATATTTTAACAACTAGCTATAATTTGCCTATTATATGTAATTAGAGAGGTAAGTTTTAAAATGAACTATAATTTTTTTTGGTTCTGGTGATTGAATCCAGAGGTACTTAACCATTGGGCCTCATCCCCCCTTTTAATATTTTATTTAGAGACAAGGTCCTGCTAAGTTGCTTGTGTCCTTGATAAATTACTGAGGCTGTCTGAAACTCTCAATCCTCCTGCCTCAGCCTCCCAAGCTGCTGGGATTACAGGCATGTGCCACCATGACCAGCTTACAAATTTCTTATACTGTTTAAAACTCAAGTGGTAATGTTGGAGGAAGTAGATGCATGCTCTGATTTAAACAATAAAAAGTGTATGCATATATTGAACCATCACATGGTACCTTAAATATGAACAATGTTTATGTTTTATATATCAGCTAAAAAATAAATTTAATATAAATTTTTTTAAAATAGGAAAGATTAAAAGTTTTTTTTTCCAAAAAGAACTATACTAAATAAGAAAAAAATACTCTCAAGTGGCATTCTAAGATATTTTTTTAATCCAAAAAAGCAATCACTTGAAACCTATGATTGCCTTTATCTTCTTGCTTGGTGATTCTGGGCGTTTAGGGCTTAACTTTCTGGCAGGCACCCAGATGGGGTGAGGATCCTGTTAACATATGCAAACCCTCAACCCATGGTTAGGAGGGGCCCCGGACCATCCTATGCATTTATTTTGGGATCCTTTCATGAGATCACAGGTAGAAGGGAAGGCCCTGTGAGAGGGGCACAATGCTTATAGGCTTCTATTTCCTTAGAAAATTTTGAAATTGAAAGAAAATTTAAAGCAAATAAAATTTTGTTCAAGGCATTGTGAGGGGACTTGGTATAGTTCCCCACCCCTCTGATTTATAGCATGGTCTTTAAATTACTTGTGTGTAATTTCTATGATGCCTTGAGTCTTAGGGTTTTAGGGGATTCTGGTTAAGTGCTGTATATACCAATCATTGCAAACCACTTGAAATGTCTTGCTAATATAGGCTGGCCCATTGTGAGTTTTAATAGACATGGGAACATATGTAATTCCAAAACATTTAAGTAGATGGGAGATGACCCTTTCTGTGGTTTCCCCTGTGGAGGCTGTGGCCATTACACAGCCTGAATATATATCAATGACTACATGAATATATTTTAAATTTTCAAAAGATCCATAATGAGTGACATCCATTTGCCATAAAGCATTAGATTTTAACTCTTGGGGATTCACTCCAGCAGGTTGTAAAGGGCCAATGGGAAGAAAAAGTGCACATTTTTTAAGTCTCTGACTAGCTGTTTGTAAGCCTCCTTAGTCCTGCTTTTATGCAAATGTCATGGCTTAGGTCAGCAGAGAGGCTTGAGCTGCTAGTGTCCCTATATCCTTAGTGGCCCAAATCCAGTCATCCAGTGTTCCATTGCACACTGGCACCGCTGCTGCTCTATGCTCCTTATTTAGTCCATCCCAGATGAATACTTTGGTTAGGGCTTCCCTAGGTCCTTCATGAGACATCTTCCTTTCTACCACCTTGCTTATTCTGTCAATAAACTATGGCAATTCCTCAGTGGCTTTCTGCCTTATGCCCTGTATAGAAACAGTACCCCGCCCCCCAAGCTGGTAACTTTCTCCAGGCTCTTAGAGCACAGAGCCTCACGTGATTGAAATAATTCGGTGGGCCTATGGCTTGTACTGCAGGGGAACATTATATTCCTTCTTCCAGAAAGCATTCAGCTGGGAGGCTAACATTAGTGGTGTGGTTATGACACCCCTGCCATTCACATTCATCATAGGAGAATGCCTTCCACTTAAAAAACATGTTGTGGGCTCAAGAGGGGATCTGGCTAGGTCTTTCCATTCTTGAGGGCAATTAAGTTCAAGACTGAGTGATTCGAGCATTTGCTCTGCAAACGATGCCTGGGGCCCATCCACTTTTACTGCCTTTTTAACTCCCTTGGGGTACCCAATGCATGTGGATACCAAGTGGCAGGGCGCTGTGGTGTGGGGGCTATGATGACTGGGAAGGCTTGCATTCCCTTACCCCAATTTTCATCTTCTGCCTTATATAGATCTTCAAAAGGATCTCTGGTCTCCTGGAATGGGTTTCTGGGAGACCATGTCTTGGGCCTGTCCAGCAGCCTGATCATTTCTAAGCTGTTATAGTCCCTTGCTGGCTTTGGCATTGCCTTACCAAGAGGCAGTTGCCATTGACTCTGGGAAGGATATAATCTTTGCCTGTCAGTAGAAGCCGCACTTGACTATTTGTGGTCACCTCTTCCTCCACCATGAAGGCTAGTGGTGCCATTTCCTGCCTCTCTCCCTCTTGCACCTATCATAGTTTTTTGCTTTGAAGTAAAGTTTTCACCCCTGCGTTTCCCCCCTTGTCTGTCTTTCGCAGCTTCATCTTCCCTCAGGGCCATCATTATATGACAAGGGTCTGTTTCAGGGCCTCATACACTTTGCTGCATGGCTGCCACAATAGGGAAAAAATGTAGTGGTAAAGTATACCCCTGTATCACTTCAGCTTGCTGCACATTTGCCATTATCTTGTCTTATATCATAGGATCAAAAACATCAGCAGCATTGATCCAGGGGTTAGTGTTTATATCCCAGAAATTCTGAGCTTTTCTCTTATTCAGGGTTAAATCTCTAGTATCTAAAGTGTGCAGCACTTGCAGCTGCGATTCTTTGGTGGAACTCAGTAGGTTTCCCATTTCCCTTTCCTCACTGCTCTGAGAGGGGCCACACTGTCTTACCTCAGTCCCTGTTCACGCACCAGTTGTGTGGGCTCTCTCTCATCCAGTGAGGAGGTCCACAGAACAGGGTGAGGAGATTGTGACTGCAGAGTCACTAATCCAGACCTCCAGAGACCAAGCAGGAAACAGGTCTGATTTTATTGTGCAGTTATCATGTATATATACTCAGGCAGTAGATAACAAATTACAGACAGCCACCAATACAATTTCTTGCTAACTGTTCTTGCAGTGACCTGACAAGGAGCAGGCCTCAGAGCAAGCACAGGGACTGCACCACATGGCCTCACGCCCAGGGGTGTGCCTACTAGGTAATTGGCCTGCCACTCATGTACCTAGGACAAGGGGAGTGGCCTGCCATTCAGACGCCCTTAATGTATGCCATGTATGCAGTACTCCATGCCTTGTCCTCATACCAATTATCCCACTCTTTGGCATATATCTAAAGGATTTTAAGTCAGCATACTGCAGTTATGCAGCCACATCAACATTTATAGCAGCACAATTTACAATAGCTAAGCTATGGAACCAACCTAGTTGCCCATCAACAGATGAATAGATAAATAAATTGTGTTATATATACACAATGGAATATTACTCAGCCATTATAGCATTTGCCAATAAATGGATGGAACTGGAGGCTGTCATGCTAAGTGAAATAAGTCAATCCCCCCAAACCATATGTCAAATGTTTTCACTGATATGTGGAGGCTAAACCACAATAAAAGGGAGGAGGGGAAAAAAGTTCAGTAGATTAGACAAAGGAGAGTGAAGAGAATAGGAATAGGAAAGACAGTAGAATAAATCAAACTTGTAGACATGAAAATGTACACATAAAAATACCTGTGAATCACACCATCATGACCATCTACAAGAATGGGGTCCTAACTATAACAAGATATATTCCATGTTTGTATAATTTTACCAAAATGGATTCTGATATCATGTATAACTAAGAAGAACCAACACAAATTATATCATATCCATTCAATAGAAGTCCTATTTTATTACTCTCTTCTTGTGTCAGTAAGATATATTTTCCTCCAGAAAAATATGCCAGTCTCTTTATCTTACATGGTAAAAAAATAAAGGTGCAGTGGTAACTAGGCAGACTTAAACCACCACTACCACTACCACCACCACCACCACCACCAATAACAACAACAAAAATACTTTCACACATTAATTACCAATTTAATCAAACTAAAATCATGCATGCTGAAACCCTGTACCATTAACCCTAATGGTATTCATATTCCCATTAAGATCCCTTTCACACTATATCAGGAGTGATCTGTAATCTGTATGACAATTGAAAACAGCAGAAACAAAGATATGTTATTTCCAAAATTAGATAATGGAAGACATTGTAATCTCTTTTTTCTCTTCCCATCTCTGTCTCTCTGTATCTTTTTGTTTCTCTCTGTATCTCTATCTTATCTCTCTCATCTCATCTCTTGTTCAGTGGGAAGTCAGATGCCATATCATGGGTCACACAGTAGTGAAGATACCCACTCGGTGAGGAACTGAGGCCTCAAATCCAGCCCCAGCCAAGTCTTCAGATGACTAGCAAACAGAGCAATCCTATATTGCTTAGGAGATAATTATAAGGAAAATGAAACAATGACTAGACCTAAGAGACAATTTACACAAAGGAAAAAATATTTGCAAAGTGTATATCTGACAAAGGGTTAATATTCAGAATTATTTGTTTTATGACTTGATAGCATAAAACAAATAATTCTATTTATAAATAGGACCAAGCAAGGTGGGGCATGCCTGTAATCCCAGCAGCTCAGGATGCTGAAGAAGGAGGATCATAAGTCCAAAGCCAGACTCAGCAACGTAGTGAGGCCTTAAGCAACTTAGCAAAACTCTGTATCTAAATACAATATAAAAAGGGCTGGGGATGTGGCTTATGGTTCAGTGTTTGAGCATTACTGGGTTCAATCCTAGTAGAGAGGAAGGAAGGAAGGAAGGAAGGAAGGAAGGAAGGAAGGAAGGAAGAGAGGGAGGGAGGGAGGGAGGGAGGGAAAGAAAGGAAGGAAGGAAGGAAGGAAGGAAGGAAGGAAGGAAGGAAGGAAGGAAGGAAGGAAGAAAAAAAGAAAAAAGAAAGAAAGAAAGAAAATAGGCTAAATACCTGAATAAACATTTCTTAAAAGAAGAATTAAAAATGACCAACAGATACATGAAAAAAAAATGTTCATATCAGTAACCTTACTGGGAGAATGTAAATCTAAACTACAGTGAGGTATCAGTTCACTCTAGTAAGAATGGCTATCTTCAGAAGTTCAATAGATTAGACAAAGGGGAATGAAGGGAAGGGAGGGGAGATAGGAAAAAGAAAGACAGTAGAATGAATATGATGTAATTTTTCTATCTACTATGTCAATCTCACCATCGTGTACATTTAGAAGAATAAGGTCCCAATTAGAATAAGGTATATTCCATGTTTGTATGATTACATCAAAATGGATTCTACTGTCCTGTATAACTAAAAAAAAATTGTCATATGTAATGTTACTCAGCATTTTACACTGCTGTTTTGTTGAACTCTTCTATTTTTGCAAGTTAAAATACAAAAAAAAGGGCTATTTTCAAAAAGACTAAAGATAACAAGTGCTGGCAAGTATTTGTAGAAGAAGGAACTCTTTTTCAGTTTTATTTAAAAATTTGTCTTAATTATTAACATTAATAGTACAAATAATTGGTTTCACTGTGACATTTCTATGAATAGATTATGGTTTGATCACATTCATCCTCCCTTATACTCTCTCTGGCCCTCCCCTCCCCCTCATTCCTTGGACTCTTCTTTCCCAGTAGTCTCTGAAAGAGGAACAATTATACATGGTAGGTGAAAATGTAAATTAGTACAATCATTAGTATAGTTATTATGGAATATAGAGTGCAGAGGTTTTCCCCAAAATTAAAAATAGAACTACAGTACAATCCAATAATACCACTACTGAGCATATGCCCCCCCCCAAAAAAAATGAAGTCAATAAATTGAAGAGATACCACATTTATTGTAGCACTATTCACAGGAGCCAGGATATGGAATCAACTTAGGTGTCCCTTGATACATGAATGGAGAAAGAGATTGTGATACATATACACAATGGAACAATCTTCAGCCATTAAAATCAGGAAATTCTAACTTTTGTAACAACACGGATGAACTTGAAGGACATTATGTTAAGTAAGTCAAACACAGAAAGACAAACACTGCATAATCATCTTCATGTGGAATCTAAAAGGGTAAATCTCATTCCTATGCTAGGAAGTGAAAACAGGTAATAATTGGCAATTTCAATTTTTAAAATTGATGGGATTGATTTAAAATAGGGAGAATGAAAAAGAATATATAAATGAAGAATTATTCTGGACCAATAGAAGAGAATTATCCAGTGATGAGGAAAGTTAGAGATCTTTATATTGAAAAAACTCAATAGATGGCCAGAGAGTAATGGGACAGGGGAAAAATTATCACCAAATAAATATCCATGAGAAAAATGCCTATAAAAAGACATTGTGTTAGTTTGTTATTATTATAACAAAAATGCCTGAGATAATCAATTTTTTAAAAAAGGAAAGTTTTATTTTGGCTCAAATTTTGAAGGTTATAGTCAGTCTATGGTAGTTTGACCCTGTAGCTTTGGGGCCTGTGTCTAGGTAATATATCAAGGCAGGAGTGTGTGGTAGATGAAGCTAATTACTTCATGGGATCCAGGAAGCAAAACAAAACAGGAAGGAGTCAGGGTTCCAATATATCCCCTTCAAGGACATGCCTCAGTGATTTCACTTCCTTCCACTGGGCCTCACCTTAAAGATGATGGGCTTTAATAGTGTTATGGGCTGAGGAGCAAATTTTTTTGCATATGGGCTTGGGGAGGAGCTTGGAATTGAATTATAGCAGATATGAATTATACTGGCATCTCATTTCCTATCAGCATGTTATATAAAAGATAACAGCATAGCAGTACCCTTAATTTCTTTGGTTGTTAAGAGTTGAATATTTATCTGAAATGTAAGTGTTTGGGGAATTTTTTTTTTCAGTACCCAAATTCCAGGTCTGAGTACCCAACATTGACTAAATTTATAGGTTTTGGCCTTAATAATAGGAACAATGATCCTATGAGCACTGGGCACTGTTTTTCTCTAATTTTTTAAATTTCATTTTAATACATAGTTTTAATTGGAGGGGTAATATACTAGAATTCTCTAGAATGTAAAGTATTCATTTCCCTTACTAAGATCTTAGGCAAAGCAATAAAATTTCCCTCTATCCAACAAAATAAATACTTAAATATGCTTTCTTTCACTTTTGTCCTGCCCTCTGCCCCAGTTCTCCATCATGTTGACATCATCTCGTTTGTTAGAATTAAATTGTGTTTGATATTTATTCTTTCCTAAAATTGTCTTTACATTTAAGATAGAGCTTAACTTGTTACCAAATTAAAGTTTCTTTTTTCTCTTTTAACACTCAAAAATAGCATTCTTCAGTAATTTTAATTCAGTGCTGCTGTTTTGCTGTTGAGAAATGTGAGATTTATTTAATTTTTATTTCTTCAAACATTGCTTTAGCAGTGCTACTCAAAGTGTAATACAAAGACCAGTAACTACACATAAATTGTTTCTTAACAGTTCTTTATGAGAGAGTACAGAAATAGAGTGTTACAAAACTTTTAGAGAAAATTAACAGCTATTTTTCTCATGTTGAATCTAATAATAAAGTAATTGTCACTTGTAATAGCATATCTTTGTTTTTTATTCATGCCATTTTTTGAGTCTGTGATATATTCTTTTATATATATATATATATATATATATATATATATATATATAACTTGCTTTATAGCAAGAAGCAACACTTACAACAAAACATAAACATGGGTCTTCTCTTTGACATCAAGCTGTGTTTCTCAAAAACTCTGATTATGGAGACTCATGAAATCTGAGACGCTTAGGTCTCATAATCAGTGGTGCCAGAGACCACTCATCAGGACCAGAGTCCTGGAGCCTACCAAGAACAGGATACTCAGTGTAAGATCCTTTTCTATATCACCATTAAACTTATGCAGATGGGGAGAGCTCCATGGATTTAAGTTTGAAGTAAGGATAGAGAATGGCAGAGAATTTGTCCTGAGTGAAGGAAAAGATGTGCATACCATTAATCATGTTATAGAAAGAAATGTCATTATCTTCATAATCCAAGAAAACCACAATCTTCTGCGGACACTCTTCTGTAAGAGGCTTTTCTAGAAGAACTTTTTGTGAATCACAGGCAAGAGCCCTGAATTCACCTTTCTTCTTCTCTAAGACTCTGAATTTCTTCATTGATGGGTTTTTTAATGGTGCCATCTTTTCTTCGTTTGTTTCATAAACGCCTAGCACCCACTCATCATTGTCCTCGACATCTACCTCCCAATAATATCTCCCTGTTGTGAAACCTTTCCCATCAAGAGTGAGGAGGTTGCAATCTCCTTTATTATCAGCAAGAGGAAGATCCTGTGTTTCCTCTCTGCCATCTTTTTTTCTCTTTGGATCAGAATTGTTCTGGTGAAAAAGTTCATGATTTAGATTCACAGGAGCTGAAAGAAGGAAAAAAAAATATTCACCATTGTATCTTTCAGAAAGCTATTGTGCAAGTGAATCCTTAAAGAAACAAAATGTGGAACTGAAGGAGAAACAGCATCTCTGCTTTGGGTGTGTGTTGGGAGGTGGCTCTGCTCTGACCATGCATTCTAGGCTACTAGATCCATTTTATCTGTTCTTGGTGCACTGGCAGTGTGCCAGGCTGATCCAGGGCTTGCATTGATTACTTGAGAATATTATTATTTCCATGTTCTCTATAAATTAGAACCATGTTCCTCAATTAGCAACAGGTTGCACATAAACTAACCTCTTTTAAAAAAGCAATTGAATATTCTTGCCATTTTGAACACTTTTCACTTAGGGTCTCCACAGCTGACAGACTATGTTCATTTCTGTTTCCAGGAACCAGTAGATCCCACAAACAAAAAACCTGGGCCTATAGGTGAAAGTGGAAACAACCAGAGTAGCTAATTCTAGCAGCAACTTTCAGTTCACCTGAATACTGGTGCCTTTCTCTTTTCAGCTGGAAGGTGGCAATGTGAAAAGAAGACAATAGATCAGAGGGGAGGTTGGAAGGGAGCCAAAAATATAAAACAAAAGGCACTTACCAGGCTGGAAATATTCCTTTCTCCAGTCTGAAAAAGAGCAATATAAATTGAGCCTGGGAAGAAATGTATCCAGGGAATGAAAAGGAAAAAATACTTCCCACCCTGGCTCATTATTTTCTCCTCCCAATTCTCCTTACTACATTCACTAATCCTCTCAAATTCTGCTAATATCCAAAAACTAGGACAAGTGACTGTTTTCTATACTGCCTCAGTTAGGGACTCTGCTACAATGCAGCCTGGTGCTGGGGCACTAATCTTCTCCCACCTGAGCCAGGTCTGAAGAACACCTGGAGTAGCTGCTCAAGGTATCCAGGCACTGTGATCTGAAGATCTGTGTGACCCCCTCACTGCAGATGGGTGCCACAAAATGTCCTTTTATTCTGTTTTATTTGTTTTTTTCCAGCCTATGACCCTTTCAGAGTAGGGCTTTAGCTTGTGGCTAAGGCCTTTAGATAGTTCCCCTATTATTTTCACCACTGTAGTCAGATTTTTACATTTTTCTCCAGAATCAGATTCTTTATGTGGAATAGAACTACAATTTTTTTCTTCCTGGGGTTGCTTCTCTCATAATGGGACTGGTGATTTTATTTATAGATGAGATATATTCATGAATCTTGGGACAATTGACAGGTAAGGACTTATCCATAATTCTTAACAAGGGAAGTATTGTGATTCCCTCATTGAAGTTTCCTCCAGGGAGAAATTTAACACTGTGTTATATAGAACCTATATGCCTCATGAAGAACATCCAATATCGGGTATTCCATCTTCTTCATCTTAGAGACAAGGGGACTGAAGTCAAGAAAGAGAATGACCTGATTCCTCAGTTGTAATTGGTAGAGTTGTAACTAAAACTCACATGTCCTCCCCCTTAGTACTTTGTTCTCCCCTTAAATAATAGGAACACTTATTAGGCTGTGTGTGGTGGTCTGATTTCTAGCTTACCTTTACCCCAGTGGACCTTTAATTTCCGTAAGATCAGAGATAATGGCTTATACCACCAACACATAGCACAATGTTTGGCATATAGAAATTGCACAATAATATGTTAAATGAATGACCTAGCATGTTTGCGAAGTCTAACTCAATATTACACTCACAATCACATGTTCACACATACACACACTTGTAAATTCATATAATACTTAGACATGGATATTAGAAGTTATAAAATTAGCTAATTCCCCCAATAGCAGATAAACATATTTTTACAAATGATATTAAAATATTTTGAAAATGATTTTCAAAGTTTTTAAACCTTAGTTTCTATGTATTTTTACTTTATTTTGAATAGGCAAAGTATGTAAAATAATAGTGTATTTTCCCCGAATTTAAAATGTATTATTTGCTCTTTTAAACATTATTTGCAATATAAAAATGGTGACATAATTGGGTATTCTTTATTCTTCTCAAATCTCATCAAAATCACTCAATTCTAATCCTTCCTTCTCCTAGGTGGACTGATTAACAATTCATGTCAAATCCTACTCCCGCCAGGTTGCTATGGACTTTACCATTAAAAGTTATTTCTCCTTTTTTCTTAGTTCTAGAAAACAATTATTGGAACCTATAATACAAAGTATCACACATAGGTGCCAAATACATTTTCACAACTTACAAGTACACAGATGTGCATGTGTGTGTGTGTGTGTGTGTGTGTGTGTGTGTGTGTGTATTTATTTATTTATTGTACTGGAGATTGAACACTTAACCACTGAGCCACATTCCAAGCCCTTCTTAATTTTTTTTTGAGACAGTTTTCACTAAATTGCTTAGGTCCTTGCTAAATTGCTGAGACTGACTTTGAATTCATGATGGTCCTGCCTCAGACTCCTAAGTTGCTGGGACTACAGGTGTGTTCCACCATGCCTGGCTCTTTTGTCTCTATTTATCATGCTCATAATAACCAGAAGCACTTGGGAAGATTTACTACCCATGATTAACTTACCAGGATATATCAGGGCCTTCTTCCAATCTAAAAAAAGAACAAATCCAAGTAAAATAAGGGAGGACATTAATCCGTGACCTCACATTTTTTCCCTTTTCTCTTATTTTTCTTCCACTACTCATCCTTCAGTCATTTGGTCTTCTCCTCTAAGGAGAGGGAGCTAAGGAAGTGTTTGTTCTTTTAAACATTATTTGCAATACAAAAAATGCTGACACAATAAGGAATTCTTTATTCTTCCCAAGTCTCATCAAAATCATTCAATTCTATTCCTTCCTTCTCCTAAGTGGACTGATTAACAATTCATGTCAAATCCTACTCCTGACATCTATTGACAGGCATCTGGGTTGATTCCATTGGCATAGGGGCCTCAAGTGGTGAGGGAAACACCGTCTCTTACCTTCTCGGTACAATGCCCTTCGTCGTTCTGAAAGAAACGACATTCAGTGAGAGATCCAGAAGAGATGTGGAAAGGGGAAACAGACTTTACAGTAAACATGGGAAGAAGCAAGACTCACCAAGCTCTGCCTTGAGTTTTTCTAAAAGAGAAAAATATAAAATCCATCAAATTCAGTTTAGCTGTCCCTGAGTTTGGGAAGTAGCTATATAAATTAGGTTGGGCTTTTTAGGGCCTCATGATTTTTTTTAGTATGACCTTTTTTTTTATTAGAACTTCCTGGTTATACATAGTAGTTGGGTTTCTCCTGACAAATTCATACATGCATGGAAATTGATTTTAGTTCATGATCCCCCCTTGTCCCTCTCCCTTTTCCCTCTCATCCTCTTCTCCTTTCTCCTTCCTCTATTCTATGAGTCTTTCTTTCACTTGTCTATTAATTTGTATTTGAGTGGTTCTTTAAGTTATTTTATCCTTCCCTCTCCATTTATTTTATTTTATTCTAGTTTCCACATATGAGAGAAAATATTTGCCTTTTGAGTTTTTGAGTTCAGCTAATTTCACTTAGCACAATATTCTCCATTTCTATCAATTTATCTGCAAATGCCCTAATTTCATTCTTTATAATGGCTGAATAGAACTCCATTGTATATATACACCACAATTTCTTAATCCTTTCATCTATTGACAGGCATCTGGGCTGATTCCATAATTTAGCTACTATGAACCTTGCTGCTATGAATATCAATGTGGCTGTGTTGTTGTAGTATGCCAATTTTAGATCTTTGGGGAAAATACCCAGGACTGGGATAGCTTAGTCATATGGTGGTTCCATCCCTAGCTTTTGAGGAATCTCTGAACTGCTTTACAGAGTGGCTGTACTAATGTTTCCATTGATGCAGTCCTACAAACAACACGAGTGTTCCTTTCTCCCTACAACCTTGCCAGAATTTATATTCTTGTATATTCAGAATTTGTATTCTTGATCATTTCCATTCTGACTAGAGTAAAATGAAATCTTAGTATCATTTTGATTTGTATTTCCCTGATTGCTAAGTATGTTAAACATCTTTTTTTCATATATTTATTGACCTTTTGCATTTCTTCTATTGAGAAGTTTCTGTTTACATCTTTTGAGGGACTCATAATTTATACGAAGCAATTAACAATCATGTGTGTCCAATCTAAACTGATAAGCACCAAGAAAAGTTACACGGGAGGTGCCATAGGGTCACAGAGGAATAAACGTCCATACTTCATGGGTGTTTTAGGGTTGTTTATGTATTTCTAAAGCTTATTCCTGAAGGATAAGTAGGAAGAGAAGCTAGGGAACGACATTTGCACAAGGAGAAACAGACAGGCTTGGTAACAGGCACGGAAGAGCAGGGTATAGTTTGAAGTTTGAGAAGCCATACTTTAGAGGCCTGATGTTCACTGCCAACTGATTTTCTCATGTGGCTTCCTCCTTTGTACAGGACTCCTAGTTCTGTGGCATGTTTGATATCCTGTGTTTCCCTTGAGGTTCTTTGATAAAATATGAATTCCCCAAACACTCTATACTGTAGCTCCTCCATGAACTGATTTTCCCTGCTGCCCCAATTTACCTCGAATCTTAAATGCCTTTTCCTTTTCATTCCTTATCCTTTTGATTTCCTGAGATTCTTTTTCCTTTTCCTTTGTTTCTCTGTCTTTGGCTTGATGTTCTTTCCAACCAACGTAGCTGATCCCAATGAGCAGAAGCACCAGCACAGGGACTGTCCCAGCAAGGGCTGCTTTCCATGGAGACATCCTGGGGAAGAAGGGCTCTGAGAGGAGTATGTGGACACAGTCAGACTGTCCTGGACGAAGCCCTTCCCTCCTTCCTGGGCTCCCTTCCTTGTCCTCCCTCTGCTTACCATACCCTCCTTGGGTTCCACTAACCTGGGAGGAAGATGGATGACACCTTTTCCTGACCAGAGAGAGGATTTTGGATGGCGCAGGTCACATTGCTCAGGGAGCTGTCTGTGACCACAAGGGATGATTTCACATGGAAGAGCCCATCCCAGTCTTGGGTCTGAGACTCAGAGAGGGATGGTAGCTTGGCTCCTGCCATGTCTTTCCATTGTACCTTGGGGCTTGGGAACCAGCCCCCAGAGGAACACAGCACTTGGATCCCCCCTTCCTTGGGTCCTGTCATGTGAACATGAGGGATGGAGCCCAAACCTGAGGAGAGAAGGCATGTACGTAAGGCCTGTGGTCCTTGTGGCTGACAGGCCCTGAAGCTGGTAGCTGAGTTGTCCTTCACTAGCCTGATGAGAAACCTGGAGCAAAGAGGTCAACATTGGGCTGACATGTGACTCATTTTGGCATGCACTTCCTGCCTTTACACTGTGCTTGGACTGAAAAAGCTTTTGGGTCATTCTAGGAAGAGAAAAGAATAAGAACAAGTAAAACTAGAAAATAGTTCTAGTTTTATTGTTTACTTTTATCTCTTGATTGGGTGAAAGTTAATGTTTCAGGGCATCAATGTTTATTACTAAATAAATTTTCTGGGGTCTTATAGAATGTCAAAGAATGTTTCAGAAATGCTAACTTCTTTGATATTTAAAAGCTAATAGAGTACACAAGTCTTATCCTCATTGTATAGTTTAGGAAACTGACTGTCTAAAATCAACATATTAAGATCCTAAACCACACCAAGTTTGGAATCTAGGGGCCCTCACCTTGCCTTTTATCTTACATTATCACCTAAGCTACTCACCAAGTTACATACCTATGACATTCAATTCTATAATGGCCTCCTGTGAGATATCACCATCTTGAAAACGACACCGGTACTGGCCATTGTCAGAGGCCTTCACGTGCTGTATCAGCAGGGCCACGTGCCCCTTGCTGATGGAGTCTCCCACCAACTTGGTCCTGCCACGGTACTCCAGCATCTGTTCTCCACTTTGTTCCTGTCCATTCTGGACTACCAGCACAGCAGGGGAGATCTGTGCACGGTACCACCAGATGTGCATGCGGGCTGCACTCTGTTCAGGATACAGCTGGCAGGGCAGGGTAACATCCTCCCCAAGCAAGGCCAAAATGGGCTCAGCTGGTCCATTCACAGAAAACCCAGATACTACATGGGGATCAGAACAGATTGGAGAACGAGTTAGGGTGGAATGAAAGGAAAAACACATTTTCTTATTTAGGGACTCAAATATATTTCTTCTTTGTATTATTTTCCAAAAAAGTAAGATATATTTTAAATTTAAGTGTATGTATATATAAATTTAAATTTATATATGTATATATATATACATGTATATATACACACATATTTAAGTATAGACCCTTAATATATATACCTACTTAAGTACGTACATTTAAATATAAATCACATCTTTCATACACTATATTGAATATACCTGTGTGTGTGTGTGTGTGTGTGTGTGTGTCTGTGTTTGTGTGTGTTATCTATCTTCTTCAACTGTATTTCCCTCACTCTCTACCAACAGATTACATTAATTTCTCTGGAAGTAATAACTCTTGTTAGATTGACATTTGGAAAGATATATATTTCCTATACATTTCTAAATAATAATTATTAGTAACTTCTGCAAAATCTATGTCAAAGCGATTTATTGAGAAATAAATGTGGCAAAGTAACTCATCTATTTCTCTCCTTACTCATTCCTTTGTCTTCTAACACTCTGCTTCTGGGAAGGTAAGAAGTCATTTCTGACCCTGAGATTTAGGTTGCTGTATACTGGTACAGTAGATAAATTATCCCAAGATAAAAAGTGGAATTTTAAGGTGAGGTAGGCCTTTTTGTTTTGGGAAATAACAATAAAGGTTTAGAATCACAGAGAATTATTTTAATGAAAATCACTTTCTTGTGATGGGTGGACTTAGAGGCTTCTAGCTTAGGTATTAAGAGTCAGGCACCTCTTGCCAGTAAGGACAGTTGGATTCCTAAAGGAGGAGAGAAGAAGAATGAGGGCCAAAATAGGGACCTTGGATGAATGATAAAATATGCTCAAGTCGCTTCAGCTGTTTGCCTGAAAATTATTTTCTGTAAAAATCTACAATGGCTGAAAGGTAAGTGGTGCTCCCTGGGCAAAAGTGATATTGGCAGAGGCCCAACATATTATGGATATTGTGAGCGGTCAGGACTTATGGGCCTACAATGAAATGTTGTGATCTGGGATGGGATAAGTTCACTAAGGGTAGTTTTATTGATGGCCAGGAGGCCTTAGTACAAAAGGCAAGGGCATATAAAATTAGAAGAACTGGCCGTGGCCATCTTGTCCCAGAGAGTGTGGGTGTGGCATTCCTGGAGAAAGAGCATTGTAGGGGTTTTGTGCTAGACTGAGGCCACACTCTCTTTTCCATTCTTGCATAAAACCCAGGGTATTATTATAACACAAGGGATATATGTTCATTGCTGCCTGATACCAGGGTGTTGGCATAAAAATTATGTAGGCAATTCAATTTAGAAAATATTATGTAAGGGGCTGGGGTAGTGGCTCAGTGGTAGCTCACTTGCCTAGCATGTGTGAGGCACTGGGTTTGATTCTCAGCATTGAATATAAATAGATAAAATAAAGGTCCATTGACAACTAAAAAATATTTTTGTTAAAAAAGAAAAGATATTTAACATTATGTGTAGCCCCACAATGTGGTTAAAAAAATCTTTGTTCCATATAAATGGGATCGTTATATATCAATTTCTACAAAAAAAAAATGGACTTTCAACCATTTTGGTACACATAATCAGATGTACTTAATTGTTTTTAACAGTCTATACCATCATGTTCAAGATTTTCCTATGTGGGTGCACATTTACATTACTTCCAACTTCTTATTACTACAAACAGTCCCGTAGTAAGTATAACACACAAACACATAGAAAAGCACTTCTATAGAATAATCATAGAATTACTGGGTCAACGAGTACAGACATAAAAATTTTGATATCACCTAACTGACATCAAATTAAGAAGATTGACAAAAATGTCATTCTTGTGATCTCACATGTGGCTTCTCTCTAAACCAAGAGTCTGAAAATTTTATCCTGAGAGATTCTTTCATCTTATGAAAGAGGGACTCATGTCTCAGAGAGAATAAGTGATTTTTCCAAGATTATAATTCAGTAGAGCTCAGGAAACTTGAGTCTAAATTCTGTGTACTCCATCCATCTTGCTTGGCAGTGTGAATATTACAGAGCACAGCTCAACAAACAGACACATCAAAAGCCTAAAGCCTAAAATCACCAATACTCAGCAAAGATTTCGATCAATATTATAGCTCTGAGATTCATAAGGTCTACCCAGAGAAGTAAGGGGCTTTGATATGAGGGAGTTTTCTTGGCCAATGAATGACCAAGTGTTTTTCATTTATGTCACAGGAACCTTTGAGAACAAGGCAATAAATAAAAAGCCTGAGGCAAAACACTGACCTGTTGAGCACCGTATGGACACCAGGAGAAGGAGAGGGAGGAGGGAGCCAGCTGGAGACAAACCTGGAAAACTCACCATCTTAGAGCAGAAGGAAAGGTTCACTGTGACCAGGAGATACTCTGTAGGAGAAGGTGGTGAGAAGGTTCTAAGGAAAAACAAAAATAAACAACCCCTCCCCCCCCCACACACACACACACACAAAAAAACACCTCCTCTGTTCAAAGACTTAGCTTTATCCACAGATTTTTGACTGTTTCTCCCTCACAGAGCTGAATACAAATGCCACCACTCCCATTTCCTCCCCAGTGGGTTTTCCTTCTCCCTCTTTCTTCTGAAAACCGTTTCCCCAGCAGCTGTAGTAAATAGCAAATCATTCTGGTATTCTCTGTTAACTCTCTTGCTTTTCTGTGGGTTCCTCTTCTCCCCAGGTTACTCTTGCAATGGAAAACCCTGAGTTCAATGCTGAGAAACAGTCAGTCACAGAACTATTCCCCTTAGCTAATCTATCTTCAGTCTTCTTGCATTTGTTTCTTTCTTTATTTACTTACTTGATTTTTTACTACAAATAGCTCTTGTGTTTTAACTCCCAAGAGAGACCTTTTCTCACTATATGTCTCCAGATTCAAGCCCCTCTTTCTTCAAGTTCGTACCCCCCATTGACACCTATATATCACCACACATTTCTCTCTTACCATCTCAATGAAGCTGATGGACTCCAGGAAGCGCTGGTCCCCTGAGGGGCCTACAAACCTTGTTCCACAGACTGTCTGCACCTGGTTATTCTTGTGGTCAGCATCCAAGCAACAGTTTTCCAAACCATCAATAAAGAGGGAAAATACTCTTATAAAGAGGAACACACAGGGAAGCCAAGAGAAATTGGCTTTACAGTGCTTCTAAAGTGAGTCTAAAGAGAAAATCATAGTCCATCTCCAGCTTCTCAGTTACTTTGAAAGTGGAAGTAATAAAACTCATCTCAGGGACTTTGGAGTGGGTTGAGCTATAGAATGATAGGAACTAGAACTTGTGCCTTTGTTGAAAATGCTCAGTGTACTTCCTTCTTCCACCTGCATAATTCTGAAAGCACAGTTTTCAAGAAGGAATTATCCTGTGTGTGACATTCAGATCTGTGGTTCATCAATGATTATATCACAAAGTTAATTGATTAATAGGTAAAACCAAAATAAAAATACTTCTTACCATACCATAATTGACTTTGGAGGGTATACTCAGAGCTGTGCAGAGGAAAGTCAGAGCTCAGAAATGGAGATCTCTGTGCTTTAAGAAATTTAGTGGTCCCAATAAAAGAATAGAAGTGATAACACAATTACAATGATAACACAAGTACAGTGTTGAATGTAGGATGTGCTCAAAAGAAGTTTTCTTTCCATTTTATCTTTCCAAGTTTAATTCACATTTCTTCATATCATCAAGGATTACAGATAATCAGAGACACAAATAGCAATTGCATAAATATTAGTGTTAAGCCACTAATAGTCTTCCCAAAGGAATACCACAATCTTAAATAAACTCTCTTTTTTATCTTTTATTGATTTTATTATTTTTTAAAATACATGACAGCAGTGAAATGCATTAAAATTCTTATTATACATATAAAGCACAATTTTTCATATCTCTGTATATAAAGTATGTTGACACCCAATTCAAGTCTTCACACATGTACTTTGTATAATGATGTCCCAGTGAGGTACTTTGGGCTTTTTATGAAATCAAATTCATACAGATGTAATTTGCATACAATGGATGAAAATGCATGTTTTTTGTTCAGATTTCAAAAATGCTTACACTAATGCAACCACCATCTTGATCGAAATATGGAGCATTTCTTTCTCTTGAAAATTTCCCTCATGTTTGCTGTCAGTCAATGTAACTCTGAAGAAACAAACATTCTGATACAAATTATGATACAAATCACAGTAACTTTGTCTTGTCTAAAACTTCAAAAATAACAAAATAGGAGCAATACATATATGTGCTTTTGTATTTTACTTTTTTGGCAAGACAAAATGTTTTTTGAGATACAATCATGTTGTGTGTATCAGTATTTTGTTTGTATTTATTGCTGCATAACATTGCATTGTATAGATATCCTACCATTTATTCCTTTACAGGTCTCTTCAGGGTTGCTTTCCCTCCTGATTCATAGCCTCCTCCCTCAATTTAGGTACTTTCTTATTACACTAGGTAGCCCTCCTCCCCAAGGCCACCCTGTCTCCCTTGAGTTCTGACACCACACCTAACAGTTTTATCTCTGAAATACAGAGCAATTCAAAGGGAAAACTGAAGGAGTTAATACATTATTTACCTCTTGTTTGTTTTGAAATGTATAATGAATGTCTATGTGCATATTCTATTCCAAAATGTAAGGAAAATAATACATATTTCCAAAAAAGATGAAAAAATAAACTTGAAAAACTCATATTCAAATGTTAGAAATTTTCTCCAATAATGGGGAACTAGGTAAAATTGAGTTATCTGTGGGGAATATTGAGGGAATTACCCTGAGTACATACATATCCAGTGTTTGTGTATTTTAGAGAGAAATATGTGAAAGAAGAGCAAGATAGAAGAAAAAAATCTACAAATTTTTATTGATTTCAAAAATCAGCAGTTTTAAAAAGCAGTGTGAATAGTTTTTTCCTATTTGTTTAAGAAATATGGAAGAATAGACTTCTAAGCCAAAAAATGATATTTATTTCTGGGAGGTGAAAATATGGATGTTTCTGCCTATAATTTTACTTATCTCTAATTTTTAAATTTTTCTAACACAAAAATTAAAGAATAATGAGTATAAAACAGATTTTTACATATATTCAAATGTGAATGTTCCAATGCAGTTGTCTATCAGGGAGAGTTTGAGTCTGATTTAAAATTTTAAATTGTTTTCCAGAAGCATAATGACACCATCTATACCCATGTCAAATCCCTTTGTGGAAAGGTAAACCCAATAAGATTAGATATTTAAACAAGTTTTAAAAGGACTACTTGAAATGAATAAATATTTGGGTATTTACTTATATAGGCAGACCTGGAAAAGCTTTGCTATTCTAAGCCCAGTGGAGGAGGGGGTTAGATGAGCTATTGTGTCTACTAACCAATCTTAATTGCTTTAAAAGGATTTCTGTTAACCAAATGCTATGAGAAATTGTTGGATCTTACCAAGTCACGAAGTAAATATTTGATATAGCATAGTTATTATACTATTTAAAACCTCTATAGCTTCACTTATCCATTCTGTAATGATACTATTAATTTCTGCTTAATTGTGATTTTAAATTTCTTTTGAGTTCCCAGTTGATTACATTTTTGCATTCTGCTGTTATTGCAAGTTATCTGTTGTCAATGAATATCTATGATTTAAAGGGAAATCTTGTTACTTTGAATGCTTTATAAAATTTATTTTAATATTAAAATTAATGTTATTCCATATATGATTTTGTTAGAATATGTCTAGTTTGTATTTATTTAATTCATATTTTGCTAAGTCTCTCTCTCTCTCTTTTTTTTTAAAAAAAAAAAAGGAAAAAGAAGTTTTATTACCTGGCTAGCAAAGGAGAAACACAGGGGACTCCTGTCCCAGAGGCTGTGATTCTTTGCTAATCTCTTATAAACTACTTATAGATATTCAATTTTAGATCCAGAATTTTAAATTACCCTGAGTACATACATAATGTATGTAAATAGAGCTGTCTTTATTTTTCTTTCTTTCTTCCTTCCTTCCTTTCTTCCTTCCTTCCTTTCTTCCTTCCTTCCTTTCTTCCTTCCTTCCTTCCTTTCTTTTTTGCAATACTGTGAATTGAACTGTGGGACACTTTACCACTGCACTATATCCCCAGCCTTTTTTATTTTTTATTTTCAGACAGAGTTTCATTGAGTTGCCAAGGCTGTACTTGAAGTTGTGATTTTCCTGTCTCAACTTCCCAGATATCTAGGATTATAGGCATGTGCCATTCTATCCAAGGAGATTTCTTGATTATTTCAGAAATGAATCAAGAAATTATTTCTTGATTATTTCTGTCATAAAAAGAAGGAAAAAAAACATTATTTTAGAGTTCATAGGATTTGAAGGATTACAAAACAAAAATGAATTTTAGAGACAGAGGAAAGCAATTTCATCCTTACCTCTTCTCATTGTCCACAGCATGGAAGGAAGATGAAAGAGTTCAGAAAATATTTTGAGGGCTATTATTAATGTTTATCTTTTATCGGTTGAGGTGGATTAAAAGATGTCAGTGGAGGAATTTTTATGCCTGGGAGGAGAGTCAGAAATTTGGACTGTCTGTCTTTTCAATTCTATAATGAAAATGAGGTTCCTAAAAGGTAGATGAAAATTTATCACCAGAATGCCAAATATATTCATGTGAATTGAGCTGAACTTTTTAGTAAAAATTGCTAGTACTTATCAAGGCATATGTGCTATGGAACGTAAATACTTTAAATAATAATAATAAATAATAATAATAATAAATAATAATAATAATAAATAAATGCATAAATTCATGTAATCCTCATTAAAAACTGAGGGTATGTATTGTTACTGAATTATCATCAGATGAGGAAACTGAGGCCCAAAATCATAATCAGGATTTTAACTAAGGGGGCCAAGTTCTATTAATATAAATCATTTATTACTAAAAAAAGGGAAATCAGTTGCTCTGGATCCTCTCTATACCTTGCAAATATGTATTTATTAGATTATCCTACAGAGTTGTTCCTAGTGATTAGTTCCTTGGAATACACTGTGACCATGCTCCCCTGTTGTGTCCCCAGAAATGAGTGTGAAGAACATGGAGCTACGGTGATTTCACTCCCAGTTCTTAGTGGCTGTGCACATCTGTCAAGATGGAATGGAGCAGGCAGGAGAATGACTAGTAGATTTCAGAGGGAGGGCAGAATTGGTGAAGTATTGCATATCTAGGGAAGAGTAGCTTGGAGAATCTACATTCTCCAGGTCTTCGCTGACCCTTTTTTTAAGGCAATCATTTTAAAGAAGCCATCTTGGAGCTAAATGTAATAGGTGAATAATTATCTGAGAATACAGACCACTCTCAGAGGAATGCAAGTATTCTGTATTTGATTTGGAAGGGATGGTAGTGAACAGGACAGAGAGGCAGGTATGTTTGGAGCTGGTCAACATCCTAGACACTGAATTTAACCCCAAGGGCTCTTGATCTATTTACACATTTGTTTTGATGTACTTTATTTTTCTTAGGGTAGCAAATAATATTTTATTAATTTGGGAAAATATTACCTATTAGCCTCTAAAAATGAAAAGTGTATTTATGTATAATTACATATGTAATAGATCAATATATGTTCATTCAGTCATTGAAGATAAAGCTGAAGTCTACCATGACTACTTCTATAGTTACTTCTCAGAAATGATAGCTATCATCAGTTTGGTGGGGATTTTTCCAGAACTAGAACATCTCCATGCATATTTATATCTGTAAAATAGACGATATCCTTTGCCCTTCTTTTGAGTTTAAATAGCAACAGTATACATACTTTTTGGCAATTTGCTTTTTCTTTTCTCCCCAAATGTGTTTCATACAGATTTCATGTGAGTAATATACTAGATATATCATTTATTCAATAATTCCTCTACTTATAGATATTTAGGTTATTCCCAACTTTTAAAATTTGTTACTTTTAAATATATATGACAATAGAGTGCATTTTGATGTATTATACATACATGGAGTATAACTTATTCTAATTGGTACCCTATTCTTGTGGTTGTACATGATGTGAAGTTTCACTGGTTGTTTATTCATATAAGAACATAGGAAAATTATGTCTGGTTAATTCTACTGTCTTTCCTATTTCCATCCCCCCTCCCTTCTCTTCATTCCCTTTGTCTAATCCGGTGAACTTCTATTTTCATCCCCAAGCCCGAATTGTGTGTCAGCATCCACATATCAGAGAAAAAGTTTGGCCTTTGGTTTTTTGTAACTGGCTTATTTCACTTAGCATGATAGACTAAACCACTGGTATAAATTTGCACTACTATAAAAACAGGTACTTTTAAAAAGGTACTTATTTCCATTCATGTTTCTCCCCATACATTTTGAAGGAATATATCATGATTACCAAAATGTACCATTTCACCTAGAGACCAGTCCCTCCCCTGCACTGGCTTCTGAGTCTCATCCGGTAGCATCAGTGACTGGATCATTATTATATTATTTGGTGGAAGTAAGTACAAGGGTGGTGACAGGGTGGACTGATGCTATAGAAAATATCATCAGCCTAGGGTGGAGGTCAGAAAATAATCCATCTTCAATAATTAAGTGAAGCAGAAATAGAAAAAAAAAACCATTAGCTGAGTGGCCTTGGGGGAAATAAGTGGAAAATGAAAAGAGGGACCAGTGTGAAAATATGAAATAGACTGAGAAAGAGTGCTTAGGATACTGGATTGACCACTGTAGGGTTTTTCATACTTGGTGTTGTTTCTTTTATAACTAAAATAATATCATTATATCATTACCAACTTAGGAAAGTATAAAATATAAATCAATAATCCTCCCTTTCCCTCCAATAAATTTTTTTCTCTTCCAATGTAATTCTTACTACCAGCTTGTTCTATGCCCTCCTAGTCATCTATTTCTTTATATAACTATGGATTTACATAAAAGATATTATTCTCTGTTAATAAACTAGTCTTGAAAAGTATCTGTTAACCCAGATAAAAGCAAATTAAATCTGATTCCTCAGCCAAGAAAGCAGGAACTATGAGTTATGTGTTAGTTTTCATTGGAACATCTTGTTTCTCTTTCCCTTGAGGAAAATGATTGTGCTAAGATCCTTGGGGTGGTAATACAGCCCATAGCATCCAGCATTGGATAGTACTCCAGAGCTGCTGGTCTCTCACTGGTTAGCACTAGGATGCTTATCATCCAGGGCTTTGTTATATCACTCTGCTATTGCTTCCATGAATGTTAACTCCAAATATTAATAAAGCCTTGATACAACTCTTAAAAAGGAACCTGAAGCTGGTGAGATGGAGCATTCCTATAATCTCCTCCTGAAGCAGGAGGATCATGAGTTCAAAGCTAGCCTCAGCAACTTAGGGAGACCCTGTCTCTAAATAGAAATATAAAAAGGGATGTAGATGTGGTTCAGTGGTTAAGTACCCCGAGTTCAATTCCCAGTACCAAACAAACAAAAACAAAAACATAACGTGAAGATCTGTGTACACCTTCTTTAGGTTTTCAGAAACCTCCTCCTCACTTTCTCAAAAATTCTTTCTGTTCCCCTTAAGGAGACTAGCTCTTTAACATTTTTTCTCCATGTACATTGTACAATTGCTCTAATTAATTCATTCAACAATTCATTCATGCAGTTTTTACTTAAAGCCAAAGAAATATGCCCGAGGCTCAACTACCATAATTAAAATCAAGAAAGAGAAAAATATAGAGGGACTCTCAAGTAATAGTTATCAAAGCAAAGTTAATAATACTATTAAAAAGTCAAATAATTGCCTGTCCCACAACACTTACGAAAAATATCATTCCATAACACTTATTTAAAATATCTTGCAATATATTCTTTCTGCAACTTTCCCTGTCCTCCTTAACAATATATAATAGATAAATTACAAAGATTTTGTTCTTATGCTTGAAAGTATATAGAAATTCCATAATTTATGTGAGTACTGACCTAATATTGTTATTTTTAATTTTTAAATCATGACAAAATGATGAAATACATATATTAGCCCATAATTATAATAGTGATGTATAGTAGTGATATATAGTGTTCCTCACTTAAGGAATTTCTCAATTATTAAGTTTATATATTCTAGTTTAACAATTCAGTTTGAAAATGATCATAAAATTTCTTTATCTATATGCATAATTCAATAATAATTCCAGTTTACATTTGTAACAGAACTATGTGAGAATAAACATTTCTTCACACCTTTGATGACACTAAATAGTCTGGGTTTTTTTTTTTGTTGTTGTTGTTTATATTTTTTCAAGTCTGATAGATAAAGATATCCTCCACCATTTTTCTGGTACGAGGGATTGAACCTAGGGGCACTTATCCGTTGAGCCACAATCCTAGGCCCACCTGCCCTCCACATATATGTGTCCCACAGAGTTGCTTAGGGCTTTGCTAAGTTGCTAAGGCTGGTTTTGAACTCATGATCCTCCTGCTTCAGTCTCCCTAGCTGTTGAGGTTACAGGCATGTGCCATCTCACCTGGGAAGAAATCCTATTTTAATTACTCATAAAAATAAATTAGAAACTTTTTCTTATCTATTTGAATTTTTTTCATCTTTCAGTTTCCTGTTTATGTTCTTTAGTTAACTGTTTTTGGAGGAGGAAGGGGATCTTTTTCCAGAAAATTTTTTTTTGTCAATTCATAGTTGCTCTTTTATTCTTATAAATATTAAAAACATTTTTTCCTATTTTTATTTGTCTTATAATTTTTAATGGTATCTTTTATGTATAAAATTTTTAAAACACTATATGAACAGAACTGCCAAAGCTATATTTTACATCTTAGTTTTATAGCACCCTTTTATATCATCACCACCAAAATATTTCACCTTCCTTCTTCTACTACTTTTTCAATAAAATATATTGAAATGTAACATAAGCAGAGAATTAAATAGGGACTTTAAATGCACCACTCTATAAGTTTTCAAAAATGAATAAACATGAAAACTAGCACCCGTATCAGGAAACACAACTTCCAATATTCAGGAAAATCCGATTTTCCTCTTCAAATCAGTACCCCCCAAGGATAATGGCTATTCTGATTTCTAACCTCTTATATTAATTTTGCTTGTATTTGAATTTCTCTCTCTCTCTCTCTGTCTCTCTCTCTCTCTCTCTCTCTCTCTCTCACACACACACACACACACACACACGCACACACACACACACATACACATACACACACACATATTCTTTTACTCTGGGTTTTATTGCTCAACATTATGTTTGTGAGTTTTTTTTTATGTAGTTAATTGTGTCTAATTGTTATCCATGTTTATCTCTTTCTAATTATTTTGATTTTTAAATTTAAAATTTTAATTTATAGAAATGTTGTTTTGATTAAAAGTTTTGTGGAATTGCTCAATTTTTTTTCCAATGTGTATTCACTTATTGCTATACCATTAGTGAATGACTAATAGCAGCAAATCAACACCAATTTACACAAGCATTATTTTCCATAAATTTCTCATATAGATACCAGTATAAATTCTAAATTTTCTATATGGTTATTACAATTTATCTACCCATTTCTTTTATAGTATCATTCTGCTTCAATTTCTAGAATTATACTCTCTAGCTAAGACAAATATGTATTTTTTTTTTAGTTCATGAACTTCTATGCTTTTAAATACCCTAGACCTATCTTAAGTTTATAGTTCTCAGTTGATGCTGACAATATACCTATAGGCTCATATTACCCATCTTCTTTAGACCTTCTTTTAAGAGGAAGAAGCCAAATCCACTAAATCTTGAAGGAAAAGTAACAAACTCTCCCAGCCATGTTCCTGTGATCTCACTTTAGGATCATCTCAGGAAGAGGTCAAAAATCTCCTACAATCCCAAAACTAACCTCATAAGGCTCACAGTAATTTTAAGTATCTTTTCCATATCAGTTAATAGGTTATAAAGATAAGTCTGACTTTCACATGCTTGTTGATTAGACACCCATTCTTATCTTCTATTAGGTTAACCTTTGCCTAGTTGATTGATTATATACCCATACTTATCTTCCATTTAGTTAACCTTTGCCTAGTTGGTTGTTTATAATAAGCCCATACTTATCTCAGTTCAGTTAATGTGAACATCCCTTCCTTGTTTTCTTAGCAGAGTATAGCTTTTTTTTTAAAAAAAGTATATTCTTTTAGCAAATTTTGATAACTTTGTTTTATTTATTTATATTTTCAGATGGTGCTAAGGATCAACCCTAGTGCTTCACACATCCTAGGCAAGTGCTCTACCACTGAGTCAAAAACCCAGCCCAGGTATACCTTTTATCTACTTGTTTCACTGGAACTTTAATGGTTATATTCCTCTGGGAGGTACAAGGTCTATTTGGTCTGTTAGTTCTTGCTTCCTAAACTTTGATTTGCTGTGTTTTTCTCAGAACAAGTTTGATATACATATTCTTTTCCTTTGTTTAAGAAAGTTGGCAGCTACTCAGACAATTCTGAGAAGATGTGTTTTCTTGCAGATTTCTTTCTGTTTTTCAGAAGTATGTCCTCCCTAGATGGTGAGAATCTGGTAGTAAAGAGTGTTAACAATTTTATAATTTTAGCCAAAATAGTATGTAGCCAGGTATTTAAATATATTCCCTAAGGCTGAGAAATTTGAGGTGGAATCAGACACAAGAGGTGCATACAATGTGATATAAAGACAAAATAATATATAGTTTTAGAAGTGAGGTTATTTATTGTTCTCAAAGAAACAGTTATTCTAGCACTCTCACTTTTTTGTTTTCATATGGATGATGATTATGTGGAACCACTAGAAGACCCTCTTTTGTGATGAGTTGAAGAGGAAAAGTGATGGAAATGGAAGAGAAAGAGATGCAGATAAGAAAAAAAAGGCACCTTGACTCTTTCATGGACTCACTTCATCAGACTACCTTTATCTTTCACATAATCTCTACCCAGAGGAAGAAAGAAAATTTGCAAAAATTAAAAAGGAAGATTAGGACTTGACTATAAAAAGCCTAATTTTAAACACATACAGATCATCCTCTTTGGGACTTCAGTAAATTGAATAGATAGATGGTTACATATGAGGTTTTTCTGAAAGAACCCAACATTGTAAAATTTTACCCTCCACCTTTTCTATTCTCCTTCTAACTGCTGGGTGTGCTTGGATAGAAATTGTGTGAAAGGCCTTGATATAATTCTTAGTATCATCTTCAATTGTTCTGTAATAATTTTTGAAGCACTAATATTCATGGGAAAAGAAAATAAATCCTCTCTTCACACCCAGATGAAGGTGCTTCATCACCCCTCTCCTCATGCTGGTGCTGCTGTATAAGATTAGGGATTTCTGGACAAAACTCATCCAGGTGTTTGGTGAATGATTTTCTCTTTCAGATCTTGATTCTAGTTCTCATATCCTCATGGTAGATCCAAAAGATGAAGGAATAAAGATGACATGCATAGGCAAGGGGCGGTTTCCCCAGCATGGGATATAATGGAAAGATGAGAAGAAGAGAAAATACCAATTCCTTCTGAAGATGAGACCTAGCTCTCCTTTTTAAAGAAGTACATAAGAAAGAATTTCATAAGCTCTCCGTTTTCTTTGCCTTTACAGAGGAAGGGGAGTATTTCCATAGCGGGCATTTGGCATCAGGCAGTTATTTCTTTTCAATCTGAATGAAGGGATTATATCAGCAAGGTGAGTTCTATTATATTACAATTGGGCCAACCATTTCGTCTGCCCCTCTCTTCTGATCCCCTCTTATTCACCCAGTTGGTGAGAGAGAGATCCTCCACCCCAAATAGCACAAGATAACCAAATGCATTATGCCCAACAGTGGACAGATGAGGTTGACAGCACTCTATTGTCTACCTACCCTGGGGACTAGGGAAGAAGAATACTGCATGCCAAGCAGGATCACACAGGGTTGTAGTTTGGAGCTGAACAAACCAACTAGGGATGTGGGAGGCAGGTTTTATGGTGAAGGAATAAGAAGTTTCCATCAGAGAAAAGGGAAAATAAAAGGAATCCTCCCAAGCAATTGTTATTTAAGCTGAAATTGAATAATGTAATGGACTCATTCATGTGAATAACATTGGCAATGGGTTCAGTCAGGAGGAAATCTATTGTGTAACTACCCCAAAGCAGAGGAGAGCCACCTTAGTCAGAATGGCCCCTGATCATCTTAGTCTTTCCAGGTTTGTGGGTTGCTTATCAGTTTCTACTAGTCCATGCTACTTTATTCTACTTTATTCTACATTGTAGTGACACCCCCCTCCTCTACCAATACATCTTAATTTAGCTTCTCCAGAGCTCTCACCACAAATGTTCTTGTTAACAAAATAATAGTCAAGATCTCTGCTGAAAGGCTCCATGTGGTTAGATGCCCTAATTCTTGTTGCTGCTCTGTCTTGCAAAAACTAAATTTAACTGTAGACTTGATGGATGTACTCTGTTTTTGTGGTATACCCCGTAAATCCCTCCTGACTGTTCTAAGAAATGGGAAAATAGGCACCTTCTGAGAACTCAAAGAAAAAAATTACCTTTATGTAGACCCCTGAAAAAATGTACACCTCCAAGCCCTCACCCCACCACTGGGTATAAAGTTCAAAGAATTTCTAGACTAATGATCCAGAGAATGTTTTAGGTAAAAGCTCCATTTGGACCTGCTGCATCCAATAAACCTGTTTTCTGCTAATTCCTCTAGTGTGTAGCCTCATCTGTCCTACTTCAACATATCATTGTATCCACATTTACTAATTAATTTAACATACAAAAATTCAAACATTATGATCCCTATATTCATATCTTTGTGGAAAATCTTTATTGATGACATTTGGTTTGTAAAGAAGCAGACTGATTACTACTAATTATTAGTACTATTATACTGGTATCCTCTTGTAAGTATTGGAAGTTAAAATTTACCATGTGTTTACTATCCCTAGTAAACAAGATACAGTACTAAGTTTTGTATACAGCATCTCATTTATTTCTCTCTATATTCCTGTACTGAGGCACCTTAATATAGTGTACATCATCATGAAGGTTAAATGAGGTTGAGAGAAATAAAGTAACTTGACCACAATCACTGCCACTAAGGTGAGGGTGATTACCAAAATTCAGAAATTTCTGACTTACAAACCTTCATATTTCAATGATTAGAAACAGAATATAGGGTAGTAAAAGAGGAGGATGACTTAGTATATAAGCCCAAAGTAAAAATGCTTATTAAATGGAAGTAGGCACCCAGGATTAGAAATATGACAGGATAATAAAAAAGCAAGCTACAAAATTATAGGTATTTTTAAGGAAGATGGAGAGACCCAGTCCTGAAAGGCCTGACCCTGAGTGTTTCAGATGCAACAGTCATCCTGGCTAGATGTTTCTCAGTCTTTCTAGAACAGATGGTTACCCAAGGTCCTGTACAATCCTGGCCTTTATTATTTATACATCATGTGTCTTCTAGGGTAGAACACAAGTTATTTCACCTGCTCTTCCTTTTGTCTTCCTCCAATGTCCTCACTCAGCATTTACATCTTTCTTGATACCAACAAGGCTCCATAATGCATTGAACTCCCTCCCGTGCCACACTTTCAGTAGATATTTGTTTGGATCCAAACTCATTCCAACCTCATCCTATATAAGAGTAAAAGATATGTTTCTTCAATTGTGAGTGTTGCTCAAAACTGTGATGCTCTGGCATATCAAGGATGAGGGGAACCTGAAAATACCTTTAGTGTTCTGGGTCAGAATTGCTTTACCCCAGGGAAACATTATTGGGAGGTAAAAGTAAATATAGGGACATAATATTGACCTGCAACTAGGTGGACTCTGGGTGTTTTCTCAGATATAGTGAGGAGAAAGAGGTGGTTTGTAGAAAGTCCAGGTAAGAAATTCTGCGTAGTGTGAGGAATGTAAAAGACATGGCTTTCACCACTCATCCAGAGCCTCTTTCACTAAAGCAGACCTCTCATAGGCTAGGGATTTTTCTGTTTGTTTTTTTTTTTTTACAACACGGTTCATGGGCCCCACATCTTCCTTTGCTGGAATCACCTTCTGTGAGACTCTCTGCCCTTATTTTTGCCTTTATGTAGACCTCTGGAAAATGTGAATAACGTTGAATAACAAATGCTAGCACCCTGAAGATCTATGATCATCTAGATCTATGACTATCTTCTTAGCTTTAGATCACACAGAAAGTATTGCTAATTCTTCTCCAAAGACCTCCACGACTCTCTTAACAAATGGTACAGAAGTTCCCTAGGAAGCAAACTCCCTTTTATCCCCATAAGAAGTGAACTGTTGCTACCACCCAAGCTCCTTGTAGTCTGTTCTCCAAGAAAGTTGTCCTTGGAAGGTAAGTAGATCAGTGAAATCACTTAGTGTGATTTCAGCCTTTTTCAGAGAGTGAGAGGCAGAAAGAGCAACAAGAGAACTGGGAAAAGTCCACAGGGATCTGCTCTAGTGCTACCATTGGGAAAATGCAGTCTCCTTATGGGCAGCAACAATTCATTACAAGAAAATTCTGAACATGAGATCTCTCTCATGTTTTGGTGCTGTGTGTTGAAATAAATACTTTTGACTACATTTAAAGAGAAAATATATTTTTATACTTTTTTGTTGCTATCAAACCATGTAGGAATGTTGGTGTTTGAAACAGGGATTACGATCAATTGCTCAATGAATTTTCCATATATGCTCCTTCTGTTGGAATTGCAAAGAAATCTGTTCAAATGTTTTGAAGAAGCTCAGCTTGTCAATTCTTCAGCCTCTGTTGTCCCATTAACATCTAATATTGGATTTTTTTCAAGGGATGGAGCAGTCTGGTATATAACCATAAATCATTTAGGAAGCTCAAGATTTCTGGAGAGAAAAGAGTGCTTATTTTTAAAAGGTTCTCACTGGTGAGCAAACCTAGTTTGTGTGCCATCTGAGAATGTAATTGAAAAAGAAATTGGTATTGTAGTTCAAGTTTTCAAAGAGAAAAAGTCAGGTAGGAAAGGTGAAACATTTGTAGTCTTCATGGAGAAAGAGACATTGTTAACATTGGTATTTTCTTTTTCCTTTCTTCCCACTGTTGAGGGTTTTGCTTGCCTTTACTATATCTAGTTTTCTCCAGTTCCTTATCACCAAATTTATGTATTTGAGGATATAAAATATGAGTTTCTCGTCTCTTTCCCATATGGAAAAGATCCACTTAGATTTTTCTACTACTACCAACAGATGTTTAAACCTCTCACAACTTCTCTTGGAGATGTACCTACTTGGTGATATTTCCCCTGGCACACAGTCAATGAGTGGCAGAGTTATTGATTGAACCTTGGAAGAATAAATCCAGGGCCCCAAATCTTGAATTTACTGACAGTAAAAGAGGGCCTGCATTCAAGCAAGAAATAGTGAAGGCAGAAAAGGGGTAAACAAGGGTGGGAAAATATTGGTAAGTATAATCAAATGGACATGGTGGGTGGAAAGGGATTTCTGGACATGGAAACTCAAGGGAGTAACAACAAAACAAGAACAAATGGAAATGGAACTATGCTATAGAACAGGAGGATAGTGGGTGTGGATTTAGATATGTTACTTCTGTTGTACACTCAGGACATTTATAAGCATGAGGTTCCCAAATGAGTTCTAAGTATCTCTCCTACAGTACCTAAGTTGTGGTATGTTCTCTAAGAGTCTTCTGTCACTTCTCCATTAATTTTTAATGAGTTTTTGTCCTTCTTAGTTTAGAGATTTGGGAGAAATGGCTGGACATGGACAACAAATGAAAATGAGAAGGTTGGTGGTCTGTTAGAATCAGAATTGTAGAAATGTCAGGACTAGTAACGTTCATCTTATCCTCATCTGTACCTATCAGCAAATCAATATGCAGTGAAGGGTCTCCATGGATTCTGGCAAAGTAATGACTTTGAATTCACTATCTGATCTCATCAATTAATTCTTTATTATTAGACTACCTTGTAAATCCCATTTTGAGTAAAGTTTTAAAAAGTATGATAAAGACTTGATTAGAATAAAGGAATACCTGAGGGCAGAGAGTAGGATTATATCTCTAGTACTAGCAGTAGTGAATTCTACAGTGCTCAAGAAATACTTATCTATGAAATTATTTATGCATTTCATAAATGTTTATTGGTCAATTAATATAAGCTGCTTTTGAGGTTGGAAGGATACACAAAAAGGAAGAAAAAATCATTGCCCTGATGGATATTTATATTCTACTGAGGGAAAAAAAAAAAGAGTGGTTAATTAACTTAATCTTTTAGTTTCCTCCCTGAAACTGAGATCCACTCAATTTATACATCTATTCTGCAAGTCACCCTGCTCTGCATGACTACATCCAGCTGTCTACACATCAGGAATGAGAAGGAACAGATCCTTGATGGACCAGTCAAATTGCTTATTCATTAGCCAGTGGTTGATACTGTCGTTCTCAAGCTGCAATCCTACTTCTTCCATATAGCTTTTCTAACTGTAATTGGGATTGATAAAGTAAATTAGTCATAAATTTTGGAAGCTAAAAGTAATTATGTTCTTTAATGTATAGCAAGAGAATTGGTGTGATAAAACATAAACATATACATTTTCATGAATCTTTTCTCTAGCTGATCCTACACATTTATACTATGGCCTTCAAAAGCACAGGATAGTAAGCAAAAAGCTGGATTAATAAATTAGGATTAAAGATTCCTTGCCTCCCACCAAAATAGCAGTTAACTTTCAGGCATTATTAGTAAAACATTTTAAATTACATTAAGTCAATTAGAGTAACAAGCTGAAATATTTTCAAAGATACAATGTTTACTAATAAATATATCTTCAAAAATATAAAGAGTGTATCAATGTATCAAAAATGTATAAATAATTTGTCAAACCCTTTTAGAATGTACAATTCAAAATGTGTGCCCTAGCCTGGCGCAGTGGCACATGCCTGTAATCCCAGGAGCTTGGGAGGCTGAGGCAGAAGAATCATGAGTTCAAAGCCAGCCTCAGCAAAAGTGAGGCACTAAGCAACTCAGTGAAACCCTGTCTGTAATTTAAATACAAAATAGGACTGGGGATGTGGCTCAGTGGATGAGTGCCTGAAAATTCAATCCCTGGTACCAAAAAACAAAACAAAAAAAAGTGTGCCCTAATGTAAACTATGGACTTTAGTTGAGATAATGTATTAATATTAGTTCATCAGTTGTAACACATTAGGAAAATATGTTAATAATAAGGGAAACATAATGTTGGAAAGGTGTATGGAAAATCTGGATTTGCTATTCAACTTTGCAATCGAACTAAAACCGTTCTTAAACATAAAGTCTGTTGATTTAAAAAAGGAAGTAAGTATTCATTATGACTTGGATGAATTTTGAAGATATGCCAAATAAAACAAGACACACACACACACACACACACACACACGCACACACACGCACACATGTGTATGTGTGTACATTTTCTGCAGGACAGTTTTCTGGGTGAACTGATTCAGTTCTCCCCCTCCCTTATTTGCAGTTTTCATGAATGACTTTAGAATATTCTGGGAGTGCAAAATCCTGATAAGGAAGTACATGAAACAGACTGGGCCTTGCTCCTGTTCCTCTTGGGTATGTAATATAATGAGTTAGGGGAAACTGCCCAGGACAAAGTGTTGCTCCTGTCTTCACTAGAAGGACGTCCTTTAAACCTTTGCCTAGTGAGTCGCATGGCTCTGAGGTATGCAACCCTCGGTACGCTGCCTTTCCAGGTCCTGTAGCTGTGGTGCAAGTGAGACTCAAGCAGTCAAGGATCCATCCACTTGAGCAGCTTTCTGGAGCATTGGGGCACTGGCTTATGATAGATCTGAGACTTTTTGTGTCCCTTGTTGCCTATCTGTAGGCAGTAAACCTGCTTCATATACTTTCACATAGATCAGTCACTATCTTAAAGTGTGGATGATTTCACAGCACAAACAAACAGGTCATCAGTGCATGGTGGAGCTAAACAGTGTCCTGATACAGTGTATAGACTCCTGCTTCTGGCAGAGTGATGCTCTTCCTCTCCTCTAGGTGATGGGAATTCTCTCATGGGATTGGTAATTAGCGAACCTGCTTTACATTTTATGATTACATTTGTAATAAAAAATCCAGAGTATAGAAACAGTATAATTGTAGAGACAGAAAGTAGAATAGTACTTGCCAGGGACTTGGAGCAGGGAAAAAAAAATGAGCAGTAACCACTTAGTAGGTATGACATTGCTTTTCTGGGGTTGGTGGGGGAATGTTCTAAAACTATATAGTGAAGATGGTTGTACAACATTGTGAATGTACAGAGTGCTACTGAATTACATGCTTTAAAATGATGAATTTTATTCAGTATGTACTTTACCATAGTTGAAAAAATAAAATAAATTTGTAAATACTTGAGAGACATCAATTTCAAACATGAGCTTATGAGTTTAGAAACAGAAAGAAAATGTTATGACCCAAAAGATAGGCTCCAGAATGCTGTAGATGAGTGAATGATCCTCAAACACAGCGACAACTTTGTGATGTTTGCATCCTGGAAAGCAGCAGTGTCATTGGAAGATATCCCTCATTCTCACTTCATGAGAATTTAAGACTCTTTTTTAAAAGATGTCACAAAACAGTTTATAACTCCATTTTATATAGTGTAATATTTAATCCCATACAGTACTTTGAAGGAACATATACTGGAAAGTAGGCCACCCCAGCCCATCACCTTCATCATTGTCAATGTTCTCTAATTTAACTGTTAAGACTCTTTCTTAAAAGGCTTTTTAAAAAAACAACATTCTTTCTTCTTCCATAGACAGTTTCTCTTCTTTAACTTATTATCACTTTATTGTTTACTATTTGTTTCATTTATTGCTTATATTTATAATTATTAATTTTAAATTGTGCACTTTAATTTGCATTAAAAATTAAAATGATTTTGTCATACACATGATACATAATTAATTTTTCTCTTGGATTGGGATTTCTAAAAATTTTCCTTACTCCTCATTCTCTCTTAACTTTTGGAAAAAGTCTGCAGTAGATATTTCATAATACAGCACATTATAATTTCAAGATTATATCTTAGTGATCATATTTTTCTCTTTATATACAGCTGTTTTCTCTAAGTGTTCTTTAACTGTATTTTTTGTTTTCTCAGCTTCACTTACATGATCAATTTAATTGCCATCGCCTTAAAATAACTGATCGGATACTTCTTGATTGCTTTCATTTCCTCCTATGTGCTAAATTGCATTTCCCATTGGATTTTATAAGGATTTGGTCACATGATATCAGAATGTAATCAGGAGTTAGAATATCACAGAACCTGGACTAAGACAGGCCTCTGAAGGGATTGATGGTGACGAGAGCCCCCTTCCAGCAGTTGGTAAAAGGAGGACAGTTCCAGGACTCTCATTATCATCCTCTTTTCCAGAATTCAAGATTGTTGTTTCCCTTGGAGATGTTGAAGGGGTCCTTCTGGGTGCAAATATACAGAGAACCCATATCAGGGGACCACAGGATGAAGAGTGGGTGCAGAATTCCAGAGAAGAAAGTTTGGGGAAAGGTGTAGAGAGGGCTCTTGTTGATCATGTGACAAAAGAAAGATGTCTAGAGGCACAGTCAGGGAGACTCTGACCACCCAGGGGCCACCTCAGGAGGAGAAGGTTTGGAGGAGGAGAGGTGATGGCCCAGTACACATTTACATAGCAACTATTGCCCCAAACCCATGATTTGTTTACTCCAGAGAAACATTATTGGGAGACAAAAGTAAGTATAGGGACAGAAGATGGACCTGCAACTAGGTGGTCTCTGGGTGTTTGTTAAGATACACCAGGAGAAAGGGGTGGCTTTTAGGAAGTCCAGATAAGAATTTCTGGGTAATGGAATGTGAGGTGACACACAATGATGACTGTGACACAATGACGACTTTTCCTCAAGACATTGTCCTTGATACCAGGGACCCATCACCTGACCCCTTCCTCTCAATACCACCTTATGGATGTGAGCCACTCATGGTTCAGCAGGTAGAGCAGAGAGTCAGATCTCTGTGGGATGTCTAGCTGCATGAATGATCCTGGGTCATATCCTTGTGTTCCTCAGAAAGAATCAGTTTTGAGTGAGTTGTATTAGGATCAAGGGTCATATTCACTGTAAAGAAAAAATTCATTATGATAATTCATCAATTTCTAAAAGTATTAATTTCCTGCTATTAACATGTAAACAGGCAAACAAGCTTTTATGACAAAAGAAATTTAAAGTAGACAAACTTTCTGGGGGTGCACAAAATAACTTGTCAATATATGAGATGACCTTCATCAATAAAGCAGGAATCACCAATAAGTAGGCCATTGCATTATTACAGGTCTTAGAGAAATGTTCATGCCAACAGAATCTCACTGACATCTGAGCTCTTAGCCTTGACAATAGGATGACTACACTACGGACATCTCTTCTTCCTTTCCCTTAACTGGCTATCTGAGGAATGGCCCCAGGGATTCAAATTATTGTTTTTTAATTCTATTGATTCTAATATCACTGTAAACCCCAAGTTCATTCATCATTGAGTCTTGATTACACGAATGTAGACTCATGCTTCATTAATTACCAAATATTCACTGAATGCCTCCCACATGTGATTGCTGAGAAGAGAGGCCAGGAAAAAATTCATTGTATGTTCGACTACAAAGTGCACTTCATACTGGTCCTGTTTACCTAACTTACCTTTCTTTTAGTTCTTCCTCCAGATTATGCCTATGGCCACGGCAAGAAGCAATCCCAAAACAGGTAGCATTGCCCATGAAAATGTCATCCTGGACTCTGAAATGGAAACCCCCAAATCCCAGTAAATCATGAAACTAGGAAAATACCAAGTGCATTTTTTTATCTGAGCAGTTCCTGGGCTGGAGAGGAGGAAGAGAAGCAGATCTCTCAAGGAAGCAGTGGGTCCCCTTTTCCTTGCTGAGGAAAATTTATGTCTAGCTAGCTTTAGTGTTTGGTACTTTCAGAAATGTACATACACAATTATTCTCCCTTCTCTTTTTCTAATCATATCACAGTTACTGGAATAATTGCAAAATAATAAAATTACCCAGGCCACAGCCATAAAGATAGTGTTAAGGAAAATTATTTTCTAATCCATAATAAAATTCACCAGAAAGGAAAAAAACAAAGTGCTAAAGTTGTTTTCATATCAGAAGAGAATTTGTAGCTACAGAGAATTAGAGGCAATAATTAGAATTTAGTGCACAGCCAACAATAAATATAACTTTAGAGCTGTATCTGGGTTATAAGCAAGAAACTCAGAGGAGTAAGATCCCTATGTGTCCTGAAGATAAGCTTTGTCAGAGATAGCAGGATATCTCATTAGAATTATATATAGACATGTATATTTTTATATTCGGATACAGAAAGCAATAAAATGAGAACATCTGAGTTGGTCTTAGTATTTAATTCCAAACCTGAGAGGAATATACAGAATCACCAACCTGAGAGAGTAAAAGCCGCTGTTTTCTCCTCACCCAGAGGGAGGTTGCTGATGGAACAAGTCACGTTTGCCAAGGAGCTGTTAGTGATCAATAGCAATGTCTCCACATGGAAGAGCCCATGGCTGTCTGAATGCAGGATCTCAGAAGCTGATGGTATTGCCTTTCCTTCCATGTCCCTCCATTGCATGTGGGGTGGTGGGAACCACCCACTTGCAGTGCACATCAGCTGTACCTCTCCATCTGTCAGCACCTCCATGGTGATCCTCGGGGAAGAACCCACAGCTGGGAACAGAGACCAAGGAAACCAAGAATGGAGCCTCTGCTAGTGGTTGTGTTATTGGTGACTATGTTTGAGAAGGGCTGGGAGGATTCAGAGGGCTTGCAGGAAGAGAGAAAAATCTTAAGGGGAAATGACACTCCAGCTAGAGAAAGACGGGCTGGAGTGTTTTCTTGTTTTGTTTTATTTATTTTTTTTATATTCCTGAATCATCCAGGTACATATAAAAAGGTACAATTTAAGATTTTAAATTCAACCTTTTTTGCCTGAGAACAAAATAACTGACAGGATAAAAGAACCTACGTAAGAGAATATTCTTAAAGATTAAAATTATAAATGTTCATGTCCAATGACGAAAAAGATGGGCCCCTTTAACTTCTCAACATGTGTTTCTGTGGATATTCCCTAAATATGTTTATTAACTTAGATTGAAAATCCATGGGAGACATATTTCAGATATTCAAAATTTTTACCTTTGTCCTCAATGACATTTGCTAAACTTGGAAAATAAACTCTAGAGAATGATTTTCTTTCTTCCTCCATTCATACAAAGATTGTCAATCCACATTATTTCTGTTTACTTGGTATATCTAGTTTAGTCTTCAAATTATTATACTTCCTGGTATATTTCCCAGAATTTTAATAACAGACTGTGTGAAATAATTAATCCTGTATAAAATAGAGTAAAATTCTCAGACCTCTTTAAATATATGGTAATTTTGTGGACATACTCAGAAGTATACAAGTTCCATACACAAAGAATTAAATTTGGTTTGTTGGAATTTGTGGATTTTAAGTATCCATGATAGTTCCTATACATTGGTGGTTCAATATAAATCTGATAGCAAGTAAGCATTAAGAAAACTTTCAGTGCTACAGAAATTATCTAGGAACATGTTAAAGTAGTAGGAACAGGTGACAAATTCAAAACAACTATCTAGAGTCCTTACCTACCACCTTCAGATCCAAACTGGCCTTCTGGTAGACACCATCTTTTTCAAAAAGGCACTGGTACTGCCCATCATCTGAAGCTGTGGCATTGTGTATCTGCAGGGTCAGTCTCCCCTCGTGGATGGCATCACTCACCAGTGTAGTCCTCCCTCTGTAGTCTACCATCTGCTCTCGAGCCACATGGTCCCCATTCATATACACATAAACTGCAGGATAATGGTGGGCTTGGACCCACCTCACCTCCATGCTCTGTGCATTAGCCTTGGGGAAGAGGGAACAGGTCAATTGTATGACTTCTCCCACTCTGACAAGGATGGGCTGAGAAGGTCCAATCACTTTTAAAGATGCTATTAAATACAGAAGACAAAATACAAGGAACAAATCAAAATGGAGCAAATAAATGTCACCAACAAGTGAATTTCTAGTGTGGTTTGAAACCCATAACTTTCCTATGTTCATATATGAATACATGACCAGTGAAACTCCACACCATGTGGAATTGCAAGAATGGGATACTTGATCCACTTTGAACTGTCATGTATATCTAAAAAAACAAATAACAACAACAATAATAATTATAGAATGGGATCCTAATTAGAATAATTTATATTCTGTGAATGTATAATATGTCAAAATATACTTTACTATAATGTATATATACAAAGAAAAAACAAATTTTTAAAAAATACATTCAAAAAATTAAAAATATATCCCATAGGCATCCTGGGGGAGGTATGAGGCTTAAGATCATCTCTTGGAAAGATGGGATCTTGTGATATCAAGATACAGGCTGTCCTTGTTCCAAGAAGAACCTTTCCAGGATGCATGCCAATCTGAAGAAAAAAAGGGTCACTACCCACACCTTCCCAAAATTTTATGCAGTTTAAAAACAAATGATAGAATAAATTTAAAGTTAGCACTCCCAGAATAAAATGAATGTTTTTATCACTTCAAAGCTGGATGACTACTTTCTAATCTGAATATGCCTCAGTTTCTTAAACTATAAATTTTGCATATTACTGCCCAAACCATAGGATTGTTACACAGTTAAACAAAATAACCTATATAAGCCAGGTGGTGGCACACACCTATAATCCCAGCGATTTGGGATGCTGAGACAGGAGGATCGAGAGTTCAAAGCCAGCCTCAGCAAAAACCAAGACACTAAGCAACTCAGTGAGACCCTGTCTCTAAATAAAATACAAAATAGGGCTGGGGATGTAGCTCCATGGTCCAGTGCCCCTGAGTTCAATCCCTGGTACACTGCCCCCCAATAACCTGTATAAAGCACTTAGATGACTGTGCAGTATGAGCAGAAGCATAGAGACCTGAAAGTCTTTTAACTACTGTAGGGAAATATGAAATGATCCCTCCAAAGCACTTATATACCTGGCATGTAATTAAAATTTCCAAAACTAGTCATTATTGTTATAAGTCAATAAAATTATTTGCCAGGGTGTGAGCTCTGGAAATAATAAGGTTGAGAACTGTGTTGGCCCATGGCCCTTTGCATGGGTGCTTCCTCTGTGACCCTAATTATGAGCATACCACAGAGGCAGCAGCTACAGAACTCCTGAACTCTTCAGTTACCACAGCACATCCTCCCACCTCCTGGGGCACAGCCCTCCCCACCTGGCAAGAAGCAAAGGGAAGTTCTGTGCTTTTATCCTATATAATTGTGGTCCTGGAAGGTCATCAAAATTTGGGAACAACACAACAGAGGGTTGTATTTTGTGTGCTGAGTCTCCAGTGGGCATGCTGAGTTGGCTCAAGAACTCAGATGAGTGACTTTTTGCCTAAGACTTTCCTGAGGGACAGAGACTTGCGTCAGACTGCCCCAAAAATTGGCTTAGCTTCCTAATGTGTCACTAACAAGTTCTTCTCCTTAAAGTTTCTGTCTGATCAGGCACCTTTACTGCCCTAGGCAGAGGGAGATCCTGCTGGAAAGGCTAAGCTCACAGAACTGGGTTTGTCCTCAAGTTGTGGAGCTATCTTTGACCTTCCTGAGGCTCATCCTTTTATATTTGTGGCCCCATGGGGTCAAAGGTGTCACACTAGATTCTGGTAGAGACTGGAATTGTATTTACCATCTTAATTTCCCTCAAAAACTCCTACATGGGTTAAATAAAGTATGCTTAAGCCCTTTACAATTGCACGCACAAACACACACACACACACACTCCCACAGGTGACTTAATGGACAATGGTACAGATGAAGGATATAAGGAGCCATTCAGGTTCATGTGTATGTAAATAGAGAGCAGATGCATCATCATGGGCTAGGAGAAAAGCCATAGAAACAAGCAGTTGGAAGGAGGTAAAGGAAACTGAAAGGGGCTTAAACATCATTTGGTTATTTTTTAAATCACATCTTAGGCATGGTAAAATAATATCTGCTGTTCAACTAACAGGTTAAAAAAAATAAGTAAATAAAAACCACATGAAGAAAAGGAAAATTATCACCCCAGTGCCAGGATCTCAGGTACACTTAACAGCTTCTTTTCGATAGTGATGAGGTTAAGGACCTTCTGGGGTGAGAAGCAGGTGCAGGACCCATAATGACTAGAGGGTGGGAGTTGTGGAGCTGACCTCCACTGACACTGCTCTCACTGGCAGAAGGAATATTTTAAAAGGGCCTCTAAAGCTGGCCAGCTGACCCATACCATCACCCGCCCCCCCCCCCCACACACACACACACACACACGTCAAAGGCAGCTCTCTTTCCTCTAGACCCTGGCAGAGATGATGTACATGTCCCCAAATGTGTTATCTGGGTCTTGATTGGATCCCCATGATCTCCCAAAGTAACAGGTTACATAGCAGAAAATTCCCCGAAGGGGACTGTGGAAGACTGAGCTTTGCTGGTCTCCTCTCAAATAACTTAACAGGGCACTGAGAAAGCCCTGCCTCGACGTCTCATCCAGATCCCAGTTCCGAAGCAGCTCCATAAGCTCCGCCCTCCTCTGGGGCCAGAGAAGTGCACCACACCTGTGGGTCCTACTCACCCAGCTCACTCTGGAGTTTCTCTGGAAAAAAAAAAAAAAAAAGTGGGGCGGGGTGGAGAATAACGTATTAAGGAATTTGGTGTAAGGGAAAGGAGAGAAACTATTTCCAAGAAATAAAAGCCAGCTCTATGAAATGAGGAAAATATTTTTTTCTACACATCATGTGGCGATCCCGTTTGCCTTTCCTTTTATCGGCACAACAAAAACGCTATCAGATCTATCAACCAAAAATGCTGTTTGTTTCTAATGATATTTATCTGTTTAAAAAATAACACATACCTGTTTTTATAAATGCATGGAAACTATAAAACTGTACGGACATAAACAAATATTGCTTACAATTCCAAACTAAGAATATACAATATTGGGGTTTTTTTAGCATTAATATGTAATATCTTACTTTTTATTTTAACCTATCTATTTATACTTTAAATAATAATAAATCCAGATATTTAGAGTGTGCCACTTATAAATTATTTAAAACCAATAAGTTTTTACATGATTAGAAATGTTTATTGATAGATGGACAGATAGATTTAATATTCATCATTGAGTTGTACATTGTGAGATTATTTAAGCCTCTAAAATTCTTCAAAAAAGGTTTTTTTGTCAATATTATAGGTTTTGTAAAAAAAATATACATTTTTTTAATTGTAGGTGGACACAAGACATTTAATTAATTAATTAATTGTTTTTATGTGGTGCTGAGGATCCAACCCAGGGCTTCACACCGCTAGGTAAGTGCTCTTCCACTGATCTACAAACCCCTCCTGCTATAGGTTTCAGTAACATAAGACACAACACTTCACTATCCATTTGGGGTTTTTTTTAGTATTTTATTTTTGCTATTTGTAAATAAGATAATAATTTAAATGCTGCTGTGTAAAGACTTATATCTCTGATTACTAACATATGACAGATTCCTAGGAGTAATTAGCACAACACAGCATAGGAAAACATTTTAGTTGAAATGATATTTACAATGTAATAAATACTTGCAAGTAGAAAACATCAATGCAAATAGATGAAAAGGTAGAACTTGAAAATTACTGAAGTAATTAATGGCTATTTAATCAAAATGCAGTATATATATTTCTAGTGGTAAATGTTTTAAGCATTTTAATCATATTATTAAATGGTAGTACTTTTCCTGATAAAAAGAATATGAGTTGTTGCTGCGCAGTTCTGAAGTTCTGCTGCTGACCTAGGCATCTGGTCCCAGAGGCAGAGCACTGACCTGGGAGGGCAATGACTGCCCCCTTGACCTCTGTGAGGACAGGGTTGTAGATGAAGCAAGACACAGTTTCTACAGACATATTCCTGATCGCAAGGGTGTCTTCCACGTAGAACAGGCCCTCTTCATCTTGGATATGATGCTCGGAGACAGTCAGCAACCTCTGTCCTGTGATGTCTTCCCAATAGACCTGGGGCTCTGGGAACCAGCCCTTTGCAGTGCACACAAGCTGGACCTCACCTTCCCTGGGTCCTTCCATGTGGATGTTAGGGGCAGACCCCACATCTGTGGAGGAAAATCACAGCTCTGAGCTCTAGAGCTCACAGAGGTACAAACTCTGGAGACAGATCTCAGTGATGTTGCTCATAGGGAGATGGTGGGAGCTCAGGGATCGGGGAGCAGAAAGTGTTCCAAATTTTTTTCCTATTTAAGTTGAAGCTCTGATACATTTTGCTTGTTCTCCAATCTGATTTTTAAATTTTAGAACTTGAATATATTTTTTTCAGGACAGGAAAATAAGAGGGAAGGGGGAGGCATCATAACATTTGTTTGTGTCTCTAGTACTGTAAACAAATGTGCTGTAGTTTATTCATTAGATCTTTTATTCTCTGAACACTTTTCCTCTTAATATTGTCTGTATCAGGCACTTTGTCTGAAATTTTGAACGATCTCTGGAATCTAATTTAAACAAAATGTTTAGGACAAATTAGAAATCACCTCCATGGGTGATGCTTTTCATTTCTATTTATTTTGTTTGTGGTTGTAATCTTGGATGCAGTAGATAAACTGCATGAAGATTCTTGTATTAAAATATTCTATCAGAGATGTTCTGTTAGGGAAAACATTTTTAAGAAATCCTAAAGCAATTTATGTAGTCATGAAATCCTTTCTCTATTCAACACTACACCTCTCAAACCCAAAGGAGACTATATTTTCTGTAGATGGATATTTTGTCTTTATCAATTGTGGATAGAAAGAGATCTACTCCCTCACCTGGAGCAATAGAAAAGTTTTGCCTTGATTTTAAATGTCTCAGATAGTGCAGTGCATCAGTATGTACCCACTCCACTCATATCTCAGAGTCCCATGATTCCTTTGTTTTAAATGATCTTGAACATAGTAACCATTCATAATCATGAGTAATAAAAAAGGTGTTAGGAATAAAGTAAATCAGTGTCAGAGATGTTAAAATCTCCAGAGAACTGCTCTCCTGTTGAGGTAAAGAATTTGCCTGATTTTGCCTTAAGCACAATGGAGGAGCTATTGCTGTCAGGTTTACTTTTCAGATATTTCCCCACAAGATAGACCCATTATTTCCTTCCTTCCCACTCCTTCCTCCTTTGCTAACATGATAGCATTCTGAAGAACCCTGCCATCCACAGTGGGTGCTTCCAAAGGCACTTGTGAGCCCCTGATTCATTGAATACGAAATATTATAATCTCTATAAAAGCACAAAGCTCCTAATTTCTTTTGCCTCATCGGTTGATTTCTAATAAGGGGCATTAGACAAAAAAAGTTTCACATTTCATTACTGCATAGATGAGGTTGATAAAGTGACAACCCATTCCACTGAGATACAGATGCTGGACAGTCAGATGGCCATAGCAATTGACTTGCTCTTGTCCATCAGCCTTATGTGGCACGAATTTGTGTCCTAGCAAAATTGTTGATGATTACATGTCATCGCTTTCAAATAATCCGAAGGACTGTTAAAATTCAGGTGAATTAAATTTTGGAGAAAACTTTTTGTGAGCTTACCTTGAAGATTCTGGAATCACCTGTTTTCAGATGGCTCAGGGTAGAGGGTTGGGCTTTAGGAAACTGCTATGTTGATTCAAAGGGAATTCTTCAACTGACATTAAACTTACCATCAATTAATATATTTCTCCCTCTGAGACCCAATTTTTGCCCAGATACTCACTTGCTACTTTGAGCAGCAAGCTTGTCTCTCCGTGATAGTTCCCCTCCTGGAAATGGCACCAGTATTGCCCATTATCAGATGGTTGGATGTTGTGTATCTTCAGAGTCACATTTCCCTTGGCAATGTTGTCATCTATCCACTCTATTCGGTCTCTGTACTCCTCCATCTGCATCTGGGTGACCTCAACTCCATCCCAGTGTGCAATCACAGGTGTGCCAGGCTCTGAGCGGTACCACCTCACCTCCATGTGCATTGCAGTCCTCTTGGGGAAGAGCTGACAGGTTAGTAAGGCATCTTCCCCAACCCTGGCCAGGATAGGATATGCAGGACCAATCACTCTAAAGTCATCTACAAAAAAATGAAAAAGAGGAATCAGAAATGCCAACCAGAGGAACAGTATGCTTGCTTTTTGTGTGTCCAACCTGTTAGAATAGAGGGATCTATTCTAAATAAATTCAGCATGATGATTTGCATGTTTGCTTGTTAAAGAGAAATGTGTTCTCCTAATAAAAGTAATTAAATTTGAGCATGAGTGCTAAATCTATCACTTAACAGCTTTGGGAGCAAATCTGTTATTCTTAGTGAGACTTTGACATTTGGAATCTTAATTTCTTCATCTGTAAGGTACTAAAGCAACCTGAGTTTCATTCTCAAGTTAATATGTAAATTGATTTTTAGTTAGGAACTTTGTAATTGTTAGTAATTAACATTTTAGCCATTTTCCCATAATTAAAGTAATATATTGATTCATGAGATTTTTAAAGTTTTTTCAGTATCACTGTGTCCTAAATAAAAAACTTGAGGTTTTTTTTTCTTTGTGGAGAAGAGAAGACTCTAATTAGTGGGACTGTGAACAAGGCAGTTTTCACAGAGACATTTTGTGGTGGATTAAAGGCAGTGTTCTGAGTTTGAGTCTTTTAATAAAATGTTAAGTCATGTTTTGACTTCTTCCTTGTTATCTGAAAATTGAAGTGATGTTTGATAATTCTGTGTGTGTGTTTAATAATTGCATATGTTACATATACTATATTCTTTCTCATCCCAAACGATGCAGGGCCACTTGCCCTTTTCTGTGCAGATTTCAGTCCTCTTAAGACTAAAAACACATCTTATTGAGTTGCTGCTCAATATAAAACAGATGCTGCTCAAGAAGTCACTATAGAACTTGGGACATAGAGGAAGATAGTGGTGTAGAGGTGGTTGCTTTTCAAGTTGTTCTGTGGTGTGAGATCAGGAAAGCAGATAAACAGCGTCTCAGTGAAATGTGTGATAAGAGGGACTTTACTGGGATTTAAATACTGGACTCTTAGAATAGCTTAGGAACTCAGAAGTTTGGATATAATAAAATAAAAGAAGAAAAATCTAGAGGCCAGCTGGAGCAGATCTGTCTGGGGCAAATCGGGGAGGGAGAGTAGGAGGACCCACATTTAGGTGGCACTGTGGAGTGTCTCGATATGGAGAAATCAGAGATTAGGATACTGTTGGACTGACCCAATGGGTGAACTATACTATATCCTTGTGAGGGAAAGACACCCAAGATGGGGTGTGGGTGTGTGAGTGGATGTGAGTGGGTGCTCAGAGATTGAGCCCAGGAGGCTGGGAAGGGTAGGACCCACAGGTGGCTGAGGGAGGGGGACAAAGGATTGGCTCCTGCACTGCACAAAGGGAACTCAGGGGAGACTTCTAGGGTGCAGACTCCCAGCATGGATTGGCAGCTGCCTGGCTGTGGAGCTGTGCTGATTTAAAATCTTCAGAACAATCTCCATTCAGCAAAGCATCAGGGTACTAAATAAATCTAAACCCTGCCTTTAGGAACTCCACCTCTGGGAACTCCTCTCCCAGAACTCTACAGTGACCCCATCCTGAGAGTGAAGCACACTCTCCACACTGCCCCACCTCATACTGCCCAGAAGAGAAGCCGAGAACTTTTGAACTCCAATTGGCAACTTGAGGAACAACACAAAAAGAGGAAGATTTGACAGACTGTGGCTACTATTCTTGTGCACAATACATACCTTAAGAAAAAAAAAACTGGAAAAAGAGACACTTGGGAGCAGACAACCAATATATATTATCATTGACAATTTTGATCACTGCAAGGGAAACAATTCCTTAACATTTTATCAAGAATATTTTCTTTCTCTTTCTGTCTTTCTCTCCTCTCTCCTCTCTCTCCCCCACCCCCACTCTCTCTCTCCTTTTTTATTATGTGCTGAATGGTTTATGGACATTTGTACATATACATATTTGTCTTACTTTTCTCATTTCCAGAAATTTTGAAGGTAGTTAGTTTTCATGTCTCTGTTAAGGGCTAGGGTCTTTGATTAGCATATTTTGGTTTGGTTTTATATTGTTGTTAATCTGTCCATTTTTCTTTATTCTCTTTTGTGGGGAGCCACAATGAATGACCCCACACTTCCAGTCCTGATGCCTCAGATTCTGACCAACCACTGCATTTTCTGTGGCTTGAGTGGGGTATAGCTCGAATAGCAAGGGGTCTTCTTTGTGGAATGTGCCCTTATGGTTGAGTTATACTCACCTGTCCTTGTAACCCTGCCCCTTCTGCCCTTTTTTGGATAGAACTTTCTAAAAAGAAGAGTCCTTCCAATAAAAATTCACTTCCGAACATGCTCGCGCTCTCTCTCTCTCTCTCTCTCTCTCTCTCTCTCTCTCTCGCCAGCCTCTCATGATTTTCTCTTTTTCTCCCTTTTGGGGAGCCTGAGGGCAAGAGCAGGGAAGCCATCCTGAAGCTTATGTAAAGGTAAATTGTGTCTGTGTTTTATTTGGCGTCCCTGCAAATTCAATAAGCAATCTTAACTTCAGCTGCCTGAGTGCTGGTCAGGGGAAGCACTCTTTCTTTTGTTAACAGCCAAATTCTATTGTTCTCTTTTTATTCTTCCTTTAATTTTTTACTTCTACTTTCTCTCCTCCCTCATAATCATCATATCTTACATCTCTTCTGCATTCTCCCTGTTTACCTTTTGAAAGAGCAGACCCTTTTGAAAACTTATTGTTTTTACTGTTGGCTTACCATACAATTTCTGTTTACTGTGCTAATTAACCTTGTGGATATCATAATAGAAATAAGTATTTAGTTTAATGCTTCATATTGTTTGCATTGGTTGTTATTATTTGTCTCCCCCTAAACCACGAGGTACTAGAAATCTTCAGGGACACCATAAGTTCATAGTGTAGAAGCTCTGCCATGTTTGGGTAGACACACAAACAATAAGAAAAAGCAAGGGAATGAACCATTGGAAACAAACCAAAATACCTCATAACAGAATCCGATGATATCACAGTGAAGAAAATGTCAGAGATGGAATTTAGAAAGTTCGTAGTTAAATTAATCTGCAAATAAAAGATTATATAAAGAGTAAAATCAGAGAGAGAAAAAAAAGAGAGATAGATATTTGAAACAGAACCAAATGGAAATCTTCCAAATGGAGAAATTGATAAACCAAATTAAAAAGCCAATGGAAAGCATCACCAACAGACTAGACCACTTGAAAGACAATTTCAGACAATGAAGACAAAATATATAATTCTGAAAATAAAGTTGACCATGGAGAAAAGATATTAAGAAACCATAAACAGAACTTTCAAGAAATATGGGATAACATATGAAGGCCAAATTTAAGATTTATCAGGATAAATTAATCCCAATCTTTCAATGAAATAATAGCAGAAAATTTCCGAAATCTTAAGAATGAAATGTAAAATTATATACAGGAGGCATACAGGACTCAAAACATACGAAATTACAACAGACTCACACCAAGTCACATTATTATGTATGCATGCTTGACATACAGAATAAGGATAAAATTTTCAAGTCTGCTAGAGAAAAACAGCAGGTCAGATTTAGAGGTAAGTCAATCCATATTTCAGCTGATTTCTCAGCCTAGACCCTGAAGCTAGGAGGTCTTAGAATAATATATACCAAGCTCTGAAAGAAAATGGATCCTAACCAAGAATAGTATATCCAACAAAATTAAGCTTTAAATTTGAAGATGAAATAAAAATGTTCCACAATAAACAAAAGGTAAAATAATTCACAACTAGAAAGCCTGTAATACAAAACATATTCAATAAAATATATGATAAAGAATAAATGAAAAATAAAATTGAAAACCAAAAGAGGAGGAACTATAAGAAGAATGTTCAATTAAATGATAAATTAATTCAAATAAAAAAATTAAAAATGAATCAAAATGACAGGGAATAAAAATGATCTCTCAATATTAACATTGAATGTAAATGGCCTCAACTCATCAATCAAAAGTCATAGATTTTCAGAATGGATTAAAAAACAAGACCCAATAATATGCTGTCTCCAAGAGACTCATAGGCAATGTCATCCACAGACTGAAGGTGAAAGGATGGGAAAAAACATATCACTCACATGGATCACATAAACAAGCAAGGTTCTCTATCCTCATATAAGATAAAGTGGACTTTGAGCCAAAGTTAATGAGAATGGACAAAGAAGACATTTAACACTGCTTATGAGAGCATTATACATCAACAAGACATAACAATCTCAAATATTTATGCCCTAAACAATGGAGCATCTACATACATCAAATAAACCCTTCACAATTTCAAGAATTAAATAGATCATACACAATACTTTATCTTACCTCTCTCACCACTCGATAAATCTTCCAAACAAAAACTAAATAAAGAAGCTATAGAACTAAACAGACATATATAGAATATTTCATCCATTCATGACTTTCTTCTCAGCAGCACATAGATCATTTTCTAAAAAAAAATCCATATTTTCTAAAAAATACGTTAGGCCACAAAGCAACTCTTAACAAATACAAAAAAATTGAGAAAATACTTTGCATTCTATCAAAACATAATTGAATAAAATTAGAAATCAATGATAAGATAAAAATAAAAGCTACTGCAACACCTGGGGACTAATTAATGTGCTATTGAATGATGAATGGATAGCAGAAGAAATCATGGTGAAATGAAAAAGTTGTTAGAGGTGAGTGCAAATAATGATACAACATATCAAAATCTCTGGGACACTATGAAATCAGTTCTATGAGGAAAGTTCATAGCATTGAGATCATTCATTGAAAGAAAGTCACCAAATAAATAATCTAAAATTATATCTTAAGGCTCTAGAAAAGAACAAATTAACACTCAAATCAGCAGAAGATGGGAAATAATTAAAAATCAAGCCAAAATTAGTGAAATTAAAATAACAAAAAAATTCCCAAAATCAGTGAAAAAGTTTTTTTAAAACAATAAATAAAATGGATAAATACTTAGCCACACTAGCTAAAAGAAAGAAAAAAACCTCAAATTATTAAAACTTGTGATGAAAAAAGAAATATCACATGAACACTACTGAAATCCATAGGATTATCAGAAACTATTTTGAAAATAAATTTATACTCCAATAAGTTAGAAAATATTGAAGAAATCAAAAAAAAAACTCTAAAGACATATGATCTGCACAAATTAAACCAGAGGAACATAGAAAATTTAAACAGATCAATTACAAATAATGAAATTGAAGATTCCATTAGAAGCTTACCAACAAAGAAAAGCCCAGGTCCATATTAATTCTCAGATGAGTTCTACCAGACTTTCAAAGAACAAACAAACACCAATCTTCCACAAATTTATTTATTTATTTATTTATTTATTTTAGTTGTCAGTGGACCTTTATTATTATTTTTATTTATTTGTTTGTGGTGCTGAGATTAGAACCCAGTGCCTCATGCATGCTAGGCAAGTGCGCTACCCCTGAGCCACAACCCCAGCCCAAATCTTCCACAAATTATGCCATGAAATAGAAAAGGAGAGAACCCTTTCAAACTCATTCTATGAAGCTAATATCATCCTGCTACCAAAACCAGATAAAGACACATAAAGGAAAGAAAACTTCAGACCAATATCCTTGATGAACATAGATACAAAAAATTTTAATGAAATACTGGCAATCCACATACATATTAAAAACATAGTGCACCATGATCAAGTAAGGTTCATTCCAGAGATGCAAAGTTAGTTCAACATATGGAAATCAATAAATGTAACTCATCACATCAGTAGACTTAAAGACAGAAACCATATTATTATCTCAATAGATGCAAAACAAAAAAACATTTGACAAAATAAAGCACCCCTTCATGTTCAAAACACTAGAAAAAATACAGGGTAGTAGGAACCTACTTCAACATTGTAAAAGCTATCTATGCTAAACCCAAGGCCAACATCATTCTAAATGGAGAAAAATTGAAAGCATTCCTTCTAACAACTGGAACAATATATGAATGCTCCCTTTCACGATATCCATTTTACATAGATCTTGAAACTCTAGCCATAGCAATTTGGCAAAAGAAAAAAATTAAAGGTATATGAATAGGAAAAGAAGAGTTCAAATTTTCCCTATTTGACAATGGCATGCTTCTATATTTGGAAGACTCCAAACACTCCACCAGAAAAATTCTAGAACTCATAAATGAATTCAGCAAGTAGCAGTATACAAACAAATTAACACCCATAAATCAATGGTATATTATGCTGCAATGATAAATTATCTGAAAGAGATATAAAGAAAACTATCTCATTAACAATGTCCTCAGGGGAAAAAAAGACTTAGAAATCAATCTAACAAGACAGGTGAAAGATCTCTACAATGAAAACTATAGAATACTAAAGAAAGAAATTGAAGACTTTAGAAGATGGAAATATTTCCCATGTTCTTGGATAGGCAGAATTAACATTGTCAAAAAGTCTACCTTACCAAAAGTACTAAACATATTTAATGCAATTACTATTAAAATAATGATGCTTTTCATAGAAATAGAAAAAGTAGCCATGAAATTCATTTAGAAAAATAAGAGGCCCAGATAGCCAAAACAATCCTTATTGAGAAAAGTGAAGCAGGAGACATCACAATACCAGACTTTAAATTACTCTACAGATAGCTTTTATGATGTTGAGATATGTTCCTGCTATCCCTAGCAAGATATGTCAACATCATAAAAGCAATCTATGCTAAGCCCCAGACTAACATCATTCTAAATGGAGAAAAAATTAAAGCATTCCCTCTAAAAACTGGAACAAGACAAGGATGCCCTCTTTCACCACTTCTATTGAACATAGTTCTTGAAACACTGGCCAAAGCAATTAGACAGATGAAAGAAATTAAAAGGATATGAATAGGAAAAGAAGAACTCAAATTAGCACTATTTGCTGACAATATGATTCTATACCTAGAAGACGCAAAAAAAATCCATCAGAAAACTTCTAGAACTAGTAAATGAATTCAGCCAAGTACCAGGATATAAAATCAACACCATAAATGAAAGGCATATCTGTATATCAGTGACAAATACTCTGAAAGGGAAATGAGAAAAACTACCCCATTTATAATAGCCTCAAAAGAAATACTTGGGACTCAACTTAATGAAAAACTACAGAATGCTAAAGAAAGAAATTAAAGATGGAAAATTTCCCTTGTTCTTTGATAGGCAGAATTAATATTGTCAAAATGACCATACTACCAAAAGTACTATACAGATTTAATGCAATTCCAATCAAAATCTCAATGACATTCCCCATAGAACTAGAAAAAACAACCATGAAATTCATCTGGAAAAATAAGAGACCCAGTATAGTTAAAGCAATCCTTAGCAGGAAGAGTGAAGCAGGTGGAATCCCTATACCAGAGCTTAAAACTATACTAGAGAGCAATAGTAACAAAAACAGCATGGTATTGGCACCAAAATAGACTGGTGGACCAATGGTACAGAATAGAGGACACAGATACTAACCCACAAAATGACAATTATCTTACTTATATTAGACAAAGGCATTAAAAATATGCATTAGAGAAAAGATAGCCTCTTCAACAAATGATGCTGGGAAAACTGGAAATCCGCATGCAACAAAATGAAATTAAACTCCTATCTCTCACCATGCACAAATCTCAACTCAAAGAGGATCAAGGACCTAGTAATTAAATCAGGGACCCTGCATCTAATAGAGAAAAAAAAAGTAGCCCCAATTCTTCATCATGTCAACTTCCTTAATAAAACTCTTATAGCGCAAGAATTCAAATCAAGAATCAATGAATAGAATGAATTTGAACTAAAAAGCTTCTTTTCAGCAAAATAAATAATCTGTAAGATGAATAGAGAGCCTACATTTGGGGAGCAAATTTTTACCACTTGCACATCAGATACAGTACTAATCTCTAGGATATATAAAGAACTCAAAAAGCTAAGCACCAAATAAATAAATAACCCAATCAATAAATGGACCAAGGAACTAAACAGACACTTCTCAGAAGAGGATATATAGTCAATCAACAAATATATAAAAAAATGTTTAACAAATCTTGTAATTAGAGAATTGAAAATCAAAACTGCTCTAAGATTTCATCTCACTCCAGTCAGAATGGAAGCTATTAAGATCACAAACAACAATAAGGTTGGTGAGGATGTGGGGGAAAAGGTACACTCATACATTGCTGGTGGAATGCAAGTTGGTGCAGTTAATCTGGAAAGCAGTGGGGAGGATTCCTTGGAAATCTTGGAATGGAACCACCATTTGACCTAGCTATCCCTCTCCTTTATCTATACACAAAGGTCTTAAAAACAACATACTACAGGGACACAACCATATTAATATTTATTCCAGCACAATTCACAATAGCTAAATTATGGAACCAACCTAGATGCCCTTTAGTAGATGGATGGATAAAGAAAATGTGAGATTATATATATATATATATATATATATATATATATATATATATATATATATATATAATATATATAATATAATTTTTGCTATGTACACTTCAGATAAAGCATTAATTTCCAGAATATACAAAGAACTCAAAAAGCTTAACACCAAAAACAAAACATATATATACATACACACACACACACATATACACACACATACATATATAATGGAATATTGCTCAGCGATAAAAGAATAAAATCACCGCATTTGCAGGTAAATGAATGGAATTTAAGAAGATATTGCTAAGTGAAATTAGCCAATCCCAGAAAATCAAATGCCAAATGTTTTCTCTGATATAAGAATACTGATTTATAATGGGGTTGGGAGGTGAGCATGGAAGGATTATACTAACTCGAGATAGAACAAAGGGGAGGGAGGGCAATGGAGGGGCATAGGGGTAGGAAAGATGGTGGAATGAGATGGACATCATTACCCTAAGTACATGCATGAAGACACAAATGGTGTGACTCTACTTTGTGTATAGCCAGAGATATGAAAAATTGTGCTCTATATGTGCAAAAAATGTTTTTTTCTCCATAAGTTTATTATTATTTTCTAACACATTCTCCATTTGTATATGGTGCAAAGTAACCTTTCTCTAAAATAATTTGCCTATTTAAAATCCATATTTGAAGTGAAATACAGTTTGATATTTCTAAAAAAAAAAATTATTCTACAGAGCTATAGTAACAAAAAATAGCATGGCATTGGCATCCAAACAGACATGAAGACTGATGGAAAAGAACAGAAGACACAGAGACAAATCCACATAAATACAGTTATTTCATACTAGTCATAGGCACCAAAAAGATGCATTGGAGAAATGACAAACTTTTCAACAAATAGTGCTGGGAAAACTGGAAATCTATATGTATGAAATTTAACCCCTGTCTCTCACACTGCAGAAAACTCAACCCAATGTGGATCACAAACCTAAGTATTAGACCAGAAAACTTGTACCTAACAGAAGAAAATATAGGCCAAATACTCCAACATGGTGGCTTAGGAACTGACTTCATCAACAAGACTTCTAAAGCACAAATAAAAAAAACTGATCGTCAGTATATGGGATGGTAATCAAACTAAAAAGCTTCTTTATAGCAAAGAAAACAATTAAGAGCATGTAGAGAGAACCTACAGAATGGGAGAAAATTTTTGCTATGTACACTTCAGATAAAGCATTAATTTCCAGAATATACAAAGAACTCAAAAAGCTTAACACCAAAAACAAAACAAAACAAAAACAACAAATAAATGGGCAAAGGAACTGAACAGACCTTTTTCAAAAGGAGAAATATGAACAGTTAACAAATATGTAAAAAAAATTAATATCTCTATCAATTAGAAAAATGCAAATTAAAACTACACTGAGATTTCACCTCTCACCAGTCAGAATGGCAATTATCAAGAATACAAGTAACAATCAATGTTGTAAGGAGGTGGGAATAAGGGTATATTCATACATTGCTGGTGGGACTATAAATTGGTGCAACATTCTGGAAAGCAGTATGGAGATTCCTCAAAAAAACTACTAGTGGAATCACCATTTGACCTGGTTATAACTAATTCCTCAGTATATATCCAAAGGAGTTAAAATCAGTGTGCTACAGTGATGTAGCCACATCAATATTTATAGCAGCTCAGTTCACAATAACTAAGCTATGGAACTAACCTAGGTGACCTTCAACAGATGAATGGATAAAGAAAATGTGATACACAGACACACACACCATGGAATATTACTCAGCATAAAGAAGAATGAAATTGTGGCATTTGCTGGCAAATGGAAGGACCTGGAGATTATCACAGTATGTGAAATGAGCCAATCCCAAAAAAACCAAAGGTCAAATCGTCTCTCTGATATGTGATATTAACCCTGAACAAAGGGAGGGGAAGGAAAAAAGAGAAGTTCAATGGATTAGACAAAGGGGAATGAAAGGAAGGGTGTTGGGATGAGAATAGAAAAGACAGTGGAATGAATCTGACATGATTTTCTTACGAACATATATGAATACAGTACAGTGAATCTCAACATCGTGTACATCCACAAGACTGGGATCCTAGTTAGAATAAGATATACTCTATGTTTTTATAAATATGTCAAAATAGAGTAACTGTCATATATAACTAAAAAAAAATTCAAAAAGTCACTATCAAATTTGAATAGAGATCTGTTTGCATCCTTCATTGATGGAGTGGAGATACAAAGTCAGCCCTTTAATTGACCTCTTTTATAGGTCAGGAAACTGCAGAGAGGGGACAGCAGCCTCATCACATCACACAACTTCCTCTGTGTTGAATGTGCAGCCTGTGTTTCCCTGTCTAGTGTTCTTCTTCTCTACCTCACCTGGCTGCAGTTTTCTTTGGAGTTGTGATATTTCCCTCCCACATTGAATTTTCATAATTCTTTTCAAGGCGCACTTTGATTGATAAAATTCAGCTCCTGAAATTTCCAAGTCCATTTCTTGGAAGTCTTTTCTAGTTTCTTATTTATAAGTTTTTATGCCATATAATATATGGTTAAAGCAGCTGCTTTTCTTGTTCCCAAAGCTCTGTCACACATGGTAGTAAGAGAATAGATAAATGACTCAGCGTTTTCCAGCCGCTGATCCAAGTGCTTTCTCTCTGTGGCTTCGGGGACTTCCAAAGCCTGTACTACCCTTGGAAGCATAAGTACTGTGTTTATTCTCATGCTACAGATGAAGAACAAAAGCATAAGGTACTTGAGTCACTTTTCAAAGATGACACAGCTGGGAATGGGAAGCCCTTTTGGAACACAGGTCTTGCATTATGGATCTGCACACTTTTTTTTTTTTTGGTACCAGTAATTGAACCCAGGGGTGCTTAACCATGAGCCACATCCCCAGCCCTTTCTTATATTTTATTTAGAGACAGGGTCTTGCTGAATTGCTCAGGGCCTCACTAAGTTGCTGAGACTGGCTTTGAACTCACAATCCTCCTGCCTCAGACTCCCAAGCTGCTGGCATGGATCTGCACTCTTGAATACTCTACTAGTCCTTTTGAATTGCACACTCTGTACCTGGACTGGATCACTGGGAAGTTACATTAAAGGGAAGAAGGGGATCCTACCTGATTTCTTCATTGTCAGCAGGATGAATAAGAAGGAGGCAATCATACCCGACAGACTATATCCTGGAAGATCCACCATTGTCCCTGAAGCAAACACAGGAGAAGTATGAATGTAGTAAGCAAGCTGTGATACACCTGGCAGGCTCTGCAGTTTCCAGTGGCTATGCCATCTTAGGCAAGAATCACCATCAACCTCTTCACAATGAAAGAGTGAAGTGGTTTGGCTCCATTTCTCTGCAGTTATTGATCAAACCTGACCCCCTTCCCTAATGGATTTCACTTTAAGCTATTTCTTAGGCTTGAAGGCAGAAGGTTTCTGATTGAAATGAAAGGCAGTCCTGAGCTAAAGAGATATAATATTACAAAAAAAGCTACAACAACAACAACAAAAAAAACTCCTTGGTCTATCATTGATTATGCAGAAATTATAGAGCAGGATTCATATATTTTTTCTTGTCCTCTTCCTGACCCCTCATGAAAAATCCTTCATCACTAGTTTCCTAGATGTGGAGGAAAGAGACGGAAGGCTCTGCGTCCCCAAGTTGCCACCAGGAAGCCAACATTCAGTACCACCATTCACAGAACTCAGGAGCACAGGGGCCTTGGAAAGTGAAGGAATGCTGGTGGAAATGGAACTACCAGAGAAGATGGTCAAGGAAATGACCTTAGTGGCCATTTAGAATGGTCTTGAAGACATGTAGGAATGAATAAAATAAAGCCTAACTGGCAGAGATCAGCAAACCCAACAAGCCCATTATACCAGCATGATAAAAATCCTGTACGTAGCTGAAAAATTTAAAACTTACCAGGACAAAAATGGTGTGAGTGTGAAAAAATGAAAAATTCAGAGTGAAAGACACATAAGCCATTATATCTGATGCATCAAGTATTTTATTGAAAGAAAAACTTGCCTCACACTAGGCAGAAGAACCAGCTCTGGAGCAGCATTGAGTCACTCACTGATCCCTTTTCCCCAGAAACTAATGCTAGTAAAATTTTATGGGGCAAGATGAAAAAATCAACAGTCTGAAATAAAGATTATAAATTGAGATTCAGGAGATTATTATTAAGCTAATATTATTCTATTTGCTTTCAAAAATGCATACTTTCATCTAAGACATCTCTAAGCAAACTAATATGAGCCCAGTCACAATACATATAAAAGAGCACTAATGTATCTGTATAAAAATGAGAAAGAGTACTGAAGACAGCACAGATGGCCAGGATTCCGTGGGAAGCACAGCTCACTTCTCCTGGAGTTGAAGGGTCTTGGGGCTGCTTCCTCGGTTCCTCTTATGAAAAGTAAAAACATGTTTTTTGTTTTTGTTTTTTGCAAACAGGAGCAAAGAAAGGCCCACCAAGCCCGTGCCAAGCACCATCTCTCAGTCCTGTGAACTAAGAAGAGCCCACACTTACTACAGAGCTCTTGATCAGTTTGTATCTCTTTACATCTTATGTTAAAACAAGAAGGGGAAGCTACACATGTACTGTAGAGGAATTGCTTGTTCCCATCAAGGAAGGTTTTGAAAAGCATTGTGAAAATTCATCTTAACCTTCCCTTGTGCTCCAGGATGGATTTTGTGAGAGGGAATAAAAGAAAGAATAACTATTTTGTACCAGGTCTCAATAAGGAAAAGAGCAGCTTTACCCTTAGAGGGCATTTTTGCAATGTCTGGGGACATTTTGGGGGAGTCCTAACTTAGGGGAGGGGACACAAAATGAAAAGCCAGAGATTCTGCTGAGCATCCTGTATTGCACAGGACAGACCCTACAGCAAAGAATTATTCATCCCACAATGTCAGTAATGCCAGGGAAAAACCCTGCCACGGACTATGTGCTGTCAGCATGTTAAAAGTCTTTGACACATTCTTTGGAAGATTAAAAAAAACTATATTTAAATAGTAATCTTTAAATTAAAGTGGTTTAATTGTAAGTTTTCAACATCTCTACTACTGAAATGTTGACCAAGGATCTTCTGAAACTACTATTGATGATAAATGTGATAAACTTTGGTGTCCTCAAATTCTTTAGAAACTCATTTAATTTTCTGCATGAAATAAAGTGTTAAGCAGCAATGATAAGTAGTAGTTTGTGTTTAGGTATTAGGTGAAAAACAATTCTGAATTCCAAGATCTATGCCTACACTGTTCATGTCAAAGAAAATGACAAATTACTACATATTGTGTCTTTAGATTTTTTTTCCTAGTAAAATGTCTTAAATGTTTAATACACTGAAGTAGGCACAGTTTTGGTCAGTTTAAGGTTTTTAATTAACTGATAATAATTAGTTCAGTTAATAAAGTTTGAAGCTCATATGTCTACATAAAGCTTAAAAGCAATAGTAGTTTGTCAGATGTTGAAACAATTGTATAGAGAAGGAAACATAAAAATAAGAGTTCTAGAGGACAAGGTGACTTTGTTTCTATTTTTGTGACCTTGGGCATCTCAGTTTACCTTCTTGAACTTCTACTTTCTCTCCTCTTTGGTGGAGACCAGTGTTCCTAATATTTTCTCCAGCTACGTCATCACCATGTGACAGACAAGGAAATCATGGCTCAGAGACACAAGCCCAATAGCTACTGATGAAGGTACAGAATGGTCTTGGTTTTGTAATTTTATTCTAGTGCCCTCCACACCCAGCTGCTTCACAGGGTCACTGTGAGGATCAGGTAGACTGTGATGGCACTTTGAAAACGTACAGTGGGAGATTGATATAAAATACAGTGAGAGGGATCATAACCAGGACAGAGTTTCCCAACAGGACGCTGTCTGCATGAATGCCCACCTCCTTCTCCTGGTTGACTCTCCCAGATTCCCATGGCTGTCCCTCAGTAGGGACTCCACCACTTACTTGTCTCTGCCTCTCCTTGGAGATGAAATCAGGGGCTGCTGGGTCTTCTCCTCATTTGTTCTCAGATGTATCCTTCATTCACATAGCAGGTGTCCAAAGACTGGTCAGAGCTCTGGGGTGTGCTAATTGGAAACAGAACTATAGGGCAGCCAGAGAGGGTGGAGGCAGCCCTTGGTTCCCTGAGGCTTTGGGTGAAGGAAGGCTTACTTCTGCCAAGCTAGAGGCAAAGCCAAATCCCTGAGGCTCACTCTGAAAATGAGACTTCAGTCAGAATAGCATGTTCACCTCCCACTAGCTGCAATACTCTCAAAAGTGAAACTCAGAAGACAAGTGGACTTTGCCTGGGTTCAGTTGCGAGTTCTTTAGACCTGTGACATTGGCCTTTTTATATTAAGCACTATGATTTCTTTGCTCTGGAGTTAATCCAGTAATTTCCAAGTAAATTCAGTGGTTTTCACACTAATATAAAAACAGTCCCTCATTTCTGCAGAGGCAGCTGTGACATTGGCCTTCCTCATCCTCCCCAGAAAGCCAGGGATTCATGATGAGCCACAGTTCCACACTCCTATGTGCCATCTCCAGTAAGGTCCTCACGTAGACCTGCTGGCCAGCATCTGTAAGGTCTTCATGCCGTGTCTCCTCTCCTGCCCTCCTCCTGCCACATGTCAAAGATTCCCCACCTGGGACCAAATTTCCACCAGAACATGGCACCCATGAGCCTGCAGAGCTGGAAGCAAGACCGCTTGGCAAATATCCCACCTGGCATTTCTACTGAGGAGAAAAGAGTAGCAGAGACAGGAGGGACCTTCTTCCCAACCAGAGCACCCGCGAAGGTCCCATGTGGGCTACTTTACTGCTATGTTTGCTTCAATTCTTTGTCTATGTTTTCTGAATAATAAAGGGTTTTGCCACTCTCAAATAATTACCAGAGAAATTTGATAAGCTTCTCAACATAATGTTTGGGCACAAGGAGTGTGATGATAGAGCTTCTAGGCACCTTTGTTCTGTGCTCTTGTTTCAGCCAGACATTCCCCTTACGTTTATTTTATTCAATATTTAGAAGTCTCTTAGATACATTCTCAGGGTTTCAAGAGTCCTCCAGAATAATGTTCAATTTGAGATTTTCATTTCAATGTAATAGCATACTCAGTACCATGATAGGGCTTGGAGCTTATTTTTCCTGAAGTTTCTTTCCTGCCCATATTATGATCAGCCCCCATTTGGGACACCTCACATGGGGCTACTCTTTTCATTCTCCTCCTCCCTCATTCAGTATAGACAAGGAAATTTCTCATGATGGAGGATGAAGGATTTTTAGAACAAAGAAATAATTGAGCATCAGTGAGAAATAAGGGTTTCCTGTTTGAACATTCAGTTGGAGTAGAGGGGCTTGCTCCTCACTTGGCCTCTGGCTCCCAGGTGGCAGCAGTGCCTGTAGACTTCCTTCAGGCAATGACCCCTAAGAGGAGCAGCAGAGGGAACATAAGACAGGCAGAGGAGGGCCCAGGGAGACTCAGATATTGGAATGAAAGTTTTCTGCCTGAAATGCAACATGGAAAGTCAAGAACATGGCACCATGGAACAGCAGTCATTTCCATCAATATTTGGTGATGACAGCAACAACCAGGGAGCACAAGGTGACCGTGACATGCAGTGGGGGTCAGTGCTGGAACTGTGAGAAGGGCCTCACACACCAAACCTGCACCACCTCTACTCCAAAACTTAGAAGTAACTCTGGGCAGAAATGAGGGACTGTTTTTATTGTGAAAACCGCTGAATTTATTTGGAAATTACTGAATTAACTCCAGAGCAAAGAAATCATAGTGCTTAATATAAAAATTGGAATCAGTAATAGGATAAGACAAACATTAATTTTTTTCACATATGAGTTTGTAGCATGACAGTAAGTACCCATAAACATGGGGGTCCTCTTGATGATAACAATGTTAGGATTCTTCTAGGAGTCAGTATAATATTCATCTTTGAATTTTTGTTTGTGGTCAGTCACATCGGTGAAAACTGGATGCTTAACTTAATTTAGCTCCATTTAAGCTTCTGTGCATTTTTCCTCACAAACCATTCACATCCTGCTCTGAGGTCTACCAGTGTTGAAATAAGAACTGTGTCTTGCATTATGCTAGTTTTTATGGGTAGATATTCTAAGTAGGGACATTGATGGTATGTGGAAGAGGAAAAAAAGACACAATATCCTTGCCATTCTGATTAGAATCCACATCCAGGAAAGGCAAAACAAATGTCCATAGTATTGTGACCAGAAGAGCAAGATTCTTAAGAGGAGGGCAATAAGGCGTCGGTCATCTATGTGAACACCAGAGGGCAGCAGAGACCTTCTCACTCTCTGGGCCTTTGAAGGCTTCTCTTCCTGTCTGGATTCACTTACTAGAGTTGTTTCTTCCTTTAAAAGCTGCTGTCATGTGTGACCTGCTTTCATGACTCCCTCAGCCAGTAGATGACAAAAAAACCCTGAGCTTAGGATGGCTTGGATTTTAATTCTAAATTTGCTATGAACTTGGGCATGATTTTCTTTGGATAAACCTAGGGTCTCAATTTCCTTATTTTGAACACTGGAATAATATACACCCTGCTCATATTGAAGTATTCTTCAAGGATATGGTGGGAATATAGTCGTGAAACAAAAATATCTATTTATATGCCAGGTGTTGATATTGGTAGTTGAGGGTCTTCTTGAAAAGAAGGAAGACAAACAAGAAAGGAGGTAAGAAATGAGAATAAGAAAACAACACTAATCCCAGAGATGGTGGAAGTCTTAGTTCTCTAAGCCAAAGAGCTCTTTGCACTGCTGCATCCATCACTTTTTTATAATTCAAAAAGTCGCTGACAAACCAAGGGTTAATTCTTCTAACTTTATTTTTAAATTTACTTTTATGAGAAAGGTACAAGAATATAAAACAATCATTAATTATCATCCATTATTTTTGAAAATGATAAAATTACAGAAAACTGATTTTACTGCATGTTTCAGCCTACAAGATTGAAGTTCCTAGGAAAAGACACAAACAGAAGAAACACAGACCAGTGACTGGCGAACCAATGCAGGTGCCTCACTTGGGGATTTAAGAGAACCGCTGTGTGTTAATATTTTTACATTCCCTCCACCCAGGACCCCAAAGAATTTGAATTACAAAATGAGTGACTCATTTCTATGTCTATAGGACTTGAGCAATTTGTAAACCAAATTATAAGCCAATAACCCTGACAAACATTAATGCAAAATACTCAACAGAAATCCTCCAAAATTATATCCAAACAGCCTTGGTTTCACTGTAGGAAAGGCAATGAATTGATATTGTTGAAATACCAGTTTAACCTGAACCCCTTCTAGGATCTGCTTCCATTCCTTACTGACCCTTTAATGTCAGCCTCAATCCAGCATTTTAGACTGCAGTATTATCTCCAAGGAAAGAAATCATTCTGCTCTCCCCAAGATGACCAACTGTTCTGTAGGTCAGAAAAAAATGTATTTGCAAGAGAAATGAAAAAAATATGGTTTCCAGAAATTCAGAGATATTATCACACTGGAAATAAGAAGATGGTCCAAATTTAGAGGAAAAAAATGGCTTAAATTTTTTTAAAAAATTTAAAAAAGAGAAAAAGAAAAAAACAGGATTAGCCGCCTCCTATGCCATTATGTGGTTCTATCTGCAAAGCGTATTTCTAAGAGGAGGTTGCAACTCTGCATGTGACCAGCAGATGGCGGATTTGTTCCAGGACACCCACAGGGTTTTGAGAAAGCAGAGATCTGAGAGGGAAGGACTGAGCATGGTGTTTCAAAATGTCACAAATCTTACTCTTACCTTCTCGAATTGTGTTTTTATATTTCATGGGAAACTAAGTTCGAAGCTTGTAGAATTAAGTCAGGAGCTGGTGCCATAGAATGTGCTTACCAGAAGAATTCAGGGACTAAATAAACTCTGGGACAGGAAGGGGGAGGGGAAGAAGAGAAGCCAGAGGGGAGAGGAGAGAGGGGACCCTGTGCACATATGACCGGCCAAAATTAAGCCAGGAGGATATAAAAAAGCCTGAATACACCAATAACAAGTAATGAGATTGAATCAGTAATAAAAAATAAAAAATAAAAAAATTCCCCACTAAGAAAAGCCCAGGACCAGATGGCTTTGCTGCTGAATTTTACCAAACTTTTAAATAACTAATGCTTCTCAAACTATTTCATAGAATTGGAAGGGAGGAGACCCTTCCAAATTCATTCAAGGAGGCCATCATTACACTGTTACCAAAACCTGACAAGAACACAACAGTAACAAATTATAAACCAATATCCCTGATAAACATAAATGCAAAATTACTCAACAGAAATCCTCCAAAATTATATCCAAACAGCCTCGGTTTCATTGCAGAAATGGCAGGAGAATCCTGTAATGCCAGATTCGTGGGATCCTAATAGACCTCCAGGAGCCAAATCTGATGCAATCACACAAGATTCTTTATTGCAAGCTCGAGCCTGGACTCAGGACCCTTCGGATGCAGCGGTCCCAGGGAGTGAGTCCTGGTCCTTTGTTCAGTGAGATTTTATAGGTGTGGGGGGGATACTCTATGCATCACAACATCACACAGCAAATCATTCCATACCTCGGGAAAATCAAACAACAACTCTTAACATTGATTAGCACATTCACTGGAGGGAACAAGTTGGATAAGAGGGGGATTCCTTTGAACTGATTGGTTTAGGCCACAAGGGGTGTATGTACTAAACTACATGGTTTCCCAACATGTTATCAACCACCATAAACTACTGGAGGGGGCATCTGGCATCTCCGGTATTTTTCCTGTCTCATGCTGATTGGTGGTTGTTAGGGGGAGTTGCTATGGGTCCTCACTTAGTCTAACTGAGTCAGGGACACCTGGCGCTGCAGATCTCTCCTGTTATTTACAGACAAACAACTCAGCAGGGTGGGTATGTGCTTAGGAGCGCTCTGTGGGTTTCTCCAAGGACAAAGGTCATGCTCCCTTCCTTGGACAAGCTTTGCTCTGAGTTTAGAGGCTGGTTTCTCAAAAATGAAGACACATCAGTTTCTCAGTTCAACATATGCAAGTCAATAAGTGTAATATATAAACAGAATAAAGAAAAAAAATCTCTTTATCTTCTTGATAGATGCAGAGCAAGCACTTGATTAGATTCATCATAAAAAGCCCTGAACAAATTAGGTATGGAAAGATTTCAGGACCTCAACATATATGACAAATCCACAGACAACACCATGATGAATTGGTAAAAACTGAAAACATTACATACCAGAATTCAAAATCAACATACAAAAATCTGTAGCATTGGTGAATTTTCTGAAAAAGAAATCATGAAAGCAATCACATTCCCAATAACCATGAAATACATACATACATACATACACTCATGCATACATACATACATACCTAGGAATAAATGTAACTAAGGAAGTATTAGACTTCTACAATAAAAGTTGCAAAACTGAGGAAAGAAATTGAAGAAAATACTAAAAGTTTGGAAGAAGGTCCCATGTTTATGGATTGGAATAATAAATATTTTTGAAATGTCCATACTATTCAAAATGATCTACAAGTTCAATGAAATCCCCATTGAAATACCAATAACATTTTTCACAGAACTCCAAATAATAATCCTAAAAATTTGGATTGGAGCACAAAGACCCTGATCAGCCAAATCAATTTTGAGCAAGCCCCACAAAGTTGGAGGCATTACAATGTGTGATTTTAAGTCATACTACAGTGTAGTAAGCCATTGTTGTAAATTGTGGCCGCCATTAGAAGATGGCGCCGGCTTCCACTGTGGCCTGTGATAAATCAAATTCCTTTGTGGAGAGTTGGCACGCTATCTCTTGCCACCCTATAAGAAAGACCCACGCGGCGGTTTAAGATTGGTACGTGGGAGGCTTTATTAGGCTGTGCTTGGGCCCTCGGGGGGGAAAAGGAGAAAGGAGGAAGAAGAAAAAAAGTGAGTCACTAAAAGATACTTAAATCAAGGCCTGAATAAACTGCTGAAAGAAGATTCCTGAGTTGCGTCTTCCTTGCGGGCAAGGGGTCGCGACAAGTGGTGCCGAGACCCGGGAACCAGAACTTTCAGCAGTCAGGGGTGGTGCACCAATTAGTCCCAGGTAAGGTGGGACCCGCAGGTAAAGCGGAAGATCAGTCCTAGATAAGTAGGACCCGCATCAAAGCGGAGATTAGTCCCAGGTTAATTGGGACCCCGGTTAAAGCGGAGATTAATCCTAGGTAATTTAGGACTCGCTGTCAAGGCGGCAGCTCCTCTGTAAAGCCAGAGAGAGCATTAAATCTTATTGCAGCTGCACTGTGTACTTTTGCTCTTACTTTCACTCTTGTTTGTTGTGTGTCTTTTGTTGTGTCATGGGTGCCATATCTTCAAGTCCGCTTCTCCTGGCCCTAGATGACCTGTTACATTCCAAGAGCCTAGAAGTGAAATGTAGTACTTTACAGAGATTTTTACAGAAGACAGATATTGCTGCATCGTGGTTTCCGTTCTGGGGCAGCTTTACTCTGCCTAGCTGGGATAAGTTAGGCACAGACCTTGACTTTGCTTCTGAGCAGGGCATATTAGAGGGTGGGGTGATACCCCTTTGGAAGATGATTCGTAGTTGCCTCACAGATAGCAGATGTCAGGAAGCACTTACTAAAGGACAAGAAGTTTTAGAGCACTTACATGAAGAAAAATCAGAAATGGCAGGCAGTGAGGTATTTCAGGAGGGTGGGAGTGTGCGAAGCGAGAAACAGGGGAGGAAACAATTATCTCCGGCAGGCAGTGACGTATTTCAGGAGGATGGCAGTGTGCGAAGCGAGAAACAGGGGAGGAGGCGATTGTCTCTGGCACGGAGTGAAATATTTCAGGAGGAGGGGAATGTGCAGAGCGAGAAACGGGGGAGGAAACGCTTGTATCCAGATCTCAGTACACTGCGCACACTCCCATGTAAAAGTGGGTCAGAAGAGGAGGAGGAAGAACAGGAGGAGCTCGGGAGACTGTCTCGGCAGCTAGGGAGTTTAACTATGGGAGAAGGGAACAAAAATAAACAGGAGCTCAGAAGAAGAAGAAGAAGAAAAAAAAAAAAAAAAAAGATCCTCCGGACCCGCCGCCATACGGTGGGGGTGTTTCGAGGAGAGCTTTCCATGCCTGAACATAGAGGGGGCTGTTAACATTTTTACTGATGGTTCCAAGTCTGGAATGGGAGCTTATGTAATTAATGACTCTCCCCCTATCCAGCATCAATTTGCTCCTGGAAATCCACAATGGGTAGAACTACAAATTGTTATTGAAGTCTTTAAACAGTGTTCTTTTCCTTTTAATCTTATTTCGGACTCCAGCTATGTGGTACAAGCACTGAAAGTCCTGGAGGCCGTGGGAACTATTAGTGATGCCCACAATGTGTCTGTTTACTTTACTCAGCTTCAACAGCTTATCTCTAACCGCACTGCTTCTTTTTATCCAATGCATATCAGGGCTCACACCTCTCTTCCTGGTCCGTTATCCCAAGGTAATGCCTGTGCGGACTTAGCCACTAGAAGTCAATTGATATGCTTGGCTTCCTCCTTAGAGAGGGCTAAGTTGTTTCACCAAAACTTCCATGTTAATGCATTAACGTTGCGCAGGCGTTTTTCCATCTCAAGAGCGGATGCTCGGCAGATAGTATTGCAATGTCCCCATTGTGTCACATTTCTTCATCCCCCTAATTATGGAGTAAACCCACGGGGATTAAAGCCATTGATTGTTTGGCAAATGGATGTGACACATATACCTGACTTTGGTAACCTTAAGTATGTGCATGTTTCCGTTGATACGTGCTCTGGAATTATCCATGCTTCTGCTTTATCGGGAGAAAAGGCACGTAATGTCATTACTCACTGTTTAGAGGCATGGGCAGCATGGGGTGCACCTGCATCCCTTAAGACTGATAATGGACCTGCTTATACTGGCAGACAATTTACAGCTTTTTGTTCTACTATGGGAGTGCAACTTACTCATGGTTTGCCTTATAATCCTCAAGGACAAGGCATTGTTGAGCGTGCTCATCGCACCTTAAAGGAAACTTTACAAAAACAAAAAGGGGGAATAGGAGCTGAACACACTCCTAAAGAACGCCTGTCCTTAGTTCTCTTTACCATTAATTTTTTGAATTTGGATATTCATGGTCGCTCTGCGGCCGATAGACATGTGTCCCCTCAGCCCTCTGTGATTGGCTATGTTAAGTGGAAGGATGTTCTTACGGGCCAATGGAATGGCCCTGACCCCGTGCTGACATGGGCACGAGGATCTGTATGTGTTTTTCCCCAGGATCGTACGGAACCATTGTGGGTCCCTGAACGCTTGACAAGAAGAGTCTCGACATCAGCTGACCAACAACAAGAGATACCACAACAATCCTGTGATAAAGATCTTCATTCTGCTAAGTGCTCTGGCTCTGGTGCTGGTGCCGATGGCACAGGCGACACCAATGCGGTGGTGGGCAGTGGCACGGGCCTGGCCAATGCCGATGCCGGTTCATGGTAATTCTAATGTCCTCCCCACTCTTTTTTCTACCTCATGTGAGATGTCTGCTCCCTGTGCCTCTCCTAGAGGGGACATGGAGAGAATTTTTAATCAATCTCAAGTTAATCTTACAGGAGTTTTTTGTTTCAGCCTTAGAAACGCTAATTGCATTAGCCTTAAGACCAAAAATTTGACTAACTGGGAGGACCCATTGCGGTCCAATCAGGTCTCAGGAAGCATTATCAGTGATATATTGAGCAAGGTAGCTTCGGAGAAGCAATCAGGCTCAGAGACCCCTGCAAACAGCAGCTCTGCTCTTAACATAACTACCTTGGCTATTATCTCCGAGGTACTAATCCCAGTGCCTCCTTCTTCTAGTAGTATTTATAAGGCCACTCATTTTAAGGCCTCTCCTTACTGTTCCCCTAATCTTGGTTTCCCCCCAACATTTACGCCTTGTCAGGATCATTCTTGGGAGAAACATCAAGTTGCTAAAGGTTTCTCCCTTTCCCCCTCTCTTAAGAGGTATGTTTATAACTTTAACAGTAGTGCCAGCTCCTCTACAGGAGTAGGTTGGTCCTGGTTTTAATGGCTGATTTCCAATGAAAAGGGGGCTTCAGCCGATATTTCTGCATTGGCTCAGTTGCTAGGAGCCAAAAGTTGGCTGGCTAATATTTCTGGTACTGTTAGGGAAAGTGAACAAGGTAATAGACTTACATCTGTTTCATTCAACTCTCTGTTGTATAATGCCACATTGCCTCCTGCAATGGTCTGTGTCCAATCCCCCTTCTTATTCCTTTTGGCTAAGGCCACCTCATCGGGGATGCTGGATTGTTCTCATACTACCTGTCTCTTATCTGAGTGTTGGAATGGTTCCTGGACTGTAGCAGTGGTTATGAAAATCCCAACTTTTGTCCCAATCCCGGTCACTGCGGATCCTGATAGATTCCCTATTGTTGAGCTACTTAGAGTCCGCAGAGATTTTTGAATCACAGCGGCCATAGTGACAGCCGTGGCGATATCTGCTGCTGCAGCGGTTACGCCCGGAATGGCTATGGCCAATCAAGTACAAACTGCTGCCACCATTAATCAAGTTGTCCAACAAACTTCCACTATACTTGAATCCCAAAATACAATTAATCAACATATTTTGTCAGGGATTTTAGCTGCCAACCAAAGAATAGATTTACTCCAAGCTCAGGTAGAAGAATTGGCTGACTTAGTACTTTTGGGTTGTGTTGACCAACGTGCACATTTATGCATAACCTCTGTCAGATTTAATGATTCCAGGAATGCTTCCCGCATCATTGGCGAATATTTGGCTGGAAATTGGTCCATGGACATGATCCAGTCTCAACTAACCCAGATAGCTGTCTTGAATAACACCCGTGTTGATCCCGTGACTTTGGGTCAATTCACCGATTGGATATCTTCTGCTTTTTCCTTTTTTAAAGAGTGGGTGGGGGTAGGCATTTTTGGTGCAATGTGTTGCTTCGGTATGTTTCTCTGTTTGTGGTTTCTCTGTCGCCTCAAGGCCCGCAATGCTCACGATAAGGCTATGATCATCCAAGCTCTTGCAGCTTTAGAAAATGGCAATTCACCTCAAGTCTGGCTTGCGCAGCTTAAACAGTAAATCTTTGACATGGTCGTTGCACCCCAAGTTGTTATAACATTGCACTGGGATCGACATGTCTTTCCTCGTTATTCTCTTGGTGTTGGAAAGCCCTTGCACTCTGCCGGTCTTGCTGCCATTGCACGCAGGTGGGTTTCCACACTAATGCTTCTCTATCGCCTTAAAGTCCGTGCCTTTCTTTCAGGGTGCTGTCAACTCGTTTGTCGTTGTGTACAGCCACAGAACAGCCTCAGCTGTCCCCCTTCGTCCACCTTCATCACGATGCAGGATGCGAGGCAAAGCACTGCACTTGAGTGATCCCTCAACGGACCTCAAGGAAAGCATGTCCTATTGCATGCGGGTTTGACGTCCACACCCCCGCCCTACGAAAAAAGGCGTCGGCTGATATGGGGTCAGGTCTGGGGAAGGCGCCTCCTTAGGACTGAACCATACATTGCAGCCACTTCTGCACAGTAGGATAGGACCTCTACTTTCGCCTGCATTGTTTTATAAATTAGAAGGGGGAACTGTAGTAAGCCATTGTTGTAAATTGTGGCCGCCATTAGAAGATGGCGCCGGCTTCCACTGTGGCCTGTGATAAATCAAATTCCTTTGTGGAGAGTTGGCACGCTATCTCTTGCCACCCTATAAGAAAGACCCACGCGGCGGTTTAAGATTGGTACGTGGGAGGCTTTATTAGGCTGTGCTTGGGCCCTCGGGGGGGAAAAGGAGAAAGGAAGAAGGAGAAAGAAAGGGAGTCACTAAAAGATACTTAAATCAAGGCCTGAATAAACTGCTGAAAGAAGATTCCTGAGTTGCGTCTTCCTTGCGGGCAAGGGGTCGCGACACTACAGAAACATAATAACCAAACTGTATGATATTGGCATAAAAATAGATGCATAGACCAGTGGAACAGAATAGCAACCTCTAGTCATCTGATTCTTGACATAGGTATCAAAAACATAAATTGGAGAAAGGACAGCCTCCTCAACAAATGGTATTGAGAAGACTGGGTATGCACATGAAGAAGACTGAAAAATAACCCGTATTTCTCATTCTGTACAAAAATCAATTCAGATTGATCAAAGACCTATGTGCATGACCTGAAACTCTGAGACTAGGAGAGGGAAATCTAGGGGAAACCCTTCAAGACATTGGTATGGGCAATGTTTTTTTGGATAGGTCCCCAGAAGCACAAGAAACAAATGTAAAATTGATTTTTTTTAAAAAAGGATTATTTTATCAAACTAAAATACTTCTGTACAGCAGTGAAAATAATCAACAGGCAACTTAGAGGATGGGAGAAAATGTTTGCCAACTATTTATTTGAAAAGTGTTAATATCCAGAAAATAGAAGGAACTAAAAAATACTTTTAAAATCCAATAAAATGAGCAAATGATCTAAATAAACACTTCTTAAAAGAAGTAAAAATGGCCAATGATCATGGAAAAAATAGCCATAAATAATTAACCATCAGAGAAATTGAAAACAAAATTACAAATGATAATATCTCACCCTAGTTAGACTGGCTACTATAAAAAAACAGAACCTAGCAAAACAAAAACATGCTGATAAAGATGAGAAACACACTGTTGGTGAGAATGCAAATTGGAACAGCCACTATAGGGAACAGTATGGAGGTTTCTCAAAGAACTGAAAATAGAACTACCATATGACCCAGCTATCCCACTCCTGGGCTTATTTCCAAAGGAAATGAAATCAGTATTCAACAGGGACAGCTGCATGCCCATGTTTATTGGTGCATTATACATAGCAGCTAAGATATGGAACCAGCCTAGGTGCCCATCAACAGATAAATGGATAAAGAAAATGTATACACAGTAGACTGTTTCTTTAGCCTTCAAAAGGAAAAAATCCTGTCATTTATATCAAAATGGTTAAAAATGGAGGAAAATATGTTAAATGAAATTGGCCAGGCATAGAATGACAAATTCCAAATGTGCTCTCTTTTTTGTAGAAACTAAAAAAAAAGTCAATCTGAAAGTATACTGAATCCCACTAATAAGTACAATTAATATGTGTTAATGAAAAAAGAATTGGCTAGAACCATTAGTAAAGTTTACCTATCTTTAGTTGATTGATATATTTATTTCAAATGAAAATATATTAGTTCATACGCATTCCTTTATGGTCATATACATTCCTTCTGAAAATATTCAGAGATTGTATTTTGAATAATCTGATTTGCTTTTTGAAAAAAATAATGCCTTTATATTTATCTTGTACTACTTTCAATATATTTTATACACTTGTAGAAGTGAAATAAATTCATCAGATATATACATGAGCACAAATAAAGAAAATATTTAGAGGAGGTATTAGAAAACAGTACTATATTTATGAATACATGAAAGAAATTTGGGATTTCAGATATTATCTTTGATACTAACTTCATTTTCCCCTTTTTAGTACTGTTTTCTGTATCACTTGGGACTGGAACCTGACACAATTTTTCCAGAGCTCCTTGTTGTCCCAGGCATTCACATGGGGTTAAAAGGCAAATGAAACCAGCTGCCATTTTGCTCTACCAGTGAGCGGCAGCAGCCCAAGACCCAAGATGGAGGGTTGGTTTACTGCTGCAGCCAGCAGTAGATTCCTACAATGCCTGATACCAATTGTGTTCTTCCCTGTGCTTGCAACACTTTTGCAATTCACTTTATGGCATTTTATCTCTCTGGGTTTCAAATACTTTGGCATTTATCTTTTTCTTTCAAATCTAGATCAGACTGAATTGTCTTGTAAATACACAAGTATAAGCAAATATTTTTAAATGACCTGGATTTTTTTAAAAAATCTAACAATAAAGAATGTTCAGTGTTGTTGGGAATACAGAGACACATTTACTTTACACTAAACAGTAATTTGTTCAAAGTTTGAAGGAACCAATGGATGATACACACCATAATTTAAAAAGTTTTAATTTTGAAATAATTATACATTTAGAAGAGATTGTTAAAATAGTAAAGAGTGGTCTCTTGTACCCATACCCAGATGCCCCCTGGGTTGCATGTATATAACTATAGTACAATGACAACAAACCAGGAAGTTGATGTCAATAGACATATTTGTAGATTTTTCTATCTTGTTTCATATGTAGATTCATGCCACCTCCACTATGATCAGAAAACAGAACTGTAGTCCATCACTACAAAGGCCTCCTCATCACATTCTTTCAGAGCCAAAAAGTCTCCAACCCCACCATCCCTAACCTGTGCCAACCAATGATCTGTTTTTTATCTGTATAATTTTTTCATTAAAAAAATTTTACATAAATATAATGTGACCTTTAGATTTTTTCTTTTGTACACAATATGATGTGCTTGGTTTCTGCATTAGGGTGTTCCCGAGAAAAAGAATCAACAGGATGGATGTATACTTATGGAAAGAGATTTATTTTAAGGAGTCAGCTTACGTGACTGTGGAAGTGTACCAAGTCCAACTTTTGATGGTGGAGGCCAGCTGAGGGAGATGGGGGTCAGGGCTGCCCTTGAGCCCCCAGTATCCTACTGTGGAACCATGAGGAGCTCATGTTGTGGATGAGGTTTGAAGGGTCTGCTGGAGAGTTCCTTCTTGCTCTGCCAGGCCTTCAGCTAAATGGATGAGGCACATTCACATAATGGAGGACAATCTTCTTTATGTGAACTCCACAGATTTTAATTCAACTGTCTTTCAAAAACTGCCAGATGGATGTAGACTTCCAGGTTTTGCACTTGGCTCCATTGACACCCAAACTGGATGGATTAAGCAACAGGCATTTCTTTCTCACGGTGCTGGTCCAACCAGGGAAGTCCAAGATCAAGATGCCAGCAGTTTCAGGTGCTAGAGAATTTCAAACTTTGGGGTTCTGTGGCAGGGGTGCCTTGGGTTTCAGGCTGGGTGCAGAAATTCAGGCTTCTCCTGGGCTACTCTCACACAATCCTGGCTGAGAGGAAAAAGGACACATCACCACTGCTCCTACATGTCCTCCACTGACACCAGGAACACAGGAGCACCCTTGTATGTCTGGGCAATGCTGAAAGTCCCAGCTTCCACTTGGCCTCCTCTGACAGCTCACTGGCAGAGTGGGTGAAGACTGCTCCTTACAACTCTGTATAGACTTCCCTAACTCTACAATATGGAGGTGGCTTCTTATTGAAAGGTGCTAGAGCAAGCTATGGATCCCCAGGAGGCATCTTTTGACACAACTCTTGTGGTCTCAGGGGTGCATCACTATATCCAGGCAAAGGTGGTAAGCCTAAGGTCTTCACTCAGCCCTGCTGAGGCGAGGGTGGGAGCCACAGCTTGTTCTATGGTGGTTAACTGGAGTAGCTGTCCAGTTCTCTGCTAGACTTCCCTTTCCTTTCCCTTTGGATACAAAGCATACTCTCCTTAGGACATTTTTTTCTGTGCCTTTTGGTGTTTCTGTGTTCCAGCTTCTCTAGCACCCATTCCTGGATTAAGTGAAAAAAGAGCCCAGAGAACTCACCATTATGCCATCCCTCATCACAAGGTCTGTGGCTAATTTACCTCTTTTCTCCACTATTCAATCTCCTTATGTTTGTTTCCAATTGTTCTTATCAGAAGGAACCAGAAGAATTGCATCTGCTCCACCTTGTCCTGGAACTAGAAGTCCCTCAATATAATGTTTATATCTGACATATATTCTGTGCACCCATCCTTAGATAATATTTATTTTATTAAATTAATTTGGTAATAAAACATTGAATTTGGGGACCCTCTTTCTCTGAATTGGGAACAGTTTTCTCCTATGGAGACTAAAGGGCTACAACCCCGCTCTGACAGGCCCAAAAGAAGCTGGGAGTGGAGCTGCCCATGCACAGGCCTGTCTAGCACAGGCTAATTACCTACATAGGTAAATCACCTGCCTTTTGTCCCACCTGCTGCTCCTTTTCTTCTATAAAAGTTCTGCTCACCTTCAGGGATTTCAAAGATGGAACTTTTGAAACAATTAAGTTTCTTCTATCATCCTTAAAAGCTGACTTTCAATAAATCTGTTTTTCTACAAACTGAATTCAGAATATTTTTGAAGTGGCAAACATTAAGACTTAGCCTCCCCACTCTGGGGCCAATATTGAAGCTGCCTGGTAATAATTTCAAAAAGAAACAGAACTAAAATGACAGGTTTAAGTTTAATTTCATTCACAAAAGTATGTAGATCCTTTAAAATATGAGAAATATCTGTGTGTGTGAGATTTCGCATGTGTGCACCCAGGTTATGACATGCGTACACGCACATACACACATGTGGTTGTATATAAAAAGAAAGAAAATCAAAATGAATATATATCAAGACCCCAGGGGTCTGCTAGTGTTTAAGTGCTAATATTCGTGTGATTGGCACAGGCCACATTTCACTCTCAGACTCATAAGGATGTCAGACAGGAGCCAAAGCCAAGGGGCATTGTCAGGCATTCATCTTCAATGGGAAAGGTCCATAATGTAGTCCATGTGGCACAGCAGACAGGAGCATGAAAAGGAACTCCTAGATAAATAAGCATCAATATTACAGGCAAAGCTTTATTTGGGGAAAGGAAATGGGGAGGGGCTTCACTTCCACATGAAGGGGACAGCACTAAAATAGTAGTCAATATTGCTGTGAATGGCTCAGCCTTTTAATGAGTGGATGGGGCAAGAAGGATCTGGTATTTTTTATGATAATTTCTTTAAGGATCTTTTTTTTTTCCTCTGGAAGAGACTCCTGTTTATTGGCACAACTCTACATTTGGTGTTTTTAGTTGATTTAGTTAAGAATATAGGAAATTCTTTTAAAAAGGCACATTCCATACAATGTGACATAGTCAGGTCAAATTGGCAGGAAAATGGGTTTTGTTCAAAGTCAGCTTTGGGAAAAGATGGAAAAAAATATATATTGTTTCAAAAGTTCCATCTCCAAAAGCTCTGAAAGGAAGAGAGCTTTTAGAAGGGCCAGGGGATGCATTAGGACATAAGATAGGATTTTATGGGTTTCAAACAGGTTTTAACTCCTAAGTCCTGAAAGCCTTCCTTATCATGTCAAAGAGAGTGGGACTTCCAGTTTCAGAGGTGGATAACTTCCAAGTTCAGTCTTTAAAAACTTCAAAACACCTACTTGTTACTTGATGCAACTTGCTTGAAATCTTTCCTGTGAGTCACACAGAACCGGTGGCTGAGAACTGTTGCAGCTGCTTTGGCTCCGTGGGCAGGTCTCACTCTAAAACTATTGGAGTGGTCTTCATGTTTTGAAAAGACTAAGACTCTGCGTACTCCTGGTTGCAGAAGTACAGCCTTGATTTGGAATCCCACAGTTTCTACTTTTTAGGTGAGACCTTCACCAAAAGACTGGATTTCTTTAAAATCCAGTTTTCTCAGAATAAATGGAAATGCAATTATCATTTAGTGCATATAATGGTAAGACTTACAATAATATCTATTATTAATAGTGTACCAAAAAGAAGAATTTCAATGAATCTAATAATAATCCTCTGGACTATTTCTTTCTACCTGAGAAGTTTCAAAGTTCAAAAGTCACTTCAGAAATCCAGAATAGATATTTTCTATTGTTGTTTTATTTTATTTTCTAAAAAAATATTTTACAGCATTGACCACTCCTTGTGTAATTATTCAAAATCTTGAAATGGTCTAGTCTTTAGATGCCATTTATCCAACTCATGTTCTCCTCTGTTCTGTTGTGATCATTTAACAAATTTCTCTTATACTCTCTGTTTGATCCATGCAATATCTAAAGTGAACAAGAGCCACTTTCTCTTCACAGAATGTATTTGTGGGTAAAAATTTCATTCTTTCCTTCATGAAATTCAGACTTGAAATCTTAACTACTTAAGTACTTTTGGATCATTTCTACCCCCTTCCTCATTCTGATCTAAGTAGTCAGCAAGCTCTAGTGATTCTTTCTCCATTTCCTAACTTCTCATCCTCATACCTCGTCTCAAAATCTCTACAATAAGTGTTTTGCATGTTTAGAACGCAGCTCCTGAATGATGACTGCTGACCCAATATATTAAAAAATTTTTTAAAATCTTCATGATTTCAGCTTCTCATCTTCAAATTTATATATACCCTTTACACAGAGTAAATGTAGAAAAAGGCTGCTATACAGGTGTTCTCACAAGACTCATAAATAAACATAGATCATGCTTAATATATAACCATTTCTAAATGATGCTGCATAAGTCCAGAAAAATTATGTCAGGAATGAATATGTTTCTTGGCACTGTTGTCTGGTTAGAGTCATTTCTTAGAACTACACTCCCCAAATTTTATCCTGACTAAAGGGTATCTTAGCACAGATATCATTTTATGAACTTGTGAAAACTATTCTTTACTTTTTTCTGCAGAATGCACGAAATAATGGAGAAAACAAGTTTCTGTTATTCTGTCTCCACTGACCAAAGATGGTCAGAGAGAATTGCATGGATCATATTTAGAATATCCTTGAATAGTTTTTTTTTTAAATTTCTATGAATTTTATCCTTTACCCACAAAGTATGTGGGAAAGGGATTATCTCAACTTGCCTGGAATTTAACTCAACTGTTTCCTAAGGGATCCAAGAGTTTCTTCTACCTGACATGAAGTTGGGTGGTTTGGGGCAATGGAGTCAAGTTTCTTATCTTGCCCAGGAAATCCAGAAGGCAAGGCACATGGCCTGGTTGGTGGATCCTGGAAAAGGTGACTGCATTGGTAATGGTTTGTACTCCCAGAGTTTGTGGACACAAAATATACTCCAGAGTTTCCTGTACACCAGACATGAGCTGTAAGTAAATCTGAAAGGTTTCAAAAGCTTACACAGGAGAAAAGCTTTGCTCTGAGCATCATCCAGACCCAGAGAACACAAACATTTAACTGCCAATAAGACACTTCCTGTTTTTAAATTTATCTTCCTCCTTCTCCCTGAACATACCCCAGATAGGCCAGGGCCTCAAAGAGCAGCTATAATGTGAAGAGGAAGGAGAACCAAACTCATTTGTGTCTGAAAAAAAAAAAAAACTTTCACTGGGGGAAAAGGAAAAAGATTTCTATTAAATCATATTGGGCCACACTGCCATCCACTGCACATGGCTTCAGTGAGATGCTGAAATCCACGCCCAAGAAAGTTTCCTTAACCAAAACCACCAAGAAAGGCTTGGAACTGAAACAGAACCTGATAGAAGAGGAAAGGATTGAGCCCCTTTTTCATTAGCATCAACAGTACCAATAAAAAGTCCCATTGTGAAGATTTCTAGCTTTAATTGAGCCCTTCCTATGTGCCCAGTACTGTGCCAAGTGTCTCATTTATTTCTCATTTATTGTTTCACACCATCCTCCTAGCATTCCTGTTATTTAGAAACTAAAATATATTATTACTGTTTTGTTGTTTAGGCAACTGAAGCTTAGCCAGGTCTTGTTTGCCTGCCCAAAGTCAAAAGACTAGCTAGTTACCAGCTGCAGGTGCAAGTGGCTGCACTCATCCATCTGTACTGCTTCTGACCCGCTCACCCTGGGGTGTAGCAGGTAGAGAACAGCCAGTCTCCTGCTTGTCAGAGATTTCATTCCCTAAGAATGGAATTCTATACCAGGCCTGGTGGCACATACCTGTAATCCCAGCAGCTCAGGAGGCTGATGCAGGAGGATTGTGAGTTCAAAACCAGCTCAGCACTTTAGCAAAGCCATAAACAACTTAGTGAGACCCTGTCTCAAAATGAAGTATAAAAAGGGCTGGAGATATAACTCAGTGGTTAAGCACCCCTGAGTTCATACCTCCTACCAAAAGATAAATTGATATATATAGAGAGAATGGAATTCCACCTCCTGATGCCTTTGGCCTGAAATACAGGTAGAGCTGTACAGATAAGCTGCCTCCCTTTATCAGAAGATAACAAGGCTCCTTACATTTCCATTTAGCTGTAATCTTCTTGGTGCAGGTAAATGTTTCTAGATTACCAATAAATGAACAAAGCAGGACCATAGGATTGATTCCATTGTTGGTCACAGATAAGTCAGAAGCCTGGAAAATACCATGGGTCTAAATCCATGGCTCGGCTTCTCCTATAATTAGTAGCTCTGGTGCAAGTAAAAGGCAGTGAGGAGACACCAGATTAAAGTCCTAGAAGCCAGGCATGGTGGTACACACCTGTAATTGGGAGGTTGAGGCAGGAGGATAACAAGTTCAAAGCCAGCCTCAGCAACTTAGCAAGGCCATAAGCAATTTAGCGAGAATCTGTCTTTAAATAAAAAATTAATAAAAAGGGCTGGGGATGTTGCTCAGTGATTAAGTCCCCCAGGATTTAATCCCTGCTAGCAAAGAAAAAAAAAAAGCAGGTTTCCTCCCACAGTTGCTGTACCCATGCTGCTCCTTGAACTCCAGAACCTCATCAACTGTCCCAAAGATTTGGAAATGTGTGGACATATACAAGTACCTCTTCATTTTCACTGTGGCCAACATGAGGAACAGTAAGCTTAAGGACATCAGGAATACCAGGAAACATAGCCGACGTTTTTTGGCAAAAACAAGGTGATGAGGTGGGTCTTGGGTAGAAACTTGTCTGATAAGGATAGAGACAGCCGGCACCAGATGAGCAAGAAGTTGAAGATGGAAGTTGGTCTCTTTTTTACCAACCACACAAAGGAGGAGGTGAATGAGTGGTTCACAACATACACAGAAATGGACTTGCCTCTGCTGGCAACAAAGCAACTTTCACCCTGAGCCTGGATCCAGGGCCCCAGGAGCAGTTCCCCCTCTCCATGGAGCCACAGCTGAGGTAGCAGGGCCTGCCCATTGTCCTCAAGAGAGGTGTGGTGACCCTGCTGTCTGAATACCAGGTGTGCACAAAGGGTGATGTGCTGACCCTGGAGCAGGCTTATGTCCTAAAGCTTTTTGGATATGAGATGGCTGAATTCAAGGTGACTGCCAAATAACCATGGGAAGTTTCCAGCAGATGGGAGATGACTTAACAGAATGCACATCTGAGTCCTCAGAAGAATCAGAGGACAATGAGGATGACTTACCCAGGGACTCGGAACTGGAGGCCTTCTAGCACATTCTGTGTCTCCTTCAGACCCTGCAGAATTACTACAGCCCCTTGAGGAGGAATAGTTATTTATTTTTGCTGTTGATGAAGATAAGTATGGGTGATGGAAACTGACTGTTCTATAAAGAATAAAACTGGGTCTGTAGGGTGTCACTCTGGAGATAGCAGGAGACTTTTCATAGAAAAGAGGCCTTGGGGTGTATGCCTCTGGATCCCCAGGGTTCCTCTGTTGACCTAGTCAGCCAGACAACAATGGGGACAGCTGAGAACAGTCCCCAGAGCTGGGACTTCTCCTCCTTTCCAGACCTTGATACCCTATGCTTGGAATGGAGAGTTACTAAAGAAAATTAGGTACTCTGCTGGTCCTTCCCAGGCCTGCATATACACCCCCAAACCAGGGCCTACTGGTGACTGCCAAGAAGCCAGGGACTTTGAGAGCAAAGCCTTTGCTGGGAGGTGGGAGTGAGTCTTTAGTGTCTCTCAGCATCCTGGAGGTTTAATTCTTGGTAGCTACTGTGGTAGGTTTTTGTCCATATTATTTCATATACAGGTGTTTAGTGAAAGCACCAAATGAAAGAACATCTGTTTCATGAGCATCCATGATATATATATATATATCTTCCTACCACCTTTGGTTTATGTCTGCTCTTCACGGCTTCTAACTCCCTTCAGTCTTCCTCTGCCTTTAGGAAGTGTTCTCTGGGGCCTGAGTGTGTAGGTCAGTGGTAAAGCGTTTGTCTAGCACTAGCATGCTTGATGTTTTGGGATCAATTCCCAGCATCACAAAGAAAAAGAAATTCTCTGACCTACCTGTTGGAATAATAGGTCTTAAACCCTCATTCTAGAGGGATCCTTACTCATATCCTCAAGGGAGAAAAGCTGCTGAACAGACCAGCCTGGCTGGGTTTCCCCACCAGGGTCCCTGTTAGTAATCATGTCTACGCAAAGAAGTCTCCATAAAAATCCACAGGGGACTTGATGTGGTACACCCCTCAATTCTTGCTTCTCAGGAGGCTAAGGCAGGAGAAGAGGTAGATTTGAAACTATCGTGGGCCACTTAGTGAGAACCTGTGTCAAAAATTGTTTATAAAGGGCTGGGAATGTAGTTCAGTGTGGAGTACTTGCCTGGCATAGGTTCAGTCACCAGTAACACCCAAAATAGCCAAGTGCAGTGTTATACACCTTAATCCCAGCTCATGAAGGCTGAGGCAGGAGGATTGCAAGATTGAGGCCAGCCTGGGCAATTTAGCAAGACTCTGTTTCAAGATAAAAAAAAAAATTAAAAGGGGAAGGGAGGTAGCTTAGTGGCAGAGTACCCCAGGGCTCAATCCATAGAATTAAACAGAAAAAAAAAAGACTTAAGTTCAGAGAGCTTCCAGGGTATGTGAATATGGCAGTTCCCCACAGAGCAGAGGCCAGCACACCCAGAGAGGGCTGGAAACTGCAACTCCCTCCCCACCAAAGTCTCTCACCCTATCACTTTTCCTTTGTAATATACTTCATAATAAAACTGTAAACAATGAAAAAAAGATTTATATTAAATCAAGTTGGAACTTCTGATTCTTACATAGTACTAACAATCTAATTGCTGAATTGAGGTTTATTTGTGCAACTTAAGGAAGTAATAGGATAGTATGTTATTTAAAATTGAACAAATTGTTCATATAGTATGCTATAATTCCTATCTAGTGGCAAGGGAAATAGTTCTTTTAAACAAGAATCTGTAAAGGGACAATAACAGGCAAAATACCAATTTGATTAAGTATATTATTTAGTGTTTATCCAATATAGCAGTTATATCAGTTTGCTTCAGATATCCTCAGAACACAAATAATAAACATAAACTATGACCAAGCAATATTAAAGGATTAGTGAGTAAATTTAAAATGATATAAATCAGATTGATTAGAACAGGAGACGTTTAAGCTCTTTTTCCTACATATACACACAGAGGCATATGCACTCGAACACATCTGAACTCCATTCAGGCCTCGATGAGGTTACGACATTTAGAATTTGTGCAGTAGGACATAATACTTCAGGTCTCTGTCTCATTTGAATGGTTGCATAAAATCTTTCCCTATTTCTGGGAGAGAGGCCATAAGAGGAGTCAAGGTGAAAGCACTTTTTTGGAAAATTAAAACAGTTTTGCATTGGAAATTTCTGCATCTTAACTGTCTACGCTGGCTTTGGAATGGAAAGATGACAGATGCAGTGGAAGCAACTCTGAAAACAAGTTGCAGAACATCTGCAGAATAGGAAGAGGTGCTGGGTGAGGGGATCGAGAGGTTGAAGGGACGCACGGGGCAGCTGTTGGAGGCAATTACTCTAAGGCTTCTTTGATGACTTTTTAAGGGAATCTTTTCCTTCACAGTCTCTCAGTTATAAGGTTCAGCTTGTGCATTTTAGAATAGACAAGAACATTGGGAATTTCTGTAGGAAAATATCCTGAGATGTGGGTTCGGAGTGTGTTTTCTCTGTCTCTCTCTCTCTCTCTCTCTCTCTCTCTCTCTCTCTCTTGCATTTCCTTATTTACAGAGACTACTCAAGTAAGGAAGTGTCACTTCACACCTCTGAAGGGCTGTGTGAAGAGAACTTGGATCTTTAAAACCTTGTTTCAGGTAGAGGTGAACAGAGAATGAATCAGTTTCTTAACCTGTCATCCTCCCAGGTTCAAGATGAACCAAGTCACTATGGAGCCTTTTGTTCATACAGGTCACACTAGGAAGTCCCATCATCCAGCCACCCTAGCATATTTGCTTATACCAGCAGTTCCCGGTTTCCATTCTGATTGAGAATTTATTTCAGCAGATTAGCTTCTACCACCTTTTAGGAAGTGGAGAAGTGACACAGAATTTCTTGAGTAGTGAGTTGGGAATGAAATGCTTACATAACATAACCTCTGCACTTCTCTGGGGAAGTCCTCAGTAGGGAAAAACACCAAGAAGCACCAGAGTACCAAGGGAAAGGGGTCAGGAAAGGGAAGCTGTAAGGGGAATTGAAGGTTCTCAGAATTTAGACTACGCAAGTATATAAAGTACTGAGGTCCCAGACTTGATCTGGGCTCAATGTGGAAGATCCTTCATTCCCAAGTTCTAACTGATTACTCTGCAAGAATATTTCCTCTGGTCTTAAGTATTTGATACTATGGGAGGGTCAGAGTGAGATAGTGAAGAGATGATAGATGGATAGAAGATATGCAGGTATTATATGCATTGACATTTAGTAATTTTTAATAAAATTTCCATTTATTTCTATGGTCATGTTTGTATCTTAAGGAACAAAAGAAGGATATTACATCTTCCTGCTTCTGCTCAACCCAAATTTTCTGAACATACACTTTTCCAGTGAGACTCAGCATTGTGTGGAGCCACCTCACACAGAGGACCCAGGGTTTCAAGGACATGAGTTTTGGCAGCAGCAGACATGAGTGATAACCACAGCAGACATTCCACTCCCTGGGGGCTCTAGAGGAACTGAGATGGCAGGGGGGGTTCCCACAGGTTCCTAACCTCTTTTATTTTTTTATTATTTTTTTTTCAAATGAGGGCATTTTTTTTACTTTTTATTTTTATTTTCTTTTTATGTGGTGCTGAGGATCAAACCCAGGGCCTCACATGCACGAGGCAAGTGCTCAGTCACTGAGCCACAATCACAGCCCCCCTAACCTCTTTTAAAGCTGAAAGTGCACTCACTGCTGCTCTTCCAGACTCCCCAACAGTTTCAAGGTGTGCTTCTTTATAATAGATTCAATTCTGTTTGGAGTGTCTATGGGAACAGCAGGACAATCCTGAATGACAGTGTTCCTCACCACTTACCATCACCATAAAGAGATCACTCAGGTGACCTTAGAAATCCCCTCAAACACACAGGAAACTAGAATTTGGGAGAACAGGAAATCATGAGTAGCGTCCATATAGGAACTTCTCTTGAATCACAGAGGAGGGGAACCGAAAGTTGTTTTTGAAGTCTCTCAAATTTGGTAATCTCATGAACAGAACCAATCAGTGGATTAGGACTAAACAAAATCATAAGTTGCTAAGCAATACCTTGGGATGAAGGGGCTTTATGACATGTAAAGTGTCTTTGAATCTACCATGTATTTATTAAGCACCTTTTAAGGACAAGGCATGATGGCAGCCAGCACAGGGTACACAGAAAAGTCACACAACTTAGCTTTGCCTCTGAAAGAGGAAGCAACGAGCCTAAACCATAGAACCAGACTCTCAGCAGAGACTGACCCTGCAGAACTCTCATCTGGTGAGAGATGGATACCCAAACTATTTTAGGGCAGGACTGTGGTATGGGTCTCCTCTTGGTGATCTAGGAGTCAGTAATACAGGATGTTGAAAGCCCTCCTGATGTGTGAGGGCAGCTGCAGGTCAGGATAAGACCTCACTCAGCACAGCATCTACCCTAACACACATGTCATGACTGAGGTTGAATGAAAGACTCACCACCTGACGGGATGTCACCGCCGGCCTGTTCTTCCTGGAAATATTGGAATTTCAGTCCTTTCTAGGTGTAACTTAACATTTTCTTTCCATTGCACTATATCTTCAGAAACAGGAGATTCAGAGACATTTAACTTTCAGTATTCTCTATGGAGAACATCAAAACATATTCTTTGCATCAGAAGTTTAATAGTCATATGACAGGAGAAGAGCTTTCATCATCTTAAGACATGGCAATGTCTCCTCTGGGCTGTTACCCTGAGTGCCCAGTAGAATAAACTGCCCAATTCATTCATTGACCTGTGTCTCCCAGGTCAGATTCTCTCTACAGAATCTCTCCAGTCTGGCAGAAACTGGGAGAAGTTCCTCTCTTCACAGCCCATTGTCTCTGTTAACCACTACTAAAGGTGTAGCTTTCCTTCCCTCTCAATCTTTGGAAGTCTTGAAGCTCAAGAGTTTCTCTTCCAATGTCCTCTAAATACAACATAATGCCACTGACCCCAAGATCTCGGTCTGAGTTGGTCATTCTGTGATCCAGGACATTGAAAAGAGAAGCATGAAGCCTTAAGGAGCTTCTTAAGTGAAGCTCGGTCACCCTGTACTGCCCAAATCCAGGCATTCTCTTTAGATGATTCATTGTGGGGCTGGGGCTGGGGTTGGGGCTCAGTGGTAGAGCACTTGCCTAGCATGTGTGAGGCACTGGGTTTGATTCTCAGCACCACAGATAAATAAATACAGGTCCATTGACAATTAAAAACATATTTTTTTTTAAAAAAAAACCTCCCCTGTTGTCACAGCCTAGAGTTTTTAGCTTATTTCCACTGATTCTTTTCTTCAGGTAAAACCCTTTTCCAAAACTTGGATTAGGATGGAAGAGTATGTGGGCGATTGACCAACATTCTCAAAAACTTGAATATTTTTGTTGCTTATTTAAAAACTGTCTTATTCCCCCCTAATGAACTACTATCTCTTGTCCTGGACCCTTTACAAGAGTCTTCTCCTAGAAACAGATGTGTCATCACAAAATATTTTTCTGATTGGCTAAAGCTCAACTAATTTGAATTTTAATCTTGTGTTATTTTATTCTTGACCCTTCTGTCTCACTTGTGAGCTCTATTGACCCCCAATCAAAGCACTCTAAAAGAAAATGTCCAGAAACGAATCATGGTGTTAGGATTTTTATTCATGGCTGTCCTGATGAGCCCTCAGGAATCATGGGCTATCAAAGGTAGGTGCTAAGAAAAATCAGAACTGAGGATAGCAGATAGTGAAGCTTTGGAGAAATGAACTGTGTGTATTTGCAAGGGAATCTTTGGAGTGAAAGAGAAGTGTTACAGGTATATGAGGGTCTGAATCTCAAAGCATAAAATATAGTTTGGTTGAACTCTTCCCTCATCATAAATTGAAGTAAGTCAAATTTAGTTTGTAGGATTCAAAACAGTTGCACATTAATTAATACCACTAATATGATAAAAGCCAAACTTACAGAGGGTGCAGGGAGATATTTTTCTGACAGGCATTAACATTTAACATTTCTGGGCTTTAATTTTTCTTTGGGGAATCTTGGTAAAATTCAAATATTGGAAACATCACATAATTTTGTTAGAATTAAATGAGAAAAAAAATGAGAGATTATTAGCACAGTTCTTAGCTGAATACCTCATAATTTTGGGCAGGTAAATCCTGTCAGCATATTTTTGAGCATAGGCATTGTACTGAAGATCACTAAAAAGAAAAGTCACCAAAATACATCTATCCAAGAAAGGGGACAGATGTGCTGATATATATTGCATTTAATTTACTGTTTCTTGGGATAGTGACAGCTCCCCACCTCCTTCTGTGCTATAGTACATCTTACATTGTCTGTGGTCACTGTTACTTAGCAATATTTCCAAGAGCATAGACAAATGAACAAGCAGAGAGTCTGATATTATTTTCTGCCATATCCAGAACAAATATTTGTGTTATTGTAAATATATGTTGTGGGAAAGTATTCTTCTTCACCCAGAGTGGCCCTATGGAGGGTTGCACTTGGAATGGAAATGAGCAAAGGAATAACCCAGATCCCAGAGACATAATGGCATTGTAGGTTTCTACTGCCCAGAAAGAGCCCTATATTGTCATGCTTACCTGGAAAAGTAGAGACTTCTTCTGGGTTGGAAAATGGTAGTCAGAATATAGTTGTTGGTGCATAGAAGCAAATGCTAAATAAATTCCTAGGTTTATTAATATACAGCCAAACATTAAAATTTCCCTTTCTCTGAATCTGAATACAGAAACACTTTCCTTTCAGTTTCACATATTTTGGAGGCTGCATACTCTCCAAATATAGCTTTTCTTTTTATTCCCTTGGTGTTGGTTATTCTTAATATCAATCATGATAATGCCCCATAATGACCATTCCAATATAAGGAACATTAAGATAAAGGTCAGATTACTAAGTTCAATTCAGATCATTATCCTTCTCAAAGAGGTATTCATGGTGTGGGTTTGCAGTCAGGGAGGTAGGTGCTGTACAAATGTGCAAGATCTAAATCTTAATTTTATGGGTGCCTCAGGCCCTAGTTGTGTTTTCCATGGGTCTGGTCCTTAAATACAGAGCAGTTTCTGACCTTAAAATGTGAAGCATGCTTGTTAGAGGTTTGAAGACACTCCAAGAAATTACTTAAGCTCCTCTCATTTAATCTTAAAAAAAAACTCACAGTAGAATCAAAATCACAGCAGAACTGTAATTGAATAATTCCACATAATTTGATAGAAAAATCTGCTGAAGATCACTAGGTAAGTAATTGAACAATATTTCAGGGTTTTTTGTTTTCTTTTTCCCCTATTTTGCAGTACTGAGTTTTGAACCCAGGGCCTTGCATGTGCTAGGCAAACCCTCCTACCACTGAACTATATTCCCCAACCCACAAATTCAAGATTTTGTTTGATTTCGTAGTTCAGAACTTAACTCTTCAAACAATATTTCTTAGTACAGTGTTGGGAGAAAGAGATGCTCTTGAATTCTGGCCCAAGAATATTTGATACCTGGGTAAAGTATAGCAGCTCCTCCTCTCTTAGGAGCTGCTGCTGTATTTCCGAAAAGAAAATATGTCCCAGCTAGTCAAGTGGAGTCAATTAATAGCTTCATAAAAGGCTGGACTTTCAGCTGTCATCTCCTTCAGTCCACCTCTCTAACAGTGTCTCCTCATCTCTTCCCTTCCAGCTTTGTTCAGTTTGGCTGTGTGTCACCTTGTTCTCACCTTGTCACTCATTCTGTCTTCCTCTATTTCATTTGCCTCAGTCTGTCTCCATTACCTCCTGCTCACATGCATATATCTTTTTCATCTCCCCATCCTGATTCCCTCCTTAACTCTCTTTTCTGCATTTCAGAGGACCATACCATCATCCAGGCAGAATTTTATCTGCACCCTGATGAATCAGGAGAGTTTATGTTTGACTTTGACGGTGATGAGATTTTCCATGTGGATTCGAAAATTAAGGAGACGGTCTGGAGGCTTAAAGAATTCGGACAATTTGCCAGCTTTGAGGCTCAGGGTGCATTGGCCAATCTAGCTGTGGACAAAGCCAACCTAGACATCATGATGAAGCGCTCCAACAACACTTGGGACTCCAATGGTACCACTCCCTTCTCTTCTCTCTGCTGCGCTCTTGGGTGTAGGGATCCATAGCTTTAACATAGATACTTCAAGTGATTTGTCACGTATTGTGACTTTCCCTCCCAGAGGCCTTACCCTAACCATAAGCAAACCCCAAATTCTCTTGCCATGGACCCCAAAATTTTGAGTTTGTGCCTTTCTTGATGTGCTCAAGTCTTGTCTCTATTATCCATGGCCACTCATGAACTCATTGTCCATGTTGGGGGAGGCAGGGATAATATCCTTGAAGATCTTATCTTATGCCTGAATGTTGGCTCCAGAGCATCAGAGCCAGGTTTCTTCAGATTGTGGCCCAGACTTCTCAGGGCATAATTTCAACTGATTGGGTTTAGAGTCACTAGATAAATTTGTACCATTGGGGGAGAGAGAGAGGAGCAAGCCTAAGGAATAAAGGTTAATTTCTGTTCTGTGTCCCCCCAGTGCCTCCAGAAGTGACGGTGCTCTCCAGTGGCCCTGTAGAACTGGGAGAGCCCAATGTCCTGATTTGTTTCATCGACAAGTTCTCCCCTCCAGTGGTCAATGTCAGATGGCTTAAAAATGGACAGCCTGTCACCACAGGAGTATCAGAGACAGTCTTCCTACCCAGGAAAGACCAACTTTTCCGCAAATTCCACTATCTCCCTTTCTTGCCCTCCAATGAAGACTTCTATGACTGCGAGGTGGACCACTTGGGTTTGGAGAGACCTCTTCTCAAACATTGGGGTATGGAATGTCCTTCAGACCTCTTTAAGTTTCCCCCTGTGATGCTTACGCCTGGACATTTAGAACTCAGAGCGTATCATAATATCTGCTACTCTTCATACCCTTGTGTTCTTCCACTACCCAACTTCCTCAACTTTTTAATCTGCAATTCCACCAACACCTCATTCTTTCTCTTCTTTCAACTATTCATAACTATTCTATTGACTACATTTAACCCTAAATGCTGTTCCCTACCACATGCATTACCATTTACTCTGTTTTATTTTGCCCCAGCGTTTGAAGAGCAAACTCCACTACCAAAAACTAAAGAGAATGTGGTGTGTGCCCTGGGCCTGGTTGTGGGTCTAGTGGGCATCATCATGGGGACCATCTTCATCATCAAGGGCACGCAAAAAAGCCATACAGGAGAACGCCGAGGGCCCCTGTGAGACAAGTGGAGGTAGGTCAGGTCAGAAGGACATCTTTGGAGACTTGGGAAAGAGGAAAACAGGGAAAATCATGAGTGATACCTTAGGAAGGAGGACAGGAGAAGCTGTATCTCTTGGTTTCTCTTTGCTAGTACAAACCAGACATAGGCATCATCTAGTATCCCAAAGCTTCAGGACCTGTCATCTCTTTTCATAAATTTGCTCCTAGGTCATACCCACAGTCTTAAAAATAATTTTCAGCACCTCAGGTCATTGTTTTGCATGATAATACAACATCCTAGTATTTAGGAGAGTAAGCTTCAATATTTAGGAACCTTCTGGATTATTTTTCCTAAGGCAGGGCTTCAGTACAGGAGCATTTTCCAAAGCCTGGCACCCTTGGGCTTAGGTAGAATCACTGAAAGAAATGGAACTGTCTCAGAAGCCAATGCCTGTTTTTGATCCTCCTGTCTTAAAAGTGCTATCAGAACATCCAAAATAAGGTGAAGCATGGTTGGTACTTCATGCTCAAAGTGGTGTTGACAGCTGGCATTGGAAATGTCATATCTACTAGAGGCCAGAAGAATATCAAAGGACTTTTCCAAAGTCAAATGATAAATAGGGAAGATGAAGAAATCCAAAGGAAAGAGCTCAAATTTACCCATCTTAAGCTCCTTAATAACTATTTGTGTCCTCCTCTAGGTGATGACCCTTCTTAGAAGATCAGTGAAGAAGTTTCTGCTTTACTAGCTTTCCAAAGCTGATGATACCAGTGCTCACCTCTGTGAAAAGAGCCATATTCAGCCCTAAATCTCAAGACTGTGGTGGCTTTCCTCCACCTCTCTGTATTCTAACGGCCTGCTGGGCTTCCTTGTCTACTGCCCCTTCCCTCTATTTCCCATCGTTATGTTGGCACAATGCAATTCCTCTGGCATGAATCCCGTAGGATTCTATCTCTGCAATGGAACATTCTGAACATTGCATGGAGACACCATCCTGTGTACTTATTGCTTAGAGTTTCTCCAAACTGTTTTTTTTAACATACAATAAAATATTTTGAATGATTCTAATGGAATTTTCAGTGTCTGAACCAGTTCTTTGTGGGGAGAGGGAAGTTCCAGGGAATATGTTCAGTTCTTCCATCCTGAAGTGTCTTAATGTTGAGTGTATCTTATAGGCTTTAGAATTAATCAGAAAAGCCCAGTCTCACTAGGGCTTGGTCTCATTTCAAGCATCTGTGGTCATCCCTGTTGCTGGGCCTAGTCCTCTTCTGGGAAACCTAGAGCAGGTTGGTTTTCTGGGAGTTCTCTATTGAACAACAGGTTCAGAATCTGTTTTGGTTCTTGGGCCTCCAAGTCACTGACATAATGTATGTTCAGTGTAGTGAATCTCAAACCTTGGGGTTTCACATATGATAATGAGTTCAACAGACAGAGGGGGACAGAAGGGAGTAGAGTGGGGATAAGATGAGAGGAGCATCCACAGACATTACAGGATTCACATGCTTATCAACATCAACCATTCCAGACTCAATGAGGAATGAGATGGGGCACTGAAGATTGGCATTACCCATTCTTTTTTTTTATTGAATGATTTTTAATTTTATTATTATTATTTTTTATTTATACATGACAGTGGAATGCATTACAATTCTTATTACACATATAGAGCACAGTTTTTCCTATTTCTGTTTGTATACAAAGTATATTCACTCCCATTAGGTGTCTTCATACATGTACTTTGATAACGACGACCATCATATTCCACCATCATTTCTAGCGCCATACCCCCTTCCCCTCCCACCCCTATGCCTTATCTAGAGTTTGTCTATTTCTCCCATGCTCCCCCTCCCTATCCCACTATGGATCAGCCTCCTTATATCAGAGAAAACATTCGGCATTTGGTTTTTTGGGATTGGGTAATTTCACTTAGCATTATCTTCTCTAACTCCATCCGTTTACCTGCAAATGCCATGATTTTATTCTCCTTTATTGCTGAGTAATATTCCATTGTGTATATATGCCACATTTTTTTTTATCATCTATTCATCTGTTGAAGGCATCTAGGTTGGTTCCGCAGTTTAGCTATTGTGAATTGTGCTGCTATAAACATTGATGTGGCTGTGTCCCTGGAGTGTGCTGTTTTTAAGTCCTTTGGTATAGACTGAGAAGAGGAATAGCTGGGTCAAATGGTGGTTCCATTCCCAATTTTCCAAGAAATCTCCATACTGCTTTCCATATTCGCTGCACCAATTTGCAGTCCCACCAGCAGTGTACCTTTTCCCCCACATCCTCACCAACACTTATTGTTGTTTGTCTTCATAATAGCTGCCATTCTGACTGGAGTGATATGTATTGAATTATTTTTATTTTTGCATTTCTTAAGAAAATCACTTGGTTATGCAATTCATTTCAATGGGTCATCACAGTGAACTGAATTAATAGAGTTTCTAAACTGACTTTGTTTTCCTGGAATAAATTGGACGTAGTGTAATTCATTACAATTTATCGCTCATTATTTAGGAATCTGAATTTCTTTCTAAGTATTACATCAGTAATCTGTGACATGGAAACTCTGTAATCACTCAGAGAGTTCTAGGTATTTAAAAAATTTCTGTAGGATTTCTCCCTTGACCTGTAAGTCCTTCTGAGTATGCTGCCTAATTTGCAAACATGCAGTTTTTCATTGACTTCTTTTTTTCTTTCTTTCTTTCTCTTGCTGGCTGGTGATCTAGTGCATTACCCATTCTAATAGACCATGGTCTCAGACACCTGTTTCATTACTGGAAGAATAGTCTGACTCGTTCTTGGAAGTCTCCTCCCTAGATATGTATCCTTGAGTGGAAAAACTGAGTGGAGAGAGATGGGGCTGGATATGGCATTACAATGAAGAAAAGAAGGTTTAAAACATAGTGAATTGTCATTTGTGAAACTAGGTGAAGTAGAGTTGGGTTTCATGTTGGCTTATCATTTACTAGTTATGTATTCACTGGTATCGTACTTAACTTTGCCTCAAATTCCTCATGAAAACATGAATGTTGGTTTTTATTGCATTGAGTCATTTAGGACTTAAAGGAAAAAAATAAGGCAAGTAATTAAAAACCATGGTTAATGATGCCAATTATTGCAAAAATTCCACTGTTTTCTTTAAAATTTCTATGGCCTGATAAAAATCCAAGAGGAGGAGGCTGGGGATAAACAATCACAAATCAACAATTACTATTAAATTTATTAAATTTCTCTACCCCTGGCAAGAGAATTAAAGCATAATTTTGAGAATATTGAGGATAGGCTAGGCACAAGTGTTTCTATTACGTATGTATGATTTTTTTGTTATAAAAACACAGATTTACAAAAGAGAATACAATAAAATTTGGATGGGTATGTAATAAAAAAGAAAAAAATAAATCCATATTCCCCCATGTAAAAAGAAATAGATTTTAGTTTTAGAACATTTTTAACTTTACAAAAAAATGCAGAGAAAGTACAGAGAGTTCCCCCACAGCCTCTTCCCTCCATCACCTGATCCAGTTTCTTCTATAATTAACATCGCATTAGTTTGGTACACTTGTTATAATATTGATAATATTTGTTATAATACTGACGTTTATTCTTAGCTAAAGTCCATAGTTATACTAGGGTTCACTCTGTATCACATAGTTCTATGGGTTCTGATAAATATATTAAGCCATATATTCGCCATTACAATATCATACAGCATAGTTCTACAGACCTAAACAAATGCTCTGTGTTCCACCTAATAATCTCTCCTCTCCTGCTCATGAACCCCTGGAAAATACTGGTATATTTAATGCCTCTATAGTTTTACCCATCCTATAATGTTATATAATTGCAAATATATATAGTTTTTTTTTCAGACCAGCTTCTTTCACTTAGTAAGAGGCCCTTAAGTTTCCTCCATGTCTTTTCATAGCTTGATATCTTGAATGCTGAATTAACACTCCACTATATGGATATACTATGGTTTATCTATTAACTTATTGAAGGATATCATGGTTGCTTCCCATTTGGGACAATTATGAATAATGCTGCTGTAAATATCCATACAGGTTTTTGTGTGGATATAAGTTATCCAGTAATTTGGGTCAACACTTAGGAATACATTTTCTGAATCATAGTGTGAGAGTATTTTTAGCTTTGTAAAAAACTGCTCCAGAACTTAGAAAGTGGTCTTAATTTAAAAAAAAAATCTATTAGCTAACTTGTAATAAAAAGAAACTTCCTCAATGTGAGAAAAGATAGCTATCCTATTGCACACATCAGAACCAGGAGCAGATTTTTAAAAATCTCCCTTTGATGTCTAGAGTACTAGAGGTATTAGGCAATGAAAGCTGGCAATAAAAGTTAAGAAAATGTGTAAGGATTACAAAAAAGGTAAAATTGCCATTATTTACTCTTGACAAGAGAAGACACTTAGAAAACAAACATAATAGAAAAGTTCACAGACTAATAAGGAAATTTAATAAAGTCAGCATAACCAAAACCAATTATATTGTGTTCTACCAGAAACAGAAAACAAAATCAAGAAAATGATAACTTTTACAACAGTATCAAACTTATCAAATACCTATGAATAAGGCTTACAAAATATTGGAAAAAAATTATATTGAAAATTATAAACATCATTGGGAGAAATAATAGATATAAGCAAATTGAGAAAAATACCCAGTTTAGAGAGTATAACACTAAATATTTTTTAAATGTCAATTCTCTCCAAATTACAGATGTATTCAATAAAATCTCATTAAAAATCATGCCAACGCTTTTTATTTGCTTGCTGTTTTGTTTCTTTTTCTTTCATTTTTTTTTTCTTTTTAAGGTATGGAGGAATCATCAAGATGAATTTAAAATTCATATGCATTTGCTAAGTTCTTAGGTTAGCCAATGAAATTTTTGAAAATTATAACACAACTGGAAAAACATAATATATCAAGGCCTACTATATGATTATTAGTTAGCATAGTGTTTTGTCAAGAGCAGAAAAATAAGACAACAGAATAGAATAGAAATTTAGAAACAGACCCACCCTAAAACATCTTTCTATGGTAGCATGACAGAAAACAGTCTTTTAATAAACACTGCTAGGTTGTTTGAACCCTTAATAAAGTTTATGATGACACTCAGATCACCAGTAACAAACAATTCCAGAAGAATTGAAGTTATTTAGTGGAATTTAACACTGAAGTAAAGTGGGCCTTTAATTGCTTTTGGAAGATGATTTGAGAAAATTAAATTTATTTACTGCACAATTTCTCTCTCTCTTTTTTAGTGAGTTTTAAAAAATTATTTGGGGTAGGTTACAGAAGGGTTCACATTATCTGTTACTCATCTCAAAAGAGCATTGTTGTTCTATATCTCATCCCCTTCAATCTGGGCTGATTCTGTTGACAAATAGCATGTGGGACAATGCATGGGCTCTCTCTCATCCAGCGAGGAGGTTCACAGAACAGAGTAGAGGAGAGTGTGGCTACAGAGTTGCTAATCAAGACCTCTGGAGACCAAGCAGAAAGCAGGTCTGATTTTATTGTGCAGTTACCATGTATATATACTCAGGCAGTAGCTAGACAGATTATAGGCAGCCACTAATACACTTTCTTGCTAACTATCCTTGCAGTGACCAATCGAGGACCTGGCCAGAGCAAGCAGATTACAGGCAGTCACCAGTACAAATTCTGGCCAACTGTCCTTGTAGTGACCAATTGAGGAGCGGGCCCTGGAGCAAGTGTCAGGACTGCAACACATGGCCTCACACCCAGGGCTGTGCCTACAGGGTAAGCGGCCTGCCGCTCACACACCTAGCATGATGGGAGTGGCCTGCCACTCAGAAGCCCTTAATGTATGCCATGTATGCAGAACTAATTCCATGCACCTGTCCCCCACCCCACAACTCTGAGGTTGGGTCTAAAGAAATCTTACAGCTGTTACTTTCCTCTCTTGAAAAACATATTTTTGGGATGCTGTGCCCTTAGCCTAAGAGCCCTGTCTTCATTCTTGGGGGACCACATAAGCCACATTTGAGGCCCTGGAACTATAAGCAGAGGGTGTCCCAGTATCCAAGTTGAGCCTGTTAAGGACCTGAGCCGGCTTCCCTCTGATTGCAACCACATGGGAGACCCCAGTGAGAGCCCCCCAGCTGAACTTGGTCAATTCCCAGAACTATGAGAAATTATTATGTGGCTGTAGTTTTTAAACCACTAGGTTTAAAAAAAAATTAAGAAGTAGATAGTGTAATACTGTTTTTTCAAAGACAATATTTCGAAGAATATATTTTTACACAGAAGCAGGCAGTGAAATATTGTGTTTTTCAGATTTTCATTGAAGATGTTAAATCTAAAGGCAAAAAATTCTTTTGGCATCCTTTACTGTCTTTTTAATATCTGTAGGAGCTGTAGAGATGTCATCTATTTCATTCAGATGGTTACAATTCATTTTTCAGATTTTTTTGTTTTTCTTCCTTATTGGTTTTGAAGGTTGTTTATCAAAAAAAAAAAAACCTTCTGATTCTATTCATTTCTCTGATATACATCCATTTTCAATTTGTTAATTTTCTTTTTCCTCTTTTGGATTTTTAAGTTAAATTTATTTGGTTTTCCTAGATTTTTGTTAAAAATTGTGATGTCTGATATTAATAAATTTATAATTTTATAATATAAGATTTAAACCCTTAAGTTTCTAACAACTGTTTTACTTGCACATCAAAAATTTTGAAAATCTGGGCTGGGGTTTTGGCTCAGTGGCAGAATGCTTGCCTTGCACATGTGAGGCACTGGGTTTGATCCTCAGCACCACATAAAAATAAATAAACAAAATAAAGATATTGTGTCCATGTATAACTAAAAAAATAAATTTGTTTGAAAATCCATTTTAATACACCTCTATTTTAAAATATTTTCTAATTTCTCTCCTGAGTTGTTCTGGGTCAATACATATATTGTTTAGAAGTATATTGCGTCATTTCCAAAGATACTGGCAATTTTATCAGTCTTATTAATTTGTAATTTGATAAAATTGTGGTCAGAGAATATACACTGTATCATTTTAATTGTTTAAAGTTATTGAGACTAGTTTTGTGGCCACAGTAGAGAATTCTATATTAAATATATTATTATTGCAACGTTAAGGAATATATATATTTTGTATTTATTAGATGTCAACAGTGTGTGTATATATGTGTGTGTATATGTGTACTCATATATACATAAAATCAATTATAAATACCAACTAGGACAAGATGCTTAAAAGTATCATTCATATCTTGACTTTCTTAGTGATTTTTTGTTTGTACAAAACTATAAAGATGTTTTTCTGCCTTCTGTCTACCTCCCAAGTTCCTACACCCCCACCATGAACTCAGCAAATGTTATGAAAAGGGACTCCACTAGCAGGAAAAAGTAGACACATGTTATATTTGGAAAACTCTGTAGATTTCAATCTATCACTCAAACCCCCTGGGACATTTAAGAGTTTTCTGTTTTCTCTGCCCTGTCACAGTCTCCCCTTCTGTGGTAGATCCCATTTCCCACACATGTTAAGATTTAGAGATGACCCAAAGGATCAGAGTGGACACTTGTCCTCAGCTCTGTTAAGCAGAACTTCTCTCTCTAGTTTTTAAAAACTCTTTTCATCTATAGCTCTTTGAAGTACTTAAAAATAACATTTTTCAAGTTGATTATTTTAGTTTAGTTTACATGTTGTTGTTACAGTGACAAAGATGGCCTTTACCTTGTTCCATGTGCTAACTGGAACTATAGTTTGTAATTTTTTTTGTTCTAATCCTTGTTACAAACTATAGTCATAGTTCATTCATTTAAAGCCCATGAATTATCCCCCAAAATGACTATACCATAATTTATCTGTCATCTATCTAAAAATTCAGATTTTTTTTTCTTCTTACATCTTTTATCTGCCATCTTGGCTAAAAATATGATAATTTATCTACACTGTAAACTCCTAGGGTAAAAAAACTGAATTATCCAAACCACCCAGTTGGGCATGTCAATTTATGCTCGTATTTGCCATGCATAATATCCAAATGTCATCTTGTAGTATATTGTCACCTCACATACTTTGTAATTTTTTATATATAGAATTTTTATAAGCATGACAAATATGTCATTTTTTCTTTCAGAATTTGTAAGATGTTTTTATTTTTTTCAGTCCTAGTAGAATAAATAGCCAATTTAAAGTATGCTTGGGCTCATGTAGCATTCATTCTTTTAGACAGATTACAAGAAATGGATTTTTGTTGTTTTCAATCACTTAACATTTGCATTTTAAAAGCTAGTAGATACTATCCAGCTGCTGCCCATTCACACTCCTCTAAATAGTTATTTTTCAATTCAAAGGAATTTCTAATTCTATTTTAATTTTATTCAAAATATTTCCTTTTTATCTTCTGGGTTTTCTGTTTTGCTTAAGAAGATTCACTTTACAAATATCTTAAAAGTGTTAGTAGATAAAATTTACACATCACAAAATCTACTCATTGTACAGGCAAAATTAAATGATTCTAGTAAATCAATAATTTGTGCAACTATCACAACTCAGTCTTAGAATGTTTCTATCTCTACAAAAGTTTTCCTGTTTATTCATAATCCCTATCCCCCATTCTAAGCCTATACCCACTGATCATATTTGTCTTTTCTATATCATGTGAATGGAAACATATACTCTTGTGTTGTTTCTTCCAGTTAGTACAATGCTTTTAAAATCCATCAGTTTTGTTGCATATATCATCATTTTGTTTCCTTTCATTGTTGTATGGTATTGCATTGTGGGTGCAGTGTACTTTGTTTATCCATTTACTGGTTGATGAATATTTGGGTTGTTTCCCGCATGGGGCTATTGTGGCTAATACTGCTCTGAACATGTATACACAAAACTTGGTGAAGACACATTTTGATTTTGCTTAGGTAGATTTCAAGGAATAAAGTTGCTGGGTCATATGACAAATATGTATTTAACTCTTTAAGAAAGTGACTATTTTCCAAAGTAGTTGCAACATTAACACTCCAGCAAAGTATAAGGTTTACAAAGCCTCTTTGTTCTTAAATGTAATTATAATAATGGTGATGATAGTAATAGAAATATTAACAAATGCACTATTAATTTTATACTTTATATTTTCAAGTTTTATTCATCACAGATCGATTTTCTTGAAATGAATGTGTTTTTAATACATTTTGTTAACAAATTGAAACCACCCATGTATCTTAATACATGATCAGGGTTTTGATTCTGGTCTCAGGAACAAAAACGTATCTGTTAAAATAGGTGTATGAAATGTATTAACATCCAATAGCTTTTCATTCCTTATTATGCCTCCTTTTAAACATAAACCTTGAGAATATAACTTCCTCAAAAAACCCCCCAAATTTCAGAGTATTAAGTTAAAAAAGGCAATCTTTTTGCTTTTTGTTTTCTTGTAATTAGTTTAAAGGGAGGAATTTAACATTTAATATTTTTTTAAATACTCAAAACCTTGAATCGATGATGCTTATTAAGAATCTATAGGCCTTCATGAGGAATTAACTTAAAACATTAACAACCTAATGGTGTCTGGAACTACCTTTCCCTACCCCAAATCATTCTCTCCTACCCCTCCATCATTTCTTTCCTTCAACACAGGCAAGATTTTGCTCCTTTTCTTCCCACATGCAACAGGTCCACTCCACAAAAGTTGAATCATAGTGTACTGAGCCCATGACTGTAATCTGTGGTCCTCTGGGAACTCTGGAAGTTGTTTACTTAGGCCTTACAAAAGCCCACAAGAAGAATTTTCTTTTTCCTGCCTTTAGAAGTTGTTGTGAGAGAACATGGAAGCTAAAGGTGCAGGAGGTGCCCTACCATCTCAGCATGTTGTGAATGATGAAGATCGTTGGAGAGGCCACTGGCCCATTGACTCAAGCAGCCCTGGAGATGTCCCACCTTGGATCCCCCTGCTGTGTATCACAGCAAGTTATGGAAAAACAAAACTAATTAGATTGGATTTCCTGCTATTCTTACCAGAAAATACCTTCACTGAAATAAGAGAGCCATAGATTTTAGTTCTACCTTTCAATTAATTTCACACTGTGGATCTAAAATACAATGAGACAAGTCATTTGTTCATTGGTGGGAACAAAACCAGAGTAAGGTTACAACCCTGGGATCTAAGAGAACAGATATCAACCAATATCTACTCATCAAATTCCTATAGGCGAATCTGCTTTATACAAATAATTCATAATGTGACTTAAAATATAATTTTTTATAAATATATAAATTTTAATAGACATAAAAATAAAATAAAAGTGATATCTAACAATGGAGAAATTGTTTCCAAATGGTTATTACTTTGAGATAAAATTCGGAACTGATTATTTGCTCTTGGATTTGACTTATATTGGAAAATGACTCTTCAGATGGAACACAAGAGCAGAACCCTCTACCTTCTCATCCAATTTAAGTGCCTTTCCCAGAAACTGCTTCATAATAGTATATTAATAGAGTCTGTTAATTTTGATCCATAGATTGATTTGCAAGTTACACAATGTTTTAGGCAAGCACTGTCACCCCCAAAAAGTTTTGATTTATTTTTCTAGCTTGTTTTCTATTAAGTACTTTTCATCAAGTTTGCTTTATTTGTTATAGTCTGTGCTTTTTGGCATTGTCTTTTAAAATTCTGAACCAATTTTTAAATTGACAAGTAAAAATCATTTGCCCCATGGTGTAGTGCATCCTGTTTGATATATCTGTATGCAGGGAAAGGATAACTCCACCTATTTAACAAGTGGAATATCTCATGCACTTACATGAAAATGAAAGGAATTGTTATATTGTGATGCAGTCCTTCATTTCTCTTTTCTTTCTTTTCCTTAAAACTCTGAAGCAGATGATTTTTCACTCCATGTTTATTTGAGGAAAATGGAATAAAATAATGTGGCACAAAGTGAGTTCAGACCCTCTGGAGGCAGTCAGAGTTGAATATTCAGGGTCCAGAAGAAAATGGAGAGAAGGTCCCCCTGGGGCTGTACTGGAGCTTCCAGGTCAGGGGCAGGGGCTCAGGAAGCAGCAAGAAGGACATGTTCTACGGGGATCACTGAACTACAGAGAGCCAAGTCCTGAGAATGCCCTGTCTATGTGGAAGAAGGAGAGCCAAGCAGGAAGCCTTTTTATGACTTGGAGAGGTTCCCTCAGTGTTGTCACCTTCTATTCAGCTCAGGAATCCTGCAGAAGGCAGAGGACAGTGGTATTTCAGTCCTGGTTTTGCGAATGGCTTCCTTTCCCCTCTCATGATAGCATTGTAGTACAAAGAGAAAAAAAAATTCTCAAGTCTCCTAATCCAATGCTACTTGTATAGACCTTTTATTATGTGGAAAGAAGATTTAGTGCATACTGCCTGATCAGAAATTTGAACTCAAAGCCTTTCCCCTTATTTCCATCTCAGGTCTGGTCACCTCTACCTTCTGTTGTAGGGAAAACAAATCTGTCTCTAAGAGAGGATTAAAGGACATTACCTGTTGGCGGAATTTTTTGGCATCCTAGGAAGATAGATACTTAAAGATATGGAGGCAAATCTTCCCCCAGCCTCAATATCCTGAGTCTTAGATATGCCATCTGAGATTTCTCAACACCACAACCCAAATCAGCCAGGGCAGAGGGTGGAGAACAAACTGAGAGCGTGTGACTAGGAAACTCTTGTCACACAAATAGAATATTTAGCAACTCTTCCTTCATTTTCCCCAGGTTGTTGACCCAGTATCTCTAGTTGTTAAACTTTCTTTTATCTCTATAAGCCACAACCCCTTAGGTTTTGATATAGTTACTATAGACTGTTGATTTACAGTTTTCTAGGAGATTTGAAGTCACCTGGGGAAAGAAAAAACTTTATACAAGGTATCCTGAGGACTAACCTCAGCAAAGCCCTATTTCTTACCCCAGAAAAGTCTATAGAAAGTCTCAGCTACAAACTGGTTCCTTACCTTCCTAATTCCTGTAGTAGATGAACATCCCCACCCCAAGGAAGAGCAGACCCAGAGCAAAGATCCCAACTCCACTCAGCATCTTGTTCAATGCAGACTCAGACTGTGGCCCTGAGAGAAAAAGCCAGGTTTAGTGATTTTTGCCCCTAATGTATCTCTCAGAGACCATGAGAGACAGAGCTTTGAGACTGGAGGAAGAAGGCTTGACTACATTCTTGGAAATACAGATTTAAAAATCACATTGAACAGCTAAAAGATTCATGCACTGAATTCATTAAAATGTCATCACCTTGAAATATTGCCTGATGTAGGAAGAGTCTGGGACCCATGGAGGTTACATAGCTGGTCTAGGTTGACAGAGATAATGAAAGGAAAACCTGATATTGGTTCTTCTGGATGTCAGCAAGGCACCTGCATTTCTTCACTTCTAAGATCTCAATGAACAACCCAAACCAGGGGCACCAGAAACATGAACCCAGTCCTGAGTCAGGGTCTGGAGTCAGGATAAGAAAGTGACTGTTTTGAAACAACCTGGGCCCATTGTATGAAAATGAAATCCAAGGTGCCATGAGATCAAAGAAACAATAGGATCTCACAGAGTGCAATTTATTGTGAGGCATAATGATGAAAGTGTGGTCCTTGGCAGCAGCAAGACCAAGTGGATCCCACAATTTGAGGAAGAAGGAGGGGCATATATCCAAGTTAAGACAAAAGTGACTTCATTCAAGCCAGAATACCTGGTTTGTTTTAAGGTAATATTAGGAACATTCTCATCAACAGGGACCAGTTATAAAGCTCCGTATACCACTCTAGCAGTTGTTATTTATTCATTGTTTGCTGGGAAATGAAGCAGGAAAAGCCATCTAGTGCTACTTTGGGTGATCATGACAGTTTACTCAAGATGGCTGCAGTCATGCCAAGCTAACTCTACACTTCCGCCTCTTATAACCAGCTCTTACAATCTCTCACACACTCTCTTTTTGAGACATATCCTAATCTGTGAGGGGTTTAATTTTGTGTAGTCAGCACACTTTGAAACCACTTGTCTGACTTATAAGAAGAGTCCACAGCAATAACAGAAGCATTTGGGGGGAGGATTATGCAAATAATAATGACACTCATTTTTTTTTCACCAGGAGTCCCTGAAACCAAACCAACAATTTAATATGTCTTCTATAAAAGGGAGAGAATAAAATTGTTTGGTATGTGTTGGGTTAAGTGCTAATCAGTGCTTAGGAAAGCTTGCAGTTAGATAAGGACTCTAAAAGAATGTGATAATGAGAAAAATGGAAAGCGGAGGTGGGGGGTGGGGGAACTGGCCACTTCCTTTATCTCCAATCTGTAGGAGAAAAATCTAAATAGAGTGATCCTGGTTGAAAAGAATTGTACTCATAAAACATCTGAAAAAATCCTTCTGTGAGTGGCATGCAACCTGTCATGTATATATTCCTCTGCTTGTAGGCATGGCATGTCTCTCCATTGAATCCTAGATCCACATCTCCAAGGAATGAGTAATTAATAAAATGTCCAAAACCTCTCTGATGAGTTCTCCAAATTTCTTTCCCTGGAATTGGTAAACAGTATGTGAGGGGCCTTTGCAGCCCTGGGATTGAACAATGTATTACATGAGGTATGTGATACGAGAGATGTACACACAATGTTTTGTCTTGATAACTGCATAGCTTCCAGGGAAAACAGAAAAAGACTGCAATTTCAGCTATGGATGGAAAAATAGATGCTTAATAGGGGCTTATAAAGCTAAATATGTGTCATCCGACAAGACAATACCGTTGGCATCATCTCTCTTAGATAACACAGCAGTGGCAGCTGATGGCTGGTGTAGTGGAGCAGAGGGCACATGTTGGCTAACTGGATGGGGTCTGTAAGTGATTCCTGAAACTAACAGTGAGATGGCATGTCAGACTGGGAGCAGCCTGAGGTATTTCCTTTAGCCAACTAAGGGCATAAGCCATGACCTGTGGAGGTCTAGAGTCCAAGATCAAAAGGGATAGTTACCTATGACCAAAAACCTATAGGTACCTTTTGTACTCATGTTATCCATTGGCTGCTCCAAGTATACCAATAATTTTCAGATATGAGGGTCACTCCCTCTTGTACTTATGAGACCATAGGCACTGTGCTGCCCATCTGCTTCTGTCACCTTGTTTTCTAAAAGGCAGGTGATGAAGCAATTTCATAGGTAAAGGGGCCCAACATTTTCCACTATAAGTTGTTGAAAAGGACACAACATTGTTATAAATATGCATGCCACTTTTTTAAAGTAAGGGCCTGCATTATAGTGGATTGAGGCTGGTGAAATAGTCTCAGCTACCTTCTAGAGATGAAATAGGCCATCTGCCTACCTTTTTTTTTTTTTTTTTTTTTGGTGGACCAGTTCATTGTGACCAATTAAAGTCTTTTTTAAATTTTAAATATTTTTTTAGTTGTAGATGAATACAATACCTTTATTTTGTCTATTTATTTTTATGTGGTGCTCAGGATCAAACCCAATGTTCCACACATGCTAGACAAGTGCTCTATTACTGAGCCACAGTCCCAGCCCAACCAGTAAAGTCTTGATCAGTGACTCCAACTATAATAGGGTATCGCCATGTATCCTAGTTAGCGATTTATACTGGGTTCAAAAATCTGACTATTCCAATAACTTAAAATGGCAAAGAAAGCATGCAAACACACAAAAGTAACTTTTCAAAATCTGAGACAGCTCTCCAATCTTTGAGGTCCATGGAAAAAGAGAGAGAAAGCCACTTTAATTCTTTATTCTTATATAGGGGACACAAAAGAGGAGGTTCCATGGAACATTCTATCCCCAAAAGGACAAAGGGGTCAGGTTTCAGGGGCTGAGTCTAGCTTAGTGATATCTTACTGTCAACAGATTGACTGACATCTAGGAAAGCCATGCCCATCTCGTGCTGTGTGGGGATCATAGACAGAACGAGAGAAAAGGACACATACATCGCCTGCCCAAACAGAGGGGCAACATCTGTTCAGTCCACTTCGTGCACTCAGTGCTCATAGTTCACACACATGCGGCCCATGGGGCGCTCAGTTCCTAGTGGCAGCTCCCAACAATAGAGCATTGTAGAAACTCTATTCTACAGGAGTGTGTCTAGTTTCAGCTCCCTTCTAGAACTGTGACCAAAAACCTAGAGGTACCTTTTGTCTTTGTTGACCAGAGGGCCCAACTTATGCCATCTTCCATACTGTGACATCTAACTGTATTGGCATGATAATACAGAGCATGCACCTGGTCTACCAAATCCTTGCTTTTTTTCAAATGCTTACGACTGGGGAACATCTAAGTCCTTGTGGCTTCCTTCAATATCGTGGGTCCGAGCATTGAACTAGATGATAAATGAACAACATGGTCTAGGTAAGATAACTGGCCCCATGGTGCCAAGAGATAGAAGGAAAAGGAGACAGACTAGAATTTCACAGAGCACAATCTCTTAGCAGAAGCAGTGTCAAGTAGATCTTATGATTTGTATCAGAAGGAGGGTGTCCATAATGCTCAGGGTGAAAGTAATTTCATTGAAGCTGGAATGCACCTGGTTTATCTTCAGTTTATATCAAAGAGAAAGGGCATATTTCTGGTTCCAGTGTCTGGTTGTAAACCTGCACCTACCACTCTAATGGTTTGTCTATTTATAGTTTGCTAGAAAATTATGCAGGAAAAACCAACTAGGATTACTCTGGGGCTATCATGGTGGTACCATTCAAGATGGCTGTGGTCATGTCAAGCTGAATCCACATAGTGACAATGACCTATGATATTGTGGAAAGGTTCCAAATACTTACAGCATCTCTTTGAACTACTGGGCATAATTGTTTCCCTAGGGCATATATGTGTTTGTAGAAACTATCACAGGACTACTCCCCATGACCTATGTTACCGGAAAGGAGAACATGCAGCAAATGAAATTATGGTATAGGGAGAAGAGAAACCTTATACTCAGAGGTTAGCCAAGTCTCATTCCTGGTGGGTGAGGATTTATAAGTTCAGGAAGTTTCTCACTCACTCCATTCCACTGTGACAGGGTTCATCAGGCTTGGGTGCTCCACCTGGCAGGTGTAGACCTCTCCACTCTGAGGGACTGTTTCCAGCATCACCAGCATCTGGAAGGTCCAGTCTCCATTCTGGATCAGGCCTGTGGACACGACCCCAGCCTGCTCCTCCTGGCCATTCCGGAACCACCTGACTTCAATGTGGCCTGGATAGAAGCCACTCACTGCGCAGACCAGGAGATTGTGGTGCTGTAAGGGCAGTGTCTTTGTGGGATACACAGTCACCTTCGGCTTAACTGAGGGAGAAAATGTGGAGAGAATATGTCAGGAAGGCAGAGTCATTCTCCTTGGTTGGCTGCCTTTCTGTCTCCCTTCAACTCCAGGCTCAAGTATGACAGGTCTAATCAGAGCTGGCCATGGGCCTAACAGTGTCATGTGCCTTGAATTTAATCCTTATAGCAAGAGCCCATTAGTTTGAGAGATTTGGGGAAAATATGCATAGTTTTGTCATAGCTTGAAAAAATATTCATTATTGAATTAAATGTTTACCAGATATATAGGGAATTAATTAAAAGTGTGATTTCTGAACTGCTTGGGTTTAAATCCAGATTTTGTCTTTTTTTTTTTTTGTATCAGGGATGGAACCCAGGGACACTTAACCACTGAGCCACATCCCCAGACCCCCACCCCCTTTTATCCTTTTATATTTTATTTAGAGACAGGGTCTCACTAAGTAGCTCAGGTCTTTACTAAACTGCTAAGGCTGGCTTTGAGCTCACAATCCTCCTGCCTCAGCCTCCCGAGCTTCTGGGATTACAAGCGTATACCACCACACCTGGGTTGGATTTTGCCTCTTACTGGTTGATTTTTTTTTTTTGGTACATTTCCTTGTGCCTCAGTTCTCCCCTTAAAAGAGGATATTGACACTTTAAGCATTAATGTATCTAAAATATGTAAAATACCTTCAATATGTTAGGTGTTTATTATCCTTGTTTACTTTGAAAAAATATGACAAAGGTATTTGGATGGAGCCTATCCATGCTACCTTGATGGACTCACATCTTAAAATGCCTCAGAGAGGGCTCCACCCTGAGAAGCAGGAACAGACAAAAGTGATTCTCTTGAGTCCCAAGGAGAGGGAAAACATCAGGGAAAGTCATTTCTTTTAAAATTGATATATTGACACTCTGAGGATGAACTTCTCTCTTTTGCAAATCAAGCACACCTACTATTAGAATTGTTATTATTTTATTATATGTGGGAACAGAGTGTCTTTTGGGTAGATGCCCAGCACCAAGGAGAGGCAGTATAGATGGCATGGGATTAGATTATTTATAATCTCTCTTTCTAGCTGATGCTTGGGGCCTAGACATTGACATGTGTTAAGTGCCTGAGATAATCCCTGACATAACCAATCTCAATCATGCATTTTTATAAAAGAAGAAATCTTGTGGAAATATTTCTCAATACTACAAAATGATAGACTTAAGAATAATTGGCTAATAATAACATTGTTGCATAAAAAATCATTAAATAAAAATGTCTAAATTATTAGCATAGAAAACAATAAAAAGAATCAAAATATAAAGCCAGAAATTGAAGCAAATGCTAAAGCAAATATCAATGAAGTGTTGATAATCTTCTTGCATACAGACCCCATCAAACACTGAGAAAAACAATAGGACCCCAGAGGTAATAAATATTAGATAATTATCAGAGCAGATAACAATTGGCCAATAAATGTGAAAAATGTCCAAGAATTTAGAAATAAAAAAATTGAAATTAAAAATATGAAGGTACACATTTTAAACTAAGTATTTGGCAATATGGAAAAAATCTAATAGAGGAGAATGAGAGGTAAATTGCTCTATTGTACAAAGAAAACTGTCACTACTTAAGTGCTATTAGCATTACATAAAAATAGTTAACATCAATATGTTAAGGAACCAAATTATAACCTGAAAACCTATTTCATAATCATTTCAATTATGTAAAAATGTCTTTGCTAATAAACAAACAAGTCAAAAATAGGAAGTTTTGACCTAATGGAAACCTCAGAAAGACCAGAGGTGCTTCGGAGGTCTCAGACCCACACACCCCTCCTCCACCTGTCTGGTGGATCCAGCCCATTACTCACCTCTCCGCTTTGACAATAGGCTAACAAGTGCGTAGTTGTTCCTGCACCTGTCCACAGCGGCGCGGTAATTGTCCAAGATGTCCTTCTGGCCGTTCAAGTACTCAGCTATGGGCTGCCCCAGCTCGCTAACTGCCCGGAATTCCCCCACATCACTGTCAAAGCGCAGGACTTCCTCCTGGTTAAAGATGTATCTGGTCACATGCCACACCCGCTCTGTCCCATTGAAAAAATGACACTCAGCTTTCATCTGCTGCAGGAATCGTGCTGTGAGGATAGGAAAAATCAGTCTTAAGTGGACTTGCTGGGAGGACACTGACAGTAAAGGCAAAAGCAATGTGGCTGGGTGGGGAGGAAGATGGTTGAGGGCACCAGGACACCCCTAATTGACTCGCACCTGTCCCCAACCCCCAAGTATCAGCACCCAGGGGTTCATCTTCCATCTGAGACAGAGAACCAGAAGTGGTGGGGTCATACCTCTAATTCCATGCCATCTATAATGCCTCTCCTTAGTGCTGGGCATCCACCTAAAGACACTCTGTTCCCATCTCTCATGCCCATAGCTTTTTACCCTCTGTTTATGAAATACCATCTCTGACATTTTATAAACCCAGACTCCAAAGACAGAAAAACAGACCAAGCCCCTCCACCCCTGGAGCTTAATTCAGCAGCAGCTATTCAGATATTAGAAATGTCAGAAGAAAAGTATAAATTTCTTTTATCAGAGATTAGCAAAAAGATCTAGATGACAATAGGGTTCTGGAAAAGAAATTCTTTTCAAGTAAAAAAAAATAGATGTGATTTGAACCAGATGAAGAATGTGGCATATGTGTATGTTCTGGGGAAAAGGGAAAGTACCTGTCAGGTAAAGGTAATAATCATGTGAGAAAGCTTGAAAGAACAGATGAGCTTCAGGAAACTGGAAGACACAAGGCACCGAAGCACATAGAGGGAGACCAGGAAGGTAGAAGACAGACTGGAGAAATCATGGGGAACTGCACACTTAAGAGCCTATAGTGGATGTCAGGATTTGGGATTTATGCTGAGCAAAGGCAAATCTCTGAAGAGGCTTAAGGAGACTAAAATCAGACTCTAATACAGATCCACAATCTCTTTTCTGAATTTCCAAATGCAGGGATCTCAGAAAACAAGATTTTTTTTAAAAATGTGATGCAAAATTCACTTGTCAAATCTGACCTGATGAAGTAAAGGTAAAGATGTGTCTCAGAGCTTTAAGAGTCAATCAGTCACATGTACTTCTGTAGTTTCAATACATAGAAACACACATGTATTGTACAAATGTAGTATGTATGTATGTATGTATGTATGTATATATATACATACAAATGTATATATAATTTGGGGGGATTTTTTATATTTAATTAACTCAGAAAACATTTTAAAACTGTAGTTAAAAGTAAGACAAATGAATGCAATAATCTGTTATCATTTATAGTACAGAATATGGGTTAACTGGTTAATTTTGATGAATTTTACTGAAAAATATTTGTAGCAGTCATCAGTATTTAAGCCTTATAAAAGAGAGTTACTGAAAGTTAACAGAGATCAGGAGGACAAAGAACTGATGAAATATTGAAAAACATTGTATAAAGAAAAAATGAAAAAAATAAAGATCTTGAACTTGTATTGACCAAATGGATTCAGGAAGAAAGTGGTGAATTGATGCAACTGTGAAGCTTTTGTTCATTTGCTTTGTAATGAAACAAGCTAAAACAAACCACAAAGAACTGAATTGGAAAAGGAATGTTTAAGTGTCACATAAACAGAATTCTTAGACATAGCACAATGTAAACTAATGTTTTCTACCTTAACACTATTTATATTTTTTGGCAGGGGGTGGGGGGTGCAGTTTTACCCGGGATTGAACTCAAGGGCACTCGACACTGAGCCACATCCCCAGCACTGTTTTGTACTTTATTTAGACACAGGGTCTCACTGAGTTGCTTAGCATCCCCTTTTGCTGATGCTAGCTTTGAACTTGTGTGTATCTTGCCATCCTTGAGCTGTGTGTGTGAGCTATGGGCATTTGAGCAATATGAGGGGACTGGTCTGGCATTGCACTGATTGGGCTGTGCACAGTAAATGTGCCTTTTCTCTCCCACAGTACCTGAGATGGATGTGACTTGCCAAGATGTCAATCAGTCTACTGACCCAAGACATCACAAAGCAAGACTCCATCTTTTGAAACCCTGCTATCTCTTGTGTTATTTGGGTGGAATACTCTATTGAATGTTTTTTCCCTAAGAGGTTCAGGGCGTGCTGTCTCTCTTGCTCTCTTTCCAGCGCTGTCCAGCAGGGAGCTGATCCTGAAGATTACAGAGCCCTCCTTCTTAGAAACTCACATTCATGTGTTGCATGGTTTCTTTGCTGTTTTCTTAGTTTAATGTTGCAGCCAGCTCTTTTGAACCCAGCTCCTCTCATCAGCGCAGGCAGCTGCTGAGACTTGTGGCCCTCTTTCCTTATCCTCCTGAGCTGCTGGGATTATAGGTATGTGCCACCTTGCCTGGGCACCACTGACATTTTGATTCAGGTAATTTCTCACATGTCTCCTGGTGGGGCCTGGCAGTGAGGTGTTGGATGTAAAACCGTCCCTAGGTGAGCATTAGTGGTGTAAAGCACCTGAAAATCCCCTAGTTGAAAAGCCAATGGACATTATGAAGCAGCTTTGAACTACATGGAAAAATGTCCAATTAAACATAAGCCTTGGCAATGAACAAATTTGTTTGGCTGGAAAAAATAACCAAATACTAGAATCACATCCCTAAAACCATTCATAATGCCCAACAAGAGAGTATTAAACCTATTACAGATTCTAACCAAACTATCCTTGCATGTGATAATGCTTACCTCAAGCAAAATGGGCAGTGACTGAAAAAAGCTCAAATCCAGGAAGTTTGAAAGGTATATTTTATTTCTGCATTATTAAAAAAAAGAAAAGAAAATAGACAAACAGAAATTTTCTAACTGGTTCAACAGCCACTTTGTATCCATGGCTTAAACTTTTTTTATAGACTATTGAGCTATCAGAAAATTGTAAAATTTTATTATCTGCAAAACTGCAGTATATACTATATTCCTAAACTTCTTGCAAAAATTGAAGTTAGGATTTTTAATCTTCCCAGTATTATACCTGTATTGAAATATTATGACTAATATATCTTTAAAAAAGAAGTAAGGTGACATCCCATGTAAATAGAAGGGACAGCAGTAGAGCAAGTGGAGGAAGGGGACTGACAGGGAGGGAGAGAGGGATGGCAAAAGGGAGGAATGCAACAGAACAAAACTGACTGAATTATGCTATGTACACATATGACTATACCACAGTGAATTTCACCTCTATGTATGTCTATAAAGCACTAATTTAAAAAAATGTAAATAAATAGAAGGAAGATAAGTAGAGTAGAGAAGAGGATCAGGGGAAGGAGGAGAGGAGGTAAAAGGGAAGTACTGGGGACTGCAGTGGAGCAAACTATATTCCATGTACGTATGATTATGTCAAAATTAACCCCATTATTATATATAACTATAATGTGCTACTCAAAATTTAAAATGATACATTTATGCTTTAATGATACTTATTTAGTATTTAAAAACAGGAGGCAGGAATGGTTTTTGAACTCTGTGTTTAATGCAGCCTAAAGAGGCTTAGAATCCACAGCTTTCTGAAGGAAGTCAGTTACTAAAGTTTATTATGAAGTTAATAAATGAAAAATCAACCTTAATAAATGTTTGTCACAGACTAGGGACTGTGCCTATAATTGCAAATGAACTAGCAGATGAAGATTTTGTCAACTATAATGCCATTTTGAGATATGAGTTTAAGAATACAGACAGAAAACTGAATATCTAGAGGAGAAACATTCCTGTTGAAATGTGAAATGGGCAACTTGTTAATGGTTCCTGAACAGGACAATAGGGACCTAAGAATATAAAGGGTCAGAATGTATGAGCCTACTTAACATCCTATAAATTAATTTGTAATGTCTCAGTTCCCCAAAACTTTCTGAAATATAGTGGAACAGGAACATGACCTCAATAAAAAATATTCTATTAATCTCATGAGGGTTGGGGCTAAGGTTTGACTGATCACCTGAGTGACCAGGAGACACGGCCATCAGCTGAAACCTACATACCAGACCAGAACCCTAATGGGGAAGCATGATCTTGCTCAGTATTCCCCAGCCGTGAGGGAAATCCAGCACCATTCGGTCATACATATTCTACCTAATTGTTACCCTAATAAAAACAAACCCTACCTTAAGCTCTGACTATGTATCTTGCTTTTGAGATTGCCCATATCCTTCTCTGGAAATGTATACTTTCACCTTTGATTTTCTAATAAAATTCTTCCTCTCCTTGCTGAAACCTGTTATGTTATTAAGTTTTTTTCTGTGATGTTGTCAAGAGCCTGAAAGGTCTGGATAAAGGTCTCTTCTACCTCTGGAAAGACCCCCTTCTACTCCCATATATCAATATTTAAAGGGAAGGAAATCATATGAATATCATGTATGATAAAAGTTTACAAGATAAAAATCCAAATAAGCCAAAGTAAGCTGACACAAAAATGAAACAAAACTGAGCATTTTGGGGCATAACCTGAGTGGTGGAAGCATGGTAGTGGGGACAGTGAGAGCCACAGGTGAAGTTTCACAAAAGTGATATGATGAGAATAGGGGACCAGTTAGCTAGTAGCCCCAAACATCCACCATGAAACCAGAGATAATTGTGGTTTCTTGAAGAGTTTCCTTATAGACACAAGTGAGTCACTGGAAAGAGTCTTCAAATGGTAACACGAAGAGTGCTGCTTTCTCTCTTGTGAATCGTTTTCACTGAAATCATGAAATGATTTCATTTCTAGGTTTCTGAGCCTAGACATAACACCATATATAACAGGCATGGTTATTTATTAACTTATTTATTAACATGGCTATTTATTTAGCTTAATGTGAATCATAGTTTGAAGATTGCTTCACATTTTCTTAAAAAAAGTAACTAGAATAGTATTTATCATCTTTATGCCATAATCATTGTTGTATATAGATTGGGATGTGGAAATATTGGTGTGTTTAATTACAGGTCATTGCCCTTTGTCCCACAGAGAGTATTCTTTAATTAATTGGAAATGGATTATTAACATTCTAAAATCCCAAACCCCAATTTCTAAAGCACATCTAACTCTAAGAATTTCAGAAATGGAAATGTGGCTCTGTATATGCTTTGAGACACTGCTGATTGATGACAGAATAAAGGATGATTTTGATACAGAAAAGGGCAAAGGGGAAGTGAAGAGATGAGTTTGGAGGCTTCTACTTGAATAATCCAAGTAGAAGATGACAATATCTAGGACAAGGGAAGTAACCTGGTACACAGATGGGATTTGAGAACTGCTTTGGACACAGTGTCCCTGGGACCTATGGATGGATAGAATGATAATAACTGGCATGGACGTAAGTGCAGTGTGGCAGGCACTGTTCCTAATGCTTTACACATATCATCTCTGTTAATCCTCAAAACAACTCTGTAAAGTAGATATCATCATCCTTATTTTACAATTGAAGTTACTAAAACATAGACAGGTTATGTCACTTTTCCATAGTCATACACTTAATGACAAGCCAAGAGCAAGTTTTAGAAATTTGAAAATCTACATGTTTTAATGTTCAACAACTATCTACACTTCATTTTAAAAACCCTGGATAGATAATAGCCAATATATCAGAATACAGTTGACCTGTGTGTGTGCCTCTGCTACAGATAGACCAGTTCAATAAAGAAAAAATTGTATTTCAAGGAGAGCGATTGAGAGAGAACCATAGAAATCAGTAATGGGAAACTTAAGCACCATGGAGAGTCAAAAAGGCAATCTAACAAAAAGAACAAAATAAATGGCAATTTTAAAATCACCTCTCTGACAGAGAGGGAGGATTATGGCTGGTGTGTACATCCCTAGAAAGAAGACAACATTCTAAGTAAGAAAGTCTATGAGAATCATATGACACCATAAAGCAAACAAATATTTACACTATGGGAATTACAAAAAAAAGAAAACATAGATTTTGAAAATATTTTTCATAAAATAATAGCCCCAAACTTTCCAAATATGAACATTCAGCTATAACCTCAATGAACCCCAACTAGATTAAACCAGACTAGATCTTCACCAGGGCATATTATAGTAAAAGTATGAGGCACTGCTAGATAAGCTGGCACATGCCTGTAATCCCAGCAGTTTAGGAGGTTGAGGAAAGAAGACGGTGAGTTCAAGGCTAGCCTCAGCAACTTAGTGAGGTCCTAGGCAACTTAGTGAGACTCTATCTCTAAATAAAATACAAAAAGGGCTGGGGATGTGGCTCAGTAGTTAAGCACCCCTAGATTCAATCCTTAGTACTGCCCCTGACCATCAAAAATGTATGAGGTAGAGAGAGAATCTTAAAAATGATAACAGCAAAGCATCAAATTACATATGAGATAATGCCTATTAGACTTATAGAAGATTTCTCAACAGAAACTTTATTGGTCAGAGTAGAATAAGATGGAATATTCAAAGTACTGAAAGAAACAAAGCAAAACAAACCTGTTGACCCATATTACTACACTAAACAAAATTATCCTTTAAAAATGAAGAAATATAATCTTTCTCAAATGAGTAGAAACTGAGGGAACTCATCACCACCAGACCAGTCCTTCAAGGAATATCTAAGGGAGTCATATATAAAAAACTAAAGAATGCTAACTTCCATTAGGAAAACATAAATATATATAAATTCACTAGAAAAACAGATCCATGAAAGTTAAAGAGAATCAAACCTTAGTAAGACATAGAACCACCAAATCACAAAATAAATAAGATATGTGAAAGAGAAAACAACAACAAAAATACAAAACAAACAAAATGCAATTAATGAGGTAACATCAAGAAGTCGTATCTATCAACAATAACCTTGAGTGTGATTAAATCCTTCAATCAAAAGACACAGACTGGCTGAATCAATTTAGAGGAAAGCCTAATTATATGCTACCTACAAGAAACTTTCTTCACTGGTGAAGATGCACATGGACTAAAAGTGAAGGGTTATGAAAAGATATATCAGATATATCACAGAAATGAAAACCAATAGTGAATAAGTAAAGCAGACTTTAAGCCAAAAGCTGTAAAACTAGACAAAGAAAGTCTTTATGCATTAATAAAAAGATCGATTGGGCAAGAAGATTGCAAATGTATATGCATCTAACATGGAATCCCACATGAAATCTAAATGGAGATATTGATTCTAATACATTAACAGTTGGGATATTCAATATCCCCACTCTCCTCAATCATCCAGACAGAAAATAAACAATGAAACATCTGATTTGAACCATACTATAGGGCAAATGGACCTACAAATCGTTTACAGAACATTTCATCCAATAGTACTAGAGTATGGATTATTCTCATCAGCCTCTGGAACATTCTCCAGGATAGATTCTTTGCTAGTCTATGAATCAAGCCTCAATAAATTTAGAATAATTGAAATCATGTCATATATCTTCTCAGGCCATTGCAGAGTAAATCTACAAATCAATAACAAGAAGAAAAATGAAAATTATAAAAATACATGGAAATTGAATAACATGCTCCTAAATGATCAATGGGAAACTGAAGAAATTAAAAGGAAAGTAAAAAATTTCTAGAAACAAATGAAAATGACAATGTAATCTATGGGATGCAGCAAAAGCAGTACTGAGAGGGAAGATTATTGCACTACGTGCATACATAAGAAAAAAAAAAAAGAAAGATCTCAAATAACCTAACACTGAAGCTCATGGACTTAGAAAACCAAGAACAAACCAAACCTCAAATCAGTAGAAGGAAAGAAATAAAATAAAAGTAAATATGATCAAAATTAAATAATAATACAAAAGATCAAAGAAACAAAGAGCTGGTGTTTTGAAAGGATAAATAAAATTGATAAACCTCCAACTAGACAAAACAAGAAAAATGAGGAAATTATCAAATAAATAAAATCAGAAATAAAAGAGGCAGAATTATAAAGCATCTAAAGAAACTACTATGAACAATTATAAATAGAAAACCTAGAAGATATGCTTAAATTCATGAACATATATAATCTACTAAAATTGAATCAGAATACGTGGAAAATCTAAACAGACCAATACTGAGTAATAAGATTTAATGAGATAAAAGTCTCCCATCTAAAAAAATGTACAGGATCTAATAGTTTTACTGTTGAATCCTGCAAAACTTTTGAAAAAACTAAGTCCAATTCTTAAACTATTACAAAAAGTGGAAATGTAAGAAAATGTCAAACACTTTTTATGAGGCCAGCATTATCCTGATACCAAAAGTAGACAATGATATGAGAGAGAGAAACTATAGACTTGGATATCTAATGAACATAAATGCAATAAAATACTAGCAAACTAAATTTAACAGCATGTAAAAATATCAAACATCATTATTAAGTGAATTCATCCCAGGTGTTCTATCAACTTTTTCACCAATTGTGAGCAAACGACCTAACAAGAACAATTCTATAGGAGGAAAGGCTTATTTGTTGCTCATGGTTTCAGAAGAATCAGTCTACAGATGGCTGACTTCATTGCTCTGATCCCCAGGTGAGGCAGAACATCATGGCAGAAGGGCATGGTGGAGGAAATCAGCTTGAGATATGTCAACCAGGAAACCAAGAGAGTTCTGCTCACCAGAGACAAAATATATACCCAAAGGTAGCCCCAGTATCCTATCTCCTCCAGCCATACTCGACCTGCCTAGAGTTACCACCCAGTTAATCCATTCAAGTGGATTAATGCACAATCCATTCAAGTGGATTAATGCACCAATTAGGTTAGGGCTTTCATAACCCAATCATTTCACCTCTGAATATTCTAGTATTGTCTCACACATGAGCTTTGAGAGACACCTCATATCTAAACCATAACATTAGGGTTCAATATTCACAAATCAATAATTATGATAAAACATATGAACAGAATGAAGGGAAGAATCCACATAATCATTTGAATAGATGGAAAGAGAATTTGATAAGATTCAGCATCCCTTCCTGAGGAAAACTCTCAACAAATTAAGTAGAGAAGAAACAAACCTCAAAATACTAAAGGCTATATTTGGAGAACCCAAAGCAAAATCAGACCAAATGGGGAAAGGTTGAAACCATTTCTTCTAAGATCAGGAACAAGATCAACCACTCTAATTTAATATATTATTGCAAAAGCAATTTAGCAATAGAAATTTTTTTAAAAAGGACATTCAAATTGGAAAGAAAGAAGTTAAATGATTAATTTTTGCATATGACATGATTTTATACATAGAAAAACCTAAATAGTCTATGACAAAGTTGTTAGAACTGATAAATAAATTCACTCAAGTTGCAGGATACAAAATCCATATGTAAGAAACAGTAGATTGATTGAATGATTGATTGATTGACTCATTGATTTTAGTACTGGAGATTAAAACAAGGGCCTTTCACATGCTAGGCAAGCACTGTACACTGAACTATAATCCCAGCCCTTTCTGTTTTGAGATTGGCCTAGACTGCCCTCAAACTTGCAATTCTCCTGCCTCAGTCTTTTTGGTAGATGGGATTGCAGGCCTACACTACTGTGCCTAGCTAAACATTAGCATTTTGTATACCAAAAATGAGCTTGATTAAGCAAGCCCACTCAAAATAGCTATGAAGACTAATATTTAGGAATAAATATAATCAAGGAAGTAAAAGGGTTCTATGACAATTACAAAACTGACAAAAGAAATTATAGAGAGCATACAAAAAAGTAAAGCTATCCTTGTTCATGGATCAGAAGAATCTGTATCATTAAATTGATACTACCCAAAGCAATCTATAGATTCAAGGTACTTTTCATAAAATACCAAAGACTCTCTTCATGGAAATTTTTTTAAAAGCCCTAGAATTTATATGGAACCACAAAAGACCCAGAATACCCAAAGTGATCCTGAACAAAAATAACAACCAAAACCAAAACTACAGGAATTCACTAACCCTGACTTCAAAACACGTATATGGATTTATTGTAACCCCCATTTAAAAAAAACCAACAAAACAAAACAAACAAACAAACAAACAAACAAAAAGCTACTGGCATAAAAATAGACACATTAACTAATGGAACAGAGTAGAGAGAACAGATATTAATCTACATTCAGAGAACCAACTAATTTTTTTTCAACAAGATGCCAAGAACATACAGTGGAGAAAAGACTTTGTCTTCAGTAAACAGTGCTGGCAAAATTATATAAATCTATTATATAAAAAATAGAAGGAATCTATTTTCATTAAAGGAATCTATTTTCATTCATATATATATGAATGAAAATAGATTCCTTCTTCTCACTGTACACAGAAATCAACTCAAGATGGGTCAAAAACCTAAATGTAATGCCTGAAACTATGACATTGCTACAAGAAAACATAGAGGAAAAACTTCAGGACATTGGTGTAGCATAGGATACCAAAGGCAAAAGCAACAAGAATAAAAATAGAGAAATGGGATTATATCAAACTAAGAAGCTTTTGAACAGTAAAGAAAATAATCAATAAAAGTAAGAGACAACCGATAAAAGAGGAGAAAACATTGGCAAACTATTTATCTGATAAAGGATTAATATCTAGAATACATAAGGAATTCAAAAAAACATGAAGACCAAAAAGAAAAGAAAAAGAAAAACCCAAAGTCATAAAACCCTAATAATACAAATTTAAAATGGGATAAACAACTAAATAGACATTTCTCAAAAGAAGACATAGAAATGGCCAATAAGTATATAAAAAATCCCAGTGTCACTAATCATCAGGGAAATGCAAATGGAAACCACGATTGCCCCAGTTAGAATGGCTACAATCAAAAGGACAAAAGATAACAAATGCTGGAGAGAATGTGGACAAAGGGAAACTCTTAGACTCTGTTGGTGGGAAAGTAAACAGTACAGCCATTATGGAAACCAGAGTGGAGATTCCTCAAAAAACTAAAATTAGGACTACTATATGATCCAGGAACCCCACTAATGTAGATACACATTTAAAGGGGATGAAATTACTTTATCAAAAAGATCCTTACCCTCATATAGCAGTACTATTCACAGTAGCCAAAATATGAAATCAACCTAGATGCCCACCAGTGAATGAATAGATAAAGAAAATATAGAATATATACACAATGGAATATTACTCAATCTTTAAAAAGAATGAAATCCTATCATTTTCAGTAACCTGCATGGAACCAGAGTTCATTGTATGAAGGGAAATAAGCCATACACAGAAAAACAAATACCACATGTTCTACCCATTGGTGGAAACTAATAAGTCAAGAAGAGTGGAATTGAAGAGTGGTCAAAAAAGCATGTAGAAGGAAGTTCAGCAAGGGGCCCCAAAACAATTGGAGAGAATGAGTTAATTCTGGTTTTCCTATAGTACAGTACAGTAATCATTGATTAAAAGAATCTATGACATATTTAGGAATTAGTTCTGGTTTTTCTATAGCACCGTAAGGTCAAAACAATTTATGATAGATTTAAAAATGAATAGAAGAATATAAAATTGCGAACACATAAGAATAATTAGTGCTTCCAGAGAAAGAAATGTTTTACACTGATTTGATTATAAATATATGTCAATAAAAAATTTTAAATAACTTCCTTGAATACAATTAAGTTCATATTTTCTGCTTTCTGTCAAACTTCCATGTAACTCTCCATTTTATTTAAGGATTAAAAGTAACCTCAAAATTCATAAATCCAGTCTATTATTTTCAGACAACTTTTCAACAAAAGATTTCAATATAGCTTTCAACCATATTAATCAGCCTTCTTGTAAACTTCCTCTTCCTCATTGTAATGATTAAATTTGTTGTCTCTCACTGTAACATATTATCATCACAGGGTAGTTAGTGCACAAGTTTTATGTAGAAACTGCTAATTTAATTCAAGTTTATAACTGAATTTTTAGTCCTTTCATTTTCTTTTAAGTATAGAAGATGTGTGTGTGTATAAATTACACATGTATATATGTAAAATTTATATGTAAATACATATAACTGAAACTGATATATATATATATATACATATATAAATTGAAATATATATTGGTTTACAAATATAATACTGCAGTTACTCAAAAATTAAACTTGCAATCATTTAGCAGATTTCTTTGCCTTGTGAACCAGTCACAAGCCATATTAACTGATCCTTCATATCATCTTCTCCCCTATTGTCTCTGCCACTGGTCCACTACTTGCCCACAATAGCCAATACATTTCATTCCTATTAATTGTTTCAATGGCTTGTTTTCTAACTTTCAATCTCCAGATGCCAATACTCCTAAAATTACCAGGTCTGGCCAGACATAGTAGTCTCAGGTTTATAATCAAGTCCTCATGAAAGAGAGAAACTGAGAAGTTGTTAAGCTCATGTAAACAGTTTACAAGAAATGAGTAGATTTCTAGACTTGGAGTAGTGACTTTCACAGAGCTTCTTTTGCTTTGGAGAATGACAGTATATAAGAGTGAATTCAGGATCACACAGGTCTATGCAAAAAATTCTCTATACTCACAAATTCTCTAAGTACCTTCTTGACAAATAATAAAGGTAAAACAGTGAAATTCTGTTCACTGTCACCTGTCCATATCACTGTTAACTGTGGTTAACACTGTTAGTTCATGTTCTCATTGTGTCTGTGTGATCATGTGCCCAACTTAGGGTTGGCAAGGTTAGCAAATACGAATGGTCAGTTTATATTTGCTCAGTTCAATTATTATTATTTATATGAAATCCATGCTTAACTGAGCATCCTGTATTTTATCTGGAAACTCTAGCCAAAGAAGATGAAATGGAGTTAAAAATTCTTTGTTTTCATCAACACATGCTCATGAGCGCCTGCACATAATATGAACCCATGTCAAACTTTTCAATTACAAATGCAAAATGAATTAAAATTTCTTATACAAATGATAATTTTTGGTGTTTGAATTTTCCCCCATCCTAAGACATATTTAGGTCCATACAAACATGAGAAACTTTATCAATACTCCAGACCCCACTTAAGCACTGTTCATTAATGGTGATTGAAAACTCAGTCTCTAGAATCAGAAAATCCGAATCTCAAAATGCATTTTCCACTTGGGTCAATTTTTAACATCTATTAACCTTTATCTTTACCTCTAAAATGGATTTTTAATGACACATTCCTTACAGAAGTACTGTTAAGTGTGACATTAACTAGAAATTCTCCCCAGTGCTGGTCACGTGATATAATATTTATTACCATTTAGTTTTTATAGCCCCCATGAAGGCAAACTCATAGACCTTTGTATTTTTAACTTTATAAAACAACCAATACCTTCAACATGACTTGGCAATTGCTTTTTATCAATTTTATCACTAATCACCACTTTGAGCATGTGAGGGCAGAAACTTGGTGTATTTATAGTAATGCAGCATGTATGAACCCAACATATGATAAATGTGCTGAGGCAGAGGAGAGGGGTCTTCTGCATAGACTGATTTGCAGTGTAATCTGGGTTTTAGCACTAACTATGTGATACTGGTCAAGTTACTTACACACGTGAGTTTTAGATTCCATAGATACTCCATATTATATATTACAGAGTTTTAATTGCTCTATATATGATGGAATAGTTACTGGAATGACATGATAAAATGTATAGTAGGCCTGCAAAATGCTATAAGACTCCATAACGACAGAAACCAGATTGTGTTGTTCATCAATCCATTCTCATAGGTAGTATGATAACTGGCAATTATCATACAATTGCTAACAAAAATTGGCAGTGCAAGTACTTTATTTTTTTTCATAACCAGTCAGTGCTGCACAAGAGACCTCCACTGCTTCTTTGCTAAAGACTGACCATCTCTGTCTGGTTCTCAAGTCCTCTCACTTCCATTTGGAATCTTCACTCTGTTGCTTTAGGTCTAGCTAACTCCAAGGTACCAGAACACAATCCTTCCCTGAGACCAGCCACTGGGAACAGTCATCTCTACTCCAGCCTCATGTGTTCAGCTCCAACTCTCTCTTCAAAAAGCCAAATCCAGTTTCCACCTTGGATTCTCTACTGACTGCAAAGGTCAAGTCCAACCCATCCAGAGCTTGCTTCTCTGTCATGTTGTCCCTTTACTTCCTCTGGTGTCTCATCCCACTGGCCACTCTCTCCCATTTAGAAAAGTCTACTTTCCTTGACTTCCATGCGTCATATCCCTACAACATCACTGGTCCTCCTGCTGGTGCCAGTTGGTAGCCCTGTCTCCTTGTTTTCTACCCACAATCTCTCTCCCCATGTAACCTCTTCCATGTTTCTGGAATATTAACAGAGAACATGTGTTCATGACACTAAAAAATATCCCTCTAGCCTAGGTCCCATCCTGAACTGCAGTGTCTTACCTTCTACTAACTTCTTGGTAGCTCCACATAAAATCCAAAAAAGTCATGTCAGGCTTAACTTGAATAAAACCTTTATTCTAACCCTGCACTTGAAATCCTGTCTAATATCAGTCTTCCCTATCTCAGTAGGTAGGTAGCACCACCATTAAGACAAAATCCTAGGATCAAGCTGGATTTCCTACCCTGTGGTCCTTCTTTGAACCATTAAGAACTTATGCTACAATTTACCCCAGACTGTCCACTTGACCTTCATCACAGTCTTCACCACAACTGCACTCCATGAAGCCACAAGCTTGCTTTCCCTGGAGAATTCCACTGTGCTCCTAAGCAGTTTCCCTACTTCCATGTGTAAGCGCCAACAATACCATCTCTTCATGGGAGCTGCAATTATTTTTAAAAAGAAATTTAAATTAAATCTCCTTAAACCTCTCTGTGGCTTTTCATATCTGTTTAAATAAAACTGGAATTTCTCCCTGGCCATCAGGATGTAACATGAAAGGGCTGCTCACTTCCTGTCCTATCCTCCCCATCCTGTGCCTCCTGCTTTCCCCAAGGGCACACCTTGCTCACCATACTTCAGCCACTCTAGCCCTCAAACACAGCACATGTCTTCCCACAATTTAGCCTTTCCCCTGTTCCCTCTCCTTGGAACACTGGTCCTATAGGTAATCACTTGACAGGCTTCTTCTCTTCTCAGCTAAATGTCCCCTTCTTTGGGAGGGTCCCCTAGACACTTGAGCTGAAGTGGATGAATCCTGTTTCTCTGTCCCATCACCCCGATGTCTTTTTTTCCAGAGCACTTATTACTCTGTGAAGTTTTCTTCTTTATTAAGCTTCTCCTTTATCATTAGATAAGATCAAGAGAGTCAGGGCCTTTCCATGTTATTGAAATAGAATTCTCTGAGTCCTGAAGAGAGCCCAGTACATAGCAGGTGCTCAGAAAAGTAATTTTGTTCTAAAAGAACAAACTCAAGTTTTCAGGAATTGATCATTGTGAAGATTCTGGAAAGTAAGAAGGGGTTTAACTGCCAACACTTTTTTATTTTTATGACACACTATATCTCTTCCACACCTAATTAGATAGTAGAATGCATTTATTCTTTTTACTGCTTAGAGTTGGAAGAACTACATAGTGAAAAGAGGATTTGAAGTACAAGGAATAATTTTATTAAGTTTAATTTCATCTGATAGGCCTCATTAGGTGAGTACAAAATAAGAAGCCCAAGTTCTTACCTTTTTCTGTTGATAAGATCACTCCTGGTTTTCCATCTGGCTTTTTAGCTAATATTTATGGTTCAGGAAATTATAGCTGACTAAATCTCTGGAACCAGAAAACTCAAGATAACACAAACGTTGCCTGGGACTTTCACAACTCTAAAATGTGTCTATGTGCTGACTTAATTACAACAGAGACAATACCGAGCCTTTCAAAGGAAGCATGTTCTTTTATTGGTATTTCACAATTTCTAAATGAGCCCAATAATCTTTTGCTACCTTTCTCAAGGTTAATAATTCCAAATTAAAGGAAGAGACCAGTAAATTAGAGTAAGTGACTAGTACTTGCAATAACAGAAATCACATTAAGGGTGCCTCCATGGCAAATGCTGCCACCACTGACTCTTCCTGTCCATCATCTGCCTCTTTCCCTCCATCTACCACTCCCCTCACTCCCCCTTCCACACTCCCTGAACCTCCCTTCTTCACCTCCCCATGCTTCCCACTTCTATTCCTCTAGTCCTTCCCTAGGAGCCCCCTTTAACATTTAAATGACAGGAAATGGAAGCAGATATGTTGCCTACACTCCTGAGACTAAATTAGAAATTTTAGCCAAAGTCAAAGATTTTCTAAACCCCCAAACCATTCTCTTGACCTTGACTGATGTTTTAGCCTGATCACTAGCACTTACTAACCTGGATTTTTAGATCTTTACCAATGTATCCACATGGCCAAGCATGTGTGTCAGCTGTGGATGGGAAAGTCCCCTAAGTGTTTCTTAAGTAGCTGACAGACTAGGAACTGACAAGACACAAAGAACAGCAACAGCCTAATAAGGGCCACTCCTTTGATTTTGCCCCCACCAGGTGCATTGCAAAACCATTAAAATTGCACTCAAAAAAGGACATGTCAGTTCTTGATTATTATAATAGATTTGATAAACTGTTTTAGTCAGATTTTTTTTTTCTTTTTATGCTGCTGTCACAAGAAGACCTGACAAAAACAATTATAGAGGAGGAAAAGTTTATTTATTTACTTTTTTATTTGGATCTCATGGTTTCAGTGGTCTCAGTCCATAGAAGGCTCACCCCATTCTTCAGGGCTTGAGGTGAGCAGAATATCATGGCAGAAGGATGTGGCAGAGGAAAGCAACTAGGGACATGGCACCGGGAAGTTGAGAGAGCTTTGCTCAACAAGGACAAAATATATACCCAAAGGTGTGGCCCAGGGACCCACCTCCTTCAGCCACAACCTACCTGCCTACAGTTACCATCCAGTTAATCCCTGTCAAGGGATTATTTATTTATGCACTGATTAGGTAGAAATCCAATCATTTCATCTCTATACTTGCATTGTCTCACAGATATGAGTTTTAGGGGGACATCTCATACCTAAATCATAATACAAATCTTTCAACAAGCTTATTTAACTTGATCTTTGTAGCTAAACTTTCTTGAGACTCTCAGCACCTGAATCAAACATTATCTCAGTTGGGCAGCAGACTGTACCCATGAAATAGCTTCCCTGGCTACCTAGCTGTCAAAGAACCTAGAAAAAGAATCTAGAGTTACAGAGCCTTAGATTTCCAGGAGAGAACCACCCAACTAAAGGCTCTCTAATGACCACAAGCATAGAGGGTCACCCAAACACCCCTGCATCTCCGATCAATGTTGCCTTTTTTGGTGCTTACAGGTAATTTTTAATAGGACTGTCTTAAATACAAACAGTGGTTACAATAAACTCTCATGAGGCTTCTATTCAACAAAATTAGTGCTGTTCCAGGGACATTCAGAGAATATTCCCCCTACTTAAAACCAACAAACTAATGGAATTAGATATTAAACTTGGGGATAAGTTAGTCAGAGCTCTGGTTGACATTGAGGCTGAATCTATCCGTCCTTAATTCCAACACACTTTTACATTCCCATTTTATAGTTTCTGAATTTATCCAGTTGGTGGGGAGTACTAACAAATGTACAGAAGTTCCAAATCCCTTCTCGTTTCCATCAACTTAGGTTCTCTCTTGTGCACTTACTGTTTCTCACTCTTTCCATCCACACCCATATGTGATTTGGAGATGGATTTTCTGGAAATATATCAGTCCCATATCTCTTTCTCCCAAAAGGGAAAATGCAAAATGTCTTCTTTGATATAAGGAGAGCAACCAAGCACAGAGTAGGGAGGAAGAGCATGAGGAAAAGATTAACATTAAACAGAGATGAGTGGTGGGAGGGAAAGGGAGAGAGAAGGGAAATTGCATGGAAATGGAAGGAGAACCTCATTGTCACACAAAATTACATATAAGAGGTTGTGAGGGGAAAGGGGAAAAAAACAAGGGAGAGAATTGAACTACAGCAGATGGGTTAGAGAAAGAAGATGGGAGGGGAGGGGAGGGGGATAGTAGGGGATAGGAAAGGTAGCAGAATACAACAGTCACTAATATGGCATTATGTAAAAACGTGGATGTGTAACCGATGTGATTCTGCAATCTGTATTTGGGGTAAAAATGGGAGTTTATAACCCACTTGAATCAAATGTATGAAAGATGATATGTCAAGAGCTTTGTAATGTTTTGAACAACCAATAAAAATAAATAAATTTAAAAAATAGAAAAAAATCAATATTTATTCATGTACAAATATATTCTCCTAATTTAACATGCCTGCAGTTTCAAATGATTCACAAAGTGGGTAAGTAATGCTCTGATCCTGAAAGGATACCTGTTTGGAATAAATGAAACAATCTATTCTTGTCTACTCTGCCCAAATCCCACTCTTTATTTTATCTTATGAATATCTGTAACAATACCTCCACTATTTGGTGTGACTAAGACTAATGTTGGGCTTTTTATAGAAAAATACTGAACAGGAAGATCAGTATTAACAATTGTAAACACAATATTAATAAACCATGGTATAATTCCATATTTTACTCTCTTCCAAACAATTCTTATAATTTGTTTATTTATTTATATTGGTTCTTTTTAGTTAACCATGACAATAGAACCTATTTTGATACCAATTTTTTCTTAATTTAAATAATTTAAATGGCACTGTGTGTACCCCCAAAGGATCTTTTTGTTCCTGGGCAAAAAGATGCTTCTTGGACCTATAAGTGTACCAGGACTTGGAAACAGGAGAAACTTTTCTTTTAGGACAATTTATACCACCATTCACATACTTAAGGTCTTTATTCTGGAGTAAAGGGAACTTCTACTATTACAAGAGATCACCATGATGACAACCTGTTGGATTATGAGGATGACAGCAGTGAACATTTCAAGAGTGTGGTTTACCAGGTGGGTTTCATCCCAAGAGATTGGCAAGATACAGAAGAATATTGGGATCCTGGCCAGAAGTTGTCACTATCATCAAAAACTTTTCCTGCACTCAGGAGAACCACGTATTCTTCCGCTCATCTCAGTAAGCCCAATGGAGATAGTTAGATTTCCCCTTTGTAGATTTGGGTAACCATGTTGCATTAAATTACCTCTTTGCTGCAAAGAGTGGTGTCTGGGCTGTATCACGTATCTTATGCTGTACTTGTATAAATACTTCTAGACAGGTTGATTTGGAAACTTCCAAACCTTACAATTGGCTAAGACCCTAAAAGGAATACCATCAAAAGTCCCCTTAGCTGGTTAAACTTCTAATTTTCAGATATTTTCACTTCAGTATCATTTGACATTGACTCCCTCTTGGGTTCTACCCAACAGTTTTAAATTATTCTCTTCATATTGAAGTCAAATATTTGCTTCCCCTCTCTCAAAAATATTTATCCTATTTTAACTGATGCATATAAGAGAACCCCACCAAAACCATATTAAATCAGCCTAAACATTCTGGGCTCTCTCCAGCTAGAAAATGGAACCAAATATAGCCAAGAGACTTGGATTTAGATATGCCAAATATCTATCAGGATGCCTCTCATTAGTATATGGCTCCAATTTTTCATTTGGTCACTTCTCAGCCATCTGGATCCAGAAATAGGACAGGCTTGACCAAGTGCAGGTTACAAATAACTCTGGCACCATGGTAGGACATAACTGCTATATTCAATCAAAATTCTGTCTGTTAAAAAGTTTCCATCAAGGGGTGGGGAATGTTTCCTTTAAGAAAGGCTGAATTTCCAAGGAGGATCTCAGATGAATAATTGGGCTTGAATTCAGGAAGAAATCTTGCAGTCATTTTTTGACTGGGTGTCATACACATAGTCTGTTCTGGGGAGAATCACAACCTGAACATTATGGACCTACTGCCCTTGTTTCAATTGCCAAGACAAACATATTTTGGGATTCTCATGTTGCTGCCTGATTTTACCAATGAACAATGATCTATAGCTATGTGTAAATATGAACCAATCAGGAATGGGCACAGTTGCAACCCTCATTTGCATGAAGTGGACCACAGTAAGAACTTGGGCTGGAAATTCCTCTATAAGTTAACCCCTCCCTCTCTTTGTTACTTTGCAGTACATGTTCATTTTGACTCCCTGGTTTGCAAACTTGCTATTTTTTTTTTTGTTTGTTTTTTAGATGAAGCCTCTTCTTTTCTCTTGAGCCTGTTTTAAATGAATTTTGATTGACAGGGATTACTAGACTTACTGTGATTAGAACCTTGTTAGAAATACAAATTAGGACTATGCTCATGAGGTTTCAGATGGACATGAGGAACAAGGTGTTGGAAACTGGAGTATAATACAGTGGCAAGGAGCTTGTTGGGATGATGTTCATATCCTAGACTCTGTGGAAAGCAGGACTTTAGATGAATGAATTAGGATGCCAGAAGCAATATTCAAGCAATAAATTCTTTTGGCTGCTTATACTATAGTGAGAGAAGACAAATGATTTAAAACGACAATTGATAATTAAATGAGAAACAAAATGGAAATATTTGGAAAATTCCCAGTAAGGTCATGTAAATAATAAAAAGCATGTTCAGGAGAGAATACAAGGGTGTGGCCAAGCCACATTTTGCTAAAGAGATTAACATGGATAGAATGAAACCAGGTTTGAGTCATTGAGACCATAGCAGAATGACTCTGAATCATTTCAGAAGCTTTCTAGTCCAGCTAAGACCTGAAGGCAAGGTTTTCAGAGAAGTGCCCATGGGACCTCAGCTTTTACTGCTTTGGGACTCTGCTCTGTGAGTTCCAGCAGAGTGCCCCTTATCCTCCCAATCCAAGGTTCAAGTGAGTTTGGATGTGGTTTTTACCTAGCACTCCAGACAGTGCAAGCTTTAGTTTGCTGCATTAGTGTGATGATAATTTTGCCGGTGCCCTGAGTACAAGAACTGCAGAGCCATGATGGTCTTAAACTAGATTTAAAAGGATTCACTGGACAGCTTGGGGACTCAGGAAAAGGCATGTTGCATGAACAGAACTAAAACAGAGATCCCCCACTACAGTATGAACCAGAGGAATCATAGAGTAGAGGCCACCACAGAGTCCTCATTAAGGTAATGTAGTATAGCCCTTGAGACCACAGAAACGTGGGAAATTCAATCCTGGGAAGGCTTAGGCACTAGACTGCATCATAAGAGCTTCTGGACACATTAAGCCCAGCAAAGCCAAGGGGGCATGGCTGCCCGAGGCCCTGGGGGGCCACTCCACCCAGGGTATCATGTGGGACATGGAGTCAAAGATTTTTCTCCAGAATTTAGAATTAATGCTGTTTTCCACATTGGGACCAGTTAACACCTTCATCTTGCCTACTTCTCCTTTTTGGAATGAGAATACCTATTCCAGGCCTGTCTCATGATTATCTTTTGGAAAGAGGCTTCAGAGGCTTCAGAGCTGGAGGGAAATTTGCTCAGTATGAATCCTGGCATGAATCTGGCCCATATCTGAACTAATGAGACTCTGGACTTTGGACTTTTGAGTTGATAGTGCAATAAGTTAAGTGTTTGGGGGTGACCGGTATGGTATAAATAAAGTTTATATGGGAGAAGGAGATGAATTTGCGGGACCAGGGATGAATGTTATGGTATGAATACCTCTCTTAAAAAGTTCATGCACAATAACACTATGCACAAATGAAAAGTGTTGAGAGATGGAACGTTTAAGAAGTGATTAGGTCATGAGGGAATTGTCCTAAAGAATGGATGAATGAACTTTTTCATGGGAGTGGATTTATTATCATGAATTTGCATTTGTTATAAAAAGAAATCTCTCTCTCATGCTCTCATGCACATTTGTTTTCCTCTTTGCTCCTTGGGATGATATAGAAAGCAGGCACACCTCAACTAAAATCCCTTGATATTAGACTTCCTAGTCTCCAGATCTATAAGTAATAAATTTCTGCCTTCATCAAATAGACATTCTTAGGTTTTCTGTCATAGAAGTACAAAGCAGACTAAGATAATGACATCTCTGGGGAAAGAATAGGGTAACCAGACATGGCTAATTAAGGATAATGGAGGGTACAATGTAGGTAACAATTTGGGGGAAAACTCCAGTAGATCAATGAGTTCCCTTTACTTACTGACTCTCATCCCATGAGACAATAACAACCTTCACACTCCCTGTACCCCTGGTCAGAATTATAATTTGAACCATATGAAACTTATGATTTTTGAGTACTCTTGACTTTCAAAAATAGAATGTCATATACTTTATATTATACTGTTGAATTCCTTCCTGTAGGCTCAATTCAGAGACATGGGAGGTGTAGGGGAAACTGATGGTGTAGAAAGATTCAAAACAGAATCAAAAACCAGTCATGGAGGCCCACGCCTGTAATCCTAGCCACTTGGGAGGTTGAGAAAGGAGGATAGTCTCAGCCCATGTGTTCAGCCCGCCTGTGTAACATAGTGAAAACTTGTCTAAGGAAAGAAGGAAGGAAAGAAGAAAAGAAAAAGTTAAAAGAATCTTAAAGAGTACTAACCTATTTTTTTCAGAAGATGCTCATTAACTACAGGTTTATTCCAAGGTCTAAGTGCTCTGCTTGAGTTTCAGGGTGCTTTCCACAGGAGAAAGAGAGAGCATTAACTCTAACTTTCCTTGGAGCATCTGCAGCACAGGGATTCAGTGCTGAATGTTTATACTTCATAAACACTGAAGTTTGGGAAGAAAGAGAAGATAATGGAGGATACCTCTTGTTATGTCCTCACACTTGAGACAGAGGTGGCAACCTCATGGATGCTGGTGAGGACATAACACAGGATCCTCCAACAGAAACCCTTCCAATTCCCTTAGACTCCCATAAAAATTTTCAGAGAATTCTTTCTTCCTTGTTTCTGGCATAATTGAACACAATAAAGGGAAGTGCTATAGGGGAATTTTTAAAGCATCGTTATTTCTAAGTCTCCTCAAGTCTCTGAGGAAATATGATGTGATGCTAGAGAGGTTCCACTTCAGGGAGCTGGGAAGAAATGGTGTATACAGAGGGCCTCTGCACAGGTCTCCTAGAGAGGACAGCATCTGGGCTTGTGTGCATGTGTATGTGTGTGTGTGTGTGTGTGAGAGAGAGAGAGTGTGTAATTTGAGACTCATGTGATAAAGATAAGCAGTTACAGAGAAAACTCACACATTTTTGAAGGATTTTGCCTGGACAAAGTGTGAAAGTCCCATCCTTCCCCCTTCCCCCAATTTCAGCTCAGCACCCAAGGTGTGCACTTACGGCGGGTGTCCCTGGACAAACCCACAGGAGGGCTCAGCAGCATCAGTATCACAGTCAGAGCTGCCATACAGGAGCATCTGGGAAGCAACAGACACACCATGCTGGAGAGCAGGAGAGGATGGATGACAGAGGATCAGGCAAGTGCCACTCAGTGAGAACAATGGCCCTTATCACCTGCATCCCAAATAATAATAACCAAGGTGTTCATTTGTTTGATGTTAGATTTGGTAATCTTAGTGTTGAAGAACCAATCAGCATCAGAGATGAAAATCATCATCAGTTGGTAGTCAGAGACTCAGTATGAGGGCCCTGTTCTGCAACTTACGATTTCCTCTATGAAAATGACTGCTTTAATTTAGTCTTTTAAAGATTTGATCCAGTTGCATCTGAAACATTAATTAGACTATCTGTGAACTGTCTCTGTTGGCCTCTGACACAATAACTCTTCCTTTATAAGAATTAATATCTTATATGAAAAATCATTCAATTCCTTAATCATAGTTCCCATTATGATTTCCTCATTTTATTGATGATATATTTCTTTATTATTCCCCTTCTTCTACCTTATACTAAGAAAAGATGCAAGGAATTTGCTAATGAATACATTATAGAAAATTCAGAACATAATAAAAAATATGACTTACATCATTTAATGTAATCATATAAATTGAAGCATAATTTTATCATTCAATAATTATGCATTATATTAATATAAATATAATGTCTTAGAATGGACTGGAAAGGACAAATATACATATAAAATTCAGTATTACTTCACATTCTGCCACGGTTCTAATAAGCAGTCTTTCCCTATGGGCCTTAGCATTTCTAAAGGTAGAAATCACCATGAAGCAATAAAAATCATGAAAATTAACTTAATGATTTTTTTTGTATTTTTACTTTGTCTTCAGAATTGTCCTGAGGGATTTTTATACATGCTATTTTAAATCAACTCTCATATCAGCACAGCAAGATAAGTAACCATTCCACTCCCAGAGATGGGGAGAATAAAATGATGGTGAATAAGCAACTTGCAAGGATACATGTTGTCCTTTTTGTGCAACAAAGTTTGAATGAATTGTACATGACCCAGTTTCTAAAGAGAATAATGTCTCTCATATGAAAATTACTTTATCACTTAAGTCATGAATATGCATATCAGTAAGGCTACTTTTCAATGAATTATAGCATTTTATTTTACATAATGTGAGTCAACCACTGTGCTGAAATTATAGCTACCTCAAAAGATTCTCTTAATCTCCACAGCTATTCTACTCTGGAAAGAATGAAATTTGGATTTATCCTTCATAATGACATTTATGGCTCCACACAATTCCTAAATCCAGTTTATCACTCTTGATCATTATTTCAGCTTTCTTAGCTTAATGTAGGGGAAGTTTGATGAACTCAGAGCAAAACAGAAATAGTATCTCAACTTCGTTGAAAAAATATATTTCTATTAATGTGGAAATTTTGAAATTTCTTAAAGAAATTGAAAAAATTTCACTATCATTCCTGAATTTCAGAAGAAACTCTTTGTTCCCAAATCTGAATGATAATTCACAACTATGGCTAGGCATGCAGTTGCAACCAGAACATTACATTTAATGTGACCAGCAGAAAAATTATAACTTAGAAACTAACTGCAATGAGTGGTATTATAAGAAAGTGAAGCTAAGCTTTTCCTGGGAATTACAGAATAAAATGGAGAGCAAAGAAAAGAAATTTCAGATACCCCATTTGCCATCTTTATTTGGGGTAACTCCTATCTTAGGACACGGGCCCAACACCCCAACCCTCCCCATCCCCAGGCCACCAACCCAGCCCAGTGCTTGCTGCTACTTGGCTGGCCCCCAGCTCTCAATGCTAAGTCCTAAAGTGCCCTATACAAAACATCTCTCCACAACAGTCATGCAGACTGTGCTCAGCCCCCAGGACCTCTGGAGAGAGAGATTCCTGAATGGAAAGTAGAAAGGGCAGGGGTGAGAGAGATACAGTTTAGAGACTAAATTAGAGAACAGGAACTGTGGGGACCACAAGCAATGTAAGGAACTAAGATCAGGAGCCCACATCACATGAGTGGACCCCAAAGGAGATTCCTGGGTGTTAAGGTCTGTAAACAAGTCAGGATGGCACCTGGTATTTTGCCAGAGAACTGTTAGAGTCTGTAAACAAGTCTGCATGGTGCCTGGCAAAATGCCAGAGGGAGTGGTTTGTGAAGTAACAAAAGCGAGCCATTAAGTGTGGAGATTCCTTATTGGTTGACTGCTGTATCTATTTTATGATAATTAGATAAGCTGTGTAAAATGTATAAATACCGCTCCTGTCCTACAATAAACGGCTTCCACTCCTGCTGTATCAAGGTACACAAGTTGTTCGTCACCCCCCTCCCTCCCGGTTATTTTGCTGCAGCCGGACTGCGGCACCTGGGGATCTTCCAATGGGGACTGGCAAGTGCTATCCCCCACCTCCAGGAGTTCTACCACTAAGACCACCCATCCCACCCTAATAAACTTCACCATCCTGAAGATGGAAATACCAGCCCACTCCAGACAACCACAACAATTGAATGAGAAAGGAAACAGGGAAGATATTGATCTCCAACAGGCATAATTGTTCAATTTTCCTTTGAGATTTTTTCCCTTTTTTCCCCACCCTCACATCCCCAGTATTTGTGAAACCAAGCACTTTTCATGCATTGGGCTACTGAGGACTGGGATGTCTGAATATTATAATATGGTTTTGTTGTATATTCTTTTAACCTTTATTTTTACACTTTTTTCTTTTTAATATTTTACTCACTCTCTATATTTTTCTCCCACTTATCTGTCTCCCCAGTCTCTTTCTCTCTTTTCTCCTGCTAACAGCCAACTTCTTTTGATTCCTCATTCATGCTTCCTATGATCTAATACCTCTATATTCTCACTTTCTACCTCATTAACATCTCAGCCTACACCTCCCATCTTCCTTTGTCCACCATTAGAAACTGTAGACCCTTTTGAAAACTTACTGCTTATATTGTAGATAATAACCAAACACACCCTTTCTGTTTACTGTGACAAACCTGTAAATGTCTAATAGACTATTTGGTTTAAGGCTGAATATTGTTGCACTGAGTGCTGTTAATAATGATCTCCCTCTTCAAGGCAAGGAATTGGACCTACAGGAACACTATAAGTCTAAAGGATAAAAACTGTAACACCTTGGATCTGCACTGCTAGAGGGAAATACACACAAACAACATGACAAAACAAGGGAAGAAAGTGCAGAGTTCAGAATTAAAATGATCTGTGAAGTAAAACATGATATAAGAGAAAACTCAGGCAATAAAAGATCACTTCAATAAGCAAAAGACTACTTCAATAAAGAGATAGAGATTCTAAAAAAATGAGAAATCCTTAAAATGAAGGAAACAATAAACCAAATTAAAAACTCAAATAAAGTGTCACAAACAGACTGGATCACCTAGAAGACATAACCTCAGGCAATGAAGACAAAATATATAATCTCAAAAATAAAGTTGACCATAGAGTGAAGATGATAGGAAATCATGAACAGAACTTCCAAGAATTATGGAATAACATTAAGAGACCAAATTTAAAAATTATCAGGATAGAGGAAGGCACAGAAGTACAAACCAAAGGAATGAGTAATCTGTTCAATAAAATAATATCAAAACATGTTTTTCAAACCTGAAGAATAAAATGGAAAATCAAATACAAGAAACTTACAAGATAAAAAATGTACAAAACTAAAATAGATCCACACCAAGACATATTATAATGAAAATGCCTAGCATACATAACAAGTATAAAATTTTAAAGGCCACAAGAGAAAAGTATCAGATTACATATAGGAGGAATCCAATTTGAACTCAGCATATTTCTCAACCCAGTCCTCAAAGCCATGACATCTTAGAAAAACATATACCAGCTATGAAAGAAAATGGATGCCAAAAGAATCATATATCCAGAAAAATTAAGCTTCATATTTGATGAGAAAATAAAAATCTTCCATGATAAACAAAAGTTAAAAGTATTTTACAGCTAAAAAGCCCACACTACAGAACATCCTCAGCAAAATATTCCAAGAAGAGGAAATGAAAACAGCAATGAAAATCAGCAAAGGGAGGAATGACATTAAAAGAAAAGCCAATCAAAGGATAAGTCAAGTCAAGTTAAAAACAAAAAATAAACCAAAATGACTGAGAAAACAAATCATGTCTCTATAATAACCCTGAATGTTATTGGCCAAACACATAATCAAAAGACATAGACTGGCAGATTGGATCAAGGAAAAAAAAACAAAAATATGCAGACTTCAAGAGACTCATCTCATAGGAAAAGACATCCATGAACTGAAGGTGAAAAAAAATACTATTCATATGGACTGTATAAACAAGCAGGGGTTTCCATCCTCATGTAAGATAAAGTGGACTTCAAGCCAAAATTTTTCAGAAGGGATAAGGAAGGACATTTCATGCTGCTTAAGGGAACTATACATCAACAAGACATAACAATTATAAATATATATGCCCCAAACAATGGAGCATCTATGTACATCAAACAAACTCATCTCAATTTCAAAAATCAAATAGACTGTAACACAATAATACTTTAACACACCTCACTCACCAATGCATAGATCTTCCAAACAAAAACTAAACAGAGAAAATATAGAACTCAACAATACAATCAATAATTTAGACTTAACAGACATATGTAGAGTATTTCATCCATCAATGAATGAATACACTTACTTCTTAGTGGCACATGGATCCTTCTCTAAAATAGACTATATACTATGCCACAAAGCAAGTCTTAGCAAATACAAAAAAAAAAATACAGACACTACCCTGCATTATGTCAGATCATAATGAAATGAAATTAGAACCCATCGATAAAATAAATAATAGAAGCTACTCCAACATCTTCAGACTGAATAATATGCTATTGAATGAACGATGAATAGCAGAAAAAATCAAGGGGGAGATAAAAAAAACTTAGAGAAAAATGAGAACACCAATACAACATGTCAAAATCTCTGAGACACTATGAAGGCAGTGCTAAGAGGAAAGTTCATTGCATTTAGCTCATTCATTAAAAGAATAAAAAGCCAACAAATAAATGACCTAACATTACATCTCAAAGCCCTAGAGAAAGAAGAACAAATAAACACTAAAAGTAATAGATGACAAGAAATACTTAAATTCAGAGCTGAAATCAATGAAATTTTAACATAAAAAATTCAAAAAATTGATGAAACAAAAAGTTGATTCTTTGAAAAACATGAAAAAGGAAATATCACAGTGGTTAAAATTGAAATACAAAAGATAATTAGAAATTATTTTGATAATTTATACTTCAATAAAATAGAAAATCTCAAAGGCATTGACAAATTTCTAGATATATATGATGTACCAAAACTGAATCAGACATACACAATTTAAACATATCAATTTCAAGCAATGAAATAAAAGATCATCAAAAGCCTACCAACAAAGAAAGCCCAGGACCAGATGAATTCTCAGCCAACTTCTATATGACCTTCAAAGAAGTATTAATACCAATATTCCTCAAATTATTCCATGAATAGAAAATGGGGGAACTCTTCCAAACTCATTCTATGAGGCCAGTATCATCCAGATTACCAAAACCAGACAAAGACACATGAAGGAAAGAAAACTTCAAACCAATATTACTGATGAAAAAAGAAGCAAAAACTCTCAATCAAATTCTGGAAAATTACATACAAAACATATTAAAAAGATAATGCACCATGACCAAGTGGAGTTCATCCCAAAGATGTAAGGTTGGTTCAACTTATAGAAGTCAATAAATGTAATTCATCTCTTCAAGAATGAAAGATAAAAACCATATGATCATCTCAATATATGCAGAAAAAGCATTTGACAAAACATGGCACCCTTTCAAGTTCAAAACACTAGAAAAATTAGGGATAGTATGAACATACCTCAACACTGTAAATGCTAACTATGCTAAGGCCAAGGCCAACATCATTCTAAATGGAGAAAAATTGAAAGCATTCCCTCTAAAAACTGGAACAAGACAGGGATGCCCTCTTTCACCACTTCTATTCAACATAGTCCTGGAAACTCTAGCCAAAGCAATGAGAGAGATGAAAAAATTAAAGGGATATGAATAGGAAAAGAAGAACTCAAACTGTCACTATTTGCTGACAATGTGATTCTATAATTAGAAGATCCAAAAGATTCCACCAGAAAACTTCTAGAGCTAATAAATGAATTCAACAAAGTAGCATGATATAAAATCAACACCTGCAAATCAAATGCATTTAAGTATATCAATGATGAATCCTCTTAAACATAAATTAGGAAAGCTACCCCATTCACGATATCCTAAACAACAACAACAACAACCACTTGGCAAATCAACCTAACAAAATATTTGAAAGACTCTACAATGGAAAGTACAGAACACTAAAGAAACAAGTTGAAGAAGACCTTAGAAGATAGAAAGCTCTCCCTTGGTCTTGGATAGGCAGAATTAATATTGTTAAAATGGCCATACTACCAAAAGTATTATACAGATTTAATGCGATTCCAATCAAAATCCCAATGACATTTCTCATAGAAATTGAAACGGCAATCATAAAATCAATTTGGAAAAATAAGAGATCCATAATAGCCAAAGCAATTTTTAACAAGAATGAAGCAGGAGGCATCACAAACCAGAACTTAAACTATACTACAAAGCTATAGTAACAAAAATGGCAGGGTATTGCCACCAAAATAGACATGTAAGCCAATGGTACAGAATAGAGGGCACAGAGAGGACCTCACATAAATACATTTATTTCATAGTAATCAAAGGTGCCAAAAACATACATTGGAGAAAAGATAGTCTCTTCAACAAATGATACTGAGAAAACTGAAATCCATATACAGCAAAATGAAGTTAAATCTCTATCTCCCACCATGCACAAAACTCAACTTAAAGTGGATCAAGGGCCTAAGAATTAGACCAGAGACTCTGCACCTAATAAAAGAAAAAGCAGGCCCAAGTCTTCATCACTTCAGCTTAGGACCTGACTTCCTTAACAAGACTCCCAAAGCACAAGAAATAAAATCAAGAATCAATAAATCAGATGGATTCAAGCTTCTTCTCAGTGAATGAAATAATCAATAGCACAAAGAGAGAGCCTACAGAATGGGAGGAAAATCTTTACCACGTGTACATCAGATAAAGCACTAGAACTCAAAAATCTTAACACCAAAAAAAAAAAAAAAAAAAAGGACAATCAATAAATGAGCTAAGGAACTGAGCAGACACTTCACAGAAGAAGATATACAATTGATCAACAAATTTATGAAAAAATGTTCAACATCCCTAGCAAATAGAGAAATGCAAATCAAAATCACTCCAAGATTTCATCTCACTCCAGTCAGAATGGCAGATATCAAGAATACTAGCAACAATTAGCGTTCTCGAGGTTGTTGGGGAAAAGTTACACTCATAAGTTGCTGGTGGGACTGCAAATCGGTGCAACCAATCTGGAAAGCAGAATGGAGATTTCTTTTAAAAAAATTGAAATGAAACCACTATTTGACCTAGCTATCCAACTCCTCAATCTGTACCCAAAGGACTTAAAATCAGCCTACTATATTTACAGCAATTATATTTGTAGCAATTCACAATAGCTAAACTGTGGAACCAACCTAGATGCCCTCCAATAGATGAATGGATAAAGAAATGGTGGTATATGTACACAATGGAACATTACTCAGCATTAAAAGAAAATAAAATATGGCATTTTTAGGTAAATGGATGAAGTTGGAGAATATCATGCTAAGCAAAGTAAGCCAATCCCCAAAAATCTAAAGATCGAATGTTTTCTCTGAAAAGTGGATATTGATGCATAATGACGGGGCCAGGGAGCACATAGGATAAATCAAGAAACTTTGGATATGGCAAAGGAAAGGAAGGAGAGGGGAGGTGGTATGGGGATAGGAAAGATGGCAGAATAAGTTGGACATCATTACCCTATGTACCTGGAGGATTACACGAATGTTGAGACTGCATTGTGTACCAACAGAGAAATGAAAAGTTGTGGTCCATTTACATAGAAGAGTCAAAATGTGCTCTGCTTTTATGTATAACAAATTAGAAAAGATTTTAAAAAAGGAAAAGCAATTATATATCAACAACTTGCAGAAATACATTTAAAGAAAACACCATCAAAATTGTTCATATATATAAATTTAACATACAATCGACAAGTTATACAAATTTTATTTTTAAAAAGAATAGACAACAAACAAGTATATTGTATTCACTTATGTGTAATAGAGATAAAGTGATTTAAATATTATAATCTCACACTTTTTTCAGTGTTAATCCAATATACTGATAGTTTAGGTACAACAATGTAGCCAATGTTACCAAACCATCAATCCTATAAATGATCTCTGGGATGAATTTCTTCACTGAAAGCAAGCAGGGAAAGATCTACCTTGCTCTTGGATACTCAGAATTAATATTATTAAAATGACCATACTACCAAAAGCACTATAAAGATTTAATGCAATTCCAATCAAAATCCCAATGGCATTCCCAATAGAAATAGAAAAAGGAGTCATGAAACTCATCTGGAAAAATAGGAGACCCGAAGTTCCTAAAGCAATCCTTAGCAGGAAGAGTGAAGCAGGTGGCATCACTATACCAGACCTTGAACTATAGTACAGAGAAATAGTAACAAAAACAGCCTGGTATTGGCATCAAAACAGGCTGATAAACCAATGGTTCAGAATAGAGGACACAGAGACTAACCCAGAATATTGCAATTATCTCATATTATAAAAAGGTGCCAAAAACATGAATTGGAGAAAAGATAGACTCTTCAACAAATGGTGCTGATAAAACTGGGAATCCACATGCAACAAAATGAAATTGAACCCCTATTTCTCAACATGCACAAAACTTAACTCAAAGTGGATCAAGGACCTAGCAATTAAATCAGAGACTCTGCATCTAATAGGAGAAAAGGTAGGCCCTAATCTTCATCATGTGGAATTAGGCCCCAACTTTCTTAAGAAGACTTCTATTGCACAAGAATTAAAACCAAGAATCAATAAATGGGATGGAATCCAACTAAAAATTTTCTTCTCAGCAAAATAAACAATCTGTGAAGTGAATAGAAAGCCTACATCCTGGGAGCAAATTTTTACCCCTCACACATTAGATAGAGCACTAATCTCTTGGGTATATAAAGAACACAAAAAGCTAAACACCAAAAACACAAAGAATCCAATCAATAAATGGGCCAAGGACCTGCACAGACACTTCTCAGAAGATGATATACAATCAATCAATAAATATATGAAAAAATATTTAGCATCTCTAGCAATTAGAGAAATGAAAATCAAAACTAAGATTTCATCTCACTCAAGTCAGAACAGCAACAGATGGTGTTGGAGAAGATAATGCTAAGTGAAGTTAGCCAATACCAGAAAAACAAATGCCGAATGTTTTCTCTTAAATAAGGTGAATGACTCATAATGGGGTAGGGAGGGGGAGCACGGGAGCAATAGACAAACTCTAGGTAAGGCACAGGGTTGGAAGGGAAAGGGAGGGGGCAGAGTGTTAGCAAGGATGGTGGAATGTGATGGACATCATTATCCAAAGTACATGTATGAAGACATGAGTTGGTGTGAACATATTTTATGTACAAATAGAGATATGAAAAATTGTGTTCTATATGTGTAATCAGAATTGTGATACAGTCTGCTGTTATGTGTTTAAAAAAAGAAATCAATTTTTAAAAAAAGACCCCCAAGGGGCTGGGGATGTGACTCAAGCAGTAGCGCACTCGCCTGGCATGCGTGCTGGGTTCGATTCTCAGCACCACATAAAAATAAACATGTTATGTCCATGCATAGTGAGAACTAGCTGATTATTAAATGGTAGGCTTCTTGGCTTTTCCTCTTTTAATCCTTCTAATACTCATTTTTCTCATAATATCCTTTCCCCCCACTTTGTAACTTTATACAGAAGCAACTTCTTGACAACATGACCCATCAAGCCCAGACCACCTCCAAAGAACACGCAAAAGCCGTTCTCCTCCTTCACTCACAACATGACTCTCCTGAGTCCCATAAGGAAGGAATGACACATACCAATGTCAACATTTCCTCCCTCTACACCCCACTCAAGCCTCAACCACCAGAACCATGTAGGAGCCTAAAATACTCTCCATCTCTTTATTCTCTTGCAGATCTCACACAGGGATCCCTACTCTGCCCCTTCTCGGAAGGAAGTAGCCAGGTATGATAAAATCACCAAACTCATTCTATCCCTTTCAGAGTCTGGAATGATGGATATTGTTACTTACCTGCCCTCCTGCCCCACCCTAAATTAAATCTACCACCAAAACTCCTCTCATAATCTGGCCCTGCCCATCAAGAGGGCCTACAAAATGTAACTAACTCCTCCCATGACATGGCTTTGCTAAGACCTTATAAAAGCCAGACCCTTGTGGTGGCCTGACACCATTTTGCCCTCAAAGATGTGCCCCTCCAGTGCTGAATAAATCTTCTCTGATCCATGAGGTCTGCCTTCATTTTTCTTTTTCTTTTTGTATTCTCTTTCATGTGCTTTCAAAAAATGTGAATTGATGGTTCTCTTTTCCAGCTTTTGACATTCTTCTTTTTATTGTCTATATTAGGCCTTTTGGTTAAGGTTTGTCATGAGGAGCTTCTTTTCTGATTTTGTATATTTAGGATTATAAATGCCTTTAGTATGTGGCTATCTAATTTCTGATATGGGGGAACTTTACTGTTACTATCTCATTAAAAGTGTTCTTAAAGTCTTTATCCTGTATCTCTATGTTCTCATCTATCAAAATGATTCTCAGGTATAGTCTCTCAAAGATTTCCCAGAGTTCTTGTAAATTCTGTTCATGTTCTGTCATTTTTTCCCTTTATTGCATACTGTGTACTCAAGTCCATGTACCCTATTTTCAAAGCCTGAAGCTCTTTTCTATGCAATCTAATCTCTTGATTTTGACTTCAAGTGATTTTGAAATGTGATTCATACTGTCTTTCATTTCAAGGAGTTCTGATTGGTTTTCTTTAAATGTTTTAATTTCTTTATTGAAATGATCTTTCATCTCCATTTGCTGTCTTAAATTCCTTGAATTATCTTTTAATTCACTAAACATTTTAAAAATAATTTTCTCTAATCTTTCTCAGGAATTTCATCCATTCCAATATCTGTGTGATACTTTAATTAGGGGATTGTGAATTTAGGTGGGAGATTTGACTGCCTGGGGAGAAAAGAAACAAGAAACAAGGTATGAACAAACAAAAAAATGTAAGATTTAAAGCACTTAAACCCCATATTATTATACCCCATCTAAGTCAAATCAAGGCTAAATAATTAACAAGTGCAGAATTAAAATATTAATGTGAAAGTAAATTTGTATATATATAGAACATGGCAATGGGCGCGGAGAGATCAAGTCTCTGACCTCTTCAGCTGCGCGGGCATAGGGAGTCGTAAACCATCTAAGTGCTGTTTGCTCAAGATCACAAGGAAATGCTGAGCTGACGTGGATCTGGGGCGAACAGTCTGGGCCTCTCAGAACACACACCGAGCCTGGATCGGCTGAATTCAAGCTCCCATTCACCTGCTTCTCGCAGACAAACCGCTGTGACTCAGCAATAAACGATCCCACTGAAACAACTGGTCAGCCCTTCGGATCCTACGGAGGTTAGTGCCAACTGAGCCTTCATAGGCATTGGCCACAGGATTGAAATGGGGCTTGGGAGAGACAGTCAGGACCCACACGTTGCATTGGACACCTGGCAAAGGGAACAAACTGTCACCATTTGCATGGAATACCACCATGGCAGAGAACTGACGTCACCAGAATGCGGCGGAGGAGATAACTTCATTGAAACCAGGGGTGACAGCATCAAATACATTTATAGGAGTAAACAGTAACTCAGAAGTCAAACAGAACAAGAAGTAACATGAGCAGCATGAAAAAGCAAGGAAGAAAAGGAGTACAAACAATGCAGGACAGCCTAAATATTAAGGAGGACCTAGAGGCATCAGAAAAATGGTCAAATAAAGAACTCAAGGAATACCTTAGACAGATGGAATGGAACCTTAAAGAGGATATGAGACAGCAAATTCAAACAGTGAAAGAACACATTGAAACTGAATTACATAAACAGATAAAAGAAGAAGTTAAGCATCTTTATCAGGAGAGAGAGATTATAAAAAAAATTCAAAAAATTATTCTAGAAATGAAGGAAACTATAAACCAAATTAAAAACTCAAATGAGAGTATCACTAAGAGAGTGGAGCAAGTAGAAGCCAGAACGTCAGATAATGAAGACAAAATATATCATCTTGAAAAGAGTCTAGCCAACTCAGAAAGGCTGGTTAAAAATCACAAGAAAAACATCCAATAGATATGGGATAACATAAAAAAAAAACTTAAGAGTCATCGGGATAGAGGAAGGTATAGAGATTCAAACCAAGGGAATGAGTAACCTGCTGAATGAAATAATTACAGAAAACTTTCCAGAAATAAAAAAGGAAATGGATATACAAATTGTAGATGCATACAGGACACCAAGCATACAAAATAACAGTAGACCAACGCCAAGACACCTTGTTATGAAGATATCCAATATACAGAACAAAGAGAAAATATTAAAAGCTACAAGAGAAAGGAGGCAGATTACATTCAGGGGTAAACCAATAAGATTAACAATGGATTTTTCATCACAGATGCTGAAAGCGAGAAGATCCTGGAACAACGTATTTCAAACACTGAAAGACAATGGATGCCAACCAAGAATTCTGTATCCAGAAAAATTAAGCTTCAGGTATGACAACGAAATAAAAATCTTTCATGATAAACAAAAGTTAAAAGAATTTGCAGCCAGAAAACCAGCATTGCAAAGCATCTTGAGCAAAACACTACACGAGGAAGAAATGAAAAACAATAACCAAAACCATCAGTGGGAAGTGCCTCGGTAAAGACAGAGGGCAGGGGGAAAGTTAATCATGGAGAAACAAGCTAAATTAAAAAAAAAAAAAAAGATAAATAATCAAACATGGCAGGCAGTACAAACCATATATCAATAGTAACTCTAAACATTAATGGCTTAAACTCTCCAATAAAGTGACATAGGCTGGTAACATGGATTAAAAAAACAAATCCAACAATATGCTGCCTCCTGGAGACACATCTGATTGGAAAAGACATACACAGGCTGAAGGTGAAAGGTTGGGAAAAAATATACCACTCACACAGTCCTTGTAAGCAAGCAGGGGTGGCCATCCTCATATCGAATAAAATCGACTTCAAGACTAAGTTAATCAAAAGGAATAAGGAAGGACATTATATACTGTTAAAAGGAACCATTCACCAACAAGACATAACAATTATCAATATTTATGCACCAAATAATGGTGATGCAACATTCATAAAACAAATTCTCCTCAAGTTCAAGAATCAAATAGACCACAACACAATAATTATTAGTGACTTCAACACACCTCTCTCACCATTGTTGGACAGATCCTCTAAACAAAAGTTGAATAAAGAAACTATAGAACTCAATAACACAATCAATAACCTAGACTTAACTGACATATATAGAATATATCAACCATCATCAAGTGGATATACTTTTTTCTCAGCAGCACATGGATCCTTCTCAAAAATAGACCATATATTGTGCCATAGGGCAACCCTCAGTAAATATAAAGGGGTGGAGATAACACCATGCATTTTATCTGATCATAATGGAATGAAACTGGAAATCAATGATAAAAGAAGGAAGGAAAAAATCCTACATTGCATGGAAAATGAACAATATGTTACTGAATGATCAATGGGTTACAGAAGACATAAAGGAGGAAATCAAAAAATTCTTAGAGATAAATGAAAATACAGACACAACATATAGGAATCTATGGGACACAATGAAAGCAGTTTTAAGAGGGAAATTCATTGCCTAGAGGTCATTCCTCAAAAAAAGAAAAAAACAACAAATAAATGAGCTCACACTTCATCTCAAAGCCCTAGAAAAGGAAGAGCAAAACAACAGCAAATGTAGCAGAAGCCAAGAAATAATTAAAATCAGAGCAGAAATCAACGAAATTGAAACAAAAGAAACTATTGAAAAAATTAACAAAACTAAAAGTTGGTTCTTCGAAAAAATAAATAAGATCGACAGACTCTTAGCCTTGCTAATGAAGAGAAGAAGAGAGAGAACTCAAATTACTAACATACGGGATGAAAAAGGCAATATCACAACAGATTCTACAGAAATACAGAAGACAATTAGAAGTTATTTTGAAAACCTATATTCCAATAAAATAGAAGATAGTGAAGACATCGATAAATTTCTTAAGTCATATGATTTCCACAGACTGAGTCAGGAGGATACACACAATTTGAACAGAGCAATATCAATGGATGAAATAGAAGAAGCAATCAAAAGGCTACCAACCAAGAAAAGCCCAGGACCGGATGGGTATACAGCAGAGTTTTACAAAACTGTTAAAGAAGAATTAATACCAATACTTTTCAAGGTATTTCAGGAAATAGAAAAAGAGGGATCTCTTCCAAATTCATTCTATTAGGTTAATATCACCCTGATTCCGAAACCAGACAAAGACACCTCAAAGAAAGAAAACTACAGACCAATATCTCTAATGAACCTAGATGCAAAAATCCTCAATAAAATTCTGGCGAAATCAGATACAAAACCACATCAAAAAAATTTTGCACCATGATCAAGTAGTATTCATCCCTGGGATGCAAGGATGGTTCAATATATGGAAATCAATAAATGTTATTCGCCACATCAATAGACTTAAAGATAAGAACCATATGATCATCTTGATAGACGTAGAAAAAGCATTCGACAAAGTACAGCATCCCTTTATGTTCAAAACATTAGAAAAACTAGGGATAACAGGAGCTTACCTCAACATTGTAAAAGCTATCTATGCTAAGCCTCAGGCTAGCATCATTCTGAATGGAGAAAAATGGAAGGCATTCCCTCTAAAATCTGGAACAAGACAGGGATGCCCTCTATCACCACTTCTATTCAATATAGTTCTCGAAACACTGGCCAGAGCAATTAGACAGATGAAAGAAATTAAAGGCATAAAAATAGGAAAAGAAGAACTTAAATTATCACTATTTTCGGATGACATGATTCTATACCTAGAAGACCCAAAAGGGTCTACAAAAAAATTACTAGAACTAATAAATGAATTCAGCAAAGTGGCAGGATACAAAATCAACACACATAAATCAAAGGCATTTCTGTATATCAGCAACGAAACTTCTGAAATGGAAATGAGGAAAAACACTCCACTCACAATATCCTCAAAAAAAAAAAAAATAAAATACTTGGGAATCAACCCAACAAAAGAGGTGAAAGATTTATACAATGAAAACTACAGAACCCTAAAGAGAGAAGTAGAAGAAGATCTTAGAAGATGGAAAAATATGCCCTGTTCATGGATAGGCAGAACTAACATCATCAAAATGGCGATATTACCAAAAGTTCTCTATAGGTTTAATGCAATTCCAATCAAAATCCCAACGGCATTTCTTGTACAAATAGATAAAGCAATCATGAAATTCATATGGAAAAATAAAAGACCCATAATAGAAAAAACAATTCTAAGCAGGAAGTGTGAATCAGGCGGTATAGCAATACCAGATTTCAAACTATATTACAGAGCAATAGTAACAAAAACAACATGGTACTGGTACCAAAATAGGCAGGTGGACCAATGGTACAGAATAGAGGACACAGAGACTAATCCATAAAGTTACAACTATCTTATATTTGATAAAGGGGCTAAAAGCATGCAATGGAGGAAGGATAGCATCTTCAACAAATGGTGTTGGGAAAACTGGAAATTCATATGCAACAAAATGAAACTGAATCCCCTCCTCTCGACATGCACAAAAGTTAACTCAAAATGGATCAAGGAGCTTGATATCAAATCAGAGACTCTGCATCTGATAGAAGAAAAAGTTGGCTCCTATCTACATATTGTGGGGTCGGGCTCCAAATTCTTTAATTGGACGCCCATAGCACAAGAGTTAATAACAAGAATCAACAAATGGGACTTACTTAAACTAAAAAGTTTTTTATCAGCAAGAGAAACAATAAGAGAGGTAAATAGGGAGCCTACTTCATGGAAACAAATTTTTACTCCTCACACTTCAGATAGAGCCCTAATATCCAGAGTATACAAAGAACTCAAAAAATTAGACAATAAGATAACAAATAACCCAATCTACAAATGGGCCAAGGACCTGAACAGACACTTCTCAGAGGAGGACATACAATCAATCAACAAGTACATGAAAAAATGCTCACCATCTCTAGCAGTCAGAGAAATGCAAATCAAAACCACCCTAAGATACCATCTCATTCCAGTAAGATTGGCAGCCATTATGAAGTCAAACAACAACAAGTGCTGGCGAGGATGTGGGGAAAAGGGTACTCTTGTACATTGCTGGTGGGACTGCAAATTGGTGCGGCCAATTTGGAAAGCAGTATGGAGATTCCTGGGAAAGCTGGGAATGGAACCACCATTTGACCCAGCTATTGCCCTTCTCGGACTATTCCCTGAAGACCTTAAAAGAGCGTACTACAGGGATACTGCCACATCGATGTTTATAACAGCACAATTCACAATAGCAAGACTGTGGAACCAACCCAGATGCCCTTCAATAGATGAATGGATAAAGAAAATATGGCATTTATACACCATGGAGTATTACGCAGCACTAAAAAGTGACAAATCATGGAATTTGCAGGGAAATGGATGGCACTAGACCAGATTATGATAAGTGAAGCTAGCCAATCCCTAAAAAAAAATGCCAAATGTCTTCTTTGATATAATGAGAGCAACTAAGAACAAAGCAGGGAGGAAGAGCAGGAGGAAAAGATTAACATTAAACAGAGTCATGAGGTGGGAGGGAAAGGGAGAGAAAAGGGAAATTGCATGGAAATGGACGGAGACCCTCATTGTTATACAAAATTACATATAAGAGGTTGTGAGGGGAATGGGAAAATAAACAAGGAGAGAAATGAATTACAGTAGATGGGGTAGAGGGAGAAGATGGGAGGGGAGGGGAGGGGGGATAGTAGAGGATAGGAAAGGTAGCAGAATACAACAGTTACTAATATGGCATTATGTAAAAATGTGGATGTGTAACCGATGTGATTCTGCAATCTGTATTTGGAGTTAAAATGGGAGTTCATAACCCACTTGAATCTAATGTATGAAATATGATATGTCAAGAGCTTTTTAATGTTTTAAACAACCATAAATATATATATATAAATTTTTGAACACATTGGCACTGAGAAAACACACACCAACTGCATACACATACTCACACACAACCATGTGTAATGTAAATGTAAGATATAATAAAATGATATTTGCAATTTTTAAACTGTTAAAACTTAAAAAAAGAAGAAAAAATTTAAAAATGTGAACATGGAGAAAAAAAGGTGGGGAGAGAAATATATCTTGATGAGAAATAATTCACTTGTTTCTAGTGTGGTGGTTAAAACTTTGGGCAGATAAATATATTTTCATTCTTTATATTAATTTTTGGCTCTGTAACCCTTGAGTTGTGTGTTGTCTTTGTATTCCTCATCTAGTTGCCAGCTAAATATAAATCTCAGCTTCCAGTCTCCCAGTACAGGTTGGGATAAACAGGGGAGTGCTGATGACTTCTGTAATCCTGTGGAGGGGGTGAGGCTAAATTGGAAGTTCTAGTAGTTAGGGTTTAATCTTGGGTAAATTTTGGAACTCTGCCAGTGGATATTTGAGATTTGATCCACATTTGATGCTGGTCTTTGCTGGACCCGTGGATCTCCTCTGGTAAAATTCACATTGAGAAAAAAAATTCATATTTAGGGCATAGAGACTAACCTTCCACATTTTCAAATTCACTGCTGTGAATGTGAATTTCTGTGCATCTGCCCTGGAGTGCAGACACTCCCGGGTGGCCAGTATAGGTGTCTTCCCAATTGCTGTATGGAGCATCAGCAACAAAATGAGCTTTCTCCCCTTGGTGTTCAAATCTTATATGAACCAGGGATAATTATTTTTGTGGCTATTTCAGTCACTCTGGTTCAGGCACACCTTGCAGATAGTAAAATGTGACAGGAGGCTGATTACTTCATGTGATCCTAATTTGTCTCTGCTCGATGTCACACAGTGGTTACAGATAGTTCCCAGACTGCAGCAGAAGTCATTTTCTGGGCCAGGATCTAAGTGCCACTGAACTCTCTGCCCCCAGGATCCAATAAATTTTGGGTTGGTTTCACTGAACCGCTATGTCCACTGACTTTGTGTCCATTAAATCAGCCTCCCTCCTTAATCCACAGGAGCCACCAGGAAAAAAAAAAACTTGTTTTATTAGCTCTGCCTGGGCTCCCCTCACCCCCGACCAGTAGCTCTCCACTGCTGCTTCAAGCTGAGCTGGCATGTCTCCTAACATATTTTTTCTTGTATTCTCTTCAAAGTTTCTGAGTTTCTGTGTCCCTGTAGTTTCTTTTACAGCCCAGTATTAAGTTTCAGTGAGTTCCCTTTGTTATCCACCTGGCTGAGGGCAGCCACTTTGTGAGTTTGGTGCTAGGCAACTGCTGGGAAGTGCACCCTACCTCTAATTTACCATCTTCTTAGTCAGTTTTGAAAAATTATGTGTAATGATTAAAGAAGAGTTCAAATAATCTGAAATTCATCTCAAAGAGGCAGTCTGTATGTCCTTTTTTTCTCAAATTTGGGTTCACTGACAAATAACATTTGTAGAAATGATTCCCCACACTTCTAAGGTTATGTCTAGAGATATCTTGCAGTTGTTACTTTGCTGTCTTGGAAAAAATATTCCTGGGATGCTCAGCCCAACCCTTGGAAGCTGGTCTTTATTGAAGATAGGGCCACATAAGTCCCTAGAGGCCCCCTAAAAAGTGGCAGAGATACTCTCTCATGTCCAAGTTGCACCTTTTGAAAACCTGAGCTCCAGAAACCATCTGACTATAACTACATGAGACACCCAATGAGAAATCCCAGCTGAGTCCCATCAGTTCCCAGAGCTATGGGAAATTATTACATGGCTATAACTTAGACCACTAAGTTGCAGCCAAGTGATCACACAGAAGCAAATAGTAAAATAGTGTGTTTTTCAAAGACTTTCATCTAAAATATCAAATCCACTAGCATAAAATTCTATATAACATTCTCTTACTATCTTCTTGATGTCTGTAAGGACCTCTGAGAATATCATCTTTTTCATTTCCACAGTTAACGATTCATTATTTGGGTTTTTTTCCTTCCTCATTAGTTTTGCAAGCAGTTTATCAAAATAGAAAGCATAAATCTTCAGACTTTATTTTCTTTATTAGAAAATTATTTTCAAATATACTAGTTTTTCTCATGTTTATTTGTTTCTTTCTTTTATTTTTTAAGTTCAAATTGCTTTTCTTTTTCCAAATTTATCAGTTGAGATAATTGATGCTTATATATCAGTTCTTTTATAATGTAAAAATTTAAACCTATAAAGTTGCATCTAAAGATTTCTTTGATTGGATATTAAAGTTTCTGAAAATCTAATTTAATATGATGTTATTTTAGATTACTTTGTCATTTCTATCAATTTGTTATTTGACAAACCATAGGTCACATAGAAATGACTTGCTTCACTTTCAAGAATATGGGAGACTTTCTGAATCTTATAGATTTGTAATGTGACAAGATTGTGGTGATAGAATACATTCTTTGTGATTTTCAACTCTTTGAAGTTATCATCACAGGTGTTTGTCCATAGTATGTTTCATTTTGATGGACTTTTGCCCCAATGTAGAGAAATATTCTGTAGGTATAGGATGTCATTAATATTCAGGTCTATTATAAATTCCAATTCAGTCCATGTGGTTGAGTGTTGTTCATGTCTACACTTGCTGACTGCTGTTTGTTTGCATTTAGCTATAGAGATGTTTTTCTGCCTTGTATATCTCAAAGTTCCCACACCACCATACTGAACTCAGCAAAAATCCTAAAAGAAGCAGCAGCTGGTAGGGAAAAGTAGATATATATTACATTTGAGAACTCCATAGCTTTCAATCCATCACACAAGTCCAGAGGGTGGTTTCTCCTCGCCCTGTCATTATCTCCCTTTCTGTGCAGGCCCCAGGTTTTACCCACATCAAGATTCATCAAATGACTCAAGAGAATAAGAGTGGACATTTTTCTCTGTTGTCCTAAGCAGCACTTGTCCATTTCTGGAATTTGGGATTTTAGACTTCTTTTATTGGTAACACTTAGAAGTTTTAAAATAATTTTTTAAATTAATTTTATCTATTAGATTATTTTATACATTATTTGTTTTCTAGTGATGAGAATGTCATTATAATTTTCTATGTATTAGTTGGCACTATCTCTAATTATTAATTTTATTCTAATCTCTGTTAATTGTCCAGGGGCATTCACTTAAAGCCCTGTACATTATTCCCCTGGAATAACTATACCATTGTTTATTTAACTTCTGTATGAATATTCACAATGTTTTATTTTCTCTTACATTTTTTTATCTGCCATTTGGGCCATGTAGGTGAGAATCTATCTAGAGCTTAAAGTCCTAGTGTAGAAGTACTAGACTATCTACACTATCGTATTAGGCATGCTCATTCATGCTCATATTTTCATGCATAAGATCCAAATGTCATCTTATAGCATATGAGTGATTCCATTCTCTTAATATCTTCAAATTCCTTAATTTCAAACAAACCACTATTCCTGGACCTGATGACACATGCCTCTAATCTCAGCTACTATGGAGGCTGAGGCAGGAGAATTGCAATTTCAGGGCCAGCATCAGCAGCTTAAGGATGCCCTCAGCAACTTATCAAAACACCATCTCAAAATAAAAAATTAAAAAGGAGTGCGGGTATAGCTCTGAAGTAAAGTACTCCTATAGTCAATTCCTGGTATTAAAATAATAATAATAATAAATAAACCACTATATTTTCCAATTTGTTGGGAGCTATTTTGGGAGGCCAAATAGCATGTGACTGTGTCTGATTCCCCTGCTGCCTGATGTGGCATCTATGGTCATGCTGTGATCTGGATAGCCCTGGTCTTCTAGGGTGCCAGCAACTGTGTCCTTCTGCATGGGCCTGCCTTCCTATATCCCCATGGGTGGAGCTATGCTCACATGTTTCTTTGTAATATTATCTCTTGCCCTGTTGGGGATAGAATGTTCCATGGAAACACCCTTTGTGTGTCCCCTTCTCTTACTCTGCCCTTGAGTGTGGCCTTCCTAGATGTCAGTCAACCTGCTGACAGCAGACATCATGAAGCTAGACTCAGTCCCTTGAAATCTGACCCCTTGCCTCATTTGAATAGCTTCTCCTCAAAAAAGGGGGTCAACACATTCTCTCTCTCTCCCTCTCAATATCTCTCTCTCTCTCTCTCTCTCTCTCTCTCTCTCTCTCTCTCTCTCTCTCTTCTCTCTCTCTCCAGAACCTTAAGTTCAGAGGAGCCATCACAGCAACCCCAAAGAAAAAGGTATTTCTGTCTCTCTTTTTTTCTTTTTTTTATTAGTTTCAATTAGTTACACATGACAGCACAATGATTTTGACAAATACAATTGAATCAGATGGGATATAATTTCTCATTTTTCTGAGTGTACAAGTTCCAGAATTACATTGGTCATGCAGTCACGTATTTCTGTCTCTTGTGTGGTTATTTCAGGCAGCCCAATTATCCCAGTTTCCCTGGAGTGACCCCCTGAGTGTTTTAGTCACATGCAACCTGGCAAGCAGTATCCCTGTGTGGACTAAAGGTCTGAGTGTTTAAGTTGCTGGGAAAGCAAATGGTGGCCCATATGGGGAACCCTAATATAAATATTAAACGTTTAATGGGTTTGAAATTTCTCTCCAGAAGCTAAGCATGCTTAGGATTGCAGAGTATTGGGGCTGAATTGTAGAAAGTAAGAGAATTAGACAGAAGGAAAATCTGTGACTTTAAACTTTTAATATTGGGGAATAATTTGTCTTTAGAAAGAAAAAAAATAATTTTTAAAATTCTAGAGACTTTAAACGAATGTAAGAGTTATTAAGATGATTAATGGTCTATGTTGTTAAGTTGAGTTCGCTCCCATGGAAAGAGTGCTTTTATGGACTTTTTTGGATTGTTTTTGTAAATCTTTATAAAAGATTTTTTGGGTTTTATGTATTAGAAACCTGTGCGTGAAGAGTGAGAAAAAGGGAAAGAAAATGTTGTGAAGTTTACCTGAAAAGAAGTAAATTTTAATTTTCTATTGTTTTGTGAATACTCCAAAAATTTATTCTGAATGCTTTTGCCACATTCCTGTCTACTGGATTAGAATGGATGTAGCTCAGCTGCTGGAGATAAAGCAGAGTAGGATAGTGCTTTTAATTCTTAAATGACCTGACCTAAATGCCTAATGCAGACTGCCTTAAGATCTGATGGTAACACTGGCATCTACCATTAAAACTCACTTTTAAAGCACCCATGTGCTACAAGAAAAAGTAGAAAATACAGGGAGGACACAAGCTGCAAGTGCAGGTCACAGAAACAAAGCTAGCTGCTACCCGCCTTAGAATCCTGACCAGGCTGGGGAATACAGACAAATCAAAGGAAATGCAACCAGCTAGAAAATCTCAGGAAATTTTTGCAAGGACAATGGACAACAGATTCCATGCTGTTTCCTTCACCATGGTAACCGCCTGAAGCCTGTCAAGAAGTGTGGACTTCCTGGTCCCGCCTCCTGCATTTTTGCAGGCTTCCCATTGGTCTTCCCATTTTCACTAAGACAGGACTTCTGGTCCCACCTTCCAGCCACTAACCTGTATTTTCTGTTTCAGACCTACTACAGGAGCTGCTCAGGGCCTACATTTTTAAAAAATGCTCACCTATAAATGCTAACAAAAGATCTTTTTCAGGCAAAATCTAACTCCACAGGTTTCTATGTTGCAGCCCTAAATTTAAGTTAGCTTTGAGTTCAATAACCTTACTTTTCTCTATAGTTGTGTTACTAAATAATGTTGTATTGATGAGAGATACTAAACATGCTTCTTTATATTTTACTTTTAATTTTGGAGGTTATGAGGATATATTTTCTCGACACAGGAACAAAGGCAGCAATGTTCCTGCGATGAACAAAAAATCCTTATTCTCATTCCTGGCTATGTGATTACAAAAAGTAAATAAATATGTATACATAAGGATCTTATTTCAATTACATCAAGTGACGTTACATATAAAGGTGCATTCCGAATTAAAAATAAATTGAAATGGATCCAAAGATCTAAAAACCATGTGGTCACATAAAGTTAATACAATTATAAGTTATGCCCCTATTCTTAATATGTATTTTTCTAGTTATTTAGATAACCTATAGTTGTTAATCTATAAAATAATTAACATATATGTCTAATTGTTTAGTTAATGTATATTTGTCTAATTGTTTTTCTTCAACAGAAAACCCATAATTTATACATTTTATACATACATTTATCTGATACTCTGCCTTATAGTACAGATATTTGAGATAAATGTATTTTATTATTAAGTTACTTTCAGGAGAAAATACAAACTTCAAGTAATTTCTAATTCTCAAAATTATTGTACAAACTTTTATAAGATGATAAACAAATATAATTCTGTCTACAAAAATATCCAAAGGCTTTAACTATATTTTCATTGATATTTCTTCTTATCAAAGTACAATAATTTGTTTAGATTCTAAGGTTTTCAGAAATTATTCCAAAATATAACCAAAAAAAATTTTTTTAGAAGAAAAAGATGCTTCAACAGAGAGAAAGTACACATTGGAAGAAAGAAAAAAGAAATCATCTTTGGATAAAACAAGGTCTTATCTATTTATATTCTAAATTTATTTATATTCTAAATTTTAATGATAAAATATTTTTCTAAATAGAAAGATCTTTATGTCATTATCTAAACAGATGATATAAAAAGTTAAAACAATTAAAAAGGAAATTTAAATGTACTGGACTGACTATAAAAATTTTAACTGATTAATTCAAGAATATTTCAGGCTATTTTCCTAATTTTACTATCCTTATGTGAGTTAAGATTTTGTCTATATTTTCACATGATAAAAGCCTACTAAAATGTTAAGTTTATTTCCTTTAAGAAAGGTTTTTGTTGCATAATGATTTTTACTATTTAAGACAAAGATTGATTTTAGTGAATAAATTCACATCCTCTATTAAACACTAAATATATTAAACTGCTGACTTAGATCCCAATTTTGACAATTCTCGTTGGAAACTAAATTTTATTGATTCAAAGAGACTGTTGATTCTTACATATTTTGTTTGTTGGATAATTATGAGATTTGAAAAAAACATTTCATTAGGACTGAGGTTCCCCAAATTAAACTCATATGTTAATTTTAAACAATAAAGGCCATGAAATTTAAAAATTCATTGATATTATACAAATTCTAACTGGACATATTATCTATAAACAATAAGGTAAGATTTATATACTACTCTCTACATTGGAAATTAACCTTATCATATTTTTTAAAGACAATTGAGAGACACCTAATTGATAAGTAATACTCTAAAATATAGAGATAATTTAAAACCTTCTCTCAAAAAGAGATTGAGGGCTCTTTCCAAATTGTTAGGATAAATAAACTAGTCTGTATTAAAAAATTACAATAATCATAAAAGGTAAATCTATTCTTATCATTTAAATACTTGTACTATTATCTATAACTTAAACTGATGATACTATGGCTTACACCAAGCTTTTACTCAATTTTATTAAATAAAGAAAAGAGGAAATACAGGACCCCAGAGATACACACTAGATCTTACAAAATATTTTTTAAAATTTTTTTTATTGTTGGTTGTTCAAAACATTACATAGTTCTTGATATATCATATTTTTAAAATTTTTTCTTAAACTGTAATATTGATAATCTTAATGTTACTGAACACAATTCAATAAATTAAATCAGATTTCAAAGGAGAGTTTAAACAATCATGATGATAATGACTGAAAAACCTGGCACAGGAAGGTAAATTTCCAGCTACAGAGTTTACAACCATACAGCTTCAGGAGCTTCTCAGGTAAGTAAAAATTATGAAAAGACTTCTATGGACCCATTTCCCAGATCCACCTTTAATGTGCCTTGCAGTGTGGACTGAGAAGTCCACCCTTGAAACTATATTAATTGTCCTGACTGTAATGGTCAATTATATGTCGATTCTATGCTGAACAGGCGGTCTGGAAGTATCTTTTTGAGAAAAAGACAGCATATGAGAAACCTAAACCAGCCAATTTGCTGGTCTTTAGTGATTAGACTATATCTGGATAATTATCAAAAAAGATTATTAAAATAGATTTTTCTAAGAGTATTTACATTACTGACAGTCCTAATTGACTCCTTAAATGTAAAAATTAAGAGAAAGGATGATAAATGTCCTGTAGCCTGTAAGAATACAACTTATTGTATCACTAGGTATTGCTAGTTAATATTTCAGAGCTATAATATGTTGAAGTTAATGTTCAGGCTTTAAAACAGGTGTATGTCAATTAACTAGACCTAGACAAACTGCTGGTCTCCTGATCCCTGAAGTGACTACTTTAAATATTATTCCTTGCTCTTCTATTGCAGTCTTTGTGGCTATGTCTTAAAACTTATAATATATAAATTTTTTTTAATGTTTGACTTTAATTACACCCAAGATCCTTCAGGTCAGATAAGTGCTGATAGAAGGATGAAAACTATAATGCTTTAGAAGACAATGTAATGAGTAATGTGAATGAGCCCTCTATTCTATGGTTTATGGAGAGGCTTAAATGCCATGCCAATAAAAATGTCTGTTACTATGGCCAAAGGCAATGCCTCCCAATAAAATTGGGAAAAGATTAAGAATCTTCTGATAAGTGTTTGGCAGAATAATAATAATAACCTGGATCTTCCAAGTTGATTGTGTTATTAAAATGATGTTTTCTACTAATTCCTTTTCTATTTTAATAGCAGATCATGATCTCCGATCAAGAATCCAGTGAATGAAAGATAGAATTTCTCGGGTTTTTTCTTCCTTTCTTTCTTTCTTTCTTTCTTTCTTTCTTTCTTTCTTTCTTTCTTTCTTTTTTAATTAAGAAAAGGGGAATATGTGGGAGGCCGACTAGCCTGTGACCATGTCTGACTCCCCTGCTGCCTGGTGTGGCATCTGTAGTCACACTGTGATCTGAATAGCCCTGGTCTTCTAGCGTGCAAGCAATATACTCATGCATGGGCATGCCTTCCTACACCCCCATGGGTGGAGCTATGCTCACCTGTTTCTTTGTAACATTATCTCTTGCCCTGTTGGGATAGAATGTTCCATAGAAACACTCTTTGTGTGTCCCCTTCTCTTGCTCTGCCTTTGGGTGTGGCTTATCTAGATGTCAGTCAACCTGCTGACAGCAGACATCATGAAAGCTAGACTCAGCCCCCTGAAACCTGACCCCTTGCCTCATTTGAAAAAGCTTCTCCTCAATAAAAGGGGTTAGCATGTTCTCTCTCTCTCTCTCTCTCTCTCTCTCTCTCTCTCTCTCTCTCTCTCTCTCTCTCCCACACACACTCTTAAAGTCAGAGGAGCCATCACAGCGACCCCAAAGAAAAAAGGTATTTCTGTCTCTTGTGTGGTTATTTCACGCAGCCCAATTAGCCCAGTTCCCCTGTGGGGAGCCACACTGAATGATTTGCGCCTTCCATCCTGGAGTGGAGAGGCTTTGACCCTCACTACATCTGTAGTGACCTGGACACTGCCCCAGTCTGGAAGTTGAGGACATGTCTTCAGATGTAGGGGACACTCCTTGGGTTGAATTACACTCACCTGACCCTTGTAACCCTGCCCCTTCTGACCTTTTTTGGATAGAACTTTCTAAGAATAAGGGTTCCCCCAATAAAAGCCTACTTCTGAACATGCTCACTCTCTCTCACGAGCCTCTGGTGACTTTCTCTTGCTCTCCATTTAGGGAGCCTGAGGCAGAGAGCTGAGAAGCCTTCCTGAAGCTTGTTTAAAAGTAAAGTGTATGTCTGTGTTTTATTTGGTGTCACTGGAAATTCACAGAGTGTCCTTAAGTTCAGCTGCCCACGAGGGTAAGGGACAGCAGTTACATTATAGACTGAACTTGTATTTTTCAAATTATTGGTGAGTTTAGCAATTATGTTTATTGACTACTGGGATTTTCTCTTTGGTTAATAGTTTTCTTATCCTTTGCCCAACTTTCTGTTGGGTTTTTGTTGGTTCATTCATTCATTGTTTGACAATGTTATATCATCAGACACTTAGCCAAATGTCCTCCTTGTGGTTTTCAACAATTTTCCTAAGCTACACATTTCTTTTAATTTTGCCTTTTTCCTAGTACAAAGAAATTTCAAATTTTATGCAGATTCTCTTTTTGTCCTCTGGATTTTCTGATTTGCTCAGACTTCTTCCCATACAAATCATCTTTTTATATTAAAGGATTTTAAAAATATATTTTAAGTTGTAGATGGACAAAATAACTTTATTTTGTTTATTTCTGTATGGTGCTGAGGATTGAACCCAGTGCCTCACACTTGTTAGGCAAGTGCTCTACCACTAAGCCACAACCCCAGCCCACAAATCATTTTAACACACTTATTGAAGCATGTTTACATAGCACCAAATTCATTCATTGTAAGGAAAATTGAAAGATTTTAATACATTAATAAATTGTGCATCTCTCTCCAGAATCTAGCTTTAGGAAGTTCTTATCAATCACAACATTTCTGTTTACAGTTCATTTCTACTCCTGCCCCATGTGCTACCCACCCTCTAATCTACTTCCTGTGTTTACAAATTTATATTTTCTAGACATGGAGCAAAATTGAATTTCATATTATGGAGTTTTTGGTGTCTGGTTTCTTTTACTTTAGTCTAATTTTTTGAAGTTTGTCAGTTTTGTACCCAGTATAATCATTTTGTTCCTTTTTATTGAACTGTATTTTGATTGTTGAATTATATCATTGACCATCCATTTACTAGTTGTCAAGTATTTGGATTTTTTCTAGTTTGGGGACATTATATCTAATGCTGCTCTCATTGGCCCACCTATATTTATGAGAACATGTTTTGATTTCTCTTGGATGGATTCAAAGAGTAGACTTACTGGATCATGTGGCAAACAGGTGTTTAACTTTTTATGAAATTGCCATTTGTTTTACCACGGTAGTTATAACATAATCCATCCCAACCAGCAGGGCATCAAAAAAGACTTTAGACATTTTAACTTCAACCACATTTACTTTTATTATGAAAATGATAGGAATAATAATATGTTTTAATTTTTTTTCTATTTTCCATGTTTATTTCAGTTTTTATTCACCAGATATTCATTTTGTTAAAGAGTTTGGAGTATACTCTACTGATGTGAAATACTCCTTTTATTTTTAACTAAATCTCTACGGTTATAGCTACAGATCTACATGCATATTTAATCAACACTGTGTCTGTTAATATAGATGTATAATATGTTCTAGCATCTTATAAAGCCTCTCTTTTATAATTGTCTTTTTCAAATATCTCCTTGGAAAACTTATTTTTTCTTCTAAAATTACACATGAGTATCTTAAGTTCTAAAAACAAATAATCTTTTTTGCATTTTTTGTTTGTTTCATTAGTGGATGATACTTAGTACTTAATATGTCTAAAAAAAGAAAAAGAAAAATACTCAAATTCATTCAAGAATGGGTACAGGGGCACACACCTATAATCCCCCTTTTATTGGGAGATTGGGGAAGACAGATCACAAGTTCAAGGCCAGACTCAGCAAAATAGTCAGTTCATGTTGAAAAATAGAAAGTTATAAAAACAGCTGAGCTGTAACTCACTGGGTAAAAGCCCCTGGGTTCAATCCCCAGGGCCAAAAATAAAGATTAAATAAACAACAACCAAACATGAGGATTCTTACAGGAATCAACAGGCCTTCCTGAAGAAATTAACTAAAACCACTAGCAAAATAATGGTATTAGAAACTGTCAATTCCCCATCCTAAAATAATTCTTTCCTACCCAACCCCACAGTCTTTTCTTTGAACGTGTGCATCTGGCCCACTCCACAGCATTGAACTACGGGTTGTTTGGCTGCCCCTGTGATCACAAGGTCTTCTCATGTGTGAGGAAGGGGTCTGGGATGCCTGGGAGAAGTGCAGCTGCTCCATACAAGAGCACACAGGAGGAGACAGTTTCTCTTTCACGTCTTTAGGAGCTATGGCAAGAGAACAGGAAGCTTAAAGCTGCTGCAGGTGTCCTCCTGTCATCTCAGGAAGGCTGACATGCTGTGACTCAGGGATGAAGTCCCAGGATGACTGCAGATGCCAGTGGCCAACTGAACTGAGCAGCCCTGGAGAAGCCCTTCCTTGGATCCAGCTGCTTTGACTGATCATGAGTTAAAGAAAAATACCACCAATTACATTGGATTTCCTGCTATTCTCAGTACAAAGAACTGTCACTGAAATATGTATGTGATACATGTTAATTCTACCTTATATTTTACATTTCACAACAGAATGAGGCAAATTATATCTTCATCTGAGGAAACAAAAGTAAGAGTAAAGTTGCAGTCCTAGGATCAAACAGAACAGGCATCACTATCAACTTAGCAAATTCTTATAAGAAAATCTGCTTTTCATGAATATTATGCAATAGAACTTACAATAAAATATACATCATATAATTTTTAAATTTGCTTGAAAATAAAATAAAAGGTGTTTCTGACAGTGGAAAATTGTGTCCAAATGATTACTACTTTGAAATAAACTTCTGAACTGATTATTTGCCTTGTGACTTGACTTACATTTGAATTGACTCTTCAGATGGAACACAAGAGTAGAAACCCCCAAATCCGTCAATTAAACACTTTCTCAGAAACCCATCTGCCTCTTTTATAATAGTATATAAGTGAAATCTATGAATACATCCATACATTGATATGCAATTACAGTAATACCATGTTTTAGGTATAAGTAAAATTTGGAAAAAAATGTTTGATTTACTTTTCTAGTTTATTTCCCATTGTTACATTTGTTTCAATTGTTTAGTCTATGCTGAATTTTTAGGCATTGCCTTTTTAATTTTTTGATTTTACATTGATAAGTTAAAATCATAGTTATGGTCCATAGCCTGATGTTTGATTGATGTATACATTGGGGAATACCTAAATCAACCAAACTAAACTTATGTATTACCCCACATGCATATAACATACAAATGAATATATGGTTATGTTGTGAAGTAATGATCCCTTTCTCTTTTCTTTTGTTTATTCCTTAAAACTGTATAAAGCAGCTGGGAATTGTGGTGTATACCTATATTTCCAGTCACTTGGGAGGCTAAGCCAGAAGGATTGCAATTTCCTTCAAGGCCAGCCTCAAAGACCTGGTCTCAAACAAACAAACAAACAAAATACAATGGCTTGGTATGTAGCTCAGAGCTAGAGTAGTCCTGGATTCAATCCCCAGTACCATAATCAAACAAACAAGGAATTCTGTGAAGCAGAGAACTTTTCACCCCATGTTTATTTGAAAAGAAATGGAATAAAGGAAACTGGCACAAAGGGATTTCAGACTCATAGGTGGCGTGAAGGTTTGAAGACAAAGGGGTCAGGGGAAAATGAAGGCAAGGTCCGCCTGGTGTCTGTACTGGGGCTTCCAGTCAGGGGTAGGGGCTCAGGAGGCCAGCAGGGAGGACATGTTCTGTGGGGTCACTGAACCAGTAGTGACCAAGTCCTGAGAAAGCCCTGTTTCTGTGGAAGAAGGAGAGCCAAGCAGGAGCCTTTTCATGACCTGGGCAGGTAGGACATGGTCCTTCCTTCAGTGTTGCCACCTTCTCCTCAGCTCAGGAGTCCTGCAGAAGGCAGAGCACAGTGGTGTTTCAGTCCTAACTTTGCAAATGGCTCCCTTTCCCCCTCAGAGTCTATCATGAGAGCATTGCAGTATGAAGAAAATGAATTATCAATTCTCCCTGAGCCAAGGCTCCTTCAGAGTCAGGCCTTTCATTAAGTGGAAAGAAGGTTTAGTGCACACTGCCTGATCAGAAAATGGAATCCATAATCTTTCTCAGTATTTCTGTCTCAGGTCTTATCATCTCTACCTTCTGCTGTAGGGAAAGCAAATCTGTCTCTGAGAGAGGATTAAAGGACTTACCTGTTGGCTGAAGTCCAGAGCGTCCTAGGAAAGAGAAGAGGAGATGGATACTTAAAGACCTGGAGGCAAATCTCACCCCAAACACCATATCCCCAGCCTCAGATCTGCCACCTTTGATTCCTTCAACACCACAGCCCACACCAGCCAAGGCAGAGAGGGGAGCACAAACTGATAGTAAGTGACCAGGAAGCTTCTGTCACAAAAATCCAATAGTTACTGTCTCTTTCTTCATTTGTTCAAGGTACTTGACCCATATCTCTAGTCTGGTTAGCTTTCCATACCCATATAGGCCACAACCCTCTAGGTTTTGACATAGTAACCACAGACATTGACTTCTGAATTTCCAGGATATCTGAGGTCACACGAGGAAAGAAAGGTTCAGACAGGACCACCGATATAAAAACTGACTTCAGCAAGGTCCTATTACTTTTCCCGGAAAAGCTATGGAGACTCAGCTCCAGCAGGCTCCTTACCCTTCTGATTCTTGTAGTAGATGAACATCCCCAGCCCAAGAAAGAGCGAACCCAGCACAAAGCCGCCCACTCCACTCAGCATCTTGCTCTGTGCAGATCCAGACTGCGCCCCTGAGAGAAAAAAACAGGTTTAGCAATTTTCCCTCCAAACACAACTTTCCTCTTTGAGACACTGAGATTCAGAGCTCTGAGACTGGGAAAGAAGCCTGAACTACAGGAACTAGAACTAGTCACTCCCAGAAAATTAAATTCTTCATGTACTTAGTTCATTAAAATATCACAGCCCTGAATAACACCTGATGTATGAACTGTGTTAGAGGCCTGTCGAGGGTGATGAAGCTAATGAATGATGAAGCTAATGATTGGACTCCTGGATGTCCCCAAGGCCTTCAGGTTCCTTTTCTTCACAGATCACATAATGAACAACCCAGAGATTCAACCTAGACCCATAGGTCCAGACCAGAGAGGCAGGATCTGGAGACAGGGCATCAGGCTGACCATGCCCTGAGACAGCACAGGAAGGGACAGACCAGGGACAGCTTCTCTTTTATCATTGTTCCCTGGGAGGTACAGGTGTTAGAAACTATCAAAGGCTACCCCTGTGACTCAGTACATGAAAACACAGGGCAGGGAGAGGAGGAAACCTGACACTCTGGGTAAACTAAGTCCCTTCCTGGTGGGTGAGGAAGCTTCCCACTCACTCCATTCCACTGTGACAGGGTTCGTCAGGCTTGGGTGCTCCACCTGGCAGGTGTAGACCTCTCCACTCTGAGGGACTGTTTCCAGCATCACCAGCATCTGGAAGGTCCAGTCTCCATTCTGGATCAGGCCTGTGGACACGACCCCAGCCTGCTCCTCCTGGCCATTCCGGAACCACCTGACTTCAATGTGGCCTGGGTAGAAGCCACTCACTGCACAGACCAGGAGATTGTGGTGCTGTAGGGGCTGCATCTTTGTGGGATACACAGTCACCTTCGGCTTAACTGGGAGAGAAAATATAGAGAGAATTAATCAGGAAGGCAGAGGTATCCTCCTGGTTGCATCCTTTCTTCCTCTCTCCATACTCAGCCTCAAGTTTGGCAGTCCTGCTCAGCTGGCCATGGGCCTGAGAGTGTCAGGCCTTCAGCCAGGATTCATTAGAGCTGAGAGATAGTTCTTTGCTTTTTTGTTTGTTGATTCATTTGTTTCAAAGCTTAAAACAATAATTCATTACTGAGGTAAAGTATTTACAATGTTTTGCAAAGCATACAGGACTTTAGTGAAAAGTGTGATTTTTAAATCCAGATCAGCTAGGTTCAAATCCAGGCTCCACCTCTTAGTTGTTGATCCTGGGAAAGTTTCTTACTTTTTGTGCCTCTGCCTCTCACATTAAGGGGGATAATACTGACTTATCTCTCACTGTCAGAGAAGGATTAATGCATCTATAATATATAAAGCAATACCTGCAACTTAGCCTTCAATGTATTTCACCAATTTATTCTTGTTGATTTCTCTAAGAGAATATGAGTCAAAGCTGAATGGATAAATGGGAGGACAACAGAAGAGACACAGGGAAAATGGGATCTTGGGAATGCTCCCTATGCAAGCCCTTATCTTCCAGTGTTTGAAAGAGCTCCACTCTGGGAAGCAGGGGCAGACAGAGGTGATTCTCTAAGGCTGAAATGCAGGGAATGCAGGAGGCCTGAGGAGAGGGAAGGCAGCAAGGAAAGTCCTGTCTTCAAAAGACCATGTATTTACACTCCACTGAGGAATCCCTCTTCCTTTATATAATATGTATATCTATTTTTAGGATTATTATCATATTGTGACCGTCTCTCCTCATAAACTGGTATCTGTGGTCATGACAGTGTGGGTTTCATAACATGTAAACTTCATGCATGACACAATACTTCTCACCACCCACATCAAAAAATGCTTTTAAGTAAAAGAGACAGGGGGTGCTGGAGGGAAAACATTTTCATAATAGCACTAAAGGATTGACTTCAAACTGATGCTAAATCATTACTAACAATGATGGAGCATATTTCATTAAATAAAATGCAAAAATTCTTAATATAGATAGTAATAAATGGAAGCAAAATATAAACAAAATATAGTGACAAAGTGTTCAGAACGTTACTATACAAAGAACCCATAAAATCACTTCAAAAACTCTGAGAACTCGAGAGATAAAAGAGAATTCTCAGAGTGGTAGCAACATTTGGCAAATAAACATAGGAAAATGTTTGAGAATCTTTGAAATCAAAGAAAGAGAAAATGAAGTTTTAAAATATAAAACTTTTGGAGTACAGTAGGCCCTTTGTATCAGCACTTCTGCATCTAAGAATTCAACTAACTGCAGATAACTACATACAGCTGGAAAAACTATTTGCTCTATATTTGTAGGTACTTTTTTCCTCCTCATTATTCCATAAACAATACAGTGTTACAACTATTTACCAAGCATTTACATTTGGTATTACAAGTAGTCTAGATTCTTTCAAATATACAGGAAGATATGCATAAGTTATAAGCAGTTACTAGATCATTTTGTATAAAGGACTTTGACGTTTACATATTTCCATATCCACTGGGATCCTAGAACTAAATTACCCTCTCCCCCATACCTAACGTTATGATTTATATTAAATGCTCCCAAAAGACCATGTGCTATGGCCTTGTCACTAGTCTGGGGCACTACTGGGAGACAGTAGGATTTTTAGGAGGTAGGGTCTATTGAAAGGAAGTTCCATCATTGGGGCCATGTCCTTTAAGGGGATATTGGGACTCTGGCCACTCCTCCCTCTTTGGTTTGTGGTCCTCATGAAGTAAGTAGCCTCCTCCCCCATGTCCTTCTGACTCCATGTACTCTGTTGCCATAGCCACAGGCCCAAAGCAAGGTAGTCAAGGAAACAAGGACTGAAATGTCTGAGACCATGGGACAAAATAACTTTTCCTCCTTTTAAGTTGGTTTTTGGCAGGTGTTTTGTCACCATGACAGAAAGCTAACACACCAAGGAAGGACTGTATTTGACAGTTTTTTTTTTAAATGTAAACAAGAAGAATGTAAGGTAAATTATGTAATACCACATAGAGTTAATGTTCAACCACTTAAAATATAAAAATAATAACATTGTTATTCAAGTAATAAAATCGTAACTCAAAATCCAGTTTCACCACCATTTCAAATATGTCAAAATCCATGTCCTAGGAAAGCAAAGGAACAAGGCAAGAGACATTAGGGAATTTAGAAGTAAAATAAGCCTCAAAAAGGTCAGAGGTCATCCCACACTCCCTTTCACACAAAAAGTCTGATATTTGATTTTCAATGAAATGCTATGGAAACAAACCCAGCATACTTTTATATCAGGGCCTACTGGATCAAAAACGGTGTATTTGGCCAAGGAAGTGTGTGACCAGCCTCCTCACCTCATCCACAGCCATTTCCCCCTCCCCTCAAGGAATGCTTGAGGGAAAACTTTGTCACAAAACTGCTAAAGGATTGATTTAATATTGATGCTAAATCGTTACTAACAATATTAGAGCATATTTCATTAAATATAATTCTAAAATTCTTAACATGGGAAGTCATGAATGGAAGCAAAGTATAAACAAAATATATAAAAAATGTTTTCAGAATCTCACTATCCAGAGAACCCATAAAATCACTTCAAAAACAGTGAGAACCCCAGAGATAAAAGAGAATTCTTAGCATGGTAACAGCATTTGGTAAATAAATGTAAGCCTTCACCCATCCATGGACTCCTACATCCCCCCTCCTCACCTGCCTCCCATTCACCCCAAGCCAAGTCCCCTCCATTTCCAGCAACTGCCTCCTCCCACCTCTCCTCTCCTCAGGGGCCACCAGGGCTAAGTGACACCAACTCCAAGGAAACCTCAAGCTCTTCTCCAGCCCCGCCCTCCATCTGGGATCAGGATTTCCTCAGCTCACCTGCCCCATTCGCAGCATTAGCTCCCCAGGTTCCTGTGGGGACACTGACAATAACATGGGTACATCACAGGCACCCTTAACTTCTCACAGCGCGAGTGCACACACACACACACACACACACACACACACACATTCTCTCTCACTGTCTCATACACACACGCAAACTCTCTCTCATATACAGAGACACGCACACTCTCTCTTACACACACATGCTTTCACACACACACAAACACACTCTCACACACAAATTATCTCTCATGCACACACACACTCTCTCACACACACATTCTAACACACACTCTCTGTAACACAAACTCTCTTTTACACATATATTCTCTCTTTCATGCACACACTCTCACACATTTTCTCTGTCTCACATATACACTCTCTTACACACACACTCTCACACAATCTCTCTCACACACAGTCTCTCTCTTTCACACACATTCTCTCTCACACACACACAGGTACACACTCTCTCTCACACACAAACTCTTTCTCTCTCTCTCTCTCTCTCTCTCTCTCTCTCTCTCACACACACACACACACACACACCCTCCCTCCCTCCCTCCCGGCCCCCAGCCCAGCACTCACCTCTCCTCTCCACAGTGAAGCTCTTGTCAACCTGGTAGTTGTGTCGGCAGTAGTTGTCCACCTGTCCCCGCTTCTGCTCCAGGAGGTCCTTCTGGCGGTTCCAGTATTCAGCGTCCTGCAGCCCCTGCTCGGTCACCGCGCGGTACTCCCCCACGTCGCTGTCGAATCGCACAGTCTCCTCCCCATTAGTGATGTATCTCTCCAGGAACCGCACCCGCTCCGTCCCGTTGGAGAAATGACACTCACTTAAATGTTGCTCCAGGAAACGTGCTGTGGGGACAGGGACAACCCTCTCACCAGGCGGCCTCTGGGAGGAGACTGACACACAGGGAGCACCTGGGCGGGGGCGGGGATGATGGGTCACCAAGATGGAGGCGGCAGGGCACAAGAAGGATGCCCATAGAGGACAAGACAGGGACACAAGTCATGACCTTATTTGTGCCCCTCATTACCACGACAACTCCGCCCCCGAGGACTTATCACCAGGACGCAGGTGTCATAAGGTGACCAATGTTAGTAAGTTGGGTTAGGTCTTCAATCAGGTCGCATGAGGGCCATAACGCATCACAGCTCAGTATACAAGACACTGATTTCCAGACATCAGGGCCTTGAGCACACGCCTACCCCCCCCCAGTCTTGACCCACTCAGCTCTAGCTTATGGAGTCACCATGAGCTATTAAGTCACCCTTAATAAGTCTGTACTTTGCCTGTTACTTGTGTGTATAGCTCAATTCTTTGTTCAGACACCAAGGACCTGTAACCCAACTGGACACTGTGACAAAAACATCAGGACACCCCTGACTGGTTTCCCCACCCCAGACACTGGGCCTTCTACTTTCATCTGCCTGAGACAGAGGGACCATAGAGAGGTGGGCCGACGGCAGAGAAATTCCTCTGATCCACTCCACTCAGGACCTGGTCCCCCTCAGGTGCAGGGCTGGGGAACAAACAACAGGCAGGAATTGCCCCTCATGGTAACCAGCACCAGCTCCTGGTGGAAATTTCCACCCAAAGACACTCTCTGCTCCCACCTCTCATGCCCACAACTCTCACCCTTTCCTTAAACAAGACCCATCTAGAACATTCTGTTAATTCTCCCTTAGGGCTGAGGCTGTGCCAGGTGATAAACCCAACCTAATTTCCTCTTAAGATCAGGAGCCATCCTGTTAAAAGTTATAAAAGATTCATTTCTGTTTTCTGTAAAATATTAGGATCTCTGTTTGGCCTGGCTGTATTTTGATGTTTTAAAATTGCTTAGAATGCCTGCCCATGCCTTGAACTCACCCATGCCTGGCTTTCCCTGGCCAGATAACAACCCTCTCTGAAAACTTAGTGGTGCCTCATAAATTCTGGCTTTCCCTGACCAGATAACAACCCTTTCTGAAACCCTAATGGTGCCTCATAAATTATGATATTGGGATCTAAATTTACTTCCTAAGTGCTGAACCATTTAGACCATTAACCTACTACCTGCTTTTGTATTATGCTTGTCAAAATCCTGTTATCTGTAAGGTCTCAAGACACCCCCCTTTTACAATTTTCTGTGCTATAAAATTGCGCTCCTAGAGAGCTGGAGGACTGTCTTGTATCCCACGGATTTTGGGAGAGGGAAGTCCCAGCTAGTCAGAATTAAAAGCTTGCTTTAATTTGATTTAAAATTGTAGTCAGTGGTCTTTTCTTTGCCTCTTGGTTTAACACCAGGCCTCTGATGCCCCTAGAATCCAAAGAAGGAAAAACTGACACCCACTCATCACCACAATCACCACTCATATGTTCCTGGGACATCAGTTAGTAAAAATGAGGGACAAAAGACAAACACACAAGAAGTTAGGCAAGAATGAGAAATGTCACAGTATGGGTTCTAGTAACAGAGAACATCAGGAATAACTAAATGACAATAGGAAAATATTCCATGATAGTTTAAACTGATGTGAGCTAGAAGAAGTGTGGAATAGGTATGTGTATGTTTGGGGGAAAGGGAGGAACATTTCAAGTAAAAGGGATACCCTGTGATAAAGCTGAGAGAATTAACTTTTTCAAGAAACAGAAACCATGGGGCACCAAAGCACAGAGGCAGAAAAGGTTAAAGACAGACTGGAGAAGTCACAGGGAGTTGGACACTTGAAATCCTGTGGTGGATGTCAGGGTTTTGGATTTATACTATATAAAGAGGTTTGGGGAGATTACAATCATGATTAAATACAGATCTAAAATCCCTTGTCTGACTTTTCAAGCCCAGAAAGTTCAAGAATCTACATCTTTAAAAATTGTTGATAGCAAATTCACCAGCATCCAGCAGCCAAGGTTCACCATGATGACTGATCTCAACTGGTCTGGTGCCTCTGGGAAATCAGAGTCCTTCACCTTGACTGAAATTGTTCAGTTTGAAATATGTTCAGGAGTCCTCTATCCAAAACAAAGATAAGCTTTCTGCCCCTGGGCAGCACCACACATGTAGCAGGGCCACCCATGAAGTCTGATATGCAAAGTAAGCAACTTACCTTCAAGGAGCCCACATCCTTAGCCCTTAGTCTCAGCCCTTGTTCTCCCTGCCACAAAAGTTAACGTGGGTCCATGCACAAGTCAAGGGGAAAATGACTCAAAATCACACAACTCCACCCTGATTCCATCACTAGTCCAGCACTAGCTCCAAAGGGTGGCTCTTTCTTCCTCTGGAGATGGCCTACTTTACTTGCTTTACTCCAGCACACTCTGGAAATTACCCTCATTCTCCATTGAATGTTTATCTGCTTTCCTGAATAAATTTCTGTGTCTCTGACAGGCACTTGCTGAAATTCTTTTCTCTCATATAAAAGACATATTTTTCTGAGTTGAGGTCCCCTTCTCTGGGGACCCCTTTGGTGATGATATTTCTTTTAATTTTTTACATACATGACAATAGTGGGATGCATTACAATCATAATTATCCATTCACAACACAATGTGTCGTAACTCTGTATATAAAGTATGTTCTTACCAAATTCTGTCATTATACATAAGCTCTCTTATTATTATTATTATTTTGCATTACGATTCTTAATACACCTTTATACAACAATTTATCATATCTCTGATTGTATATAAGGTATGTTGACACCAAATTCACATCTTCATACATGTATTTTGTATAATGATAAGGGTCTCCTTCCATCATCCATGCTATTCCCCTTCTCATTCCCTTTCCCTCCCACCCCTATTCCCTTCCTAGAGGTAATATTCCTCCCTTGCTCTCCCTCCAAACCCCATTTTCAGTCACCCCCTTATATCAGAGAAGACATTCAGCATTGGCTTTTGTTTTTTGGGGAGTGGCTAACTTCACTTAGCATAATCTTCTCTAATGCCATCCATTTCCCTGCAAATGCCATGAATTTATTCTTTTTTATTGCTGAGTAATATTCTAATGTATATAAATGCCACTTTTTTTATCAATTCATCCACTGAAGGGCATCTAGGTTGGCTGCACAGTTTAGCTATTTTGAATTGTGCTGCTATAAATGTTGATGTGGCTGTGTCCCTGTAGTATGCTGTTTTTAAGTCCTTTGGGTATAGACCAAGGAGAGGGTCACCTGAGTCAAATGGTGGTTCCATTCCCAGCTTTCCAAGGAATCTCCATACTTCTTTCCAAATTGGCTGCACCAATTTGCAGTCCCAGCAGCAATGTATGAGTGTACCTTTTTCCCCACATTCTTGTCAGCAGGTTGTTTCTCTTCATAATGGCTGCCCTTCTTACTGGAGTGAGATGGTATCTTAATAAGAGACCCAGAATAGCCAAAGCAATTCTAAGCAGGAAGAGTGAAACAGGTGGTATCATTATACCAGACCTTTAACTATACTATAGAGCAATAGTAACAAAAACAGTATGGTACTGGCACCAATGGTACAGAATAGAGGACACAGAGACTAACCCACAAAATTACAACTACCTTATATTAGACACAGGTGCCAAAAACATGCACTGGAGAAAGGATAGCATCTTCAACCAATGGTGCTGGGAAAACTGGAAATCCATATGAACAAAATAAAATTGAATCCCTATCTCTCACCATGCACAAAAGTCAACTCAAATGGATCAAGGATCTAGGAATTAAACCAGAGACTTTGTGTCTAATAGAAGAAAAAGTAGACCCTAATTTCCATCACCTGGGGCTAGGCCCCAACTTCCTTAATAAGACGCCTATAGCACAGAATTAAAACCAAGAATCAACAAATGGGATGGATTCAAACTAAAAAGATTTTTCTCAGCAAAAGAAATAATACGTGAGGTGAATAAGGAGCCTACATCCTGGGAACAAATTTTTACCCCTCATGCATCAGATAGAAGTCTAATCTTTAGGGTGTATAAAGAGCTCAACAAGATAAGCACCAATAAAACAAATAATCCAATCAATAAATGGGCCAAGTACCTGAACAGACATTTCTCAGAAGAGGATATACAATCAATCAACAAATATATGAAAAAATGCTCATCATGTCTAGTAATCAGAGAAATGCAAATTGAAACTGCTCTAAGATGGTGATGATATTATGAGTCACATGCGTTTCTGAAGTTTTGTTGTGGTGTAAACTAATCAATAAAATGAGTGAGAGAGTAAGTTATATGTTACATATTAGTAAAATAAAAAATATAGTAAAAATATATATAAGATTTCGATAAGTGAGATAAGACAATTATAAAGCAAGAACTGTCATAAACAGGTCTAAGACTCCATTTCGTTGCTTTCTATAAAAATTGTTACAAAAGCTGTCTTTTTTTTAAAGAGAGAGTGAGAGAGGAGAGAGAGAGAGAAAGAGAGAGAGAGAGAGAGAGAGAGAGAGAGAGAGAGAGAGAGAATTTTAATATTTATTTTTTAGTTATCAGCGGGCACAACATCTTTGTTTGTATGTGGTGCTGAGGATCAAACCCGGGCTGCACACATGCCAGGCGAGCGCGCTACCGCTTGAGCCACATCCTCAGCCCCAAAAGCTGTTTTTGAGAAACTAAAATGAAAGCTGTCTTCCTATAAAAATTATTTTCCTATACTTTATACTCCATAGAATGTAATCAACTAAATTATAATAGTGGCCGTGGTGAGCTACATTCTGGGTACATTTATGGGTCTACATGACTTTAAAATAGATTATGGCCCCCACTCAGCTGAAACTCAGGATACAGTTGTCTAACACTTGTTCGGACCCAAGATGTGGTTAAGCTAACTGCTTTTTTTAGCCTCTGTAACTTGCTTGCTTGCATGATACTGAGAAAAACCCCAAGTTAGAATTGTCATCATTAAATTCCCTATGCACAGACCAGGAAATTGCTGATCTCTCATCTAGCATCAATCTTTACTGGTGGGAGACAGTCCCTGGCCAGGTAAATAAAGTTATCTTTTGTTTGAATTAGGACTTAGAGTGTTTTCTGAGGTGGCTCCCCATAAAGGGCTAAGGACACAGGTTCCTTGTCTTCCAGGTGTAGCTACACTGATTAACATTCCTTTCATACTTTTCACCATTACCTTCTCTGTCTGATTTTGCGGGGGGGGGGGGGGGGGGAGGGGGAGCGCACAAATGACCAGACATGATTTGTTGGATCCTCAAAATCAGCCTCTGTCCTGGGACTCCAGTGACAATGTCATATATTTTTAATGTTTCTCTGGGTTGGATTCACTGAAAATTTCAAAAAGTGGTTTAAAAAATGGTGATTAAGAGGAAGTTGAATGAATGGGAGAATCTGAATTGATCAATAGCACAAGAGTCTTATTACAGAAGTCTGAAGCATTTAACAACAAAAAAAATATTCTTGGGATTGTCATCAATATTTATGACTTTTATGGTCTGGATATGAGGTATCCCCCCAAAAGCTCAAGTAAGACAATGCAGAAATGTGCAGAGGTGGAATGATTAGATAATGAAAGATGTAACCCCATTACTGGACTAATCCATTTGAATTTGAATAGAAAAAAGTCAGGACTGTAGAAAGGTAAGGTGAGGCCATAGTAAATAGATCCCTGGGGGTTGTAGCCTGGGACTGTATCTTGCCCATGGCTTCTTCCTGACCCCCTTGCTTCTTGGCTGCCATTAGCTCAGCAGCTTTCCTCCACATGCCCTTCAGCCACAATGTTTCTGACTCACCTCAATCCCAGAGCAATAGATTTGGCCAGTCATGGACTAAGTCTGTGAAACTGTGACCCTCAGACAAACTTTTTCTCCTCTAAATTGTTCTTGTCAAGTAGTTTGGTCCCAGCGACAAAAAACAAACAAACAAAAAACTTACAAACCCAATAACTTATAAGAGCAAGTTAATGAAAGTTATGATATATGATTGGGACCAATAATTCAAAAATACTGAAAATCATTCCATAACATAAAAATATTTTTTTACTCAGTCACAAAAAAGTATAAAATTATGGCATTTGCTGGTCAATGGATGGAAATGGGGAATATTATGTTAAATGAAATAAGCCTATTCGGAAATTCAAAGGTTGAATGTTTTTTCTCATATGTGGTAGATAGAGTTATCTAAAGGAAAGAAGGATAAGATTTCAAAATATATAGAGAAATCAGTAGAGCAGAAGAAGAAAAATCAAAAGGGAGTGAGGATGGATGAGAAAGGGGAGGAAATTTGGAATGAACTCTCAAAAACTCATGTGATGTGTGTGTGTGTGTGTGTGTGTGTGTGTGTGTGTGTATATATATATATATATATATATATATATCACATAAAATTTTACCTTAATATTTATATATGTATAAAAAACAATAAAAATAAATAAAAAGATGAATGAAAGGAAGACCAGTAGTGTAGAGGAAGGAGAATAGCAGGGGCCAAGGAAGGGACAAGGGGGAAGATTAGAACTGAAATCAAATTCAATGCATGTATGATTGAGGGGGTGTAATCCAGTTACTATATGTAACTGTAATATTCCAATTTTAAAAAATTAACAATGAAGTTCTTGAATTTACATTCATTGAATGGATTCAGCAAGAAAGTAATGAATCTCAAAAACTAACTTATTTTAGATTTCTTGTTAGTTTTATGCTGAAACAAGCTAAAAAAACCCAAAAGAACTGAAGTAGAGGCAAGAATTTGCATAATATGTGAGCCTAGATTTTTTTAAAAGCAGCACAATGTAAATGCATGTTTCCAACCTCAGCACTATAGATATTTTGGATCAGAGAATTTGGCAAATGTCCCTATCAGAGAAATCACTGAAGAAAGCCAAATTCAGAATTTCTGAAATAAATCCAGTATTTATTATGCATGATTTTTCAAAAAAAGAAAATATGGATAATTATGCATGTATTTTCTGACTATTCTATAATGATTTTGTATCAGTAGCTTAAATTTGTTCCTGGAAAACTAGACAAATTCCATTGTACAACTCTCCACACACCAGTTGAGATTTCAACTTGTCAAAAGTGAAGTTTGGGGGCTGGGGATGTGGCTCAAGCAGTAGCGCGCTTGCCCGGCACGCCTGTGGCCCGGGTTCGATCCTCAGCACCACATACAAACAAAGATGTTGTATCCGCCAAAAACTAAAAAATAAATATTAAAAAATTCTCTCTCTCTCTCTCTCTCTTTAAAAAAAAGTTGAAGTTTGGGCTATTAATGTTCCCCAGGATGACATCTGTAATGAAATATTTTGACCAAGGAATCATGATTCATGAAGAACAGGTATAAATAGTTGTAAAGTTCTATGCTAAATGCAGTTTAAAGAGGCTTAAAATCCAGAGCTTTCTGAAAGAAGTCAGGATACAGGTTACTATAAAGCCTGTATTAATACAAATACTTTAACAAATGTTTGGCAAAGATTTGAGGCCATGCTCATGTTTGCAAGTGGACTAACCAATGAAGATGGTATAAACCATCACACTGTTAATGAGAAACAAGTCATATGCATTTCAATGTATGATAAAAGTTTATCAGATAAAAATCTAAAAAAGTCAGAAAATGTTGAAATTCTAAAAGTACTAAGTTTTGTCACTGAGGCCCCTGATGGGCACATCTCAATTGGTAGGAACATTGTAGTAGGGACATTGGAAGCACAGGGGGAAAGATCCCAGAAGATGACATGGGAGAACAGAAGATCAGTTACCCAGTATCCTTGAACAATGTGCATTCACCATGGAGCCAGAAACTAGTGTGGCTTCCTCAGAGAGTTTCCCTAGGGAGACACTGCTCAGACCCTGGAGAGAGTGTTTAAATGTTAACCTGGAGAATGCTGCTTCATCTTTTGTGAATCTTATTCATTGAAACTATGAAAAGCCCAACTCAACTTGCTGGTGATGACAGCAACGACCCTGATGGATCTAGTTTTCTGAGGTCCTCCAGCCACCAGATGCAGCAGGTATGGTACTGTTACAGTGCTCCATGCTGCCAGACACCAGATGGATTTGGTCATCACTCTATTCTCCTCCCTAGTATAATAACTATATATTCTACATCACTAGCAGATATTGGCTGTTTCATTAATGACTTTTTGCATTGCCCGTCAGCATTATACACAGGGACCCTCTAAGTGCTTCCTTGCTAATAAATGGACACATCTGTCTGGTTCTCAAGTCCTCTCTCTTCTCTTCAGGCTCTTTGTTCTCCTACTTTAGGTCCAACTGGCCCCCTGAACACGGTCCTCCCCTGAGACCTGCCACTCACAATAGTCATCTCCATCCAGCCTTCCCCTCTGCAGCTCCGACTCTCTTCACACAGACAGTCCAGTTCCCTAACTGAATACTCCACTGACTGCCAAGGTCAAGTCCACAGAACCCAGTGCTCACACCTCTCACATTCTCCCTCACCTGCCGTGGTGTCTCGCCACCACTGGACACTACCTCCTCTTTGGAAAAGTCTCCTGTCTTTGACTTCCATGCAACTCAGCTTTGGTTTTCCTCCAACATCACTGGTCCTCTGTCCCAGTCCCCTTTGATGGTCCTGTTCTTCTTGTTTTCCACACACAATCTCTTTCCCTGTGTAATCTTTTAAGATTTTGTGGAATTTAACACAACATGGTGTCAATTCTGCCAGCAAATATTCCTCCAGTTTTATCTTCACTCTCACTTCTGTCTCTCATGCCCACACTGACTTCTCGACAGTGTCACACATTTTAAAATCATCTGAATCTTAAGTTTAAAAAATGTATTTTTAACCACCTACTTGATGTCCTGACCTCCCTCAGTCTTCCCAGTCTCAATAAATATCACCACCTTCCACCTAGTTATGAAAACAAAATCCTCAGAAAGAAGTGTGATTTTCTACCCCCTCCTTAGTTTAATCTATTAACTACTTATGCAAAACCTCCCCAAAATGTCCATCTTATTTTCATCATCTCTTCATCGTGAGCACACTAAATGAAACCACAAACCTGTCCTCCTTGGAGAATTCTACTGTGCTCTTAAATGGTCTCCTCGACTCCACAAGTGAACCCAATAATCCAATCTCCATATAAAAGTTAGAATTATTTTTAACTTTATACAAATTGACTCTTCTTGTAACTTTCCAGGAGCTTCTGATATCAGTTTAAACAGCATTGAAATTTCTTACCCTTGCTCTTGGCACCTACTTGATTAGGCCCTTGACTTCCCCTTCATCTACCTCATCCTCTGGGACTCCAGGCCACTCCCTCAGTCACTAAATGTCTAATTTAAGCGCAGCACACAGCTTTCCACTTTGGGGCCTATCCTCTCTTGCCTCTCCCTTCTCCCTTAGATCTCCTCCTTACTCTCATCTCCTCATTCGTGTCTCAGCTAAATGCCTCTCTCTCAGAGATTCTTCCTCATACCTAAACTGAAGTTGGGTGGGTCCCCTTTCTCTCTGCTCTCCCACCCTGATGATGTCTTTATATTTTCCCCTGAGTGCCTTTATTATTCTCTGTAATATTTTTGTTCATTAAATGTTTATTGGATTATTGTCTTTCTCTCTGTAATTATATAATTCCAGTAGACTAGAGGCTTTCTGTCTTATCAAATGGAATTTTTGGAGCTGAGAACAAACCCAGGATATAGTACTTAACACAGAAAAGTATCTGTGGCCTATATGAAACTACTGTAGTTCTGGGAATTGATCACTGTGGTATCCTGGAAAATAATAAGAGGTTCAAACATCAACACTCTTGTAGTCTGATGACACATTATATGACTTGTATTTTCTGTGAGAAGTTGAGACAAACTTCCTCTTTTTTGGGGGGAAGGGGGGTACCAGGGATTGAACTCAGGGGCACTCAAACCACTGAGCCACATCCCATCCCTGTTTTGTATTTTATTTAGAGACAGGGTCTCACTGAGTTACTTAGCCACTCGGTGTTGCTGAGGCTGGCTTTGAACTCGTGATCCTCTTGTCTCAGGCTCCAGAGCCACTAGGATTATAGGCCTGCGTCACCACACCTGGCAAACTTCTTCTTTCTCCTCCATATAAAAGCATTTACAGGTAAAGAAAAGGCAATTTTAAGAAAAGGGGAAATTTATATTGTTTTATCTGCTCTGATGAATCTCTTATAGAGCTTAGGAGATGTGAAGTTCAGGGATATTCAGTAATGGTGAGTACATGGGCAAAAAAAGGGGGGGAGAGTGGAGATAGAAAATACCAAACATGACGAATTAAGGGGAAAAAGACACAATGGAGAAATCTATGAGATTTGGATTAAGGCCCCAGTAAGCCAACAACTTCCCTTGACTTGCTTACTGGTTTTCAGCCCCAGGAGATATTAATAGCCTTCACACCCTCACTGTATCCCCAATTATGTTGTAGACTTTGAAGCTCATGAAATTGCTGATAACTGACCATTTTTGACTGGAAAACATAGGTTTTTCATACAATTTTATCCGAACTTTCGATCCCCTATGGGCTCAATCCAGAGAACGTAGGGTACGCAGGAGAAACTGATTGTATAAGAAGATTAAAGCAGATTCATTAAATGAACACTAAACTAGGCCAGGTTTTAAGAAGATGCATTACAAGAAAAAAAAAAGAGGAAGAGGAGGAGGAGGAGGAGGAGGAAGTAGCATTACATATTTTAAGGTACAAAAGAACAGCCCAGAGGTGCTCCTTTTCTATATAGTCATTTCAAGTACAGGGGATCTCTGCCTCAACTGAAGGGTGCAACCACAGCAGGAAGAAGGTCAAGAATACCACCAGACCAGCTGCCCCACAGGGATCCAGGGTCATGAACAGTGCAGTTGAGAGACAAAGAGAAAAGACAGTGGATGACACCTCCTGGAGCATCCTCACCCTTTACAGAGGCAGCAGCTTCACACTTCCTGTGTCTTCCAATTCCTTTTGACTCTTACTGCTATTTTTACTGATATCTTCTAACTGCTTGCGTATTTTAATATTTCATAATTTAAACAAAGAACCAAGTGGCATGTATAAAAGAGACTAGAACTATACATAAAAGTTAGGTTTTTTTAAAAAAAAATCACCTGTTTTTGGCATAATAACATATAAAGGGAACTGCTGAGTGAGAAATCAGTTTAACATTATTTCTAATCCTTCCAAGGCCCCGAGAGAACATGATGTGAGACTGGAGATTTTACTGAAGACAACTTGAAAAGAAATGGTTTACATATGAAGACTTTTCAAACAGGTCTCATAGAAAAGGCTCTAGCTCCATATTTTTGGAAGTCATTTAGAATCCACATGATGAAAATATGTGGCCACTGAAGAAAATGTCACAAGTTTTGAGGGACTTGGCTTGGCAAACTAAGAAAGTAATTCCCTTCCTTCCCCCATCCATGGCCCCTCCATGCCTGAAGAGTGCACTTACGTCTGGTGTCCCTGGCCAAAGCCAGGGGAAGGCTCAGCGCCATCAGCATCATTGTCAAACGTGCCATGCAGGAGCTTCCACGGAGCCACAGACTCACCATGCTGGAGAACAGGAGAGGACTGGGTTAGAGAAAAGCAGATAAGTCTCAAGCAGTGAGAGCTATGTCCCATCTCTACCCAAATCCCAAATAATAAGAATCAAGATATTCATTTCTGTGATGCTAGATTGGGCAGACTTGATGTTGAAGAATCAATTAGCATCAAAGATGAATAGCATCATCAGTTGCTGGTCAGAGATACAGTATGAAGTTCCTCTTTTCAAATTCAGAATTTCCTTGAATTAAAAGGATCATTTGTATTTAATGTTTTAAACCTTGGATCCAGTTGCATCTGAAACATTTTAATTGAGCCATGATAATGACCCAGCTCTGAAGTTGTCAGTGATATATTCACAAGTATGAACCTTTTAGAAGCATTCACCTCACACTTGAAGAAAGATATGTTTGGACAACTGACTGTATGTGTGAAAGTGTTTTGGAGTTAAGTGGGTGGAAGGAAGATAACTAAAATTCAGGAGACTTTGAATCTGGTTCTTATTGAACCATAACTTAATGTAAATCTGAGTAAATTACTTAACCTCTCCCAGTTGAAATGAAGGCATTAAGATCCTTCATGTATTTCCAAGCTGTAAAAGTTGTGCTTCTGTGGAAACCTCATGCAGCAGCGTCCCCTGGTAACTGATGATATTGCAGAATTACAGCTGTTGATTGGAGAGTATGATCTGCACTTCTTTACAGTTAGTGACTCTGATAAGCTAAAGGAAATAGAAAGCTAGTCAATCAGTTAACACGAGTACAAGGGTTTTTCAAGTTTGTGTCCTGATACTGTCATGATTTTAGTGGCATCTAAAGAATACACATAGGCAAGGAGCATGGAGCAGGCCCTCTATGTGGAATGAAGATTTCAAAAGTAACTCTGCAGAGCTCTCAACCTGACAGCATAAGGCCATTGTCCAAATCAAAGTATGCAGAGGCTGACAGGTAAAGTACTCAAAAATCAGCATTTAATACATCTCTGATTTAAAATAATTAATTTTGGGTGGGAAACAGTATTCAATCACTTAATCCTGGTTCCCATTATGATTCCCTCATTTTATTGAGAATATGTCCCTCCACTATTCCCCTTCACTTGATTTACCTAAGGAAAGATATAAGAAAACTTTACTAATACATTATAGAATGTGCAGGAAATAGGACACTATTGAAAAATTATGAATTAGATCATCTGATGCAATCATGTAATTTTACACATATTCATATTTTAAGATAATTATTTACATTATATTAATATAAATGTGCTGTTCTAGATTCAGAATTATCCTAAGGGTCTTTTATACCTCATATCCTTATGAAGGATATCACCCAATCTAGTTTAATAAAACAAGTTCCCCTTTCATACCTATAGATAGAGAGAATATAATGATGGGTATTAGATACCATGTGTAAGAAACTGAGGCTGGTAAATAGTATGCTCCAGATTGATTTGAGTTATGTGTGATTCCAAACCCCACAAACTCAGCCATTACATTATACTACTCACATTTACTTTCTGAGGAGTATAATATCCCTTGTATTAAAATTATTCTTGTCACTTTACTTCATGAATATATTTAATAATAAGACTATCTTAATGAATGACATCATTTTATATAATGAGACAGATACCATGCAGCAATTCCATTTCCATCAAAAGATTCCCCTCATCACCACCATGATCAAAGTTTGCATTGATCTTAGGCAATGACACCCATGGCTCCTGCACAAATCTTCACCTTGTTAAAGATAACAGTACCCTCAACCCCTAAATCTGACCTATTTCTTTCAAATATTATCTCAGACTTCTCAAACATAGTATAGTGCAAATGTGATCAACCCAGAAGAGAATAGAAATGGTATCATGCTTACTTTGGAAAAATATATTTCCATTAAGGTGGGAAGTTCTAAGTTCTTTGCAGAGGTTGCGTAGAATTCACTATGATATTATATACTGCATATGAGAAGAAACTGCATCACCAGATCCTTATATTATTCAGAAACTAATTACAATATATGATAATCTAGGAAAGACACACTAAGGCTCACATTGGTATTATGGTTCACCTTAGGATAAAAGGGATGGCAGAGAAAATAATTCTATATTAAGAATATCCTAAAATGTGGTTAAAGAGAACACTATCAAATCTTTTTAAAAAAACATTTAGTTTTTAGTTGTAGGTGGACACAATACCTTTATTTCATTTTTATGTGGTGCTAAGGATTGAACCCAATGTTTCATGCATGCCAGGCAAGCACTCTACCTCTGAGCCACAGCCCCAGCCCTCAAATATTTTTTAATCCATTCTTTTTAGTTGTACATGACAGTAGAATCCATTTTGATATAATTATACAAGCAGACACAATCAAATCTTGTTCATATAAATTTTACCAACTATTTACATGTCATAGAAGTTTATGTTTAGAAAGAATAAGCAAAAACCTCTATGAACTAAATTCTCTTTGTTGTATACATCTAGGAATAACAAAGATATGTTGTGTTAAATATATATCTCACACATGTCTTCAAAACAAATTATTATAAGGACAGTTCAGGTAAAACAATGTAACTAATGTCACCAAACCATCAATCCTACCAGTGATCTCTGGACTGAACTTCTTCACTGGAAGCAAGAACAGAAGCAGTGCTCTCAACTGCTGTTTTGTGAAGGTGCCTAAGGAGAGCTCCTGAGGAAAAGGTAGTTAAATTGGTTTCTGGAAGAAAGTGACTATCAGAATGAAAGTTCTTCATTTTTTAAACTTTTTTTCTCAAATTACTCTTGAATTTTCATTTGTTTTTTTTTTAATTTTAATTGGCAAATAGTAACTTCATACCTCATGGGATATTCTGTGATGTTTTGACATATGCAGACAAGGAATGGTTAAAACTAACATAAATATCTGCTCACATACTATCTGGAGTAAGCACATCTGAAATCAATTCTTTGCAATTTTGAATATTCAATACATTATTATTAATTAGTTCTCATTCTGCTCAATAAATCTCAAAAACGTATTCTATCTAATTCAAACTTTGTACTCTTTGACCAATGTTTTCCCTACATTCCCTATGTTGATGCATGAAACCATAAGTTCATTTTTTGATTATATGTTATAAATGGTTATATATTATATATAATATACACATTTACAATACAAATATATGTACATAATACATATGTGATGTATACATATATGGAAGCATGTATTATATGTATATGTGTAATTATGTCATATATAATATATGATCATTTATATGTTATATATTATAAATATATTTGTTTTTATGGTTATATAATATAAATAAACAGTCTTGGGGAAAAAATGTGAAATTAGAAGAATGTACTTTTGCTGAACATAAGAAGGCTGATATTGAATGATTGCAATAAACCTTGAAAAAAAATGAACTCTGTAGGTAGGAAATCAGTGAGAGGGAGGAAGAGAAAGAAAGGGGACATACTAGGAATTGAAATGAAGAATATTATGTTAAGTGCCTCTAGGAACCCTACCATCACCTATAACTAGAATGCACCAATTAATAAAAACAAAAAGAAATTAAAAGGACATTTTAAAAGTTTGCTCAGTTGACCACAGTTAGTACAGAATATCTTTTAATTGTTCATATGTTTTCAGAATATTCTCAGAAGTTTTCAGAAGGCAACCACCACTAAGCTGACAACATTAAAATTACTAGCACTTTCTTACATTTACAAGATTTGCCTAGGTAAAATCAAATTGAATTTTACAAAAGGTTTTGCAAGGGTAAGGTTCATACCTCCTTCTATATGACCTATCAAACAAAACAACTCTTACAATATTGTGGAGTAATCTTGAGAAACTTAATACAACTTTCTACCTAATTCAAACTAATTATTGCCAACATCCCTATTTTGATCATATGTTCATTCCATAGTTTACACAGCAACATAAAACAGCAAAATTTTTAGACTAATTCTTTCAATTAGAGATTCTAAAGATGATTTGTGTGCTAAAGTCAGCATCAACAGGTCTGACTGGGGGACTGGTCTGAAAGAAAAATATAAGAGCAAAAGTGCAAGATAATTTTTAAAAATTACCTAAACCATGGCTACATCATTAACTAGAGATAAAAATGCTTTTTGATAATCACAGCAGAAGATAGCATGAGGACTGACAGAAAATTTAGGCTTCTCCATAAGTATTGCTTCTACAATTTCTGAAGCTATAAAAAAACTAAACAAGCATAATAAGAATAATCCTAAGGGCAACTGGATCCTCATGTAGGCAAAAAAATAAAAAATAAATAAAAACAAACAAACAAAAAGCATAGCATTTTCCTCCAGAACAGAAAACAGTAGTCTTTTGTCAAAGTTGCCTTCAGTGTAATTGCTGATACTGAGTGTGATATCATTCGTATTGACCATGGTGTTTTCACCCACAGTTTTATAGCTTTGTGACTTCAGAACCTCACAGACTAACTTGTTGTACTCCCATCTGGGCAATGCACTGGTTTGTGTAACTTGATAAGCTTCCAAAGGTGCCTATAGGAAGAAACCATTAAGTGAGTAGTAAAATTCTAGATGGGTTAAAGAATGATCAAGTAGACCATGAAATATTGGAAGAAATTTGTGGCATGCAGAAATCTTTAGCACAACTCTGGAAAAATCACTGCTATAACACCACCTATGAAGTTGAAATATGAAATCTCTTGGGAAAATGAGAAATATACTTGAGTTCACCACAGTTTTGATAATCAAGGAGTGTTTGAAATATGACTGTACAAATTTTCCTGTGAATGTAGTAAAATTGGGAAAATGCAGGATGAACTTTATGGGGCACAAATTGATCGTCTTCTCTGAATTGGAGCTTCAGATTTAAAATTTATGCCCAGGTAAAAACTCAGAAATATTCTGGAGTTACAATCTGATGCAATTCCCAAAAATTTTCATGAAAATGTTGCTTAAATGATAAACTTCAACCATCCCATGCCCCTATAATCTTTGTGCAGGGTCACATGGAGCTCCTATAGAGACCAGGTACTATTGTTGTGTCCCTTAGGTGCCCTCTAGTTGCCTCTGCATAAGTTCAATGGAAACTAAGCATAAACTTTCCATATACTCTGATCACTAGAATGAAAAATATCCTTGGCATGTACACCATTATCCTATCTAGGTCTGAGTATTATCTCCAAATTCCAAAATTGGTCAATAAGATTGACAATAGAGTAATAATTAAAGGTTACCTACCTATAGAAGCCCTGTGCAAAAAGGAACATTTCATATAAGTGTCTCCAGAATCTGGTCCCAGCTCCTGAGGCACATATGAAGTTGAGAGTTGCCTTTTAGCATCATTTTCAATTTCCCATCCCAAGATGGAGCTCTGGAGATCATATATTTTGATAGTGTTTGTTATAAATGAGCTACAACCCAAAGTAATTTAGTCACAATATGCTGATCTTTTCACAATAGTGGAAGTGACAAATATGAAAATAAATAGTCATTAAAATCAATGTAGTTACCATTAGTCATTATAATGCCATACCCCAAATGAGCCATGAGCCATCCCAGTGTCACAAAAATCTGCTATTGAGATATTCTATAACCAAATGTAATCACTATGTAACGTAGTTACATAATCCCACTGGAAGATACCAGTGGTTAAGAGGTCAATTGTCCCTTTAGTAAAAACTGAAGTTGCATCCACCCAGATGCTAATGTCAGGTATGGAAACAGTTATAATGGTTATGAGCACTGAATATACTGCTTATCTCTTCTGAAAATAGCTTCAAGAACTGCTAAAACACCAATTCACATATTAAAGAAGCTCAAACTATCCCAAGCAGTATAAATAAAAAGGGAAACACAATAGATAAATCCTGATATAGCCATAGAATACCTAAGACAAAAATAATTATCTTAAAAGCAAACATAGGGAAGAAAATGCACTTATTTTCAAAGAATGAAAATTAAACTAAGTACTAACTTCTCACCAGCAATAATGGAAGCCAAAAATAATGCAATGATATTTTCAACAACTCAGAAAGAATAACTGTTCATCTGAAATTTTATACCCAGAAACTGTCTCTTTCAGAATGAGGAAAATGTTTTCAGACGAACAACAATAACAACAACAACAACAACAAAACCCAGATCATTTTCCACTAATGTATTTTTTATTGTTAGTCATTTTAATAAGATTTAATAGTGCATCATAAAACTATACAAGTCATATTCCACTAACAGATTTTAATGAAGTGCCATGACCCACCCGGCATCAACAATGGATCTTGAGTAGGGGTGACTGGATATGGAGGAAAAGCAGAGACAAAGAAAATACAGTGACATTTTCAAGTGAAATTGGGGCCAAGTGGGACACTGCACTCTGATGAAGGAACAGTGACCCAGAACTAGCTCCACAAGTTTATCACATAAGGTCTCAAAATCAGGAAGTTAAAACGATAGAGGCATTGTAAATTGTTCAAGGCTTGTGAGTTATTGAGAGGCTTCTTTGTGCACTAAAAAGTAACAGAGCTAGAAACATTTGTGCAGCTATCCTACTGTTACAGTGCTGAGAACATCCTGCTATTACCCTGCTTCACCCAAGTCCATTGTACTGGAATGTCTGATAACAGTATCAGAGCTGAGTGTCAAAGCTGTTAACATTTTCATCTTTGACAAAGAATGTTTCCCAGGCTTGATTTTTGTTGACCTCACAGGATCAGCCAGTGACCAGGGACTCATTTGCTCTCCCAAGGAAAAAGATTCTCAAGTATGTACCTTATCCAGAAGGAAAGTGACCTCAGATAGAAAGTCTGAGGTGAGAAATTAAGATAAAGTGATAAATAATCAGGATAAATCTTAAATATATTAACTTATAATACAATATAAATAATATCCTGTGGAGTTTCAATATACTATATTATTAAATACACAACAAAAATATATAAATTATGTATATAAAAGATGCTAAGCTTTCTAAGACTCTTGTGCTATTAAAGAGTTGAATAGAGAAGCTGATCTTATTTGGGCCTAAATATGTCATCTTGCCATTTCTAGTAAAGAAGTCACAAACTTGCAAAAGGAAAAAAAGAAGGAATTGCAAATACTTACATCACCCAGCTATAGCATTTCCTGACTGCATTCTACACCTCTTTGGACCATTCCCTGAATGCCATATGTCATCAGAGGAAAAAAAAAACCCAAGCAACTTTAACCAACCTGAATAGCCATTGTCACAGACACTTGCAATTTAAGCTTCCCTTAGTGTTTCATTTTTAAAATTTTATCCAAGTGTCTCTACCCTCAAAAAAAAGCAAGAATAATTATGCATTTTACAAGTTTAATATCCTGTTATATAATTCATAACTGGATCTTTGGAGGATAAAATAGTAGGATGTTGTTAGAAAAACATAAAATATTAAAACATTAACCATGACCAAAAGCTGAAGTTATAAACTCATTAACCATTTAAAGCTCTTTTTGGAGAATTAACTTTCCTTTCATGGTTGATACTACTTCCTCAAATAATATGACCTCCACAACTATACAGATTTTTTTCTCTTTATTAGCAAATAGGACTTTATGAATCTCAGCTAAACAGCTTAATCAGATTATTTTCCTTAAGAAAACAGATTTTCCTCCAAATCCTTTTAGTACTAATTAATGTGATTTACAGCATAGAAACCTAAAGTTACTTGTTTAATTGTGTGGATCTATGAGATTCACAGATCAATGGCAGGGGCCTTGATCCCTGAACTCACTCTGCTAATGCCAGATGAAACATCTTCACTTACTGAGCAGTTGCCCTGAAGCCTGTGAACTCTTTGAAAGAGAATGTCATCATTCTTTCTCATTCCATGCTTTCACTTTCTTCAAATGTCTTGGGAGCATTGGTAAATCAGGTTTATGTTTTCGGCACTAGAAATTGAGAGAAACAAGCAAAATACTTTGGGCTGCAATCCCAGAGGCTGCTGGAAGAATCTGGAGGGAGAGACTAAGCTTATGTAATGAAGAACTTGTTGAAGACAAAGTCAAAAAAGTCTAGGAGAGGGAAGCAACATGGGAAAATAAATATTTTATGTACAATAAAAACAAATGGGATAAAATGAGAAAAACAGCATAAACATCTCTAAGTGTCACAAATTAAAAATGATTTGCTTTTATTATGGAAAAGTCAAACTAAAGGTTTAAATTTCTCTTTACAAAACCGCTGTGACTCAGCACTAAACGATCCCGCTGAAACAACTGGTCGGCCCTTCTGAACCTGTGGAGGTTAATATCAACCGAGCCTTCATAGGCAGTGGCCACAGGATTGAGACGGGGCTTGGGACAACCAGTCAGGACCCACCCGTTGCATTGGTCACCCAGCAAAGGGAACGCACTGTCGCCATTTGCATGGGATACCACCATGGCAGAGAACTGACGTCACCAGAATGCGGCGGAGGAGATAACTTCATTGAAACCAGCCACGACAGGTGTGTAACCCCCCTAGTCCTCCCTCTCCACACAACGGGGAAATCTTAAGGGCCCCTCCCAGCTCTCCTGTGAGCGTGACTGTCAGACTGAGGGAATCAGGAGTGGCGCGGGACCCATGGCGCGGGACCCCGGCTACCACTTCCACCAGGGCTAACAACTGAGGTCTCTTGCACCAGCTAACGGGGGCGTGGCTACCGGAGGGCAAGCAAAATACGCTGAGGGTTCTCAGCCCCAAGCTCCACAACCTTAGGGTCTGAGGGAAGGGCAAGCAGGGAGAGTGTGCCCAGTCGTTCAAGAAAACAGGGCTCCCGTGAGCAGCAGACCTGGCATGTAGCCAGTATTGTGGTGAGCGTAACCAGTGAGCTGGGCCTGGCTGGAGAAAAAGTGGGGAAGTGACTAGACACTCAGGATTGGAGACGTGCCCAGTAGGGGAGGAGGAGCTGCTGCACAATGATTGGTTCCTGCATATAGAGAGGAGAAGCTTGGCACAGTGGGCACAGCTCCACCTGCTGGAAGAGAAGTTAATCAAACTCTAATACTGCATTTATTAAATTTTTTTTATTATTATTTGGGTTTCCTTTTTCATTTTCACTTTTTTTATTTTTTTAAACTTATTTTTATTATTTTTTATTTTTTATTATTTTTCAATTTTTTTCCTTTTTTTCTTTTTTATTTTTTTTCTTTTGTATTTTAATTTCTTTTCAATTTCCTTATTCCCCCTTCCTTGAATTCTACCCATTTACTCTCATTCTCTTTAGTGACTTCTTCCCTTCCCTTCTAATACCTTTCCTCCCAAGCATCAAATAAATTTATAGGAGTAAACAGTAACTCAGCAGTCAAATAGAATAAGAAGTAACATGAGCAGCATGAAAAAGCAAGGAAGAAAAGGAGTACAAACAATGCAGGACAGCCTAAATATTCAGGAGGACCTAGAGGCATCAGAAAAATGGTCAAATAAAGAACTCAAGGAATACCTTAGACAGATGGAATGGAATCTTAAAGAGGATATGAGACAGCAAATTCAAGCAATGAAAGAACACATTGAAAATGTATTACATAAACAGATAAAAGAAGCAAATAAGCATCTTTATCAGGAGATAGAGATTATAAAAAAATCAAACAATAATCCTAGAAAGGAAGGGAACTATAAACCAAATTAAAAACTCAAATGAGAGTATAACTAACAGAGTGGAGCAAGTAGAAGCCAGAACGTCAGATAATGAAGACAAAATATATCATCTTGAAAAGAGTCTAGCCAACTCAGAAAGGCTGGTAAAAAATCACAAGAAAAACATCCAAGAGATATGGGATAACATAAAAAAACCAAACTTAAGAGTCATCGGGATAGAGGAAGGTATAGAGGTTCAAACCAAGGGAATAAGCAACCTGCTGAATGAAATAATTATAGAAAACTTTCCAGAAATAAAAAAGGAAACGGATATACAAATTGTAGAAGCATACAGGACACTGAGCATACAAAATCACAGTAGACCAACGCCAAGACACCTTGTTATGAAGATATCCAATATACAGAACAAAGAGAAAATATTAAAAGCTACAAGAGAAAGGAGGCAGATTACATTCAGGGGTAAACCAATAAGGTTAACAACGGATTTTTCATCACAGACGCTGAAAGCTAGAAGATCCTGGAACAATGTATTTCAAACACTGAAAGACAATGGATGCTAACCAAGAATTCTGTATCCAGCAAAATTAAGCTTCAGGTATGACAACAAAATGAAAATCTTTCATGATAAACAAAAGTTAAAAGAATTTGCAGCCAGAAAACCAGCATTGCAAAGCATCTTGAGCAAAACACTACATGAGGAAGAAATGAAAAACAATAACCAAAACCAACAGTGGGAAGTACCTAAGTAAAGCCAGAGGGTGAGGGGAAAGCTAATCATGGAGAAACAAACCAAATTAAAAAAAAAAAAAAAGATAAAGAATCAAACATGGCTGGAAGTACAAAATATATATCAATAGTAACTCTAAATGTAAATGGCTTAAACTCTCCAATAAAGCGACATAGGCTGGTAACATGGATTAAAAAAACAAATCCAACAATATGCTGCCTCCAGAAGACACATCTGATTGGAAAAGACATACACAGGCTGAAGGTGAAAGGTTGGGAAAAAATATACCACGCACACGGTCCTCATAAGCAAGCAGGGGTGACCATTCTCATATCGAATAAAATCGACTTCAAGACTAAGTTAATCAAAAGGGATAAGGAAGGACATTATATACTGTTAAAAGGAACCATTCACCAACAAGACATAACAATTATCAATATTTATGCACCAAATAATGGTGCTGTGACGTTCATAAAACAAATTCTCCTCAAGTTCAAGAATCAAATAGACCACAACACAATAATTATGAGTGACATCAACACACCTCTCTCACCATTGGACAGATCCTCCAAACAAAAGTTGAATAAAGAAACTATAGAACTCAATATCACAATCAATAACCTAGATTTAACTGACATATATAGAATATATCAACCATCATCAAGTGGAATATACATTTTTCTCAGCAGCACATGGATCCTTCTCAAAAATAGACCATATATTATGCCATAGGGCAACCTTCAGTAAATATAAAGGGGTGGAGTTAATACCATGCATTTTATCTGACCATAATGGAATGAAACTGGAAATCAATGATAAAAGAAGGAAGGAAAAATTCTACATCACATGGAAAATGAACAATATGTTACTGAGTGATCAATGGGTTACAGAAGACATAAAGGAGGGAATCAAAAAATTCTTAGAGATAAATGAAAATACAGACACAACATATTGGAATCTATGGGACACAATGAAAGCAGTTTTAAGAGGGAAATTCATCGCCTGGAGGTGATTACTCAAAAAAAGGAAAAACCAACAAATAAATGAGCTCACACTTCATCTCAAAGCCCTAGAAAAGGAAGAGCAAAACAACAGCAAATGTAGCAGAAGGCAAGAAATAATAAAAATCAGAGCAGAAATCAATGAAATTGAAACAAAAGAAACTATTGAAAAAATTAACAAAACTAAAAGTTGGTTCTTTGAAAAAACATATAAGATTGACAGACCCTTAGCCATGCTAACGAAGAGAAGAAGAGAGAGAACTCAAATTACTAACATACGGGATGAAAAAGGCAATATCACAACAGATGCTACAGAAATACAGAAGACAATTAGAAATTATTTTGAAAACCTATATTCCAATTAAATAGAAGATAGTGAAGACATCGATAAATTCCTTAAGTCATATGATCTGCCCAGACTGAGTCAGGAGGATACACACAATTTGAACAGACCAATATCAGTGGATGAAATAGAAGAAGCTATCAAATGACTACCAACCAAGAAAAGCCCAGGACCAGATGGGTATACAGCAGAGTTTTACAAAACCTTTAAAGAAGAATTAATACCAATACTTTTCAAGTTATTTCAGGAAATAGAAAAAGAGGGAGCACTGCCAAATTCATTCTATGAGGCCAACATCACCCTGATTCTGAAACCAGACAAAGACACCTCAAAGAAAGAAAACTACAGACCAATATCTCTGATGAACCTAGATGCAAAAATCCTCAATAAAATTCTGGCGAATCGGATACAAAGGCACATCAAAAAAATTGTGCACCATGATCAAGTAGGATTCATCCCAGGGATGCAAGGATGGTTCAATATACAGAAATCAATAAATGTTATTCACCACATCAATAGACTTAAAGATAAGAACCGTATGATCATCTTGATAGACGAAGAAAAAGCATTTGACAAAGTACAGCATCACTTTATGTTCAAAACATTAGAAAAAATAGGGATAACAGGAACTTACCTCGACATTGTAAAAGCTATCTATGCTAAGCCTCAGGCTAGCATCATTCTGAATGGAGAAAAATTGAAGGCATTCCCTCTAACATCTGGAACAAGACAGGAATGCCCTCTATCACCACTTCTATTCAATATAGTTCTCAAAACACTGGCCAGAGCACTAGACAGACGAAAGAAATTAAAGGTATAAAAATAGGAAAAGAAGAACTTAAATTATCACTATTTGCAGGTGACATGATTCTATACCTAGAAAACCCAAAAGGGTCTACAAAAAAATTACTAGAACTAATAAATGAATTCAGCAAAGTGGCAGGATATAAAATCAACACGCATAAATAAAAGGCATTTCTGTATATCAGTGACAAAACTTCTGAAACGGAAATGAAGAAAAACACTCCATTCACAATATCCTCAAAAAAAATAAATAAATAAAATACTTGGGAATCAACCTAACAAAAGAGGTGAAAGATTTATACAATGAAAACTACAGAACCCTAAAGAGAGAAATAGAAGAAGATCTTAGAAGATTGAAAAATATACCCTGTTCATGGATAGGCAGAACTAACATCATCAAAATGGCGATATTACCAAAAGTTCTCTATAGGTTTAATGCAATGCCAATCAAAATCCCAATGGCATTTCTTGAAGAAATAGATAAAGCAATCATGAAATTCATATGGAAAAATAAAAGACCCAGAATAGCAAAAGCAATTCTAAGTAGGAAGTGTGAATCAGGTGGTATAGCGATACCAGATTTCAAACTATATTACAGAGCAATATTACAAACAACAGCATGGTACTGGTACCAAAACAGGAGGGTGAACCAATGGTATAGAATAGAGGACACAGAGACTAATCTACAAAGCTACAACTGTCTTATATTTGATAAAGGCGCTAAAAGCATGCAATGGAGGAAGGATAGCATCTTCAACAAATGGTGTTGGGAAAACTGGAAATCCATATGCAACAAAATGAAACTGAATCCCCTTCTCTCGCCATGCACAAAAGTTAACTCAAAGTGGATCAAGGAGCTAGATATCAAATCAGAGACTCTGCGTCTGATAGAAGAAAAAGTTGGCTTCGATCTACATATTGTGGGGTCGGGCTCCAAATTCCTTAATAGAACACCCATAGCACAAGAGTTAATAACAAGAATCAACAAATGGGACTTACTTAAACTAAAAAGTTTTTTTCTCAGCAAGAGAAACAAAAAGAGAGGTAAATAGGGAGCCTACATCATGGGAACAAATTATTACTCTTCACACTTCAGATAGGGCCCTAATATCCAGAGTATACAAAGAACTCAAAAAACTAGACAATAAGATAACAAATAACCCAATCAACAAATGGGCCTAGGACCTGAACAAACACTTCTCAGAGGAGGACATACAATCAATCAACAAGTACATGAAAAAATGCTCACCATCTCTAGCAGTCAGAGAAATGCAAATCAAAACCACCGTAAGATACCATCTCACTCCAGTAAGATTGGCAGCCATTATGAAGTCAAACAACAACAAGTGCTGGCGAGGATGTGGGGAAAAGGGTACTCTTGTACATTGCTGGTGGGACTGCAAACTGGTGTGGCCAATTTGGAAAGCAGTATGGAGATTCCTGGGAAAGCTGGGAATGGAACCACCATTTGACCCAGATATTCCCCTTCTCGGACTATTCCCCGAAGACCTTAAAAGAGCATACTACAGGGATACTGCCACATCAATGTTCATAGCAGCACAATTCACAATTTCTAGACTGTGGAACCAACCCAGATGCCCTTCAATAGATGAATGGATAAAAAAAAAAATGTGGCATTTATACACCATGGAGTATTACGCAACACTAAAAAATGACAAAATCATGGAATTTGCAGGGAAATGGATGGCACTAGAGCAGATTATGCTTAGTGAAGCTAGCCAATCCCTAAAAATCAAATACCAAATGTCTTCTTTGATATAATGAGAGCAACTAAGAACAGAGCAGGGAGGAAGAGCAGGAAGAAAAGATTAACATTAAACAGAGACATGAGGTGGGAGGGAAAGGGAGAGAAAAGGGAAATTGCATGGAAATGGAGGGAGACCCTCATTGTTATACAAAATTACATATAAGAGGTTGTGAGGGGAATGGAAAATAAACAAGGAGAGAAATGAACTGCAGTAGATGGGATAGAGAGATGATGGGAGGGGAGGGGAGGCGTGATAGTAGAGGATAGGAAAGGTAGCAGAATACAACAGTTACTAATAGGGCATTATGTAAAAATGTGGATGTGTAACCGATGTTATTCTGCAATCTGTATTTGGGATAAAAATGGGAGTGTATAACCCACTTGAGTCTAATGTATGAAATATGATATGTCAAGAGCTTTGTAATGTTTTGAACAACCAGTAAAAAAAACACAAAAAACACAAAAAAAAACAAAAATGGAATAGAAAGTTATTTGAAGAGTTGTTATAAAGATGAAATGAGATAATTGGAAAATGTTTAACCAGGACCTGCAACTATTGATTTCACTTTTCAGCATTGGCTCTGCACTTCCTTCTGGTAGCCAGCAGGTGGGAGATGATCCTCTATCAATCTCTCTTTTCTTTCAGACTTCTTACTAACAAGATTTAATTTTCTACCAGTAATGAGATACTAGCATCATAACAGTTTGCCTTCCATTTAATTCTGGATAGGGGTTTTCCAACTATTCTTCAAAAGGAACAAACTGATTTTAGTACTCCACAGCCATCCAAATCATGCTTGAAAATGAAGAGGAGTTTTGGCACTCACATACCCATATCCTGTTCCTTCCCACAAACTCCAGATATTAGCTCTTCCTCTCACTGCATAATTCATAACCCACCCCTACTCCACGTTCTCACAAGCTTGAAACCAGACATGCTGAGGTTATTGTAACACTGTTATTTGCTGGAAATGATTAAATGACTTCACCTGTTGATTGTGTAGAAAGGAAATGGCCAGATCACAGAGATGTTCATAAAATGCCTTTGCTCAGAAAACTGACCTGCTTCAGTCTGAAGCAAAGAGCAGGGCCCAGGATAGAGAAATAAGCTGAGGATTAAGGATTAAATCAACTCATCCAATAATGGTACTTTGCATGAGTTTGAAAGGGTACAAGGCTTTCAGTACTACCAGACTTACCAGTAGGTCACTATTACCCCTACCTCCAGTCTTGATGCTCTTCCTATACCTATGTGACACCTGTAATAGCTTCCCATTATTGTTGTAGATGCTCTGTCAAAGGAACCGCTGAGCTAGAGTTAGTCCAGCTTTTCATTATTGTAATGAAATGCCTGACACAGGCTACTCAGGGAAAAAGGAGGTTTATTTAGCTCACATTTTTGGAGAATCAAAGGCACGGTGCTATTATTGCCTCAATTCTGGTCAAGTCCCCATAGCAGTTAGCAGGTGATGGATGGCAGTGATGGGAACCCATGTCAAGGCTAATGGTAACTTCTCAAGCCAGGAATCAGAAAGAGAGAGAGAAGGGTAGGTGGGCCAGGATTGCTCCTTTTTTAACAACTTCTCACAGAGGAGCCACATGAAAATCACTAATGGTCACAAAAACTACCTCCAGTCACCAATGTCCTAAAGATTTTCCACTAGGCCCCACCTCTTGAGGGTTCCATAACACCTTTCAACACCACTACCCTGGGGATCAAGGCTCCAGTCACACTGGACAGCTGGGGGATACTCAAATTATAGCAACACTGTGTTGCCAAGAGTTGATTTTGCTGTTTTATGTTTGCATATTTCGGTTCAAAACCTTCCTACAGAAGTCATTGCTCTGCCAGATTCTCAGCCTGTGACACAGCAGGCCCTCCCTACACGTCTTCCCTGTCTCACACAATTCCACAGTGTGCAGGCTCACATCTGAAAGGAAAGTGACCACAACACTTAGAGCAACCAAAAGATCTTTATTGCAGCAGTGCAACAAAGAGAAAAGAAAGAAGGAAAGAGGGAGAAAGAGAGAGAAAATAGAAGAGATAAAGAGGGAGACAGCAAGAGCAAGAGACAGAGAGCGCACGCAAGAAAGATAAAGAGCAAGAGAGAGAGCGAGAGAGAGGGAGCAAGAGAGAGGGGGCCCTGGCAGGAGGGAGTTTTATAGCCCAAATCTAATGGGGCCTCTGGGTCCGCAAGCTGCCTTGTTGGCCCAAGGGGGGGTTAAGTGTTCAGCCTTGAGCAGGGTTGAATGTTCAGCCTTGAGCAGGGTTGAATGTTCAGACTTGAAGCAAACAGGTGATAAAGGACCAGATAGAGGGGGGTTTGAGTGTGTGGGCTATCTTGCAGCCAACAACTGTTCAGCCTGCCCTGCAGACAACACAGTTCAGCCTGCTCTGCACCCAACAGCATCCATCAATCTGGGCATCTTAGACTAAGCCACCTCACCATCCCTCCTGAGCTGCTCTTGCTCATGTGGTTCCTGCTGGTTCCTTTCCTTCTGCTCTGCCTTTGAATAATGTCTTCCTCTTTTCTGCTTCAAGTCTCACTTCCTCAAATAAATGAGCAACATTTTCAAGTTTTCTCTAAAGATTTCAATCTAGATGAATATACTCTTCCCCTCCTTTTCTTAAACTTTGTTACTTTTAAATGATGCCATTTGTATTTTCATTGTAATTTTTGTGTGTGTATAATGCTGAGGATTGAACCCAGGCCCTGGTACAAGCAAGGCAAGCACTCTACCACTGAGTTATATTCCCCTTGTTGTAATTTATAAATGTCTATATGTTTATTTAATGCATTATTCATTAAGTCAACAACTATTAACTATTCAATTTTGTAAACCAGCCATTTTTCCTAGGAACTGAGGAGAGATTAGTACACAAAGAATATAAAATCTCTGATGTACAGACTTTATGCCTTGTGCATATTTCTTTACTTCCTAGTGGGTATTGATATTATGAGGTCTATTCATGCTGTATTCTCTGCCTCTGGCATGCTTTTTAGAACACAGTTGGTGTTTGGTAAGCATTTGCTCTGTGAATTTCATCTGTTATACCCCATGCTTCTGTAGTCCTCAAGGCTATTAATATAATGCTTGGCATTCACATGTGATCAGTGAAGATTTGCTGAATTGAATATTTTCCATTTGCTAATTGAAAATATTGCTTCAGAAGAAGACTAAGATTGACATGAAGGTCAATTTTCCCTTACTGACTTTGAAAGTGATGATTAGAGAAATAACTTCTGTCATACCACTGTCCCTCCTCTCCTTTGTATTCGCTTCCTAAAGAAGATGATGGATGTCTGTCACTTTGTGAAGCCCGACTTATTCTAAGTTGATGTCAATTTATTCTAAAGGGATAAAATATGACTTAAAATACAAGAAGGAGCAGATTAGGGACCATAAAGACAGGAACTGGAACTGTATACCAGACCTACCAGCCCAGTTAAGTCCTCACTCCTTCCTCTCCTTCAATTTCAATAAATATTCATCAATGTATGTGCTGCTCTTTCCCAAATTTGCCTGCTCTTTCCCCTTCCGTGACTTTCAAAGAATCTGAGGGTGTGGTAATTTGTCATTTTTATTTCTGTTTTTTTCCTTGCCCAAAATATCAGAGCTCAGCTAGTGAGATGTTCCTGGCATCTGTGTGATAGGCTCATTTTTGGTCCTCATCAGAAACTTTGTAATATATTCCATGACACTCACTGGCATGTGCAATAATTTTTACTGTAATATTGTGCTGATTAAATTTTTTCTTTGTTGTTAGTGAATTTTGGATTCTGTTTTAAAAAATCTTTTTCTATTTCAAGATCATTAAGATATTCTCTAATATTGTCTTCTAGAAGTTTTATTGTATTGATTTTTATGCATAGATACACAATTCTACTAGATTTAATTTTGTATATGATATGAGATATCCAAACTGATCCAGCAGAATTGATTGACACACCCATCCTTTCCTGAAAAAACAATCACAAAAGGAAACACCCTGTATGATTCAACATATGTAACATTGCTAAGCAGGGTTAGAGTAAAGATTAGGCAGGGAAGGTATCCTGAGAAAAGGGGAAGTGATTGCTATTAAGGTCTGGACACTGGGTTATCTTAGTGAGAAGGGACAGAAGCATGGACAGGAGGAGATTGTGAGGGCTTCTGCCTTACTGTAGGCTGTACTGAACCTGGCTGGTGTTTCCATGGATGTTGATATTATAATAGTTGAGCTTACATTTATACTTTATATGGTTTTCTACCTGTGTGTTGTTCTAATGTATAGTGTTAAATATGAAATATTTCATTTCCTGAACATAGCCTCATAATCAATATTTATTGAGTACCACTGAATACTCAGTGTTACTGAGTGAGCAGTGTTTTTTGGTGTGCCAGGGAAGCAGAAGATGACTGAAATGCATGATACCTACACCCACTACAGGGCTATGAACAGAATTAAATGAGATAAGGTATTTGGAAGTATACAACTCAGTTCCTGGTACAAAATAAGGGGAAACTCATTATTTGATGTTCCCTTCATGTGTCTTAGCATAAACCCATGGCAGTCAGAGTTGGGATACCAGAGCTCTTTCAGAGTCCCCATCTGTACTGTAGGAAGAATAACAGGGAGATGCCAGCTTCACACCTTTTTATTTGTCCTTTTAATATGAGCCAGGACTTCCCACACAAGTGTGAAAACCCAGGTACCAGGTCTCCACCACTCTAAATGCCCAGCTCCTCCAACCCCTCACTCCACATTTTTCATTACTCTGCAAATACTCTTTTCTCATGAACCTCCTAATTTATTTTACTAAGGAAGTTTCCAGCCATTTTTTTTTAAATCAGCAATTAACTTAGTCATTCTCTTCTATTCTAACTTCTCTCCAAATCTTTACAAAAGCCTGGCTGGTCAGATGTATCTGCTAGAGATAAGTGATGCTGCCTCGCTCTCCATACCCATTGGCTATAGAAAAAAAATCATCTGAGGAGCAATGGGGATTCCCAGTAAATCTCTTCCTCTTTTTCTCACCGAAGACTCTCACCCAGAAGGAAAGAAATAACATAGAGACTGATAGAAGGATTGATCCCCTGGGTGCTACCTCCCAAAGGAAGAAATTACATTCCTTCTAAAAGACCTCCATTCCTCCCTCATTTGTGGAATACCAGTTTCTAAAGCACATTTTAGAGCCCAAGGGAGCATGGCATTCCTCCCAGACATTCCTGTGTTCGCCATATTGATCTCTGTGTCTAATCCTTCAAAACTGAATTGTGAAAATATTTTTTCTGCTACTATTCCAATCTTTCTGAAAGATGCAAATTCTTGGACACATTTTCAGTGCGTTTCCTAATGTACTCCAACTCTGAACATCCAATCAGATCTCCCAGCATTATTTAAGGAGGAATTTTAAATCCAGTCAATCAGATTCCTCTCTATTCACTACCTCCTCACCTTCCACCTCGTACAGGTTTTTCATTCCTATTTCTGCTCTCCAGCTAGTCTCTAATCAACCTGAAACATAAACCTTCCCCCACATTCTGAATATAACCTCCCCTGGAACTTACATCTTTATAAATAGTTCTTACTGTAAATATAGAGGTATAATTAATTTTAACCATTTTTTTTTACTTGAAAGTTAATGAAAACAATTTGTATTTTTCATAGATGTCTTGATTATAGATCTGTGACATTATTATATATTCTTTTTCTATGTCTATATTTACTATAGAACTTCGTTTCTTTGAAAGTAAGACCTAAATCATATTTATCTTTGCATCCCCAGAATTAGAAAAATCCTTTGCATATAGACAGCACTCAATAAGCTTCTTGTGAGTTGACTATCCAAACTAGACTGCATATGTGTGTATGCATACATGGGCTAAATCCTTAGTTAAAGTCACTGAATGGTGAGTGTGGTCAACACACTGCAGCAGAAGACAAGAAAAATAGATAACAAGAATATTTTTCTTACTACGTGCATTTAGATATAGAAAATATATGAAAGAAGGATAGTATCTTCCATTCACAAAACTCTCTTTTCATCAAATTACTGCTTAACATAACTTCCTATGTGACTCCAACAACAACTTCTCCTCTTACATAGAAAAAGGTAACTTATTCCCTCTAGAAAATGGAAGGATCGACTGACTAGTGACCAAGAGGGTTATTTCACAGAATCGTGTCTCACATAACACCCAATTGTCATAATTCAATGATCACTGGCAGAAGATCTGGACTGGTTCTTTAGGTTTTCAGGAGATTATTTATACTGTTCCCCACTTCTCATATATCCACAAACTGTCCATTCAGAGCTGGACCCTGATATCTCATAGAATTACCTCTACCAGATCCTCTGGAGATCCACCTCTCATTTCCTCATTTCCCAGACCCTACCCACTGAGGAGAGGCTGGCATCAGCCCTGTGCTCAGTTAGGGACTCCTGTCCAGAGTTTTCCTAGAATATCCTGTGGGAATTTGTCACTTAGCCCCAATATTTTCCCATTATTTGGTGTCTCTATTCAATACTGCTGCTGAGACATAGTTTCTACCTCTGACAAGACTTTAGTAGTTCTAGCCCAGAGCTCCATTTTAGTTAATTCTCTGTATCTTCTTGTTCATTTATGACTCACATATGCTATGTCCCATGAACCATGTGTTTGTCGCAGAGCACAATGTTCAACTTTCTCCCAGGTTCTGCTTTGGCTTCCCAACATCTGCTATAATCACAGAAATGTTTCCTCCTCATTGCCCTTTTCTGTATGCTCCTCATTTTTACTCTTCCAATATCTACAAAAATATTCTCAGTTCTCTTGAGGTCTTATATTTTTTTTTAAAAGTACACTTTTAACTTACTTATGTAGTTATCTATAACTATATATAAATATATATATATAATATATATATATATGAATTTATGTATATGTTTACTTATTTATGCATGATTAGGGATAAATGTGAGAATAGCTCTGTCCCCTAACCCTACTTTTCTATTTGGTAACAATATAGATGAGACCTCTGCACTGGAGTGGGAGTCAGTGAAAGGAGAGTGGATCAGCACAGCTGGTGGATAGACACAGGCTCAGAAAACATCCAATTTTCATTCTACATCCTCCATTTCTGCTTTTGGTACATGTCTCACCTCAACTATATCTCAAGAAGTTATTTGAAAGTTTATTCTGATTCTCTCCTACGTTTTATAAAAATTAATTTTATTTCATTATTTTAACAAAATATAATTGCATATAATGATGAAGTACAAAGTGATGTTGTGATAGATGTATGCAGGTGGAGTGACTGGACCAAGCTAATTAACATATCTATTACTTTAAATACTTATCATTATTCATCTGTGCTATCTGCAATTTTGTATCATTTGGCCAAGATCTCCCTATTCACCTTAACTCATTCCTCTGATAATTACTATTCTACTCTCTGCATCTATAAGTTTGGTTGTTTTAGATTCCACATATAAAAGAAAACATGCAGTATTTGTCTTATTTCACTTAGAAATGCCTGACTTATTTCACTTACAATAATGACCTTCAGGTTCATCCATGCGTTGCAAATGACAGAGGTTCATTCTAAGGCTGAAGAATATTCCAGTGTGTGTGTGTGTGTGTGTGTGTGTGTGTGTGTGTGTGTGTATCACAGTTTCTTTATCTATTCATCTACAGATGGACACTTAGGCTGATTCTACAATTATTTATGGTTATCATAAATAATGCTGCAATGAACATGGGAGCATAGAAATCTCTTCAACATCTGATTTCAAGTTTTTAGGATTATACACCTAGAAATGAGGTTGTTGGACTGTATTATAGCTCTATTTTTAGTTTTTGAAGACTCTTCATATAGTTTTCCATTAGGGCTGTATCAGTTTATATTCCCACCAATAGTATGCATTGGGTTCCCTTATCTCCATATCCTCTCCAGCACTTTTCCCTCCCTCCCTCCCTTCCTTTCTTCTTTCTCTTTCTTCATAATAGGGATTGAACCCAGGGAAAACACTTCCTCCTATTCCATAGGTTGACTCTGTACTTTGTTAATTTTTCCTTTACTATATAGAAACTTTTTACTTTGATGTAATCTCTTTAATTATTTTTGTTTTTGTTGCCTGAGGTTTCTGGATCAAATCCAAAAAAATCATTGAGTGGAGCAGTATCAAGTACCCTTATATTTCCCTTTAGCATTTTTAAAATTCCAAGTTTTATGTTTAAGTCTTTAATCCATTCTTCATTGATTTTTATATATGGGTGAGATAAGGGTTTAGTTTCATTCTTCTGCATGCAGCTATTCTATTTTCCTAAGACTTTTATTGAAAAGACTGTCCCTCTTCCCTTGGCAACTTTGTTGAAAATCAACTGGTCATGAATGAATGAGTTCATTTTTGGGATCTCTATTCTGTTTCTTTGTTAGATATGTTTGTTTTTATGACAATAGTATGCTGTTCCAATTACAATAGTTTTGTAATGCATTTTGAAGCCAATGTGATACTTCTAGTTTTGTTCTTTTTTGCTTAAGATTGCTATGGCTAGAAAGGGTTTTTTTTTTTTGTGTGTGTGTGTGTGTGTGTGAATGTGTGTAATTCTATAAGAATTTTAGGATTTCTTCCTATTTCTGTGAAAAATGAATTGAAATTGGATACAGATGGCACTGAGTCTCTAGGTTGCTTTGAGTATTATGGACCTTTTAATAATATTGATTCTTGAAATCCATGAACATGAAATATCTTTCCATTTATTTTTGTATTTTTTAAAATAGTATTTTAATTGTAGATGGACACAATATCTTTATTTTATTTATCTATTTTTATATGGTGCTGAGGATCGAACCCAGGGCCTTGCACCTTGCACGTGCTGGGCAAGCGCTCTGCCACTGAGCCACAACCCCAGCCCCACTGGTGTATTTTTCAGTGTCTCTTATCAATATTTTGTGGTTTTCAATGTTAAGATCTCTCATTTCTTTGGTCAAATGTATTCCTAAGTACTTTATTTTATTTTTTGTAGCCATTGTAAATGATATTGCTTTCTTGATTTCTTTTTCAAATAATATGCTGTCAGTATATAGAAATGCTATTTATTTTTGTGTTTTGATTTGTATCCTGAAACTTTACTGTATTCATTTATTAGTTCTAAATTATTTAAAGTGTTTATGTAATAAACATTTCATAACACACATAAATTGCATCCAAGATAGGTCATATATTAAGCCACAAAACAAGTCTGAACAAATTTTAATGTGCCTAATACCAATTTTGGCATTAGGCATTATATCCCACAGCAGACCTCCAGAACTTATAAATAAAATGAAAAGGAAACATTCAGAATTGTAAAAAACATATGTGATAAGGACTCAATTTTCTAACTATATAAGGAATTCTTAGAACTTAGGAGCAGAAAAGAAATAAAAAAATAAAACAAACAAAAAAAAACAAACAAAACAAAACCAAAACAGAACAACCACCACTAACCAAACAAAATCCTGATTTAAGCATAGGCAACAGACTTGAACAGATAGAAGACGACATTAAGATTAAATATTTGTATCCTTCCCAAAATTCATGTTAAATCCTACCCCAGTATGATGGTATTAGGAAGTAGGGCCTTTAAGAAGTGCTTAGGTCATGAGGCTGGAGTCCTCATGCATAGGATTAGTGCCCTGAGAATCCTAGAGAGCTCACTCAACTTTTCTATTGTGTGTGGTCCCTTACCAGACATGAAATGTGTGAGAGCCTTAATCTTTGACTTCCTAGACTCTCAAACTGTGAGAAATCAATTTTTGTTGTGTAAGCAATTCATTTGATGGTATTTGTCATAGCAGCCTCAATGACCTAAGAAAAACAATACAAATGACCAACAGGTATATAAAAAGATGCTCAACATCATTAATTAGCAGAGGAATATATTCAAGACTATAATTTGATATCATTTTATATCTAGTGTGGCTATATTTAAAAAATGTATTAGCATGGTTATGGAGAAATCAAAACTGTTTTACACTGTTGTTAGGAATATTAAATGGCACAACAGCTGTAGAAAACACTTCCGGCAGAAGTGTTGTAAACAATTGAAGTCTTCATCAACAAGTGAATGGATTATGAAAAGTGTGATACTTACATATAGTAGAACATTATTCAGTCTTTTGGAAAAAACGAAAATCTTGCCATTTTGTGACAAATTGATGAATATGGGGGAATTTAGAGGTGAAATCGTACATTTATTTTTTTGTCATATAATCTCTTATTTATTTTACGATGTACATTTTGGGAAGGCTTTTTTTTTTCTTACTGAGTTTCTCTATTTTTACTTAGAACAAGATTTAATTGATTTTATTCACTGGGATGAAAGACCAAATAGTTTACTGTATTTAATTTTATGGTTGTTTATTTTTAAAATTAGAGAATATAACACTAAATATATATCATTTTATAGAGAAAACATAACCTCCCCTGTAGGAAAACAGATTAGAAGAAGAATTTTCTTATTTCTAGATACTTAATGCTATCAAGGTTCATAAACTTTGTGAATAGGAATTTAATTCATCTGTTAATAAATTAATCTCAGACATATAAAACCCAATATTTATTGTGTTTTAAATTTATATATCATATTGAATGTTTGGCTTTGTATTACTTTAAAGTGTGTACCAACATACATGCAATGTGATACCAAAATTAACTTACTGTATTGTATGAATTTCATTAGGAAAGAAAATTATCACATTACCTCAGCCTTGGATAAATAGATCATTCTATGAAATGTCTCCTCTGAATTACATTTTCATTTCACATGCTAATCTTTCATCAAGGGATAATAAAAGATGAGGCAATTTTTAAGTATTTGTATTACATCTAGAAAACAATTTGTCATTCTTCCACATTTATGTATTATTCATTCAGACCAATGAAAAATTTAAATTACTGTCATAAAAATTAAATACCTCTTGAAGAACTAACATGTTTCTCTTGATAAGAGGAAATTAATAATCCATCATACTTTCCTATTTTATTTGATCCCCAGACTTTTCAGAACTAAAAGTAAAGTTTACACTATTTTTGGTTTCATTATGTCTATAGTTGTTAAATCATAAAATCAATACATGTTCACTGTAACATTTTTTTTTTTTGGTGCCAGAGATTGAACCCAGGGACATTTAACCACTGAGCTACATCCCCAACCCTTTTTATTTTTATTTTTATTTTTTTTGAGACAGGATCTCATCAAGTTACTGAGGGCCTCACTAAGTTGCTGAGGTTCCTTGCAATAATTTAAGCACATCAGGAATGTACAGTTTCTAATCAGCAAGCATGGCTATTAGAAGGAGAGAGTATCCTTTCAGATATTACATACAATGCACCTAAAGCCCCTCCATCCAGCAGAAGTGTTGTAAAGAGAAATTTATTTATTTTATTTTTTTTATTATTAGTTGCTCAAAACATTACAAAGCTCTTGACATATCATATTTCATACATTTGATTCAAGCAGATTATGAACTCCCATTTTTACCCTGTATACATATTGCAGATTCACATCGGTTACACATCCACTTTTTTACATACTGCCATACTAGGGTCTGTTGTATTCTGCTGCCCTTCCTATCCTCTACTATCTCCCCTCCCCTCCCCTCCCCTCCCCTTACCTCACCTGCCATCTTCTCTCTCTACCCCATTTACTGTAATTCATTTCTCTCTCTTGTTTTTTTCCCCTTTCCCCTCACTTTCTCTTATATGTAATTTTGTATAACAATAAGGGTCTCCCTCCATTTCCATGCAATTTCCCTTTTCTCTCCCTTTCCGTCCCACCTCATGTCTCTGTTTAATGTTAATCTTTTCTTCCTGCTCTTCCTCCCTGCTCTGTTCTTAGTTGCTCTCATTATATCAAAGAAGACATTTGGTATTTGATTTTTAGGAATTGGCTAGCTTCACTAAGCATAATCTGCTCTAGTGCCATCCATTTCCCTGCAAATTCCATGATTTTGTCATTTTTTAGTGCTGCGTAATACTCCATGGTGTATAAATGCCACATTTTTTTTTATCCATTCATCTATTGAAGGGCATCTGGGTTGGTTCCACAGTCTAGCTATTGTGAATTGTGCTGCTATGAACATCGATGTGGCAGTATCCCTGCAGTACGCTCTTTTAAGTCCTTCAGGGAATAGTCCAAGAAGGGCAATGGCTGGGTCAAATGGTGGTTTCATTCCCAGCTTTCCCAGGAATCTCCATACTGCTTTCCAAATTGGCCGCACCAATTTGCAGTCCCACCAGCAATGTACAAGAGTACCCTTTTCCCCACATCGTCGCCAGCACTTGTTGTTGTTTGACTTCCTAATGGCTGCCAATCTCACTGGAGTGAGATGGTATCTTAGGGTGGTTTTAATTTGCATTTCTCTGACTGCTAGAAGTGGTGAGCATTTTTTCATGTACTTGTTGATTGATTGTATGTCCTCCTCTGAGAAGTGTCTGTTCAGGACCTTGGCCCATTTGTTGATTGGGTTATTTGTTTTCTTATTGTTTAATTTTTTGAGTTCTTGGTATACTCTGGATATTAGGGGTCTACCTGAAGTGTGAGGAGTAAAAATTTGTTCCCATGATGTAGGCTCCCTATTTACCTCTCTTATTGTTTCTCTTGCTGAGTAAAAACTTTTTAGTTTAAGTAAGTCCCATTTGTTGATTCTTGTTATTAACTCTTGTGCTATGGGTGTCCTATTAAGGAATTTGGAGCTCGACCCCACAATATGTAGATCGGAGCCAACTTTTTCTTCTATCAGATGCAGAGTCTCTGATTTGATATCAAGCTGCTTGATCCACTTTGAGTTAACTTTTGTGCATGGCGAGAGAAGGGGATTCAGTTTCATTTTGTTGCATATGGATTTCCAGTTTTTCCAGCACCATTTGTTGAAGATGCTATCCTTCCTCCATTGCATGCTTTTAGCCCCTTTATCAAATATGCGATAGTTAAAACTTTGAGGATTAGTCTCTGTGCCCTCTATTCTGTACCATTGGTCCACCCGCCTGTTTTGGTACAGTACCATGCTGTTTTTGTTATGATTGCTCTGTAATATAGTTTGAAATCTGGTATCAATATGCCGCCTGATTCACACTTCCTGCTTAGAGTTGCTTTTGCTATTCTAAGTCTTTTATTTTTCCATATGAATTTCATGATTGCTTTATCTATTTCTACAAGAAATGCCATTGGGATTTTGATTGGCATTGCATTAAACCTATAGAGAACTTTTGGTAATATCGCCATTTTGATGATGTTAGTTCTACTTATCCATAAACAGGGTGTATTTTCCATCTTCAAATATCTTCTTCTATTTCTCTCTTTAGGGCTCCGTAGTTTTCATTGTATAAATCTTTCACCTCTTTTGTTAGGTTGATTCCCAAGTTTTTTTTTTTTTTTTTTTGAGGATATTGTGAATGGGGTGTTTTTCCTCATTTCTGTTTCAGAAGTTTTGTGGCTGATATACAGAAATGCCTTTGATTTATGCATGTTGATTTTATATCCTGCCACTTTGCTGAATTCATTTATTAGTTCTAGTAGTTTCTTTGTAGACCCTTTTGGGTCTTCTAGGTATAGAATCATGTCGTCTGCAAATAGTGATAATTTAAGTTCTTCATTTCCTATTTTTATGCCTTTAATTTTTTCGTCTGTATAATTGCTCTGGTCAGTGTTTCAAGTACTATATTGAATAGAAGTGGAGATAGAGGGCATCCCTGTCTTGTTCCAGATTTTAGAGGGAATGCGTTCAATTTTTCTCCATTTAGAATGATGCTAGCCTGAGGCTTAGCATAGATAGCTTTTACAATGTTGAGGTAAGTTCCTGTTATCCCTAGTTTTTCTAATGTTTGAACATAAAGGGATGCTGTACTTTGTCGAATGCTTTTTCTGCATCTATCGAGATGATCATATGGTTCTTAGCTTTAAGTCTATTGATGTGGTGAATAACATTTATTGATTTCCGTATATTGAAGCATCCTTGCATCCCATGGATGAATCCTACTTGATCATGGTGCACAATTTTTTTGTTGTGTTTTTGTATCTGATTCGCCAGAATTTTATTGAGAATTTTTGCATCTAGGTTCATTAGAGATATTGGTCTGTAGTTTTCTTTCTTTGAGGTGTCTTTGTCTGGTTTCGGAATCAGGGTGATGTTGGCCTCAAAGAATGAATTTGGAAGAGCTCCCTCTTTTTCTATTTCCTGAAATAACTTCAAAAGTATTGGTATTAATTCTTCTTTAAAGGTTTTGTAAAACTCTGCTGTATACCCATCCGGTCCTGGGCTTTTCTTGGTTGGTAGTCTTTTGATGGCTTCTTCTATTTCTTCCATTGTTATTGGTCTATTCAAATTGTGTGTATCCTCCTGACTCAGTCTGGGCAGATCATATGACTTAAGAAATTTATCGATGTCTTCACTATCTTCTATTTTATTGGAATATAGGGTTTCAAAATAATTTCTAATTGTCTTCTGTATTTCTGTAGCATCTGTTGTGATATTGCCTATTTCATCCTGAATGGTAGTAATTTGAGTTCCCTCTCTTCTTCTCTTCGTTAGCATGGCTAAGGGTCTGTTGATCTTATTTGTTTTTTCCAAGAACCAACTTTTAGTTTTGTCAATTTTTTCAATAGTTTCTTTTGTTTTAATTTCGTTGATTTCCGCTCTGATTTTAATTATTTCTTGCCTTCTGCTACATTTGCTGTTGTTTTGCTCTTCCTTTTCTAGGGCTTTGAGATGAAGTGTGAGATCATTTATTTGTTGTTTTTTTTCTTTTTTTGAGTAATCACCTCCAGGCGATGAATTTCCCTCTTAAAACTGCTTTCATTGTGTCCCATAGATTCAAATATGTTGTGTCTGTATTTTCATTTATCTCTAAGAATTTTTTGATTTCCTCCTTTATGTCTTCTGTAACCCATTGATCACTCAGTAACATATTGTTCATTTTCCATGTGATGTAGGATTTTCCTTCCTTCTTTTATCATTGATTTCCAGTTTCATTCCATTATGGTCAGATATAATGCATGGTATTATCTCCACCCCTTTATATTTACTGAGGGTTGCCCTATGGCATAATATATGGTCTATTTTTGAGAAGGATCCATGTGCTGCTGAGAAAAATGTATATTCCACTTGATGATGGTTGATATATTCTATATATGTCAGTTAAATCTAGGTTATTGATTGTGATATTGAGTTCTATAGTTTCTTTATTCAACTTTTGTTTGGAGGATCTGTCAAATGGTGAGAGAGGTGTGTTGAAGTCACCCATAATTATTGTGTTGTGGTCTATTTGATTCTTGAACTTGAGGAGAGTTTGTTTTATGAATGTCGCAGCACCATTATTTGGTGCATAAATATTGATAATTGTTATGTCTTGTTGGTGAATGGTTCCTTTTAACAGTATATAATGTCCTTCCTTATACCTTTTGATTAACTTAGTCTTGAAGTCGATTTTATTCGATATGAGAATGACCACCCCTGCTTGCTTATGAGGACCGTGTGCGTGGTATATTTTTTCCCAACCTTTCACCTTCAGCCTGTGTATGTCTTTTCCAATCAGATGTGTCTCCTGGAGGCAGCATATTGTTGGATTTGTTTTTTTAATCCATGTTACCAGCCTATGTCGCTTTATTGGAGAGTTTAAGCCATTAACATTTAGAGTTACTATTGATATATGGTTTGTACTTCCAGCCATGTTTGATTCTTTATCTTTTTTTTTTTTCAATTTGGTTTGTTTCTCCATGATTAGCTTTCCCCTCACCCTCTGGCTTTACTTAGGTACTTTCCACTGTTTGTTTTGGTTATTGTTTTTCATTTCTTCCTCGTGTAGTGTTTTGCTCAAGATGCTTTGCAATGCTGGTTTTCTGGCTGCAAATTCTTTTAACTTTTGTTTATCATGAAAGATTTTTATTTCGTTGTCGTACCTGAAGCTTAATTTTGCTGGATACAGAATTCTTGGTTAGCATCCATTGTCTTTCAGTGTTTGAAATACGTTGTTCCAGGATCTTCTAGCTTTCAGTGTCTGTGATGAAAAATCCGTTGTTAACCTTATTGATTTACCCCTGAATGTAATCTGCCTCCTTTCTCTTGCAGTTTTTAATATTTTCTCTTTATTCTGTATATTGGATATCTTCATAACAATGTGTCTTGGCGTTGGTCTACTGCGATTTTGTGTGCTCGGTGTCCTGTATGCATCTACAATTTGTATATCCGTTTCCTTTTTAATTTCTGGAAAGTTTTCTGTAATTATTTCCTTCAGTAGGTTACTCATTCCCTTGGTTTGAATCTCTGTACCTTCCTCTATCCCGATGACTCGTAAGTTTGGTTTTTTTTATGTTATCCCATATCTCTTGGATGTTTTTCTCGTGATTTTTTACCAGCCTTTCTGAGTTGGCTAGACTCTTTTCAAGATGATATATTTTGTCTTCATTATCTGACATTCTGGCTTCTACTTGCTCCACTCTGTTAGTGATACTCTCAATTGAATTTTTAATTTGGTTTATCATTTCCTTCATTTCTAGAATTATTGTTTGATTTTTTTCATAATCTCTATCTCCTGATAAAGATGCTTAACTTCTTCTTTTATCTGTTTATGTAATTCATTTTCAATGTGTTCTTTCACTGTTTGGATTTGCTGTCTTGTATCCTCTTTAAGGTTCCATTCCATCTGTCTAAGGTATTCCTTGAGTTCCTTATATGACCATTTTTCTGATGACTCTAGTTCCTCCTGAATATTTAGGCTGTCCTGCATTGTTTGTACTCCTTTTCTTCCTTGATTTTTTATGCTGCTTATGTTACTTCTTGTTCTGTTTGACTGCTGAGTTACTGTTTACTCCTATAAATTTATTTGATGCTTGGGATGAAAGATATTAGAAGGGAAGGGAAGAAGTCACTAAAGAGAATGAGAGTAGGCAGGTAGAATTCAAGGAAGGGGGAATAAGAAAATTGAAAAGAAATGAAAAGACAAAAGAAAAAAATAGAAAATAAAGAAAGAAAAAAAATTTAAAAAAAATAATAATGATAATAAAAAAAGAAAATTGAAATTTAAAATAATAATAATAATAAAATAAAAAAATTTTAAAAAAATTAAAAACATTTAAAAAAAGGTTAAAGAACAACAACAAAAAATGAAAATGAAAGGAAAAAAAATAAATTAAAAATAATAATAATAATAATAATAATAATAATAATAAATGCAGTCATAGAGTTCGATTAACTTCTCTTCCAGTAGGTGGAGCTGTGCCCACTGGGCCAAGCTTCTCCTCTCAGTAGGTGGGAACCAATCACTGTGCAGCGGCTCTTCCTCCCAGACTGAGCGTGTCTCCAATCCTGAGTGCCTAGGGCCTTCTCTTGTGTTTCCTCAAGCCAGGCCCCACTCACCTGTGATGCTCACCACAATACTGGCTACACGCCAGGTCTGCTGCTCCTGGGAGCCCTGTTTTCATGAACGCCTGGGCATACTCTCCCTGTTTGCCTCCCTCAGACCCTAAGTTTGTAGAGCTTGGGGCTGAGAACCCCCAGCGAATTTGCTTGCCCTCCAGTAGCCACGCCCCCGGTAGCTAGTGCAAGAGACCTCAGTTGTCAGCACCAGTGTGAGCGGTAGCCGGGAGTTCCACGCCGTGAGTCCCGCGCCACTCCTGATTCCCTGGGTCTGGCTATTGCACTCATGGGAGAGTTGGGAGGGGCCCTTAAGGTTTCCCCGCTGTGTGGAGAGTGATGGCTAGGGGATTACACACCTGTCGCCGCTGATTTCAATGAAGTTATCTCCTCAACCGAGTGACGTCAGTTCTCTGCCATGGTGGTATCCCATGCAAATGGTGACTGTTCGTTCCCTTTTCCAGGTGACCAATGCAACAGGTGGGTCCTGATTGTCTCTCCCAAGCCCCATTTCAGTCCTGTGGCCACTGCCTATGAAGGCTCGGTTGGCTTTTACCTCTGTAAAATCAGATGGGCCGACCAGTTATTTCAGCGGTATTGTTTGTGCTGAGTTACGAGAAGCAGGCAAACCAGAGCTTGAATGCAGCCAAACCGGAGCTTGAATGCTCTATTCCATTTTTGGAAGTGATAATAAGAACATGAAAATTGTATCCTGAGGTCAAAAAGAAAACTTTTTTTCTCTTTGGAGAATATAAACTTCTTTTTAAATGTATTAATGCTATAATTATACAAAGCATTCTTCAAGGTGATGGCATTACAAGTATGAATAGGATCTGTAGATCTCATTTGCTAGGAGTTCAGAGCCATTATAAACTTACTATATACAATACAGCAAGTACTGTAATAAAAGTGTTTAAAAGACAACATGAGAACACATATTGGTGGGACAATGAGTTTCCAAAGGTTGACAAAATTGTTTAAATATTTTACAATCCTATTGAATATTAAAAATTAAAATTTGAGTTCTCTGTGTATGTGAGAGATAGTATCAATCATTAAAAGGGAAAATGTTTCTGGTTAATTAAAAGAACAAAAGGGACAAAGAAGAGATAATAAAATTATATCACAGGAGCATCAAAGGAGGTAAGACACACGGGGTGAGGGGAATATACAGACTAGAACCACCCACAAAGACAAGTGAGTTGTCTATCCACAGATAACACAAAAATCAATCAGTGCTGCAGTCTGGCTGGGCACAAATAACCGATCCGCCACAAAGCACTTGTGTGTTCAAACAGGAAACTTTATTGCCCGAACTCCACTAGCACTCCACGCACACTTCCCAGGAACTCTCTCAGTTCTACCCCTGGCTCCTCGCCAACATTCCCGTAACCCGCGAGAACTCCACGGGAACTCCAAAGTAGCGGGCATCCGAGGCAGCAAGAGCCGCCCTATTCCCAGATCCACCCTATTCCTGGAGCTGCCCTATTGCCGGACAGCAGGGTCCATATAAAATTCAATCAATCCAGTATAGCTCGCTGGCGTCACCTTTCAACCATTCCCTCTGGAAAAATGCCAGGCGTCATTCCGACTTGACTGTGGCTCTCAACAAACCAGTGTATCATTTTGGTAATTCCAATGTAGCCATAAGGCTAGGAAGTGACAATAGAGTGGAGAGTTTGGATTTATTGGTCACTAATATTCTCATAATTGTACCAGAAAATATCTCTGGAGGAAGTGGGAAAGACACCCTTTTAGAAGAAATGTGTCTTTTTTCTTTTCAGAGGCAGCACCTACGGGGCCAATCCTCAAACCCAGAATGTGCCTCATAGGTCTCATTTTAGGCTAATTCTTATTTTGGAAGGCATTCCAGCTTTTTGCAGTGATGTTTTTTAAGAAATAAAAGCTTTCTTGGAAATCCCCACTTCTTCATCAACCTTTCTGTTCAACCAATAAGAGTGGTGAGTGGAGCAGCATCACTTGTCTCCTGCAGACGTATTAGCCAAGATGGTCTGATCCCAGCCCTGGACTTGAGGAGAAAGAGTATAAGAATCAGGACAGTTTGTTGGCAACTTAGTTTTATGGAAAGAAATAGGATATGCCAAGCAGAGAGCCAAGAAGTCACATTTTGAGGTTGCAAAGCTGAGTGGAGAATAAGGATCCAAGTACTTGGTGTTAGCTGGGGGATAATTTTCATGCGTCTGTGGAAAGTCCCTGGTCAGCTTTAAAAGAGAAGGAAATGACTCTGATGCTATAATTCTGGTGCTGGATTCTCCCTGCTATTGATGCATTAGCACCTGTGATGCATGAGATGGAAACTGAAAAAATCCAGGATCACACCTGCTGATGGTCACAAGACAATTTAAGGGAAAGTCATATTAACATTCACTGATTACTTTGCTCTGGCAAAGCAGCACTTCCAGGAGCAATTAATTATGATAATAGACTTGAATTTTTATCAACTGCTGGGTCTGAAGCACCTTTTATAGTTATTAGCACTCAATAAATATTTGTCAAACTAATTAATAAGTGTGCAGTACACTAAGAATTGATAACCTTAATAAATCCAAGAGATTTTTAGGATTCAAACTCAGTTCTGCCCAAGTGCTAAGACCAGGAATTTCAAATATTTATTTAGCTAAGATCATCAGAGTATTTGAATAAAAGTTTAGTGGACCTTCATTCTATGAATTCCAAACACTTCAATGCAATATTTTCTCTTCCAATACCCCTCCAAGAAAAAAAATAATATCCAATCAGAGTTACACTGGAGCTTAATTAGTGATATAGAGTTATATAATGGAATTCAAAGAACCCTATGTTCATGATCATAAGATCAGAAGTTTGACCTAATCCATACTTTGGTCAAGTATTTACTATTTTGACCTTCTATTTCTTCATCACCAAAATGGAGGTGTTGAAGACTCCTATGTTAATACTTGGCTGTTTCCTGGAACATGATAAATATTAATCAGCATTAATTTTTATTTTACTAAAATGGGCCACATGCCCATCAGCAGACTAATGGATAAAGAAAAATTGGTAGATATATACATATACATACATATAATATATATATACATATATATATACACACACATATATAATGTATATATACACACACATATATACATGTGTGTATATATATACATACACAAAAAAACACAAAATAGAGTTTAACTTAGCAATAATGATGAATACACACACACACACACACACACACACAATGGAGTTTAACAGCCATCATGATGAATGAAATAATGATATTTGCTGGTAAATGGATGGAAATGGAGGCTAAGTGAAATAAAACAGACTCAGAAAGTAAAAAAAAGAAAAAAGTTGAATGTTTTTTAGCAAGATAAGGGAGAAAGCCGGGATGGGGGAGGTCATGAAAATAGAAAAAAGATTAGAGGAGTAAAGGAAGGAGATTGAGCGGGGAGGAAAGAGAGACAGGCAATGGAACAGTGGAATGAATCTGACCAAACTTTCCTATGTTCATATACGAATATTCCACAGTGAATTTCACTATTGTGCATATCCACATGGAACTAATTAAAAAAACTATAAATAGAAAAAATTTCAGGAGAGGAAAAGGCACAGGGGAAAGTGGAGGAGGAAAAGGGAAAGTACTGGGGACTGAATTGGAGAAATTTATATTTCATGTTTGTATAATTTTTTGTCAAAATGAACCTTAATATTATGTATAACTGTAATGCACTAATAAAAAACACAGAAAGTGAAATAGAATGGTTTGAAAAACTAATTTCACCAAAAATGTAATTTAAAACATTTAGTTATCCCAGATAAAAATAATTTCTCATATGACTAAACAATATTAACTTAAAAAAATAGCCTGCTTATGGATTCTTTTCCAAGTATCTATTAGAAGCAAGGCAAAGCCATTATTTATTGAAGTTATTTTTGGCATTACTATGTCACTGGATCAGGAGCTTGCCAATATACTGATAGTGTTCTTAGTCACTTAATGCAGAATTATGGAATGGAAACTATGGTATCCCCAAGGGGTCCTGGATTCTACTCTTTGGATAGAAAGTACAAGTTCTAGAAATCAGACTGTAAATCCTGTTTTAGTTTTCATTACTGTGTATACACTAACTTTTCCCTCCATGCCCTGATTAATGACCATGTATGTGGCATTATGAGTCAGCCCCCTGAGAGCACCATGTGAACACTTCACTGAAAGCCTGGCTTGGTGTCTGTGCCCCTAATACAGGTAGACAACTTTTTAATATTCTAGACTTGCCAGTTCCCAGGTAAGGGAAGAAAAGTAGAAATCTTTATTTTATATATGAAAGTGGGAAAGTGGGTCATTCATTATTCAAACAAGAACATCCCTAAGTAGGATTTCTTGACTTTTTCTATAGATTTCCCCAGAATATAGGAATATCTGTCAAGGGAAGAAAAGAGAAACGAAGTGATCTTCCATCTTCAGCCCCAGAAAGAAAACATTAGCAGCCAAGTGATAAAGTTCTATTTAATAACTTAAGTCTTGGCCCAGAATAAAATCTTCATATACATTCCATGTAATCAGGAATTAGCAATGTCTTCTTGGATGATTTATTGTGTACAATAGTTCTCAATAACTTGCTATCTCTCAGTGAGACTACTGGATATTGGAGTTTTGTGTCTTATAAAATCCAAGGCCATAAAAAGTATAATGAGTCACTTTTATTTTTTTAATGAAAACAAACACATTACTTTCTTTCAAGTCAATGAATAAGATTGGAAGTCTTCATTATGAGATAGTCACTGAGGCCACTTTATTTCAGTGACTGTCTCATATTTCAGTCTTTTTTCTAAAACAGACATCTCTGGCTTTTATAAAAGTGAACTTATAAGATTTTTAAAAATCTTGCTTGCACAGGTTACTTAACTCTGTATTTTAAATAATCTCCCATGTCCTTATTATGCTTTTGCAAATAGTCATTTTAATCAATAATTAACTCTCCATCTCTGTGGGATATAACCAACCATTGATCAGAAATATTCAGAAAAATTGCACCTGTCCTGAACATACATATATATATTTACACTGTATTAGGTATTATAACCTAAAGATGATTTGAATTTATACAGGAGGGTATATGTAGCTTATATGTAAATACTATGCCATTTTATATAAGGGACTTGAGCAATGGATTTTGGTATACACAGAGGGTCTTAGATCCAATTTCCTAGGGACAACTGTATTCAGAAAACATGTGTCATTATTTTTATTTTACAATTTATTGGTATATTTGAGGACCTTTTATATTATTTAAACTTGTTATTTTGAATGCTTAAAGATGTCCATGCAATGGTAGCAAATGATACAATGAGATCTTATGTGCCCTGTAACCAACATCCCCAAATGGCAACCTATGAATACAATACACTATAAAAATCACAACCTGGATATTAACATTAAAGTGGTCAAGATACAGAACCTTATTGTATCTGCAAGGATTATGTTGCCATTTTATAACCATAGTTACCTCTCTCTCATTACCCACACTTATTCCCATATTTGCCTAAACCTGTGAAAACCACTGTTCTTTATTTCTACGGTGTTTACATTCATAAATATTATATAAGGAAGTAGACTTTTTACATTAAAAATGTGAGGAGCACCACTAGCCACCTCTGGACATTATCCTGAAGGCAAACAGCAAATGGTGAAGACTCTATTCCAGAATATCTACAAAAACTTAAGAAGAAAATCAGGCTCTGTGGTATTGAAGCCAAGCCTACTCACTCCCTCTCAGCTCAGCAAGACAGGCTCTGCTCTAGATTGCTGCAGCCATGAGCACAGGGCTCCCTGTGTCTCCAGCTTCAAGCCATGGGACCTTATTCTTAGGAAGAGCAGGCCTTCACAGTTTCTCATTGTGTCCCAGCTACCTGCCAGCCCTTTGCTGAGGCTAAGTTTTAGACACGTGCACTTGAGAAGTCAGAGTTCCCCTACTCTGCCCAACCCCCAGTTGTGGAATGAAGGGTCTACCTTGGGTGTGGCATGCTAAGGATTCTGGGGGCCTGCAACCATTTTCTCAGCTTATGAGGTGGTGGCTCCACCCCAGGATAGGCAGACTGAGTGAACTACCCTCTCAGCCAGATGCTTAGCTACTAGAGTGAGGCTGTCACTCAGAGAAGCTTGCCATTGTCCCTATGCCCAGTCCCAGAACCCTGACTTTGAGATTTTGCTTGGTAAGGGAAAGCAGACTACAAAATAAATACCTTCTGATATATTCCCAAAGGAAGAGGCTTCATTTGTAATAGAGCTTGGAGAAATCTGAACCTAAAGGCACTCTCAAGAGCAAAAGAGGCTGAGGTGAAAGCCAGCTGGAAGGAGATTCAGGTATCTTATGAGGATAGAGCCTAGACTGCAGGTTGGCTAGTTATAGGAGATTACTAGGGAATGAGACAGGTGGGAGGACCCCTCTTAGACTCAAGACAATTAGCAAACACCTCAGAAAAATTAGTTCATGGAGTCATGATTTTGTTGGATTAGTGCTGCAGTCTGGCTGGGCACAAATCACGAGCCACTCACAGCTTTGTAGATTCAAACAGCAACTCTTTATTCCCGATCTCACACCAGCCGTCTACAATCACGTTCTGGGGAAATCCACGTTCTCTGCCCAAATCCACACCTCCACTGGGCTTCTGTCTCCCAAAAATACTGTCTGAATCCCGTGAGAACTCAAGAGGAACTCAGGCACCAGGATACGCCCTATTCCCAGCAGGAATAACCTTAAACATGGAACCACCCTAAACTCAAGGAGCAGGATACTCCCTAATCCCAGCAGGATACACCCTAAACCTGGATCCGCCCTGGTCCTTGAGCAAGGTCACCTTACATGCAATGTCCACGAATCCTTCCTCCAAGCAACATGGGGTACGCTGGCAAGGAAATTGTCATACCTACTTGGCTAATGGCTCCCAGCAGATTAGTTTATGGAAGAATTTCTGCCCCAGGGCATTGTTGAAAACAATGACAAATGATGAAGTTTAACAGCCAGGCTCGGTGAGTGAAGAGCAGAAGAGAGTCTTACCAGTACCATCACCATTTTAAGGTCACTGTGGGCATAGCCAAAGCCAGGTCTCCCTGAAGAGCAACTTGGAGGTTCAGCAATGGGGAGTGAGAGGAAGAAAATAAACTTCAATGAAATAATCCAACCATCGAAATGTACTCAACTGTCACATATATCTAAAAAAGAACAATAAAAATTTTTTTAAAAGAAACAACCCAGTCAATCAATACACAAATAACAAGCAAATAACAAGCAAGGAAGAGTAAGGCAGTACCCAGAGTGTTATATTTCCTAAAATGTTCAGTTTTTAACAAAAATGATAAAACATGCAAAGAAACAGAGAAGTATGACCAATATCCTCAAAACAAGAGGAACAGCAACAGAAACTGCCTGTGAGAACAACCAGACGTTAGATTTAATAGGAAAATACTTCAAAGTGCTCATTATAAATATGTTCACAAACCTAAAGGACAGAATGACTACAGAAGTAAAGGAAGGTCTGAGCATAATATTGCATCAAAAAGAAGATATCAACAGGTATAGAAGGTATGAAACAGAACCAACTGGAAATTCTGGATTTGAAAATTCTGGAGTTGAAAGGTTCAATAATTCAAATAAAAATTCACCATGGGGGCTTAACAGTAGGTTTGAAGTGGCAGAAAAATGAATTATTGAATTGAAAAGAGATCTTGCAAGTCAAAAACAGAGAAAAGTGGATGAAGGAAAATAAATGGAGCCTCAGAAAAATGTGGAACACTAATAAATGTACTCATTTACGTACTGGGAATGTGTGAAGGAGAGGAATCAGAGAAAGCAAAACATTATTCAAAGAAATAACAAACAAAACCTTCTTAAAGTTATTGAAAAAATATCCTACAAACTGCAAAAAATTAGCAACACCAAGATTAAGTCATCTTTTCTAACTCTAATGAAAAGGAACTGGGAAGCCATGAGAGGCACTCATGCACTAGGTTTATACAAAAAATAATCAGAAGATTTTTGTCACCCCACAGCTTGCTACAGGAGTCACACAAAGACAGTTGTCCACTCATTTTCACAAAAGCATTCACCTGACAACTGTCTCCACTAATAAACTGACATCAATTCCTACAATAAGCCCCTGTAAACAACGTTCTGTTTGTTTCAAAACAATTTATGTGTACTTCTCTCTTTTATGTTTAAAAGCTTCCTTTTGCCCCTTTGGTTATGCCTATACTCCACTATAGCAGGTATATCCCAGATGGCAATCCCTTGCATTCTCAAATAGACACTTTGTTTTGCATAATTTGTCTCAGGGTTGCTATTTAAGATTGACACAATCCAGAAAGCTCAAGGAACTCCAAGTAGAATAAATTCACAGAGACACACAGGCATATTGTAGTGAAAATACTGAAAGTCACTGACAGGGAAAAAATCTTAGAAGCAGGAAGAAAAAAAAAACAAAACATGACTCATGGCTTGCAAGAAAATTCCTGTAAAATCAGCAGCTGATTTATTGGCAGAAACAAAGAAGGCCATAAGGCAATTGAATAGCATAGTCAAACTGCTCAAAGAAAATAACTGTCAACAAAGAATGCTATATCCACAAAGCTAATGTTCAAGAATGAAGGCAAAATACTTTCCCAGATAATTAAAACTGAGAGAATTTGTCACTAGATCTACTTTTTTTCTTACAAGAAAGGGCCTCAGGTAAAAGCAAGAAACTTGAGACAATTATTTGAATTCAGAATTCTATGAAAGTACTTACATAATTAAAAAAGACACTATGAGTACATATTTTCCCTGGTTATTACTTTAACTAATTTTAAAATAACATGCATATAATGTATTATGAGACCTATAATATAGGGAAATATATGTGAAATATATTTTCTAATTATGGCACAACATTTATATATATATATATATATATATATATATATATGTGTGTGTGTGTGTGTGTGTGTGTGTGTGTGTGTGTATGAAAAACACTAAAGCAACCACTGTCTATTGAATTACTAATTAAATTTAAATGCTGTTGGGAACTATTCATTCACTCAATATAAAGATATAATAAAGGTAAGATAGAAGGACAAAAAGCATGAGACATAGAAAACAAAAAATAAAATGTATATTGACCAACAATGCACTAATTCTGTAAAAATATCTAATTCACTTAGATATGAGGTTAAATTTTGTTATGCCTTTATTTTATTTATTTATTTTTATGTGGTGCTGAGGATTGAACCCAGTGTCTCACACATGCCAGGAAAGTGCTCTACCACTGAGCAACAACCTCAGCCCCAAGGTTAAATTATAAAAGCACAAAAATCGTCCATAAAATCATTTCACCATACATATCTGACATAAACTAAAAATACTGTGAAACTTCCAATATTAATTGGAATATTAATTATTAATTAATATTAATTATCAAGCTGGATTGCAAAATCAACACATTGTAACCCAAGAATGTGTTGATTTTAAATGTTCTGTAATAGTACAGATTAAAAGATATATTTTGCTGTCACTGGGTATAGTTCTTAATTTATCAGCTGACTTATCAAAAATTGTACTCACCATATCCAAACATGCTGGAAGGATAACTTTTCTAGCAGTTGTGTGAGTCATTTTCTTTTTCCACATGATACACAACTAAATATGACAACAGTAAGGTTTCTCACTAACAGCAGTAGCACTATGAAAAAATTGTGTTGATAACTTTATGTCTTTTGTCTTTCTTTGAAAATATTCAAGAGGCTTATCTGATTAAATAACAGACTGAGGCCTATCATTTTCTAAAGGTTTTTCATATTTGATAAAACCATATTTTAAGTAAACTTCATTATAATACCTTGTGGTCACTTTTTTGTTTTTGAAATGTGGTTCAAATGAGGTTGAAGTTGGAATATCACAGTCAATATTTTGCTCAATATTGTCAATATTCACACTTCCAGATATAGAACACATTTCTGTATATTTTATTTTATTATTCTTCTTTCTTTTAATAAAAAATGAAACATTTAACAGTCATTTAGTTAGATTTATATGTCATAATCACTACCAACTCAAAAAAGCAAAAATGTTCAATTTTTAGACAATATAAAATATCAAAATGCTTTGTATAGACCCTTTGCCTAAATAGCACACATTTCTAGGAATATTGAGGTCCATTTTGGTATGCGAGAAATGTATGTGATGGAAAGGATATGCTGAGTTGAATGCATATTGACTAAGGAACGGTTTTCAATCATTTGCTTATTGATGTCACTGAGTGTCCATAATGGCAAGGTCAATGTTGTGCAGTCTTTATATTACCATGAATCACAACTAGATATTAAATCTGAGATTCACTTTCACTTGCAACTGAGGTTTTTTTTTGTTTTGTTTTGTTTTGTTTTGTTTTTTGACTGTGGTGCTGGGGATTGAACCCAGGGGCACTTAACCACTGAGCCACATCCCCAACCCTTTTCATTTTTTATTTTGAGATTAGGGCCTCAATAAATTTCTGAGACTGGCTTTGAACTTGCAAGCCTCCTGCTTCCTCCTCCAGAGCTGCTAGGATTTAGGAGTATGCGCCACCACACCTTCCCCACCTTCTCCACCCCCACCACACCCAGTTGAATCCATTTTTTTTTAAATATGTTATCTAGGTTATATATATATATATATATATATATATATATATATATATATATATATATATATATACTCTTTTTTTTTTTTGCTCTTTTAGACCATGAGGTCTTTTTCAGGCCCTGCATTCCGCAAGTCTGTGTTTTCCATAGTATCTAGAAAATATCTTTGTTTCTACAAGTCTTTCTTTTGCCTTTAAGAAAGTTACTTTGAATTTGATACAATGAGGTGTTTCTCTAAGGCTCTTGGTTTTCCCTAGATTCTCTAATATTGTTGTTGGTTTTCATATTTATTATACACTCACTATTACATTTAGTTGTTCCTGGTCTTACTTTTATTTACTGTTTTAGTCAGCTTTTTCACTGCTGTGACCAAACGATCTGAAAAGAACAATTTTGAGGAGAAAAAGTTTATTTGGGGGCTCATGATTTTAGAGGTCTCGGTCCATAGATGGCCAACTCCATTTCTTGGGGCCTGAGGTAAGTCAGAACATCATGGTAGAAGGGTGTGACAGAGGAAAGCAGCTGGGGATGTGGCACTAGACAGCTCTTCAGCACCAGACAGCAGAGAGAGAGCTCTTTACCACAGACAATATAAACCCCAAAGGCACCCCCCCCCAGTGAACTGCACCTCCTTCAGTCACACTCTACCTACCTACAGTTAATCCTTATCCATGGATTAATGCACTGATTAGGTTAAGGTTCTCATACTTGGATCATTTCACCTCTAAACTTCCTTGCCTTGTCTCACACATGAGGTTTTGGGGGGAACCTCACACATAAACCAAAACATTCACTCATAGTTTTTAATCAAATGGTTTAACTCTATCATAAACATGACTGCTTCTTTTGTTACTCTATTCTTACAATTGTGCTTCTTTAGGTATGAATTCAAAGACATGGAATCACATCTATAAATGTAGAAACTGAGATGTTCTAATGGTACAGACTGCCTCATAGTTCTCATCTGGTCAATACTAGCATTGTTTTAAATCAAGATGCAAAAATATACTTCCTCTCCCAAGTTGTCAATAAGCTCAATCAGATACAGATTTGATTGAGCCTATCATGTAATATAACTTGTTGCAAAAGAAAGGGCACCAGGGCTCTAAAGAATCAGGCAGACCTTAGTTTAAATCTTAACTGTGCTATATACTGGATGTCTCATCTCAGGTAGTTCCCATTATCTCTCTGAACCTCAATTTTCAAATCTGTACAGTATGTTAAAATTGTTTTATTAGCAGATAACTGTGCAGCAACATTAAAATAAAGTGTCCTACCTAGAAACTGGAGAACAGTTGTGTTGGTATTTTAGGCTGAACCATATGAAATTGCTAATCATGTTAGTTTAAAAAGATGAATGTTAGTAATTTTATAAGGCCTAATCTACTATAAAACTTAATTAAAAGACATTAGAGATACCTATATAAATGCAAAGATATTCTTATGTTCTTGAGTAAGAACATAAGAATGTGCCAACACATATAAATATAAGTTCTCTCTGACTTAATTTGTAGCATCAATGCAATTCTACTCAAAAGCCCAATAAAGTTTTATAGAATTACCATGTTGGTTCTAAATAATTATAGAGAAGAATTTGCTTAATTCTAGTCAAGTTAGGCAAAACCCCCAAAAAAAACTTGGTAAGATTTTACCCAGCTAGTTATCAATTTATTATCCAATTTGAGTATTAAAGAGTGGTATCAGTGAATCATAAATAAGCAAAACCAGAGGATCCAAAACTAACCCACCAATATATATGTTGGAGTTAGCATTGGAATTCACTTAGAAAAATGATGCAGTTTTTAATGATACATCTGAGATAGAATTGGTTACACAAAGGAAAAACTCAATTTTGGATCCATATAAAAAATTGATTCCATGAAGAATAAATGCTTAAATGTGAATAAGACTTTAAACTTATTAGAAATTTTAGAAAATTATTTTTATGAGCTTAGGTACAGCAGCATTTCTTAACAGGGATGCAATAATAAAAATAGTAAAAATCATTTTAAAATATTGATAAATTGACTTTTTTAACCTATTTTTAAATTATATCAAAAGACACTAAAATATAAACTACAATGGGAAAAAGTCATTTTTAATTAATACATGTAACTGATAAAGGCAATTGAGATTATAAAAACTAAACTGTAAACTCCTTAAATTTCTACCCATATATATCTTTTTGGGGGGAGGTATCAGGGATTGGACTCAGGGGCAGTCGGCCACTGAGCCACATCCCTAGCCCTATTTTGTATTTTATTGGAGACAGGGTTTCACTGAGTTGCTTAGCACCTTGCTAAATTTTTGAGGCTGGCTTTGAACTCGCGATCCTCCTGCCTCCATCTCATGAGCTGCTAGGATTACAAGTGTGCACCCCCGTGCCCAGCCTAAATATAACATTTTTTTTTATTTGCAAAAGTAATAAAGAACTCAAAGTCACTCAAGGAGCTGGTGCTACATAATGAAAAATTAGCATAGTAGGCTAATACACATATGGAAAGATTCTCAACCTTATCAGAAATGAAGAAAAGACTTTTTAAACAACTAAGAAGTTTCATTTAATACTTGAAAGATGGGCAAAATGAAAAAGTTTAACAATACCAAGCATTAGCAAGAAAGTTCACTAGTAGGAACAACTACATGCTGCTATTTCTATGGGTATAAGCCATACAAATCATTATATCTCATAAAGTTTAAATACAGTGCACAGCGATTCTAATCTTAGGCATATGCTTTAAAGGAATATTGTATATGTGAACCAGGAGACATGCACAGAGATGTTAAGAGAGACATAGATTCTAATGGTAAACAAAGAAAAATAGAAATCAAATAAACTTCTGTCATGGGAAAGACATGTCATGTTCTCAGAAACCTTCTTGGAATCCCTTTTACCAGAGATCCAGAGAGTCTTAATGTGACAGAAACCATCAAGTCAATGTTCAGTGTAGCTAATACATCACTGTTTTTCACAGAATCACTTGGTGGAGTGCAGCAGATCTCCCCATGACCCACCACACAAAGTCAGTCACATCCTTCATTTTCCCCAAGGAACATAGTGAGGACTCCCATAGGAAGTAGCACTCAACAACTGAGACAGATAGCACAGAAATTTGTCCATGGACAGGTATGGATAAATTGGCCCCCAGACTCTCCAATCTCCAAGAAGATGTGTGAGTAAAGAAGGGGATAGAAAGATGTCTCCTTCAGTGTTCAGGAGTCAGAAAGTGTCAGCCCAGTTGTGCCAGGGCAGTGGGGTAGTTTTCAGAAAGACCAAAGAACACAAAGAGATAGTGTTTAAAACTTGTGACTCATTGATGGGAGTCTACAAGAGACCAGTGATTGCTCCTGGAGGATTTCAGTGACAACAGGCTGAAGAGATAGCACCTCCATCCCTCATGGTACTTTGCCTAGCAGCACCTCCTCCCTCTCACAGCGCTTTGTCCAGGAGTGACTGACTAGACAAATGATGTATATCCTCTCCACAGTACCCTCAGTTCCACATCAGTTGTCACTGACAGAAGGGGTTTATATATTAGGCTGCAGAAGCAGTGACATCATCAGCTTTAGCTTGTTTGCTTTGCTAATCCATATCCCAAGGAGAAATTTCCCTGGCACACATGCAAGAAAGTAGCTTTCTAAAGATCACACTTCTTGCCCTAGTTTCCAGTGTGCATAAGAGCAAGCCAGTGTCCTTCAAGATAATATGTATCTGGACATTTGACTTAGGCCTGCTCTCACTGTGCCCCTAAGTTAACTAGGCATGGGGGACATTCAGGGAGATGGTGGTTTACTGTCACTCCTCACTCTGGGGACAATCCAGAAAAGATTCATTGTCTTAAATAAAATTTAGATATAAGACCTAATAGAAGAAAGAAATTATAGATTTTACCAATTTACTTGTTAATGCCTTAGCAAAGAAAGAAAGAGATATAACAAACTGTAAGAAAGAAAATCTAAGAGAGCTAAAAATGAGCATTTCATGGTATCACTCATTACAAACTTAATATTATGTATATATTTATTCAGCACTAGAAAGAAACACATATGCAAGTGGGTAGTGAGATGTATTATCTGTCACTGGTAAATCTGCATGGAAATTGATAATATTATTCTCATACCCAAGATACCATTACATATTGCTCTTGAGTCAGCAACATTTACAAACCAACTTGGCTAAAAATGTCCGTCATCGTGGGTTTTTTTAAATCTTTAATTTATTTTTATTTTCATTTGTTCTTTTAAGTTATACATGACAGTAGAGTCTATTTTGATGCATTCATACATTTTGCAAATTGTGTAATACAAAGTAAATTATGTCTAATTTGTTATGATTTGCCACTGGGTGGGGTGAGAGAGAGTAAGGCTCTAACTAACTTTGCTCAGGTACTGAAGGATCCATGTTCCACAGGGCTCAAGACTCAAGGCACTGACCTCTAGCAGAGGGCTGTTTCGTTGCCGTGAGTGTGAACAGGCAGGTAGCATTGTTCTAATCTCTGCTCAGTGTGACCTCTCCTAACCCAATCTCCTGGTTAATGGCAATCTCACTGTTCAAGCTCTACCTAATTAAGATATGGAGACAGTAGCTCTGTGTGGCTGGCCCAGAGGTATCCACCACTCTCACTGTCATACTATGCAATTTCAGATTGTTCTTATTGCCATAGACTTCTCATCTACTTTCTTTCTTTTGAAAACCTGCTACAATGTAATTAGTGTATGTTAGATTCATATGGCCAGGAAGTGTCCTGGGCCTGTTGAAAGTTGCCTTTACAGTAATTATACTTTTAAAGTATACTTTTTTGATGTCCTTACTTGTGAATAGTTTTGTTTTCATCTTCACATGCTGGAGGACTGGTCAAAGAATATATTCCTATCTAAAATTTACCTTGAGAATCTCAGAAAACAACACATTTGATGTCTGTAGAAACAAGAAGCTGCCTAGCATAGGAAGTGGTTATGCAGTTAGGGTTGTGGTTGAAGAGGAAGGACGATGAAAAAAGTGTTTGCATAAATCACATTTACAGGAAACTGTGACATGTCATTCAATACTTTTCTTTCCAGCTAATAAAGCAAAGGAGAGAAGGCAGCATCAGTTGTCTCTGGCAGAATACACTGCCAAGAAGGCATACTCAAAGTTGCAGAAGAAGAAATTCTATTAAGATTAAGAAAAATAGAAAATAAGAAATAAGAAATATATAATCAAGAGAAAGTTAAAATGGTATTTTATTGAAAAAAAAACAAATTGGTGAAAAGAGAATTAACTTGGATGGAGATACAATCTGTAGATTTAAAACCATTTTTACTTAAACTACTTATAAAACGTTAAAAATTAATAAATATTATAAAAGTCTAGGAGAAATACATTACATTATAGTGATCCTTTTCCTGTGTTGTTAATTTTGAAAGTGGCTTTGCTGTTCCATCAAAGGGAGGCTGCCTTCTCCAATCTCTGTGAAAATAATTTTTAAAATTGTTTGGCTTTGTTTTGCTCTATGTATGTATGTATGTATGTATGTATGTGTGTATGTATGTATGTGTGTGTGTGTGTGTGTGTGTATATATATATATATATATATATATATATATATATATATGGAAAGCAACATATAATCCATGATTTTTTGCTTTAAGTTTTTATTTTTGTTTTCTTTATCCTCCTTGCTTTCTTATTTGTGTGTGTGTGTGTGTGTGTATGTGTGTTCACATTTAAGAGTGACTAAAACATATCCATGGGATCAAAGGTAGGACTTGATAGGATTTGTGCTAATCCTTCAAGGTCTGTCTCTTTCACTGGGAGACCATGAAGGCCATAAAGTGTAATCATTTTTTCTGGGCTTATTCAAATTCTTCTAAGAGAAAATTTTAAGTATTTTCTTGAGAAGATAGATAGCAGGTCACCTAAATGCTAAATTTAAAAAATTGTTTTAGTAAATACCATTTCAAGCATATGGTAATTTTTAATACCCACTAAAGATTATATTTTATGAAACTATTCAATGATAGAGTCAACTGTCTGCCAGAGATTATTTGGAAAAAAATGATTATAAGACAAAAATTATAATTCTGTAAAATTTTTATATACATACTAATATTTGTATCTATATTTATAAAACCAGGAAGGACTTCAATTACACTCATGTGACTACAGGTAAATGATAGGAAAACTACTATATGCTTACTGGATGTCATGTCCTGAGCTGCATTCCTCTTTCACACCCTTCCACCGTGATGTTCTTCTACCCACCTTAGGCCGAGAGCTATGAAGTCAGTCAGCCATGGACTGAACATCTGAACCATGAGCCAAAATAAGTTTTCTCCTCCATGTTGTTCTTTTCAGGTCTTTTTGGTCACATGTTGTTCATTTTGGTCACAGCAAGGCAAAAAGTTGACTGAAACAGTGGGCATTACAGTTTTTCCTAACTTTTTTTCTACTAAATATTATACAATAATGGAACCCTAATTAACTTGTTAACATATAATCTCCTATTTGTGGAATAGTACTTGAAGGTAAATTTTTAGGAGTGAGTTTGGTAGATTAAAGGGTCAATACATATGCCATTTTGTTGGCAACATTTTTTTATAGCAGGACTGTTTGCATCATTATCAGCAATACATGGGGCGTCTATTTCACTATAGATTTTTCTTGACAATGGTGATAAAGCTTTTATATATGATTATTTTTTTGCTTATCTAATAAGTATGAAATGCTAGTTTCAGTGTAGTTTTAATTTGTTTTCTAACACATTTTAAGTTCTTTTGTTTACTTTTTCTGTCTATTCAAGTCCATCATCCATTTTTATATCAGAATTTTAATCTCTGTCTTAATTTTTAACTCTTCATATTTTAGCAATGCATGGTACAAATATATTCTCCCAGTTTCAAACTTGTCTTTTGGCTTTGCTAAGACATTTTGTTGTTTGCTGTACTAAAGCTTTTGTTTACAAATTTTAAGTAGTAAACTTTATACATCCTGCAGCTGGAGGTCACAGTGGGAAAGTTTCAGTGGGAGAGAGCTTGTCTGGAATATTCAAGCCCTGGGTTCTATACACAGTGCTACATATTATATTATATTATATTATATTAACCATATTCTTTCTTTCTTTCTTTCCTTCATTCGTTCTTTCTTTCTTTCTTTCTTTCTTTCACCGTAAGTAAAAAGACTTTCCTGGCATTGAATTTATTTTAAAAATCCAAATTTTCTATTAACAGTTGTATGGCTTCATACTTTTACATTTATATCTCAGATTCATTCAGAGCTTTTTAATTGTTTCTTGTATGGATACAATTTTATAATTCTCTAAGAGGTCAAGATTGGTTGCAATACCATTCATTTGAAAAGTTGACTGATTTAATATGTCACTTTTATTATATATTAAATTTCCATGTGTATTTGAGTTACTTTTTAATTTTTCCTTCTTTTACATTTATAACTGTAAAACAATTTTAGACTTAGAGAAAATTTGATCCCCTAGAAGAGAGTTTCCATCTGTCTGTATCCCCTGACCTGCACACAGATTTTTCTATTCTAAACATCTTACATTAGTATGGAACATTTACCACAATTGATGAAACGATGCTAATATATTACTACTAAAGCTCATAATTTATTCTGAGTTCTTTAGTGTTTAACTACAATCGTTTTTTCTGCTCCAGATCCCCTCCAGAACCCCACACTACATTTTGTTGTCATGTTTTTTAAATTCCTTTTGGCTGTGACAGTGTTTTAGAATTTCCCTGTGTTTGATGACCTTGAAAATTTTGAGGAGCACATGTCCAGTATATTGTAACGTAAAGTGCTATTAAATGACACTGAACATTTGTTTTCTTGTTTTTTTGCTAGTATATAAAATGTAATCAATTTTTGTATATTAATATGTTTCCGTGATCTTGTTAAATAAATTTACTTCTTAAAAAAATGATAGAACTACTACAGCTCTCTCCTCCTGATAGTTTTATCAAGGCCTGCAGATGTAAGGTAAGTGGCCCTGAAAACCCTCAGTTCAGGGAAATTTGCATATGGAACATTTGCAAATGGAGCACTGTACAGAATTTCTGGTTGCCTGCCCATACTGTCCTACTCTCTGTCTATTCTCTGTCTTTTCTCCCTCTCCTACAGGCCTTCATAGCCCCCCTGGAGTCATGGCTAGAAACAAAGTTTCTGTTCTTAGTTGAACACTCAAATCCATCTTCCAATTCTTTCATATAACTTTAGTAATTGTACTTCTCCATTTCCACCAGAATGTTCTTTTTTCACCCACTTGCCTTATGGATCCAAAGTAATGACAGCATAATTCCTCACAGATAAACAAAAGATGAAAGACACAAATATTCCCTCAACCTGATGAGCCTTGTATTTTGAACCCATGACAGGGGAGCAGAGATAGAAGAGTATCAAGGCTTTTGATGAAGCTAAAAAGTTTTGTTAGCTTTTGTTAGTGTCTAAACCTGTAAGATTTTGAAGTAAATCTAACTGAATAACATTTTGGATTCCTCAGCTAATTGAGAGGACTCCAAGGTGAATCATCTCTTTAAATAACCGGCACCTGAATTGTGCTGAACCTGACAAAAGAGCATCCATCTGTGCATTCATGTGGCATCAATCAAATACTGTCAGGCAAGAGAAACAAAAAAAGAAGGAAGATCCCTTTTCTACCCTTGACTAAATGGGGAAGTGAAGTCAGTTGAAGGCATACATGGCCAGGGCCCTATGTAATTACTTCTTTAGAAGAATTCAGTGGGTGGTTTAACAAATAGTCCAGTGCCTACCAGAGAAAGTGTGGCATAAACTCCCTTCTAGACCACAAAGTAGCACAGTCATTCCTCTGTCACATCACTCTGAGGTTTGATTGCCTGAGTTTCAATTCAGGTTCCACCTCTTACTAATTATGTAGCCTTAGGGAACTGTTCAACCCCTGCATGCTACAATTTCCTAACTGGTAAAATGGAAAGGAGAAGTAATAATAGTAGGTCTACCTCACTGCATCATCAGAAAAATTCAGCCAGTTAATAAAGTAAAAGCACTTAGAAGAAAGAGTATCTGGAACATATGTAATAAATGCTCAATAAATATTAGGCATTATCATTATTAATTATGAACATCATCGTGGCTGATGGGTAATTTCACAAAATCTGTTTTCTCACTAGCTTAACTGATAAAGATCCAACAAAAATTCTCAGGGTTACAAGTCAAAATAAGCCTGCATTTCTTTATATCTGGTGGGAATGAGGAGGAGGAGAGGAATATGAAAGGAACATTGATTTTGTGCTTTAGATTCTGAAACTGCCCTAGTTACTTCCAAAAGACTAATCAGCTCCCAGATACATCTGGGTCCATTTCCTCACCCCCCCCCCATCCTGGTTTCTTTCCCACCTTTGACAAGCTCCAGAATTTGACTCTGAAACTGAATGGATCAGATTCATATCAGTACAGTGATTCATACCAGTACAGTTGATTCGTGTGCTTACTGACAGTTTAGTAAGCAGATCCATAAAGAAAGGAAGTGTCCTCTATGTTTTCAGAAGTGAAGATACTTTAAGATGTTTGTGATGATAATTATCCTTCCCCTTCAACTCTGTAGGGCTAAGCCATCCTTGATGCAAGTCCTAACCCTGGATGATGACCTCAAGCACAAAGTCCTGCCTGTTCCCTGGTCGTCCACCTGCTGAGCCCTCACTCCTCTATACTTATGGAAAATGTTCCCGACAGAGCAGCAGAGTTCCCTGGAAGGCACACCAGTGCACTCAGTGCAATCTACATTTTCTGACCCTAGCGCCCAAACTATGCCACCCACTCTTCTTCAGCCAGTCTTTGGTGACAAGTAACCTGAGCAGAAGGTGGGTGTAAGTGATGCCAAAATGAAACATTGGATACTTCCCTTTCCAACCAGTTTGAACCAAACAGGAGGCAACATGGTTTTTCTTCATCAGACTAAGCCATGAAGAACTATGGGAAGGACATCTTGTTATATGGGGAAATAAAAGAGTATTCATTAGCAAAGACCAAAAAAATCCTAATTCATACACTTAATAAGGAATATAAAGACTTGCAGAGAATATTATTTACAAGGCATAATTGAGAGCACAAAAAAAGATGACTTCTATATTCCAGAGAGAAATTTAGTGCAGTTTCACGCAATATCTACTTGAATTCCTTTTGGCTGTGACAGTATTTTAGAATTTTCCTGTATTTGATGACCTTGGAAATTTTGAGGAGAACTGGTCCAGTATATTGTAACATAAAGTTTAATGACACTGAAAAATTTTAAAAGTTGATATTATGTTTCTAGTTGTCAATATGAAACATGACTATATAGACACAGCTATTCAAGACCACCACAGTACAGAGTAATACTTTTAAAAATATATTTTTGTTGTTAATGTACCTTTATTTTATGCATTTTACTTTTTTATTTTTTTTATTTATATATAACAACGGAATGCATTACAATTCTTATTACATATATAGAGCTCAATTTTTCATACCTCTGGTTATATACATAGTATACTCACACCAATTCGTGTCTTCATACCTGTACTTTGGATAGTAATCGTCATCAAATTCCACCATCATTAATTACCCCATGCCCCCTCCCTTCCCCTACCACCCCTTTGCCCTATCTAGAGTTCCTCTATTCCTCCTAAGCTCCCCATCCCTAGCCCACTATGAGTCAGCTTCCTTATACCAAAGAAAACATTCGGCAATTGGTTTATGGGGATTAGCATTATATTCTCTAACTCCATCCATTTACCTGCAAATGCCATGATTTTATTCTATTTTATTGCTGAGTAATATCCCATTGTGTATATATGCCACATTTTTTTATCCATTCATCTATTGAAGGACATGTAGGTTGGTTCCACAATTTAGCTATTGTGAATTATGCTGCTATAAACATTTGATGTGGCTGTGTCCCTGTAGTATGCTGTATCCTCTGGGTACAGTCCAAGGAGAGGAATAGCTGGGTCAAATGGTGGTTCCATTCCCAGATTTCCAAGGAATCTCCATACTGCTTTCCATATTGGCTGCACCAATTTGCAGTCCCACCAGCAATGTATGAGTGTACCTTTTAACCCACATCCTCACCAACACTTATGCTGTTTGTATGCATAATAGCTGCTATTCTTATTGGAGTGAGATGAAATCATAGAATGGTTTTAATTTGCATTTCTATAATTGCTAGTGATAATGAACATTTTTTCATGTGTTTGTTGATTGATTGTAAATTATCTTCTGAGACTGTGAGAAGTGTCTGTTCAGGTCCTTGGCCCATTTATTGATTTTTTTTTGTTTGTTTGTTTGTTTGTTTGTTTGTTTTTTGGTGTCTTGCTTTTTGAGTTCTTTATATACCCTAGTGATTTGTGCTCTATCTAATGTGTGAGGGGCAAAAATTTGCTCCCAGGATGTAGGCTCTCTATTCATCTCACAGATTTTTTTTTTTTTTTTTTTTTTTTTTTTTTTTTTTTTTTTGCTGAGAAGAAACTTTTCAGTTTGAGTCCATCCCATTTATTGATTCTTGGTTTTAATTCTTGTGCCACAGGAGTCTTATTAAGGAAGTTGGGGCCTAATCCCACATGATGGAGATTAGGGCCTACTTTTTCTCCTATTAGATGCAGAGTCTCTGGCTATATTCCTAAGTCATTGATCCATTTTGAGTTGAGTTTTATGCATGGTGAGAGATACAGCTTTAATCTCATTTTGCTGCATATGGATTTCCATTTTCCCAGCACCATTTATTAAAGAGGCTATCTTTTCTCCAATGCATGTTTTTGGCACCTTTATCTAATATAAGATAATTGTAATTTTGTGGGTTAATCTCTGTGTTCTCTATTCTATACCATTGTTCTACCAGTCTGTTTTGGTGCCAATATCATGGTGTTTTGTTACTATTGCTCTGTAGTATAGTTTAAGATCTGGTATAGTGATGCCACCTGCTTCACTCTTCCTGCTAAGGACTTCTTTAGCTATTCTGGGACTCTTATTTTTCCAGATGAATTTCATGATTGCTTTTTCTATTTCTATGAGGAATGTCATTGGGATTTTGATCGGAATTGCATTAAATCTGTATAGTGCTTTTGGAAATACGATCATTTTGATAATATTAATTTTGCCTATCCAAAAGCAAGGTAGATCTTTCCATCTTCTAAGGTATTCTTTGATTTCTTTCTTTAGGGTTCTATAGTTTTCATTGTATGTATCTTTCACCTCATTTTTTAAGTTGATTCCCAAGTATTTTCTTTTTTTGAGGCTGTTAAGAATGCAGTAGTTTTCCTCATTTCCCTTTCTGAGAATTTGTCACTAATATACAGAAATGCCTTTGATTTATGGGTGTTGATTTTATATCCTGTTACTTTGCTGAATTTATTTACTAGTTCTAGAAGTTTTCTGGTGGAACTTTTGGGTCTTCTCGGTATGGAATCATATTATCAGCAAATAGTGCCAATTTGAGTTCTTCTCAAATCGTGTATCCCTTTAATTTCTTTCATCTGTCTAATTGCTCTGGCCAGTGTTTAAAGAACTATGTTTAATAGAAGTGGTGAAAGAAGGCATCCCTGCCTGTTCCAGTTTTTAGAGGGAAATCCTTCAGTTTTCTCCATTTAGAATGATGTTGGCCTGGGGCTTAGCATAGATAGACTTTATGATGATGAGATATGTTCCTGTTATCTCTAGTTTTTCTAGTGATTTGAACATAAAGGGGTGCTGTATTTTGTCATATGCTTTTTCAGCATCTATTGAGATGATCATATGATTCTTATCTTTAAGACTGTTTATGTGATGAATTACATTTATTGATTTCCATATGTTAAACAACCTATCATCCCTGGGATGAAACCTACTTGATCTTTTGATATGTTTTTATATTTGCTTTGCCAGAATTTTATTGAGAATATTTGCATCTATGTCAATTAGAGATATTGGTCTGAAGTTTTCTTTTTTTGATGTATCTTTGCTTGGTTTGGGGATCAGAGAGATTTTGGCCTCATAGAATGAGCTTGGAAGTGCTGCCTCTTTTTCTATTTCCTGAAATAAATTGGAGAGTATTGGTATTAGTTCTTCTTTAAAGGTCTTGTAGGACTTGGTTGTGTATCTGCCCAGTCCAAGGCTTTCTTGGTTGGTAGACTTTTGATGGCATCTGCTATTTCATTACCAGAAATTGATCTGTTTAAATTGTGTATATCATCCTGATTCAATTTGGACAAATTATATGAATTAAATTTGTCAAAGCCTTCAAAATTTTCTATTTAATTGGAGTTCAGGTTTTCAAAATAATTTCTAATTATCTTTTGTATTTCTGTAGTGACTGTTGTGATATTTCCTTTTTCATCACTTATGTTAGTGATTTTGTAAGGGTCCAGCGAAACGTCGGAGGGAGAGACCACAAGAGACCGGCTCCATGTAATTGGCAGAAGGGGTTTTATTGATTCAGCATGCTGAGGCTCCAGGCTCACTCAGGAAGATAGAGCAGCCCAGAGCCCCGAGCAGAGGTCAGGCAGAGCTTAAGTACATTTTTTGGGGAAGGTGGGGGGGGGGAATATTTAAACTGATTGGTTCTGGGCCCGTGGTGCCTAGTGCCAGGCGACTCAAAGTCCCAAGTTATCAGACCACCAGAGGAGTCAGTGAGAATGTTTACTGGGGCAGCTCTGGTATTGTCCTAACAGCTACAGAGATCAAAGGCTCCAGGGTAGCCGAGGTATTTAACATATCAATGGTCTCTTACTTTACAGCCCAAGCCTTGCAGTTAGAGACTTCACAATGTCCGGTCTTTTACACTTTAACTCTGGCTCTGCGGCTTAGAATCAGCTTAGAAATTTTACCTTTACATTCCCCATTCCTTTTTCTGACTACTTTTAATCTTAAAAGTACTGAATCATAATTATTGAAGGGTCTCATATTACATGAATTGTTTCGCGTTCCCTGGAATCATTTTTAGTATGGCCTTCATTTTAGATCCCACTTGATATTAGACCGAATTTAATTACACTGACTACCTAACTTTAAATCTGGCTTTGTTTCCCCCCCTCTAATTTGGGAACTTCTTACTGCTGTAAGGAAGGGGGGCTAAGATGATCTTTCTGGCTTTTTTAGGCTGAAAAGGGATGGTGTGGGGCAAGGAGTTTGGAGTCCCCCTCTAAAAAAATCGGGTCTATCGAGTGGTCCATGATAAAAGTCCAATTGAGAAGTAACAGACTGGAGGGCCATTTGAATGATGGGTGGTCTATAAGAGAAACAAGAATTCATTAGTACTGGAACCAGATTGATGCAGCAATAAATCTCATAGCACAGGAATATGCCAATGAGTATGATGGCAAAGACAAAGACTAACAGTGTTTTTCATCAGGCAGTACCAAGAACCAGGAGCTAAGATATTGTTTCCATGACAAAGTTGCTGAATACATGGCTTCTGTCTGAGCATGTAAATCTTTAAGGATACTTGTCATACAACATTTAACTTTTAGGGTTACAGATGTCCTTTCCCTTAAGATATACTCTGTCTAATAATTTAATGTCATCTGATCTTGCAAAATCTTTGTACTAGTATGACCTCTGTGCTGTGCCTAATAGAAAAACCTTTAATTCTGTTACTAGGGCTGGATAACCATACTAGCAAACATTAAGCCTACCTGCGTTGGTTAAAGGCCTTGAACTAAAAACTACTCTGGCAGTTCCTTTCGATGGTTATCAGGCATTTTTACCTAAGAATCTCTTTTGTAGCCTCTAGTTTATTTATTTATGGAAGTTACAGTTAGCTATTACTATCATTTAAAATGCCCAGGAACAGCTATGCTTTGGCTTTAACTGTCTTTGCTAAGTGTTTAAGATGAAGCGAGTCAAACTGACCTTTGTTTCCATCTATTGTTAACAGTCAGCTAAGTTTCCCTGGGAGTCCTCGGGGAACTTACAGCAGCTTCCCAGTTCTGCTAGTGCCATTTGCGCTAGGATGGGTCCAGGCTTCGCTTGACCATATGGCTTCCCTCGGAAGCATCAGGGATGTCTTCCCTTTTCTGATGACCCTCCTCTTCACAGCAAATGCACCGATTGGCTTTCTGTTCTCCACTGGTCTCATTAATCTCCCTGTTCAGGAGGTTATGTGGCCTAGAGTTGCAAAGCTCTTTGGAGAAGTCCCCCTATTCCCTGATTTAGACTGACTCAGAGGGCAAGAGCCAAATTTTTGATTTTAAAACTTGACTTAAACATCCAGCAAATAAGTTCTAACAGCCTTATATTAAAAGTACTGGGCTTTAATGCCTATCTCTCTATCCTGTAGGTGGTAACTCCTTATCTTAAGTTGAACCAGGTTGTAAGTTCTTAAAGCAGTATCTCCTTAAAACATTAATAGGCAATCCTTAGACCATCTAAGAGCAAACTACAAAACAAAACTAACTAGGGTAGAAACATATTTAGTTTACATATTAGCTACCTAGAATTTTGGCAGAGCTATACATTATAATCCCCTGTTTGAGATCCTGGCAGTCGTGACAAAAACCAACTTCTGGACACAACTTTAAATGTACTGAAATCTGGCCTACTTTTTTATACTCGCTTTTACATGTAGCGAGATGGGACATAGAGCCTTATCTCAAGTAAGGCTGGGCTCTTTATAAATCTCAAATACTATAGTCCTAAAGCTGATCTTTGTTTTTTAGACATCATTTTACAAAGTTTACATAAACTGCTGTTCAAGTTTACATGAACATAATATCACACCTAAAACATGAGTTAAAGAAAGGCTGAAAGTTTCTAACCTTTTATGGAAAAGTAGCAAAGTATTTTTGTGTTTTGTAATAAAACCTTTACACAGATTAGACTCTCATTAACTTAAAAATACACTTAAGTTGTATCTCAGTGTAAAAAGGTAACATAGAACTGTACATATCTCATTGATAACAAGCCCAGTTATAGAACACAAATGATATAAATAAATCTCCAACATGTCTTTTTTTAAGCCTAAAATTACCATACAACTTTAGGACACCAGTTTGATATAATGTTCTTTTGAAGCTTCTACCTTACAGACTTGTATACCTGGAAGATATGAACATATTAAAAATATCATAATTACATTGATGATTTTATATTAACCAAGTTTGGCTTTTAAAGAAATGTCATAGCACAATTTTTTAAAATAGCAGCACTTGTTTAACCAGCTGTTTAATTTTTTAAAATTATTTGCTCAAAAACTTACACTCATAACCAACTTACACAAACCTTTTTTATCACTTACTTAAACCCTCTTAATTACCTAATCACATAGACTTTCTTATCTAGAAACACATTTTCCCTCTATTAAATCCATATCTAGAACCTTCTAGTTTCTCTCTTTTTTATCTGTTAACCTCCTTCTGTTCACATTTTGAAACAATAATTGTAAATTTTTGAATTTAAGCAGATTATTTTATAGACATTAACACATATAGTTGACCAAAAATAGAACAGATCAGGACAAAACAGTGTATAAGGTAGGAGCATAGTCCAATCTTTTATGCCGGTCTCCAAGCTTAATTTCGTTAAGGTCTCTTTGATGGTTCTATTTATCCTTTCTACTTGTCCTGAACTCTGGGGTCTATAGGCACAATGTAACTTCCAATTAATCCCCTGGGTCCTGGCCAGTCCCTGACTTACCTGGGCCACAAACGCCGGTCCGTTATCGGACTTCATTACCTTAGGCAGTCCAAATCTTGGAAAGATGTCCTCCAGAATCTTTTTGACCACTATCTGGGTTATTTCTTTCTTTGTGGAGAAGGCTTCCCAGAGTTCTGTATCTGTGTTCCCAGACGATAAGCTGCCTGAATGTTCCTGTGCAGCCAAGTCTCCGTCTTGGAGGAAGCTGCTCCCATCCGTAAACCATATGGCCTCAGGGTAGGACAGTGGCTGATCCTTTAAGTCTCGGCGTACACTAATCTCTTCTACCAGTTTGTGTTGACAATCATGAGCGACAGGTCCTGATGATTCTTCCGGCAACAGTGTAGCCAGGTTAAGTGGAGCAGGGGGTCCCAGCGTTATTCTGTCTTTGTCAAGCAAAAGGCTCTGGTAATGGGTCATTTTGGAGTTTGATAGCCACCTGTCTGGAGGCTGACGGATGATGCTCTCCAGGGCATGGGGGGCTATGATAGTTAGCTTCTGTCCCAACATTAATTTATCAGCATCCTTTATCTGAAGGGCTGCCTCTGCTATAGCCCTTAGGCAATGGGGCCACCCACTGACCACTGGATTCAGTTTCTTTGATAAGAATGCTACCGGCCTTTTCCAAGGTCCCAAAGTCTGAGTGAGCACTCCCGGTGCTATTCCTTTCTTTTTCCTCGATGTAGAGTGAAGGGTTTTTTTACATCTGGGAGTGCTAAGGCTGGGGCAGATAGCAGCGCCTTTTTGATATTATCAAAAGCCTGTTGGTGTTCAGGGGTCCATTGGAATTGGACATCCCCTTTATCAGCCGATATAAAGGGGCAGCCAGAGACGCAAACCCAGGAATCCATAACCTGCAAAAGCCGGCAGTCCCAAGAAACTCTCTGAGCTGTCTCTTATCAGATGGGGGCGGTATCTGCACAACAGTTCTTTTTCTGGGCTCTGTAAGCCATTGTTTGCCACCCCCAAGAGATTAACCCAGGTAGATTACTTTTTGTTGACAAACTTGGGCCTTTTTGGCAGAAGCCCTGTATCCGAGCTGAGCAAGCTTGGATAATAGTGCTTGGGTCCCAGACTCACAGTTTTCCTTGGTGTTGGCTGCCAGCAGCAGATCATCCACATATTGGAGTAGGGTGACTTCGGGGTGGGCAGTTCTGAAGTCGTTGAGGTCCTTGTGGAGAGCTTCATCAAAAAGAGTGGGGGAGTTTTTGAACCCCTGTGGGAGTCTAGTCCAGGTTAGTTGGCCAGATGTTCCTATTTCTGGGTCTATCCATTCGAAAGTAAACAATAACTGACTGTCCTTATGTAGGGGCAAGCAGAAGAAAGCATCTTTTAAGTCCAGCACAGAGTACCATATTCGCTCTAGATTCAGAGTGCTAAGCAAATTATATGGATTAGGCACTGTGGGGTGAATGTCCTGCACTCTGTTGTTGATCTCTCTCAGGTCTTGAATAGGACGATAGTCCCCAGTTCCTGGCTTTCTTACTGGTAACAGGGCGGGTATTTCAGGCCGATTGGCAGGGCCTTAGGACCCCAAGAGCCAGGTATTTCTGAATATGGGGTCTTATCTTATCCCTAGCTTCTTTGCTCAGAGGATATTGTTTAACACTGATTGGAGAGGCAGAGGCTTTTAATTTTATTACTACTGGAGGTTGTTTTATGGCCAGACCTAACCCAGCAGTTTCTGCCCAGGCATCAAGATAATCTTTTAGTTTGCTTGTTTGATCAGTCCCTGGGGGCGTAAAGAGTTGATATTTATCTTTTACTGACATAGTCAAAGCCGTGACTATGGGAGTTTTTATTGAAGGATTTAGAAATTTCAAATGTTACCCTGAGCTCGGGGAGGGGATCTGAGCCCCGACTTTCCTAGTCATCTTTTGGAGTCAGCATGACAGGCTGGTGTAGCTGCTTCTTTTTGGGGCACTCTTTGGCCCAGTGTCCTTTTTTTTTACAGTAGGCACATTGGTCTGAGGCCAGGGGCAGTTTTTGGCATGGGCCCAGATATCCCTTCCTGTCTCCCTGCTTTCTAACTTCTGGCCTATCTGTGGCTGTGACCAGGACCTTAGCCAATGCTTTAGTCTGCCTTTTGTTCCTTTCATCTTTCTTTTGTTCCCTCTCTTCCTCAGTTTCTCTAGCCAAATCTCTTAAGGTCATACCCTGGATAATCTCTCTTACCTTGGCCAAATAAGTTGGCCGCCTAGCGGCCGTTTGGAGACCTGCTACAAGAGCCCGGCGATAAGTGGACAGATGCTCCCTACCTTCAAAGGTGTTAGGGTCCCAGTTGGGTCGGTTCAAGAGGAAGCCAGCTTCAATGATATTGGGAAGTTGAGTTGGCCTCCCATCTGGTCCAAGAATATTCTTTCTGGCTTCCAAGAGGATTTTCTCCCATTCCTCTGTTGTGAAGACAGTCCCCAGAAGCTGTTGACAGTCATCCCAAGTGGGCTGGTGTGAGAACATCAGCGACTCGATTAAACCTGTAAGTCGGGTGGGGGGAGGGGTTGGAGCTGGAACAAGGAAGGGCTTCACCCATGTGGGAGGAAATTCGCAGAGATCCTGCCAGGATAAGATATATGGCTGTTGATCTGGATGGCCATGCGGCCCGGCTGAAAGACAATATCTCTGACTTGGCAGATTCATTCTGAAGCGCAGAGTGTCTGCCAGGTCCGGCGTTTCACTGTAAAGGAAAGATTCTGGGCCCTTGCGTGGACATCCGTCCAATGATCAAGGGTCAGGGACAGAGGCGTGGAATGGCTTTGTCCCATACTGGGAGTTACTTGAACCGAGACAGAGACAAGACAATACAAACAAGACACACTGAGACGCAATCACAGACACACAGTAAAACGTTTAACACAAGTTCAGAAGCAAAAATTAAAGACAGGCAGTGAATTCAACCTGAGAACAACAAAAAGAATTGCCAGCAAAACCAGATGGATTGGCAGCAGAATACACCTGACGAGGGCTCCTCCCTCTACCTGATGGGGAGCACTTCCGTCCCCCCGAGTCCCTCAAGGTGTCCCTTGGAGGGTGGCCTGTGGCTCCAAAGACACGTCTGTCACCACAGCCAGGGAAAACTTATGCTTTCCACTGGCAGCCACACTCTGCCAAACCCAAACCCAAAGCAAGGCTCTGAGAACTTACGCCCTCTGGGAGCTTACGCCCACCATTGAGCCACCAGAAACCAAACCCCCAGCGATCGTGAAAGAAAAGCAAGGAGAAGAAGAAGGAAAAGAGGCGCCTTACTTATTTACCCCCTAAAGCAGTCCGTTGGGGTCTCCTGTCCGGCGATGCGCAGTTCCCAGCCAACGCACCAAATGTAAGGGTCCAGTGAAACGTCGGAGGGAGAGACCACAAGAGACCGGCTCCATGCCATTGGCAGAAGGGGTTTTATTGATTCAGCATGCTGAGGCTCCAGACTCACTCAGGAAGATAGAGCAGCCCAGAGCCCCGAGCAGAGGTCAGGCAGAGCTTAAGTACACTTTTTGGGGAAGGTGTGGGGGGGGAATATTTAAACTGATTGGTTCTGGGCCCGTGGTGCCTAGTGCCAGGCGACTCAAAGTCCCAAGTTATCAGACCACCAGAGGAGTCAGTGAGAATGTTTACTGGGGCAGCTCTGGTATTGTCCTAACAGCTACAGAGATCAAAGGCTTCGGGGTAGCCGAGGTATTTAACATATCAATGGTCTCTTACTTTACAACCCAAGCCTTGCAGTTAGAGACTTCACAATGTCCAGTCTTTTACACTTTAACTCTGGCTCTGTGGCTTAGAATCAGCTTAGAAATTTTACCTTTACAATTTGAGTTCACTCTCTCCTTCTCTTCATTAGCATGGCTAAGGGTCTGTCAATTTTATTTATTTTTTCAAAAAACCAATTTTTTATTCTGTCAATTTTTTTCTTTTGTTTCAATTTCATTGATTTCAGCTCTGATTTTAATTATCTTCTGTCTTTTGCTGCTTTTGGTGTTGATTTTTTTTTCTAGGTCTTTGAGATGTAGTGTTAAGTCATTTATTTATTGACTTTTTCTTCTTTTAAAGAATGAACTCCACACAATGAACTTTCCTCTTAGAGCTGCTTTCATGGAGTCCCAGAGATTGCAGTATGTTGTATCTGTGTTCTCATTCACCTCCAAGAACTTTTTAATCTCCTCCTTGATGTCTTCTGTAACCTATTATTCATTTAGTTGCATATTATTTAGTCTCCAGGTATTGAAGTGGATTTTATTTCTTCTTTTATCATTGATTTCTAAATTTATTTCATTATGTCTGATAGAATGCAGGGTAGAATCTCTACTTTTTTATATTTTCTAATAGTTGCTTTGTGGCATAGTATAAGGTCTATTTTAGAGAAGGATTCATGTGCTGCTGAGAGAAAGTATATTCTCTTATTGAAGGTTGGAATATTCTATATATGTCAGTTAAGTCTAAGTTGTTGATTGTATTATTGAGTTCTGTGGTTTCTTTGTTCAGCTTTTGTTTGGAAGATCTATGTAGTGATGAAAGAGGCGTGTTAAAGTCACCCAAAATTATTGTGTTGTGGTATATTTGACCCTTGAATTGAGAAGGGTTTGTTTGATGAATATAGCTGCTCTGTTGTCTGGGGCATATATATTTATAATTGTTAAGTCTTGTTTAATTGGTGTATGGTTCCCGTGAGCAGTATGTAGTGTCCTTCTTTATCCTTTTTGATTGACTTTAGTTTGAAGTCTACTTTATTTGATATGAGAATGGAAACCCCTGCTTGCTTCGGTAGACCATGTGAGTGGTAGGATTTGTCCCAACAGTTCACCTTCAGTCTGTGAATGTCTTTTTCTATCAGATGAGTCTCTTGGTGGCAGAATATTGTTGGGTATTTTTTTTGATCCAATCTGCTAGTCTATGTCTTTTGATTGGTGACTTTAGGCCATTGATAATAAACCCATTCAGGGTTATTATTGAGACATGATTTTTATTCCCCGTCATTTTTGTTTATTATTGGTATTTAACATGACTTGGTTTCTCCTCTGATTAGATTTTTCCTTTAGAGTAATCCCTTCCTCTGCTGATTTTCATAATTGTTTTTCTTTTTTTTATTGGTTGTTCAAAACATTACAAAGCTCTTGACATATCATATTTCATACATTAGTTTCAAGTGGGTTATGAACTCCCATTTTTACCCCAAATACAGATTGCAGAATCACATTGGTTACACATCCACATTTTTACATAATGCCATATTAGTAACTGTTGTATTCTGCTACCTTTCCTATCCTCTACTATCCCCCCTCCCCTCCCCTTCCATCTTCTCTCTCTACCCCATCTACTGTAATTCATTTCTCTCCTTGTTTTTTTTTTCCCATTCCCCTCACAACCTCTTATATGTAATTTTGTATGACAATGAGGGTCTCCTTCCATTTCCATGCAATTTCCCTTTTCTCTTCCTTTCCCTCCCACCTCATGTCTCTGTTTAATATTAATCTTTTCCTCCTGCTCTACCTCCCTGCTCTGTTCTTAGTTGCTCTCATTATATCAAAGAAGACATTTGGCATTTGTTTTCTAGGGACTGGATAGCTTCACTTAGCATAATCAGCTCTAGTGCCATCCATTTCCCTGCGAATTCCATGATTTTGTCATTTTTTAGTGCTGCGTACTACTCCATTGTGTACAAATGCCACATTTTTTTTAATTCATTCATCTATTGAAGGGCATCTGGGTTGGTTCCACAGTCTAGCTATTGTGAATTGTGCTGCTATGAACATCAATGTGGCAGTATCCCTATAGGACATAGGACGCTCTTTTAAGGTCTTCAGGAAATAGTCCAAGAAGGGCAATAGCTGGGTCAAATGGTGGTTCCATTCACAGCTTTCCCAGGAATCTCCATACTGCTTTCCAAATTGGCCGCACCAATTTGCAGTCCCACCAGCAATGTACCAGAGTACCCTTTTCCCCACATCCTCGCCAGCACTTGTTGTTGTTTGACTTCCTAATGGCTGCCAATCTTACTGGAGTGAGATGGTATCTTAGGGTGGTTTTGATTTGCATTTCTCTGACTGCTAGAGATGGTGAGCATTTTTTCATGTACTTGTTGATTGATTGTATTCCTCCTCTGAAAAGTGTCTATTCAGGTCCTTGGCCCATTTGTTGATTGGGTTATTTGTTATCTTATTGTTTCATTTTTTGAGTTCTTGGTATACTCTGGATATTAGGGGTCTACCTGAAGTGTGAGGAGTAAAAATTTGTTCCCATGATGTAGGCTCCCTATTTACCTCTCTTATTGTTTCTCTTGCTGAGTAGCATATTGTTGGATTTGTTTTTTTAATCCATGTTACCAGCCTATGTCGCTTTATTGGAGAGTTTAAGCCATTAACGTTTAGAGTTACTATTGATATATGGTTTGTACTTCCATCCATGTTTGATTATTTATCTATTTTTTAAATTTAGTTTGTTTCTCCATGATAAGATTTCCCCCCACCCTTTGTCTTTACTGAGGAACTTCCTACTGTTGGTTTTGGTTATTGTTTTTCATTTCTTCCTCTTGTAGTATTTTGCTCAAGATGCTTTGCAATGCTGGTTTTCTGGCTGCAAATTCTTTTAACTTCTGTTTATCATGAAAGATTTTTATTTTGTTGTCATACCAGAAGCTCAATTTTGCTGGATACAAAATTCTTGGTTGGCATCCATTGTCTTTCAGTGTTTGAAATATGTTGTTCCAGGATCTTCTCGCTTTCAGCGTCTGTATGAAAAATCCGTTATAAACCTTATTAGTTTACCCCTGAATGTAATCTGCCTCCTTTCTCTTGTAGCTTTTAATATTTTCTCTTTGTTCTGTATATTGGATATCTTCATAACAATGTTTCTTGGCGTTGGTCTACTGTGATTTTGTATGCTCGGTGTCCTGTATGCATCTACAATTTGTATATCTGTTTCCTTTTTTATTTCTGGAAAGTTTTCTATAATTATTTCATCCAGCAGGTTGCTCATTCCCTTAGTTTGAACCTCTATACCTTCCTCTATCCCGATGACTCTTAAGTTTGGTTTTTTTATGTTATTCCATATCTCCTGGATGTTTTTCTCATGATTTTTTACCAGCCTTTCTGAGTTGGCTAGACTCTTTTCAAGATGATATATTTTGTCTTCATTATGTGACATTCTGGCTTCTACTTGCTCCACTCTTTTAGTGATACTCTCATTTGAGTTTTTAATTTGGTTTATAGTTTCCTTCATTTGTAGAATTATCGTTTGATTTTTTTTATAATCTCTATCTCCTGATAAAGATGCTTAATTTCTTCTTTTTTCCATTTATGTAATTCATTTTCAATGTGTTCTTTCATTGCTTGAATTTGCTGTCTCCTATCCTCTTTAAGATTCCATTCCATCTGTCTAAGGTATTCCTTGAGTTCTTTATTTGACCATTTTTCTGATGCCTCTAGGTCCTCCTGAATATTTAGGCTGTCCTGCATTGTTTGTACTCCTTTTCTTCCTTGCTTTTTCATGCTGCTCATGTTAATTCTTGTTCTGTTTGACTGCTGAGTTACTGTTTACTCCTATAAATTTATTTGATGTTGCCGCCGCTGGTTTCAATGAAGTTATCTCCTTCGCCACATTCTGGTGACGTCAGTTCTCTGCCATGGTGGTATCCCAAGCAAATGGTGACAGTTCGTTCCCTTTGCCGGGTGACCAATGCAACGGGTGGGTCCTGACTGGCTCTCCCAAGCCCCATTTAAATCCTGTGGCCACTGCCTATGAAGGCTGGGTTGGCAATAACCTTCGTAGGTTCAGAAGGGCTGACCATTTGTTTCAGCGGGATGGTTTAGTGCTGAGTCACAGCAGTTTGGCTGCGAGAAGCAGGCGAATGGGAGCTTGAATTCAGTCCATCCGGGCTCGGTGTGTGTTCTGAGAGGCCCAGACTGTTCGCCCCTGATCCACGTCAGCTCAGCATTGCCTAGTGATCCTGAGCAAACAGCATTTAGACGGTTTACAACTCCCTATGCCCGCGCAGCTGAAGAGGTCAGAGATTTGATCTCTCTGCGCCCGCCACCATGTTCGAAGAACTCATCATTGTTTTTCATTTCCTCTTCTTGGAATGCTTTTCTGAGCATGTTCTGTAGTGCAGGCTTTCTAGTTGTAAATTCTTTTAACTTTTGTTTACTACGGAAGGTTTTTATTTCATCATCAAATCTAAAATTTACTTTTGCTGGCTATAAGATTCTTGGTTGGCATCTATTTTGTTTCAGAGCTTGGATATGTTGTTCCATGATCTCCTGACTTTGAGGGTCTGGGTTGAAAAATCTGCTGGGATATGAATTGGCCTCCCGTATATGTGATCTGATTCCTCTCTCTTGTGGCTTTTCAGATTCTGTCCTTATTCTGTATGCTAGACATTTTCATTATAATGTCTGTTGGTATGGATCTGTTCTAATTTTGTACATTTGGTGTCATGTAAGGCTCTTATTTGGTTGTCCAATTTGTTCTTCATGCTTGGGAAATTTTCTGATATTCTCTCATTGGAGAGATTGTGTATTTCTTTGGAATGAAACTCTGTGCCTTCCTCTATCCCAATAACTCTTAAATTTGGTCTTTTGATGCTATCCCATAATTCTTGAATGTTTTGTTCATGGTTTCTAACTTTCTTTTATGTGTGGTCAACTTTATTTTACAGATTGTAATGTTTGCCTTCATTATCTGATGTTCTTTCTTCCAAGTGATCTAGACTGTTGGTCTATTGAGTTTTTTGATTTACTGTATCCTTCATTTCAAGGATTTCTGACTTTTTTTCATGGTCTCTTTCTCTCTCTTGAAGTAATCTTTTGCTATCTGTATTTGCTCTTTTATCTCATGGTTGGAGTGATCAATTTTTGCTTGTATTTACTCAATTAGATCATTCTTTAATTCACAGATCATTTTAATTATGAACCTTCTGAACTCCTTCTCCGACATTTCATCAACTTTGCTGTCCATAAGTTCTGTTATTATAGTGTCCTGATTTGTTTGGGGCATTTTCCTTCCTTGTTTTTTCATGTTGTCTATGTGTTTTCCTTTCTTACAGTGTGGATCTGAGATATTACAGTTTCTTCTCTATATTCTTGTAATACCCATACAGATTGTCTGTACCTCACCTTGACGTTGGGCTTCCAGACCCTGCTGCTGACCCTCAGTGAATGCTACTGTATCCTGGACCTGGGTCCTGCTTAAGTTGGAATGGGCAGATCTGAGCCACTGTGCTTGACCTCCTGTGATAGTCTGTTGGTCAGAGGGGGCATCCTTGCACCAGAGGGTAGGCTCTGGGTAGTTTCTGCCCACTGGGAAAGAGGTGGACCCAGCCAGCTGTGCCCCTGGCTCTGCAGAGGTTGGTATGAGTGTATCTGGGCTACTAGACTTGACCTCCCACAGAAGTCTGCTGGTCAGAAGGGGCAGACTTGTTCCAAATTGCGCTCTGGTGGTCTCTGCCCCACCGGGGGAGGGGTAGACCAGGCGTGTTGTGTGCATGGGCCCTGCAGAGGCCCATGTGGGTGGGTCTGGGCCCCTGGGCTTGACTTCCTGCAGAAGATTGCTGGCCGGAAGGGGTGGTCCTGCACCAAAGGCTAAGTTCTGGCAATATTGCTAGGGGAGGGGTGAACCATACCTACTGAGATACTGGATCCCATGTGGGCTGATGTGAGTGGTCTGGGATGGATCTTGGCTCCTGTAGTAGTCTACTGGTCAGAGGGAGCAGCCTTGCACCAGAGGCCAGGCTCTAGTGAGTTTCTGTCTCACCAGGAAAGGGGTGGACCCTGCCCATTGTGCACCTGAGCCTCTCAGAGGCTGGTGTCCTTTATTTTATTTATATGTGGTGCTGAGAATTGAACCCAGTGCCTCACACATGCTAGGCAAGCACTCTACCACTGAGCTGCAAACCCAGTCCAGCAATTTTTTTCTTATTTGTTATAATTAATTATATACAACAGCTGAATACATTTTGGTTCATTGTACACAAATGGAGCACAGCTTTTCATTTCTCTGGTAGTATACGATTCAGAGTTGTACTATATTTGCAGTCATACATGTACCTAGGGTAATGATGTCGGTCTCATTCCACCATCTTTCCTAACCCCATGTCCCCTCCTCTTTCCCCCATCAAATTTTCTCCATTCTTCCCATGCCCCACCCTAATTATGAATCAGCATCCACTTACTAGGGAGGACAGTTGGCCTTTGTTTTTTTGGGGTTGGCTTTCTTTGCTTAGAATTATTAATTTTCAAAATGTTATTTCTTGTTATATTATTTTGCTATTTTTTTATGGAGACAATTTATTCTTATACCTGTAACTGCAATATTAATAATTATACTTTGGTGTGAAGAACTAAATTCTAAAGATAGTTTCAGGGTAGAAGGAGCAAAAAACAACAACAAAAGAAACAAGCTTTCAGAGTGGCTTTGCAGCCCAGCCTTGCTCTGCAGAACCCACCACTACCTCATCCCCACCAAGAGAGTATAAGCTAAACTAGAATTTACCCACATGAAGCCTTCACAGAAGTTGTATGTAAGTGAAGCAACAATTTGTCATTGAACATGTTTTTTCTAGTCAATAAGGATCTGATGTAGGGCACATCTCTTTCCTCTGGAGGGTTAAGTGTTAAGAAAACTCACAGGAATAGAGCTACTGTACAGAGAAAAAGTGTTTGTCCTTGCAAACTGACAAAATCTATTACATAGAAACAAAGATTATGACAAATATTTACTAATATATTCAATGTGATATGAAGAGTTGAAGAATTAATCCAGGATCCTGGATAGAAGTATAAGTTAAATACATATGAAATTCTAAAATTAACACTATGTTTCCAAAAATCAATAGGAATGATGAACAGGCTATAGATTATGTAAAAAGTGTTTAATTAATTATATAAACCCTAATGATCACTGTTGCTTGGAATGTTTTACTAGTATCAGTCACAATATCTTCAGCTTTAAAACAGCAGCAGTTTTCCTCTATATCAGGGATCCTTTAATATATTAAAACAGAGGATCTTTAGCCTTCATCCTTTGGCTAAAGATGCTTACATATTTGGTCATCCCCATTATAACCCCCAAATCTGATTTATAAACCTCATTTGTCTCTAATATTCAGAGTCAAATAAAAGCAATCATATGAAAAACATTAAAAGGTCATGTTTTTATAAATATTCTATATGTTTCATAGTTTGAAGTTCAATCCTAGTTTATGTAAGTTTAACATTGTTATTGTGTGGGTAAAAATTAACATTTAGTTAAATACAGAATTCTTAAATTCAATAAGTTTCAGCAAATACATGCATTCCTGTAACACATTTCTATCAAGATGTGGTACTCAAACTTCAACACACAGTTCACTTGTAGACTGTCTCAGCCTATTTGACCACATTCTAACTTTATTTCTTAGAATAAGTTTGCTATACCATAAAGAAGAATGAGATTATTGCATTTTCTGATAAATGGATGGAACTGGAGGCTATCATGCTAAGTGAAATAAGCCAATCCCCCAAAACCAATGGCCAAATATTCTCTCTGATATGCAGATGCTAATTCACAATAAGGGGTGGGGAGTGTGAGGATGGCCTTAGGCCTGAACCTATACAACTTCATTTTAAAAACTCCAGTTTGAAACCTGTAGTCTTAGGAGGCATGCCTAATGGAGCCCTGCAGTAAGGCCCTTAGGCACAAACAAGTCACTTCCACTCACCCTGATAAACTCAGAGTGAAGCCTCTGCTGGCCTGTTCTCACCTGATAAGAGAGAAAGTTGAAAATATCAGGATGGGGACCACCAGACCAGATGTTTTAACCCAAGGATAAATGATGTCATTGAGAAATCTGGTGGTAGCTGATAAGGATTTAAAGAGGGTCAAAATTTAGTATAAATAATGGAGCAAACTGATACTGATGCACACAAGCTGGAGAGCCTGATGAGGACCTGGACTGACATCCCAACTCTTCTCATATGCCTGAACCTCTGTGTTGTTCTCACCACTCTCAAACTCTCCTGCCACATCTTGACCCTAGTGAGAGCCAAAACTTCTTCCTAGGACCACCTACTCAGCAGGAGAAGCCTTCCTTGGTTTCTGACCTGATCACCACAGTCTGACTGAGTGTGCATCTGCTGGCTTAAAGCCTAAAGCTTGAGACTTTTAATCTGACACTTGAACTTAGCATGCAGGGGGAATGTCTGTCATTATCCTGTCATGATTAAGTGTGTTTGCAATGCATAGAATTAATTAATCTAGAACTGTTTGCTGTGGATTGATTATGTTTACTGCATTCCTTGGAATTAAGTATTGTCATTTTCTTGATTAAGAACCTATAGAGTAAAATTGTATTGAGTAATTTGAGTGAGTAAAGCATTGAAAAGGGCAGAAACACATGGACATTTTTTATTTCTCCCCTAGATTGCATAAGTTGCACCTTTTGCCCATCACAACAGGTAGTAAGGGAAGAATAAAAGTTCATTGGATTAGACAAAGGGGAATGAAGGGAAAAGAAGGGGATAGGAATAGGAAAGACAGTAGCATGAACCCAACATAACTTTCTATTTATTTGTATGAATACATGACCAGTTAGTAACTTCATATCATGTACAACCACAAAATGGGAAGTTACGCTCCATGTTTGTATAATATGTCAAAATACATCCTACTGTCATAACTAAAAAGAACAAACAAAGAAATTTTAAAAAAGGATTGATAAGCTTGAGTTTGGGACCCCCAAAAGACCACCAGAGACCAAGATCCATGTAAGCAGTAAAGAGGTGTTTATTGTGAGCTAGATCGGTCCTCCGCATGCACACACACCAACTGGTGACGCTGAGAGGCCTGGAGCCCAGGGTTTGCAGCAGTTTTATACACTCTTTGGGGAAGGCAGGGACTTCACATACATCATAGCATCTCTTAGCAAATCATCACACACCTCAGGAAAATCATGAAACAACTCTAAAACATGATTAGTACATTCACTGGCAGAACAAGTTGGGTAGGGGTGATTGGTTAGTACAAGAGGGGGGTTCCTTTGAACTGATTGGTTTAAGCCATGAGGGGTGTACATGCTGAACTACATGGTTTCCCAACATGTTATCAACCACCATAAACTACTGGGGGGTCATCTGGCATCCCAGGTTTTTTTCCCTGTCTCATGCTGATTAGTGATTGCTAGGGGGTTGCTATGGGACCTCACCTAGCCTGACAGAGTCAGGGACACCTGGCGCCACAGATCTCTCCTGTTATTTGCAAACAGCTCAGCAGGGTGGGTTTGTGCATAGGAGTGCTCTGAGGGTTTTTCCAAAGACAAGGACAAGGTTTTTCCTTGGACAGGCTTTGCTCTGAGGTAGAGGCTGGTTTCTCAAAAATGGAGTCACATCAGTTTCTCAGAATAAGTGTGCTCTAAAACTTCATATAAAAGGAACACTATATATGTACTCTTTTGTGCTGAACTTTCACTCCTTGTTGGGGAAGGACCAACATAGCTGTAGTTAGGCTCCGTTACTGAGACTTTCAGTGGAATATGTTGTTTTATGTTATGTTTTTACTGTGCAGCCAGGGCTGAAAATCAGCTATGTTGTGGCCAGTCAAGGTCAGAAACACTGATTCAGCGTTTATACTCAATGTCATAGACATTAACTTGTGACTGAAAAACCAGCCCCCACCTCAGAGCAAAGCCTGTCCAAGGAAGGGGGCGTGACCTTTGACCTTGGAAACACCCACAGAGCACTCCAAGGAACATACTCACCCTGCTGAGTTGTTTATCTACAAATAACAAGAAGGATCTGCTGCATCAGGTGTCCCTGACTCAGTCAGGCTAGGTAAAGACCCATGGCAACCCCCTAGCAGCCACCAATCAGCATGAGACAGGGAAATATCTGGGATGCCAGATGACCCTCCCAATCGTTTATGGTGGTTGATAACATGTTGGGAAACCATGCAGTTCAGCAAGTACACCCCTCATGGCTTAAACCAATAAGTTCAAATGAATCCCCCTCTTTTACTAGCCAATTACCATTACCCAACTTGTTTCCATAAGTGAATGTACTAATCATGTTTTAGAGTTGTTTGATTTTCCCACGGTGTGTGATGATTTGCTAAGAGATGCTATGATGTATGTGGGGTCCCTGCCTTCCCCCATGAGTGTATAAAACTGCTGCAAACCCTGGGCTCAGGGCCTCTCAGCATCACCAGTTGCTGTGTGTGTGCGGAGGACAGAGCTAGCTCACAATAAACACCTCTTTGCTGCTTACATCGATATTGATCTCTGGTGGTCTTTTGGGGGTCCCGAATTCAAGCATAACATGACCTCCCCCCATCCCATGTAAACTGTTGTCAGTATGCCTTCTTTGAACTATATATTGAAGGATAAGGTTACCTACCTGTCCTCCTGCCCCAGCCGAAACTACTCCCATGATCTGACTTTGCTAAACCCTTTAAAACCAAGACCCTCATGATGACCCACTGCTACTTTGCCCCCAAAGATGTGTCTCTCTAATGCTGAATAAAGCATTGCTGGTCCATGAGTTCTCCTTCCTTTTCTTTTTTCCTTTTGCATTTTTTTTCATGTGCCTTCATATATAAAAAGGGCCTATGAAAATGGCTTAAGGGCGGGTTGGCTAATGGCCATGGCCACCTCTGAATGTGCCTCTAAATCTCCTTTCAATTGCCATATCCTTGAACCTTGATTTGTGGGCCCGAGGGCCTGAGCCTCTCCCATACTCCAATACTCAGCATTTTTGTTTGTTTGTTTGTTTATTTTCCTTCTATCGGTAGTTTGTTTCTTCCTATTTCCCAGTAGAGTTACATTGTATGTTATTAACACACTCACCAGCTTGCTATGGTTAGACTTTTTAATTTTACTCATACTAAGTAAGCAATGTCATTTTATTTTATTTATTTGTTTCCATAATAACTGAAGGTGTTGAACAATTTTCATGTAGGTAGTCTTTTATAAAATCTTTTGTCCTTTCTCTGTAATGGATTCTTTGTCTACTTACTACTGAAGTGTTGGAATCCTTGATATATTCCAGATCATTATTTGTGAATATTTTCCTTAATGTAGAACTTGCATTTAGAATTTTTACAATAGTGTCTTTTAATGAGAGGTTTTTTGATTTTTATAAAGTCCAGTTGATTAATCTTTTAAAAATCCATCTTTTATGGTTAAAGACTTTATGCTCAAAGTTATTTACCTCAGTAAGGTCTATTCATATTCTATTTTCTTCTACATTCTTAGTAGTTTAAGCTATTAAATTCAGGTCGATTTTAAGTTAATTTTTTGTGTATTTAAATTAGGAATCAAAATTCATTTTTTGTACAGATAATAATTTATGAAGCACTGTATATTGAAACAATTATCATTTTCCCTTTGCAGCTATATTGGTTGTCATTGGCAGTATCTGAGTAAATCTATTTCTAGATTCTCTGTTCTGTTCCATCTATTTGTTTGTCCATCTTGATGATAATGCTTTGGTATCATCTCTTTTGATACCACACCTATATAGTTAGTCTTAAAATCAGATACTTTAACTCCTTCACATTTAGCCTTTTATTTTATATTTCTATGAATTTTTGATGAACCCAACCTAATTCCATCTTAAGACCGGGAGCACCTTGTCACGAAGTAAAGAAAAGTTAATTTCTGTTTTATTATAAATTACTGCAATTTTGGAATTCCTGCCTGTGCCTTGAACTCACCCATGCCTGGCTTTCCCTGACCAGATAACAATCCTCTCTAAAACCTTAGTGACGCCTCATAAATCCTGGCTCCCCCTGATCCAATAACAACCTTCTCTGAAACCTCAGTGGTGCCTCATAAATTCTGATGTTGGGATCTGAATTTATTCCCTACCTTGAAATATCATGCCATGTGGATCATTAACCTACTATTTGCCTTTGCATTGTGCTTGTCAAAATCTTGTTGGCCGTAAATTCTCAAGACAACCCCTTTGCAACTTTTTGTGCTATAAAATCTTGTTCCTGTTCAATTGCATCTAGGCAACTCCCAGATGTCAGGGCATTTTCTGTCTCACTCCTCCTTATAGTCTCTGTAAGGTAAGACCAAGGGCTGAGAAATTTAGCAGGTAATCTGACAGGGATAGAGTGATTGATTATAAATCACCATTATCTTGTGGCCTCCATAATATACAGAGAATACATTCTGGAGGGGGAGAGAAGTAACCCTCTAATATTGCCTTTGACATTAGCACAATCCCTAGTTCATCACAAACATCTGAAATATTAAAGTAGCAAACTAACAGATATGAAAAATCCAGTAATTCATGGGAAGGAAGCCAATTTTCTAATTTACAACAATTCCCCTTAATACACCCTCAATATTTTATTTGATATTTTAAAAAAATGCTTATAGCAATTGAGCTAGCCTGAGTTTGTTTTTTAGGGGTTTGGGGTTTTATTTTTTTGTAATCAAAATCCCTGAATTTGGGGCTGGTGTTGTGGCTCAGTGGTAGATCACTCACCTAGCATGTGCGAGGCCCCGGATTCGATCCTCTGAACCACATAAAAATAAAGAAAATAAAAGGTATTGTGTCCAAGTATAACTAAAAAATAAAATATTAAAGAAAGAAAACTCGACTGGGTAAAGAGAAGTGATGGGAGGGGAGGGGAGAGGATGAGAGGGGAAGGGGGGAAAGGAAGGACAGCAGAGTAAAATAGACATTATTATTGCTGTATGTATATACGCAACTGCATGACCAATGTGATTCTGCAACCTGTACACTCAGAAAAATGAGAAATTATACCCCATCTGATTCAAATGTATGATATTTCAAGATATTTCAAGATCATTGTACTGTCATATGTAAATAATTAAAACAAATTAAAAAAGAAAGTCTATCCTTTTTAAAAATAAAGTTCAGCTTTGTTTTGTTTTGTTTTTTTAAAAGAAAACTCTTTTTAAAAAATCCCTGAATTTTCTGAGTAAATATAGTCAGGCAGCACCAAAACACAGGGCATAAGGATTATACAAGGGAAGAAAAAAATCTGATCTGGGAAAAAGATCATATAGTAACTATGGGCAACACAATATTTAAATCCCCTTTTATACCTCTGAGTAAAAACTTTTGAAGCCTTTAATAGCAAGAAAAAACTTACCTAGCTGGGTTTATATGAGGAGAAAAGGCAAAGGCATTGTTTGGTTACCTTCAGAAGAGATCCCGTAGGTAGGTGGGTCAACTCGAGATTTAGAGACTTCCATACACACCATGGGAGCTTAAAAAAAACCCAGGTAAGGAAACCAGAGAACTATGAGTTGCAGTTAGGGTGGGGAGGTACCCAGGAGGGGAAATCAATTCAGAGAAGAATTCCTGGAGGTTGTAACCCAGAAAATCCTGAAATACACTGTTTTTTGTTTTTTGGTATTTTTCTTGGTACCAGGGATTGGACCCAGGGGCACTTACTCACTGAACCACATCCCCAGCCCTTTTTGTATTTTAGGGTTTCATTGAGTTGCTTAGGGCCTCAATAATTTGCTGAGGTTGGCTTTGAACTCACAGTCCTCCTGCCTCAGTCTCCCAAGTAGATGGGATTATAGGCATGTGCCACCACCCTGGCCCTAAGCTATATTATTGGTGACTTCATCTATTCATAAGACTGCTCAACAATTCCCATCCGCCTTGTGACTAGCAGACATACACACAAGAGAGGAGCTTGATTTAGAATCCTCTGTCCATTCACAAAGCATGCCCTCACACCCACTGAGTGGAGGCTGCATCAGAACCAGGGGATTCCCCTCTCTGCTTCCAGGCCTGTTACTATGATCTCTGCACTGGCAACTGAGGCATCATCATAAGGGATTTTTCTGATTGGCTAAAATCTGATCTGGCAGGGTTTGGTTTAAGTGTCTAGATTTCCTTGGTTCAGTCCTCACAATTGCTTTGCAACTCAGAACAGCAGCTTTTGAGATCACTTTGGAAAGAGGATGATCCTAAACAGAGCTCTAATCCTGTGGGCCGTTGCTCTAACCACCATGATGAGCCCCTGTGCAAGTGAAGACATTGTGGGTAAGTGCACAATTAAGGAAGCTTCCCTGGAGATGGAAAACAGGGAATTGAAGGGAAAGGAGATGAAGATGGGCTGAGTAGAGATTTCCCAAGTTTTTCTCAGCCCAATCTATTCTCTTAGCTATCTGTCCTCTGTGAAGTTAACCAAGCATATGATTCTTTTCTAATATTGGATCCAGTGAATGTAATGCGGAGGTCTCTGTGATGTTCCGTCATTGTTGTTTCAAAGATTAGGGATGTTTTCATGTGTGGACAAATTTTGATTACTAAGAATTTATGAACTATTATTCTCAAATTTCTCTGAACAACTTTTGAACTTTTCCTATATGTCTCCTGTAATATATCTGGGGAAAACAGTTGCATGAATTATGCATGCTACGTAGATACACAGAAAGATCTCCTTTTGTCTCAGATGTGCAAACATATCCATGCTGGCAGGTGGCATACGTGGGATGTGGGTAAAAAGAGCCCAGCAGGTTGGGTGTCCAGAGACCATCATTTTACCACATGGTCCACCTTAACCTTGGTTACCTCATATTCGTTGTCTCACAAATATTCAAATAAAATATGTATGTAGATGTGCTTTATAAATAGTGAAAACCCACATATGTCAACTTTTTCCCTCTTGTTCTCGTTACATGTATAACTTTATACTTTTTATTTACAAAGTAAAAAATTGAAAAATTAAGAACTTTATGATGAAAGACTTTTGGCTTATTTAATTCTCAAATTATTCTTCTAAGTTATCTGTTCTTCATTCACTCTGATGACATTCTATAAAAGGAACATTGGCAAGCAGAGATCATTGGGTTCCATAGACCCATGGGTGTTGTTCACCTTATCCATTCTCTCTTCATACAACTCTTTATCATTCTTTAAGAACTCATTCCAGATCTCTGCTGTTTTACAGACATAAACAGTAGATTTGTAAAAACACCAGTTGAAAAGTCAAATATTTAAAATGGGAAGTGAAAGAGATTAGGAAACTTTATCAATCTTGGCTGCTCCCATTCTAATTTTGTTTGAAGTTAAAAGTTTCACCTGCTTCTCCAAGGCACTTGGACTCTTCATTTCAAATTTTCTTTCTTCAGCATGAAAAAACAGTGCCCTGGTCAGGCTCACCTTATCCATCAGACACATTGGGCGCAGTGTGGATGGCCAATGATACCATAGGGATGCATGAAAATGTTTTGATTTCTTTTGAAATTACAAGAAAAAATGAAGTTTTAAAGCCTAAGAAACCCTTTTAATTTTGTTTCAACCTATAATATATTTGTCTTTATACATAAAATGTAAGTTTCAATATTTTTATGGAGGAAGGAGCCAACAAAAGCAACAAATTCATGAGCCCATAAGTCATTAATGCAGCCTGAGTCATCACGGATCTTGGTTCTGCTACCTATGTACCTGTCAGTCTTCCCCAAAGTCTCTGTGGTTTTCAAAAATAGCAATTTTCATTTAATATACATTTTAATCACACAATAAGCTAAGTTTGGGGGACTCCAATATGCTATCTACTTCCTAGAGGGTGCACAGACTACTAATGGAAACAGAAGCAGGTACAGGAAAGCAGAAGGACCACTGCTGTGCAGGACAGTGGACATAGCTGAGGCTGAAACTATAAAAATTTTGTGGATCTAGTTGTTACAGCAACATAATGGCCACCAGCAACACTCACAGCCCAATTCAGGTATCAGCTAAAATGAATGATTGCAGCTTTTTTATTTGAAACAGAAGTCAAAACAATTTATTGCAAGAAAAGGAAGATTTGTTGTATGGGGGAGGGTCCTGTTAAGTGATTAACCAAGGCAGACATGCTGGTCAGAGGAAAGAGAGAGCCAGAAGAGGAACAGACAAAGTTGGAGAGAAGAACATTGAGACAGAAGGGTTGAATGTTGATGAAAAGACTTAATTAAAACATTGGTAACTAAACATAAACTTTCAGGATGAAGTAGAGTTCTCCAGTTCTCCAGGAAATCTGAAAAAAAAAAAAAAAACAGGAAACAGGAAAGGATGGAACTGTTTGGTTTGATTGGCAGATATCTGTACAGGCTGTTGGATTATAAGCTATCTATTTCCTTATACAAAATTCACCACAGTACATTGCATTTGCTCCTTTACTTACCTCATGAGACCTCCTTGTGGGCAAAAACCATGCCTGACTGACTTTTTTACTCTTTGCCCCCTAACTCTGTACCACATCTGACAATTGTAAATGAGGAAGGAAGGAAAGATGAAATATTAAAAGACTTGTATACATCTTGATAAAAATGTCCAGTTAGGTTCTGAATAGAAGTGTACTGTGCTGGCTGCCATTCTGCTTTGGCATCCTCAGACATGCACACTATGCTATCTGTTTGAGGAAAAGAGCTTTAATTTGTCTTGAGTCTGCAAATGAATATGTGTTGACAGGGGTGAGGGGAGTGCTTTATTGATCTCCTTCAAGGAAAAAAAAAGAAGTCAGTAATGACAGAAATCCAAAAACTAATAAAGCTTCCATTTCTTACTCCATAAGAAAGCAGGTGCTCTTCTTCTAAAGATTACTACTGTTAGCACAACAGAGACTTTAGATGCATCATTTTTAAGATATTTTGTCCTGCTCTTGTTATACTCTTTCTTATGCCCAGTAAGAGTTAGAAGAAACTCTTAAAATAATATAATTCTATATGATGTTCTTTTCCTTTAAAAAAAATGAGAAGGGACCACTGTGTTGTAAGTGTCCTGTTCTAAACTAGTTCCAAGGGATAAAGTAAATATAACAGATTCATTATTTAACTAGTGAAAGAATTAAGTGAGAGCTAAAACTTGTGAACCAGAGGGAAATAAATGGCATCTTTAAGAAGAAAGTTAAATATCACAAAAATGTATTCATTCCTTCTGTCATTTGATTGCATTGTTTATCTGTAGACTATAATATACCAGACGCAAAGTAAGGCACTCAGGCACTAGCAAAAATTAGGCTTGTAACATTATGCCCTCAAGGAATACATATCATAAGGAAAAAGACAGACTGCATTATAACCACACAACTACCAACACTATGAGGTAAGGAAGCAGACAATGGGAATTGTGTTTAGCGGTTATATCAAAAATGAAAAGTATTTAATATTTTCAAAGTATTTTCACAGTATTTTGAAAAGTTGGAGTTTCATTTGTTGGTTGGTTGGTTTGTTAATAAAGTTTTTTTTCTCCCCCTTTTCCCTACCTTTCTGCTGTTCACCTACACTCATCAGCTGACCATGTTGCCCTCTATGGTGTAAACCTCTACCAGTCTTATGGTCCCTCTGGCCAGTTTACTCATGAGTTTGATGGAGATGAGGAATTCTATGTGGACCTGCAGAAGATGGAGACTGTCTGGAGGCTTCCTATGTTTAGCAAGATTACAAGTTTTAATGCACAATTTGCACGGCAAAACATAGATATAGCAAGACACAACTTGGACATCCTGATTAAACGCTCGAATTCTACTGTGGCTCCCAACAGTATGTGTTCACCAATTTGCTTCTCTTTATTGAATCTATCCCATCATCCCAAGCCTCATATCCTTCCTCCCTTATGCCAGATATCTATTTTTAAAACTCTGTCCTTTCCAAGGAGTCCCTAGATCACATCCTCTCTCATCTTAAAGATAACTTATTTCCATCTTATACAAAGATCCTTGAAACTTTCAAGAAGGAGTCCCACAGACACACATGCTCTCTGTTTGAGGAAAAGGGCTTTAATTTGCCCCTGCAAATGAATGTGTGTTGACTCAGAAGAAAGAAACTTTCAAGAAGAAAAAAAAAAGAGGAGCAGGGAAATGACAGAAATCCAAAAACTAATAAAGCTTCTACTTTTATTGTGGAAGAGAGCAGGTGTTCTCCTTTTTAATATGCATGCAATATCTTAATGTACAAAGAGAAGGGTTTAGGAATAAATTGAAGGCATAAGGGGGTTAAGGACTCTCTGATGATCATGTGGGCAAATGTTGTCAGGAGGGCTCCTCCAGGACACAATGCGGAATTTCAGGGTACAGCAATTCACATTCGCCATTCATATCAGGACTGTTTCCTTACCACAGAGGTTCCTGATGTGACTGTGTTTCCCAAATCACCTGTGATGCTGGGTAAGCCCAACACACTCATCTGTCTTGTGGACAACATCTTTCCTCCTGTGATCAACATCACATGGTTGAGCAATGGGCACTCGGTCACAGAAGGTGTCTCTGAGACCAGCTTTCTCTCCAAGAGTGATCATTCCTTCCTCAAGATTGCCTACCTCACCTTCCTCCCTTCTGATGATGATGTTTATGACTGCCAAGTGGAGCACTGGGGCCTGGACAAACCACTTCTGAAACACTGGGGTATGTATGAGTTCCACCCCTTTTGGTGCCTTCTTGTTCTCTGTCAAGTCCAGAGCATCCTTTCTTTTGACTCCTAATGCCCCAAACTTGTTTCCCCTCTTAAGGATTTCTAATGATAGACTTCATTCTCCTCCCTTAGCCTAGTACTCCAAGTCTAGAGAATCAAGCCCATCTCACACTTGTACATGGACATACTCTGTATTCTGACCTCAACAACTTCACTTTCACAGAACCTGAGATCCCAACTCCTGTGTCAGAGCTGACAGAGACTGTGGTCTGTGCCCTGGGGTTGGCCGTGGGCCTCGTGGGCATCATTGTGGGGACGATCTTCATCTTTCAAGGCCTGCGCTCAGGTGGTACCCCCAGACAACCAGAGTCCTTGTGAGTCTCACCTACAAGGGAAGGTAAAGGTTCATATTTGGCAGAGCTGAAGCCTCCTTACAGGGGGAAGGAAAGGAAGTAGAGATTATTGACACAGATGTGGTTGAATCATTGTAGAACTGTGGAGTAGCATGATGATAGTACAGGAGCCCTTAGAGTCCATTGATCTTGTGTGTTTTTTGCAGGTACACTGCCCATCTCTAGGAGCGGAAGAATAGACGTGCTACATGATCTAGCCTATTTTTAGCCTAGTTCATCGTATTCTTTCTCTTCTTCAAATGTCCCTCCTTTCACCTCTTTTCTGGGACCTAAGGTGCTGTATACCCTCAGAGCTCAGATACCCTTGGAATTCTCCTTCTAATCTCCTTTCTTATTCTTTTTTCAAATGTTACCTATGATAGAATCCCTGGAATAATTCACCCATCTTCTGAATCCCTCAGTGGCCCTGATTCAATATCTCCATGGAAACAATAAATTTCCTTTTATATGGTCTTTACTGAGTTTTTTTTTTCTGTCTTTTATCTATGGGCTCACTGGGACCATGGCTAAGAATGAGAGATCCTCTGTTTCAGGCCCTATAATCTTATTTCTAAGATCAGTGTTTCATGCCCAGCAACACTGAAGCAACCAAAAATATCCTCATAAAATTCAGGTTAAAATGTCTTTCTTCCTACTGTTTTTTTTCCCTTGGCCACTGCTACCTGTCTCCAATTCAGCACCAAGGTATATATGCCTTTTGCCCTTGGAATAGACTCAAGAGACATTTGGCTCTTGAAAATTGTTTTAGGCATATTACCTCAGCCTCTCCACTCTTCAATTACTGATTCCATATTATGGAACTGTTACAAAATCTATGAGGATATTCTTTCCATGCCACCTGTATCAGTGAGCTTAAAACATAACTGGGAAAAATACAAAACATTAACACAATACTTTATACACCACCATTTGATGCAAAGAAAACTGAATCTAAATTCAGGACTCAGCACTTTTTAGCTAGTATTCCAAACCTTATGACACTAAGTAAAATGTCATAAGTGTCCTAATCTAACATTTCTGAACCTTACATTTTTTTTTCATCTATAATGTGGGAATGACAGCACTTTTCTTGCAAATTTATTGAAAGAATTTAAATATTCTTGGTATATAGGTAGCATCTTACAAATAAAATACAAATTCATAAGGAAGCACAGGTAATTATATCCATTATTATTGTATTAAAAAGAATGTATTACATTATAAAAAAAAGTACTTTTGTTTTTCTCAGCCCTTTAATGATGTAGGGGATTCAAATGTGCATTGTAAGTTTTACATTTTCTCTCACTTACAGAAGCTAGAGAGAAATAGGAACTCAAAAAAGTGATGGGGTCTCATGGAAACAGAAGGGAGAAGAGTAAAGGAAGGAAATTGAGAGGGAGAGTGGAGGGATGGGAAAGGGGAAGAACTGCAGAATGAAATTTACCAAACTATGCTATGTATGTATGAAGATATCACAATGAATTCTACTTTTATGTATATCTTATAATTCACTAATAAAAATAAATTAATATAAGGAAGACCAATTGAGTAGACGAAGGGGGTCAGGGGAGGGAGGAGAGGTGAAAGAGATAGTACTAGGGATTGAAATGGAGCAAATTATATTACATGCATTGATGAATATGTCAAAATGAAGCTCACAACTATAATGTATTAATAAAAATATTTTAATTATTTGAGCTCTTCAAGTTATTTCATATTGCACACATAAAGTATTATTTTATTAATATTTAATATCATAGTATTTGAATTTTATATAATTGAAAAATCACATAAAATATTTCAGATTTGTACTTGCTACATATAAATCAAGTACTTGAGTAATTAAATTTTGAATTACAAATAAAGCATTTCTACGCAATGTGACTGTTATGGTTTGGGTGTGAGGTGTCCCTCAAAAGCTCATGTGTGAGACAACACAAGAAGGTTCAGAGGAAAAAGATTGGGTTGTACAGTGTTAACCCAATTAGTGAATTAATTCCCTGATAGGAATTAACTGAGTGATAACTGAAGTAGTAGGGTGTGGCTGGAGAAGGTGGGAATTGGATTGTGGCTTTTGGATATATATTTGTATCTGGCAAGTGGAGACCACTCTCTCTGCTTCCTGATCATCATGTGAGCTGCTTCCCTCTGCCCCACCCTTACACCATGATGTTCAGCCTGACCTTGAGCCCTGAGAAATGGAGCTGGCTGTATGTGGACATGAGAACTCTGAAACCATGAGCCCTCAAATAAACTCTTCCTCCCCTACAATTGTTTTGGTAGGGTCATTTAGTCACAGTGGTAATAAAGCTGACTAAAACAGTGGCATATGGTAAATAGTTGATATGTGCTAACAATCGGTGCTATTGTTATTTTTTTAGCCCATCACAAATTCCATGGTAAATGAAAACCCAGAGATGCAGCCAACAAAATCCAGAATGTGGAAAGTTCTAATAGATAAATGGCTCAGTTTCTTTAGCAAATAATTTGAAAAAAAAATAGAGAAAAGAGAAACTAAACATTTGAAGAAAATAAAAACAGAAGAAACACATCAACCAAATGCTGGACTGTTTGGGTTTATATCCAAACAACTTAATAAATTCTTAAGAGGCAGTTAGAAAAATTGACACTGACTCTATTCAGGAATTATTCATTTAATTTTAGTTATGATAATGGCATTGCTGTTATGTTTCTAAAAAGTCATTGTATTTCAGATTATCTTCAAACTAAATCAGTATGAATGTAAGATTAAAATTTCCCATGAATTGATCATTGTTAAAAGCCAAACTGTTGATAAATAGTACTCTTTGACCTGCTTGCATATATAGTTGAAAAATAAAAAAAAAAATTGAGAAAGAAAGTATTCTAGGAAAGCCAAAAAAACCATAGGCAGAGAATTCTATTTGAAGTTCTCTTAACTAAAAACTAAGTAGACTATAGGAACCTCTCATAAATGTAACCCTAGGTATGTATGCAGCAGTGAATAATAGCAAAGGAAAGGGAAGTAAAACTTTATTACCAAATAAACTGAGCCTAAAACATTGTTTATATATTCACTAATTCATGAGTAATGCAAAAATTGTCATTGAGTATCAACTTTGTAATATATACCATACTACATTCTGTTTTAAAATAATGTAAAAACAAATGCATTCATTATCATAACTTAAACATTTGCTATCTTAACAGAACATATATCCCATGTACATCTATTATACTATGTTATTTCACAAACATTATTATAAATTGAAGAATTTATAAAGAAAAAAATAACATGAGAAAGTATTATTTAGGAAACAGATATAATTTGGTGGAATTTAGAAGAGGTGTGGTAGTCAGTTTTCTGTCACTATAGCAAATACCTGAGACATACCAAATTATAAAGGAAAAAAGGTTTGTTTGGGTCCATTGTTTTGGAGGTTTCAATCCATGACCAATTGGTCCTATCCCTCTGGGCCTGGGCAAGACAACACATCATAGTGGGAGTGGATGGGAGAGCCAAACTGTTTGCCTCATGGCCAGGAAATAAAAAAAAATAAAGGAAGAGACCAGGGATTTCCTTTGGGGTATGACTATTCAATTGCCTATATTTCCACAATGCCTAATTTTCTCTAGTATACTCATACATTTTCCTCCAAGTTATATTCCTCCTAAGACTCAGTTATTTTTGGTTAGCAAACTTGTTTAGAAATAATATTATTAATATTTTGATTAAAATATTAATTCAAGATTATACTGCCCTGCCCGATAAAATCTGGGCAAAGTAGTTTCTATGAAACTGTCACTGAAAGAAAGGGAAGACTTTGACGGTTGCATTTAAAAAGAATCTTTCAGCTAGAGGAAAGGGATTGACGGGGAAGGGGATAAGGGAAGAAAAATGGAATAGAATAAATCTAATCTAACTTTACTATGTACATATATGAATATACACAGTGAACCTCAGCATAATAAGGTACTAATAAAAAAACTAAAAAAGCAGAAAGATCAGTAGATTAGAGGGAAGGAAACATAGAGAAAGGAGAGGAAGAGAGAGAGAAGTGGCAGGGTGGGCGAGCTTAATTAGAGCAAATTATATTCCATGCTTTTATAACGAAGTCAAAATGATCCTAATGTTATGTATAACTAAAAAGAATCAATAAAAAAAACTTTCAGAATATGTTTGATGTGACAATGTTGAACTGTAAGAATGCCCTAGAATACAATCCCCTTCTGTGCCCCTTTTGTTTCAACTAGAACAAACAGATCTCAGTGCCTCTCTAAGCTCTGAGTCTGACTCAATTCTCAGCTCTTCTTCCTTCCTTTGCAAAGTCAAAAGCAAAGAGCTACCCAGAGAGACTGAGGACTCTCTGAACAACTCTGTACGTTTTTCCCATTTCCCCAAGAATGCCGCTCCTTTTTGATCCCTGTAGGTAGCAATGATCACTCTGAGGAAGATGACAAAACTTCTGACTCCACTCAACATCTTTCTCTGGACAGATTCAGACCATAACTTTGGGGAGTAGAACCCCAAGAGTTAGTGTCTGTCTACACATTCACTAGGTCCTTAGCTGATGACCTGCATCATAGAGGAATATAAGAGATAAGGCTTCCAAGGAAGGCTGGATCTCTGTTCTGACCTCATCCAGGGGAAGGAAGGCCTTGCTAAAGGTTCCTCAGGCACAGTGTGTCAGTGAAGGAGAAGGTCTATCTGTTCCTCTGACATGACCTTCCATAACCTCAAAGATAAACTCCCTGAAATCTAAATGACAAAACCTAGAGACTGGGATGGAGACCAGCTTCCAAGGCTGCAACCACATGGAGGAGGTCACAGGGTATAGTGACTTCCCCGATAACCAGGTAGAGGACATCATCAGGAATCAAAGGTCATAATGTCCACAGATTAGAGGAGTTCTAGCTTCTAAGAAATTCAGCTCAGCAGGGGCATCAGGTAAACAGGAAAGAGACAAAGAATGGATTGCATATGACTCAGCCCCTCTAAGAAGGAACCCTAGAACCAGAAGGAGCTCTGTCATTTGTTTTGTGGGTTCCACCAGAAACACAGTGAGGGGGCTCTGGCAGCTAGGCTGCTTCACGGGGCTGACACAGACATGGGAGGTCATTTCTAACATCACAAGGATCTGAAAAATCCAGTCCCTGTTCCTAACTAAGGGGGAGATGGACACAATCCTGATTGTCTACATCCTGTATACAAGATGTTGTTTTTAAAGTTGCATTACTTTGTTCAGTTTTGGTTAATAGAATTTTTCCTAAAATTGTAAAATTTTGGTAGACATTCTAGAAACATGCAACAGAGACAGACACACAGAGAGAACAGAGATAAGATGTGCAAAGAAGAGAAATGTGGAAAATAGAGATGCAAAAATAAAATAGAGGAAAAACAGTTGCAGATAATGACAAAAGTGTAGAGAAAAACAGGCAGTGACACAGTGAAAGAGACAAGATGAAAAGGGACACACATAAAGAAATACCCAAGGACAAAGAAACACACAGGGAAAGCAAGATGCACAGACAGAGGTATAACACAATGAGAAAAGAGATATAGATCTTGAAAATCCTGGATCTGATTGCTTCTGAAATCAACTTGACCATGGTTTTCTTGTAACAAGAACAAAATGAGTTTAAATTGGATTTCTTGTCACTGGAAACTACAAATAGTACTTTTATGGCTGGCTAGTTTCTCCAAAATAAAATTAGTCTTGGTCAGATGACTTGCCAGGATACACTTAAGACATCAGTGACCAGAGGTCACTATATCTGCCCCCCAAAATTCTTACAATACTCACCAACTGAAAGAGACTGAGACAGTGTAAGGCCAATGTACTGTACTGCAATAGTTCATGGTTCTTAAACCATGAAGGACGTGACGGCTGATTTCCTACCTCTTCTGCCTACCCTTACCCAGCATCCATGATGCTTTTAGACTTCTTTACAGGAACAAGCCCTGCTCTGGCACAGGTTGGTAGGGACACCACAAACCACATTCCTTTCATTCCACCTGCTTTCCACTCTCTGCTCAGTTAAGGAGATTGAGGATACAGATAACTCAGAATCATGTTTAATTATTGGGGGGAAAAAAACTCTTCAACCAGGCAGATGGTTTCAATGCATCTATTGAGCAGTCTTTGGTGGAACAACAGAAATAGTGGAAGCCCTGGAGGTCTGGCAGTGCACAGGCAGAGGCTCCAGGGTCAATACAGAAAGCAGAGTCACAGAAGATCATTGGGGAGAGGGTCACAGGAGGTGAGCTAGCATTTGCACTACAGGACTCTGATATCCAAAGGGATCTGACAGGCTGCCTCTGACTGGGAACTCTGAGCAGGGACAGGCAGGCATTGCAGAAGAGTGAGTGCCAATTCCAGTCAAAGTGCATTCGGGAACTCAGTGCAGGAGCCCTGTGGATGAAAGGGGTAAAGACAGTGATCAGCACAGGGTACCCTGAGAGATACCCACACCCTTCCCTTCTCCTGGATCCCCTATTGCATCAGACAGAAAAAGCTGTGGTCCAAGCCACATTGTTATTACCTCAGCCGATATCTGTGTAAAGTGAAATCAGCTAAAAGGACACAGAACTTCATTTTAACATAGATGTATGGGAGGTGAGGAAATAGTCACTGCCCTTCTGGGAAATATGAAGCGTTTGTTCTCTTTAGTAACTTGGTGGATGACTCACCTTTCTACCACTAGTAGGCTCTTTCAGGCACTGGCAATTGTCCAGATAGTAGCCACCAATACAAGGCACTACGTCTGCATTGCCTTGGTGTCTGACACCCAAGACATGGCTCTAGCTTCCTATTTCATGGAAAGATGCCACCAAAGTTATGGCCAAGTTCTGGGAACAACCTCCAGAGCTTACTATAGAAACTGACTGCTTTCTCCCCTCATTCCTGATCTGCACACTCTTGATAACCACAGGAAGAAATACCAGGAACTGAGACTGTTGTGTCAAATACCCTAACCTCACCTCTCTTATACATATGCTTCTGCCCCCCAATGAATAAAGGTTGAATTACCTGTAGCTGGCGGACCACGAGTTCCTACAAAAAAGAAGTTACAGAGAAAGGTCTCATTACATTAACAGTGGCTCTCTCACATACCCCACAGCAAAATAAGATATGCAATTTAGTTGGAGTTATATTCTCTCCCCACCCATGTTCTACAAGGCCCTAAGCACCCCAAACTAAAATTTCCCAAAGTGAATGAAACTGTCACTAGATGGAAGGGAAAACAAGGCTCTAACGCTCTTAATGGAAGAAGCTTCTAGAAAAGAAACCACGAGGCACTGATGAACAGTAAGGAAGTCCTAAAATTAACTCCACTAGTGAACTATGTGGCAAGGCTCTTTCAGCCAGCAAAATCAAATTCCAACATCTCTCCCTGGGTTTTTCCATCTCCTCCTGCCTCCATCCCAACCTCCTTCCTTCAGGTCAGGAGGAAAAACCTCCTCTAGACGCAGAGCCTCCGTTAACAGAGGGTCTCAAGTACAGCCTATTTCCTATTTACCCCAGAGTGCCTCACCTTTCTGACTCCTGCGACGGATGAGAAGGCCCAAGCCAAAGAAGATCAGCCCCAGCACAAATCCCCCAATGCCACTCAACATCTTGCTCTTTGAAGATTCAGACTGTGCCCCTGGGGAACAGAGTCTGAGTGTCAACATTTGTCTTCACACCCCCAGGGTCCCTGGCTGAGGGCCTGAAGTCCAGCCTGAGTTACAAGGGGTGGAAGTGCCAGGGAACCTAGGTTCTCCATTTTGGGGAGGGAAGGGCCAGTTAACAGATCTATGGATAGAGTTGGTAGGCAAGGGAGAGGGGTGAGTGGAGGCCTGTTTCACAGGGATACATCCATAACCTTAGGCCCAAGACCCAAGACCCCAATCACAGCCATAATAGCCAATCCCTCTGAGCTATCAGTTCTGGGTTCCAAGGCCACAGTGCACACAGTGATCTCCCTGCTATCTGGAGAAACAATTAGGTTAGGATTCTTCTGGTACCCTTGCTATAGGACAAAAGATGTTAGTCTCCTATGAAGGTCTGGGCCAGAAAGAGCTCTGTCCTCTGTCATGTGGAACCCATGGTGAGAGAAAACAAGTCGTCTCTTACTCCACTCCACTGTGATGGGGCTCTGGAGGCTGGGATGCTCCACGCGGCAAGTGTAGACATCTCCACGCTGTGGAGTAACTTCCAGCATCACCAGGATCTGGAAGGTCCAGTCCCCATTCCTAATAAGGGGAGTGGATACAACACCAGCTGTCTCCTCCTGGTCATTCTGGAACCACCGAACTTTGATCTGGCTTGGATAGAAATCCGTCACTGAGCACACCAGCAGGTTGTGGTGATTTAGAGCCACTGTCCTGGATGGAGATATGGTCACCTTTGGCTCCACTGGGAGTAACAGACAAGAAAAGAGAGAATGGGTGAGATGTGAAACCACATGGTGAGTCTTCTAAGAGTCACTCCTTGGTACCAGAGTGGGAATCCCTGGATTCCAGGTTTTAGATTAAGATTTATTTAACAAATATAAACTTGACAATTGTTGGGAATGAAAAGTTAAACAGCAGTCCATGGTCCCTGCTTTCATAAAACTCCCAATCTAATAATAGAAACCAAAAAAATGAACACAACTTCCAAAATTTTTGAAGGAAAAGTAGGGGGGCCTTGAAGCAAATAGCATCAACAAAGCACCCCATACCTTGATTTCTTTATCTTCTCAGATTGCTACTCATGGACAAATATGGCACACTTTCCCTGCTGATTTTATATATCTTATCCTTTACCTCTCAAGTCATTTGATTGTATTTCCCTTATTCCTTTACTATGAAACTATAGTACATATTTATAATTTTTTAATTTAAGGATATGCTCTGTTATCTCATTTTTCTTTTTTCTCTGATTTTCTTTTAACACTCAAATGAATTTAACTACTAGCTACCTGTCCTACTTCATCCCCTTCCTATGAAGAATCACTTCCTTGTTCTGAAATCACACATTATCACTTGTTTTCTACAAGAAATATTCTGAGATTCTTGCATAAATTGACCTGGATTAAGTAGAAATGGAGGTTGAACATATAAATACAACCCAGAACTGCCAAGTTTGGCAAGTTGTCACAAACCTGATTAAACTGACACTCATGAGTATGTTTTCAGTTTGGATTTTAACCCTGGACTACTTTTTCCTGGACTCAGATTGAAATCCTGGCCAATTATGTGTATTTACAAAATCCATTCATATTAAACAGATTAGAAGTAAAAACGGAGGGCACAAATTCATAAGACAGATGTTAGAATTTTTTATAAAACAGGAAAAACATAAGTAATTGTTGGGATTAGGATGCGGGTTAGAAGGAAAAGAGGACAATTAAATTAAAAGTGTTGTGAGTATGCATAAATAAACTGGGGTTAGACTAAGGATTGGCGAATTAGTGAATTCTCAATCCTACCAACATTAAAACAGGCAGGAATAGATTCATACTGGTGCTTCCAGTCATAACCAGTTTTGATGACACTATGCCCCCATTAGATTTTATATCCCTGTTGAAAATGACTGCTGTGTAATTTTGAGAGGCTTCAAGATTTGAGGAGTAATTTATGGGCTATTTACCTAAAGCTTTTATTATGTATCACTATTAGTATATATGAATTGGTATTGCTAATCCCTAACACACAAGGTGGCTGTGGGATCAAAAGACACAATAGATGTGCTTGAGATGGTAATTTTCTAGCAATAGATATTCCTCAAATGGATAAAATTAATTTTCAGAATGTCTACTCCTAAAAATGATGGTGATGCTGGACAGCAGAAATGAGGAAGCCCAGGCCAAAAGCAATCTAAAATAATTTTTATCCAATTATTTAATGATTTCCATTTATTCTAAAGATTCAGCGCTTTCCATTATGCCATTTGTTGAGCTTTTCTAAGAAATGAAAACTCTGCCTTACATCAAGTGTTGTTTTCAGGACTGGGATGTAGCTCAGTGGCAAAGCTCTTGCCCCACCTGCCCAGAACCCTGGGTTCAATCCCTAGTTCCAAAAGTAAAAAGTCAAAATGAAAAAAGACAACCTCCAACCAAGTATTGTTTTTGGCAAACAATTTTTCCTTAGACTTGTATTTGTAAATTCTAAATTAATATCAAGTCAATAAGAGTTTACTTCAAAGAGTTAAGCAAAATAATAAATAATTTGTTTTCAAGTTGTTATTTACCTTTCTGTTTTCTCTTGAACCTAAATGAATGCGTATCTGAGTACATATATTTATTAATTTAACAAAGATTTTTGAGCTCACAGTATACCAGTAATAATTTAGACAGGTACAAGGTAGGTATACAACAATCACAAGATAGTCTCTCTCCTCACAGGGCTCTGGGACAAGTAACTGTCCTTTAAGAAACAGACTTACCATGAATTTACAGCAAAAGTCAAAAGTCATTATTTCACGACTATAATATATCGCGGGTGTACAAGGTGTCCTGCACTCTCTACTGGAGAAGCCCTAACTCCACCAAGCCTTTAAGCTTCCCAGGGGCCCAAGTGCTGAAGATGGGCCTCAGCAAGTAACTCAGAGTAGGGCCAGAGAGCAGGACGGAAGAGAGGGAACGCAGGGCACAGGACAAAGGTAAGGAAGCTTGAAAAGGGCGCGGTTCCGGAACGCACAGTGAATGGAAAGAAGAGAACACAGCAGAAGAGGAGGCTGGCCACACCGGGAAACCGTGGCCGCCATACAGGGATGCAGGGCAGTCGGTCCCCATCCCTCCACTCCCTCCCAAGCTCCGCGGTCCCCGCCCCTCCTTGCTGTCGGCTAGATGGGTAGGGGTGGGGGGGCTCTAGTCCCAGAGGCTCCCGATCCCGCCCTGGCCCCGGGTTTCCGCCGCCCTCCGGTCCGCGGGTGTGGAGGCCGGCCTCACCTCGCCGCTGCAACGTCGAGCCGAGCTCTATCCCATAGTTGTGTCTGCACACTGTGTCCAACTCAGCCCGCGTCTGCTCCAGGACGTCCTTCTGGCTGTTCCAGTACTTGGCGTCCGGCCGCCCCAGCTCGGTCACCGCGCGGTACTCCCCCACCTCGCTGTCGAAGCGCACGTGCTCCTCCAGGTTGTAGACGTATCTGGTTATTAACCGCACCCGCTCCGTCCCGTTGGTGAAGTAGCAACAGAACTTGAACTGGTACACGAAATCCTCTGCGAGAGATCACCAGCTGGTCAGTCAGGTCTCAGTCAGACCTCTGAGTTCTGTGACCCAGCGAAGCTATCCTAGGTTCGCGGCAGGTTGGAACGTCCGATAGACCTGGCCCCTCGCGACCCGCCTCAGCTCAGACCCAGAATCCCCCGAGCCGCTCTGGCCCAGCCTTAACGCGCACGCGCACTTCAAGACACTGCCTAGAGAGGACCCGAGGGAAAAGAGCCCGTCTCTAAGGGGAGCCCTGAGGCCTGTGATCCTCTGCCTGAGCCTGAGAACCAAGGGCAGTGAGCCATTGGGTTGATTTCACGTTGATCTCTGCCCTTATATCGCGGGCTTTCCTTCATTTTCCATAAAGCTCCTAAGAATCCCGGAGACAGTTATCCACATAAAGTTGAGACTTGAAGGGAATAAAGACAAAGACCTAGTAATTAAGCTTGCCCTGGTCCGGATGAGCGTATTCTCTTGGTCCCTGAGCAAAATACCTTCCTTCCTGTGCCTGGACTTACTCTCTGTTTTTGCTATTTCCACCCAACTGCAGTGTGAGGCTCACTAGCTCCTTAGTTAGAAAGGACCTATATCTCCCCAACCCTAGAAAGAAGCATTTATTCACGAAAAGAGCACAAGCTGTTGAATAAGGTAAATTATATTCCAGTTAAACAGAATTAACTGCTTGGGCCAGTTACTTAACAGAGTGTCCGTATCAAAAATATAACTGTGAAAAGAAAGTCATAATACCCTCACAAGGGTATTAGGAAGACTGAGAGAAAATTTATATGAATTACTCCTCTGTTTTTGAAATAAGTGGTTTCTCAAAATGTATTATATACTTCCCTTCTATGCCTAATTCTCTCTTCTAAATTCAGTCCACCATCAACTCAAGTCTCTGAATTCCATTCAAGTTACTATTTGACCAAAACTCTGTGCAACTTAAAGTTAAGACTCTCTGTCTGTTAGCTTTACTCAAATGCTTAATTAAGAGTTTGCCTCCCTGAAATCTCCACTTGGAGGAATATAGTCTTTTTCCTCTAACACTGAGAATACAAAGACCATTGCTGATCTACATTTCCCCAACCCATAATCTCATAGTTTTTCCTCCAGACAAGATCTTAGAGGACATTTGACAAGAGGGCACAGGACAAATCCTGCTGTTTCTTCCTTGATAAATTTATTTTTTTTTCAAAAATGGTTTCTTTTGTCCTATTCTTGGCAGTAAATATAAACTTTGTCTCCTCCTTCTATCCTAATACTCCCAGGTTTGAGCCTGTGAGGTGGGAGTTATCCTCACTTCAACATTAGAAATGGAAATGAGAATGTAATATAACCCTCTTTTCCCTAAAGATAACACCTATTATGAAAAACTGTCCTTAGATCATGACGCTCACCCTTCCCTACATCCCAGGCACCCAAGGATCCCTCAGAGCCTATTGCCCAGAATGGTAGCTTTGGAGAGCAGCTGCCCTGTACTTACGTGGAGAATCTCTACAGTTAGCCACTGGGCTGGTCAGCATCATCAGCATCACCATCATAGCAGCTGTACAAAAGCCTCTGAGGATCTGAAGAGCCATCTTGCCCAACATAACTGAAAACAAAAAAAAAAAAGTAATGGCAGTCAATGCAGCTTACACTTGCTCTACCCACTTCAGAGAATGAAAGACCTGTGAATGCTTCCATGCATATTAGGATTAACAAGTCCCTAGGAAAGGAACCAATCAGTACTGGAGCTGAAGTACCTCATCTGTCTCTAGGTAGACAATTTTTATGAAGGCTCTCAATCTAATATCTACCCTGTGTCTTTATGAAATTGCTCTGGATTAACATTTAATGTGATGGTTTCCTCTAAATTATAGAAGATGCCCATGTACTTCTGAAGAGAGAAAGTATTAGAGGTTTAAAGAACCAAAAAAATGATTCAAGTATAAACACCTTTGTTATATTTATTTGAAACCTATCATTCTTATACTTTGGTGATTTAGTAGGGGAATATAAATGGGGATCATGTTTCAGGGTGCTGAAAGTTATTGTCACAGGTATATTTATTTTTATTATATTAGACACTCTGAGGAGCTTTACATTGTAGTGAGAAAAGGAGGGTTCTTAGAGGAAAAAATGGTTTTGAGCTGTGATTCTACAGCTAATGTGCTTTATGAGAATCAACAGATTACTGAAGCTTTTCTTATCTCAGATTTCTCTTTGTAAAATGTGGATCATTTTTCATGAATTTTACATCTGGATCTTAGTACATACACATTTAAAAGTAATATAACTTGTTTAGTATTGCAAAATGTTCCTCAACTGTCATGTGTTACTGTTGAAAATATCAGATTAATATGTAGAACAAGAAAATAAGCAAAAAAATTGACACTCAACCCTGCTGGCAAGTTTCTTATGCAAGAATCTATTGCACTCATGATTTTTCAGTGAAAATATTTGAAAAGTTAATTAAGCTAACTTTTTTTCTAATAAATTCTTCAGCTGCCTAAGTCCTTCACAACCATGAAATAGGTCCATCTCATGCCAGCAAAGACAAAAACGCACAAATTCACAGCTTTCAGGCACAGTCACCCTTAGTTTTGAGGATAAAAAGCAAAAAATGTAGAGAAGAATTTTCTGAGGTCTGATAGTGTTAATGACAGAGAAAATGTTTTCTTACAGGTTGCAATGTGCAAGCCCTAAACACCAAATTCTGAATGGCAGAAGTATTGATGTGCTCTCTTAATAAATGTCTTATTTGTCAAGTTTCTCTTGCCCATATCTAGTTATAAATCAGGTAGAACAGGGATTCGCAAAAGTTCATGACAGTCTAAACAAAACAATATCACTCCCTGCCCTCCCTCTCTTCCTGCCTATTTTCTTTATTTTACATTCTCTTTCTAAAACAAAGGGAAGGATCTAAAATCAGAATATAAGGAGTCTATCAGGCAAAAAGAGGTGAAAAAGAAACCATAATAAGTTTCCATTAGTGGCACAAGAAGGTATCAAGTTTTCCAACATTCTGTACAGGTGCATAGATGTAGAGCAAATGCAACCGGGAAGGTTGTCACTAGGCTCCCAACAGCAGCTGTGTGCTCAGGATCATGTGTGATGGATGTATGGGAAAGAACCTCAATCTCAGACCTGGAATGGGGTTGGGAGAAAAGAATGGACAAAAAGGGACCTTGAAGATTCCCTCAGTGTCTTCAGCCCCCACCTCAGGGTCCCTCATACTAAGCAGAGGGCTCCATCCCATCCTCTACTTCTATCCTAAAGGAAAAAATTCTTCAAATTTATCCTGGGCCTGTGAAATGAAGGCTGCTTCAGAAGGGGGACTTCCCAGTCTCACAGGCCTCTTCAAAACAGACCTTTCACTAGCAACACAAGTGTCAACTCAGAATCCTTTTTCTGATTAGCTAAAATCTCATTAGAAGGCAGTGCTTTGGCCTTCTGCCAGCTGCTTCCCACAGCCCAGCCTTCTCTAGAGTTCTTTGTACTGCCCATGTCCCTTCTGCATTTCTCAGGGCAGCTGCTAGTGGTCTGACCTGGGAGGAAAGCTATTCAGATCCACATCTCATCTGATGGTGCCTCACCCAGATGACACAGCAGGAGCTCTGTGAAGACATGGAAGTTAGCATGAGGGCAGTGTGCACCCCACATGGGTGTATGGGATACAGAAACTGTCGTTAATATGGATAAAGATTACAGGGGACTTCCTTAGTTTCATCAGAGTAGAAGATGAAAGTTATAGGCTCCTTCCAGGAAACTCAAGAAGAAACCATCTACTCCCTCAGCATCCTTTGGAATCTGTGCTTGTTCAGTAGGATTAAATGTGAATCTAAAAAACATTTTGTCACCAGAAAGATCATTCAGGACTGTATTCTGTATTCATTTTGAAAACAAGAAATGCATCTCCGGCCGGGCGCAGTGGCACAGGCCTGTAATCCCAGTGGTTTAGGAGACTGAGGCAGGAAGATTGCAAGTTCAAAGCCAGCCTCAGCAACAGCAAGGTGCTAAGCAACTTAGTGAGACCCTGTCTCTAAATAAAATACAGAAAGGGACTGGGGTATGTGGCTTAGTGGTTCAATCACTCACTTAGTGCCCCTGAGTTCAATCCCCGGTACCCGCCCCCCCCAAAAAAGAAGAAAAATAAAAAGAAATGCATCTCCTGAGGATTCTTTGGTCTCCTCAGTGTCAATAATAATATATTAAAATTTTATATATAATATATAACTAAATATTATATAATGTATATTATTGAATATATTGTTAAACTTTGCATAAATTAAATGTGCAATAATATATAATTAAATACTAAATATATAAATATATGATACACAGTCTCATATATAATAAAATATATATTACTGTGATAGAATAGTAATATAATAGAATAAAATATTATTTGTTGTAATTAAAACCCATCAAGAAATTACCCATAAGTTTTTCTAAATCTTTTAGAAGTTTTTTACATATTTCCCTTATATCAACTCTTGGATAATGAGTTATACTAATTTTTCTATCGTACATATAAAGCAAGTCTTTTATCTTTATACAAAGATTTTTCTTTAAAGTCATATTTTAGAGACTGCAAAGAAAGAGTCACATTAGTAGTGGGGTGACTGAGGAAAGGGCTATCTGCTCTGGAAGACTTAACTTTTCCTATAGAAAGAATATATACCTAGTAGGACCTCCATCGTGAATACAGATATAATTTGTAAAAATCCCTGAAATCTTTGATGAGCTATATACACATTAGTTTTTAATAAAATGGTTGTCAGTTAATCATTTTTTAACATCATTACAAAGCAAAAATTCTTCCTGTTATTTCTCTTCTCTGCTCAGAGATGCTTTATGGTCTTAAGGGTTTACCTTTTATCTCATCGTTACAGAGGGAAAGAGAAATGGGGAGGTATATTTGATGTGTTCAATCATGAATCCACTTCATTTTCCCACTCTAAATTGCCACCTTCATTCCCTGCTCAGAACTACCATTTCAAATATTTTTCAGATCTCAGAACCTGGTTCTCCTTTCTGAGGGCTGGCAATATATAAATTTGAGTGTAAAACAGCAATTTAATACAAACTGATGAAAGGAAGAAAGCGAATGAAGCTTTGTGGGTTATGTAGGCTATAATGGCAGAATCCAGGACCATATTTCATCTCTCTTGATTTGGAGAAAGAGGGAAGCTTCCCATTGCAGCTTCTGCCAATTGCCTACAAGCCCACCCTGTGCCATATGTATGAGTGGACTGCATTTCTCACCCTCATGATAGTGGGTCCCTGGGTGTCAGACACATCTATGTGGGTTTTTTGCTGATAGTTCTGCCTCCCTTCCCAATGACCCAAGAACAGAATATAGTGGGTTCTATCACTAAACAGTATTCTTTGTATTTATGGTCCTAGGCTTCAAAACTGAAAATACAGTACCTAGTTCCTACCTTCAAGAAGTTGGAGAGAATGTAGATAAGGAGAGCAAATAAGAGAAGAAACAAAAGTTTGCAACAGTCACTAAGGGGAATGTCAAATATTGCTGACTAAAGACAAAATGTGCACGTTGAAGGCTCAAGGAACACTCAAAAGTACACAATAAGAATGGTGCCACTGATCCAGTTGTTTTTGTTTTTGTTTTTGTTTTTCCCTTTGGAAAGGAATGGCAATGCAATATTAAGAGATGAAAATGATTTATTGGATTAATTCATACATAATTTTTCAAGATAGGGAGGAGGAGTGCCTGATGGTATAGAAGTCATGACAGGGTTGAAAGACACATTATGGTTGGGCTTCTTAGGGAGGGTAATGACTCTAAGGAATTGAATAGTCAGTGAGAAACTTAAATGATTTACACAAAAAGTATCTAATATGCAATTTAAATATCTATTTTTTTTCATTTCATTCTGATATACAAACCCTTCACATAAGCCTGTAAACTTCAGTAAAAGATGCTTCATGCCATAGACTTGTATTTGTAGTGCATCAGGATGGAGAAAGAAAGAAATTAAAAAAGAGAATGTGTTCCATAATCATGTATATGATGCACGAGATCAAGAATTCTAATATTAGAATGATTTTGCTTTCCTACAATAAAATAACCCACTAAAAATGACTCATACTTTAAAGATATTATGTTCCATAATGGGAAGTGCAGAAACAGTGCAGTCTTTAAGGCTGATTGACTCAGAACTTGTTCATATCAAATCAACATAGGACAATTATTTCTAACTTTTTTTTCTTCTGTCCAGAGCATCAGCTTCACCCTATAGTTTATTTCCTGTGTGGTCATAGGAATGTAATGATTATCCTTAGTTTGCCTAACCTGGGCCATTCTCTATACTCTGTGGAATGCATCCTATGGCTAGATTTTCCAGCTGGCTTTAGTTGGATTGGCCAGTGGGAAGCACCATCCGGAGATCTGAAGGCTGGAAGATAGCAAGACCATGGTATTCCTGCTCCATTCATTTCCTGCTTTGGCAGTGACTAGTTCCTCCACAACTATGCCACCTTCCCTTGCCTCCATGCTTCCCACTATTGGGAGACCCTGACAACTTCAAAATCCCTTGATCTAGGGCGCTCTGAAGGGGTGGTTGCCTGCCTGGGGCACAGGGAAACGTCAAAGCCTCAGAACCAACAGGGTCCCTAGCCCTCAGGGGCCAACCTTGCAGCCCTGCCCTTCCTGCAGGCTCCAGTAGAGCAGGGAGCTGGTGTAGCACCTGGAATGGATACAAGTGGCAATTTCTGTTCCTTCTCATGAAATTGTTTATCAGGAATGAAAACCATGGAATTGATCTAGAGAGGAACATTTCTCAAGACATACAATGCTTTGGGCAGCACCAGTAGGCTCTTAAAGGACTATTTGAGGGTACAGAAGAGTTTGCCAGCAGAAGAAATTATGAGAAGCAACTAATCAGAAATACCATTAGAGAAATCTTTTGACTTCTTTAGGCAATTGATTCTTGGTTCAAGTTAAGTAAAATCTATACTGAAGAGAAATTAAAGTCTCAAATATGAAAAGTATGTTGAGATCCTAATGTAAATATAGGAAAAAAGTGAAATGGTAGACTTTTTCTTTTTAAAAAATATGGTAAAGTATTTGTAAAACTTCAGACTTAGCTCTGAGCATTTCCATGATTGATATCCCAAATATGGAACCATTTCAGTGAAAAAGAATATTTGAGAATACATCTGGTATTCCCAAGAAAGAAGATCTGAGAGTGGAAAAGTGCTACTGACAAATTATTTACATATAGTCCCACTGCTGGTGGGACTGCAAATTGGTAAGGCCAATATGGAAAGCAGTATGGAGATACCTGGGAAAGCTGGGAATGGATCCACCATTTGACCCAGCTATCGCCCTCCTTGGACTATTCCCTGAGGATCTTAAAAGAGCATACTATAGGGATACTGCCACATCAATGATCATAGCGGCACAATTCACAATAGCTAGACTGTGGAACCAGCCTAGATGCCCTTCAATAGATAAATGGATAAAAAAAAATGTGGCATCTATACACAATGGAGTACTACGCAGCACTAAAAAATGATAAAATCATAGAATTTGCAGGGAAATGGATGGCATTAGAGCAGATCATGCTAAGTGAAGCTAGCCAATTCTTAAAAAACAAATGCCAAATGTCTTCTTTGATATAAAGAGAGCAACTAAGAACAGAACAGGGAGGAAGAGCATGAGGAAAAGATTAACATTAAACAAAGACGATTGGGGGGAGAGAAAGGGAGAGAGAAGGGAAAACATATGGAAATGGTAGGAGACCTTCAATGTAACACAAAATTACATAGTAGAGGTTGTGAGGGGAAAGGGGGGGAGGAAACAAGGGAGAGAATTGAACAACAGCACATGAGGTAGAGAGGGAAGATGGGAGGGGAGGGGAGGGGGGATAGTAGGGGATAGGAAAGGTAGCAGAATACAACAGTCACCAATATGCCATTATGTAAAAAGGTGAGTGTGTAACCAATATGATTCTGCAATATGTATTTGGGGTAAAAATGGGAGTTCATAACCCAATTGAGTCAAATGTATGAAAGATGATATAACATGAGCTTTGTAATGTTTTGAACAACCAATAAAAATAAAATAAAATAAAATAAAATAAAATAAAACTTTGTTCGTGAGGTTCAGCATTTTCAAACTAATGTCCTAAGATTCCATGAAGGATGTCAGGGCATTGTTACTTCTGGACAGTTCCTTAGCTCGCCCTTCTGCTGAATCACTAACCAGTGAGAATGGTCAAATAAAATGCATGTTCTTTCCTCCTAACACTTCAACTTTCATCCAACCAATGAATCAGGGTGTGATCCTTAGATGCAAATGACTTTATAGATGGAAGCAACTTGAAGAGATTCTGGTAATTTTTGAAGAAAGTGAAGATGAGCAAGATAAAGGAGAAAACAGAATTTCCAAGATTAAAATCTACAATATAAAAAATGCAGTTCTTACCTGGGCAAAAGTTGGGATGAAGTAAAGCAAATAACCATAGTAAATGCCTGGGGAAATCTTCTTTACAAAAAGGAACCTGACTATGATCTCCAAGGCTTAGAAAGCAGAGGTTACAGGGAGCTTCTTGAAAAATGTGGTTTTATACTAAGCTAGATGATGATACGTTGTAGTTAAATGAAGGTGATGAAGAAAGGGTTGTCCTAAGATGGAATTACAAAGGGAGTTGTCCAAAGAGAATGAATTAAGAAGCAAGCTACTGAATTTAAGTTATCCTTGACTTTGTGGATGTGTCTTGAGGGGCAAAATTGTGACATGCTAAGTCGAGGGGAGAAATAAAGAATGTCCACGAGCATCTGCCCCTTTCAATGCTTTATTCACTTAAATTACTCCATACAGTTTCACTCTATAGGTTCTTAATAAAGAAAACGACAATCCTTAATGCTAGGCCCTACAATAAACACAATCGATTCACAGCAAACAATTCTAGATTAATTAATTCTAAGCACTGTAAAACACACTTAATCATGACAGGTTAATGACAGACATAAGCCTTAGGCTTTATGTCCAGCAGATGCACACTCACTCAGACCGCGGTGATCAGGTCCGGAACCAAGGCAGGCTTTTCCTGGCATGGAGTGGATGACTGTTGAGGAGCGGGTCGTAGGGAGAAGTTGCAGCTCTCACCAAGGTCTGGATGAGGCGGTAGAGTTTGAGAGTGGTGAGGATTATGCAGAGGATCAGGAACGAAGACAAGTGATGGGATGACAGAACCTCATCAGGCTCTCCAGCTGGAGTGCATCCTTGTTTCGGCTGCCTGAATCCCTTTCATTTGCTCTATTATTTGTACTAAATTTGGGGGCTTTTAACCTCCCCCTTTCGATCCTTATCATCTACCACCTTATTTCTCAGTGACATCATTTACTCTGAGGTCAGAAACATCTGGTCTGGTGGTCTCCACCCTGATCTTCTCCTTTCCCTCTTATCAGGCCAGGACAGCCTGCCAGGGGCTTCACTCTGTTTATCAGGGTGAAGGGAAGTAACTTGTTTGTGGCCATACTGGAGGGCTCTGTAGGTGTGCCTGGTGAGACTGCAGGTTTCAAACTGGAGTTTTTAAAATGGAGCCGCTTAGGCTGAGGCCTAAGACCATCCTCACAGGATGCCACACCTGAATTTCAAAGGCTTCATTCCACAATGAAAGAGATGCAACAAGAAGCAGTCAGGAAACAGTTCCAGAGTAGAATCCATTCAAGTTTTTTGAGAGCTAGACCTCATAATATTAAAATACATATAATATGCCCTCAACTTCTGGTTCTAGTAGTTAAATTTTGTGTTTAAAGATTTCTGCAGCTACATGATCATGTATGATATAGGCCTACTGTGAATTGTCAATGCTTTTATCAACTGATGATTTTTGCATATCAGTGCTTACTTACAAATTGGTTATAAACTATACAGTTTAAAAACAATAAACTTGTTTCTTTAAAAAAAAATCCCTTGATCTTCCCACATCTTCACCCTGTTTATAACCCCCCTCGCCTTGCCCTCTGTTTATACCTTCTATTCTGAATTAGCCAATCTGTTTCTGGTGTCCTGACTGATAAATGCAATCTCCAGTCAGTATCTGTGAAAACACACTCTCTTATTCATAGAACTGAGTAAGGGGAGACTGGTTTTACCATTTGAGAAGTCTTAAGAAGACCGTCAACACATTTCATTGGCCAGAATTATATATGGCTATGTCCAACCCCAAATCAGTTCATGACACAGGAAATGAGAATATCATTATTTGGACTATTCATGTGATATGAAAAGAATTTTGGAGATTTTAAAGCATTTTCCCCTATGACTATGAGAACACATACAAATTTGCTAGCATTAAAAATTTGGATCCTAAGGTTACCATGAAAATAAAAATGTCTTAGAATTTTAAAATATTCTTCAGAGTTTTGGGTTTCTACAGATATGGAATAGTGCTTAAATGATATTTTCTAGATATCAATTTTTCAGTTGGTATCTGGGTAACATATATATGTAGTAAAAAGAATATTGCTAGATATCAGATACATACTATTTCTGTTTATTCGTAAAGAGATTTGCTTACATTTTGAAATTTATTCATTTATATTTTCAGTAAATGTTTTTGAGATTCTACTCAGTAATTGTTTTCCTATAGCAATCCAGTGAGTACAGAAAGAATTTTAATGAACTCCAAGCAGAAGAAATATAAAGAAAATCACACTGATACACATCTTGGAGTGGGGAAGAATATGTGCTGCCTCCGACTTGCATGGGCAGCTGAACTTAAAATCGCTGGTGTGAATTTCCAGGGACACCAAATAAAATGCAGACACACTTTGCCTTTAAACAAGCTTCAGGACGGCTTCTCTGTTCTCGACCTCAGGCTCCCCAAAAGGGGCAGCATGAAAAGTCATGAGAGGATGGTGAGAGAGAGCGAGCACGTTCGGAAGTGAGCTTTTATTGGGGGAACTCTTGTTCTTGGAAAGTTCTATCCAAAAAAAGCCAGAAGGGGTAGAGTTACAAGGGACATGTGAGTGTAACTCAACTCTTGAGGGTAACACCTACACCCGAAGACACACCTTTGTTATCCGAGTTGGGCAATGCCCAAGTCACACGAAATATAGTGATTGGTCAGAGCCTCTGGCTTCAGGACTGAAAGGTGTGGGTCATTCAGAATGACTCCCCACAAATACAGTAAAGAGAAAATATTAAGCAGCAGTAGATTTTTGGAAAACACCTTATGCCAGAGGAATGGAGTAAAAATGACTTCAGAAATCAGAATCTCTGCATTACACTGAGGCACTACCTAATCCAACCATGAAAAGCTAAAAGGAGACCTAGATATCTTTTCCACAATTACCATATGTAATGAGGTTCCCAGCTTTATCAGAGAAGATTGAATGCCAGAGCTTGGACTCTCTCCTTATCAGGCAGCAACAAAGCAGTGTTGCTTTGGTGCCATCCTACAGCAACCCTGTAGTGTCAGTGGAGACCATGAAGTGGCTGGCCTTGAAAATTCAAGCAGAATTAAAAAAAGAACTATACAAGAACTATAGGACAACAACAAGCAATCAAACTCAAAAATCATTGAAATCAAAGAGGGTTATGAGATGCAGGCTAATGACCCAGGTGCCTGTCAACTGATAAAAATAGATCAAGAACATGGGTATATCTACACAATGGAGTTTTACACAGTTATAAAGAATGAAATTATGTCATCTGCGGTTAAATGGATGGAGCTGGAGAACATGAGGCTAAATGACATAAGCCACATTCAGTCAAGGGTCGAATGTTTTTTGTCACATGCAAAAGATAGACTAAAATAAGAAAAAAAAGAGTGAGGGGAGAATCCCATGAAAATAGAAGGGAGATCATTGGAGTAGAGGAAAGGGTTTGAGGGGGAGGAAGGAAGGATGGGAAAAGAAAAGAACTGTACGATAAAATTAATCAAAGTATTCTATGTCCATATATAAATATATCACAGCGAATCCCACATTTGTGCATATCTATAAAGCTCCTATTTTTAAAAAAGCAATAAATAAATAGAAGGAAAACCAGTGCAGTAGAGGAAAGGGAACATGGGAAGGGAGGAGGAGAAGGAAAGAGGAAGTACTGGGTACTGAAATGAAGCAAATTATATTTCACGCATATATGATTGTATCAGAATGAATCCCACTATTATGTATAACTAATAAACACTAATAACTGTAACTAACTAATGCACTAAGTATAAATACTGAACAAATGCCATACTTAAATTAAATCAATGTGTGGAGGCACAGCAACATATGCAACTCTCCAAGTTGAGTACTCAACCCCATTCTTTCCCTGGGTTCATCTTCATAGGCTGTGAACAATCGGGCAACACCCTTATGGTCTTCAATCTCATTAGAACTGCTAAACCCACTTCTCAATCTTTTTACAAGACTTTTGTCATTAATCTTTCTCATTTCCCTCACATATAATTCACATTTTAGAAAAAATTGCATCTCAAAGAATTAAAACAATGACTTCATATCATGCTTTACTGAAATATTGAGAAGAGATCAATTTTTTGCATTTTCACATCATCCAAACCTTGGGCTCATAGATCCTCAAGTACCAGGTGTTGAGATGTGAAAGCTAATGAGGACAGGGACTCCCCACTACCGGCAAATGAAATTGTCAGAAAAACTCACTAAATGCTACTATGTGTATAAACTCTGCATCTCTCAGTCTAAATTAATCATGGTAAACTATTTTGATGTAGGGGGAAAAAGGCTTTACTAGCCACAAATTGTGTCAGTTCATGAAATTTCTGCATAAGATAAATTTACTTTCTGGCTCCTAATCTGCATAGATTCTCTACTGACTACATAGTACATTTATGCCTACATGAGTATGATTATTTACAAAGTGTTCATTTTTATTTATTAGAAATCTACTTAATAGATGTTAAACATTATAATAAGTACTGAGAACACAGAGATGCCCATGTAGACTTTGCCCTTTGGGAACTGACATAAAATAGCTGACTCAGCAATAGCAATACTAATTTCCATGTCCTAAGACAGGTCTGGTCCAGGATGTAGGATGAAGTGAAGTAAGATCTAGATAGACTCATATTCAGTTATGTCTTTTGAATAATGGAAATGGTGATCTTCAAGACTAGACACTGGCAGTGAAAAGCAGTGTCACAAATGGTTAAGCACACTTCTCTGAAGCCAGACCATCTGTGTTTGAACTGTGGTTTCATCATTGCTAATGCTGTGACCTCACACAAGTTATTTTACCCCTCTGCACCAGTTTTCTCATTTATAAATGTGAATATCATATTACCTCCTCAAAGAATTTTTGTAAGAACCTAGTAAGTCAGTATTAGTAAGGACATAGAAAAGTACTTGGTGAATAACAAAACATTTTATAATAAAAATAGAGCAGTATAATAAACTGCCTGGAAAGCAACCTGATTATCTATTTGCATATGACTGATAATGTACCTGAAACCTATGGATTTGGAAAGAGGATTTCAGTGCCAAAAGTACATGATAGAAAAAAGACAAGCTTGCTTTGTCCCCCACCCGACCCTTTAACACTGGATCAAATGAAGGCGCAGAAAGGGTAGAGAGAATTGGACCAGCAATCAATCTTACTAGAGTTCTTCAATTCCCTTAGATTCCTTGAGAGAATGAATTAGTTCCCAGACAATTGGTGTGGGAATACATTTCCCCTACTCCCAGCTCTGTTTTTTCCTGAGTCTTAGTACACAGGAAATATTTTGCTTGACCCAGGAGCTGTGAGAATCAGCTATGCACCCATGGGTCTGGAGTCATTGTTCGTTTTTATTTATTAGAGCCAGGACCAAGGAAAGCTAAGCTGAGAGTAATGACTCTGAGTGGGCCTCATCCTCTGAAACCGAGTCTTGGATTCCCCAACATGGAAATTCATCCAGGTGCTGATATTTATATTCACTTATTTCTTGTGCTATTTGTGAGTGCTAGACCACTTCTGATTTAAGGTTCATGGACTGGTTATGACTTAGAGGACTGAAATAGAATCTGTTCCCCAATCCTATAGCTGGTTTCTCAGTCTCCCCTTGAAATCAGGGCAATTTTGTACTCACAAGGACAGGGCACCCTGGAAGATACACAGATGTACAAAGGGTTTTCCTACAACTGCTTTCCTTCCCCCAAAACTCTGACATTAAATCTGACACTTAATTCTAACACTGAAATAAAGACATTGATGACAAACAGGCTTTATAGAAGTTGTTTTCAAAGACACAGTGGTTTCCTTTCCAGCCAATGAGGAGCAAATGTGATGCAGCATCACTTGTCTCTGGCAAACTAAGACACTAAGAAGGTCATCAAGAAGCACACAGATGCAATTAGGGGGAAATACAACATAGAAGTGTGCAGAAATGAGTGGAATCTTTAGGAAGTTACAAAGATCTGTGAGGACATACAGTAAAAAGATTCATAAAGGAAGATCATACTCTAAGATCTAAGCAGCAATTAAAATCTGTTGGATTTAAAGAGCTGACCATGTGAATTTAAAGAACTATCAAAAATGATGCATGGGTAAATGTAACCAAGTAATGTTTTTTACCTATAACTACATGTAGCTTTTTATTTTATTAGTTTTCTAATGCACTTTACTTTCTATTTTTACTTTTATTATTTCTTTTTGCTGAACTTTTTCTTATTTTGTGGAGGCAATTGTTACACAGATACTTCTGAAATTTGGAAATATATAGTTTGGAAATATAATAGAGCTGATTTCTAGCAATGGGATCAAGACAATGATGGAAAGATGGTCACTCAAATACAATATAATAGCCAAGCCCAGAGTCCTGACCTCTTTAGCACATAGAATCTCAGCTCTTTATTTATAGAGGCAGCATCACATGCCTCTGGAAAATTAAATCACCTAGAAGAAACATAAGAAAAATATATATGAAAAAAATTCTCTATTCATAATACAAATTAAAAAGTAAAATACCAAGAAATAAAACTGAATATATGTAAAATAATAAAAAATAGAAATTTAATAGAGGGTCATAAAAGAATATAAATAAGTAGAACAATATGCTCTACTCTTAGATGGGTTTCTAACCATAATTTCCTTTTCTTACAGTTTTATTGATATGATTGACATACAATAGACCACTCATATTTTCCTTTTATTCTTTATTATTAGCACATTTTATTTATACATAATAGTGAGATTAATTATGACACATTAATTTATGTACATAACATAATTCTGTAAATTCCATTCCCCATTATTTCTTTTCCTTCCCTTCCACCCTAACATTGGTCTCCTTCCTCTACACTAAAGGTCTCCCTTCTGTTTTCCTGAGATCTAAGCCCCCACCTTATATTTTTCTTTTTTCTCTTGTTTCCACATATGAGAAAAAAATCTACAACACTGACTTTCTGAGTTTGGCTTAGTTTTTTGACATTATACTCCCAAGTTTCATCCATTTTTCTGAAAATGACATAGCTTCATTCTTCTTTATGGCTGAATAAAACTCTGTTGTATATACATGCCACATCCATTGGCAGACACCAAGGTTGTTTCCATACTTTAGCTATTATCCTTTGGCAGACACCAAGGTTGCTTCCATACTTTAGCTATTATCCTTTGGCAGACACCAAGGTTGCTTCCATACTTTAGCTATTGAGAATCTTGCTGCTATAAACATGGATATGCATGTATCACTGTAACATTCTGACGTTAATTCTTTAGGATAATACTGAGGAGTGGTATAACTGTGTGATATTATGGCTCTATTCCTAATCTTTTGAGGTACCTCCACACTGATTTCCATAGTGGTTGAACTAACTGCAATTCCACCAACAGTGTATAAGTGATCCTTTTTCCCCACATCCTTATTGCATTTATTACTATCTACATTATTGTTTATCATTGTTTTGTTTGGGTTTGGGGGTGTTTGTTTGTTTGGTTTTGCTTTCCTGAGGATTGAATCCAGAGCCTTGCACGTACGAAACAAGTGCTTTACCACTGAGCTAACTCCCCAACCCTATTATTTGTATCCTTGATGATTGTCATTCTCACTGAAGTGATATTTGCATTTCCATAACTACTAAAGATGTTGGAGATTGTTTCATGTATTTGTTGGCCATTTGAATTTCTTCTTTTTAGAAGTGTCTATTCAGTTCATTTATCCATTTATTGATTGGGTGACTTGGTGGTCGCGGCAGTGGTGGTTCCTTTTACTTTATTTTATTTTGGTGCTATATTTTTAGATCTTTATATATTCTGGATATTAATCCTCTGTCAAAAGAGTAGATGACAAAAAAGGAAGAGTAATTGGCAATGATTTTTCTCTCCTACTGTAGGCTCTCTCTTTGCATCATTGCTTCCTTTGCTCTGAAGAAGCTTTTTAATTTAATGCCATTTTCCACTTATTCATTGTTAATGTTACTTACTGATATTTAAGAGTCCTATTGAGGAAGTCATACATTGAAATGTTGTCCTTATGTTTTCTTCCAGCAATTGCAGAGTTTCTGATCTAATTCCTACATCTTTGGGCCATTTTAAGAGACTTTTGTGCAGGCTAAGAGATAAGGATCTAACAAACTACTCATATTTAAAGTGTATCATTTCATGAGTTTCATCTTACATGTCAAAACTTAGACCATCACTATCATCATAATCAAGGCAATAAATATTATCTATCATCCCCAAAGCTTCCCCATGATCATTTGTAAACAATCCCCACCCCCAGTCCACAAGCAATTACTAATCCGATTTCTGTCACTATAAATTAGTATGCATTTTCTAAAATTTTTTAAAATCAAATCAAACAGTAAGAAATCATTTTCTCTCTTCTTTCATTCTGCATGATTATTTTGAGACCTATGTGTATTTTTGTATATATTAATGAAGTCTTCCTATTGTTTAGTAGCATTGAATTGTATAGATATACCACAATTTTCTTATCCATTTGCCTGTTAATGGACATTGGAATTGTTTCTTTTTTGACTATTACAAGTAAATTGTGAATAGTCTGTACAAGTCTTTCTATGTAAATTATTTTCCTTTCTCTTGGGCAAATAATTAATAATGAAATGCTTGAATCATGATATATTTTATTTTACCTTGTAAAATGTTGCTAAATTATTTTCTAAAGTGATTGTATCATTATACATTTAAACCAGCAGTATAAGAGAGTTCTAGTTATTTCACATCTTTGCCCACCCTTCATATGTAGCCATCCCAATGACAATGTAGCAGCATTTTGCTGATTTTAATTTTCATTTCCATAGTGGCTTGTGATATTGAGTATTCTAAGGTGCTTAATTTCCATATTTATATCTTCCTTGATGAAGTTTGTTCAAATTTTGGACCACTTTTAATTGGGTTGTTCTCTATTTTTACTGAGAAAACACTTTTTTATATATTAAATGTAAATGATCTTTGTCAGACATCAGTAAATATTTCTCCCATCCTGTGGTTATGTTTTTATTTTTGTGATATATCTTTTGAAAAGCAAAATTTTTATTTTACTTTGATATAGTTCAACCGGCTGTTAATTTTTTTATAGTTTATGGGTTTTGTTTGTTAGTTAAGAAATCTTTGCCCAAGCTGAAGATACTTAGACTTTCTCCCATTTTCTTCTTGAATTTTTAAAAGTTTTCACTGCTATGTTTAGAACTATAAACCATTTGAGTTAATTTTTGTGTATGAGGCAATCTAGGTGCAATTTTCATGTACAGGTATTCAATTGTTCTGGCAACATTTGTTAAAGAAGATGATTTTCCCTCCCCACTAAATTGACAAAGTGTGTCAAAAGTTGTTTACATGCATATATATTTCTGAAATATATGTAAGCAGATTTGTGGAATCTCTGTTCCATTTGTCTATATATCTACCTTGATTCTAACACCATATCATCTTGATGTTGCTATATAAAAAGTTTAAAATCAGGTATAATAAATTTTCACTTTTTTCTTTTAAAAAAAAATTTTTTTAGTTGTAAGTGGACACAATATCTTTATTTTAATGTGGTGTTGAGAATCGAACCCAGTGCCCTACACATGCTAGGCAAGCACACTACCACTGAGCCACAGCACCAGCCCTTCTTTTTTTTTACTTTTTAGTTGTAGTTGAACACAATATCTTTATTTTATTTATTTATTTTTATGTGGTGAGGATCAAACTCAGGTTTTGCTCGTGCTAGGTGAGCGCTCTACCACTGAGCCACAATCTCAGCCCCACCTTTATTCTTTTTTCAAGATTGTTTTTCCTATCTATCTCCTTTGCATTTCCATTCAAACTTAAAAGTAAGCTTATCAATCTCTTTAATAAATCCTGTATGTATTTGAATTGCAATTGTGTGAAATTTATACATAAATTAGGGAAGAATTATATTAACAATATTGATTCTTCCACTCCATAAACATCATATACTCTCTGTCACTATAAATTTACTTAGTATCATTTTTTTAGTATTATTTAGTATCCTTTCATTTCTCTCAGTCATGTTTTATAGTTATCAGTATACAAATTTTACACATCTTTTGTCAAGTTTATCTGTGAAAATTTTAATTTTCATTTGCAGAATCATCAAAAATACAAAACATTGTATTTTGTATTTTTGATGATTTTTTGATGATTTCTTTTGATGATTCTGCAAATGAAAATTAAAATTTTTAATTATTGTTAGTTTATTACTACATATAAATAAAATGATAATTGTTATTTAATTTGTATCCTGAGAGATTATTAGTTTCAATTTTTATTTACCTTGTTTGTTTTTTTGTGGACTCCATGAGTTACTCTGTTGTAGGGGGTGAAAAATTATAGTCAGCAGGACAAATCCAGCCAACCTCCTGTTTATGTACATTCTATGAACTAAGAAAGGCTTTGACATTTTTCAATGGTTACATATGGAATGAGTATGCAAATATCTATATAATATCCTTGATTTTTACCTCTTGGACCACAAAGCCCAAAATGTCTGGTCTTTTTCAGAAAAAGTTTGCCAATCCCTATTCTATAGATTCAATCATGTTACTTATTAAAAAATAAAGATTTACTTTGCTCTTTCAATGGCATATCTCTTATTTCTTTTCTTGCTTTTTTCACAGGTATAACCTTAATTGACTAGAAGTAGGGACAGCAGACATTCTTAGCTTAGTTTCTATTTTAGAGCAAAAACTTTATTCTTTCTTTCACTGTTGAGTTTTATGTTTGTAGCCCTTATTCAGCTTGATAACATTTCTTTCTACTCCTAACTTGCTAAAAATTTTCATGATGAATGGATGTTGAATTTTGTCAAATTTTCTTTTTTTGCATAAACTGAGCTAATTATTTTTTGTCCATTTTTTTCTAGTAATATAATTCACTTTGATAAAGTTTTTAATCATAAAACAACTTTGCATTCCTTATATAACCTCTGATTTGTTGTGCTGCATTATTGTTTTTAAATGATATTAAGTTTGGTTTACTAAAATTGCACTGAGAACCTTTCATCCATGCTTATGAGGATACTGGCTCATGAGTGTTAGTGGGGGTTTTTTCTTGTAGTGTATTTGATTTTGGTAGAAGATTAATGATGACAAGAGTTAAGATGTATTCCCTCTTCTTTAATTTTTAAAAATTTTTTAAAAATTTTGGTTGTCAATGGACCTTTATTTTATTTATTTATACATAGTGCTGAGAATCCAACCCAGTGCCTTGCACATGCTGGGCAAGCACTCTACCACTGAGCTACAACCCCATCCCTCTTCTTTCATTTTTTTGTAACAATTTATATAATGATGTTATTTTTTTTCTTCAAGAAGAATTTTTCAATGAAATCACCTGGGAGGGCCTGGAACTTCTTTTGAGGGAAGGTTTTTAGCTAGAAATTTGATTATTCATGAGCCACTGGAATTACAGGTATTCACTACTGTGCCAGGCTAAGTTATTGCATTTTCTTGAATGACCTTTAGTAGCTTTATTTTTCAAGGAGTTTCCCCATCTCATCTAAGTAGTCCATAGGCATAAAGTTTTTTTGTAATTCTTTTGTTGTAATTTTAATCTCTGCACAATCTGCAATGATGTCCTTTCTCTCATTCTTCATATGGGTAAATTGTGTGTTCTCTTTCTTTCCTGGTTAAGATCATTATAAGCTTATCAATTTTAATGACTTCCAGAGAAAGAATTATATTTTTATTTCACTATTTTTTCTCACCTTTTTCTGATTTCAATGCCAATTATTTATACTCTGATCTTTATTATTTCCTTTCTTCTGCTTCATTTGGGCTTAATTTGATATTCAACTTTCTAATTTCTTAAGGTAAACTCTTAGTTAATTCATTTGAATTCTCCTTCATTGATAGTGTACTTAATGCTATAATTATTTATTGAAACATTGCTTTAGAAGTATTGTTTAAATTGTTATATACTGTGTTTTATTTCATTCATCTCAAAATAATTTTTAAATCATTTTCTGATTTTCTCTTCTGACTCATGTTTTATTCAAAAGCACTGTGGTTTTTAGTTTATAAATATTTGACAATATATTTTTGCATTGATTGCTAATTTTATTTCACTTTGGTCAGTAGGTAAACTTGCAAATTCATTGATCATTAGATAAGTCCCAAAGAAACATTTGACATAACTCAGAGTCCGTTCACATTTAAATTACCCAAGAAAATAAGAATCTATGGATATTTTTATGATCATACATGATGAAGCCCTTGTTGTTTGATTAAAATACATCTTTATCATTTAATTTTTAAACTATATGTATATATTCTGATAATTTAAATATAAATTATTAAATAAAGTATGACTTGTTGAAGTATCAAGAATTCATTTGACAGTGGCAGAGAATTATGAAAACTCAGTTTGGGAAAGGGTTGTGGCTTGCGCTAGAGTGGAGGCAGTGAAGTTTCTTTTCTAAGCATGTAATTTTATATACGCAATCTCACAGCTTCTGAGTCTTCAAGCAAAGCAGAGTTAAGTAAGTCCCGCTTTATTTCATGCTTCTTTGCTTCTAAAACATCCAAAACCACACCTCAGATAGTGTCATTTACTGAAAATATGATGAAATAGTCAGTGAAATCAGAGCTGACCTGGTTGCCAGGCTCTGGGTAGAACTGCTGGTCTTTCCCAGAGAGACCGGGAGGGGAAGGTAGAGAGTAGTGTGCCTGGAACTCCTAAAGTGCAGAGTCTCCCCCTGCTGGTGCGCATGACCTAATACCCTTCAGATTGTCAATATCCTGGGCACCTTGAACTTCTCCCAGCAAATCATTGTGTTTTAGAACAATTTTTTAAAAGAAAGACCAAACATAACTCAAAAAAATGTTTACTGTAATTTACATCTCTGAGAGCATGATGAGGATTTTGAATCTGCCACATAAGGAAAGTTTTGAAATAACACCCTCATTAGCGATCATTTTCCCCACTATTTCCCATGGTTGTTGCTCAGATTTTCTTCTTTTAGAAATGTTTTCTGTCTAGTTCTTATCCTTTTACATATTAACTAATTCTTAGCTGGCCTATTTTCATTTTGAAAGTTTTTTATAACATTTTAAATATTTTTTCTTTTTCTTTTGTTTCTTGTCACAAAATTCATCACTACCTATGTATCTGTATATTTCATTATTTCTTATGAATTCCTCTCAGCTGTATGATTACTTTAAATTATGAATGAATCTTATTCATACAAAGACCAATGTTTTTCTTTACTCAGGAAAAAAAGTCTTCTATTATTACTTTTTTTCCTTCCATTTTTTTTCTAATGTCTTTTTCCAGAATACATGTTACACAGTAAAAATTTTCTTAATTTTATGTATTCAGGATAGATTAAGTGGGAGTCTAGCTTTTATTTCTTCTTTCTCTCTGATCCTCTGGTTTTTCATGACTGTGACACCATTATCCAAACACTCTAAGTTGATGATAACTGCATCCATCTTTAAGAGTGCCCCCTTGTTATACTCAAGAATGAAAGCAATTTAGAAATGAAATAATCCTAACACTGTCTTATTCTTTCCTCTCTTCTTTATGGATTTTACTATGTGTATTTTTCACCTCTTTTGCCTGTCCTCTGTACCACTCACTGCACCACTGTGGCAGATGCACCACAGGAAGATCAAATGGTTAGAGAATTCAGTCACACAAAGGATCCTCTCACCTGTCCTCTCAGCTGTTGTCCCCCAACCACCTCAGCAGAGAGCACACAGAGAAGAGACTATCTCAAAAAGATCAATGGATGTGGCTTTTCACTCTACTTTTGTGAATCCCCCTGAAATCCATTGAAGACACACAAAGGTTTTAAAAAATGCTGTTACCTACACCAAAAGGGAGAAAGCACAGGAGAAAGCAGGCTTGTGGACTCCCCCAAATTCCACTAGCAAGAAGCGAACTCAGTTCGCTTACTCAGTTGCAAACACATGCACCTTCCATGAAAAGAGAAGGATGATTCAGGGCAGACCCAAAGTCCAGAGAATATAGCCAAGAGCCACTGAAGCCTGGAAGAGTAAGTGTAAAGAAACACCTGTGGAGAATACCCGTGAGGAGGTGCACAAAGAATAGACACAGATACAAAAAGCACAAGCAGACAGACGGGAGAGGCAGGGAGGAGTTAGGTGAAGTGGTCAAGGAGAAGTGCAGAAGTGAAGTGTCCGCTCCTCCCTGCCTGGAGTCTACTAACTCAAAGAACACATAACTCCCATTAACATGACTATATTCTAATTAGTATTTCTTTAACCAAGTGCTAGCCAACTGAGATAAGGTCCAGGTTAGAAGTAACATGGTGCTCCTACCTACCAAGGGCATGTCCATGGAAACCAGATAGTGCCTGCATAGTTGGCTCCATAGCTCAGTGGGAGAGGCTGGTCATCCTAAGTCTGGAAACCAGGGGAAACTTCTGAAGGACAATGCTATGGCAGCCAGGCATCCTGTGAGTTTGCACAGGAGTTTCCCAGTCACCAGGCATTACCTAGCAGCCAGGTAATCTGTGTCTTTGCACAGAAAATTCCTAGTTACCAAGACCCCGATTCCAAACACAGAATTCCTACAAATAAGTGGTGTTTTCACCCTGCAGAAAGGAAGCTGGCCCTTCCCTCCCACACCTGTGAAAATGAGAGTGTGGCTAGAACCTAGCCAAAGAACTCTGGCTAGAGTTTTCCCATCTGGAACTCAGAACAGAAATGGACTGGTGACAACCTTTTTTTTTTTTTTTTTTTTTTACCTTCTACATTCTCCCTTTTTAAACAAGAATGCCTGTGCTCTTACCTACCCTATGCCTGCCCCACAAGTATAAACTGGGTATTTTGAAGGTGGATAATTTGTCCCTAGCTTCACGGGTCCACAGATGAAGAAGAATCCTATCCCAGGAGTTAGTTATACTGAATTATTCCCAGGAGTCTCATCCTCAGCTGGACCTGATTTACATGATCTTTTGGACTGTGTGCTGTTGTTATAAACGCGTGGGCCTTTAGGACTTTGGCATAAAATGGATGTAATTTTACACATGGGAGACATATAAGTCATTATGGCCAGAAGGTAGATGCATGTCAAATGACCCCTACTGAATAACACCCTTGTGTAAACTCCTCCCCTCTAGTGCAACGGAACCTGTGACTTGAATTTAACCAGAATGATGTGGCAAAGGTGATAAGGCTATGCTACATGACAAATGTAATAGGATGTTCTTCCCTTGGTTAGAAGTTATAGGGCAAAGGTGATAGAATATTTCTCCATGGTTGTGTTTTGTTATGTGAGACTTTTATCTTAGCATGCATGAGATTCTCTCTTGTTGCCTTTGAAATAAATTCCATGTTGTGTTACACCTGTGAAAGTCCATGTGGCCTGTAGCAGCTGAGTGGGAATCCTGGTCAGCAGTCTACATGAAACAGGACCCTCAGTGCTTCACCCTAAGTAGGTGGATCCAGCCAATAACCTGAAAGAGCTTGAAGTGGATTCTTCTCTAGACAAACCTCCAATTAGGAATGCAGCCTGGCCAAGCTTGATTGTAGGCTGTGAGACCTCAAGTAGAGGACCCAGGGAAGTTGCAACTGGACTTAAGGCCTACAGGAATTATGAGGAAATCTATTTGTGTTATTTCTAACTGCTGTTCATGGTAATTTGTTTTGCAACATTAGGAAACTTGCTGATACTCATTTGCCTATTTAATTCATTATCATTTTCTTTACTGTTTTTATGCCATTTTACAATGCCCTTTGTTATGTTTTAATTTCAAAACTTTATTCATTTGTAATTTAGTCTTATTTTTAATATGATTTTTGGCTTTTTCTTTTTTCCTGAGTTAACTCATATCTTTCTATATTCTGTCCATTTCATTCCTAATTTAAATTTTCCTTCAATTCATGAATGCTTGATTCCATCTGGGGCCTGGTGTTACAGTTCCCTTTGGCTTCATTACTGGTGTTGAAGTTGTTCTTGTTCTTCTCTTTATTCTTATATTAGAGACATTATATGCTAGCTAACACGGCTTTAATAGATCACATCTACAGTTTTTTGTTTATTCTATGATGTCTATTTTCCTGTGCTATGCACAATGATTTGTATATTAGGGGAAGAATTTTTTGTGGCTTGCTGAGTTTCTTAGTTCAAGATCACCCTCTAGTGCTAGTACAGGGCAGTGCAGTTTCAATAATGTATCAGAAATTAATTGGTCTTCTGATTTTGTGATTCTTTTGTGTTTCTAAAAATAATTCAAATTCCTCCACTTACTTCCCTTTTGTTTTTACTACTACCTCTCTTAGAGGAGCCTGAACCATTGAAGTCTCCACTCTATTCCTGAGATCAACACCTTCCCAAATCTATCACCTCTGATTCCACATTCAAGTCCCTCCCGGTCCTTAGATTCCACAGCAAGCGTGGAATACAGTGCCCTATATTCTAGATCCCAGGCTTGTTTTCAAAATGTCTTCACTTAGAATAGGTTATTTTCACAAGGATGATTTTCTGTCTATTTCCCTGAAGCCCCACTGTACACTACCTTCTTCTCCAGTCAGTCTCCATTAGTCATTAAACAAGCATCCAATGTGGCTTTGATAGATTTGGGTATTTATTTCCCTACTTATGCATTAATTCAAAATTCATAGTATTTTCTGTCTTTTGGTTATACTGTAACAGTGGGTTACATATGAGTTTCTTGTCTGCCTTGGAACATAAATCAGAAAAGGACAGTTGGATTATTGTTAGCAAAGTGAACACATCAGTTGGACCAACACTATATTGAAATATATGAGATTCAGTTAAAGTTAGAGCTAGAAGGGAAATTAATCCCTTTAAATATGTACACTGGGACTTAAGAAAAGTTTAATTAGTGATATGAGTTTCAACCTTGAGAAGGTAGAAAAAAGTCATTGACCTAAAGAAAATATAAGAAAAATAAATAAACAAAAGCAGATATCAATGAAAAAGAAAACTGGCAAACAGCATTATCAAACACTAAAGATAATACTGTATAATGATTAATAAAAATGTATAAACTTCCAGGAAAGAAGAGAGAAAGAGAAATTACCAGTAAGCAGGTCTATCATTACAGATTCTACAGACACCAAAATGACAAAAGAAGCTTTATGAATACCTTATGCCAACTAACTGAACACTGTATTTTTATATATGATTTAGCTTACATATCAACTAATTATAAAGTAAGACTTGCCATTTCTGTTTTATAGATAAGAACACTGGGCAAAGATTATGTACATCAATTGTCCAAAGCTATATAGCTGATAAATGAGAGAAAACTTAAATTCCTGTCTTTTTTAAAATACTTTTTTTTTAGTTGTAGATGGACTCAATAACTTTATTTTGTTTATTTATTTTTATATGATGCTGAGGATCAAACCCAGTGCCTCACGTGTGCCAGGCAAGCGCACTTCTGCTGAGCCACAACCTCAGCCCCAAATTCCTGTCTTTTTAATATGAAATCCATGCACTATCTTCAGTCTTTCTGAGCTCTGCTACCATGATGAACTTCGACCTCAGTTGGATGCTGTGACTACAAAGAGGTTATGGAACTAATAGCAAAACTTTGATTTTATAGCATTTGAAAAAATACAGATTTTTATTGTATTATACATGTTGACTAATACTAACTTGAGTGCTGCTGTTCAGGGAATCACTCAGAAAACTTGCATTAAAAAAAGAAGAATGAGCACAGTATAACATTCAGTTTGAGTATAACATTCTATATCAAATAATATATAGCTACAGTATACTTTTAAATGTTTGAGAATACTAGCAAATTGTTAGAAAAATTTACATGATTTAACCCTCCATCTCCTCCCACTAAATTAGCAAGAGAAACATTTTCTTTCCTCATCAAACAAAGGAAACCTTGTGTTAGTCATTGTCAAAATGTTATTCTTTCTTTTTACTCAGATGATTATGCTAAGAACTTTGCTTTGCTAAATGTAAAGCTACCACATTAGGCTCAAAACAACCAACAAGTGGTTAAAAGTGTAAATGGACACCTGGGCACAGTGGTGCACACCTATAATCCCAGTGTCTTGGGAGGCTCAGATAGAAGAATCATAAGTTTGAGGCCAGCCTTAGCAAGTAAGTGACACCCTATGTCAAAATAAAAATTAAAAAGGGCTGGGGGTGTAGCTCAGTGGTAGAATTTTCCTAGATTCAATCCCCAGTACCAAAAAGGAAATAAAAAAGTATAATGGATAAAGGAGACAGAAAAAGTAACTGAACTCCCCAATCTTCCTCAAAGTTACATGCACAATACACACACAAATGCATGCATGCACATACAAATCTGCCAGCTATTATTTGGTAGCAGGAATTTGCCTGGATTTTCCTTTATCTTATCTGAGTTCTGAAACACTATTTGATGGTGTTCAATCTCATGCATTAAAAATCTCAGGCAACTAAACAACTTTTTTATCAAATAATAACAATAGATCAAATTGCAAAAAATGTTTGGTCTGATGCTAGAAACTCAAGAAATTTGTAAAGACAGAATTTAAGTTAGAATGATAATTGTTCCTATAATTAATTGTTTCTGTTATACAGAAAGTTACAAGCTACAAACTAAATGTAATAGGTTCTGAGTGGATCCAGAAACATCTTCTAGTTACAGAGGCATATGTGGAAATAGTGAAGAAAAGACTGCCAGTGTCTTCAAAAATCTATGCCAAAAGTTTTTTTAAAATATTTATTCTGAAGTTTTAGGTGGATACAACATCTTTATTTTACATTTTATGAGGTGCTGAGAATCAAACCCAGTGCCTTGTACATGCTAGGCAAGCACTCTACCACTGAGTCAAAACCCCAGGCCCCTATGCCAGAAGTTTTAATGCTAACTTTAGATCGATGTGAAACTCCACAGGGGCTCATAGTTTCTGGGAGGCATAATTAATCGAGGCAATTATCATTGATGAACATATCCACAAACTTCAATTTAAAATATGTAACACCATACACAGACAGACCATAAGGAGCACATAAAGCAGAAAAATATCAGGAAGATGTAGAAAAGGACATGTAGTATGGGTGGTTCTACTTGATACTACAAATTTTTAAGTATTTGAAAATACAGATGTTTAAAATTCCGGGGCTTTTGAGACTATGAATGAAGAACTTGCTTAATCAGAAGTACAGAAATAGGACAAAATAAAATGTTACTTGAGTCCTACTAGTTGAGATCTTTTTGAGAATAAAGCAAACCCAAAATATAGAAAAAAACACATAGAAAACAAAATTTTGGTCATTTGGTTCCTCTAATGTCCCAGTCACCAAAAACACTAGGAGAAGGGATGTGGAGTGGGGTAGAGTGGGGCATGACACAATAAAGATTTCTTGGAGCAGTAATAATTAATACAGACTCATGGACACCATGCAGTGACCATCCATGAGGCTTCCCAGCAACATCCACCTCCAGGCTCCTCCCTGGATCTGCACATTCTGCCAGGGTCCATGGAGGTCCCTGTTCCTCTCCTCCATCTACAGAATGAAAGTTCCCTCTGCTCCATTGTGAATCTGTGCTCCTACAGCATTCAACACAGGGGAAGTTCACAGGCTCCTTCCAGGTCTCTGTAAATATACTTCAACTGGCAACTGAAGTGTCAGCTCCAGGGGTTTCTCTAATGGGCTGAAACCCCAGACAGCAAGGGTAGCTCTGGGGTCCTCCCAAATGCTTTCTTCCAGGAGTTCTCTTTAGGTCACTTTCTTTGCACAGTTCTCATCCCTTCCCCCATTCAGAAAAGTGACTTCTGAGGTTTCCATTGGAGGAAGGTGGCCATGAAGAAAGCTCTGATCCTGGGGGCCCTCACCCTGCTGGCCATCGTGAGCCCCTGTGGAGGTGAGGACATAGTGGGTGAGTACATGGTTGAGGATTTAGCACTGTGAGAGAAAATTGAAAACTAAAACCTGACTGAATTTGTTGCCCCTAGTAGTATAAGAAACCACAGTTCCCCTGAATCTGAATTGTTACACTTATTTTCCTTCCAAGAAGCTAAAACCCCTAAAACCCAATCTTAGTAGACTAGACTGAATTCTACAATGTCCACCTGTCACTGAGTATTCACGGAGAGCATTATTGTCTTTCTAAAGTCAGAACCAAATGACATACTCAAGCATTATTACAGCATTAATTTATGATTACAGCATTAAGTTATGATAACTCCTGAAATTAGAGATCTTTCTCCAAGTATATTGCTTTCCTTTCACAGCAGATTATGAACCTACTACTCCTCACCCACTTTAAACCCTTTCTCAAAGTTATTGCTGATTTTTCTATTTTATCCATTTTCTTAGAGGATAACTAAGTCGATAAATGCTTTTGCTATACAGAAAATAGTATGTCTTTCTTTGGTTTGTGTCCAACTAATTAATATTTTCCAAGTTTGGGCTTTAGAGGCAAGGAGAATAAATTTGACTGAAGATCATTAGAATGGGAAAAATTTAAATGATTAGCAGAATGGCATTGAGCAAGTCAATTCCATATGTTGATCTTCAGGTTTCACATGTGTATAATTAATTAACACAATATTCTGAGAAACACACACAAAATAAATAATCAAATGTGTATAATAAGTAATAAAGAGCTCTAAGTGCCAAGGTTTGGCATTATTATAAGTGTAACATCTTGTTTTTTGTTTTTGTTTTTTTTGTCTCAGAAAACTGGGATAATGTGTGATGGAAAACCTAGGGCCTTAGAAATAAGTTAGTCTCAGCTGGTCAGCCCAAACTCCAAATCCTGTCACATCTAACCATCAAAACGCTAGAAGGAGGGCAAAACAGATTAATTTACATCATTCTTTAACTCTCTCCACTTTTCCATTTCATTTCCACAATACCTTCTTAATCTGTGACTCACCCCAGTACATATCAGCCTCCTCTCTAGACCTTTACACGGCTGTGTCATGGACAGTGAAACAATCATTAAAGTTTAACCTCCCCCCAAAAAAATCCAAGCAAAGAAAAGAATAAAAAATGAAACACAGTGAAATATTTAAAATATTTCCTAATCATCATTTATGTATTTATCTAACAAATGTTACTGAATTCCTACTATGTGCCATGAAGTCTACTAAGTACTCAAGGTACAGAAGTGAATAAGACATAACATCCCTATTTCTCATGAAGTATACAATATCATGGAAAAGACAAATTGCATGAAAACAAATTTAATTTTTAGTTAATTAAAATTTTAAGCTTAGTAAATTTTTAAAACTTATCTCTCAATAACTTGAAGAGGGAAAAGACAGAAATGGGGACTTTGACATCAGACTATGCAAAATAGAAAACCCCGTGCTATTAGTCCCTTTTCCCAAATTCGTACATTCAAATTTCACCTTCTGAGGTGATGGTTTAGGAGATTGGGACTTTAATAGGTTATAAGACTGAGACAAGTGCCCTTTTAAGATATTTCTACGAATTCTCACTGGCTTTTTATTTTTTCTTTCTTTTGTACTAGAGATTAAACTTAGGGGTGTTTTACCACTGAGTATATCCCCAATTCTTTGTTTATTTGTTTTATTTTATTTTTGCATTGAGATAGGGTCTCACTAGGTTACTTAGGCCTTGCTAAGTTGCTGAGGCTGATTTTGAACTTGTGATCCTCTTGCCTCAGCTTCCTGAGTCACTGGGATTACAGGTGTATGCTATTGCACCCAGCCTCACTTGCCCCTTCTGCTATATGAAGTTATAGTGAAAAGATGGCCTTCTAGAGAATAGGCTCTGCAAAAGTCACATCTGCTGGTGTCCTGATCTTAGTTTTTCTAAGCCCCAGAACTGAGAGAAAGAAATTTCTGCTGTTTATAATTCAACCAGTTTATAGAAAGATCTTAAACCAACCCCAAATGGACTAAGATAGAAAATAGGTACCAGTAATGGGGTACTGGTGTAAGTAGTATGGAAACAGCTTTGGAACTGCAAAATTGATACAGGATGTAAAGATTTTCTGCTGTGTACTATAAAGGTTCACACAATCATGGACAGAATGTGAAGGATGATTCTTGAAGAGGCCCAAAAGGAAAAGACTATAAAGAAAGAGCCTCAATCTCCTTAGTGAATATCTAAGTAATACCTAAGAATCAAAGTAATCCTGGAAAAAAATATTGGTAGGTTTTCAAAAGTAAAGGTCATTCTGATGAGGCCTAAGGTGGAAATGAAGAGCATGTTATTAGAAACTGTGGTAAAGGTGATCCTTATTATGGCAAAGAATGTGGTTGAATTGCATTTGTACCCTAGTGTTTCCTAGAAGGTAGATCTTGTGAGAAATTAAATTGTATATTTGGGTAAGGAAATTTCAGAGCATAGTGTTGGAGGTGCAACTTGGATATTCTTGGCTATTTGTACAATATGATAAATACTTAAAATGAAGTTGATAATAAAAAATAAGCAGAACTTCAAAATTTGGATAATCCTCAGCCTATACATATTGTTAAAAATGAGACGACCTGTGGCCAAGGGAGGCTATGGCCAAGGGACCATTTGATAAGGAGATTAGTATGGATTAGTCATCTCAACCAAAGCCAGGCGCTAGTCTGAAGACAATGGCAAGGTTAGTCAGCCATCTAAAGAGAAGCCAGGAACTGTTATCCAAGGCAATGGAAGAATGACCTCAAATGCATTTCAGAGGTCACTGGAGTTGCTATGATCCACCAAAGGCCTAGAGGGCAAGTGCCCTGGAAACACTGAAGTCACTGCAGAAAGCCCCTATTAGGGCAATGCCCAGCAGATCCAGGGCAGTAAGACCCAGACACACAGCCAATACCTAGGTAGGGCCACCAAAAAGAACTGGCATGAAGGTGGAGCTTTCTAAAACCATGGGGTCAGTATCTTCTGGAGCCTTATAGGCCCAAATACTATCCAGGGCAAGACCCTTGAGGTCAAAACATAAAGGCAAAGAAAATTATTTTCTATCTGCAAGTTTTCCTTCACATTCTGTCCATGATTGTGTGGACCTTTCTTTTTTCCTACTTAACCATTTTGTAACAGGCATGTCTATCTGATGCCTGCCCCACCATTGTACTTTGGAAGCACACAGCATGTTTGATTTCATAACTGGAGAATAATTTTCCTCAGAATATCTTGAATCAGTGATATCTGATTTAGATGGGAGTTTGGACTTTAGACTTTTATGTTGGTGCCAAAACAAGTCAAAACCTCTGAGACTGTTGAGAATAAATGCAATTGGCAAAGACATGAATTTGGGAGTCCAGAAGCAGAATAATACAGGTTGTTTATGATATTCCCCAAAAGAGGAATGTGTTCTGTATTTCAAAGTGAAAAATAGAAACAGTAACTGGTATAAAAATGGAATAAATGCAATTTGGAAAGACATGAATTTGGGAGTCCAGAAGCAGAATAATACAGGTCATTTATGATATTTTGTTATAGCAACCAAATAGAGTAATACACTGCAATATTCGCAGTATTTCCTATGCCTTCTTGTTTATGAAGTTCTTTTCCTCTCCCTATATCTCACCTGACCACTCTTATCTTCATACTCTGGAATGGTTATTCCCCAGCTGACCATGTTGGCACTTATGGCACAAATATCTACCAGACATGTGGTGACTATGGCCAGTTTACATATGAATTTGATGGAGATGAGCTGTTCTATGTAGACCTGGAAAAAAAGGAGACTGTGTGGAGGCAACCTGAGTTTAGCAATTTCATGACATTTGAAATTCAGAAGGAACTGAGAAACCTTGTTGTGATCAAAAAAAATTTGGACACTTTGATTAAAGATTCCAACTTAACACCGGCCACCAATGGTAAATGTCCACATTCTGCTTCTCTTCGCTGTGCCTACCTCACAGTCCAGGTCTGATATCTGATCTCTTCCTTCCCCAGGGGTAGATGTTCTTTCCATTACATTGTAAATTTCTTCCCCTTTCTAGTGCATTTATTGGCAAATACTTAGTCCACATCATATCTTTTAATCTTTAAATATCCCTCTGCTATTTTCTGTGAGATGTTCCTTGAATTCCTACACAAGGATATTCCCAACTTCTTGGGCTAAGAAGCTCTAAGCTGGTTTCTCTCTCTCTCTCTCTCTCTCTCTCTCTCTCTCTCTCTCTCTCTCTCTCTCTCACACACACACACACACACACACACACACACACACACACACACCCTGTGGATTCCCAAAGAAAAGAATATGTTCTGTATTTCAAAGTGAAAAATAGAAGCAGTAATTGGTATAAAAATTATTCTAAAAGGACAAGAAAATAACTCATTAGTATCTGGGGAATACTAGGCTCCTCCAAAATGATTAAAAATCTCAAGGCACAGTTATCATAAATGTCAATAAATGTGCTGTTTCCACTTTAGAAATCCCTGAAGTGGCTGTGTTCCCCAAATCTCCTGAGAACCTGGGCATTCCCAACACCCTCCTCTGTCTAGTGGATAACATCTTTCCTCCTGTGATCAATATCACTTGGTTTAGCAATGGACACTTAGTTCCAGAAGGTATTGTGGAGACCACCTTCTATCCCAAGAGTGACCATTCTTTCCTCAAGTTCAGTTACCTCACTTTTGTCCCCTCCACTGAGGATTTCTATGACTGCAAGGTGGAACACTGGGGCCTAGAAGAGCCGCTCCTCAAGCACTGGGGCATGTTGAAATCCCATCATCACCTGTCTACCTTCCAATTCTGTCCCCAAGCTACATGGTCTTGCCTTAACCCTTTAACACTCATTGCCACAACTTTATTTCCCACAATTGCAAAGTTGTCCAATAATTGACTTCACTCTTTCCCAAAGTCTAGGTATCCTGTGCATTTCCAAACACATGCACCATTTTCCCCACAGACACACCCTCTCCTGTACTATGTTTCTTTTTTCTCAGAACCTGAGCTTCCGACCCCTATGTCAGAGCTGACAGAGACTGTGGCCTGTGCCCTGGGGTTGGCTCTTGGCCTCATGGGTGTTGTGATAGGCACCATCCTCATCATCCATGTCCTGCACTCCCGTGGAACCTCCAGCCACCATAGGACCTCATGTGTGATAACCTAGAAAACAACAGGTAAGGACTCAGATGTGTCATATCTGGAACTGGAGACAGGGAGGCTGGGAGTGCAGGGTTGGCATCCTGTATGCCTGAATGCATTTGGAAAACTTCTGGGCTAATTGAAGAATGGCTTGACCTTGGGACAGGGGCACAGGCCCCATCAACCTCATGCTGTCTGCTGTTTCAGATAATCACAATTTACAATAAAGAAGAGGAATGGATGGCTGACTCTAGCTCTCTGTGCAAGCCTTGCTATGTGACTTAGACCCACTTACTGCTCTAGTTTATCATGTTGCTTCTTCCATGCCCTCCTCCATGCCCTACTTGAGTGGAATTCATGAAATGTTTTTCCCACAGAGATTACTTGCTCTTATAAAATCTTCCAACTTAGTCTTACATGATTGCCTACATTTCACAGAGAGACCTGTCCCACCCATTTACCTACTTGGCTTTTGGGTCACCCTCATCCAAAATCTGTGTGAAAATTAAATAAATGAATCTCTTTCTGTGGTGTCTTTGCTTAGAGTATACTTTTCCTCTGTCTTTTTCCTAGAACTGATTTAAGTTGTGCACAAGAATGGAAGAGCTCATGTTGAAATTTTTTCAGATTTCCTACATCCTTAACTTCTTTATCAGGCCATATTAATAACACCACAGCTGAAGTATCAAAATGATATTGTATCATAATAAAAGATTTTTTTTTACATTCTGCATTTCCTTTTTGCTCTCACTCTTTCTTTACCCTTTTCGGGATCATTGAGTATGGTGAATACTTTATTCCCTAAATGTAGTATTTTTGTGAAAAAAGAAAGAGCAATGCTTAAGGTTGAGTTTTCAAATAGCATTCTAAAAGCTATGGAAGAAATAAAAACTTGAAATAAAATATTTTTAAAGTCAAAAATTGGATTTTCAACAACATAAAGTCAAAATGTTCTTCACAAATGTTGGATTTGTGAAGATGGCAGAAAGATTCAATATGTCTGCCCCCATATTTCACCCCAGATGAGATGGAAGCTCTCTGGATTGGCCAGAAAGAAGATAGAAGTGAGAATAAGAAAATAACAAAATGCTGTTTGTGTCCCAGAAAGTGCCCCATACATTTCTCCATTTGTGGGTAACATTAATGAAAACAAACAGAGAGGCAATATACTGAATAAAGGCACCTATAGCAGAAGCAGCTAAAGCCTCATCCTGTGGACATTTATAATAGTATAAAAACATTTAAATCCACTCCATGCTCAAGCTCATAAATTTTGATTATTGACATTATAACCTAGGCACTTTTATTATATAAAATATTGTATATTTCCTGAACATGTTAATCACCCAATATTTTAAATGTATGCCCTTCCGTAACCTCAAAAGAGGTTGTTGAGGAGATGGTGATGCTAACTCATACCATTTTCACTAAAGGACCTAGTCTAGGTGCTCAAGGTGTATGCATATGGGCAGCATACTAAAAAAAGTAGTATATATCTGTGGAGAGCAGTGACAGATGATGAGACAGCAGTGACTGAGATTTGAGGGTCTCTGATGGCCTTATGTCTGTGGCACACCAGGTGCCTGGGAAAGTTTCTGTGCAAGGGTACAGGAGGCCTCGATGCTATGGTAAAACCTTGCTTAAGGAAGCTCTGTGCAAGAGTTTTATCAGCTTCAACCTTGATCTCAGGCACATATCTCCTGAGAATAGAAGAATTCTTATGCTAAACAACCACAATGTTTCACCAGTTCTGCTACTTCTGAGCCTGCGAGCCTAAATAATGTACCCTCTTGAGCACTACACAACTGCTCCTAACATTGCACATTGCAAGTGTGGATTGCAATTGTGGAAAAGCTGCATAGATGTTTCTAATTCTGTAACTTTCCTGAATATAAAGAATAATGCTTGCATAGTCTTTATCCTGATAATGAGACATAAATAAATAAAGATTGCTGGTGTAACTCTCTAGATCTGCTTCTCTGTCAGAGAGCAATGCTCCACCAGATCTCAGCTTTATCTCCAAAATACGCATGTGTGAATCTCTGTATTTTCTAATTCCCCATGGCCCCTCACCAGAACGACCAGTTCGGCTGTGCTGGTCACAGCATATAACTTCTGAATGATGGTTCTCCTTCTTAGAAGAGGTGAAAAATCCTCAAAAAGAATATACCAGTGATTTTTTTGTCTAAAATACAATTCACTGTACACATTTTATTTACAGTTTTATACACTGTCTTTAAATGGGTGGGATTACTTTTGTACTTGAGCCATTTTAAACCAAAGCAAAACTACCTAAGTAGTGCAAAGTGTTAAAATACAACATAAAAAATGAAATCAGTCATAGTAATTCCAGTTAGAAATGTAACTATGATGTTCTTTTCTATAATCCATAATTATGTTCAGGAAATCACACAAAGATAAGTCACTGATTTGAATGAAATATATAAATTTATAGCTAGCTTTGTAGTTACAAAAAACAAAAAATTAAAGAATGCACAAAGTTAATATTTATACCATATTCCTGGATGCTTCACCCATGTTACATGATGCAAAAAACAAAAGTAAAACAAATGGAAAACTGGAATCAGAATCATTAGTGTTATTGAATAGAGAAACAAATAAAGATCTAGCAGCCTTCTTCAAGAGTACAGTAAGTATAATGCTGTCAAAAGAAACAAAATAATTGTGAGAAAACTGTGTGCATCATACTCTTTCAAACCAGCAAATATGTTCTGCACACAATGAAATATAAACTCAATTTTTTTCTTATTAAGGTATAGAAATGCAAGTTCTTTTGAATATTGTCGATGAGTAAAACTTGTTTGTAATGGCAATTCTACTAAGCTAATACAAAATGGGCCAGGAACACATTTATGGAATCTGGGGGACTGTGTTGATTGTAATTCTTTGATTGGGATAGTGGACCCTCAATTTTTTAAATTTTTAAAAATGGACATCGAAGTACAAGACAAAGGCAAATGAGACTTCCTTATATCTCAGCAACATTTAAATGAAATCAAATTTAAATGCAGTCCACTCTGCTTTTGAAGAGGCTTTGACTCAAACCCCAAATCTCAATTGCTTGAGGCAGTCTTCTTTGAGAACACTCAGAAGGCCTCTTCTTAATCACAAACCTATTTTTAGAGGTAGAGCCTACCTTAGTAGCTGTGTCTTTATAAGACTGATAACCAATCTCTGTCTCTCTTAAACACTCTCCCTATATGTGTAGCAGCCTCTCTGTTTTCACATTCAGTAAGTTCATGTTGCTGTCTCATCACCTTTAGCTCTAACATGAACAACAGCTCCACATACATCATCACTGTGGTCATCAAAATATTCTCCAATAAGGCACAGCAGTGTCTCTAGACAAAAGCGGTCAAGGTCACTTCATTTTTGCTTTTTGTTCAGTATCATGTGCCATCTTCCACCCCATTTGTATTTCTCATCTTCCCACACAGGCTCAAAACCATCCTTAAAATTTGAATAGTCACAGCCAGGCATTAAATTACTAGACAACTAGCTATGGCTATATAGAACCCCAAAGTCTTCAACTGTCTCAAACTTAGAGATAGGTAGAAGGTTTGATTGCCAAGTTTTACTTTTATCATTTTTTAAAAACCAGAATGCCCATCTATTCTGTAGAGGATGCTTTACATAGTGTTCTGGGTTAGCAACCTCCTGATGAGAGTCTGTTTTCTCCTTTTCTGAAGGCAGGGGATTAGCAGTAGGGTGGTTCCCAGTTCCACAGTCACCATCCTATATGAATCTCCCCAGTGATGTTTGAGGCTAAGTTACAAATGCCAAACTTAGACCTGAAACTGGAAGTGGCAGGTTTCATGTGACACAAATCAAGACAAGAGGGAAGAGGTGAGTTCTTCATGGAAAAGCAAAAATCTTATAAAGAAACAAGGAAAGAGGGAAGTGGTATAGCAAGTTACTAAAAAGTGGGAAGGCAAATTTTAAAAATAATAAATCAGGGTTTGGTATCCTGTGACCCAGAAGATCGTTTGGTTCCAATTTCATTCTTGCAGATATTCATTTTTAAAAGCATGAATGTTAAATTCTAATTTTTGGTAGCTTCATCAGAATCATTTTCTTTCAAGGTTTGTATTGACAAAAAGAACAAATAAATTATTTGGATCTAAATAGTTTTCTCTTGTGTTGTAAAATTGTGAAAAGAGGTATCTTGCATGTATTAATAAGAAAATACCAAAGGGGTTGATAAGTTATTCCTTTGCTTCTAGACTCTGTTTAAGGGTTCCGTTGATCATATAAAAGGTACATATGGCTCTCAGATAAGCAATGTAGGACAACAGTTTCAACAACTCCATCATATTCAAAAACTAGTGATTTCTTGTCTTTCTAACTTTACAAAGGAATAAATGATACTGGAAACCTGTTACTGATCTTGAGATAAGAAATTATATTAGAAAAAAATTAGTGTAGTTTGAGGGGGGACATTAAGTATAGTTCCACTTTCTTGGTAAAACATAAAGTATAGCATATTTCTCTTTGGAATTTAGCCTGGCCCTTAATGAGGATCACACAGATAACTAAATCATCTGAAACTGGTGTCCCCTGTCTAAGACAAGACTTAGGTACAGGTGGTTTAATTGGGAAAAAGAATGATGGAAAAGTATAGGGAAAGGGTAAAGGAGGGAGAAAACACACACACACACACACACACACACACACACACACAGGGATGTGTTGTTAAAATTGCTACTCTGGGCAATGAAGATGATATTGCTGCACAGTAGGCAGAACACCTTCCCTAACTGTCACCTGAAGGACAAAAGTCTCACCTATTGTCTTCTACCCCTATTGATTGAGGACTTCCTCCAGGGGCACTGACACCCCTAAGTTCCTAGGCTACACATTAACATAGGCCAGATGGGCCCTGAACATGGCTCTGAGAGCAGGACAAGATGTTCTTGAGGGAGGGAGTCAGGATTTCCTCATAACCTCCCACAGCAACTGCAGCTGACATCACATGGACCACAATGTCATGGTGGAGGGACCATATTCCATCCCTTCTACTACCAAGATCCAATGACAACCCTCATTAAACCTATTGTATCACTGAGTCTTCATGCTTATGGATGATTATAGTTATTATAAAAGACCTAATAAGGAAAGTAATTAAAGGATATTCCAATCCCTGATAGCCCCAAAACTGCTGTTGGTATTCATCTTCTCCCTGCTATACCACATGTTCAGGCTTTCCCTCACTCTGGGCCTGCATTCCAACCTGCCCAGCTGGCTTCCCTGATGGGGAACCACAGGTTTCATCACCCCAGTTGGCTCACCTTGTGTCATTGTTTTATTATATCTTGTTTATCATATTCCTGTGGCTCTTTTAAGACATTTTATCTTTAATTTTCAGAAATTGGATTAGAATGGTTCTGGTGTTGGTTTATTTTATCTTTACTGGGGTTCACTGAGCCTTTTTAGTTTGTAAATTTCTGTACTTGAATATGGACTTATTTCTTTTTCAAGTACATTTTATGCAACTAATCTCTTTAATCTTTTCTTTGGGGTTCCAGTGACATGAAAGTTAGACCTTTTTATATTGTCTTACAGGTTCCTGAATCTCTGTTCACTTCTTTAATACTTATTTTGTTTTTCAAATTGTAAACTGGATATTCACCCATCTTCAAAATCATTTGCACTTTTACCTGTCATTTCCATTGTGCTATTGAATCTGCCAGTGAATTCTTATTTTGCTTAGGTCATTGTTTTATTACAAATTACTCTTATGGGGGATGTTGGGGTTTGAAACCAGGGACACTTAACCACTAAGCGACATCCCCAGACAGTTTTTTTATTTGTTATTTAGAGACAGGGTCTCACTAAGTTGCTTAGGGCCTTGATATGTTGCTGAGGCTGGCTTTGAACTTGTAATTCTCCTTTCTCAGCTTCCCAAGACACTAGAATTACAGACATGTGCCACAACAACCAATTCCATTTTTTAAAAATAATATGCTATATGATGTGTTTCCCTGGAAAAAACCTCTAGAAGTGGTCATATTTCCCCAGGATTATTTGTGTGCCAAATAAGTTTAGATTATATTCTGCACATTTTGAATATGCATATGGGCTCTGTGTTCTACTAAATCCTCTGGAAAAATGTTGAAATTTTTGCTTTAACAGGCAACTAACCTCTTCAGGACTAAAAGGCAAGCTCTGTCTCATCTCTGTGGATGGTAGTACTGATGACAGTACAGTTTCTCAATCCTTTGCAATGCTGCTCTGTGCCTGCCCTGAGCATATACAACTCAGTGTCTTCTCTGGCACTTGGATGGTGGTTTATTTCATAGGCCAGCTCCTAATGCATTTGGGGAGTTGGTGGAAGACTTGCCACTCAGGTGCAGCCTGAGATCCCCAAAAGTTATAATGATGATTTTATAGAATGACTGTCTACTCTGTGCCATTTCCCCACACACTCCAGTTCCGATAGGTACCTTTACCAGTTTCTCAGTGCAGAAAGATGAGCTTCTCTCAAAGTAGTTTCCAGTACTGTTATATGATTCCACCCAACTAGAGCTTCTTTTGAGGCAAATGGAAAAATAATGTGGAAATACCCCCAAGCTTCATAAGTCACAGTTTTTATGGCCGTCAAATGGGTTTTGCTCTTCAGGTTTTTAATGCCTCCACCACTGCCCAGGACAGAGTTAGAATAGAAAAAGAAAAATAAAGCAAAAACAAACAAGGTGTATTTCCCACATACTCTCTATAACTTTCAAAGAACCCCTTTCCAATCTTCTGGCTAGAAACAGGCAGTGCCTTTGAAGTTTCTTCTCTCTGCTCCATGACCACAGTTACCCCCGTCAAAGCCAAGAGAGAAAAGAGAAAAGAACCAGGAACTCCCTCCCTGACTGCCATTTCTTCAGGTTCCACTTCCCTCCTGATACTGTTTACTTTTCAAGGTCCACAGGTGGCACTTTACACATTCTGTTCAATATTTTTCATTATGATCATTGGGAAAGAGAGACTTTAGTGGACTATGTTCCAACTTGGCCAGAACAGAAAGATTCTGAGCATTACTGCTAAAGAATGTTTTAGAAGATTTTGGGATTCTAGGTTTCTTTGGGGGCCAAGAATATTGTTGATGGATTTTAATGATGTCTTCCATTGTTTTCTGGATTCCATTCTTTCTGATGAAAATCAATCTTAACTCTTATTCTTTTTTGAAAATAATGCAATTTTTCCTTTCATCAAATGAAAGCTTTTCCCTTTATCTTTGGTTTCCAGCAAGTTGTTCATACTATTTAAAGGCATTTTTTAATTTGCCTATGTTATGATTGAAGTTGAGTTTTTTGAACCTGTGTTTTGTCTTTAATTGGTTTTAGAAAGTTCTCTGTTATTATGTTTCCTTTCCTGCATCTTCTATCACTTCTTTCTAGAACAATTTTAGTTATATTAGACCATTCAATAATGTCCCATATATCTCTAATGCTCATTTCCTTCTTCTTTATTTTATTTTATGCTAATATATTATAGTGATTGGTGTCATCTAAAATCAGGGTTAACATCTTAGTGAGATTAATGTATACATATGTTATTTGTTTAATTACATAATATGAGCCAGGTAATATTCCAAGTTAGATGGTAGTGAATGCCCCCTAAAGGAAAACAAAATTGAGGGAATGAGTAGGTATGGCTAGTCTCATATATACTATTTGCACTGAGACTTGAGAAAAAGCCAACTATTCAAAATCTACAGCAAACCACTCCAGTCAGCAACAACAGTAAGTGCAACTCCTAAAGCAGGGACCAACTTTGCATGTGAGAGCAACAAATAGGGGGACAGTATAGCTAAGGTAATGGGGAGACATAAAGAATGCTATGTCATGAGTGAGTAAAACCATAGAAAAAGACATAGAGAAGGAAGTTACTTGGATTACTCTGTTATTTTCTGAAAACTCTGGCCACAGTTGACTGAAAGGGACATTGTGGTAATGCTGACTTTTCTCCACTGAAACCAGAACTTATGGTTTGAGAGATGAAAAAGGAAGAAGGCGATCATTCATTAAGAAAATAAGTTGTAAAAATATATTAAAATAGAGCATAAGACACAGGCAAGTCAACTATTTCTTGAAAATAATTATATTTAAATTAATGTTCTGTGAGTTTTAAGGAAAAGATTAACTTTAATTTATTGTTTTGTTTTGTTGGAGTAATTGCTGTTACATGTTGGGCCTAAAAGCCATTGATTTACACATGATCTAATCTGTAATAAGACCATCACTCATAATTTCCATGGAAGAAGATTTGATCTGAAAATTACTTATGCTACTAATAGAAGTGAAAAAAATTTAAGACAGCCCTATTCCCACATGTAGTGGGTTGGAATAAAACAACTCTCAACCTCTTCCAGTGCATTCATCCTGACTTAGAAGGTGCAATGCTGAAGAGGACTCTTCCTGGGTAACCTTTGACATCATTTAGATTGACTAATCAGAAACATTCTGTGAGAGTTGAACATGATTAGATGTTCTTTCAGCTGAAAAGGTACCTTAGTTTTCTGTTTTGGCATGAAGAGAGATCTTCATATCTGATAACTCTCTTTAGAGACATAAAGAGGCAACACACCAAGTCCCCTTTACCAGGGCAAATTGATCAGAGCAGCTCACTAAATGAAGGAGCTTCCCCAAGTGGCTGTCCCAACCATTGTGTTTCCCTGGTTACAGAAGAGGGAGTAGCTTCTTCAGTGGCCTTATTCAGTTCCTCCAGTTCCCCTGGTAATTCCCTGAGGTACATTAAGCCTTGTAATAAACTCTTATCTTCCTAAAATCAGCTAAAAAATTTTTGCTCTGTCATTGTTCTTTTATCAATATTCCATATCTATCAGTTGAATAGAAGAAAGAATCCTTGGTGGCAATTCAGCTCCCTCTTCTGCAGTACCTATGACTTTGAACTCCTTTGTTGAACACTATATTTAAGAACGTGGTTTTGGGGTTTTTGTCTGTATCAGTGAATGAAAGACTTCAGTAATATTGAAGAATTAGCCATCTTGGGAGTTCACATAAAATTTAAATTCAATAATGACAAGAATATCGTAGAGAACCCCCTCTTTTTAACATGTTTTCTCTGGTTAATAGAAATTAGAAAACAATCATTTTTCTCTTGCCTTTGGCATAATCAAGGGAAACCTTAGAATAAGAACTTCAAAATAGGCGATTTTGAATGAAACAAAAATGGTAAGAAAACCCTATTCCCATACAGCAACACCCTCTTAGTAGTTTACTGAATGTGTCTCCGAACGTTACATAAAGTTAGAAAGGGAGACAAAGCTAAAATAGCAGAAAAGGAAGAAAACAAAACTATCTTTTTAACAGTATAAATGTGATACAGGAAATGAAAACAATTCTAAAGATGACTCATGAAATTTATTTTTATAAGAGTTTAGCAAAATTACTGACTTCAAGATCTTATATGATGAAGCATTCTATTTCTGTTGAAAACAGAGTATTGAAGATTTTATTTTTTCTTCCAACTACAGATTAATCTCAGGAGCACTTAACTGCTGAGCCACATCCCCAGCCCTTTTTATATTTTATTTAGAGACAGGGTCTCACTAAGTTATTTAGGGCTTGGCTAAATTGCTGAGGATGGCTTTAAACTTGTCATCCTCCTGCCTCAGCCTCCATATCTGCTGGGATTACAGGAGATTTTAAAAGGTTATTTAAAGATTTTAAAACCTTATTTTAAGGTTATTGCAGAATCAGTTTTGGCAGAGAGGGTGGTGAGAAATGCAGCACAACCTGCTCCTGGGGACCCTCTGGGGCCCTCTGCCCCAGGCCGGCAGGTGAGCTGAGGGTCTGGGGACAGGCCAAGGCCTCTGCCCTGCAGACCCCAGAACTCTGGCAGCGCCTGCGCACTGGCTGACCCAGGATGTCCAGGACCCCCTGGCTGGATGACCTGAGGGTGGTCGCGACCTGTCCGACTGGACCCTGTGGGCTGCCTGGTCTGCTGCCCCAATCCTGTCCATCCCAGGCAGAACCGCCACTGAGGACCTGGTGCGCCTTTGGGTGGTGGCGGGCAGGACTAGGCGAGAAAAAATGGAGGTTCCCCAATGCGGTGGAGGCCAGTGGGGACTTCGAGGGCCAAGAAGGCGAGCAGATGCCGAAAGCTCGGCCACGCCTTGGACAGCAGAGCAGCGCAGACCGGGGCCCTCTGTGACTCCTGGTTGCCGGCTCATGGCGACACCACCTTGTAGGACAAGGCAGAGGCCTTAACGCCCTGGAAGGTGATTGACGCCCGGGTGACCAGGGTGGACCGGTTAGCGGCCTGGCGCTCGGTGTTCCTCCTACACAGAGAGCCTGCAGAGCAACAGGCCGCGAGTGACCCACTGGAAATGCCACCGCCCTGAGGGAAGATTCCGTGGCCATTTGTAGAAGCCTGTGTGTACAATATGAAAGGCCGCCCTCAACTCCCCCACCTTTAAAACTAGTGCTATGTCTGGACCTTGTAAATGTGAAGAGGTTGCCCACGTGTGATAGAGGTAGACGGTGACGACTGTAAATGCCTGTTTTAAAACTCAGAAATGTCTTCTGGAAGGGACTTTGAAATGGATTTGTTAGACCAGCTCTAGGAGGGACACTTGTCCACGTTTGTCCAGTGGGTTAGAGGACACGGAGAAGCCTTTGACGGTGAGTTGGAGGAGGTCCTGTGCCAGATGTTTTTGTGTAAAAGACCTTTTTCATAAAATAACGATTGTTTTGTGTGCATTTTATTCCTCATTACTGTATATATAGTTGAAAATGCTAAGTACTTGTTTTGAAATATCTAGACTTTCTAGATGTTCTAAAGTGCCTGATATATGTTAAAAGTAGAAATGGTAAAATATAGCACATTTTGTAAATTTTTTTATGAAATGTTTTGGGAGGAAATAGCCAAACCCCCTGTTTAGTGGTGCAGATTGTGAGCTGCTCCTCAGGAGCACCATGCCAGTGTGGCAAGGGTTGTTCCTGGGTCCATGGGTTTTGTTTTACTTTGCTCTGTATGTATAGTATATAAAGGACAAATGAGTCCTAATCTAATCCTTTCTAGATGTTAAAGAGCTTGCCAGTATATGACAAAACAAATTGTGTATATTTTGAAAGAGATTTTAGGGGGACTTTCAGAACTAACATGGGAAACTCCCAGTCCTTAAAGGAACAATATGTGGAGTTACTGCAAGGATTATTATATTCCATAGGTGTGAAAACATCTCATAAGAGACTCAAGGAGTTATTTAAAATTATAGAATGTCATTGTCACTGGTCCCAGTATCAAACTAAAGTCCAGTTAAATTTAGGGGAATGGAAATTGGTTCAGGAAGAGCTCCATAAGCAGCATCAGGCTGGAAATGTTATTTCTTTGAAGATTTGGACATTGTGTAGCGCTATTACTCAGGCATTACAATTATTAGAAAGCAATAATGAAAAGGGCTCTCTTTGTGAAAGTCAAGTTAATACATCAGAATCTGATAATAAGGCTAACAAAACGGAGCCCAAGGAAGATATTTGTGTTACTATAGATGACTCTCCTAAATCAGATCTGGGTGATGAGGAAGATTCAGAAAGTTCAGATAGTGACTCCAGTATGAAAGAAATTATGGAGGCCTTTGTGGAAAAAATGAAATTAAAAAAGCGAAGGTCCTCTCTTAAACCTACTACTCCTTCTAATGCTTCTCTCTTTCCAATGACAAGGTATAGAGTTGATGTGGGTAGAGAACAACAGCGTTTTTCATTTCCTCTTACTATGATACATGATGATGATGATAATGATGATGATCTTGCAGCGCCCCCTGGTGGTTTTGTTGATCCACCACATTTGTTTCCTATAACTAGACAACAAAACCTTCCAAATCCCCAAATGATTGATGTTCACTATACTGCAGTGGAATACAAGTTTATTAAGGATTTAAAAGCTGCAGTCTCTCAATATGGCCCTCAGTCTCCTTTTGTGTTAGGTATGTTAGAAAAATTGGGAACTTCTAAACTACTTATTCCTTTGGATTGGGAGGCATTAGCCAAAACAGTTTTGGAGGGATCTCAGTGGTTACAATTGAGAAGTTGGTGGGAAGATGAGGCACGAAAATAAGCTGGAGAGAATGAGGCTCAAAATCCCCCAGGACCTATGGAGGATAAGTTAATGGGGGAGGGTAATTACCATGCCTTTAGAGAGCAGGCTCAATATAGAGATCCAGATCTTCAACAAGTTTGACAGGTTTTCTTAAGAGCTTGGAGACGTGTGATATCCACTGGTCAAGCACAACCTTCCTTTACTAAAACTGTACAAGGGGCTACTGAACCTTATACTGATTTTCTTGCTAGACTGCGTACTGCTGTAATGAGGGCAGTAGGTCAAGATCAAATAGCAAAGGTATTATTGGAAACATTAGCATTTGAAAATGCAAATCCTGAATGTAAGTGTATTTTGGGGCCATTAAAAGGGCAAAACGCCTCATTAAGTGAATATGTGAGAGCTTGTGCTGGAGCGGGAGGAATTGAACATCAAGCTTCTGTTTTTGCTGCAGGCATGGCTGGAGCCCTTAAACCCAATAAATCAAGAACCTGTTTCAATTGTGGAAAAGCAGGTCATTTTAAAAAGGATTGTAAGAAAAAAGGTAACAATAGTAACAATAGTATATCTCCCAGTGCAAAAAGGACACCTACTGAAGTTTGCCGAGGATGTAAATGAGGCAAACATTGGACAAATGAATGTCATTCTAAGACAGATAAGGATGGAAACCCTTTGCCCCCATGGGGAAACTACTCAATGGGCCGTCATCCCTGGGGCCCATAAACAATACCAGAGATCATTTCTCATTTGTTTCGGGCATCTGTGACTCCCAAGTCGGGTCACCCACCAAACAACCCCAGGATAGTGCTAAGTTAACTATTGATAATCAACAAAGTGCTGCTGCTACTCAACAAAGTGCTGCTGCTGACTTACCAATTAATGAAAATGTCTTGATATCTCCTGGAGGTGGAATTTACAAAACAAAGACTGGTGTTTTTGGACCTCTTCCCTCTAAGAGTTTTGGATTAATTGTTGGATGTAGTAGTTCTGCCTTAAGAGGCATTCATGTTATTCCTGGCATTGTTGATCCTGATTTTACAGATGAAATTTTCATCATGGCATATTCTACTCAAACCCTTTCTTTGATCAGTGGAGAACAAATAGCGCAGATTTTGCTGTTACTTTTTTTTCCAATTTCCTTCTAAAAATCAATCAAGGACTGGAGGATTTAATAATACAGAAAAAAATATATTTTGGGAAACCTTAATTACTGATCAGAGACCCTCTTTAACTCTAATTATTCAAGGAAAATATTTTGAAGGGTTAATAGATACTGGAGCTGATGTCTCAGTTATCTCTATAAGACAATGGCCACAAGAATGGCCTAAACAAAAATGTAAAATAACATTAAATTGATCAGGGGTAATAACAGATGTGTGGGTCAGTTCTGGCCCTTTATCATGTCATACCTTAGAAAATATTGGATTTTTAACAGACTTTTACGTAATCAATGTTCCAATTAATATTTGGGGCCGTGATATTTTATCTCAGCTTGGAGCACACATTAATATTCCTTCAAAAAACTTGTAGCCACTGTTCAGTCCCCTCAAGCTATGCCATTAACCTGGTTAACCAGTACTCCTAAATGGATTGAGCAGTGGCCTTTAAAAAAAGAAAAGCTCAAGGCATTAAAACAATTAGTTACTGAACAATTACAGGCAGGACATATTGAATATTCCACATCACCTTGGAATTCCCCTGTATTTGTTGTTAAGAAAAAGTCTGGAAAATGGCGTTTATTGACAGATTTAAGGGAAATTAATAAATGTGTTAAACCTATGGGAGGATTACAATTAGGACTTCCCTCTCCTGCTATGATTCCAAATAAATGGTCAATTTCTGTTATTGATTTAAAAGATTGTTTTTTTACAATCCCTCTCCAACCTAAGGATAAGGAAAAATTTGCTTTTACAGTACCTGAATATAATAATCATCAACCTGCTAAATGTTATCAATGGACTATGTTACCTCAAGGCATGATTAATAGTCCTACCTTATGTCAGGAATTTGTTGCCAGAGCCTTAGAACCAGCTCGACAACAATTTCCTCATTATATTTTATATCATTATATGGATGATCTTTTATTAGCAGCCCCTACTAACATTGAACGTCCATTTTTATAAAGCAGTTCTAAAAGCTTTATCTAAATTTGGATTACAAATAGCTCCAGAGAAAGTGCAAATTGATTTTCCTTATTCATATTTAGGATTTGTTTTGGATAAACAAAAAATTAACCCTCAAAAGGTTCAAATAAGAAAAGATAATTTAAAGACTCTTAATGAGTCTTTAAACTTAATAATTTTCAAAAATTACTGGGAGATATCAATTGGTCGTTCAACCATAGGAATCCCTACTTATCAATTGCAGCATTTATTTGCTACTTTAGAAGGTAATTCTGAACTTCATAGCCCTAGAACTTTAACTAAACAAGCATTACAAGAGTTAACTTTAGTTGAATAACGTTTAAATGAAGGATATTTGTCTTATATAGACTTAGAAAAATCTGTACAACAGTTCTCTTCCATACTCCTCACTCCCTGTCTGGAGTACTAACTCAAAATGATCATATAATAGAATGAATTTTTTTTACATAATAAGTATAATAAATTATTAACTACATATATGGATAAACTAGACTTTTTAATAATTAAAAGTAGATCTAGATTGTTACAATTGAATGGTAGAGAGCCAAATCAAATTATTCCTCAAATAACTCAGCAACAAATTTCTTAAATTTACAATTAAATGATAATTGGCAAATTGCTCTAGCTGGTTATTCTGGAGGTTTAACTACTCAATATCCTAAATCTAAAGTCTTTGAATTTTTTAGAAAACATTCTATGATATTAGTAAACCCTATTTCTTTGATTCCTCTTTTCGGTATTACTGTTTTTACTGATGCTAACAAAACTTCAGCAGAATATTGGACTCCTATAGCTTCTAAAGTATATCCTCATGAGTTTTCCTCTGTTCAACCTGCTGTATTATGGGCTATTACCTTAGATTTATTAGATTTTTCAAATGTTCCTCTTAATATTGTTTCTGACTCTCAGTATGCAGTTTTGGTGTGCACACATTTACCTTCAGTTAGCCTTCCTAATAATCCAAAGACTGTTATTGAAAAACTATTTGCTTTTACACAAAGATTATTGTTACAGAGAACTATTTCAGTATATTTTGCTCATATTAGAACACATTCTACACTGCCAGGACCATTATCTAGAGGAAATCAAAATATTGATCAGCTATTATTCCCCTTACAAAAGGCTCATCTAGAACATGCTTTACATCATACAAACACTAAAGGTCTTTACAAAAAATACAAAATAACTCAAAAACAAGCACGTGAAATTGTAGCTAACTGTTCATCATGTGCTCCTTTTAATATTCCTTACTGTCCTCCTGGTGTTAACCCACGGGGACTCCATCCTAATGCCCTTTGGCAAATGGATGTTGTTATAATTCAGTCATTTGGAAGACTAAGATATGTACATCATACTGTTGACACTCATACTCATTTTCAATGGGCCACAGCATTATCTTCAGAAAAAGCTGATGCAGTCATTTCTCATTTATTATCTTGTTTTGCTATCATGGGAATTCCTAGAGAACTTAAAACTGACAATGCACCTGCATATACCTCACAAAAATTACATTCATTTTTACAAAAATATGACATTACACATACATTTGGCATACCTTATAATAGTCAGGGTCAAGCTATTATAGAAAGGGCAAATCATACGTTAAGAGAATATATACTAAAAATAAAAAGGGGGGATATGGCTATGGCTTATACACCTCAAAATATACTTCATAAAACTTTACTAACTTTAAATTTTTTAAATGTCTGGTCAGCTTCCGAGGTTCCTGCAGCTCAGCAACATTTCTCTACATTTAAATCTCAACCATTATTTCTAAAATCGGAAATACCTATATGGTACAGGGATGAAAATTAAGAATGGATTTCTGGGTTGTTGCACCACATGGGAAGGGGGTTTGCTCTTATTTCTACAGGTAAAACACCTTTCTGGGTACCTTAAATACTTATCAAAATGCAGAATGAGTGACCCATTTGTCAGACAATTTCAGGAGCTGGCAATGCAGAGAACTTCTACGTTGGCAACAAGAGCAGCAGACCCCCCAACATGGGGACAGATGAAAAAGTTGACTCAAGAAGCTGAAAAAAAACCTTCAAATGGCAAATCAGCCTTTAAATCCTGTTAATCTTTTTTTAGCTCTGCTTGCAGTTATTAATTGCCAGGTAAGTATAGTTTCTGCTCATTCTTTTGCTTATTGGGCCTATGTTCCTAACCCTCCTTTGGTGCGCAGTGTTTCCTGGGGAGAACCTGAAGTTCATGAGTGTACTAATAATACTAATTTTCCCCCTCCTGTATGTGGGGAAATTAAACATATTCCATTCCATAAAAATCTGTATAATATTTCAAATATAACTGTAGCTGTTGAAGGAGTCCCACTGTGTATAGGGGCTCGTTCTTTCTGTTTGCCTCTTATAGCACATAATCACTCTCATTCCTATAATACTTGGGGAGTTAATTATCGTAGTTATTCTACTGCTGTTTTTACTGCCATGATATCTTCCCGCGGATTTAATATCTCTAGTATGTATGTTAATCAATCATCGCTATCATCTGAAGAATGCTTTGTCAGAACTCATTTTCCTGTATGTTCAGCTAAATATTTTGAAACCTTTTTAACTCATTTAGAGTGGGAAAAATGCCATGATCCTCACCCTAAAACAGTTGCCGAATATCAAAATATCACTATAATTGATTGGAGTCCTGATCATTCTGAATTTATAGAAAGTTGGTCAAATCGTACTTTAAGATGGCATCGACATAATGGGACAATAAATGTTTGGGGTAATGAGAAAATTAAAATGCAACATTATGCTTTGGTCCCTCCAATGTTACAGCATATAAAGTTTTCCAATATTCAAGGGGATATATGGAAATTATGGGCAGTATCTTGGAAACTCACTGTATGGACTGGAAATTTCACGTTAGATTTATCCTGTTCCTCTCCTTTTGAAGTACATCTACATAATAATCTGACTTATTTTGCTTCTGCATGTATTAAATTCCCTTATTCTTTTATGATTGGAAACTGGGAAAGGAATGTAACTTGGGGAACAATATCATGTATAGACTGTTATCTTACTCAATGTGTAAATAGAACTAATTGGGAATTAATAGAAATTAATAATTATTCTTTAGTTATTGTTAAAGCTTGCACAGAATTGTGGGTGCCTGTTAATTTGACTCGTCCTTGGTCTGATTCATTGTCTGTTACTCATTTGTATAATGCTGTTCAAGTTTTGTTACATCGCTCTCGACGATTAATAGGAATAGTTATAGCTTCACTCCTTGCAGTTGCTTCTGTAATTGCCACTGCTGCAGTAGCTGGCGTTGCTTTACAACAAGGCATTCAAACTGCGGATTTCGTGAGAACATGGCATCAAGATGCTCATTTATTATGGCAACAACAAAAGGACTTAGACTCTCAATTGGCTACAGATGTGATCAATTTACAACATACTGTTTGTTTCCTGGCTTGGCGATCAAGTGACTATCTTGTCTACCAGAAGTGTTCTGAAGTGTGACTGGAATTCTTCTCATATTTGTGTGACTCCTGTGCCATATAAAACCAGTGATTCCTGGGAAACTGTTAAAAGATGGTTAAATGGACATCAAAATTTAACTTTAGAAATTATGAATTTGGAAAAAAACTATTATGGACACGTTTAGTAAGACATTACCTGAACTAACAGGATCTGACATTTTACAAAAATTGTCCTCAAGTATTGCTAATTTAAATCCTTTAAGTCATTTCTCTACCTTGTTGTCAGCTTCTTTAGGTAACACTGTAATAATTTTTGTTTTGTGTTTTGTTTTGTATATAGTCTTCCAACGCTGGAAAAATCGAAGGCAACTGAAACATGAAACCTCTCTTATCGCTTCTGCTATGGCTCATTTACAAAAACAAAAGGAGGGAGATGTAGAGAATCAGATGTGACTGCATTACTATTACTGTCCTTGATGGAGTCTGCCTGCAAACGGGATATTCTGTCAAGGTATAGACAGGTAACAGCAGACATGCTTGAAAACGAGGTGTCTGCTATCCTTGGGAGGACTTGCCTGCAAATGGGATGTTCTGCCAAGTGGGCTAGGAGGGCGCTGAGAAAAATTTTATTATCTGTTTTTAACAAACAGCAGAGCTCAGCATACTCTAGGCCGAGAGTAGATTAGCCATGAGAAGCATGTCACTTCTGATTAGAAAGTAAAACTTCTGTGTGCTATGTTTAATTACCTGAAAGACCTGATTTATTGATGTTGGAAGGCTGCCTTCTTTGTTCACAATACTATAAAAAGATTGCTTGTACACAATAAAGGACTTTTTTTTCTGCTGCTGTTTTGCTTGCCCTGCTTCTTCTTTCTTTTCCCGTGCTGACCTGCAAGTGAATTACTGCAACACATTCATATTTTAACCCCCTCAGTTGCACTCTCCTAATGAATTACTGAGTAATTCCTTTAAATTTTTATTAAGCAAATAAAATCTTCATGTCAGTCTTTGAATTAATTAATTTGGCAAATTTATTCATTCTTTATATATCACGTATGGCAAAGGACTAGATATCCACTGAGGATAACAGAGAACGCTGGTTAATCAGACATGTTCCTTGTCCCACGATTGTATCTGGACAAATTTGGGGTTTACATAAGGAAATCTTGTCCATAGTCTGCTTTGGTTTTGCCCCCTCCCTATTCCCTATAGCATTCTGATTTTCTGTTTGTTTTTTTTTTTTCAAACATGAAATGTTCAAATATCAATGGGAAGAATTCAATATGGATTTAATAACAATTTACTGAATGCCTAAAATGTGTTTCTCTACCTGCTGAAAATATAAAATAGCTACCTCTGCTGTGTATGTATTCCATTGGGATACGCACGCTACAATGTTTTTCAAATAAAATATTTGTCCTCCCATTACCACTCTACCAGGGGTTACAAAGTAACATAGAAGAAAAGCTGGCATGGTTCCTGCCTCATGGAGCTTACATTTGAACAAATGTGACAAATAGGTATTTTTAAATTACGTTAAGATCTCAGAGAAGAGTTTTAGAGGCAAGAGAGGTCTCCGTCGCCATCTGTTGGTCGGAGTGCACCATTGCGCCCCGGAGCAATGACTGGGAAGTTGCAGAGCACAGAAGGACTCAAGTGCAAGATTAGGCTTCTGAACATTTTTTTTTTTTTTTTTTTTTTTTTAAGATGTTGGCGATCCAAGCCAGGCATGCTCGGCAAGAACTTCGTGTGTTTGAAGAGAAAGGAGAGTGTGGTTGGAACAGAGTAAGTTGGTTGGATAATTGCAGGGAACAAGGTAGGAGAGGCAAGCAAAAAAAAAAAGGAAAAAATTATGTAAGGCATGTAACTCCCATTAGGAGTTTCTATTTCTTCCTAATGGTAATTAGATCAAATATCTCTACCCTAAAACATGGCTGTCACAGTTCATAAAAGTCATAAAGAAATATGGAAATTTTCACAGCATTTATTTTCTAGGTATTTTGTTATTGTTGCTTCTTCTAAGAAAAATTATGTATTTTTTTCTAGTTTCCCCCCCCTTTTCTCCATTTTTTTCTGTTTGTTTTGGTGGGGGGGATTATCTGTTTGTTTTGTACTGGGATTAAACCCAGAGGCACTTTATCACTGAGCCACATCCCCATTCCTTTATTTATTTATTTATTTATTTATTTATCTATTTATTTATTTATGAGACAAGGTATTGTTAAGTTGCTGAAGATCTCACTAAGTTGCTGAGGCTGGCCTCAAACTTGAGATCTTCTTGCCTCAACTTCATAAATTGCTGGGATTACAGGTGTGTGCCACTGCATCTGGCTATATTTTCTCAATAACAAGGAGATAGCACCCAAGAGTAGAAACTGAAGAAAAGTAAACCAGGGGGAAAGGAATCAGGAATAAAAAATCACCATGCATTTCCCTTTCAAGGTCGTGACCTCCACAGCTTTCGGGTCTCCCAAACTGTATCACATCATCAAGAAATTTCCTCCATGTAGTGTCCATTCTGTTCCTCAAATCACATGCTCGAAACATTTCCTGAACCAGAGACAAATGGAGAATTCTGACTCTGAACCCACCTTTTCCTATAGAATATGCAACACATTTTGTCAGAGAAGAAAAATGCTGGTCATCCCTCAGATTGGTAGGATTCATACTCTAGGGGTTAAGAAAACCCTTAGGGAATCAACCAAATTATGTTACATGCACGTATGAATATATCACAATGAATTCCACCTTTATGACAAATTATAATGCAAGAAAAAAAGAAGAAAACCCTTAGGACACACACACACACACACACACACACAACACACATACACATAAACTTTCAGGTGACAAATAAACATTCAGATAAGATGTAAAAACTGAATTCTTCATCTGGGGAAGACGACAGCAAAGGATAAAGGGCTCTAATGAATATGGTCAAGATGGAGGGAAGGAAAAATATATAATTCAGGTGAGACCTTTCCAAAAGAAACAAACAAACAAAATACCCTGTGTAGTTCTCTGCTTGCTAACTGCTCTAAGGGAGGATGAAGTCTTTCATTCAATAATTAGGATTAAAAGAGTCTAAATGGAGATAGGATGGGAGTATACAAACTGGTGGAAAGAGAACCAAACTGGAAATCAGAAAACCTGAGCTCTAGACCTGGCCCTGCCACTAAGTGCCTGAAGGAACCCAGATAAGCAATTTAGAGGAGCAGGGCCTCAATTTTTCTACTTCACTCCTTCATGCAACAAGTATTTATTCAGTGGAACTGCACTAGGTGATGATAACACATTAGTGGAGAAAATGTCGGGGTCCGGGTGCAGGAGCGGAATCCCTGCCCGGGGGGAGCTCAGCTCTAGGGGGGCCACAGTAGGATCTACAGGATGCAGGGACTGACCCAGGTCGCCCACTTGTCCTCCAGCCTGACCCCTACAATTGGGTCCATGGGAAGCAGGAGGGCTTCAGGGGCTGGTCTGGAAAGCTGCCCATCACCCCTTCTCCTGTCCCTGGTTTTCCATATCCCACCGTCGCCGCTGTCAGAACCTCGCAGATTGATGTAATGTGAGAAAGAAGAGAGAGGCCAAGGCTGCGTGGGGAGAGCCCCTGTGAATAGCCGGGTTTCCAGTGGGATTTCCGCCGCAGCAGAAGAAAACAACTTAAACTTCGGTCTCTGTCGCCGTCTATAGGCCGAAGTGCACCATTGCATCCCGGAGCAAAGACTGGGAAGGTTGCACAGCAGAGCAGGACTCAAGTGCAAGACTAGGTTCTGAATTTTTTAAAGATGTTGGAGATCCAAGCCAGGCATGCTCGGCAAGTACCCTGCCACGGAGCTACACCTCTAGCCCAAGTTTCTAAACTTTTTTCATCCGAATTTTATTCAGTATTTCATCTAGCATCTGACAGTGCCCCTCATTGTGAATGAAAAACCAGTCTTCTGTTATCTCATCTGCCATGTAAGGACACTAGAGATGAGATTTTATACCCCCCAAAACGCCACCCACAGAAGACCTGCTACTGTCTCTCCTCCACCTTACCTTCCCCTTCCCCCGGCACATTCTGGGTCAGAAACCTAACAGGTCCCCACACCTCCCTGGGATAATGATGAAAATGAAACCTTCTTATGAAGTAAGCTGACAGAGTGCAGCTTCAAGCCAAATCCTGAACGACATCTTTGCTCTCAGAGGCAGTTTACAGAATCTTATTCTATCTGTTGATGTATTAAACACCAGGATGATAGGAAAAGATAGAGGATGCTAATGAATGTGGTCAAGATGGAAGAAAGGAAATATACATAACTCAAGTGAGACCTCTCCAAAAACAAAAGAAAATACCCTCTTCAGTTCTCTGCTGAATAACTGCTCTAAGAGAAGGTGAAGGGGCAGTTTACAGAATAGTGATTATGTTTAATACTGAATATGTATTTAATACTAATAGTATGAAACATTTGGATAAGATGTAAGAGCCTCCTGTTTTGCATGGACCTAATAACAGGGCATAAGGGCTCCAAAGGCCAATGTAGAAGATCTGGGTCCACCCACACCTTATTTAGATTATGATGTAAATCAATCACTGCTGAAAAGCAAGAAACGTGGTCTTGGAGACCAGGAATCCCTAAAATCCACCAAAATCATGCCTCAAACTGTTACTGGTGGGATGTCCAGATGAGGCCCAGGTTCTTGGATTCCCAATCAAACAAGTAACCAAGAAACACAGAAATAACAAAGCATAGATTTATTGAAAGGGAAAGGGAAAGTAACACTTCTAAAGTAGAGCAGAGTGGGTCAAGCTAGAGCATGACCCAAGGTCTCAATGTCTGTGAGTTTCTCTTACATGCTGAGCTGTGCCTTGGTCCCCTCTCTGCCCAGGATGATTGAAGAATATGTCCTGCTGGTTCCCAATGTATACTTTATTTTTACCTAATTAGAATACAGAACCTGTGATGGGAGTTGCCATGGGCGATAAGCCCTCCAGAGCAGAGATTGTCATGGTAATGGGATTTATTGCCATAAGGCAGCCATACTGTACTCCAACCCACATTTTTCTTGTACCTTCCACTATCTTAACACCCCTAAACTCCTACCTCATTTTCCCCTGAAAGACATGATCCCAAAATTCTTTTGGGGTGGCTGAGGAGCTGGAGGTCTCATCTCCTGTAGTTGATTCAGGCACATTGGGGTCCTTCTCCCTGCCTAATTGGGGACCATGACCCTCTCACCCTATCTGTCAAAAAGAGACAGCAGGGCATTTGGGTGCATTTGTGGGATTGATTTGAAGCCCTGCTGCAGCACCAGCTGGAGTTTGACAGCCTCTAGATGAGAAGAGATCAACCATGACAGTAGGTTTAACAGGAAGGGTCCAAGCAACAGAGCTAGAAGGAGCATCAGAAAGGATCCCACCAGGATGGCACCAAAACACCCAGCTGTAATTTTGACCATGATCCTTATGAATCTGATGGTTTCTGCCTAATCCTGGAGGGACAGTCTGCTAATTTCGTTGTTGCATCTCTAATGATACCAGATTGGTTTACATAAAAATGCCATCTTTCTTCCAGGAAGAGACATAATCTCTTGGTGGTAAAAAGATCTGATCATCTCCACTTTGGGAGAGTGACTGCTATTAGTGAGTCCACCTAGTTCTGGGGGGTAACTATGCCTGTTGCTGTTTCCTCTAGACTAACACAGAGATCTTTAGATAAATCTAGATGATAGAAGAGGGAGGTGGACAGACCTCCTCTCACTGTATCCACCCAGCAGTTATTCCCAATCCTACTAGAAGGGGAGTGAGTGATATAGTCCATTTAGTTCTGATGGATGCTGTGCTTGGGGCTAGATTGAAAGCCAAAAACACAGACCCAGTCCTTTCATGTAGGAGGTGAGGAAGTTTGGTAGGTTTGTGAGGTTAGGCTCAATGGACTCAGGACAAACTTGTCACTCTATCAGAGTCCTTTGTGGTACTTACTAGGCTCTCCTGCACAAGAATCCTTTCTTTATAACCACCTAGTTTACTGGCTTTTAGGAGGACTGATGCAAGTGTACATCACAAGATTGTCTTTCCTTTTACGTGTCCACGTAATGGCTGTGCTTTGGCTGTACTGCCTGCCAGGATTTAAGACTAAATTGTTCAAGGTCTTACAGTCAGGGCTATTGAGATTCCTCAGGGATCACTCTTGGGAACTTGTGATAAAAAGCTTGGCCTCTTTAGCTTTCCTCTACCAGCCGGATGGGTCAGACTCTTGCTGACCACTCATGGCTTAATTTGGGAGCATCAGGGACATCTCCTTCTCCAATAATTCTCTGCAGAATATTTGCTGGTTGCTTCCTGTTCTCTAGGGTCCTCACAGCTCCCTGATCAGGAGGTCAGGTGGCTTGCCAGAGTTGATGTCCCTTAGAGTATTCCCATCATTCCCTGGGTCCCAGCTGACCTTAGAGGGCAAGGGTCAAATATTGACTGCTTTTTCCTTAGCCTTTTACTTCCTTGGCTTTTGTCTTCAAGTTTTGACTTTAAATGTCTAATAAGCGAATTTCACCAGTCTTGAGGAGGGAGTAATGGGTTTTATCTTTAATGTCTATAATTTTACAGTTATCTCTTTCATTGACTTAGGGACAATATTTAGGGTAACTATTAGTACTGGAAGTCAGCATTATATCCTCTCAATCCTGTAGGTGATAACTTATTGTCTTAAATTAACTCTGGTTGTTCTGTTAGAAATAGAAATTCTGGGGATCCAACATGGCGGCCTGCGAGGAAGCAGCACTTTTAATATCTCCACATTAACAGGATCAGAAACATCCATTAAAACAGCTACATTCTACCTACTGAGGATCTTCTAGCAAAATTCCGTTGAAAGGAATTAGTAAGTTTATTAGAGGTGACAGTTTGTCCCAGACAAGTGAAACTTGGCCTGCAGCACGGGCGCAGAGGTCCAATCCCGCGGCCACCGGCCGCTTCTGCAAGTGGCAGGCGGCCCAGAGCAGCGCGGGCAGAAGGGTCCCCGCCCGGCCGGCAGACAGCTCCCGCCATCCCTGCTCCCCTGGCGGCCCCGCTCTCGCTCTGCGAACAGCCACCCCGCCCGCCTGGTTCTTAGCCCCGCGGCTGCAGCCGCCCTGCTCTACAAGCGGCCCCCAGCGGCCCTGCTCCGCGAGAAGGGTCCCTGCCAGGCCGGCAGACAGCTCCCGCCATCCCTGCTCTCCTGGCGGCCCTGCCCGCTCTGCGAAGGGCCACCCCGACCACCCGACTCTTAGCCACATGGGCGCAGCCTGCCCGGCTCTGCAGGCGCCCCCGGCGGCCCAGCACAGCGAGAAGGGTCCCCCGCCTGGCCCGACAGACAGCCCGCGCCCTTCCAGCTCTGCTAACGGCCCTGCCCACCCGGGAAACGACTCCTCCCCCTTGAGATGACGTGAAGGGAATCTAACCAAGCCTCTATGAAATAGCGAACTGGGATCTAAAACCAGAGATTGTGTCAGACCACAGACAAGCCAGTTCCACCCCTCCCTTCGGACACTCCTGCAAGGAGCCAGGGGCCCGCCATAGCAGTGAGGGGAAGTCACCAAAGTTCGGCCAAAGAGATTCCTTCCCAGCGGATTCTACTTTAGCAGGTGTGTGGTTCCCACCCACATCAGATACAAACAATTGGGAAACTTCATAATCTTTCTGTGGGCGTGACTGTAAGGGTCAAAGGACTCTCGACCCCCAACTCCCCCTACTGCCAGTGACGTGGGCGTGACTATAGGGGCAGAGGGAAGCAGAGAAGACTCCCCACCCCCAACTCCCCCAACCGCCAACTGAGAGGGCTTGACGGTAGGAGTGGAAGGAAACAGAGGACACTCCAGACCCCCAACTCCTCCTACAGCCAGCGGAGTGGTCGTGATTGTAGGGGCTGAGGGAAGCAGAGGGGATCCTCAACCCCCAACTCCCATTACCACCAGCGGCGACACCAATGGTCTTAGCCGCCAGATTCCGAAGGAGTGCTCACCAAAGGGGTCCGGAAAAATTAAACTATTGACTCCCAGACCACAGCTCCACAGCACTGGGGCTTAGATGAATGACAGAGAGAGTGCTCAGTCGTTAGGGAAATAGAGCACTCGGTGGGGCTGAAAGTGTAACCAAATCCCTGGGGAACTGCCTCCAGTGAGCAGGACCTGGCTGGCTGGCAGGAGGAAGGGGAGGAGGGGCCGTAGAAGTGAAACGGCTCTGGACCAACAGGATTGAGAGACTCCCAGGAGCCGCCTTACAGGGATTGCTGTTGACACATTGAGGGCAAATCTCAGCCCGGAGGGCACAGTTTGCCTACAGGAAGACAAGAAAATGGATCTCTAAGACCTAATTTTATTTCTTATTTCATTTTATTTTTTTTCTCTCCCTTTTTCCCTCTTTCTCTCCCCTTCCAAGTTTTATTGTTCCTTCCATTCTCCTCTATGCTATCTATCTCCCTCTCCATTCTTTTCAAGAGCACCTTCCTTCCCCTTCCCCCCAACTTTCATCCCAAGCATTACGTCCTCCATTTCGTGTAACTGTCTAAATGCAAATAGGTGAATGTTTCGAGGCCGTCTATAGTGCTCCTAAATGCCTAGCTACTACCAACACCCTGATCCAATCGACGGTTAGTACCCCCCTTCAGTAGAACAATCTTCTAAAGTAGCCTAGACATATTAACCCTTATATGTGCATAGCACCTAACCTAAAGTCCTAAGAACAAAAAACAAACCACTATATGCATACAAAATCCGGAAGCCCTTTATAAATTGAAGGAATCAGCTCTAAAGAACAATAAAGCCCAACATCTATAGGCATAATCTCCCACCACAAAGGAGAGACAACAGGGATAAACAAAGCCAAAGCAAATGTATAGGAGAAAGCAGTTACAAAGCAGTCAAACAGAGATGGAAAGTAACGTGAACAACATGAAAAAACAAGGGAAAAAAGGATTACAGATAATGCAGGACAATTTAAATCTACAGGAGGACCTAGAAGCATCAGAAACATGGACAGGGAAAGAAATCAAGGCATACCTAACTCAGATGGAACGGAATTTTAGAGAAGACATGAGACAGCAAGTCCAAGAATTGAAAGTATATTTCGAAATCGAACTAAACAAATTCAAACTGCAAAGAACGAGCTTTACCAGGAGATAGGGATCTTAAAAAAAAACCCAAACAGTAATTTTAGAAATGCAAGAAACCATAAACCAGATTAAAAATGCAAACGAGAATATCACAAATAGACTAGATCAAATAGAAGTCAGAACATCAGATAATGAAGACAAAGTCTATCAACTTGAAAAGAGTATAGTCAACACTGAAAAGATGCTTAAATCTCACGAGCAATCTATTCAAGAGATATGGGATCTCATCAAAAAACCAAATTTGAGAGTCATTGGGATAGAAGAAGGCACAGAGCTTCAAACCAAAGGAATGGACAACCTATTAAACAAAATAATCCTAGAAAACTTCCCAGAGATGAAAGATGGAATGGATTGCCAAATCCTGGAAGCTTACAGGACCCCAAACATCCAAAACTGTAGTAGACCAACTCCAAGACATATAATTATGAAGATAGCCAACATACAGAACAAGGAGAGAATATTAAAAGCTACGAGGGAAAGGAGGCAGATTACATACAGGGGTAAACCAATTAGGTTAACAGCTGATTTTTCATCACAGACTTTGAAAGCGAGAAGATCATGGAACAATGTATTTCAAACGCTGAAAAATAATGGTTGCCAACCAAGAATACTGTATCCAGCAAAATTAAGTTTCAGATTTGACAATGAAATTAAAATCTTTCAAGATAAACAAAAGCTAAAAGAATTCTCTGCCAGAAAACCAGCACTGCAGAGCATTTTGGGAAAAATTCTACAAGAAGAGGAATGGAAAAATAGTGCCCAAAACCAACAGAGGGAGGTATCTCAGTAAAGGGGGAGGAAAACAACCAAAAAGTAAAAACTAGCCAAACTAAAATAAATAAACAAATAAATAAACTTGACTGGAAGTACAAATCATATTTCAATTGTAACCTTAAATGTTAATGGTCTAAACTCACTAATCAAGAGACACAGGCTAGTAACCTGGATCAAAAAAACAAACCCAACAATATGCTGCCTTCAGGAGACTCATATGTTAGGAAATGACATACACAGGCTGAAGGTGAAAGGTTGGGAAAAATCATACCACTCACATGGCCCTCGGAAGCAAGCAGGAGTGGCCATACTCATATCAAATAAAATCAACTTCAAACCTAAGTTAATCAAAGGGATAAAGAAGGACACTATATCCTGCTAAAAGGAACTATCCACCAACAAGACATAACAATTATCAATTTATATGCACCATATAATGGTGCAGCAACATTCATAAAACAAACTCTCCTCAAGTTCAAGAGTCAAATTGACCACAAAACAATAATTATGGGTGACTTCAACACACCACTCTCACCATTAGACAGATCCTCCAGACAAAAGCTGAATAAAGAAACTATAGAGCTCAATGACACAATCAATAACCTAGACTTAACTGACATATATAGAATATATCAACCATCTATCAAGTGGATACACATTCTTCTCAGCAGCATATGGATCTTACTCAAAGATAGATCATATATTATGCCATAGGGCAACTCTTAGTAAATATAAAGGTGTGGAGATAATACCATGCACCATATCTGATCATAATGGAATGAAACTGGAAATCAATGATAAAAGAAGGAAGGAAAAATCCTGCATCACATGGAAAATGAACAATATGTTGCTGAATGATCAATGGGTTACAGAAGACATAAAGGAGGAAATCAAAAAATTCTTAAACGACAATACAGACACAACATATCGGAATCTATGGGACACAATGGAAGCAGTTTTAAGAGGGAAATTCATTTCCTGGAGTTCATTCCTCAAAAAAAGAAAAAAACAACGAATAAACGAACTCACACTACATCTCAAAACCCTAGAAAAGCAAGAGCAAAACAACGGCAAACATAGCAGAAGACAAGAAATAATTAAAATCAGAGCGGAAATCAACAAAATTGAAACAAAAAAAACCATTGAAAAAATTGATAAAACTAAAAGTTGGATCTTTGAAAGAATAAATAAGATCAACAGACCCTTAGCCAAGCTAATGAAGAGAAGAAGAGAGAAAACTCAAATTACTAACATATGGGATGAAAAAGGCAATATCACAACAGACACTACAGAAATACAGAAGATAATTAGAAAGTATTTTGAAACCCTATATTCCAATAAAATAGAAGGTAGTGAAGACATCGATAAATTTCTTAAGTCATATGAGCTGCCCAGATTGAGTCAGGAAGACACACACAATCTAAACAGACCAATAACAAAGGAAGAAATAGAAGAAGCCATCAAAAGACTACCAACCAAGAAAAGCCCTGGACCGGATGGGTATACAGCAGAGTTTTACAAAACCTTCAAAGAAGAATTAATACCAATACTTTTCAAGCTATTTCAAGAAATAGAAAAAAAAGGAGCTCTTCCAAGTTCATTCTATGAGGCCAACATCACCTTGATCCCAAAACCAGACAAAGACACTTCAAAGAAAGAAAACTACAGACCAATATCTCTAATGAACATAGATGCAAAAATCCTCAATAAAATCCCTGGCAAATCGAATACAAAAGCATATCAAAAAAATTGTACACCATGATCAAGTAGGATTCATCCCTGGGATGCAAGGTTGGTTCAATATACGGAAATCAATAAATATTATTCACCACATCAATAGACTTAAAGCTAAGAACCATATGATCGTCTCGATAGATACAGAAAAAGCCTTCGACAAAGTATAGCATCCTTTTATGTTCAAAACACTAGAAAAACTGGGGATAACAGGAACTTACCTCAACATTGTAAAAGCTATATATGCTAAGCCTCAGGCTAGCATCATTCTAAATGGAGAAAAACTGAAGGCATTCCTGCTAAAATCTGGAACAAGACAGGGATGCCCTCTCTCACCACTTCTATTTAATTTAGTCCTTGAAATACTAGCCAGAGCAATTAGACAAAAGAAATAAAGGCATAAAAATAGGAAAAGAAGAACTTAAAATATCACTATTTGTGGACAATATGATCCTATACCTAGAAGACCCAAAAGGGTTTACAAAGAAACTACTAGAACTAATAAATGAATTCAGCAAAGTGGCAGGATATAAAATCAACACGCATAAATCAAAGGCATTCCTGTACATCAACAACAAAACTTCTGAAATGGAAATGAGGAAAACCACCCCATTCACAATATCCTCAAAAAAAATAAAATACTTGGGAATCAACCTAACAAAAGAGGTGAAAGATTTATACAATGAAAACTACAGAACCCTAAAGAGAGAGATAGAAGAAGATCTTAGAAGATGGAAAAATGTACCCTGTTCATGGATAGGCAGAACTAACATCATCAAAATGGCAATATTACCCAAAGTTCTCTACAGGTTCAACGCAATGCCAATCAAAATCCCAATGGCATTTCTTGTAGAAATAGATAAAGCTATCATGAAATTCATATGGAAAAACAAAAGACCCAGAATAGCAAAAGCTATTCTAAGCAGGAAGTGTGAATCAGGCGGTATAGTGATACCAGATTTCAAACTATATTACAGAGCAATAGTAACAAAAACAGCATGGTACTGGTACCAAAACAGGCAGGTAGACCAATGGTACAGAATAGAGGACACAGAGACCAATCCTCAAAATTACAACTTTCTTATATTTGATAAAGGCGCTAAAAGCATGCAATGGAGAAAGGATAGCATCTTCAACAAATGGTGCTGGGAAAACTGGAAATCCATATGCAACAAAATGAAGCTGAACCCCTTTCTCTCACCATGCACAAAAGTTAATTCAAAATGGATCAAGGAGCTAGATATCAAACCAGAGACTCTGCACCTGATAGAAGAAAAAGTTGGCTCCGATCTACATATTGTGGGGTCGGGCTCCAAATTCCTTAATAGGACGCCCATAGTCCAAGAGTTAAATACAAGAATAAACAAATGGGACTTACTTAAACTAAAAAGTTTTTTCTCAGCAAGAGAAACAACAAGAGAGGTAAGCAGGGAACCTACATCCTGGGAACAAATTTTTACTCCTCACACTTCAGATAGAGCCCTAATATCCAGAATATACAAAGAACTCAAAAAATTAAACAATATGATAACAAACAACCCTATCAACAAATGGGCCAAGGACCTGAACAGACACTTCTCAGAGGAGGACATACAATCAATCAATAAGAATATGAAAAAATGCTCACCATCTCTAGCAGTCAGAGAAATGCAAATCAAAACCACCCTAAGATACCATCTCACTCCAGTAAGATTGGCAACCATTATGAAGTCGAGTAACAATAAGTGCTGCCGAGGATGTGGGGAAAAGGGTACACTTGTACATTGCTGGTGGGACTGCAAAATGGTGCGGCCAATATGGAAAGCATTATGGAGATTCCTGGGAAAGCTGGGAATGGAACCACCATTTGACCCAGCTATCGCCCTTCTCAGTCTATTCCCTGAGGACCTCAAAAGAGCATACTATAGGGATACTGCCACATCAATGATCATAGCAGCACAATTCACAATAGCTAGATTTTGGAATCAACCTAGATGCCCTTCAATAGATGAATGGATTAAAAAACTGTGGCATCTATACACAATGGAGTATTACGCAGCACTAAAAAAAGACAAAATCATGGATTTTGCAGGGAAATGGATGGCATTAGAGCAGATAATGCTAAGTGAAGCTAGCTAATCCTTAAAAAACAAATGCTAGATGTCTTCTTTGATATAAAGAGAGCAACCAAGATCAGAACAGGGAAGAAGAGCATGAGGAAAAGATTAACATTTAACAGAGACGAGTGGGGTGGGAGAGAGGGAGAGAGAAGGAAAACTGTATGGAAATGGAAGGAGACCCTCATTGTTACATAAAACTACATATAAGAGTTTGTGAGGGGAAAGGGAAAAAAACAGGGAGAGAATTAAACAACAGCAGATGGGGTAGAGAGGGAAGAGGAGAGGGAAGGGGAGGGAGGATAGTAGGGGATAGGAAAGGTAGCAGAATACAACAGTCATTAATATGGTATTATGTAAGAATGTGGATGTGTAACCGATGTGATTCTGCAACTTGTATTTGGGGTAAAAATGGGAGTTCATAACCCACTTGAATCAAATGTATGGAAGATGATATGTCATGAGCTTTGTAATGTTTTGAACAACCAATAAAAAAAAAAGAAATAGTAATTCTGCAAAGCACTAATAGATAATGGTTATAAAATTTTACAAAAGCAAAAATGTTGTATAATAACTTTGATCCAAGAAGCATAATTTTTATAATAACACTAATGTATCTTTGGTATCTATTTAGCCTCCATAAAGACCCATGTATTTATTCTACAAAGATCAATATATTTATCAACTCAATCACCTAAAAAATCCTTTACAAATATTTCTGTATTTTAAACCTTTCCAAACTTTAAATACTTTTTATAATTGACCCAAAATTTTTACTTAATTTTGTTTTTTTAGAGAGAGAGAGAGAGTTTTTTTTAATATTTATTTTTTAGTTATCGGTGGACTCAACATCTTTGTTTGTATGTGGTGCTGAGGATCGAACCCAGGCTGCACGCATGCCAGGTGAGCACACTACCGCTTGAGCCACATCCCCAGCCCTTAATTGTGTATTATATCCCCTTTTATTTTGTTATCTCAGTAAACTTTACAACAAAAATCTATCTTTTGAATATACTTTATCTTTTTATAAGTCTAACTTTTTTTCTCTGTTCTTTTCAGGCATAGATGAGAGTAGAGTATATTTGGACATATTATACATACATAGAATATGACTCTCCATCCTTGTGGTTGTACATGAAGTGGAATTACATTGGTCATATATTCATATATGAACATAGGAAAGTTATGTTCAGTTCATTCTTCTTTCTTTCTTATTCTCATCCCCGCTCCTTTCCCTTTACTCCCCTTTGTCTAATCCAATAAACTTCTGTTCTTACCCCACCCCATGTGTGTTAGCATCATATATCAGAGAGAACATTCAGTCTTTGGTTTGTGGGGTTGGCTTATTTTAATTAGCATGATCATCTCCAGTTCAATCTATTTTACTGGTGAATGCCATAATTTCATTCTTCTTTATGGCTGAGTAATATTCCATTGTGTATATATACCACATTTTCTTAATCCATTCATCTGTTGAAGGGCACCTGAGTTGGTTCCGTAGTTTAGCTATTATGATTTGAGCTGCTATAGTATGCTGATTTTAAATACTTTGAGTATATACCAAGTAGGATAACTGGGTCAAATGGTGGTCCCATTCCAAGTTTTCTGAGGATGAACATAACTTCAAATGAGTTTAATTCTGGTCTACTTTGGAGCCACCTCAACTTGTCTCATCTTATTAGAGTGAGAGGCAGAGACTTATCTCAGGCGAGACAAGGCTCTTGAGGACACTAGAGTTTTTATTTTTGAAGCTGATCTTTGCCTCTTTTTAAATGTTATTCTACAAAGTTATAATATATTGTTTCCTGAGCCTATCTTAATAGCATTTAACATAACATGACATTATATCTGAAGCAGGAAGCAAGCAGAGTGAGGGCTCTAAACTTCTTTTTTGTGGAAAAAGTGATAAAATATTTTTATGTTCCACATTGTCAAAACTTTTAAGCAAATCAGACTCCCCTTTTACTATTTTAAAAAATTCATACATTTAAACTTAAATTTCCATTCCACTATAAAGAGCGACATAAAGTTTTTAAATCACTTACTGATGACAGGTTACCTTTATTCAGTTACAGAACATTAAATACCATAAAGAGAACCAGAGTTATTTAAAAGATCACTTAAAAGACTTTACAGATATTTGTTAAAGAAGTTAATAAGCCAAGAGTTCTTGAGTGTATATTTAGAAGTTGATGTTCTGTATTTTAACTTTGCAAATTAGTCAAGTATCTTTTCTAACAAACATATTTACAAATGTTTATACCATTTATGCTAAATCTAGTTTACCCATTTTAATTGTTGACTTTTTTATTACCAATGAAAATGAATGCTAATATTTTTCTGATGAAGAAAAACCTTAAAAGCCCTGGACACAATACTTTAAACTTTTTATAGAAACCAACACTCTTGATTGGCTGATCACCTAGAAAAACATGTGGATTAGTAATTTTTAAGACATTTTTACTTTTATCTATTTAGATAATTGAAATTGACCTTTTTGTTAAAGGTTTATTTAAGTCATTAGAACTAAAAGTCATTTGAACCCATTTTTTAAAATTTATCAATAAGCCAGATCATATGTGTATAAGCCAGTTCCAGTTTTGGTACCATATAAATGATGCACAGACACAGCATGTGTGTAGACGTAGTATATAATACACAGGTGTGCACAGACCTACATGAAATCAAACAGGAAATAGAGATTGCATAGCTTTTTGCCATGTATATGCTCCCCGCAGACAAGAGACAAAAGAACCACAGGTATTTATGACACATTTTCTATAAGATTTAACCCTTCAGAAATTAAAACAAAACCTGTCACAGATGTCCTCAGTGTGACAGTGATCAACGTATTGCAGAATAAAGGGCATAGACCTGGAGGAGTCCTGCACAGTTGGAGATGGCGGGGACAGGGTCCATCCATCACACCTGGACACTGAATCAATGGTTCAGATGGCCACTTGTCCAGCCGTGAGGTAGATCTATGTCAATATCATCACTGTTTATTCTCTGTTTTAGGACCATGTGAAGGGGTCTTTCCTTTTCTGGTGTATTTGAGAATTCACCTTTGAATAATTAGCCTCTGAACAAAGACAGCAGTATAACACATAGGACTAAAAACTTCAGTTAGATTAAACAAGACTCATTAGAACAAAAATATATTAATTTAGGTACACGGAACAAAGGTGAATTTACCAAAATAAATGAGCTTTAAAACAAGACTTTAAAAGTTACACACCTGTAATTACCCTAGTAAAGAGACACATGGAACATCCATCAGACCAGAGTGCAATCTGAATCAGAGTCATCCAAATACTTAAAGACTGTAGAAGCCCATGAAGTCCCAGGAGAGGGTGGACCTCAGGAAAAGATTCTCAAGAAAAAGAAAACTTGCACAGGTGGGATTTTCCATTTTCCTTCCCTGTGCAATCATCATTAGGGAAGAACCTAAGGAGAGAGCAGAGTCCCAGAGCACAAGTGAAGAGAAAACAGCCTTCAGGTCCCACTGAAGCTTAAACTTAGAAGTGACACTTTTTCCCTCTGGTCTCAAACCAGTTTTTCTTATGTAGCTGACACTCCAGATGCCAGCCTTGGAGGGACAGAGTATCAGGAAGGCAGCTAAGGAGTAAGGAAAGCTGTTGACACGAGAGACAAACAGGCATTAAATAGGGCATCTTGACCCGAAATGGAGAGAACCCTCTGACCTTGAGGGTCCCATGATGTTCTGTGTTCTGGAGATACAGATAAGAAGGTAAAAGGAATAGAAGAAGTCCTTATCCTAATGGGCACCAGGGTCCAAAATCTCATAATTACTGGACTTCAGTGTCTACAGGGTGTCGCCCTGGCCAAGAATCTCTTAACTTCTAGTGAAAAGCTTTGTCTCCCCCAAAAGGCTGAGATGAAGGCCTCAACTCCTATGTCTAAGGGCTGCAGCATCTGAGCTTCAATCAAGAGATCTTTAGATTTTTACCAGAGTGTTCTCTAGCCAAAACCCATCGATATCTCAAGATTTTTCCTCTTGGGCTGTGGTTGTGACTCAGTGGTAGAGCACTTGTCTCACACGTATGAGGCACTGGGTTTGATCTTCAGCACCACATAAAAATAACTAAATAAAGTTTAAAGAAGAAGAAGGAGGAGGAGGAGGAGGAGGAGAAGGAGAAGGAAGAAAGAAGAAGAAGAAGAAGACGAATTTTCCTCTCGTCACCAAGAATCTGGGGTGGAATATAGAGGTTCAGAAAAGGCTAAATGGAGAAAATAGCCAGAAAAAATTGGGGTAACCAATGAGAAGCAGGTGGAGAACCCCAAATATTACAGGGCAAAAGATCATCACAAAACTGAGGCAGGTGTGAAGGTCCCACTACGTGTACCCTGTGGACTCAGGATGTTTGAGGAGGAAGGGGCTGGCGAGCTAGTTCCTCTGGTGGGGAGTGTGGAGGGGTTGCTGGTGTTCCCCTGAGAGACATGGGGGTGACTCAGCAAAGAGTCATGTATGGGATGGTCAAGATGGTGGATTAGAGGAAGGCTGCATTCCTCGTTGCTCTGTGATTGGGATTCAGACAGCAGGAATACTGCTTTTCAGTGAGACTGGTGAAAGAAGGATTTCATTAAAATTCAATATTAGACAGTCAGTGTCTCAGACCCAGAAATTTGGTTACATTAAGCAGAAGAAGTCATGTGTTGGAGTTTCACTTGTTGTGACAGTGGTACTGACCGTGGTACTGGTTCACCACAGAGGGAGGAATAACGCAGAAAGAAAGTCAATGGGCAGATTCGGTGTGGAAAACAGATATCTAATAACTTAGAATTACATAGTCATATATAATTACATATAATGAATCATTGGCATCATATTTCTTTTTCTAGGAAATATCCTCTGAAATGCCCTCATGAATCTGCATATACACTAGAAGTCATAGATGACCTAAATGGCTCTATACCTTTAAGCAAAATGAAATTCATAGTAGAAATTTGTAGTAGCACATCAACTGGTAATTAGATACAAACCCCATGAGGTATATCCATACTATAGAATAATATTCAGCAATTAAAAGGAATGAAATACTGAGACATGTATAAACCTCAAAACATTATGGTAGGGCTGGATGTAGCTCAGTGGTAGAGTGCTTGCCTAGCATTGTGCAAGACCCTGGGTTCAACCCCCAGCACTGTGCACGCGCGCGCACACACACACACACACACACACACACTATATGCTAAGTAAAAGAAGCCAAACAGAATAGAGCACAGACTATTTATATGAAATATCAAGTGAAACAAATCTATAGAATTCAAATGAAGTTTTGTGTTTGCCTAACCATGGAGGTGGGGGCAGGGCAATGAGCATGAGGAATTTCTTAGGGTAATGGAATTATTCCATAATTGTACTGTGATGATAGTTGCATACATATATACATTTATTTAAATTTTAAATTGTTCATAAGAAAGTAGAAAACTTTGGACTAACATTTCTCATGAATCCATAAAATATCTGCAAATCAAATTTAAAGTTCATGATGAAATTAGTTTATCCTAGACTATAAATTTTGATGAATATTTAATATCAATACTAATTTACCATATTATTGGCATAAGGAGAATAACCACAGGACCATCTCCTTGAAGAAAAGACATTATACAAATTCAAAACCTATTCTTGATCAAATTTCATAGCAAATCAGGAGTAAAAGGCAGCTTCTTCAGATAAAGGGCATCTCTAAAACATCTACAGCTAACAATGTACTTTGTGATGAAAGTCCTTTTTATTTAAGATATGGTGTTAGATTTGTGTTGCTGTGAAATGACACCTGAGTCAATCAACCTAAACGAGGACAGGTTTATTCTGGATCACTGGTTCAGAGGTGTCAGTGCCTAGTTACTTGGTCCCATTGCTTTGGGCCTGTGGGGGCACAGTACCTCAGCAGGAGCATGTGGCAGGAGGCCCCTTCACCTCATGATGCCAGGAAACAAAGAAAGAGGAGGGGGCCGAGGTCTCAGTCACTTCTCCAAGGGCACACCCCTAATAAACTAGGCTCTTTACCTGGAATCCCACTATTAAAGTTTTCATCCATTAGGCTGTCACCAAGCCTTTGGCATATTGGGCCTTTGGGGGACATTCAGGATCCAAACCATAACTCATGGGCCAGTGTGTCGACTCACATCTTCTGTGACACACTGTAACTCAACATCTCAGCCAGAGCCTTGAGGCAAGAGATAGAAATAAAAGGAATATAGACTGAAAAGACTATGCTTCAATTTATAGATGATGAAGTGTCTTAATTTGCAGATGACATGATTGTATACCTAGAAAATCCTAAGGCAGGGATTCCATCTCTTGGGACCCCTTCTTCCTCGGGAAGAAGTCTTTTCTGCTGTCCTTTAATAAACTTCTATTTTCCATTCTGAAAAAAAAAAAAAGAAAATCCTAAGGCAAAGAAACTTCCTCAAACTAATAAATGAATTTAGAACACAGCAAGGTCTCAAGTCCTTTGTATTGGCATGCCCTGGCATTGTAATATTTGGGGGGAAACCCTAAATTCCATTTATAATAACATTGAAATAAAACATTTAGGTACTCATTCTTAAAAACCAGGCAATTGTTTTAGTCAGTTTTTTTATTGCTGACTAAAGGATCTGACAAGATCAATATCACATGATGAAAAGGTTTTTTGGCAGCTCACAGTTTCAGAGATCTCAGACCACAGAGGGCTGACTCCATTCCTCGGGGCTTGAGGTGAGGCAGCACATCATGGCAGCGGGTGCAATAGAGGAACTGGCTCAGGACATCACATCAGGAAGCAGAGAGAGAGAGAGAGAGAGAGAGAGAGAGAGAGAGAGAGAGAGAGAGAGGGCACTGTGCTTAACAAAGATAAAATATATCACCCAAAGGCATACCCCCAGGAACCCATCTCTGCCAGCCACACCCTACCTGCCTACAGTTACCATCTGGTTAATCCCTATCAGGATTAATTCATTTGTTAGATTAAGACTCTCATAACCCAATTATTTCACCTCTAAAATGTCTTGCATTGTCTCACATGTGAGCTTTTGGGGGACATATAATATTTAAACATAACAGCAACATTTTACACTAAAATCTATAAGCCATCATCAAGAGAAAATAAATAAAAACTAAATAAAAATACTATAGTCAAGGATTTGAATAGCTGATATTGACAAGGTATCAGTTCTTTCAAAATTGATCTACTGATCCAATGTATTTCCAATTGAAATCAAGATGCCTATTTTTAGAAACTAACAAACTGAAGTCTATAATCTGTATGCAAGTGAAAAAAAAACTTTGGCAAGATATTTTTTCACTTTGAAGATGCACACTAATTTCAAGATTTACTACTGCATTCAAGTAATAAAACAAAGGCCTGGTGCAGGATAGTCTACATAGCTAGGATAGAATAAAGATGCACAACTAGAAACGTACATCAAAATGCAGTAGGCAGTCTTCAAGCTGATGGAAAGGGACTCAAGGAACACAAAGGGAGAGGATCATCCTTTTAACAAACAGAGGTGACCAATGAGACCCAAAGAGAAAAACAACACCATGTACAAAAACCATGTGAAATGAATCACAGACCTGAACATAGAAGATACAATTATTAAGCTCCTACGACAGTGCTATCCAATAAAACTATAATTTCAACCACAACTATGAGCCCTAGATGCAATTTTAATTTTGCTAGTACATTTTAAAAGAAAAAGGAATAGATGAAATTATTATTTTATTAAACATAATACATTCAAAATATAATTTCTACTTGAAATCAATAAAAAAAAAGAGTGTTGACAATTGTGCATTGTTCTCAGTGTTGCTATTTGGAGAATATTAGGGCTACAAAGACTTTTATTTTATATCCTGCCAGGTGGTAACTATCCTCCCACTCCAAGGGGGCACTTGCTGATCATGTAAGATTCAATTACCCTCAAATTCAGTAGGCAATCTTCAACAAATGATCTGGGGAAATTGGAAATCCATATGTAGAAAAATGACATTAGGTCCTATCTCTCACCCTGAACAAAACTCAAAGTGGATTAAAAACCTGGCATTAGACCATAGATCCTGCACCTACTAGAAGAAAGAAGTAAGCCCAACTCTCCACCATGTCAGCTTAGGAACTGAATTTCCCAACAAGACACCTAAAGTGCAAGAAGAAAATCAAGAATCAATACATGGATGGTATCAAACTAAAAAGCTTCTTCCCAGATTAGGAAACAATCAAGAATGTGAAGAGGGAGCCTATAGAATGGGGGAAAAAAATCGTAACCACCTGTACCTCAGATAGGGTGTTAATTTCCAGGATATACAAAGAACTAAAAAAGCTTAACACTAAATAACCAAATACTCCAATCAATAAAAGGGCAAAGGATCTGAACAGATACTTCTCAGAAGAAGAAACACAATTGGTAAAAAAAAAAAAAATGTATGAAAAAAATGTTCAACATCTCTAGCAGTTAGAGAAATGCAAATTAAAACTACACTGAGATTTCATCTGACTCCAGTCAGAATGGCCATTATCAAGATTACAAGAAACAGAAATGTTGGTGAGGATGTGGGGGAGAAGTTACACTCATATATTGCTAATAGGACTGCAAATTGATGCAACCACTCTGGAAAGCTGTATGGAATCTCCTCAGAAAACTTGGAATGAAACCACCATTTGATGCAGTCATATTACTCCTTGGTCTATACCCAAAGGACTTAAAACCAGCATACTATAGTGACACATCCATATCAATGTTTATAGCAGCTCAATTCACAAGAGCTAAGCTATGGAACCAACCTAAGTGCCCTTCAACAGATGGATGGAAAAGAAAACGTGGTACATATACACAATGGAATAATACCAGCCATAAATAAGAATTAAATTATGGCACTTTCTAATAAACATATGGAACTAGAGACTATCATGATAAGTAAAATAAGCCAATTTTCAAAATCCAAAGGCTAAATGTTCTCTAGGACATGCGGATGCTAGCTCACTATTCATGGGAAGAGGGAGAAGTTCATTGGATTAGACAAAGGGGAATGAAGGAAAGGGAGGGGGCATGGGAATAGGCAAGACAGTAGAATGAATGGGACATTGCTTTTCTACATTCTTATACAACTACAAACCTGGGTAACTTCACATCATGTATAACCACAAAAATGGGAAGTTATACCCACATATGTATGTTATGTAAAAATAGACTCTACTGTCATGTATAACTAGAAAGAACAAAAAAACCTCTGTAGGCAAGAGAAGACCACAGAGATGGAGTTGGGTGTGAACCCCTCCTCAGCTTTCTCCCTGCTCTCCCAACCTTCCTCCAAATACCAGGAACTTCAGTTTCCCCAAACTTCAGGACTTCAGGAAGACTTCATTAGGCACAAAAGAGAAGCTGTCATGGAATCCAAAATATTCTGCCCAGAATCACAGATAGGAAGTCCTTCCTGAAGTCTGCACATTGTAGGATTCTTACACAGAGAGACAGGACACTAAGACTTTCAGCAGGAAGCAGCATTTATTAGTGCTGGCACTGTCCAAGGGGATTTGCACTCAAAGACTGAGCCTTGAGCATAGTGAAGAGTTGCCTTCTGTTAGCTCCCCCTTCACATGTTAGCCTGTTTGTCTCCCCATATGGTAACAAACATTCGAGAGTATTCTATAGAGTTACTAGTGAGCTGTACCAGTGTTGCACAGGCAGAAAAAAATACTGATTGTGCCACGTTGTCTTCCCTTTGTCCTGGGAGGGCCCACTCCCATTCCTGCTGCAACCGGTTGTTCCCCAGTACAGCCCAGAATGTGCAGGCAGTGACCAAATGTCACCTCTCAGTAAAACCCACTCTGAGGACGATAATTAAAATAATTACAACCATCTCCCTTATCCCTACTTTGTTCCTTTTCTCTAAATCACTCTACTTTCTGCTGCTCCTTTTACTGCAGTTACCTCATTATTTATTAACCCCACCTGAAGGTTAGCTCCTTGAGGAGAGTGGATTTTGCCTGACTTTGGTTTAATGTATTGTAAGAGCCAGGCACAGGACAGATAAACACTTGTCAAGGAATCAGTAAATCCAAGGACAAGATCTCCGTGGAGCCCAGGAAAGGCAGGTAGTTTTCTTGGATGTCACTGAGGGTCCTCTTTGTGCATGTTGCATGGCAGAGGCTACTTACTACTTTATTTCCAACTGGAACCCCTCACTCAGCAGCCCTACAGCACCCTCCACACTCTGGACATAGCACGAAGTTCATGACCAAGGAGGAGTTCTGACCCTTTATTGTATTGACAGCCTCCTGGAGTCAGGAAGGGGATCCTAACCAGGCACAGGATGATCCCAGCAGCCTAAGCTCAAGAATTCACAGCTGTTTCCCATCTCACAGTCCTGCCCCAGTTGCAGACTGTGGATCCCTCAGGAGCCTCCCAAGAACAAAACCCCCAAACTCTGGTGGCACATGGCAGGGATCAAAATAAACTCAAAGCCACAGGACCATTAATTTGGAGAAATGGTGAGGATAAGGTGTTAGGCTTGAGGAAAGTAGCAACAGGTCTTCTTCTGCTTTGGTCCCAAAAAAGAAGAGGCAGGACGTTTGTGTCCTGGACTCTTGGGGTTGTGGAAAGATGGCTCTCCAGGCTCCAAGAGGGTGCCTGACCTGGTATCTTGGAGAAGGGTCCACCCTTGACATCTAGAGGGATGGTAGTTGGACACCTGAACTTGAAGGTCTGGAGACTACCTCAGCATCCAGTGGAGATGCTGGGTGGACACCTGGGCTCCTACTCTTCACAAGTCTGCAGTAGCTCCCTGTGGTCTTCTGCTACTGCCACACCTACTCTTGACCCTCTGTCTCCATGGCTGCCAGCTGTGAAGCCAATTGCCAGCCCACAGCCCCCTGCTCCTGCAGCAGCTCCTACTGAACCAAGACATCCAGGTAGCCAAGGCTTGTTGCAGGATAACTGAGGTGGGCTTAGAAAAGACCATGACATTGGAGAATAATAAGTGGGATCCTGAGAACCCAAGAATCATGGGCAAGAGGTGGGCACTTCACTTTGAGGCACAGGCCTTCTCTTCCCTCCTCTCCTTGATTCTGCCTGCACCCCAGTATTAGTGTGTGTGGCTCTGGAAGAGGGGGATCCCCTTAGTCAATTATCCTCTTGCATCTGCTTCTTTTTTGCATTTCTTCCCTGTGTGTGTGTGAATTACTCTATGCATGAAACACAGAAGACTGTCCAAAACATACAGTGGCCTACTGATGACGGACAGCTAATACCTGTGTAATGACCAGCCTAGTAAAAAATGGAGCCCTCCTTCAGCACCCCAGCCAGAAGACCCTGAACCTCTCCCAAACAGACCCATCCCCCCTCACAGTGTTCCCTAGGTTGGCCTTTCCAGGGCTTTTTTTGTCTGATTCCTTCCCCTCCCCTCTTTGGCCTCCATTCCCTTAACGTCCCACTTTCCTCCCCATGTTCACCTCTTCAGGAGGCTCCCTCACCACCCCAGGCCAACACTTCAGGGGCTCCTCTCACTCCTGCCCCATCGGTGTCACAGTAATGAGGAGCTAAAGCTCCAGGCCTCAGTTCTTGTGCCCCATGAAAGAAAATTTAGAGTCAGACATGAAAAAGCCAGCAAGAGAATTTTATTATAAGTGAAAGTAAGGCTCAAGCTAAGAACGCTCTCAAGGGAGAAAGAGAGTGGGTCATTATCTCTCCGCAGAGAACACAAAGAAAACTTGATACTACTTCCAAATTATTAAGTTTGATGTTTGCCAGGAGAACAGGGGTCCACCTTCTGCCACCTTCGTTAATCTGAGCAGGGGAGTGTTTTACCCTAGTTGGTCCTTTTGGTAACTGTCATGGTGACCATCCCATTCAGGGGGGCTTCACCCACAAGTCAATTCTATGTTAATATAGGAGATGGGGTCCACAACCAGGCAAACTGTACCTTGGTGCACCTGTGCTACTAAAGTCCCTTCTGATACACATTGAGAATCCTGTGGCTATAAATCCTCACTTTACAATGATCCTGCAAGATTCTGTCAGGAACTCCCCATAGATCTTTCCTTGTGGACTTATTTCTTAATTTGTTCCCTTTGCTTCCCCCTGTTTATTCTCAGGGTTAGTACCCCTATTTTTTTCCTATGAGTTACACATTTATATATTAGGTTTTTTAGGTTTTTTTGTTTGCTTGTTTGTTTGTTTTTGTTACCAGACATTAAGCTTAGGGGGGCTTTACCATGGAGCCACATCCTCAGCCCATTTTTTAGTTTTTACTTTGAGACAAGGTCTTACAAAGTTGCTTAGGGCTTCCATAAGTTGCTGAAGCTGGCTTTGAACTTTCCATTCTTCTGCCTCCCCTTGTTGCTGGGATCACAGGTGTGTACCACCACTTTGGCTGTTCATTAGTATTAAAGGCAATTTAAAGAAAACCCCATGACCCTATGTCTTGAGGGGGCAAGATGGCGACTTATGCAGTCAAGGGGAGAAATAAAGAATGTCCACATGCTTCTGCCCCTTTCAATATTTTATTCACTCAAATTAATTACTTAATACAATTTCCCTCTATAGGTTCTTAATCATGAAAATGACAAACCTTAATGCTAGGCACTGCAATAGACACAGCAAACAATTCTAGATTAATTCTAAGCACTGCAAAACACACTTAATCATGACAGGCTAATGACAGACATTTCCTCTGCATGCTAAATTCAAAAGTCTTAAGCCTTAAGCTTTATGTCCAGCAGATGCACACTCACTCAGACCATGGTGACCAGGTCCGGAACCAAGGCAGGCTTTTCCTGGCATGGAGTGGATGACTGGTTGAGGAGAGGGTTGTAGGGAGAAGTTGCGGCTCTCACCAAGGACCAGATGACTCAGTAGAGTTTGAGAGTGGTGACGATCATGAAGAGGCTCAGGAAATGATGACAGGTGATTGGATGTCAGGTCCTCACCAGGCTCTCCAGCTGGACTGCATCCTTGTTTCAGCTGGCTGAATTCCTCTTCATATACTCTACCATTTATACTGTATTTGGGGGCTTTTGACCCTCCTTTATATCTTTATCAGTTACCACCAGATTTCTTGGTGACATCATTTACCCTGGGGTCAGAAACATCTGGTCTGGTGGTCTCCGCCCTGATCTTCTCCCCTTTCCCTCTTATCAGGCCAGGACAGCCTGCCAGGGGCTTCACTCTCTTTATAAGGATGAGGGGAAGTAACTTGTTTGAGGCCATACTGGAGGGCTCTGTGGGTGTGCCTAGTGAGACTGCAGGTTAAACTGGAGTTTTTAAAATGGAGTTGCTTTAGGCTCAGGCCTAAGGCCATCCTAACACCCTTCTACCTTATTGTTTTGTATTCCACTGTTCATTACTAATTACCACCTAACACTAGGGTTAAAAAATCTGGCCCAGTAAAGGGGACCCTTGAACCTGGGAACAAGTCTCAGGGATTCAGTGGTACAAGGCTCCATTCAGGAAATTGAGGACATGCATTTTGTTCAGGAGGTTCATCCATAACCTGGGAACCTGCCTTTATGGCATGGAGACCTGGAGGCTCCCAGGGACAACTGTCGATCAACTGGGAGGAAATATATTTTATCTTGTATTTTCAGTAACAGTTGGAAATTCCAAACCTGACAAGGGATAAAAGCGCCAACTTGTGCACAGATCCCTGTACAGTCGCTGCAATCCTAGGGAGACCCAGAACTCCCAAATTAACACAAAAATGGCAGTTCAGATCATCTGTGCTCAGCCACATGGCCACATGGAGGCGCTGCTGTGCTGCCCTGCAAGGCTGCCAGAGCAGCTCTGAAGAGGATCAGGCTGTGGAAGGACTAGGGCAGAGATGGCTGATCTAAAGATTCCTCTTTATTTTGGTTTTGTTTGTTTCTTTGTTTTCCTCTCCAGCTTCTACATATGAAAGAAAATTTTGTTCCTTGACTTTCTGAGTCTGGTGTGTTTCACTTGGCATGATATTCTCCAGTTCTATCAGCTTATTAACAAATGACATTATTTCATTCTTCTTTATGGCAGGGTAAAACGCTACTGTGTACATATAGCACATATATATCTGTTGACATATACCTAGATCTGTTGTCTAATATGGATATTGGGGAATTGTGCTGCTGTAAACAGTGGTAAGTGTGCATATCTCAGTAGAGTATGCTGATTTTAGTTCTTTTGAACAAATATCAAGCACTGGGATAGCTGATCATATGGTGGTGCCATTCCTAGCTTTTTGAGGCATCTTCATACCAATTTCCAAAGTGGTTGTATTAATTTGCAGGCCCACCAACAATTTTTTAAGTGTACACCTAACCCCGTATCCTCCACAGCATTTATTATTTGTATTCTTGATGATTGCTCTTATAACAGTACTGAGAGATAAACTCTCAATGGAGTTTTGATTTGTATTTCTCTGATATAGATAGATAGATATAGATATATACATATATGTATATATGAAATGCCATTTGAATTTCTTCTTCAGAAATTTCTGTTTAGTTCTTTTGTTCATTTATTGGCAGGGTTACTTGCTTTTCTTCTGGCAAGTGTTTAAAGTTTTTATACATTCTGGATATTTAATTCCTTGTCAGAGAGTATCTGTCAAAGATTTTCTCCAATTCTACAGGCTCTCTCTTCATTCTCTTATTTGTTTCCTTTTTCTGCAGAAATTTTTTTAATTTGATATCTACTTTGATCCCTGGTTTTATTTCTTGAGCTTTATTAAGGAAGTTGATGCCTGCGCCATGTTGGAGTGTTGGCCTGTTTTCTTCTAGCAGTTGCAATGCTTCTGGTCTAATTCCTAGGTCTTTGATCTGCTTCCAGTTGATTTTTATGCAGGGTGAGCGATAAGGATCCAGTTTCATTCCTCTGCATATGGATATCCAGTTTGCCAGGTACCATTTGTTTAAAAGCTATGTTTTCTCCAATTTGTTTTTGCCACCTTTGTCAAGGATCGGATGACTGGATCTCTGTAGGTCAATCTATATACCTTCTATTCTATTCCACTCGCCTTCGTGTATGTTTTTATGCTAATACCAAGCTGGTTTTGTTCTGACAAATCTGCACTATAATTTGAGATTGAGTATTTTAACGCCTCCAGCATTGCTCTGATTAATAGCTAATAATTGCTTTGGCTATTCTGGGTCTTCTCTTCTTCCATAGGAAATTTTGGACTGTTTCTTTATTTGAGAAAATCATTAGTATTTTGATGGGTATTGCAGAGAATCTGTACATCACTTTTGGTAATATGGCCATTTTGACAATATTAATTCTGCCAATCCAAGAACATGGGAGATCTTCCCATTTTCTAATGTCTTAATTTTTTTCTTCAATGTTTTTATAATTTTCACTGTACACATCTCTCATTGTTTAGATGTATTCACAGTTTTTTATTTGTTTGAGGATATTGTGAATGGAATTTTCCTGATTTCTTTCTCAGTAGGATCCTTATTGGTGTCTAGGATAGTTTGACTTTTGCTAGTTGATCTTGAATCTAGCTACTTTGCTGAATTTATCAGCTCTAAAAGTGTGGGTTTTTTTTCCTTGGGGTCTTCTAAGTATAGAATAATGTCATCCACAAACAGGAATATTGAATTCTTTTCTATTTTTATCTCTTTAATTTTCATCTTTTGACAGATGGCTCTGGCTAGAGTTTCAAGTACTGTATTGAATTGGAGTGGTGAGATGAACTTCTGTGTCTTATTTCAGTTTTTAAAGAAAATACTTTCAATTGTTTTCCACTTAGTATGGCATCAGCTTTGGGTTTGACACATATAGAATTTCAATGTTGACACAAGTTCCTTCTATTCCTAGTTTTTTCAGTGTTTTTAACGTGAATAGGTACTGAATTTTGTTAAAGGGATTTTTTTAAATATTTACTGAGATGTTTATGTAATGTTTTTCTCTAATTCTATTTATGTGATACATTGCATTTATTCATTTTCATATATTGAGCCAACCTTGCAATGTTCGATGGAACTGATCTTCTTAATGGGTTTTTGAATGCAAATTGCTAATATTTTATTAAGGATTTTTACATCTATATTCATCAGGCATACTGATCTATAGTTTTGTTTCCTTGATGTGTCCTTATCTGCTTTGGTATCAGGGTGACATTGGCTTCAAAGAATCAAAACACATTTCATGTCATTAGGTAATGTATGACTATAATGTATATTTGATACAGAAAAATTACAAAATCTTAACCATAGTATGTTACAAGTTAAAAATAATCCATACGCCTAGACCAGAAAAACTTGTTGCACTTCATTCTAGTCTGGTATTCTCCTCCTCCTGCAGCCTGAATGCTGCACATTTCTCCTTCTCTCCCTCTCTTTCCCTCAGATGATAAACACAGGCTTCAGTGGCCCCCTGCACTGCTCTCTCCAAATACCATTTTCCAGGTTAGTTGGCTCTCTGCCCCCAAAAAGTGCATTTCTCACTTTCTCCTGCCTTCTTGCATCCCACTCTACCTCCCCATTTCTCATTCCTAGAGGATGAAATTTTTTCTCTTTTCACATGGGAAAAAAAGTAGGACTCAGGTAAGGACTGCTTCATAATCCCCTCAGAGCCTGCACATTTGAAACTGTCCCACATGAGTAAACAAGAGGAGGACCCTAGCCAGATGCCAGTGCCTTGACCTTTGACTTCCCAACCTTACTAACAGTGAGAAAATAAGTTTCTGTTCTTCATAATTTCCTCAAAATGTACTGTTGTCTAAATCTCCATGAATATATTCAGGCATAACTAGGATTCCACCAATTTGGTCTTTGTTAAGACACCAGTCCTAGAACTCTCAGTCCTGCCAGACCTGGACTGGATGCCTTCACAACTGGATAGAGGCTGACTCCCTGGATCTCCTTCACCTCAGGGGAACACACTTGGCCTCCATTCTTGTGCTGGCTCCTTTTAACTACGATTTACATATCCCCTTTCCTTGGTTTTCCTCCATCATTTTTGTTTCACTTCATTTAGCCATATCCTATAGAAATATGGAAAAGAAAATGTTGAAACTCTAAACGTCTGAAATATCTTTAGGACACCCTAGCTCTTAGTCCAACTTTAACTTTTTTACTAGATATATGACTTCTTTTCTGGTACTATTTTAATTGCCCAAATCACCTATAGACTTATTCATTTCTGTGACCAGTTTTAAATTTCTAAGAAATTATTTTTGTTTTCTGCATAATTTCACTACTTGTTCACAAACACCATATCTTTCTACATGTTTTAGCAATTATCTAGAGTAGTGGCAGTGAATCAAGGGAAGAGGATGGAACCAGTTGGGATCTCTCCACAGTTTACTGAGAGCAGCAATTCTCAAAGTGTTATTTTTGGGACCCACAGAGGTGTTTAGACTATTGCACAGGATTTATATTATCAAAAAATATTTTTATAATATCACTGAAACATTATTTAAAATAAAGTAAAACTCAGCAAAGTGGAAGTAATGGTACCAAACTGCAATAATATTATTGTGTTCTTGAGCACCTTTTAACTGTAGAAGGGAAGGCATTCCAGTTCACTTAAATATGTCCTGAAGTATTAAAAATCATTAAATTTATTAAATTGCCATTCCATCGTGCACATTATAAATACACTTATTTGATAAAAAGGGGAAGTACACATAAAACACACCTACTACATTCAACAATAGGGAGTTTGTGTCAACAAAAGTCATTTAGTGAGGTTTACTAGCATCATCTTTATGGAATACCATTCCTGATTAAAAGAATGAATGACAGGGGAGGTATTAATTACACTTCAATATTTGGCCAATGTTCTAACAAATGACCTTAACCTGTCCCTTTGAGATAATCCACTGACAGCAATATATTCAATGATAAAATGTATGCTCTCAAGAGGAAAAAAAAAAAATCTGGGCAAACCTGTATCCACCACTATCAACCTGACAGACTCCCAAGTACTTACAACACTTTCTGGTGAAATCTGTGGTGATATCAAAATAATCAACATAAGACCACTTGATTAATTTACTTACATGTGTTAACACTAGAAGGTCTGTATAGCTTGGTCAAACAATGCATTAGCACAAGATCAATTCAATGTGCAAGACACATCCACAGACTTTAATGGATAAAATATGGACTATTCAATGACAGTATTTTATGGTTCTTGTGGAAAAGAACTTTTAAGAAGCTAACACTTGTATCATTTTAGTGTAGTATCAAAGATGAATACTGGAAACGTTATTAAAAACATTCCTCTTATAAATATTTGTGTGAGGCTATATTTTTTTGTTTCAACCAAAGTCACAAGTTAAATCCAGAAAATATGAATATCTAGCACTCTCTGATGACAAAATTGTTAAAAGTAAAATGATCCATTTTTCCAATTAAATATTTTAATTTGGGAAAAGTTATTTTTCTTTGAAACTACTGTTTCAAAGAGTGCTGCACATTTTTCATGCAATTATTTAACATGCAATTAGTTATTAATATTCAGGAGGAATAAAATATCTTTAAAATGGCATTAATTTCTAATATGGAAAATATTGATAGACATAACCCACATAAATCTAACTACCTCTGGAGTGCACACTACTTTCTAAGAGTATATAAAGATCCTGAAACCAAAACGTTTGAGAACTGCTGATTTTACACCCTGAGGCAGAAATCAAGGCATGGTGAGACAAAGAATGATTAGTAAGGAGGAGGGTTCAGGGCAAACTCCCAGCCCTGGGCGTGGCTCTCAGGGTCTAGAGCTGTGCCTGGGGTGTGGACAGGGAGCGCTGAGGATTCCCTGTCTTCTGGGAGTTTCTGTCTCCAGGAGTTTCACTTTTCTCCTCCCAACCTGGGTCAGGTCATTCTGCCTGGACACTCCTGACTGGTCCACAGTTGTCACTCCCATGTCGTCTTCTCCTAAAGAAGCCAATCTTTGTGACTGCGGTTTGAATTTTAAAGTCCACAGCGACCTCCCCCCATCCCCCACTCCAAGTCGCAGAATCTCCACAGAGCTGCAGGATGAGGGTGCTGGCGCCCCCAATGCTGCTCCTCCTGCTCTTGGGGGCCTTGGCCCTGAGGGACACTTGGGCGGGTGAGCACAGGATTGGGAGGGAAATAGCCTCCATGTGGGAGGAGCGAGGGGACCATCCGGTGAGCACTTGGGACCTGGGGGAGGTGCTTCCCCGCAGCCCCCAGCCCAGACCCTCCCCAGCGTGGCGCGGTCCTTCCCTTCCCTCCCCTCCCGCCCCTACGTCCTGCCCTTCTGCTCCCACCGCCCCCTTAGCGTCTCTGGACCCCGCTCCTCTCCTCCTGGGTAGTCAACCTGGGACCTGGTTGGGTGGTCTCAGTGGCTCCCTTCCCCAGGCTCCCACTCCCTGAGGTATTTCGACACCTCCGTGTCCCGCCCCGGCGGGGAGCCCCGCTTCATCTCCGTGGGCTACGTGGACGACACGCAGTTCGTGCGCTTCGACAGCGACGCCGAGAATCCCAGGATGGAGCCCCGGGCGCCCTGGATGGAGAAGGTGGGACCCAAGTATTGGGAACGGGAGACACAGACCGCCAAGGACAATGCACAGAGTGACCTAGTGAGCCTCAACACCCTGCCAGGCTACTACAACCAGAGCGCGGGCGGTGAGTGACCCGGTCCATGTCGGACATCGCGACCCCTCAAGTCCCTCACAGATGGTCCCCAGAAGTCAGGGATTCCCGGGCTAAGCTTCACCCCAAGTCTGAGGGACTCGCGGAGACTCTCGACCCAGAATGCGCCCTTGGGGACTGTGACCGGTTTCGTTTTCAGTTTAGGACAAAAACCCGCGGGGTGGGCAGGTCGCGACCCTGGCTGACAGCGGGGCGGGGACAGGCTCTCACACCTACCAGAGGATATATGGCTGTGACATGGGGACAGACGGGCGCTTCCTCCGCGGGTACAGTCAGTACGCCTATGATGGCGCGGATTACATCGCCCTGAACGAGGACCTGCGCTCCTGGACCGCTGCAGACAAGGCGGCTCAGATCACCCAGCGGAAGTGGGAAGCGGCTGGTGTTGCAGAGAGCTTAAGGGCCTACCTGGAAGGAGATTGCTTGAAGTGTCTTGCAGGCTACCTGGAGAAAGGGAAGGAGTCGCTGCAGCGCGCAGGTATGAGCAGCTGCTGAACACCTGCCCCATCTCCTGTAGATCTCTCTAGCAGTTCCCAGGAGGAGGGGAGGAGAATGGCGCCCACTGTAGAGCATAGCCCTGCTCATAGTCCAGAGGGGAGGGTGTGGGCCTGGATTCCCAAGTTCTGTACTAGAGAGGAACTGAAGGCTGCTTTCTCTGAGGACAAGTAAAAGATCCGGTCTCTCTCTCCCTGGCTGGTGGGAAAGACAATTAATACCTGACCACAGGTCCCTGTCAGCAGTCTTGGCATCCAGGACAGTCAGTTCTACTTCAGCCTAGTGCCTTGGAGGTCTGACTCCAGCTTTTCCATGTGTCCCAGCCTCTATCAAGATCAGATTCTGAAGTCCCTCTCAAGGACCTGAAGCCTCTTCCACTGGGTTGTTTCAATCTGATTTTAGAACTTTCCAAGGAATAGATTGTGCCGGAAGTCTGCATCCTGGGCTTGTGTCTAGTTTTGTGCTCTCTCCCCCACCTGAATTATGTTGTTCATTACTCAGGATGGTCTTATGATGGCCATGTGAGCAACGCTTCAGTGGCCCAAATGCCAAAATGTCTGAATTTCTCTGTTCTTTTTTTCAGACCCCCCGAAGACTCATGTGACTCACCACCCTATCCCTGAAGGGGATGTCACTCTGAGATGCTGGGCCCTGGGCTTCTACCCTAAGGAGATCACCCTGAACTGGCAACGGGATGGAGAGGACCAGACCCAGGACATGGAACTTGTGGAGACCAGGCCTGCAGGGGATGGAAACTTCCAGAAATGGGCAGCTGTGGTGGTGCCTGCTGGAGAGGAGCAGAGATACACCTGCCATGTGCATCACAAGGGGCTGCCTGAGCCCCTCACCCTGAGATGGGGTAAGGAGGGGATGAGGGCCCAGAGCCTGTTGTCAGGAAAGCAGGAGGCTTCCTGGAGATTTTCAGCAGGGTAGGGACTGAGACCAGGGGATCAGGTCCCCTCATCTAACTTCCCTTCCTCTCCCAGAGCCACCCCCTAAGCCCACCATCTCCATCTTGGGAATTGTTGCTGGTGTAATTCTCCTTGGAGCTGTTGTCACCGGAGCTGTGGTCGCTTTTGTCTTTTGGAAGAAGAAAAACAGGTAGGAAAAGTGCAGGGTCTGAATTTTTGTCCCACTGGTGATTTGAAAAACCTTGTAGAAGTGTGTTTTAGCCCACATTCCACATGGGGTACAAAAACCCAGGTCTCTAGGGTGAGTTGGGCTGGCACAACAAAACACACAAACATTTAGACCTTTTGGGGGGCATTTCAGTTCGGTTCTTCTGCCTCAACTGCAAGCTCCCACAAGAGGGACAAGAGAAAGGAAGGGAGGTGGGCAACAGAGAAAGAGCATGCCCCGAACCTTGGTTTTTATTGGGGGAGGGTGTTCAAAAGAACATTCTATCAAAATAAGGCAGAAAGGATAGTGTTAAAGGAGAACAGGGGGGCAGGCCACTCCCATTAGGTAATGTCCACTCCCAGAGCTTCAGTCCCCTGCCTAGCAAAGGTGAAGTCCACTTGCTTTTGTGCACAACAGAAGCCAGTTCCACACCTCCATCGCTCAAGGCTAAGGTGTTGTGCTCAGCTCCTACAGGCAGTTCCTGATAATATGCCCTGCCTTGTTAATGGGAAGTAACATCTACAAGTGTCCTTACCCAACCTGGACCCTGTTTACTTTTTGTAAGGTGCACAGAAACTAAAGGACAAGTATATCCTCTTGATATTTGTGGTGATGGGGGCCTGATTCCCAGCATTTAGAGGCCAGAGGGGAATTTTCCTGGTGAAGACAGAACTCCAGGAAAGTAATTATCTTCATCCTTACCTATCTGTTTTCTTCTTGTCTCCTGATCCTTTCCTACATCTACAGTCACAGTTCTGGAGACTTGCCCAGTGTCCAGGACTAGGGGGCACTCTCAGACCTGTTTCCAAGCTACTCTCTCACAGGCAGCTTTCTTCCCACAGGTGTAAAACCAGACACCTCTGCTCCAGCTGCCTGTAAGTATGAAGAACAGTGATCTCCGAGACACCTGGGTGACTGTAGTGGGAAGCCATGGGGGAGTGATCCACCCATAATTCATCCATTAGCCACGTCTCCTGTGGACTCTGACCAGGTTCTGTTTTTGCTCTGCTCAGGTAATGACAGTTCCCAGGGATCTGATGTGTCTCTCACTGGTTAAAAGGTGAGACCTTGAAGGGCCTGGAGAGGGAGAAGAGTTGAAGAATGGGGAGACTCTGAGTTACAGGGACTCTCCCAGAAATTTCTGACATTTTAAGTGTTTAATGGGTTGTTCAGAGTGTCTTCATTACAATGACTTATCTGAATTTGTTCATAATACTTTCTTTTACAGTATTTTCTTTCAACTGAGTAATACAGGATTTCCTCAGTTCTCTTCCTGCTCCCTGCTGCAGTTTCAAGAGGTCCCAACTTCTCTTTGTGCAGCTGGCAATAAACTGTGTCTATGTGTCTGTGTTCCTGTCATCAGATCCTGAGGAAATGGAGACAGGCTCTCATCTTTGATCACTGAGACCCCTCCCTACCCTGTCCTGTTGTCTTCCTCAATTAACTTTCCTATGTAGCAAATGTGGGGCTGGGATGTCTTCATTCCTGGTAGCTTTATGCTGCCCTGGGCTGTAGACTTTTCCTTGCCCTTTGCAAAACAGAATGTGTATATTGATTTGTATTTCACATTTGTGCCATGAATTACGGTTGTGGTTTAATTAAGTGAAAAGAGGATTCCTAAAATTTCTGAGAGAAAATAAAACCCCAAACCTTCCAGAATCGACATGTTTGCTGTGCTGAGTCTGCCTCAGGTGGGGACAGGAGAAAGATGAAAGGAGCTGAAGGTGGACAAAGCAGCACCCAGTCTGCACTCAGTTCATCCTGGGTTTGATGTGGTCACTCCTCAGCTGGTTCATCTTCCCTGGTCCTTAGACCCCTCCGTTCAATTGAACCTCATCTCACCAGGACCTGTGATGACAGGGACTCAGGCATCACCAGGGCAGGTCCTGTCTCCAGGACCATGGGCAGGGAGGGCATCACATTGAGTGGGTTAACATAGGCTGAGACCTGAGTCTGACCTTGTGCTCCCATCTTTTTTTGTTTCTCAGTTTCTACGGAGAATTATCCCTATTCTTATTATTAAGTGTGAGTTCTGGTCTCATTCTTCTCTGGATGTCTCTCTTTGAGAGCAGCAAAAAGCCTTTTTCCTGTCATTGTCCCACAAAACCCAGGGCAGTTTTCTGGATTATATTTTCCATCATTTCTGCAGTATTTTTAAAGGGCCCAGATTATGAGAGTCGCAGAGAGGAAGGATCTTATGATTTCTCATCCTAGATAAATTCCTCTTAGGCTTTCATCTTCTCTACTCAGCAGTTTCACTGTCCTTAACAAGATTAATTCTAGAACTTGCTCCAAAAACATGCAAAAAGCAGTATATATCTGTCCATGGTGGTTTTATCATGTCATGGGAAATCAATGCTGGTCTTTTGTTTTAGAATAAAACAAAAATTCATATCACCACATTAACAGAATGATGGTGAAAAGTCATAGGTTCATTCCAAAGGATGCAGTAAAAGCATTTGTTAAAATTCAATATAATGTCATGGTAAAATCTCTAGGGCTCTAGGTATTGAAAAGAACATTCTCAATAAGATTAGGGAAAGTAATAAAATTCTATCTCTCTCATATGTATCAGTGATAAAAAGGGTCAACACTTTCTTTTGGGGATCAGCAACAAAGTTAAAGTGTTGGATCTCAGCATTTTTTATGTAACTTAATTCTGAATCACAGCCAGCACAACATCACAAAGGCACAAAGGTGCCCCTGGTATAGAGCAATGTTTAAATATGCTAAGCAAATGCTGGAGGTTTGTTGATTAGGACTCAGTTTTAGTTTTCTTCCCAAGGATAGTTTGATCTCTTGGTTCTACACAATGAGATCTGTTTGGCATTCTTAGTGTTCCACTGTTGTTGGTTTTTTTTTTTTAAAGAAATGCAGCCTATGTTTGCAATTGCATAATTTCTTCACTGCTTCTTGCTCAGAGAACTAGAGGGTTCTATAAGTCTCTTTGTATTTTGCACTGTCTCTGTTTCTTACATTGAAGTTCTGTTTCTTCTAATCAAGTTTCTCCTAAAAAGCCTCTTTGAAGTTCTTCAAGGTATACCCATTGCCCAGCTCCAATGCTACTCCATCCTTTAAAGTTTTTGTTTTTGTTTCTATTTTTTTTAATGATGACACCACATTTCCTTGGAAATGTCTGTTGTAGATACTTATTGCTTGAAAAAATCATTTAAAAATATTTTTTCAGCCTTTAAAAAAAGAGAAAATTTTTAATTTGTAATAACATGGATGAATTAGGAGGACATTATACTAAATGAAATAAGCCAGGTACAGAAAGAAAACCCCACAACTCAGCACATAGGGGTTCTTTCACCCCCTCCCTCCAACACTTTTAGAATGAGCATTGGCCTAGCAAAATCTACCATGGTCACATGTGCACCATCCTCAGAGACCAAGAGCTTTGGGTGAGCAGTGACCAGGTCCAGGATCACTTCTCCTACTGTAGAGAAACCAAGGACATGAGCTCTGTAGAAGCTCTGGCTGGACTTGGAACTAATTACTTCAGTAATCTGTTACCCACTTTTCTCCTCCATGTGATAGGAAAATTCCTTATGATTATTAACAAACACTATATAAACAAATTCTCACAGCATCCTGCACTATACAAAGAACACATTTAAATGCTGAAGGCCACTGTGAGCCACAAGAAGGCAAAGTCAGGAGAGAAAGCTGAGCCTAGGAAGATGAGGGGGTTTGTGTGGGGTCATGGCTACCTAAGATAGAAGAACAGCTCCAACGTGACCAGTGGAGGGTGCCATGACTTTCCTGTTTCCTTCTTTTCCACTTGAGGAAAGAGGGCTGTTTCTGTATTTCTGTATCGTTTAATTTTTTTCATTCAGTCTCTGTGCCTGCAGCTGTAGAAGCCATTACTGCCTGACATGATACCTCCCCCAACAGCTCACAAAAGCCCTTGCATCTTAGGTCTCTCTCCCAGTTATGACCTTGTCCTGTGAAATACAACAGTTTAAAAAAGTCATATGTCTAAATAATTATTGACTTTACGAGACTATCTCATTTTTATGTTTATGCTATTTTAACAATAGTCACTTATTTAACCACAGTGAGCATTCAGTACAACAGTCAGCATCATCCCCATTGTATAGAAGGTAAAGCAGAGACACAGTGGGCTCAGAAACTTTCCCAAGGTCTCACAACCCACAAATGGTGGAGCCAAGATTCAAACCTAAGCAGTCAAACTCTAGTAATTCCCATAGTGAGCCAGGAGCCTGAGCTGTCATCAATAATTATCTTCACCTCTGTGGTATAATTTACCAGTAAAGTCATTTGGAGAAAGAGTTTTCTTGTAGGTATATTTATAAAATATATTATTACTAATTCAGTGTCTTCACTTGTTCTAGTTATATTCAAAATATCTATTTATTCTTGAGTCACCATTACTAGTTTCTTGTCTATCTACCTTTTGTCCATTTTATGTATGCTATCTAATTTTTTGGCACCCCATTGTTCACAGCAGAATTCGGATTGTTTTTCTTATTGCAAAGTAAGTAATATTGCATCCTCTCTCTTTTCTGATCCTAATTATTTTACTATTGTTTTATTGAGTGTATCCAGCTGACAATTTGTCAATTTTTGTTTATCTTTCCAAAGTATTCTATTTGGTTCCATCAATAGCTTCTCTGTTCTTTATTATTTTCTACTATTTCTTACTATTATATTCTGCTATTTCTTCCCTGTTTCCTTCTCTATATCTGTTTGGGGTTTAGTTTGCTTTTCTGTTCCTATGCCTTAAGGTGAAGGTTCGGTTATTCATTTGAATCCTTTTTAATGCAGGCATTTACAGCTACAAATTTACTCTAAGTGCTCCTTTATTAGTGTCTCATAAATATGATATATTTTTTCTTCATTTTCATTAATTTGAGAGTGTTCCCTAGCTTTATGTTAATTTTCTTAAGCCATTGACAATTCTGGAGTGTTTTTAAATTTCCATACATTTGTGATTTTCCCTACTTCTTGTATTATTTGATTGATTACTAACTTCATTTCATTGTGATCAGAAAATATTTTTTATTATTTCTTTTTTTCCATAAATGTATTGAGGTAAAATTGAAGTACAATAAAATGTACATATTTGAAGTATGCAATTTGATCAGTTTTGACATCTATGCAACCTATACAATCAACATAAAAAGCATTTGCAATACTTTTTTTAAAAATATGAAATTGGGCTGGGGATGTGGTCAAGCGGTAACACGCTCACTTGGCATGTGCGGGGTGCTGGGTTCCATCCTCAGCACCACATAAAAAAAAATAAAGATGTTGTGTCCACCAAAAACTAAAAATAAATAATAACAAATAAAAAATTCCCTCTCTCTCTCTCTCTCTCTCTCTCTCTCTCTCTCTCTCTCTCTTTCTCTCCCTATCTCTTTAAAAAAATATGAAATCATGCAGACTGTGTTTGCTGCACAATATACTATATTAAAAACCAATCACCTTAAGATCTGTAGAACTCCACCCCTACAGGTCAACTCATTTCAAAATCATACGTCACACTTATGAATATCTCAGATGTCAAAGAAGAAAGCACAGTAAAGTAAATAATAAGTGCTTTGAACTAAGTGATAATAAAAGTTTAATGTATCAGGATTTCTGGGATGAAACAGCACTCAGATAAGCATTTATAACTTATAGCATTTGCATCAGAAAGAAGCTAGATTAATAATCAGATTATTTTCAAATTATATAGTAGGGAGAAAAATATAAGAGTAGGACCAGAAATACATGAACTAGAGAAGAAATAACACAGCTTAAAGTTGATAAAAATCAAACAAGTCTAATCAAGAAAAAATCAAGAATGTAAAAATTAATATCAATGGAAATAGAGCTATCAAAATAACTGTAAAGATGCTAAAATATGTTGAATTAATATTATAAATGCACACAAACATATGTGATAGCTTACATAACATGGTCTGTATTAGAGAAGGATCCATGTACTGCTGAGAAGAAGGTGTATTCACTTAATGATGGATGAAATATTCTATATATGCCTCTTAAGTCTAAATTATCAATTTTATTTTCACTTCTATATCTTCTTTATTTAGCATTTGTTTGGAGGAGCTATCCAGTGGTGACACAGGCATGTTAAAGATCCCCAGTATTATTCTGTCGTGTCTATTTAATTCTTGAAATTAAGAAGGGTTCCTTTGATGTACGTAGATGCTCTATTGTTTGAGGCAAAAATATTTACAATTGTTATGTCTTGTTGATGTATAATTCCCTTGAGCAATGTGAAATGGCCTTCTTTGTTCCTTCTGATTAACTTTGGCTTGAAGCCCTCTTTATCTGATATGAGGGTAGAAGTCCCTGTTGTTTATACCATCCTTGTGAGTTATATGTTTATACCCATCCTTTCACCTTCAGTCTATGGATGTCTTTGCCTATGAGGTGAGTCTCTTAGCATATTTTGGGTCTTGTTTTTTAATCCAATCTGTCAGTCTATGTCTTTTGATTGATGAGTTTAAGTCATTAACATTCAAGGTTATTATTGAGATATGATTTGTATTCCTGGTCATTTGCGTGTGTTTCTAGTTTTTAACTTGACTTAGTTTCTCCTTTGATTGACTATTGGGGTTCGAGTGTGCAGAGTTTAGCTCCCTCAGGCCTGACAGTGTGCAAGAGCTGTGGCTGTGATTTAGGTCAGCTGAGGCAAACCTCAGTTAGGAGGAGGAAACGTTCTCTTCCCCTTATCGCAAGTCACAAGCTCTGCATGGTTTGGCCAAGAGGAAGAAGCTTTCTGCATACTTGTCCTGGGAACAGTACATTCTGAAGAGATAAATGCCTGCTCAGGGGAGTAGACAATGTCTATAAAGAACTTTAGGAGGGTACTTATCAAATGAACAGGAACAATCTGAATTTAGCTCTGTGTACCCGCTGAGGCATGATATTTGGGCAATGTGGGCAAAGTGTTGTTGAAGAATTGCTTGCTTTGTTAGAAGAAGAATATAAAAGGAACTTGCAAATAAACCTCAGCATGCAGTTGCAATTGCTGCCTTCGCTCTGCATCCCCTGTGTCCCGGTTATTTCGTGACCCTTACCCAGGGACCCGAACGCACTAGACGTTCACAATTGACCTTTCCTTTAGTGTAGTTCCTCCCTTTGCTGGTTTTCATTGTTGTTGTTGTTGTTTTCATTTCCTCCTTATGGAATATTTTGCTGAGTATGTTCTGTGGTTCAGGCTTTCTAGTTGGGGTTCTTTTGTTAATCATGGAAGGTTTTTATTTCATCTTCAAATCTGATGCTTAATTTTTCTGGACATAGGATTCTTGGTGGGCATCCATTTTCTTACAGAGCTTGAACCATCTTGCTCCAGGACCTCCTAGATTTAAGGGTTTAGTTGAGAAATAAGCTGAAATCCAGATTGGTTTCCCCTATATGAAATATGATATTTTCCCTCTCTCAACCTTTAAAATTCTATCCTTATCCTGTATAATAGGCATTTTCATTATATTGTGCCTTGGCGTGGGTTTGTTGTGATTTTGTACATTTGAGATGCTACAAACCTCTTGTATTTGATTTTCTGTTTCATTCTTTATGTTTGGGAAATTTTCTAATATTATTTCATTGAAAAAAAATTGTTCATTCCCTTGGTTTGTATCTCTGCACTTTCATCTATCCTGATAAATCTTAAATATTTTCATGTTATCCCATAGATCTTAGAAGGTCTATTCATGGTTTCTTAACATCTCTCTATGGTCAATGCTATTTTCAAGATTATATATTTTGTCTTCCTTGCATGAGTTTCTGTCTTTGAAGTGCTCTAGTCTGTTGGTGATGCTTTCTACTGAATTTTTAATTTCCAAAATTTTGAGGATTTCTACTTTTTTTTCAGAGTCTCTGCCTCTTTATTGAAGTGATCTTTTACTTCCTGTATTTTCTCTCTGATTTCATTCCTTATATCATCCTATACTTTACAGATCAGATTAACTATGTACTTTCTAAGCACCTTCCCTGAAATTTTTTCCACTGTGGTGTCAATGGATTTGGTTATTGGAGTATCTTGGTTTGTTTGGGGTGATTTGTTCCCTTGCTTATTCATGTTGTGTGTGTGTCTACTTAATAGTATGGATCTGAGGTGATAGGGTTTCTACCCTGTGGACTTATAGTGTCCCTGAAGATTTCCAATACCTCACTGTTTAGGGGGAGAAAATAAATAACAAAAACCAATGCAAACAATTCACATCATTAAACCAAGTAGTTTCTACTAGGATGTTTACAATGTTAATTATCACAATATACAGAAATGAAATGACCAGTTTATGCCTATAATAAAAACAGTAAGTTCAGGACTGTGTTTGGGGCTCAGTGGTAGAGAATTTACCTAGCACAGGTGAGACACTGGATTTGATCCTTAGCACCACAAAAATAAATAAATAAAAAATATTTTTAAAAACCAGCAAGTTTGCAAAAGTGTTTACATTTTCAAGTGGTGGACAGGGAGAGAAAAGAAGTGTTATAGAATGTAATGATTATGAGGGAGGAGGAAAAGAGAGGTAACAAATTAAAGAAGAGTGAAAGAGAAAAACAATAGAGATTGATTGTTAGCAGAAGAAAAGAACAAATCAAGGGAAACTAGTAGGAGAAAAAATATATAACAAATTTTTTAAAAAATTTTTAAATAAAAGAATATTTTTAAAACCCTAAAATATGCTAGTTCAGAAAAAAAAAACTAATCCATGAAAAATAACTGGCTTCAAAAACACTAGAAAAGAAAAAAACAATTATAAATATGTATAAATGTCTTTGTACTATTAAAGTCACAATTAAACAGAGAAAAATGAAAAATAAAGATTTTGATGAAAAGTTAAAGAATTCTTTCCATTGGAGTTCAGAAGATTCTCAGCTTCTCTTCTCAGTAGTTTTAGATGGGGTCATCTGGAGCAAGATCCTCCACTCTGTGGATTGCTGGAGTGAGAGGTAATCCCATAGGCTGAATTCCTGGAAGCAGGGTTTAGGCTTTCAATGACAGTTGATCTGGAGATTTTAACTCAGTGCACTTCCAGTGCCCAGTACTTGCTGGTCCATGCTGGAAGATTGTACCCCAGGGATCTCCCCTGGGTTCCACTTTTGTGATGTGGGAGTCAATTCATAATCCTCTACTTACCTTCAGACCCCATGTTTCCTGGTCTCCAGTTCAGTCTCCAATCTTTTCCACCATTGCCCTTCCAAGTTCTCAGTCAGATGCATCTTTCCCAACTGGTTCTGCAAACAGTGGGATTGGAGGGGGAGAGGTAGAGCCAGGTGGGCTTCCAAGACCTGTTGTCCTCTGTGTAAACCTCTTTCCATGTTTGATGTTCTCCTGGTCACTTAAGCACACTCTATGTTGTGCAGTGTGTGTTTACCTGCCTGTATTTTGTGCCAAACTCGAGTTTCCCAGGAATTGGCCCCTTCAGCCCCCAGTCTCCATGCAGCAACTGCAAAATTGTTCCTTCCTTTGTCCTCCACATGCCACCTGGAGAGATGCAGCTCTTTTACCCACACACAGATATTGGGCAGCATTTCTTTCAGGTTTGCAGGATAATGCCCTTGATCTCTAACACTCCACACCCAGAAATGTCCTGGGCCTACCCAAAATTCGAGTACTTATAATTCCCTTATCCCTCCACTATGGGGATAAAGAGACCACTCTGCCTGGTACTTCTGGCCCAGCAGCTGCAGTGGCTGTGCCGCTGGGGATTTCTTCCTCATTTTATTGTGTCCAACTTCCTGAGTCCCCAATCTGCTTTGAATGTCCACTTTTAAATTCCAGTAAATTTCCCACACTTTTTTTTTTCCACCCACCTTGCTGAGAAGCTGCCTGTCTGCTTTCTTGGTTTCACTCCACAGAGCAGCCAGGGAAGTGATCTCTATTCCATCATCTTGAAAACCTCATTTGTATTTATTTCTGTGGTTTCAAATGGATTAATATTTCTCTTATGGAGTAGCATGTGGTGCATCCTGAAGAGTGTTCCACATGCACTCTAAAACAATATGTATTCAAATGTTACTGAGAGGAGTGTTCACAGATGCCCACTAGTTTTAGATGGTCCACAATGCTGTTCAAATTTGTTTTTATCCTTTGCTTAGTAGTTTTATTCATCATTGAGTGTGGAATATTGAGGAGGCCTTCAACTAGTATTTCTGGATTTTGCATTTCTCTGCATTTCCACCAAGTTTGTTGTGCTGTGTAATTTTGTGTTGCTTACTGACAGGGAAACTAAGAAATGCACCATTCAGTCATTTCAGTATTATGTGGTATCTTAAAGTATATTTATTCAAACTAAGAGAGTCAGGATGTTGCTAGGTTATATAATTTTATTGGAACATTATTGATCAAAAACATTATCATGTGATGTATGGCTATATTTTTGGTGCTTTATTATTAGATGCACATATATTTTGCATTGTTCTATCTGTCTGTTGAATTTATATTTTATCATTTGCTAAGGTTTGTATAAGTGTCCCCCACAGACCTGTGTGTTAATGACATGATCACTATTTTATGGCACCATAGGGAGAAGGTAGAGCTTTTAAGAGGAGGGTCCTGATGAGAGAAAGTCTTCTTCTTTGGGTCATGCCCTTGATGAAATTTTGGGACCCTGAATTTTCTTATTTCTTTCTATTTGCTCTCTGGTTAATATGAGGGGATCAATTTTTTCCACCAAATGTTCCCTAGTGTGATTCTTATTGGGCCAAAGGTTACAAGGCAGCAGGACCAGCTGCCCATGGAATGCAATTTCTGAAATTGTGAGCCAAAAGAAGCCTTTCCAATTTATATATTGATTACCTTAGGTGTTTTGTCACAGTGATGGAAAGCTGTCTAAAGCATCATTTCAAAATGCCCTGTTTATAACTACTCCCAGTAAATAGGCTATTTTTTAAATATGTGTGTAAGTACTCCAGGTTTATCATGGTTGCTGTGAGTATATCAATGGGTCACATATTAGATTTTAATGTACTTGTGACTGTGAGGTATGATTCCTTCAGCATAGTCTGGTCTTATTCTTTTGCCTAAAGCAACAATCTTACCTTGTGATTGGCTTGGTCATTCCACTTCCACTTAATGTTAATATTTAGATACAGTTGAATTTGTTTGTCATTTAACCATTTGATTTCCATATTTTTTATTCCATTCTCCCTAACATAGTCTGCATGTGTCACATGGATATTTTTAGTATTTTAATTCTCTTAATCATTTTTCTCTAAAGTTTACTTAATGGTTGCTTGAAGGATCTACTGTATACATCTGATCTTACTAGAAACCACTTTGGAAACTACTAACTCAATTTCAGTGAAATGTAAAAACACCACCTCTATAGTTCCATTTGTTCTTCTTCCTCTTTGTGTGCTTAATATTAAACATATCCTGTCTGAATGTTATCCACTGAACATATGTATAAATATTATACCTTTATGTAATTAAGGAATTTTTTTGTTTATGTGCCTTCAAAGACACTCACTGTTGTACAACACAGAGTCTACCATCACCAGCATATTCTACATCTCAGAATTTTTATTGTTGCAAATTTAATTTTTTGCTTTTTCTGTATCTTTCATGTCTCTTATGTAAATTACTGAGTATAATGTCATTCATTGTTCATTTTAAGCTTAGTGTCAGTTCTGGGCTAGATTGATTGCTTTTATTTGCTTTCTGAAATGCATTTTCTTGCTTTCATTGTATTCTTGGTGGCTTTTAATTTAATGTCAGACATTCTGACTTAACCAAGTTAGATGCCAATTATTTTTGCATGTCATTTACATTGTTCAGCATTTATTACTGAGACAAATGAAGTCATTCAAGACCTGTTTGGTTTTTTGTGTCCTGTCTTTTAACATTTTTAGGTAAACCAGAAAGTGGCTAATTATTTACCACTTTGGACATGAGACCCTTCTGAATATTCTATTCAGTGCCCAGAAAACTATGAGAATTTTCCATATTGCTATTGGAAACAGACTCTAAATTGGTGTTGTGTATCCTTAGGTACCATTGTTAATTCTAGTCATTTTACTCATTGCAATGCTAAATTCTCTGTCCCATTTGTTAAAAGGTCACAACAAGAGACTTACAGAAAAATAGGAACAAAGTTGGAAAGCTTAAAATATTTTATTCTAAGACTTATGAAATCACAACAATCCACAAAACATGGCATTTATGTAAGAACAGACACATAGATCACATTTTTGACAAAAGTGTCAAGATAATTCAATGGAGAAAAAGGTAGAGTTTTAACACCTGTTATAGGAACACCTGGAAATCCATATGGGAAAAGAAAATGAACTCAATCATTTTGTGTCATCATAATCAAGATTTAAATCACAACTTATCTAATGCAACAAAGCTATTGAACATCCTTTTACAAACAGAGGAAAATTTATTGAAATTATGTTAACAAAATTTTGACTACATGAAGTATAAAGCAAAAGATAAAATATATAAAACAAAAGTGATGAAATGGATTGACTCATGCTTAATACACAACTTTTAATAACCATAATAAAGGAGATGAAAACACAAACTTCAGAAAACAAGAAAAACATTTGCAGGAAATATATTTGTCATAGAGCCAGTATCCATAATATAAGGAGAACATTTACAATTCAATGATGAGACAACCAGCCCTTACTTCCATGGACAAGAAATGTGAATAAGAGTTCACAGGCTAAGCTAAACAAGTCCCTAATAGTTATTGAAAAGATGCTCACCATCAATAGTCTCCAAAAATGTACAAATTAAAATCACAATGAGATACCACCTCACCTCAACTAGAATGAATAATGTTAAAGAGAGTTGTGACAATACCAAACAACAACAGGATGTGGAGCAACTAGAAATCTCTCACAATGCTGCTAGAAATGTGAAAAATTACAATCCATTTCATAAAATAAAATGACAAATTCTGACATCACTAAACACACTGACCTTATGACCAATCAACCCCAGTATAAGGCATTTATCCAAAAGACAGGAAAACATGTATACAGACAGACTATACTCAAAAGTTCACAGTGGTTTTATTTAAATCAGACCCATTCTTGTAATAATCTTACTGTTTAACACATTTAATACATTTTCATTAGAAAATCCAATGGATAAGCTAAGTTTTTCAGTAATACCCAGTACTAAAAATGAATGAAATATTAATGCACACACAATAACATAACAAAGCTTAAAATAACTGTTATAGCAAAGATTATATAATATATGGTTGCATGTACATGAAATTCCAGCATATTCAGAATTCTACTCAGAAAGCAGATTGGTGATCAATTGGAGCTGGAGTAGAGGAGAGGGTTACACAAGAAAGCAGAAGAGTTCAGAGCAAAGGACAAGGGTACATAAGAACATATTCTGGTTGTAATGGTGATAATTGATTCCAAACAACTTAGTGAATTTTATTTCACATAAACGTATTCATAGGCAAAAATCGAAAAATAAGGCAAAACAAAGTATTTATCTGATAAGTAAATATTGACAGGATTCCTTGCTAGCAGTCTTTCACCACATGTAATTTGAAATGAAGAAAAGCCTAAAGTTTAATAGTCAAAGATGGTAACTAATTTGTACAGAAAGGAATAACTAGCAATAGAACATGACAATATTTTACATATGTTATATTTTAATATTTAGAAGGACAGATGACTTTTATAGCACAATGTATTACCATGTCTGGCTAGGTTTACAATGAACACTGATGTAATATATATAGCGATAATACCAGAAGGGTGGTTAACTGGAAACATGCTGCTATAAATTTCCTGTATTTTCCTGAGTGTAGTTCAAATTAAAGATGCAGTTTTCAAATTCTAAACCACAATAAGAATGAATACAAATAGATAAAACTAATAGCTAGTAGAAGCATTAAATTCCATAAGTGTTTTTGCATATTTTAGATGTTATTGAGAAAGAATTGTGGCCAGGGTACTCTGAGGTGTCCTGCATATCTGCTTTCATGAATCCATGAACCTTACACTGTAGAACTCAACAGGGATGTTTAATTTATTTTTGTAATGTCTGCTGAATATGCATGTCCCTTGTGACAATGCAGGTGAAAGAAGTTAATGCTAATATATTTGTTCAATTTGGGCCTTTCTTCTTTTCCAAGTTGTATTCTTATTCATTTTGATTAGGAAGGTAGTCACTACAAAATATTGAATTTAAGAAAGAAGAAAATCAGATCCTGACATCTGGAAACTACTCTGACACTTAGAGCTAGGGGTCAGAGATGTTAGGAGCTATTGTGGTACCCATAGTGAGGCCATGCTATTCCTTGTTGGACAAAAGGCATACTAAGAAGCAATGCATACAAACTGATTCTGAAACATGCAAAATCAGGTAAATCAAAAATAGTACATAACAACTTTTTCTAAGCACCTGCAAAACTAAGGAATTGTGCGATTAACAAAACACTAGCCAGCTTCCTATGTAGGTGGATATGAATAATAACACCTTTTTAATTCTAATTTGTTATATGTGATGGCAGAATGCAATTTATGTCATATTACACATATAGAGGACAATTTTTCAAGTCACTGATTGTACACAAATTATTTTCACATCATCGCGTCTTTTACGGATACTTAGGGTAATGATGTCTAACTAATTCCACCATCATTCCTACCCCCTTGCCCCCTCCTTTCCCCTCTCTCCCCTTTGCCCTATCTAAAGTTCCTCCATTCCTCATATCAAAGTAAACATTCGGACTTTGGGTTTGGGGGATTGGCTTGCTTAACTTAGCATTATATTTTCCAACTTCATCCATTTACCTGCAAACATCATGATTTTAGTCTCTTTTAATATTGAGTAATGTTCCTTTGTGTATATATACCAAAGTTTCTCTATCCATTCATCTACCGAAGGGCATCCAGGTTGGTTCCATAATTTAGCTATTGTGAATTGGTGACAGCACCTTCTTTACAAATTAGTTTTATTCTTGCTCAAGTCTGTACTTCTTATGGCTAAGATCTACTGATTCCATCCCATAATCCCCCTCTTCTGGACCTATAGTGAACTCCTACTTCCTTATCCATCTCCCATATCATCCAACCAAAGCCCCAGTTTTCATATAAGGATATTTTAACAGACTTCCATCCAGGAGTCAAGTATATCTTTGAGGGTAGAAGACTGAATATTAAGAACACACTAGATATGCACTGTCAGGAGTAGTAACAGTGAACTACACATAGTTATTTATGTTTCAATTAACCAAAAAAATAGAATTCTATTGTTTAGTTGGCCAGCCACATTTAAGTGCTTAATAGCCACATGCTACCTTATTGGAAGGTTAGAGATAGAACAATTTCCTCACTACATAGTATTTTCACAAACAGCACTGCTGCCAGACTAAGCTTAGGTCCCTTCTAAATCCATATAAAGGCTGACTAGAATTAGTCACGTCTCTCAGGATAAATAGTCATGACCCTCATGACTAGAATTAGGATCTCCAAAAAGAGAATCCAGGGAGCTGCTGTGGCCAGTAGCCCTCTGAGGATGTAGTGAGAAGATGGCTGTCTATGAGGAAGCTTCTCTCACTAGGAATGAAGTGCCAGCACCTCCACCTTGAATTTTTCAGCCTCCAGATCTGTGAGAAACAAATATCTGGTTAATAAGCCACCGGGTTTGTTGCATTTTTGATACAGCAACCTCACAGACTACAATAACTGCACCACTACACCCACTTAAAATGAAAACAGCCAATATTATTTCTCATGGAGGCTCTACCCTAGTTGTGCCATAATGTGGACTCAGGCAACCAAAAGAGGTTATGGGTGATTATCTATCTGGTGCCTTCACACACAATTGCAAAGAGAAAAACATGTCCCTCCATCTCTATTCCCAGAAAAAGGACAGTTATGGATCTAATATTTAGGGGGTGGCTTGTCCTCCAGGGCAGAGCACTAGAGAATACAGCTCAGGAGATGATCTGGATGGGGACAATTGGGAACTCTCCTGGGTTTTCAGAGCAGCAGTGCTCAAAGTGGTCTGTAGAATATTTGTGTGTGCTTAGACACTCACTGTCACACTGTCCCAAGAGTCACAAGCCAATTTTATAATGCTACCCAGACAATAGTTGCATGAAAGTAAAACTTAGCCAGAATGGAAGGTAACACAGTTATTGTTCTCTGTATCACCTCTTAGTTGCAGAAGACAAAAAAAAAAAAAAAAAAAAAAAAGCCACTTGCAATTAAACATGTCCTGGTGGAATTGTTCAAAATTGTTAACTTCATCAATTATTTATTGTAGGGTCCTCATTTTTAAAACATCTCATATGATTAAATGGAAAACCCATGTGTATCTTTCTACTGCATTCCAAATGGAATGTTTGTGTGAGCAAAACAATTTTGTGAGCTGTATTGACTTCTTTTTTAGGGAATGCCATTTTTACTTGAAAGAATGAATGACACAGAAAGTTGCCTGACACTGTCTCAAATCTAAGCATGAGCTGGTTCCTTCAAGATAATGCACTGGCAGTATATTTTGCAGTGATGGAATAGAAGCTCTGAAGAGAAAGAATTTTGAAGGACTTCTACCCACCACCCTAAATCTGACAGTTTCTGAATACTTACATCCTTTTCTGAGGGATTTGCAATAATATTAGCAAATATGGCTTTTTGATCATCTGCTGTGAATATGAAACACTATAAAAAGTGTATAATTTGAGGAAACAATATATTGCTTTTTAAACACTCATACATTAGCACGAGATCTATTCAATGTGAAAGATAGACATAATTTTTAATATGATAGAATATGAGCTATTCAGTGACTGTTTCAACTTCCATATTTCAACTAACTTTTAAGTGTTGGGGGCAGCCCTGAATAGGAGCTGAGCATGCCCCCTTAGCCTTGACTAAGGAAGATGTTGAACTGGCATTGCATGCAGTGTGAAGCCAATGAGCCTTACCTTCACTGGGCAAGGAAGTGCAGCTCTGGGATTGGGAGTCACCCAATGGGACTAGCTACACTCCTGTTTGTTGTAACACAATCCCTTGCATTATTTGTGTGGAATATTCTATAGAATGTCTTTTCCCTAATAAATAGAGGGGCTCAGGTTATGCTCACTCTCTCTTGCCTCCCTTGCTCCTCTTTCCCTCCAGCGTGGGAGCTGACACCTGAGGTCTCAGAGCCATCCCCAAGCCCAAGAAAGGTATTTCTGTGTTTGTGTGGTCTTTTAGTTGCCAGCCCAATTCACATGGAGTGAGTGACCCTGAATCCATCGCCTCCAAGGGACATGGGCAATATTTAAGTTAACACATGTGTCATTTTAGTGTAATATCCATGTTGAATAGTCACAGTTATCTGACAAAGTTATTAAAACATTCCTCCTACAAAATGTGTGAGGCCAGATATTTTTCCACTCACTTCAGTTTGCACAGGTTAAGTGCAGAAGTATGTATAACAATCCAGGGGTCTTTTAATGAGACAGGCAAAAAATGACTTGCAAAATGTATATAAAAAAACTGTTGGCAAGCAGGGGATTATTATTCTAAATGCATTAAAAGTTTTTAAATGGTTTCTTTTCATATACTGTAAGCATACAGATAAACTCACAAAAGCAATATTACCTTTGCAGTTCACACTAATTTCAAGGAGAGTAAAGAGGTCCAAAGCCAAAATGTTGACAATGGCTGAATTAGCCCCTGGATCAGGATTCAGAAAGACAGTGTGACAAAGAGCACTGGACCCAAGTGGATCGGTGTCAAGATAAAGCCCCAGCACCCAGGGCATGAATCTCAGGGTCTAGACCAGAGGGAACCCTAGTATTGGAGATTCCTGATCTCCTCAAAGTGAAACTTTCCGTCTTCCAACATTAGTCAGATCCTTCTGCCTGGACACTCAGGATGTGGACCCATTTCTCATTCCCTTTGAGTGCTGGGATTTTAGAGAGGCCAATCAGCACAGTGGTTCTCCTTGCTGAAGTCCTCAGACACACCTGGCCTCAGATTATCCTCAGCTTCCACATGTCCCCAGGGTTCCACTCCCCAAGGTATTTCTACACCATGGTGTCTTAGCCATGATATCAGGGGCCTCACCACTGTCAACTATCTGGACAGAAAATGGCTCCTAACACTTGATTTTCCTGGCCCAAATCCTAGGAGTCCTCCTGCTGGCTACTATCCAGATCCATAGATGTATGAATCAGAGTCTAATTATATTTTTGTTTGACTAAGAAACAGGATGAGCCTAGGTATAGGCAGGGATGAAGAGGGGAAGGACAAGCATCATTGGAGAGAAATGCCCAGGCAAACCAGACCCTCAGTGTGAGAGGACTTTGTTCTGCAGCTGCCACAGAGAAGCCTTTGTTCTGAGATTCCATTAATGAAGATACTGTCACTAGGTAGGGAGGTGCTTTTGAGTGCTGTCGTGTACTGTATATATCACAAACAATTTTTGCATTTTTGACCTATCTTGGAACTAAAACAGAGTAAAACTTCTATTTTGGGGGGAGCCTGTGTTTTATTGGTAAAAAGCAGATGATATGCCCTAAGCAGAGTAAGGAAAGTGTTCATGTTAATGGTGGTCAGTATTACAGGGAATGTGATTCAGAGTGCTGGTGTGTGGGCACAGGGAAGATGACTATTTCTCTAGGGTCACATAGGGCTTGTTGGGAAGGTGGAGATTAGAAGAACATGAAGAGCTCTGTATTGAAGATTCTGGGAATTGTTTTCCAGGCAGGGAGAACTATCAGTGGTAAAGCTCTAGGGCAAACTTGCTTGCGTCTATGCATTCTGGAAGAACAATGAGGATTGTGTGACTGGAGCAGAGTCATTAAGAGAAAGTTATCAGTACAGAACCTGTGGACCTGAGGTGTTGGAAGGACTCCTACTGTGAGTGAGGCAGCATGGAGCAAAGACAGACAGTGGGAAACTTCTTTCAAAGGCTCACTCTGGCTGCTCTGCTGAGAACATTTCCTGATGGACTAAATCTGAGGTATGACAAAGAGGAGTCGAGGAAGACACAGTGACTTTGGTCTGTGAAAGAATGATGAGCTGCTCTTCACAGATCCGGGGAGAACTCTGCAGGGGCACAGGTGAGGATACCTGAATGCAGGGCAGGCTCTCTGTGTAGGAGAAGCTGGGCTGTGATGTGCACTAGAAATGCAGGTGAGGGAGCCAGTTGGCAGAGGAACAGATGAATGTGGAAATATTTAGACGAGAGAATGATATCTAGGAAGTATTGCCATTAAATGATAGTTAAAGCCTTGAGAACTGATGAGATCATCAAGGGAGAGATTGGCAGCAGAGGAGAAAGGGAACAAGGACTGAGCCTGGAGCTCAGTGTAAGTGACCTGGTCAGGCCCCAGCAGACTGCAGAGTTCTGGCCCCACAACTAGAAGCTGGTACAACAGGGAGTCCCAGACTTTCCTGCATTGGAATCCCCTGGATGTCACTTTAAGGAGCAGATGTTCTGGAGTTGAGCAGGAGATTGCATATTTAAGAGAACGTGGTTCCGGTTCTGCAGCTCTGCAGATCACACTTCTTACTGCAGTGGTAAGAAGGTAGAGCAGGATTCCAGACTGTGCATTGGCAGCTTGTTTCATGGTTGTTCAACAAGTAGTTCTTGGTCTTGTGCATCATAGTTGAGACCACAGGTCTGGGAGGAAGTCTGAGTGTTCTACACACAGCTCGCCAGCAACTGGGCTACAGGATAGGTAAGAACAGCTGAGGTCAGTGACCAGAGTGTTCAGAGTGGGGACGGGTCTTATATCTACATTTAAATGCAGTATTTTTCCTCAGAAAGGAAATGGTAGATTTATCCAGTCAATTATCATACCCAATTTAGGAGATAAGTATAATTTTGTGTCCCATGAGGTACAGGCAGATGGAAGATTTAAGAGGTGACTCTCAGCTCAGCATAATGGAAATCTCCCAATGCTGCTCTCTGAAATCACTCCAGGCCTGATTTACCTGTCACTTCTTTCAGAACAAAAAGTGCCAGTTTTTCTAGTTCAAGCATAAAGGAAATTACATATGTGTGTGGAGAGCTAATTTAGTTTTGAAGAAAGTCAGACAACCAGGCTGGAGACCACATAGCCAGGAACAATCCATGATCCTTCCATCAGTTAAGAAGCACTGATCCTGGTGCTGGACTCAGATGCCACTGCCACTGATGCTGCCCACTGGACTCTACAGCAGGGACTGCTGTCATTGCTGCTCATGATGGAATCTGGAAATCACTGTTGCCACTAACGCTACCTTTACAAGTCATTCTGCACAGTGCCAGCTTCTTGTGTCTGTACATCCTGGTTGTGGGCCTGATACATGTGGTCACCTGACCAGTAGAGCCCAAGCCTGGAAAACTGCTCAAATGCAATAATATTGAGAAAAGTGAATGTTCCTCTTTGATGCAAGGAAAAAGTTTCTGTCTTCTTCTGCTGTTTTATAAGTGTGGAATTTCTCTAATGTAGGAAGAGAGATCAAGTGCTGGGGCAGAGGGTGAATGATGGAATTGCTAACATCAGTTTCTAGAACAGTGAACTGAGGGAACTTGATCCAGCCCATCACAGGCACCTGAGCTCCACTGAATAAGTTCTAAAAGACATCTATCAAATTATTTCTTTTATAGTTCAACTTGGGATCCAGCTTTCCTCTACTCCAATTTATGTTCTCAGATAAGCAGAATGGCAGAGTCATAGGATAAAATGAGGATCTCATCAGTTTTCTTGCTATCTTTGTCTCTTGCTAGGATTAAGAACCCCAGGTCTCTTAGATATCTTTGGAAACACAAATGGTGTGATGTTAATATTGTTTTTATATTTTGTGGTACATGCACATAAGGAGAGTTTCCTTGACATTCATCAGTTCTTTTTCTTTGAATTCCCACAAAACTCTAAAACACCCTGCTGGTGTAGCTGCCTTGCTACCAAAAAATGATGTTTACCCATGTGATGCCCAAACAATTCCCAGAATTGGCTAAACATATGGGCACATTTTTACTGGAATATTCCCTATGTGGACAAGGTAAGGAAGAAGCCTACTTGCTTATTACCATTTCTGTATGTATCCTGTTCTGCCTGGTAAGGAAGAAGGTAGAGAATTTAGCATCAAAATAAATAGTTTATTCTAAATCACCTACAAGAGGAGCTGGGCAGCTTTGGCTGGTTTAATAGGTATTTATTGTTTGTTTCAAGGTTTTATCTGAAATAAAGAAACAATGATAAAATAAAGAAACAAAGAAGGAGGAGGAGGAGGAAGAAGGTTAGCAGTCAGTTGAAGAGGCAGCAGTTTCTTCCCTGCAAGTACAGGTGCTGCCCTAAAGGAGCCTCCCAAGCAGCAAACACTATGATGGAAGGAATAAAAAAAAAAAAAAAAGCAGATTTATTCTCACACCTTAGACACAAAAATTCAGGAAGTATATGCAAAAAAAAAAAATAGATAGTTCTTCAGATTGCACAACATGGCCCCCAAAAACTGCAGTCTCTAAGAAAAGGGTAATGACAAGGTGAGGCCTGCCATTGTCCATCTGTCTTCCTGCAGAGTTTCCAGGACACAGTGCAAGGAGGAGGAGCTCTAAGCAGGCCAGCTCTCTCAGTGAGTTGTTGTGGGAGAGTTCTTAATTTCAGGAGTTCAGGGCAACAAGAATGTGAAATAAAAGCACCTAGAGAAGGTCATTGAAAATAAAAGCAATGGAGTCAGCAGGAGGCTCCCCTCAGTCCTCAGCTCCTCAGTAAATGCACATTAGAAAATTATCCAAGGAGAGGGAAAGAATGACCCAAAATGACAAGAGAAAAAATGGTACCTGAGGATACACAGGGCCAATGACAGTGTCTGTTTCCAAAAGCAATATCGAGAAAGCTCATCGTTTTCTGGGCACTGGATAGAATACTCAGAAGGGTCTCCTGTCTCTAGTGGTGAATAATCAGCCTACACTAAGCACTTTCTGATTTACCTAAGAAATGCCAAAAGACAGAACAAAAAAAAAAAAGATGAAACAGGTTCTGAATGACTCAATTTGCTAAAAGAAGTTTATGGCATAAATAAATGTCTAGTACTAACTTGGTTAACTCATAATGTCTGGCATCAGATTAAAAGTCGCCCAGAAAAAAAAAAATGAGACTGAGAAAATGCAATTTATAAGACAGAAAAAAGCGTCAATCAGAACTAACCTGGAACTGACAGTAAAGTTAAAATTAGAAGATGATGATTTTAAAAATGCTTATGGTAAGTGTATATGACATACATTCAATAAGTTACATAAAAGGCATGAAACATACATAAAACATCAAAATGAAACTTCCAAGGAATAAAATGTCTGAGATATAAAATACACTGAATATGAGAAGGGATTAATGATAGACTGTATTGTAGAAAAGATCAAAGTCTTTGAAGGAATATAAACAAAAAATTTCCTTAAATATATAAAAGTATAATTTTATAATATACATGAGGTATCTGACATATTCAGGTAGGATATGTTTAATACTAATCATAGAAAGAGGAAGAAGTGAAAACAGAGGTATAGAGGTAGCATTCCTATGTTCCTATACAGCAGTTTCCAAAGTGGTTTCTAGTAAGACCAGATGTATCTGGTAAATCCTCCAAGTGAACATTGAGAAAACTCTAGGGAAAAACAACTAAGGGAATTAGTATACTTTAAAATATTCACTTGACACATGCATAAAGAATACAGGAAGAATTGAGGAACAAAAAAAATGAGACACATGGAAAATAGGAGTAAAATAACTGACAAATTCAACTGAGTAAATATTGACAACTTTTCCTTTTTTTTAACTTTTTGTGTGTGTGGTTAAAATTTTTAAGGTCTGCCCTCTTAGCATATTTTAAGTAAATAATGGAGTATTGTTAACTAGAGTGACAATTCTGTATGTTCATGGATTACATCCCCAGCACTTTTTCATCTTGCATAACTTAAATCTAGTTCTCTTTGACCAATCACTTGTCCCACACCAGATTCCACATAGGGTGAGGTCATGCAGTCTTTCTGGATCTGGCTTATTTCATTTGGGATAACATCTCCTGATTCATCCATGTTACTACCAATGAGATTTCTTTTTTTAAAAGACTGAATGAATATTTTGTTACTATTTGTTCCACAGTAATAGATACCTACAACAGACATTAGCACTCATAATAGGTTCTACCCTAACAAAACTTTAAAAGGGTGGAGTATCTTGGAACTGGTCACTCAGTACACTTAGAAGGACTTTGAGTGGACTCTTTAGGAAAACTACAGTAAAAGAAAGACTGACTTTTTTAATGCAATGGACAGAGGCAGTGTGAAATGAAAAGAAACTTCGAGAGCCCCCAAGTTCTATTAGCAAGAAGCACTGAAGAAACTATATAACTGCAAATATAGGTTGCATTCAATTTTTTTAAGTGCATCATCAAGAGTGCAAAACAGATCTGAATGCAGAGCCAAGAACCAGAAACTACTGTCAGGAAGAAATAACACTTAGACCTAATCAAGAAACCTCCAACATTTACCCAGCTGTATCTGAACAATGCTGAAGATCTGGGGCTCCTTTGTGCATCTCACTTACCCTGAATTAAAAAGTCCAGAATGATTTTCTATGCCCCACTATTGTATAATGTGTATGCTAGGGTGCAGAGAGTACACTTTCATGAACCATATGTTAAGAGCTGCACTCATACTAATTCATTTAAGGAGCAGCATTTTTACCTGGACCTGGTTCAGATAATAAAAGTCTGCACTTTACACTGAGTATGTGATGGAATGAGATTTTTGGAGCCTTTGTATAAGACAGCTTATTGTACCTGTGGCAAGAATACAAAAATTTGTGGTCATAAGGATGATTAGAGGTAGGTGTATTGGCACCTGCCTGTAATCCCAGAGGTTTGGGAGGCTAAGGCAGGCTGATTATGAGTTCAAAGCTGCCTCAGCAACTTGGTGAAGTTCTGAACAATTGAGTGAGAAACTGTCTCAATATAAAAAATTTTTTAAAAGATAGACTGTAGTGCAATGATTATGTGACTCTGGGTTCAATCCCCAGTACCAAGAAGGAAGGGGAAAAAAAAAAAGATGACCATGGTGATTTTCAAAAACTAAACACAGATTCCTTGATACTCAAGAGCATGAGATAATTTTCCTCCTCAGGAATGATGCTGGACTTACTAACCTCACCTTTATCAAGAGAATAAACCAGAAATGACATTATGCATCCACAGAGAATGAACTGTGACTTCATGCTGGCTCTGTTATCTCTTGGATCAGCCCTTCCGGGTAAGCACCTGCATGTAGTGGCTAATCATTTCAGGAGATTCCCACATGGTAGGAGATATGAGCTATGAAGGAGGTCCTTGGGTGCTAATCAAGTCTGCCAGTTCTGGCCAGTATCTTAATTGCAATTTCATGAGATACTCAGAAGTAGACACACCCAGCTAAGCCAATTCTTGAACATCATTCACATAAAAGCAGAAAGATAATGAATCCCTGTAAGTTTAAGTTGCTGTGTTTTGTAGTGATTTGTAACAAACCAACATCTATAATAAATACATGGGAAGCAACAATTTGATCAACAGCAAAATTCTTGTTAGATGTTGGGGTTTTTAGCCCCCCCACCCTGTCTCCTCCTGAGACAGGAGAAGCTGGGAAAGCATGCCTGGACCAAGACAAGCCAAGAGAGGTAAAGGTCGACTGGCGACCCGCACCCAGCCCTCCCTCAGAGGAGGACAATCAGATGTGCCAGGGAGACAAGTGGAAGCAGGATCTCATTTATTGAGGAAGTACACAGAGATTCTATACTGCACAGGAGCCAATCAGGATAAAGGTCAGAGAGGTGGAGCAAGTTCACATGTACACCAATCCCATAGTCTGTAAAGGAAGGCACGAGCTGTCCACAAGGGTGGAAGACTTCTGGACCTATACTGGAGGGGGTCTGCCTTTTCCATCACCACCTACAGCAACACATCCCGGCTGATGGCCAGGAGACATCCCAGCCACATACGCAGCCCCAAGACATGGAAGCAGGCAGAAAGTTATGCCCCACAGTTGGAAACAATGTAGTCCAGAAAAACTTGAGATGATATACCTCAATAACTAACAGAAAAAGGTTGCCAAGTAAAAGCAATCTATCCACAAATACTGTCCTTCAAAATAAAAATGACTTCTTAATTTATTTCAATTGTTTTTAGAAACTCATTTTAATTTTCTTGTTAGCAATTTTGTTTTTCATTATATTCATACAAATTTTACTTAGGATTATATATTCATCATAACATTTCATTCTACTTTCATTTAACAGTTCATTCATTCACATGAATATAGAAATCTTGCAAGTCTTCAACCTTCCCTCTTTATCTAACTTTAATGTTATGAACTTATATTTAATATACCTATGCAGGTTTCAATGTCCACAAAAATATTACAATTTTAGTTTATTACAGTAATATATATATATATATATATATATATATATATATATATATATTCCTTAAGTAAGTGGAAAAGGGTATAAACAATGAGATGATCCTTTGCATTTAGCCAGATATATGCCATATCTGCTCTTTGCTTTTCTGAATATTTGAGTTTGATTTGGCATCATTTGCCTTCAAATCAGAGAATTCATTTACAATTTTCACTTAGTCACTTAGTAACTGATTCTTTTATTTTAGGCTTACCTGGAAATCTGTGTATTTACTTTTCATTCTTAAAGGACACTTTTCATTGACATATGCTTATGGATTGACTTTTTGTTTGTTTAGAGCCTTAAAGATTTGTCCTACTTTCTTCTTGTTTATGCACTTTGCTTCTTCCAAGACAGGCAAAGACATCACAATGAAGAGAACAGTAGCCAAAATGCATCAAGAACCTAGGCTCAGAAATCTGCACAGAATACTAGGAAATCAGCTGCAAAAACACAGAAAGCAATCTATATCTCTTCACACTGGTTTTATCCCTCGTGGGAAATCAAGGTTGGTCTAATGCTTGGGAAATTAACAGAAGGAAGGTCAATAGCCATATGTTCATTACAAAGTATTCAAAAAAATAATTCATCTGAATTCAACTTCATTCCCTGATAAAATCTGTAGCCTATTAGCAATTGAAAGAAACTTTCATTGAAGTTTTTAGAGAAAACTTGAAACTGTTGCTCATTTATTTGAGGAAGTGAGACTTGAAGCAGAAAAGAAGAAGACATTATTCAAAGGCAGAGCAGAAGGAAAGGAACCAGCAGGAACCACATGAGCAAGAACAGCTCAGGAGGGATGGTGAGGTGGCTTAGTCTAAGATGTCCAGATTGATGGATGTGAACCTGCAGACTGCAGAATGGTTTTGGACAGGGAAGACGTGCAGGGAGGGCCTGCTGTGTTACAGGGTGAGAATCTGGCAGAGAAATGACTTCTGTAGGAAGGTTGTGAATTGAAATCTGCAAACATAAAACAGCAAAAATCAACTCTTGGCAACATAACATTGCTATGATTTGAGTATCCCCCAACTTTCAGGTTACTGGAGGCTTGATTCCCAGGGTGGTGGTGTTGAAGGTGTTATGGAACCCTCGAGAGGTGGGGCTTAGTGGAAAAGCTTGTGTCACTGGTGACTGGAGGTAGTTTTGTGATCTTTAGTAGTTTTCATGTGATTCCTTTGTGAGAAGTTATTATAAAAGGAGCAAACCTGGCCCACCATACCTCCTTCTTTCTTTCTGCTTCCTGGCTTGTGAAGTGACCACTCTTTGACATGGGTTCCTATCTCTGCCATCCACTACCTGCCAGCTGCTATGGGGACTTGGCTAGAGCTGAGGCAATATAGGCACTGTGCCCTTTATTCTCCAAAAAATGAGTTAAATAAACCTCCTTTTCCCCTAAGTAGCCTGTGTCAGGTATATCATTACAAAAATGAAAAGCTGACCAGTACTAGCACAGGTGTCACATAGGTATAAGAAAGCATCAAGACTGGAGGTAGGGGTGATGGTGAGTTACTGGTAAGTCTGGTAGTGCTGAAAGCCTTGCACCCTTCCAAATACGTGCAAAGGACCACTATTGAATTATTTGGTTTAACCCATAAACCTCAACTTATTTATCTCTTCTAGGCCCTGCTCTTTACTTCAGATGGAAGCAGGTAAATTTTCTGGACAAAAGCACATTATGAACATCTCTGTGATTTGTCCATTTCCTTCCTACATAATCAATAGGTGAAGTCATTCACTCACCTCCAGCAAATAACAGTATTATAATAACCCCAGAATGTCTGAATTCAAGCCTGTAAGAATGTGGTGTAGGGGTGGGTTATGAGTTACGCAGAAAGAGGAAGAGCTAATATCTGGAGTTTGTGGGAAGGAACAGGATATGGCTATGTGAGTGCTGAAACTCCTCTTCATTTTCAAGCATGATTTGGATGGCAGTGGAATGCTAGAATCAGTTTATTTGTTCCTTTTCAGGCATAGTTGGAAAGCCCCTTTCCAGAATTAAATACAAGGCAAATGTTATGATACTAGTATCTCATTACTGGTAGAAAATTGAATTCTTGGTGGTGAGAAGACTGAAAGAAAAGCCAGATTGATTAAGGGCCATCTCCCACCTGTTGGTTACCAGAAGGAAGTGCAGGGACAATACTGAAAAGTGAAATCAACAGTTGCAAGTCCTGGTTTGATATTTTCCAATTATATCATTAATCTTTATAACAACTCTTCAAATAAAATTCTATAACATTTTTGGAAATGATAATAAGACCATGAAAATCACATCCTGAGGTCAAAAAGAAAAACACATTTTTTTTTCTTTTTGGAGAATATAACTTATTTTTAAATGTATTAGTGCTGTAATCATACAAAGCATTCTTCAAGTTGATGCATTACAAGTATGAATGGGATCTGTACATCTCATTTCCTATCAGTTCAGAGCCAATATAAAGTTATTATAATACTATGCACCAAGTACTACATTGAAATTGTTTAAAAAATAACATGAGAGCCCAAATTGGTGGGACAATAAGTTTCCAAAGGTTGACAAAATTATTTAAATGTTTTACAATCCCATAACAACATTAAAAATTAAAATTTGAGTTCTCTGTGTATGTGAGAGATAGTATCAAACATTAAAAGGGGAAAAAATTCAGGGAGATTAAGGGAACAGAAGGGGCAAAGAAGAGATAAAGAAATTATATCACAGGAGCAACAAAGGATGAATGATACAGCCCAGGAGACGAGTCCTGTGTTCTTTAAGGAATGGGAGGGAATGTACAGAACCACCCACAAAGACAAATGAGTTGTCTATCTGCAGATAAGGTGGAAAAGCAATCAGGATATAATTTTGACAATTCTAGTGTAGCCATAAGGTAGGAGGTGACCCACCCCTATACAAATTTCTAGAATGGAGGGTTTGGATTTTCTAATCACTAATATTCTCTTAATTGTGCCAGAAAATATCTTGAGGAAGTGGGAAAGATTGATCCTTTTAGAAGAAGTGTGCTTTCTCTTTTTTTCAGAAACAGCACCTGTGGGCTCAATCTTCAAACCTAGAATGTGCCTCATAGGTCTCATTTCAGACTAATTCCTATTTGGGAAGGCATTCCAGCTTTTTTCACTGATGCATTTTGAGAAATAAAAGCTTTCTGAAAATCCAAATTTCTTCATCAGCCTTTCTGTTCAACCAATAATGGTGGAGAGTGGAGCAGCATCACTTGTCTCCTGCAGACATATTTGCCATGATAGTCTGATCCCAGCCCAGGACTTGAGGAGAAAGAGTATAAGGAGCAGAACAGATTATGGCAATGAAGTTTTGTGGAAAGAAATAAGATATGCCAGGCAGAGAGCCAAGGAGTCACATTTTTGTGGTTGCAAAGCTGAGTGGAGAATAAGGATTCAAGTAATTGGTGTTAGCTGGGAGATGTTTTTCATGCATCTGTGGAAAGTCCCTTGTCAGCTTTAAAAGAGAAGGAAATGACTCTGATGCTATAATTCTGATGCTGGATTCTCCCTGTTAGTGATGCATTAGTACAAGATAGAAACTGAAAAAATCCATTATCACACCTGCTGATTGTCACAGGACAATTTGAGGAAAAGCCATGTTACCATTCACTGTTATTTTGCTCTGGCAAAGCAGCACCTCCAGAAGCAATTAATTATGATAATAAACTTGCATCTTTATCAACTGCTGGGTCTCTAGTTATTATCATTCAATAAATATTTGTCAAACTAATTAATAAGTGTGTAATACACTAAGAATTAATAGCCTTAATCGATCCAAGAGATTTTTAGGATTCAAACCCAGTTCTGCCTAAGTGCTAAGACCAGGAATTTCAAATATTTGTTTATCTGAAATCATCAGAGTATCTGAATTAAATTTTAGTGGACCTAGGAATTCCAAACACTTCAATGAATTCTATGAATTCCACTCTATGAATTCCAAACACTCTATGAATTCCAAACACTTCAATGAGATATTTTCTCTTCCAATACCCCCCCAAGGGAGAAAATCAAATCAGAGTTACACTGGAGCTCAACTAGTGAAACAGAGTTATAGAATGGGATTCAGAAAACCCTGTGTTCACGGTCAAGAGATCAGACGTTTGGCCTAATCCATACTTTGGTCGAGTATTTACTTTTTTGATCTTATATTTCTTCATCACCAAATTGGAGGGGTTGAAGACTCCAATGTTAGTACTTAGCCACTTCCTGGAACATGACAAATATTAATCAGCATTAATTTTTATTTTACCAAAATGGGCCTTGTTTTGCATATGCCACTGCCCATTTTAGTAAAATAATCAACAGACAAATGGATAAAGAAAAAGAGTTATATATACACATATATACATACATATAATATATATGTGTACATGTGTATATATATGTCCACACATATATAAATACACACACACACACACACACACACACACACACACAGTTTAACTCAGCCATAATGGTGAATGAAATAATTGGATTTGCTGGTAATTGGATGGAAATGGAGAAAAACAGGCTAAGTGAAATATGCCAGACCCAGAAAGTCAAAAATCAAATGTTTTCTCTCATATATGGAAACTAGAGCAAGACAAGTGGAGAAAGCAGGAGAAGTCCCATGAGAATAGAAAAGAGAACAGTGGAGTAAAGGAAGGAGACTGAGAGGCAGGGAAGAGGCAGGAAATGGAACCATGGAGTGAATCTGTCCAAACTTTCCTATGTTCATATACGAATATGCCACAGTGAATTGACCATTGTGTATATCCCCGAGGCACTAATTTTTAAAAAAAACTATAAATAGAAGAAATTTCAGGAGAGGAAAAGGCACAGGGAATGAGGGATGAGGTAAGGGAAAGGAGGAAAACTGAGGACTGAATTGGGGAAGATTATATTTCATGTTTGTATAATTTTGTTAAAATGAATCAATATTCTTTATAATATAATGCACTATTAAAAACACAGAAAGTGAAATAAAATGGTTTAAAAACTACTAATTTCACCAAAACATAAATAAAAACATTTAACTATCCCAGAGAAAAATAATTTCTAAATATGACTAAAAAATATTAACTTAAAAAATAGCCTGCTTATGGGTTCTTTTCCAATTATCTATTAGAAGCAAGGCAAAGCCATTATTTGTTGAAGTTATGTTTGTACAAGTAAGTCACTGGATCAGGAGCTTGCCAATACACTGTTAGTGCTCTTCTACTCTGGGTAGAAAGTACAAGTTCTAAAAATTAGACTATAAATCCTGTAGTTAGTTTTCATCACTGTGTATTCACTAACTTTTCCCTCCATGCCCTGGTTAATGACTACTGTGACATTATGAGTCAGCCCCCTGATAGCACCATGCAAACACTTCACTGAAAGCCTGACATGGTGCCTGTGCCCCTAATAGAGGTGGACAACTTTGTAATAATCTAGACTTGTCAATTCCCAGGTAAGGGCAGAAAAGTAGAAATCCTTGTTTTGCGTATGAATCAGAAGTTGGGAGAGAGGGTCATTCCTTATGCAGACAGGAACAATTCTACATAGGATTTATTGAAGTTTTCTATAGATATCCCTAGAATATACGAATACCTGTTAAGGGAGGGAAAAAGAGACTAAGTGATCTTTCATTTCAACACTGGAAGGAAAACATTAGTAGCTAAGTGATAAAGTTCTATTTTACAACTTAAGTCTTGACCCAGGATAAAATCTTCATATACATTCCATATAATCAGGAACTAGTGATGCCTTCCTGGATGACTTATTGTGTACAATAGTTGTCAATAACCCGCTGCCTCTCACTGAGAATACTGGATATTGGAGTTTTGTGTCTCATGAAATCCAAGGCCAGAAAAAGTACAGTGAGCCATATTTTTTAATGAAAAAAAAATCACACTACTTTTGTTTCAGGTCAATTAAAAAGATTGGAAGTCTTCATTATGAGACAATCACTGAGGCCACTTTAATGTATATTTCACTCTTTTTTTCTAAAGCACACATTTCTGGCTTTTATAAAAAGTGAACTTATTACAAGACTTTAAAAATTTTGCACAGGTTACTTGACACTGTATTTTAAATAATCCAAATTGTATTTATTGTGTCCCATGTCTTCATTGTGTTTTTATCAATATTCATTTTTAATAAATAATTAACCCTCAATCTCTGTGGGATACAACCAACAATTGATCAGAAATATTCAGAAAAATTGCACCTATCCTGATCATATATACTTTTCTCCCCCACTATTTTCCCTAAATAGTATGGTATACCATAGCATTTATACTATATTAGATGTTATATGAAACCTAAAGATGATTTAAAGCATATAAGAGGGTATGTGTAGCTTATATGCAAATACTGCGCCATTTTCTATAAGAGACATGGGCAATGGACTTTGGAATACACAGAGGGTCCTGGAACCAATTCTCCAGGGACAACTGTATTCATAAAGCATGTGACATTATTTTTATGTTATAATTTATTGCTATATTGGGGATCCTTTACATCATTTGAATTTGTTATTTTGAATGCTTGAAGTTGTACTTGCAATTGTAGCAAATGATACAATGAGATCTTATGTGCTCTGTACCCAACATCCCCAAATGGCAACATATGAATACACTACACTGTAAAATCACAACCTGGATATTACAGAACCTTATTGTATCCACAAGGATTATGTTGTCCCTTTACAGCCATAGTTACTTCTCTCCCATTCCCCACACTCACTCCCACACTTGCCTAAACCTGTGGAAACCACTGTTCTTTATTTCTGTAGTGTTTACATTCGTAAATATCATGTAAGGAAGTAGACTTTTGGCATGAAAGAGTGAGGAGCACCACTGGCCACTTCTGGACATTTCCTGAAGGCAAACAGCAAATGGTGAAGCCTCTATTCAGGAATATCTATGAAAACTTAAGAAAATCAGGCTCCCTGTTGTTGAAGCCAAGTCTACTCACTCCCTCTCAGCTCAGCAAGACAGACTCTGCTCTAGTCTGCTGCAGCCCTGAGCACAGGGCTCCCTGTGCCCCCAGCTTCAAGCCATGGCACCTTATTCTTGGAAGAGCAGACCTTCAAAGTTTCTCATTTTGCCCCAGCTACCTGCCAGCCCTTTGCTGAGGAAAGTTTTAGACACGTGCACTGGAGAAGTCAGAGTTCCCCCCTTCTGCCTGACCCCCACTTGTGGAATGAAGGGTCTACCTTGGGTGTGGCAGGCTAAGGTTTCTGAGGGCCTGCAACCATTTTCTCAGCTTATGAGGTGGTGACTCCACCCCAGGATAGGCAGACTGAGTGAACTACAGACTGGTGGCCACCCTCTCACCCAAATGCTCAACTACTAGAGTCAGGCTGTCACTCAGAGAAGCTTACCATTGTCCCAATGCCCAGTGCCAGAACCCTGACTTAGAGATTTTGCTTGGTCAGGAACCGCAGGCTCTGAAATACGTAACCTCTGATATATTCCCAAAGGAAGTGACTTCATTTGTAATAGAGCTTGGAGAAATCTGAGCCTAAAGGCACTCTCAAGAGCAAGAGAAGTTGAGGTGAAAGCCAGCTGGGGGAGATTCGGGTATCTTATGAGGATACAGCCTAGAATGTAGGTTGGCTAGTTATAGGATATTACTGGGGAATCAGATAGGTGAGAGGATCCCTCTTAGCCTCAAGACAATTAGCAAACACCTCAGAAAAAATTAGTTCATAGGAGTCATGATTTTCTTGGATTAGTTTATGGAAGAATTTCTGGCCCAGTGATATATAATAAATATATAAAATTATATATAATTTAATATATTTTATAATTATATAATTATAATTATATTTATAATTATAAAATTATAATTTTATTATATATCACATATATAGATATATGTGATATATAAATATCACATTTTCTTTATCCATTTATCCATTGATGGACACCTAGGCTGGTTTCATTGTTTAGCTATTGTGAATGGTACTTCGATAAACATAGATAGGCATATATCACTCTATAAGATACATTTAATGATGCCTTCCCATTTGTTAACTCTTTGCATTATTTCCTGAGCCATAGGGATCCTATTGAGAAAATCATTGCCTGTGCCTCTATGCTGGAGTAGTGACCCTACATTTTCTTCTAGAAGTTGCATATTTTCTGGTCTAACTCCTAGGTCTTTGATCCATTTTACTTTATTTTTGAGCAGGATAGTATTTTTCTTCTATTTATGGATAACCACTTTTTCCAGAACCATTTGTTAAAGAGGCTGTCTTTTCTCCAAAGTATATAAAATTTTTAGAAAAAAAAATACCTGTTTAATTTTTTAAATGACATTTTATTTAATTCTAATTGGTTTTATATGACTGTAGAATACACTTTGATACATTACACATCGATGGAGTATAATTTCTCATTCATCTTGCTGTACATGATGTAGAATCCCACTGGTCATATAGTTGTATTTGTACATAGGGTAATCATGTCTGATTTGTTCTACTATCTTTCCTACCCCTATATGCCCTCCCCTCCTTCCACTTCCCTCTACCTAATTTAAAGTATCTCTATCTCTCATAGCCCCCCACCCCTTTTTGTGAATTAGCATCCACTTATCAGAGAAAACATTCAGACTTTGCCTTTTGGGGATTGACTTATTTCAGTTAGCATTGACTTATTTCACTTACCAGCAAATGCCATAATTTTTAATCAATAAGACTGAAAATAATGCAATATTCCTCATTAGGAAATGCATACACAAACCATCCTACACTTATATAATGGAATATTGTTCAAAATAAAAGGAAAAAAGCTACAGATTAATTGTTAAAACTTTGATAATCTTCATGCTAGGTGAAAGAAGCCAGACTCTGAATCTAGACTCTAAATCCCACATACAACATTTTTCTGCTAATATGATATTTTTAAAAAGCTAACTATTAGGCTAGGGAGAAAGGATGAGCACGAAGGGGAATGTTTTGGAGTGATTAAACTATTCTATATCTTGATGATGGTGGTGGTTATATGCCTATATATGTTCATAAAAACTCCCAATATTATGAAATGAAAAGGCTAAAGGTTACCATATGTATATTAAACATTATTTTTTAAAATCCAAAAGTATAAACAATCAAACCACCAAAAACACAATGAGAAGTAATTGTAATGAAAAATAATGGAGAACTCTAAAGTAAAAATCAATAAAATATAGGTAAAATAAATTTAAAAAGAAGATCTAAATAATTGATTTATCTAGTGAATTTTGAAGGTTCACTATTGTTTAAAAGGCCAGATTTCTAAAATTTATTAAGATTTTTCCTCCTCCTCCTCTATTACTCTCTCTCCCCTTCCTCTTCTGTTCTCTCCTCCCACACGTATTTTCTCTGTAGAAATTGTTGACCTAATGATAAAATATATATAGCTATGAAAAGGACAGAAAATAGCATAAGTGATTTTAAAAAGAAGTCTGTGAAGGAGTTAAACTCTCTGATATTTTTTGTGGGGAGGGATACCAGGAAATGAACTCAGGGGCACTTGACCAATGAGCCACATCTCCAGCCCTATTTTGTATTTTATTTAGAGACATGGTCTCTTAAGTTGCTTAGCACCTTGCTTTTGCTGAGACTGGCTTTAAATTCACGCTTCTCTTACCTCAGGCTCCAGAGCCCCTGGGAGTACAGGTGTGCACCACCATGCCATGCTAAACTATCTGATTCTAAGACTTACTATATAGCTATGTTACAAAGAGAGACAATGAGAGACAATACCAAAGTATGGCCATCAAGATGGAACAGAACAGAGAGACTAGAAATAGAGTCAGGTTCTCCCAATTGATTTCCAATATAGCAGTCATGGCAACTTAATACGAAAAAGGATAATCTTTTTAATATGTAGTGCTGCATAAATTATTATCTCTACAAAAAAGAAACTTTGATTCCTAATATATATACACAAAAATTGACTTAAAGTGAGCCTGAAATTAATAGGTGAAACCATGAAGAATGCAGAAGAAAATAGAGTATCAATGAACTTTGTGAAAGTCAATAACTTTATGCATAAAGTCCCTAACCATAAAAGATGGAGTTTTAAAAGATTGATCATTTGGACGTTGTAAAAGTAAAAAATATCTTTTGAAAAGACATCATTATAAAAAAAATTCTAAATACAAGTTGTACACTAGGGAAAATATTCACAAATCATATGTCTAACAAATAATGACCCAGAGTTTATTAAGGATTGAAACACTTTACTATTAAGTAGACAGAAAGGGCAAAAGAATATAAAAGACTTTATTCAAATTGCCAATATATACATGAAAAATGCTCAACATCTTTAGTCATTAGGGAAAAAATTAAAACAAATCAGCATCAATTGCTTAGTATGAGTAAAATTAAAAAGCCTAACCACAGTAATTTGGCAAGTATGTTAATAGCAAACACCTGAGATAAATCAACTTAAAATTGGAGAGGCTAATTTTGGCTGTTAGTTTGAAGGTCTGTCCATGTCACTTGGCCCTGTTGCTTTGGGCCTGTGGTGGCCCAGTACATCATGGCAGGAGATCATGAAAGAGAAAGCTTGTCCATCTCATGGTGGCTAGGAAGCAAAGGTTGAGGAGGAGAGGAACTGAGGTCTGTAGCCATAGTCTTAGATGTACTCTGGGATAGGAGACATATGTACTATTTATGCTTGTGGGAGCAAATGACCTTCAAGGGCACACCTCCAATGACCTTACTTCCTCCCACTAGGCCTTACCTCCTAAGCGTTTCATTGCCTCTCAATAGCACCAGGGGCTGGGGATGAAGCCTTCAACACAGGTGACTTTCGGAAACATTCAAGATCCAAACTACAGCAGAAAGGATGTGGAGCAATTGGAATCCTTATATATTATTGGTGGGGGATAAAATGATTTCATCATGTTACAGAACTTTTTGGCAGTTACAGATAAACACAGCTTTGCCCCATGATTCAACTTTTTATTCTAAAGATCCTAAAAGTAATGAAAATATATCTTCCAAGCAGACTAATACAAAATAATTCATAGACTCATAAAAGAAAATAAAACTTAACACAACTCAAGTGCTCATTAACAGAAGAAAGGATAAGCAAATTTTGGTATATTCATACAATGGAATTCTACTCAGAAATAGGAAGAAACAAATCACTTATGGAAGATAAAAATAGATGCAGAGCGTGAAGGTGGGAGCAAGGCTCAGGCCAGGGAATCAAGGTGTGAGGATCTGGCAAATGAAAGAAGATTCGAGGCATAGTGGGAATAATTGTCATCCTTTATTTAGAGGTGGCTATAGCCATTAGCCAACACCCCCACCCCGATCCATTTTCATAGGCTCTTTTTATATACAGTTCAAACAAAGAAGGCACACTGCCAACAGGTTACCTAGGTGGGGTACATGGTTACAAGCAAATGTTTATGACCTTGAATATATATTTTGGATCAGAGTGTTTGCGGCCTTGATTAACCATAATATAACTGGTTTCCAGCCCTGGCTACACATTTAAAAACTAATATTAAATATAAGAGTCTGCTGGAAGTCTCTGCAAGGGAGCCTAACTACAGCCATTTGGGGTATCCATTCATGTGTCTAAAATGGGCTCCTAAAGTTGGGGATGCAAGCTCTAAATCTGAAAGAAAGTCAGAAGTTGATAACATCATCAATATAATGAAATATATGCATAATGAGTGGCTGAGTCCACTGGGGCAAGTCACTGGCCACCAAATCATAGCATATGGTTGGGCTATGCAGATAACATTGTCACAACACTTGATATGTCCACTTCTGGCCTTATCGTGAAGACAACTGCTCTCAGCTCCCTGGAATGGAGTAATAGAAAATAAAGCTTTAGCTACGCCAAGCACATAATGGTAAGTACCCAATTGCAATGTCCTCTGGTCCATAAGATTATGCACTGAAGAACTACTGCATGCAGAGAAGGTACCACCAACTCAGTTCTTGATAATCTAGTCATTTTCCAAGTGCCCCGAGTCTTCTTCACCAGCCACACTGGAGAGTTAAAAGGGTATGTGGGGAAGATGGAGGGAAGATGGCGCCGAAGGGAGTGCAGCACCCCCGTGTACCACGTCACTAAGCAGGAAAATCACAAGGTAGAATGGCTAAAAGCTAGCTTGTTAGGAACTTCCAGCAAAATTGGGGTGCTCTGAAACCTAGAGGAAGGATTTCCATCGCATAAGGATCAGCTACTGGGGCGCAAATGCGAGAGATTTGTCCATACGGAGGGTCACGCTGCTCTATTCAGCAAACCGCCCTGCGGCCAGAGTCTGCGGTACTCACTGGGAAACTACGACGACGAGATAACAATGCAAAGATACAGAACTACGGATCCTGCATGCTCCCGCCAGCTGTGCAAATACTGTACCCAGAGCTGAATTCTGGGCTTGAGATGGGGAAGGAAGCCATCCAATTCGATTCTCCACATCGGTCAGACCACAGAGGAAGCCAGTGGCCACCATCTTGGAGAGCTGACGTCTTCATCTCTGTTTTTGACTGATCGCAGCTCTTTCAGCTATAGAACAGCGGGGAAAACTTAAGGGCCCCTCCCAGCTCTCCTGTGAGCGCGATAGCCAGACCGAGGGAATCAGGAGTGGCGCGGGAGCGGCGGCGCGGGAGCGGCGGCTCGGGACTCCCAGCTACCGCTCCCACCAGTGCTGACAACTGAGGTCTCTTGCACCAGAAACCGGGGGCGTGGCTATCAGAAGGTAAGCAAATTCCCTGGGGGTTCTAAGCCCCAAGCTCTACAAACTTAGGGTCTGAGGGAGGCAAGCACGGAGAGTGTGCCCAGGCGCTAATGAAAACAAGGCTCCCAGGAGCAGCAGACCTGGTGTGTAGCCAGGATTGTGGTGAGCATCACAGGTGAGCGGGGCCTGGCTCGAGGAAACGCAAGAGAAGGCCCTAGACACTCAGGATTGGAGACCCGCCCAGTCTGGGAGGAAGAGCTGCTGCACAGTGACTGGTTCCCACCTATTGAGAGGAGAAGCTTGACCCAGTGGGCACAGCTCCACCTACTGGAAGAGAAGTAAATCGAACTCTATGACTGCATTTATTATCATTATTATTATTATTATTGTTGTTGTTATTTTTTTTTAATTCGGGTTTTTTTTTCTCTCTTTTCTTTCATTTGCATTTTCTTTTTTGTAGTTGTTGTTCTTTAATTTTTTTATGTTTTTAATTTTTTTTAACCTTTTAAAATTTTTATTGTTATGATTATTTTTTTTAATTTTAACTTTCATTTTTTTATTATCATTATTATCTTTTAAAAAAATTTCTTTCTTCCCCTATTTTCTATTTTTTTGTCTTTTCATCTCTTTACAATTTTCTTATTCCCCCTTTCTTGAGTTCTACTTGCCTACCCTCATTCTCTTTAGTGACTTCTTCCCTTCCCTTCTAATATCTTTCCTCCCAAGCATCAAATAAATCTATAAGAGTCAACAGTAACTCAGCAATGAAACAGAACAAGAAGTAAGATGAGCAATATAAAAAAGCAAGGAAGAAAGGGAGTACAAACAATGAAGGACAGCCTAAATAGCCAGGAGGACCTAGAGTCACCAGAAAAATGGTCATATAAAGAACTCAAGGAACACCTTAGACAGATGGAATGGAACCTTAAAGAGGATACGAGACAGCAAATTCAAACAGTGAAAGAACACATTGAAAATGAGCTACATAAACAGATAAAAGAAGAAGTAAAGCATCTTTACCAGGAGATAGAGATTATTAAAAAAAAATCAAACAATAATTCTAGAAATGAAGGAAACTATAAACCAAATTAAAAACTCAAATGAGAGTATCACTAACAGAGTGGAGCAAGTAGAAGCCAGAACGTCAGATAATGAAGACAAAATATATCATCTTGAAAAGAGTATAGCCAACTCAGAAAGGCTGGTAGAAAATCACGAGAAAAACATCCAAGAGATATGGGATAACATTAAAAAACCAAACATACGAGTCATTGGGATAGAGGAAGGTACAGAGAATCGAACCAAGGGAATGAATAACCTTCTGAATGAAATAATAACAGAAAACTTTCCAGAAATAAAAAAGGAAACGGATATACAAATTGTAGATGCATACAGAACTCCGAGCACACAAAATCACAGTAGACCAATGCCAAGACACATTGTTATGAAGATAGCCAATATACAGAACAAGGAGAAAATATTAAAAGCTACAAGAGAAAGGAGGCAGATTACATTCAGGGGTAAACCAATAAGGTTAACAACGGATTTTTCATCACAGACGCTGAAAGCGAGAAGATCCTGGAATAACATATTTCAAACACTGAAAGACAATGGATGCCAACCAAGAATTCTGTATCCAGCAAAATTAAGCTTCAGGTATGATAACGAAATAAAAATCTTCCATGATAAACAAAAGCTAAAAGAATTTGCAGCCAGAAAACCAGCATTGCAAAGCATATTGAGCAAAACACTACACGAGGAAGAAATGAAAAACAACAACCAAAACCATCAGTGGGAAGTGCCTCGGTAATGACAGAGGGCAGGGGAGAAAGCTAATCATGGAGAAACAAACTAAATTAAAAAAAGAGAGAGATAAATAATCAAACATGGCTGGCAGTACAAACCATATATCAATAGTAACTCTAAACGTTAATGGCTTAAACTCACCAATAAAGCGACATAGGCTGGTAACATGGATTAAAAAAACAAATCCAACAATATGTTGCCTCCATGAGACACATCTGATTGGAAAAGACATACACAGGCTGAAGATGAAAGGGTGGGAAAAAATATATCACGCACACGGTCCTCGGAAGCAAGCAGGGGTGGCCATCCTCATATCGAATAAAATCAACTTCAAGACTAAGTTAATCCAAAGGGATAAGGAAGGACATTATATACTGTTAAAAGGAACCATTCACCAACAAGACATAACAATTATCAATATTTATGCACCAAATAATGGTGCTGCAACGTTCATAAAACAAATTCTCCTCAAGTTCAAGAATCAAATAGACCACAACACAATAATTATGGGTGACTTCAACACACCTCTCTCACCATTGGACTAATCCTCCAAACAAAAGTTGAATAAAGAGACTATAGAACTCAATATCACAATCAATGACCTAGACTTAACTGACATATATAGAATATATCAACCATCATCAAGTGGATATACTTTTTTCTCAGCAGCACATGGATCCTTCTCAAAAATAGACCATATATTATGCCATAGGGCAACCCTCAGTAAATATAAAGGGGTGGAGATAATACCATGCATTATATCTGCACCATAATGGAATGAAACTGGAAATCAATAATAAAAGAAGGAAGGAAAAATCCTACATCACATGGAAAATGAACAATATGTTACTGAATGATCAATGGGTTACAGAAGACATAAAGGAGGAAATCAAAAAATTCTTAGAGATAAATGAAAATACAGATACAACATATAGGAATCTATGGGACACAATGAAAGCAGTTTTAAGAGGGAAATTCATCGCCTGGAGGTCATTCCTCAAAAAAAGGAAAAACCAACAAATAAATGAGCTCACACTTCATCTCAAAGCCCTAGAAAAGGAAGAGCAAAACAACAGCAAATGTAGCAGAAGGCAAGAAATAATTAAAATCAGAGCGGAAATCAACGAAATTGAAGAGAAGAAGAGAGAGACTCAAATTACTAACATACGGGATGAAAAAGGCAAGATCACAACAGATGCTACAGAAATACAGAAGACAATTAGAAATTATTTTGAAAATCTATATTCAAATAAAATAGAAGAGAATGAAGACATCGATAAATTTCTTAAATCCTATGATTTGCCCAGACTGAGTCAGGAGGATACACACAGTTTGAACAGACTAATATCAATGGATGAGATTGAAGAAGCAATCAAAAGACTACCAACCAAAAAAAGTCCAGGATTGGATGGGTATACAGCGGAGTTTTACAAAACCTTTAAAGAAGAATTAATACTAATACTTTTCAAGTTATTTCAGGAAATAGAAAAAGAGGGAGCTTTGCCAAATTCATTCTATGAGGCCAACATCACCCTGATTCCGAAACCAGACAAAGACACTTCAAAAAAAGAAAACTACAGACCAATATCTCTGATGAACCTAGATGCAAAAATCCTCAATAAAATTCTGGCGAATCGGATACAAAGGCACATCAAAAAAATTGTTCACCATGATCAAGTAGGATTCATCCCTGGGATGCAAGGCTGGTTCAATATACGGAAATCAATAAATGTTATTCACCACATAAATAGACTTAAAGATAAGAACCATATAATCGTCTCGATAGACGCAGAAAAAGCATTCGACAAAGTACAGCATCCCTTTATGTTCAAAACATTAGAAAAACTAGGGATAACAGGAACTTTCCTCGACATTGTAAAAGCTATCTATGCTAAGCCTCAGGCTAGCATCATTCTGAATGGAGAAAAATTGAAGGCATTCCCTCTAAAATCAGGAACAAGACAGGGATGCCCTCTATCACCACTTCTATTCAATATAGTTCTCGAAACACTGGCCAGAGCAATTAGACAGACGAAAGAAATTAAAGGCATAAAAATAGGAAAAGAAGAACTTAAATTATCACTGTTTGCGGATGACATGATTCTATACCTAGAAGACCCAAAAGGGTCTACAAAAAAACTACTAGAACTAATAAATGAATTCAGCAAAGTGGCAGGATATAAAATCAACACGCATAAATCAAAGGCATTTCTGTATATCAGCGACAAAACTTCTGAATCGGAAATGAGGAAAAACACCCCATTCACAATATCCCCCCAAAAAATAAAATACTTGGGAATTAACCTAACAAAAGAGGTGAAAGACTTATACAATGAAAACTACAGAACCCTAAAGAGAGAAATAGAAGAAGATCTTAGAAGATGGAAAAATATACCCTGTTCATGGATAGGCAGAACTAACATCATCAAAATGGCGATATTACCAAAAGTTCTCTATAGGTTTAATGCAATGCCAATCAAAATCCCAATGGCATTTCTTGTAGAAATAGAGAAAGCAATCATGAAATTCATATGGAAAAATAAAAGACCCAGAATAGCAAAAGCAATTCTAAGCAGGAAGTGTGAATCAGGCGGTATAGCAATACCAGATTTCAAACTATATTACAGAGCAATTGTAACAAAAACAGCATGGTACTGGTACCAAAACAGGCAGGTGGACCAATGGTACAGAATAGAGGACACAGGGACTAATCCACAAAGCTACAATTATCTTATATTTGATAAAGGAGCTAAAAGCATGCAATGGAGGAAGAATAGCATCTTCAACAAATGGTGCTGGGAAAACTGGAAATCCATATGCAACAAAATGAAACTGAATCCCTTCCTCTCACCATGCACAAAAGTTAACTCAAAGTGGATCAAGGAATTAGATATCAAATCAGAGACTCTGAGTCTGATAGAAGAAAAAGTTGGCTCCGATCTACATATTGTGGGGTCGGGCTCCAAATTCCTTAATAGGACACCCATAGCACAAGAGTTAATAACAAGAATCAACAAATGGGACTTACTTAAACTGAAAAGTTTTTTATCAGCAAGAGAAACAATAAGAGAGGTAAATAGGGAGCCTACATCATGGGAACAAATTTTTACTCCTCACACTTCAGATAGAGCTCTAATATCCAGAGTATACAAAGAACTCAAAAAATTAGACAATAATATAACAAATAACCCAATCAATAAATGGGCCAAAGACCTGAACAGACACTTCTCAGAGGAGGACATACAATCAATCAACAAGTACATGAAAAAATGCTCACCATCTTTAGCAGTCAGAGAAATGCAAATCAAAACCACCCTAAGATACCATCTCACTCCAGTAAGATTGGCAGCCATTAGGAAGTCAAACAACAACAAGTGCTGGCGAGTATGTGGGGAAAAGGGTACTCTGGTACATTGCTGGTGGGACTGCAAACTGGTGCTGCCAATTTGGAAAGCAGTATGGAGATTCCTGGGAAAGCTGGGAATGGAACCACCATTTGACCCAGCTATTGCCCTTCTTGGTCTATTCCCTGAAGACCTTAAAGGAGCATACTACAGAGATACTGCCACATCGATGTTCATAGCAGCACAATTCACAATTGCTAGACTGTGGAACCAACCCAGATGCCCTTCAATAGATTAATGGATTAAAAAAATGTGGCATTTATACACTATGGAGTATTACGCAGCGCTAAAAAATGACAAAATCATAGAATTTGCAGGGAAATGGATGCCATTAGAGCAGATTATGCTTAGTGAAGTTAGCCAATCCCTAAAAAACAAATACCAAATGTCGTCTTTGATATAATGAGAGCAATTAAGAACAGAGCAGGGAGGAAGAACAGGAAGAAAAGATTAACATTAATCAGAGACATGAGGTGGGAGGGAAAGGGAGAGAAAAGGGAAATTGCATGGAAATGGAGGGAGACCCTCAATGTTATACAAAATTACATATAAGAAGTTGTGAGGGGAAGGGGAAAATAAACAAGGAGGGAAATGAATTACAGTAGATGGGGTAGAGAGAGAAGATGGGAGGGGAGGGGAGGGGAGGGAGGATAGTAGAGGATAGGAAAGGTAGCAGAATACAACAGTTACTAATAGGACATTAGGTAAAAATGTGGATGTGTAACCGATGTGATTCTGCAATCTGTATTTGGGGTAAAAATGGGAGTTCATAATCCACTTGAATCTATTATATGTAATATGAGATGTCAAGAGCTTTGTAATATTTTGAACAACCAATAAAAAAATAAAAATAAAAAAAATAAAAAAGGGTATGTGGGGCTCTCATTATGCCCACCTTCTCCAGTTCCAAGAGAGTAACTCCAATTTTTGCATGTCTCCCTGGGAGGCAGTACTGCCTCACTGTCATAGTCCTCAGGTTTGGGTTAAGACTTGGGCAGGTGTTTTGCATATCCTCTCATAATCACCTGCACAACTCACAAACAGAGGTGAAACCTCCCTGCTGTGGTCTGTAGCCACAGTTTTAGATGTACTCTGGGATTGGAGACATATGTACTATTTATGCTTGTGGGGGCAAATGACTATCCCGAGCTGTAAGGACACTGTCTTTCCCTTAATTGTCACCCATAACCATCACTATGAATATATTGACCTGGGAACTAATCCATGTTCACCAAGGATTAGTATCCACCAAGGCCAATACCCTCTGCCCATTGTTCAGGAACCGGTGGATAGCAAGTTCCACATGTCACTTCAGTCCCAGCCAGTTCCTGCAGAGTGGGCACCTTGGCCAAATTCCTAGTTGTACTGGAACAAAATCCCTTCATTCCCCTAGAAGAAGCCAAATAGTCTTTCAATTGCACAGGTCAGGCTTCTCAGGGTGCTTGTTTACCTCTGCCTGTTCTCAGGTATTGCTGTGTGGGTGTGGCTGCTTCCACAGCTCAAGAAGGACTGCATTAGGTGACTGTCTATCTTCCTGTGATCTACTCCTGCTGCCAGGGGTGGTGCTCATACTTGTGCACATCTGTGATTCTAAAAGCCCTTCTTTCCTTTGTTTATCTTGTTTCCAGGTCTATTTCCCTCTGTGAATATTTTTTAACTGCCATCTACTCTCAGCTTCCCCCAGGCTAGCCATTATAATAATAACTTCATTAATGGGACACCCAACAAATGGAGCTAAGATAGCTATTAAGGACACAGAAGTGGAAGGTGGAACATTCTGCAAAACCAAGTCTCTCATGTCACTAGTAAAACTTTCATCATATGGTCCTCATGTGTTCAGATTAAATGTGGCCTGACGCATGCCAAGCTCTCACAGAATCTGCACCATTATTTTACTGAATGTGAATTTTTATAAATATAATTAAAATGTTCAAACTATGAAATATGAGAAATATTTATCTGAACATAACCTGTTGGGGGTTTAACATGACTTCTTTTATTTAACTCTGAATATTAAAAACAGATGATGTTTATAAATCAAATTTGGTTATATAATGGGAAATGACCAAATTTGTAAGACCCTTCAGCCAAAGTCTGAAGGCTAAAGCTTCTGTGTTTTAGTATATTAATGGGTCCCTGGTATAGAACAAATCTGCTGTTGTTTTGAAGTTATTGTGACAGATACAAGTAAAGCATTCCAAGCAGCAGTGATTATTAGAGTTTATATAATTAATTAAACATTTTTTTACATAATCTATAGCTTGTTCATCATTCCTATTGATTTTTAGAAACATAATGTTAATTTTAGAACTTCATATGTATTTAACTTATACTTCTATTCAGGATTCTAGATTAATCTTTCAGTTCTTCATATTATATGGAATATATTAATAAAAATTTTTATATTCTTTGTTTCCTATGTACTAGACTTTATTAGTATTGCGAGAAGAAACACCTTTTCTCTGCACAGTAGCTCCATTCCTGTGAGTTTTCTTGACAGCTTAGTCCTCCAGAGGCAAGAGATGGCCCTACACTGATCCTCATTGGCTGGAAAGAACATGTTCAATGACAAATTGTTGCTTCACTTAAACACAACTTCTGTGAAGGCTTCAGGTTGATAAATTCTAGTTCAGCTGTGCTCTCTTGGAGGAGATGAGGTAGTGGTAGGTTGTGGTTCAGCAGAGAAAGACTGGGCTGTAAGCCACTCTGAAAGGTGGTTTCTTTTGTGGTGTTTTTTTTTTCTCCTTCCACCCTGAAACTATCTTTAGGATTTGGTTCTCTATACACCAAACTACTATTATTAATATTGCCATTAGAGACATCAGAATAAATTATCTCCATATAGGGAACATGGGAGGAATAGATGAATTTAACATAGGGCAGAGGGATTGGAGGGGAAGGGGGTGGGCATGGGGTTATTAATGATGGTGGATGTGATGATCAGTATTATCCAAATTACAAGTATGAAGACACAATTTGGTGTGAATATACTATATATAAACCAGAAATATGAAAAATTGTGTTCTATATGTGTAATGAGAATTGTAATGCATTCTGCTATCATATATAAATAAAAATTAATTAATTAATAAAAATATCTCCATATAAAAACAGCAAAGTAATATGAAAAGAAACAATGCTTGTGAAAATTAAGCAATGTAGCAGGAAGAAAGCTAATTATTTTTAAAAGTTTCTCTATACTGTGAAGGTCTCAAATAACTGTATACAGATAGTCAGTTTTCAGAGGTGACAACTAGAAACACAATATCAACTTTTAAAAAATTTAAAAATTTTAAAAATCCATGTAGATGTTGAATGACACTGCATTAAATGTGTATATTACATTCCTCTCTGGGAACATACAAATCATCTTCTTTTGTGCTCTCAAAAAGAGCTTTGTAGTATTCTCTTCCAATTCTTTACATTCCTTATTAAGTATATGAATTAGGAATTTATTGTCTTTGCTAATGAATACTTTTTTCTTTCCTTATAACTAGGTGTCCTTCCCATAATTCTTCATGGCTTAGTCTGACCAAGACAAACCATGCTACCTGCTCTATGGTTCTAACTGCCTGGAGAGGGAATATCAGGTGTCTCATTTTGGCATCACTTAGACCTACCTTCTGCACAGGTTGCTTGTCACCTAAGACTGACTAGAGAAGAGTGGGTGACAGAGTTTGGAAATTAGAGTCAGGAATTGTAGATAGCAAGAGGGCATTGGTGTGCCTTCCAGGGGAATCTGCTGCTTTGTTGGGAACAGTTTCCATATGCATAGAGGAGTGAGGGCTCAGCAGGGGAAGGGGTGGGACTTTGTGCTCTAGGTCATCATCCAGGGCTAGGACTTGAACAAGGATGGCTTAGACCCACAGGTTTGAAGGGGAAGGAAAATTATCAACACAAACATCTTAAAGTGTCTTCACTTCTGGAAACACAGAGGACACTTCATTTCTTTATGGATCTGCTTACTAAACTGTCAGTAAGCCCACGAATCAACTGTACTGGTATGAATCTGATCTTTGCAGTTTCAGAGTCAACCAACAAATTCTAGGATGGGACAAGGTTGGAAAGAAACCAGGATGGGGGTGAGGGAATGGACCTAGATGTGTCTGGGAGCTGATTAGTCTTCTGCAAGTGTCTGGGGCTGTTTTTAGAATCTAAAACACAAAATTGATATTATTTTCATATCCCTCCTCTCCACCCCATTCCCACCAAAAATAAAGAAATGCAGGCTTCTTTTGACTTGTGACCCTGAGAATTTCTTTTCAGAAGTGTGGGATCCTTATCAGTCAGGCTGGTGAGAAAATTGATATTGGGATGATGATCGTGATTAATAATATTGCCCTGATGATGATGAGAATTAATAATTATTATAATAATGCCTAATTTTTATTGAACACTTATTAATATGTTTCAGACACTCTCCTAAGTGTTTTTACTCTAACTGGCTTACTTTTTCTGAGATGCAGTAAAGTAGGTCTATTATTATTAATTCACCTTTTCATTTTACCAATTAGGACATTGTAGTATGAAGAGGTTGAATAGTTCCCTAAGGCTACATTATTAGTATGAGGTGGAACCTGAATTGAAATTCAGGCACTCAAACCTCAGAATGATGGGACAGAGGAATAACTGTTCTACTTTGAGGCCTGGAAAGGGATTTATACCACATATCCTCTGGTAGGCACTGGACCATTGTTAAACCACTCACTGAATTCTTCTAAAAAAGTAATTGCATAGGGCCCTGGCCATGCACACCTTCAACTGATGTCACCTCCCCCTTTCTGTCATGAATGGAAAAGGGCTCTTTCTTCTCTTTTTGTTTCTTATGCCTGATAGTATTGATTGATGCACAGATGGGTGTTCTTTGTCAGATTCAGTATAATTCAGGTGCTGGTTATTTGAAGAGATGATGCACTTTACAGCCCTCACAATCATCTGAGGCATCTGAAATTTTATTCAGTTAGATTTACTTCAAAATCTTACAGGTTCAAACACTTCGAAGATGACAAAAGATTTTCGCTTCATCAAAAGCCTTGGTACTCTTCTCTCTCTGTTCCCCTGGGTAGCTTAGGAGTCATGGGTTCAAAATAAAAGGCTCATTGGGGTTAGGGAATAGTATTTCATCTTCTGTTTATCTGTGAGGAATTATGATGTCATTATTTTGGATCCATGAGATAAATAGGAAAAAAAAAGACCATAGTGGTGAGAATGAGAAGTATAATGACTAAAGATATATACAATGATTGAAATGAATTTGAGGGCTCAACTAAGAACACAAACTTTGTTTCTAGCCATGATCCCAGGGGGACCATGAAGGCCTGCTGGAGAGGGAGAAAAGGAAGAGAAATTCTGTAAAGTGATCCATATGCAAATTTCCCCAAACTAAAGTTTTTCAGGGCCACTTGCCTTAGATCTGCCTTAGATCTGACAATACAATATCAAGAGGAGAAAAATGTGGTAGTTCTATCATTTTTTAAAGAATTGAATTTATTTAATAGGATCACTGGATACAATGTTAATATACAAAAATTGATTACTAGCAAGAAACAAGAAGAAAAACTTTTCAATGTCACTTAATAGCACTTTATGTTGTAATATAATTGACCAGAGCTCCTAAAAATTTCCATCAGGGAAATTTTTTAAAAACTATCACAGACAAAAGGAACTTAAAGAAACATGACATTCAAATGTAATGTGGGGTCCTCCAGGGGACCCTGGAAAAGAAAAAAAAACTAGGTACAAAAAAACTAAGGCAGTCTGAATAAATCATGGGTTTTAGTTAGAAATAATGTATTAGCATTATTTAATTAATTGTGGTAAATGTTCCATACTAATGTAAGATGTTTAGAATAGAAAAATCTGTGTACAGATGAATATCATGTTTTAGTAAATATCATTTCAATCATACGGTGAACTCTGTTTTAGAGGCTCAAATTTTCTGGAAGTGTAAAATTGTTCTAAAAATAGTTATTAATATAAAGGAAGGAAAAGTTGAAAATTAGCTGAGTACACATGGATATTTAGCACATAATAAAAGTGACATATTAAATCAGTGAACTTTTCAAATAAATGCTGTTGCAACCAATGATAGGCTCTTGGAGAAAGATAAAACCGTATCCATACAAGAAACAATTTTAAAACTCTGAATTAATCAGAGAACGAAATGTAAAAATATGAAGCTATATAACTGTTAAAAGAAAATTTAGACATATTCTTTTTATAAATTAAATGCAGGAAAAATCTTTCTAATTGTGGTTCAAAAATTAAAAGAAAATAAAAGAAAGGACATAATTTTTTATTTATATAGTCATGGGTATGGAACCTAGGGCTTTGCATATGCTAGACAAGTTCTTTCCCACTGAACTTTACCTCCAGCCCCAGGATGTATAAAGTTAACTATTTAAAATTTATAAACGAAAGCTTTAGTACTGCAAATATCAAAAGATCTCTGGAAAGCCAAAAGGCAAATTAAAAACTGGAAGTATATATTTGTACTATGCATTGCTTAAATGTGAAGAAATAAAAATTAAGACACAGAGATTAAAATACTTATATAAAAATAGACAGTAGGCTTGCACAGAAAAAAAGTAAACAAAAGTATTTGAAGCATGTGTTAGAAAGCAAATTAAAACTACAGTGAAAATAGCACTTCATACTTATTAGGTAAGTAATAATCATCAAATATGAAGGCTTTATGACCATTGCCTGAACAAAGCTATGGTGAAATTGACAACCCATGCATTGCTGGTGACAGGTGAAAGCTGTCCTGCTATAAAAAGTGTTGGCAATATCCAACAAAATGGCATAGGCCTTGACCCTTTAATCTACCAACCTCACTCCTAAAAATTTACTCCACAAAGAGGAGATCATGTGTGAACAAGTTAATTTAGTGTTTCATTATTGCATAATATTAAGTAGAAAAAATGTTGAGAAAAACTGTAATGCCCACTGTTTAGTCAGCTTTTGTACTGCTGTGAAGAAAAGACCTGAAAAGAACAACATGGAGGAGAAAACTTATTTGGCCCATGGTTTCAGAGTTTCCATCCATGGTTGACTGACTCCATAGCTCTGGGCCCAAGGTAAGTAGATCACCATGGTGGAAGGGTGTGGCAGAGGAATGCAGTTCAGGACATGATATCCAGGAAACATTTGTCATTTGTCATTTGTAGTCCTATGAATGTCATTAAAGTCCTTCCTGATATTATAAATATAGATACACACATCAGTATAGATATAAAACTTTACAGAATTGGAAATTTTGTCTTATAATCTTTTTCACACATAATCTATGGTGCATAGTTTCCTATATCACTGAGCAGTCTCATAAAATATCATCTTTAGTGGCTACTAAAAATCACCGTATGCTTGAAATGATATTTACTAAAACAATTTTTTACTTGGGGACATACCATTCAGGCGACCTGGCCTGCTATCTGTCTTCTCAAGCAAACTACTTGGAGTTTCCTCTTAAGAAAATTTGAATAGACCCAGAAAAAATAATTACATGTTATGGATTTCATGGTCACTCAGTAAAGGAGACAGACCTTGTAGTATTAGCCCTTATCCTATCAAATCCCATCTTTGAATTCATAGCTATTTTTTAATCCCTTTTAAAAGCTACCTATAGTAAGCCCCAGGCCAACATCATTCTAAATGGAAAAAAAATTGAAAGTATTCCCTCTAAAAACTGAAACAAGATAGAAATGCTCCTTTTCAACTTTCACCACTTCTATTTAACATAGTTCTTGAAACACTGGCCAGAACAATTAGACAGATAAAAGAAATTAAAGGATATGGATAGGTAAAGAAGAACTCAAATTAGCACTATTTGCCAACAATACGATTCTATACCTGGAAGACCCAAAAAAATTTTTCCAGAACTAGTAAATGAATTCAGCAAAGTAGCAGGATACAAAATCAACACCCATAAATCAAAGGCATTTCTGTATATCAGAGACAAAGCCTCTGAAAGGGAAATGAGGAAAACTACCCCAATCTTAATAGCCTCAAAAAAAATAAAATAAAATACTTGGGAATCAACAAAAGAGGTTAAAGATCTATACAATGAAAACTACAGAACCCTAAAGAAAAAAATCAAAGAAGACCTCAGAAGATGGAAAGACATAGACCCAGCTATCCCTCTCCTCAGTCTATATGCAAAGGACTTAAAAACAGCATACTACAGGGACACAGCCACATCAATGTTTATAGTAGCACAATTCACAATAGCTAAATTGTAGAACCAACCTAGATGCCCTTCAGTAGATAAATGGATAAAGAAAATGTGGTATATATACACAATGGAATATTATTCAGCATTAAAAAAGAATAAAATCATGATATTTGAAGCTAAATGGATAGAGATGGAGAATATAATGCTAAGTTAGTCAATCCCCCCAAAAAACAAATGCTGAATGTTTTCTCTGATTTAAGGATGCTGATTCATAATGGGGTTGGTGGGGGGCATGGGAGGATTAGATGAACTCTAAATCAGGAAAACAGGAGGGAGGGGAAAGGAGGGGGCATTGGGAGGTAGGAAAGATGGTGGATTGAGGTGGACATCATTACTTCATACCTTACATGTATGAAGACATGAATGCTGTGACTCTGTCTACAACCAGAGATATGAAAAATTATGCTTTATATGGATAATATGAATTGTAATGCATTCTGCTGTCATATATAACAAATTAAAATTTTAAAAATTGTAAAATAATATCGAGAAACACAGAACATTTTTAAGGGAGTAAGAAAGATAAACAAAACAAAACAAAACTTAGATAAAACAAACAATCAGAAATTGAAGGCAACTTTAAATATATTTACGTAAAGAAAAACAACGCCAATTTTTTTTTTATTATTTTCACAGAGATTGGAGAAGTCAGCCTTCCTTAGATGGAACAGAAAATCCCTTTTGAAAATTAACAACACATGAAAATATTTACTACAATGTAATGTATTTATCCTATGCTTTCACAATATTAATTTTTCAATTTTATGAAGAGTTTGAGCAAAAATTATTGTAAATCTATAGACTGAATCTCCATTGAAGTTTATGATCTCTTTTCATTAATTTGTATAATTTGTTTTTTTAGTAAAATATCATTTTTACTATCTCTTGATTATATGCATTTCTTATGAAAATTATTCTTTGTTATTTTCTATTATTCTTTTTTTTCAGATTTGGAACTGTCTTTATTCACAGGTGACTTCACAGTATTTACAGAAAATATCAGATCAAGAAATCCATAAAAGAACTGTTAGAATAAAACACATTTAAAGTTTGTAAGATCAAAATCTGCATATATATATATATATCAACTATATTTCTACACTGTAGTAAGAAGGAACTTTAAAAAGAAATGGATTATAATGATTATATTCACAATAACCTCAAAAACAAAACAACAGAGATTAAGAAAAATATTATAAATCTTCTATTATTCTTTATCTTAAAGGAATTTTTTTCTCCTAAAACTCTGAGTGTGCCTTCTTGGCAGTGTATTCTGTCAGAGACAACTGATGCTGCCCTCTCACCTTTGCCTTATTAGCTGGAAAGAAACATATTGAATTATGGGTCATAGTTTCCTGGAAATGTGATTTATGGAAAGATTTATGTCATCATTATTCCTCTTTAACCACAACCCTAACCAAATAACCACTTCCTATGCTCAGGCAGCTTCTCATTTCTACAAACATTGTGTGTTGTTTTTCTGAGGTTCTCAAGGTAATTTTAGATTAAAAATATATTTATATATAATGTATATAAATGTGGTATATCTGTACAATAAAATGCTGCTAGACGATAGAAAGGAAGACATCATCAACATATACAACAATATCCATATACAAGATATGAATATATATATATATTCATTCATTCATTTTTTGGCCAATCCTCCAACATATGAAGAAGATCAGAACAAAACTATTCACAACTAACAGCATCATAAAAGTATAGTTTAAAAGTACGGTCACTATAACAGAACTTTCAACAAGACTCTGTTCTACAATACACTTTCGGGGCATATGAATCTAACATACACTAATTACAGAAGGTTTCCCAAAAGAAAAGAAAGCAGATGGTAAGTCCATGGCAATAAGAACAACCTGAAGTTGTGTGGTATGGCAGTGAGAGTGGTGGACAGCTCTGTACCAGCCACGCAGAGCTGCTGTCTCCACACCATAGAGGAGTGGAGCTTGAACAGTGAGATTGTATTAACCAGGGGACTGGATATGTAGAGGTCACACTTTGTTTCTGAGCATAGATTAGAACAATGCTGCTTGCCTGTTTAAACTAGTGACTATAAAAGAGCCCCCTGCTAGAAACCAGTCCCTTGAGTCTTAAGCCCCATGCATATACTGGGCCTTGAATAAGGGCACAGTATAATTTTTGGAACATGAATCCTTCAGGACCTGAGCTAAGTTATTCAGGGCCTTACTGTCTCTCACCCCACCCAGTGGCAAATCAGAAAAATTTGGCATGATTTACTTTGCATTACACAATTTGCAAAATGTATAAATATGCCAAAATAGATTATACTGTCATGTATAACTAAAAAGAACAAATAAAAAAATTTAAAAAATTAAAAGAGAAAACCTGTGATGACTGATATTTTGAGCCAAGTTGGTTTATAAATATTCCTGAATCAAGAGCAATATGTAATGGTAGCCTGAGCATGAGAATAGGTTTATTTATTGCAGTGGAAATTTACCAGTGAAAGATAATACATCTCACTACCCACTATATATATGTTTCTTTCTAATGCTGAATAAATATATACATAATACTAAGAATTTTGTAATGACTGGTACAGTGAAATGCTCATTTTTAGCACTCTTGGATTTTCTCTCTTGCAGTTTTCTCTTAATGCAGAATGTTTTCTCTGATATAAGGAGAATGATTCATAGTGAGGTAGGAAGTGGGCATGGGAGGAATAGATGAACTCTAGATAGGGCAGAGGGGTGGGAGGGGAAGGGAGGGGGCAGGGGGTTAGCAAGGATGATGGAATGTGATGGACATTTATCCAAAGGACATGTATGAAGACATGAAATGGTGGGATCATATTTTATAAACAGCCAGAGATATAAAAAAACGTGCTCTATATGTGTAATAAGAACTGCTGTCATTTTATGTTTTTTAAAAAATCAATTAAAATTTTTTTTAAACCTGAATATATTTTACTCTTCAAAAAATATTCTCTCTCATTCCTAAAACTTCCCTATGATCATTTGTAAACCAGCCCCACCCCCAGCCAACAAGCAGTTACTAATCTGATTTCTGTCACTATAAATTAGTCTGTATTTTCTAAAATTTTATCAAATTAATCATAAAATATGAACTCATTTTCTGTCTTTTTTCATTCAGCTTAATTATTCTGAGGCCTAAGCATATTGTTGTATATGTCAATGACATCTTCCTTTTTATTGTCTAGCAACATTTCATTGTATAGATATACCACAAGTTCCTTATCTACTCACCTGTTAATGGACCTTGGAGTTGTTTTGGAAATTTTGGCTATTACATGTAAATTCTGAATAGCCCATACAAGTCTTCCTATGTAAATTATTTCCTTTTCTCTTGGGTAAATAATTAGTAGTGAAATGGTTGAATCATGATGTTTTATTTTATTTTTTAAAATGTTGCCTAAATATTTTCCAGAGTGATTGTACTATTTAACAACAGTATAAGAGTTCTCGTTATTTCACATCCTTGCCCGCACTTGGTATAGTGGTCTTTAATGTAGCCATTTCAATGCCAATATAGTAGCATTTTGCTGTGGTTTTAGTTTTCATTTTCGTAATGTCTGCTGCTTTTGAATATTCTAGTGTGCTTAATTACCATCTTTATATCTTCCTTGATGAAGTGTCATTCAAAATTTTTGACCACTTTTAATCGGGTTGTTTTCTATTTTTGCTAAGAACATACATGTTCTTTATTTATATAATATAAAAGATCTCTGTCAGACATTGGTAAATATTTCTCCCATTTTGTGGTTGTCTTTTTAATTTTGAAATATATCTTTTCAAAAACAAAAGTCTTTATTTTGATACAGTTAAACTGGTTGATTTTTTATAGTTTTTTTTTATTATTTCTGTATGTTAGTTAAGAAGTCTTTGCCTAAGCTGAAGGTGCTTAGATTTTCTCCAATTTTCTTACTGAATTTTTTAATTTTTCATTCCTGTTCAGGACTAGTATTCATTTCAAGTTAATTTTTGGTTGTGTAAAAGTCTATTTGCAATTTTTATATATAGATACTCAATTGTTCTGGCACTATTTGTTAAAGAAAATTAGTATTTCCCCCATTAAATTGCTTGGGTGTCAAAAATTGTTTACATGCATATATTGGTGAAATATATGTAAGTAGACCTCTGGAATCTGTTCTATTCTATTTGTCTACATATCTACCTTTTCACTAACACCATACCATCTTGATGTTGACAACATAAAAAGTCTTAAAATCAGGAATCATAAACTTCAACCTTTATTCTTTTTTCAAAAGTATTTTTCCTATTCTATCATCTTTGAATTTCCATTCAATCTTAAAAATAAGCTTATCAATTTTCTTCAATAAATCCTGTATGTATTTGGATTGCAGTTGTGTTGAATTTATACATACATAAGTTAGGGAAGAATTATGTTAACAATATTGATTCTTCCACTACATGAACATGGTATATCTCTCCATTTATTATCTTAATTTCTCTCAACCATGTTTTATAGTTTACAATATAAAAATTGTCAGGTTTATCTCTGCATGTTTTGTAGTTTTGATGATACTGCAAGTTAAAATTAAAAATTTCAATTTTTGATAGTTCATTACTGCTACATATAAATAAAAATGGTAATTATTATTGAATTTGTATCCTGAAACATTGCTAGTTTCAGTTTTTCTTTATCCTGTTTGTTTGTTTTTGGTGGACTCCATAAGACACTCTGTTGTAGGGGCTGACAAATCATAGTCAACAGGCCACATCCTGTCGGGGTTTTTAGCCCCCTGTTCCCTCCTGACCCGTGGGAGAGATTGGGGGAGCATGCCCGGACCAGGAGGAACCAAGAAAGATAAAGGTGGACTGGCCACCCACACCCAGCCCTCCCTTTCTGGAGGACAATCAGGCGCCAGGGAGAACAGTCAAAGCAGGATCTCATTTATGGAGAAAACACACATAGCTAATGTAATGTACAGGAGCCAATCAGGGTAAAGGTCAGCAGGGTGGGGAGAATTTACATCTACACCCATCCTACAGGCAGTAATGGGAGACACAAGCTGTCCAAGCTGAGCTGTCCATGAGGGCAGAAGGGTTCTGAGCCTATCCTAGAGGTGGTCCGATTCTTCACCACAACCCATGGCAATGCCTTCTGGCTAATCACTAGGTGCTATCTTAGCCACATGTGGCCCCAGGACTGGAAATCGAGTAGCAACCAGCAAGTTAGGTTTCCTTTTTTTCTGATGCAACATGTCCCACATTACATCATGCCCTACAAAATCCAGCCAACCACCTGTTTTTGTACAATCTATGAGCTAAGAAAAGTTGTTACATTTGTCAATGGTTACATTTGAGATGATTGTACAAGTATCTATATAGTATCCTTGATTTCATGTCTTAGACCACAAAGCCCAAAATGTCTACTTTTTAATAGAAAAAAAATGCCAATCCCTCTCAATCATGTTACCTATGGAAAAAAAAATACTTTGCCCTTTCCAATTGGAACCTCTCTTATTTCTTCTCTTGCTTTTTTCACAATTGACTAGGAGTAGGAACAGCAGACATTCGTTGCTGAGTCCCTATATAAGAGCAAAAGCTTTATTCTTTCAATATTGAGTTTGATGTTTGTGGCCCTTTTTCAGATTAATAACATTTCTTTTCTATTTCTAACTTTCTAAGTAAGTATTTCCATCATGAATCAATGTTGATTTTGTCAAATTTTCTTTTTTGCAAAAATTGAGTTAATGATTATTTCTTTCATTTTTTCCATTACTATTATAAACCACTTTGGTAAAGTTCTTCAGGCTAAAAAAAAAAACTTGCATTCTTTGATTAGTTGTGCTTAATTATTCTTCATATATGTTGTTGAGTTTGGTTTAACTAAAATTGCATTGAGAACTTTTCATCTATACTTATGAAGGTATTAGCTCATGAGGGTTTTCTTGTATATATTTAATTGTGGTAGAAGATTAATTTGATGACAAGAGGTGAGATGTATACCCTCTTCTTTCATTTTCTGTAACAATTTATATAATGATGTTATGGCTTATTTAAGTGCTTCGAAGAATTTGTCAATGAAATCACCTGGGAGGGGTTGGAGCATCCTTGAGGAAAGAATTTTAGCTAAAAATTCAATGAATTTATTAGGTACAAGACTGTTTTAGGTTATTCCTTTTTTTGGGGGGGTGGGGTACTGGGGGATTGAACCCCGGGCACTTAAACACCGAGCCACTCCCCAGATCTTTTTTATTTTTTACTTTGAGACATAGTCTCACTGAGTTGCTTAGGCCCTTGGTAAGATGCTGAAGCTGGCTTTGAATTCAGATCCTCCTGCCTCAGCTGCCAGGATTACAGGCATTCACTACCACGTGGGCTAAGTTACTGCACTTTCTTGAATGACCTTCAGTAGTTGTATTTATCAAGGAGTTTTCCTATTTTATCTAAGTGGTCCAATTTATACGCATAAAGTATAAATTGACCTCCAGAAAAATAAATATATTTTTATTTCACTTAGTTTTCTCTCATTTCTCTGGTTTCCATGCCAATGATTTGTACTTTATTATTTCCTTTCTTCTGCTTAATTTGGGCTTATATTGATATTAAGTTTATAATTTCTTATTTGGTTCATCAGAAAGAGGCTTTATTAGGATTTATACTGCAATGGAAAGGGAAGTAATAGATGGTTTTTTAATTTCTTTTTTTTTTTTTGCATTTAAACAATTTGTTATTCAAATTAAGAAATTATACATTTTGTTTTGATTAACAGTCATTGTCTTAAAAGTGTCGTTCTGTTTGTTTTCCCATTCAGAAGCATATTGCTAATTCTGGTCTATTGACTACAAAGGCCTACAGGCCTCCAGTGGAGGGGACTTGGGTGCACAGGGACGGGGTCTGCAGCTCTCCCCAGCACCAGCTCGGCTGCCCAAGTAGCCAGCACCCCGATGCTGTTGAGGAGACTGAGGTCCTGATAAAGTGCCTATGTGAGACTCCCGGTCCCCACACGCACCAGGGATGCCTATCTCCATGTCAGAGCAGCAGCTGGAAGAAAAGGGTGTAAGATACCCCAAGATGCCCTGGGTGATGGGCACTGCAGCCAGACTGAGGAGGGCGGGTGGTCACGGAGAGACACAGCTTGCCACTGTGGTCAAATGACTTTAATAGAAGCTGATGGGCCTCCAAGCCCCCAGCCACTATTCACTGCAGGTCACATGTGTGCTTGGCCTCCCCGGGAAGCTCTCCAGGAACCACGTGGAGATACACAGAGGAGAATGCAGTGACCACCTCACACCCTCATGGCAATACCCAAGTCATCATGATGCAGGTCAAGGCTATACTGAGAACAAGCATGTCAGTCCCAGCTGGGAGAAATGGTAAGAAAAACACAAGTACCACTACCATCACCTGCTGTCCAAACCTAACCAGGATGGCGGGGGGGGGGGGGGGGGGGGGAGCATCAGAAAGTGCCTTTAGTTTTAACAATTAGACTTGTAAACAATCAACCACTTGAGAAGCAGTGGCAGCACCTGGGCCTCTCAGTTGTCACAGACTTTGGGGTGCCCACACAGGAGGTAGTGGCCAAGGCTCAGAAGGAGTCTAACAAGATCAGCAAAGCCAAAGCTTCATCTTTGGTTAATTTCACTGAGATGCCACTAGTCTAAAAAGTGTGCTCTTCTTGGCAAAGTGACTACATCAGCCACCAGGCACAAAAACAATTGTTATTTTAAGTTATCTGAAAAGCGACGTCCATCTAAATAAGTGACCATGTTGTAATAAAAATCATCTAAAAAATGGTGGGAGGGAGGAATGTCAGGAGGAGGGAGGAGCCTGGAGAGTGGGGTCCAGCCTGAGCTCTCTCTGGGCCTGGGGAGGTGCTGGCTGCTCTGTGAGGGTCCAGCTCAGCTCAGCTTGAAGCCAGCAGCACACTGGATGGCATAGAGCAGCTTGATTCGCAGAAGGGTCTCCTCGTAAAACTCTGGGAGCTTCAGTAGGTTCATGCAGGTGCTGGCTGTGGGGAGCCACTCGACGTCAGAGCCCCCATTGTGAATGCAAAAGGCCTGGTATAGCTCCTGGAACCCCAGGGGAGGGGTCACAAACTTGAGCAGCTTGAGCTTCTCTTCATCAGGGAACCCTTCTACCACTCTCCAGAAGATTTTAAAGACAAGGTGATGGGCAGAATAGCCTCCATAAGAGTTCGTAAAGGATTTTAGGTCCGCCAGACTTATGGGAACTTGTGCACCAGAAATTAATACCTGAATTTCCTGCTGGTCAAACATTCGGAGCCACTCCAGGCTGAGGATGTTAGGCAGGCCCTGTGGGAAAGCCAGGCAGTGTGGGTGGATCTGCTTGTTCAGCCTGTAGTCTGCCACCAGAAGGATGTATGCAATGTGGTTGGCACTGGTGACAGGGATATCCTTCCCACCAAGCTTGAGTTCAACCACCTGGGGCTCTCCCAGGTCATTGTTCACCATGGTGAAGTTCAGCCCCAGCTCCTCTGTGTCTTCCTTGAGCTCTTGAGGAACAGCAGGTTCCTGTAGACCTCGGGGTCTAAGGAGGCCAGTGGTGGATGTCCACGTCGGCACTGGTGCCCAGCGGCTTGGAGAGGAAAAAGCCAGCAAAGGGCAGCTCCACCAGCAAGTTTTCATAGAGAGCCTTTCCAAGCATCCTGCCTAGGAAGTAGTAATGTCTGGCAAAAGAATCTCCTATAAGCATCTAAGCAGCTGGGTTGGGGTACAGAAGCCCTTCATTAGTAGTCTTAAAGAACCCCTGGTTAGGGTTAAATCCTGATTTTAGTAGTTCATTTAAAAACTCCCTGAAAATACCACCACCATGCATGCCAGCTTCATCCAGGTCATGGGCATTGAACAAATGCACACAGATCTGCTTTTTCAAATCAGGTTCATTTTCTGGGGAAAGTTTGTCATAAGCATCCCCGTAAATATAGTTTCTTCTTATTGTGACATTAATGCCATCCAGAAATGGGCCATCTCCTTGAACTTCTTGTTAATCTGCATAAATCAACCTTGAAAGATCTTCACTTGCTCCTCAAAGGGGACCACAAAAGGCAGCTCTGTCAGGACAGTCAGCTGCCACTCCTCAGACACAGACAGCTGTGGGGACTCCAGGCCCACCTCCAGGGTAGACTGAAGCAGGCCAATCCTCTCCATCCTAAGGAGCCTCCATACATGTCTGGATGTGGGCACATAGAGCTGGGTGACCTTATCTGCTTTAATATCTTCTTGTTCTGATAGTCAATGATTTGGAGGACAAAAGTTTCTCCTCGTGTCTCTGGACTTCAGCATTTTCACTAGGTTGGTGATAACCTTAAACAACTGAATTCCAGTGCTTCTGTTCCATCTGTATACACTGTTGCATCTCAGCACTGGTGGTCACGCTGATGCTGTGAAAGGTGGTGACATACTCCTCCTGCACTCTAGGCTTTGTTTCCAGGTAGGCCAGCTTGATGATGCACAGGTAGGCATCACATAGGCAGCGGGACAGGGCGACCAGCTCCTCCAGTGTGAAGGGCATCGTGGACGACCGCCTCTGCCCTACCACTTCTATGGGATCTCAGAAGAATTCGTTATCATGGATGGAAATCAGTGAGTGAATGAAGAGGGAGCTTAAGAGGTAAAAGAGCGGGATGATGCATCCTGAGTCCTGGAAGATCATGGGAGAGCCCCTGGATATCACCTGAAGCAGTGGTACCATCGGCCTTGTGATCTTCCGTGTTGCCATGGAAGAGATGAGGACCCAAAGGTGCCACAGAAACCTGGCATTGAAGGCTAAACTGTAGAGAAGCCTGACTTTGGGCACCATCAGCGTGTGGCAGATGGAGCCATCCAGGTGAAGACCTCCTCGGTGGCTGAGTCCCTCCACACCAGGTTGAGCAGGGCACTGGTCTGCTGCTTAGTGTCCAGCTTCTTCAGACATTCCTTGCTGATGTATAGGACAGAGACTCTGCCGTCCTCAGGGCTGGCCGGCTTGTCGGCCTCCTCACTCTCGTTCTCAGAGTCCCTGGTGGAGTCCTGGGAGCTGGCACCTGCAGGGGAGGCAGGTAACTGGGAGAGGAAAGTCTGGAGCACGTGCAGATACACCAGCAGGCCCTCCTCAGAGAGCACCCCCAAGTCATTTTCACCAACAGTTACAAAAAATAGAAAAGCCAGGTGCTCCACCACTCCTTTTTGAACATCTACTCTCTAGTAACAATAGTGCATTCAGAAAGGGCTCTTAAGGGAAAACGGTCTGTACATCTGCTAATGCCAGAATGACAAGGGGAAAATCTGATCTGTAAAAGGTGCTGCCAGAAACTCCTCTGTGAAGGCTGAAAAACTTTGCTGCCTTGCACCTTCTGGGCAGGAGCTGTAGGTAAAGTGCAACGGCTTTAGGACATTCTCCAGCAAAATGTTTGCTACAGGAGCTCGCGATAACTCATAATATTCAATACTTGATGGAAGCTTGCTGTTAATCAACAAATAGAGAGACCTATAATACCCATTGTGGATCATGTCGTGCAAAACCTGTTCAATTACTGACACCACATAGCTAGCATCTAGTAAAACAGGCAAGGAAGTATTCTCAGACGAAAAGACCTCAAGCTTTGGCTTTGGAAGTGCAACATTCAAACTGTCCTCATTACAGCTCTGCAGCCACCTGCAACAGAGGCTCATGAGACTCTTTATCTGAAATAAGCATGTTGGCCTCTCGGATCCATCCCGTTGCTTGACAAACAGGGAGCTGTGTTTAATTAAACTCTAATACAGCCATACCAGCTGCCTTACCAGGAGGGTAAGTTAGGGGGCACTAGTGATGGAGAAAGTGCTACCAGACTCTGCCGAGTGTGCACAGTGATGGAACGCACTTCTCTGGAGGGAATATTGCTGTTTTCTGTCTCTGTAGCCTGGAATAAATGACTGAATAATTATTGCATTTTTTTAATCTTCGCCTTTCTTCTTCTTTTCCTTCTTTCTTCCTGAGTGCGATGTAAAAGAGAAGGCTTTTCTTCCTTCCTGCTGTCGCCACCAAGCTACACCTTGGGCCTCCTTTTTAAGACCCCTTTGAATTTGAACATCTTTGCTCCTATCCCATCCGCGCGGCCGGGGGTGGGGGAAGGGGGGGCGCGGGGCGCCTCCGGCGGGTCTGGCGCTCCAGGCGGTGTCTGCGCTCCGCACTCCGCCCAAGGCCACGCACGGGCGGCAAAGGGGCGGGCAGCCTCCGAGCTCCTGCCTGGTCCGCGCCCGCCACCAAGCAGAGCCCAGGGACCCGCGTCTTCACCGCCGCTGTGGCCAGAATGGAAGATGGCGGCCACCGAGCTCCAGGGTTTTCTAATTTCTTAGGGTAGTTTCTTAGTTCATTAATTTGAGATTTCTCTTCATTGTTTTCTGTCTCTGTAGCCTCGAATAAATGACTGAATAATTATTGTGATTATTTATTGAAACACTGCTTTAGATGTATAAATCATGGTATATTGCGTTTTATTTCATTCATCTCAAAATAATTTTTTAATCCCTTTCTGATTTTCTTCCCTGATCCATGTTTTATTCAAAACCACTGTGGGTTTTACTTTTCAAATATTTGCCAATATATTTTTGCATTTGTTTCTAATTTTAGTTCATTTTGGTCAGTAGGCAAACTTTGTATAATTTTAAACCTTGCAAATTCATTGATCCTTAGATAATCCCCAAAGAAGCATTTAACAGAACTCAGAGTCCATTCATGTTTAAATTACCCAAGAAAATAAGAATCTATCAATATTTTTATTATTATATATATACGAAGTTCTCCCGTTTTTACTAAAACACCTCTCTTTTCTTTAATATTTAAATTATATGTACTCTTCTGATAATTTTTAAATATAAATTATAAAATAAAATATGACTTGTTGAAGTATCAAGAATTCATTTGACAGTGGCAGAGAATTATGAAAGCAGTAGGAACAAGGGTTGTGGCTTGCACTAGAGGGAAGGCAGTGAAGTTAGTTTCCTAAGCATGTAATTATTATATAAGTAACCTCATAGTTTCTGAGTCAGAAAGCAAAAGCAGAGTTGAAGTCCTGCTCTATTTCATGCTTTTTTGCTGCTCAAACATCCAAACCCATACCTCAGATAGCGTCATTTACTAAAAATATGATGAAATGGTCAGTGAAATCAGAGCTGAGCTGGTTGCCAGGCGCTGGGTAGAACTGCTGGCCTTTCCCAGGGAGACCTGGGAGGGGAAGGGAGAGCAGCAGTGCACCTGGAACTCCTAAAGTGCAGAGTCTCCCCCTGCTGGTGCGCATGACCTAATTAATACCCTTCAGATTGTCAATATCCTAGGCACCTTGAACTTCTTACAGCAAATCAATGTTTTAGCACAATTTTTCAAAAGAAAGACCAAAAATAACTCAAAAAATGTTTACTGTAATTTAAGTCTCTGAATGCGTGGCAAAAATTTTGAATCTGCCACACAAGGAAAGGAAAGCTTTGAAATAACGCTCTCCTTAGCAATACTTTTCCCCACTATTTCCAATGGTTGTTGCTCAGTTTTTCTTCTTTCAGAAAAGAAATATTTTCTGTTTGGTTCTTATCCTTTTATATATAATTCTTGGCCTATTTCCTTTCCGAAAGTTTTTTAAACATTTTAAATATTTTTTTCTTTTTCTTTTGTTTCTCTATCTTGTAGTCAAAAAAAAATTATCATTACCTATGAATCTGTAGATTTAATTCCAGTTTAATTCCTTTAAATTATGAATGAATCTTTTCCATCCAAAGACGTTACTCAAGAAAAGTTTTCTATTGTTTTTTTTTCTATTTTCTTCCTAATGTCTTTTTTCTAGAATACCTGTACACAGCAATATATTTTCTTAATTATGTGTTTCAGTATAGATTGAACAGGAGTCTAGTTTTTATTTCTTCTTTCTCTCCCTCCTCTTGTTTTCCATGACTGTGACACTATTACCCAAACACTAAATTGATAACTGTTTAGTACTTCTACATCTGCCTTAAAGACTGCCCCCTTTTTATACTCAAGAATGAAAGCAATTTAGAAATAAAATAACCCTAACACTGTCTTATTCTTTCTTCTTTATGGATTTCACTCTGTGTATGTTCACCTCTTTTGCCTGTCCTCTGTACCACTCACTGCACCACTGTGGCAGATTCACCACAGGAAGATCAAATGGTTAGAGAATTCAGTCACACAAAGGATCCTCTCACCTGTCCTCTCAGCTGTTGTCCCCCAACCACCTCAGCAGAGAGCACACAGAGACTCTCAAAAAGACTGATGGATGTGGCTTTTCACTTTACTAGGGTGAATCCCCCTGAAATACACTGAAAACACACAAAGGTTTTAAGAAACGTGTTTACCTAAACAAAATGGGGAAAAGCAGGTGAAAGCAGCTTGTGGACTCTCAAAATCCCACTATCAGGAAGTGAATGGATAAAACTATTCAGTTGCAAACACATGCACCTTCCATGAAAAGAGAAGGATGATTCAGGGCAGACCCAAAACCCAGAGAACACAGCAAAGAGCCACCGAAGCCTGGAAGAGTAAGGGGCATTGTCACCCTGCAAGAAGGAAGCTGGCCCTTCCCTTCCACCCCTGTGAAAGTGAGGGTGTAGATTACTCCCAGTCCTCAGAACCTAGCCAAAGGGGTCTGGATAGAGTTTTCCCATCTGGAATTCAGAACCAGCATGGACCAGGGAGCCCTTTTAACTTTCTACTTTCTCCCTTTTTGAACAAGAATGCCTGTAGCTCTTACCCTATGCCTGCCCCACAAGGATAAACTGGGTATTCTGGAGGTAGATAATTTGTCCCTATTTCACAATTACACAATGGAAAAGAATCCTATTGCAGAAGTTGTACTGAATTATTCCCAGGTGCCTCATCCTCAGCTGGACCTGATTTATGTGAAATTTTGGACTGTGGGCTGTTGTTATCATAGAATGAGACTTTTGGACTTTGGCATATAATAAATGTATTTTAAACATGGGAGACATATAAGCCATCAGGTAGATGTACATCAAAGTGATCCCTAAGGAGTAACACCCTGTGTAACCTCCTCCCCTCTAGTGACTTGAATTTAACCAGAATGATGTGGCAAAGATGATAAGGCTATGCTACTTGGCAAATAGGATGTCCTTCCTTACCTAGAAGTTATAGGTCAAAGGTGATAGAATATTGCTCCATGGTTTTGTTTTGTATGTGAGACTTTATCTTAGCATGTTTGAGAGATTCTCTCTTGCTGCCACGGAAATAAATTTCAGGTTGTGTTAGCACCTGTGAAAGTCCATGTGGCCTGTAGCAACTGAGTGGGGATCCTGGTCAGCAGTTTGCATGAAACAGGACCCTCAGTGCTTCACCTCTAAGTAGGTGGATCTTGCCTACTTGAGTTTGGAAGTGGATTCTTCTCTAGTCAAACCTCCAGTTAGCAATGCAGCCTGGCCTAGCTTGATTGTAGGCTGTGAGACCTCAAGTAGAGGACCCAGGGAAGTTGCAACTGAACTTATGGCCTACAGGAATTATGAGGAAATATATTTGTGTTATTTTTAACTGCTCTTCATGGTAATATGTTTTGCAACATTAGGAAACTCAGGCAATTGCTGATACTCATTTACCTATTTACTTCATTATCAGTTTCTTTACTGTTCTTATGCCATTTTACAATGCCCTTTGTTATGTTTTAATTTCAAAACTTTATTCATTTGTCATTTAGTCTTTGTTTTCAAAGTGATTTTTGTCTTTTTCTTCTTTCCTGAGTTAACTCATGTCTTTCTGTATTCTGTTCATTTCATTTCTAATTTGAATTTTCCTTCAATTCATGAATGGTTGATTCCATCTGGGGCCTGGTGTTACACTTCCCTTGGGCTTCATTACTGGTGTTGAAGTCATTCTTGTTCCTCTCTTTATTCTTGTATTGGAGACACTATATTCTAGATAGCAGAGGCTTTAATAGATCACATCTACAGTTTTTGGTTTATTCTGTGAAGTCTATTTTCCTGTGCTATGCACAGTGGTTTGAATATTAAGGGAAGAATTTTTGTGGTTTACTGAGTTTCTTAGTTCAAGATCACCCTCTAGTGCTAGTACAGAGCAGTGCAGTTTCAATAATGCATCAGAAGTTAATTGGTCTGATTTTGTGATTCCTTTTTGTTTCTAAAAATACTTCAATCCCTCCACTTACTTCCTTTTTCTTTTTACTGCTATGTCTCTTACAAGAGTCCAAACCATTGAAGTCCCCACTCTACTCCCAAGATCAACACCTTCCCAAGTCTATCACCTCTGATTCTCTCCACATTCAAGCCCCTTTCATTAGATTCCACAGCAACCGTGGAATACAGTGTCCTGCATTCTAGGTCCCAGGCTAGTTTTCAAAATGTCTTCACTCAGATTAGAAGGTTATTTTTACAAGATTGATTTTCTGCCTATTCCTCTGAAGCCCCCCATGCACTACCTTCTTCTCCAGTCAGTCTCCATTAGATGAGTCATTAAACCAGTATCCAATGTGGCTTTGATAGATTTGGGTATTTATTTCCCTATTTATGCATTAATTCAAAATTCATAGTATTTTCTGCCTTTTGGTTATACTGTAACAGTGGGTTACATATGAGTTTCTTGTCTGCCTCAAAACATAAATCAGAAATGGAGAGTTGGATTATTGTTAGCAATGTGAACACACCAGTTGGACCAACACTGTATCGAAATATATACGATTCAGTTAAAGTAGACCTCAAAGGGAAATTAATCCCTTTAAATATGTGCGCTGCAACTGAAGAAAAGTTTAATTAGTGATATGAGTTTCAACCTTGAGAAGGCAGAAAAAAGTCATAAACCTAAAGAAAGTATAAAATAGAAAAAAAAATAAAACTAAAAGCAGATACCAATGCAAAAGAAAACTGGCAAACAGCATTATCAAACACTAAAGATGATACTGTATAATTATTAATAAAAATGTATAAACTTCCAGGAAAGAAGAAAGAAACAGAAATTACCAGTAAGAAAATGAAAGTAGGTTGGGCTGGGGATGTGGCTCAAGCAGCAGTGCGCTCGCCTGGCATGCGTGCGGCCTGGGTTTGTTTGATCCTCAGCACCACATACAAACAAAGATGTTGTGTCTGCCGAAAACTAAAAAATAAATATTAAAAAATTTTCTCTCTCTCTCTCTCTCTCTCTCTCTCTCTCTCTCTCTCTCTTTAAAAAAAAGAAAATGAAAGTAAGTCTATCATTACAGATCCTATACATAGCAAAATGATGAAAGGAGATTTATGAATAGCTTATGCCAACTAATTGAATGCATATTTTTACATATGATTTAGGTTACATTTACTTCATTATCATTTTCTTTACTGTTTTTATGCCAGGCTACTAAATAAAATTTTTGTCAAATAATAATAGATCAAATAGCAAAAAGTTTTTGGTCTGCTAATTATACGGTAAGACTTACATTTCTGTTTCATAGATAAGAACACTGGGCTAAGATTATGTACATCAATTGTCCAAAGCCACGTAGCTGATAAATGACAGAGAACTTAGATTCCTGACTTTTTTTAATACACTTTTTTACTTGTAGATGAACTCAATACCTTTATTTTTTTATTTATTTTTATGTGATGCTGAGGATCAAACCCAGTGCCTCACGTGCACCAGGCAAGTGCTCTACCACTGAGCCACAACTCCTGCCTCAAATTCCTGTCCTTTTAATATGAAGTCCATGCACTATCCTAAGTCTTGCTCATCTCTGCTACCATGATGAACTTCAACCTCAGGTGGATGTTGTGACTACAAAGAGGTTATGGAACTAATAGCAAAACTTTATAGCACTTGAAAAAATACAGATTTTTATTGTATTATCCATGTTGACTAATACTAACTTGAGTGCTGTTCAGGGAATCACTCAGAAAACCTGCATTAAAGAAAAAATTGATGGGCACTATATACCATTCAGTTTGAGTATAACATTTTATATCAAAAAATATTTGCCCTCAGTATATGTCTAATGTTTGAGAATACTAGCAAATTGTTAGAAAAATTTACATGATTTAAGCTTCCATCTCCTTCCACTAAATTAGCAAGAGAAACATTTTCTTTCCTCATCCAATAAAATGAAACCTTGTGTTAGTCATTATCAAAATGTTATTCTTTATTTTTACTCAGATAATTATGCTAAGTTTGCTAACTGTAAAGTTACCATGTTACGCTCAAAACAACCAAGAAGTGGTTAAAAGTTTAATGGAAACCTGAGCACAGTGGTGCACACCTATAATCCCAGAGACTTTGGAGACTCAGGAGGATAACAAGTTTGAAGCCAGACTTGGCAAGTAAGTGACACCATGTGTCAAAATGAAAATTAAAAAGTGCTGGAGGTGTAGCTCAGTGGTAGAATTTTCATGGGTTCAATCCCCAGTACCAAAAATAGGGAAAAAAGTATAATGGATAAAGGAAACAGAGAAACAGAAAAAGTAATTGATCTCCCCAATCTTCCACAAAGTTGCATGCACAATACACACAAATGCATGCATGCACATACAAATCTGCCATCTATTATCTGGTAGCAGGAATTTGACTGGATTTTCCTTCATCCTATCTGAGCTCTGAAACTAGACACTGTTTGATGGTATTCAGATCTCATACATTAAAAATCTCAGACTACTAAACAAAATTTTTTATCAAAAAAATAATAGATCAAATTGCAAAAAAGTGTTTTGTCTGCTGCTGGAAACTCAAGAGATTTTAGAGACAGAATGTAAGTTAGAATGATAAAAGCAACAATTATGGTGTGTTATTCAGAAAGTTAGAAGCTACAAAGTAAATGGAATAGGTTCTGAGTGGATCCAGAAACAGCTTCTAATTACAGATGCATATGTGGAAATAGTGAAGCATAAGACTTTCAGTAGCTTCAAAAATCTATGCCAAAAGTTTTAATGCTAACTTTAGATAGATGTGAAACTCCACAGGGGTTCATAGTTTCTGGTAGGCATAATTAATGGAGGCAGTTATCATTGATGAACATATCCACAAACTTCAACTTAAAATATGTAACACCATACACAGACAGACCATAAGGAGATCATTAAGCAGAAAAAAAAATCAGGAAGATGTAGAAAAGGACATGTCAGTGTGGATGGTTCTACTGGATACTACACATTTTTTTAATTATTTGAAAATATTGATGTTTACAATTCTGGGGCTTTTGAGACTATTAATGAAGAACTTGCTTAATTGGAAGTACAGAAGTAGGACGACATAAAATGTTACTTGATTCCTACTAATGTAGACCTTTTTGAGAATAAAGCTAACCCAAAATATAGAAAAACATATTGAAAACAAAATTTTGCTTATTTGGTTTCTCTAATGTCCCAGGCACCAAAAACACTAGGAGGAGGGATGTGGAGTGGGGTGGAGTGGGACATGACACAATGAAGATTTCCCGGAGAAGTAATAATTAATACAGACTCATGGACACCATGCAGTGACCATCCATGAGGCTTCCCAGCACATCCACCTCCAGGCTCCTCCCTACATCTGCACATTCTGCCAGGGTCCATGGAGGTCCCTGTTCCTCTCCTCCATCTACAGAATGAAAGTTCCCTCTGCTCCATTGTGAATCTGTGCTCCTACAGCATTCAACACAGGGGAAGTTCACAGGCTCCTTCCAGGTCTCTGTAAATATACTTCAACTGGCAACTGAGGTGTCAGCTCCAGGGGTTTCTCTAATGGGCTGACAGCAAGGGTAGCTCTGGGCTCTTCCTAATGCTTTCTTCCAGGAGTTCTCTTTAGGTTACTTTCTTTGCACAGTTCTCATCCCTTCCCCCATTCAGAAAAGTGACTTCTGAGGTTTCCCTTGAAGGACAGTGGCCATGAAGAAAGCTCTGATCCTGGGTCTCTCACCCTGCTGGCCATTGTGAGCCCCTGTGGAGGTGAGGACATAGTGGGTGAGTACATGGTTGAGGATTTAGGACTGTGAGAGAAAATTGAAAACTAAAACCTGACTGAATTTGTTGCCCGGTAGTAGTATATGAAACCACAGTTCCCCTGAATCTGAATTGTTACACTTATTTTCCCTCCAAGAAACCAAAACCCCTAAAACCCAATCTTAGTAGACTAGACTGAATTCTACAATGTCCACCTCTCACTGAGTATTCACGAAGGGCATTATTGTCTTTCTGAAGTCAGAACCAAATGACATACTCAGGCATTATTACAGCATTAATTTATGATAACTCCTGAAATTAGAGATCTTTCTCCAAGTATATTGCTTTCCTTTCACAGCAGATTATGAACCTACTACTCCTCACCCACTTTAAACTCTTTCTCAAAGCTATTGCAGATTTATTCTTATTTTATCCATTTTCTTAGGATAACTAAGTCCATAAATGTTTTTGCCATACAGAAAATAGTATGTCACTTTTTACTTTGTTTCCAACATAATTTAAATTTTCCAACTTTGGGCTTTAGAGGCAAGGAGAATAAATTTGACTGAAGATCATTAGAATGGGAAAAATTAAAATTATTAGCAGAATAACATTGAGCAAGTCAGTTCCATATGTTGATCTTCAGATTTCCCATGTGTATAATTAATTAACACAATATTTGGAGAAACACACAAATAAAATAAATGATCAAATGTATATTCTAATTAATAAAGAGCTCTATACGTGCCAAGGTTTGGCATTATTATAAGTGTAACATCTTGGTTTTTTGTCTCAGAAAACTGGAATAATGTGTGATGGAAAACCTAGGGACTTAGAAATAAGTTAGTCTCAGCTGGTCAGCCCAAACTCCAAGTCCTATCACATCTAACCATCAAAGCACTAGAAGGAGGGCAAAACAGATTAAATTACATCAATCTTTTTCTCTGATTTCCTGTTCCATTTCCACAATACCTTCTTAATCTATGACTCACCCCAGTTCATATCAGCCTCCTCTCTAGCCCTTTACACTGCTATGTCATGGATACTGAAATAATCATTAAAGTTTAACCTCCCCCCCAAAAAAAATCCAAGCAAAGAAAATTATAAAAAATGGAATACAATGAAATCTTTAAAATATTTCCTAATCATCATTTATTTATTTATCTAATAAATGTTACTGAATTCCTACTGTGTGCCATGAAGTATACGAAGCACTCAAGGTACAGAAGCGAATAAGACATAACATCCCTATTTCTTATGAAGTATACAATATCATGGAAAACACAATTTACATAAAAACAAATTTAATTTTTAGTTAATTAAAATTTAAAACTTAGTCAAATTTTAAACTTTATCTCTCAATAACTTAAAGAGGGAAAAGACCTAAATGGGGAGTTTGCATCAGACTACGCAAAATAGGAAACCCCATGCTATTCGTCCCTTTACCCAAGTTCATATGTTCGAATCCTACCCTCTGAGGTGATGGTTTAGGAGATTGGGACTTTAATAGATTATTAGACTGAGACAAGTGCCCCTATAAGATATTTCTAAAAATTCTCACTGGATTTTTATTTTTCTTTCTTTTTTTCTTTCTTTCTCTCTTTCTTTCTTTCTTTCTTTTTTTCTTTTTTTCTGTCTGTCTTTTTGTAGTACAAATTAAACTTAGGGGTGTTTTACCACTGAGTACGTCCCCAATTTTTTTTTTTTTACTTTTTTGCTTTTAGACAGGGTCTCACTAAATTACTTAGGCCTTGCTAAGTTGCTGAGGCTGCTTTTGAACTGAGATCCCCCTTTCTCAGCTTCCTGAGTCACTGGGATTTCAGGTGTATGCTATTGCACCCAGCCTCACTTGCCCCTTCTGCTATTGAAGTTATAGTGAAAAGATGGCCTTCAAGAGAATAGACTCTGCAAATGTCACATCTACTGGTGTCCTGATCTCGGTTTTTCTAAGCCCCAGAACTAAGAGAAAGAAATTTCTGCTGTTTATAATTCAACCAGTTTATAGAATGCTGTTAAAACAACCCCAAATGGACTAAGATAGAAAATAGATACCAGGAGAAGGGTAAGATACTGGTGTAACCAGTATGGAAACAGCTTTGGAACTGCAAAATGGATACAGGCTGCAAAGATTTTCTGCTGTGTGCTATAAAAGGTCCACAATCATGGACAGAATGTGAAGAATGATTCTTGCAGAGGCCCAAAAGGAAAAGAAGTGAGCTATAAAAAGAGAGCCTCAATCTTCTTAGTGAATAGCTAATACCTAAGAATCAAAGTGATCCTGAAAAAATTGCTTGTAGATTTTCAGAAGTAAAGGTCATTCTGATGATGAGGTCTCAGTTGAAAATGAAGAGCATGTTATTAGGAACTGTGGTAAAGGTGATTATGGTAAACTGTGGTAAAAGTGATACTCATTATGGCAAAGAATGTGGTTAAATTGTGTTTGTATCCTAGTGTTTCCTAGAAGGTAGATGTTGTAAGAAATTAAATTGTATATTTGGGTAAGGAAATTTCTCAGCATAGTGTTGGATATTCTTGGCTATTTGTACTATATGATAAATGACTTAAAATGAAGTTGTTAATAAAAAAATAAGCAGAACTTTAAAATTTGGATAATCCTCAGCCTATACATATTGTTAAAAATGAGATGGCCTGGAAGGAGAAGATAGCCTGAAGAAGATGCATCTAATGAGCTCCTGATTCTGAATGACACCTGCAGAGATGCCCACATTAAATCACCAGCCTTTGCCTTTTCTCTTGTGGCAACAGCCCAGTCTGCTCCAAGCATTATAACAGGGACTGTGCCTGTCCTCCCACCAGCTGCTCTGAGTACTTCTACTCAGCTGGCCCTATTATAATGCCTGTGATGGGACAAATACAGACCTCTATCATGCTAAAGTGAACTCCTCACTGGACTGCTGCAATAGTCCCTCCCGTGCCTGAGGCTGAATTCCATCTACACACCCTGTAAATACCCTTACAAGGTGAAAGTGGTTCTAGAAACTGCACAGAATAGAAGTAAAGAAGTAAAGCAATAAGGCCCAATTCATCCCACAGCACTGATGATCTTTCAATGTGCCACCACCAAGCAAATGGCAAGAAGGTCTCCTTAAAGAGGGAGACAGATGGCCCCTAACTACTCAGTGACAGAAGCAGTTACTGTGAGAGACTTCTAGCAGTTACTGTGAGTAATTTCAAGCAGTTACTATCACATTCTCTCTGAACGAACTGTGTGATGATGCATCATGCATGAATCTTCTTTGGTCAGTCAGTGTCAGCAGAAGCTCAGTTGGCAGCTTCACAGTGACCTCTCCATCAGGTTGTTTCACTTGGGACCATTTTCAGTTTATGTTCTATGCAATAGACAGTTGTTTTGTATTTAGCTAGTTTTGGTTTAATGTGCCACTGCTCTGTCTTTCTGTTACACATGCCATTGTTTTGATTTATATACCATGTGTGCTCTGCCATTATGATTTTCATTTGTTTGGCTGGTTGAATAAATTTGTGACACTTAAACACTTGAGTTGATAGTTTAAAATGATACCAGTATTTGATCCAGCTTCATCTCAACTATGTTAAACCTGGACATTTTAGATGTTTATCAACAGGCTTTTATGGGGAAGAAAGTAAATGTATGAAATAATAGATGTGTGATATTAGTAAGTAATGTTGGTTGTGAACAAACTTTTGAACATTTAGTTGACAACTTATTGGATCAACTGAAAAGTAGTATGATTTTGAAACCTGAATGCCTTGGTTCTCCGTATTATCATTGTTTATTGAATTTATTTCTTATTAAAGTGTAATTTTTAAGAAAAAAAATGAGACGGCCTGCTTGGGAAAGAGCAGGCTATGGCCAAGGGACCACTTGATAAGGAGATTAGTATGGATTAGTCATCTCAACCAAAGCCACGTGCTAGCCTGAAGACAATGGCAAGGTTAGTCAGCCATCTAATGAGAAGCCAGGAACTGTTATCCAAGGCAATGGAAGAATGACCTCAAATGCATTTCAGAGGTCATTGGAGTTGCTACCATCCAGCAAAGGCCTAGAGGGCAAGTGCCCTGGAAACACTGAAGTCACTGCAGAAAGCCCCTATTAGAGTAAAGCCCAGAAGATCCAGGGCAGTAAGACCCAGGCACACAGCCAATACCTAGGTTGGGCCACCATAAAGAAATGGCATGAAGGTGGAGCCTCCCAAAGCCATGGGGTCTGTACCTTCTGGAGCCTTGTAGGCCCAAATACTACTCCAGGCAAGACCCTTGAGGTCAAAACATCAAACCAAAGAAAATTATTTTCTATTTGCAAGGTTTGGGACTTGATCAAGACCTCCCATTCCTTTATGTTTTCATACTTTGCCATTTTGGAACAGACATGTCTATCTGATATCTGCCTCACCACTGTACTTTGGAAGCACACAACGTGTTTGATTTCACAGCTTTATAACTGGAGAATAATTTTCCTCAGAATATCTTGAATCTGGGATATCTGATTTAGGTGACATTTAGATGGGAGTTTGGACTTTAGACTTTTATGTTGGTGCCAAAACAAGTCAAAAACCTCTGAGACTCTTGAGATAGAATAAATTCAATTGGAAAAGACATGGATTTGAGAGTCCAGAAGGAGAAAAATATAGTTTGTTTATGATATTTTATTATAGAAACGAAATAAAGTTATATACTGCAATATTCACAGTATTTCCTATGCCTTCTTATTTATGAAGTTGTTTTCCTCTCCCTATATCTCACCTGCTCACCCTTATCTTCATGCTCTGGAATGGTTATTCCCCAGCTGACCATGTCTGCACTTATGCCACAAATATCTACCAGACATATGGTGACTATGGCCAGTTTACATATGAATTTGATGGAGATGAGCTGTTCTAAGTAGACCTGGAAAAAAAGGAGACTGTGTGGAGGCAGCCTGAGTTTAGCAATTTTGCAACATTTAAAATTCACAAGGCCCTGAGAAACCTTGTTGTGGTCCAAAAAAACTTGGACACTTTGATTAAAGATTCCAACTTCACACCTGCCACCACTGGTAAGGGTCCACATTCTGCTTCTCTTCGCTGTGCCTACCTCACATTCAGGTCTGAGCTCTTCCTTCCCTGGGGGTAAGTGTTCTTTCCATTACATGGTAAATTATTCCCCCTTTCTAGTACACGTATAGTCCACATCATATTCTTTTAATCTTTAAATATCCCTCTGCTAGGTTCCATGAGATGTTCCTTGAATTTCTACACAAGGATATTCCCAACTTCTTGGCCTAAGATGCTCTAAGTTGGTTTCTCTCTCTCTCTCTCTCTCTCTCTCTCTCTCACACACACACACACACACACACACACACATACACGCACACCCTGTGGGCTCCCAAAGAGAGAAATGTGAAAAAATATTTCAAAGTGAAAAAATAGAAGCAGTAACTGGTATAAAATTATTCTAAAATGACAAGAAAATATCTCATTAGTATCTGGGGAATACTAGGCGCCTCTAAAATGATTAAAAATCTCAAGGCACAGTTATCATAAATGCCAATAAGTGTGATGTTTTTGTTGTAGAAATCCCTGAAGTGGCTGTGTTCCCCAAATCTCAGGTGACCCTGGGCATTCCCAACACCCTCATTTGTCTAGTGGATGACATCTTTCCTCCTGTGATCAATATCACTTGGTTTAGCAATGGACATTTAGTTCCAGAAGGTATTGCTAAGACCATCTTCTATCCCAAGAGTGACCACTCCTTCCTCAAGTTCAGCTACCTTGCTTTTGTCCCCTCCACTGAGGATTTCTATGACTGCAAGGTGGAACACTGGGGCCTAGAAGAGCCGCTCCTCAAGCACTGGGGTATGTTGAAATCCCATCATCATTTGTCTACCTTCCAATTCTGTCCCCAAGCTACATTCTCTTGCCTTAACCCTTTAACCCCCATTGCCACAACTTTATTTCCCACAATTGCAAAGTTGTCCACTAATTGACTTCACTCTTTCCCAAAGTCTAGGTATCCTGTGCATTTCTAAACACATGCACCATTTTCCCCACAGACACACCCTGTCCTGTGACTATGTTTGTTTTGTCTCGGAACCTGAGCTTCCAACCCCTATGTCAGAGCTGACAGAGACTGTGGCCTGTGCCCTGGGGTTGGCTCTTTGCCTCATGTATGTTGTGATAGGCACCATCTTCATCATCCAAGTCCTGCACTCCCGTGGAACCTCCAGCCACCATAGGACCTCGTGTGTGATAATCTAGAAAACAGACAAGTAAGGACTCAGATGTGTCATATCTGAAACTGGAGACAGGGAGGCTGGGAGTGCAGGGTTGGCATCCTGTATGCCTAAATGTATTTGGAAATCTTCTAGGCTAATTGAAGAATGGCTTGACCTTGGACAGGGGCACAGGCCCCATCAACATCATGCTGTCTGCTGTTTCAGATAATCACAATTTACAATAAAGAAGAGGAATGGTTGGCTGACTCTAGCTCTCTGTGCAGGCCTTGCTATGTGACTTAGACCCACTTCCTGCTCTAGTTTATTGTATTGCTCCTTCCATGCTCTCCTCCCTGCCCTGCTTGAGTGGAATTCATGAAACATTTTTCCCACAGAGATTCCTTACTTTTATAAAACCTTCCAACTTAGTCTTACATGATTGCCTACATTTCACAGAGAGACCTGTCCCACCCATTTACCTACTTGACTTTTGGGTCACCCTCATCCAAAATCTGTATGAAAAATAAATAAATAAATCTCTTTCTGTGGTGTCTTTGCTTAGAGTATACTTTTCCTCTGTCTTTTTCCTAGAACTAATTTAAGTTGTGCAAAAGAATGGAAGAGCTTATATTGAAATTTTGTCAGATTTCTTAGGTCCTTAACTTCTTTATCAGGCCATATTAATAACACCACAGCTGAAGTATCAAAATGATATTGTATCATAATAAAATATTTTTTTACATTCTGCATTTCCTTTTTGCTCTCACTCTTTATTTACCCTTTTCAGGATCATTGAGTATGGTGAATACTTTATTCCCTAAATGTAGTATTTTTGTGAAAAAAGAAAGAGCAATGCTTAAGGTCGAGTTTTCAAATAGCATTCTAAAAGCTATGGAAGATATAAAAACTTGAAATAAAATATTTTTAAAGTCAAATATTGGATTTTCAAGAACATAAAGTCAAAATGTTCTTCACAAATGTTGGATTTGTGAAGATGGCAGAAAGATTCAATATGTCTGTCCCCATATTTCACCCCAGATGAGATGGAAGCTCTCTGGATTGGCCAGAAAGAAGATAGAAGTGAGAACAAGAAAATAATAAAATGCTGTTTGTGTCCCAGAAAGTGCCCCATACATTTCTCCATTTGTGGGTAACATCAATGAAAACAAACAGAGAGAGGCAATATACTGGATAAAGGCACCTATAGCAGAAGCAGCTAAAGCCTCATCCTGTGGACATTTATAATAGTATAAAAACATTTAAATCCACTCCATGCTCAAGCGCATAAATTGTGATTATTGACATTATAACTTAGGCACTTTTATTATATAAAATATTGAATATTTCCTGCACATGTTAATCACCCAATATTTTAAATGTATGCCCTTCCGTAACCTCAAAAGAGGTTATTGAGGAGATGATGATGCTAACTCATACTATTTTCACTAAATGACCTATGCCTCGATGCTATGGTAAAACCTTGCTTAAGGAAGCTCTGTGCAAGAGTTTTATCAGCTTCAACCTTGATCTCAGGCACATATCTCCTGAGAATAGAAGAATTCTTATGCTAAACAACCACAATGTTTCACCAGCTCTGCTACTTCTGAGCCTGCAAGCCTAAATAATGTACCCTCTTGAGCACTACACAACTGCTCCTAACATTTCACATTGAAGTGTGGATTGCAATTGTGGAAAAGCTGCATAGATGTTTCTAATTCTGTAACTTTCCTAAATATAAAGAATAATGCTTGCATAGTCTTTATCCTGATAATGAGACATAAATAAATAAAGATTGCTGGTGTAACTCTCTAGATCTGCTTCTCTATGAGAGAGCATTGCTCCACCAGATCTCAGCTTTATCTCCAAAATACACATGTCTGAATCTCTGTATTTTCTAATTCCCCATGACCCCTCACCAGAACGACCAGTAAGGCTGTGCTGGTCACAGCATATAACTTCTGAATGATGGTTCTCCTTCTTAGAAGAGGTGGAAAATCCTCAAAAAGAATATACCAGTGATTTTTTTTTTTGTCTAAAATACAATTCACTCTACACATTTTATTTACAGTTTTCTACACTGTCTTTAAATGAGTGAGTGGGATTACTTTTATACTTGAGCCATTTTACACCAAAGCAAAATTACCTAAGTAGTGCAAAGTGTTAAAATACAACATAAAAAAAAATGATATCAGGCATAGTAATTCTAGTTAGGAATGTAACTATGATGTCTTTTTCTATAATCCATAATTATGTTCAGGAAATCACACAAAGATAAGTCACCGATTTGAATGAAATATATAAATTTATAGCTAGTTTTGTAGTTACAAAAAACAAAAAATGGATGCTTCACCCATGTTACATGCAGCAAAAAACAAAAGCAAAACAAATGGAAAACTGGAATCAGAATCATTAGTGTTATTGAGTAGAGAAACAAATAAAGAAATCTAGCAGCCTTCATCAAGAGTACAGTAAGTATAATGCTGTAAAAAGAAACAAAATCATTTCGAGAAAACTGTATGCATCATACTCTTTCAAACCAGTAAATATGTTCTGCACACAATGAAATATAAACTCAATTTTTTCTTATTAAGGTATAAAAATGCAAGTTCTTTTGAATATTGTCAAAACTTGTTTGTAATGGCAATTCCACTAAGCTAATACAAAATGGGCCAGGAACACATTTATGGAATCTGGGGTTCAAGCTGATGGAAAGTGTTTCAAGCTGATGGAAAGTGTGGAGACACACAGGGAGGGAAAAGGGAAAAGCCACCATCTACAAGCGGAGGACAGAGCCCTGGGCAGGCCTGGGCAGGCCCAGCCTCGCAGTCCCCACAAGGAACCAGCACACAGTTGGTCCCTGGATTTTTTTTTTTTTTTTTTACTTCTAACCTCCACAATTGAGACAATAAATTCCTGTTGTTCAAACCACCCAGTCTGTGGCCCTGTGCTAGGGCTTCCTTAGCAAGCTAATGCAGGCAGCCTGCCCTGCTTCTCAGCACCTGTCCCCAGGGCTGGCTCGCCAGGCAAAGGCCACCTTCCACTGACTATTCTTCATGTATAATGTGTGTGTGTGTGCACACACACATACACACAAATAATAATAATAATAGAAGATGATGAATGAGCAAGAAGAAAAGATGGTCAACTGTTTAGAGGTGACAAATCCCATTGCTGCTGTCCATCAGTTAGATATTCCTCTGAGTTTTCCTTGGGAAGCAAAACAGAGAGGAGGGAGAGGCAGAGTACCCAAACCTCCTGCCCCATCCGGTCTCCTAATCAAAGGCTTTATAAAAGTAGTATCATCAGGTTGTTTGAATCTGAATAATGCCTGCAATGAAACCATAGGGATAAAAGTTTAACCTTCTTAAGGGGTTGTCGTCTGCATGGGAGATCTAATCACGGCTATTTTATTTCTATCCCAGCATCAAATAAACATTTTTATCCCACAAATTTGTTGGAAGCAGCTCTCTCCCTGATGCGGACATGCTAATGTACTTTCTGGGCCGCCAGTGTTTTTGGAAAGCTGCATTTCCATTAGCTTTTGTCAATTGTGAGTCATAAAAGCCCCAGAAGAATAGGGTTGGGGGAAACGTATTGTGCTTCTAAAAGGAGATTTTATTGCTTGGTTCAACGAAAGGTACCAGAGGAGATAAAGACTGCTGAACCGGGCTGGGCTTCGAAGAAAACTCACAATACCAAGAACTTATTAATGCTCACGCTGTCACCAGACAACCAGAGGGGAGGAAAGTCTGAATGTGACTTTACTAGTTTGCAATTTCCTGTGTTTAACATTAAAATAATACACTCATTGAGGGTGATAAGGGGCATTTGGCGCTGCCAGCCCAGGACAAGTGTTTGTTGCTCCTGCTCCATTAGCTATGGCTATAATCTTCTCATTTAAAATAGCTCCTGTTCAGGCTGCAGCGACTCTGGCAGGGCTGGGGGTTTGATTTGTGTATGTGATTTGTTTTACTCTTTATGTTGGTAAAGTCAAGATGCCTAAGAAAAATAAAAGCTCAAGAATCCCCAGCAGCGAAAAGAAAAAAAAAAAAAGGAATCTGGGGGACTGTGTTGATTGTAATTCTTTGACTGGGATAGTGGACACTCAATTTTTAAAATTTTTAAAAATGGACACTGAAGTACAAGACAAAGGCAAATTAGACTTCCTTATATCTCAGCAACATTTAAATGAAATCAAATTTAAATCCAGTTCACTCTGCTTTTTAAGAGGCTTTGGCTCAAATCCAAATCTCAATTGCTTGAGGCAGTCTTCTCTGAGAACACTCAGAAGGCCTCTTCTTAAACACAAACCTATTTGTAAAGGTAGAGCCTCTCTTGGTAGCTGTGTCTTTATAAGACTGATAACCAATCTCTATCTTTCTTAAACACTCTCCCTATATGTGTAACAACCTCTCTGTTTTCACATTCAGTAAGTCCATGTTGCTGTCTCATCACCTTTAGTTCTAACATGAACAACAGCTCCACATACATCATCACTGTGGTCATCAAAAGATTCTCCAATAAGGCACAGCAGTGTCTCTAGACAAAGAGGTCAAGGTCACTTGGTTTTTGCTTTTTGTTCAGTATCATGTGCCATCTTCCACCCCATTTGTTTTTCTCATCTTCCCACACAGGCTCAAAACCATCCTTAAAATTTGAATAGTCACAGCCAGGCATTAAATTACTAGACAACTAGCTATGGCTGTATAGAACCCCAAAGTCTTCAACTGTATCAAACCTAGAGATAGGTAGAAGGTTTGCTTGCCAAGTTTTACTTTTATCATTTTTTAAAAATCAGAATGCCCATCTATTCTGTAGAGGATGCTTTACATAGTGTTCTGGGTTAGCAACCTCCTGATGAGAGTCTGTTTTCTCCTTTTCTGAAGGCAGGGGATTAGCAGTAGGGGTGGTTCCCAGTTCCACAGTCACCATCCTATATGAATCTCCCCAGTGATGTTTGAGGCTAAGTTACAAATACCAAACTTAGTCCTGAAACTGGAAGTGGCAAGGTCTCATGTGGCACAGATCAAGACAAGAGGGAAGAGGTGAGTACTTCATGGAAAAGCAAAAATCTTATATAAAGAAACAAGGAAAGAGGGAAGTGGTATAGCAAGTTACTAAAAAGTGGGAAAGCAAATTTTAAAAATAATAAATCAGGGTTTGGTATCCTGTGACCCAGAAGATCTGTTTGGTTCCAATTTCATTCTTGCAGATATTCATTTTTAAAAGCATGAATGTTAAATTCTAATTTTTGATAGCTTCATCAGAATAATTTTTGTTCAAGGTTTGTATTGACAAAAAGAACAAATAAGTTATTTGTATCTAAATAGTTTTCTCTTGTGTTGTAAAATTGTGAAAAGAGGTATCCTGCATGTATTAATAAGAAAATACCAAAGGGGTTGATAAGTTATTCCTTTGCTTCTAGACTCTGTTTAAGAGTTCTGTTGATCATGTAAAAGGTACACGGGGCTCTTAGATAAGCAATGTAGGACAACAGTTTCAACAACTCCATCATATTCAAAAAGTAGTGATTTCTTGTCTTTCTAACTTTACAAAGGAATAAATGATACTGGAAACCTGTTACTGATCTTGAGATAAGAAATTATATTAGAAAAAAATTAGTGTAGTTTGAGGGGGGAAATTAAGTATAGGTCCACATTCTTGGTAAAACATAAAGTACAGCATATTTCTCCTTGGCATTTAGCCAGCCGCTTAATGAGGATCACACAGATCACTAACTCATCTGAAACTGGTGTCCCCTGTCTAAGACAAGACTTAGGTACAGGTGGTTTAATTGGGAATAAGAATGATGGAAAAGTATAGGGAAAGGGTAAAGGAGGGAGAAAACACACACACACACACACAAACACACACACACACACACACACAAAGGGATGTGTTGTTAAAATTACTACTCTGGGAGCCGGGAAGATGGCGGCGAAGGGAGTGCATCTCCCCCGTCTACCGCGTCACTGAGCGGGAGAATGACGAGTTAGAACAGCTAAAAGTTAGCTTATTAGGAATTTCCAGCAAAATTGGGGTGCTCCAAAACCTATAGGAAGGATTTCCATCGCATGAGGATCAGCTACTGGGGCTCAAACTCGAGAGATTTGTCCACACTGAGGGTCACGCTGCTTATTCAACAAATTACCCCGTGGCTAGAGGCTGCGGCGCGCGCTGGGACCAGATAGCAACGCAAAGATACAGCGCTGCGGATTCTGCGGGCTCCTGCCAGCTGTGCAATTACTGTACTCAGTGCTGAATTCTGGGTTTGAGACGGGGGAAGGAAGTGGTCCAATTCGGTTCTCCACACTGGTCAGATCACAGAGGAAGCCAGCGGCCACCATCTTGGAGAGCTGACGTCACCATCCCTGATCGAAGCTCATTCAGCTAGAGAACAGGTAATTTCAGGGTGCCATTTGCCTGCATCTCGCAGACAAATTACTCAGGCTCAGTGCTAAAGAACCCGCGGAAACTGCTTCTTGGAGCCTGCTCCTATCAGAACATACACCGAGCCCTGAGCGGCCGAATTCCGGCTCCCGGAACTGCTCTGGCCCAGGGCTTAAGAACCCGCAGAAACTGCCATTCGCCTGTGTCTCGCAGACAAATTACTCAGGCTCAGTGCTAAAGAACCCACGGAGAACACACACGGAGCCCGGATCAGCTGCATTCAAGCTCCGGTTCGCCTGAATCTCGTGACTCAGCACTAATGATCCCACTGAAATAACTGGTCGGCCCTTCTAACTTACAGAGGTAAAAGCCAACTGAGCCTTCATAGGCAGTGGCCACAGGATTGAAACGGGGCTTGAGAGAAAGATAGTCAGGACCCACCTGTTGCATTGGTCACCCGGCAAAGGGAACTAACGGTCACCATTTGCAATGGGATACCACCATGGCAGAGAACTGACGTCACGGGCGGAGGAGATAACTTCATTGAAACCAGCGACGACAGGTGTGTAATCCCCTAGCCATCACTCTCCACACAGCGGGGAAACCTTAAGGGCCCCTCCCAGCTCTCCCGTGAGCGCGATAGCCAGACCGAGGGAATCAGGAGTGGCGTGGGACTCGCGGCGCAGAACTCCTGGCTACCGCTCCCACCAGTGCTGACAACTGAGGTCCCTTGCACCAGCTACTGGGGGCGTGGCTACCAGAGGGCAAGCAAATTCGCTGGGGGTTCTCAGCCCCAAGCTCTACAAACTTAGGGTCTGAGGGAATGGCAAACAGGGAGAGTGTGCCCAGGAGTTCATGAAAACAGGGCTCCCAGGAGCAGCAGACCTGGCGTCTAGCCAGTATTGTGGTGAGCGTCACCGATGAGCAGGGGCTGCTTGAGGAAACACAAGAGAAGGCCCTAGGCACTCAGGATTGGAGACCCGCCGAGTCTGGGAAGAAGAGCTGCTGCACAGTGAGTGGGTCCCACCTTTTGAGAGGAGAAGCTTGGCCCAGTGGGCACAGCTTCACCTACTGGAAGAGAAGTTAATCGAACTCTATGACTGCATTTATTAATACTATTATTATTTTTTTTTTAATTTTTTTTCTTTCATTTTCATTTTTTTGTTGTTGTTGTTCTTTAACTTTTTAAAATGTTTTTAGTTTTTTTATTTTATTATTATTATTTTTAAATTTTAATTTTCATTTTTTATTATCATTATTATTTTTTTTAATTTTTTCTTTCTTTCCTTATTTTCTATTTTTTTCTTTTGTCTTTTCATTTCTTTTCAATTTTCTTATTCCCCCTTCCTTGAATTCTACCTGCCTACTCTCATTCTCTTTAGTGACTTCTTCCCTTCCCTTCTAATATCTTTCCTCCCAAGCATCAAATAAATTTATAAGAGTAAACAGTAACTCAGCAATCAAACAGAACAAGAAGTTACATGAGCAACAAAAAAAAGGAAGGAAGAAAGGGAGTACAAACAATGAAGGACAGCCTAAATATTCAGGAGGACCTAGAGTCACCAGAAAAATGGTCATATAAATAACTCAAGGAATACCTTAGACAGATGGAATGGAACGTTAAAGAGGATACGAGACAGCAAATCCAAACAGTGAAAGAACACATTGAAAATGAATTACATAAACAGATAAAAGAAGAAGTAAAGCATCTTTATCAGGAGATAGAGATTATTAAAAAAATCAAACAATAATTCTAGAAATGAAGGAAATGATAAACCAAATTAAAAACTCAATTGTGAGTATCACTAACAGAGTGGAGCAAGTAGAAGCCAGAATGTCAGATAATGAAGACAAAATATATCATCTTGAAAAGAGTCTAGCCAACTCAGAAAGGCTGGTAAAAAATCACAAGAAAAACAACCAAGAGATATGGGATAACATAAAAAAACCAAACATATGAGTCATCGGGATAGAGAAAGGTACAGAGATTCGAACCAAGGGAATGAGTAACCTTCTGAATGAAATAATTACAGAAAACTTTCCAGAAATAAAAAAGGAAACGGATATACAAATTGTAGATGCATACAGAACACCGAGCACACAAAATCACAGTAGACCAACGCCAAGACACATTGTTATGAAGATAGCCAATATACAGAACAAACAGAAAATATTAAAAGCTACAAGAGAAAGGAGGCAGATTACATTCCAGGGTAAACCAATAAGGTTAACAACGGATTTTTCATCACACATGCTGAAAGCGAGAAGATCCTGGAATAACGTATTTCAAACACTGAAAGACAATGGATGCCAACCAAGAATTCTGTATCCAGCAAAATTAAGCTTCAGGTATGACAATGAAATAAAAATCTTTCATGATAAACAAAAGCTAAAAGAATTTGCAGCCAGAAAACCAACATTGCAAAGCATCTTGAGCAAAACACTACACGAGGAAGAAATGAAAAACAACAACCAAAACCATCAGTGGGAAGTGCCTCGGTAATGACAGAGGGTGGGGGGAAAACTAATCATGGAGAAACAAACTAAATTAAAAAAAAAAAGATAAATAATCAAACATGGCTGGCTGTACAAACCATATATCAATAGTAACTCTAAACGTTAATGGCTTAAACTCTCCAATAAAGAGACATAGGTTGGTAACATGGATTAAAAAAACAAATCCAACAATATGTTGCCTCCAGGAGACACATCTGATCGGAAAAGACATACACAGGCTGAAGGTGAAAGGTTGGAAAAAAATATACCACGCACACGGTCCTCGTAAGCAAGCAGGGGTGGCCATCCTCATATCGAATAAAATCGACTTCAAGACTAAGTTAATCCAAAGGGATAAGAAAGGACATTATACACTGTTAAAAGGAACCATTCACCAACAAGACATAACAATTATCAATATTTATGCACCAAATAATGGTGCTGCGACGTTCATAAAACAAATTCTCCTCAAGTTCAAGAATCAAATAGACCACAACACAATATTTATGGGTGACTTCAACACACCTCTCTCACCATTGGACAGATCCTCCAAACAAAAGTTGAATAAAGAAACTATAGAACTCAATATCACAATCAATAACCTAGACTTAACTGACATATATAGAATATATCAACCATCATCAAGTGAATATACTTTTTTCTCAGCAGCACATGGATCCTTCTCAAAAATAGACCATATATTATGCCATAGGGCAACCCTCAGTAAATATAAAGGGGTGGAGATTATACCATGCATTTTATCTGATCATAATGGAATGAAACTGGAAATCAATGATAAAAGAAGGAAGGAAAAATCCTACATCACATGGAAAATGAACAATATGCTACTGAATAATCGATGGGTTACAGAAGACATAAAGGAAGAAATCAAACAATTCTTAGAGATAAATGAAAATACAGACACAACATATCGGAATCTATGGGACACAATGAAAGCAGTTTTAAGAGGGAAATTCTTTGCCTGGAGGTCATTCCTCAAAAAAAAAGAAAAAAACAACAAATAAATGAGCTCACACTTCATCTCAAAGCCCTAGAAAAGGAAGAACAAAACAACAGCAAATGTAGCAGAAGGCAAGAAACAGTTAAAATCAGAGTGGAAATCAACAAAATGGAAACAAAAGAAACTATTGAAAAAATTGACAAAACGAAAAGTTGGTCCTTCAAAAAAATAAATAAGATCGACAGACCCTTAGCCATGCTAACAAAGAGAAGAAGAGAGAGAACTCAAATTACTAACATACGGGATGAAAAAGGCAATATCACAACAGATGCTACAGAAATACAGAAGACAATTAGAAGTTATTTTAAAAACCTATATTCCAATAAAATAGAAGATAGTGAAGACATCGATAAATATCTTAAGTCATATGATTTGCCCAGACTGAGTCAGGAGGATACACACAATTTAAACAGACCAAATTCAATAGATGAAATAGAAGAAGCAATCAAAAGACTACCAACCAAGAAAAGCCCAGGACCAGATGAGTATACAGCGGAGTTTTACAAAACCTTTAAAGAAGAATTAATACCAATACTTTTCAAGTTATTTCAGGAAATAGAAAAAGAGGGAGCTCTGCCAAATTCATTCTATGAGGCCAACGTCACCCTGATTCCGAAACCAGACAAAGACACCTCAAAGAAAGAAAACTACAGACCAATATCTCTGATGAACCTAGATGCAAAAATCCTTAATAAAATTCGGGCGAATCGGATACAAAGGCACATCAAAAAAATTGTGCACCATGATCAAGTAGGATTCATCCCTGGGATGCAAGGATGGTTCAATATACAGAAATCAATAAATGTTATTCACCACATCAATAGACTTAAAGATAAGAACCATATGATCATCTTGATAGATGCAGAAAAAGCATTCGAAAAAGTACAGCATCCCTTTATGTTCAAAACATTAGAAAAACTAGGGATAACAGGAACTTACCTCAAAATTGTAAAAGCTATCTATGCTAAGCCTCAGGCTAACATCATTCTGAATGGAGAAAAATTGAAGGCATTCCCTCTAAAATCTGGAACAAGACAGGGATGCCCTCTATCACCACTTCTATTCAATATAGTTCTCGAAACACTGGCCAGAGCAATTAGACAGATGAAAGAAATTAAAGGCATAAAAATAGGAAAAGAAGAACTCACTAAAATTAATTTAGAACTCACTAAATTATCACTGTTTGTGGATGACATGGTTCTATACCTAGAAGACCCAAAAGGGTCTACAAAAAAACTACTAGAACTAATAAATGAATTCAGCAAAGTGGCAGGATATAAAATCAACACGCATAAATCAAAGGCATTCCTGTATATCAGCGACAAAACTTCTGAAACAGAAATGAGGAAAACACTCCATTCACAATATCCTCAAAAAAATAAAATACTTGGGAATCAATTTAACAAAAAAGGTGAAAGATTTATACGATGAAAACTACAGAACCCTAAAAAGAGAAGTAGAAGAAGATCTTAGAAGATGGAAAAATGTACCCTATTCATGGTTAGGCAGAACTAACATCATCAAAATGGCGATATTACCAAAAGCTCTCTATAGGTTTAATGCAATGCCAATCAAAATCCCAAAGGCATTTCTTGTAGAAATAGATAAAGCAATCATGAAATTCATGTGGAAAAATAAAAGACCCAGAATAGCAAAGCAATTCTAAGCAGGAAATGTGAATCAGGCGGTATAGCGATACCAGATTTCAAACTATATTACAGAGCAATAGTAACAAAAACAGCATGGTACTGGTACCAAAACAGGTGGGTGGACGAATGGTACAGAATAGAGGACACAGAGACTAATCCACAAAGCTACAACTATCTTATATTTGATAAAGGAGCTAAAAGCATGCAATGGAGGAAGGATAGCATCTTCAACAAATGGTGTTGGGAAAACTGGAAATCCATATGCAACAAAATGAAACTGAATCCCCTCCTCTCGCCATGCACAAAAGTTAACTCAAAGTGGATCAAGGAACTAGATATCAAATCAGAGACTCTGCGTCTGATAGAAGAAAAAGTTGGCTCCGATCTACATATTGTGGGGTCAGGCTCCAAATTCCTTAATAGGACACCCATAGCACAAGAGTTAATAACAAGAATCAACAAATGGGACTTACTTAAACTAAAAAGTTTTTTTCTCAGCAAGAGAAACAATAAGAGAGGTAAACAGGGAGCCTACATCATGGGAACAAATTTTTACTCCTCACACTTCAGATAGAGCCCTAATATCCAGAGTATACAAAGAACTCAAAAAATTAGACAATAAGATAACAAATAACCCAATCAACAAATGGGCCTAGGACCTGACCTGAACAGACACTTCTCAGAGGAGGACATACAATCAATCAACAAGTACATGAAAAAATGCTCACCATCTCTAGCAGTCAGAGAAATGCAAATCAAAACCACCCTAAGATACCATCTCACTCCAGTAAGATTGGCAGCCATTCTGAAGTCAAACAACAACAAGTGCTGGCGAGGATGGGGGGAAAAGGGTACTCTTGTACAATGCTGGTGGGACTGTAAATTGGTGCGGCCAATATGGAAAGCAGTGTGGAGATTCCTGGGAAAGCTGGGAATGGAACCACCATTTGACCCAGCTATTGCCCTTCTCGGACTATTCCCTGAAGACCTTAAAGGAGCGTACTACAGGGATACTGCCACATCGATGTTCATAGCAGCACAATTCACAATTGCTAGATTGTGGAACCAACCCAGATGCCCTTCAATAGATGAATGGATAAAAAAATGTGGCATTTATACACCATGGAGTATTACGCAGCACTAAAAAAATGACAAAATCATGGAATTTGCAGGGAAATGGATTGCAGTAGAGCAGATTATGCTTAGTGAAGCTAGCCAATCCCTATAAAATAAATACCAAATGTCTTCTTTGATATAATGAGAGCAACTAAGAACAGAGCAGGGAGGAAGAGCAGGAAGAAAAGATTAACATTAAACAGAGACATGAGGTGGGAGGGAAAGGGAGAGAAAAGGGAAATTGCATGGAAATAGAGGGAGACCCTCCATGTTATACAAAATTATATATAAGAGGTTGTGAGGGGAAGGGGAAAATAAACAAGGAGGGAAATGAATTACAGTAGATGGGGTAGAGAGAGAAGAGGGAAGGGGAGGGGAGGGGAGAGAGGATAGTAGAGGATAGAAAAGGTAGAAGAATACAGCAGTTACTAATAGGGCATTATGTAAAATTGTGGATGTGTAACCGATGTGATTCTGCAATCTATATTTGGGGTAAAAATGGAAGTTCATAATCCACTTGAATCTAATGTATGAAATATGATATGTCAAGAGCTTTGTAATGTTTTGAACAACCAATAAAAAAAAAAAAACAAATGAGAGTCTTACCAGCAGAGTAGAACACTTAGAAGATAGAACTTCAGACAACGAAGACAAAGTTTTTCAACTTGAAAAAAACATAGACACCTCAGCGAAAAGGTTAAGAAATCATGAGCAGAACATCCAAGAATTATGGGATAACATCAAGAAACCAAACCTAAGAGTTATTGGGATACAAGAGGGTACAGCGGTCCAAACCAAGGGAATGAGCAATCTATTCAATGAAATAATACTAGAAAACTTCCCAGACTTAAAGAATGAAAAAGAAATCCAAATACTAGAAGCCTACAGGACACCGAATATACAAAATCATAAGAGATCCACACCAAGACACATAATAATGAAGATGCCCAACATACAGAATAAGGAGAGAATCTTAAAAGTCACAAGAGAGAGGAAGCAGATTACATTTAGGGGTAAACCAATCAGGATAACTGCTGCTCTTTCAACACAGGCTCTGAAAGCTAGAAGATCCTGGAACAACATATTTCAAACGCTGAAAAAAAAAGGGTTCCAACAAAGAATCATGTATCCAGCGAAATTAAGCTTCAGGATTGAAGATGAAATAAAAATCTTCCACGATAAACAAAAGTTAAAAGAATTTGCATCTAGAAAACCAGCTCTTCAAAACATCCTTGGCAAAACATTACAGGAAGAGGAAATGAAAAATAACAATGAAAACCAACAGCAGGAGGTAGTACAGTAAAGGAAAAACTAAGCATAGAGGAAAAACAAATCATGTTAAGTAACATACATAACCAAATATGACTGGAAATACAAACCATATCTCAATAGTAACCCTAAATGTTAATGGCTTAAATGCACCAATCAAAAGACATAGGCTAGTAGAATGGATTTTAAAAAAAGATCCAACAATATGCTGCCTACAGGAGACTCATCTGATAGGAAAAGACATACATAGACTGAAGGTGAAAGGTTGGGAAAAATCATATCACTCTTACGGACCCCAGAAGCAAGCAGGGGTGTCCATACTTGTATCAAATAAAATAGACTTCAAGCCAAAGTTAATCAAAAGGGATAAACAAGGACACTACATACTGCTCAAGGGAACCATACACCAACAAGACTTGACGATCATTAATATATATGCCCCAAACAATGGTGCAACTACGTTCATCAAACAAACTCTTCTCAAGTTCAAAAGTCTAATAGACCACCATACAATAATCATGGGAGATTTTAACACACCTCTCTCACCAATGGACAGATCTTCCAAACAAAAGTTGAATAAAGAAACCATAGAGCTCAATAATACAATTAATAGCTTAGACTTAATGGATACACACAGAATATACCACCCAACATCAAGCGGATACACTTTCTTCTCAGCAGCACATGGATCCTTCTCAAACATAGACCATATATTATGTCACAGGGGAAATCTTAGAAATTACAAAGGAGTTGAGATACTACCATGCATTTTATCTGATCATAATGGAATGAAATTGGAAATCAATAATAAAATGAGAAAGGAAAACCCCTACATCACATGGAGATTAAACAATATGCTACTGAATGAACAAAGGGTTACAGAAGACATCAAAGGGAAATTTAAAAATTCTTAGAGGTAAACGAAAACTCAGACACAGCATATCGAAATCTTTGGGACACTATGAAAGCAGTACTAAGAGGAAAATTCATTTCATGGAGTTCATTCCTTAAAAGAAGGAAAAGCCAACAAATAAATGACCTCATACTATACCTCAAAGCCTTAGAAAAAGAAGAACAAATCAGCAGCAAATACAATAGAAGGCAAGAAATAATTAAAATTAGAGCTGAAATCAATGAAATCGAAACAAAAGAAACAATCGAAAAAATTGACAAAACTAAGTTGGTTCTTTGAAAAAATAAATAAGATTGATAGACCACTAGCCACGCTAACAAAGAGAAGAAGAGAGAGAACCCAAATTACTAGCTTACGGGATGAAAAAGGCAACATCACAACAGACAATTCAGAAATACAGAAGATAATTAGAAATTATTTTGAAACCCTATACTCTAATAAAATAGAAGATAGTGAAGGCATCAATAAATTCCTTGAGACATATGATCTACCCAGATTGAGACAGGAAGATATAAACAACCTAAACAGATCAATATCAAGGGAGGAAATAGAAGAAGCCATCAAAAGACTATCAACCAAGAAAATCCCAGGACCGGATGGATATACAGCAGAGTTTTACAAGAACTTTAAAGAAAAACTAATACCAATACTCCATAATCTATTTCAGGAGACAGAAAAAGAGGGAGAACTTCCAAATTCATTCTATGAGGCCAATATTACCCTGATTCCCAAACCAGATAAGGACACCTCAAAGAAAGAAAACTACAGACCAATATCCCTAATGAATTTAGATGCAAAAATCCTCAATAAAATTCTGGCGAATCGTATACAAAAATATATCAAAAAGATCGTGCACCATGATCAAGTAGGATTCATCCCTGGGATGCAAGGATGGTTCAATATATGGAAATCAATAAACATTATTCACCACATCAATAGACTTAAAGATAAGAACCATATGATCATCTTGATAGACGGCAGAAAAAGCATTCGACAAAGTACAGCATCCCTTTATGTTCAAAACATTAGAAAAACTAGGGATAACAGGAACTTTCCTCGACATTGTAAAAGCTATATATGCAAAGCCTCAGGCTAGCATCATTCTAAATGGAAAAAAACTGAAGGCATTCCCTCTAAAATCTGGAACAAGACAGGGATGCCCTCTCTCACCACTTCTATTCAATATAGTTCTCGAAATACTGGCCAGAGCAATTAGACAGACAAAAGAAATTAAAGGCATAAAAATAGAAAAAGAAGAACTTAAATTATCACTATTTGCGGATGACATGATCCTATACCTAGAAGACACAAAAGGGTCTACAAAGAAACTACTAGAGCTAATAAATGAATTCAGCAAAGTGGCAGGATATAAAATCAACACGCATAAATCAAAGGCATTCCTGTATATCAGAAACAAATCTTCTGAACTGGAAATGAGAAAAACCACCCCATTCACAATATCCTCAAAAAAAATAAAATACTTGGGAATCAACCTAACAAAAGAGGTGAAAGATTTATACAATGTAAACTACAGAACCCTGAAGAGAGAAATAGAAGAAGATCTTAGAAGATGGAAAAATATACCCTGTTCATGGATAGGCAGAACTAACAACATCAAAATGGCGATATTACCAAAAGCTCTCTATAGGTTCAATGCAATGCCAATCAAAATCCCAACAGCATTTCTTGTAGAAATAGATAAAGCAATCATAAAATTCATATGGAAAAATAAAAGACCCAGAATAGCAAAAGCAATTCTAAGCAGGAAGTGTGAATCAGGAGGTGTAGTGATACCAGATTTCAAACAGTACTACAAAGCAATAGTAACAAAAACAGCATGGTACTGGTACCAAAACAGGCAGGTGGACCAATGGTATAGAATAGAGGACACAGAAACCAATCCACAAAATTACAATTATCTTATATTCAATAAAGGGGCTAAAAGCATGCAATGGAGGAAGGATAGCATCTTCAACAAATGGTGCTGGGAAAACTGTAAATCCATATGCAACAAAATGAAACTGAATCCCCTCCTCTCGCCATGCACAAAAGTTAACTCAAAATGGATCAAGTACCTTGATATTAAATCAGAGACTATGTGTCTGATAGAAGAAAAGGTTGGCTCCAATCTAAATATTGTGGGGTCAGGCTCCAAATTCCTTAATACGACACCAATAGCACAAGAGTTAATAACAAGAATCAACAAATGGGACTTACTTAAACTAAAAAGTTTTTTCTCAGCAAGAGAAAAAAAAATAAGAGAGGTAAACAGGGAGCCTACATCATGGGAACAAATTTTTACTCCTCACACTTCAGATAGAGCCCTAATATCCAGAGTATACAAAGAACTCAAAAAATTAGACAAATAACCCAATCAACAAATGGGCCAAAGATCTGAACAGACACTTCTCAGAGGAGGACATACAATCAATCAACAAGTACATGAAAAAATGCTCACCATCTCTAGCAGTCAGAGAAATGCAAATCAAAACCACCCTAAGATACCATCTCACTCCAGTAAGATTGGCAGCCATTCTGAAGTCAAACAACAACAAGTGCTGGCGAGGATGTGGGGAAAAGGGTACTCTTGTACATTGCTGGTGGGACTGTAAATTGGTGCGGCCAATATGGAAAGCAGTGTGGAGATTCCTGGGAAAGCTGGGAATGGAACCACCATTTGACCCAGCTATTGCCCTTCTCGGACTATTCCCTGAAGACCTTAAAAGAGCGTACTACAGGGATACTGCCACATCGATGTTCATAGCAGCACAATTCACAATTGCTAGATTGTGGAACCAACCCAGATGCCCTTCAATAGATGAATGGATAAAAAAAAAATGTGGCATTTATACATGATGGAGTACTACGCAGCACTAAAAAAATGACAAAATCATGGAATTTGCAGGGAAATGGATGGCATTAGAGCAGATTATGCTTAGTGAAGCTAGCCAATCCCTAAAAAACAAATGCCTAAAGTCTTCTTTGATATAATGAGAGCAACTTAGAACAGAGCAGGGAGGAAGAGCAGGAGAAAAAGATTAACATTAAACAGAGTCATGAGGTGGGAGGGAAAGGGAGAGAAAAGGGAAATTGCATGGAAATGGAAGGAGACCCTCATTGTTATACAAAATTACATATAAGAGGTTGTGAGGGGAATGGGAAAAAAATAAGGAGAGAAATGAATTACAGTAGATGGGGTAGAGAGAGAAGATGTGAGGGGAGGGGAGGGGCGATAGTAGAGGATAGGAAAGGTAGCAGAATACAACAGTTACTATTATGGCATTATGTAAAAATGTGGATGTGTAACCGATGTGATTCTGCAATCTTTGTAATGTTTTGAATAACCAATAAAAAAAAAGAAAATGTATTTGTATCACAGTTGAAGAATTTATTGATTTTGTGACTCTGGGCAGATTACATAATCTCTATTAGCCTCAATCATTGTACCTTTAACAGGTAGACACTTTCTCTTTGACACCATTGGTATTCAGACAAAATAAAATTTTATAGATATGACATATTAATTGCAGATCCTGGCAAAGAGCTAGAACCCCAAGATAAAGCCATGTTATGTGTTTTTAAAGGGGACAAATCAGAGGCTGTGATGAGGAAATAGTTGAGAAAAGTTCCCTGGGTTATTTAACTGAGTTATTTATCAACACATGTATTTTTCATGGCATTCAGAGGAGGCTCTTCAGGAAATAGCTGCACAAGGATGACTTGACACCTCTGAGTCTATTGATACCCCAGTTCCAGCAGCAACCAGAGGTGAAATAGATTAACAGGAAGTAGGTCAGGTTAAGCTGAAAGTTAATAGGAGTTTTTCAAATTCTAAATCAAATCCAGAGAAGAATAGACATGAAATTATTATTACAGTTATAACAATTGTTTCATTAGTATAAACAATAATAACTATCATCTTTCAATCTTAATATGTGCCTGACATGGCACATTTAAAATATCTTGACACAAGTAACCTGAACAGACTCTAGGGTGATTATTATTATCTAAATTTTTAGATAAGGAAACCATGCTTCAGTCTGAGTAACTTGCCCAACATCACAGTTTATCATTTGTTTTAAAGATGTGCCTTTGATCATCAGTCTTAAACTTCATGCAAATACTTTAGTCATTTATATTAATAATGTTTGAACAAAATATTGAAACAATGAAATCACATAATTTCAAATAACACAGCTTGTGTAAATCCATCAAATACATCACCAAGAACAAGCCTGAGGGTTATCAATGGAATTGGAAGAGTGACAATGACCACAACACTCTACAATTGTCCTGCAAATAACACTCCGATTTTAATTTCTGCTATGTATTAGTATCAAATATGAATTTAGTTAATGATAGGTCTTGACTGATTTAAGTGCTTTCAAAGCCAGGTGCACTCACCTGTGGTCCCAGCCACTTAAGGGGCTGTAGCAAAATGGCTTGAGCCCAGAAGTTCAGGACCAGCCTGGGCAGCATAGGGAAGAAAACAAGTGCTTTCACAGCACTGATAATGTTTAAAATAAGACAAACATTCATATTTTAACCCCCTCAGTTGCACTCTCCTAATGAAATACTGAGTAATTCCTTTAAATTTTTATTAAGCAAATAAAATCTTCATGTCAGTCTTTGAAATAATTAATTTGGCAAATTTATTCATTCTTTATATATCACCTATGGCAAAGAACTGGAAATCCACCGAGGAGAACAGAGAACGCTGGTTAATCAGACATGTTCCTTGTACCACTATTGTATCTGGATAAATTTGGGGTTTACATAAGGAAATCCTGTCCTTAGTCTGCTTTTGGTTTTGCCCCCTCCCTATTACCTATAGCATCCTGATTTTCTGGTTTTTTTTTCAAACTTGAAATGTTCAAAAATCAATGGGAAGAATTCAATATGGATTTAATAACAATTTACTGAATCCTAAAATGTGTTTCTCTACCTGCTGAAAATATAGATAAAATAGTTCCTCTGATGTGTATATATTCCATTGGGATACTCATGCTACAATGTTTTTCAAATAAAATATTTGGCCTCCCATTACCACTCTACCAGGAGTTACAAAGTAACATAGAAGAAAAGCTGGCATGGTCCCTGCCTCATGGAGCTTAGATTTGAACAGATGTGACAAATAGGTATTTTTAAATTGTGTTAAGATCTCAGACAAGTGCATTAGAGGCAAGAGAGGTCTCCGTCGCCATCTGTTGGTCGAAGTGCACCATTGCGTCCCGGAGCAATGACTGGGAAGTTGCAGAGCAGAGCAGGACTCAAGTGCAAGATTAGGTTTCTGAACCTTTTTTTTTTTTTTAAGATGTTGGCGATCCAAGCCAGGCATGCTCGGCAAGTACTTCGTGTGTTTGAAGAAAAAGGAGAGTGTAGTTGGAACAGAGTAAGTTGGTTGGATAATTGCAGGCAACAAGGTAGGAGAGGCAAGCAAAAAAAAAAAGGAAAAAATTATGTAAGGCATATAACTCCCATTAAGAGTTTCTATGTCTTCCTAATAGTAATTAGATCAAATATCTCTACCCTAAAATACGGCTGTCACAGTTCATAAAAGTCATAAAGAAATATGAAAATTTTCACAGCATTTATTTTCTGGGTTTTTTGTTGTTTCTTCTAAGAAAAAATATGTATTTTTTTCTAGTTTTCCCCCCTTTTCTCCATTTTTTTCTGTTTGTTTTGGGGGGATTATCTGTTTGTTTTTTTACTGTGATTAAACCCAGAGGCATTTTATCACTGAGCCACATCCCCATTCCTTTTTATTATTTATTTATTTATTTATTTTGTGGACAAGGTATTGTTAAGCTGCTGCAGATCTCACTAAGTTGCTGAGGCTGGCCTCAAACTTGAGATCTTCTTGCCTCAGCTTCATAAATTGCTGGCATTACAGGTGTGTGCCACTGCACCTTGCTGTATTCTCAATATCAAGGAGACAGTACCCAGGAGTAGAAACTGAAGAGAAGTAAAGCAGGGGGAAAGAAATCAGGAATAAAAAATCACCATGCATTTTCCCTTCAAGGTCCTGATCTCCACAGCATTATGTCTCCCAAACTGTATCACATCATCAAGAAATTTCCTCTATGTAGTGTCCATTCTGTTCCTCAAATCACATGCTCTAAACATTTCCTGAACCAGAGACAAATGGAGAATTCTGACTCTGAACCCACCTTTTCCTATAGAATATGCAACACAACTTCTGTCAGAGAAGAAAAATGCTGGTCTTCCCTCAGATTGGTAGGATTCATAGTCTAGGGGTTAAGAAAACCCTTAGGGAATCAACCAAATTCTGTTACATGCACAATTCACAATGAATTCCACCTTTATGACAAATTATAATGCAAGAAAAAAGAAGAAGAAGAAAACCCTTAGGACACGGACACACACACACACACACATATAAACTTTTGGGTGATAAACATTCAGATAAGATGTAAAACCTGAATTCTTCATCTGGGGAAGACGACGGGAAAGGATCGAGGACTCTAATGAACATGGTCAAGATGGAGGAAAGGAAAAATAGATCATTCAGGTGAGACCTTTCCAAAAAAATAAAACAAACAAAAAATACCTGTGCAGTTCTCTGCTCGCTAACTGCTCTAAGGGAGGATGAAGTCTTTCATTCAATAATTAGGACTAAAAGAGTCTAAATGGAGATAGGATGGGAGTATACAAACTGGTGGAAAGAGAACCAAACTGGAAATCAGAAAACCTGAGCTATAGACCTGGCCCTGCCACTAAGGGCCTGAAGGAACCCAGATAAGCAATTTAGAGGAGCAGGGCCTCAATTTTTCTACTTCACTCTTTCATTCAACAAATACTTATTCAGTGGGACTGAACTAGGTGATGATAATACATTAGTGGAGAAAATGTCGGGGGTCAGGGTGCAGGAGCGGAATCCCTGCCCGGGGGGAGCTCAGCTCTAGGGGGACCACAGTAGGATCTACAGGATGCAGGGACTGACCCAGGTCGCCCACTTGTCCTCCAGCCTGACGCCCTACAATTGGGTCCATGGGAAGCAGGAGGGCTTCAGGGGCTGGTCTGGAAAGCTGCCCATCACCCCTTCTCCTGTCCCTGGTTTTCCACATCCCACTGTCGCCGGTGTCAGAACCTCGCAGATTGATGTAATGTGAGAAAGAAGAGAGAGGCAAAGGCTGCCTGGGGGAGAGCCCCTGTGAATAGTCGGGTTTCCACGGGGATTTCCGCCGCAGCAGAAGAAAAACCACTTAAACTTCGGTCTCTGTCGCCATCTGTTGGCCGAAATGCACCATTGCATCCCGGAGCAAAGACTGGGAAGTTGCACAGCAGAGCAGGACTCAAGCACAAGACTAGGTTCTGAATTTTTTAAAGATGTTGGAGATCCAAGCCAAGCATGCTCGGCATGAACACTGCAACCGAGCTACACCTCTAGCCCAAGTTTCTAAACTTCTTTCATCCGGAATTTTATTCAGTATTTCATCTAGCATCTGACAGTGCCCCTCATTGTGAATGAAAAAACAGTCTTCTTTAAGCTCATATGCCATGTAAGGACACTAGAGATGAGATCTTTATACGCCCCCAAACACCACCCACAGAAGACCTGCTACTGTCTCTCCTCCACCTTACCTTCTCCTTCCCCTCGCACATTCTGGGTCAGAAACCTAACAGGTCCCCACACCTCCCTGGGATAATGATGAAAATGAAACCTTCTTATGAAGTAAGCTGACAGAGTGCAGCTTCAAGCCAAATCCTGAACGACATCTTTGCTATCAGAGGCAGTTTACAGAATCTTATTCTATCTGGTGATGTATTAAACACCAGGATGATAGGAAAAGATAGAGGACTCTAATGAATGTGGTCAAGATGGAAGAAAGGAAATATACATAATTCAAGTGAGACCTCTCCAAAAACAAAAGAAAATACCCTCTTCAGTTCTCTGCTGAATAGCTGCTCTAAGAGAAGGTGAAGGGGCAGTTTACAGAATAGTGATTATGTTTAATACTGAATATGTATTTAATACTAATAGAATTAAACATTTGGATAAGATGTAAGAGCCCTCCTGTTTTGCATGGACCTGATCACCAGGCATAAGGGCTAGAAAGGCCAATGTAGAAGATCTAGGTCCACCCACACATTATTCAGATGATGTAAATCAATCACTGCTGAAAAGCAAGAAACGTGGCCTTGGAGACCAGGAATCCCTATCACTGTCAATCCACCAAAAATCATGCCTCAAAACTGTTACTGGTGGGATGTCCAGATGAGGCCCAGGTTCTTGGCTTCCCAATCAAACAAGTAACCAAGAAACACAGAAATAACAGAGCATAGATTTATTGAAAGGAAAAGGGAAAGTAACACTTCTAAAGTAGAGCAGAGTGGGTCAAGCTAGAGCATGACCCAAGGTCTCAGAGTCTGGTGAGTTTCTTTTACATGCTGAGCTGTGCCTTGGTCCCCTCTCTGCATAGGATGATTGAAGAATATGTCCTGCTGGTTCCCAGTGTTTACTTTATTTTTACCTAATTAGAATACAGAACCTGAGATGGGAGTTGCCATGGGCAATAAGCCCTCCAGAGCAGAGATAGTCATGGTACTGGGACTTATTGCCATAAGGCAGCCATACTGGACACCAACCCACATTTTTCTTCTACATTCCACTATCTTAACACCCCTAAACTCCTACCTCATTTTCCCCTGAGAGACATGATCCCAAAATTCTTTTGGGGTGGCTGAGGAGCTGGAGGTCTCATCTCCTGTAGTTGATTCAGGCACATTGGGGTCCTTCTCCCTGCCTAATTGGGGACCATGACCCCCTCACCCTATCTGTCAAAAAGAGACAGCAGGGCATTTGGGTGCATTTGTGGGATTGGTTTGAAGCCCTGCTGCAGCACCAGCTGGAGTTTGACAGCCTCTAGATGAGAAGAGATCAACCATGACAGTAGGTTTAACAGGAAGGGTCCAAGCAACAGAGCTAGGAGCATCAGAAAGGATGCCACCAGGATGGCACCAAAACACCCAGCTGTAATTTTGACCATGATCCTTATGAATCTGATGGTTTCTGCCTAATCCTGGAGGGACAGTCTGCTAATTTCTTTGTTACATCTCTAACTATACCAGATTGGTTTACATAAAATTGCCATCTTTCTTCCAAGAAGAGACACAGTCTCTTGGTGGTAAATAGATATGATCATCTCCAGTTTTGGAGAGTGACTGCTGTTAGTGAGTCCACCTGGTTCTGCAGGGTAACTATGTCTGTTGCTGTTTCCTCTAGACTAACACAGAGATCTTTAGATAAATCTAGATGATAGGAGAGGGAGGTGGATGGACCTCCTATCACTGTATCCACCCAGCAGTTATTATCAGTCCTACCAGGAAAGGAATGAGTGGTATAGCCCATTTAGCTCTGATGGATGCTGTGCTTGGGGCTAGATTGAAAGCCAAAAACACAGACCCAGTCCGTTCATGTAGGAGGGGAGGAAGTTTGATACGTTTGTGAGATTAGGCTCAAATGGACTCAGGACAGACTTGTCACTCTATCAGAGTCCTTTGTGGTACTTACTAGGCTCTCCCGCACAAGAACCCTCTCTTTATAACCACCTAGTTTACTGACTTTTAGGAGGACTGACGCAAGTATACATCACAAGATTGTCTTTCCTTTTACATGTCCACTTAATGGCTGTGCTTTGGCTGTACTAACTGCCAGGATTTAAGATTAAATTGTTCAAAATAGACCTTGTCCTACACTCAGGGCCATTGAGATTCCTCAGGGATCACTCTTAGGAACTTGTGAGAAGAAGCTTGGCCTCTTTAGCTTTCCTCTACCAGCCATTTCATCTGCCAGGATGGGTCAGACTCTTGCTGACCACTCATGGCTTCCTTTGGAAGCATCAGGGACATCTCCTTCTCCAATAATTCTCTGCAGAATATTCATTGGTTGGCTTCCTATTCTCTAGGGTCCTCACAGCCCCCTGATCAGGAGGTCAAATGACTTGCCAGAGTTGATGTCCCTAGAGTATTCCCATCATTCCCTGGGTCCTGGCTGACCTTAGAGGGCAAGGGTCAAATATTGACTGCTTTTTCCTTAGCCCTTTTACTTCCTTGGCTTTTGTCTTCAAATTTTTATTTTAAATATCCAATAGGCCAGTTTCACCAGTCTTGAGGAGGGAGTAATGGGTTTTATCTTTAATGTCTATAATTTTACAGTTATCTCTTTCATTGACTTAGGGACAATATTTAGGGTAACTATTAGTACTGGAAGTCAGCATTATATCCTCTCAATCCTGCAGGTGATAACTTATTGTCTTAAATTAACTCCGGTTGTTCTGTTAGAGTAGTAATTCTGCAAAGCACTGACAGACAATGGGTATAAAATTTTACAAAAGCAAAACTGTTGTATAATAACTTTGATCCAAGAAGCATAATTTCTATAATAACACGAATGTATCTTTTGTATCTATTTAGCCTCCATAAAGACCCATGTATTTATTCTACAAAGATCCATATATTTTTACCAACTCAATCACATAAAAAATCCTTTACAAATTTTTCTTTATTTTAAATCTTTACAAACTTTAAATACTTTTTATAATTGACCCAAAATTTTTACTTTATTTTGTATTATATCCCCTTTATTTTGAGATCTCAGTAATCTTCACAACAAAAATCTATCTTTTGAACATACTTTATCTTTTATGTGGTGCTGAGGATCCAACCCAGTGCCTCACAAATGCTAGGAAAGTGCGCTACTACTTGAGCCATAGCCCCAGCTCAACATACTTTATCTTTTATGAGTTTAACTTTTTTATTTATTCTTGTCAGATATTCATGACAGTAGAGTGTATTTGGACATATTATACATACATATAATATGACTCTCCATCCTTGTGGTTGTACATGATGTGGAATTACATGGGTCATATATTCACATATGAACATAGGAAAGTTATGCCCAGTTCATTCTTCTTTCTTTCTTATTCTCATACCTGCTCCCTTCCCTTCACTCCCCTTTGTTTAATCCAATAAACTTCTGTTCTTCCCCCATCCCATGTGTGTTAGCATCATATATCAGAGAGAACATTCAGTCTGTGGTTTGGGGGGTTGGCTTATTTTAATTAGCATGATCATCTCCAGTTCAATCTATTTTACTGGTGAATGCCATCATTTCATTCTTCTTTATGGCTGAGTAATATTCCATTGTGTATATATACCACATTTTCTTTATCCATTCATCTGTAGTAGGGCACCTAGGTTGGTTCCGTAGCTTAGCTATTATGAATTGAGCTGCTATAAACATTGATGTGGGTGTTATACTATAGTATGCTAATTTTAAATCCTCTGAGTATATGCTGAGTAGGATAACTGGGTCAAATGGTGATCTCATTCCAAGTTTTCTGAGGATGAACATAACTTCAAATGAGTTTAATTCTAGTCTACTTTGGAGCCATCTCAACTTCTCTCATCTTATTAGGGTGAGAGGCAGAGACCTATCTCAGGTGAGACAATGCTCTTGAGGAATCTTAGAGTTTTTATTTTTGAAGCTGATCCTTGCCTCATTTTAAATGTTATTCGACAAAGTTATCATATAATGTTTCCTGAGCCTATCTGAATATCATTTAACAAAACATGCATTATATCTAAAGCAGGAAGCAAACAGAAGTCAGGGCTCGAAACTTCTTTTTTGTGGAAAAAGTGATAAAATATTTTTATTTTTCCATATTGTCAAACTTTTAAGCAAATCAGACTCCCCTTTTACTATTTTAAAAAATACATACATTTAAACTTAAATTTCCATTCCACTATAAAGAGCGACATAAAGTTTTTAAATCACTTATTGATGACAGGTTACGTTTATTCAGTTTCAGAACATTAAATACCATAAAGAGAACCAGAGTTATTAAAAAGATCACTTAAAAGACTTTACAGATATTTGTTAAAGAAGTTAATAAGCCAAGAGTACTTGAGTTCATATATACAACTTTATGTTCTGTATTTTAACTTTGCAAATCAATCAAGTATCTTCTCTAACAAACATATTTATAAATGTTTGTATCATTTAGGCTAAATCTAGTTTACCCATTTTAATTGTTGACTTTTTATTACCAATGAAAATGAATGCTAATGTTTAGAGCCATCTTTTTCTGATGAAGAAAAACCTTAAAAGCACTGGACGCGATACATTTTATAGAAACCAACACTCTTGACTGGCTGAACACCTAGAAAAACATGTGGATTAGTAATTTTTTTATCTTTATCTTTTTGTATAATTTAAATTGACCTTTTTGTTAAAGGTTTATTTAAGTCATTAGAACTAAAAGTCATTTGAACCCATTTTTTAAAATTTATCCATAAACCAGATTATATGTCTATAAGCCAGTTTTGGTACCATATAAATGATGCACAGACACAGCATGTGTGTAGACGTAGTATATAATACACAGGTGTGCACAAACCTACATGAAATCAAAGAGGAAATGGGGATTGCATAACTTTTTGCCATGTTTATGCTCCCTGCAGACAAGAGACAAAAGAACTACAGGTGTTTATGACACATTTTCTATCACATTTAACCCTTCAGAAATTAAAACAAAGCCAGTCACAAATGTCTTCAGTGTGACAGTGATCAATATATTGTAGAATAAAGGGCATAGACCTGGAGGAGTCCTGCACAGTTGGGGATGGCTGGGACAGGGCCCATCAATCACACCTGGACACTGAATCAATGGTTCAGATGGCCACTTGTCCAGCCATGAGGTAGACCTATGTCAATATCACCACTGTTTATTCTCTGTTTTAGGACCATGTGAAGGGGTCTTTCCTTTTCTGGTGTATTTGAGAATTCACCTTTGAATAATTAGCCTCTGAACAAAGACAGCAGTATAACACATAGGACTAAAAACTTCAGTTAGATTAAACAAGACTCAATAGAACAAAAATATATTAATTTAGGTACATGGAACAAAGGTGAATTTACCAAAAAAAAAACTTAAAAAAAAGACTTAAAAAGTTACACACCTGTAATTACCCTAGTAAAGAGACACATGGAACATCCATCAGACCAGAGTGCAATCTGAATCAGAGTCATCCAAATACTTAAAGACTGTAGAAGCCCATGAAGTCCCAGGAGAGGGTGGACCTCAGGAAAAGGTTCTCAAGAAAAAGAAAACTTGCACAGGTGGGATTTTCCATTTTCCTTCCCTGTGCAATCATCATTAGGGAAGAACCTAAGGAGAGAGCAGAGTCCCAGAGCACAAGTGAAGAGAAAACAGTCTTCAGGTCCCACTGAAGCTTAAACTTAGAAGTGACACTTTTTCCCTCTGGTCTCAAACCAGTTTTTCTTATGTAGCTGACACTCCAGATGCCAGCCTTGGAGGGACAGCGTATCAGGAAGGCAGCTAAGGAGTAAGGAAAGCTGTTGTTTAAACACGAGAGACAAACAGGCATTAAATAGGGCATCTTGACCCGAGATGGAGGGCACCCTCTGACCCTTGAGGGTCCCATGATGTTCTGTGTTCTGGAGATACAGATAAGAAGGTAAAAGGAATAGAAGAAGTCCTTATCCTAATGGGTACCAGGGTCCAACATCTCATAATTACTGGGCTTCAGTGTCTACAGGGTGTCGCCCTGGCCAAGAATCTCTTAACTTCTAGTGAAAAGCTTTGTTTCCCCCAAAAGGCTGAGATGAAGGCCTCAACGCGTATGCCTAAGGGCTGCAGCATCTGAGCTTCAGTCAAGAGATCTTTAGATTTTTACCAGAGTGTTCTCTAGCCAAAACCCATCAATTATCTCAAGATTTTTCCTCTTGGGCTGTGGTTGTGACTCAGTGGTAGAGCACTTGTCTCACATGTATGAGGCCTGGGTTTGATCTTCAGCACCACATAAAAATAACTAAATAAAGTTTTAAAAAAATAAGAAGAAGACTTTTTCTGTAGTCACATAGAATCTGGGGTGGAATATAGAGGTTCAAAAAAGGCTAAACAGAGAAAGTGGCCAGAAAAGAATTGGGGTGACCAATGAGAAGCAGGTGGAGAACCCCAAATATTACAGGGCAAAAGACCATCACAAAACTGAGGCAGGTGTGAAGGTCCCACTATGTGTACGCTGTGGACTCAGGATGTTTGAGGAGGAAGGGGCTGGTGAGCTAGTTCCTCTGGTGGGGAGTGTGGAGCGGGTCGCTGGTGTTCCCCTGAGAGACATGGGGGTGACTCAGCAAAGAGTCATGTATGGGATGGTCAAGATGGTGGATTAGAGGAAGGCTGCATTCCTCATTGCTCTGTGATTGGGATTCAGACAGCAGGAATACTGCTTTTCAGTGAGACTGGTGAAAGAAGGATTTCATTAAAATTCAATATTAGACAATCAGAGTGTCTCAGACCCAGAAATTTGGTTACATTAAACTGAAGAAGTCATGTGTTGGAGTTACACTTGTTGTGACAGTGGTACTGATAGTGGTACTGGTTCACCACAGAGGGAGGAATAACGCAGAAAGAAAGTCAATGGGCAGATTTGGTGTGGAAAACAGATATCTAATAACTTAGAATTATATAGTCATATATAATTACATATAATGAATCATTGGCATCATATTTCTTTTTCTAGGAAATATCCTCTGAAATGCTCTCATGAATCTGCATACACACTAGAAGTCATAGATGACCTAAATGGCTCCATACCTTTTAGCAAAATGAAATTCATAGTAGAAATTTGTAATACCACATCAACTGGTAATTAGATACAAACCCCATGAGGTATATCCATACTATAGAATAATATTTAGCAATAAAAAGTAATGAAATACTGAGACATGTATAAACCTCAAAACATTATGGTAGGGCTGGATGTAGCTCAGTAGTAGAGTGCTTGCCTAGCATTGTGCAAGAATTTGGGTTCAACCCCCAGCACTGTGCATGTATGTGTGAGCACGTGCACACACACAAACACAAACACAATATGCTAAATGAAAGAGGCCAAACAGAATAGACCACAGATTATATATTTCCAATTATATGAAATGTGAAGTGAAACAAATTCATAGAATTCAAGTGAAGATTTGTGTTTGCCTAACCATGGAAGTGGGGGCAGGGCAATGAGCAGGAGCAATTACTTAGGGTAATGGAATTATTCCATAATTGTATTTTGATGATAGTTGCATACATGTATACATTTATTTGAATTTTATATTGTTCACATAAGAAACTAGAAAACTTTGGACTAACATTACTCATGAATCCACAACATATCAGCAAATCAAATATAAACATTATGATGAAGTTAGTTTTATCCTAGACTATACATTTTGATGAATATTTAATATCAATACTAATTTACTATATTAATGGGATAAGGATAATAACCACAGGACCATCTCCTTGAAGAAAAGGCATTATACAAACTCAAAACCTAATCTTGATCCAATTTCTTAGCCAACCAGGAGTAAAAGGCTGCTTCTTTAGATAAAGGGCATCTCTAAAAAATCTACAGCTAACAATGTATTTTTCATGAAAGTGCTTTTTATTTAAGATATGGTGATATTTTTATTTAAGATATGCTGTCAGATTTGTGTTGCTGTGAAAAAACACCTGAGATCAATCAACTTAAACGAGGACAGCTTTATTCTGGATCACTGGTTCAGAGGTGTCATTGCCTAGTTACTTGGCCCCATTGCTTTGGGCTTGTGGGGGCACAGTACCTCAGCACAAGCATGTGGCAGGAAGTCCCTTCACCACATGATGCCAGGAAACAAAGAGAAAGAGGAGGGGACCGAGGTCTCAGTCACTTGTCCAAGGGCACACCCCTAATAAACTAGCCTCTTTACCTGGAATCCCACTATTAAAGTTTTCATCCATTAGACTGTCACCAATTCTTTGGCATATTAGGCCTTTGGGGGACATTCAGGATCCAAACCATAACTCATAGGCCAGTGTGTCAACTCCCACCTCTTCTGTGACACATTGTAACTCATCATCTCAGCCAGAATCTTGAGGCAAGAGATAGAAATAAAAGGAATATAGATTGAAAAGACTATGTTTCAATTTATAGATGATGAAGTGTCTTAATTTGCAGATGTCATGATTGTATACATAGAAAATCCTAAGGCAAAGAAAGTTCCTTGAACTAATAAATGAATTTAGAACACGGTAAGGTCTGAAGTCAGTTGTGTTGGCATGCCCTGGCATTGTAATATTTTAGGGGGAAAACCCTAAATTCCATTTATAATAACATTGAAATAAAACATTTAGATACTCATTCTTAAAAACCAGGCAATTGTTTTAGTCAGTTTTTTTATTGCTGACTAAAGGATCTGACAAGATCAATATCACATGATGAAAAGGTTATTTGGCAGCTCACAGTTTCAGAGATCTCAGACCACAGAAGGCTGACTCCATTCCTGCGGCTTGAGGTGAGGCAGCACATCATGGCAGCGGGTGCAATAGAGGAACTGGCTCAGGACATCACATCAGGAAACAGAGAGAGAGAGAGAGAGAGAGAGAGAGAGAGAGAGAGAGAGAGAGAGAGATAGCTCTGCTTAACAAAGATAAAATATATACCCCAAACACACACTCCCAGGGACCCATCTCTGCCAGCCACACCCTACCTGTCTACAGTTACCATCTGGTTAATCCCTATCAGTATTAATTCATTTGTTAGATTAAGACTCCCATAACCCAATTATTTCACCTCTAAACCTTCTTGCATTGTCTCACATGTGAGATTTTTGGGACATCTAATATTTAAAATAACAGCAACATTTTACACTAAAATCTATAAGCCATCATAAAGAGAAAATAAATAAAAAACTAAATAAAAGTGCCATAGTCAAGGATTCGAGTAGTTGATATTGACAAGTTATCAGTTCTCTCCAAATTGATCTATGGATTCAATGTTGAAATTGAAATCAAGATGCCTGTTTTTTAGAAACTAACAAACTGAAGTCTATAATCAGTATGCAAGTGAAAAAAAGCTTTGAATTGTCAAGACTATTTTCAAGAAATACTTCTGCATTCAAGTAATAAAACAAAGGCCTGGCTCAGGGTAGTCTACATCACTAAGATAGAATAAAGATGCACAACTAGAAATGTACATCCAAGCTGATGGAAAGGGACTCAAGGAACCCAAAGGGAGAGGATCATATTTTAACAAACAGAGGTGACCAATGAGACCCAAAGAGAAAAACAACACCATGTACAAAAACCATTTGAAATGAATGATAGACCTGAACATAGAAGATACAATTATTAAGCTCCTAAAACAGAGCTATCCAAAAAACTATAATTTGAACCACAACTATGAGCCCTAGATGCAATCTTAAGTTTGCTAGTACATTTTAAAAGAAAAAGGAATAGATGAAATTATTATTTTATTAAACTTCATACATTCAAAATATAATTTCTACTTGAAACCAATAGAATACAGTAAGGTCTGAAGTCAGTTGTATTAGCATGCCCTGGCATTGTAATATTTTGGGGGGAAAATATTACAAATTTAAACAAGATATTGTGCATTGTTCTTATACTTAGCCATTCTCAGTGTTGCTGTTTGGAGAATCTTAGGGCTACAAAGACCTCTATTTTATAACCTGCCAGGTGGTAACTATTTTCCCACTCCAATGGGACATTTGCTGATCATGTAAGATTCAATTACACCTCAAATTCAGTAGGCAATCTTCAACAAATGATCTGGGGAAATTGGAAATCCATATGTAGCAAAATGACATTAGGCCCTATCTCTCACCCTTAAAAAACTCAAAGTGGATTAAGGACCTGGCATTAGACCATAGACCCTGCACCTACTAGAAGAAAAAGTAAGCCCAACTCTCCACCATGTCAGCTTAGGAATTGAATTCCACAACAAGACTCCTAAAGTGCAAGAAGAAAATCAAGAATCAATAAATGGGAACATATCAAACTAAAAAGCTTCTTCCCAGTAAAGGAAACAATCAAGAATGTGAAGAGAGAGCCTATAGAATGGGAGAAAATCTTTACCACCTGTACCTCAGATAGGGCATTAATCTCCAGGATACACAAAGAACTAAAAAAGCTTAACACTAAATAACCAATTACCCCAATCAATAAATGGGCAAAGGATCTGAACAGATACTTCACAGAAGAAGAAATACAATTGGTGAAAAAAAAAATATATATATATATGAAGAAAAAATGTTCAACATCTCTAGCAGTTAGAGAAATGCAAATTAAAACTACACTGAGATTTGATCTGACCCCAGTCAGAATGGCCATTATCAAAATTACAAGAAATAAGAAATGTTGGTGAGGATGTGGGGGAGAAGGTACACCCATAAATTGGTAATAGGACTGCAAATTGATGCAACCACTCTGGAAAGCTGTATAGAAACTCCTCAGAAAACTTGGAGTGAAACCACCATTTGATGCAGTCATCTCACTCCTTGGTCTATACCAAAAGGACTTAAAATCAGCATACTAAGTGACACAGCCACATCAATGTTTATAGCAGCTCAATTCACAAGAGCTAAGCTATGGAACCAACCTAAGTGCCCTTCAACAGATGGATGGAAAAGAAAACGTGGTACATATACACAATGGAATAATACCAGCCATAAATAAGAATTAAATTATGGCATTTGCTGGTAAGCAGGTGGAACTGGAGACTATAATGCCAAGTAAAATAAGCCAATTTCCAAAATCCAAAGGCTGAATGTTCTCTAGGATACGCAGATGCTAACTCAGAATATGTGGGAGTGGGGAGCAGTTCATTGAATTAAACAAAGGGGAATGAAGGGTGGGGAGGGGGCATGGGAATAGGCAAGACAGTAGAATGATTGGGACATTACTTTTCTACATTCTTATATGACTATAAACCAGGGTAACTTCACATCATGTATAACCACAAAAATGGGAAGTTATACCCACATATGTATGTTATGTCATAATAGAATCTACTGTCATGTACAACTAGAAAGAACAAAAAAGCCTCTGTAGGCAAGAGAAGACCACAGAGATGGAGTTGGGTGTGAACCCCTCCTCAGCTTGCTCCCTCCTCTCCCAACCTTCCTCCAAATCCAGGAACTTCAGTGTCCCCAAACTTCAGGACTTAAGGAAGACTTCATGAGGCATAATAGAGAAGCTGTCATGGAATCCAAAACATTCTGCCCAGAATCACAGATAGGAAGTCCTTCCTGAAGTCTGCCCATTATAGGATTTTTACACAGAGAGACAGGACACTAGACTTTCAGCAGGAAGCAGCGTTTATTAGTGCTGGCACTGGCCCAGAGGATTTGCACCGAAAGGCTGAGCTCTGAGCACAGTGAAGAGTTGCCTTATATGCCTTCTGTTAGCTCCCCCTTCACATGTTAGCCTGTTTGTCTACCCATGTGGTAACAAACATTCTAGAGTGTTCTATAGAGTCACGAGTTAGCTGTACCAGTATTGCACATGCACACATAGATTCTGATTGTGCCACATCATCTTCCCTTTGTCCTGAGAGGGATCACTCCCATTTCTGCTGCAGCCTGTTGGTGCTCAGTACAGCCCAGAATGTGCAGGCAGTGACCAAATATCATCTCTCAGGAAACCCCACTCTGAGGACAATAATTAAAATAATTACAACCATCTCCCTTATCCCTACTTTGTTCCTTTTCTCTAAATCACTCTACTTTCTGATGCTCCTTTTACTGCAGTCACCTCATTATTTATTAACCTCACCTGAAGGTTAGCTCCTTGAGGAGAGGGGATTTTGCCTGACTTGGGTTTAATGTATTGTAAGAGCCAGGCACAGGACAGATAAACACTTTTCAAGGAATCAGTAAATCCAAGGACAAGATCTCCTTGGAGCCCAGGAAAAGCAGGTAGTTTTCTTGGATGTTCCTGGGGGTCCTCTTTATGCATGTTGCATGGCAGGGCTACTTACTACTTTATTCCCAACTGGAACCCCTCACTCAGCAGCCCTACAGCACCCTCCACACTCTGGACATAGCACGAAGTTCATGACCAGGGAGGAGTTCTGACCACTAACTGTGTTGACAGCCTCTTGGAGTCAGGAAGAGGATCCTAACCAGGCACAGGATAACCCAGAAGCCTAAGCTCAAGAATTCACTGCTACTTCCCATCTCACAGTCTTGCCCCAATTGCAGACTGTGGATCCCTCAGGATCCTCCCAAGAACAAAACCCCCAAACTCTGGTGGCACATGGCAGGGATCAAAATAAACTCAAAGCCACAGGACCATTAATTTGGAGAAATGGTGAGGATAAGGTGTTAGGCTTGAGGAATGTAGCAACAGGTCTTTTTCTGTTTAGGTCCTAAAAAAGAAGAGGCAGGATGCTTGTGTCCTGGACTCTCAGAGTTGTGGAGAGATGGTCCTCTAGGCTCCAAGAGGGTGCCTGATCTGGTGTCTTGGAGAAGGGTCTACCCTTGACATCTAGAGGATGGTAGTTGGACTCCTGAACTTGAAGTTCTGGAGAAGTAGAGAGTGACCACCTAAGTATCCAGGGGAGATAATGCGTGGACACCTGGGCTCCTACTCTCCACAGGTCTTGCAGTAGCCCCCTGTGGTCTTCAGATACTGCCACACCTACTCTTGACCCTCTGTCTCCATGGCTGCCAGCTGTGTAGCCAACTGCCAGCCCATAGCCCCCTGTTCCTGCGGCAGCTCCTACTGAATAAGACATCCAGGTAGCTAAGGCTTGTTGCAGGATGACTGGGGTGGGCTTAGAAAAGACCATGACATTGGAGAATAATAAGTGGGAGCCTGAGAACCCGAGAATCAGGGATGAGAGCTGGGCACTTCACTTTGAGGCACAGGCCTTCTCTTCCCTCCTCTCCTTGATTCAGTCTGCTATCCCAGTATTAGTGTGTGTGGCTCTGGAAGAGGGGGATCCCCTTAGTCAATTATCCTCTTGCATCTGCTTCTTTTAACATTCCTTTCCTGTGTGTGTGTGAATTACTCTATGCATGTAACACAGAAGACTGTCCAAAACATACAGTGGCCTACTGATGACGGACAGCTAATACCTGTGTAATGACCAGCCTAGTAAAAAATGGAGCCCTCCTTCAGCACCCCAGCCAGAAGACCCTGAACCTCTCCCAAACAGACCCATCCCCCCTCACAGTGTTCCCTAGGTTGGCCTTCCCAGGGCTTTATTTGGTCTGATTCATTCTCTTCACTTTTTGGGCCTCCATTTCCTTAATGTCCCACTTTCTTCCCCATGTTCACCTCTTCAGGAGGCTCCCTCACCACCCTAGGCCAACACTTCAGGGGCTCCTCTTACTCCTGCCCTATCAGTGTCACAGTAAATGAGGAGCTAAAGCTCCAGGCCTACATTCTTGCGCCCCATGAAAGAAAATTTAGAGTCAGACATGAAAGAGACAAGCAAAAGAATTTTATTATAAGTGAAAGTAAGGCTCAAGCAAAGAAAGCTCTCAAGGGAGAAAGAGAGTGAGTCATCCATCTATCCTCAGAGAACACAAAGGAAACTTGATACTACTTCCAAACACATTGAGTTTGATGTTTACCAGGAGAACAGGGGTCCACCTTCTGCCACCTTCATTAATCTGAGCAAGATATTGTTTTACCATGGTTGATCCTCTTGGTAACTGTCATGGTGACCATCCCATTCAGGGGGGCTTCATCCACAAGTGAATTCTATGTTAATATAGGAGATGGGGTTCACAACCAGGCAAACTGTACCTTAGTGCACCTGTGCTACTAAAGTCCCTTCTGATACACATTGAGAATCCTGTGGCTATGAATCCTAACTTTACAATGATCCTGCAAGATTCTGTCAGGAACTCCCCATAGATCTTTCCTTCTGGACTTATTTCTTAATTTGTCCCTTTGCTTCCCCCTGTTTATTCTCAGGGTTAGTACACCTTTTTTTTATGAGTTACTCATTTATATATTAGGTTTTTATTTTGTTTTTGTTTTTGTTACCAGACATTAAGCCTAGGGGTGCTTAACCATTGAGCCACATCCCCAGACCATTTTTTAGTTTTTATTTTGAGACAAGGTCTCACAAAGTTTCTTAGGGCCTCCATAAGTTGCTGAAGCTGGCTTTGAACTTTTCATTCTCCTGCTTCTCCTTGTTTCTGGGATTACAGGCGTGTACCACCACTCTGGCTGTTCATTAGTATTAAAGGCAGTTTAAAGAAAATCACATGACCCTATGTCTCACAGGGGTAAAATTGTCACTTATGCAGTCAAGGGGAGAAATAAAGAATGTTCATGCACTTCTGCCCCTTTCAATGTTTTGTTCACTCAAATTACTCAATACAATTTCACTCTATGGATTCTTAATCAAGAAAATGACAATCCTTAATGCTAGGCACTGCAATAGACATAATCAATTCATAGTAAACAATTCTATATTGATTCTAAATACTGCAAAACACATTTAATTATGGCAGGCTAATGACAGACATTTCCTCTGCATGCTAAATTCAAAAGTCTTAAGCATTAGGCTTTATGTCCAGCATATGCACACTCACTCAGACCACGGTGACCAGGCCCAGGATCAAGGCAGGCTTTTCCTGACATGGAGTAGATGACTTGTTGACGAGAGAGGTCATAAGGAGGAGTTGTAGCTCTCACCAAGGTCCAGACGAGGCAGATGATTTTGAGAGTGGTGAGGATCACACAGAGGCTCAGGAAATGATTAAAAGTGATGGGATGTCAGGTCCTCATCAGGCTCTCCAGCTGGAGTGCATCCTTGTTTTGGCTGGCTGAATCCCTGTTCATTTGCTCTATCATTTATACTGCATTTGGGGGCTTTTAACCCCCGTTCAATCTTTATCAGCTACCACCAGATTTCTTGGTGACATCATTTACCCTGGGGTCAGAAACATTGGTCTGGTGGTCTCCACCCTGATCTTTTTACCTTTCCCTCTTATCAGGCCAGGACAGCCTGACAGGGGCTTCACTCTCTTTATAAGGGTGAGGGGAAGTAACTTGTTTGAGGCCATACTGGAGGGCTCTGTGGGTATGCCTAGTGAGACTGCAGGTTAAACTGGAGTTTTTAAAATGGAGTTGCTTAGGCTCAGGTCTAAGGCCATCCTAACACCCTTCTACCTTATTGTTTTATATTCCACTGCTCATTACTAATTACCACCTAACACTAGGGTTAAAAAATCTGGCCCAGTAAAGGAGGACTCTTGAGCCTGGAACAAGTCTTAGGGATTCAGTGGTACAAGGCTCCATTCAGGAAACTGAGGACATGCATTTTGTTCATGGGGTTCATCCATAACCTGAAAACTTGCCTTTATGCCATAGAGACCTGGAGGCACCCTGGGACAAGAGTCCACTGTAGATCAACTGGGAGGAAATATATTTTATCTTGTATTTTCAGTAACAGTTGGAAATCCCAAACCTGACAGGATGAAAGCACCAACTTGTGCACACAGCCCTGTACAATTGCTGCAAGCCTAGGAAGACCCAGGACTCCCAAATGAGCACCAAAAAAATGGCAGTTCAGATCTTTAGTGCTCAGCCACATGGCCACACAGAGGCGCTGCTGTGCTGCCCTGCGAGGCTGCCAGAGCTCTCTGGAGAGGACCAGGCTGTGGATGGACTAGGGCAGAGATGGCTGATCTAGAGATTCCTCTTTATTCTGGTTTTGTTTGTTTGTTTGTTTTCTGCTCCAGCTTCTACATACGAAAGAAAATTTTGCTCATTGACTTTCTGAGTCTGGTGTGTTTCACTTGGCATGATGTTCTCCAGTTCTATTGGCTTATTAACAAATGACATTATTTCATTCTTCTTTATGGCAGGGTAAACCCCCACTGTGTACATATAGCACATATTATATACATTCATCTGTTGACACACATCTAGATCTGTAGTATAACATGGCTATTGTGAATTGTGCTGCTGTAAATATTGGTGTGCATATCTCAATAGAGTATGTTGATTTTAGTTCTTTTGGACAAATATCAAGCAGTGGGATAGCTGGTCATATTTTTGTGGTGCAATTCCTAGCTTTTTGAAGCATATCCATACTGATTTCAAAAGTGGCTGTACTAGTTTGCAGGCCCACCAACAATGTTTTAAGTGAACATTTACCCCCATGTCCTCCCCAGCATTTATTATTTGTGTTCATGATGATTGCTCTTCTAACAGTAGTGAGAGATAAACTCAGTGCAGTTTTGATTTGCATTTCTCTGATATAGATAGATAGATATAGATATATGCATATATGTATATATGAAATGCCATTTGCATTTCTTCTTGAGAAATGTCTGTTTAGTTCTTTTGTTCATTTATTGGTTGGATTTCTTGCTTTTCTTCTGGCAGGTATTTAAAGTTTTTTATATATCCTGGATATTAACCCCTTGTCAGATAGAATCCATCAAAGGTTTTCTCCAATTCTTCAGGCTCTCTCTTCATGCTCTTAATTGTTTCCTTTGCTGTGCAGATTTTTTAAATTTAATGTCCACTTATTGATCCCTGGTTTTATTTCTTAAGCTATAGGAGTATTATTAAGGAAGCTGATGCCTGAGCTGACATGTTGGAGTGTTGGCCTGTTTTCTTCTAGCAGTTGCAATGCTTCTGGTCTAATTCCTAAGTCTTTCATCTGCTTCCAGTTAATTTTTGTGCAGGGTGAGCGATAGAGATCTAGTTTCATTCCTCTGCATATGGATATCCAGTTTTCCAGGTACCGTTTGTTTAAAAGCTATGTTTTGTCCAATTTGTCTTTTTGCCACCATTGTCAAGGATCAGATGACTGGATCTCTGTAGGTCAGTCTCTATACCTTCTATTCTATTCCACTGGCCTTCGTGTATGTTTTTATGCTAATACCAAGCTGGCTTTGTTAGGACAGTTCTGCACTATAATTTGAGATTGGGTATTTTAATGCCTCCAGCATTGTTCTGATTAATAGCTAATAATTGCTTTGGTTATTCTGGGTCTTCTCTTCTTCCATATGAAACTTAGGACTTTATTTTTCTTTGAGAACATCATTAGTATTTTGATGGGGATTGCAGAGAATCTGTAGATCACTTTTGGTAATGTGGCTATTTTGACAATGTTTATTCTGCCAATTCAAGAACATGGGAGGTCTTTCCATTTTCTAGTGTCTTTAATTTCTTTCTTCAGTGTTTTATAATTTTCACTGTACACATCTCTCATCTCATTGTTTAGATGTATTCCTAAGTTTTTTTTTTATTTGTTTGAGGATATTGTGAATGGAATTTTCCTGATTTCTTTCTCAGCAGCATCATTATTGGTGTCTAGGATAGTTTGACTTTTGCTAGTTGATCTTGTATCTAGCTACTTTGGTAAATTTATCAGCTCTAAAAGTGTGGGTTTTTTCCTTGGGTGTGGGAGGCCATTTCTCGCATGTGATTTGAGTTACCTCCCTGGCTGGGCAAGAGGCACTTAGGAACGTCTTGTGTCCAGATCTTTCCCCACCCTTCTCAGGTCCAAGGCCTTGTCAGTGTGGAGGCATGTCTGGCCATTGACCTGAAGACCCAAACGTCGCCCCTGACCTTGGGACGCTGCCCCCCTAAATCTTTATTGGATGGGATTTTCCCCAGAATTTTTTGTTCCCCAATAAAAGTCCACTCCCTGACATGTTCTCTCTCTCTCTCTCTCTCTCTCTCTCTCTCTCTCTCTCTCTCGCTAGCCTCTTCAGTAAACCTTGGTACCATAATAGGTGGCTGGAGGCTGGAGCTTAGAGGAGCCATCCTGGAGCTAAAGTAATTAGAGTCTTGTCTCTTTAATTCAAAACTCCCTGAAGATTTCTCACGTTTTGAATCTTCATTCATGAAGCTGGAGCTGGTCGCAGGCTAAATTGGGGTCTTCTCAGTATAGAATAATGTCATCAGCAAACAGGGATATTGAATCCTTTTCTATGTTTATCTCTTTAATTTTCATCTCTTGCCTGATTGCTCTGGCTAGAGTTTCAAGTACTGTATTGAATAGGAGTGGTGAGCGTGAACATCTGTGTCTTATTTCTGTTTTTAAAGAAAATGCTTTCAATTTTTTTCCACTTAGAATGATATCAGCTTTGGGTTTGATATATATAGCATTTGCAATGTTGACACAAGTTTCTTCTGTTCCTAGTTTCTTCAGTGTTTTTAACATGAATAGGTACTGAATTTTGCTAAAGATTTTTTTTAATATTTAGTGAAATGTTTATGTAATTTTTTTTCTAATTCTATTTATGTGATATACTGCATTTACCAATTTTCATGTATTGAGCCAACCTTGCATCTCTGGATCGAACTGATCTTCTTAATGTGTTTTTTAATGTAAATTGCTAATATTTCATTAAGGATTTTTACACCTATGTTCATCAGGCATACTGATCTATAATTTTGTTTCCTTGATGTGTCTTTATCTGCTTTGGTATCACAGTGATACTCCCTTCATAGAATCAGAACACATTTCTTGTCATTACCTAATGTATGACTATGATGTATATTTGATACAGAAAAAATTATGAAATCTTAACCATAATAAGCTACCAGTTAAAAATAATCCATACGCCTAGACCAGAAAAATTTGTTGCATTTCATTCTAGTCTGGTATTCTCCTCCTCCTGCAGCCTGAATGCTGCATATTTCTCCTTCTATCCCTCTGTTTCCCTCAGATGATGAACACAAGCTTCAGTGGCCCCCTGCACTGCTCTCTCCAAATGCCATTTTCTAGATCAGTTAGCTCTCTGCCCCCAAAAATGCATTTGTCACTTTTTCCTGCCTTCTTGCATCCCACTACTACATCCCCATTCCTCACTCCTAGAGGATGAAATTCTTTCTCTTTTTACATGAGAAAAAAGTAGGACTCAGGTAAGAACTATCTCAGAATTCCCTCAGAGCCTGCACATTTGAAACTGTCCCACCAGTGATGGTGGATGGTCTGTGCTCTACACCTGGGAACAAGGTTGGCCCCTCACTCCCCTGCATCTTCACTTTCCACTCTCTGGGGCTTACTCATTCGTGCGTTAATCATATTGCAACATCTCCCATTAAAACAAACATAATTAATTTCATTATTTAAAACAAAACTGCTCCTTAAAAAATCAACACCTGACCCTATGTCTCCCTCCCATTACTGCCTCATTTCTCTGATACACCTTATAGAGTGACATCTGAGTTCTTTCTCTCATGTTGTCTTTTTAAACATTGATTTTTTTTTCCTAGTAGAATCATGGCAGCATTTCCAAGTTCAAATGTTTCTACAAGGTTTGCTATAAAGACAAATGGCCCAAATCTTCCATATAGCCCCCATTTCCTAATCCCCAGAAGTAGCCTGCTTTACTGTTTTGCCTGGTGCTGTCATTGCTACCTCTGTGCCTAAATAGAATGCAAATAAGACTCATCTTTAATTTTTCAGTTTCAACTTGCACTCTTAGTGGACAGCTTCCATACACAGGCACCATTCTCTCAACAATCATTCTATCATTTTTATTAGCTCAATGTTATTTATATTGACTATGCAAGTGTTATTCACAACTAGACTTGTAGCTTTCATTACTTTGTTGCCTTGAACTGAATTTAACTTCCCTGCAGTCAATAAAAATGTTCTTCCTTCATTTGTTTAGTTTCTGTTGTTCTCACTCCTGGAACATTCTCAAACTCTCCCCTAGAATCTCTTCTATGGTTTGAATGTGTGCTCCAAAGTTCACATGTTGGAAACTTGATATGTGGTGGTGTGGGGAGATGGGGCCTAATTGGAGGTGGGTATGAGGGTCCTGCTGTCATAAATAGATCAGTCAGTACTGTTACCTTGGAAGTAGGTTGGTCCCTCCTTACCACTCTTGCTCTCTCCCTTGCCCTTACACCTTATAACATGAGTATACAGCAGGAGGGCCCTAGCCAGACACCAGTGCCTTAACCTTTGACTTCCCAACCTTACTAATGGGGAGAAAATAAATTTTATTCTCTAAAATTTACTCAATATGTGGTGTTCTCATGTAGCAGCCCAACAGACTAAGTCAGTCTCCATGAATATATTCAGTTATATCTAGGATTCCTTTAATTCGATCTTTGTTAAGACACCAGTCCTAGAACTCTCAGTCCTGCCAGACCTGGACTGGATGCCTTCACAACTGGATAGAGGCTGACTCCCTGGATCTCCTTCACCTCAGGGGGAACACACTTGGCCTCCATCTCTTGTGCTGGCTCCTTTTAACTACGTTTCACATATCCCCTTTTCTTGGTTTTCCTCTATTATTTTTGTTTCTCACTTCAGTTGGCCATATCCTAGAGAAATATAGAAAAGAAAATATTGAAACCCTAAACGTCTGAAATATCTTTAGGACACCTTAGCTCTTAGTCCAACTTTAACTTAGTACAGAATTCTGTGTTTAAAATATTTTTACTTTGAATGCATCTGATATTGCTTCAACATTTTCTAGCTTCCAAAGCTGCTTTTCCTGCCTCTTGAAAGGTTCAGGGTCTTTTCTTTTTTACCTGCTTTCTGAAATTTCATTGTAATGTATCTTTGCATGGGTAAGTTTTCATTTGTTATCAGGCAGTTCAAATGTAATTTGGGGGGGATTGTAAACACTGAGTAATTTTCTTGAGATTTGAAAATCATTGCTTACTCTTTACTATTTCGGAATTGATATTGTTCAATTGTTGGAAATCCTTTATTGACAGGCTTGTTCTCTTATAGTTCTTCGGTCTTCCTTTCCACTCTTTTACTAGGTGTAAGACTTCTTTTCTGGTACTAATTTAATTGTCCAAATCATCTATAGACTTATTCATTTCTGTGACCAGTTTTAAATTTTTAACAACTTATTTTTGTTTTTTTCTGCATATAATTATGCATAATTCCACTACTTGTTCACAAACACCAAATCTTTCTACATGTTGAAGCAATTATCTAAAGTAGTGGCAGTGAATCAAGGGAAGAGGATGGAACCAGTGGGATCTCTCCACAGTTTACTGAGAGCAGCAATTCTCAAAGTGTGATTTGTGGAATCCCCAGAGGTGTTTAGACTATTGCACAGGATCCATATTATCAAAAATTATTTTTATAATATCTCTAAAATATTGTTTAAAATAAAGTAAAACTCAGAAAATTGGAAGTTGTGGTACCAAACTGCAATAGTAGTTATTGTGTTCTTGAACACTTTTAACTGTAGAAGGGAAAACAGTCCAGTTCACTTAAATATGTCCTGAAGTATTAAAATCATTAAATTTATTAAATTGCCATTCACGGTGCACATTATAAATATACTTATTTGATAGAATGGAAATACACATAAAACACATCTGCTACATTCAACTGTAGGGAGTTTGCGTCGACAAAAGCCATTTGTTGAGTTGTACTGGCCTCAACTTTATGGAATATCATTCGTGCTTAAAAGAATGAATGACAGGGGAAGTATTACTTACACTTCAATATTCAGCCAATATTCTAAAAAATTACCTCAACATGTCCCTTTGAGATAATCCACTGACATCAATATATTCAATAATAACATGTATGTTCTCAAGAGGAAAAGAGAATCTGAGCAAACCTGCATCCACCACTATCAACCTGCAGACTTCCAAGTACTTACAAAACTCTCTGGGGAAATCTGTGGTTATATCAAAATAATCAACATAAGACCTATTGGTTAATTTCACTTAAATCTGTTAACACTAGAAGGTCTATATAGCTTGGTCAAAGAATGCATGACTTTAAAAAATATCATTCACTAGCACAAGATCGATTCAATGTGCAAGACACATCCACAGACTTTAATGGATAGAATATGAACTATTCAATGACAATGTTTCATGGTCCTTGTGGCAAAAAAACTTTTAAGAAGCTAACATTTGTGTCATTTTAGTGTAGCATCAAAGATGAATATTGGAAATGTTATTAAAATCATTCCTCCTATATATTTGTGTGAGGCTGCATTTTTTTGTTTCAACCAAAGTCACAAATCAAGTGCTGAAAATATGAATATCTAGCATTCTCTGATGACAAATAAAAAGGCTTTCCAAATTGTAAAAAGTAAAATGATCCATTTTTCCAATTAAATATTTTAATTTGAGAAAAGTTATTTTTCTTTGAAACAGTAGTTATTTTTCTTTGAAACTACTGTTTCAAAGAGTGCTGAACATTTTTCATGCAATTAGTTAAGTTAACATGCAATTAGTTATGAACATTCAGGAGAAATAAAAATATCTTTAAAATGGCATTAATTTCTAATATGGAAAATATTGATAGACATAACCCACATAAATCTAACTACCTCTGGAGTGCACACTACTTTCTAAGAGCATATAAAGATCCTGAAACCAAAATGTTTGAGAACTGCTGATTTTACACCCTGAGGCAGAAATCAAGGGATGGTGAGACAAAGAATGATTAGTAAGGAGGAGGGTTCAGGGCAAACTCCCAGCCCTGGGCGTGGCTCTCAGGGTCTAGAGCTGTGCCTGGGGTGTGGACAGGGAGCGCTGAGGATTCCCTGTCTTCTGGGAGTTTCTGTCTCCAGGAGTTTCACTTTTCTCCTCCCAACCTGGGTCAGGTCATTCTGCCTGGACACTCCTGACTGGTCCACAGTTGTCACTCCCATGTCGTCTTCTCCTAAAGAAGCCAATCTTTGTGACTGAGGTTTGAATTTTAAAGTCCACAGCGACCTCCCCCCATCCCCCACTCCAAGTCGCAGAATCTCCACCGAGCTGCAGGATGAGGGTGCTGGCGCCCCCAATGCTGCTCCTCCTGCTCTTGGGGGCCTTGGCCCTGAGGGACACTTGGGCGGGTGAGCACAGGGTTGAGAGGGAAATAGCCTCCATGTGGGAGGAGCGAGGGGACCATCTGCTGAGCACTCTAGACCTGGGGAAGGTGCGTCCCCGCCGCCCCCAGCCCAGACCCTCCCCAGCGTGGCGCGGTCCTTCCCTTCCCTCTCCTCCCGCCCCTACGTCCTGCCCTTCTGCTCCCACCGCCCCCTTAGCGTCTCTGGACCCCGCTCCTCTCCTCCTGGGTAGTCAACCTGGGACCTGATTGGGTGGTCTCAGTGGCTCCCTTCCCCAGGCTCCCACTCCCTGAGGTATTTCGACACCTCCGTGTCCCGCCCCGGCGGGGAGCCCCGCTTCATCTCCGTGGGCTACGTGGACGACACGCAGTTCGTGCGCTTCGACAGCGACGCCGAGAGTCTGAGGATGGAGCCGCGGGCGCCATGGATGGAGAAGATGGGGCCAGAGTATTGGGAACGGGAGACACAGACCTCCAAGTGCAACTTACAGAGTCACCAAGTGAGCCTCAACACCCTGCGCGGCTACTACAACCAGAGCGCGGGCGGTGAGTGACCCCGGCCCCTGTAGGAGGTCGTGACCCCTCATGTCCCTCACAGAAGATCCCGAGTCTCAGGATTTCCAGGCCGAGCTTCACCCCAAGGCTGAGGGACTCGCGGGGACCCTCTACCCAAAAAGCGCCCTTGGGGACTGTGACCGGTTTCGTTTTCAGTTTAGGAAAAACCCGCGGGGTGGGCGGGGATGGGCCATGGCTGACAGGGCCGGGGACAGGCTCTCACACCTTCCAGAGGATGTATGGCTGCGACGTGGGAACAGATGGGCGCCTCCTCCGCGGGTACCTTCAGGACGCCTATGATGGCGCGGATTACATCGCCCTGAAGGAGGACCTGCGCTCCTGGACCACCGCAGATGCTGTGGCTGAGATCACCAAGAGGAAGTGGGAGGCAGCCGGTGACGCAGAGAGCTTCAGGGCCTACCTGGAAGAAGATTGCTGGAAGTATCTTGCAGGCTACCTGGAGAAAGGGAAGGAGTCGCTGCAGCGCGCAGGTATGAGGACACCTGCCCCATCTCCTGTACATCTCTCTAGCAGTTCCCAGGAGGAGGGGAGGAGAATGGTGCCCACTGTAGAACACCACCCTGCTCATAGTCCAGAGGGGAGGGTGTGGGCCTGGATTCCCAAGTTCTGTACTAGAGAGGAACTGAAGGCTGCTTTCTCTGAGGACAAGGAAGGGATCCGGTCTCTCTCTCCCTGGCTGGTGGGAAAGACAATTAATACCTGACCACAGGTCCCTGTCAGCAGTCTTGGCATCCAGGACAGTCAGTTCTACTTCAGCCTAGTGCCTTGGAGGTCTGACTCCAGCTTTTCCACGTGTCCCAGCCTCTATCAAGATCAGATTCTGAAGTCCCTCTCAAGGACCTGAAGCCTCTTCCACTGGGTTGTTTCAATCTGATTTTACAACTTTCCAAGGAATAGATTGTGCCGAAGCCTGCATCCTGGCTTGTGTCTAGGTTTTGTGCTCTCTCCCCCACCTGAATCATGTTGTCTATCACTCAGGTTGGTCATGTGATAGTCATGTGAGCACCGCTTCAGTGGCCCAAGAGGAAATGCCAAAATGTCTGAATTTCCCAATTCTTTTTTTCAGACCCCCCGAAGACACATGTGACTCACCACCCTATCCCTGAAGGGGATGTCACTCTGAGATGCTGGGCCCTGGGCTTCTACCCTAAGGAGATCATCCTGACTTGGCATCGGGATGGAGAGGACCAGACCCAGGACATGGAACTTGTGGAGACCAGACCTGCAGGGGATGGAAACTTCCAGAAATGGGCCGCTGTGGTGGTGCTTGCTGGGGAGGAACAGAGATACACATGCCATGTGCATCATGAAGGGCTGCCTGAGCCCCTCACCCTGAGATGGGGTAAGGAGGGGGTGAGGGCCCAGAGCCTATTGTCAGGAAAGCAGGAGGCTTTCTGGAGACCCTCAGCAGGGTAGGGACTGAGAGCTGGGGATCAGAGACCCTCATCTAACTTCCCTTCCCCTCCCAGAGCCACCTCCTCAGCCCACCATCTCCATATTGGGAATTGTTGCTGCTGTGATTCTCCTTGGAGCTGTTGTCACTGGAGCTGTAGTCACTTTTGTCTTGTGGAAGAAGAAAAACAGGTAGGAAAAGGCAGGGTCTGAAATTTTGTCCCACTGGTGGCTTGAAGTACCTGGTAGAAGTGTGTTTTAGCCCATGTCCCACACGGGGTACAAAAATCCAGTTCACTAGGGTGAATTGGGTTGGCATGACAAAACACACAAACATTTAGACCTTTTGGGGGGCGTTTCAGAATGGTTCTTCTGTCTCAACAGCAAAGCTAACACAAGTAAGGGCAAGAGAAAAGCAAGGGAGGCAGGCAACAGAGAAGGAGCATGCCCCAAACCTTGGTTTTTATTGGGGGAGGGTGTTCAAAAGAACATTCCATCCAAATAAGGCAGAAAGGGTAGTTAAAGGAGAACAGGGTAACATCCACTCCCAGAGCTGCAGTCCCCAGGCTAGCAAAGGTGAGGTCCACCAGCTTTTGTGTGCAACAGAAGCCAGTTCCACACCTCCATCCCTTAAGGCTAAGGTGTTGTGCTCAGTTCCTACGTGGCAGTTCCTGATAATGTTCCCTGCCTTGTTAATGGGAAGTACTATCTATATGTGTCCTTATCCAACATGGTATCCCCTTTACTCTCTGTAAATTGCACAGAAATTAAAGGACAAATATATCCTCTTGATTTTTGTGGAGATAGGGGCCTAATTCCCAGCATTTAGAGGCCAGAGGGGAATTTTCCTGGTGAAGACAGAACTCCAGGAAAGTAATTATCTTCATCCTTACCTATCTATTTTCTTCTTGTCTCCTGATCCTTTCCTACATCTACAGTCACAGTTCTGGAGACTTCCCAGTGTCCAGGACTAGGGGGCACCTCTCAGACCTGTTTCCAAACTGCTCTCTCACAGGAGGCTTTCTTCCCACAGGTGTAAAACCAGACACCTCTGCTCCAGCTGCCTGTAAGTATGAAGAACAGTGATCTCCGAGACACCTGGGTGACTGTAGTGGGAAGCGAAGGGGGAGTGATCCACCCATAATTCATCCATTAGCCACGTCTCCTGTGGACTCTGACCAGGTTCTGTTTTTGCTCTGCTCAGGTAATGACAGTTCCCAGGGCTCTGACGTGTCTCTCACTGGTTAAAAGGTGAGACCCTGGAGGGCCTGGAGAGGGAGAAGAGTTGAAGAATGGGGAGACTCTGAGTTACAGGGACTGTCCCAGGAATTTCTGACATTTTAAGTGTTTAATGGGTTGTTCAGAGTGTCTTCATTACAATGACTTATCTGAATTTGTTCATAATACTTTCTTTTACAGTATTTTCTTTCAACTGAACAACACAGGATTTCCTCAGTTCTCTTCCTGCTCCCTACTGCAGTTTCAAGAGGTCTCAACTTCTCTTTGTGCAGCTGGCAATTAACTGTGTTTATGTGTCTGTGTTCCTGTCATCAGATCATAAGGAAATGGAGACAGGCACACATCCTTGATCACCGAGACCCCTCCCTACACTGTCCTGTTCTCTTCCTCAATTAACTTTCCTATGTAGCAAATGTGGGGCTGGGATGTCTCCATTCCTGGTAGCTTTATGCTGCCCTGGGCTGTAGACTTTTCCTTGCCCTTTGCAAAACAGAATGTGTATCTTGATTTGTATTTCACATTTGTGCCATGAATTACGGTTGTGGCTTAATTAAGTGAAAAGAGGATTCCTAAAATTTCTGAGAGAAAATAAAACCCCAAACCTTCCAGAATCCACATGTTTGCTGTGCTGAGTCTGCCTCAGGTGGGGACAGGAGAAAGATGAAAGGAGCTGAAGGTGGACAAAGCAGCACCCAGTCTGCACTCAGTTCATCCTGGGTTTGATGTGGTCACTCCTCAGCTGGTTCATCTTCCCTGGTCCTTAGACCCCTCCGTTCAATTGAACCTCATCTCACCAGGACCTGTGATGACAGGGACTCAGGCATCACCAGGGCAGGTCCTGTCTCCAGGACCATGGGCAGGGAGGGCATCACATTGAGTGGGTTAACATAGGCTGAGACCTGAGTCTGACCTTGTGCTCCCATCTTTTTTTGTTTCTCAGTTTCTACGGAGAATTATCCCTATTCTTATTATTAAGTGTGAGTTCTGGTCTCATTCTTCTCTGGGTGTCTCTCTTTGAGAGCAGCAGAAATCCTTTTTTCCTGTCATTTTCCCACAAAACCCAGGGAAGTTTTCTGGATTATATTTTCCATCATTTCTGCAGTATTTTTAAAGGGACCAGATATGAGAGTCCCAGAGAGGAAGGATCTTATGATTTCTCATCCTAGATAAATTCCTCTTAGGTTGTCATTTTCTCTACTCAGCAGTTTCACTGTCCTTAACAAGATTAATTCTAGAACTTGCTCCAAAAATATGCAAAAAGCAGTATATATCTGTCCATGGTGGCTTTATCATGTCATGGGAAATTAAGGCTTGTCTTTTGTTTTAGAAGAAAACAAAAATCCATATCACCACATTAACAGAATGATGGTGAAAATCATAATTTAATTCCAAAGGATGTAGGAAAAGCATTTTTTTTAATTCAATATAATGTCAAGGTAAAATCTCTAGGGTTCTGAGTATTGAAAAGAACATTCTCAACAAGATTAGGGAAAGTAATAAAATTCTACCACTAGAATTTGTTTCAGTGATAAAAGGCTCAACACTTTTTTGGGGGGGGGATCAGCAACTGTGGGAGGCCATCCTTACATGTGATTTGAGTTATCTCCCTGGCTGAATGAGATGTGCTTAAACACAGCTGTGTCTGAGCCATTCCCCACCCTTGCCCAGGTCTGAGTGCTTGTCCTTACAGAGGCATGCCTGGCCACTGATTTGAAGACCCAATCATCGTCCTTGACCTTGGGATGCTGCCCGCCTTAACCTTCATTGGATGGGATTTTCCATTGAATTTTTTGTTCCCCAATAAAAGCTCACTCCCTGGTGCTCTCCTTCTCTTGCTAGTCTTTTCTGTAAACCTTGCCACTGCTACCCACCTCAGTAGGTGGCTGGAGGCAGGAGCTAGGAGAAGCCTTCTTGGAGCTGTGTTAAAGGTAATGAGAGTCTGTCTCTTTAATTTAAAACTCACTGGCAATTTCTTATGAACTGAAACTTCTTTCATGAAGCTTGTGCTCCTGTGGCAAGCAACAAAGTTAAAGTGTTGGATCTCAGCATTTTTTATGTAACTTAATTCTGGATCACAGCCAGCATAACATCACAAAGGCACAAAGGAGACCCTGGTATATAGCTATGTTTAAATATGCTAGGCAAATGCTGGAGGTTTGTTGATTAGAACTCAGTTTTAGTTCTCTTCCCAGAATAGTTTGATTTCTTGGTTCTACACAGTGAGATCTGTTTTGCACTCTTGGTGATCCACTATTTTTCTCTCAATGAAATGCAGTGTGTTTTTGCAATTCCATAAGTTCTTCACTGCTTCTTGCTCAGAGAACTAGAGGGCTCTATAAGTCTCTCTGAATTTTTCACTGTCTCTGTCCCTTACATTGAATTTCTGTTTCTCCTAATCAAGTTTCTCCTAAAAAGCCTCTTCAAAGTCCTTTAAGGTATATCCATCGCCCAGCTCCAATGCTACTCTCTGTCCTTTAAAGTTTTTGTTTTTGTTTCTGGTTTTTTTTTAATGATGGCATCACAGTTGCTTGTAAATGTCTGTTGTAGATACTTATTGCTTGAAAAAATCATAACAAAATATTTTTTTCAGCCTTTAAAAAAGAGAAAATTTTTAAATTTGCAATAACATGGATGATTCAGGAGGACATTATACTAAATGAAATAAGCCAGGTACAGAAGGAAAACCCCACAACTCAGCACATAAGGGTTCTTTCTCCCCCTCCCCCCAATGCTTTTAGAATGAGCATTGGCCTAGCAAAATCTACCATGGTCACATGTGCACCATCCTCAGAGACCAAGAGCTTTGGGTGAGCAGTGACCAGGTCCAGGATGACTTCTCCTACTGAAGAGAAACCAAGGACATGAGCTCTGTAGAAACTCTGGCTGGACTTGAAAGTAATTACTCTAGTAATCTGTTACCCACTTTTCTCCTCCATGTGATAGGAAATTCCTTATGATTATTAACAAACACTATATAAACAACTTAAATTCTTACAGCATCCCGCACTATACAAAGAACACATTTAGATGCTGAAGGCCACTGTGAGCCACAAGAAGGCAAAGTCAGGAGAGAAAGCTGAGCCTAGGAAGATGAGGGTGTTTGTGTGGGGTCATGGCTACCTCAGATAGAAGAACAGCTCTAAGGTGACCAGTGGAGGGTGCCCTGACTTTCCTGTTTCATTCATTTTCCACTTGAGGAAAGAGGGCTGTTTCTGTATTTTTATCCTTTAATTTCCCTCATTCAGTTTCTGTGCCTGCAGCTGCAGAAGTCATTACTGCCTGACGTGGATACCTCCCCGCCACAGCTCACAGAAAGCCCTGTGTCTTAGGTCTCTCTCCCAGTCATGACCATGTCCTGTGAAATACATACAACAGTTTAAAAACCTCACATGTAACAATAATTATTGACTTTACAAGACTATCTCATTTTTATGTTTGTGCTATTTTAACCACAGTCACTTATTTAACCACAGTGAGCATTCAGTACAACAGTCAGCATCATCCCCATTGTACAGAAGGTGAAGCAGAGACACAATGGGCTTAGAAACTTCCCCAAGGTCTCACAACCCACAAATGATGGAGCCAAGATCCAAACCCAAGCAGTCAAACTCTAGAATTCCCATAGTGAGCCAGGAGCCTAAGCTGTCATCAATAATTGGTATAATTCACCAGTAAAGTCATTTGGAGAAGGGTTTTCTTTGTAGGTATTTTTATATAATATATTATTACTAATTCAGTGTCTTCACTTGTTCTAGTTATATTTGTAATGTCTATTTCTTCTTGAGTCAACATTATTAGTTTCTTGTCTATCTACCATTTGTCCATTTTATGTATGCTCTCTAATTTTTTGGCACCCAATTGTTCACAGCAGAGTTCAAATTGTTTTTATTATTGCAAAGTAAGTAATACTGCACCCTCTCTCTTTTCTGATTCTAATTCTTTTATTATTCTCTTATTTAGTGTATCCAGCTGACAATTTGTCAATTTTTGTTCATCTTTTCAAAGTACTCTTTTTGGTTCCATTGATAGCTTCTCTGTTCTTTATTATTTTCTACTATTTCTTGCTATTATATTCTGCTATTTCTTCACTGTTTCATTTTCTATACCTGTTTGGGGTTTAGTTTGCTCTTCCTTTTTAATTCAGGCATTTACAGATACAAATTTACAGCTATGAATTTCACTCTAAGTGCTCCTTTATTAGTGTCTCATAAATATGATGTACTTTTTTCTTTATATTCATTAATTTGAGAGTGTTTCCTAGCTTTATTTTAATTTTCTTAAGCCATTGACTATTCTGGAGTGTTTTTAAAGTTCCCATACATTTGTGATTTTCCCTACTTCTTGTATTATTTGATTGATTACTAATTTCATTTTATTGTGGTCAGAAAACATTTTTGTATTATTTCTTTTTTTCCATAAATGTATTGAGGTAAAATTGAAGTACAATAAAATGTACATATTTGAAGTATGCAATTTGATCAGTTTTGACATGTATGCAACCTATACAATCAATATAAAAAGCATTTGCAATGCTTTATTAAAAAATATGATATTGGGCTGGGGATGTGGCTCAAGTGGTAACACACTCACCTGGCATGTGCGGAGCACTGGGTTCGATCCTCAGCACCACATAAAAATAAAATAAAAATATTGTGTCCACCAAAAACTAAAATAAAATAAAATAAATTCTCTCTCTCTCTTTAAAAAATATGAAATCATGCAGACTGTGTTTCCTGCATGATTTATTACATTAAAAACCAATAACCTTAAGATCTGTAGAACTCCACCCCTACAGGTCAACTCTCTTCAAAATCATACATCACACTTATGAATATCTCAGAAGTCAAGGAAGAAAGCAGAGAAAAGTAAATAAAAAGTGCTTTGAACTAAGTGATAATAAAAGCTTAATGTATCAGGATTTCTGGGATGAATGGGCACTCAGATAAGCACTTATAACTTACAGTATTTGTATCAGAAAGAAACTAGCTTAATAATCAGATTATTTTCAAATTATATAGTAGGGAGGAAAATTTAAGAGTAGGACCAGAAATATATAAACTAGAGAAGAAATAACACAGCTTAAAGTTGATAAAAATCAAACAAGTCTAATCAAGAAAAAAGCAAGAATGCAAAAATTAATATCAATGGAAAGAGAGCTATCAAAATAACCCTACAGATGCTAAAAATATGTTGAATTAATATTATAATTGCATGCAAACATATATGATAGCTTACATAACATGGTCTGTACTAGAGAAGGATTCATGTGCTACTGAGAAAAAGGTGTATTCGCTTGATGATGGATGAAATATTCTATATATGTCTGTTAAGTCTAAATTATCAATTTTATTTTTACTTCTATATCTTCTTTATTTAGCATTTGTTTGGAGGAGCTATCCAGTGGTGACAGAGGTATGTTAAAATTCCCCAGTATTATTGTGTTATGGTCTATTTAATTCTTGAAATTGAGAAGGGTTCCTTTGATGTACGTAGATGCTCCATTGTTTGCAAAAATATTTATAATTGTTATGTCTTGTTGATATATAATTCCCTTGAGCAGTATAAAATGACCTTGTATGTCCCTTCTGATTAACTTTGGCTTGAAGCCCACTTTATCTGATATGAGGGTAGAAGTCCCTGTTGTTTATACCATCCTTGTGAGTTATATGTTTATACCCATCCTTTCACTTTCAGGCTATGGATGTCTTTGTCTATGAGGTGAGTCTCTTAGCATATTGTTGGGTCTTCTTTTTTAATCCAATCTGCCAGTCTATGTCTTTTGATTGATGAGTTTAGGTCATTAATATTCAAGGTTATTATTGAGATATGATATGTATTCCTGGTCATTTGCATGTGTTTCTAGTTTTTAACTTGACTTAGTTTCTCCTTTGACTGGCCTTTCCTTTAGTGTAGTTCCTCCCTTTGCTGGTTTTCAGTGTTTTTTTTTTTTTTTCATTTCCTCCCTATGTGAATATTTTGCTGAGTATGTTCTGTGGTTCAGGCTTTCTAGTTGGGGTTCTTTTAACTTTTGTTAATCATGGAAGGTTTTTATTTCATCTTCAAATCTGATACTTAATTTTGCTGGACATAGGATTCTTGGTGGGCATCCATTTTCGTACAGAGCTTGAACCATGTTGTTCCAGGACCTCCTAGCTTTAAGGGTTTGGTTGAGAAATAAGCTGAAATCCAGATTGGTTTCCCCTATATGAAATATGATATTTTCCCTCTCTCAACCTTTAAAATTCTATCCTTATCCTGTATAATAGGTATTTTCATTATATTGTGCCTTGGTGTGGGTTTGTTGTGATTTTGTACATTTGGGGTCCTGTAAGCCTCTTGTATTTTATTTTCTATTTTGTTCTTTATGTTTGGGAAATTTTCTAATATTATTTCATTGAAAAAAAATTTGTTCATTCCCTTGGTTTGTATCTCTGCACCTTCATCTATCCTGATAAATCTTAAATATTTTCATGTTATCCCATAGATCTTGGAAGGTCTAATCAGGGTTTCTTAACATCTCTCTATGGTCAAATGGTAGTTCATAACCCACTTGAATCAAATGTATGAAATATGATATGTCAAGATCTATGTACTTTTTTTGAACAACCAATAATAAAAATTTTTAAAAATGAAATAAAAATTTAAAAAACTTTGCTCCTAAGAATAGAAATATATTCAAAATTCAAAAAAAGATCATATATTTGGTATTTATTGCATGAGTTTCTGTCTTTGAAATGCTCTAGTCTGTTGGTGATGCTTTCTAATGAATTTTTAATTTCCTTCATTTTGAGATTTCTACTTTTTTTCAGAGTCTCTTCCTCTTTATTGAAGTGATCTTTTATTTCTTGTATTTTCTCTCTGATTTTATTCCTTATAACAACCTTTACTTTACAGATCAGATTAACTATGTACTTTCTAAGCACCTTCCCTGACATTTTTTCCACTGTGGTGTCAATAGATTTGGTTATTAGAGTATCTTGGTTTGTTTGGGGTGATTTGTTCCCTTGATTATTCATGTTGTGTGTGAGTCTATCTAATAGTATGGATCTGAGGTGATAGAGTTTCTACCCTATGGACTTATAGTGTTGCTGAAGATTTCCAGTACCTCACTGTTTAGGGGGAGAAAATAAATAACAACAACCAATGCAAACAGTTCACATCATTAAACAAAGTATTTTTTACTAGGATGTCTACAATGTTAATTATCACAATAAACAGAAATGATATGACCAGTTTATGCCTATAATAAAAAACAGAAAGTTCAGGGTTGGGGCTGGGCCTCAGTGGTAGAGAATTTGCCTAGCCCAGGTGAGACACTGGGTTTGATCCTTAGCACCACAAAAATAAATAAATAAAAAATATTTTAAAAAAACAGCAAGTTTGCAAAAATGTTTACATTGTCAAGTGGTGGACAGGGAAAGAAAAGAAGTGATATAGGATGTGATGATTGTGAGGGAGGAGGAAAAAAGAAAGTAACAAATTAAAGAAGAGTGAAAGAGAAAAACAATAGAGATTGGCTGTTAGCAGAAGAAAAGAACAAATCAAGGGAAACTGGTAGGAGAAAAAATATATAACAAATTTTTAAAAAATTTTTAAATAAAAGAATATTTTAAAAACCTAAAGTATGCTAGTTCAGAAAAAAAACTAATCCATGAAAAATAACTGGCTTCAAAAAAACTAGAAATGAGAAAAAACATTTATAAATATGTATAAATATCTTTGTACCATTAAAGTCACAATTAAACAGAGAAAAATGAAAAATAAAGATTTTGATGAAAAGTTAAAGAATTCTTTCCATTGGAGTTGAGAAGATTCTCAGCTTCTCTTCTCAGTAGTTTTAGACGGGGTCATCTGGAGCATGATCCTCCACTCTGTGGATTGCTGGAGTGAGAAAGGTAATCCCATAGGCTGAATTCCTGGAAGCAGAGTTTAGGCTTAAGTGGGCTCTAGGCTCTTCACTGAATGCCTGTTGATTTGGAGATTTTAACTCAGTGCACCTCCAGTGCCCAGTACTTGCTGGTCCATACTGGAAGATTGTACCCCAGGGATCTCCCCTGGGTTCCACTTTTGTGGTGAAAGAGTTAATTCTTAACCCTCTATATCACCTTCAGACCCCGTGTTTCCTGGTCTCCAGTTCAGTCTCCAAACAGTCTCTTCCACCCCTGCCCTTCCAAGTTCTCAGTCAGATGCATCTTTCCCAGCTAGTTCTGTAAACAGTGGAACTGGAAGGGGAGAGGTAGAGCCAGGTGGGCTTCTAAGAACTGTTGTGCTCTGTGTAAACCTCTTTCCATGTTTGATGTTCTCCTGGTCACTTAAGCACACTCTATGTCATGCAGTGTGTGTGTTTACCTGCCTGTATTTTGTGCCAAACTCGGGTTTGCCAGGAATTGGCCCCTTCAGACCCCAGTCTCCATGCAGCAACTACAAAATTGTTCCTTCCTTTGTCCTCCACATGCCACCTGAAGAGATGGCAGCTTCTTTACCCACACACAGATATTGGGCAGCATTTCTTTCAGGTTTGCAGGATAATGTCCTTGATCTCTAACACTCCATACCCAGAAATGTCCTGGGCCTACCCAAAATTCGGGTTCTTATAATTCCCTTATCCCTCCACTATGGGGATAAAGAGATCACTCTGCCTGGTACTTCTGGCCCAGCAGCTGCAGTGGCTGTGCCGCTGGGGATTTTTTCCTCATTTTATTGTGTCTAACTTTCTGAGTCCCCAATCTGCTTTGAATGTCCAGTTTTAAATTCCAGGAAATTCCCCACACTTTTTTTTTCACCCACCTTGCTGAGAAGCTGCCTGTCTGCTTTCTTGATTTCACTCCACAGAGCAGCCAGAAAATTGATCTATATTCCACCATCTTGAAAACCTCAGTTGTATTTATTTCTATGGTTTAAAATGGATTAATGTTTCTTACAGAGTAGCATGTGGTGCATCCTGAAGAGTGTTCCACATGCACTCTAAAACAATATGTATTCAAATGTTACTGAGAGGAGTGTTTACAGATGCCCTCTAGGTTTATATGGCCCACAGTGTTGTTCAAATTTGTTTTTATCCTTTGCTTAGTAGTTTCATTCATCAATGAGTGTGGAATATTGAAGAGGTCTTCAACTAGTATTTCTGGATTTTGCATTTCTCTGCATTTCCACCAAGTTTGTTGTTCTGTATAATTTCGTGTTGCTTACTGACAGGGAGACTGAGAAATGCATCATTCAGTCATTTCAGTATTATGTGGTATCTTAAAGTATACTAATTCAAACTAAGAGAGTCAAGATGTTGCTAGGTTATATAATTTTATAGGAATATTATTGATCAAAATCATTATTATGTGATGTATGGCTATATTTTTAGTCCTTGTTTATTAGGTGCACATATATTTTGCATTGTTCTGTCTGTTGAATTTACATTTTATCATTTGCTATGGTTTATATAAGTGTCCCCCACAGACCTGTGTGTTAAAGGCATTATCACTACTTCATGGTACCATAGGGAGAAGGTGGAGAAGGTGGAGCATTTAAGAGGAGAGTCCTGGTGAGAGAAAGTACCCTTCTTTGGGTCATGCCCTTGATGAAAATTTGGGGACCCTGAATTTTCTTATTTTTCTCTATTTGCTCCCTGGATAGTATGAGGGGATCAATTTTTTTCCACCAAGTGTTCCCTAGTGTGATGCTTATTGGGCCAAAGGTTACAAGGCAGCAGGACCAGCTGCCCATGGAATGCAATTTCTGAAACTGTGAGCCAAAAGAAGCCTTTCCAATTTTATATAATGATTACCTTAGGTGTTTTGACACAGTGATGGAAAGCTGCCTAATGCATCATTTCAAAATGTCCCTATTTATCACTACTCCCATTAAATAGGCTATTTTTTAAATTTGTGTAAGTACTCCAGGTTTATCATGGTCGCTGTTAATATATCAATGAGTACATATTAGATTTTAATGTACTTGTGACTGTGAAGTATGACTCCTCCAGCATAGTCTGGTCTTATTCTTTTGCCTAAAGCAATAATCAGGACTTGTGATTGGCTTGGTCATTCCACTTCCACTTAATGTTAATATTTATACATTTGAATTTGTCTGTCATTTTACCATTTGATTTCCATGTGTCTTATATGTTTTTATTCCGTTCTAGCTAACATAGTCTGCATGTGTCACATGGATATTTTGTAGTATGTTAATTCTCTTAATCATTTTTCTCTAGAGTCTACTTAATGGTTGTTGAAGGATGTAGTATATACATGTGGTCTTACTAGAAACCACTTTGGAAACTACTAACTCAATTTCAGTGAAATGTAAAAATGCCACATCTATAGTTCTATTTGCTCTTCTTCCTCCTTGTGTGCTTATTATTAAACATATCCTGTCTGAATGTTATCCACCAAACATACATATAAAATTTCCTTAAATACTTTTATGTATTTAAGGAAATTTTTGTATATGTGCCTTCAAAGACACTCCTCTGTTGTACAACACAGAGTCTACTATCACCAGCATATTCTACATCTCATAAGTTTTATTCTTGCAAATTTCATTTTTGTTTTTTATATATCTTTCATGTCTCTTATGTAAATTACTGAATATAATGTCACTCGTTGTTCATTTTAAGCTTAGTGTCAGTTCTGTGCTAGATTGATTGCTTTTATCTGCTTTCTGAATTGCATTTTCTTCTTTTCATTGTATTCTTGGTGGCTTTTAATTTAATGCCAGACATTCTGACTTAACCAAGTTAGGTACCAATATTTTTTGTATGTCATTTACATTTTTCAGCATTTATTACTGGGACAAATGAAGTCATTCAAGACCTGTTTGGTTCTTTATGTTCTGTCTTTTACCATTTTTTAGGTAAACCAGAAAGTGTTTAGTGCAGGCTAATTTTTTACCAGTTTGGACATGAGATCCTTCTGAATATTCTATTCAACGCCCGGAAAGCTATGAAACTTCCAGTATTGCTATTGAAAACAGACACTCTTAATTGGTGTTGTGTATCCTTAGGTACCTTTATTAGTTCTAGTCATTTTACTCATTGCAATGCTAAATTCTCTGTCCTGTTTGTTACCAGGTCACAACAAGATACATACAGAAATGGTGAGAGTAAGCAAGTAAACATCTATCTTACTTTGTCCATGTGGGTAAGAGTAAAGCAAAGGTGTGCACATATGTCAAGTCCTTGAATCTGCTAAGAACCATTTGGACAGCAACTGTTGATACACCAGTTTGGGTAGCAAAGCAGCAATATAAGCAGAGTTTTTTGGACTTCTGTGGACAGGCAAAAACAAACAAACAAACAAAGTAGCAAGCAGAAGAATTAATGAATGGTGTGAATACTCTACCTAGAAATATTACCTTGTACAACAAAATATAAAAATTAATGTTAATATTAGACCATGCATGGATTCTTTGATGTTCACAGACCCACATTTGTAATCCAAACAGCATCCAAACTTGTTTATTTTTCAATGGACATGTTGCTTTTTAAATGTGTAAGGAAAGGTATTAAAATACCTATGTGTTTGTCAGTGTTCCATAATTATGACTAATGCCTCGATATATATATTATGAGGGGGGAAAGCTTTATTTGTTATGGGAAATTATGGCAATAGAGAGGGACAAATGGCACTTTGAGACACAGAAGAGCAAGTTTTATTAAGCACACTTGCAGACTCAGTGCAGTCTTTTTTAAAGGCTAAGCCCATCCCTTTGTTCTCAGTATCTTTTATACAGTACAGAAATCTGGGTTTCAAGACTTTCTCATGCAAGTAGCCTGATCTTCCCCCTTTCCTGCCATAGCTGCTGAGCCAACATGATTACAGAATCCTAACTAGCAGTTTGTACCTATCTACAGAGAGAAAAAGAAGCATCTCAGGAAGGAGTTGCTGCTTCAATTTGGCCTTGGAATTTTCATTATTTGCCTCCATTGCTTTGGGATCTGTAGCAAAACAGAATGCCAACAGATATGGCTCCCTGGCTGTCAAGCCACACAGCCAACCTAGTAGTAGCCACCCAGAAGTGGCAGTGAAGAGGTAGAGGGTCAGAGAGGTGGCTGGGAGGATTGGAGCCCAGACAGCAAGCATAGAAGGCAGCCCTGTGGAGCCACAATGCAGGGATGGTGGTCCTGAGCTACTTTGAGCTATGATAGGACAACCTGCCACCCTTGGGAAGCCAGGTTGGAACATGGTACTGTTGCCTGCTACAGAAGGCTACTTCATGCAGTGCTTTAGCCTGGAACCACAATCATAGACCATCCACAACTTCATCTCCTGCTTCCTGACCTGCAATAAGAAAATGGAAGTAGGGCAGACAAGAATGAAATTTAACACTCAAGTAGCCTTAGTATGTTTCCAAACCCTAATTAGCATAAGTTTGGACCAAAAGTATTAGAACTTTTCCAAACACTAATTAGCATGAGTTTGAACTAATAACATTATAGTTTTTTCTCAAATCTTAATTAGTCTAAGTTTGGACCAATAGCAGTGACAGAAGTGCTATATAAAACCTTAGACTAGCACACTATGAGGGGGGAAAATGTGTTATGGGGTTCTCTCTTGTGCTACAAGAGTTCTATTATTGTTTCCATTCTTTAATTAATCCTAATCTTACAAACACTCATCTTAGTTCGTGGATTTCATTCTTGAAATCAGGAGACTCTATCTCAAAATAGATACAAAAGAGCTGAGGATGTGAATCAGTGGTTAATTGCTCCTGGGTTCAATCCCCAGTACCCCAAAAAAAAATCTGGAAAAAAGGAGAAATTGATTGTGAGCTGCTCTGGTCTGCTTTATCACTGGTAGACACAGTTCACTATTAAGAGCTGAAACACTTCTCAGTTGCAGAGGCCTGCAACCTTCTGCAGCCCACTCACCAGCATGAGAAAATAAACTGGTTTCACCTGTCAACAGAAGTGAATAATGAAGTTTCATCTCAAAAGGTGGGTTTCAATGGGAATTCATAGAAGAGGAAATCATTCACATCATAGAAACCATTTATCAGTTATAGAAGCAAGAATGGGCTGGGTTCCCAATTACCCCTCCAAGGGCACAGCCCCCAGGAACCTAACTTCCATCCATTAGGCCCAAATCCTAAATGTTCCAGCACCTCCCAATAGAATCATGGGTTGGGGATCAAGCCAATATGTGGGGGACACTCAAGATCAACATTATAGCACCCTAAATTATATAAATCATTTTGAAAAATAAGAACAAAGTTGGAAAGCTTAAAATAGTTTATTCTAAGACTTATGATATCACAGTAATGAACAAAACATGGCATTGATGTAAGAACAGACACATAGATCACATTTTTGACAAAAGTGCCAAGATAATTCAATGGAGAAAATGTAGGGTTTCAACACCTGGAAATCCATATGGGAAAAGGAAATGAACTAAATCATTTTGTCACATCATAATCAAGATTTAAATCACAACATACCTAATTCAATAAAGCTACTGAACATCATTTTACAAACATAGAGGAAAAATTATTGAAATTGTGTTAACAAAATTTTGACTACATGAAGTATAAAGCAAAGGGTACAAAATATAAAACAAAAGTGATGAAATGGATTGAATCATGCTTAATGCACAACTTTTAATAACCATAGTAAAGGAGATGAAAACGCAAACCACAGAAAAGAAGAAAAACTTTTTGCAGGAAATATATTTGTTATACAGCCAGTATCCAGAATATAAGGAGAATATTTCCAATTCAATAATGAGACAACCAGCCCTTACCTCCATGGACAAGAAATGTGAAAAAGAGTTCACAGACTAAGCTAGACAAGTCCCTAATAATTATTGAAAAGATGATCACCATCAGTAGTCTCCAAAGATGTACAAATTAAAATCACAATGAGATACCACCTCATCTCAACTAGAATGGATAATGTTAAAGAGAGTTGTGACAATACCAAACAACAACTATTATTTCAGTAATACCCAGTATTAAAAATGAATGAAATATTAATGCACACACAATAACATAACAAAGCTTAAAATAACTGTTATAGAAAAGATTATATACTAAATGGTTGCATGTACATGAAATTTCAGCATATTCAAAATTCTAAAGCAGATTGGTGATCTCCTGGAGCTGGAGTAGAGGAGAGGGTCACACAAGAAAGCAGAAGAGTTCATAGTTTAGGACAAGGGTACATAAGAACATATTCTGGTCATAATGGTGGTAAATGAACCCAAACAATTTTACACCCCAAATTAGTGAATTTTATTTCACATACATCTCTTCATAGATAAAAAGAGCAAAACAAAGTATTTATCTGATAAATAAAAATTGACAGGATTCCTTGCTAGCAGTTTCACCACATGTAATTTGAAATGAAGAAAAGCCTAAATTTAATAGTCAAAGATGGTAACTAATTTGTACAGAAAGGAATAACTAGCAATAGAACATGACAATATTTTACATATATTATTTTTAATAGGTATAAGGACAGATGACTTTTATAGCACCATGTATTACACTGTCTGGCTAGGTTTACAATGAACACTGATGTAGTATATGTAGTGATAGTACCAGAAGGGTGGTTAACTGGAAACATGCTGCTATAAATTTCCTGTATTTTACTGAGTGTAAGTTCAAAGTTACCTAAAGCAGATTATGAAAAATTAAAGATGCAGTTTTCAATTTCTAAACCACAATAAGAATGAATGCAAATAGATACAACTAATAGCTAGTAGAAGCATTAAATTCCATAACTGTTTTTGCATATTTTAGATGTTATTGAGAAAGAATTCTGGCCAGGATACTCTGAGGTGTCCTGCTTATCTATTTTCATGAACCCATGAACCTTACTCACTACAGAAGTCAATAGGGATGTTTAATTTATTTTTGTAATGTCTGCTGAATATGCATGTCTCTTGTGACAATGCAGGTGAAATAAATTATTGCTAATACATTTGTTCAATTTGTGCCTTTCTTCTTTTCCATGTTGTATGCTAATATTCTTATTCATTTTGATTAGGAATGTAGGCACTACAGAATATTGAATTTAAGAAAGAAGAAAATCAGATCCTGAAATCTGGAAACTGCTCTGGCACTTAGAGCTAGGGGTCAGAGTTGTTAAGAGCTATTGTGATGCACATAGTGAGGCCATGCTATTCCTTATTGGACAAAAGGCATACTAAGAAGCATTGTCAGACAAGTTCATTCTGAAACAAACAAACTAAGGTAAAACAAAAGTAGTACATAACAACTTTTTCTAAACACCTTAAAAAGTAAGGAATTGTTCAATTATCAAAACACTAGCCAGCTTCCTATATAGGTGGATATGAAAAATAGCACCTTTTTATTCTAATTTGTCTTATATTATGGCAGAATGCAATTCATTTCATATTACACATATAGAGCAAAATTTTTCCAGTCACTATTTGTACACAAATTATTTTCACACGATGGCATCTTATATGGGTACTTAGCTAATGATGTCTAACTCATTCCAACATCATTCCTACCCCCTGCCCCCTCCCTTCCCTCCATCCCCCTTACTCTACCTAAAGTTCCTCCATTCCTCCCATGCTCCTCCCCCCACCCCAGACCATCACCATTATGAGTCAGCATCCTCATATCAAAGTAAACATTTGGCCTTTGGTTTTTTGGGATTGGCTTGCTTCACTTAGCATTATATTCTCTAATTTCATACATTCACATGCAAATGTCATGATTTTATTCTCTTTTAATGTTGAGTAATGTTCCTTTGTTTATATATATCAAAGTTTCTCTATCCATTCATCTACCAAAGAGCATCCATGTTGGTTTCATAATTTAGCTATTGTGAATTGGTGACAGCACCTTCTTTACAAATTAGTTTTATTCCTGCTCAAGTCTGTACTTATTATGGCTAAGATTCACTTATTCATTTCATCCCATAATCTCCCTCTTCTGGACACCACCCATTCTAGAGTAACTCCTACTTCCTTATCCATCCCCCATATCATCCAACCAAAGCCCCAATTTTCATATAAGGATATTTTAACAGACTTCCTTCCAGGAGTCAAGTGTATCTTTGTGGGTAGGAGACTGAATATTAAGAACACACTAGATATGCACTGTCAGGAGTAGTAACAGTGAACTACACATAGTTATTTATGTTTCAATTTACAAAAAATAAATAAAATTCAATGATTTAGTTGGCCAGCCACAATAAACTGCTTAATAGCCATATGAAACTAGTGGCTAACTTATTGGAAGGTGCAGAGATAGAACAATTTCCTCACTACATAGTATTAACACCAACAGCACTGCTGCCAGACTAAGTTTAGGTCCCTTCTAAATCCATATAAAGGCTGACTAGAATTAGTCATGACTCTCATGATAATCAGTAATGACCCTCATGACTAGAATTAGGACCTCCTAAATGAGAATTCAGGGAGCTGCTGTGGCCAGTAGCCCTCTGAGGATGTAGTGAGAAGATGGCTGTCCATGAGGAAGTTTCTCTCACTAGGAATGAAGTGTTAGCACTTCCATCTTAGATTTTTCAGCCTCCAGATCTGTGAGAAATAAATATCTGTTATTAATAAGCCACCCGGTTTGTTGCATTTTTGATACAGCAACCTCAAAGACTATAATAACTGCACCACTACACCCACTTAAAATGAAAAGAGCCTATATTATTTCTCATGAAAACTGCACCTTAGTTGTGCCCTGATATGGACACAGGCACCCATATCAGGGCACAACTGTTCCCAGAAAAAGGACAGTTGTGGCATCAATTATTTAGGGGGTGGCTTGTCCTCCAGGGCAGAGCACTAGAGAATACAGCTCAGGAGATGATCTGGACATAAAGAAGAGGCAAAGAGGATGGGGACAGTTGGGAATTCCCCTGGGTTTTTCAGAGCAGCAGTGCTCAAAGTGGTGTGTGGAATATTTGGGTGTGCTTAGACACTCACTGTCACACTGTGAGTCACAAGCCAATTTTATAGTGCTACCCAGATATTATTTGCATGAAAGTAAAACTTGCAGAATGAAAGCTAACACAGTCATCATTCTCTACATCACCTCTTAGTTGCAGAAGACAAAAAAAGTCAGTTGCAATTAAACATGTCCTGGTGAGATTGTTCAAAATTGTTAACTTTATCAATTATTTATTTTAGGGTCCTCAGTTTCAAAACATCTCATATGATTAAATGGAAAACCCATGTGTATCACTTTCACTGCATTCCAAATAGAATGTTTGTGTCATCAAAACCATTTTATGAGCTGTATTGACTACTTTTTTAGGGAATACCATTTTGCTTGAAAGAATGAAAGACATAGAAAGTGTGATTTCTAAAATTGTTGCCTGACACTGTCTCAAAACTAAGTGTGAGCTTGTTCCTTTAAGATAATGCACTGGCAGTATATTTGACAGTGACAGAATAGAAGCTCTGAAGAGAAAGAATTTTGAAGGACTTCTACCCACCACCCTAAATCTGACAGTTTCTGAATACATACATCCTTTTCTGAGGCCTCTGTAATAATATTATGAAATATGGCTTTTGATCATCTGCTGTTAAGTTTGCAACACTGTAAAAAGAATATAATTTGGGAAAGCAGTATATTGCTTTTTAAATACTCATATATTAGCACCAGATCTATTCAATGTGAAAGATAGATATATGTATTTTAACATGACAGAATATGAGCTATTCCGTGAGTGTTTCAAGTTCTATATTTCAAAGAACATTTAAGTGTTGGGGGTGGCCCTGAATAGGAGCTGAGCTTGCCCCCTTAGTCTTGACTAATGAAGGTATTGAACTTGCATTGCATGCAGTGTGAAGCCAATGGGCCTTACCTTCACTGGACAAGGAAGTGCAGCTCTGGGATGGGGCGTCACCCAATGGGACTGACTACACGCCCTGTTTGTTATAACACAATTCCTTGCCTTATTTGGGTGGAATATTCTATGGAATGTCTTTTCCCTAACAAATAGAGGAGCTCAGGGTATGCTCACTCTCTCTGGCCTCCCTTGTTCCCCTTGCCCTCCAGCGTGGGAGCTGACACCTGAGGTCTCAGAGCCATCCCTAAGCCCCACGAAAGGTATTTCTGTGTTTGTGTGGTCTTTTAGTTGCCAGCCCAATTCACACAGAGTGACCCTGAATCCATCACCTGCAGGGGACGTGGGCAATATTAAAGTTAACACATGTGTCATTTTAATGTAATATCCATGTTGAACAGACACAGTTATCTGACAAAGTTATTAAAACATTCCTCCTACAAAATGTGTGAGGCCAGATTTTTTTTTCCACTTACTTCAGTTTGCACAGGTTAAGTGCAGAAGTATGTATAAAAATCCAGGGGTCTTCTAATGAGACAGGCAAAAAATGACTTGCAAAATATGTAAAAAAAAAAAAAACTGTTGACAAGCAGTGGGTTATTATTCTAAATGCATTAAAAGCTTTTAAATGTTTTTTTTCATATACTGTAAGCATACAGATATAATTCACAAAAGCAATATTACCTTTGCAGTTCACACTAATTTCAAGGAGAGTAAAGAGGTCCAAAGCCAAAATGTTTACAAAGTCTGAATTAGCCCCTGGGTCAGGATTCAAAATAAAAGTGTGACAAAGAGCACTGGACCCAAGAGGATCAGTGTCAAGGTAAAGCCCCAGTACCCAGGGCATGAATCTCAGGTTCTAGACCAGAGGGATTCTGGGGTGGGAACCCTGGTGTTGGAGATTCCCCATCTCCTCAAAGTTTCACTTCCCCTCTCCCAACATTAGTCAGATCCTTCGGCCAGGACACTCAGGATGTGGCCCCATTTCTCATTCCCTTCGGGTGTTGGGATTTTAGAGAGGCCAATCAGCATCACAGTGGTTCTCCTTGCTGAAGTCCTCACACACACACCTGGCCTCAGATTATCCTCAGCTTCCACATCTCCCCTGTTCCACTCCCTGATGTTTTTCTACACCATGGTGTCTTAGCCAGGACACCAGGGGCATCACCACTGTCAACTACCTGGACAGAAAAAGGCTCCTAACACTTGAGGGAAGAATGAAAACATGGGAACTTTGCAGATTCCATTGTTTTCTGTGCTGGGTTCCTTGCAGGTGGGGACAGGTGAAGGCTGTGAGGAGCTGAGTGTGGACAGTTTGTGCCCAATCAGTGTCAGTCCATGGTGGGCTTTGAGTCAGCCCTCAGGGGTCATCTTCCTTTCTGCTTTGTCCTTTTCCCTCAGTCCCACCACAAAAAAAGTGAACACAGGGACTTTGACATTGTCCAGGTTTTGCCCAGTCTCCAGGATCTTGGGCAGTGAGAGATTTGTGTGGTTGGGTCAGCCTAAGATCAGGCCTGGCTCTGACTCTTAGCTTTTAAGATTTGTTTAAAGCTTCTTCTTGTGTTGAGATTTGTTTCTTTTGGAGGATGTTTCCTGTTCTTGTTCTTTTGTGTGAGTTCTGGTGTCATTCTCCTTTGTATGTCTCCTGCCTTTGACAGCAACAGAAGCCATTGTCCCCAAAAGTATCTCCACAAACACAGGGCAATCCTGGTACATGTGGGATTCTGTGTCATCAAAAATTAAATTTTCACTGGCCAGCTGTTGGCCTCCTTCTGGGGCTGTTTCCTGAATTGTAGTTCCCATCTTTTCCTCAATCTTTCAAATGAATCACACTGTGGGACTTGCATAGAGGAAGGATGTCATGATTTCTCATCTTAGATACATTCCTGCTAGTTTTCCATTTTTTCTGCTCACCTATGCGTCTTCCTGCCAATTATCCTAGTAGTCCTCCTGCTGGCTCCTATCCAGATCCACAGATTTATGAATCTGAGTCTAATTATATTTTTGTTTAGCTGAGAAACAGGATGAGCCTAGATTTAGGCAGGGATGAAGGGAGGACAAGCATCATTGGAGAGAAAAGCCCAGGCAAACCAGACCCTCAGTGTGAGAGACCTTGTTCTACAGCTGCCACAGAGAAGTCTTTGTTCTAAGCTTCTATTAATAAATATATTGTCACTAGGTTAGGGAGGTGCTTTTGAGTGCTGTCAAATACAGTGTATATGACAAACAATTTTTGCATTTCTGACCTATCTTGGAACTAAAACAGAGTAAAGTTTCTATTTTTGTGGAGCCTGTGTTTTACTGGTAACAGGCAGATGATATGCCCTAAGCAGAGTAAGGAAAGTGTTCATGTTAGGAGGTGGTCAGTGTTACAGGGAATGTGATCCAGAGTGCTGGTGTGTGGGCACAGGGAAGATGACTATTTCTCTAGGGTTGCAGTGGGCCTTTGGGGAAGGTGGCAGATTTGAAGAACAGGAAGATTCTGGGAATGGTTTTCAAGGCAGGGGGAACTATCAGGGGTAATGCACTAGAGCAAGCTCGTGTCTATGCATTCTGAAAGAACAAGGAGGCTTGGATGACTGGACCAGAGTCATTATGAGGAAGTTATCAGTACAGGACATGTGGACCTGAGGTTTTGGAAGGATTCCTACTGTGAGTGAGGCAGCATGGGGCAAAGACAGATAATGGGAAACTTCTTTCAAGAGCTCATTCTGGCTGCTTTGCTAAGAACAGTATGGAGAGGACAGGGGCAGGTGAGGAGGTGGGGAAAGTGTAGGAACTAGTGAGTCCTCCAGAACAGACATGTCCCTAACTTCACCTGGGTTGTGAAAGCTACTGGTTTCTACAGAATATTGAAAGTGGACGTGACAGCACTTCCTGATGGACTAAATCTGAGGTATGGCAAAGATGAGTCGAGCAAGACATAAGTGAGTTTGGTCTGTGAAAGAATGATGAAGCTGCTCTTCACAGATATGAGGAGAACTCTGCAGGGGCACAGGTGAGGATACCTGAATGCAGGGCAGGCCCTCAGTGTAGGAGAAGCTGGGCTGTGATGTGCACTAGAAATGCAGGTGAGGGAGCCAGTTGGCAGAGGAACAGATGAATGTGGAAATGTTTTGGTGAGGAAATGATATCTAGGAAGTATTGCCATTTAAATGATAGTTAAAGCCTTGAGAACTGATGAGGTCATCAAGGGATGGATTGGCAGCAGAGGAGAAAGGGAACAAGGACTGAGCCTGGGGCTCCAGAGTAAGTGACCTGATCAGGCCCCAGCAGACTGCAGAGTTCTGGCACCACAACTAGAAGCTGGTTGAACAGGGAGTCCCAGACTTTCCTGCATTGGGATCCCCTGGATGTCCCTTTAAGGAGCAGATGTTCTGGAGTTGAGCAGGAGATTGCATATTTAAGAGAAGGTGGTGCTGGTTCTGCTGCTCTGCAGTGGTAAGAAGGTAGAGCAGGATTCCAGACTGTGCATTGGCAGCTTGTTTCATGCTTGTTCAACAAGTAGTTCTTGGTCTTATGCATCATACTTGAGACCTCAGGTCTGGGAGGAAGTCTGAGTGTTCTGTACTCCTCCCGTAAGCAACTGTGCTACAAGGATAGGTAAGAACAGCTGAGGTCAGTGATCAGAGTGTTCAGAGTGGGGAGTAGTCTTACAACTACATTTAAATTTGGTAGTTTTCCTTTTAAAGGAAATGGAAGATTAATCAATTACCACACCCAATTTAGGATATAAGTGTCATTTTGTGTCCCATGAGGTACAAGCAGATGGAAGGTTTAAGAGGTGACTCTCAGCTCAGCATAATGTAAATCTCCCAATGCTGCTCTCTGAAAGCACTCCCAGACCTGATTTACCTGTCATTTCTTTCAGAAAAAAAAGTGCCAGTTTTTCTAGTTTAAACATAAAGTAACTTACATATGCGTTTGGAGCTTATTTAGTTTTAAAGGGGGTCAGAGAACCAGGCTTGACACCACATAGCCAGAAATAATCCATGATCCTTCCATCAGTTAAGAAGCACAGGGGGGATAGTAGAGGATAGGAAAGGGGGGATAGTAGAGGATAGGAAAGGCAGCAGAATACAACAGACACCAGAATGGCAATATGTAAATCAATGGTTCTGCAACTGATGTGATTCTGCAATCTGTATATGGGGTAAAAATGGGAGCTCATATCCCACTTGAATCAAAGTGTGAAATATGATATATCAAGAACTATGTAATGTTTTGAACAACCTACAATAAAAATTAATTAAAAAAAAAAAAGAAGCACTGATCCTGGTGCTGGACTCAGATGCCACTGAGACTGATGCTGACCACTGGACTCTACAGCAGGGACTGCTGTCATTGCTGCTCATGATGGAATCTGGAAATCACTGTTGCCACTAACGCTACCTTTACAAGTCATTCTGCACAGTGCCAGCTTCTTGTGTCTGTACATCCTGGTTGTGGGCCTGGTACATGTGGTCACCTGACCAGTAGAGCCCAAGCCTGGAAAATTGCTCAAATGCAATAATATTGAGAAAAGTGAATGTTCCTCTTTGATGCAAGGAAAAATTTTCTGCCTTCTTCTGATGTTTTGTAAGTGTGGAATTTCCCTAAAGTAGGAAGAGAGATCAAGTGCTGGAGCAGAGGGTGAATGATGGAATTGCTAACATCAGTTTCTGGGACAGTGAACTGAGGGAAATTGATCCATCCCATCACAGGCACCTGAGCTCCACTAAGTTCTAAAAAACATCTACCAAATTATTCCTCTGACAGTTCAATTTGGGATCCAGCTTTCCTCTACTCCAATTTATATTCTCAGATAAGCAGAGTGGCAGAGTCCTAAGATAAAATGAGGATCTCATCAGTTTTCTCCCTATCTTTGTCTCTTGCTAGGATTAAGAACCCCAGGTCTCTAAGATATCTTTGGATCCACAAATGGTGTGACATTAATGTTAATTTTATATTTTGTGGAACATACACATAAGGAGAGTGTCCTTGACATTTATCATTTGTTTTCCTTTGAATTCCCACAAAACTCTAAAACACCCTGATAGTGTAGCTGTCTTGCTACCCAAACTGATATATACCCATCTGATGCCCAAACTTTTCCTACCAGATTAAAGGGCTGAACATAAGGGCACATCTTTACTGGAATGCTCCCCATGTGGACAAGGTAAGGAAGAAGCCTACTTGCTTATTACCATTTCTGTATATATCTGGTTGTACCTGGTAAGGAGGAAGGTAGAGAATTTAGCATCAAAATAAATAGTTTATTCTAAATCACCTACAAAAGGAGCTGTGCAGCTTTGGCTGGTTTAATAGATATCTATTGTTTGTTTGAAGGCTTTATCTGAAATAAATAAATAAAATAAAAAGAAGGAAGAGAAGGAGGAGGAGGAGAAGAAGGAGGAGGGGGGGAGGAGGAGGAATGTTAGCAGTCAGTTGAAGAGGCAGCAGTTTCTTCTTGCAAGTACAGGTGCTGCCCTAAAAGAGCCTCCCAAGCAGCAAACACCATGATGGAAGGAAAAAAACAGATTATTCTCACACCTTAAACACAAAAATTCAGAAAATATATGCAAAAAATAGATAGTTCTTCAGATTGCACAACAAGGCCCCCAAAGACTGCAGTCTCTAAGAAAAAGGGAATGACCAGGTGAGGCCTGCCATTGTCCATCTGTCTTCCTCCAGAATTTCCAGGACACAGTGCAGGGAGGAGGAGCTCTAGCAGGCCAGCTCTCTCAGTGAGTTGAGGTGAGAGAGTTCTTAATGTTCAGGGCAGCAAGAATGTGAAATGAAGGCACCTAGAGAAGGTCATTGAAAATAAAAGCAATGGAGGTCAGCAGGAGGCTCCCCTCAGTTCTCAGTTCCTCAGTAAATGCACATTAGAAAATTATCCAAAGAAAGAATGACCCAAAATGACAAGAGGGAAAAATGGTACCTGGGGATACACAGGGCCAATGACAGTGTCTGTTTTCACTAGCAATATTGGGAAGGCTCATCGTTTTCTGGGCATTGGATAGAATACTCAGAAGGGTCTCCTGTCTGTAGTGGTGAATAATTAGGCTACACTAAACACTTTCTGATTTACCTAAGAAATGCTAAAAGACAGAACAAAAAAAGATGAAACAGGTTCTGAATGTCTCAATTTGCTAAAAGAAGTTTATGGCATAAATAAATGTCTAGTACTAACTTGGTTAACTCATAATGTCTGGCATCAGATTAAAAGTCACCCAGAAAAAATGAGAGCAAGAAAATGCAATTTAGAAGACAGAGAAAAGCAACAATCAGAACTAACCTGGAACTGACAGTAAGGTTAAGATTAGAAGCTGATGATTTAAAAAATGCTTATGGTAAGTGTATAACATACATTCAATAAATTATATAAAAGACATGAAAGATACATAAAACATCAAAACGAAACTTCCAAGGAATAAAATGTCTGAGATATAAAATACAATGAATATGAGAAGGGATTAATGATATACTATATTGTAGAAGAGATCAGAGTCTTTCAAGGCATATAAACAAAAAATTTCCTTAACTATATAAATGTATAATTTTATAATATATATGAGGTGTCTGACATATTCAGGTAGGATATGTTTAATACTAATCATAGAAAGAGGAAGAAGAGAAAACAGAGGTATAGAGGTAGCATTCCTATGTTCCTATACAGTAGTTTCCAAAGTGATTTCTAGTAAGACCAGATGTATCTGGTAAATCCTCCAAGAGAACACTGAGAAAACTCTAGGAAAAAGCAATTAAGGGGATTAGTATACTATAAAATACTCACTTGACACATGCAGAATAAAAACAGGAAGAACTGAGGAACAAAAAACAATGAGACACAGAAAATAGGAGTAAAATGACAAATTCAACTGAGTAAATTTTGACAGCTTTTACTTCTCTCTTCTCCTTCATGTGTGTGTGGTTAAAATTCTTAAGATCTGCCCTCTTAGCATATTTCAAGAAAATAATGGAGTATTGTTAACTAGAGTGACCATGCTGTATGTTCATGGATTACATCCCCAGCACTTTTTCATCTTGCATATCTTAAAGCTATTTCTCTTTGACCAATACCTTTCCCCACACCAGATTCTATGTAGGGTGAGATCATGCAGTCTTTCTGGATCTGGCTTATTTCATTTGGCATAACATGTCCTGATTCATCCATGTTACTACCAATGAGATTTCTTTTTTTATTAAAAGACTGAATGAATATTTTTTTACCATTTGTTCCACAGTAATAGATGCCTACAACAGACATTAGCACTCAAAATAGGTGCTGCCCTAACAAAACATTAAAAGGATGGAGTAGCTTGGACCTGATCAGTAGACTTAGAAGGACTTTGAGGGGACTCATTGGGAGAACTACAGTAAAAGAAAGACTGTGACTTTTTTAATGCAAGAGACGGAGGCATTATGAAATGAAAAGAAACTTAGAGAGCCCCCATGTTCTATTAGCAAGAAGCAGTGAAGAAACTATATAACTACAAACATAGGTTGCATTCCTTTTTTTTTTTTTTTTTTTTTGAAGTGCAACACCAAGGGTGCAAAACAGATCTGAATGTAGAGCAAAGAACCAGGAACTACTGTCAGGAAGAAATAACACTTAGACCTAATCAAGAAACCTCTAACATTCACTTGGCTGTATTTGAACAAGGCTGAAGATCTGGGGCCCCTTTGTGCCTCTCACTTACCCTTAATTAAAAAGTCCAGAATGATTTTCTATGCCCCACCATTGTATATTGTGTATGCTAGGGTGCAGAGAGTACACTTTCATGAACCATATGTGGAGAGCTGCACTCATATTAATTCATTTAAGGAGCTGCATTGTACCTGGACCTGGTTCAAATGATGAGAGTCTGGACTTTACACTGAGTATGTGATGGAATGAGATTTTTGGAGCCTTTGTAAAAGACAGCATATTGTACCTGTGGTAAGAATACAAAAAGTTTGTGGTCATAAGGATGATTAGAGCTAGGTTGTTGGCACATGCCTGTAATCCCAGAAGCTTGGGAGGGTAAGGCAGGCTGATTATGAGTTCAAAGCCCGCCTCAGCAACTTGGTGAGGTTCTGAACAACTGAGTGAGAAACTGTCTCAAAATAAAAAATTTTTAAAAGACTAGGGATGTGGTGCAGTGGGTATGTGCCTCTGGGTTCAAGCCCCAGTACCAAGAAGAAAGGAAAAAAACAAGGATGACCATGGTGGTTTTCAAAAACTGAACACAGATTTCTTGATACTCAAGAGCAAGAGATAATTCCCCTTCTCAGGAATGATGCTGGACTTATTAACCTCACTTTTATCACAGAGAACAAACCAGAAATGACAGTATAGATCCACAAAGAATGAACTGGGACTTCCTGCTGGCTCTGTTATCTCTTGGATCAGCCCTTCCTGAGTAAGCACTTGCCATGTTAGTGGCTAATCATTTCAGGAGATTCCCACATGGTCAGGAGGTATGAGCTATGAAGGAGGTCTTGGGTGCTAATCAAGCCTGCCAGTTCTGGCCAGTATCTTAATTGCAATTTCATGGGATACTCAGAGGTAGACACACCTAACTAAGCCAATTCTTGAACATCATTCACATAAAAGCAGAAAGATAATAAATCCCTATAAGTTTAAGTTGCTACGTTTTGTAGTGATCTGTTACAAACCAACACACCTATAACAAATACACAGGAAACAACAATTGATCAAGAGCATAATTCTTGTTAGAAACAATGTAGTCCAGAAAACAATTGGGGTGATATACCTCAATAATTAACAGAAAAAGGCTGCCAAGTAAAAGCATTCTATCCACAATACTGTCCTTCAAAATAAAAAATGACTTCTTAAATTATTCCAATTGTTTTTAGAAACTCATTTTAATTTTCTTGTTAGCAATTTTGTTTTGCATCATATTCATACAAATTTTACTTAGGATTATGTATTCATCATAACATTTCTTTCTACTTTCATTTGAGAGTGCATTCATTAACATGAATATAGAAATCTTGCAAGTCTTCAAACTTCACTCTGTACCTAACTTTAATATTATAAATTTATATTTAATATACTTTTGAAGGTTTCAATGCTCACAAAAATGTTAAAACTTTAGTTTATTACAGTAATATATATATTTCCCTTACGTAAGTGGAAAAGGGTATAAAAAATGAGATAGTCCTTTGTATTTAGCCTGATAAATGCCACATCAGCTGCTCTTTGCTTTTCTGAATATTTGAGTTTGATTTGGCATCATTTGCCTTCCCTCAAAGAATTCATTTACGAATTTCACTTAGTCACTTAGTAACTGATTCTTTTATTTTAGGCTTATCTGGAAATATGTTTATTTACTTTTCATTCTTAATTTTTTTAAGAGAGATAGAGAGAGAGAGAGAATTTTTTAATATTTATTTTTTAGTTTTCAGCGGACACAACATCTTTGTTTGTATGTGGTGCTGAGGATCGAACCCAGGCCACATGCATGCCAGGCGAGCGCGCTACCGCTTAAGCCACATCCCCAGCCTTACTTTTCATTCTTAAAGGACACTTTTCATTGACATATGCTTATGGATTGACTTTTTTGTTTGTTTAGAGCTTTAAAGATTTTTCCCACTTTCTTCTTGCTTATGCACTTTGCTTCTTCCAAGACAGGCAAAGACATCACAAGGAAGAGAACAGCAACCAAAATGCATCACGATTCTAGGCTCAGAAATATGCTCAGAATGCTAGGAAATCAACTGCAAAAACACAGAAAGTAATCTATATCTATTCACACTGGTTTTATCCCCCCTGGGAAATCAAGGTTGGTCTAATGTTTGGGAAATTAACAGAAGGAAGGTCAACAGCCATATGTTCATGACAAAGTATCCAAAAAAAGATTTCATCTGAATTCAACTTCATTCCCTGGTAAAATCTGTAGCCTATTAGCAATTGAAAGGAACTTTCATTGAAGGTTTTAGAGAACACTTGAAACTGTTGTTCATTTATTTGAGGAAGTAAGACTTGAAGCAGAAAAGAGGAAGACATTATTCAAAGGCAGAGCAGAAGGAAAGGAACCAGCAGGAACCACATGAGCAAGAACAGCTCAGGAGGGATGGTGAGGTGGCTTAGTCTAAGATGTCCAGATTGATGGATGTGAACCTGCAGACTGCAGAATGGTTTTGGACAGGGAAGACGTGCAGGGAAGGCCTGCTGTGTTACAAGGTGAGAATCTGGCACAGCAATGACTTCTGTAGGAAGGTTGTGAATCAAAATCTGCAACAAAACACAGCAAAATCAACTTTTGGCAACATAGTGTTGCTATGATTTGAATATCCCCCAACTGTCCAGGTACATTGGAGCCTTACTCCCCATGGTGGTGATGTTGAAAGGTGTTATGGAACCCTCAAGAGGTGGGGCCTAGTGGAAAATCTTGTGTCACTGGTGACTGGAGGTAGTTTTTGTGACCATTAGTAGTTTCATGTGGCTCCTCTGTGAGAAGTTGTTATAAAAGAAGCAAGCCTGGCCCACCCACGCCACCCCCCTCTTTCTTTCTGCTTCTTGGCTTGAGAAGTGACCATTAGCTTTGACACAGGTTCCTATCACTGCCATCCACTACCTGCCAACTGCTATCGGGACTTGGCCAGAGCTGAGGCAACATAGGCACTCCAAAAATATGAGCTAAATTAACCTCCTTTTCCCCTAAGTGGCCTGTGTCAGGTATATCATTACAAAAATGAAAAGCTGACCAGTACTAGTACAGGTGTCACATAGGTATAAGAAGAGCATTAAGACTGGAGGTAGGGGTGATGGTGAGTTACTGGTAAGTCTGGTAGTGCTGAAAGGTTTGCACCCTTTCAAACACGTGCAAAGTATCACTATTGAATTTATTGGTTTGACCCTAAACCTCAACTTATTTATCTCTTCTGGGCCCTGCTTTTTGCTTCAGATGGAAGCAGGTAAATTTTCTGGACAAAGGCACATTAGAAACATTTCTGTGATTTGTCTGTTTCCTTCCTACACAATCAATAGGTGAAGTCATTCAATCATCTCCATCAAATAACAGTATTATAATAACCCCAGGATGTCTGGTTTCAAGTCTGTGAGAATGTGAAGTATGGGTGGGTTATGAGTTATGCAGTGAGAGGAAGAGCTAATATTTGGAGTTTGTGGGAAGGAACAGAATATGACTATGTGAGTGCCAAAACTCCTCTTCATTTTTAAGCATGATTTGGATGGCTGCGGAACACTAGAATCAGCGTTCTTTTGGGGGCATAATTGGAAAACCTCTATCCAGAATTAAATGGAAGGCAAATTGTTATGATGCTAGTATCTCATTACTGGCAAAAAATTGAATTCTTGGTGGTGAGAAGACTGAAAGAAAAGAGAGATTGATTGAGGACCATCTCCCACCTGTTGGTTACCAGAAGGAAGTGTAGGGCCAATAATGAAAAGTGAAATCAACAGTTGCAGGTCCTAGTTAGACATTTTCCAATTATGTCATTTAATCTTTATAACAACTCTTCAAATAACATTCTATACCATTTTTGGAAGTGATAATAAGAACATGAAAATCATATCCTGAGGTCAAAAGGAAAAACACATTTTTTTTCTCTTTGGAGAATATAAACTTATTGTTAATTTTATTAGTGCTATAATAATACAAAGCATTTTTCAAGGTGATGCGTGACATGTATGAATGGGATCTGTAGATCTCATTTCCTAGCAGTTAAGAGCCAATATAAACTTACTATAATACAATGCAGCAAGTACTGTAATAAATGTGTTTAAAAAGCAACATGAGAGCACAAATTGGTGGGATAATAAGTTTCCAAAGTTTGACAAAATTATTTAAATGTTTTACAATCCCATAATAACATTAAAATTAAAATTTAAGTTCTCTGTGTATGTGAGAGATAGCATCAATCATTAAAAGGGAAATTTTTTAAGGGTGATTAAGGGAACAGAAGGGGCAAATAATAGACAAGGAAATTATATCATAGGAGCAAGAAAGGATGAATGATGCACCCCAGGTGAGGAGTCCTGTGTTCTTTAAGGAATGGGATGGAATGTACTAACTAGAACCACACACTAAGGCAAATTAGTTGTCTATCAGCAGATAAGATGGAAAAGCAATCAGGATATAATTTTGGCAATACCAATGTAGCCATAAGGTAGGAGGTGACACTAAAATGGAGGGTTTGGATTAACTGATCACTAATATTCTCATAATTATACCAGAAAATATCTCTTGAAGAAGTGGGAAAGATTTATCCTTTTAGAAGAAATGTGCCTTCTCTTTTTTTCAGAGACAGCACCTGCGGGCTTAATCCTAAAACCTAGAATGTGCCTCATAGATCTCATTTCAGGATAATTCCTATTTGGGAAGGCATTCCAGCTTTTTGCACTGATGCATTTGGAGAAATAAAAGCTTTCTGGGCATCCAAATTTCTTCATCAACCTTTCTGTTCAACCAGTAAGGGTGGAGAGTGGAGCAGCATCACTTGTCTCCTACAGACATATTTGTCATGATGGTTTGATCCCAGCCCAGGACTTGAGGAGAATGAATATTAAGAGCAGGACAGCTTATGGCAATGAACTTTTGTGGAAAGAAATAAGATACGCCAGGCAGAGAGCCAAGGAGTCACATTTTGTGGTTGCAAAGTTGAGTGGAGAATAAGGATCCAAGTATTTGGTGTTAGCTGGGAGATGTTTTTCATGTGTCTGTGGGAGGTCCTTGGTCAGCTTTAAAAGAGAAGGAAATAACTCTGGTGCTATAATTCTGGTACTGGATTCTCCCTGCTAGTGATGCATTAGTACCTGTGATGCACGAGATGAAAACTGAAAAAAAAAAAAACCATGATCACACCTGCTGAATGTCACAGAACAATTTGAGGGAAAGCCATATTACCATTCACTGATTATTTTTCTCTGGCAAAGCAGCACCTCTAGGAGCAATTAATTATGATAATAGACTTGCATTTTTGTCAACCGCTAGGTCTGCAGCACCTATGATAGTTATTAGCACTCAATAAATATTTGTCAAAATAATTAATAAGTGTGTAGTACACTAAAAATTAATAACCTTAAACAATCCAAGAGAGTTTTAGGATTCAAACCCAGTTCTGCCTAAGTGCTAAGACTAGGAATTTCAAATAATTGTTTATCTGAAATCATCAGAGTATCTGAATTAGAGTTTAGTACACCTTCACTCTATGAATTCCAAACACTTCAATGCAATATTTTCTCTTCCAATACCCCTCCAAGGAAAAAAAATTCAATGAGAGTTACACTGAGCTCGACTAGTGAAATAGAGTTATATAATGGGATTCAGAGAACCCTGTGTTTATGGTCAAGACATCAGAAGTTTGGCGTAATCCATACTTTGGTCAAGTATTTACTCTTTTTTTTTTAATGATTTTAAATGCTTTATAGTTTAATTTTTAATTGACATAATAGTTGTACATATTTTTAGGGTACACAAGATGTTTCAATACATGTATACATTGTATTATAATCAAATCAGGATAATTAGCATATCTATCATCTTAAATATTTAGCATTTTATTGCAGTTAAAACAGTCAAAATCCTTTCTTTCATCTATTATATTTTGAAATATGCAATAATTATTGCTATCTAAATTTCCCCTAACTGCCCAATAGAACAAAATATTTCATTTCATCTAAGGATAGCATTGTATCTATTGACCTCCTTCTTCCCAATCCCCATCCCCCAACTTTCCTCAGTCTCCAGTAACCACTATTCTGTTCTCAACTTTTATGAGATCAACTAATTCAGCTTCCACATGAATGAGATCATGTGGTGTTTTTAATTTTTTTTTCTTTTTTCTTTTTCTTTTTTTTTATTGTTGGTTGTTCAAAACATTACATAGTTCTTGATATAACATATTTCACACTTTGATTCAAGTGGGTTATGAACTCCCATTTTTACCCCGTATACAGATTGCAGAATCACATCAGTTACACTGCCATTGATTTATATATTGCCATACTAGTGTCTGTTGTATTCTGCTGCCTTTCCTATCCTTTACTATCCCCCCTCCCCTCCCCTCCTCTCTCCTCTTCTCTCTCTACCCCCTCTACTGTAATTCATTTCTCCCCTTGTATTATTTTTCCCTTTCCCCTCACTTCCTCTTGTATGTAATTTTGTATAACCATGAGGGTCTCCTTCCATTTCCATGCAATTACCCTTCTCTCTCCCCTTCCCTCCCACCTCTCATCCCAAGACCTAAAAAGAGCATGCTAAAAAAAGAAAGACTAAACCTTATTAACAGAATTTATACGGAAAAGAACCCCTACAAATTGAAACAATGCAGTAAAGCTTTTAATAAGAAATCAATTCTTTTCACCACTAGACTACTTATTCTGGAAAGAAGACATCTAAATGTAGAGAATGTAGAAACATTTTAATTATATATCATATATTACTAGACACCAGAGAAAACACACTGGAGAGAAGAAACTCTACAAATGAGACCATTGTACCATTACTCTAAGAAAGGGACAACATTTAATCCTCACCACGATAACCATAGCGTAGAGAAAATTTTGAAATGTGAAAATTGACAATGTGACAATGCCTCCAAAATTTATTCAGCAATACTCAGCACCTGTGGATGCATACTGATTAGAGAAAATACAAATGGAAAAAATTGTAGCTACATGTTTCTTAAACACTGCTTATTTTTGGAGAATTCATTGTGCCCAGAAACCCTAAAAAGTTGAATAATATATCTAAAATGTATTTAAACTTTAAATTCATTAAACTTCTAAAAACTCAAAAAAAAAAAAAAAAGAGCATGCTACAGGGACACTGCTACATCGATGTTCATAGCAGCACAATTCACAATAGCAAGACTGTGGAACCAACCTAGATGCCCTTCAATAGATGAATGGATAAAAAAAAATGTGGCATTTATACACAATGGAGTATTACTCTGCATTAAAAAATGACAAAATCATAGAATTTGGAGGGAAATGGATGGCATTAGAGCAGATTATGCTAAGTGAAGCCAGCCAATCCCTAAAAAACAAATGCCAAATGTCTTCTTTGATATAAGGAGAGTAACTAAGAACAGAGTAGGGATGAAGAGCATGAGAAGAAGTATTTACTCTTTTGATCTTCTATTTCTTCATCACCAAATTGGAGGAGTTGAAGACTCCAAAGTTAGTACTTAGCCGTTTCCTGGAACATGATAAATATTAATCAGCATTCATTTTTATTTTACTGAAATGCTCCACATGCCCATTTCAGTAAAAAATCAACAGACAAATGGATAAAGAAAAAGTGTTAGACATACACATATATACATACATATAATATATATGTGTACATGTATATATATATATATATATATATATATATATATATCCACACATATATTAACACACACACACACACACACAAAATGGAGTTTAACTCAGCCATAAATGAAATAATTGGATTTGCTAGTAAATGTTTATGAAGGAAATGGAGAACATCAGTCTAAGTGAAATATTCCAGACCCAGAAAGTCATAAGTCAAATGTTTTCTCTCATATATGGAAACTAGAGCAAGATAAGTGGAGAAAGCAGGGAGAAGTCCCATGAGAATAGAAAAGAGAACAGTGAAGTAAAGGAAGGAGACTGAGAGGGAGGGAAGAGACACAGGAAATGGAACCGTGGAGTGAATCTGACCGAACTTTCCTATGTTCGTATATGAATATGCCACAGTGAATTTACCATTGTGTGTATCCACAAGGCACTAATTTTTAAAAAAAAAACTATAAATAAAAGAAATTTCAGGAGAGGAAAAGGCACAGAGAGAGGATTGGGGAGGGAAGGGAAAGGAGAAAAACTGAGGACTGAATTGGGGAAGATTATATTTCATGTTTGAACAATTTTGTTAAAATGAAACTTAATATTCTATATAACTATAATGCACTAATAAAAAACACAAAAAGTGAAATAAAATGGTTTAAAAACTACTAATTTCACCAAAAATATAAATAAAAACATTTAACTATCCCAGAGAAAAATAATTTCTCAATATTACTAAACAATATTAACTTTAAAAAATAGCCTGCTTATGGATTCTTTTCCAATTTTCTATTGGAAGCAAGGCAAAGACATTATTTGTTGAAGTTATTCTTGCATAAGTAAGTCACTGGATCAGGAGCTTGCCAATACACTGTTAGTGCTCTTCAACTCTTTGGGTAGAAAGTACAAGTTCTAGAAATAAGACTATAAATCAATCCTGTAGTTTAGTTTTCATCACTGTGTATTCACTAACGTTTCCTCCCATTCTCTGATTAATGACCATGTATGTGGCATTATTAGTCAGCCCCCTGATAGCACCATGCAAACACTTCACTGAAAGTGTGGCATGGTACCTGTTTTCCTAATACAGGTGGACAACTTTGAAATAATCTTGATTTGCCAATTCCCAGGTAAGGGCAGAAAAGTAGAAATCCTTGTTTTGTATATGAATCAGGAGTTGGGAGAGAGGGTCATTCCTTATGCAGACAGGAACAATTCTACATAGGATTTATTGAATTTTTATATAGATATCCCTAGAATATAGGAATACCTGTTAAGGGAGGGAAAAGAAGACAAAGTGATCTTCCATCTTCAACACTGGGAAGAAAACATTACTAGATAAGTGATAAAGTTCTATTTTATAACTTAAGTCTTGACCCAGGATAAAATCTTCATATACATTCCATGTAATCAGGAACTAGTGATGCCTTCTTGGATAACTTAGTATACAATAGTTGTCAATAACCCGCTACCTCTCACTGAGACTACTGGATATTGGAGTTTTGTGTTTCATAAAATCCAAGGCCAGGAAAAGTACAGTGAGCCACATTTTTTTAATGAAAAAAAATCACACTACTTTTCTTTTAGATCAATGAAAAAGATTAGAAATCTTCATTATGAGACAATCACTGAGGCCACTTTAATGCATATTTCACAATTTTTTTTCTAAAGCACACATCTCTGGCTTTTATAAAAAGTGAACTTATTACAAGACTTTTAAGATTTTGCACAGGTTACTTGACACTGTATTTTAAATAATCCATACTGTACTTATTGTGTTCCATGTCTTTATTGTGCTTTTATCAATATTCATTTTTAATAAATATTTAACCCTCCATCTCTGTGGGATACAACTAACCACTGATCAGAAATATTCAGAAAAATTACACCTGTCCTGATTATATATACTTTTCTCCTTCACTATTTTCCCTAATAGTATAGTATAGCAAAGCATTTATACTATATTAGGTATTATATGAAACCTAAAGATGATTTAAAGCATACAGGAGGGTATGTGCAGCTTATATGCAAATACTGTGCCATTTTCTATAAGGGACTTGAGCAATGGACTTTGGAATACACAGAGGGTCCTGGAACCAATTCTCTAGGGAGAACTGTATTCAGAAAGCATATGACATTATTTTTATGTTACAATTTATTGCTATATTGGGGATCCTTTACATCATTTAAATTTGTTATTTTGAATGCTTGAAAATAATTGTAGCAAATGATACAATGAGATCTTATGTGCCGTGTACCCAACATCCCCAAATGGCAACATATGAATACACTGCACTGTAAAATCACAACCTGGATATTACAGAACCTTACTGTATCCAGAAAGATTATGTTGCCCGTTTACAGCCATAGTTACTTCTCTCCCATTCCCCACATTCACTCCCACACTTGCCTAAAACTGTGAAAACCACTGTTCTTTATTTCTGTAGTGTTTGCATTCGTGAATATTATAAAAGGAAGTAGATTTTTGAGAAGAAAGTGTAAGAAGCACCACTGGCCACCTCTGGACATAATCCTGAAGACAAACAGCAAATGGTGAAGCCTCTATTCAGGAATATCTATGAAAACTTAATACGAAAATCAGGCTCTGTGGTACTGAAGCCAAGTCTACTCACTCCCTCTCAGCTCAGCAAGACAGACTCTGCTCTAGACTGCTGCAGCCATAAGCATAGGGCTCCCTGTGCCCCCAGCTTCAAGCCATGGGACCTTATGCTAGGAAGAGCAGACCTTCACAGTTTCTCATTGTGCCCCAGCTACCTGCCAGCCCTTTGCTGAGGCTAATTTTTAGACACGTGCACTTGAGAAGTAGGAGTTCCTCTCTTCTGCCTGACCCCCACTTGTGGAATGAAGGGTCTACCTTGGGTGTGGCATGCTAAGGATTCTGGGGGCCTGCAACCATTTTCTCAGCTTATGAGGTGGTGTCTCCACCCCAGGATAGGCAGGCTGAGTGAACTACAGGCTGGTGGCCACCCTCTCAGCCAAATGCTCAACTACTAGATTCAGAATGTCACTCAGAGAAGCTTGCCATTGTCCCAATGCCCAGTGCCAGAACTCTGACTTAGAGATTTTGCTTGGTCAGGAACCACAGGCTCTGAAATAGATAATCTCTGATATATTCCCAAAGGAAGTGACTTCATTTGTAATAGAGTTTGGAGAAATCTGAACCTAAAGGCACTCTCAAGAGTGAGAGAAGCTGAGGTGAAAGCCAGCTGGGGGAGATTCAGGTATCTTATGAGGATACAGCCTAGACTGTAGGTTGGCTAGTTATAGGAGATTACTAGGGAATGAGACAGGAGGAAGAATCCCTCCCCATCTCAGGACAATTAGCAAACACCTCAGAAAAATTAGTTCATAGGAGTCATGATTTTGTTGGATTAGTTTATGAAGAATTGCTGCCCCAGGGCACTGTTAAAAACATGGCAAATAGTGAAGTTTAACAGGCAGGTGTAGTGAGTGAAGAGCAGAAGAGAGTCCTACCAGTACCACCACCATTCCAGGGTCACTGTGGGCATCACCAAAGCCAGGCCTCCCTGAAGAGCAACTCGGATGTTCAGCAATGTGGGGCGAGAAGAAGAAAATAAACTTCAATGAAATAATCCAACCATCAAAATATACTCAACTCTCACATTTATCTAAAAAGAGCAAATAATTTTTTTTCAAAAAAAGAAAAAACCCAGCCAATCGTTACACAAATAAAAAAGCAAATAATAAGCAAAGGAGGGAAGAGCAATACCCAGAGTGCTATATTTCCTAAAATGTTCCGTTTTTAACAAAAATGATGAGACACCCAAAGAAATAGGGAAGTATGAGCAATACACCCCAAAACAAGAGCAATAGCACCAGAAACTGCCTATGAGAACATCAAATGTTGGATTTAATTAAAAAAAGAAATTCAAAGTGCTCATTATAAATATGCTTACAGGCCTTTTACACCAAGATGGCACCAAAAGCTAAGAAGGCTCCTGCCCCTCCCAAAGCTGAAGCCAAACCAAAAGCTTTGAAGGCCAAGAAGGCAGTGTTGAGGGACTTCCACATCCATAAAAAGAATATCTGCATTTCACCTACCTTCTGCTGACCCAAGACATTGCAGCTCCAGAGGCAGCCCATATATCCTCAGAAGAGCACCCCCAGGAGAAACAAGCTTGACCACTGTGCCATCATCAAGTTCCCCCAAACTGCTGAGTCAGCCATGAAGAAGACTGCAAACACCAGCGCAAACAAGCTGTCAAGAAGCTCTGTGACATTGATGTGGCCAAGGTTAACACTCTGATCAGGCCTGATGGAGAGAAAAAGGCATACCTTCAACTGTCTCCTGATTAGGATGCTTTGGACCTTGCTAACAAATTGGGATCATCTAATCAGAGTCCAGCTGTCTGGTTCTAAATGTACCTTTTTTTCCAAGATAAAAAAGATTATACTCACAGAACAAAAGGAGAAAATGACTAAAGAAGTAAAGGAAGGTGTGAGTGTAATATTGCATTTAAAAAGTATCAATAAAGATATAGAGCTAACTAGAAATTCTGAAGTTGAAAGATCTAATTGTCAAAATAAAAATTCAATAAGGGGTTCAACAGTAGGTTTGATGAGCAGAAAAAGGAATTATTGAACTCAAAAAGAGATCATGCAAGTCAAAAATAGAAAAAAAAGATGAAGAAAAATTAACGGAGCCTCAGAAAAATGTGAAGCACTAATAAATGCACCCATATGTGTAATGGGAAAGCATGAGGGAGAGGAAATGGAGATGGCAAAAAAATTATTCAAAGAAATAACAAAGAGGTCTGGGGTTGTAGCTCAGTGGCAGAGCACTTGACTAGTATGTGTGAGGCACTGGGTTCAATCCTCAGCATCACATAAAAATAAACAAATAAAATAAAGGCAGGCTGTCCATCTACAACTACAAAAAAATTAAAGAAATAACAATGAACACCTCCTTAAAGTTACTGAGAAAATATTCTACAAACTGTGAAAGTTAGCAATACCAAAATGAAGTCATTTTCTCTAACCCTAATGAAAAGGAATTGGGAAGCCATGAGGGGCACTCCTGCACTGGGTTTATACAAAAAAAAAAAAAAAAAAAATCGGAAAGTTTTGCCACACCACAGCTTGCCACAAGAGTCACACAAAGTCAGCAGTTCACTCATTTTCACAAAAGCATTCACCTGACAACTGTCTTCACTAATAAACTGACATCAGTTCCTAAAATAAGCCCCTGTAAACAATGTTCTGTTTGTTTCAAAACAATTTATGTGCACTTCTTTCTTTTGTGTTGAAAGCTTTTCCCTGCCCCTTTGGTTATGTCTATAGCCACTATGGCAGGTATATCCCAGAGAGCAATCGCTTGCCATTCTCAAATAGACCTTGTTTTGCATAATCTCTTTCTGTGTGCTATTTAAGATTGACACAATCCAGAAAACTCAAGAAACTCTAAGTAAAATACATTCACAGAAACACATAGGCATATTGTAGTGAAAATACTGAAAGTCACTGACAGGGAGAAAATCTAGGAAGCAGAGTGGGGGGAAAATCATGACTCATGGCTTACAAGAAAATTCCTTTAAAATCAACAGCTGATTTATTGGCAGAAACAAAGAAGTCTGTAAGTCAGTTGAATACATAGTCAAACTGCTCAAAGAAAATAACTGTCTTGATACGCATTTCTCTAATTGCTAGTGATGTTGAACATTTTTTTATGTATTTGTTGATTGATTCTACATCATCTTCTGAGAAGTGCCTGTTCAGGTCCTTGGCCCATTTATTGATTGTGTTATTTGTTCTTTTGTTGTTCAGCTTTTTGAGTTTTTTATATACCCCAGTGATTATTGCTCTATCTGATGTGTGAGGGGTAAGATTTGCTCCCAAGATGTAGGCTCTAGATTCACCTCATAGATTGTTTTGTTTGATGAGAAGAGAATTTTTAGTTTGAGTCCATCTTATTTATTGATTCTTGATTTTAATTTTTGTGCCATAGGAGTCTTATTAAGGAAGTTGGGGCCTAATCCCACATGATGGAGATTAGGGCTTACTTTTTCTTCTATTAGATGCAGGGTCCCTGGCTATATTCCTAAGTCCATGATCCATTTTGAGTTGAGTTTTGTGCATGGTGAGAGATAGGGGTTTCAAAACCACTCTCAGATTTCATCTCACTCCAGTCAGAATGGCAGCTACTATGCATCCAAACAACAATAAGTGTTGATAAGGATGCAAGAAAAAAAGATACACTTATACACTGCTGGTGGGACTGCAAATTGGTGCAGCCAATATGGAAAACAGTATGGAAGTTTCTTGGAAAATTGGGAATGGAACCACCATTTGGCCCAGCTCTCCCTCTCCTTGGTCTATAACCAAAGGACTTAAAAAACAGCATACTGCAGGGACACAGCCACATCAATGTTTATAGCAGCACAATTCACAATAGCTAAACTGTGGAGCCAACCTAGATTCCCTTCAGTAGATGAATGGATACAAAAATGTGGCATATATACACAATGGAATATTACTCAGCAATAAAAGAGAATAAAATCATGGAATTTGCAATTAAATGGATGGAGTCAGAGAAGATAATGTTAAGTGAAGTTAGACAATCCCCAAAAAAAATAAATGCCGAATTTTTCTTTGATATAAGGAGGCTGATTCATAGTGGGATAGGGATAGGGAGCATGGGAGGAATCCGTGAACTCTAGATAGGGCGAAAGGGTTGGAGGGGAAGGGAGGGGGCATGAGGTAATTAATTATGGTGGAATGTGATGATCATTATTATCCAAAGTACATGTATGAATACATGAATTGGTGTGAATATACTATGTATGCAACCAGAGATATGAAAAGCAGTGCTCTTTATATGTAATAAGAATTGTAATGCATTTTGCTGTCATATATAAATTTTAAAAAGAAAATAACTGTCAAAAAAAGAATGCTATATCCACAAAGCTAGTGTTCAAGAATGAAGGCAAAATACTTTCCCAGATATTTCAAAAATACCAAATTGAGATAATTTGTCACTAGACCTATAAGATATACTTTTTTCTTACAAAAAAAGGGTCTCAGTCCCACCAAAAATGTATGAATTTGCCTTTTCCCCCACATCCTCACCAACATTTATTGTTGTTTGACTGGAGTGAGGTGAAATCATAGAGTAGTTTTAATTTGCATTTCTCTAATTACTAGAGATGATGAACATTTTTTCACATATTTGTTGATCAATTGGATATCGTCTTCTGAGAAGTGTCTGTTCAGTTCCTTAGCCCATATATTAATTGGGTTATTATTATTTTTTAGTGTGAAGTTTTTTGAGTTTCTTTATATATCCTAGAGATGAGTGCTCTATTTGATATGCATGTAATAAAAATTTGCTCCCATTCAGTAGACTTTCTATTTACTTAACTTATTTTTTCTTTTGTTGAGAAGAAGCTTTTTAGTTTGAATCCATCTCATTTATTGATTCTTGATTTTAATTCTTGCACCAAAGAAGTCTTGTTAAGGAAGTTAGGGCCTAATCCAACATGATGAAGATTTGGGCCTACTTTTTCTTCTATTAGGTTCAGGGTCTCTGGACTAATTCCTAGGTCCTTGGTCCACTTTGAATTGAGTTTTGTGCATGGTGAGAGATAGGGGCTTAATATTATTTTGCTGCTTAAGAATTTCCAGTTTTCCCACCAGTATTTTTTGAAGAGGCCATCTTTTCTCCAATATGTGTTTTTGGAACCTTTGTCTAGTATGAGATAACTGTATTTATGTGAGTTTGTCTCTGTGTCCTCTATTCAGTACCATGGGTCTATAAGTCTATTTTGGTGCCAATACCATGCCAATTTTGTTACTTTAAGTTCTGGTATTAGTGATGCCACCTGCTTCACTCTTCTTGTTAGAAATTGCTTTGGCTATTCTGGGTCTCTTTTTTTTCAGATGAATTTCATGATTGCTTTTTCTATTTCTTTGTGGAATGTCATTGGCATTTTGATTGTAATTGCATTGAATCTGTATATTACTTTTGGTAGTATGGTCATTTTGACAATATTAATTCTGTCTATCCAAGAACAAAAGAGATCTTTTCATCTTCTAAGGTCTTCTTTAATTTCTTTCTTCAGTGTTCTGTAGTTTTCATTGTAGAAGTATTTCACTTCTTTCATTAAGTTGATTTCCAAGTTTTGTTTTGTTTTGTTTTTGATGCTATTGTAATGGGGTAGTTTTCCTATTTTTTTCTTTTGGATAATTTGGCACTGATGTACAGAAATGCCTGTGATTTATGGTTATTGATTTTATATCCTGCTACTTTGCTGAATTCATTTATTAGTTCTAGAAATTTTCTGGTGGAATTTTTTGGATCTTCTAAGTATAGAATCATGTTGTCAGCAAATAGTGATAGTTTGAGGTCTTCCTTTCCTATCCATATCCCTTTAATTTCTTTCATCTGTCTAACTGCTCTGGCTAGAATTTCAAGAACTGTGTTAGATAGAAGTGGTAAAAGAGGGCATCTTTGTCTTGTTCTAGTTCTAGAGGGAATGCTTTCAATTTTTCTCCATTTAGAATAATGTTCATCTTGAGCTTAACATAGATAGCCTGTATAATGTTAAGATATGTTCCATTATCTCTAGTTTTTCTAATGTTTTGAACATGAAGTGGTGTTGTATTTTGTTGAATGCTTTTTGCATCTATTGAGATGATCATATGGTTCTTATCTTTAAGTCTATTGATGTGATGATTTCTGTATGTTGAAACAATCTTGCATCCCTTGGATGAACCCCACTTGATTGTGGTGCACTTTCTTTTTAATGGGTTTTTCTATTCAATTGGCCAAATTTTTATTTAAAATTTTTGCATCTATGTTCATTAGATATATTGATATGATGTTTCTTTCTTTGATATATCTTTGTTTTGGGAATCAGGGTGATATTGGGTGCAACAAATCTGGAAAGCAATATGTAGATTCCTTGGAAAACTGGAAATGGAACCACCATTAGACCAATCTATCCCATTCCTCCTTTATACCCAAAGGACTTAAAAATAGCATACTACAGTGATGCAGCCACATCAATGTTTATAGCAGAACAATTCACAATAACTAAATTGTGCAACCATCCTTGATGCCCTTCAATAGATGAATGGATAAAATATGGGGGGCTGCCTGCCATCAATGAGCCAAGCTTCTATTCCCCACCTTGAGAGATGAAGGTATGGCCTGGTGCACAGGCCCCAAACACTGTGTGAAGCAAATGGCCCTTCCTTTGCTTGCAAAGGAGATTGCTTCAGCCCTGGACCTGGGCATTACCCAATGGGGATGAACAACCCTGTGAAACCTGATCCCCTGCCTAATTGAGGTAGAATATTCTATTAAACTCCCTTTCCCTATAAATAAACAAATTTGGGTACACTCAGCCTCTTTGCCTTCCAAACTGGAAGAGTAACCTCAAGGTCACAGAGTTGTCCACAAGCCCCACTTTGTGATAAAATCAACTCAGTGTCTGTGTGGTCATTTCATTGCCAACCCACATCACACAGAGTAATCTCATTTCCATTGCTCGCACGGAATGTGGCCGATAATAAAGAAACTGTGATACACACACACACACACACACACACACACACACACTGGAATATTACTCAGCATTAAAAGAGAATAAAATCATGGCATTTTCAGCTAAATCAATGGAGCTGGAGAATAACATGCTAAGTGAAGTAAGCCAATCCCCCCCCCAAAAAAATGTGAACTATTTTCTCTGATATGTGGATGCTGATCCATAATGTGGGTGGTGGGGTAGGGAGGAATAGAGAAACTTTGGATAGGACAAAAGGGAGAGAGGTGAAGGAAGGGGGCATGAGGGTAGAAAAGATGGTGGAATGAGGTGGACATAATTGCCCTAACTACATGTATGAAGATAAGAATAGTGTGACTCTACTTTGTGTACAACCATAGAAATCAAAAATTGTGCTCTATGTGTATACTATGAATTGAAATTCATTCTGCTGTCATGTATAACAATTAGAATAAATATTTTTTTTAAAAGAAAGTGCCTCAGGTAAAAGCAAGAAACTTGAGACAATAATTTGAATTCACAGAGATCTGCAAAAGTACTTATGTAATTATAAAAGACATTATAAATACATATTTTCTCTGAATATTCCCTTAACTGGTTTTAAAATAACGTATATATAATTTATTAGGAGACCTAAAATGTAGGGAAATATATATGTAATATGTTTGCCAATTATAGCACAACAGTTTGTGTATATATATATATATATATATATATATATATATATATATATATATGAAAAACATTAAAGCAACTACTATATATTAAATCACTAATGAAATTTAAATGCTATTGGGAACTATTCACTCAGAGTAAAGATGTAATAAAGCTAAAATAGAGGGACAACAAGACATCAGACATAGAAAACAAAAAGTAAAATGTATATTGACCAACAAAGCTATCATTCTGTAAAAATACCTCATTTACTTAGATTTGAGCTAAAATTTTTATATATTTATTTATGGTGCTGAGGATCAAACCCAGAGCCTCACACATGCCAGGCAAATGCTCTACCACTGAGTCACAAGATTAAATTATAAAAGTGCAAAAACCCTCCATAAAATCATCCTACCATACATATCTGACATAAACTAAAAATACTGTGAAGCTCCTAATATCAGTGCCTTCATCAAGCTACACTGCAAAATCTATACCAGATTGACCAGATTATAACCCAGGAGTATGTTGATTCTAAATGTTCTGCAATAGTACAATTCAAAGAGATACTGTGCTGATACTCGGCAGAGTTCTTAATGTATCAGATGAGTTATCATCAAAAATTGTGGGCTGGGTATGTGGCTCAAGCGGTAGCACACTTGCCTGGCATGCATGCGGCCTGAGTTCGATCCTCAGCACCACATACAAACAAAGATGTTGTGTCCACCAAAAACTGAAAAGTAAATATTTAAAAAAATTCTCTCTCTCTCTCTCTCTCTCTCTCTCTCTCTCCTTAAAAAAATTGTACTCACCATATCCAAACATGTTGGAAGGATAAATTTTACAGCAGTTTATTGAGTCATTTTCTTTTTCCACATAATACACAACTAAATATGATGACAGTAAATCTTCTAACAGCAGTAGGTCTATGAAGAAATTATATTGATAACTTTGTCTTTTTTCTTTCTTTGAAAATATTCAGGAGGTATATCAATAAGTTTCTCATAATGAGTTTCTAAGTGTCTCTTTAATTTTTAAGGTTTTAAGCTTTCATTTGCAATAATATTATTACAAATAACAGACTGAGGCCAATCATTGTCAAAAGATTTTTCATATTTGACGAAATCATATTTTCAATAATCTTCATTACAACTACTTGTGCTTATTTTTTGGTTTTGAAATGCGTCTCAAATGAGGTTCAAGTTGGAAAATTTCAGTAAATATTTTGCTCAGTATTGTCAATATTCATACCTTTGGACCCAGAACATGCTTCTGTATATTTCATTATTCCTCTTTTTTTTTAAATAATGAAATGATTCACTTAACATTCAATCTAGTTAGACTTAAATGTCATACTTGACACTCAAAAAAAGAAAAATGTTAATTTTTTCAGAATGTTTCGTATAGACCCTTTGCCTAAATAATGTCCAATTTTAGGATTATTGAGGTCCATTTTGGTATGTGAGAATGGTATGTGATGGAAAGGATATGCTGAGTCAAATGCATATTGACTAAGGAATGGTTTTCAATCATTTGCTTATCGATGTCACTGGATGTCCATGATGGCAATGTTAATGCTGTGCAGTCTAGCTTTATATTTCCATGATTCAAAACTAGATGTAAAATCTGAGATTCACTTTCACTTGCAAACTGAGTTGGTTTTGTGTTTTGTTTTTTAATTGTGGTGCTGGGGATTGAACCCAGGGACACTTAACCACTGAGCCATGTCCTCAACACTTTATTTTGAGATAGGGCCTCACTAAGTTACTTAGGGCCTCACTGCATTGCTGAGACTGGCTTTGAATTTGCAAGCCTTTTGCTTCATCCTCCCAAGTTACTAGTATTCCTGGCATGCCCCACCATGCCTGCCACCCCACCCAGCCAGGTATATCTTTTTTTGAAAGATGTTATCTGGGTTATATATTTTTTCTTGTTTCTTGCTCATTTAGGCCATGAGTTCCTTCATTTCAGACTCTGCATTCCACATGTCTGTGTCTCCCACAGTATATAGAAAAGGTCTATGTTTTTAAAAGTGTTTCTTGTGCCTTTAAGGAAATTGTGTTGAATTTGACACAGTGGGGAGTATATCTCAGGCTCTTGTGGTGCTGCTGTTGTGGTTGATTTTCATATTATCCTATCTCTTTTACACTTAATTGTTCATGTTCTTGCTTTTATTCACTGTTTTAGTCAGCTTTTTCACTGTTATGACCAAAGGAATTGACAAGAACAATTTTGAGGAGGAAAAGTTTATTTGGGGACTCATAGTTTCAGAGGTCTCAGCCCATAGATGGCTAACTCCATTCCTCAGGTCCTGAGATGAGTCAGAACATCACAGCAGAAGAGTTTGACAGAGGGAAGCAGTTGAAGACATGGCACCCAGAAAGCAGAGAGAGAGCTCTCCTCACCACAACCAAATATAAATAATAGTTTGCTTTTGTAAAATAGTAACTTTATTACAACTACTTGGAGGAACTTCGGATAGGGCAAAAGGGAGGGAGGAGAAGGGACACCCCCAGTGACCCTCCTTCTCCAGTCACACTTTACCTGCCTACAGTTAATCCCTATCAGTGGATTGATGCACTAATTAGGTTAAGGTTCTTATACTCTGATCACCTCTAAACTTCCTTGCACTGGCTCCCATAAGATTTTGGGGGATACCTCACATCAAAACCATAAATTTATTCATAGTTTTTAATCAAACGGCTGGATTCTTCTATCTCATGGTCTCTTTCCTCTACTGAAATCCCTTTGATTTTTACACTCCCCCCACACACTTTTCTTTTTTCCTCTCTACCTTCCACATATGAGGGAAAACCTACAAAACCCTGAGCTTCTGACTTTTTCTTATTTTGCTTAATATAATTTCCTTTAGTTGCATCCATTCCTGCATAATTTCATTTTTCTATATGGCTGAATAAAACATATATATATATATATGAAAGATGTTATCTGGATTATATATTTTTTCTTAGTTTTTGCTCATTTAGACATATATATGTGATAAACAATTATAATTTTATTATATATTACATATATATATATGTGATATATACATATATCACATTTTCTTTGTCCATTTATCTATTAATGGACACCTAGGCTGGTTCCATAGTTTGACTACTGTGAATTGTACTGCTTTAAACACAGATATGCATGTATCACTCTAATAAGTTGCCTTTAATGATGCCATCCCATTTTTAACTCTTGGCATTATTTCCTGAGCTGTAAGGATCCTATTGAGAAATACATTGCCTGTGCCTCTATGTAGGAGTATTGACGCTACATTTTCTTCTAGGAGTTGTATAGTTTCTGGTCTAATTCCTAGGTCTTTGGCCCATTTTTTAAATTTTTTATTATTTCTCTTATATTTATGGATAACCACTTTTTCCAGATCCAATTGTTAAAGAGGCTATCTTTTCTACAAAGTATGTAAAAATTTATAAGAGAAAAATATCTGTTTAATTTTTTAAATAATTTTTTATTTGTTCTAATTGGTTTTATATGACAGTAGATTGCATTTTGATACATCATACATAGATGGAGTATAATTTCTCATTCCTCTGGTTGTACATGATGTAGAATCCCACTGGTCATATAGTTACATATGTACATAGGATAATAGTGTCTGATTCATTCTACTATTATTCCTACCCCTATGTGCCCTCCCCTCCTTTCACTCCCCTCTACCTAATCTAAAGTGACTCTATCTCCCCTAACCCCCCCACCCCTTATTGTGAATTATCATCCACATATCAGAGAAAACATCTAGCCTTTGGCTTGGGGGATTGGCTTATTTCACTTAACATTATATTCTCCAATTTCTCTTACCAGATTGTCCATCTCATGGGCATCCACTTACCAGCAGATGCCATAATTTTTAATCAATAAGACTGAAAATAACACAATATTCCTCATTAGGAAATGGATACATAAACCATCATACAATTATACAATGAAATACTGCTCAAAAGAAAAAGAAAAAACCTACAGATTAATTGTTAAAGATTTGATAATCTTCATGCTAGGTGAAAAACCCTAGACTCTTGAGCTAGACTCTAAATCCCATATACAGTATTATTCTGCTAATATGATATTTCACAAAAACTACTTGTTAGGCTGGGGAGAAAGGATGAACACTAAGGGGAATGTTTTGGAGTGATAAAACTATTCTATATCTTGAAGGTGGTGGTAATTATATGACTATGCATGTTTGTCAAAACTCATAGCAAAATGAAATAAAAGGCTAAATTTTACCATATGTATATTAAACTTTATTTTTTTAAAATCCAAAAGTATCAACAATCAAACCACCAAAAAACACAATGAGAAGTAATTGTAATGAGAAATATTGGAGAACTCTAAACTAAAAACCAACAAAATATAGGTAAAAGAAATTTTAAAAGAAGATCTAAATAATCTATTTATCTAGTGAATTTTGAAGGTTCACTAATGTTTAAAAGGCCAATTTTCTTAAATTTATTGAGTAAGATTTTCCCTCCTCCTCCTCTATTATTCTCTCTTTCCCCTTCCTCTTCTATTCTCCCCTCCCATCATATTTCCTCTATAGAAATTGTTGACCTAATGATAACATTTATATAGCTATGAAAACAACATAGAATAGCATACGTGATTTTTAAAAAGAAGACCATGAGTAATTAAACTATCTGATTTTTTGTGGGGGAGGGGGAGGTTTACCAGGAATTGAACTCAGGGGCACTTGACCAAGGGCACTTGACCAATGAGCCACATCTCCAGCCCTATTTTGTATTTTATTTAGAGACATGGTCTCACAAGTTGCTTAGCACCTTGCTTTTGCTGAGACTGGCTTTAAACTCATGTTTCTCCTGCCTCAGCCTCCAGAGCTCCTGGAAGTACAGGCGTGTAGCAACATGCTGGGCTAACTTATCTGATTTTAAGACTTACTATATAGCTATGTTATAAAGAGAGACAATACCAAAGTATTGTCATCAAGATGAAACAGAACAGAGAGTCTAGAAATAGAGTTAGGTCCTGTCAATCAATGCCCAGTATAACTGTCATGGCAACTTAATAGGAAAATGATAATCTTTTAAATATGTAGCGCTGCATAAATTATTATCTGTACAAAAAGTAACTTTGATTCCTAATTTATCTTCACAAAAAATTAACTTAAAATGGACCTGAACTTAATAGGTAAAACTGTCTGGGGATGTCGCTTAGTGGTTAAATGTCCCTGGTTTCAATCCCCAACATTCCCCCGACCAGTAATTTGGAATAAAAAATGACCTAAGCAAGATAAGAATTCATTGACAGATTCAGTAGTACAATGGAAATGACAGGTAAAAGTGTAATTGATTTTGAAGATGGGTGAATATCCAGTATACAATTTGAAAAACAAAATGAGTATTAAATAAGTGGACAGAGATTCAGGGACCTGTGTGACAATATCAAAATGTCTAATGTCATATACGGGGTAAAAATGGGAGTTCATAACCCACTTGAATCTAAAGTATGAAATATGATATGTCAAGAGTTATGCAATGTTTTGAACAACCAATAAAAAAAAGTGGGGAAACAGATATTGTCTTGTTATCTCAAGGACAAGGAAATTTATTGGGTATATTAAACCAATTTTGGATTTTTGAATGTTGAGTGATTTGGTTTTGTATATTTTGGATAGGTTTCAGGTTTGCTACTTTCAGTCAGTAGAAGCAAATATACTAGTCAGGAAAAAAAGATTTAGGAATAAAAGATACTTTATTTCATCTCTCCCTGGAATCCAATGTAGAACAGAATAATAGTTATTTATCGAGTGCTTACTATGTGCCAACTACATGCTACTCATACATTGTATACCTTCTCTCTAATCTTTCAACAACTATGTGGAAAATAGGTCATACTATACCCATTTCAAAAGAGGACTTGATCTCTGGGGTTGTGGCTCAGTGGTAGAGCGCTTGCCTGGCAACTGTGGGGTCCTGGATTCAATCCTCAGTACCACATAAATAAATAAAATAAAGGTATTGTGTCCAACTTCAACTAAAAAAATAAATATTAAAAAAAAGAGGTCTTGAGCCAGGCATAGTAGCACACACCTGTAATCCCAACAGCTTGGGAAGCCCAGGAAGGAGGATCACAAGTTTTAAAAAAAAAATGTCTAATGTCACTGGAACCCCAAAGAGGAGAAGAAAGGGATTAGTTGCATGAAATGTACTTGAAAAGAAATAAATTCATATTCAAATACAGAAATTTACAAACTGAAGAGGCTCAGTGAACCCCATAAAAGGTAAAATAAACCAAGTACCAGAACCATTCTAATCCACTGTCTGAAGATTAAAGATAAAGCATCTTTTAAAAAGCCAGAGAAATATGATAAACTGGATGTAAGAAAACAATGATAGCAAGGTGAGGTGACTGGGGTGATGAAACCTGTGGTTCCTGATCAGGGAAGCCAGCTGGGCAGGTTGGAATGCAGACCAAGGGTGAGGGAAAACCTGAACCTGTGGTAGAGTCTGGAGAAGACAAATACCAACAGCAGTTGGGGGGCTATCAGGGATTGGAATATCTTTTAATTACCTTCTTTATTAGGCCTTTTATAATGACTGTGATTATTAGAGTTTATATAATTTATTAAACATTTTTACATAATCTATAGCCTGTTCATCATTCCTATTGGTTTTTTGAAACATTTTGTTAATTTTAGAACTTCGTATGTATTTAACTTATATTTCTATTCAGGATTCTGGATTAATTTTTCAGATCTTCAAATCATATGGAATATATTAATAAAAATTTGTTATATTCTTTGTTTCTCATGTACTAGATTCTATTGGTATTATGAGAAGAGACACCTTTTCTCTGCACAGTAGCTCCATTCCCGTGAGTTTTCTTGACAGCTTAGTTCTCCAGAGGCAAGAGATGTGCCCTATATTGATCCTCATTGGCTGGAAAGAACAAGTTCAATGACAAATTGTTGCTCCACTTAAACACAACTTCTGTGAAGGCGTCATGTTGATAAATTCTAGTTCAGCTGTGCTCTCTTGGAGGAGATGAAGAAGTGGTGGGTTGTGGTTCAGCAGAGAAAGGCTGGGCTGTAAGCCACTCTGAAAGGTGGTTTCTTTTGTGGTGTTGGTTTTTTTGCTCCTTCCACCCTGAAACTATCTTTAGGATTTAGTTCTCTACACACCAAACTACTATTATTAATATTGCCTTTAGAGACATCAGAATAAATTATCTCCATATAGGGAGCATGGGAGGAACAGACGAACTCTAGATAGGGCAGAGGGGTTGGAGGGGAAGGGAGGGGGCATGGGGTTATTCATGATGGTGGAATGTGATGGTCATTATTATCCAAAGTACAGGTATGAAGACACAATTTGGTGTGAATATACTGTGTATAAACCCAGAGACATGAAAAATTGTGTTCTATATGTGTAATGAGAATTGTAATGCATTCTGCTGTCATATATAAATAATAAGTAAATAAATTAATAAAAAATATCTCCATATAAAAACAGCAAAATAATATAAAAAGAAACAATGCTTTTGAAAATTAAGCAATGTAGTAGGAAGAAAGCTAGTTATTTTTTAAAAGTTTCTCTCTACTGTGGAGGTCTCAAATAACTGTATACAGATAGTCTTCAGATTGAAACTAGAAACACAATATCAACTTTTAAAAATCCATGTACATGTTGAATGAAACTGCATTAAATGTGTATATTACATTCCTCTCTGGGAACATAGAAATCATCTTCTTTTGTGCTCTCACAAAAAGCTTTGTAGTGTTCTCTTTGATTCTTTACATTCCTTATTAAGTATTTGAATTAGGATTTTATTGTCTTGGCTAATGAATACTTTTTTCTTTCCTTATAACTAGGTGTCCTTCCCTACTTCTTCATGGCTTAGTCTGACCAAGACAAACCATCCTACCTGCCCTATAGTTCTAACTGGCTGGAGAGGGAAGTATCCAGTGTCTCATTTTTGGCATCTTTTACACCCACCTTCTGCACAGGTGTCTTGTCACCAAAGAATGACTAGAGAGGAGTGGGTGACAGAGTATGGGGATTAGAGTCAGGAATTGTAGATAGCACAGAGGGCTTTGGTGTGCCTTCCAGGGGAATCTGATGCTTTCTTGGGAACATTTTCCATATGCATAGAGGAGTGAGGGCTCAGCAGGGGAAGGGGTGGCACTTTGTGCTCTAGGCAGCATCCAGGGCAAGGACTTAAACCAAGGATGGCTTAGACCCACAAGACTGAAGGGGAAGAAGGATACTTATCAACATAAACATCTTAAAGTGTCTTCACTTCTGGAAACACAGAGGACACTTCTTTTCTGTATGGATCTGCTTACTAAACTATCTGTAAGCCCATGAATCAACTGCAATGGGGTGAATCTGATCTTTGCCGTTTCAGCATCAACCAACAAATTCTAGGATGGGACAAGGTGGAAAAGAAATCAGGATGGGGGTGAGGGAATGGTCCTGGATGTGTCTGGGAGCTGATTAGTCTTCTGAAAGTGCCTGGAGCAGTTTTTAGAATCTAAAACACAAAATTGATATTATTTCATATCCCTCCTCTCCTCCCCATTCCCACCAAAAATAAATAAATACAGGTTTCTTTTGACTTGTGACCCTGAGAATTTCTTTCAAGATGTGTGGGATCCTTATCAGTTAAGCTGGTGAGAAAATAGATATTATGATGATGATCATAATTAATAAAATTGCCCTCATGATGATCAAAATTAATATATTATTATAATAATTCCTAATACTTATTGAACATTTATTAATATGTTCCAGACACTCTTCTAAGTGTTTTTACTTTATTAACTGGCTTACTTTTTCTGATGATGCAGTGAAGTCGATCTATTAATATTACTTCCCCTTTTCATTTTACCAATTACAAATTGTAGCATGGAGGGGTTGCACAGTTCCCTAAATCTACATTATTAGTAAGAGGTGGAACCTGAATTGAAACTCAGGCAATCAAACTTCAAAGTGATGTGACAGAGAGACAATTGTGCTACTTGGTGGCCTAGAAGGAAATTTATGCCACACTTCTTCTTGTAGACAGTGGACTATTTGTTAAACCACCCACTGAATTCTTCTAAAGAAGTAATTGCATAGGGCCCTGGCCATGCACACCTTCAACTGATGTCACCTCCCCCTTTCTGTCATGAGTGGAAAAGGGCTCTTTCTTCTCTTTTTTGTTTTTTATGCATAATAGTATTTGATTGATACCACACAAATGCACAGATGGATGTTCTTTGTCAGATTCAGTATAATTCATGTGCAAGTTATTTGAAGAGATGATGCACCTTATAGCCCTCACAATCATCTGAGGCATCTGAAATTTTATTCAGTTAGATGTACTTCAAAATCTTATAGGTTCAAACACTTCGAAGCTGACAAAAGATTTTTACTTCAGCAAAAGCCTTGGTGTTCTTGTATCTCTGCTCCCCTCGGTACCTCAGGAGTCATGAGTTCAAAATAAAAGGCTCATTGGGGTTAGGGAATAGTGTCTTTCATCCTCTGTTTATCTGTGAGGAATTATGATGTCATTATTTTGGATCCATGAGACAATAGAAAAAAAAAGAAAAAAGACCATTGTGGTGAGAATGGAGAAGTATAATGACTAAAGATATACAAACTGATTGAAATGGATTTGAGTGCTCAACTAAGAACAGAAACTTTGTGTCTAGCCATGACCCCAGCAGGGATATGAAGGCCTGCAGGAGAGAAAGAAAAGACAGAAATTCTGTACAGTGCTCCATATGCAAATTTCCCCGAACTGAGGTTTTTCAGGGTCACTTGCCTTAGACCTGGAGGCCACAGTACAACTAACAAGAGAAGAAAAATGTCATAGTTTTATCATTTTTTTAAGAATTGAATTTATTTAATAGGATCACTGAATACAATGTTAATATACAAAAATTGATTCCATTTTATATACTAGCAAGAAACAAGAAGAAAAACTTTTCAATGTCACTTAGTAGCACTTTATGTTGTAATATAGTTGACCAGTGCTCCTAAAAATTTCCAAGGTAATCAAATACAGGGAAATTCTTTTAAAACTACCACAGTCAAGAGGAGCTTAAAGAAACATGACAACCAAATGTAATGTGGGGTCCTGGAGGGGATCCTGGAACAGAAAAAAAAAAAAGACTGTGTAGGTAAACACTAAGGAAATCTGAATAAATCATGGGCTTTAGTTAGTAATAATGTATTAGCATTATTTCATTAATTGTGGTAAATGTTCCATAATAATGTAAAATGTTTATAATAGAAAAATCTAAGACTGGGTATATGGTGCAGTGGGTATGTGCCTCTGGGTTCAATCCCCAGTACCAAGAAGAAAGAGAAGAAACAAGGATGACCATGGTGGTTTTCAAAAACTGAACACAGATTCCTTAGTACTCAAGAGCAAGAGATAATTCCCCTCCTCAGGAATGATGCTGGACTTACTAACCTCACTTTTATCAGAGAGAATAAACCAGATGATGGCATGCATCCACAGAGAATGAACTGGGACTTCCTGAATGCTCTGTTATCTCTTGGATCAGCCCTTCCTGGGTAAGCACATGTTAGTGGCTAATCATTTCAGGAGATTCCAACATGGTCAGGAGGTATGAGCTATGAAGGAGGTCCTTGGGTGCTAATCAAGCCTGCCAGTTCTGGCCAGTATCTTAATTGCAATTTCATGAAATACTCAGAGGTAGACACATCCAGCTAAGCCAATTCTTGAACATCATTCACATAAAAGAAAAATAATAAATGCCTGTAAGTTTAAGTTGCTATGTTTTGTAATGATTTACCACAAACCAACACCTGTAACAAATACCCAGGAAACAACAGTTTGATCAACAGCATAATACTTGTTAGAAACAATGTAGTCCAGAAAAAATTGGGATGATATACCTCAATAAGTAACAGAAAAAGGCTGATAAGTAAAAGCAATCTATCCACAAATACTGTCCTTCAAAATAAAAATGATTTCTTAAATTATTTAAATTGTTTTTAGAAACTGATTTTAATTTTCTTATTAGCAATTTGGCTTTGCATTATAATCCAAATTTTACTTATGATTATGTATTCATCATAACATTTCATTCTACTTTCATTTAACAGTGAATTCATTCACATGAATATAGAAATCTTGCAAGTCTTCAACCTTCCCTCTGTACCCACCTTTGATGCACGAGATGTAAACTGAAAAAATCCATGATCACACCTGCTGATTGTCACAGGACAATTTGAGGGAAAGTCATATTACCATACTGATTATTTTGGTCTGACAAAGCAGAACCTCCAAGAGCAATTAATTATGATAATAGATTTGCATTTTTAATAACTGCTGGGTCTGCAGCACCTATGATAGTTATATGCACTCAATAAATATTTGTCAAACTAATTAATAAGTGTGTAGTACACTAAGAATTAATAACCTTAATAATCCAAGAGACTTTTAGGATTCAAACCCAGTTCTGCCTAAGTGCTAAGACCAGGAATTTAAAATATTTGTTTATCTGAAATCATCAGAGTATCTGAATTAAATTTTAGTGGACCTTCACTCTATGAATTCCAAACACTTCAATGCAATATTTTCTCTTCCAATACCCCACCAAGGGAAAAAAATCCAATCAGAGTTACACTGGAGCTCAACTAGTGAAATAGAGTTATAGAGTGGGATGTTCATGGTCAAGAGATCAGAAGTTTGGCCTAATCCATGCTTTGGTCAAGTATTTACTCTTTTGATCTTATATTTTTTCATCACCAAATTGGAGAAGTTGAAGACTCCAATGTTAGTACTTAGCTGTTTCCTGGAACATGATAAATATTAATCAGCATTCATTTTAATTTTACTAAAATGGGCCACATGCCCATTTCTAGTAAAATAATCAACAAATGGATAAAGAAAAAGTGTTATATATACACATACATACATACATATAGTACACATATATAAACACACACACACACACACACACACATACACACAATGGAGTTTAACTCAGCCATCATGATGAATGAAATAATTAGATTTGCTGGTAAATGGATGGAAATGGAGAGCATCAGGCTAAGTGAAATATGCCAGGCCCAGAAAGTCGAAAGTCATAAGTCAAATGTTTTCTCTCATGTATGGAAACTAGAGCAAGATAAGTGGAGAAAGCAGGGGGAAGTCCCATGAGAATAGAAAAGAGAACAGTGGAGTAAAGGAAGGAGTCTGAGAGGGAGGGAGGAGACACAGGATATGGAACCGTGGAGTGAATCTGACCGAAGTTTCCTAAGTTCATATATGAATATGCCACAGTGAATTTACCATTGTGTATATCCACAAGGCACTAATTAAAAAAACTACAAATAGAAGAAATTTCAGGAGAGGAAAAGGCCCAGGGGGATGAGGGTAGAAAAAAGGGAAAGGAGAAAAACTGAAGACTGAATTGGAGAAGATTATATTTCATGTTCATATAATTTTGTTAAAATGAACCTGAATATTCTATATAACTATAATGCACTAATAAAAAACACAAAAAGTGAAATAAAATGTTTTATAAACTACCAATTTCACCAAAAATATAAATAAACATTAACTATCCCAGAGAAAAATAATATCTCAATATGACTAAACAATATTAACTTTAAAAAAATAGCCTATTTATGGATTCTTTTCAAATTATCTATTGGAAGCAAGGCAAAGACATTATTTGTTGAAGTTATTCTTGCATAAGTAAGTCACAGGATCGGGAGCTTGCCAATACACTTTTAATGCTCTTCTACTCTTTGGGTAGAAAGTACAATTTCTAGAAATTAGATTATAAATCCTGTAGTTAGTTTTCATCACTGTGTATTCACTAACTTTTTCCTCCATGCCCTGATTAATGACCTTGTATGTGACATCATGAGTCAGCCTCCTGATAGCACCAGGCAAACACTTCACTGAAAGCCTGGCATGGTGCCTGTGCCACTAATAGAGGTGGACAACTTTGAATTAATCTAGACTTGCCAATTCCCAGGTAAGGACAGAAAAGTAGAAATCCTTGTTTTGCATATGAATCAGGAGTTGGGAGAGTGGGTCATTCTTTATGGAGACAGGAACAATTCTTCATAGGATTTATTGAAGTTTTCTATAGATATCCTTAGAATATAGGAATACCTGTCAAGGGAGGAAAAAAGAGACTAAGTGATCTTCCATCTTCAACACTTGAAATAAAACATTAATAGCTAAGTGATAAAGTTCTATTTTATGACTTAAGTCTTGACCCAGGATAAAATCTTCATATACATCCCATGTAATCAGGAACTAGTGATGCCTTCTTGGACGACTTATTGTGTACAATAGTTGTCAACAGCCTGCTACTTCTCACTGAGACTACTGGATATTGGAGTATTGTGTCTCATAAAATCCAAGGCCAGGAAAAGTACAGTGAGCCACAATTTTTTTTCAATGAAGTGATATAATTTAATTATGAATCATGCTCTTAAATTCATCACCTTTTTAGGAATTAAAGGCAACATTCACATGGCCCACTTGTGTACTACATGTGCAGACACAAGAATATTCACATTTTTTTAATTTATTTTTTTATTAGTTTTTCAAAACATTACAAAGCTTTTGACATATCATATTTCATACATTTGATTCAAACGGATTATGAACTCCCATAACATTTTTTTAATTAAAAAAAATCACAGTACTTTTCTTGTAGGTCAATGAAAAAGATTGGAAGTCTTCATTATGAGACAACCACTGAGGCCACATTAATGCATGTTTCAATCTTTTTTTCTAAAGCCGACATCTCTGGCTTTTCTAAAAAGTGAACTTATTACAAGTTTAAAATTTTAAAATTTTAAAATTTTGCACAGGTTACTTGGCACTGTATTTTAAATAATCCTTATTGTGTCCCATGTCTTTATTGTGCTATTATCAATATTCATTTTTAATAAATGATACAACCAACCATTGATCAGAAATATTCAGGAAAACTGCATCTGTCCTGATCACATACACTTTTCTCCCTCAATCTTTTCCCTAAATAGTATAGGATAAAATAGCATTTATACTGTATTAGGTATTATATGAAACCTAAAGATGATTTAAAGCATAGAGGAGGGTGTGTGTAGCTTACATGCAAATACTGTGACATTTTCTTTAAGGGACTTGGGCAATGGAATTTGGTATACATAGAGGGTCCAGGAACCAGTTCTCTAGGGACAACTGTATTCAGAAAGCATGTGACATTATTCTTATGTTACAATTTATTGCTATACTGGGGATCCTTTACATCATTTAAACTTGTTATTTTGAATGCTTGAAGTTGTACTTACAATTGTAGCAAATGATACAATGAGATCTTATGTGCCCTGTACCCAACATCCCCAAATGGCAACATATGAATACACTGCACTGTAAAATCACAACCTGGATACTACAGAACCTTACTGTATCCACAAGGATTATGTTGCCCCTTTACAGCCCTAGTTACTTCTCTCCCATTCCCCACACTCACTCCCACACTTGCCTAAAGCTGTGAAAACCACTGTTATTTATTTCTGTAGTGTTTACATTTGTAAATATCATGTAAGAAGTAGACTTTTGGCATGAAAGAGTGAGGAGCACCACTGGCCACTTCTGGACGTTTCCTGAAGGCAAACAGCAAATGGTGAAGCCTCTATTCAAGAATATCTATGAAAACTTAATGAGAAAATCAGGCTCCCTGTTGTTGAAGCCAAGTCTACTCACTCCCTCTCAGCTCAGCAAGACAGACTCTGCTCTAGACTGCTGCAGCCATGAGCATAGGGCTCCCTGTGCCCCCAGCTTCAAGCCATGGGACCTTATGCTAGGAAGAGCAGGCCTTCACAGTTTCTCATTGTGCCCCAGCTACCTGCCAGCCATTTGCTGAGGAAAGTTTTAGACACATGCACTTGAGAAGTCAGATTTTCCCTCTTTTGCCCACCCCCACTTGTGGAATGAAGGGTCTACCTTGGGTGTGGCATGCTAAGGATTCTGAGGACCTGCAACCATTTTCTCAGCTTATGAGGTGGTGGCTCCACCCCAGGATAGGCAGACTGAGTGAACTACTGGCTGGTGGCCACCCTCTCACCCAAATGCTCAACTACTAGAGTCAGGCTGTCACTCAGAGAAGCTTACCGTTGTTCCAATGCCCAGTGCCAGAACCCTGATTTAGAGATTTTGCTTTGTCAGGAACCGCAGGCTCAGAAATAGATAACCTCTGATATATCCCCAAAGGAAGTGACTTCATTTGTAATAGAGCTTTGAGAAATCTGAACCTAAAGGCACTCTCAAGAGCAAAGAAAGCTGAGGTGAAAGCCAGCTGGGGGAGATTCGGGTATCTTATGAGGATACAGCCTAGACTGTAGGTTGGCTAGTTATAGGAGATTACTAGGGAATGAGACAGGTGGGAGGATCCCTCCTAGCCTCAAGACAACTAGCAAACACCTCAGAAAAAAATTAGTTCGTAGGAGTCATGATTTTGTTGGATCAGTTTATGGAAGAATTTCTGCCCCAGGGCATTGTTGAAAACAATGGCAAATAGTGAAGTTTAACAGGCAGGCATGGTGAGTGAAGAGCAGAATAGAGTCCTACCAGTACCTCCACAATTCCAGGGTCACTGTGGGCATAACCAAAGCCAGGCCTCCCAGAAAAGCAAATCGGAGGTTCAGGTTAATCTTCTTATGCTCTTCCTCCCTGCTCTGTTCTTAGTTGCTCTCCTTATATCAAAGAAGATATTTGGCATTTGTTTTTTAGGGATTGGCTAGCTTCACTTAGCATAATCTGCTCTAATGCCATCCATTTCCCTACAAATGCCATGATTTTGTCATTTTTTAGTGCTGAGTAATACTCCATTGTGTATAAATGCCACATTTTTTAATCCATTCATCTACTGAAGGGCATCTAGGTTGGTTCCACATTCGAGCTATTATGAATTGTGCTGCTATGAACATCGACATAGTAGTATCCCTATAGTATGCTCTTTTAAGGTCTTTAGGGAATAGTCTGAGAAGGGGAATAGCTGGGTCAAATGGTGGTTCCATTTCCAGCTTTCCAAGGAATCTCCATACTGCTTTCCAAATTGGCCTCACCAATTTGCAGTCCCACGAGTAATGTACAAGTGTACTCTTTTCCCCACATCCTCGCCAGCACTTGTTGTTGTTTGACTTCATAATGGCTGCCAATCTTATTGGAGTGAGATGGTATCTTAGGGTGGTTTTGATTTGCATTTCTCTGACTGCTAGAGATGGTGAACATTTTTTCATGTACTTGTTGATTGATTGTATATCCTCCTCTGAGAAGTGTCTGTTCAGGTCCTTGGCCCATTTTTTGATTGGGTTATTTGTTTTCTTATTGTTTAATTTTTTGAGTTCTTTGTATACTCTGGATATTAGGGCTCTATCTGAAGTGTGAGGAGTAAAAATTTGTTCCCAGGATGTAGGCTCCTATTTACCTCTCTTATTGTTTCTCTTGCTGAGAAAAAACTTTAATTTGAGTAAGTCCCATTTGTTGATTCTTGTTTTTAACTCTTGTGCTATGGATGTCCTATTAAGGCATTTGGAGCCAGACCCCACAGTATGTAGATTGGAGCCAACTTTTTCTTCTATCAGAGGCAGAGTCTCTGTTTTGATATCAAGCTTCTTGATCCATTTTGAGTTAACTTTTGTGCATGGCAAGAGAAAGGGATTCAGATTCATTTTGTTGCATATGGATTTCCAGTTTTCCCAGCACCATTTGTTGAAGATGCTATCCTTCCTCCATTGCATGCTTTTAGCCCCTTTTTCAAATATAAGATAATTGTAATTTTGTGGATTGGTCTCTGTGTCCTCTATTCTCTATCATTGGTCCACCCGCCTGTTTTGGTACCAGTACCATGCCGTTTTTGTTACTATTGCTCTGCAGTATAGTTTGAAGTCTGGTATCGCTATACCACCTGATTCACTCTTCCTGCTTAGAATTGCTTTTGCTATTCTGGGTCTTTTATTTTTCCAGATGAATTTTATGATTGCTTTTTCTATTTCTGTGAGGAATGCCATTGAGATTTTGATTGGCATTGCATTAAACCTATAGAGTACTTTTGGTAATATGGCCATTTTAATGATATTAGTTCCATCTATCCATGAACAAGGTATATCTGTGCACCTTCTAAGGTCTTCTTCTATTTCTCTTTTTAGGGTTCTGTAGTTTTCATTGTAAAGTTCTTTCACCTCTTTTGTTAGGTTGATTCCCAAGTATTTAATTTTATTTTTTTGACGATATTGTGAATGGGGTGGTTGTTCTCATTACCATTTCAGAGGATTTGTCACTGAAATACAGGAATGCCTTTGATTTATGCGTGTTGATTTTATATCATGCCACTTTGTCGAATTCATTTACTAGTTCTAGAAGTTTCTTGGTAGAACCTTTTGGGTCTGCTAGGTATAGGATCATGTCATCCATAAATAGTGATAATTTAAATTCTTGTTTTCCTATCTTTATGCCTTTAATTTCTTTCGTCTGTCTAATTGCTCTGGCCAGTGATTCGAGAACTATGTTGAACAGAAGTGGTGAGAGAGGGCATCCCCGTCTTGTTCCAGATTTTAGAGGGAATGCCTTCAATTTTTCTCCATTCAGAATGATGCTAGCCTGAGGCGTAGCATAAATAGCTTTCACAATATTGAGGTATGTTCCTGTTATCCCTAGTTTTTCTAGTGTTTTGAACATAAAGGGATGCTGTACTTTATCGACTGCTTTTTTAAAAAAAAAAAAAAATATTTGTTCTTTTTAGATATACATGACAGTTGAGTATATTTTCATGGCTGGATTATTTCATTGAAGTTTATTTTCTTCCTCTCAGGGGAGGGGGGGAGCATAGGAAGGGGATGGGAAAGGCAGCAGAATACAACAGACATTAATATGGCAGTATTTGAAACATGGATGTGTAACTGATGTGATTCTGCAATCTGTATACGGAGTAAAAATTGGAGTTCATAATTCACTTGAATCAAATGTATGAAATATGATATGTCAAGAGCTATGTAATGTTCTGAACAACTAATAATAATAAAAAAGAAACAACCCAGCCAACTCTTACACAAATAAACAAGCAAATAACAAGCAAGGGAGGGAAGGGCAATACCCAGAGTGCTATATTTCCTAAAATGTTCCGTTTTTAACAAAAATGATGAGACATCCAAAGAAATAGGGGAGTATGAGCAATACACCCCAAAACAAGAGCAATAGCAACAGAAATTGCCTATGAGCACACCAAACTTTGGATTTAATTTTTAAAAACATACTTCAAAGCGCTCATTATAAATATGCTTACAGGCCTTTTTCACCAAGATGGCACCAAGAGCTAAGAAGGAAGCTCCTGCCCCTCCCAAAGCTGAAGCCAAACCAAAAGCTTTGAAGGCCAAGAAGGCAGTGTTGAGGGATATCTAAATCCATAAAATGGATGGCTCCAGAGGCAGCCCATATATCCTCAGCAGAGCGCCCCCAGGAAATTAGCTTTAGGACTGTGCCATCATCAAGTTCCCCCTGACTGCTGAGTCAGCCATGAAGAAGATTGCAAATACCAGCTCAAACAAGCTGTCAAGAAGCTCTATGACATTGATGTGGCCAAGGTTAACACTCTGATCAGGCCTGATGGAGAGAAAAAGGCATACCTTCAACTGTCTCCTGATTAGGATGCGTTGGACCTTGCTAACAAATTGGGATCATCTAATCAGAGTCCAGCTGTCTGGTTCTAAATGTACCTATTTTTCAACCTAAAAAAAGAATATGCTCACAGACCTAAAGAAGAAAATTACTAAAGAAGTAAAGGAAGGTGAGAGTGTAATATTGCATTAAAAAAGGATCAATAAAGATATGGAAAGTACAAAATAGAGCTTACTGGAAATTCTGGAGTTGAAATATCCAATTGTCAAAATAAAAATTCACTAAGGGGGTTCAACAGTAGGTTTGAAGTGCATAAGAAGGAATTATTGAACTCAAAAAGAGATCATGCAAGTCAAAAACAGAAAAAAGGATGAAGAAGAATGAATAGAGCCTCAGAAAAATGTGTAACACTAATAAATGCACCCATATGCGTAATGAGAAAGCATGAGGGATAGGAGATGGAGATAGCAAAAAATCATTCAAAGAAATAACAATGAGGGCTGGGGCTGTAGCTCAGTGGCAGAGCACTTGCCTAGTATGTATGAGGCACAGGGTTCGGTCCTCAGCACCACATAAAAGTAAACAAATAAAATAAAGGCAGGCTGTCCATCTACAACTATAAAAAATAAAACAAATAACAATAAAAACCTTCTTAAAGTTATTGAAAAAATATCCTACAAACTGTGAAGTTAGCAATACCAAAATGAAGTCATTTTCTCTAACCCTAATGAAAAGGAATTGGGAAGCCATGAGGGGCACTCCTGCACTGGGTTTATACAAAAAAATAATCGAAAAGTTTTGCCACATCAAAGCTTGCTACAAGAGTCACACAAAGACAGCAGTCCACTCATTTTCACAAAAGCATTCACCTGACAACTGTCTTCACTAGTAAACTGACATCAATTCCTACAATAAGTCCCTGTAACAATGTTCTGTTTGTTTCAAAACAATTTATGTACACTTCTGTCTTTTGTGTTTGAAAGCTTTTCCCTGCCCCTTTGCTTATGCCTATAACCCACTATAGCAGGTATATCCCAGAGAGCAATCGCTTGCCATTCTCAAATAGACCTTGTTTTGCATAATCTCTTTCTGTGTGCTATTTAAGATTGACACAATCCAGAAAACTCAAGGAACGCTAAGTAAAATACATTCACAGAAACACATAGGCATATTGTAGTGAAAATACTGAAAGTCACTGACAGGGAGAAAATCTTGGAAGCAGAGTGGGGGGGGAGGAACCCATGACTCATGGCTTACAAGAAAACTCCTGTAAAATCAACAGCTGATTTATTGGCAGAAACAAAGAAGTCTGTAAGTCAGTTGAATACATAGTCAAACTGCTCAAAGAAAATAACTGTCTTGATTTGCATTTCTCTAATTGCTAGTGATGATGAATATTTTTTTCACGTATTTGTTGATTGATTATACATCATCTTCTGAGAAGTGTCTCTTCAGGTTCTTGGCCCATTTATTGATTGTGTTATTTGGGTTTTTTTGGTGTTCAGCTTTTTGAGTTTTTTATATACCCTAGTGATTAGTGCTCTATCTGATATGTGAGGAGTAAAGATTTGCTCCCAAGATGTAGGCTCTCTTTTGCTGAGAAGAAACTTTTTAATTTGAGTCCATTCATTTATTGATTCTTGATTTTAATTTTTGTGCATAGGAGTCTTATTAAGGATGTTGGGGCCTAATTCAACATGATGGAGATTAGGGACTAATTTTTCTTCTGTAGACACAAGGTCTCTGGTTGTATTCCTAAGTCCTTGATCCATCTTGAGTTTTGTGTATGTTGCGAGATAGGGAATTCAAAACCTCTCTAAGATTTCATCTTATTCCATTTAGAATGGCAGCGATTATGCATACAAACATCAATAAGTGTTGGCAAGTATGTGGGCGAAAAGGTACACTCATACACTGCTGGTGGGACTGCAAAGTGGTTCAGCCAATATGGAAAACCGTATGGAGATTTCTTGGAAAATTGGAAATGAAACCACCATTTGACCCAGCTATCCCTCTCCTTGGTCTATACCCAAAGGCCTTAAAAACAGCATACTACAGGGACACAACCTCATCAATGTTTATAGAGGCACAGCTCACAATAGCTCAACTGTGGAACCAACCTAGACGCCCTTCAATAGATGAATAGATTTAAAAAAATGTGCCATACATACACAATGGAATATTAGTCAGCAATAAAAGAGAATAAAATCATGGCATTTACAAGTAAATGGATGGAGTTACAGAAGATAATGCTAAGTGAAGTTAGCCAATCCCAAAACAACAAATGCCAAATGTTTTCTTTGATATAAGGAGGCTGGTTCATGGTGGGATAGGGAGAGGGAGCATGGAAGGAATAGAGGAACTCTAGATAGAGCAGAGGGATTGGAGGGGAAGGGAGGGGCACGGGGTAATTAATGATGGTGGAATGTGATGATCATTATTATCCAAAGTACAGGTATGAAGACATGAAAAAATGGGACTCTATATATGTAATAAGATTGTAATGCATTCTGCTGCCATATGTAAATTAAAAAATAATTTAAAAATAAAATAAATGTCAAAAAAGAAAGCTAGTATTGAAGAATCAAGGGAAAATACTTTCCCAGATAAAACAAACTGAGTGAATTTGTCACTAGACCTACAAGATATACTTTTTTCTTACAAAAAGTATCTCAGTCCCACTAACAATGTATGACTGTGCCTTTTCCCATTTATTGATTGGGTGATTATTTTTTTTTGGTGTTAAGATTTTTGAGTTCTTTATATTTCCTAGAGATTAGTGCTCTACTTGATGTGCATGTAGTAAAAATTTGCTCCTATTCAGAAGACTGTCTATTCATCTCACTTATTGTTTCTTTTGTTGAGAAGAAGCTTTTTAATTTGAATCTATTTCATTTATTAATTCTTGATTTTAATTCTTGCACCAAAGAAGTCTTGTTAGGGAAGTCAGGGCCTAATCAGACATGATAAAAATTTGGGCCTACTTTTTCTTCTATTAGGTGCAAGCACTCGGACTCATTCCTAGGTCCTTGATCCAGTTTCAGTTGAATTTTGTGCATAGTGAGATACAGGGACTTAATATCATTTTTCTGCTTAAGGATTTCCAGTTTTCCCAGCACTATTTGTTGAAGAGGCCATTTTTTCTCCAATGTGTGTTTTTGGCACCTTTGTCTAGTATAAGATAACTGTATTGATGGGGGTTTGTCTCTGTGCCCTCTATTCTGTACCAAGCTATCCCACTCCTTGGTTTATACCCAAAGGACTTAAAAACAGCATACTACAGTGATGCAGCCAACCTTGATGCCCTTCAATAGATGAATGGATAAAATGTGGGTGGCTGCCTGCCATCAATGAGCCAAGCTTGTATTCCCCACCTTGAGAGATGGAGGTATTGGCCTGGTTCACAGGCCCCAAACACTGTGCAAAGCAAGTGGCCCTTCCTTTGCTCACAAAGGAGCTTGCTTCAGCCCTGGACCTGGACCCAATGGGGATGGACAACCCTGTGAAGCCTGATGCCCTGCCTAATTTGTGGTAGAATATTCTATCAAACTCCCTTTCCCTATAAATAAACAAGTTTGGGTACACTCAGCCTCTTTACCTTCCTGCATGGAAGAGTAACCTCGAGGTCACAGAGCTGTCCACAAGCCCCACTTTGTGATAAAATCAACTTAGTGTCTGTGTGGTCATTTTATCGCCAGTCCACACCACACAGAGTAATCCCAATTCCATTGCCTCCACAGAATGTGGCCAATAATAAAGAAACCGTGATAAACACACACACACACACACACACACACACACACACACACACAATGGAATATCACTCAGCATTAAAAGAGAATAAAATCATGGCATTTGCAGCTAAATCAATGGAACTGGAAAAGAGAATATCATGCTAAGTGAAGTAAGCCAATCCCAAAATCACAAATGCCAAATATTTTCTCTGATATGTGGATGCTGATCCATAATGTGTATGGTGGAATGGAGGAACTTTGGATAGGACAAAAGGGAGGGAGGAGAAGGGAGGGGGCATGAGGGTAGAAAAGATGGTGGAATGAAATGGACATCATTATCCTAAGTTCATGTATGAAGATATGAATAGTGTAATTCTACTTTGTGTGCAGCCAGAGAAATAAAAAAATTGTGTTCTTTGTGTATACTATGAATTGAAATTCATTGTGCTGTCATGTATAACAGATTAGAATAAATATTTTTTTTAAAAAAAAGAAAGTGCCTCAGGTAAAAGCAAGAAACTGGAGACAATAATTTGAATTCACAGATTTCTGCAAAAAGTACTTATGTAATTATAAAAGACATTATGAATACATATTTTCCTTGTATATTCCCTTAACTGGTTTTAATACATAGAATGTATTAGGAGACCTATAATGTAGGGAAAACCATATGTAATATATTTGCGAATTATAGCCCAACAGTTTATATACATACATATGTGTATGTGTGTTTGTGTGTGATTTAATATATAATTTAATTTTATATATTAAATTTATACTTAATATAAACTAAATTTATATTAATATATAGTAGTTGCTTTAGTTTTATATGCAACTACTATATATTAAATCACTAATGAAATTTAAATGCTATTGGGAACTATTCACTCAGTGTAAAGATGCAATAAAGCTAAAATAGATGGACAAAATGACATCAGACATAGAAAACAAAAAGTAAAATGTATAATGACCAACAAGGCACTAATTCTCATTTACTTAGATTTCAGGTAGAATTTTTATACCTTTATTTTATTTATTTATTTATTTATTTATGGTGCTGAGGATCAAACCAAGAGCCTCACACATGCCAGGCAAATGCTCTACCACTGAGCCACAAGGTTAAATTATAAAACTGCAAAAACCCCCCATAAAATCATCCTACCATTCATATCTGACATAAACTTAAAATACTGTGAAGCTTCTAATATCAGTGCCTTCATCAAGCTGAATTGCAAAATCTATACCCAATTGTAACCCAGGAGTATGTTGGTTGTGTTGCAGGGACAAACAAGGCAAGACACCAAAGATAGCAGGAAACAGTTTTATTTGGCTGCAGCCAGGCTCAGAGGGCACAGCTTTTGCTGTAATCAATCAATCCCCTGAACTCTGACTTCAGGGAGTTTTAGAGTTTTGTACCCAGCATGTAAGGGGAGGGGCTCAGAAGTTCCCAGTCTGCAGAAGTTCACATCAAAGCAGCTGTTTCTTTCACTGTTTTGGGCAAGTTAACTCTTCAAGGACAGCACCTGAGAACGGGAGAGCTTCTTCTCCCTTTTCTTTCCTCCCCATCCCAGCTGTTACCACAGAGCCCAATTGTAATTTAGCTTAAAAATGTAGACATCTCTGTGATGCCCAGCTCAAGGCCAGAGGCCTTGTTTGCACATTTCTTCAAAGTAATATACTGGATACATTTGTGAAAAACTAGTAAGGGGGTGCCCAGCACCTGGAGTGCTGGTACCTTCTTGGCCAGTGGCCAATAAACAGGGCAACAGGAAAAGAGAAAATGGGAAGTTTATCTACATTTCTCAGAGACTCTTTTGCTGACAGTTAAAATCAGCCATGGTGAAGCGGGTTTTTCTGTGGAGAAAGGGGGTGCCACTTCAGTTGTAAATGTTCTGCAACAGTACAATTCAAAGAGATACTGTGCTGAACTAGGCAGAGTTCTTAATGTATCAGCTGACTTATCATAAAAAAATTGTACTCACCCTATCCAAACATGTGGGAAGGATAAATTTTTCAGCAGTTGTGTGAGCCATTTTCATTTTCCACATAATGCACAACTAAATATGATGACAGTAAAGCTTCTAACAGCAGTAGGTCTATGAAGAAATTGTATTGATAACTTTGTCTTTTTTTTTCTTTGAAAATATTCAGGAAGGTCTATCAATAACTTTCTCATAATGAGTTTCTAAGTGTCTCTTTAATTTTGAAGGTGTTAAGCTTTCATTTGCAATAATATTATTACAAATAACAGACTGAGGTCTATCATTTTCAAAAGATTTTTCACAATTGATGAAATCATGTTTCCAATAATCTTCATTATCACTCCCTGTGCTTATTTTTTTTTTGCTTTTGAAATGTGTCTCAAATGAGGTTGAAGTTGGAAAATTTCAGTCAATATTTTGCACAATATTGTCAATATTCATACTTTTGGACCCAGAACATGCTTCTGAAAATTTCATTATTCCTCTTTTTTAAAAATAATGAAATGAATTATTTAACATTTAGTCTAGTTAGACTTAAATGTCATACTTGACACTCAAAAAAAGAAAAATGTTAATTTTTTCAGAATGTTTCATATAGACCCTTTGCCTAAATAATGTCCAATTTTAGGATTATTGAGGTCCATTTTGGTATGTGAGAATGGTATGTGATGGAAAGGATATGCTGAGTCAAATGCATATTGACTAAGGAAGGGTTTTAAATCATTTGCTTATGGATGTCTCTGGGTGTCCATGATGGCAATGTTAATGTTGTGCAGTCTAGCTTTCTATTTCCATGACTCACAACTAGATGTGAAATCTCAGATTCACTTTCACTTGCAAACTGAGTTGGTTTTGTGTTTTGTTTTTTAATTGTGGTGCTGAGAAATGAACCCAGAGACACTTAACCACTGAGCCACATTCCCAACACTTTATTTTGAGATATGGCTTCACTAAATTAGTTAGGGCCTCACTGCAGTGCTGAGACCAGCTTTGAATTTGCAAGCCTCCTGTTTCAGCCTCCCAAGCTGCTGGGATTATAGGCATACCCCACCCTGCCTGCCACCCCACCCAGTCAAGTACATCTTTTTTTAAAAGATGTTATATGGGTTATATATTTTTTCTTGTTTTTTGCTCATTTACACATGAGTTCCTTCATTTCAGACTCTGCATTCCACAAATCTGTGTCTCCCAAAGTATACAGAAAAGGTCTTGGTCTCTAAAAGTGCTTCTTGTGCCTTTAAGAAAATTGTGTTGAATTTGACACAATGAGGAGTATCTCTAAGGCTCTTGTGGTGCTGCTGTTGTTGTTGATTTTCATATTATCCTATCTCTTTTACATTTAATTGTTCTTGTTCTTGCTTTTATTCATGGTTTTAGTCAGCTTTTTCACTGCTGTGATCAAAGTAATTGACAAGAACAATTTTGAGGAGTAAAAGTTCATTTGGGGACTCGCGGTTTCAGAAGTCTCAGCCGGTAGATGGCTGACTCCATTCCTCAGGTCCTGAGGTGAGTCAGAACATCACAGCAGAAGAGTGTGACAGATGGAAGCAGGTGGGGATATGGCACCCAGAAAGCAGAGAGAGAGCTCTCCTCACCTCACACAAATATAAATAATAGTTTGCTTTTGTAACATAGAAACTTTGGATAGGGCAAAAGGGAGATAGGAGAAGGGACACCCCCAGTGACACTCCATCTCCAGTCACACTTTACCTGCCTACAGTTAATCCCTATCAGTGGACTGATGCACTGAGTAGGAGAAGGTTCTCCTACTCTAATCACCTCTAAACTTCCTTGCACTGTCTCATAAGCTTTGGGGGGATACCTCACATCTAAACCATAACATTTATTCACAGTTTTTAATCAAATGGCTGGATTCTTCTATCTCATGGCCCCTTTCCTCTACTGATCTCTCTTTGATTTTCACCCCCACCTCACACACACACACCTTTCTTTTTTCTCTCTACCTTCCACATATGAGGGAAAACATACAAAACCCTGAGGCTCTGACTTTGCCTTATTTTGCTTAATATAATGTTCTTTAGTTGCATCCATTCCTGCATAATTTCACTTTTATTATGGTGGAATAAAACATATATATATATATATATATTTATATTTATATATATATATATATATATATATATATATATATATATATGATGTTATCTGAGTTATATATTTTTTCTTATTTTTTGCTCATATATATATATGTAAAATGGAGTTTTATTATATATCACATATACATGGGATATATATAATTATAATTTTACTATATATCACATTTGTACATATATGTGATATATCACATTTTCCTTACCCATTTATCCATTGATGGACACCTAGGCTGCTTCCATAGTTTGGCTATTGTGAATTGTACTGCAATAAACAAAGATATGCATGTATCACTCTAATAAGATGCCTTTAATGATGCCATCCCATTTGTTAACTCTTGGCATTATTTTCTGAGCTGTAGGGATCCTATTGAGAAAGTCATTGCCTGTGCCTCTATGCTGGAGTATTGATCCTACATTTTCTTCTAGGAGTTGCATAGTTTCAAGTCTAATTCCTAGGTCTTTTATCCATTTTAGTTTATTTTTGTGCAGGATATTATTTTTCTTCTATTTATGAATAACCACTTTTTTCCAGGACCTTTTGTGAAAGAGTCTGTCTTTTCTCCAAAGAATTTTTAGAGGAAAAAAATACCTGTCTAATTTTTTAAATAATATTTTATTTGTTCTAATTGGTTTTATATGACAGTAGAATGAACTTTGATACATCATACATAGATGGAGTATAATTTCTCATTCCTCTGGTTGTACATGATGTAGAATCCCCTGGTCATTAGTTATATATGTACATAGGATAATAGTGTCTGATTCATTCTACTATCCTTCCTACCCCCATATGCCCTCCCCTCCTTTCACTGCCCTCTACCTAATCTAAAGAACTCTATCTCCCCTAGCCCCCAACCCCTTATTGTGAATTAACATCCACATATCAGAGGAAACATTCAGACTTTGGCTTCTGGGTATTGACTTATTTCACTTAGCATGATATTCTCCAATTCCATCCACTTACCAGCAAATGCCATAATTTTTAATCAATAAACTGAAAATAATGCAATATTCCTCATTAGAAAATGGATACATAAAACATCGTACTTTTATACGATGGAATACTGCTCAAAATAAAAAGAAAAAAGCTACAGATTAATTGTTAACGGTTTGATAATCTTCATGCTAGGTGAAAGAAGCCAGACTCTGAAGCTAGACTCTAAATCCCATATACAGAATTATTCTGCTAATATGATATTTTACAAAAGCTAACTATTAGGCAGGGGGAAAAGGATGAGCATTAAGGGGAATGTTTGGAGTGATGAAACTATTCCATATCTTGAAGGCGATGGTGGTTATATGACTATGTATGTTTGTCAAAACTCATTGCAATATGAAATAAAAAGCCTAAACTTTACCATATGTATATTAAACTTTATTTTTTTAATTCCAAAAGTAACAACAATTAAACCACCAAAAACCACAATGAGAAGTAATTGTAAAGAGAAATATTGGATAACTCTAAACTAAAAACCAACAAAATATAGGTAAAAGAAATTTAAAGAGAAGATCTCAATAATCTATTTATCTAGTGAATTTTGAAGGTTCACACTATTGTTTAAAGGGCCAGTTTTCTAAAATATATTGAGTAGGATTTTCCCTTCCAACTCCTCTTTTACTCCCTCTCTCCCCTTCCTCTTCTTCTCTCTCCTCCCACTCATATTTCCTCTGTAGAAATTGTTGACCTAATAATAAAATTTATATAGCTGTGAAAAGAATGTTGAATAGCCTAAGTGGTTTTAAAAAGAAGTCCATGAAGAAGTTAAACTATCTGATTGTTTTTTGGGGGGAGGGGTACCAGTAATTGAAATCAGGAGCACTTGACCAAGGGCACTTGACCAATGAGCCACATCTCCAGCCCTATTTTGTATTTTATTTAGAGACATGGACTCACAACTTCCTTAGCACCTTGATTTTGCTGAGACTGGCTTTAAATTCATGATTCTCCTGCCTCAGTCTCCAGAGCCCCTGGGAGTACAGGCATGCACCACCATGCCTGGCTAAACTATCTGATTTCAAGACTTACTATATAGTTATTTTATAAAGAGAGACAACACCAAAGTGTTGTCATCAAAATAGAACAAAACACAAAGAGTCTAGAAATAGAGTTAGGTCCTGCCAATTGATGTCCAGTGTAGCTGTCATGGCAACTTAATAGGAGAAAGGATAATCTTTTTAGTATGTAGTGCTGCATAAATTACTATCTGTACAAAAAAGGAACTTTGATTCCTAAATTATATACACAAAAAAATAAGTTAAAATGGACCTGAACTTAATAGGTGAAACCATGAAGAATGCAGAAGAAAATAGAATATCAATGGAATTTGTGAAGGTCAATAACTTTAAGCATAAAGTACCTAACCATAAAAGATAGATTTTTAAAAGACAGATCATTTGGGCTTTGTTAAATTAGAAAACTTCTTTTTAAAAGACATCATTGTAAAAAAAAATTCTAAATGCATATTGTACACTAGGGAAAATATTCACAAATCATATGTCTGTCAAATAATGACCCAGAATTTATCAAGGATTCAAACACTTTAGTACTAAGTAGACAATCCAATACCCAGAAAGGGCAAAAGAATATTAAAGACTTTATCCAAATTGCCAATATATACATGAAAAATGCTCAAAATCTTTAGTCATTGGGGGAAAAAATTAAAACCAATCAGCATCAATTACTTAGTATGAGTAAAATTAAAAAGCCTAACCACAGCAAGCTGGCAAGTATGTTAATAGTAAACACCTGAGATAAATCAACTTAAAAGAGGAGAGGCAAATTTTGGCTCTTAGTTTTGAGGTCTGTCCATGTCACTTGGCCCTGTTGCTTTGGGCCTATTGTAGCACAGTACATCATGGCAGGAGTGCATGCACAGAAAGTTTGTTCATCTCATGGTGGCTAGGAAGTAAAGGTTGAGGAGTGAGGGACTGATGTCTATAGCCACAGTCTTGAGATGTACTCTGGGATAGGAGACATATGTACTATTTATGCTTGTGAGGGCAAATGACTATCCCCAGCTGTAAGGACACTGTTTTTTCCTTAATTGTCTGTCACCCATAACCATCACTATGAATATATTGACCTGGGAACTAATCCAAGTTCACCAAGGATTAGTATCCACCAAGGCCAATACCCTCTGCCCATTGTTCAGAAACTAGTGGTTAGCAAGTTCCCCATGTCACTTCAGTCCCAGCCAGTTCCTGCAGAGTGGGCACCTTGGCCGAATTCCTAGTTGTACTGGAACAAAATCCCTTCATACCCCTAGAAGAAGCCAAATAGTCTTTCAATTGCACAGGTCGGGCTTCTCAGGGTGCTTGTTTACCTCTGCCTGTTCTCAGGTATTGCTGCTGTGGGTGTGGCTGCTTCCACAGCTCAAGGAGGACTGCATTAGGTGATTGTCTATCTTCCTGTGATCTACTCCTGCTGCCAGGGATGGTGCTCACATCTGTGCACAAGTGATTCCAAAGTTCCTTCTTTCTTTTGTTTTTCCTGTTTCCAGGCCTCTTTCCCTCTGTGCACATTTTTTGACTGCCATCTACTCTCAGCTTCCCCCAGGCTAGCCGTTATACTAATAACTTCATTAATGGGGAACCCAACAAATGGAGCTAAGATAGCCATTAAGGACGCAGAATTGGAGCATACTGCAAAACCAAGTCTCTCATGTCACTAGTAGATCTTCCATCATCTGGTCCTCGTGTGTTCAGATTAAATGTGGCATGATGCATGCCAAGCTCTCATAGAATCTACACGAGTATTTTATTGAATGTGAATTTTTATCAATATAATAAAATGTTAAAATTATGAAATATGAGGATATTTTATGGAAACATAACCTGTTGGTATTTTAACATGATTTATTTGACTCTGAATATTAAAGACAGATGATGTTTATAAATCAAATTTGGTTATATAATGGGAAATGACCAAACTTGTAAGACCTTTCAGCCAAAGACTGGAGGATAAAGCTCCTGTGTTTTAGTATATTAATGGGCCCCTAGTATAGAACAAATCTGCTGCCATTTTGAAGCTGAAGTTATTGTGACTGATACCAGTAAAGCATTCCAAGCAGCAGTGATTCTTAGACTTTATATAATTAATTAAACATTTTTTACATAATCGATAGCCTCTTCATCATTACTATTGATTTTTTGAAACATTGTTAATTTTAGAACTTCATATGTATTTAACTTTTACTTCTATTCAGGATTTTGGATTAATTTTTCAGTTCTTCATATCATATGGAATATATTAATAAAAATTTGTTATATTCTTTGTTTCTTATGTACTAGATTTTATTGGTATTGTGAGAAGAAACACCTTTTCTCTGCACAGTAGCTTCGTTTCTGTGAGTTTTCTTGACAGCTTAGTCCACCAGAGGCAAAAGATGTGCTCTACATTGATCCTTCTGGAAAGAACATGTTCAATGACAAGTTGTTGCTTCACTTAAACACAACTTCTGTGAAGGCTTCATGTTGATAAATTCTAGTTCAGCTATGCTCTCTTGGAGGAGATGAGGTAGTGGTAGGTTGTGGTTCAGCAGAGAAAGGCTGGGCTGTAAGCCACTCTGAAAGGTGATTTCTTTTGTGGTGTTTTTTTTTCCTCCTTCCACCCTGAAACTATCTTTAGGATTTAGTTCTCTATACACCAAACTACTATTATTAATATTGCCATTAGAGACATCAGAATAAATTATCTCCATATAGGGAGCATGGGAGGAACAGACGAACTCTAGATAGGGCAGAGGGGTTGGAGGGGAAGGGAGGGGGCATGGGGTTATTCATGATGGTGGAATGTGATGGTCATTATTATCCAAAGTACAGGTATGAAGACACAATTTGGTGTGAATATACTGTGTATAAACCCAGAGACATGAAAAATTGTGTTCTATATGTATAATGACAGTTGTAATGCATTCTGCTGTCATATATAAATAAAAAATTAATTAATTAATAAAAATATCTCCATATAAAAACAGCAAAATAATATTAAAAGTACATTTTTGAAAATTAAGCAATGTAGTAGGAAGAAAGCTAATTATTTTTAAAAGTTTCTCTCTACTGTGGAGGACTCGAATAACTGTGTACAGATAGTCAGTTTTCAGACTGACAACTAGAAAAACAATATTAACTTTTAAAAATCCATGTAGATGTTGAATGAAACTGCATTAAATGTGTATATTACATTCCTCTCTGGGAACATAGAAATCATCTTCTTTTGTGCTCTCAAAAAAAGCTTTGTAGTGTTCTCTTTGATTCTTTACAATCCTTATTAAATATACAAATTAGTATTTTATTGTCTTCGCTAATGAATAGATTTTTCTTTCCTTATAATTAAGTGTCCTTCCCATAGTTCTTCATGGCTTAGTCTGACAAAGACAATCCATGCTAACTGCTCCATGGTTCTAACTGGCTGGAGAGGGAAGTATCCAGTGTCTCATTTTGGCATAGTTTACACCCACCTTCTGCACAGGTTGCTTGTCACCAAAGACTGACTAGAGAAGAGTGAGTGACAGAGTTTGAGGATTAGAGTCAGGAATTGTAGACAGCACAGAGGGCATTGGTGTGCCTTCCAGGGGAATCTGCTGCTTTCTTGGGAACATTTTTCATATGCATAGAGGAGTGAGGGCTCAGCAGGGGAAGGGCTGGGACTTTGTGCTCTAGGTCATCATTCTGGGCTAGGACTTGAACCAAGGATGGCTTAGACCCACAGGTTTGAAGGGGAAGGATAATTTTCAACACAAACATCTTAAAGTGTCTTCACTTCTGGAAACACAGAAGACACTTGATTTCTATATGGATCTGCTTACTAAACTGTCAGTAAGCCCACAAATCAACTGCACTGGTGTGAATCTGATCTTTGCAGTTTCAGAGTCAACCAACAAATTCTAGGATGGGGCAAGGTGAGGGAATGGACCTAGATGTGTCTGGGAGCTGATTAGTCTTCTGGAAGTGCCTGGAACAGTTTTTAGAATCTAAAACACAAAATTTTTATTCTCTTCATATCCCTCCTCTCCTCCCCATTCCCACCAAAAATAAAGAAATGCAGGTTTCTTTTGACTTGTGACCCTGAGAATTTCTTTCAAGATGTGTGGGATCCTTATCAGTCAAGGTGGTGAGAAAATAGATATTGTGATGATAATCATAATTAATAATATTGCCCTGATGATGATCAGAATTAATAATTATTATGATCATGCCTAATATTTATTGAATACTTATTAATATGTTTCAGACACTCTCCTAAGTGCTTTTACTCTATTAATTGGCTTACTTTATCTGAGATGCAGTGAAGTAAATCTATTATTATTACTTCCCCTTTTCATTTTACCAATTAGGAAACTGTAGCATGAAGGGGTTGAATAGTTCCCTAAGGCTACATTTTTAGTAAGAGGTGGAACCTGAATTGAAACTCAGGCACTCAAACCTCAGAATGATGGGACAGAGGAACAACTGTGCTACTTTGAGGCCTGGAAGGGAATTTATGCCAACTTCCTCTGGTAGGCACTGACCCATTGTTAAACCACCCACTGAATTCTTCTAAAGAAGTAATTGCATAGGGCCCTGGCCATGCACACCTTCAACTTATGTCACCTCCCCCTTTCTGTCATGAGTAGAAAAGGGCTCTTTCTTCTCTTTTTGTTTCTTATGCCTGATAGTATTGATTGATGCACAGATGGGTGTTCTTTGTCAGATTCAGTATAATTCAGGTGCTGGTTATTTGAAGAGATGATGCACTTTACAGCCCTCACAATCATCTGAGGCATCTGAAATTTTATTCAGTTAGATTTACTTCAAAATCTTACAGGTTCAAACACTTCGAAGCTGAAAAAATTTTTTGTTTCATCAAAAGCCTTGGTACTCTTCTCTCTCTGTTCCCCTGGGTACCTCAGGAGTCATGGGTTCAAAATAAAAGGCTCATTGGGGTTAGGGAATAGTATTTCATCTTCTGTTTATCTGTGAGGAATTATGATGTCATTATTTTGTATCCATGAGACAAATAGGTAAAAAAAAAAGAACATAGTGGTAAGAATGGAGAAGTATAATGACTAAAGATATACAAAATAATTGAAATGGATTTGAGTGCTCAATTAAGAACACAAATTTTGTTTCTAGCCATGATCCCAGGGGGACCATGAAGGCCTGCAGGAGAGGGAGAAAAGGAAGAGAAATTCTGTAAAGTGCTCCATATGCAAATTTCCCCAAACTGAATTTTTTCAGGGCCACTTGCCTTAGATCTGCCTTAGATCTGACAATGTAATATCAAGAGGAGAAAAATGTGGTAGTTCTATCATTTTTTTAAAGAATTGAATTTATTTAATAGGATCACTGAATACAATGTTAATATACAAAAATTGATTACTAGCAAGAAACAAGAAGAAAAACTTTTCAATGTCACTTAATAGCACTTTGTAATATACTTGACAAGTGCTCCTAAAAATTTCCAAGGTAATCAAATACAGGGACATTCTTTAAAAACTATCACAGACAAAAAGAACTAAAGAAACATGACAAACAAAAGTAATGTGGGGTCCTGGAGGGGATCCTAGAACAGAAAAAAACTAGGTAGGTAAACACTAAGGCAATCTGAATAAATCATGGGATTTGGTTAGTAATAATGTATTAGCATTATTTCATTGATTGTAGTAAATGTTGCATACTAATGTAAGATGTTTATAATGGAAAAATCTGTGTTTAGATGAGGAGATGAGGCAAATGGGAACTGTGTTCTAGAGACTCAAATTTTCTGGAATTCTAAAATTGTTCTAAAAATAGTTATTAATATAAAGAAAGGAAAAGTTGAAATTAGCTCAAGTACATATGGAGATTTATCACATAATAAAAGAGACATATTAAATCAATGAACTTTTCAAATAAATGGTGTTGCAACCAATGGTAGGCTCTTGGGAAAAAGATAACACTGTATCCATACAAGAAACAATTTAAAAACTTTGAATTAATCTGAGAAAAAAAGTAAAAATATGAAGCTATATAACTGTTAAAAGGAAATGTGGATATATTCTTTTTATAAATTAAATGCAGGAAAATCTTTCTAATTGTGGTTCAAAAATTAAAATAAAAAAAGAAAGCACACATTTTTTTTTATTTATATAGTCATGGGTATGGAACCTAGGGCTTTGCATATGCTAGACAAGCTCTTTCACACTGAACTTTACCTCCAACCCCAGGATGTATAAAGTTAACTACTTAAAATTTATAAACAAAAGCTTTAGTACTGCAAATATCAAAAGATCTCTGGAAAGCCACAAGGCAAATTAAAAACTGGGAAAATATATTTTTACTATGCATTGCTAAAATATGAAGAATTAAAAATTAAGACATATGAATTAAAATACTGATATAAAAATATACAATAGGCTTGCACAGAAAAAAAGTAAACGAAAGTATTTGGAGCATATGTTAGAAAGCAAATTAAAACTACACTTAAACTAGCACTTCATACTTATTAGGTAAGTAATAATCATCAAATATGAAAGCTTCATGACCATTGCCTGGAGAAAGATATAGAGAAATAGAAAACCAATGCATTGCTGGTGACAGGTGAATGTTGTCCTGCTATAAAAAGTTTTGGCAATATCCAACAAAATGGTATATGCATAGACCCTTGAATCTACCATCCTCACTCCTAAAAATTTACTTCACAAAGAGGAGATCATGTGTGAACAAGTTAATTTAGTGTTTCATTATTGCATAATATTAAGTAGAAAAAATGTTGAGAAAAACTGTAATGCCCACTGTTTTAGTCATCTTTTGTACTGCTGTGTTGAAAAGACCTGAAATGAACAACATGGAGGAGAAAACTTATTTGGCCTGTGGTTTCAGAGTTTCCATCCATGGTTGACTGACTCCATAGCTCTGGGCCCAAGGTAAGTAGATCACCATGGTGGAAGGGTGTGGCAGAGGAATGAAGTTCAGAACATGATATCCAGGAAGCATATAAGAGTTCTTCTATCATTTGTCATTTGTAGCCCCATGAATGTCATTAAAGTCCTTCCTGATATTATAAGTATAGATACACACATCAGTATAGATATAAAACTTATACAGAATTAGAATTTTTGTCTTATAATCTTTTTTCACACATAATCTATGGTGGATAGTTTCATATATCACTGAGGAGTCTCATAAATATTATCTTTAGTGGCTACTAAAATTCACCATGTTCGTGAAATGGTCTTTACTAAAACAATTTTTTACTTGGGGACATACCATTTAGGTGACCTGCTATCTATCTTCTAAAGCAAACTACTTGGAGTTTCCTCTTAAGAGAATTTGAATAGGCCCAGAAAAAATAATTACACATTATGGACTTCATGGTCATTCAGTAAAAGAGACAGACCTTGTAGTATTAGCCCAAATTCTATCAAATCCCATCTATGCATTCATAGCTATTTTTAAATCCCTTTTAAAAGCTACCTATGGGAAGACCCAGGCCAACATCAAAATGGAAAAAAAAATTGAAAGCATTCTCTCTAAAAACTGGAACAAGACAGGGATGCTCCCTTTCACCTTTCACCACTTCTATTTAACACACTTCTTGAAACACTGGTCAGAGCAATTAGACAGACGAAAGAAATTAAAGGGATATGGATAGGTAAAGAAGAACTCAAATTAGCACTATTTGCCAACAATATGATTCTATACCTGAAAGACCCAAAAAATTCCTCCAGAGAACTTCTAGAACTAGTAAATGAATTCAGCATAGTAGCAGGATACAAAATCAACACCCATAAATCAAAGGCATTTCTGTATATCAGTGACAAATCCTCTGAAAGGAAAATAAGGAAAACTACCCCATTCGTAACAGCCTCGAGAAAAATAAACAAAATACTTGGGAATCAACGAAAGAGGTTAAAGATCTATACAATGAAAACTACAGAACCCTAAAGAAAAAAATAAAAGAAGACCTCAGAAGATAGAAAGACACAGACCCAGCTATCTCTCTCCTCGGTCTATACACATAGGACTTAAAAACAGCATACTATGGGACACAGGCAGATTAATGTTTATAGCAGCACAATTCACAGTAGCTAAATTGTGGAACCAACCTAGATGCCCTTCAGTAGATGAATGGATAAAGAAAATGTGGTATATATACACAATGGAATATTATTCAGCATTAAAAGAGAATTAATTCATGGCATTTGAAGCTAAATGGATAGAGATGGAGAATATAACTCTAAGTTAGTCAATCCCCCCAAAAAACAAATGCTGAATGTTTTCCCTGACTTAAGGATGAGGATTTATAATGGAGTTGGTGGGGGGCATGAGAGGATTTGATGAACTCTAAATCGGGAAAAGGGAGGGAGGGGAAAGGAGGAGGCATTGGGAGGTAGGAAAGATGGTGGAATGAGATGGACATCATTACTTCATACATTACATGTATGAAGACATGAATGGTGTGACTCTACTTTGTGTACAGAGATATGAAAACGTGCTCTTTATGAGTAATATGAATTGTAATGCATTCTGCTGTCATATATAACAAATTAAAATTTTAAAAATTGTAAAATAATATCAAGAAACACAAAACATTTTTAAGGGAGTAAGAAGGATAAAGAAAAGAAAACAAAACAAAACCTAGATAAAACAGACAATCAGAAATTGAAAGCAGTTTTAAATATATACATAAAGCAAAACAAAGCCAAACAATTTTTTTTATTATTTTCACAGAGATTGGAGAACGCAGCCTTCCTTAGATGGAACGGCAAAGCCCTTTTGAAAATTAACAGCACAGGAAAAGATTTACTATAATGTAATGTATTTACCATAGGCTTTCACAATATTGATTAATTTTTAAATTTTATGAAGAGTTTGAGCAAAAATTATTGTAAATCTATAGATTGTATCTCCATTGAAGTTTATGATCTCTTTTCATTAATTTGTATAATTTGTTGTTTTCTTTTCTGTAAAATATCACTTTTACTTTTTCTTAATTATATGCATTTCTTATGAAAATTATTCTTTGTTATTTTCTATTATTCTTTTTTTCACATTTGGGATCACTGTCTTTATTCACAGGTGACTTGATAGTATTTGCAGAAAATGTCAGATCAAGGAATCCATAAAAGAACTGTTAGAATAAACATATTTAAAGTTTGTAAGATCAAAATCTGTATATATATATATATCAGCTCTATTTCTACACTGTAGTAAGAAGGAACTTTAAATAAAGAAATGGATTACAATGATTTTATTTATAATAACCTCAAAAACAAAAAACAGAGATTAACAAAAATATTCTAAATCTTCTATTATTCTTTATCTTAATGAAATTTCTCCTCTTGAAACTCTGAGTATGCCTTCTTGGTAGTGTATTCTGCCAGAGACAACTGATGCTGCCCCCTCTCCTTTGCCTTATTAGCTGGAAAGAAACGTATTGAATTATGTGTCATAGTTTCCTGGAAATGTGATTTATGGAAAGATTTACATCATCATTATTCCTCTTTAACCACAACCCTAACCAAATAACCACTTCCTATGCTCAGGCAGCTTCTCGTTTCTACAAACATTGTTGTTTTTCTGAGGTTCTCAAAGTAATTATATATATATATATATATATATATATATATATATATATATATATATATATTCATTCATTCTTTGGCCAATCCTCCAACATATGAAGAAGATCAGAACAAAACTATTCACAAGTAACAGCATCAGAAAAGTATAGTTCAAAAGTATGGTCACTATAACAGAACTTTCAACAAGACCCTGTTGTACAGGACACTTTCTGGGCATATGAATCTAACATACACTAATTACATTGTAGAAGGTTTCCCAAAAGAAAAGAAAGCAGATGGGAAGTCCATGGCAATAAGCACAACCTGAAGTTGTGTGGTATGACAGTGAGAGTGGTGGATAGCTCTGAGCCAGCCACACACAGCTGCTGTCTCCATTCCTTAGAGGAGTGGAGCTTGAACAGTGAGATTGCATTAACCAGGGGACTGAATATGTAGAGGTCACACTTGAGCATATATTAGAACAATTCTGCCTGCCTGTTAAACTAGTGGCAACAAAAGAGCCCCCTGCCAGAAGCCAGTCCCTGAAGTCTTGAGCCCCATGCATATACTGGGCCTTGAATAAGGGCACAATACAATTTTTGGAATATGAATCCTTCAAGTCCTGAGCTAAGTTAGCCAGGGCTTTACTGTCTCTCACCCCACCCAGAGATAAATCAGAAAAATTTGGCATGATTTACTTTGCATTATACAATTTGCAAAACATATAAATATGCCAAAATAGATTATACTGTCATGTGTAACTAAAAAGAACAAATAAAAAATTTAAAGAGAAAACAAGTGATGGCTGATATTTTGAGCCAAGATGGTTTATAATTATTCCTGACTCAAGAGCAGTATGTAATGGTAACTTGGGCATGAGAATACGTTTATTAATTGCTGTGGAAATTTACCAGTGACAGATAATACACCTTATTACCCACTTCATATGTTTCCTTCTAGTGCTGAATAAATATATACATAATACTAAGAATTTTGCAATGATTGTTACAGTGAAATGCTCATTTTTAGCACTCTTGGATTTTCTATCTTGCAATTTTCTCTCAATGCTGAATGTTTAATCTGATATAAGGGGAATGATTCATAGTGAGGTAGGGAGGGGGAGCATGGAGGAATAGATGAACACTAGATAGGGCAGAGGGGTGGGAGGGGAAAGGAGGGGGCAGGGGGTTAGCAAGGATGGTGGAATGTGATGGACATTTATCCAAAGGACATGTAAGAAGACATGAAGTGGTGTGAATATAACTTCATATACAGCCAGAGATATGAAAAAATGTGCTCTATATGTGTAATAAGAATTGTAATGTATTCTGCTGTCATTTGTTTTTGTTTTTTTTAAATCAATTTAACTTTTAAAAAAACATGAATATATTTGCTCTTAAAAAAATTCTCTATCATTTCTAAAACTTTCCTAAGATCATTTGTAAACCAGCCCCACCCCCAGCCCACAAGCAGTTACTAATTTGATTTCTGTCACTATAAATTACTCTGTATTTTCTAAAATTGTATCAAATTGAATCATACAATATGAACTCATTTTCTGTCTTCTTTCATTCAGCTTAATTATTTTGAGGCCTAAGCATGTTGTTATATATGTCAATGATGTCTTCCTTTCTGTTGTCTAGCAGTATTTCATTGTATAAATATACCACAAGTTCCTTATCTACTCACCTGTTAATGGACATTGGAGTTGTTTCTGGGATTTGGGCTATTACAAGTAAATTCTGAATAGCGCATACAAGTCTTCCTATGTAAATTATTTCCCTTTCTCTTGGGTAAATAATTAGTAGTGAAATGATTGAATCATGATGTTTTATTTTACTTTTTAAAATATTGCCCAACTATTTTCCAAAGTAATTGTACTATTATACATTTCTAACAGCAGTATAATTGAGTTCTAGTTATTCACAACCTTGTCCACACTTGGTATAGTGGTCTTTAATGTAGCCATTTCAATGCCAATATAGTAGCATTTTGCTCTGGTTTTAGCTTCCATTTTCATAATGTCTGCTGCTATTGTATATTCTAATGTGCTTAATTACCATCTTTATATCTTCCTTGATGAAGTGTCTGTTCAAAATCTTTGACCACTTATAATCAGGTTGTTTTCTATTTTTGCTGAGAACATACATGTTCTTTATATATATAATATAAAAGATCTTTGCCAGACCTTGGTAAATATTTCTCCCATTTTGTGATTGCCTTTTTAATTTTGTAATATATCTTTTCAAAAACAAAAGTCTTTATTTTGATATAGTTTAACTGGTTGATTTTTTACAGTTTCTTATTTCTGTTTGTTAGTTAAGAAGTCTTTGCCCAAGCTGAAAGTACTTAGATTTTCTCCAATTTTCTTATTGAATTTTCAAATTTTTCACTGTTCTTTAGGACTATTATCCATTTCAAGTTAATTTTTGGTTGTGTGAAAGTCTAGTTGCAATTTTCATATACATATACTCAATTGTTCTGGCACTATTTGCTAAAGAAGATTAATATTTCCCCCATTAAATTGCTTGGGTGTGTCAAAACTTGTTTACATGCATATATTGCTGAAATATATGTAAGTAGTCCTCTAACACCATACCATCTTGATGTTGACAACATAAAAATTCATAAAATCAGGTATCATACACTTCCACCTTTATTCTTTTTACAAAAGTATTTTTTCTATTCTATCACCTTTGAATATCCATTCAATCTTAAAAAAAAAAAGCTTATCAATTTTCTTCAATAAATCCTGTATGTATTTGGATTGCAGTTGTGTTGAATTTATACAAAAGTTACGGAAGAATTATGTTAACAATATTGATTCTTCCACTACATGAACATGGTATATCTCTCCATTTATTATCTTAATTTCTCTCAACCATGTTTTATACTTTTTAATATAAAAATTATCAAGTTTATCTCTGAATGTTTTATATTTTTGATGATACTACAAGTTAAAATTAAAAATTTCAATTTTTTTAGTTCATTACTACTATATATATATATATATATAGGTTAAAAAGGTTCATTGTTATTGAATTTGTATCCTGAAACATTGCCAGTTCCACTTTTTCTTTATCCTGTTTGTTTGTTTTTTGTGGACTCCATTAGACACTCTGTTGTACTGGCTGACAAATTATAGTCAGCAGGCCAAATCCAGCCAAATACCTGTTTTTGTAGAATCTATGAGATAAGAAAGGTTTTTAAATTTGTCAAAAGTTACATTTGAGATGATTGTACAAGTATCTATATAGTATCCTTGATTTCATGTCATAGACTACAAAGCCCAAAATATCTGTTATTTACAGAAAAAAAATTGCCAATCCCTGTTCTATAGTCAATCATGTTACATATGGAAAAAAACATACTTTTCCCTTTCCAATTGGCACATCTCTTATTTCTTCTCTTGCTTTTTTCACAATTGACTAGGAGTAGGAACAGCAGACATTCTTTGCTGAGTTTCTATATTAGAGCAAAAGCTTTATTCTTTCACTATTGAGTTTGATGTTTGTAGCCCTTTTTCAGATTGATAACATTTATATTTCTAACTTTCTAAGTAAGTATTTCCATCATGAATCGATGTTGACTTTGTCAAATTTTCTTTTTTGCAAAAATTGAGTTAATGATTGTTTCGTTCATTTTTTCCAATAATATTATAAACCACTTTGATAAAGTTTTTCATACTAAAACAGCCTTGCACTCCTTGATTAGTTGTGCTTCATTATTCTTCATATATGTTGTTGAGTTTGATCTACTAAAATTGCATTGAGAACTTTTCATCTATGCTTATGAGGATATTAGCTCATGAGGGTTTTCTTGTAGTATATTTAATTGGGGTAGAATATTAATTTGATGACAAGAGGTGAGATGTATTCCCTCTTCTTTCATTTTCTGGAACAATTTATATAATGATGTTATGGCTTCTTTAAGTGCTTTCAAGACTTTATCAATTAAATCACCTGGGAAGAGCTGAAGCATCCTTGAAGAAAGTATTTTAGCTAAAATTTCAATTTATTTATTAGGTACAAGGCTGTTTTAGGCTATTCCTTTTTGGGGGTGGGGTACTGTGGGATTGAACCCTGTGGCACTTAACCACTGAGCAACTCCCCAGATCTTTTTTAGTTTTTACTTTGAGACAGAGTCTCACTGAGTTGTTTAGGGTCTTGCTAAGATGCTGAGGCTGGATTTGAATTCAGATCCTCCTGCCTCAGCTGCCAAGATTACAAGCATTCACTACCACAAGGGGCTAAGTTACTGCATTTTCTTGAATGACATTTAGTTGTATTTTTCAAGGGGTTTTCCTATTTCATTTAAGTGGTCCAATTCATAGGTATAAAGTTTTTCATAAGTTTTTTAATCTCTGCACAATCTGCAATGGTGTCTCTTCTCTCATTCTTCAAATTGGTAAATTGTGTTTTTCTTTCCTGGTTAGGCTCACTGTAAGTTTATCGATTTTAGTGACCTCCAAAAAAATAGATTTTTATTTCACTTAGTTTTTTCTCATTTCTCTGATTTCCATGCCAATGATGTGAACTCTATTCTTTATTATTTCCTTTCTTCTGCTTAATTTGGGCTTATATTTATAATTTCTTATTTTGTCCTTAAGAAAGAGGCTTTATTAGGATTTATAATGCAATGGAAAGGGAAGTAATACAAGGTTTTCTAATTTCTTAGGGTAGTTTCTTCATTCATTGGTTTGAAATCTGTCTTCATTCATGGTGTATTTAATTTTGTGATTATTTATTGAAACACCGCTTTAGATGTATAAATTGTGATATATTGTGTTTTATTCCATTCATCTCAAGTAATTTTTTAAATCCCTTTCTGATTTTCTCCCCTGACCCATGTTTTATTCAAAAGCACTGTGGGTTTTAGTTTTCAAATATTTAATAACATATTTTTGCAATTATTTCTAATATTATTTCACTTTGATCAGTAGGCAAACTTTGTATAATTTCAATCTTTGCAAATTCATTGATCTTTAGATAAACCACAAAGAAGCATTTAACATAACTAAGAGTCCATTCATGTTTAAATTACCCAAGAAAATATGAATCTATGAATACTTTTATGATCATGTATGTATGAAGGTCTCCTGATTTTACTAAAACACTTGTCTATTCTTTAATATTTAAACTATATGTATTCTTCTCATAATTTTTAAATATAAATTATAAAATAAAATATGATTTGTTGAAGTATCAAGGATTCATTTGACAGTGGCAGAGAATTATGAAAACAGTATGAAAAAGGGTTTTGGTTTTCACTAGAGGGAAGGCAGTAAAGTTTCTTTTCTAAGCATGTAATTTTATATAATCAATCTCCTAGCTTCTGAGTCTGCAAGCAAATGCAGAGTTGAAGTCCTTCTCAAACATTCAAACCCACAGGTCAGGTAACGTCATTTACTAAAAATATGATGGAATAGTCAGTGAAATCAGAGCTGACCTGGTTGCCAGGCTCTGGGTAGAACTGCTGGTCTTACCCAGGGAGACCTGAGAGGGGAAGGAAGAGCTGCAGTGAGCCTGGAACTCCTAAAGTGCAGAGTCTCCCCCTGCTGGTGTGCATAACCTAATTAATACCCTTCAGATTGTCAATATTCTAGGCACCTTGAACTTCTCCCAGCAAATCAATGTATTTTAGCACAACTTTTAAAACGAAAGACCAAACATAACTCAAAAAAATGTTTACTGTAATTTGAATCTCTGAGAGTGTGACAAGAATTTTGAATCCGCCACTCAAGGAAAGTTTTGAAATAACACTCTCCTTAGCAATACTTTTCCCCACTATTTCCCATGGTTGTTGCTCAGTTTTTCTTCTTTCAGAAAAGAAATATTTTCTGTCTGGTTCTTATCCTTTTACAAATAATAATTGGCCTATTTCCTTTATGAAAGTTTATAAAACATTTTAAATATTTTTTTCCTTTTTCATTTGTTTCTGATCTTGTAGTCAAAAGAATTCATCACTACCTATGAATATGCAGCTTTTCATTATTACTGTTTAATTCCTGTAAATTATGAATTAATCTTTTCCATCCAAAGACTTTACTCAGGAAAAGTTTTCTATTTTTTTTCCATTTTATTCCTAGTGTCTTTTTCTAGAATACCTGTTACACAGCAATATATTTTCTTAATTGTATGTGTTTCAGTATAGATGGAACAGGAGTCTAGTTTTTATTTCTTCTTTATGTCCCATCCTCTGGTTTTTCATGACTGTGACACCATTACCCAAATATTCTAAATTGATAACTGTTTAGTACTTCTGCATCTGCCTTAAAGAGTGCCCCCTTCTTATACTCAAGAATGAAAGCAATTTAGAAATGAAATAATCCTAACACTGTCTTATTCTTTCCTCTCTTCTTTATGGATTTTACTATGTGTATTTTTCACCTCTTTTGCCTGTCCTCTGTACCACTCACTGCACCACTGTGGCAGATGCACCACAGGAAGATCAAATGGTTAGAGAATTCAGTCACACAAAGGATCCTCTCACCTGTCCTCTCAGCTGTTGTCCCTCAACCACCTCAGCAGAGAGCACACAGAGAAGAGACTGTTTCAAAAAGACTGATGGATGTGGCTTTTCACTCTACTTGAGTGAATCCCCCTGAAATACACTGAAAACACACAAAGGTTTTAAGAAACGTATTTGCCTAAACTAAATGGAAAAAAGCAGGTGAAAGCAGCCTTGTGGACTCTCAAAATTCCACTGACAGGAAGTGAATGGATAAAACTATTCAGTTGCAAACACATGCACCTTCCATGAAAAGAGAAGGATGATTCAGGGCAGACCCAAAACCCAGAGAATACAGCAAAGAGCCACCGAAGCCTGAAAGAGTAAGGGGCATTGTCACCCTGCAAGAAGGAAGCCGGCCCTTCCCTTCCACACCTGTGAAAGTGAGGGTGTAGATTACTCCAGGGCCTTAGAACCTAGCCAAAGGGGTCTGGATAGAGTTTTCCCATCTGTAATTCAGAACTGGCATGGGCCAGTGACTGCCTTTTAACCTTCTACTTTCTCCCTTTTTGAACAAGAATGCCGGTAGTTCTTACCCTATGCCTGCCTCACAAGTATAAACTGGGTATTTTGGAGGTAGATAATTTGTCCCCAGTCACAGTTCCACAGATGGAGAAGAATCCTATCCCAGGAGTTGTACTGAATTTTTCCCAGGAGCCTCATCTTAAGTTGGACCTGATTTACGGGAAATTTTGGACTATGGGCTGTTGTTACCATAGAATGAGACATAAAATGAATGTATTTTACACATGAGAGAAATATAAGCCATTAGGGCTAGAAGGTAGATGCATGCCAAAGTGACCCCTAATGAGTAACACCCCGGCGTAACCTCCTCCCCTCTATTGCCAATGGAACCTGTGACTTGAATTTAACCAGAATGATGTGGCAAAGGTGATGAGGCTATGCTACATGACAAATGTAATAGGATGTCCTTCCTTTAGCTAGAAGTTATAGGGCAAAAGTGATAGAATATTGCTCCATGGGTTGTGTTTTGTTATGTGAGATTTTATATTAGCATGCTTATTAGATTCTCTCTTGCTGCCTTTGAAATAAATTTCATGTTGTGTTAGCACCTGTAAAAGTCCATGTGGCCTATAGCAGCTGAGTGTGGACCCTGGTCAGCAGTCTGCATTAAAAAGGACCCTCAGTGCTTCACCCCTAAGTAGGTGGATCTTGCCTACTTGAGCTTGGAAGTGGATTCTTCTCTAGTCAAACCTCCAGTTAGCAATGCAGCCTGGCCTAGCTTGATTGTAGGCTATGAGACCTCAAGTAGAGGACCCAGGGAAGTTCCAACTGGACTTATGGCCTACAAGAATTATGAGGAAATCTATTTGTGTTATTTCTAACTGCTGTTCATGGTAATTTGTTTTACAACATTAGGAAACTCAGGCAATCACTGATACTCATTTACCTATTTATTTCACTATCTATTTCTATACTGTTTTTATGCCATTTTACAATGCCCTTTGTTATGTTTTAATTTCAAAAAAATTATTAATTTGTCATTTAGTCTTTATTTTCAATGTGATTTTTGTCTTTTTTTTCTTTCCTGAGTTAACTCATCTCTTTCTGTATTTTGTTCATTTCATTTCTAATTTGAATTTTCCTTCAATTCATGAATGCTTGATTCCATCTGGGTTCTGGTGTTACAGTTCCCTTGGGCTTCATTACTGGTGTTGAAGTCATTCTTGTTCTTCCCTTCATTCTTGTATTGGAGACACTATATGCTAGCTTGCAGAGGCTTTAATAGATCACATCTATTAAAATAGTTTTTGGTTTATTCTGTGAAGTCTATTTTCCTGTGCTATGCACAGTGATTTGTATATTAAGGGAAGGATTTTTGTGGATTGCTGAGTTTCTTAGTTCAAGATCACCCTCTAGTGCTAGTACAGTGCAGTGCAGTTTCAATAATGTATCAGAAGTTAATTGGTCTGATTTTGTGATTCCTTTTTGTTTCTAAAAATACTTCAATCCCTCCACTTACTTCCTTTTTCTTTTTACTGCTATGTCTCTTACAGGAGCCCAAATCATTGAAGTCCCCTCTCTACTCCCAAGATCAACACCTTCCCAAGTCTATCACCTCTGATTCTCTCCACATTCAAGCCCCTTTCATTAAATACCACAGCAAGTGTGGAATACAGCATCCTGTATTCTAGGTCCAAGGCTGGTTTTCAAAATGTCGTTACTCAGAGTAGAAGGTTATTTTCACAAGGTTGATTTTCTGTCTATTCTTCTGAAGTCCTTCATGTACTACCTTCTTCTCCAGTCAGTCTCCATTAGATGAGTCATTAAACCAGTATCCAATGTGACTTTGATAGATTTGGGTATTTATTTCCCTACTTATACATTGATTCAAAATACATAGTATTTTCTGCTTTTTGGTTATACTGTAACAGTGGGTTACATATGAGTTTCTTGTCTACCTTTGAACATAAATCAGAAAAGGACAGTTAGAACATTGTTAGCAAAGTGAATACATCAGTTGGACCAACACTATATCAAAATATATGAGATTCAGTTAAAGTGAGAGGTAGAAGGGAAATTAATCCCTTCAAAATATGTACACTGGGACTTAAGAAATGTTTAATTAATGATATGAGGTTCAACCTTGAGAAGATAGAAAAAAGTCATAGACCTAAAGAAGTATAAGAAAATAAATAAATAAACTAAAAGCAGATACTAATGAAAAAGAAAACTGGCAAACAGAATTATCAAACACTAAAGATGATACTGTATAATGATTAATAAAAATGTATAAACTTGCAGGAAAGAAGAGAGAAAGAGAAATTACCAGTGAGAAAATGAAAGTAGGACTATCATTACAAATTCTACAGACGCCAAAATGACAGAAGGAGATTTATGAAGAGCTTATGCCAACTAAATGAACACCGTATTTTTACATATGATTTAGGTTACATATCAACTAATTATAAAGTAAGACTTATCATTTCTGTTTTACAGATAAGAACACTGGGCTAAAATTATGTACATCAATTGTCCAAAGCTATGTAGCTGATAAATGAAAGAGAACTTAAATTCCTGTCTTTTTTAAAATACACTTTTTTAGTTCTAGATGGATTCAATACCTTTATTTTGTTTATTTATTTTTATGTGATGCTGAGGATCAAACTCAGAGCCTCATGTGTGCCAGGCAAGCGCTCTACTGCTGAGCTACAACCCTAGCCCCCAAATCCTGTCTTTTTAATATGAAGTCCATGCACTATCCTCAGTCTTGCTCAACTCTGCACCATGATGAACTTCAACCTCAGGTGGATGTTGTGACTACAAAGAGGTTATGGAAAAAATACAGATTTTTATTGTAGTATACATGTTGACTAATACTAACTTGAGTGTTGTTCAGGGAATCACTCAGAAAACCTGCATTAAAGAAAAGAAGGATGAGCATGGTATATCATTCAGTTTGAGTACAACATTCTATATCAAATAATATTTGCCTATAGTATACTTCTTAATGTTTGAGAATACTAGCAAATTGTTATTTTTACATGATTTAACCTTCCATCTCCTTCTACTAAATTAGCAAGAGAAACACTTTCTTTCCTCATCAAATAAAGGGAAACCTTGTGTTAGTCATTTTTCAAAATGTTATTCATTCTTTTTACTCAGAGGATTATGTTAAGAACTTTGTTAACTCAAAACATCCAAGAAGTGGTTAAAAGTATAGTGGATACCTGGGCACAGTGATGCACACTGATAATCCCATCAACTTGGGAGGCTCAGACAAGAGGATAAAAAGTTTGAGGCCAGCTGTGGCAAATAAGTGACATCCTGTGACAAAATAAAAATTAAAAAGGGCTGGGAATGTAGATCAGTGGTAGAATTTTCCTGGGTTCAATCCCCAGTGCCAAAAAGGGGGAAAAAGTGTAATGGATAAAGGAGACAGAAAAACAGAAAAAGTAACTAATCTCCCCCAATCTTCCTCAAAGTTGCATGCACAATACACACACAAATGCATTCATGCACATACAAATCTGCAATCTATTATCTGGTAGCAGAAATTTGCCTGGATTTTCCTTTATCCTATCTGAGCTCTGAAACTAGACACTGCTTAATGGTGTTCAGATCTCACGAAATAAAATTTTCAGGCTACTAAACAAAATTTTTTATCAAAAAATAATAGATCAAATTGCAAAAAGTGTTTTGTCTACTACTATAAACTCAAGAGATTTGTAAAGACAGCACGTAAGTTATAATGATAAAAGCAACAATTATGGTGTTTTATACAGAAAGTTAGAAGCTACAAAGTAAACGGAATAGGTTCTCAGTGGATCCAGAAACATCTTCTAATTACAGAGGCATCTATGGAAATAGTGAAGCATAAGATTTTCATTGGCTTTAAAAAATCTATGCCAAAAGTTTTAATGCTAACTTTAGATAGATGTGAAACTCCACAGGGGCTCATAGTTTCTGGGAGGCATAATTAATGGAGACAGTTATCACTAATGAACATATCCACAAACTTCATTTTAAAATATATAACACCATACACAGACAGACCATAATGACCACATAAAGCAGAAAAAAAATCAGGAAGATGTAGAAAAGGACATGTCAGTGTGGGTGGCTCTACTTGATACTACAAATTTTTAAGTATTTGAAAATAGAGATGTTTAAAATTCTGGGGCTTTTGAGACTATGAATGAAGAACTTGCTTAATTGGAAGTACAGAAATAGGTCAAAATAAAATGTTACTTCATTCCTACTAATTGAGATCTTTTTGAGAATAAAGCTAACCCAAAATATAGAAAAACACATGGAAAACAAAATTTTGCTTATTTGATTTCTCTAATGTCCCAGTCACCAAAAATACTAGGAGGAGAGATGTGGAGTGGGGTGGAGTGGGGCATGACACAATGAAGATTTCCTGGAGCAGTAATAATTAATACAGACTCATGGACACCATACAGTGACCATCCACGAGGCTTCCCAGCACATCCACCTCCAGGCTCCTCCCTGGATCTGCACGTTCTGCCAGGGTCCATGGAGGTCCCTGTTCCTCTCCTCCATCTACAGAATGAAAGTTCCCTCTGCTCCATTGTGAATCTGTGCTCCTACAGCATTCAACACAGGGGAAGTTCACAGGCTCCTTCCAGGTCTCTTTGTAAAAGTACTTCAACTGGCAACTGAGGTGTCAGCTCCAGGGGTTTCTCTAATGGGCTGAAACCTGAGACAGCAAGGGTGGCTCTGGGCTCCTCCTAATGGTTTCTTCCAATAGTTCTCTGTAGGTCACTTTCTTTGCCCAGTTCTCATTCCTTCCCTTATTCAGAAAAGTGACTTCTGAGGTTTCCCTTGGAGGAGGGTGGCCAATGAAGAAAGCTCTGATCCTGGGGGCTCTCACCCTGCTGGCCATTGTGAGCCCCTGTGGAGGTGAGGACATAGTGGGTGAGTACATAGTTGAGGATTTAGGACTGTGAGAGAAAACTGAAAAAAATCTGACTGAATTTGTTGCCCCATAGTAGTATATGAAACCACAGTTCCCCTGAATCTGAATTGTTATATTTATTTTCCCTCCAAGAAACCAAAACCCCTAAAACCTAATCTTAGTAGACTAAACTGAATTCTGCAATGTCCACCTCTCACTGAGTATTCACAAAGGGCATTATTGTCTTTCTAAAGTCAGAACCAAATGTTATACTCAAGCATTATTACAGTATTAATTTATGACTACACCATTAATTTATGATAACTCCTGAAATTAGAGATATTTCTCCAAGTATATCGATTTCCTTTCACAGCACCCGAGTATGAACCCACAACTCCTCGCCCACTTTAAAATCTTTCTCAAAGCAATTGTTGATTTATTCTTATTTTATCCATTTTCTTAGGATAACTAAGTCCATAAATGTTTCTGCCATACAGAAAATAGTATGTCACTTTTTAGTTTGTTTCCAACATAATTTATATTTTCCAAGTTTGGGCTTTAGCGGCAAGTAGAATAAATTTGTCTGAAGATCATTAGAATGGGAAAAATTAAAATGATTAGTAGAATGACATTGAGCAAGTCAATTCCATATGTTGATCTTCAGATTTCCCATGTGTATAATTAATTAACACAATATTCTGAGAAACACACAAATAAAAATAAATAATTAAATGTATATTCTAAGTAATAAAGAGCTCTATAAGTGCCAAAGTTTGGCATTATTATAATTGTAACATCTTGTTGTTGTTGTTGTTGTTTTGTCTCAGAAAACTGGGAGAATGTGTGATGGAAAACCTGGGGACTTAGAAATAAGTTAGTCTCAGCTGGTCAGCCCATACTCCAAGTCCTGCCACATCTAACCATCAAAACACTAGAAGGAGGGCAAAACAGATTAAATTACATCATTCTTTAACTGTCTCTGCTTTTCTGTTCCATTTCCACAATACCTTCTTAATCTATAACTCATCCCAGTACATATCAGCCTCCTTTCTAGCCCTTTATACGGTTATGTCATGGTCACTGAAAAAATCATTAAAGTTTAAACTCCCCAAAAAAAAATCCAAGCAAAGAAAAGAATTTAAAAAATGAAACAGAGTGAAATCTTTAAAATACTTCCTAATCATCATTTATTTATTTATCTAACAAAAGTTACTGAATTCCTACTATGTGCCATGAAGTTTACTAAGTACTCGAGGTACAGAAGGGAATAAGACATAACATCCCTATTTCTCATCAAGTATACAATATCATGGAAAAGACAATTTGCATGAAAACAAATACAATTTTTGGTTAATTAAAATTTAAAACATTCATTTTTTAAAACTTGTCTCTCAATTACTTGAAGAGGGAAAAGACAGAAATGGGGACATTGACATCAGACTATGCAAAATAGGAAACCACATGCTATTAGTCCCTTTACCCAAATTTGTATGTTCAAATCCTACCTTCTGAAGTGATGGTTTAGGAGATTGGGTTATTAGAATGACAAAAATGCCCTTTTAATATATTTCTAAGAATTCTCACTGGCTTTTTATTTTTTCTTTCTTTTGTACTAGGGATTAAACTTGGGGTATTTTACCACTGAGTGTATCTCCAATTTTTTCTTTATATTTATGCTTTGAGACAGGGTCTCATGAAATTTCATAGGCCTTGCTAAATTGCTAAGGCTGCTTTTGAACTTGTGATCCTCCTGCCTCAGCTTCCTGAGTCACTGGGATTACAGGTATTCGCTATTGCATCTAGCCTCACTTGCCCCTTCTGCTACATGAAGTTATAGTGAAAAGATGGCTTTCTAGAGAATAGGCTCTGCAAAAGTCACATCTGTTGGTGTCCTGATCTTGGTTTTTCTAAGCCCCAGAATTAAGAGAAAGAGATTTCTGCTATTTATAGTTCAACCAGTTTATAGAATGTTGTTAAGACAGCCCCAAATGGACTAAGATAGAAAATAGGTACCAGGAAAAGGGTACAGTACTAGTGTAACCAGTATGGAAACAGCTTTGGAATTGCAAAATGGATACAGGCTGCAAAGATTTTCTGATGTGTGCTATAAAAGGTCCACACAATCATGGACAGAATGTGAAGGATGATTCTTCCGGAGGCCCAAAAGAAAAAGAAGAGAGATATAAAGAGTGAGCCTCAGTCTCCTTAGTGAATACCTAAGAAATACCTAAGAATCAAAGTAATCCTGAAAAATTGCTTGTAGATTTTCAGAAGTAAAGATTAGTTTCATGAGGCTTCACTTGGAAATGAAGAACATGTTATTAGGAACTATCTGTGGTACAGGTGATCCTCATTATGGCAAAGAATGTGATTGAATTGTGTTTGTATCCTAGGGTTTCCTAGAAGGTAGATCTTGTGAGAAATTAAATTGTATGTTTGAGTAAGGAAATTTCTGAACATAGTGTTGGAGGTGCAACTTGAATATTCTTCATTATTTCTACTATATGATAAATGACTTCAAATGAAGTTGATAATAAAAAATAAGCAGAACTTCAATATTTGGATAATCCTCAGACTATACATATTGTTAAAAATGAGAAGGCCTGTTTGGGAAAGATCAAGCTATGGCCAAGGGACCATTTAATAAGAAGATTAGTATGGATTAGTCATCTCAACCAAAGCCAGGTGCTAGCCTGAAGACAATGGCAAGATGACAATCTTCATTTAAAGAGAAGCCATGAACTGTTATCTCAGGCAATGGAAGAATGACCTCAAATGCATTTCAGAGGTCATTGGCATTGCTACAATCCAGGAAAGGCCTAGAGGGCAAGTGCCCTGGAAACAGTAAAGTCACTGCAGAAAGCCCCAATTAGAGTAATGCCCAGAAGATCCAGGGCAGTACAACCCAGGCACACAGCCAATACCTAGGTAGGGCCACCATAAAGAAAGAGCATGAAAGTGGAGCCTCCCAAATTCATGGGGTCAGTACCTTCTAGAGCCTTGTAGGCCCAAATACTACCCCGGGCAAGACCCATGAGGTCAAAACGTCAAACCAGAGAAAATTATTTTCTATCTGCAAAGTTTTGGACTTGCTCAAGACCTGCCACTCCTTTCTTTTTTCCTACTTCTTCATTTTGGAACAGGCATGTCTACCTGATGTCTACCCCACACCCCCCACCACTATTATACTTCGGAAGCACACAACATGTTTGATTTCACAGCTTCACAACTGGAGAATAATTTTCCTCAGAATACCTTGAATCAGTGATATCTAATTTAGATAATATTTAGATGGGAGTTTGGACTTTAGACATTTATGTTGGTGCCAAAACAAGTCAAAAACCTCTGAGACTCTTGAGATAGAATAAATGAAATTGGGAACGATGAATTTGAGAGCCCAGAAACAGAATAATACAAGGTGTTTAAGATATTTTGTTACAGCAACCAAATACAGTAATGCACTGCAATATTCACAATATTTCCTATGCCTTCTTGTTTATGAAGTTTTTTTCCTCTCCCTAAATCTCACCTGACCACTCTTATCATCATGCTCTGGAATGGTTATTCTTCAGCTGACCATGTCGGCACTTATGGCACAAATATCTACCAGACATATGGTGACTATGACCAGTTTACCTATGAATTTGATGGAGATGAGCTGTTCTATGTAGACCTGGAAAAAAAGGAGACTGTGTGGAGGCAGCCTGAGTTTAGCAATTTCACGACATTTGAAATTCAGAAGGCCCCAAGAAACCTTGCTCTGGTCGAAAAACCTTGGACACTTTGATTACAGATTTCAACTTTACACCTTCCACCACTGGTAAGTGTCCACATTCTGCTTCTCTTCACTGCAACCTACCTCAAAGTCCAGGTCTGGTCTCTTCCATTCCTGGGGGTAGATGTTCTTTCCATTATATAGTAAATTCTTCCCCCTTTTTAGTACATGTATTGGCAAATACTTAGTCCACATCATATTTATTTAATATTTAAATATCCTTGAATATCCTATCCTTGAGCATCCATGAGATGCTCCTTGAATTCCTACACAAGGATATTCCCAACTTCTTGACCTAAGAAGTTCTAAGCTGGTGTCTCTCTCTCTCTCTCTCTCTCTCTCTCTCTCTCTCTCTCTCTCTCTCTCTCTCATACACACACACACACACACACACACACACACACACACACACACATACGCCCTGTGGATTCCCAAAGAGAAGAATGTGCTCTATATTTCAGAGGGAAAAAATAGAAGCTTTAACTGGTATAAAAATTATTCGAAAAGGACAAGAAAATATCTCATTAGTATCTGGGTAATACTAGGCTCCTCCAAAATGATTAAAAATCTCAAGGCACAGTTATCATAAATACCAATAATGTGCTGTTTTTGTTGTAAAAATCCCTGAAGTGGCTGTGTTCCCCAAATCTCCTGAGAACCTGGGCATTCCCAACACCCTCATCTGTCTAGTGGATAACATCTTTCCTCCTGTGATCAATATCACTTGGTTTTGCAATGGGCATTTGGTTCCAGAAGGTATTGCTGAGACCACCTTTTTTCGCAAGAGTGACCACTCCTTCCTCAAGTTCAGCTACCTCGCTTTTTTCCCCTCCACTGAGGATTTCTATGACTGCAAGGTGGAACATTGGTGCCTAGAAGAGTTTCTCCTCAAGCACTGGGTTATGTTGAAATCCCATCATCATTTGTCTACCTTCCAATTCTATCCCCAAGCTACATTCTTTTGCCTTAA